>NC_080082.1:60453654-62920708 GCF_949987535.1 Balaenoptera acutorostrata | reverse complement strand
CACCAGATTCTGAGTTCCCTGGAACAGGTTCAGAATATCACTTCTCTTGAATGTCCACACCCAGTGGTCAGCACAGAACAACCCTGACCTTGCGGTCTGAAAGGGTTAGACATACCAGAGTCCAAAGCCCATCCTGTCCAGTGACTTTGGGGAACTCGATTTACTTTCTGGCACTTGATTTACGTATGAACGAAATGGGGACTGTAAACCTATCTTGCGTGCTTATTGTCAAGATGATAAAGAACAGGGAATCCCCTGGCGGTCCAGTGGTTAGGACTCTGGGCTTTCACTGCTGAGGGCCTGGGTTCAAATGCTGGTTGGGGAACCAAGATCCTGCAAGCCGAGTGGCAAAAAAGAAAAAAAAAAAAAAAAAAGATGAGAAAGAATGCACGTGAGTGCTAAGTGGCTCACAGTAAATAAATATTATTCCTGGGGATGAAACATTTACTGGGTATTTCCCGTCTGCAAGGCACTGTGCTAGCCCTCTCTGTATGTACTGACCACTCAATCTCCCTACCATCCAGTAAAGTCGCCACAATTGCCATCCTCACTTTGTATAAATTTATTTATTTTTGGCTGCCCCCACAGGGGCTACTCTTTGTTGCGGTGTGCGGGCTTCTCATTGTGGTGGCTTCTCTGGCTGTGGAGCACCAGGTCTAGGCGTGCAGGCTCAGTAGTTGCAGCACGCGGGCTCAGTAGTTGTGGCTCGCAGTCTGTAGAGCGCAGGCTCCGTAGTTGTGGCACACGGGCTTAGTTGCTCCGCGGCATGTGGGATCTTCCCGACCAGGGCTCGAACCCGTGTCCCCTGCATTGGCAGGCGGATTCTTAACCACTGCGCCACCAGGGAAGTCCCGCTATCCTCACTTTGAATGGGAAAACAAAAGCTCAGGGAGATGAAGAAATTCCCTAAAGCATAATTGGGGCATGCCAGCTCTGAAGCGACCGCTCCAAGTTTTGAAGCCAGGCTGTCTGGCTCCTTGAAACTGTTCAGCTAAAGCTGATCAGTGTGTTTCAGGAGCCAGTCGTACCCTCTAGCCCACCCTTCTCCCACCAGACACCAAAGTCATCGTTGTCACCACCATCAGCTGCCTCTCTGTCTTCCTCCTCTTTGTTGCCGTCTTCTTCATCTACAGATGCACTCAGCACGGTAAGCTCAGAGAAGCACACGTTTAAAACTCTGAGGAAGGGGAGTAAAGTGAAGGGTTCCCTCAGGAGATAAATTCCTCCCTGTTTTTTTTTTTTTTTAATAGATTCATCACATGAAGAATCCGCCAAGAGGTAGATATACTTGACAGATCTCATGCCCTGTCTAACTCCCACTCCATTCTTCAGAGACCCCATTTGTACATCAGTGACTCGTATGCCCAGCCCCGCTTCTTGCAGCCCTCTCTTCTCCCCCAAATCTTCAGACCCCATACTTTAATATGTTTCTCTCTCTCAGAACCAGCCATTCCAAATTTCCCAAGCAGGGAGCTGCAGGTAAGTGATCAGGGAAGAAATCATAAGGAATCTTGGGTTAGAAAGACGAAGATCTGACTCTTGCAATCTGAGAACTGATTTCTTTTTTCTTTTACTCACATGCAGGTGTATCCAAACTGGAAAGAATATCTGAATCGGTGAGTTCTCCCCTTTGGAATAACCCAAGAGCTCACTTCCACCACAGGCGGGTCTGTCTAGCTCATATGCTGGTTATATAGATGAGGCCAATTAATATTGAGTTTAAAAACATGTACTTTGATGGAACTCGTAAAAAGAGATTAGAATGGTGGTTACCAGGGGCTGGGGGCGATATGACATTTAAGGCAACGAACTTGCAACTTGTAGAGGAATAAGTCGTGGGAATCTACTGCAGAGCATGGGGATTATAGTCAACAACACTGTACCATACACTTCAGAGTTGCTAGGAGGCTAAATCGTAATTGTTCTCACCGCAAAAAGAAATGATAATTATGTGACAGGATGGAGGTGTTAGCAATGTGATAGCCATAGTGCAATGTATCAATGGATCACATCGACACATGTACACCTTAAACTTGCACAATGTTATATGTCAATTATATCTCCAACAAACAAAAAACCCCACGTGCTTTGAATTCCAGAGTAGCTGGATTCCAGCTCCCAATGTCTACTATTTATCACCAGTGTGGTCTGAGACAAATCACAAAACCTCCATGATTTGGACCCTTCCTTTCCTTCCATATCTAAGGGGAATCAAAATCCCCATCTAAAAGGCTTGTGAGAGTCTAGTGATGTCATACATAAAGGGTTTATTGGAGTTTCTGGCGAATTTTAAGGGTCAGATGGATGGCAGGAAAGCATCATTTAACAAATATTAACCAATTTACATCCATCCATTTTTTCTATTTAAAATACTGCTTATTTGTGATTTAACATTAATGAGCATTGTAACGCCTAAGAGCAGTTGCACATCTGAAATGCATCTGGTGAGACTGAGGACCTCAATTTTTAATTTAATTTAAATTCGTTTGAATTTAAGTAACCGTGGGTGGCTCGTGGCTACTGTATTTGGCACCTCAGCTCCACATGCACGTCTTTTTTCCTCAAAGCCTGAAGAATCCCAGGGAGTGACCCATGAGCAGCTAAACACCAACGCACTGTCTGCGGCAGCTTCCGTCCCTACCCAGGAGCCCCCAGGGTCGTGTGTCTATGCAACACTGGAGCTGTAGAACAGAAAGAAGAGCTTCTTCCCTGGGAAGGAGAGTACGGATTAAGATGACGGAACTTATGAAAGCCCAGGTGACTCTGTGTCTTTGGTTCATTATCCATAATAATAAAATATTTTCCCTTCTCGCTTCCCCTCCTCTCAACAATTACTGGGTGGGTTTTCACAAAACTGGAGCGTAACCTCTGTATGGTTCGACTTAAAACATGGGCTAAGAATACGTATTGTATCTATGGGCTGGTGGTACTCATAATGGTCACTTAGGGAGTTCAGGACGATACCATGTAAAGAGAAAATGGTTCCTCAGAGAAGACTACGTGATTGCTCTCGGGTGACTCATCCCACAGACACAGAGATTTCAAAAAGGAGCACAAAAATACAAGCCACGAAGGGAGACACTCAGTTGTGAATTAACAAATTCCTAAGTAGCATGCACCAAGGTAAGCAGCTAAAAGGCTAAAAGTATTTGGTTCATGATTCTGGGCAGCCCTCAAGTCAAGACCAGTTTCCTCTCTGATACGAATAAAAGAGTTTTCTTACTGCCATCACATTTCTGTTTATATTCTTTCTTTCTTATTATTAAAATCAAAGGCTGCAATAAAGTTAGACTTACAGAATCTATGTGGATTTTGTCACTTGGTGCCCATAACTTAACTCATGTTAATACAGCACTGTAAGGATTTTTCTGAGTGTGGACTTTTTTGTGTATGTGACAGTGGTACTGACCACTTATATATTGATACAAGTACAAATATATGAGCTTTGCTTCCAAAGTTATGTCACTCAGTCAGGTTTGAAAGCCATTTTAAAATATATGAATGAAGTGTAAATATTTGGAACGTATATATAAATATTCTTAACTCAGTAGCATATGCTGGATAACTTTTTTTTTTTTTTTTTTTGGCTGCGCCGTGCAGCTTGTAGGATCTCAGTTCCCCGACCTGGGATTGAACCCAGACCCCCGGCAGTGAGAGCAGGGAGTCCTAATCACTGGACCACCAGGGAATTCCCTGGATAACCTTATTAAAGTTTTTAATTATGAAACAATTCTATCATAAAGAAAAACACCCAATAATATAAGTGGAAACATATGCACACTGACCTTATTTTCAAAACATTAACACTTTGCTGTGTTTTCATTCTACCACTCCCATTTTCCTTCCTCTCTTCCTAAGAGGTCAACATTACCCAAAGTAGTATATATTATGCCGATGCATTTTTTTCATACTTTTACTCCTCAAGCATCTATTAATAGTCAATATATGGTAATATTTTGTGTGTTATTACAACATTACACATATGTATGGAATCATTATTACAGTTCTGTCACCTTTTTTATTGCCATCGACATTATGCTTTTGAAATTCATCTAGGTGATTTTTGTGTCTCTATCTCATTGTCTGCTGTACAGAATTCAGTTGTTAACCATACCATGGAATATTATTCAGCCACAAAAAAGAATGAAGCACTTTTACATGCCACAACCTGGATGAACCTTGGGAACATTATACTAAGTGAAAGGAGCCTGGCACAAAAAGCTTCATATTGTAGGATTCCATTTATATGAAATATCCAGAATGGACAAATCCTTAGAGATGGAAAGCAGATTACTGGTTGCCAGGAGCTAGGGGAGGGGAGGAATTTGGAGTGACTGCAAACAGGCATGGGGTGTCTTTTTGGGGTGATGACAATGTTGTAGAATTAGACAGTGGTGGTGGTTGCACAACCTTGTGAATAAACTAAAGACCATTGAATTGTACACTTCAGAAGCATAGATTTTATGGTATGTGAATTATATCTCAATAAAAGAAAATTTTTAAAAGGACTTGGTTGTATGCACAAACCATAGTTTCTCTCTGTTCTTTCCTGGACTGCTAGATGTTTGGATTGTTTCCAGCGCTATGCTGTCAGCAAAATGCTGCAATAAACATCCTTGGAGCTACCTTCTCACTCACATGTGTGATCTCTTGAGGGCTTATACTTAGAAGTAAAATCTGTCTTCTATGATGTCCACACCTTTTAACCCACTAGAAGAGGCAAATTTATAACTAAGGTAGTTTCACCTATTTATTCTTCCACCAAGGATGTATGTTTCCAATTCCCTGCATCCTTACCAATTCATGAATGTATTAAACTTTGCAATTTTTGCTAACGAAATATGTGAACTCATAACCTGTTTTAAGCTGCTTATATAAAGATACCTCATTGTTGCTTTAATTTGCATTTTCCTGATTATGAATGAGGAATATTGACCATTCGCGGTTTCTTTTCTGTGAGTTGATGGTTTCTAGCCATTGTTCACTTTTCTGTTGAATTGTTGGTATTTTCTGTACTGATTTAAAGGGCATGATTATATAGTAGGCATATCTTTCCTTTGTAAGCTATATGTTGCAAATATCTCCAGTAAATCTGTGACTCATATTTTCATTCTTCTTTGCATCTTTTAATATTAGCTACTCATCCTTGTATTTCTATTTTGAGAGATTTCTTTGTGTCTGGAAGCTTAACATGAGAAATAGACTCTCCTATATGTTCTTTGAAACTTAAAATTTTAAAAATTTTGTTTTTTAAAAAAATTTTTTTAATTTGTTTTTCATATTTAATCCATCTGAAATTAATTTTTGTCAAGGAGTGAGGTAAAGATCTAATTTTTCCATTTGGATAATCAATTGTCCCAGTACCCCTTATTGAAAAGCTTGTTCTTTTTCATTTGAGTCGTGCCTTCAATTTGATGAAATATGATCATTTCTATTTCATCTGCACCACCTTCCATTGCCAGCATAGTTCAGACACTTGGATGGAAATGACAAAAGGAAAAACCTAACTTGAAAAGACTTTAAAAGAATAAAGAGGGACTTTCCTGGTGACACAGTGGTTAAGAATCTGCCTGACAATGCAGGGGTCATGGGTTGGATCCCTGGTCCGGGAAGATCCCACATGCCGCAGAACAACTTAGCCCGTGTACCACAACTACTGAGCCTGCACGTCACAGCTACTGAGGCCCGCGCACCTAGAGCCCATGCTCCGCAGGAAGAGAAGCCACTGCAATGAGAAGCCCATGCACTGCAACAAAGAGTAGCCCCCACTTGCTGCAACTACAGAAAGTCCACGCACAGCAAGGAAGACCAACACAGCCAAACAAAACAAAACAAAAAAACAAGAAAGAAGGAAGGAAGGAAGGAAGAAAGGAAGGAAGGGAGGGTGGGAGGGAGGAAGAAACTGAATCATGTAACCAAACAAAGGAAAAGACAGCTAGAGATATCCTCAGACAACTGTCAATACATCCACATACTCAAATGCCTTTTTTTCTTTATGTCTCTCGCCTATTTCTATTTCTGTGTTATCATTATTATTCAGACCAGCTGTCCCTATGAGTCTGGAACTGATAGTGACAAGTCTAGGCTCACAGCCTCACAGACTTTCATCCAAAGAGGTAAGGGGGGGCCTCCTACTTACTGGATCAATTTAGAAAAAGATATTATTGGCTACCTTTGGAAGATGCTAGAAACACAACTCACAAAATTTTAAAACGCAGAGGAAAGAAATCAAGTGTTTCTCCTGCCTTTCATTTATTACCTGTACCTCAGGACATCCAAATAAATGAATAAGCCAAGTTTCTACTCATACAAGTACTACAACTAATAGGTAAAGAAGAAAACTTCCAAGTCTTATCTTTGGTTAATGCATGCCCACGTTATCAGGAATAATAACAGAGGGTCTGGTTAGTGTCTTTTCCTCCAGAAACTGTATCTACACGATAGACAGAACATCCAGAGACAAAGCAGAAGGGACCTCAGATGGTCAGAATCAAAGGGATTTATTTTTTTCAAAAAGTACTGAAAGAAGTGGCAGATCTCATCTAAAATCCAGGCCAGAGGTCAGCAAACTTTCTGAAAAGGACCAGAGGGCAATATTTTCAGCATCTGTGGGCCATAGGACCTCTGTTGAGACTATGCTTCTCTGCTGTTGCAGCATGAAGGCAGCCATAGATGATACACAAACAGGGGCAGCTGTGTTCTAATAAACCTTTATTTATAAACACAAGTCGTGGGCCATAGTTTGCCAACCCCTGTCCTAGACCCATGCTTTTTGAAATCTGAATGAATCACCAGAAGAAGAACTGAATTAAGCCAGGAAAGGCGTGTTCTAGCGTGTAAGGAAAGACATTTTTTAAACCCCTTTCTCAGTTTTCAGATCTTTAAAAGTGAGAGACAAGCAGGATAGGACGGTTTCTGCGGTCCTTTCCATCTTTGATGTGCTAAATCTCTGGGGCCATATATCCTACAGTGGCCGTGGGTTTGTCCAAGGAAGGGGGCCCAGCCAGCATCTCTTTGGAAAAGGGTCCCAGCTGTTCTGCAACTTGGATGGGGCAGGTTTCCTAGGAAGCTTTGTTGTTTGCACCTTTGCCATTGCTGACTGTAAAATACAGTGAAGAAAAGTGGGTGGAGCAGGGGGGAAAGGGGGCCAAGAGCAGAGAGGTCTCCTGACTCTCGGGTCCCTGGCCTATCCCTGATTCCCCCACCTCCTTTGTTTCTCTCTAGGGTGTGTCTGTCTCTTTGCTCTCATGCCGTGTGTGGGTTTCTGTCCCTTTGCTCTCATGCCGTGTGTGGGTTTATGTGTCCATATATGTAGGTGTGTTTGTGTGTGCGTGTATGTGTGTATGTGTGTATGTGTTGTGGGAGGGTCAAGGAGAAGACAGAAGGTGGAGGAGAGTGAGGGGTCAGGATGCTTGGAGGCAAGGAAAGAGAAGACACACTCTGGATTTACATGGAAGGCAAAAAATAAATAGGGGTGGGGGGCTCTGCTATACAGACTCTCTCTCTCTCTCTCACACACACACACACACACACATGCACACACAGACTATACTAGTCTCCTCCAGCTGCCACAATAAAATACCATAGATTGGATGATTTAAACAACAGACATTTGTTTTCTCAGTTCTCGAGGCTGGAAGACCAAGATCAAGGTGTCGGTCAATTCAGTTTCTGCTGAGAGCCCTCTTCCTGGCTTGCAGATGGACACCTTCTCACTGTGTCCTCATATGACCTTTCCTCCCCTTGATACTAATCCTATTGATGAAGGCCCCACCCTTATGACCTCATTTAACCTTTAATTACTTCCTTAGAGGCCCCATTTCCAAATACAACCGGACTGGAGTTTAGAGATTCAACACAATGAATTTCGGGGGCGGGGGGGGGGCACAAACATTTGGTCCATAAGACACACACACACACACACACACACACACACACACACACACACTGTTCTATACAGACATCCACAGAGGGAGCTACACATACACAGTCACACACCAGCACACACTCTTATGGGCTGAATTTTGTCTACCCCCGAAATCCACGTCTTTAAGTCCTAAACCCCCAGTACCTCAGAATGTTGCCTTATTTGCAGAGGGGTCATTGCAGATTAATTAAAAGGATGAGGTCATGCTGGAATAGGGTGAGCCCTCAACCAATATGACTGTATCCTTGTAAAAAGGGGAAATTTGGACACAGGGAGAGCGCCATGTGAAGATGAAGGCAGAGGTCGGGGTGATGTGTCTACAAGCCAAAAAACACCAAAGCTTCCCCAGAGACCCACCAGACACCAGAAGAGCGGTGTGGAACACAAGGAACTGACCCTGAGCCCAACTTGACTTTGGACTTCTGTCCTCCAGAACTGTGAGAGAACAGATTCTGGTTGTTTCAGCCACCCAGTCTGTGGTATTTTGTTAAAGCAGCCTGAACAGATTAATACAGGAAAGTAGGGAGGCAGCAGGAATGCCAGGAGAAGCAGAAGCTTCGCCTCCAAGCTCTCAGCATATGCTCCACTGTCCCATCGGAACTCACCAAAAAAACACAGAGATGCACGATTAAGAACTTCACGATGGTGAACACAGAGCGTTAGAACCCAAGCGTGGGTCTCCTTCTGAATGTGAGGTCCCCTTTGCCCCGGCTGCACGCCCATGAAGCTGGCTCTGCCTTCATCCCAGCTTCAACCAGAAGCTGAGGCAGGAGATAGATGGGCCCCAGGTGGAACAGCTGGAGTTTGTCCCCTGTGGGCAGATACTCCAAGATGAAGAGGAGGAGGAGCTGAGCCCTGCCCAGATAAGAGACCACATGTTTCTCATTCTCAAGGTCAAGGAGACCTTCCCGACTACACATGCACAGAAAGGCTCCTTCAAGGTCAAAAAGGGAGTGATGTCAGCCTACCCAGAGGCCTCTTCGCAAGAATCCACTTTGGCTGAGAGATGCACATGCACACATGGGAGGACCCTGAGATAAACCAAGTACGGACTCAGAACCAGGCAAAGCAAGATGACTGGCCAGAGGAAACTCGGAAGAAATGCCCCATGTAAGTGATTCAAACTATCACGAGGGCAGGACTCTCTCTGTGAGCCCTCCCGTGTGTGCCTATTCACACGTACTCTTTTTCCTCCTAATAAACACTTTACTTGCTTCACTGCTTTCTGTCTTTGTGGGAATTCATTTCTGCAAAGCCAAAGGGCCCCCAGGGGCCTCGTCACTGGGCACTGGCCTAGTGGCTGGGATTCAGCGTCCTCACTGCTGCGATCTGACCTCAATCTCTGGCCGGGAACTGAAATCCTGCCTCGAGCCTCTGCAGGCCAAGGCCATCCGAGATCACATTCTCTAGGGATGGTGCATCTGAAGGAGAATTCACTTTGCTCCCCGCCCCACCGAGCCACCCAGCCTGATTGACAAGGTGCTTAAGTCACAGCATCTTGTCAGGATGGGGAGATCAGGATGGGGAAGCGGGGGAGTGTCTCTCTGTTCCTCTTGCCCTAGAAGTCATTCCCTTTAAAACTTGGGAGCTCTCAGGGACCATCTGTCTCACCATGTGGAGGAAACTCGTCTTTACTGAGAAACACGAAGATGACTCAGAGAGCATCGGGAAAAGGAGACGGAGGGATTGTGCCTTCAGCTTTGATTTTTGGCTTCTGATTGCTTCCAAAACTCAGCATTTCTTCCCTTCTTACAGCTTTCTTGTTCAATCATTCTGGGAACCTTCTGAGCCAAAGCCAAAACAAAAAACCCCCAAACAACCCAGAAACTCCTTTGCGTCTAAGCTAGTCTGAGAAGGAATTTTGTTCTGATCAAAGCATCTTGACGAATATTATTAAAATCAATTACCCTAATAGATATCTTTTATGGACATCCGCTCTGGTATTTATCCTTCTTAAATTACTATAGTAAGTCTTTAATTTTAATGGAGTGATTCCTGACCTGACCTTTTATTTTCTAAAATCACAAATGCGGTAGCAAGTGTAGTCCAGTTTTGTTTTCTTAACTTATGTCTTCTACATGGGACATGCTGGAGAACAGGCTAAGAACTGTGGAAACAGGACAGTCCTTTGTTTTCAGACAGGGTTGGATACAAGCTTGGGGTTATGTGAACTTGGGAAGATTTCTTTAAAATCTCCAGGGCTCGGGAGGTGGATGAAGATGGCAGAGTAGGAGGACGTGGAGCTCATCTCCCTGCCACGAACACATCAAATATACATTTAAAGGGAATTCCCTGGCGGTCCAGTGGTTAGGATTCCGCGCTTCCACTGCAGGGGGCCCAGGTTCGGTCCCTGGTCAGGGAACTAAGATCCTGCAAGCCGTGCGGGGTGCAGCCAAAAAAAAAAAAATCTACATGTGGAACAATTCTCATGGAAAACTAACTGAAAACTGGCAGAAGATCTCCTATACAACCAAAGCTGCAAGAAAGATCTGTGGGTAACCGGGTAGGATGGAAAAAGAGGCCTTCCATTAGTACCTGTGCCCCTGGGAGGGATCTATAAGGAGGAGAAGGTCCACACAGGAGGACCCTCACCCTGGGAAGTGAGCAGGTTGAGCCACAACCTGGGCGTACCAGTCCTGGGGTCCTGCAGGGAGGAGACAAGCCCCCTGGCCTACCAGGAGATCTGCAGACACAGACAGAAGGGCTGGAGAAGACTGGACTCTACTCACGATGCGTGCATGTGTGCTGGCTTGCCGACAATCAGGGCAGAGAGAGCCCTGCCCTGGCAGCTGTTGTTGCCTAGCTGCACTTCCCAATCCAAAGGCGCCAACACTCTGGCCCCGCTCACTCCACGCCACAGCCTCGCGTGAGATCTGGGCAGAGACTTGGTCTAACTCTGCAGAGACAGACAAGGGCACCTGGGATGTGAGCCACACAGAGCTGCGAAGGCCGTTGTCAGCGTGCACGCAGGGTGGCAGGGGGAGCTGAGCGGACGTCGTCAGTGTGTGCAGGTTATCACCACAGGAGCACGCAGCAGCTAAGCGCTGAATCTCAGGCAGAAAGGCCCTGGGAGAGGATTCATGTAGCTGCGCAGAGACAGCCCAGAGGCCCCGGGGTGTGGTCCAGGTGGGACAGCCAGGGTCGCTGTCGGGTGTACTCAGCAGTACACAGCCGTTCGTCTCCCAGCAGGAGTGGGGTCCGTCCGCTCCGCAGCGCAGCTTAGCACCAGGCCAGGGGCGGGCAGGTCCCGGGAGAAGTCTGCCCCAGAGGCAGCCCAGATCCCAGGCAGCCGTGCGGCCACTTCCATTCCTGCAGCCACAGGGCCCCGACGAGCAGCCCCAGCCTACTCTACATCACAGCCTCATTCATGTATTCATTTATTGGACCTCACCATGCGGCATGCACGACCTTTGTTCCCCGACCAGGGATCGAACCCACGGCCCCTGCAGTGGAAGCACGGAGTCTTAACCACTGGACCGCCAGGGAAGTCCCTCCATAGCTTTGCACTAGATCTGGGGTGAACACAAGAGAGAAAGGGGTGCGACCTTGGGCTGCTTCTGAGCAGAGCCGTGAACATCTACACAGGTGGTGTGTAGGTCCTCTGTGACCACACGCGACTCACGTGCTTCGTTAATCACCTCCCCTGGGGCAGGGCACCCACTCAAGGGCAACAGAGCCTGATTGAAACCGACCCTCAGGGCCGCTACTCCAACAACTGGGGAGCAGACCCGGCCCCCGACAGGGCTGTGACAACCACAGAGCAAAGAGGAGGCCCCGCCTCACATCCAGCACAAGCTCTAGATACTGTAACACCAACAACACCCCCTATCAAGGGGATAATGGCCAGCACATCCTGAGGAAAGTTCTGGCTGGTGCCCATACCAAAGCCAGCCCTCGCAGCAAAATATTGGATGCACACAGTCTACACAGGGACATTCCCAATAAAAACATCCCTTCAAAGCCACAGTAGATGACTGTTTCTCCTAAATTCATAGAGACAGAGAAAGTTAGGTAAAATGAAAAGGCATAGGAACTACTCCCAATTATAAGAACAAGAGAAATCTGAAAGAACAAATAATGAAATACCAGTCTCCTAGACCCTGAGTTCAAAAAAAGATAATAAAAATGCTAACTGAATTAAGAAAGATTATTGATAGAAATGCAGGTCATTGTAACAAGGAACTATTGGGTTGGCCAAAATGAATGAACTTTTTGGCCAACCCAATAGAAACTATAAAGATGAACCAACTAAAAATAGACAATTCAATTGCCCAGATAAAAACCAACCTAGAAGTAATGAATAGCAGACTAAATGACCCAGAATGAATAAGTAATATGGAAGATAGAATAATGGAAGTCACCCAATCAGAACAGCACACAGAAAGACAAATGAAAAAAAAACAATGAAAGCAACATATGAGGTCTATGGGATAATATAAAACGTGCCAACCTACACATAATAGGGGTTTCAGAAGGAGGAGAGAGAGAGAAAGGGATCGAAAATGTATTTGAAGAAATTATGGCTGAAAAGTTCCCAAACCTAAAGAAGGAAACAGATATCCAAGCACAGGAAGCACAGAGGGTCCCAAAGAAGATGAACCCAAATGGACCCACACCAAGACATATCATAATTAAGATGCCAAAAGTTAGAGATAAAGAGAGGATTCTAAAGACAGCAAAAGAAAAACAAAGAGTCAGTTACAAGGGAACCCCCAGAAGGCTATCAGCTGAATTCTCTGCAGAAACTGTGCAGGCCAGAAGGGAGTGGCATGATATATTCAAAGTCCTGAAAGGGAAAAACCTGCAACCTAGAATACTCCACCCAGCAGCATAATCGTTTAGAATACACGGAGAGACAAAAAAAAAAAAAAAAAACCTTCTCAGACAAGAAAAACTAAAAGAATTCAGCAATACTAAACCTACCCTGAAAGAAATATTGGAGGATCTTCTCTAAATAGAAAAGAAGCAAGAATATACAGGAAAGGGAAAATCACAAAAAGAAAGGCAAATATATAAAAAGATTGAAAATCACTTAAATAAGCCAGTATATATATTTTTAAAAATACAAAAATTCTGGGAAAGCAATTATAACTACAATGAACAGCAAAAGGATAAACATGAAGATGGAAAATAGGACATCAAAAATCACGAAATGTCAGGGAGGGGAGTATAAAAATGTACGTCTTTTAGAATGTGTTTGAACTTGAATGACTATCAGTTTAAAACAAGCAGATATAGTTATGGGTCAGCATACTTGAACTCCATGGTAACCACAAATCAGAAAAATACAGTTGGGAATTTCCTGGTGGCCCAGTGGTTAGGACTCGGGGCTTTCACTGATGAGGCCCAGGTTCAATCCCTGTTTGGGGAACTAAGATCCCACAAGCCTCGTGGTACGGCCCCCCCAAACAAAAAAATTAAAAGTATACAATAGATCTACAAAGATCAAAAAGAAAGAAACTCAGGCATACTACAAAAGAAAACCATCAAACCACAAAAGAAAAAACACAAAGAAGAAAGGATCAAAGAAGAACTACAAGAACACCTGTAAAACAAGGATTACAATGGCAATAAGTACAGACCTGTATACCTATCAATAATTACTTTAAATGTCAATGGACTACGTGCTCTGATCAAGAAACAAAAGGTATCCAGATTGGAAGGGAAGAGGTAAAATTGTCATTATATGCAGACGGTGCTCTATATAGAACACCCTAAAGACTTCACACAAAAACTATTAGAGGGCTTCCCTGGTGGCGCAGTGGTTGAGAATCTGCCTGCCAATGCAGGGGACATGGGTTCGAGCCCTGGTCTGGGAAGATCCCACATGCCGCGGAGCAACTGGGCCCGTGAGCCACAACTACTGAGCCTGCGTGTCTGGAGCCTGTGCTCCGCAACAAGAGAGGCCATGATAATGAGAGGCCCGCACACTGCGATGAAAAGTGGCCCCCACTTGCTGCAACTAGAGAAAGCCCTTGCACAGAAACGAAGACCCAACAGAGCCATAAATAAATAAATAAATAAATAAAATTTAAAAAAAACAAAAACAAAAAAAACTATTAGAACTGATAAATGAATTTAGCAAGGTAGCAGGATACAAAATTAACTTATAGAAATCTGTTGTATTTCTTTACACTAATAATGAGATACCAGAAAGAGCAAATAAAAAAACAATCGCGGGGCTTCCCTGGTGGCGCAGTGGTTGAGAATCTGCCTGCTAATGCAGGGGACACGGGTTCGAGCCCTGGTCTGGGAAGATCCCACATGCCACGGAGCAGCTGGGCCCGTGAGCCACAGCTACTGAGCTTGCGCGTCTGGAGCCTGTGCCCCGCAACGGGAGGGGCCGTGATAGTGAAAGGCCCGCGCACCGCGATGAAGAGAGGTCCCCGCACCGCAATGAAGAGTGGCCCCCGCTTGCCGCAACTGGAGAAAGCCCTCGCACGAACCGAAGACCCAACACAGCCAAAAATAAAATAAATAAATAAATAAAGTAGCTATAAAATTAAAAAAAAAAAAAACTTTATAAAAAAAAAAAATCGCATTTAAATCATGTCAAAAAAATTAAAATACCTAAAAATAAACTTAACCAAGGAGGTGGAAGACATATAATGCTGAAAACTATAAAACGCTGATAAAGGAAAATGAAGATGATTCAAAGCAATGGAAAGATATTCCATGCTCTTGGATTGGAAGGATTAATATTGTTAAAATGGCCATACTCCCCAAAGCAATCTACAGATTTAATGTGATCCCTATCAAAATACTAATGGCATTTTTCACAGAACTAGAACAAATAATCCTAAAATTTATATGGAACCATAAAATGTCCAGAATTGCCAAAGCAATCCTGAGGAAAAAGAACAGTGCTGGAGGCATAACCCTTCCAGGCTTCAGACTATACTACAAAGCTACAGTAATCAAAATAGGATGGTACTGGCACAAAAACAAACACATAGATCAATGGAACAAAATAGAGAGCCCAGAAAGAAACCCACATACCTACAGTCAATTAATCTTTAACAAGGAGGCAAGAATATACAATGGAGAAAAGACAGTCTCTTCAACAAGTTGTGTTGGGAAAGCTGGACAGCTGCATGGAAAAGCAATGAAGTTAGAACACTCCCTCATACCATACACAAAAATAAACTCAAAATGGCTTAAAGACATAAATATAAGACAGGATACCATAAAACTCTTAGAAGAGAACATAGGCAAAACATTTTCAGACATAAATTACAGCAATATTTTCTTAGATCAGTCTCCCAAGGCAAAAGAAATAAAAGCAAAAAATAAACAAATGGGACCTAATGGAACTTAAAAGCTTTTGCACATCAAAGGAAATCACCAACAAAACAAAGACAACCTGCAGATTGGGAGAAAATATTTGCAAACAATGAGACCAACAAGGGGTTAATATTCAAAATAAACAAATAGCTCAAGCAGCTCAATAAAAACAAAAAACAATAAACAACCTGATCAAAAAATGGGCAGAAGACCTATACAGACGTTTTTCCAAAGAAGATATAAAGATGGCCAACAGGCATGTGGAAAGATGCTCAACATGGCTAATTATTAGAGAAATGCAAATAAAAACCACAACGAGATATTACCTCACACCAGTCAGAATGGCTATCATCAAAAAGTCTACAAATAATAAATGCTGGAGAGGGTGTGGAGAAAAGGGAACCCTAGTACACTCTTGGTGGAAATGCATAAATTGGTGCAGCCACTATGGAAAACAATATGGAGGTTCCTTAAGAAACTAAAAATAGAGGAACCATATGATCCAGCAATCCCATACTGGGTAAATATCTGGGAAAAAGGAAAACTCTCATTCAAAAAGATACATGTACCCCAATGTTCACTGCAGCACTATTTATAATAGCCAAGATATGGAAACAACCCAATTGCCCATCAACAGATGACTGGCTTAAGAAGATATATATATATATATATATATATATATATATATATTTATATAGTGGAATATTACTCAGTCATAAAAAAGAATGAAATATTGCCACGTGTAGCAACGTGGATGGATGCAGAGAATATTATACTTAGTAAAGTAAATCAGACGGAGAAAGGCATATACTATATGATATCACTTATATGTAGAATCTTAAAAATAATACAAATGAATCTATATATAAAACAGGAACAGAATCACAGACGTAGAAAACAAACTCATGGTTACCAAAGTGGAGAGCAAGGGAGGGAGGGAATAATTAGGAATATGGGATTAATGGATAAAAACTACTATACATAAAATAGATTAGCAACAAGGATTACTGTTTAGCACAGGGAATTATACGCAATACCTTGTAATAAACTATAATGGAATATAATCTGAAAAAAATAACTGAATCACTTTGCTGTACACCTGAAACTAACACAATATTGTAAATCAACTATACTTCAATTTTTTAAAAAAAGCTGAGTCGGAATTTAAAAAAAAGAAATCTCCTGGGCTCTGTGTCCTCATCATAGAGAGACATATCTAACAGGGTTGTAAACAGCAGGACCAACTATCCTAGTTTTCCTGGGACTGGGGTGAGGGGGTGGGGCAGCTCTCAGGATGTGGGAATGAGGAGTTTCCCCGGATGTGAAAATTTCAGGGCTAAAACTGAGAAAGTCCCAGGCAAATCAGAATTGGTCACCCTAGTTGTAAGCACATGCATTGTAAAGATGTAGGTGTGATAATTACATTGATTCTATTTATTTATTTATTTATTTATTTTTGGCTGCGTTGGGTCTTTGTTGCTGTGCATGGGCTTTCTCTAGTTGCGGTGAGCGGGGGCTACTCTTCGTCGCGGTGCGCGGGCTTCTCATTGCGGTGGCTTCTCTTGTTGCGGACCAGAGCTTGAACCCGTGTCCTCTGCATTGGCAGACGGATTCTTAACCACTGCGCCACCAGGGAAGCCCCACACAGATTCAGAGAACAACTTTTTTCTCATCCTCCTTCCCCTATCATACCCACCTCATAGGTCTAGTTTTTTACCTGTGTCCCTGGGGACATCTAAGGCAAATAGCAAGGTTTTTATAGTCATCTCAGATAATAGAGACTTTCAGTCCCAATTTTTTTTTTTTCTTTTTAAGTCACATGCAAGGAAAAGAATTGTATCAGTTCGGTAACTGCAATGCTTTTGGCAAGTTGCCTGCAGCTGCAGCGGTCATAGTCAGTTTTTTATTTACGTCCCTACCTGGCGCTTCTGTTCCTCCTCCTCCTCCCTCTCTCAAAGCTGCAGTTTTCTCACGTGTTGTCCGTAGATGCTTCCCCTCCAATAGGTCCTGTGAGGAAACCCTCAATCTTTGCGGGGTGTCCACGGTTACGTTTCCAGCTTCTCCCCGCAGGGTTCATCTCCCACCTCCAGGTGGCGCTCCTGGAAAGGATATAAGACCCCTGATTCATATTGTCTCTCCCTTTCCCTCTCTTCCCCTCTCCCCCTCCCTCTTCTCCAGGCTGTCCCAGACATCTTCAGAGCTGTCAGCACAATCTTGAGCCCTTGAGATGTTCCAGACGTGAGCGAGATCCCATCCTTCTCTGGGTCGTGCCCCTCCCCCCATACTAAGTGCTCTGAGTGGCTCAGTTGAAGCTTTTCCCCCTTGAAGCTTGGAAGTGCGAAACCAACATCCTCACCACATTCCTATGTTGAAGACAGAATGGGACCCACAGCGCACCAAGTGCTCTTGTAAACAAACATATGAAGACAAAACAAAACAGCTCTTTAGCACCAGGTGGAAAACGGACCTGGGGTGGGGAAATTAGGTTTCCGGCTTAAGTCACGCGTGGATGGTCCCACTTTCGAGTCTGGCCTCATTGGCACCTATAGTCTGTGGGTCTGGGCAGAAACTGAGTTTACAATGATCCTACTTTAATGTTCTGTTATGTGTGTGTGCAGACACCTTGCAAATGTCGCACAAGGGCAAGTTTTGAAGACAAATGGATGGTAGGAGTCCATTTTCACCAAAAAGCAAACACAAACAAGTAAACAAACAAAAACCCCACAAGAATTCATGAACAGATGCACACAAAAATGAAAGGTGACATTCACCAAAACGTTAACAAGGGATGGGGGGCTTCCCTGGTGGCGCAGTGGTTAAGAATCCGCCTGCCAACGCAGGAGACACGGGTTCGAGCCCTGGTCTGGGAGGATCCCACATGCCGCGGAGCAACCAAGCCCGTGCGCCACAACTACTGAGCCTGCGCTCCAGAGCCTGGGAGCCACAACTACTGAGCCCGCGTGCCACAACTACTGAAGCCCGCGCGCCTAGAGCCCGTGCTCCGCAACAAGAGAAGCCACCGCAATGAGAAGCCTGCGCACCGCAATGAAGAGTAGCCCCCGCTCAGCGCAACTAGAGAAAGCCCACGCACAGCAACGAAGGCCCAACACAGCCAAAAATAAATAAATTTATTTAAAAAAAAAAAGGGATGGGAACTTGAGTAATTTCTTCTTTTAAGTACGTGGATGTGCTATTTCTTACATGAAAATAGTAACTGTATAATAAAATGTACTGCAGTAAGTGTTGATGGGTGATGTGTGTAAACGGCCTGCATACCATTCATTCCTCAGAAGGTCACTTTATTTTGGTTGTTTTGCAGCTGTCGGTTCATTGCCTCCGGGCAAGGCATGGAAAACAGCTGAGCCTTTTCCGTATCCATCGCTTGAACCACAGTTAAAGAAGATTCCTTCTGGAAAGGGAACAGAAAGTTGGAGGCTAGCGCTGTGGAATCTGGGAGAGAGCCGTGGGCGTCTGCAGAACCATTTCCTCCGCACCAGGAGTGTCATAAGCAAGAACAAATCTGACTCCATATTAAATCTGTTTCTTTTACTTTAACCTTTACTTTCCGTGGCTTTTGTTACAAGTTATTCACTAAAAGGATGTTGCCTAGGCTAAAAGCATACATAATGGCCTATGGCAGGGAACCCTGCCGCCTCTGCCTGAATGTTAAACTAAAATCGCTTTGTTCAGCTCCCAGGGAAACATCCTGACCCAGCCCACCCGTGGATGGCTGCAGGGAAGAAGAAATTAACACATCCCCTCCCCAGTCTGGCCAAACCAGGAGATATCTGCAAGACGGACCGGCCTTTTCACTTTACCGTCTCACCTCCCCGTCTCTGTTCTGTAAAAGAAGCTAGCAGCCAGACGCCGGTAAGAGAGTTCTCTAGGACTCTAGTCCACCGTTTTCTTGAACTCCTGTCTAACCAAATAAAGTTGTTATTCCTTGCTCGAACACCTCCCGATTTATTGGCCTGTCGTGCGTGAGGCAGAACGAGCTTGGACGCGGTAACACGAGGAAATGCCAGAGGGCTTGCTTGCCTCCAGCTGAGAATGATGATTAAAAAGCTTCAGCTGGGGCTTCCCTGGTGGCGCAGTGGTTGAGAATCTGCCCGCCAATGCAGGGTACAAGGGTTCGAGCCCTGGTTCTGGGAGGATCCCACATGCCGCGGAGCAACTAGGCCCGTGAGCCACAATTACTGAGCCTGTGCATCTGGAGCCTGTGCTCCGCAACAAGAGAGGCCGTGATAGTGAGAGGCCCGCGCATCGCGATGAAGAGTGGACCCCGCTTGCCGCAACTAGAGAAAGCCCTCGCACAGAAACGAAGACCCAACACAGCCAAAAATTAATAAATAAATTAATTAATTTTTTTAAAAAATTTAAAAAAAAGAGTCCTTAGGAGTCTGTCTTTAAAAAAAAAAAAAAGCTTCAGCTGAACCCCCGTGGCACACATGCTCTGAAACAAGAGGGATGACATTTTTTTAAAGGATGCACTTGCCAACTACAAATTGGCACTTGCCCTCTACCTCTACAAGGATTAAATCATGAGCTGCTGCCCCTGCGGACCTTCCACGTGCCCTGAAAGGAGTTCAGGGTGGAGATCAGGAATGAGGCACTCTGTGCTCCGGGAAAAACGGGCAGAACAGGTCTTCAGAGAGTTAGATATTTTCAGGAGAAGATTCTAGGAGCCCAATTCTTGCATCTCCTCATATCTAGAAAAGCACTAACATCTTTCATGGTGATGTCTGCTCCGCCTGACTAGCCGTAACCTTCTGCAAAAATGTGTGCTTGATTGCATGTACCCACCCACCCTTCACCAAAATCCATATATACTGACCTTCCCCCTGCCTCTTCGGAGCAGTTTCTCAGAGGTCTCTGAAATGCTGTCTCCAGGGCTACAGTCCTCATTTTGCTCCAAATAAAACTTGACTCACAGTTATCACGCTGTGCATTGCTTTTTCAGTCGACACAGTCTAAAGTGACTACTCAACTGCGGGACCTGACCGGTATCCTCAACATCCTCAAGGTCATTCAGAACAAGGAGAGTCCGAGAAATTGTTGCAATCAAGAGGAGACACACTGTATAAATGTATCCTGGAAAGGAACAAAGGACATTAAGTAAAAACTAAGGAAATCTGAAAAAATTATGGGCTTTACTTAACAATAATGTATCTATACTGGTTCATTATTTGTGACAAATGTATCATACTAAGAGTAAGATATTAATAGGGGAAACTGGTAATAGGTAATAAAGTAAATAGGAATCTCTGCACTATCTTTGCAATTTTCTGTCAATCTAAAATTATTCTAAAATTTTTTAAAAATTTTAGGGAATTCCCTGGCAGTCCAGTGTTTAGGACTCGGCGCTTCCACTGCCGGGGGCCTGGGTTCCATCCCTGGTCAGGGAACTAAGATCCCACAAGCTGCGCGGTGCGGCCAAAAATAAGTAAATAAATAAAAGGTTTTTTTTTAATTTTAAAGGATGGGACAAAGAAGCATATGAGGAGTACATTGCAACCCTTTCTAACATGATGACGTCTTCACGAGATCTCTGCTCACAGCTCATAAAGCACAATCACACCCAGCCCATTCCTCAATTAACCATTAGCAGAGGGTATGGAATTACCATGATGAGCTAAGAGCAGTGCATAAAGTTTCACATGCAACAGAATCACCTGGAGCAATTGTTATACCATAGATTGTTGAAGCTCACCCTCAGAGTTTCTGATGCAGTAGGTCCGTTTAGGACCCAATTATTTGTATTTCTGACCAGTTCCCAGGCAATGCTGTTGTTGCTGCCCTGGAGACCACACTTTGAGAACCACTGGCTTGCTAAGCCTTAGACTAATCAAGATTCACATCTGGGACCAGAAAAGGCCAAATATCACCAAGACTTAAGGATGGTTACTCGATACCTGAACAAGATCGGGATTCTCTTAGCAAAGCAGCTTGTGAGAAGTGGCTTTTATCATTTCCCCCCTTTCTATTAATATCATTACACTGGCTTTTTGGAAAAATTCCTCAATCAGATCTTCTGTCTCAGTAATTTGTTCTTCAGCTGTATCCATTCTACTGTTTATCTTGTTACAGGCTAATATTAAATTCTTTATTTACTGTCATACGTTTTCATACCTAGTATTTCCACAAAACCCTTGCTTTATGGATTATTGTTCTTTTTTTCACATTTCTAACATGTTTCCTTATCTCTTTGCCATATATTTCTTTTTTAAAAAACATTTTTTAAGACTATTTATTTATTTATTTAGGCTGCGACTGGTCTCAGTTGTGGCATGTGGGATCTTTGAGTTGCAGCATGCAAACTCTTAGCTGTGGCATCTAGTTCCCCGACCAGGGATCGAACCTGGGCCCCCTGCACTGGGAGTGTGGAGTCTTACCCACTGGACCACCAGGGAAGTCCCTCTTTGTAGTATATTTCTTATGCTTATTTAAATTCTTGGTCCACCTAACACCCCTCCCCCCAAAATCACACCTTCACCCCACCAATCAACTCTTTAGGGACAGAGCTTCATAGTCAAACCCTTGGGGAGAATGTGACAGTTTTATGACACAGCTGTACATTGTTTGACACTCCTTCCTTCAAGAGGTGGGGTCTATGACCCTGTCCCCTCAAATATTAGTGGGTCTGTGACTGCTCTGGTCAATAGTTTGGCAGATCTGACCCCAGGCAACTTCCATATCTAGGTCATAAAACGCGATTCAACTTCTGCCTTGTTTACAGAGCTGCCATGCAAAGAGTCCCAACTACCTTGATGTCACCATGCCATGAGGAAGCCTAAGACACACAGAGCGGTCATGTGTATGCACTCCACTCACCTGTCCCCTAGCCGAGCCCAACCTCGGAGTCACCCCAGCCCGGCACCAGATATGTAAGTAAAGAAGCTTCCAGGTGATTCTGGTTCATCCCAGTACCCCACCCCTCATGCCACCCTCAGCTGGTCAAGTCCTCCCAGCTGGAGCTGCAGATATGGTGGAGCAGACGCAGCCATCCTCTCTATGCTCTGTCCAAATGCCTGACCCGTAGCATCTGTGAGCACGATACAGGGAAGGTTGTTTTATGTCACTACGTTTGGGACGGTTTGCTATAAATCGATAGACACCCAGAGCAGAGAAGCAGCATTAGGAAGAGGCAAGGGTCCCAATTTGAAGGGATGAAGTGGTGAAAGCCTTTTCTCCTGTGGCCCCTGCTGTAGGTCATTGCTGCCATTTTTTGTCGCTAGAAGGAAGCCAGTGATTGTCTTCAGCCCAAGGGGGATGCAGAAGGGGCAGCAAGACTCACCAGCTGCTCTTGCCCTAAGCCTAGTGTCCGATACAATAACACTTAGAACTGCAATTAATATCTCCTTACAGAAACTCAACCTCATCCTACATGAAATACACTCGGACCTCCGTATCCATGGGTTCTGCTTCTGCGGATTCAGCCAACCGTGAATGCAGAATGCGCCAGTGGGAAGGGCCGACTGTACTACACCATTTTATATAGACGACTTGAGCATCCGTGGGATTTTGGTATCTGTGGGGATCCTGGAACCAATCCCCCACAAATACCGAGGGGTGATGTACTCTCATTTCCAGCCTCAAGCCGCTTGCCCAACCCCGTAAGACTCCCCAAAGCAGAGAAGGGTTTGGACACATGGGGTCCCTTTGTCCTGTTCCAAAGACCCTTGTTCAGTTCGGCAGTTTGAGAAAGGGAACAAAGCTGGGGAAGTCACACCCTCTCCCCAGCTTCTGTCCTCTGCCCCACGGTTTGGTTTGTCTTTTGCTGACCCTACAGGAAATGAGATGTGGTTTATTTCTACACTGTACTCTTAAAAGCCATCCCCTACTGAGCTTCTCTTGGCGTGAGTCCTCCACTGACACAATAAAAATTCACTATCAGATTGTAACTCATAAAGTAGAATTACCGTACGATTCAGCAATTCCACTTTTGGGTATATACCCAAAAGAATTGGAAGCAGGGACTCAGATATGTATATTTGCATCAGATATCTGTATGCCTGTGTTCGTAGCAGCGTTATTCACAAAAACCAAAAGGTAGCTTAAACAACAGAAATTTATTTCCCATAATTCTGGAGGCTAGAAATCCAAGATCAAGGTGCTGGTTTCTGGTGAGAGCTCCCTTTCTGGCTTGCAGATGACTGCTTTCTCAGTGTGTCCTCACGTGGCCTTTTCTCTGTGGGGGGGGGGCGGGTGGAGGGAGAAAGAGAGAGAGAGAAAGAGACAAAGGGAGGGAGGGAGAGAGAGAAGAGAGAGAGAGAGAGGGAAAGAGGTAACTCTCTGGTTTCTCTTCTTATAAGGACACCTGTCCTATGGGATTAGGGTCCATCCTTAGGACCTCATTAAATCTTATTTATCTCCTTAAAGGCCCTATCTCCAAATATAGTCACATTGGAGGTTAGGGCTTCAACATATGAATTTTGGGGAGATTCCATTCAGTCCATAACACCATACAATGAACTATCATTCAGTCTTAAAAAGGAAGGAAATTCTGATGCATGCTACAATATGTATGAAACTTGAGGACATTATGCTAAGTGAAAGAGGCCAGTCACAGAGAGACAAGTACTGTATAATGATTCCACTTATATGAAGTACCCAGAGTAGTCACATTTATACAGAAAACAGTTGCCAGGGGCTGGAGGGAGAGGGGAATGGGAGTTATTGTTGAGTAGATACAGAGTTTCAGTTTGGGAAGATGAGAAAAGTTCTGGAGACTGAGGACAACGTGAATGGATTTAAAGCCACTGAAATGTACCCTTAAAATGATTAACATGGTAAAAAAAATTCTAACTCATATGGATTAAACAGAAAATTCCTAGGCACTGCAGCAGACAGAATAAGATGGAGAAGTTATGGGCACCCTGGTGATATGAATATTGAAAACTGCAAAGCAGGGACTCCGCAGGGGGCTCAGGTTCAATCTCTGGTCAGGGAACTAAGATCCCACAAGTCACGTGGTGTGGCCAAAAACAAAACAAAACAAAACAAAAAAACAAAAAAACTGCAAAGCAAATCTGCAGGAGAGCGAAACTTCTAACCAAGTGAGGTGGTTGGTCAAAGCACCTTGAGTGACTACCCTGGGATGAACCCCAGCTTTGGGGCTTTCATTGCACTTTATGAGAGTTGAATCTGTAGGGATTAGACCCTGGTTGGGGAAACAGGAGACTGAATACTGGTGCACCAGAATCCTGTTAAGCAAGTCCTGCTCATCTCTGGAACTATTTCATTTATCCAGTTATTTAAGAAATATTTATTGAGCGTGTATGCTGTGCCGGGCATTTTGGGGGAAGTAATCAGAATCCCCACCTTCGTGGAGCTTATATTCTACTTGGAAAGATGGGCACAAACAAGCAAATAATATTTATAGATTGTGATGAGCGTTATGCTACATATAAACAGGGTGGTGCTATGTAACATAATTGTGTGGAGGGTAGGTCTTACCTTTAGGAAAGAGTCAAGGAGCGCTTTGAAGGAAATGTGTTTCAGCTGAGAATTAAAGGCTGTGAATTATCCAGCCGTGAGAAATGTAAAGGGGATGACATTTCAGGCAGAAGATACAGGCAGTGAAAAGGCCCTGAGGCAGGAGCAAGCTTGGCATGTTCTAGTTCTAAAAAGGGACACTCAGCCAGTGTGGCTGGAGCAGAGAAGGCTGGTCAGAACTTAGCACGAGGGCTTCCCTGGTGGCACAGTGGTAAAGAATCCACCTGCCAATGCAGGGAACACGGGTTCCAGCCCTGGTCTGGAAAGATGCCACATGCCGCGGAGCAACTAAACCTGTGCACCACAACTACTGAGCCTGTGCTCTAGAGCCGCGAGCCACAACTACTGAGCCCGCGTGCTGCAACTACTGAGGACTGCGTGCCTAGAGCCCGTGCTCCGCAACAAGAGAAGCCACCGCAATAAGCATGCGCACCACAACGAAGAGTAGCCCACACTCTCCACAACTAGAGAAGACCCAACGCAGCCTAAAATTAATAAATTATTTTTTTTTAAAATGATAATAACTTAGCATGAAAAGAGAGGCCAGGTCTCACAGAACTTTGCAAGCCACAATAAGAAATTTGAAGTTTTGTCTAAGCGGAAAAAAGAAGCGCAGTGTGGAAAACGCAGTCATTAACACTGATAAGGGAGCTGCAAATTCCTAAGCCCGTCTTATCTTGTGGCTTTTCACATCTCGCATTTCAGCGTTTTTCCTTGCACGTGAAAAACGAGTAGGCAGGGGATATTTTTTTACAGCTGCTGTTGTCAGATTCTGCAGTGTTTCCCCCCTTCTTCACAAAGATTGTGCAACATCCGTTAAAGCAAGGAAGAGGGGCAGGGCTGAGGACGGGGCGGCCCTCAGCCTCCACAGGTATCCCCCAGCCTGAGCCACCAAAATTCCTCACCCAGCTTATCACAATCGCCCCCTAAATGATTACCCTGCTTCTGGCTCATGCACCACCTCAACCATGCGGTCTCAACACAGCAGACAGAGGGATGTCTTTAAAAATAGGACTGCCAGATTTAGCAAATTAAAATCCAGAATGCCCAGTTAAACTTACATTTCAGATCAACAACAACAAAATTTTGGTATAAGTACGTCCCTTGTAGTTTTAGGGAGATATTTATACTAAAAAAAAATTCATTGTTTACCTGAAATTCAAAATTAACCGGGGGGGGGGGGGGGGTCTTCCCTGGTGGCGCACTGGTTAAGAATCCACCTGCCAATGAAGCGGACATGGGTTCAAGGCCTGGTCTGGGAAGATCCCACGTGCCGCGTAGCAACTAAGCCGGTGCACAACTACTGAGCCTGCGCTCTAGAGCCCGCGAGCCACACCCACTGAGCCTGCGCTCTAGAGCCCGCGAGCCACACCCACTGAGCCTGCGCTCTAGAGCCCGCGAGCCACACCTACTAAGCCCGCGAGCCACAGCTACTGAGCCTGCGCTCTAGAGCCCGTGCTCCGCAACGAGAAGCCACCGCAATGAAAAGCCCGCGCACCGCAACAAAGAGTAGCCCCCGCTCGCCACAACTAAAAAAGAAAGCCCGAGCGCAGCAACAAAGACCCAACGCAACCAAAATTTAATTAATTAATTCATAAAAAATTAACTGGGAAGCCTATATTTAATCAGGCAACCCTATTTTTTTTAAATTAATTAATTTATTTTGGCCAGGCCGAGTGGCTTGCGGGGTCTTAGTTCCCCTACCAGGGACTGAACCCAGGCCTTCGGCAGTGAAAGCGTGGAGTCCTAACCACTGGGCCACCAGGGAATTCCTGGGGCAACCTTATTTTAAAACCTAAGTCAGATAATTCCCCAAACTCTGAAACATCTCCCTATTTTACTCAGAGAAAAAGAACAACCCAAAGTCCTTAGAATGAATAAAAGTATCTTTAAAAGCCTCATTCCCCACTTCTTTGTTTTTTTCTTATAGCCTCATCTCCTACTTCTCCAAGCACAGTGGCTTCCTAGGTCACTCCTCAAACACACAAGATGCATTTCTGCCTTTGGTCTTTGAGCTGGCTGTTTCCTCTTTCTAAAATGGTCTGCCTCCAGATAAAGGTATAACTAACTTTCTCACTTCCTTCAAGTCTTTGCTCAGCTATTGTAACCTAGCAGGACGCTATGGGGCCTTCCCGGGACAGGGCTTCCCCCATATCCTCTGCTTTAGCTCCTCTCTGAAGTACCGAGATAACAGTATCTGATGCACATTGCCTGAGATGTTTTTTGTTTTTTTAAATTTATTTTATTTATGTATTATTTTTGGCTGCGTTGGGTCTTCATTGCTGCACGCGGGCTTTCTCTAGTTGCAGCGAGCAGGGGCTACTCTTCGTTGCAGTGCGTGGGCTTCTCATTGAGGTGGCTTCTCTTGTTGCGGAGCATGGGCTCTAGGCACGTGGGCTTCAGTAGTTGTGGCACGTGGGCTCAGAAGTTGTGGCACATGGGCTCAGTAGTTGTGGCTTGCGGGCTCTAGAGCGCAGGCTCGGTAGTTGTAGCGCACGGGCTTAGCTGCTCTGCGGCATGTGGGATCTTCCCGGACCAGGGCTCGAACCCGTGTCCCCTGCACTGGCAGGCAGATTCCTAACCACTGCACCACCAGGGAAGTCCTGAGTGAAGAATCCTGTGATGAGACTCTTATTCTGGATAATCCAGAAGGGCCCAAAGCAATCACAAGAGTCCTTATAAGAGAGAAGCAGGACTGTCAGAGTCGGAGAAGGAGATGTGAGAACAAAAGAAGATTTTAGATTTCCACGAGCCAAGGAATGGCAGCAGCCTCTAGAAAAAGTGCAAAAGGCAAGGAATGAATTCCCCCCTTGAGCCTCCAGCAAGGAACACAGCCCTGCCACACTGTGCTTTGAGACCCACTTTGGACTTCTGCCCTCCAGAAACTGTAAGATAATAAATCCATGTTGCTTTAAGTCATTAAGTTTGTGGCTATTTGTTACAGCAGCAGTCAGGAAGCTTATACACTATCCTATTGAAATCTGCAACACCCTTCAGCCATTCTGATCCTCCCTTCCTTGCATCTTTTCTAATCCGTTTCTTACCTTGCATCTACTAATCTTTCTAGTCTTCCACTTTCCAGCTTCTACAATAGAGAAATACAAAGGAGGTAAGAATTGTGGCTGGGGTCGAGTGAACCAACCTACAGGTTCTGCTAAAGGTGATGGTGCGGATCCTTGGTACCACTATCCTTCCTCTAGGTGCTGAGAAAGGGAGTGTGTTCCCTGAGGAACTACAGTCAATCAGGCAGTAAAGAGGAAGGAGATTCACTTGCTCTTATGGCAGCATCCCGGGGCTCCTCCAGGGAGACAGAGAGAGTCCGGTGAGGGATGCTGGAATGCGGGAAGGAAATTGGCACCTGGGGGGATACAGTGGATATCAGAGTGTCTACCTTCTTCCAAGGTAATTGATGAGATATATGGTCTCTCCAGCTACAGAGCCGTAGAGAAGACCACAGTCCCCCAGTCAACTTTGGCCCCTTCACATGCCCTGTACTGAAATGAGACATCTCGTGCTTTTTTCTTTCCCCTGATTCTCTCTTCTCCTCTAATAAGACTCTAAGCTACCAAAAGGTAAGTGTGGCAAATTAAAAAGTATTTTCAGAGGCATCCTCTTTACTTGTACCCATGGGCTTTGGTGCCTTACCACTTTCTGTCCCTTGGTAGGGTAATTCTCTCAGCTAGGCTGAGCTCAGTTGCAAGGAACCGATGACCTAACTCTGGCTTAAGCAATAAAGATAATTAATCGTCTTGCCCAACAGGAAGGTTTTATCCAAACACTCGAGGCATGCCAATAAGGACCAAGCCCTTTCTATTTTACCACTCTGACATCTTTAATGTTTGGCTTGTTGCCTCCAGATTGTATTATGGCTGGGGCAGCTCCAAGCATCTTGTCCTGGCACAAACACGTTCGAGTGTAAAAGAGCATCCCTCCTTGCCTTCTGTGTTCTTATCAGGGAGAAATAGCCACCCCAGAATCCCAGCTGGCTTCTTTTTATTTCCTCATCTGTTAGGTGGAATAATACTGGAGCATCTCCTAGGGTTGTGAGGCTGAAGTGTGTTCATGCAGAACACTTAGGACAGTGCCTGGCACAGACGAGTCACTTAACAAACGTTAGCTGTTATTATTATCAGTAATAATAGTAATCGTAAAAGAGGAGGAAGAAGGAGGAGGGAGAGGGAAGGAGGAGAGGGGAAGGAAGAAAAGGAGAAGAAGGAAGAGAAGATGAGAAGCAGAAGAGAAGACAAAGACATGGACCATGTCCAGAAGCTTTGGGGAGCAGGACTGAGAAATTCCTCAATCTGACTCTCAGGGTGGCCCTCGTCAGTCTCCTCCTATTTTGCCCCAAATAGGTCCAATCCTGCCTACATTCCTCCTCTTAGGGAACCACTGAGGGATTTGCTCCTATCTACCCTAACACCTCTGTTGCTAGGCAACCTTCTACTACATCTCCGGCGCTCAACTTTCACGGAGCACTGGGCCTCTGTCCAATCATGGCTGAAGTCAGAGTCTGGTGCCTGTCGGAGGACAAGGTGAGGAAAGAGAGATTATATGAGAGATCATAACATTAAAATAGCTACTGCTTAAGCACTTATTATATACTTATTATATAAACACATTATATAGCACTATGCATTATCATTAATAGTTAACATTTACAGAACACTTACTATTTAGAGGTCTTCTACTGAAAACTTGACATGGATTAACTCATGAATCCTCCCAACAACCCTATAAAGTAGGTAACATTATTATCCTTATTTAAGAGATGAGAAAACTGAGGCACAGTGAGGTGAAGCAACTTGCCCGAGAACATACAGCCAGGAAGCGTGACTCCTTCACGAGGCTGGGACCAGTTCCTCTTCTTTCCTCACCACAAAGCCTGACCAAGTCTCTCTGCAAGAGAGAGGGTAACTCCTCTCTCCCAATCCCTCTCTGTGAAGAAACACAAAGCCATGCATAAATTGACATGCAAAAAAGAAGCAGAAAGACATCACACAAATCATTTAGCTGCAAACCCATAGACAGGCACCAATACACAGAGATACACCAAAGCACAGATGGACACAATTGCATAGACACAAATAGAAACCCATAGAGAAACAGCTACACAAAAACATATTGAGAGTCTTCAACACACCAGTACACCACAGACACACACAGACACACATACACACACACAGAAAAATACAGAAACAGAGATGCGCATGCACAGAGAAATTTACACACACAACACCTTGCACATGTGCACACACAAACAGCATGTACACACAACGGAAACAAAAGCACAACCCCAAGACAACTGCAGAGGTGACAGAGACAGAGCCAGGCATGACCCAAGAAAGGCTGGGACTAGAATGAACCCTTCAGAGCCGTTGTCCCAGGAGCCCATCTCCCTAAACAAGACCAGAGGTCAAAACCTCACCCAGATGCAGCCTGCAGATTGTTTTCATACAGCCACAAGCTAAGACTGGTTTGTACAAGTTTAAATGGGGTTTCGCTGGGTGGTGCTGGTGCAGGGACTCCTGTGAGTTTTCATACAGGCTGTTTCTTGGTCAGGGATGTGGGGTCCAAAGGTCTGATGGGAGCCAGAGGAGTGACTCCCAAGCTCACTCCCACAGCTGCTGGCAGGAGGCCTTGGTCCCCCGCCCTGTGGGCTGGCCGTGGGGCTGCTCATGACATGTTTTCCCCCAGAGTCCGAGAGAGAGAAAATAAAAGAGCAACCGAGATGAGACCCACAGTGTCTTGTATAACCGAATCTTGGAAGTGACGTACATCACTTCTGCCATATGCTATGGGTCCCACAGATCAATCCTAGTGCAGTGTAGGAGGGCACTACACCGGGTGTTCTGTTAGTCAGGGTTCTTCAGGGAAATAGAACCAACAAGATGTGTAACATACACAGAAAAAGGTTTATTATAAGGAATCAGCTCACGTGATTATGGAGGCTGGCAAGTCCAAGATCTCTAGGCTGTGCCAGTTGACTAGGGACCCGGGAGAGTTGATATTGCAGTTCCAGGGTGAAGGCAGTCTGCTGGGGAATTATCTCTTGCCCAGGGGGGCTGGGCTTTTTCTTCTATTTTTTTGTCCTTCAACTGACTAGATGAGGCCCATCCATCACATAGGAAGCAATCTGCTTAACACAAAGTGCATCTTTTTTTTTCTTTTTTTTCTGCCACGCCACTCGGCATGCAGAAACTTAGTCTCCCAAATAGGGATCAAACCCGCACCCCCTGCAGTGGAAGCACAGAGTCTTAACCAATGGACCACCAGGGAAGTCCCCAAAGTGCATCCATTTAAACATTAATTTCTTTTAGCAACACCCTCACAGAAACACCCAGAAGAACGTTTGACCAAATATCTGGGCACAGGGACTTGGAACTAGGTAGAGGCGATGGTTGCACAACTTTGGGAATGTACTGAATGCCACTGAATTGTTCACTTAAAAATGGTCAATGGTTGGGACTTCCCTGGTGGTCCAGTGGTAAAGAATCCACCTTCCAATCCAGGGGATGCGGGTTCGATCCCTGGGCGGGGAACTAAGATCCCACATGCCACGGGGCAACTAAGCCTGCATGCCACAACTACTGAGCCCACATGCCTCAACTAGAGTGCCCACCTGCCACAAACTACAGAGCCCACACTCTCTGAAGCCTGCCGGCCACAACTAGAGAGAGAAAACCTGCACGCCACAACTAGAGAGAAGCCCACGTGCCACAAGGAAAGATCCCACGTGCCACAACTAAGACCCAACGCAGCCAAAAATAAAAATAAATAAAGTAAAAAAAAATTTTTTTTAATGTATGACTTTGAAAAAAATGGTTGCTAGTTGATTGTATGTTATGTGAATTTTACCTCAGTTAAATACAGTTACCCCTCAATATCTGAGAGAAATTCATTCCAGGACCTGCTGCGGATACCAAAATTCAAGGATGCTCAAGTCCCTTGTTTAAATGGCATAGTATTTGCACATAACCTACACGTATCCTCTCCTATACTTTAAATAATCCCTAGATTACTTATATTACCTGACACAATGTGAATGCTATGTAAATAGTTGTGAATACAATGTAAATGTTATGTAAATAGTTGCTGCCTTGGCAAATTCAAGTTTTGCTTTTTGGAACTCTGGAATTTTTTCCCCAAGTATTTTAGATCCCCACTTGGCTGTAAATAAATACCTTAGTAAACATTCTGAAGGCTAAATAAAATGTGCCTGTAGGTCTTATCCAGCCTTCTGGCCATGAGTTTGAATCCTTTTCTTTGGGCTTAAAAAAAAAAAAAGACAATTACACAGAAAAGTACATACAATAGGATTCCATTTACATGAAGTTTAAACCTAGGCAAAATGAAACAACCTTTTTTTTAAAAGAACAGAATTTTAGTTTGTAAAACTATGAAGAAGAGATAAGGAATGATTTAGTCAAAATTCAGGGTATGGCTGTTTATCTGTGAGAGTTGTGACTTAAGGTGGAGATATTAGTAAGGAAATACCAGCAGTTTCCAAGATACTAGTTCTTTTCCTTAGCCTGGGTTCTGAGATTAGTGGGTGTTTTTAATTTTAATTCTTTCAATGGGATGTTGAGTCTGCATTTAAGAGAATCAAACTCAGACTATTCATACAGTTGTATCCATAAGTCAGCACATACATGGTACACTTCACATTTAAAAATAAATGTCTGCTGAATAAAAAACCCCACACATTTGGATGTAGGGTGAAATGTTAGCAATAGGTGAATCTGAATAGAGTATGTGGGTCTTCTACACGCTACTTTGGTTCTTGCAACTTCTCTGTAAGTTTGAAATTATGTTCAAAAAAGTAAATGTAAACAACAAGGACAAAAAAGGTGGTAGATTTCAAGAAGCTTCTATTTTCCTTCACTTCAAAAAATATGAGGTGACCAGATGCAAGTTAATGGTTTGATAAATTATCCCATAGTATAATGTGATTCCAGTTATTTGTCTCAGAGGCGTCTCTATTTCCTTCTCCCACTTTTGAAGAATCCACAATACCCCAAGTGGGAAAGAGGGTGCAGAGTGAAGACCCCACTGGACAAAGAGTCATTTCCCCAAGACCAGAGGACCCCGTCCCCAGGGCAGACATCTCGGGGCTTCCCTGAGTCCACTGGGCACAAAGTGAAGTAGAAAAAAAAAATTGTTCGTGATCCCTTTTCCTAGCACTTATCTCAGTTTATAATTACACATTCATTAGTGTGATTATGTGATTAATATCTGTTTCCATCACCAGACCATCAGCCCAGCAGGGGTCCCTATATACTCTACTGTACGCCCAGCCCAAAGTGCCAAATAATAGTGACAGCAAGATTGATGGAGTTATGACCTGTGCCAGACAGTCTTCCAGGGGCTTTGCAGGGATTATTGCAGCGTTCACTCCTCACAAGGACTCTACGAGGTAAGCAATGCAATAAGCATGATGAAACAGAGAGGGTAAGCAAGTTGTTCAAGCTATGAAAGTGGGGGGCAGGGTTTCATACCAGACAGTCCGGGTCCACAGCCCACATTCTCAACCACAGTCGGACACTTCTTCTGTCCCTTGAATCAGAAGCGAATGCACATCCCCAGCTCTCCGCTCAGTATCCTTAGCATGATGCTGAGTTCAGCGCATAAAGAAATAAAGAGAATGTCCTGCCAGAGTGCCCCACTGAATCGGAGGTGGGGTGCAGCCTCAGAGAATCAAGAAAGGGTTACCCCACACCTCCTGGATGACAAATGATGTCCTCGTGGAGGAGGCTGCTTCCAACCCTGGGACAAGTCATAATTACATGATAAATGTTATAAGACTTATGTAGTATAATATCTTGTATAAATATCATGTTTTATATATATAAGTATTATATTTACATAACAGGTTATATTGTATAAATATCATGTTACATATATATTGTATTTATATAATAAGTTATATAAATATCATGGTACACATATATGTATTATATTATTTATATAATATGTTATATTGTATAAATATTATATTACATAGGTATAATCCTATGAATGCTCTATTTATATAATACAGAATATTAATATATTTTATATAAAGATTATATGTTATAATTGTATATGATTATATAACATATAGTTGTATTTATAATTAGAGAAACATGTGAATATATTAATATATTATAATATCTATAATATCAATATAATAATCTGTTTATTTTGATGTAATCATGTATTCTATATAATATTGGTATAATATTATAGAGAATTTTATATTAAAATATAGTATATTCTGTTAGAATTTTATATTATAATATAAATCTTCTATCTTATTAAATATATTAATTTTACAATGTTACATATATTAATTGAATTTATAGTAAATATTTAAAATTATATATATTTTATGTAATATATAATATATATAATTACACATATAATTTATAATTAAATATAGAAGCATTTAAGAGAATCACACTCACAATATTTGCATTCATAAGATGGCACATATTCCATATTTTAAATATTTTTAAATGTTTAAGAGACTTCGGCCTTTGAGATCAGCTTCAGCAATTCCTATCTAATTGAAGAATTCATTCGAGTTGTGATTTTTGAGGTGAAATACGTACACTGGTCTTCGTGAGAGGAGGCTGGGCCCTTGGGCTGAAGGATTTCAACCCTTGACACCAGGTCTTCATGGCCTGGTCACTGTTAGTTGTGGTTGACCAGCTTCTACCAATATTCTGTTCATAATGATACGTATATTCTCTAAGATGATGTACACTTCCTCTACAGCAAGTCCTGAGTCCTCCTCAGAATTTCCTTTCACTTCCGTATCCCTACCAACAGTCTCGTCAAGGCAATCATGGCTGTTTCTAGCATGCACCTCAAAACACCTCCAGCTTGTACCCATTCCCTAATTCCAAAGCCACTTCTGCATTTTTAGGTATTTGTTACAGCAGAACCCCACTTCCAGGGACTAACAGGTGTATCAGCTTGCTAGGGCTGCCCTAACAAAGTACCACAGACTGGGGGACTTAAACAACAGAAATGCACTGTCTCACGGTTCTGGAGGCTGGAAGTCCAAGATCACGGTGTCTGCAGGGCTGGTTCCTTCTGGGGGCTGCAAGGGAGAATCTGTTCTAGCCACCTCCCCTTGGCTTGTAGATGGTCATCTTCTCCCTGTGTCTCTCCACCTCATCTTCCCTCTGCATGTATCAGTGTCCTAATCTCTCCATATAAGGACACCAGTCCTATTGGATTAGGGCCCACCCTAATGACCTCATTTTCACTTGGTCACATCTGCAAAGACCCTATCTGCAAATGAGGTCAATTCTGAGGTCCCGGTGGTTAGGACCCCCAACATATACTTTCAGGAGGGACCCCTTCAACCCATAACAGTGTTTGTGTTCCAAACTGTTGAGTTTTCTGTCACTCTCTATGGGTTCATTGACATGTGACTTTGGGGCTGACAAGTAGCATGTAGTGGGTTTCTGGAGAGCACAAGTGACCCCTTTTCTCTACCCTGGAGTGCACAAATCACATCACAACGGACTCCAAATCAAAGTTGTTAAATTTCCAAACCTTTAATCCCAAATCAGACCACAGTGAGGTCAGACCCAGAGATTCTCTCCTCCCCTCTTCCCCTGTTTCCCTGGAGGAAGTCTCTCCCACAAGCAAATACATCCAAATCTGTGGAACAAATAGCTCCAACTCCCTCCCAAGACCCCCTGACCCCACCCCCCCTACTCCCTAGTTACCCCATCAGGTCCCCACCAGCCTTCCCTGGGGACCCTCGTTTGCAAAAATCCTCTCCCTGTCCCACTCCTAAGCAACTCAAATTCAGCCCCCGAGAAAAACATATTTACAGAGAAAAAAGATGAGGGCATGAGGGGCAGTTCTGTGCAAACAGCATGGGCCCCCAGGGCAGGGAGAACACAGTTTCTCTAGGACATGGGGCAAAAGATTCTGAGGGGCATGATGGAGAAAGGAGAAGGGTTTGGGAGTTGCTTAGAGAAAGCACAACGGTGGCCCTAGGTGGCCCTGTGCCCCCACTTGGGACAGAGGGAGCCCCAGGGCCAGGGAGGCAGGGTGAGCAGGAGAAAGAAGCCACTCCCCAGGATCAGGACCAGGCCGGCCCCCAAGCCACAGCTCAGAGACCAGGAGTATTCATAGGTCAGGGCCGGGGATGGGGGAGGCTCAGGGCTAACTCTCTGCAGCAAGGCTTGCACGGAGTGGCGGAACACCTCCAGGCTGACCAGAAGCAGCAGGCCTGTGGGGAGAGGAGAACAGATGTGGCCCTCAGGCCCCTGGGGTCCCCAATGGAGGTCTGAGCCTCTCCCCCAATATACCCCATCACATGCTTACTCAGACAAGAAACCTGGGGGACCCCCTAGTGATAGGAACAGAGTAAAGGGACAAAGTAGGTGATTACATAGTTAATCCCACTAGGGGACTGTAAGTAAAGAAAAAAAAGCATGGGAGACCCCTGTAAGTTAATGGTCACTCAAGAAAGCAGGTTCGCTTAACCACAAAACCATGCAACAGAAGCCTGAGACATGCCCCCAGACAATGAAACAACGGTGGAATAAGACCCACATCCTGCCCAGAGAGCTCAGGAAGTTAATGATTCCTAACGCTCCTCGGCGCACATTAACAACAAAAATATAAGGAAAAGTTGACATTATGCTGCAAGCTGAGACAATTCATCATATTTTAGTATATGTTACCGCCTTTTTGCTCATTTCCATTGTGCCATGACAGTCCCAGTTTGACCATGTAGGGACAAGAAAACTCTCCCGCCTGACTTGGAGGAGGAGCTGATGATGGAAGCTTGATGTGTACTCAAGAATGAGGAAGAAGGTCGTCTTCTCCCCCTCCCCGTTTTTCCTGTGATTATAAAACTGTACCCCGCTAAGTTCTCGGGGCGGCACCCTCTAGCTCACCTGCTTGTAAGGCGCACAAGCATCTTATTCTAATAAATCACTTCTTATCTATCACTTGGCCTCTCGCTGAATCCTTTCTGTGCTGAGACATAAAGAACCGGAGCTCCTCGGAGCCCCGCGAGATGCATTTCTGCAGTTTCACTCTCACCCCGTCAACAACTGCTTATTAAGCACCTACTCTATAGCAGGCACAATTTTAGAAGCTGGAGAGAAAGAAAGAACAAGACACAAATTCATAGAGACAGAAAGTAGAAAAGGTGGGTGTGGGGGTGGGGAGGAGGAATGGGGAGTTGGTGTTTAATGGGGACGGAGTTTTAATTGGGGAAGATGCAAAAGGTCTGGAGATGGATGGTGGTGACAGCTGCACAACCACGTGAATGGACTTAACGCCACAGAAGTGGACACTTACAAATGGTTCAGATGGTAAGTTTTATGTGAATGTGTCTTTCACCGCTTAAAAAAAGCACAAAGCAAACCAAGGAATCAAGAATCACAAAAGTCAAATTAAGAGTCCATTAAGACTTCAGTAAAGAGTGATGATGGAATCTAAGTTGAAACCGTAGAAGCAGAGAGCAGAACGGTGCCTGCCAGGGACTGAGTGGAGGGGAAAATGGGGAGATGCTGGTCAAAGGGCACAAACTTCCAGTTTGGAGAGGAATAAATTCTGGAGATCTAATGTGACTATAGTTGACTATAGCACTATAGTGAGTATAGCATGGTGACTATAGTTAATAATACTGTATACATAAAATTTGCTAAGAGAGTAGGTCTTAAATGTTCTCACTACAAAAAAAAAATTTACTATGTGAGGTGATGAACGTGTTAACTTGTTTGATTGTGGTGATCACCTCATCATGTATACCAAAATATATCAAAACATCAAGTTGTAGGGGACTTCCCGAGCAGTCTAGTGATTCGGACTCAGCACTTGCACTGCCATGGCCCAGGTTCAATCCCTGGTCAGGGAACTGAGATCCTGCAAGTTGTATACCTTATATACAATTGTGCGTATATATATATATATATATATATATATATACACACAATATATATATGTGTGTGTGTGTGTGTGTGTGTGTATACACACACAATTTATACTTGTCAATCATATCCCAATAAAGTTGAAAAGAAAAAAGAGTGATGGTGGATTACAAAATGAAAAGAAAATCAGTCAAGTAATGCAATTTGATTAAAGAAAAAAAAAAAAGGAACAAGACAGACAAAAGAACCGTAACCTGACAGAACCTATGTTCTACTTGGAGGAGACAAATGGTAAACAAATAAACCAAGGCTTGCAAAACTCAAATGTCTCCAAGAGACAATGAGAAAGTACAAACAAGTGAGCAGGCAGGTGCGGTGGGCGCAATGGCAAAGCGTAGCCCAAACCCAGCTTCAGCCAACTGCATGCAGCCCATCAGAAACGGCGACTCAGTAGACCAGATCTTCTGATTTTTCAAGAACAGCTAGCATTTTTTTAAATGATTATGATTTTTACGGGAATTCACCCAACCTTTAAATATTGGCTCAGAGAAATCTTTAGACACTGCCCGCCAAACAAAGCACATTTATGGGCCGTCGCTGGCCTGCGGGCGACCAGGTTGTAACTGCCAAAGTAAACACATGAGAAGACGGGATAATTTCAGACAGTGATGCACGCTAGGAAGGAGATAAAAACAGAGTGATGGGAAGGGCCGTGACATCCAGGGGTGGGGCTGGGACTTTACATGGTGTCATCAGAAAAGCCATTGGAGCTGAGACCCAAATGGACGAAAAGAAGCCAGCCACGCACAAAACAGCGATGGCTATTCTGGGCAGACGGAACGGCTGGTGCAAAGGCTTTGTGGTAGGGTGGAGTAGAGTGTGTTAGAGGGAAAGAAAGAAAAGTCAGTGCAGCGGAGCAAAGAGGATGGGGGAGGGGAGGGTGGTGGGCAGTGGAAGCACAGAGGCGGGCAGAGTAAGATCATGTAGGACCCTCCAACGGTCACGCATGGCTCATGCATCCTGGCTGCCTCCCCTCTCAGACCCCACAGTCTGACTTCAACCTTGATCTCTGACCTTCCTTCCTCCCTACACTCCCAGTTCCCCCATGGTTTTGTTTTTGTTTTGTTTTTTAACTTTTTTAAAACAATTAATTTATTTTATTTTATTTATTTTTTATTTTTGGCTGCGTTGGGTCTTCGTTGTTGCGCGCGGGCTTTCTCTAGTTGCGGCGAGCGGGGCCTACTCTGCGTTGCGGTGCGCGGGCTTCTCATTGCGGTGGCTTCTCTTGTTGCGGAGCACAGGCTCTAGGCGTGCGGGCTTCAGTAGTTGTGGCACTCGGGCTTCAGTAGTTGTGGCTTGCAGGCTCAGTAGTTGTGGCGCACAGGCTTCGTTACTCTGAGGCATGTGGGATCTTCCCGGACCAGGGATCGAACCTGTGTCCCCTGCATTGGCAGGCGGATTCTTAACCACTGTGCCACCGGGGAAGCCCTCCCCCATGGTTTTAAGTCAGGGGCCTGGAGAATACAGCCTGGAGTCTGCGTAACGTGGCTCAGTGGTCCCTTTGTGATCCCTTCTTGACCTCATGCAGGTCAGCATCAGGGCACTGGAGGTGCAAAAGCATCCGGACGAGGGAGAGACACCATCGAGTCCCCTTCATTCCACTGCTAATTCATGCATTCTCTCATTCAGTCAACAGATCTTAATTGAACTCTCATTATAAAATATATATAAAATACAAGAACAAAACTAGGGATTTCCCTGGCGGTCCAGTGGTTAAGACTCCGTGCTCCCAATGCAGGGGGCACGGGTTCAATCCCTGATCGGGGAACTAAGATCCTGTATGTCACACAGCGCGGCCCAGGAAAAAAAAAAAACCTAATGAAGGGGCTGTCCTCCTGGAAATTCACCCCCAAAGGGGAGATGGACAAAAATCAGGTAAATGTATCGATGTGGGTTGAACTGCATACCCCCAAAAGTTCACACATTGGGGTCCTGATCCCCAGTGCCTTGGAATTGACTATATTTGGAGTTAGGGCCTTTAAAGAGGTAATTCACTTAAAATGAGGTCATTAGGGTGGGCCCTGATCCAGTATGTCTGGTGCCCTTATAAGAAGAGATGAGGACACAGGCAAGCATGGGGAAGGATCATGTGAGGACAGTGGGAGAAGACAGCCCTCTACACGCCAAGGAGATTGGCCTCAGAAGGAACCGAACCTGCTGATGACATGTTGACCTCGGACTTCCAGCCCCCAGAACTGTGAGAAAATACATTTCTGGTGTTTAAGGCACGTAGTCTGTGGTACTTTGTTATGGCAGCCCTAGCAAACAAAGGCATACATAAATGCATAATTTCAGGTAGTGATCAATTCTACGAAGAAAAATAAGGCAAGGTAGGGACACAGCAGGGAAGAGGTCTACCGTAGACAAGGTGGCCAACAATGGTCTTTCTGAGGAGGTGACGTATGATCAGCGACTGAAATGATCTGCAGAAATGAGACATGGGAAGCGCTGGCGGAAGAGCATTCCAGGCTGAGGCGACAGCAGTGCAAAACGCTCTGAGGAGGGAATGAACTTGGAGGGTCCGAGAACAGCAAAGAGGTTAACATGGACAGAACAGAGAGAACAAATGGTAAGAGGTGAAGTCTCACGTAGCCAGGAGCCAGGCCACATAAGACCTCAGAGCCACGTTATTCTAGTGGTAGAAATTCATCCGTGGCTTTCGATCTAGGTAGGAACCGCAATATGACTTATGGTTTTAAAATGTCACTAACTCCAACACAAGAGGCAGGTAGGATTTGACCGTGGGCTGTAGTTTGTGGAGCCCTGGCCTTGACACACTAGCTTTGCAAACAAGAATCTAACCAAATGCTCCCACATCTCACCTCTTCCACTAGACCTTATGAATGGGTATTATTATTATTATCCCCACTTTACAGATGGGAAAATCGAAGCCTAGAAAAGGGGCACGTGGGTTTGAGCCCAGCCAGGTCTACTCCAAGACTCTTCTCTTAGGCAGATCACTTTACCTTCTCCCTGATCGAACCTGACTTCCCTCGAATGACCTAGAAGGGCCCACGTGACTTGGCCCCTGCCTGTTTCTTCAGCCTCCTCTCAGGCTGCCCTTCCCATCCTACAGCAGTATGGAGTAGGACTTTTTTCAGGACTTTATTTTTGTTTTATTTTATTTTTATGTTTTGGCTGTACCGCGTGGCATGCGGGATCTTAGTGCCCCAGACCAGGGATCAAACCCGAGCCTCCTGCAGCGGAAGCACGGCATCCTAACCACCAGAGCGCCAGGGAAGTCCCATTCAGGACTTTAAATGCACCCAAGTTGTTCAAGCCTGGAGACCTTCGTGCTGCTTGGAATAACTGTCTGCTTACCCCTCCCTGAGCCCGCCGTACACATCCTCATTCTCTACATCCTTACTTGAATTACACTTCTTCTGAGAAGGCTTCCCTGACCACCACCAGTCAAGTCTCTGTTGGGTCTCCCTGTTATACATTTTCATTAGACTCTTTACTTTTCATTTATAGCATTTACCACAAGTGGTAATTGTTAACATATATTAATTTATATGAGTATTATTGATTTGCCTAGTTTCTATCTCCTCCCTGGGTTGGAATTTGGGACTCCAACCCAAATCTTTTGATTCCCTGTTGATTTCCTGGTTTGTCTTTTAAATTATTTATTTATTTATTTAGTTAGTTAGTTTTGGCTGTGTTGGGTCTTCGTTTCTGTGCGAGGGCTTTCTCTAGTTGCGGCGAGTGGGGGCCACTCCTCATCGCGGTGCGCGGGCCTCTCACTATCGCGGCCTCTCTTGTTGCGGAGCACAGGCTCCAGACGCGCAGGCTCAGTAGTTGTGGCTCACGGGCCTAGTTGCTCCGCGGCATGTGGGATCTTCCCAGACCAGGGCTCGAACCCGTGTCCCCTGCACTGGCAGGCGGATTCTCAACCACTGCGCCACCAGGGAAGCCCCGTCACTCATTTTGATATGATGTCACCCCAGGTAGGAAGGCTGGTGGGAGAGGGGGCAGGGGGACGTTACTGACAGAGGGCCGTGCTCCATGGAACCTGCCACAAACCTACGAGTGCTGTCATGGAAGCAGCACACAGGCAAGGGCGCCGTGGGTGGATTTTTAAGTGAAAAAGCAGAAAAAGTGGCCTCTCAGTTATTTTTCTTGGTGGGAAAGAAAACAATGATATGTACACTCAAAAAAAAAAAACTGGGAGAAATAATAACAAGAGTGTGCATTTGTCTAGCTCTTTTTCTTTTTCTTTTTTGTCTGAGTATCGTTTTCTTTACTCACTCTGTTGTCCAGTTCGGTTTCAGACTCAGAGAGCGACCCAACCTCACTCTCACTCACGTTCTGCCCCTGGACCTTCAGTATTGGTTCTCTTCTCCAGGACCTCAGAGAGTTCAGACAACATGGTCTCTTACAAGCCCTGTTAGAACAATGGTGTCAACTTTATTATTCAAACTGGGCATCTTTTATTTGAGTTATTCAGATTTTGAATAATTTGATTTAAACGAACCATTAATCACTAACTCTTTAAAAAAAATTTTTTTTTTAAGAAATTCACGTTCTTTATTTATTTATTTATTTATGACTATTTATTTATTTATTTATGACTGTGTTGGGTCTTCGTTTCTGTGCGAGGGCTTTCTCTAGTTGCGGCAAGTGGGGGCCACTCTTCATCGCGGTGCGCGGGCCTCTCACTATCGCGGCCTCTCTTGTTGCGGAGCACAGGCTCCAGACGCGCAGTTTCAGTAGTTGTGGTTCACGGGCCCAGTTGCTCCGCGGCATGTGGGATCTTCCCGGACCAGGGCTCGAACCCGTGTCCCCTGCATTGGCAGGCAGATTCTCAACCACTGCACCACCAGGGAAGCCCTGGTTTGTCTTTTAAACCAGTATCCTCGTCACGCTCCATGCTCCAGACTCACTGGCTTTCTTTCAGGACTCGAAATTCACCGAACTCTTTCTAGCTTGGTTATCCATACTTTGATGTTTTAAGCGTCATCTCCTCAGAGAGGCCTTCTCTAACTCGGCTTTAAATGAAGTGCCCTCATTATGCATTCTCACAGAACTCTACTTTTCCTTCGTAGCACTTACTGCAGTTTGTAACTGTGGGATGCTTTGTATCATTTCTCTGTCCTTAACCAGATGATAATCTCGTTAAGGGCAGACACCTTTCTAATGAATAAATGAAAGACAGGGAATGACTGAATTTCCCCCTTTATTTAGGAAGCTCTCTAAGGCACAAAACAATAATAAGAATGTGATTACTAATCATTTCTATTCGAGTGTGCTCTTGAACACTCATATCTCCCTGTCTCCTTTATTTTTGTTTTTGTTTTGGCCGCGCAGAGCTTGTAGGATCTCAGTTCCCCAGCCAGGGATTGAACCCATGCCCTCTGCATTGAACCCAGGCACTCTGCAGTGAAAGCGCAGAGTCCTAACCACTGCACCACCAGGGAATTCCCTCCCTTGACTCATCTTGCACCAAGCCTCTACTGCATTTGCTAACTAAGGCTACCATGTACATTTGCGCAAACTTTGCCCCGCTCTATGCTCTGTTCTTCATTCTGTTCACTCATCTTCTTTTAAACTTGCCAAGTCTTTTACAGACTACATATGTGCTATCCCATCACCACTATTACCACATCAAGGGCATCACCATCATCACCATCATCACCTCCACCACAACAAACATCACCAACATTGCCACCACTACTGTCAACTCCATATTCTGACTGGATAATTTCTGTTCCTCCTTCGATTATCAGCTTAAATATCACTTTCTCAGGAAGTTTCTCTGACAAGCCCCCCTACCCCAGTGTGTACCCCTTATATGCTTTATCATAACTCTCATCACAATTATAGTTGGATTATTATATGTGTAATTATTGGTTACTGTCTATCTCTGTCAGAATCTAGGCTCTATGAGGGCAGACACAGTGTCTGTCTTATTAATCTTATAGCTCCAGCCCTTAGCTCAGTGCCTGGAACATAGTAGGTGCTCAGTAGACACACGAAAGATAAATAAATGAAGCTTATATAGTTAACGACTTATCTATCCACCTTAGAAAACATTTGATCCAATGAGGGCTACATTTCGCAAGATGCAGAATTGTTTTGGACCCCCAACTCCAAAAATGCAACAGTTCTTGCAGACTCCAGGTCCAAATCTAAAAGAGTGTTTGGAGAACCTTCAACTCCCAGCCAACAAAAGCGCTTGGACCATCCTCACATTTGAGCCTACTATAGCCCTTGTGCTTCCCAGCAGGCAATGGTGCTTAGAGACCTTCCTCAACCTGACAGCATACAACAGTGCATGGGGACCTCCCTCAACGTCCCAGCTTGCAACAGTGCTTGGGGACCCTAGATTCCAATCTAAATAAGTCTTTGGAGACTCCCCAATTCCCAGTCAACAACAGAACTTAGAACTCTCCCATCTTTGAGACTTCTATAGCCTTTGAGCTTCCGCCAATTCCCAGCACACAACAGGGCTTAGAGACCCAACCTCCCAGCCTACAACGGGGCTTGGAGACCTCCCTCGACCTCCCAGCATGCAACAGTGCTTGGAAACCCAACTTCCCATCATGCAACAGTGCTTGGAGACCTGACCTCCCAACATGCAATGGTGTTTGGAGACCCGACCTCCCAGCATGCAATGTCCTCAGTCTGCAGGCTCTGAACCCTCACCTGAGAGGCCAAAGCAGATGGCTCCAACCCGGAGCAGGAACTCTGCACCTTTGCTGAGCACCATGATGATACAGAGGCACCCCAGGGCCATGACTGCCAGGCCTAGCACTGCTATCACCGCAGCTGCCAGATTTACCTCTGTGAGGAGGGGAAGGGGAAGTAGAGAATACAGGATGTAGGGAGTAGAGAGAACTCCCATAGAGGGACCCAGAAGATCCAGGACTAGAGAAGAATTTTCAAGTAGAAGATCATCCAGTCCAATGTTTTACTTATACTGTTGAAGGAAGAACTAAGACTCAGAAAGGGTCAGTTAATTGCTTATGGTCACAGAGCAAAGAAAGGACAGAGCCAGGATTAGAAGGAGATGGGAACTACCAAGTATTACTTATGATCTGGTCACCATTTGTTTACCGGTGAGGAAACTGAGGCAGTGGGGTGTGTGGGAGACAACAGAGAAGGTGGTACGTTACAGTGGAATGATCCAAGTCAGAACTCTCCCCAGGTACTTTCTAGCTGGAAGATTCTGGTAAAGTCACTGAACCGCTCTGAACCCCAGTTTCCTCCTCTGGAAAATGAAGATCAAAATCTCTACTTGACTGCTGTGAGGATTAGAAATCACATATGTAATGCAGCCAGTGCACCACCTGGCACACAGCACTTGTTCCATATGTGTGCCCTGTGATTATTTTGCTATCCTAGGGGAGCACAGCGATTTGCCCAAGCTCACTTAGCACCAAGATAAAAAAGACAGGAGTGGAGAGGGTAAGTAGGTCCTCCATAAAGAGTCCTCCACTGTTTATGGAGGACCTACTATGTGCCAGGCACCATACTGCATGTCTTAGCTGCATCATTTCATTAAATCTTTACAAAGACCAGATAAGGTTCATGACATACCACAATTCTTTTACTAGTGGGGATATTGACATACTGACCGCAATTCCTTTACTGGTGGGGATATTGAAATACTGGGGTGATGGAGAGACTGTGGTTAGAGTAGAAGAAAGGGTAAAGTCTAAAAAGTTTTATTGTCCAGTATGGTAGACACTAGCCACGGAGGGTCTCTTAATTTTAAATGGATTTAAATTGAACAAAATTTAAAACTCAGTGTCTTAGTTGCACCGGCCACACGTGGCCAGTAGCTACCCTATCGGTCAGTGCAGATACAGAACATTTCCATTCTCATGGAATATTTTATTGAAGAGCACTGCTTTAGAGTTGGAATTATTTGGGTTTGAATCCTGCCTCTGCCTCTGCCACTTCCTGGGAAAATAAATTAAACCATTTATGGACTTGTGTTTTCTCATCTGGAAGATTAAGATAAAGCCCCTGCCCTGCAGGGTCATGGCAAGCACTGGAACTCTTATAAATGAAACACCCAGCGCTGTGTTTAGCATGTGGGAGATGCACACTTGTGAGATGCTAACGTACTATCCACAGAGAGGGGCTGGGACTTGCCCCAAGTGACACGGCATGCGGCAAAAGCAGAGCTGAGGCAGGAATGTTGGACACAGGGCTCTGGAGAACCACCTGTCTCCAAAGATGAGACCTCCCCAGGATTTAGGAGCTTGTGCCCATTCTGCGGCAAAGCAGAGAAGAAGACAATGCTCTCAAGAACCCCTCTGGGATTAACGGATACAAACTACTATGCATAAAATAGATAAGCAACAAGGACTTACTGTATAGCACAGGGAATTATAATCAATACCTTTTAATAAACCATAATGGAATATAATCTGAAAAAAATAACTGAATCACTTTGCTGTATACCTGAAATGAACACAATATTGGAAATCAACTATACTTCAGTTTACAGAAAAGAAATCCTTTAGCGTGGTCAGCATATCCCCTCCACCAGGCGAAAAGTTCTTACCTTTCTTTGTGGTTCTCTGGAAGATGTGAGCATCCTCTCCCGTGGTGAAGAATTTAAAATAAGTGCAGTTTGCTTCTGTGGCAGCAGGAGAGAGAAAAAGAGAGGTAATGACATGGTAATGACAAGCTCAGGGCTGGACATTTAACATAGCTCACAATAACCTAGAAATATGAAATTAGCATCCCTGATAGACCGAGAGAAATCATGCTCAAAGAAGTAAAACCACCTACTATCACAGGAGCTGGGATTCCAATCCAGAACTTTGAGGTCCAGATCTGTGGCCTTGAGTGGGCTATTGACTTCTCTGAGCTTCTAATTCTTCCCGTATAAAGTGAGTTAATAGTCTCTTTCCTGGCTCTGTCATATGAGTTTGTTTAGGGTCCAGTGAGATTAGAAATGGATAATCACTTTATTCAACAAAGCACCCCAAGATCCAGGCAGAAGGCTAACAGACTCAGAAGAGATTCTTATCTCAGAAAGGATTCATGTCTAGACTACACAAAGAATTCTTGCAGATCAGCAAGAAAAGAGAGATAACCCAATTGAAAAATGGGCAAAGGATATGAATAGTCAATTCATAGAAGAGGAAGCGTGGATTACTCACAAGTACATGAAGAGATTCTCCACCTCACCAGGGATCACAGAAATGCAACTTAAATCAGCAGGGAGATGGCACTTTAGATCCGTTAGATTGGCAAATATTAAAAGGATAATATCAAGCATTGGAAGGATAAGAGGAAACAGCTGGGGGTGTAAATGGGTACTAGTCTTTTTGGAAAGCACTCTGACATACTTTATGAAGTGAAGTATGTTTATCCCTATAACCCAACAGTTTCACTTCTGGGTATACATTCAGAAAAAAACCACGTGCAGGAACATATATGGGTTGCATGATGTTCATTGCAACACTGTTTATAATAATAGGGAGTTGGGGACACTTCCCTGGTGGTCTAGTGGTTAGGACTCTGCGCTTCCACTGCAGTGGGCTTGGGCTCGATCCCCGGTCCGGGAACTAAGAGCCCAAATGCCACACGGCGCAGCCAAAAATAAATAAATAAATAAACAGGGAGTTGGAATCAACCTAGGTGCCCATCTCTATTGGAATAGACAAGTAAATGTGATGGATGCTTCCTGGGCAAGTCTCTGCAGCACATAGTAGCCATGAACTAGACTAACAGAAAGCAGCACAGAGAGATTTGAGAAACAGTGTTGAGCAAAAAAATCAAAAATAGGAAAAAATCTATAGCACGATATCATTTATGGAAATTAAAATACATACATATATAAAAAACTACTATATTTTCTAAGTTAAAATACATATTCATGGATGCATATCAAATGCATTAAAGAGATGAGTTAGGAAAGAATGAAAAAAAAGAATAAGAATGTAAAATAAAGCACAAGAAGGATCTTGCAAAGGCTGGTAATGATTTTGTGGCATAAACTGAAAAGTATGATTCATCCAAATTTGTGTACTTGAAGTTCAAGAAATGCCACACTAAAAAAAGGCGCTTTCTAAATTGCATTTTAAAGCCAGAACTTCCCACAGAATTCACCTACTCCAACTTTCTCATTCCACAGATGGGGAAACTGAGGAGAGAACAGAGGGAAAGGGAGGAGAGAGGTCGAGAATAAGAGGGGTATAAGAAATAGGAGACAGGTCAGGTGGTCTGGGGAAGTGGAAAGGAACTTTCCAAATTGAAGGGGGATGCTGAGGGACAAGAGATAAACTCCAGAGTCAGGTGAGGTGGTGCGGGACACTCCACCTGGTACTCTCAAGGAAAGAAAAGGGCATGAGATGTCCTGGCAGGAGCAGTGGGAAATGTGAGTCCTTATCCTGCAGCAGCAAAAAGTAAAGGATGCTTCGTGCAGCAGAGCAAACGGTGAGGATGCAACCTGTCACAAGTCGGTGGGGGGAAAGCGGTCTTCCTCTACAAGGGAAATGGGAAGTCTCAACTAGAGAATAAGAAGGTGTGGTACATCTTTCTGAGAGAGTATGGGGTGTCTGGCATCCCATTTTGGCTACTAATGATTTAGGGCATCTTGTCTCTGACCCCAGAGGATATGGCATATCCCATTTGGAAAAGAGTAGGATATGGGTCACCCCCCTTTGGGATGTCCTTTGATGGGCCATGGGATGTGTGGGATATTTCTGAAATCTTGAAATTTGTGAGATGTCCTCTGAAGGGTCAGGATTGTGGGATGATGGTGATGGTCCTTTAAGGAGACTGAAGCTCTTTCTGACCATTAGGGAGACATCAACGGATGTGAGGGACCCCATATTATGCAGTTAGGTGGGGCAGGACAGCCCCCCCAGTGCAGTGAGGACCTTTGGGACATATTTATGGACTAGTGAGATGCAATATAGTGTCGTTGTTAAGAACAGAGATGACCAGGAACCCTCCTACACTGTTGGTGGGAATGTAAATTGGTACAGCCACTACGGAGAACAGTATGGAGGTTCCTTAAAAAACTAAAAATAGAGCTCCCACATGACCCAGTAATCCCACTCCTGGGCATATATCCAGAGAAAACCATAATTCAAAAAGATACATGCACCCCAATGTTCGTTGCAGCACTGTTTACAATCGTCAAGACATGGAAGCAACCTAAATGTCTGTCAACAGAGGAATGGATAAAGAAGATATGGTACATATATACAATGGAATATTACTCAGCCATAAAAAAGAACAAAATAATGCCATCTGCAGCAACATGGATGGACCTAGAGACTGTCATACTGAGTGAAATAAGTCAAACACAGAAAGACAAATATCATATGATATAGCTTATATGTGGAATCTAAAAAAAGGGTACAAATGAACTTATTTACAAAACAGAAGTAGAGTCACAGATGTAGAAAACAAACTTATGGTAACCAGGGGATAAGGGGGGTAGGGATAAACTGGGATATACACACTACTATATATAAGATAAATAACTAATAAGAACCTACTGTATAGCACAGGGACCTCTACTCAATATTCTGTAATGGCCTATATGGGAAAAGAATCTAAAAGAAGAGTGGATATATGTATATGTATAACTGATTCACTTTGCTGTACAGCAGAAACTAACACAACATTGTAAATCAACTATACTCCAATACATTTCTTTAAATTTTTTAAAATTAAAAAAAAAAAAGAAGAAAGAACAGAGATGACCAGGGTTCAAACCCCATATGACTAGCCTGGGTGCATAGACTGAGACATTTATATTTCTCGCTCCTCATTTTGGGGATGATAATAGGGTTGCTATGAGGATTGATGAGTTCATGCAAGTGAAATACTTAGAACAGAGCCGGGCACTACATTAGCACCTAACATTTTTTATTACCAGAGCATCCTATTTCTCAAAAATTTGGGAACTTCCTGCTTGAGGCTCTGAGGGGTGAGAATTAGCCCGTCTGCACGCTGAGTGGGTGGTACCTCAGATAACAAGGGTGCTTGGCATCCCACTTTGCTATCAAGGGCTTGCAACATCCTAATTTGGACCCTAGGGATGTCAGAGATCACATCTGGAAAAGTGAAGAAGGAGGGAAATCCCATCTGGAGCCCAGAGGGATAGGAGATCTTCTTTGAGGGGTACTGAGATTATAGGACATCCTTTGGAGAGGAAAGAGTGTTGTAGATGCCATACGGGTGATCAAGCATGCAACATCCTAAATGGGCTCTGAGGGGTGTCAGATAGTTTCCTTGGGTCAGTAGAGGCGAAGTGAGATCCCATTCCCGTTCCCTAGGGGTATAGGATGTCCCTCTGGTATAAGTTTAGGGCATGGCATGGCCTGTCTGGGAGAGTGAGAGGTATGGGATAGCTCTCTGGCATGGGTAGGGGTGAAACAGCCACTCTGTAGGGAAGTGAGGGGTGTCGAGGTGCCTGGAAGAGAAAATGAGAAGGGCTGGAGTGTCCAGTCGGGGAATTTGAGGTGGAATGCGTAGGAAACGAAGAAGATTTTCCAGGAAGCACAAGGTCTGCCCTGGGATGTTGGGAGGTGTTTGGTGAGAGCTGTTTGGTGGAATTGGTAGGAGGGAACAGCATAGACTGTACTTTGGGGTGGGCATCAAGGTGGTCTTTCTCCCCAGGGCCCACAGGATGGGGGTGCAGACTGTCTCCAGGGTGGGAAGAGCAAGCTGACACCAGGAACCCAGAGTCTTCCTCTAAGGGTGCAGGCTGTCTCAGGGGCGCGAGCGTTTCTGGGAGACACAGGCTGTCTGAGGGCACCAGCTGTGTCTGGAGTCATCGGCTGGGTCCGGGGACACAGGCTGTGTGCAGAGGCACAAGGCTTCTCTAGGAACACGGGCTTGCTGGGGGTACAGGCTGCTCTGGGGACACAGAAATGTCTGGGATCACACGCTGTGCTGGGAGCATAGGAGCTCTGGAGGTCATAGGACAAGGGCACCGGCTGCTCTGGAGGTACAGGCTGGTCTAGGACAGACAGGTTTGGGGGAACAGGCTGCTCTGGGGGCAGAGGCTGGTCTAGAGCTACAGACTGGCCTGGGGGTGCAGGCTAGTTTGGGGGTACAGACTCCCTCTCTGCACAGTTCGTGCCTGGGGCAGAGGCTGTCCCCGGAGCACAGGTTGATGTGGGTAGGGGCGCATTCTGAGGGTGCAACCTCTCTCTCCTCGGGGCTCAGGCACGGGTTCCTCAGACACGGGATACAAGCCGTGCGCGGGGGCGGCGGCCGCTCACCTCCGGGCAGCTCCGCTGGGCCGCAGGTGTCTCTGCCCGCGGGCACGTCCGCCTGCCACAGTCGCTTGGTGCACATCTTCCAGAGCCCCAGGTGGGCGGCATCACAGACGGCACTGCCGTTGTCCCTGTAGGTGTTGAGTTCCACCCAGAACTCGGTGCCCACGGCCAGCACTGCCAGCGTGGCACCCACGGAGGTCAGCAGCAGCGCCAGCTTGATCTTCCCCTCGTGCTCCGGGGTCATGCTGGCCTTGCGCGCCCCGTGAGCTCGCCGCCGGCCCACGGCCCCCAGCCGGCGGTCCTCCTCGTGCATGAAGAAGTTGGGCCACATCATCATCCTCGTCGCGGGCGATAGGGCCCAGGGGCAAAGGAGGCAGAGCTGAGGCGGTCTCCTGAGGGCTGGGAGTGGGGAGGGAAGCGCCTGGGGTCTTGAAGCGGGTGAGGGGCTCAGTTTCCACTGGTCTGTGAAATGGGAAGATCTGAATCCTCCCTGGAACCTCAAACGAGGAAGTCGAGGTCACTTCTGGGACCTAGATCCTCTGCTGGGAACCCTCTGGGGTTCAGAGAAGAGCCTGGGGTACCCACAGAAGCTCAGCAAAGAAGATGAGACTAGAGATAAAGCTAGGTGCCCCCAGCCTCACGGCTAGAGCCTGGGTACCCAGGAGGGGGGCCTGAGAGCTCCAGAAGCAGGAGAACTGAGTGTCAGCTGAAGCTCTGAGGGGCTGCTCTGGGGTCCCCACTGGAGGGAATCACCAAGGGAAGCTGTCTTTCCTTGCGGGGGCGGGGGGTGGGAATCCGAGCTTCCCACTAGGGCTCAGAGTTTGGGGTACACAGGAAGGGGAGCTGAGGTCCTCTCTGTGTTTGAGAGGAGATGCTTCCTGGCTTCTTTGGGCTCAGAGTCTGGGGAAGGAGAAGTTGGGTCCCCTCTGGGGTTCAGAAGAGGAAAACTGGGGTGCAGGGAGTTCAGAAGGGGAGGTCAGAATTACTTCAGAGTCTCAGAGAGGCAGTAGGATTCCCCCAACTTTCACAGGGGGGACCAGCAGAGTCCTGGCTGGGGTTCAGAGACAGGAGGCTGGGGACCTGCTGGAATTCAGGAAGAGGGGAGTGGGGGGGTCTCCCTGGCCATTCAGAGAACAGACCAGAGAAGGTCTGCCCTAGGGGCTGAGAGAAAGGGGCTGAGGGGCACCCCCAAGGCTCAGGAGGGGGACCTGGGGTCCCTGCTGGGGCTCAGATGAAGGGGCTGTGGTCCGCACAGCGGCTCAGGAAATGGGGACCAGGTCCCCGCACGCGGTTCAAAGGACAACTGGGACCCGGAAGGGACTTGGTGTCCCTTTGGGATCACTCGGCTGCCCCTCCCCCGGGCTCCCAGGGCCGGCCGGGTCGGGACGGCTCCAGGCTCAGCTCCAGGCCAGGCGCCTCCCTCAGGCCTCCCACCCCCGTCTCCTGGGTAGGGACCCCTCTCGCTCTCCTGCCTCTGCGCGGCGCCAACCCCAGCTCCGCGATGCCTCCGAACCGTCGGTTCTGCACGCCACTGCTCGCTCCGCCCGCCGGCCCGGCAGCTCCGCTCACTCCCAGCCTCGCCCCCATCCGCCCACCCCCTTCACCATCGCCGGCTATTTCGGGCTTGACCCGTAAATAACACCCGCACCTGTTGCCGGCGCCTGTTGCCATAGGGATCCCGGGTATTTTAAGGAGACGAGGGGCGGGGAGAAGGACGGCTGCCCGGGGAGGAGGGGCTGGGGGCCAGGTCCCGACCCGCTGGAGACCGAAAGGACTTTTACTTCCTTAAGGGGCAAGGGCGGGAGCTGAGGGTCCCATCTCCCAGCTGGCGGGAGAGGGGGCAGGGCGGGGAACCAGGAGTTTTGGTCCGGAGCAGGCCTGGCTGGGAACCCGAACTGCTCGGTCCAGGGGAAGAGGGGCAGGGAGGCAGGACTCCTGGGTCTGAGGGAGGGGGAGCTGGGGGCCCTCAACCCCTGGGTATGAGGGAGGAGAAAGCTGGGGCCGGGGGTCTTGGGTCCCTGAAAGAGAAGAAACTGGGGACTTTAACTCGTGAGACTGGAGGGAGGAGGGGCTGGAGGCCTGGACCCCTGGGTCTGAGGGGGGAGGAGCTGGGGGACCGGACCCCTGGGTCTGAGGGAGGAGGGGCCGGGGGCCTGGACCCCTGGTTATGAGGGGTTAGGGGCCGGGGCCTGGACCCCTGGGTCTGAGGAGGAGAAGACTGGGGCCCAAATCCCTTGCATCTTGAAGGATGGAAAGACAGAGTCCCGGGCTGGGGTCCTCCGCTCCCCAGGAGGTAGAAAGGGCCGGCCTCAGGGAGAAGCTGGTGTCAGGGGCGTGGGAACCAGAGCCACAGTCCTCTGCATCGAGTTTATTAGACGGGGCACCCCCGGGGGACCTTCCATGCAGTTTCAGCTCCCCCAGGGACAGGAACGGGGACAGCCGTGTGGAATGGCAGCAGGGCCTGATCTTTACCCCTTGACTCCCTCCCTCAGCCCCTCTGCGATGGCCCAGGGGGGGACCCACCTTTCACCAACTCCTTTGCCCATGGTTGACTGCTCCAGCCGGCCCGGTGCATCCTAACCCTCTCTGTCCGCTGGGCGTCCTGTGCTGCTTCCGTTGGAGCATGCATTGCCCTGGGATGTGATTGTGATCGTGTACATCTGTGTCTGGCTCTCCCATCAGCCTCTGGCAGGGCTCGGGTGTAAGAGAACCCCATCTCATCGTCCTCAGCACCACCCAGCCCAAAAGGCGTACACAGGAGGCCTTAGGAAGTGTGCGTAGGTGATCTGCATGAATGAATGAATGGGCAAATGGATGGATGGATGAAGGGAGATGGTGACACACAGACATCCCCTCCCAAGCTAGGGAAGGACCCCCCCTTCAGAGCACACCTCCCTCTGCATTCTGATTGGCCGCACTGCCTGTCTTCGGATCTGAGTTTCCAGCTCTGAGATTGCAAGGCCTGGTGCCTGGAAGGCCTCAGGGACTATTTCTTAAATGAATGAGTGAAACCTGTTCTTTCCTTCACCTCACCGGGTATTCCCAGGCCTTGGCAGGACTCAGAGGGGAATCTGAGAAAGTGCCTGGTGCTGGCAGCAACGTGAGACGGGAATTGGGCTGGGTGACATCCACCAGCGTCTCCATTCTGAGAAATCAGACACCTTCCTGCAGTACCTCTGCCCTGCCTCCTGAATCCATCTTCCCCTCCCGGCCCTGGGCCTCCCCATCTTCCTCAATCTTGCCTGCTGTAATGGCTTTCTCCTCTCGGGGGTTATTTTTCTTTCTTCCATCTCCCCGTCTGCCAGCCTCCCTTCCTCTCCTTTCACAGAAAGGGTATGAACTTTCTTTGGTGGGAAAGTTCTTCTCACTTTCATACCAAAAGGATGGCTTGGTCTCCCTTTCCCTCCACCTCCCCTCCCACAATCTCTTCCTTCCACTCACTCAAGCAAAACTCCAGTCCCTACCGCTGCACGGCGATGATCTCGTGTCAGGGTCATGTTATCTAACCCGTGGCCACTTTTCTGGTTCCCACGGATCCTTTTCTGGTTCTCAGCACTGGTCTCTGCCTACTTCATGGTCACTCCTTGCCCCCTTAACTACATCTTCCTCCCCGCCCCCCACCATGCAGATGCCCCCCGAGTCTCTGGCCGGGTTCTTTCTCTGTCGTCCACACTCATCTCCTAGGTCACCTCATCCAGTCCTGAGACTTTAAATATGCTGTCTCCTATATGCGGATATTTCCAAAACTTATATTTCCAACCACGACCTCTCCCCCAAGCTCCAGTCTCACATATCCAACTGGCTACCTGATACCCCAGCTTGGGTTTCTTACATGCCTCTCTAACTGGTCATGGCCCAAGGAGGATGCTTGACTCCTCCCACCTGATCCCTTTCCCCGGTGACCCTTTTCCAGGCAACACACAGCAGCACCACCCAACTTCACACAGTTAAGAGAGTTTTTCTCTTCTCTCTCTTTGGTTTTTCTTTCCCTCCTCTGTTACATCCAGTTCGCCACCACCACGGGCTTTGCCTCCAAAATCCCATTTCCTGTTCTTCCATTTTTCTCCACCCTCACCAGTTCCACATTGGTCCAGGCCACCATCAGCCTCAACTAGCCAGGGACGAAAGCCTCTTAACTCCTTACTTCCACCTTCACTCCTAAATCTATCCTCAGCACAGCGACGCGGTTCTGTTATTTTGTTTTGTTTTTATAAATAAAAATAGGAGCATGTCATTCCTATGCCCATCCCACTGAGTCTAGAATAAAATTCCAATTTCTTCCCAGGGCTACAAGCCCCCACGTGACGGGCCCCCAGCGCACGCTTCTGACCTCACCCCAATTTTCTCATCCTTGTTCACCTGCTCGCCATGGGGCCTCCTCAAAGATCGGCGACTCCTCAGGGCTTTTCTTCTGTCTCTGCTTGGCCAGAATGCTTGTCGAGTGCCTTTACTTCTTACAACCCACTGCTGTTACTGCTGCAGTGGGTTCTTCCTGAGGCTCCTCCCCTAAAGTCACCACATCCTGCTTTGCTCTCCCCCCACCCCATCCCCACCTGTGCTGTGTGGCTGGTGGGATCTCAGTTACCCCCACCAGGGATTGAACCTGGCCATGGCAGTGAAAGCCCGGAATCCTAACCACCTTCCCGCTACCAGGGAACTCTCTTTCCTGCTTCATTTCAAAAACACTTCTCTGCAACTGAAATTCTTATTGTTTATTGTTTGTCTCTCCTGTGAGTTCCAGGGGAGCAAAACCTTGGCTATCTGTTCCATACCACGTTCCTTGCACCTAGACTGGTCTAGAACAGGTTGGGACTCAATAACTTTCTTGAATACTGAGAACAAACAAACAAAAGAAATAGATGGATCCTATACCCTGTGCGTGCTTCTGAGTCTCCACGTTTCTTTCTGGGCACATCTCTGCATTTTTCTCTGCAGCTTTACCCCTCCATTTCTGTGTACATATATATATATATTTTTGCATCTCTGAGACTTCTGTTTTGACTTGTGTATCTTGGTGGCAATCTCTCTCCTGTCCGTTTTCCTCTCCTTTCTGGATCACCTTCCTGTGTCTTTGACCTTTTCCTTTGTCCCTGTGACTCACCTAGTTTTTGGTCTCCGTTGCTCTCATCCTTCCTCCCCCGCCTTCCCTCCTTCCCACCGCTCTCCCTTCTGCCCATCCTCCACCGCTTTCTTGCTTTATGTTTGGCCTTCGGACTCTAGAATCCACTACCCCCTAGCCAGCTCTGCCCTCGTCTCCCACCAAGTTTGTCTCTCCCGGTCCTTCCCTACATTTATCATCCCTGCACTAAGTTCCCCTCTGTCCCGCTAGTTGTATTCCTTTCCCTCTGGTTCCCAGCATCTCTTTCCAACATGGCCCCCATGGAATCCCTCCCGGGTCCCCTGCCCTCCAGTCTTCTAGGCCATCACAAGGCCTGGCAGATGGGGGGCCTTGGGAAATATTTGCTGAGCAAATGAAGGGAAACCCACTAAGCACTGTCCCTTCTGTGTCCTCAGTGACCTTCAAATCCATTCCCCCATCCCTCCACCCCCAGAGCCCTTTCCCAGCTCAAGTACCATCCTCTCTCATCTACCCCCCAGCACTGGCCTCCTGTCGAGCCCTTTCCCACGTCCCAGGCGTCTCCTTCTGACACCCACGTCTGACCCTGCTCTTCACCTGCTGCAAACTCTCCCGTGTCTCCTGCTACCCTCAGAATAAAGTCCAAACTCCTCAGCCTGGAACCCTAGCATCCTTAGACTCTGGCTTCTAGCTGCTTCTCTGGTTTTATCTCCCACCCCTACCCTGACCTTCTGCATCCCCAAAGGATGAGCCCTGTCCCCAATACATCATGCTCTTATATCCCCCCCAAGCCGACTCGAGTTGTTTTTTTTCCCATAAAAGCTTTCCTCACCCCCTTCATCACTCATCCTTTTGAAACCCAGCCTGGGTCTAATGTTCTCCAGGAAGTTTCCCCAAGTACTACCCACTCTTGGCAGTTGGTCACTCTGTCTCTTCTTCTCTGGTCAAGCTGCCCATCTTGGTCCCTGTTACAGCACCGACTGCCCTGCCTGGAGTTCTGTTTTTGACTCCTCCTTGAGAGCACCAGTGGGGATCCTGATACCAATACACTACCTGGTACATTAGCAGATGCTCAAAAACGTCAAGGAGTGAATGGCTGAATTAATGGATGAGTGAAACATGAATCTCTAAGTCCTAGTGTTTCTCCTGCACACCAGACACCATGCCTGTGCTTCAGTATTTGTGTGATTATCTGCTCCCTCCCATGAGTGAGAGTTTGGAGGGCCAGTGCCTGTGTTTGATGCTGTATTTCAGCATGTCTCTGCCTCTCACTCTCATCTCTGAGTTCCTTCCTCCCTTTCTGTACCATTCATGTTATGATCCTGTTTAAAGCCATTCCATGTCTCCCCACTGCCCTCAAATTAAATCTAAACTCTTGACCTGACCTACAAGTCCCTGGGCAGTCTGGCCCTGCCTTCATCTCCAGCCTCATCTTGTTCCATCTGCATGTGGCTCACTACGTACATGTTAGCCTTCTCTGGAAGCTCTTCCTGCCCCAGGGCCTTTGCATATGCTGTTCTCTGGCTAAGACACTTCCCTCCAGCTTCACCTGGCTGGCTTCTTGTCATCCTTTTGTGTTAGCTAAAATATCCCTTCCTTTTAAACTGGGTTAAGCCTCCCTGCAGGAGCATTTTGTAGCATTTCGGATTTCTCCTTTGCCCTAATTGTAACTTACTGTGGTATACGCATTTCTTGGATTAACGTCTGTCTCATGCACAAGATGTAAACTCTATGAGGATGTTGGGGACCCTATCTGACTTCCCTCCTTCTGTAGGCTCAGCATTCGGCACAATGCCTGGCACTTAAGTACACAAATAAATTGCTGGTAATGAATGATCAAGTCTGTCTCTGGGACTGTTTACGTTCCCTCCCCAGCGCCATCCTGGTACATAGCAGGTGCTTTTAAAACCCTTGTGGAAGAATGAATGAAGAAGTGAACGAATGCCCACGTCTGTCCCTTGTCACTTTGCCTTTCTGCATCCCTTCTTTTATCTTTCTGTCTCTTTACATAGAGCATATATATAGTCTGCAGGTATAACTATATAGTCGTGTGTTATGGGTCCCTCTCCAGGAGTTGGGCTGGACTGGGAGTCCCTCCCCCGTGCCCCGCCCCCACATGCACACAGCAAAACATTAAAAAGAAAACATCTCAAAACTGCAGAAAACACCACAGCCCTCCCCCCTCCCCCCCACAAAAAATAAATAAATAAAACACGACGCTCCCTCCCAACGGCCCCCTCCCTTCCCTTCCCCCTCCCTCAGGGTCCCTGATTCGGAGGGTGGCGGGCGCTCCCCCACGCCCGAGAGGTGGGGAGGGGGCGCGGGGGAGCACCAAGCAGTCTCCAGCGCGCTCACGGGGAAGGAGGGGGGCGCCCCCGACCCCCGGCAGCCTCGTTGCACGCGCGCCCGCGCACGCGCCCCGGACACGCCCCCCTCGGCGCCCCCCGTCGCGCCCCTACACGGGCGTGGTTTTCCTGTTGAGCGTGTTGCCGTTGGAGGCGGCGGCCTCCTTGGCCAGGGTCCCGGGGGCTGGCGCGGCGGGCGCGGGCGCGGCGGGCGCAGGCGCGGCGGGCGGCCCGGTGACCGTGACCGTGACGCCGCCGCCCGCCTCCTTGGGGAAGGCGTTGTGCAGCGTGAGGAAGCCGGACGCCCCCCCGCGGTCCCGCTCGGCGCCCGCCCCGCCGCCGCCGCCGCCACCGCCCCCCGCGCCCCCCGCCGCGCCGCCGTACGCCCCGCCGCCGGCACCGGCGCTAGCCAGCCCCGCGGCCACGCTGCCCTTGGACGGGTCGCGGCTGAGCGTGTACATGGAGATGTCCGTGGAGGCGAAGCCCGGGCCCCCGGCGCCGCCGGGAGACGCGTCCCGCGACGGCGACGGCTCGCTGGAGCGGGAGCTAGAGCGGGAGCGGCGGCGGTAGCGGAAGCGGTAACTGGGCAGACGGAGGATGGCCGAGGGGCCGCTCCCGCCACTGCCGCCCGCGCCCCCGCCGGCCTTGAGCAGGTCCGAGCGAGACTGGCAGTGCGCCTCGCGGCTGCGCTCGATGTAGATGTTGACGGCCAGCACGCCGATCACCTCGGCCAGGATGAACGACAGCCCGCCGAAGTAGAAGGACCAGCCGTACGAGTAATGGTTCTTCTTCTCCTCGTCCCGCTTCGGGCCCGGCTCGCCCGCGTTGGCCGAGATGTACACGATCACGCCGATGATGTTGCTCAGGCCTGGGCGGGGACGGTCAGACGGGAGCCTCGAGGCCACCCCTGGCCCCGCCCCCGCCCACGGCCCGTCCCCGCCGGCCCAGGCCCTGTCCCGCTCTGGTCTGAGCTCCACCCCCGATGGTCTAGGCCCCGCCCCAGATGGTCCAGACTGGCCAGCCCAGGCCCCGCGCCATGTTGGCCTAAGCTCCACCCTCAGATGGTCCAAGCCCCTTCCCAGATGGTCTAAATTTCTTCCCAGGTGGCCCAGGCCCCGCCCCGAAGGGCCCCAAATCATGCTTCGGATGGTCCACCATCCCCAGCTAATTCAGGTCCTACTCTGTTGGTCGAAAGCCCACCCTGGTTGGTCTAAACTCCGCCCCAGTTGGTCCAGGGCCCACCCCAGAAGGTTTAGGATCACCCTTAATGGTCCAGATCCCTCCGGGATGGCCCAAGCCCTGCCCCAGATGGTCTAAACTCCTCCCCAGATGGTCCAGGCCCTTCCCTCCCTGGCCTAAACTCTGCCCTTGATAAGATGACCCTGGCTGGGGTTTCCTGGCCCTACCCTGATTGGTCTAACTCCACTCTTAACTTTATAAATCTTGGTGTTCCCTAGGCCTCACACACTGCTCGTTTAGTTAATGAGGTAATCCCACTCTCTCTAGGCTCTGGCTCTGGCTGATCTGAACTCTTTCATGATTATCATCTATTCTAGGCCTTCCCCATACTACTCTTACTAAAGCAGGTCTCCCGGCTACTCTAAGCCCCGCCTCCAGCTTGCTAAACCCCGCCCCCTGAGGATCGCGGTCAGGCTCCTCCCCCGTCCCAGGTGTAGTTAGCCCGGTCTTTCAAATCCTCCAAGCCCCACCCCCTGCAGATTTGATCCATCCCCAAAGCATCCCCTGCTGTTCATGCTAAATCCTCCCCCTTCTCCTCTGGATTCCATCCCTTCAGAAAGGCTCTGACTCCTCGAATTTCCCAATACTACTCACTTCGAGTAGAAAGGGCGTCTCGCCCCTTAATGCCCTGCCTCACTACCGAGTTGGTCTGGATGCTTTCGCAGGACCAGACCCTTTTTGGGTACACCGGAGCCCACGAGGCCCCGCCCCCTAGAGCAGGCTCCTCCCCATCTGAATCCAAATCACTTTCTCCCTCTCAGGTCTGTCATTTCTGTCTTCAAGACGGCAATTCAGCCTCAAGGCCCCACCCCCTCCCCCAAGCTCCTCCCCTTCCGTCTCCTGGACCGCGAGCTTTGGAATCTAAACTCCTGGCATCCCGGATTACGCGGTAGACAGACACCTGTCTGTGCTGGGTTCACTCGCCCAGAAGACTACCGTAAGGCGACACCTACCTCGCCCAGCGGGTGGCGATGGAGCTTGGGAAGAGCCTAGGAAGGCTCCGGGCCCCAGGGAGCGCCCGGGCAGGGTAGCTGTGCAGGCGCGCGCGCGCGCACACACACGTGCGCGCTCGCAGGTGGGCCGCCCCCTCCCTCTGCCTCTCACCTGCTGCCACGAACAGGATCCCTGCTCCCAGAATGATGTTCCTCTTGGACTTGTAGACCCGGGAGGCCGCCACGCACACGCCCCCGAGCAGCAGCAGGATGGCGCTGAGGATGGGGAAGATACTGGAGGCCCGGACGACTCCTGGAGAAAGGAGAGTATGGGGAGAGAGGTGGGGTGGGAACCAGGGCGTCAGACACGGCCGCCTGTCCCCCCGGCGCCCCGCGCCTCCTGCTGCCTCCGTCTCCGCTTCTCTCTCGCTGGTTCTACAATTCTCCTTCTCTGCCTGGTTGTTTTCTGTTATTGTCTCACTTTCTCTCCTCTTTAAAATTTCTCTCTTTCTCGATCTGATTGCCTCTCTTTTTCTGTGTCTTTTTCTTCCTCTATTTTTCTCTCTCCTGGCATATTTTTCTTCCCTTTTATTTCTCTAATCACTCTCCCTCTCTCTTTTTTTTCCCCTCGGAACTTTTCTATTTCTCTGTGGACCCTCTCCCTCTCTTTTTCCTTCTCGCACGCTCTTTCCCTTCCTCTCTTCTGCGCATTTTTTCCTTCCTCCAGATCTTTCTATCAAATCTCTAAATACCTCTCTCCCTCCCACCCACCCCCCTTTCTGCCTGGCTTCATCTGTAGCTCTGGGTTTCTCTTCTCTTACTTTCTCCCTTCTCTCTCTCTCTCCCCCTCTCTCTACAGTCCTTTCCATCGTCTCCCAAACCCTAGGCAACCAGATCGTGCGATTTCTGAGCCCGGTTGAGGCCGCAGCCAATCATAACTCTGGATTTGCCGCGTTCTTGGGGTAGCTACCAATCTCACCACAGGCTTCCCGAGCCAGCTTCCTAGAATGGCCCGTCCGCGCCGTCCGCGCCGCAGATTGCCTCAGGGCCCCAGGGCGCAGTGGCCAATCCCAACCCAGAGAGTCACTGCACTGAGTTGCCTCGAGTACCCAGGCCATCACGACGGCCAATCAGCTCCCGGGATCCCTTCTTAGCCCGCCCCAAGGTGAGAGGAGGGGGCGGGAGAGAGACCACTGAGCCAATCGGTGACCAGAGGATCTCAGTATCTGGGCTTGGATTGGCTGACAGGTTCATCTCTGCGTGTGGTTCTAAGTGCCGGAGCACAGCCCCCTCTCCCCTCGCACTTGCCCAAGCCCGGCAGCCCCCCCACTCTGTCCCCGACCCCCACGTACGGAGCAGATACTCTGCGCTGTCATGGTCGTAGTCCGTGTCCTCCGGGAAATGGTTGATCTTCACGCAGACGCCTCTTTTCAACCCTGGAGGGGAATGGAGGTGATAGTCGTGGGCACTTAAGAGTGGGGGAACCCCGGGTGAGAAAAGACCCTCCCCTCCTCAAACCCCTTCTGATTGGGAGACAGGAAGTGCTGGCTCCTGAGCCTGTCTGTGCACCTGGGACAAACTTTCAACTTCCCGGGCCTCAGTTTCCCTACCAGTTAAAAAAAGAAAAAAGGAAAAGGGAGGGAGGAAGGAAGGAAGGAAGGAAATCATCCAACACTCACTAAAAGGCCACAAGAACTTTTGCCCTGTAACCTGTACGGGGACAGTCTCTCTGGCCTCTGTTTCCACCTCTGTAAGAAAGAAGGCGTTGGTTTCAGCCATGTCGTCACCCTTCGACTCAAAATCGGTTGAAAATGCGTGGGAAAACGAAGAGCGGCAGAGGGCGAGGAGGACTACACTTCCCATGAGGCCCTATGAAGTCTTCGAGTCCAATTGTGAGGAGAGAGAAGCCCCAGTGGGTCACTGGGGTTGTAGTCTCTTCAATCCTCCATATGGGAGAGGGATTCCCCGGCTCTCTGCGCACTGCACCTGGGGTCCTCTGGGAGGAGATGCAGAGGTCGGAGCTAGCAGAGGTGCAGTATGCCTCCAGGGGTCCTGCAGTCTCAGCCCCTTCCTCCCCCCCAGAACCCACATCCTTACACAGCTGCAGACCGATGTATAAATAAATATAAATTTAAATACATTTTGTTTCCTCAATTCTCCAGGCTCCTTCCAACCTCCAGGCCACTGCCCAATGCTGCAGAACATTCTCACATTCTTCACTGGTGAAAAACTTACCCTTGCAAGCGAGCAGTGCACGGGACACCGGCTTGAGGAAGCTTTCGCTCACACACACACACACCTCCCACCCATTCTGGGGTGTAGCAGCTCCCTGCACTACCACCTTTTTAGCATGCATTGGTTTGATTTATGATCTTCTTCCTCAGCACGCTAGGAGTTCCTGCAGGGGGAGGGCATGGGGTCTGATTCCTCCATGTGTCCCTAGCATTGCCTGGCACAAAGGAGGCCTCAAGAAATGAGTGTTGAAAGAATTAAATTATGAATGAATATAAGGATGACAGAAGGGGAGATTCGAGGCAAAAGATGACACGGAAAGAAATGGGGGTAAAGGAAAAGATTGGAAAGAAGGACTATAAGGCAGTGAATAATTCCACTAAGAGCTACCATTTGTTAAGTGCTTCCTAGGTGGATTAACTCATCCGGAGCTCACAAGAGATCCACGAAATAGATGAAATAGATAATTTTATTGGTGTCATGCAGTGACCAGACATTGAGAATTGGAGTCACACTGCTTGATAATGAAGCCTGAAACCATCATGTCCTTATTCTGTGCCCTTGTTGGCCTTACTTGGGCCAATTTGCTTCAATCCCTTTTCCTATAACAAGGGGCTACTAGGACCTACCTCACTGGGTTGTTGTGAGGGTTGAATCCAGGTATAGAGATTTAGCACTTTGCCTGGAACACAATTAACTGTTCAGCTGATACCACGCCATATACCCATTGTCCAGATGAGGAAGCAGAGGCATAACAAGGGTTCGTCAATTCACAGCTGATGGGTGGTGGAAGCAGAATTCAAACACACAGCAGTTTGCCTCTACTGGAATGTAAGCTTATAGGCTATTCACCACTCTTCAACATCTAGAGCAATGCCTCACACATAGTAAGTGCTTAATAAATATTTTTATGTATGAATGATTGAATGGGCAACAAGCACATGAAAAGATGCTCCATATCAATAATCATTAGGGAAATGCAAATCACAACAACAGTGAAATACCCTCTCATGGATATGAGACACCATCCCATTAGGATGGCTACTATAAACAAGCAAACAAACAAAATAAAACAGAAAATGAGTGTTGGTGAGGATGTGGAGAAATTGGAACCCATGTGCACTGTTGGTGGGAATATAAAATAGTGCAGTCGCTATGGAAAATAGTATGGAGGTTCCTCAAAAAATTAAAATTACTATATGATCCAGCAAGTCCACTTCTGGGTATATACTCAAAAAAATTGAAAGCAAGGTCTCTAAGAAATATTTGTACATCCATTTTCGTGGCAGCATTATTCACAACAGCCAAAAGCAACCTAAGTGTCCATCAATGCGTGAACGGATAAACGAAGTGTGGCATATACGTAGAATGGAATGTTATTCAGCCTTTAAAAGTAAGGGAATTCTGACACATGCTACAACCTGGATGAACCTTGAAGACATTATGCAAAGTGAAATAAGTCAGTCACAAAAATACAAATACTGTATGATTCCACTCATGTGAGATATCTAGAGTCATCAAATTCACAGAGACAGCAAGTAGAATGATGAGTGCCAGGGGCTGGGAGCAGGGAAGAACGGGTACAGAGTTTCAGTTTTGAAAGATGAAAAGTTTTGGAGCTTGGGTACCCAATGTGAATCTACTTAACATTACTGAACTGTGCTTTTAAAAATGGTTAAGATGGTACATTTCACATTCTGTGCATTTTACTTAAAAAAAAAAGCCATTGAATGAATGAATGAAGATACACCTTTTGAGTGCAGACGTATACCCTTCAGCACATCCAGTATGGTGTGGTGGGGGGGGGTCAAGTTCTCTCCTTTCTTGAGTGGGATTATAGTACTTCTCTCAAAACGTGAATGATAATTCCGTGAGATTGAGCATGGAGAGTACACGGCATGCACTCTCCACAGACTAGCCATGCTGGCAGTAATGATAATTAGTACTTACTGAGGGCTAACCACACACCAGGCACGGCTCCAAGCATTTGACAGGTAGGTATTAACACAGTATGCATGACCAGCCCTTAGAAATACTAGGCAGTGATAGTATCCCTGCTTTACAGGTGAGGAAACTGAGGCATAGAGTTGAAGAAATTGCTCAGTTCTATAGATGGTGAATCATGGGGAGGAGACTCTGGGCCTCAAAGGGGAGCTTTTTTTTTTCTTTTTCTTTTTCTTTTTTTTTCTGGCGCCATGCGGCTTGCGGGGGTCTTAGTTCCCCGACCAGGGATCAACCCCCCCTGCAGTGGAAGCGCAGAGTCCTAACCACTGGACCGCCAGGGAAGTCCCAGAGGTGAGCATATTTATGGCAGTAGAGTGTAGTGGTTATGGTGGCCACGAGCACGGGCTTTGGAGTCACATTCTCGGGACTCGCATGCCAGGGCTGCCACTTCCCAGCTGTGTGGCTTTGGGGATTTGAACACCCCTGAGCCTCGGCTTCCTCGTCTGGAAGATGAGGATGGTGATAGCGACCACATGCGGTATGTGAGCATTCAGTGACACACGAATGACAGAGTCAAGCGCAGAATGCACGGGGGTTATGCCGCATGCCTCTGCGTGTTATCTGAGCGGCTGGGCCGGGAGCTCCTTAGGTGCAGGGATGGTGGTGATGCGTCTCTGAGTCTCCCCAGGGCCCGCCTAGCACAGACCCGGGCAGGCGGCGGTGGGGGGAGTGGGGAAGCGGGATGGGGGGCGGTGTGTAGGGGTGGGTGCTGCGGTGAGGACTAGGGCTCTGCCCCTCGTATGTTGGGTGGCCACGTGGCTGACTCACTTCCCCTTTCTGGCCTTCAGCTTCCTGCTCTGACAAACTCGGGTGATAATAATACCTTCCCCCTGGAGCAACTGGGAGGATTCAGTGAGATAATAAGGCGTGCAGAGTGCTGAGCACAGGGGCTTTATATAGTCCGCTCGAATAAATTGGGCTGTGGGTCCAGATTCTGGAGGCTGAAGTTCCTAAGAAGACAGCTAGACCCATACGGATCCCCCAGCCCTGGGGCTGGTTCTGGGGCACTTGAAATGTGGCAATTGAGACGGAGTGTGAGTGTAAAATAGGCACCAGATTTCAGATTTGGTATGAAGAAAAATGCATACTATTTCATTAATAATCATTATATTGCTAACATGTTAAAATAATATTTTGGCTACACTTGGTTAAATAAAATGTATTACTAACCTTTATATTAATGTGTTATATTGTATAAATTGTATTTATTAAATTAGATTCATTGAACCTTCCCCTTTGTACTTGTTTTAATGCCACGGCTAGAAACATTTAAGTTATATAGACAGCTTGTGTGATGTTTCTATTGGGCAGTGCTGGTTGGGAAGCTGGGACTTCCGGGTTATCAAGGAGGGGAAACTCAGGGGTTGGTCATCTGAATTCATAATAATAATAAGAAGAAGAACAGAATATAAACTACATAGTCTAGCCTTTACCCTGTGCCTGCTGGCCTTTTGAATGCTTTACATGTAATAACTCATTGAATTTGCTCCACAGTCCTGTGAGTTAGGGGCTATTATAATCCCCATTTCACCGATGATGGAAATAAAGCACAGAGAAGTAGAATATATGGCTCAATGTCACCTTTCTGTGCATGGCAGACAGGAGGTAACCCAATCAGTCTTGTTCTAGAGTCTATGTCCCAATCACTACTTTCTACTGAACTTCTCAGAAAGACTTGGAGGGAGATGAGGATGGGACCTAAGAATTCCTGGGGACAGAACATCCTCAGGGGACAATGGCCCGGGGGGGGAACCAGTTTCTACACCCCTGGATCCCCGATAGGATGGAGGCTAGTGGTTATATTGCTTTGACTCCTGGGAAACAAGAGACCTGGATTCAGATCCAGACTCTACTTCCTATTAGCTGTGTGACCTTGGGAAAGGTGCTTCCCTTCTCTGAGCCTTAAGCTTTCATTTCTAGGAGATGGGGGTAATAGTGGTACATGGTACACAGGGTTACTGTGAGCATCCAGTGACACATGAATGATGCCTATAATAACAATAAAGTCTACCTTCATTTACCTCCTGCTTAACACAATTCCTTTGGCTCCCAGGACCCACTTACCTCATTTTCCCCAAACCTCTGTGGTCACTCCTTTCTCAGCTCCCTTTGCTGGCTCTCCTCATCTCTCTGATCGTCTTTGAATACTGAACTAGCTCAGGCTTCAGCCCTTCAACTAATTTTTTGGTTTGTTTCTGTCTCTGCTCATCCATCCACATGCCATGACCCGCCCACCAGCCCAGACTCTCCCCTGAACTCTGACCTCATATATCATATCACTAACATCCTAGATCAGGGGGTCAGCAAACTATGACCCACGGGCTGAACCCAGCCTGCCAAATCCAGCGAAGAATGGGTTTTACTTTTTTTTTTTTTTTTTTTAATGATTGAAAAACTGTCAGAGAAGACTATCTCGTGGTACGTGAAAATGATGTAAAATTCAAATGTCAGTGCCTGTAAAGGAAGTTTAATTGGAACCCAGCCACGCTCATCCACTCACGCATCATCTCTGGCTGTTTTAAGGAGTAGCAGCAACAGAGATCGCACGCCCCACAAAGCCTAAGAAATTGCCTGCATGGCACTTTGTGGGTCCTTTCCTATACTGACTCCTGTCCTACACAGTATCTCGAATAGGCACCCTCAATTTATTTTTGTAATTTTTTTTTGGTAAAGGCACCTCAATTTAACATGTCCAAAACTGAGCTCGTGATAGCCCTCCTTATAATAAATTGGGTAAGAGAAAATAAAACAAATACGATAAAATACCAGCTGTTCCAGCAGATGAATCTCCCCCACCCCTACCCCACCACGTGCTCCGGTGCTCAGGCCACAGACTTGGAGCAGCGACTCTCAATTAGGGGCGATTTTATTCCTAGCCTGGAGACAGTTGACAATTTTGGTGTCCACACTGGTGGATGCTGCTGGTGTTTAAAAGGTAGAGCCCAGGGATGCTGATACACATCCTACAACACGCAGGACGCACCCCCCACCCCCAGCCCCACTGCCGCAACACGGAATTATCCATCCCCAAATGTCAGCAGCGCTGAGGTTGGGAAACCCTGCTTTCGAGACACCCCGACACTTCCCTCTCATATCCTACAACTGCCCCATGAGCAATTCCTGCCCGCTGTAGTGGCAGAATATACTCGCAGTTCAAACCCAAACTCTACGGCTCCCACCCCAGATAAGCCACCTCCCATTCTCCCTCTTCCTCTCCTCCTAAATACTCAACACAGCAGCAAGAGCAATGCCCTTAGCCTTTAAGCCAGCTCCTGTCACTCCTCCACTCACGAACCTCCGATGTGGAAAGCAAATTACATTCCAGGACCTGGAAGTCCGTGTTATCGCCTTGACTGCACCTCCTACCACGTTCCTGCTCACCAGCTCTGCCTGGGCCACGCGGGCCTCCCATGATGGTCAAACACAAGGCACATTCCCACTGCAGAGCCTGAGCGATGTTTCTACAGCCGGAAGCATTTCCCTCCAGAAGCCACATGGCTCCATCTCTGGGTTCACTTAGCCCACCCCTCAGACGTCACCTGCTCAGTCTCCTTTATCGCCAATTTCTCTGGTTTCACACCCTTGCCGCTAACACTTCCCATCCCCTCCCTTGCTCATTTTCCTCCTTAGCACTCAGCTCTAACACCCTAGATGTTGTACTTACTTATCTCCCTTATTATCTGTCTCTCCTTCTAGAATATAAGACATATAAAAACAGGGATCTTTCATGTACACACTGCTATACTTAAAATGGGTAACCAACAAGGACCTACTGTATAGCACAGGGAACTCTGCTCAATGTTGTGTGGCAGCCTGGATGGGAGGGGAGTTTGGGGGAGAATGGATACATGTATATGTATGGCTGAGTCCCTTTGCTGTGCACCTGAAACTATCACAACGTTGTTAATTGGCTATACTCCAATATAAAGTAAAAAGTTAAAAAAAAAAAAACAGGTTTCTTTGTTGTTGGTTTTTTTCTCCTTCCACTGCTATAGCTCCAGAATCAAGAACAGTGCCTGGCACATAGTATAAACTCAATAAATAGTGGTTGTTGAGGAGGGGATGAATACATGGAATGATTACTATTTGTTGTACACTGTCCAGCAGTGTATAATGAGAAACTGGGTGTCAAATTATAACATAATGAGAAAATTGGATGGGTGTGAGGCAATAGGGACCAGAGGTGACTGGAGAAAGGGAGACCCTCATGCCTGATCTGAGGAAGCAGCTGCTACTCGGATCCAGCCAACCGTGGCCACTGCAGGATACCGGCCCCATGTTGTCAGATCTTCCACTAGTTCAAAAGAAGCTGGAAATCGGATTTTCAATGTGCAATCTCCCTATTTTTAAATGTTGGCAACCGATTCAGATTTTGGTTTCAGTTTTAAACACTCTGCACATCAGACAAAGCATATCTGCAAATCCCATCCATCAGACCTGAGGTCTCTTGGCTCTTCCCCAGTCACAGCTGGGTGACCTTGGGCAAGTGGCTTAACGTCTCTGAGCCTCAGTTTCCTCATCCACAACAGGAGGGTGGTGCCCTGCCCACCCCCATAGGATTAAACGAGATAATAACATTCCTTGCTCATCAAGAGTGCCCAGCAAGGGACTTCCCTGGTGGCGCAGCGGTTAAGGGTCCGCCTGCCAATGCAGGGGATGCGGGTTTGAGCCCTGGTCCGGGAGGATTCCCACATTCCGCGGAGCAACTAAGCCCCTTCGCCAGAGCTATTGAGCCTGCGCTCTAGAGCCCGTGAGCCACAATTACTGAGCCCTCGTGCCACAACTACTGAAGCCCGCACTCCGCAACAAGAGAAGCCACCACAATGAGAAGCCCATGCACCGCAACCAAGAGTAGCCCTCGCTCGCCGCAACTAGAGAAGGCCCGCACGCAGCAATAAAGACCCAATGCAGCCAAAAATTAAAAAAAAAAAAAAAAAGAGTGCCCAGCAAAACGGAGGAGGAAAAGATGTGGAAAAGAGAGGGATAAAAAGAGAAGTGAAGGGATTTTGATCTTTTTGGCCCTGGAGGGGGAAATTGGGGATTGGCTGGTCCCACTCCTTCACGTTGCAGACCAGGGCCCTGAGGCTTGGGGAGGTGACAAGATAGCGATCACACAGGGGGCTAGATGCACAGGAGGACTGGAGCCCAGGTGTCCTGCTTCCCAGCCCATCACTTCCATGCTACGTGGAAAGAAATGGCAAAGCTGAGAGCAGAACAGAGGAGCTGCTGAGAGGAAGAGGCCTGGCGTGGGGAGATGGGAGGCCGAGGGAGCTAGCTGGGAGGGAGCCTGCAAGAAGGAGAGTAGGACCGAGCAAAGAACAAAGATGGAGATTAGAAGAGGCGGTGGCCTCAGCGTCAAGAAACAGGGTCTGGAAGGAGGAGGTCAAAGGGAGGATGAAGGGAGGGAAGATGAGGCAGAGCCATCTAAAGACTGCGGAGGACCAGGACTAGTGGGGGAGGCTGGGAGGACTGATGGGAGAGGCAAGCAGGACAAGACCTACCGGAGGACAAGCCACAGAGAGAAGAGGACAGGGCCATGAGTTATGGGCAGTTAGGGCACGATGTTCTAGGAGAGAAACAGCCAAAGTGAGGCCACAGGGACGGAGGAGATGGGGAAGACGCTGTGACTGGGGCCATCGGAGGTAGGGGCGCTCAGAGCGCAGAGGTAGGACGTGGGGGAGAGGAGCTGCAAAGGGCAAGGAGGCGCGGGGTCGAGCTCAAGGTGAGAGGGAAGCGGGGAGGAAAAGCAGAGGGAGCCAGTGCTGGAATCGAGGCAGAGAGAGCCCCTCGCGCAGGGAGGCCAGGCACCCACAGGGCTGAGAGGGAGGGAGGGAGGGGGCTTTCCCCACGAATGATAAGACTAGGGGGGTCGCGAGCGGAGGGGGCGCAGGACGTGCCGAGTGACGGAGAGGCGTGAATGGGGAGGGTCGAGGCGAGGGGGGCGGGATTCAGAAGAGGGTCAGGACACAGAGAAGAGTGGAAAAGACGGGAGGGGAGTGGCGGGGGGTGGGTGTGTGGGCAGGAGTGGCAAGAAGCATTAGGAGGAGACGGGAGACCCGCCGTGGGGACCGCAGGAAACCGGGAGATTTCCCAGGCCGCGGAGGGGACGAGGGGCAGGGCCGCAAGTGGAGGCGCGCAAGGCCGGGGCCCCCTCCACCCTACCTTCCAGGCAGCAGATCCTCCAGAGGCCCGAGTGGGTGAGTCCGCCGGGGTCCTTCTTCTCCGAGGAGCCGCTGCCCCCGCGGTGGTGGGGCCCGTCGTCGCCGGCCGTGAGGTTGGTGGTGTTGCAGATGAAGGCGCGCGTGTAGAGCCAGTAGTCCGTGCTGATGGCGATGGTCATGAGGCCGAAGGCTGCGAAGGCGCCCACCGTGGTCAGCAACACCTGCACCCCCTTCTCGCACCAGAGGCCCCTCTCTTCGTTCCAGCGCTTCAGCGACTCCAGTTTGACCACGGGCAGCCGGGGGGCCGTGGGCCACCACCGGGGCAGCGGGGGCGGGGCCGTGCCGGCGGCTGGGGGGGTCACAGCGCAGGCAGAAGTGGGGGGCCCGGGGCCAGGGGCTGGGGAGGGGGCGGCGAAGAAGAGGCTGCGGCCGGGTACGGGGTCAGAAGGCAGCCATGGTCGCCAGCTGGTGGAGGGCAGGGAGCGAGATAAAGGATTAGACAGGAAGGCTCACTTCCCTGGATACCCCTTTACCTGCACCCCAGCCCCCCAAAGAAACCCTACTCTTTCCTCGGTTGAAGAAACTCCTTCCACTCTGCTTGCCACTGCCACTTCTCTGAAAAACAATCTCCCTGTGTCCAAGAAATTCTTCCCACTAATCCCACCCTGAGACATACCCCAGGCATCCCTGAGAGTGTCGTAGGACACGCCTCCAGGCCCCTCCAGCTCTGCCCCCCTGGTCTCACCGTCCTCCCCACAGGGAAAGCGTCCCTCACTCCAGCCGCCAGTGCCTCTTCCTCCCCAGGAACCCCTGTCCTGTTCCTCATTTCTTATAAAATGTTCTCATAAAGTTCTACCCACTCCCTACCTTCCCCTGCAAGGCCCACCTCTTCACCTACTATGGCCTCTACTTAGGAAAAATAAATCTCTCAATCTCTCCTCAGCTGAAAAAAACAAAACCAAAAACAACAAACACAACAAAACCCAGATCTTCCAAACTCACCCCCACAGTTTGCACAGCTCAGAAAACCACACAGGTGTCATCACTACCACCCCACCTCCACGGTCTCCTCTGCATGGGAACCCCTACCCCACTCAGAACCCTATGTCTCTGGACCAGGGTTCTCAACCTTGGTGGCACCTTGAAACCACCAGAGGATACTGATACTTGAGAAATTCCGATTTCATTGGTCTGGGGTGTGGCCCTGAGCATCTAGGTTTTTAAAACTTCCCCCGGGGGATTCTTTTAAAGAATCCAACAGCGTTGGACACCCTGGTTTAGAAGAATGCCCCCCATCTCCATCACATTCCCTCTAACCGCCCCACTTGTCTTCCTTGGACCACTCTCCCATCCCCTGCTATGTCTTTGACTCAAGGAAAATACCCCACTCTTTCGCTTGCTTATAGGAGTCTTCCAAATCTGGTCCTCAGTAGCTCTACAACTCAGACAAACTCATCAGAGCCATCACTTTCTCCTCCATTAAGAAAAATCTCTTCCGTGAGTTGCACGGCATTTTCTACTCACAGGAATCCCTTTCTCCAGACCCCAAATTCCTCTCCATTCAGAAATCTCCCAAGCTCTGACCTGTATATTCACTGCTGCGGAAGGAAATCCCCCCACTCTACCCAGCATCCCCCCACCCCATTCCTCTGCCCTTCCACCATCTCCCACGACCTCCAAATCGCCTCTCTGTAGCCCTTGTTATGGGGATGAACCCCCCAACTCCAGATCTCCCCAGCTCACTTCGACCTCCCACTGTCTCTTGAACTTATAAGAACCTCCCCCCCCCACCCTGACTTCTCTTACATCACAAAGAATCCCCTTCACTCTTGCCACCCTCCTGCACCTACTCTAGCTCCCAGCATGGCTTCTGCTCAGGAGAATCCCCTTCATGTCTCCCTCAGACTTCCCTTCCTGGGAACACCCCCAGAACTCCCCCTTCTATTTCACCTGTGCAGGAACATACACCATACACTCAGTTTTCTTCCGAATTTCAAAAGATCCCTTCCGTAGACAGTGCCCCTTCGAAAAATTTGATCCACAAGACCACAACTCTCTTTCAATTGGGAATAATTTCCCACTCTGCACCCACCAAGGGTCCATTCATTTTCCTCTCCCACAGCACCCCATCACCACGCCCCCTGCCCTGCCTTTTCCACCTTACCCCAACCCTCCTTCCAGGCATGCATCCCTTACCAGCTTCCACCGCTCACTCTATCTATCCTAGACTCCTTCCCCCAAACCCCCTATTCTAGTTAAGAGCCTGGAAGCCTTAGAGGAGGAAAAAAACAAACAAACCAACCAACCTGATTCTGGGTCCCAGTACCAGGGTGACCTTGGCCTCTTCCGCCCCCATCAGCTGGCCCTCACTGGGTCTGCTCCAAGGAGGGGTGTTGGAAAGGTTGTCTATGGGGGGGGTGTCTCCATGGCAACTGGGCCTAGTGCCCCGCACGTGTGTTCTCTCCTCACCTCCACTCCTGCCTGCCCACGCACGGCCCCTGCCCTGGCCCCATTCAACAGTGCCCTGGACGCTGACATCCCCAGCCTCCCTGTCCTCACTTCTGGCCCCTTCCTGTCTTTCCTCTCCAGAAAGACGCTGAGTTTCCTCTCCTCTCCATCTCTCAGCCTCTTCTCCCCGCGTCTGTGCCCCCTCACCACCAGCACCACCACCACCACCACCTCCACTGTCCTAGCAGATTTCTGCCTCCAAGGGGGGTGGGAGGGTGAGCCTGTGACCAAAGGATGTACCCCTTCCCCTGCTGGGCCCCCTAGGACCCGGGATAAGGAGGGGATGGAGAGAGGAGGCGAATGATGGAAATTCTCCATCATATAAAGATTCGAAGATCTTTTCATTTTGTCGATTTGGGGGGCACTCTGCTTGGTTTTAGGGGTTCTTCCTTTAGTCCATCTGTCAGCGGCAGCAAAGGAGGGAGCAGGGGACCCCCCCAATTCGAAAGCTCCGGGATGTGAGAGGGGTCATCATCCCCTCTCCCTCTGAAGGGGACCAGCTCCTTCCTCCAGAATTAGGGGGGTCACGGAGCCTTCATTTTACATCCACCCACCTCCGATTAATAAAAAGATCTCTCTCACCTCTGTTAACGATAGGTCAACTCTCCGATGCACGGGGGAGGGGACGTTGAGCCCCCCTGTCGGCAACCCCCCCAGAAAAACCCTTGTGGCTCCCAATTCTCACTGCTCCCCTCCCCCAGCAGCGAGGGACCCAGGCGTCCGACCTGGTTGGGGGGTGGAGATGAGGAGGCGTCCGGGGAATGGGGGTGTTGAGGTGGGAGGGGAGGCTGAGGGGCAGCTCTGAGCTCGGGCCCCGAGGGAGAGGGGGTCGGGATGGGGGGAAAAAAAGGTGAGGAGACAATTTGGTTCCCGTGTCGCTGGGTAAAGTGCGGAGCTGGAGGACGAGAGAGGGAAGGAGGAGGGAGGGAGGGGGAGGGGAGCCGCTGAGGATGGGGGAGCCGCGGAGAGGAGATGGATGGGGGGGAGGGAAGTGATGGGGGGCAGGGTCTGGGTGACAGAAAGAAGCCGGGGAAAAAGAGAGAGACCCAGAGAGGGAGGGAGAGAGACAGAGCCAGGAGAAGCGGAAAGAGAGAGACCCAGAGTCGGGGAAACAGAAATGGGGGAGGGAGAAATTTGGGGGAGGCAGCGGCTGGTAGCAGAAGGAAGTTGGAGAGGGAGACACACACACACACAGAGAAATATCCAGAGAGAGAAGGGGACACAGGCAGAGATGCAAACAGAGAAACGCAGAGACTGGGGAAGAAATGGGGGATGGGGAAAGACTGGGGCGAGGGAGAGGATGGGGGGTCAGGATCTGGGTAACAGCAGGAAAGAAGGGACAGTGACAGAGTCATCCAGAGAGGGGGAGGAGAGACAGATGGGGAGAGAAAGACAGAGAGAGACTGCGAGGATGGGAGAGAGAGAGAGGGAGAGAAGGAAAGAAATAAAGTGGGGAGAGAAATTGGGGATGGGGCAAAGGTCTTCACAGAGAGAAGAATGCTAGAGAGAGAGAGAGAGAGAGAGAGAGAAGAGAGAGAAAATTTTAAAAATTTAGGGGAGAGGGGTCTGAGTGGCAGAAGGTGCCTGGAGACAGAAAGGCAGGTGCAGAAGGAAAGAGAGGGACCCAAAGAGAGACACAGATGGGGAGAGACTCAGACTGGGAGAGAGGGAGACCCAGGGAACGAGACAGAGGTAGAAACTGGGGAGGCATCAAAAGGAAGCCGGAGAAAAATAGGAGAGGGGCCAGTCTCAGATGAATGAAGGAGGCTGGAGATAAAGGATACCCCTGCCTCCTCCCCCACCCGCATCCCCAGCCCCTGCTCCCTACCCCCATCCCCATTTCAAAGCCACCCCCCCACCCCCACTAGCCTCCATCTCTCCACAGCATCGCTTGCCGCCGCCACCGCCTCTTCCTGTCGTCATAGCAACAGGATCCAGGCGCCCAGCCAAGGCTGGCAGCAGCGGCCGGAAATGAGGGGAGGGCCTTTTAAAAAGGACCCCAGGAGCTCTCTCCCCTTTCCCAAAATCCAAGGGAAAGCTCCACCTCCCCGAGTCTTCCCACCATTCCCCCCCCACCACCAAGTGGCAAGGGCAAAGAGTCACTGAAAATAAAAGTATATTAAATTTACAAGGATAGAAAGCCTTTTGAGTTTCACCAAGAATTTTTTTTTCTTCTTACCCGCTACTCACCACTAGCTCAAAGAGTTAGATTCCCCCAAGATGGGGATGGGAGTGAGGAGAAAAGTAGGATGTGCAAAGCTTGAGTGGAAATAAGTTTTAAAGAAGTCTGTCTGGGGTTGGGTCGGAGGGCTATGCAACAGTTTTGAGAAGACTGGATTTGCAAGTTCTAGAACTAGCCAGTGGGTGGAAGGTGAGACAACTCCAGGGAGAAAATCTCAGATGAGAGTCAGAAAGTTTGGTCTTGGGTTCAAATCTCAGAGATGCCTTGTAGCCACTGTGTGACCTTGGGCAAAACATTTCCTCTCTTCTAGACTCAGTTATAATGGGTGCAAAAACTGCCTGCAATTAAACGGGAACATTGGTGAGAAAAGGTCTTTGCATGCTGCTCTAGACAAACAGTTATTTCAAGACTGTGTCTTCACAGGAATGTGATCAAAAATTAAGCTAGCCATAACCACAGACTTGGGCTAGGGAGTTTGCATACTGTCTCACGGAATTCTTGCAGAATCCTTGTAATGTGGGCACTGATATTCCCATATTATAGGTGAACAAACTGAGGCTTGGAGATGCGCAGCGATTTGCCCACGATCACCCGGGAAATACAAAGTCAGCACTGGAGATGAAGCAGCCTCTTTGTGGGGCGTTGCCAGGAACAGTCAGCAATAGGTGAACTTCAGAGCCACTTCACCATTCCTGTGTCAGCTCCTCCCTTTTGGGGGCTGACAGAAGACAGAAAAAACCTGAGTTCCCCACACATTCAATCACCTCCCCTGAAGGAGCATCTCAGATTTCCACTGGAAGTTCTTCAGGGGAAAGGAGTTTAGAGAAGCATTGTGACACCCTTGGTTTAGAAGCAGAGAAATACCAGCCTCGAGGGAAGGGGCCTGGAATTCATTCGTTTGAGAAACATTTGTTCAGCCGCCCCATTCTTTTGCCAGGGAGAAGGATATAGCCGGGGACAATAATGGTAATTGATATAAACTGAGTGCTGAATGTTACAGACTCTAAGTGATTTGCCTGCACGGACTAGGTCTTCCAGGTTCTCTTATTAACCCCCATTTTAAAGATGCGAGGCTGAGAGAGGTAAGCACATCCTGCAGATAGGAAGCGGTAACAATGGAAATCAGAGTCAAGTCTTCAGATTCCAGAACCTGTGCTATTTTCACTGCTTCTCTGTTCTTTGGTGGGGGGAGGGTGGGGTGTTTATATCCTAAATGGGGGAACTATAAATAAACAAACACAAAAACAAATACTTTGAAAGGGTGAAAACAGCATGAAGCTGATCCAATAAGCTGAGGTTTCTAAATCTCGGAACTATTGACATTTGGGCTGGATAATTCGCAGGGCGGGGCGTGGGGAGGGCGCTGTCCTCTGCATCGTAGGATGTCCACCAGCATCCAGGGACCCTGCTCACTAGATGCCAGTAGCAAGGGATTATAATGAAAAGAATTCAGTCTGTTCCACCTCAAATCCTGCTCCATACTGGAAGTCTTTTAACATTTTCAGCTGTTTCTTCTCTTACTTGCCTTTGCATCCCTAAATAATAATTATCTTCTAGATGTGTCAGCAATATACATTGTAGATCCTTCTCTCTGACAGATAAGGATTTAACTCATGGAGACCTCATTTTTCCTCCCTATAAGTATTTTTAATTCTTCTATTGGTTAATTTTGTGGCATTAACTAATAGACTTATGTCATGATTTCTTCTTTCAGAGGGCATATCTTTTCTCTCCCTTTTTAAGCAGCTTTGTTGAGATAGAACCCACATACCATGCAATTCACTCACTTAAAGTGTATAATTCAATGGCTTTTAACTATAATCATAAAATAGCGCAGGCATCCACCTTAGATCCATTTTAGAACATTCTCATTAGCCCAAGGAGATATCACACACCCCTCAGCCAGTCACCCCCAATCTCCCCACAACCCCAATCTCCCCACCCAGTGCTAGGTGATCACTAATCTACTTTCTGTCTGTATAGGTTTGCCAATTCTAGACATTTCATATAAATGGGATCATACAATATATGTTCGTTTGTGATGGGCTTCTTTTGCTTAGCATAATGTTTTCAAGGTTCATTCATGTTGTAGCATGAATCAATACTTCATTTCCTATTATTGCAGGATAATATTCCATTGTATGGATAGACCACATTTAACTATTGGATATTTGGGTTATTTCCAGATTTGGCTACTATGAGTAATGCTGCCGTGAACATCTGTGTACACATTTTTGTGGGAAGGTATGTTTTCACATCTGTTGGATGTATACCTAGGAGTGGAATGTCTGGATCACATATTTATCCTTTTGAGAAATGAGGTAGCATCTCTGGACTTCATTCTGCAAGGCAGAAATATTAGACCCACTGAACAACTCTTCAGCTCATTGGCGGACTCTTCAGAAGGGGTGTCCCAGAAGATGCAGGTTATGGACGCTTTCAGCTCTCATTTCTAAATTTGCTCATGAATTCATCTCACATTAGCTGAGGTCTCCCATGGGGTTAACCTGGAGACCTAGAGGCTGTAGGCTCAGAGACAAGTCTGCTAAGCCCCTATCCTTGAGAAGGTCCTCCACCCTCACTTCCCCTGACCCCATGTGGTAGGCAGAACTCCAAAATGACCCCCAATATTCCCACCCCCTTGTGCAATCCCCTCCCCTTGAATGTGGGCAAGACTTGAGAATAGGATGGGTGGGGTACCACCTCCATGATTAGGTTACATTATATGCAAGGTGAAGGAATTTTGCTTGTGTAATTAAGGTCCCTAATAAGCTGACTTGAAGTTAGTCAAAAGGAAGATTATCCTGGGTGGGCCTAACCTAATCAGGTGATCTCTTTTAAAAGGCTCAAGAATCACCTCACACCAGTCAGAATGGAAAGTCTACAAATAATAAATGCTGGAGAGGATGTGGAGAAAAGGGAACCCTCCTACACTGTTAGTGGGAATGTAAACTGGTACAACCATTATGGAGAACAATATGGAGGTTCCTTAAAAAACTAAAAATAGAGCTACCATATGATCCAGCAATCCCACTCCTGGGCATATATCTGGAGAAAACGCTAAGTCAAAAAGATACATCCGGGCTTCCCTGGTGGCGCAGTGGTTGAGAATCTGCCTGCTAATGCAGGAGACACGGGTTCGAGCCCTGGTCTGGGAAGATCCCACATGCCACGGAGCAGCTGGGCCCGTGAGCCACAGCTGCTGAGCCTGCGCGTCTGGAGCCTGTGCCCCGCAACGGGAGGGGCCGCGATAGTGAAAGGCCCGCGCACCGCGATGAAGAGCGGTCCCCGCACCGCGATGAAGAGTGGCCCCCACTTGCCGCAACTAGTGAAAGCCCTCGCACGAACCGAAGACCCAGCACAGCCAAAAATAAATAAATAAATAAATAAATAAAATTAAAAAAAAAAAAAAGATACATCCACCCCAATGTTCATAGCAGCACTATTTACAACAGTCAAGGCATGGAAGCAACCTAAGTGTCCATTGACAGATGAGTGGGTAAAGAAGATGTGGTATATATATTCAATGGAATATTACTCAGCCATAAAAAAGAATAAAATAACGCCATTTACAGCAACATGGATGGACCTAGAGATTATCGTACCAAGTGAAGTAATTCAGACAGAGAAAGACAAATATCATATGATATCACTTATATGTAGAACCTAAAAAAATGATACAAATGAATTTATTCATAAAACAGAAACAGACTCACAGACATAGACAACAAACTTATGGTTAACAAAGGGGAAAGATGGGGGGGAGGAATAAATTAGGAGTTTGGGATTAACAGATACACACTACTATATATGAAATAGATAAACAACAAGGTCCTACTGTAGCACAGGGAACTAAATTCAATGTCTTGTAATAACCTATAATAGAAAAGAATCTGAAAAAAAAAAATATATGTATTGTATATAGATATGTAATACATATATGTGTGTGTGTGTGTATATATATATAATTTATTTATTTTTGGCTGTGTTGGGTCTTCGTTGCTGTGCGTGCAGGCTTTCTCTAGTTGCGGCGAGCGGGGGCTACTTTTCGTTGGGGTGCACGGGCTTCTCATTGCAGTGGCTTCTCTTGTTGCGGAGCACGGGCTCTAGGCGCACGGGCTTCAGTAGTTGTGGCACGTGGGCTCAGTGGTTGTGGCACGCGGGCTCAGTAGTTGTGGCGCACGGGCTTAGTGGCTCCGCAGCATGTGGGATCTTCCCGGACCAGGGCTCGAACCCGTGTCCCCTGCATTGGCAGGCGGATTCTTCACCACTGCTCCACCAGGGAAGTCCTATACTTCAATTTTTAAAAAGAGGGTCAAGAAGTCAGAGAGACTCAAAGCAAGAGATTCTCCTGCTATCCTGAAGGAGCAAATTGCTCCATTGTAGAGACCCACGTGGTCAAGACCTAAGGGTGGTGAGGCTTCCCTGGTGGCGCAGTGGTTAAGACAAACACTCTACCTGCTCTTGAACAGTCAGCTTACATGCTTCTTCCTCCAGGAAGTCTTCCCTGACCCCCCAAGGCTGCACCAAGGATTACAGCTGTGCTGCCACCATGCCCTATAGGGCTCCCATTAGAGCACAGTCACCCTGTACTGCAATCAGCACATCGGTCGGACTCCCCCAGGAGAGTAGGAGCTGTTCAGGACAGGCATGTGTCTGATTCACTTTGGTGTCCCCCAGAGCCCAGCCCTGGTAGACAGGAAGCTTCGGTTTACAGGTGCTGAATGAATGGATGGATGGATGGATGAAGGAATGAATGAATGACTCAGGGAATGAGTGGATACATATTGCAGGGTCCTTACCCCCTAGCAGTCCCTGCCCAACCACTCTCCCCGCCTCATATCCTGAATGTGCTTTTTCCCAGGTGCTTGAGTGTTTCTCATCAACAACAGCTGGGGCCTTTGTGTTTTCTCAAGAGGAACAGAGTGCTGGTGGCATGTTTTCCCGCTGTACCAGGAAGGGAAGATCAGCGTTTCTAAAACGTCCTCATTCAGGGTGAAGTGGAAATATTCCAGCTCTGGGGAGTCAGGTGGCCTGAGTTCCAATCATTGCTTTGCCTTGCCTCCCTAAAGGACCCAGAACCAAATCATTGCTCTCTCTCTGACCCTTCATCCTCTTGTCTAAAATGGGACGGGGGGGGGGTGGGGATGCAGTTAGTGATCTCCCTCTGGATGGGATGCTCTAGGACCATGATTCAAAAACCACACTTCCAAGGAATTCTGGCAGGGCTCTTTTGGTGCCTGTGAAGCCCCTAAAATTATGTACAAAATTTTGTGAATATGGGTATTGTTTTCTGGGGGTTCATAGCTTTTATCTGATTCACAAAGGGATCCCTAATCCCCTACAAGAGTTACTTCTTTTTTTTTTTTATGCACATCTTGCAACTGATGCACATTTTCCCTTTATTCATACTATCTTTTACAAGAGTTACTTCTTATAAATGGATTTAGCAAAATCTCATTTGTGCTAATAAAGGCCAAAAAGAAAAAAAGAAAAAGAAAAAAAAAAAAGCAAGGGAGAATATATAAATGCATAGGTAATATCTAAAGCAGGTTTTTCTCACCCCCAGCATGAGTCACATCTTGGACCAGATCATTCTTTGTGGTGGGGGCTGCCCTGCGCATTGTAGGGTGTTAGGCAGCACCGCTGGTCCCACTAGATGCCAACAGCACCCCCTCCCCAGTTGCGACATCCAAAAATGTCCCCAGACATTGCCTGATGTCCCCTTGGGGCAAAATCACCCTGAGCAGGGAACCACTCATCTAGTAGAAGAAACTGATAACAATTTTTCCCTTTGAGGAACAAACCTGGGATTGAGAAAAATGAAAAGAAAGTTATTTTTTTCCTTCTACACTTCTCTGCTGTTTAAATTTGAAAATCATGACTGTGTTACATTTATAATAAAAATGAGTTTATTGTTAAAATAAATTACCTCCATTCAAGGGACCACTACACAGCCATTGAAAAAATCAGGCAAATCTCTACATCTGATACATTACCTGCATGGCATGCAGCAGCCGTGATTCAAACTTTTGCCCTCAAGACCCCTCTTTACACTTAAAAATTGTAGCAGACCCCAAAGAGCTTTTGTTTATGTGTGTTGTGTCTGTCAATATTTAACATATTCAAAATTGAAGCTGAGAAGATTTTAAAATATGTATTACTTAAGTAAAATAATAAATTCATTGCATGTTTGCATAAACAAACTTCTTTTAGTGAAAAATAACTATTTCCCCAAAAAATATAGTGGTATCGGTTTATTTTTTTAACTTTTTAATATGTTATATTGGAGTATAGTTGATTAACATTGTTGTGTTAGTTTCAGGTGTATGCTTTATGTTTTTGAAAATCTATTCAGGGAATTCCCTGGCGGTCCAGTGGTTAGGACTCCGTGCTTTCACTGCCGAGGGCCCAGGTTCGATCCCTGTTAGGGAACTAAGACCCCGCAAGCCTTGCAGCGCCGGGGTGGGGGGGTGGGGAGAAAGAAGAAAATCTATTCAATGTTTGGCCTAATAGAAGAAAGTTAGGTTCTCATATCTGCTTCTGCATTCAATCTATGGTGTTATCACCCATTGTGAAGCCTCCAAAAGCCTCTGGACTCTATGTACTCATGAGAGACTAAGAGTGAAAAAGGTAAATAATATCTAAGTATTATTATAAAAATGGTTTTGACCTTGTGGTGGCCACACTTTGAGAACCACTGATGCACAGTACTATTCTGTAAATGAAATGAGTACAAAACACTGTGTAAACATGATGATAGATAAAAAGATGAGATTGTGTGGCTTCAACATACACGGAGGCATACGCTTAGGGTTAAGCATTGGTAGGCTCAGGAGATTCCCAGGATTCAAATCTTAGCTTGACCACTTCCTAGCTGTATGACCAGGAGAAAGTTAATTAACCTCTCTGGGCCTCAGGATCTCATTTGTATAATGGGGATGATAATATAATAAAAGCACTGACCTCCTTGGGTTATTCAATGTAAAGTGCTCAAGACTTGAATGCAAAGTGCCTGGCACATAGAAAACAGTACATTATGCAATTAATTTATGCAAACTATTATTATTAAGTAGCTTTAAAAAACATAAGGTAGGGGTTTCTCTGGTGGTGCAGTGGTTAAGAATCCGCCTGCCAATGCAGGGGACTCGGGTTTGAGCCCTGGTCCCGGAAGATCCCACACGCCGTGGAGCAACTAAGCCTGTGCGCCACAACTACTGAGCCTGCGCTCTAGAGCCCGTGAGCCACAACTACTGAGCCCATACGCCACAACTACTGAAGCCCTGGAGCCCGTGCTCAGCAACAAGAGAAGCCACTGCAATGAGAAGCCCACGCACCGCAACAAAGAGTAGCCCCCCCTCGCCCTAACTAGAGAAAGCCCGCCTGCAGCAATGAAGACCCAACGCAGCCAAAAATAAATAAATTAATTAAAAAAAACAAAACATAAGGTAGAGTTATATAACTGATGCTAAATGATCTCCATAACACATGTGAAATTGGAGCGTACAGAACTATGTGCATACTATGATAAATGCTGTGTCAAATAAACATGTATGTGCTACAGATTCACCTGTGTGTGGATGTAAACACATACATATATGCTTAGATATGCATATAGTATTCTTGAAATTATACATTAAAAGATAATAATACCTTAGGGCGAAGGGTATTTCTGGATGTCAGGAGGTCAGAAGTAGGACAGACTTTTCACAGCATTCCTTCAAAAAAAAAAAGATAAATCTTTAACTATGGAATCCCATTGTATTTTCAAAATGTAAACCACCACCAAAAACACTAACTTAATTTTTTTTTTTTAAAGAACATAGACTTTAGGATTTTAAGTTGTTAAGTTCCAGGCAAAATCAGCAAATACCTCAGCACTTGCACAACTGCTCATCCTGCACGCAAGACAGACAGCACCAAACGATCAGAATGGCAGACAGCACTAGTCGATGGGGACATCCTTTCCCACTGAGCAGATGTTCAAATCCTTCTCAACACTGTGCTCCAAGAAGCCACTAGGAATCAGTTACTCTTGACAAAGAACCTGAAACACATTTGCCATCCCAGTTCTCGGGCATGACCTCCAGAAATTCCTGAAATCATTGAAAATGACTCAGAGTATTTCCCTCAGGGAATCTGATCCTGCTGACTCTTAGTTCTCTCCTGCTAACCTATCCCCACCACTCTTCCTGTTCCAGAGGGATTTGGAGTCCTGCTAGCCCATCCCCCTCCTTTTTTACAGAAAAAGAAACTGAAGCTCCAGAGATTAAAAGACTTGCTCAAGGTCACAGAATGAGTTTGCATCAAATTCGAAGTCAGATATAGCAGCTGAGAGAGGAGACTCTGGGATTAGAAAGGAATGGGTGTGAATTCTTTGCATCTTTCAAGCTGGGTGACCTTACCTCCCAAAGTCTCAGTTTCCTCATCTACAAAATGGGGCTCTTTGGAATGCCTAGCTCAGAGGATGTTTGGGAGAACCCAATGAGCTGGTAAATGAAAAGGGCTCAGCACAGTGTCTGACACCTAACAACAGCTTGATCAATGTGTCTGTGGCCATTACCGTAGTGGTTGCAGAAGTTGTTCTGATTGCCCCCAAGAGACTAAATCTAGAAGAGGTGAAGAACCCAAGGGCTAGCACTGTGTTTCCTTTTTAATATAGGTCAAGAATAAGCTTATCTGGGACTTCCCTGCTGGTCCAGCGGTAAAGGATCTGCCTTCCAATGAAGGGGAGGCGGGTTCGATCCTTGGTCAGGGAACTAAAATCTCACATGTCACCGGGCAACTAAGCCCGCGCGCCACAACCACTGAGCTCGAGCACCTCAACTAGAAAGCCCGCCTGCCGCAAACTACAGACCCATGCGCTCTGGAGCCCGCACGCCACAACTAGAGAGAGAAAACCCACCACCGCAACTAGAGAGAAGCCCTCTCGCCGCAAGGAAATATACCGCATGCCTCAATGAAGATCCCGCCTGCTGCGACTAAGACCCGACACAATAAAAAATCAATAAATAAAATAAAATAAGAAGTAATAAATTAAAAAATAATAAGCTTATCAAACATTCAGGCCGTTTTCAATCCCTCAGTGTAGTAGGTGAGATCACAGATCTCAGAGACCACTTTGAGCCTCCATCCCTCACCTGTAAAACGTGTGTGTGCACGCACTGGCTCAGTGTGTGTGATAATTCCTACCTACAGGGCTGCTGGGAACATCTCCTGAGATCATGGATGGGAGGAAAGTGTGTGGCTCATAGTAGGTGCAATAAATAGTAGCCGTTATCTCTTCACAGAGTGACCAGGCATTAGGAGAAGCCACTGCTCCCTGGTACAAAAGGGAGGAAGCTCAAGTTTTGGAACCAGCTGAACCTAGTCCCAACTCACAGCTCTGCCAAGTTCCACCTGTGTGACCCTGGGTGAGTCATTTCACCTCTATGGACCTAGCTGCAAAATGAGTCCAATAAACTCAACATGCAGGCTTGGGGAGAAAATTAAATGAAGCAGGTACTTCCCTGGCGGTCCGGTGGTTAGGACTCCGCCCTTCCACTTCAGGGGGCACAGGTTCGATCCCTAGTTGGGGAACTAAGATCCTGCATGCCTGCGCAGCGTAGCCAAGAAAAAAAATTGTTTTTTTAAATAAATAAATGAAGGAAGGTGAGTAATAGTAACTGTTCTCTAAGTGGTCATTGTGATACCAAGAGTTAATTTTTATTGATCCAGACCTGTGTCATTTGCTGTCCTACACGCTTTACATGGACTGAATTATAAAGTGAGGCTGTTAATTACAATGATTAAGCAATTTAACAAACAACCATCTAACCTTATTTTGTACAACTCTAGCCACCGCCTCTCCCCCACCCCGCCAGGTTGGAGACCTGGACCCGCCCTCTGTATCCAATGCCCTCCCCCTGGGCAGGCAGAGACGTGTTTGAAATAAAGTTTATTGAAGTTTCTGTCGGTATTTACATATGATACACGGTAAATAACAGAGCCAGGCCCCCCACCCCACCCCTTCCCCACCCCCAAAGTCCCCCTCCCCCCAGCCTCGTTAAAAATCGCTGCGTAAAGACAGGTTAACTGCTGCGGTCCCCCCTCCCCCCTCCCACCTAAGATGCAAACTAAAAGCCCCCGTCCCTCCCCTGCCCCCCTCCCCCCACCCAGGGGGCCTTTCTAGTTCCGTGTACAACACTGTGCTACCTCGCCCCTCCTCCCCTAATAAGGGGGTGGGTGAGTTTCTGGTGACCCCCCATCTGTCCAAGGGGGCGGACGGACCCTTGAAAGAGGCCAGAGTTGGGGGTCTGAGATGGGAAGGGGGACTTCAATGAGGGGGAGGGCCAGAAAATGGAAGACTTCGAGGTTTGGGGGGTGTCGACCCCCGCTACTGCCTCTCCCTCCCCCGACGGGGCCTCGAGGGGGAAGAGGCGGGCACAGGCGTGGAAACGGCGTGGAGGAATTCCCTCCACCCTAGGGTCTCCATTCTTGTCGCGTGGTATGTGGGGCTGGATGCACCGACGGGCTTTGGATGAGCGGGTGAAGAGGAGGCCGGGAGACAGAGGAAGGAAAAGAAGCCAAGGTCAGCTGAGAGAGCAAGAAAAGCCGTTAGAGAGAGCCCTCGAAAAGGCAGGTAACCTTCAGAAGGCCGAGAAGCGTCCAGCAGGTGAGAAAGAATGGGGTCTCCCGTGGGTGGGGGAGTGGGGGAGGGGACACCATACCTTTGGCCTCCAGCCCCACCCCGGCCGCACTACACCCGAGGACCACTAAAGTCCGGAGGTGAGACTGGGCCGGGAAAGAGAGAAGTCGGGGCAGAGAGCAGAAGAGGATGCTTGGCATTTCTGGCGGCAGCTGGAACCTACTCTCCTGCCCAGAACCTCTGCAGCGAGGCGCAAGGCTGTGGGATGGTTCGCGGAGGTGGGCGCGCTCGGCCGCTCGGCCTGAGAAGCGGAGGAACCTGGGAGGCGGTACTAGGCCTGGAGGGGAGTGGCCTAAGGAAAGGGGGCGGGTCATCTAGAAGGAGGCGTCATCTGGAAGTGGAAGGGACCAATGAAGTGGAGCGGTCAGGAAAGAGGGCGGGGTTATGGCGACGGGGCGGGGACACTGGGAAGAGGGCGGGGCTAACGCGTGCGCAGCGTCCTCCGGGTTGGGACGAGGAGTCCCGAGGACTTGAGAGGGAGCTGCGTTGTGGGGAGACCCGTGAGGAGTAGGAGGAAGAGGAGGAGGAGGAAGAGGAGGAAGAGGGGCTCCCCGGGGGCGGGGCCTCAGCAGGGCGAGGTGGAGATGTGCAGGTGGTCCGGGTACTTGATGGCTGGAGGGTAGTTCTGCGTCATCTGGATGGATACGTCGCTAGAGATGTCGGAGGGGCTGCGGCCGCGGCGCCACGCCTCGGGCTGCAGAAACTGGCCCGAGTAGTCGGAGCAGTCGCTGAGACGAGGGCGGTAGAAGGCCGGGTGCGGACGGTACATCTCCTCCTCCGCGTAGCGCTTGGTGAACAGGTACACGGACATCACGCCAGCTCCCTGTGGCAAGGCAGGGTCAGAGTCGCAGAGGCTGGCCCCGGGCTCACTCTGACCCCGAAACTCGAGACCCCCAGTCCCTCCTCTCCCAGGACCCAAGATTCCAGGCCCCCAGCTTCCTCCTTTCCCAGAACCCAGGAATTAGAGCCCCAATCTCCTCCTCCCCAGGATCCCAGGAGTTGGAGCTCCCAGACCCTCCGCCTCCGGGACCCAGGGGTGAGGACCTCAGCCACCACCTCCTTTTAATTCAGAGTCTACACCCACAGCCTCCTCTTCCTCCTGCCCAGGAATCATGCCCTGCCCCCCCAACCCCCCCCCCCCATTCAAAACTCTAGAGTCTGGGCCCCACAGACATCACCTCTTTGAGTAGGAAGGAGGAAGCTGCGAAGGCAAAAGACCACCCGTAGCGATAGTGGAAATACTGCTCGGAGCTGCTGGGCCTGTTCATGACCTCGTCGTTGATGCTGGAAATGTAAAGAACCAAGCCCACCACCAAGGAGAGGCCTGGGGGAGCAGAGGGGTGCCCTTGGTCCATTAGCAGTGGACCCCTTTTCCCAGCCCCAGGCCCCCTGCATCTCACTGCCATCCTCTCCCCTCTCCCCCCTGCTCTACCCTGGACTAAATTCCATCCTTTGAAGTTCCTTGTGTGCTGGGCCTCGGCTGGGTGCAGGGAGCCCAGAGATAAATCAAAAGCCTCCTCCCCCCTCCCACCCCCATCCCTCATCTGCCATCCAGGAGCTCACAGTGCAATTGGGGCAGGCAAACATGAACACTGATCAACAGTCACATCCGTGGTGACACGTACTGTAAAGAAAACAGTAGCACAGAGCTCTGTGGGTCCAGAAGAGGCACCAAACCCACCTGGGGCAAGGGTGAAGGGAGTCAAGGAAAGCTTCCTGGAAGCATGACTTTGTCCAAGTCCTAAAGGATGAGGCCCAGGGAAGAATTAGGGTTTACCATTCTACCACTCCAGCCAGGGCAGAGGGAACAGCATGGGCAAAGAGTTGGAGGGGGAACAATGAACTGATCCATCCATGTAGCTAAATCATGGACCACAGCCACAAGAAATGAGGCCAGAGAAGGGGGCAGGGGCATTGCCATGATGAGGCTCGAATGCCAGGCTGAGGAGCTTGGCATCAATGCCAAGGGCGCTAGGGAGCCATGGATGGTCTGAAGCAGAGGAAGGACAAGGCCAGATCGAAGTGTTAGAAGATCCTTTTGGGGCTGATTGGTTCTGGGAAGAGACTGGAAGGGAGAAACTGGATATCGTGATATTCCAGGGGGAGGAGGAAGCTGTATAGATCATAATAGCAACAACAACAACACCAATAGCAATAATAATAATAGCAACCGCTTATATAGGTCTTGCTCTGAGCTAGGCACCATTCTCAGTGTTCTATATGCACTAACTCATTCAAACCTCACAACACTTTCAAATTGGTACCATTTTTATCTCCATTTACAGCTGAGGAAATAGAGGCACCTGGAGAAGGTGGAGAGGAGAGGTCTGATTTGAAAAATTTTAAGAGGCAACTATCACTTCTTCAAGATGAACTTTCTTTTAAACAGTAGCCATGCAGAGCGATAGCCATACATAGGGTGGCTTAAAGAGGCTATAAAATCCCTCCCCCCAGATTAATCCAAGTAATCCTCATCAGCATCTTCCCCTAGAATCCTACAAATAAACACCTGTGTGCCCATCACACCCAGAAATCCAAGTAATCCTCATCAGCATCTTCCCCTAGAATCCTACAAATAAACACCTGTGTGCCCATCGCACCCAGAAATCCAAGTAATCCTCATCAGCATCTTCCCCTAGAATCCTACAAATAAACACCTGTGTGCCCATCGCACCCAGAATGAATCTAAATTCCTTCCACTGCCTACAAAAGAGGTTAGCAAACAATGACTGCCCAGGGCTAAATCCAGCCCACCTCCTGTTTTTGTATGGCCTACTAGCTAAGAATGGCTTTTATATAATTAAATGGTTGAAAAAATCAAAAGAAGACTATTTTGTGGCACGTAAAAAGTATATGAATTTCATTTGGCAGTTCCTCAAAGTGTTAAAGATAGAATTACCATATGACCCAGCGATTCCACTCCTAGGTATTTACCCAAGGGAACTGGAAACATATGCTCACACAAAAACTTGTGCATGAATGTTTGCAGCAGCATTATTCGTAATAGCCAAAAAGTGGAAACAACCCAAATGTCTATCAACTGAATGGATAAACAAAATGTGGTATAGCCATATAAAGGAATACTATTCAGCCAAAGAAAGGAATGAAGTACGCATTTATACTACCACATGGATGAACCTAGAAAAATGTGCTAAGTGAAAGAAGCTAGATGCATAAGACCACATATTGTATGGTTCCATTTATATGAAATGTCCAAAACAGGCAAATCCATAGAGATAGAAAGTGGATTAGTGAGTGGTTGCCGGGGAGTGGGGTGGAGGGGGGATTACGATTAGCTGTTAAAGGGAGTGAGGTTTCTTTTTGGGGTGACGAAAATGTGGTAAAATTAGGTAATGGAGATGGTTGCACAACCTTGTGAATATACTAAAACTGCTGAATATATGAACTTTATGTTATGTGAACTATAATATCTCAATTTAAAAAGCATATGAATTTATAATTCCAGGGTCCATAAGTAAACTTTTGTTGGGACACAGACACGCCCATTTGTTTACATTTAGCCTATGGCCGTACCGGCAAAACTGAGTAGTTGCGGCAGAGACTGTATGGCCAGTAAAGCTGAAAATATTTTTTATCTGGCATTTTACAGAAACATGTTCCTGACCCCTGGCCTGCAATGCCTACAAAGTCACCTGCCAAACTCATCTCCAGCCATTTCTCCTTGCACCTGCTACTTAGATGGCACTCTTGCTTGAACACAAGCTCATTTCTGCCTCAGGGCCTTTGCTCTCCCTGTTCCCTTGAACTGGAATGCTCTTCCCCCAGATTTCCATGTCTCTCTCTGTCACTTCATTTATTATTATTATTATTATTATTATTATTATTATTATTATTTTGGCCACGTAGCATGTGGGATCTTAGTTCCTCGACTAGGGATAGAACTTGCACCCCCTGCAGTGGAAGCACGGCATCCTAACCCCTGGTATCTGTCACTTCATTTAGATCTCTTATTCCTTGTCACCTCTTTAGAAAGGACGTCTATGATCTCCTTGTTTTAAAAAATTGCCCCTTCACTCAGAATTAGAGAAATGCAGGTGAAAACGATGAGGACATAGCATTTCTCATCCATCAGATCGTCAAAAGTTAAAAAGCTTCACAACATACTCTTTGTGAGGCAGGGAAATGGAAGCTCTTATATATTGCTGGTGGGGATGCAAAATGAATGGTGCAACCTCTATGGAGGGGAGTTTGGCCATGTCTAACAATACCACACATATATTTATCCTTCAACCCAGCAATCCCACGTCTAGAAATTGACCCTGAAGATACCTGTCCAACAATATGAAAGCACATATGTACAAGTTAATTCACTGCAGCATTATTCATAATTGCAAAATATTAAAAATGACCTAGATGCCCTTACATAGAGGATTAATGGAATAAACTATAAAACATCCCATAACAGAGTACTGTGCCACTATGAAAGGACAATGAGGAAGATCTCTAGGAACAGATACGGAGTTCAGTGATAGTTCCAGACCATATCACTAATTTTTTAAAAAGAGTATACAGAATGCTAGCTTTTCAGCCCAAAAAAGGTACATAAAATACATATATGCATCTGCTTATTTTTACAAAAAGAGACATAGGAGGGGAAACAAACATGAAGTTGATTACTTTAGGTAGGTGAGAACAGAAGGAAGAGATGGGAAGGAAGTGGCACTCCTCTGAGTATATATTTTTGCATAATTTTGACCTTTGGAACTATGCTAATATTTTATATGTTCAAAAGATAAAATCAACAAGGATCTGGGGCTTCCCTGGTGGTGCAGTGGTTAAGAATCTGCCTGCCAATGCAGGGGACACGGGTTCGAGCCCTGGTCCGGGAAGATCCCACATGCTGCAGAGCAACTAAGCCCGTGCGCCACAAATACTGAGCCTGCGTGCCTAGAGCCTGTGCTCCGCAACAGGAGAAGCCACCACAATGAGAAGCCTGTGCATCGCAACAAAGAGTAGCCCCCACTTGCTGCAACTAGAGAAAGCCTACGCGCAGCAACGAAGACCCAACGCAGCCAAGAATAAAATAAATAAATTGATTAAAAAAAAAAAAACAAGGATGGGGAAAACAACTAAAATTGAATACAAACAAAAATAAATTAAGCTAATTTATATCAGATGAATAATACAACCACTGGAGGGGGGAAAGTAGTAATCCAAGTAAATTTTGGGCAAAGTACTTTGAATATATATCTCAGTTTAAAGACAAAAAGGTCTGTGAAGAAATCTTGAACCGTATTTAGTAGATTTTTATTGGGAGTGGTGTAGGGGTAGCAGTACTTAAGTTATTCTGTGTGAATAGTAGGGCTGAGCAAACGTGCAAATATACTGATGTTTTGGAGAGGTGGAGATCTCATTCTGAAAGAAGGAAGATACAAATCAGAACGGGGTAAGTCAAGAAAGACCCTTGCGGTGTCAGTACAAACTCCTGTTTTACAAATATATGTAATTTCCCAGCTCGTATCCTGAAATATCCTAGGAGCAGTGACACCCCAGCAGCAATAAGCACACCTAGCACCCAGATTTTGGTCTCTACTATCACCCCCACTACATCAGGAGCTAGGAAGAAACAGCTCATTTGAAGCCTGAGGCAGGGGCAGTAAAAGTGTACTGGTACCACAAAATAAGGACGTACTCAAAAAAAAAATGTTGGAGACATGTCAAAAAAGGACACAGGAACTCATTTGAAGGAGGTTCCTGAGAGCCCAACTGGGGACACTCTGAACATCAAAATGAATACTAAAAGTAATGGCATACAATACACTGAATTTTTTAAAAGTGTGAATCCATACTGATATATTCTTTAAGGAAATAAATAATAAAAGAAAAGAGAAAATTTGGGAATTCCTTGGCAGTCCAGTGGTTAAGACTCCACACTTTCACTGCTGAGGGGCCGGGTTCAATCCCTGGTCCGGGACCTAGAATCCCACAAGCCACGTGGCCAGAAAAAAAAAAAAAATTCTTCTTTTCGGTGACATCCATGTAGATAGAACAACAGAGTTAAGAAAACACCATTTTGCAACCCTTGTAGTAATATTAGGATTTAAGCAAGCGTCATCGACAGCGGACATTAAATCACTGTATGACAGAATCTCCTCATGGAATATCTATTAATTACGAAGAGATTTTTGAAAACTTCCTTTATCATAAAGGAACTTGACAGATACCATCTGAACCAAGAAACCAAAGCTAACATCACCAATAATGGGGCAAACGGACACCCCAACCTCCTGATGTGATCGTGAGACTACTTCGTTTATGTAGTGTCCCTGCTGGTAATTTGTGGATCCACTCCTGTGGAAACTGTGGGGTGTTCTACAGAACACTGGCTACAGTCTTCAAAAAAACATCAACACGAAAGATTTTTTTTTAAAGGTACAGGAACTATATAAAAGATGAAAGGAGGCGAAAGAGACACAGCAAGGAAATACAGAACTGGATCCTGAATCAGGGGAAAAACTGACTATAAAAGGCAGAGTGGAGACAATTGGTGAGATCTGAATATGAACTGCGTATCAGCTGTAATACTGTATAAGTGTTAAACTTCCTGAATTTGATGATTGTACTGTGGTTAGGAAAGAAAATGCACTTGTGCTTAGGACATAATTGCTGACGTATTTAAGAGTGAAGTGTTTGCAATTTATGTTCAGGTGGTTATATATAATATAATATAATATAATATAAATTATATAATATATACATATATAGATATATACACATAAGATACACAGAAATACAAATGTAGAAAATGTTATAAATTGGTCCCAGTGAAGAATATATGAGAGTTCCTTGTATAATTCTTGCAACTTTTCTGTATGTTTAAAATTCTTCCAAAGCAACACATTTTGAATAAAATGGACATCCCCAAACAGGACTTTTTCCCCAAAGTGCCAAAATGTTACCCTGCAAATGACTTATTCATTGTAAAGAGAAAAATGTACCTTTTCAATGGAGAGCTCTAACGATCACCCCCTTTACTAAGGGTTCAAACTTTGCTCCACTCCTGGTAGGAACAACTTGACATTATTTGCTACCGGAAGTGACGGGCTAGAGAGAACACAGCACCACCTCTAAATCTTGCCAAACATATTTAACCAGAATCTATTCAAGTCTCTACCCTGGACGTAACTTCCAGGCTACAGAAAATACAAAGAAAGAGGAACAAATCAAATGATGCCACAAGGAAACAATCAAATAAATGTGGGATGTGGGGTGTTCTACAAGACACCCTGTCCTGCAGATTTCAAGATGACAATGGTATGAGCCAAGCTGTAATACTTAAGCAAGTGACTGATCTTAACATCTCAAAAAGAGACACAACCAGATAGCATTAGGTCTCCTGATGCAATACAGTAGGACATAATAGCACCACCTATCTATGAAGTATTTTATCACCTCCCCCCCCCAAAAAAAAATCAAACCTGGATCTGATCTACAGTTTTACAGGACAACACAGGATGGTTGAGCATATTAAATCACAAAAACACAATTAGAAAGATCTAGAGTGTGGCAATTCTATGAGACAAATGACTACATTTCTTCAACAAATGAATGGCAAGGAAAAAAACAGAAGGAGAAGGACTGTTATAGATTAAAAGAGGCTTCAGAGATCTATCAACTAAATGCACAAGTGGAATTTGGATCCTGGTCTGCAAGAAACTAATGGTAAAAAAAAAAAGGCATTTATGAGACAAGTGGGGAAGTTGAACACTAACTAGATATTAATTTATATTAAGCAGCTATTCTTAATTGTTTGGGCATGACAGTGGCACTGTGGCTAGTTAAATAACAAAGTACTAATTTCTCAGAGATATACTGAAATATTTGTGGATAAAACGATTTAATGTTTGAGACCAACTTTAAAATCATGTAGTGAAGTACAGAAGGGAGGTATGGCAGTATGACTAAAAAAAGATTCACCATATGTTGATAATTGTTGAAACCGAGTGAAGGGTACATGGCAAATTATACTATCCTTTGTATATTTTTATAATGAAATATATTTTAAAAGTCAGTGTTGTAAAAAAATGTAGTATGGGAACTATTCTAGACTAAAAGAGAATTAACTAAATGCTATGCATAAACAGACTGAATCCTGGTTCTGGGGGAAAAGCTATAAAAGGCATTCTTAGAACAACTGGGACAGTTTGAAAATGTAATGAATTATATTATGGAATTATTGTAAAATTCCTAGACTTGATAATGGTATTGTAGTTATGTAGAAAATGTCATTACTCTTAAGAGATGCATATTAAAATGTTTAGAGGTGAACAATCATGATGCCTGCAACTTACTTTCAAACGGTAAAGCCAGAAACAAACAAACAAAAACCAAACTGTGTGTAAAGAGAGAGACAGAATATAGCAAAACTTTAGCAAAATGCAAGTATCTATGTGGATCTAGGTGGAAGAAGTACCAGTGTTCACCGTACTATTCTATAGATTTCAAAGTTTTCATTAAAAATTTGGAGTGATTGAGGTAAGATTAAATAATGACGTTCCCATCAATCTCCTTCCCCTTAACTGTTTTATTTATCTTTGTTGCACTTATCACTACCTAACATTATATTTTCTATCTATTTGTAGTTTTTTAGTCATGAATCTCCTCCACTTCCTCGAGGATGTTTGAAACTAGTCTACCTTGTTTCCTACTGCATTCCTAGCATCTGGTGCAAGATCCAGCACATAATACTAGTTGAATGGATGAATATACTTGCCATGCAACTGGAACTTCTAGCTCATTAGCTGCTTTTCCCTTTTAAATCCACTCTAAATCCCCATTCCTCTGTCTCCTTTAAGAATTAGCCTTTGTTGAACTTCCATAGCACTTTCAACTTCTGGTATTGCATAATTTTGATGTTCAAGAAGAGGGGGCCCATGAAGTGTTACATGGTGAAGGCATCTGCTATAGGTCTTGAAAGATGAACAGGTTTATAGGAAATGAATACCTAGGGAATTTCCTAGCGGTCCAATGGTTAGGACCAGGTGCTTTCACTGCCAGGGGCCCGGGCTCAATCCCTAGTCGGGGAATTAAGAGCCCACAAGCCATGCGGCATGGCCAAAAATAAAATAAAATAAAGGCAATGCGTGACTCTAAACGAGATCCTTAAAAAAAAAAAAAAAAAAGGAAAGAAACAATACCTAAATAAGTCCAGAAACCACACTGGCTAGAGTACCCTAGTCAAATGCAGGGGAATCCTCTTGATTCCCAGTCCCCCATCCAAGAAGGATGGTCCATCATCAAGTAATGTCTATTTTACTTCCTAAATCTCTCAAAATCTAAACCCATTTTTGCATCCCCAAGTCCAGCTAAGGCTTATTCCCTAAGCCTGTCCCACTGCCTACAAATCTGTATCCTCCTGTTTTAGATACTGGTTCTTTCTAAAACCCATACCTGCTAACCACTCCTGCCTCACCTCAAGTCCCATGTTTCACATTTCAGTTGTAAATAACAAACATTCTCCATACAGAGAGTCAGGAGCAGGGTTGATGAGAAGGAAACAAATATTTCCAAAGAGAAAGAGCTTTTTGTTGTTGTTTTTCACCCTTGTTGTTGTTTTTAGTAATTGAAAGTTATCTAAAAACAATGTCAAAAGGTAAGTTATTCTTGTCATTCTTTCTCCTTCCTGGTCATTTTACAGTGGCTCTGGTTCTCTAAAAAATAACGTTCTTTTCCCTTTTTTCTCCTTCTCTCTTTTTCTCTCTCCCTTCCCCCTTCCCTGCTCTGTAATCCAACTCTCTCCCTCCCCCCTCCACTACATCTGCTTCAGAATACTTAGAGCACAGTAGGCAAGAATCACCTACATTCCAAGCTGCATAGGAACAACCTGGCTTTAGAACAAAGAGTTTCAGGACCACGGAGAGCTACACAGCTGGCTACCTCTGTCTTAGCTGCTTTCTAGGGTCTTAATACATGCTGTGAATTCCATCTCTGTACAGGGCACTTTTCTCTCTTCACTTGAAAAACTTCCCCTCGCCCTTTCTGCATCATCAATTTAGATGTCACCTGCTCTTGAAGTTGTGGTCGTTCCCACCCTTCCCACCACCTTATTGTGTCAGCTTAATGCATCTGCACTTTTCCCAGAATGCCCTGAGCTGTCTTTACCATGCATCCCTTCTACAAATATTTCATTGTGGACTTTGTGCCAGCAACTCATCTAGGCTCTGAAGATACAAGCAAGAGCATGTCCCTGCCTTTTGGAGTTTACATTCCAGTAGAAGGAGAAAGAAAATGAATAAGATGACAATAGCAATAAGTGCTATGAAACAAATATAAAATAGGGAATGTGATGGATAGTATAGTGGGGGCAAAGCAACGTGGGGTACCATTGTCAGAGAAAGAAACTCTGAAGAGGGAAAGTTGGAGTCTTTGAGAATTAGGGGGAAGAGACTTCCAAACATGGAGGGCTCATGAGTGTAAAAGTGAGGTTGAGATGATCATTTTTGAGGAATAGACTGAGGCCAGTGCAGCTGAAGTTACAAGCAATGGAGAGAGGGTTAGTGAGTTAGGTAATGAGGCCAGAGGTCTGAACAGTAGCCAAATCATGGAAGACCTTGTAAGCCAGCACGAGGAGTTGGGATGTATTCTAAGCGCAATGGAAATCCATTAAAGGGATTTAAGTGTTGTGTGACAAGCACTGATGCACATGTAGCTGGGAGCTGTTTTGTGTCTGACTGCCTGTAGACCGGCATGCATTCCAATATACATTAGGTGCAGACAAATACTGTTTGGTTCCACTTATACGAGGTACCTAGAATAGTCAAATTCATAGAGTCAGAAAGTACATTGGTTGATGCCAGGGGCCAGGCAGGGGTTGGGGAGGGGGAATGGAGAGTTATTGTTTAATGGGGACAGAGTTTCAGTTTAGGAAGGTGAAAAATTTGGGAGATGGATGATGGTGAGAGCTGCACAACAATGTGAATGTACTTAGTGCCACTGAACTGTACAATTAAATATGGTTAACATAGTATGTTTTATATTATGTGACTTTCACCACAATAAAAAAAAAAAAAAAGATTCAGTATGTCACCAGTGCCCAGCACAGGGCGTGGCATGTAAGATGTCTCTGTAAATGTTTGATGAGTGAATGAATGAATGAGCAGATGCATAGAGCATGATTGAAGGTCAGGGGTTAATATGAGCCATGCATGGGAAGCATGCCTCTTATGACCTGGAAAAAGAAAATCAATGTCACTCCAGCCTCCTCCCCTTCTCTCACCAACCATATGCAGTCAGTCATCTGGTTCTATTGATTCTTCTGTCAATATCCTTCTCTCTCAAAGCCATCCGGTCACCTTTATCCTTCCACACCCCCTCCCAGCTCAAACCTTATCTGCTATTGCCTGGACCACTGCATAAGCCTCCTCCTCTGTTTGCCCATTTCCAGTCTCTTTCCTTCTAGTGCATTCCAAACACAAGTCCCTGAGGGATCTTTAACGTCCAGGTGTGACCCTATCCCTTTCCTGCCCCAGCCCTCTCACCACTTTCTCCAAAATTGAATGCCAACTTCACCATTTACCCGACCTCAGGCAACTCCTGTCTCTTTCTAAGTCTCAGTTTCCTCATTGGGAGCATGAGGTGGTTGGACTAGATCATTCCATTCCAAGATCTAAGATGTTTTTGGTACTATTTCCATTCTTCCCCCCCACCCCTTTTTTTTTGGCCCCCATCATGCAGCATGCAGGATCTTGCTTCCCAGACCAGGGATCGAACCCGTGCCCCTTGCAGCGGAAGTGCAGAGTCTTAACCACTGACCACCAGGGAAGTCCCCCTTTCCTTTTAACCTCCTTTGTCTTTATGATTTTTAACTGTGGTGGGGCAGCAGAGCGCCAGGGTGAAAGTCTGGGTTGGAATCCTGCTTCCACTATGGAGCAACTTAACTTCTGAGTGCTTCTGTTTCCTCAAGTGGAAAATGGGAATAATAATAGCATCTGCCTTATGAGGGGAAGAAAAAGAAATAACTTAATTTGCACAAAGCACTTAGAACTTCCCCAAACCATGGCACTCAATAAAGTGTTTATTATAACTGTTGTTGTTGCTACTACTGCTATTTATGAATGTATGTGTGTACGTATTTATTTAAAATTACCACGTGTTGAATACTTACTGCTATAGACCAGGCACTGGGTTGGCCCTTCACATCCGTGATCTAGACCAGGGGTCAGAAAACTACTATTTGTCCTGCTGCCTGTCTTTGTATGGTTTGCGAGCTAAGTGTGGTTTTTACACTTTTTTAATGGTGGGGGAAAAAAACAAAAGAAGAATAATATTTCATAACCCATAAAAATTACACTGAATTCAAATTTCAGGGTCCATAAATAGGATGATTGGAACACAGCCAGGCCCACTGCTTCCCCTCTGGTTGCTTTGGCACTCCAACCCTATGACTCACAAAGCCTGAAATATTTATTATTTGGCCCTAAGCAAGAAGTTTGCTGACCCCTGAACAAGACTGGTCCTCTCAACAGCTCCAGAAAGGAAGGCTGTAACTCACACACTGAGTAAGTGGTAGGATTTTAACCCAGGTCTTTCTAGGTTCACAGGAGCACGTGCCTTCAGCCACTACACCCTACAACCTTTAAAGCACACAGCTGGATACCTTGGGTGGGGTGCATAGGTCATAGTCTATGAAATGAAGTTCATGAAGTGAAGGTTCAATCCCCCCCATTACTCTATTATTACATCAGAGGCCTGACTTCCAGCCCTGATGGCACCATTGATCCTCAGCTTGACCTTGGGAAGTCAGGTCCTGATGCACTGGTCCTGATGCAAATCAGGTCTGTGAGCATGGCTTTTGGGAAGAGAATATCCTCGGTTCTAATGCCAGCGCTGCATTTACCAGCTATGTCACCTCTTTTGTTTCAACTTCTGTGAACCACGAACAACGGGATTTTCCTTCTAATGTTTCAGGTGGGTTGAATAAACGTTCCCATGCTCCTTACCCTTGCCCCACTTTCTGTCTCTCTAGGCCACTATTTTTCCATCTGACACTCTGGGATGGAGATATTCTACGTGTCTTATTTTAGCTCTGTGTCTAGCTCTACATGCTGTGATTCAAATTTGCACAGAGGTTGCACCCTGGTTTCCCTGGGAAAAGGTCTCGTCAGGTTAGGTTGGAAACATGGGGGAGGTTTAGCCTGGAGAAAGCTGGGTGAGGAACAGGGAGGAGACTGGGGGAGAGGATATTTGAAGATCTATCTTCAATTATTTGCAGAGCCAACTCAAAAGAGGCAGCCGAATGTGGGCCCAAAGGGACAGAATGGAAACGAGACATACAGTGGGGTTTGTTCATAAAATATCAACTGAATTAAAAGGGCCCGAATGGAGTTTAATTAAATCATGTTGAATTAATTCGAATTGAACTGAAGAAATGAGTCAGAATAGATTGGGGTTAGTTGGGCCAGACTGATGGAGTTAAGTGTGTCAGAGCTGAGGTGATCTGGGCTGACCTGAGCTGAGTTGGACCTAATTGGACTGGATTGAGCTGAAATTTGGAGGAGGGTAACACTTCAGAAACAGCTCTACTCTCTCTACTGAGCTCTGCTCTGGAGCTCAGGACACTTGGGTCCCTGGGGAGCCAGCATTACGCTGGTATCTTAGGCAACTCCCTGCACAATTTCAGGCCTCGGTATCCCCATGTTATCAAATGAGTGCTAATAATAACTCCCGGGCAGAGATGTTATGAGAAGGTTATGAGATCACTCATGCAAAAGAACCCTGAATCTCAAAAGAAACAAGAACTATAAACAAACGTTGAACTCTAGCTAATGACACGCATGGTGAAGAATTTAGGGCAAAGTGTACTGATGCCTGCAACTCACTTGGAAATGCATTTTAAAATGATAATAAGACTGATGGATGGGTAGAGAGACAGATGGACAGATACAGGATAAAGCAAGTCCTGTGGTATGGTAATGGTCGACTGTAAGTGGTGGGCACAGGGTTCTTTCGACTTTTCTGGTTGAAAAATGTTCAAGTAAAATGACGCACAGAACATAAAGAGCCTTGTAATCTGTTAATTGCTAAAATATCAGCAGTGGTTAAAAATACAGCCTCCGGAGGCGAAGTGCGTGAGTTTGAATCCCATCTCTGCCTCTCACTGGTTGTATGGCCCTGAGCAAATGACTTCATTTCTCTGAGTGTTTGTTTCCATATCTGTAAAATGGGGCTATTAATAGCATTTACCTCACAGGGTTGTTGTATCAGAACAGAGCCTGGCACCTGATTAGCACCCAACAGGCATTCGCTGTGATTTGGCGGCTAGTTCCATTTCACAGAGAAGGAAAGTGGGGCTCAGAGAGGTTCTGCAACTCCTCCAGGATTACACAGCAAGGAAGTGGCTTTCCTATTGGAAGACGAACCCCAGGTTCCTGGAACCTAAAATAGTCCCGCGGCCTGTAAGTCTTTTCCTTGGGCTTACCCGATAGGATGAAGAAGATGCCAGAAACGAAGGCCAGAATGGTTCTCTGTGGGCGGATGTGACCAATGTTGCTGATGACGAAGGCGGTGAACACGAGGAAGAGACTGACCATGGGGAAGGGGGTGGCTGTGCGCACTGTCTCTGGGGGAGGGGTAAGAAGAAAGACAGGGGTGAGGGGGGGACTCTCCAGGAGGACACCTCCCCATTCTCCTGACCTCTCCACTTCCACCCCCCACCTCCCCGCCCCGCCCCCACTCTTTTATGTGGCTCCTCCCCTTTCTGAAACTTCCACTGCTGGCCCCACCCCTTCACACAGGCCACACCTCCTTTGGTTTGACCCCACCCCTTACTTATTGACTCCACCCACTTCCCAGGCCCCACCCCTTCAACCTGGCCCCTCCTCCTTACCCAACCACTCTGCCTGCTTTCAAGTCTCCACTCCTTCCCTCCCACCCCACCCCTTCTCTGGTCCTACCCTTTCTCCCAGGACCCGCCCTGTCACCCTGCCCCCTTGTTGCTTAACTCTCCCCACCCCCCTGCTTCCCCTCACTCAGAATATTCTCCGTGTTTTCCGTCACCAAGTTGATCTCCGGTTCAAGGAAGTATTCTGAGGCCACGCAGCGGCCCTTTTCCCGGCCTGAGGGGAAGATAAGGAGGCAGGGCTGGATGAGAGGCTCCTGAGCTCTGGAGAAGCAGTCAGGGCCAGGACGCACAGCAGAGAGACCCCAGGATGGCAATGTGAGGCTTAATCCAAGGGTCATGGTCTGTACTACTCTTAGGGGGTCGCAGAAGGGGGTGGGCAGGAGTCCGAGAGCTCCTATTGCAAGCTGCCTTAGAGTCCCTTGGATGGAGGACAGGGCTGGAAGACTGAGTCCCAAGTGAGGAGGGGCTATGGGCCAGGACTCCTGGATCCCTAAAGAGGCAAGGTCTGGGGGGTGAGGTGGGACAGGATTCCTAGAAGGAGTGGTCTCTGTCGTAGCTGGGAGGCATAGTTTTTTTTTTTTTTTATTCTTCCCATTCAGCTCTGGAACTGTCCAGGAGACAAGTTCTGAACTTAGACTACTGCTTCTAAGGGACCAGGGGCTCCAGGTTACAGGGATTAGGGACCTGGAGATTGTGTGAGCATTAGGGTTCTTAGATCCAGGGAATAAAGGGCTAGAAACTGAATCTCCAGGTAGAAACTTGACTCTCCAGGAGAGAAACAGGATTGATTTCTGGATTTCTGGCACCCATGGGATGGAACTATGGATAAAGACTCTCGGATCCCAAGCAAGGCAGGGACAGTTGACTGGTGGGCAGGTGAGGGCTGTACCTGCGAAGAAGCAGACGCGCCATAGGCCGGCATGCAGCGCCATCTTGACCTCCGTGGTCTGGTTCTGTGGCAACACCGTTCCCTCTTCCATGTACAGCCAGTAGTCCGTGCTGACCGCGATGCCCACCAGCAGCAGGCCACACGCACCGAACACGCTGCTCAGCAGGGTCAGGGCACGGCTACTGCAGTGACTCATCCTCAGCGGCAGGGGGCGCCCTGCGGGGCCTGAGGGACGGGAAGCTGCAGTGAAGGGCTCTGACGGGACCACTAGAGTCCCCACACCCCAGGCAGCCACGTGGGACATCGGACCCAGGCCAGAAACCACAATCCCCAAACTGAACCCTCTCAAATCTGACCTCTGTGTCCTGACCTACGACTCCATCCCTGGATTTGAACCAGTAACTTGTCTAGAAACCCTAACCTAGGCCACCAATCCTGACTCCATGCCCAGACCTGACACCCCTGACCCCTTTCTTTTGGACTCTGTCTCTGAATAGCAACCAGAAATCCCCCAAGTGGGTCACTAGCCAAGGACCCTAACCCCATACCCTGGCCTTGACCTCAGACCTCCCATCGAAGTTTAAACCCTTGGACTCATATCTTGACCCTTAACATCCAATTCTAATACCAAGCAAGACCTTGACCTTCTAACTCTGATATGGTGTCTTGACCTCAATTTGGTATCCCAGTCTGAGATCTTGGACCACGACCCAGATCCAAGATTCCAGAACCTTAATTCCCCCCTGCCCCCATCCCAAATCCCCGCAGGCCCCTGAACCTGGAATGCTAGAACTCCACCCCATGTTGCTGGATCCCAGAATATTGGGGCCCAGAGACCTGGAGCCAGGATTTTGGCTAGAGACTCCAGAATGTCAAAACCATGATCTGGGAGTCCCCCATGTCAGCACCCTAATCAGAGCACTCCAGTCAAACAAGTGACCCTCCTTCAAACTAGGGATCAGTGCTCTGAACTCTAAAACCCAAATCAGGAAGCCCAGGATCCCCATTCCCCCCACCCCCATTACCAGATCCCCAAATTCCCTACCAGAGGCTCTGGACTCCAACTTCCCATACTAGGACTTCCAAATACAGACCCTCTTCAACATCCAACCTGGAACCCAGATCCCCCTAACACTGGACCCTCAAAACAGAGATCCTCAGTTCAAGGCTGTGGCCTCCAAAACTCCAATCAGAAATCTGGAGATTCCAACTAGGGAGCTCTTAATCCCTTACCCACCACACTCACCCTTTACCAAGAACATTTCCCTAAACCACACAGTCTCATGATTTGGGGGGCTCAAATTGGGATCCCCATCCTATCTCAACCAGACACCTCAACCTACATGAATACCACAATCTCCATCACCTTTTTAACTACGAAGGTTAAGACCCCTAATCAACACCCCCCCAACAATGCAGCCAAGACGTGAGACCCCACTCTCCTTAACCAGAATTCTTGTAGCCTTGAAACTTGACACCACCCCAATAAGAACCCTGGAGTTTGAGACAATCTTCATCCCTCCTGCCGCCCCCCCCCCCGCCCCATTGCAGCACCTCGTGCCCCCAGCCCACCCGCCCCGCCCCCAGCCTCCTGGAGGATTCAGGAATCCGAGACTGGCAGGGCTCCGACCAGCTTTTCCTCCCATCCCCCGTCCCACGGCTCCAGGGCTTGACTGCCAGCTGTCTGCTCCTATTCCAGTCCAATCACCTCGGAAACCAGCATCAAAAACTCTGTCGCCCTGACTGTCTTAGTCCCAGGTAGCTGACCTCAGCTCCCCCCATTGGCTCCTCGGACTCCCAGCTGGGACCTTGCCAACGTCACCCTTCTCACTTCCCCTCTGGAGGTCCCCTCCTTTCTTGCTCGATTCCTCCTCACTCTAAATGGCCCGCCCAGATCTCCTCATTCTCCTCCAGCCTCCAGCCCTTCCTCCTTTGGGACCCCCTCCCCCCTCCCCGCCCCCCAGGTCCGGAGCCTCCTTCTTATCCTTCTTTATCCCAGCCTTTCCTGGATATAGGCTTCTGGATCCCCGGGGTCCCATTCTCCAAGCCCCAAGTCCAAACTCCACCTCCCTTCAGTGTCTTGGGAGACGTACTCCCTCTTTCTGGGGACCCCTTCTCAGACTCACAGCCTGCCTTTACCGGGCCCGGGCCCTCCCCCCTCAGCCAGGACCGCCTCCCTCAAGGACCTGGCCTGCACCCTCCCCGGTGCCCACGGTCTCCAAGACTCGGACATTAAGAGTATAGTTGCCCCACTCTGGGACCCTCAGACCCCGTCCTCCCGGATTCCTTAGGCCCAAATGTCCCTCCATCCCCCATTGCCCCCGAACTCGGGCGTCCGACCGCCAGAATCTCAGCCCCCGGAGCCACTCAGGCCCCTTTTAGCCCCAAGCCCCGGCTCCCAGCCACCTCCAGAGGAACCCCCCGCGCCCACCTCCTTCCAGGACCCTCCCCTCGCGCTCACCTCGCTCAGGATTGGGCGGACGCTCCGGGCCGCGGGCCCCGCAGCCGCATGACCGGCCCCGCGGCTTCCCCCAGCCGCCGCTGCCGCCACCGGGGTCGCCGGTGCCCGTGCCCCCCGCCCCCGCCCCGGAGCCCGGCGTCCCGGCCCCCTCCCGGCCTCCCACCCCCCACCCCCCGCGCCCGCGGCCTCACTCGGCGGACGACGCCGGGAGCTGGGACCGGCGACCGCTCATTGGCTACCGCGGAGGAGGGGAGGGGCAGGGAAGGAGGGGGGAAAGGATGCGGGGAGGGAGGGAGACGGGCCTCGAGAATGGGGGAGGCAGGGAGCGAGAGAGAATAGAAACAGAGGTAGAGAGCCCGAGAGGGGCAGGGGCACACAGAGCGGCAGAGAGACAGAGAAGAGAATCCAGAGTCACACCGAGACCTCGAGGCTGTGAAATTCTGAGACTCGCAGGTCTGGAGACTGGAGGAGACACAGAGATGGCCTAAAAGAGACAGAGAGAGAAATGGAGAGGCAGAGATCTGATCTAGGATCCCTCCTCTTCCTCCAGGCTCAGAGATTCTGGGGTCCTGGAAGTGGAGAGGTCACAGACAGAGAGAGACAGGTAGACCGTCAAAGACCTTTGGGCTGAGAAATGCTGAGACCCAGAGACCTTGAGGTAGGGAGAAAGAGAGAGAAGAGAGAGAGAGAGAGAGAGAGAGAGAGAGAGAGAGAGAGAGAGAGAGAGAGAGAGAGAAGAGACCCTGAGAAGAAGAGACGGCAGGGGCAATCCTGGGGTACCCTGATGAAGACTGGGGCTCTGCCCAGGCGTGGGGCGGAGCCTGGGGTCTGGGCGGCTGGAAGAAGCTGGAGGGGGCGTCCCGGGCCGGGGTCCCCTGAGCAGCAGGCGGGCGCAGAGCGGAGCCGGGTCCTGCAGCCGCCGCGGAGCCCGGAGCCGGGCCAGCACCCACCACCCCCCCGCCGTGATGTCAGCGGGGCCACTCTTAAAGGGGCAGGCCGCCCGCCGAGGGTCGGAGCAGGGGCAGGGGGCCGCGGGCACCGGTTGGGGGTACCGCGGCGGTGCTGGGAAAGAGAGAAGCCCCAGCATCCAACTGGACAGAGTCCCGGAAACCCAAGAGCCTGCAGGGACGAAGAGACGCCGGGGTTCCCCGAGGGAGCCTGCGAAGCTTTGAAGCTCAGTCCCCTCCAAATACACCGACGGAGGCACACCATTCCATTGGCCTGTCCCTGTCCAGGGACTACACTTCCCATCAGCCCTGGCGGCGGGGGCCGCACTTGGGGGAAGCGTCCGCCGCAGTGTCTGCTGGGAAGTGTAGTCTATTTGGACTGCCCTCTCCACGCCCCTCGCTCGCAAGTGGGTCAAGGGAAAGAGGCCCGGAGGGCGCATCTGCCTGCCCTTTGCCTCAGTCTCTGATTCTTAAGCTCACGGGTTTCTCTGTCTTGGGGGGGTCTCTCAATAGCAGGCTTGCCTTTCATCCTCCCTCTTAGGACTTCCCAGTCGCTGGGTCTCAGTGTGCCAGTGTGTGAGCCTTATTGCTCTGGGCGAATATGTGCGTGCTTGTCTTTGTGCCCGGGATCTCTACCTGACACGCTCAGTGGTCTATGAGTACACCGCTGCCTCTTCCTGCACGTGTCCACTTTGATCCTCTCTATGGCACTCTGTGTGTAGCTCGCTCGCGCTCGCTCGCTCTCTCTCTCTCTGCTTTCTCCAGGTCTCTGTTCTTTACTCTCATGCTGTGGGCATCATCTCTCACTTGATGGGTCTCTGCGTTTTCCCTCTCTCTCTGCAGACCCCTCCTCAGCCTCTGTCTCTCTCTGTTTGTTTCTATGTTCAGTCGTTGTCCCACCTGCACACCCCCTTCATTCTCCAAGCTTAGAAGAAAACATCCAGACACTTCAGCATCAGCATCCCAAATTTATTCTCCAGCAGCTGTGGCAGGGTGGGAGAGGCAGAGGATTGGGGGTGGGGAGAGTCCCCGAGAGTGGCAGGCACTGGGGTAGAGGTAGGGTTCCGAGCAGGACTGGAGAAGCCATGCAGTGGTGGGTTTAGGGTGGGGAGTCTAGGACAAAAGCTGACTGAGAACAGCTGGGGAGAGGATCCTCCATACATCCCAGGAATCCCCAGAGTGTAGAAGAGGGGCACTGGAGCACAGAGGCACAGCTTCCCACTTACTCCAGAATGGAGTGGAGGTAGGTGGGGCCTCGGAGGTGGGGGGTTGTTCTGAAATCCCAGTCTGAAACAGCCCGTCCCATGACACTATTTCCCAGAAATAAGAAAGAAGAAGAAGAAGAGGCATAGATTCTACCAAGATGGAGTCTAGAACTCCTTGGAGTTGGGATGGTGTTGGTGGTTCTGCAACTTGGTGGAGCGCAATCCAGAACACTGAGGCAGGTCAGAATCTAGGGCTCAGCGCAGTAGAATCTAGAACACGGCAAGACTCCAGAGATTGTATGGAGTTTAAAATGCCAGGAACGCTTGGGAGGGGCATCTGGAACCCGGGGCAGGGAGGGGGGAGGGCAGAGGCCAGAATGTTGGGGCGCAAGATCTAGAACTGGGGAGGGGGTGGTGAAGTGGGGGGCGCGTGGGGTAGGGGTAAGGCTGGCGCAAGATCTAGAACTGGGGAGGGAGCCATGGGGACACCTAGTGGCGGCAGGTGAGATTACATGACTGGCACAGGCGCTGGGCTGATGGGGCTGCGGGCATCCGGGTGCACGAAATCCGGGTTGACATAGGTGAAGCCTTGGAATTCGGCTTGGTCGATGCTGGCCAGAACTAGGCGGTCTGGGGGAGTCAACGCTGGCGCCGCCCGCGTGAAGAACTTGTCGAAGTTTTCGCCGCTGCGGCCACACTGTGGGAAACACCGGGAGGGAAACATGAAGTACTGGAGCTCATGGATATTCCACCCTCTAGGGGCCAAGATTTTGTTCCCAGAAGGTGACTGACCGGGCGGGGTCTGAAAGGAGGCGCGATCTCTAATCTTTCCAGCCGTTCCCAGTCGATCCAGCGGAAAAAGCCATGAGCTCGGATGGTGGGTTCTCCATCTGGCCCCGAGCCCAGGCGCTTTGCTGGGTGCTTGGTTAGGAACTGCAGGAAACACAGAGAGAGACGGACAGACAGACAGAGTCCCAGACAGGGAGGCCCAGAGGACGACAGAGAGAGAGGAAGACAAGGAAGGAGGAACAGAGAGACAAGCATAGAGATCCAGAAAGAGCAGAATGGGGGTGGGGGGGGGGATGGGACAGAGATGGAGGAGGGAGTGGAAAGAAGAAAGGGAGAGAGAAAAAGGAAGAGGGGGAATAAATGAGATGGGGTAGATGAAACCCAGATCCAGAGACCCAGGGAGAGACAAAGAAAGAAGCAAAATTAGGGTGTGAGGGTATGAGGGGTGGAGAAACCCAGAAAGAGAGGAAGGGGAAACAGAAAGAATCCCAGATTGGGGACGGAGGGAGAGAGGGAAAGAGGGAAAGTGTCAGAGAGGGAGAAGGGGGGAGAGAGAGGAGATTGAAGACCCAGAGAAAAGGGGGAATAGAGATCCAGAGAGAGGGGGAGACTCAGAGGGAGGACAGATACCCAGAGAAGGTAAGAGACAAGCAGGGGCAGGGGTGGGGGAGACAAAGGTCCAGAAGGAGAAGAGGATGGAGACCCAGGAGACAAACGCCCAGAGAGAGGGATGAAGACCCCATATGAGGGCGGAGACTCAGAGAAAGGGGAAGACAGAGACACAGAAAAGGAAGAGGAGAGAGACCAAGAAAGAGAAGGATAGAGATCCAGTGTGTGTGTGTGTGTATGTGAAGGGGGGGAGGGTGAGAAGGTAATAGAGACCCAGAGAGAGGAGAACAAAGATGCAAAAGGTGGACAGAGATTCCCGAAGGACACAGAAAAAAGGTAGCAACACAGAAAGCCCCATGATACGTAGATGGAGGCAGAGGGATGAGACAGAAGCCCAGAGAGAGATAGTCAGAGAGACATGGAGACGGGAGCTAGAAGCAGAAATGTCCTAACATCTGTGGAACAGCTGCTGTAGGCTAGGCTCTTCCTCCTGCCTTAACTCCACAACCCCAGAGGAGGAGACGGAGTTTCCTAGAGTTTTGGTGACTTGCCCAACCGAGATCCCGCAGGAAGAAAAGGGGCAGGAGTTAGGTTCACCTGACGCAGCCAGTTCTGGAGAGGCGGGCCTTGGCCTTCCAGCACTTCCTGCCATGAGCTGGGGAGAGGGGCTAGCACAGGAGGACACGGTAGAGGCCATCCTTGGACTGCAGGTGGCAGCAGGGCAGTATGTTATTGTTCTAACAAAATCTCTGTATTATATAAATTTTGTCAGCAGACGGGAGTAAAGCAACTTGAGGAACGGGAGCCTTTTCCTAAGGTGCACGTAGACAGTGTGTGGGCAGCCCTGGACAGCAGCAGTGGGGCATGTGGCTTATGGGTCTGGAGAATCTGGGAGTTAGGTCTCTCACCCCCTTGCAGATGGCCACAGCTTCCCGGGAAAGCGACTTGGGGTAGGTGACAGTTTGTTCCATGATGGCCTGGAACAGTTCCTCCTCGTCCTCCCCATCAAAAGGGGGCTAAGGAAGTAGAGGGGATAGTCAGAGACTTGACAAACTACCTGGCCGCACCTTCCACACCCTCACTGTCCACCATGACCACAGCCCACCCCTGGGCCCCCAAATTCCTAGGGAAAAATCTGACCAAACCGCAAAAGCTATATCTTTCTCACTTTCAGACTCCACTGTTTTCTATCTCAGATGCTTCAGCTCTCTGCACCTCTTTGCGGGTCTGTCTCTCTTTCTCTGCTATGTAAATTGGCAGGGTATTAATTAGGCAACGTGTCATTTAAATAGAAGAGAGAAAAACTGCAGGAAAAGCTGTAAAAGCATTCTCCCGGTTGGATGAGCGGCCTCCAGTCTTCTGGGATTAGCAAAAGCAGCACCCAGGCAAAGATTCTTAATGTGAGGTCTAGGAAGCCTGTTTGCACCATTGTGGGGGTCCATGAATTTGAATGGGAAAAAAACATGCATCTTTATTCTTTAAAATCTAAAACTGAAATTCAGCATTCATGGAAATTACAGGAAACAAACCCGATTAGTCGTAACTGTGACTTCATCACCGATGGAAATCACAGATACTTTCGTAGCACATAAGAGTTGCAAATATCTCAAAAAATCAGTCACTTCTACTTCAAAATTACTGGTAGACCTTCCTATTTACTTCCTATTCCTGTGAGATATTACCACTTAATTCATTAGTAGGATATCACATATAGGTCCATATTCTAATAGGTTTAGACAACCGTACGCATTTAAGTTAAATTTATTTAGTTGGTTAAATTACCAATTAAACTTTTAACATTCTGATAACCATATTTCAATATGATTGGCTTCTTTTGTAATGCTATTATCTTACTTCATGCATTTAAAAACACTGTTCTGAGAAGGGGGTCCGTGACACAAGAAAGGTGAGGAACCCCTAGCCTGTGGGAAGATAATGCTTCAGGACCACGGAGAGCGCTCTCCTATCTGGCTGACCTTCCCCACAGCTTAGCACACCTCATTAGCCTATAGACAGACATCCCTTCCTGACCTGCTCCTCCTGAGATAATGGCCACGTAACAGGTGGCACCCCATCCGTGTTGCCTTTAGTCAAATCAGCCTCTCCCCACCTTCCCTTACCTGCCCCGCCAACATCTCATACAGCAGGACCCCAAAGGACCACCAGTCGACAGACTTCCCATAGGGCTGGTAGGCAATGATCTAGCAGGGGAGGAAGGAAGGCAAGGGATTATGATTTGTGATTCAAGAAACCTAGGGCCCCTCTGGCTTCACTGCCTGGGAACCCTACCCACTTTAAATGTTTTCAGCACAAACTTTTCCCATTCAGAACACTTTGGCTCCATCCTCTGGAAAATTTGGGAAACAAACTCTACCTACTTGGAACATTCCTTTGGTCCCAAATATAAAGACTATCTAAAGACCAAGTCGCAAGTTCCACCCATCCAGAATATCTAGGTAACTGGACTCTCTCCTTACAATATCAGGTGCATAGGGCAAAATTTCAGAGACCAGAGAGTCTTAAATCTGGACACATGTCAGATTCTTCTAGGGGACTGTTTTTTGTTTCTTTTTTTAAATAAAATTAATTAATTCATTAATTAATTTTGGCTGCGTTGGGTCTTCGTTGCTGCGCGCGGGCTTTCTCTAGTTGTGACAAGCGGGAGCTCCTCTTCGTTGCGGTGTGCGGGCTTCTCATTGTGGTGGCTTCTCTTGTTGCGGAGCACGGGCTCTAGGCGCACGGGCTTCAGTAGCTGTGGCACGTGGGCTCAGTAGTTGTGGCTCGCGGGCTCTAGAGCACAGGCTCAGTAGTTGTGGTGCACGGGCTTAGCTGCTCCGCGGCATGAGGGACCTTCCCGGACTAGGGCTCGAACCCGTGTCCCCTGCATTGGCAGGCGGATTCTTTTTTTTTTGGCTGTGTTGGGTCTTCGTTGCTGCGCATGAGCTTTCTCTAGTTGCAGCGAGTGGGAGCTACTCTTCCTTGCAGTGCGTGGGCTTCTCATTGCGGTGGCCTCTCCCATTGCAGAGCACGGGCTCTAAGGCGTGTGGGCTTCAGTAGTTGTGGCACACGGGCTCTACAGCGCAGTCTCAGTAGTTGTGGCGCACGGGCTTAGTTGCTCCGTGGCATGTGGGATCTTCCCGGACCAGGGCTTGAACCCATGTCCCCTGCATTGGCAGGCAGATTCTTACCCACTGCGCCACCAGGGAAGCCCTAGGGGACTGTTTAAAGAGAGGTGTTCGCAGCCCTGAAGAATTCCAGCCACAGTAGGCCAGAGTCAGAGGCAGGAAGATGTGTGTATTTTTCAAAATCTCCCCAGGTGATTCTGATTACCAGCTATGTTTTGAAACCACTGGCACTGGTTACTTGGGCACTCTCATAGAATCACCAGGAAAGATCAAGGAGGGCACCACCAACCCCACCTCCTCCATCAAGTGAGAAGTCAGGACGTGCTCTCAGTCTACTTACATACAGTCAGATCATTAGCTTCACCACCCCCCCCAACAAAATCAGAGCATACTCTGCCCACTTGAAATAGTCAGGGGACACCCTCCACATGCCTAATGTTCCAGGGGGATGGGGCCCACCCACTCCGAGTACACTGGAAATCATCTCCACCTTCTTAGAACAGGCCAGTAACAGGCCCTGTTCTCCTAGAATCCCTAGAGCTGGTCCTGCTCTTTTAGAACATTCACCCACAGGTCCCCCCACTTTGCCTATTTAGGGACTCAGCTCCGCCCACTTACAACGCTCCGTACGAGCCTCTCTGTGCTGCTTGCTGCTGGAACACCCACGACTCGTGTAAAGACCCCAGGGTCAAGTCCCCATACTCTGAATACGAGACGACCAGCCACAGCTACTCCGTGAATTTGGAGAGCACCAAGAGGAGCGGAGGTAGGATTACCTCGGGGGCTATGTAGTCCGGGGTCCCACAGAAGGTGCGAGTTGTGGTCCCGGGGAAGACGTTCTCCTTGCACATGCCAAAGTCAGTGATCTTGATGTGTCCTTCGGCATCCAGCATCACGTTGTCCAGTTTCAGGTCCCTGAGGGTGGGAAGGGCACAGTTCAACGGGCTGGAGCCTTAAGTTCAAGTTCCTTCTCTTCTGGGGGTCTGATTCCCTCCCCTGAAAGGCCTGGGACTGCTCACCGATAGACGATGCCCTGATTGTGAAGGAAGAAGAGGCCGATGGCGATTTCCGCTGCGTAGAACCTGGAGGCGGAGGTGGGGAGTCAGAAGACCAGAGACCGGAGCCCACTCCCTTCCACCTTCCCTCTACCCTCCTCTCCTGGCCAAGACTCACGCTGCATGGGGCTCCTTAAACTTGCCCAACTGCTGAATGTGGTACATCAAGTCGCCCCCAGTGACGTACTCCATCACAAAATACAGGCGGTCCTGGGGAGGAGTGGACGGGACTTAGAGGCGAGGACACGCCCACCAGGGGTTGGAAACGTCCATTCCTGCCCACCTGAGACAAAGGCTCTGGATCCACCCAATCAGAAATCCAGAGCAACTGTCTGTGCCCACGGGGAGGCCCCGAAGATTCTCAACCGGCCACTGCAGAATCTCCACCCACCCCATCCCCTGTTACTTCGAACTGTCAGGTGTTCCGGTCCTCCATTCTCGGAATTTAAGATTGACGCCCACCATTTGCTTGAAATTCCAGGGATACTGAAACCTCTTTCCATATCCACTCACATGCATATGCAATCATGGCCACCTGTTAGGAACCAAAGTTGTTCGGGCCTCACTAGCAAATGATAGTAATTTTTAATTTATTTTATTTTTATTTTTTTGGCCGTGCCGTGCCACTTGCAGGATCTTGGCTCCCTGACCAGGGATTGAACCTGGGCCCCGTGCAGTGGAAGCATGGAGTCCTAACCACTGGACCGCCAGGGAATTCCCGATACAGTACTAATTTTTAAAAAACTCCAGGAAGGGGACTTCCCTGGTGGCACAGTGGTTAAGAATCAGCCTGCCAATGCAGGGGACACGGATTCGAGCCCTGGTCCGGGAAGATCCCACATGCCGTGGAGCAACTAAACCTGTGCGCCACAACTGCTGAAGCCCGTGTGCCTAGAGCCCAAGCTCCACAACAAGAGAAGCCACCGCGATGAGAAGCCCGCGCACCACAACGAAGAGTAGCCCCCGCTCGCGGCAACTAGAGAAAGCTCATGTGCAGCAATGAAGACCCAATGCAGCCAAAAATAAATAAATAAATGAATAAAAATTTAAACAAAACAAAACAAAACCTCCAGGAAGCTGGCTACGCCCACTCAGAGCTCTTGGAAGTAGAGTCACGCTCTCTCTAACCCCTGACAGTTCTGACTCTTTGTCCCATGCCACAGCCTTCGGGAAACACCCTGTTTCTGACGAGTCCTGAACTCAGAATCCAAGAGTGACAACCCCATCACTCAGAGCCCACTTGTAGGCATACTCACTCACTTAGAAGACATTCTCCACGCATTCTTTTACTCCAGAAGCCCTTACTCAAAAAACACCCACTCAAGACCTAGGGGATTCAGGCCGCTCCCACGCAGGATCCTAGCCTTGTGGCCACGCCCTCCAGGGCACCTGCATTCTGGCCACGCCCACTGAGGAGCCGGCCACACCCAGTCAGAGTTCACAGGGTTCTTCCGCCTTGCCAAAAACTCAGAATCTCAAAGCAAACGCTTGATCCATCCAGTGGGGATGAGGCAGGGCTCCTGAGCCGGCCTCTGCCGCCTCCTTTCTTACCGGGGTCTGGAAAGTGGAGTGAAGCTGGGTGAGAAAGTGGGGCCGGCCTCCGGGGCCTCGACCCCCCAGGGCCAACACGCGTTTCTCCACCAGGGTGCAGTCCACGTCGTCATCCTGGACAATCACGTCTTTCTTCAGGATCTTGATGGCATAGAGCTCGTCGGAGCCCCTGCGCTCGGCCAGCATCACCTAGGGGCAGAGGCGGGAAAGGCCCAGTCCTTCTTGGGAAACCAGAGGTTCGGGTCCCTACCCCTCCCTTTCAAGGACACAGACAAACGGAGTCCCGGGTCCTCCCTCTCCCTCTCAGGGGCCAGGCGCCCTGACCTTGCCAACTACCCCCTCAGAGAAAGTATCCACATCTTTATGCCTCTCCTCTCCAGGAACTCAAGAGGCCCCATCAAACTCTCTTTGGGGACTCAGTAGCCTAGTTCCCTCCCCCCTGCACTTCATCTCTAAGAACCAGAAACCTGAGCCCCACCCCCAGACATTCTCCCCCTTCTCCCAGAGCCCCAGGAATCCAACCTTCCCAAAACTGCCTTTTCCTAGAACCATGAGGAAGGTGAAGTCAGAGATGTGCAGACGTCCAGGGCTTGCCCCGAAGAAACAGCGCTTGGAGTCGGTGGGACTAGGGGACGGGGAGGGGATGGGAGAGGAAGAAGGACCCATCCGCACCCTCTGTGAGAAAGGGGAGAGATCCGAAGCTAGTCAGACCCCAGAAGGGGATAAGGAGGTGCCCCTCAGAGAGACAGCACCCAAGAACGAAAGGGACGGGGAGAGATGGAAAGATGGAGAGAGAAAAAAAGTTGTTTCCACCCCCCTCTTTGGCTTAAGAGCTTTCTCTGATTTCCCGTAGCCTGGAGGGTTTATTATTCAACTAGCACTTAGATAGCTTACTATATGCCATTGATCCTCCAGGAGACCCTTGTCACCCACCCCACCCCCCATTTTAGAGGAGATGGCACAGAGACATTAAGTAACTTGCCCGAAGTCACACAGCAGGTTAAAAAGCAGAGCCAGAAATCAAAGTCCATTAAAGTCAGAAACTGTGTCTCCCTCCTGCTTTCCGTTTTTCTACCATCACTCCTGCTGACTTGGGTCTCAGCAGGAGTGTGTTGAGTGGATGAAGGTCTCAGGAGATGAGTGCTGAATGCACATCCTGTTGTTCTATGTTCAGAGCACACCCAGAATCTGAACACCTTTACCATCATTGTCCCCCGGGGGAAGCCACTGGCAACTCCCCTCTGGGCCTTCACAGTAGCCTTCTTCCTTCTTCCACCATCTGTTCTTGACACAGAGGCAGTCATCTTGTCCAAATAGAAATCATCTCAGGCCACCTCCAATGCCCTCCCATCTCACTTGGTTTAAAAGCCAAAATCCTTCCAATAAATGACGAGGCCACCCCCACCCCTTCTCTCTCTGACTCCATCTCCTACTTCTTCCCACCCTCATCCCTCATCCCTCCCTCTGCTCCAGCCTCACTGCTGGTCTGGGCCCACCTCAGGGCCTTTGCACGTGATCTTCCCTCCACCTGGAAGGCTCTCCACTATCCTCACGGCTCACTATTTCATCTCCTTTATGTCTTTGCCCAAAGGTCACTTTCTCAGTGAAGGCTTCTCTGCTTATTGCTATTAAAATCTCAAAAAACAGCACTCCCTATCCTCTTTATCATTTATTTTTCTCCATTATCACACATCACCTTCTGACATAGGATCATTCACTCCTTTATTCTGTTGAATGCCTTCCTCCAAGTGTAAGCCCCATGAGGGCAGGAGGTTCTCTCTCTCTCTCTCTCTCTCTCTTCTTGTTTTCTGCTATATCCCCAGTGATTAGAACCATGCCTTGCACACAGAGGGCTCAACAAAATGTTTTTTGAAAGAATAAATGGGAGAGAGAGAGAGTGAGCGCATTATTCCTTCCTTGGCCTGGAAATCTCATCTCCCTGTCCTTTCCCTGGGGAATTCTGCACTTCCTGTCTACGAACTTTTCTCTGACTCACCCAGGTCCTGCCAGAGGCTTAGGACTCCCTAGTGCCTGAGGTCATCTCCACGATCAAACACACTCCTTCTCTATCTGTAACTTTCTCCTATATTGAAAGAGGAGCTCCCCAGGGAATGGCCTGATTCTACTCCCAGAATAGGGCTTGGTTTACATAAAACCTCAGGAAATAGGTGTTCAGTAAGTCAAAAAAACAATGGAGGAGAGAAAGGTACAGTGATAAATAGGCAGAAAAACTCAAGGAGCAATTCAGGTGTCACCTCCTTAGGGAAGTCCTCCCTGACCACCTCCACCCCAACCCCCTGGCCCCAGGCTGGGGTTAGTGCCTCCTCTATGCTTCTTTGTTCCCTGGGCTACCTCTAATTTAGCACATCATCCTGGAATCTGAGTATTTGTGACTGTGTCCCTACCTTGGGGAGTTGCCTGAGGGTCAGATTCGGCTCTGGAGAGCTAGGATTACTCAGCAAGCGCAAGACCTGCCACCAAGTATGTGCTCAACCCATGTGTGTGGAAATGAAGACAGATGTTGGAGGAGAGAGAGGTGGGGGGACAGATACAGACCACAGGAAAGGAAACTGTCTCCATTCCAGGCCTCCAGCTCTGCTCACCTCGTACAGTTCCAAGGGGTAGTTACAGGCCTGGGGGAGAAGAAAGCCAGAGTCAGAGCCCCCAGAGAGGTAGGAGATTTCCCTAAAGCAGGGGATGGGGGTCCCCAGACCCGCAAGCCAGGGGGGATGGATGGGAACTCTAATTCCCAGCAGTGCCCTAGAAGAGCAGAAAGAACTCCAGGCTTTTCTGGGAATTTTAGTCCCAGGGCCAGTGGGCAAGCAGCGATGGAGTTTGGGAAAGGCCAGCTCTGAACTGTGGGTGACGGGGCTGGGCTCCTGGAGGGGAAGCCGGGGTCTGGGTACCTCAAACTTCTGGAGGAGGCCGCAGTTGTCAGCATCAGCCACTGGCACATTGTAATATTCGCCCTCCTCCTGGTTCAGTAACTTGTACCTGACAGACAGACGGAGACCAGAGCGGGGCAGGAGTAGGGGAGACGGATGGGGAGGGGGGGCACCCGCGGGAGAGGCAGAGACATCAGAAGGAGGGAAGAGACAGAGAGACAGAGATGGAGAGAGAACGAGTGAGATAAGGAGAGAGGGGCGGCGGGGAAAGAGATAAAGAAGCACAGGGAAGTAGAAAAGATAGTGCCCTAGAGGAGAAAGACCACCCACGGAAATTGATGCAGATGCCGGGGCCCCGCCCCCAGCCCCGCCCGGCCCCGCCCCCGCCCTCACCAGCCGTCCACGGGAACCTTGAGCAGCTCCGAGACGCCAAAGGACATGGCACCCATGAAGTCGTTGCGGGAAGTCCGGTCCCAGTCCCACACCTCCACGCTGAGCCGGCGCTCCACGTCCCCCGGCTTCAGGTTGCTGTGGGAAGGGGGTGGCGCAGTGAGGGGCCCAGCTCTTGGCTGCCCACCTTTCCACCCTGGGGAAGAGCAGGCAAACCCGGTGAGCTGGGGCCTGTTTCCTGCTCTGTAAAGTGTTTTGCCACCCCAGGTCCTCCCGAAGAGCGTCTCTCTCCCTGTCTGGGCCTAAGTAAACCTAGACAGCTCTCTCAGTCTCCCTCCCCCCCTGGCTCTTCCCCATCTCTGTCTCCTGGCCTTTCTCTCCAGGCCTCTCCTTTTCACGGGGCCCCTCTCCTCCCTCCAGATCTGTCCGTCTGTCTTTCCGTCAGTTGGCTTCTCTTTCCCTCCCTGCCACCCACCCATCGCCGCCATTCCTTCTGTGTTTCTCTTTGGGTTTATGTCTCTTCTTCTGAGTCGCAGGGTCTGCCTATCTCCCTCTCGGATCCCTGTCTCATTCTAAAGTGGTGAGCTTTGTTGGAGACGAAGCACACAGATGTCTGTCTCTCGCCTTCTGTATCTCCATCCCTCTCCCTCAACCACTTCATTTTCTTCTCCCACCACCTTCTTCTGCCCTTTTTGGGATTCCCCCAATCCTAACACCTGCTCTCTGGGGTGTTCTGGGCCACCAGGACCCTCAGATCATTCTCTATCAGTCATTACAGCCTCCCCTGCACCCGAGGCTCACAACACAAAGGTCTCGTTCCACACAGGGTTTAGCGTGGCTTTCACCGTCCGGGTCTTCTGTTTTGTCAAATTCCGAGGATCTGGGATGAGCTTCAGTTTCACATAGGGATCAGACAGACCATTGGGGTCCATTGGGATGAGGTTACGGGCCTCGCCAACTGAGCGGGGAGGGGAAGGAGGGTAGATGGGGTTAGAGATCCAGGAAGAAACCCCCGAGCCTTCCCCCAGCCAGCAATCAAGAATTCCAATCTCTCAGCATCCGTTCTCAAGACCCAGGTGTTTTTGATCTTTTACTTCTCCAGTGCCCAGAAGACAGGGCATGAAGCTCTTTCCCCAGCCAGTGACCCAGAAATCAAACCCAAAGCCCCTGGCTCCATTAGGACCCAGGAGTCGGGACCCTGGCCATATCACCACTAGTAAACCCGAACCTTCTTCGGAACCAGCTCTTCTCTCATTCCCCACCCCCCACCCCTCCACCCCCAGGACCTTGATGCCCAGAACAGCCATTTAGAGGCGCTGAAAGTCGCCAGAGGCGTGGCTGGAGAAGGGGCCTCGAGCTAGAAGGGGCGCGGCCGAGTGGTGTTCAGCTTTTGCAGGTGGGGTCAGGAGTGTGCGTGCGACCTTCGCGAGGGGCGTGGCCTTTCCGAGTCGGGGGGAGGGGCGGGGTGGGCAGCTCAGGTGAATTCAGTCGGTTCCTCACGCTCCGGTAAAGGGGCGGGGCCAGGCGAGGGGGCGGGGTCTCACCCGTGACGTGAATCTCATCCGAAGTGGGAGCCCGGATTTCCAGCTGCAGGCGGCCGCGGCGCTCCGTGTGGTCCACACCGCACAGAGAGGGCACGCTGCGCACGCAGCGCCGGTGCACGTTCATCTCGCAGCCTGGGGGGACAGAACTGAGGGTAGCACTTCAGGTCCCGCCCTTAACCCCAGACTCCATTCCCCAGCATTTACCGGGAACCCAGACACTGCACTTCTGCAGGGGCCCCGGAAGCGCCAAGTTCTGGCGGGCGCAGCAAGCGTAGACTCACAGGAGCACTTCATGCCCTGGTGCACCAGCCCGTAAAGGAGAGAGCCACAGTGGTCGCAGAAGGTGGGGCTGCTGTAGCTGTGCAGACGGAACTTGTGCTTGCTCCGGGGATCCTGGGGGCAGGGAGGAGCCGGTCAGAAGGGGTCTGCAGGGCGCACTAAAAGAACGTCCCTCTGAACTCTTTCTCTTCCGCCTTGCTCTCCCAGTCTTCCTGCTTCTCCACCTCACTCAGTCACTCTACAATATTTATTGAGCACCTCCTGTGTGCCAGGCACTGTTCCTGGTGCCGGGACCCAGCCCTGAGCAAAACAAAGGAAAACTCCTGTCCCTGTGGACTTCACTTTCTAATGGAGGGAGAGAGAAAATAAACACGATATGTAAAATATATAGTATTACAGATGGTAATAGGTGCTCTGGACAAAAATGAAGTAGGGAAGGGGACTGTGAAATAGAGTGATCAGGGAAGGTTTCACTAACAAGGTGGCATTTGGGAAGAACCTGAAGGAAGTGGAGGCTTCCAAAGTCCCATAGTCCCTAATCCCCAACCTTCCACAAGCTGTTCTCCGAGGACTTGTGGGCCACCATGAACCTCAGATCATTCACTGTCAGCCTCTGTCAATGTCTACCCGCTGATGATCTGCCTACTCTGAGCCCCCTGTGAGATGGAGAATATGACCTCTCAGTTTTAGGGACCCAGGCGTCCTAAATGAAAGACTAAGTGTAAACAACACAGCAGTGTCTGGCATGTTAAATGTGCTCAGTAGTGTTACTGCTGCCATTACTGCCATGGTTATTATTAGTGATTTTATTGCAGTCCCCACATACCCTTGGGTTTAATCAAGAGCTGGGCCGGGGCTTCCCTGGTGGCGCAGTGGCTGAGAATCTGCCTGCCAATGCAGGGGACACGGGTTCGAGCCCTGGTCTGGGAAGATCCCACATGCCGCGGAGCAACTAGGCCCATGAGCCACAACTACTGAGCCTGCGCGTCTGGAGCCTGTGCTCCGCAACAAGAGAGGCCGCGACAGTGAGAGGCCCATGCACCGCGATGAAGAGTGGCCCCCACTCACCGCAACTAGAGAAAGCCCACACACAGAAACGAAGACCCAACACAGCCAAAAATAAATAAATAAAGTGTAAAATTTAAAAAAAAAAAAAAAAAAGAGCTGGGCCGTTTCCCAGCTGCGTGATTTCAGACAAGTAAGTGCCCAATTTTGAGTCTCAGCGCCCTCCTCTGCCCAGTGGAAATAAACAATGTATATCTTGAAGTGATGCTAAATGTCGAGTCCAATTAAGCACGAATTTAAGACACCAGTAAAAGCATTCCTCCTTCCACCCTCAGCAATGTCTGAGTGTTAAATAATCTGATATTTGCCTTTTTCTAAGAATGCATTGCAAGAGTTATCCCTAGGGTGAAAATTCAGGACATTCTTGGGCTTCTACTTATTTTGCAGTTTAGTGGGGATTCTATTTTGAATTATACTTGGACGGAGGGAGGGTGTTGGCAGTTGCATGTGCTGGACCTCTAAAGATCTTCAGCTGACCCTAGCTCAAAGTGTTCCTGCCGCATGAAATGAGATGCTGTGGGTGAAAATTCCCAGCAGGGTACCTGACATAGAAGCTGTTGCGATTATTCTCAAGGTGAAAGTAGCTATTAAAAAGGAGACATACTGGGGCTCCAGTTCGAAAGATTAGGGTCCAGATTTTTGACTCTGCCGACCACCCAGCTGTGTGGCCTCCCCCCCACACCATCCTTTTTAGAGACTCAGGTTTCCTCCCCATAAAATGGGGCCATGAGCCCTCCCTGAAAGGGTTCTTGTGAAGACTGAATGAAATCATGCTTGTCAAGCCCTGAGCATTTCTTAAGCCCTTGATCTGTGTTGCTGACAACAAGATTAAAAGCTTAGTGCTTCACAAAGAAAAAGAAAGCCAGAGTGATACAGAGGAAAGACCTTGTCCTCTGTTTCCTCATCTGTAATAGTAATAATTTTACAATGATAATAATTAATAGTTTGTGTCTTGCTATGTACCAGGTGCTGTCCCAAGTATTTGACTCATTTAGTCCTTAAAACAGTCCTATAAGATGGGGGCATGGTAACCATCCCCATTTTATAGACAAGGAACTCCAGAGGTGCAGGGAGGTAAATAAACTTTTGGAAGGTCACAGAACCAATACGCGGTGCAGGTGGGACTCAAGCCCAGGTGTCCTGGCCCAGGAGCCTCAGTCAGATGAGGACAGGAACAATACCTAACCTCATAAGCTGTTAAGCAGATTCAGTCCTATACTCTATACAAGACACCTGATGAGTGCACGCAATGAGCCCTGGATCAATCAGATATAGTGTTTGTTGGTGGTGGAGGCGGGCAGGTGAGGCAGCCAATCATAACATATATAGGTGCTGGTAGACAGTGGTGCTTGATATGTGTTCTCAGAAGTCACATCCTCTATGTAAACAATTTTCTTGACCTGACAAGCTGGCAAAATGCCTCATGGACTTCCGTGGTGCTCTCTCTCTCTCTCTCATTCTGCCTCTTTCTCCATCTGCTAATCATAAAACCATCTCCAGCCCTGTGTCAGACCCTGGGCTCTTATCCTGCCTGACTTCCCTGAACTGTCAAAACAAGCCTGGGGTGGGGGGTGGGGGTGCTTCCCGGGCTTCCCTGGTGGCGCAGTGGTTAAGAATCCGCCTGCCAATGCAGGGGACTCGGGTTTGAGCCCTGGTCCAGGAAGATCCCACATGCTGCGGAGCAACTAAGTCCATGCACCACGACTACTGAGCCTGCGCTCTAGAGCCCGCGAGCCACAGCTACTGAGCCCACGTGCCACAACTACTGAAGCCCGTGTGCCTAGAGCCCGTGCTCCACAACAAGAGAAGCCACCGCAATGAGAAGCCTGTGCACCGCAGCGAAGAGTATCCCCCACTCGCCGCAACTAGAGAAAGCCCGCGCGCAGCAACGAAGACCCAACGCAGCCAAAAATAAATAAATTGATTAAATAAATTAAAAAAACAAAACAAAACAAGACTGGGGGCATCTAGACTGATGCTGTCCCACATGGTAGCCCTAACCACAGGTGGCTATTTAAATGGAAATCAGTGGATAAACAACAAGGTCCTAATGTATAGCAAAGGGAACTATATTCAATATCCTGTGATAAACCATAATGGAAAAGAATATTAAAAAAGAATGTATATATGTGTATAACTGAGTTACTTTGCTGTACAGCAAGAGATTGGCATAACATTGTAAATCGACTATACTTCAATAAAAAAATAAATTGAAATCAATTCAAATTAAATGGGATTGAAATTTCTGTCCCTCGGCAGCTAGCTGCGGTGGCTGATAGCTGGATGGCGAAGATACAGAACGCTTCCGTCGTTGCAGAAAGTTCTATTGGTCAACACTGGACGGTGAGCCTCATTATACAGAGGGGGAAACTAAGGCTCAAGAGAGACGAGCCCCACAGACAGAAAGAAAGTGAAGGAGGGATCAGGGGTAGGCGTGCAAGGTGGACAGTCCTTGTAAGCCCTTGATATTGGGGGGCAGGGGGAGGGAGAGAACGGTTGTGTGTATCTGTGTGAGCGCACATGGGGGATCTGTACATGCACATGTGTGTGTGCATACACGGGGGTCTAATATGCATATATATGTGTGTGTGTGTGTGTGTGTACACAGAGGTCTGTGTATGCATATATATGTGTGTGTGTGTGTGTACACAGGGGTCTGTGTATGCATATATATGTGTGTGTGTGTGCATGCACACGGGCAGGATGTCTGAAAATGCACATGTGTGTGCATGTGTATGACAGGATCTCTCTGGGCTTCCCTCTCTCAGCACCTTATCCTTATCTATCCTTAGCAGTTATCCTTATCTACCATTTTCTATTCTGGTTTCCCTTTCTGGGTATCTACCGCCCTGTCTCTCTGAGTTTCTCTGTCTCTGTCTCTTCCGGTCTTTCTGGGTCCCCTTTTCCTTCCTCCTGTGTCACTGTCTCTGTTCCATTGCTCTCACTCTCTCTGCCCCAATCTCTCTGTCTGGGTCTCTGTTTTTTTCTGCACCTCTGGGTTCTCTCTCTGTCTCATCTCAGGATCTCGGTGTTTGCATCGATTTCTCTCTCTGTCTCTCTCTCTGTCCCTCAGCTCTCTATTTTTTAAATCTCTTGACTCCTGGATCACAGCCCACATCCGTGCTGAGGTCCCCTCACCCCGCCTCCTCTTTGTCCCCCGCCTGGGTCCCCAGCCTGTCTTGGTCCCCTCTCATTCCCCCTTTCCAGGCCAAGGGCAGGGAATCTGGGCCAGACTAGCTCTCCCTATCTCTCCAGCCCCCCTCCCCTCCCAGCCTTAAAAATAGCAGGAGAAATTGGGACGGACGCCGAGGGGGTGAGGGCGGGGGCACAGCCCGAGGAGGAAAAACCAGGTGTCTGGGCACTCACGTCTGTCTGGGGGCCCTTCCCAGCGCCTGGACACTCGAAGGTCACAAATTCGTGGCATCGTCGATGAACCACAAAGCTGCAGACTGAAGGTGAGAATCATAGAGACACAGAGACAGACAGAGACCCCAATGGACAGTAAATCAGAAACAGAGGAGACCCAGACAGAAAGAAAACCAGGAGAGGAGGATCCCCATAGAGTCCAATACAGAGAAAATCAAAGAGACCTTGACATGCAGAGAGACAGAAACAGAGACACTGGGAGACAGAAATTCAAAACGTGGACCGAAAGAAAGAAACAGAAATGCAGAGAATCACAGAAACAGAGAAAACACAGAGAACCCAATGCATACCCACAGCCAAAGGGAGACAGAGACAGAGACACAGAGATAGAGAGACAGAGAGAGAGGCAAAGACAGAGAGAGGAAGACAGAGGAAGACAGAGAAAGACACAAAGAGATGGAGACAGAGAGAGAAAACAGGATCCCATTGACACAGACCCACAGACAGCGATAAGAAAGCCAGGAGAGAGGCAGGCCAACTAGAAGAGAGGAAACACAGGGAGAGGTCCTCCAACAGAATGGAGAGCATCAACTTGGGCAGAAGTGAGTCTGGGGGCGCCGCTGTCGGCCCGCCCCCCTCCCTGACTCACTCGGTTCTCAGCAGTAGCAGCTGGTGCTTTAGGACTCGGCCCCCTCTCCCGGCCCCCATAACTGCCGGCCCCACCCGGCCCCCACCCGCCCATCGGTGACCCCACCCGGCCGGCCCCTGCCTAGGACGGTGGTGTTGTCATGGCAACGGCAGCCTGGGGGGGGCTCTGACTTTGCATCTCCAGCCCCCCCTCCCTTCAGCTCCCCTTTTCCAAAATCTCACTGTTCCCATGGCAACAGATTCTCCAAATATCTGTCCCCACCTGGAGCCGGCCGAGGGAGGGGCCCCCAGCACCACCTCCGCGTTGGCCCCGCCGTCAGAGCTCCCTCCCCACTGCAGGTTGTGTCTCTGCCACACCCCCCGCCCCGGGCTCCCCCGCGCCTCTCTGGGGATCAGAGACACGTGTGTCAAGCAGCCTAGGCTGTGGGGCCCCAGCCTCCACCCTCCTGAGGGTCCTGGGAGTCCAGGTCCCCAGCTCTTACCTTGACATTGCAGGCCCTGTTTTCCAATCCCCCTGTAAGAGTCAAGGATCTGAGGTCAGTGCAGAAAAGGGTACCTGGACCTCTCACCTCTGCCAGTCATAGGAGGCCTGAGTCCTCCCATCCTCCTCCTCCAGGACCCAGGAGTCTGAGCCCCAGCTGACTCTCCTTTCCAGAACCCAGAAATTCTGGCCCCCCAGTCTCTCTTCTCTCAGACCCAGGAGCCCAGGCCCCCAGCCCCTTCCTTCAGACTCAGAAGTCCAGGGCCCCAGCCCCTCCTCTCTCTGACCCAGGAGTCCAGGCCCAGGCCCCTAGACCCCTCCTACCCTAGGGCCAGGAGCCAGGGCTGCAGCCCCCTCTTTCCTCATTACTGTGGGGTCTGGTGCGTCAGGGGTCTTTAGCCCTAGTCTCCTTATCCCTCAGGGCCCCAGCCCCCTTCCCTCACCATATGAAGTCAGTGCAGTGGCTGCAGAAGGTTGGCTGCTTGAAGAAGCGAGCGGTGAACTTGTGGCTCTTGACTTCGTGGACCACCTTCTGCCTCAAAGCCCCCTTTCTGCAAAACAGGGGCCGGGGTCCCCCCTCTGAATCGCCTCCGCCGGGGCCCAGGCCTGCCATGGCCCCAGGAACGTAGCAGGGACCAGGATCCTGCCTTTCTCGGGAAACAGGTGGAAGGGCAAGGAGCCGACGGCTCGTAAGAGCAAAAGAGACGGCGGGAGATTCCGAGGTGGGAAGGAGAGGGGCGAGGCACCTCCGGGAGCGGAGCGCGCAGGGCAGGGAGCGGCACCCCGGGGCGCGCCGGCTCCGCCAGGGGGAGCGGGCGAGTGCGGCGGAGAGCCGAGGGCAAGGGCCCGGAGGAGCCGGAGGCACGGGCGGCGGCGGTGGTGGGAGCTCCAGCTCAGGCACCTGCTGAAATGTGGGAGCCCCGGGTGGGGGGAGGCGTTGCCATGACGACCGAGGGGCGGGGTTTCGGCTTAAAGGCGTCCCCCTCCTTGAGACCTGGGACAAATGCCCTCCCCTCCAACACACACACACACACACACGTGCGCACACCCACGCCGGGGGCTGGCTGAAGGGAGGGGGCATCCTCCGAGCCGTGCCCTGCCCCCTCCCCAATCTGTCGCCCGGCCCCGTCTTCCTCCCCTACTAGGGTGCCTCGGTGAGTCCTGTTAGCCCACTGCAGCTCCTCTCCGATCTCTGTCTCTGATTGTGTCATTGTTTCATTGTACAAACTTTGTATTAGTGCTGGGGTCCAATGTTGAGCAGGGAGGCTTGGTGTCTCACTTTCTGATGCCACCCGAGTCTTGATTTCTCTCTCTAGGCTTCTGTGAATTTGTACTTCTAGGTCTCCCTCTGGGAGTGCTCATTTCCCTGGGTCTCTGTTCCTTTCCCTAGTCCTGGTGCTCTCTGTGTCTCTCTGGGTGGGTCTGGGTTCCTTTCCTTATCTCTGAGAATTTCTGTTTTTATTTTCCTGTTTTCTTCGCTGTGTATCTCCATTTATGTCTGTCACTCATCCTGTGACCCCCTCTGGGTCCTGGTGTGTCTCTCTCTTTCACTCCATGTCTGTCTCACTGTGAATCAGTCTCCCTCTGTCTCTCCCCATCTCATAAATTCTTGCATTTCTGTCTCCCTGAATCTCTTCCTCTCCCTGTCTCTTTGTCTCTCTGGCTCTGTGGATCTCTGTCTCTCCCTCCCTCCGTGTCTTTCTCTCTGAGAGTCAATCTCTGTCTCTCTCCCTGTCTCATTTTCTATGTCCTCTTCTATTTCCCTCGATTTCTCTCCCCTCCTCCCCGTGTCCGTGTCTTTGTAGATGCTTTTGTCTCTGTCTCTCTCCCTTCCTGTGTCTCTACGAATCTCGCTCTCCGGTCGTGCTTGCCTCTTCCTCCTTCTGTATCTCTCTGCGCCTGTCCCTCTCTCTGACCCACTCTCTGGCTCTGTCAATCCCTCTATCGCTGGGGGTCTCTCTCGGAATGTTTAAGTTGCTCTCTCTCCCTCTCCCTCTCCTTCTCCCCTCCCCAACTCTATCTTTGTCCCTTCCTCATCCACTCTATGTATCTCTCTGGCTCTGTGGATCCCTCTCGTCTCTGGGGTTCTCTCTCTCCCTCCACGTCTCTCAGTGATTCAATCTCTTTCCCCCGCTGGCTCTGGAATACTCTGTGCATCTCTGCCCGGGGATTGGTAGGGTCTCTCCGAACGTTGGCCCGGTCAGGTCTCCTCTTGTCTCTCCCCTCCGTCGCCCCACCTGAGTCTCTGCCTCTCTCTGGTCGCGCTCCGTCACTCCCCCAGCTCCCGAGCGCTTCCTAGTCCCGGCTCCACCGGTAGAACCGCTCTGTTGCCAAGGACAACCACGGCCCGCCCGAGGCTGCGGGGTGCAATGTATTCTGGGACTTGTAGTCTGGTCCTGCAGATCAGCTGTTCTCGCAGCGCGACCGAGAACTTTCTCTCCCGGCATGCCCCGCGAAGCGGGATGGCCCGCTGCGGCGTAGCCTGGGGGCTCGGGCCGGCAGCCACATCTTCTCTGCGACTTTTGGGGGTCGGGGTCAAGCTTCTGGAAGCCGAAGGGGAGATAAGAGAATCCGAGTACTCTCCTAAACCCCAAAACATGAGGTCCACTGGCTTTCCGGCCACCTCCAGGCGTCCGCCGTAACCCAGGAGAGATGATAGGGGGCGGGGGTGGCCCCGAAAACTGATCTAGGAATCCCACAGCGCTCTATTCTAGTTCTGCTTGGGTTCTTTCCCGCATCACCAGCGTTATCACCCCAAGGTTCTACAGCTGTTCTGTCTGGTGCCTTCTAGAAGGGGTTTAAGCGTGGGATGGGGGAGGGGTGGGGGCGCGAGACGCCCTTCGACAAGGTAGGGATTGGTGTAGGTCAGAATTCTGGGATGGACACTGCAGACACCGAAAGGAGGATTTTCCTCACTAAAAAGATGTGCGCCTGCTCTAGTTAGCCCTTCCCCCTCTTCCAGCGGGACCCTTACCTCCCTTGCAGTAGATCTTGCCAATTGCTTTTGTGGGTGTAGATGCAGAAAGTGGGTTGCATGATCCTTGATTTTTCCCAGTCATGTGTTTATGTAGTTGTGATTGTCTTGGAGAAACCGACAAAATGACCTTCTGTGGGACAGAGATTCATGGCAGGAGTAATTCCTTTGATCTTTATCGAAGTGTTTTATTGACCACGCGTGTCAGGGAGCTTAGAACTAAGGGTAAAATGGAGCTGAGAGTGGTGATGTAGGCAGGGTCAGATCCCAAAGGCCTTGACTGAGGGGCTTTGGTATTACCTATAGGCAGTGTGGAGTGGGATACGGAAGGATCTGGGCAGAGGAGGGCAGGATCAGATCTGAATGTTGGAAAAAGAAAGCATCCCTCTGGGGCCAGTGTGGGCTGGAGGTAGGATGCTCCAAGGAGGAGGCTGGGACAGTAGCTCAGGTGAAACGAAAGGAACCTGGAGGAGGGGACAGATATAAATAGGATTTAGGAGGAAGAATACAGTGTTTGATAACTGAGAGGGCAGATGGTAAGAAGAAGTGACTGGGTTCTCGCCGTGAGAAATGGGAACCTGAAAGCATTGATTTTGGAGGCAAGATGCTGCACTCAGAATGGGACACGGTATTTCTGAAGTGCTCGTGGGACTCCAAGGAGGGAGAAATCTTGTTCATTTCTATCCTAACTAGCTCTCCTCATTTGAGAGAGGGTAATGTGGAAGATCCAGACTCAAGTTTTTTTCTGATGGGGCCAAAGTTGTCTTGACCCCAGCCCTTTTCTCCTACCAGACCCAGCAATCTGGGCCTTGCCCTCTCTCTTGGAGCCCTCCCCATTAATAAAGCAAGCACAAGTCTTTCTTTTATCTTTATATTGGGGTTTAAAAAAAAAGAACATTACTGTTGTGGGAGAAGGGACAAGGCTTCTCTCTGTGATTGACAGCAGGGGCTGATGGGAACCAGAAGCTCCAGGGAATTAAAAAAAAATAAAATATATATTTATACATTTATATAGATCACGTTATGCATGTGAGTCCCAGAGAAGCAGGAAGCAGCAGCAGAAAGCAACTAGCACGCAGAAACACACGTGTGTGTACACCACACACTCAAGCGATGCAATTCCTTTGACTACGGCACAGTAGTAGCAATTCCCACCCCCCAACCCACCCCACCCCCAAAATCTTTTTGAAAAGAAACTTCCCTTTTAAGAAAAGGGCCACCCAGTGATTGTTGCCCTAGTGACCAGAAAAAAAAAAAAAGGAAAAAACAAAACCCAGGCTAACATCACCTTTAAGGCTGGCAGTGGCCATTTTCTTCTCTTCCCTGCAAAGGCAGGAGATGCAATTTTTGACACTGAGGCTGGAGGGCCACATCACTGGCTCTTACAAATACTTCAGACAGTTGTCTTCAAGACCATGCAGGTTTTTTTTGCCAGTTTTTTGATACCCCAGGGAGTAGTTGGGATGGAAGTCATACACCCCTTGCTTCCTTTAAGATGGCCTCTAGGCAGTGGGTTTTTAGTAAGCCTGGCAAAAATTCTGGAGCCGATCTCACGCGAGGCTGAGCACCAGGCGGGTTCTAGGGACCCAGGGTCTATGCTTTAAGCCTCCCGTCCACTGGAAATTATTGACCTTCAGAGTATTTTTTTTTGTTTTGTTTTTTGTTTTTAACTTAAAGGGGAGGTACACTGTACACCCCGCCTCCACTGGGAGAAAGGGGGCCCAATCCCTAGCTACCCACCCCCACCCCCCAGACACACACAAACATACACACCAACTAAGGCACAGCCAGGGCGGGCAGGCATGCTTTGGCAATGGGGCCCCTCTGGAGGCCCAGGGTGTGAACAGCTGCAAAAGGGGTGTGTGGTGTGGGGCTCAGCACCTTTGGAGGTGGGAGTGGGCTGTGGGGCCGAGAAGGAAGAAGTCTCAGGGCTCCTGATCGATCAGAAGGAAACTGGGAAGAGGTGGTCAGGCAACAGGCAGTTGAGAAAACAAACAGGATGACTGGAAAGGAGCCCCAAAGCCGAACGTGTAGAAAAGAAGAGAGCAGAAATAAGGAAGCCGAACAGGATGTGGTAACCAAACAGAGCAGGAAGGGAGACAGAACAGAAGGAGGAGTGAAAGAAACAGGAAAGAGAGGAGGGTGAGTTGGGAAGGATATGAGAAACGCAGGAGAGAGGGGAGCCGGGAAGAGGACCTCAGAGGGCCTCAGGACTTGGTAAAGAACCTCCGCTGAGAAGAGGGCATCGGTAGCCCCTCCAGGGCAGAGCCTCAGACCCTGACAAAAACCAGGCGGGCCGAGTACACCAGGTCGGCCACGTAAGCCAGCAGGTTGATGGCTGTCAAGATGGCCACAGCCAGTCGGCGGTCCCAGGCGCACACGTAGTAGGTGTGCCTGTTGCTGCAGCTCATATCCATGGAGCGCCGGGGCTGGCCGCCGTACTTGTCGTTGAACTGGTAGAGCGGCCAGATGACCAGAGCCGTGGCGTAGAAGAGGACAGAGAGCAGGGCCAGCCCGGACAGGAAACTGGGGAAGGGGATGGGCAGCATGTTGGTGCAGTCGCCCAGGTTCAGCAGGATGGCCACGGCCGCCAGGATGAAGCAGATCGAGTACACGGCCACGCACCACTCTAGGGCCGGCTGGTGCTGGTACAGGTAGGGGTTGCTGATGAAGGCGAAGATGACGCAGGCCACGAAGGTCTCCAGCACCTTGAGCAGGCCTGGCACGGTGGCCATGTAGCCAGTGATCTCGCCGGGCCGTGCCCGGGTCCAGGCCACTTCGGTGGCATAAGCCAGGCAAGCGATGCAGGAGAAGGTGGTGGCGGCGATGGCGTGGTCCCGGGAGCGGCCGTGAGACAAGAACTGGACGTACGTGGTAGGGTAGATGATGGAGGCCGAGAGGCAGAAGAGGGCGGCGTAGCAGGCGTAGGTGATGGGAAAGTTGCGCCAGGACAGGGGGAAGCGGGCCTGGAGCCCGCCCAACTCGACGATGAGGATGATGAGGGTCACGGCGAAGCAGAAGCACCAGGTAAACATGGACCAGTTACCCATGGCGCCCGTCCAAGCGCCCACACTGGCCACCAGCGAGAAGGCCACGCAGGTGGAGATGAGCTGTAGCAGGCGCAGGAGGCCCAGGGGCTGGGCCAGTGCCCGAGCGGACCCCACAGTGGTCGGGAAGCCCAGGCCCGAGGACGACGACGTGGTCGTGATGGTGGTGCGGGTCACCGTCACCGGCATGGCTGGGGGGAGGGGAAAGAAGGTGTCCCAAGAAGGTTCCCAACTGGAGGATCCAGGACCCCAGCACCTGCCTCCCTGGAGTGAGGGGGCGCGTGGACAGCGTAATCTGGACTCTAGTTGAGGCGTACCCAGGATGCGAGTTTTCAAACTGGGCCAGTCCCAGCCCTCCAGGGATGAGCTGGTCACCCGGAGCTAGCCGCCTCCTCCCTCCAGCCTCATGTCAGAGCTCAGGAGTGTAGTCCCCTATCTCTTTTCTTCCCAGGACCCTCCTTTCCTCTCCCCAAAAACCAACTCCTGTAAAACCACGTATCTTTCTTCCCACTCCAAACACACAAAGCGGCCCTCCTTCCCTCAGGGACTCAGCAACCCAGCCACTCAAGAGTCTGCTCTAGGGACTTCCCTGGCAGTCCAGTGGTTAAGACTCTGAGCTTCCACTGCAGGGGGCCCAGGTTTGATCCCTGGTCAGGGAACTAGAGCCCGCATGACGCAACTAAAAGATCCCGCGTGCCGCAACTAAAACCCAGTGCAGCCAAATAAATAAATAAATATTAAAAAAAAAAAAAAAAGAAGCAGCAGCAGCAGCAGCAGGAGAAGAGGCCCTGTCTTCTGTGACCTCTTAGAAACTTCATCTCTGAACTTCCTCCCTTTGGGTACCCAGGACTCTGCAGCCCAGCCTCTCTTTCACCTAACGGTCCTAAACATTTCCAGCCTCCAGACATTCAGGAGTCCAGCCTCTACGTGGAAACCTTCTCAGGGACCCACGTCTGATCAGAGCTTCCATCCTTCCAGCCTGTCTCCTCTCACTGAGCAGGAGGCTGGCCCCAGCTCCTGGAAGACAAGAGCCCTCTCTCCCTTCTGGAACTGGGTCTTACCAATCTCGGCAGCACCCCTGCTATGGCCAAATGGATTTAGGTCTGGAGTACTTCAACCCAAAGGAAGCCTCTCCCCTTCCCCAACATGAAGTCCAGCCCCCTAGTTCCCCAACTTCTGGGAAGCTCAGCTCCCCAGATTCTCTCAGCTGGCCCAGTGCCACTGAAATCTCTAGTTCTCCCTCATTCAGAAACACAGCTTCAGACCCCAGGGCTCTGGGCCCTCAGCCGTGAGCACACCAGACTCAGGGAAATCAACTTCTTTCTTCTATCCCTTTAGAACCTTTGACTTTTATGTCCTTGTCCTAAAGACCCTCAGGAATGAAGGCCTGGCCTCGATTCCTGACCAGGTGTCCAGATCCTCCCTCAGGCCCTGAAATAGCTAATCTCTTGGTTGCCACCTCTAAAAAGCTCAGAAGGCCTCTCTCAGCCCCAAGGAAATGCAACATCCTCCTTCCAGGGTCAGGAGGGCAGCGTCACAGCCTTTAGCCCATCTGTCCCTGTACAATAGCTTCCTGGGGACACAGGAGGCCAGCTCCTGAACGTACTTCTTCCTCATATACACAGGTGTCTGGGCCCCTCTCTTTGGAACCCAAGGTCCCAGGTCTCAGGATCCAGGAGTCCAAGTCCCCAGCCCCTCCTCCTTCAGACCCAGGAGCACTGCACTCCTCAACTCTTCTCTCAGACCCCAGTATTCAGGGCCCTCAGCCCGCTTCTTCCTCTGACAGAGCAGCTCAGGCCTCAGGTCCCTCTCCCGCAGACCCAGGAGTCCAGACCTCAGAACCTCTCCCCCCTCAGACCCAAGAGTCAGAGCCCCCAGCCCACTCACCAGCGGTCTTTGCTGAGGATCCCACCAGAGAAAGATCCGGCTCTGGAGGCGGATTAAGTCAGACACCTGGAAAAGGCTAGTCAGAGGACAGGAGGGAGAAACAACGTCAGCGTCCGCTCAGACCCGGCTCCACCCTCCCGGGACCCAGGCGACCAGCCGGCCTACTGCCCGGCGCTCGCCCAGAACGCGCGGTGAGGCTCCGCAGACCCTGGGCGCGCCTCCCAGCCAGGGCGGGGATTTGGCCCGGAGCCCCTAAGAGGTCGGGGATGGTCACCCCGGGGAAGCCCCGCCCCTTCTTTGCTCCTCTTTCCGCAAACTGCGAGGACGGGAGTGGAGGGAACCTAGCCAAAGTGCACGCCCCGCGGGCCGGCCTGGGCGTGTATGATCGTAACCCTGCTTCCGCCAGGAAAGCCGCGGGGCCGGCGGCTGGAGGGCCCTGGGCGGTGGCTGAGGGGGCGGGCGGCCCGGGCGGCGCCGCGTCTCCGTCCTTATAAGGGATTCAAGTCAGCCCAGCCATTTGGAATGTGGCGGGGACCGGGAGGCGGTGCTGGGACCCCCGCCCTGCTCGCGGATTCCGGCGGGGGAAGGGGGGCAGAGCCCGGACGCCAGGTCCCAGGAGGAGAAGCCTGCACGTTCGAATTTCTGGGTCCTTCAAAATGTGAGTTCTGGGTCCCCATAAGGTGGGCCGGGAGCCTGGACCCCCCCAAGAGGGTCTCTAAGAGAGGAGTGGCTGTGTACCCGGACCCCTGGGTTCGCCTTGCGGACGCCTCCCGCCCCGCGGCGGGAAACTGCACAGTGTTGGAATCCAGTCCAGAGAGAGTGGCCACACCTCCCAGCACCTCCCGTAAGGCTGGTCTCCCGGCTACAGCTGGACCTCCCGGGCCACCTCCCGCTTCCCCTGACCCGTTAGGAGGAAGTTGGGACAGGCCCAGGAGGCAGAGGGCGGGCCACAGTCAGTTAAGTCTCCCCTGGAAGGTAAGTTAGCGCACGGACCACCCGGAGGGGAGGGGTCCGTCTCCACTCTCAGAGCCCCCAGCCGTCGCCTGAGGTCAGAGCTCAGGAATGAACTGCCAGAGACCCGAGGAGGGAGAGGAAAACACCCTTTGGCTTCCTGGAGATGCTGAGGACTTCGCTAGCCACGCCCCAGTCCTCTCCCCACCTTCAGGCCAAACACCACACCCCATCACTCCGCAAACTCAGAAGCGCGCCCTGAGCCCCAACCTGTGCTCTCAGCACCAAGGGGCCCAGCTCCATCTTCACTTTGGGACCACGGGTGCTAAAGCTCCGTCTCTGGCCTTTTGAGTCTAAAGTTCGGATTCTGCCCCCTGGATGGGGAGGAGGTCAGTAATTCTGAACCCCAGCCACTACCTTTCTCAAACCCAGGACTCCCAACTCCAAGCTTCTCCAGGCCCTCAGCCCCTCCTCCATCAGACCCAGGAGTCCGGGCCCCCAGCCCCTCCTCCCTCAGACCCAGGGGTCCAGGCCCCAACCCCCCTCCTTTTTCAGATGTATGACCCGTATGAGTTCAGGTCCCCGGCCCTCTCCTCTCCAGAACCCGAGTCCTGACCCAGCCCATCTTTCCAGGGACTGAAGACATTTGGAATCCCTCTGCACCCAAGAATCCTGGACGCTGCTCCCACTCTCGGGGGTTCCCGCAGCCTCACCTTACGGGCCTATGGCGGCTGCGGCTGGAGCAGAGGCGACAGCTGCAGGCTAGGAGGGTCTGCGGTCTGGGTGCGGTTGGAGGGCCGGGGAGTGCGCGCGGGCAGGGCTGGGGGCGGGGCCGGAACTCTGGGCGGGAGCCGAGTAAGGGTCTCCCCCTGCCAGGGCTATCCCAGTCCCGCCCCGAGGGCGGGGCCAAGGTAAGACCACCTCCCCAGAGATGATAAATTCACAGCAGCTCTCACGCCCCGCCAGCGGTAGGGGTGGAGGGCTGAGGTCACTGTTTCCGTGGTGAGAAAACAGGAAGACACAACAGCTGGCGGAGTGGAGGCTCCTGGGGGGTGCCCTCCTCAACACAGCACTGGAGAAGTCTCCAGGGCAGGCCTGGGGAAGGCCGTTGCCATGGCAACCCGTCTGTTTAGACTTTGTTTACGACAGAGCCCCCCAGCTCAGGTCTCCACCCCAGTCTCACCTCAATCCGTTCTCCCTCTCCCTTCCTGGCCCCTCCCTCCTCCTCTGCTCCGGCCCTGCTCTTCCAGGATGGACGAAATTTTGGACATCTAGGTCGCGGTGGGTTGGGGGACTGGGCTTCTCAATTTAATGGGGTCTGTTTGCTAGGGTCTGTGTCTCCTGGGTCCCTGAAGTACGAAAGAGTTGAGGGTGTGCCGATCCCTAGGCTTTAGGGGGTTTCTGGGCTGAGGTCCCTGACTCCTGGGTCCCCAAAAGAACAGTGGTTGGATTCCTGTAAGTAAGGAATTTGAGGGAGGAGCAAAATGGGTCTCCTAATCCTCATTTACACTGGGATTCGCGGTGTAAGGTACTGATGGGCCGGACCCCTAGGTCCCATATGTCCCTGTCGATGGGGGCAGGGGAGGGGGGGTTGTTGGTAGCAGGACTTCTGAGATCGAGGCCATAGGAGTTGGGGGCATGGACTCCCAGGCCGCGGGCCCAGAATCTTGGCTCAAAAGAGCAATTGCGGCTCAGGCTCCTGGGTTTTCGGAGCAGATGTGTTTGCTAGCCAAGCCTCTTGGGTCTGGAAGGGAGAGATATTTTTGGCTTGCAATCCTGGCTCCTGGAAAGAGGGAGGGGCTCAGAAGCTTAAAGAGGACGAGGCTGGGGGCTGGGGGTGCCAGATTCCTGGTTCCTGCAAGAGGGGAGGGCCCAAGGGGCTGGTCTGCCCGGGTCCCAGAGCACGGGGGTCCTTTTTTAGGGGCGGCTCTGCGGCCCTGAGACGGATTGACAGAGCCAAGAATCAAGCGGGCGCTGAAGGTCGGGATGCACTGCCCGGGGCTGGGGTGGGGCGGGGACCGGGACGCCCGGGTCCCTCCCTGCTGGCCGGGCTCACTCACCGCGCTCTGCAGTCGTCCCCGGCGCGGCCTTGCTCTAGGCTGCCGCTGGGCGGGGCCTCGTGGCGGCTGCGGAGGCTCGGCGACCGGCAGCTGCCGGCGTTGCTACTGCTGGGTGTCTTCCAGGCCGACTACTGAGAAGGCTTTGAGGCCGAGCCCCAGAGTGGAAGACTCTCGCGTCGCGAAGGGAGGGGTCCGAAGGGATGCGGGAGCTCTGTCCCCGGATGCGTGCCCTACGGAGGTGGGAGGGGCTGGGGGGGGCACCTGGACGCTGTGTGCTCTGCAGAAGTTGGGGGGGTATGGTGGGGGTGGGAGGGGTGTGGAGCCTGTATGCCCACTTTTCTGCCCTGCAAAGGCGGTAGACACAGACCCTCTCTGTCATTATGTGCCCTGCCTAGGGGAGGGGGGTCTCTATGAGCCCCGCATCAGGATGTGGAAGGAGTCAGGACATGATATTCTTTGGAGGTTCTCCAGGGACGACCCCAGGTTCTATTCACGTACCTCCTTGACCCCCGGAGTAGAAGCATCTCCTACCCCCTTCTTGCCCGAAACAGTCACTCTCTTTGCTTGACCCCGAAGTGGCACTCCTGAGATACCCCCAAATAGTCCAGGGACCATCACCACTCACAGTTTACTGCAGTTGTGCTCTCCGGTGGAAGTGTTCCCCCTTTAAGGCATTGAAACTTCAAAAGAGCGGAGTTCAGGGTAGCAGGAACAGGCATCAGGTTTGACCCCGTAGGGTTCCCAGGTCTTGTGTAATCTGGCATCATGTATGTGCCACTGGTTCAGAGTGCTTACCCGTCCTGCAGGAGAGAGACCCAGCCCCAAAGATGCTGTCTCCAACCTGGCACTGAAACCCAGTCTCAAACAGGACGTGCCTCTGTTCTATGAGAGTAGCTGCTTTCGGGTGAGCAAGTACACGGCCCCGCCCCCTAACTTCCTAATAAACTGGGTTCCCTGATCAGAAGCAATATTGTGTGTGTTAACATGACGGTGAATAGGATCATTGAACGTGTACACAGATGCTGCCACTGGCAGGAGTGAGGAAAGCAAGGAAAGCAAATACGACCCAGAGTTAATTACAACCCAGGCAGAAAAAGTCATTGCCCAATCCATGATGGAAAGGGTCCAATGTACTCCTCGGGTGACCAGGTATTTGGCTGGTCTCCCTAGGAAACCATACCACATTGGGGGCCCAGCACTGCTTGCTGCTGCCAGCAAGGTGGGCCTCCATCAGTGACAAAGTTCCATAGCTTTGATGAAGCAAAGCCATACATAGCCCACCATGGCTGCTTTGTTCAAAAGCCCATTAAGCAGGTACTGGGGAGACTGGGGGAAGAAGCTGACGGAGAGCCACAGAAGTCATCTGATCTACTTAAGTCTTAATAGCATTCTCTGTAATGGAGGGTTTTGGGGGAAGAGTTTACCTGGGTACAGATTATGAACTGGTTTTTGCTCCCGACATTTCTGATACCAAATGTGTGTGTGTCTGTGTGTGTGTTGGTTTTTTTGTTTTGTTTTGTTTTTGTTTTTGTTTCACATCAACCACCAATTCTCTAACTCTGGACACAAAATGAGTGTCCAATGATTCAGTTCAATTCTTTTTTTTTAAAAATAAATTTATTTATTTATTTATTTTTGGCTGCGTTGGGTGTTCGTTGCTGAGCGGGGGCTACTCATTGCGGTGGCTTCTCATTGCGGAGCACAGGCTCTAGGCGTGTGGGCTGGGTAGTTGCGGCACACGGGCTTAGTTGCTCTGTGGCATGTGGGATCTTCCCAGACCAGGGCTCGAACCCGTGTCCCCTGCATTGGCAGACGGATTCTTAACCACTGTGCCACCAGGGAAGCCCTCAGTTCACCTCTGAATCTGAATGTGGAGTTATCATCAGACCCCACAGGTTAAGGGCTCAGTCCCACAAGGCCACCCCCACTTCCAACTCCAGCCACAAGTCCCAGGCCTCCCACACTTCTGAGGACAGTGGGAATATCCCCTCCAAATAAAGGAATTATTACATGTCGAACCCTTTGCCACTACCAAATGAGATAAAATCTCCATTAGAGCAGATATTCCTTAGCCTGTTTTGTTCTCACATAGGAGACATTCATAAATATATTTGTTGATAAATGAATGAGATTTTCATTTTCAACTGGCTAGAAAACTGGGGTTCCCAGGACTCCCTCCTTGGGTTCCATAATTTGCTAGAATGGCTCGCAGAACTCAGGAAGGCCCTTTACTTAGTACTACTGACTTATAAAGGATGCAACTCGGGAACAGCCAAACAGAAGAGATACACAGGGCAAGGTATGGGGTGGGGGATGCAAAGCTCCCATGCCCTCTCTGGGCTCACCACCTCCCGGCACCGCGATGCATTTACGAAGCTGGAAGCCCTCTGAATCCCGTTGTTCAGGATGTTTACGGAATTTCCATTATGGAAGCATGGTTGATTAAATCACTGGCCAGCAGTGAGCAAGTTCAATCTCCCTAGCCTCTCTGGAGGTCAGGGAGTGGGGCTGAAGTTTCCAATGCTCTAATCACATGATTCATTCTTCCGGGCAACCAACCCCCATCCAGAGCTAACTAGGGGCCTATCAAGAGTCATCTCATTAGTATAAACGCAGATAGGGTTGAAGGGAGCTTATTATGAATAACAAAAGACAACCCTCTCACCCCTATCACTCAGGAAATTACAAGGGTTTTAGGAACTTGGTGCAGGGAACTGAGGACACAAACCAAATATACAGATCTTATATCATTGTAACACACAGATCTTTCCTTACTCTGGGTCCAGTGGAAAATTTCATTCATTTATCAACAAATATATTTATGAGTGTCTCCCATGTGAGAGCAAAACAGGCTAAGGAATATCTGCTCTAATGGAGATTTTATCTCATTTGGTAGTGGCAAAGGGTTCGACATGTAATAACTCCTTTATTTGGAGGGGATATTCCCACTGTCCTCAGACTATTGGATTCTCAGGAATGTCCCTGAGTGATAGGCTTCCCAATTTGTATGGGGTTTATCTCCCATGCTCTGGCATGTGTGTGTGTGTTTTATTAATAGATACAGTGTATCTATCTGCTCTTTTCTGCTTTCAAGGTCTTATCAGTATGATGTCATCCGTGCAATTGACCAGAATGGAATCTATGGGGTGCTGAAAGCACAAGTTGCTTTTATAGGAGAATTTGGTGATTCTGGAACAGTATCATACAGCATATCTCTAGCCTGGGAAAAGATCAAAACTCAAAACTTGAAGTACAGTTTCTACTGTATGCAAATCGTTTTTGCACCATTGTAAGATCAAACAATGTACGTCAAACCATCATAAGTGGGAGACTGTCTGTCTTCTTTCTTTCCTTGCCTTTATTGAAGTGGATGTCTCCCCCTAATCTGTTCTCTGGCCATAACACCTTTTTGTCATCTATGGACCTCCTGGTCACTTGCCCTCATTTTCCACATGGTTTCCTGAAATTCTATAGAGAGCATCCCACCAGATATGCCATGAACAGGTCATACTGTGGCCTCAGAGTGGCCTGGTTGCCTCTGGCTGTTGCCAGGCTCATCTGTTCATCTCCATGAGCTACAAAAAATATTATCATGTTTTTATTTGCCTCACGATGTGAAAATGTTGGGAAGCACTGACTTAGAAGACCTGCCACGTGAACGTTACCCTCCACGCCATAACAGTCACCTATCCACTCAGTTCTCCACGCCTCTCAGACATCAACCATTTCTCCTTCCATCTTACTTTCTCAGCAATGGCCACTTACGACCTTTTGTAAACTTGATAGGAACCCCCAGTCCATCAGCCCTCTCTTTGCTTTCCTTTCTTCAGATATGATTCCACGGTCCGTCATTTCAATGACCCTCTTTTCATGTTAGGATATCTAACACTCCTTTGCCCTTCTGTCTTTGTATCACTCCAGTCTTTGAAAAGAAAAAAAGAAAAAGCCCATCTATAGATGATCTAAATAGACATTTCTCCAAAGAAGACATACAGATGGCTAAAAAGCACATGAAAAGTTGCACAACATCGCTAATTATTAGAGAAATGCAAATCAAAAGTACGATGAGGTATCACCTCACACAGGTCAGAATGGCCATCATAAAAAAGTCTACAAACAATAAATGCTGGAGTGGGTGTGGAGAAAAGGGAACCTTCCTACACTGTTGTTTGGAATGTAAATTTGTACAGCCACTATGGAGAACAGTGTGGAGGTTCCTTAAAAAACTAAATAGAACTACCACATGATCCAGCAATCCTACTCCTGGGCATTCATCCGGAGAAAACCATAATTTGAAAAGATACATGCATTGGAATGTTCATTGCAGCATTATTCACAATAGCCAAGACGTGGAAACAACCTAAATGTCCAATCGACAGATGAATGGGTAAAGAATATGTGGTACATATATACAATGGACTGTTAGCCATAAAAAAGAATGAAATAATGCCATTTGCAGCAACATGGATGGACCTAGAGATGATCATACTAAGTGAAGTAAGGCAGACAGAGAAAGACAAATATCACATGATATCACTTATATGTGGAGTCTAAAAATGGTTACAAATTATTTACAAAACAGAAACAGACTGACAGACTTCAAAAACAAACGTATGGTTACCATATGGGAAAGGGGGTAGGGGTAAATTAGGAGTTTGGGATTGACATATACACACTACTATATATAAAATAGATCATCAACAAGGACCTACTGTACAGTGCAGGGAACTCTACTCAATATTCTGTAATAACCTATATGGGAAAAGAATCTGAAAAAAGAATAGATATATGTATACGTATAACTAAATCACTTTGCTGTACACCTGAAACTAACACAACATTGTAAATCAACTATACTCCAATATAAAATAAAAATTTTAAAAAAAGAAAAAATTTAAAAAAGAAAAAGCACATCTATCAGGGGTTTTTTTTGTTTTGTTTTCTTTTGTTTTTCCTCCTGTGCTTGTCCTTAAGCGATTAAGCATTACTGGAGAAAGTCATATTACAAGGCATAGAGACATGGTGACCAAACTCAAATGTGTCCTCAGTATTGCCCACAACCCCACTGCAATCATCTGGTAAACTCATTCTCATTCCCATAGTGACAAGCACACTATTTTTATGCTCTTCGACCTCTGCCCTCAGCCCCCATTCTCAGCCTATGACCTACCTTCTTTATTTAGAGAGATAACAGAAGCTGTTGACTGGTAAGCCCCTCAGCTTCCTTACACTGAAGCCAAAATGTGACTATATTTCCAGGACTGTTCTTGAACAATAGTGAAGTTCTTATGCCGATTCTTCTTCTTGTCTTTTTTTTTTTTGCATTTTTTTCCTTTTATAAAATTGTAGTATAGTTGATGTACAACATTATCTAAGTTACAGGTGTACAATATGGTGATTCATAATTTTGAAAGGTTATACTCCGTTTATAGTTATTATAGAATATTGGCTATATTCCCTGTGTTGTGCAATATATTCTTGTAGCTTATTTTATACATAATAGCTTGTACCTCTTAATCTCCTGCCCCTATACTGCCCCCCCCCACACTCCCCACTGGTAACCACTAGTTTGTTCATTATATCTGTGAGTCTGTTTCTTTTTTGTTGTTGTTGCTATATTAACTAGTTTGTTGTATTTTTTACATTCCCCATATAAGTGTTATCATACGGTATTTGTCTTTCTCTGTCTGACCTATTTCACTTAGGATAATGCCCTCCAAGTCCATCCATGTTGTTGCAAATGGCAAAATTTCCTTCTTTTTTATGGCTGAGTAGTATTCCAGTGTGTGTGTGTGTGTGTGTGTGTGTGTGTGTGTGTGTGTGTGTGTACCTTATATATATAAAATATATATATTGGAAGGAGGATTCTTAACCACTGGACCACCAGGGAAGTCCCTCTTTTTTAGTTCTTAACCTTTTGACCTTGCAAGTACCTGATGCTCTTAGTGCCTCCTTCTAACTTGAAACTGTCCTCTAGGATTGTATGGCATGTCATCCTCCTGGCTTTCCTTTTGCTTCTTTGGGCTTCCTTTACAAGCTCATGTTCCTTTAAATACTAGAGCTCCTCAAGGCTCTTTCCCGGACTTCTACACTTCTCACGACATACTCTCGCTAGGGGATTCCATACACCCCTGGCTTCAGGGAGCCCTGATGAGTAAATGACCCATGTACTAAAGAAGATGCTCATTCAGCTGCTATAACAAAGGCAAACTATCAATGGTCTAAACCAGCGCTGACCAATAGAGAAATAACGTGAGCCACGTGAGCAATTTAAAATTTTCTAGTAGCCACATTAAAAAGAAGTAAAACAATTGAGTTAGTTTTAACAATGTACCTTATTTTAATGCAATATATCAAAATATTATCATTTCAGTGTGTGATACCAGCTGCATTTCGAATGCTCAATGGCCACACATGGCTCATGGTTACCATATTGAACAATGCAGGTCCAGAAAAGGTAATGGTATATTTTTCTTTCTTGTAGCAATCCAAGAGTTGGCAATCCGAGGTTGATATGATACCTCCATGGTCTCAAGGAGTCATTCTCTGTTGTCGTGCTGTCACCTTTGACAAGGGCTTCCATTTGGGCTCTAGCGTATGACCCAGATCAAACCACTATATTGTCGTTGCAGCCACAGGAAGAGGAGAGGGGAAGAGGTTGGCATGCTTCTTTCCTTTTAAGTGTGTGATCCTGGAGCTACACATATCCCTTGTGTATCTTACTGTCTAGAACTTAGTTGCATGGCCACGTAAAGCTGTAAGGGAGACTGGGAAATACAGTTTTTTTTTTTTTTAACACTGCTATATTTAAAATGAATAACCAACAAGGACCTACTGTATAGCACAGCGAACGTTGCTAAATATTCTGTAACAACCTAAATGGGAAAGGAATTTGAAAAAGAATAGATACATGTATATGTATAACTGAATCACTCTGTTGTACACCTGAAACTAACACAACATTGTTAATCAACTATACTCCAATATAAAATAAAAAATTAAAAAAAAAAAAAAAGGAAATACAGTCTTCAGTTGGGGAAACAGATACCCAGAAAAATCTTCTATTACAGAGGGAAGAAACTGGGGGAAACTACTGGTAACCTCTGTAACCTCTGCTATGACTCAGGAATATACAGCAACTCAGATTACTCCTCTGAGCTCCAGACATGCATATCCTGGTGGTTACTGAGTCTCCACTTGGATGTCACAAAGGTCCAAACTCCATACATCCAAAATTAACAGGGGATCTTTCCTCCAGTGCAGTGTGTGTATCACCAGTAAATGTCACTACCTGCCATCCTGTTGCATAAGCCAGAATTCTAAGACTTGTCATTGATATTGTCATTTCTCATACCCTCCCACATCCAATCTATCACCAAGTCCCATCATCTCCTATATTCTCTCTCTCTTTTTTTTTTTGGCCATGCTACGTGGCATGCGGGATCTTAGTTCCCCAACCAGGGATCGAACCCCCGCCCCCTGCATTGCAAGCGCAGAGTCTTAACCACTAGGACCACCGGGGAAGTCCCCTATATTTTCTTTCAAATTCATCAACTTCTATACATCTCTTTTTAGTCACATGTTTTTGGGTAATACATTTCCCCAAAGGAATGAAATTCTGATACATGCTGCAGCATGGATGAACCTTGAAGACATTATGCTTAGCAAAATAAGCCAGACGCAAAAGGATAAATATTGTAAGATTCCACTTACATGAGCTACCTAGAGTAGTCAAATTCATAGAGACAGAAAGTAGAATAGTATTTACACAGGGCTGGGGGCAGGGGGAATGGGAGTTAGTATTTAAGGGATCCAGAGTTTTAGTTTGTGATGATGAAAAAGTTCTGGACGTGTATAGTGGGGATGGTTGCACCACCGTGCGAATGTACTTAATACCACTGAACTGTATGCTCAAAAATGGTTAAAATGGTAAATTTTATGTTATGTGTATTTTAACACAAAAGTTAAAAGAAAGAGGAGCCTGGCCAATATCGAAGAAGAATAAGGAAGCTGAAAGACTTATGCTACTTGGTTTCAAGACTTATTTATGGGGACTTCCCTGGTGGCGCAGTGGTTAAGAATTTGCCTGCCATGCAGGGCACACGGGTTCGAGCCCTGGTCTGGGAAGATCCCACATGCTGCAGAGCAACTAAGCCCCTGCGCCACAACTACTGAGCCGCGCTCTAGAGCCCGCAAGCCACAACTACTGAGCCCCCATGCCACAACTACTGAAGCCCCCATACCTAGAGCCCATGCTCTGCAGCACGAGAAGCCACTGCAATGAGAAGCCCGCGCACCACAAGGAAGAGTAGTCCCCGCTCGCTGCAACTAGAGAAAGCCCACGAGCAGCAACGAAGACCCAATGCAGCCAAAAAAAAAAAAAAAAGACTTATTTATGAAGCCAAGTAATTGAATGACTTGGTATTGGCACAAAGCTAGACAGACAGAGCCATGGAACAGACTGGAAAGATCGGAATGGAAGGGGAGAGGAAAACAGAAGATTGTTAATACCCTGAACCTCTTTTTAAATTTTTTTTTTAGAATGTTTGAGAATGGTAAATGGAATTATCCAAATATCACTGGGATGGACTTTTGCCAGGTCCACGCTTGCGGGACTGAACAAAAGGAATCCTCAGAGTGATTCAGTTCCTTATGTTCTCTGTGCCTCAGAAAACCCATCCTCAGAAGCACATCTCTAGAATCTTCCGTATCTAAGCAACCCTGTTCCTCTGATTGGGTGTCTCTGGTTCTTAGACCACCAAGCACCAAAGGGATGAATGGATTTCTGTGTCCCTTAGGGCAGCGCTGTCCACATTTCTAGTAGCCACATCTGAAAATATAAAGAGACAGGCGAAGTAAACTTTAATCACATATTATATTTAACCCAAATTATTGACATGTGTTACACGATTTTTGTGTGTGTGTGTGTGTTACATGATTTTTTTGGAAAAAGTTTCTCGATAAGACCTACTTGTTGGCCATGATGATGGTGGTGGCCTGTACTCTCTTTAAAATTCAGTGGGTATTTTGAGCTTTATTTTTTTTGGCCACGCCGAGCATCATGTGGGATCTTAGTTTCCTGTGACCCCTGCAGTGGAAGCTCGGAATCTCAACCACTGGACCACCAGGGAAGTCCTGGTATTTTGTACTTAGAGTACATCCCAATTCGGATGCTAAGGTTTCAAGGGAAATGCGGCATCTGTTGGTAAAATTCATAAAATGGACAGTTGAAAAGGTTAATTCACATGGCCAAGTTGTCCAAACATACTTAAAAAGGTACTAACTAAACCGAGTATCCGCTTTTAGACAAATTAGTTAAACTTAAATAAAATTTAAAATTCAGTTCCAGGACGTCCCTGGTGGCGCAGTGGCTAAGAATCCGCCTTAACCATAGATTAACCCCCATCAGGGGACACGGGTTCGAGCCCTGGTCCGGGAAGAACTCACATCCCGCGAGCAGCTAAGCCCGTGCACCACAACTACTGAGCCTGTGAGCCGCAACTACCGAAGCCCACGCGCCTAGAGCCCGTGCTCCGCAACAAGAAAAGTCACCGCACTGAGAAGCCTGCGCACCGCAACAAAGAGTAGCCCCCGCTCGCTGCAACTAGAGAAAAGCCCACGTGCAGCAACGAAAACCCAACGCAGCCAAAAATAAATAAATAAAAATAAATAAATTTATTTTAAAAAAATAAAAATAAATTTATTTTAAAAATAAATAAATAAAATTCAGTTCCATAGTCCCAACTGGCCACATTTCAAGCACTCAAGGAGGCCATCATATTGGATTAAAATGTGTTAATTCCTTTTGCGCAGAATGGAACTCTCAGTTTTTCAGAGTGCCAGCCTGTACTAGCATACAGGTTCCAGCAGTATTTTAAAAAATAATACTTTGTGACTAAGTGGGGTTTATTTTAGGAATGGGAGGATGGCTAATATTCGGACACCTTTAATGAGATTTATGCTATGAACAGAGCCAAGTAGAAAAAAAATCATGTGACTATCCCGTATGTGCTAGAAGAGTATTTGACAAAACTTAATTTAGAAAAAAAATTGGGGCCTTCCCTGGTGGCACAGAGGTTGAGAATCCGCCTGCCAATGCAGAGGACACGGGTTCGAGCCCTGGTCCGGGAAGATCCCACATGCCGTGGAGCAACTAAGCCCATGTGCCAGAAGTACTGAGCCTGCGCTCTATAGCCCGCAAGCCACAACTACTGAGCCCGCATGCCTAGAGCCCCGTGCTCCGCAACAAGAGAAGCCACCACAATGAGAAGCCTGCACACAGCAACGAAGAGTAGCCCTACTCGCTGCAACTAGAGAAAGCCCGGCCACAGCAACAAAGACCCAACGCAGCCAAAAATAAATAAATAATAAATTTATTAAAAAAAAAATTGAATAAACAGGAAGTTAGAGTTCCTAAAACTATTAGACATCTGTGGCTCTCCAGGACTCCTGCTCTGTGAAGGGATTTCTCTGGTCTTTGGAGTCAGGGCAGCTGTGGATAGCTGCTACTTGTCAGAATGTGTCCACTGCAGACTACAGCATATATAGACACTATAGCCCAGGTCTGGTGTTTTGGGGACTTTCCAGCATTTAAACCCTCAACTTATTTGCACGGGGGTAATTCCCCATTGTAAGCACACTGGTGGGGGTTATTGTCTGATTTTTTTTTTTTGGCTGCGGGGCATGTGGGATCTTAGCTCCCGGACCAGGGATCGAACCCGCACCCCCTGCCTCGGAAGAGCGGAGTCTTAACCACTGGACCTCCAGGGAAGTCCCACTATTGTCTGATTTATTAGGAAGACCAAGGGAGCGCTTCCCACTCTCTGGAAGGTACAGAGTAGGCAACCAAATGCTTCCTCCTGGGGCTTTGAATTAGGGAGGAAAGAGGCAAGGACGTTGGAAATTAAGAGCACAACTGAAGGGGCGAAGGAATCACTGGCTTAGTGTTGAGTGGAGGGAGTGACCAGCGGGCTGGTGGCAGTGCAGCTTCCCAGCCTGGGTGGGACTTAAGAACATTCTCTCTGCTGTCTATTCTTGGCTTCCTGCCAACTGACAAGTTTCCATCCTTCCCATGCACTCTGTGATTTTCTTAGTTCAGTGGCCTTCCGTTAAATTCCTCCTTGGCTTCTTAGATCCGGAAGCAAGGCCTGTCATTTGCAAACCAGAGCCACTGCAGGAGACCCTCAGGAGTTCCCCTTCCTGCGGCCTGAGAGGAGTTTTCACGCCCATGAGGCAATTTTCTTTCTCCTCGTGATGCAGATTGGATTAACAGATGGTGACTTTCATCGTGATATCTTAAGCAAAATAGACTGAAGTCTTCTGTTTTGAAGACGTAGGCTGCGTTTGGTGGGAGGGAGGGGGGATGAGGAAGGAAGGAAATCTATTTGATTTGTAAAACTCCCCTGCTAAATGTACTTATCAGATGGAAATAAATCAAGTCTCCATCTATAAAGGACTGGATAAATAAACTATGGTACCTCCAGATAATGTGACAATATGCGTATCTAAAAAAAAAAAAAAAAAAAAAAAATAGAATTAGGAAGCTCTAGTTACCTAAATGGAGAATTTCCCAGGATACAGTCTTAAGTGAAAAAGGCAAGATACAGAACCATGTATGAGGATTTAACCTTCTGTGTGAGAAGATATAAAAATAAGAATAGGTATTCCTATTTTATTGTGTTTGCACAAACAAAACCACCCAAGATGTAGGGTGTAGGTGTGGAACTGAAACTTTTTCCTGTATGTGTATAAATTTTAAACACATTAACATATTACTTACTTAAAATTATATCTATATATAGATTATATGAGGCATGGAAAATACTTAGAACAATGGCTTCACGTCAGTACATGGTAATTATTATAAATATATAATACATATTAATATGATATAAAACATGCCATGGGAGGTTCTGGAAAGATACAAAAGAAATGGGTTCAGACCAGAGGGAAAGGAGGACTGGGCAACTGGAACACTGTCTACCCTTTTTGGTGTATTTTCTGAATCCTCTACCATGGTAAATATATTACCAAGTCAAACCACATAACGATGAATGCATTTTAACGAGCTATTTATAACCTGCCAGGCAAGGAGCCTTATGATGACAAATGAATACAGATGCCTTTCTCTACTGAGCTTCTAGGAGACTGGAGGAAGCCCATCACGAATGTCGCAGTTCGCTTTCACAGATAAAAATAGTGGGGATCAAACATCCACAGTTTGAAGGCTTGAAGGCCAAGATTGATTTAACCCCGTGTCCATGACCCGCAGGCATGGGATTTATCCCATACCTATCGTGGGGTGTCAGAGTTCTGTGAACCACAGAGTTCTGTGACCCCAGGAGGCTGGGGTCACCTCCAGGACGGCCACCTGGCCCAGCTAACCTCTGCAGGCCCTGTGGGACCTCAGAACACAGGAGGCTTCCATAAAAATACGTCGTTTCAGGTCATCTAGGGCTGAACCCAAGTTTTCACCACTTGCGGTCTCTCTTTCTAAATCTGTAGTTAAAAGGCGTTGGCCAGCCAAAAACACACATAAACAACTCAAGACAGTCTGCAGAGCTGGGCCCTGCTGGGGGTGAGGTTGGGGGGGGTGGGGAGCGCATCCGTGTTAGGGCGCCCTCTAGCGGACGGTGAGGGTAAATCACATTCAGCCTGGAAGTGGAACAGGGGCGTTTGTTTTCTTTTCCACGCAGTGGTCGAGCAAGCGGACAAGACCTAGAGAATGCTCGCTGCTCTTCGCACACATTCAAGGAGGCAGTGAGTAAGCAAACACCCACACTAGTTTTTTTTTTTTTTTTTTTCGTAGGGAAATAAAAGGATATGGAGGAGATGGGGGGGTTCTCTTTCAGGCTGAGTGGAAGTGCCTTCGGAGGGTGTGACATTTGAGCTGAGAGCTCAAGGATGAGGAGAAACCAGAGTCCAAGGAAGGCTGAACATTCCAGACAAAAGGAAAGAGCAAATGCCTTGAGGGAGATGGACCCCTCCCACCACCACCACCCGTGTGTTTATGAAACAGCAGGAAGGCCAATGTGGATGAATCCAGAGTGACCGCAGAACTGTGGTGGGAAATGAGGCAGATAAGGCGGTATTGTCACAAAGACAGATACACCAACCGATGAAACAGAAGACAGATTTCAGAGACACATACGCACATAGAAAGCCACCTGATCTATGAACAAATGCATGCAGCATTGCAGTGGAGAAAGGATGAACTTGTTTTTTCTGGTTTTTTTTTTTTGGGGGGGGGTGTTCTGCTGAGCCAGTGACACCTACCCCACACCGTATCCCCAAATAAATTTCCAGATGGCTTTTAGATCTAACTGAGAAAGATAAAACAGCGCATATTCAAGAATCAGACATTTTTGGGATATTGAGATTGGCAACGATTTCTTAACCAGGACATGGAAGCATCGTGTACAAATGAAAAGTGATAAATTGAACTAGAACTTCTATTGCTATAGACTGAATGTTTATGTCCCCCCAGCCCATTCATATGTTGAAATCCTAACCCCCAACATGATGGTATTTAGAGGTGGGGGGCTTTGGGAGGTGATTAGATCATGAAGGTGGAGCCCTTAGGAATGGAATGGATGCCATTATAAAAGACACCCTCTGGGCTTCCCTGGTGGCGCAGTGGTTAAGAATCCGCCTGCCAATGCAGGGGACACGGGTTCGAGCCCTGGTCCGGGAAGATCCCACATGCCCCAGAGCAACTAAGCCCGTGAGCCACAACTACTTAGCCTGCGCTCCAGAGCCCACAAGCCAAAACTACTGAGCCCACGCGCCACAACTACTGAAGCCTGTGCGCCTAGAGCCCGTGCTCCGCAACAAGAGAAGCCACTGCAATGAGAAGCCCGCGCACCGCAGATGAAGAGCAGCCCCCGCTCTCTGCAACTAGAGAAAGCCCGCATGCAGCAATGAAGGCCCAACACAGCCAAAAATAAATAAATAAATAAATAAATCTATTAAAAAAAATAATAATAATAAATAAAAGACCCCCTCACACTACTATATATAAAATAGATAAGGGCCAGGGAACTCTACTCAATACTCTGTAATGGCCTATAAGGGAAAAGAATCTAAAAAAGAGTGGATATATGTATATGTATAACTGATTCACTTTGCTGTACAGCAGAAACTAACACAACATTGTAAAGCAACTGTACTCCAACAAAAATTTAAAATAAAAAAAGGACCCCCTCAGAGCACCCCCTGGACCCTATGCTATGTGAGGACACAGGGGAAAAAAACCATCTATGAACCAGGAAGCAGGCCCTCACCAGTCCGCAAATCTGCTGGTGCCTTGATCTTGGACTTCCAGCCTCCAGAACCGCAAGAAATAAATGTCTTGTTTATAAGTTACCTGGTCTGTGGTATTCTATTATAGCAGCCGGAATGGACTGAGATATCTCTTCACCAAAAGTCACTTTTGATGAGGGCCAGGAGATCACTGTGGCACAAAGGAGCTGCTGAAGAAGAAGTGAGAAGCTATAAAAGGAGAGAAGAAGCCACTTTGTCTCTGGAGCCTGCGCACGAACTGGGACTTACCCCCGGTGCTGTGACAGTGAGGAAACTGAGCCTCTCCCAATAGGAGGAGATGTGGAGAGTCTGTTACAGTGACACTGGGCATCTGGAAGGCTTCAGAGAAACGCAGAGATTGAGGGTACTGTTGAGAGGAATGTGGGAGTGGCAACTGTGAGTTCAAAATGACCTCTCGGGCTTCCCTGGTGGCGCAGTGGTTGAGAGTCTGCCTGCCAATGCAGGGGACACGGGTTCGAGCCCTGGTCCGGGAAGATCCCACATGCCACGGAGCAACTAAGCCCGTGCACCACAACTACTGAGCCTGCGCGTCTGGAGCCTGTGCTCCGCAACAAGAGAGGCCGCGATAGTGAGAGGCCCGCACACCACGATGAAGAGTGGCCCCCACTTACCGCAACTAGAGAAAGCCCTCGCACAGAAACGAAGACCCAACACAGCCAAAAAAAAAAATTAAATAAATAAATAAATAAGTCAGGAGCTCTTAAAAAAATATGACCTCTCGGGCTTCCCTGGTGACGCAGTGGTTAAGAATCCACCTGCCAAAGCAGGGGACTTGGATTCGAGCCCTGGTCCGGGAAGATCCCACATGCCCCGGAGCAACTAAGCCCGTGAGCCACAACTACTGAAGCCTGCGTGCCTGGAGCCCGTGCTCCGCAACAAGAGAAGCCACCGCAATGAGAAGCCCGCCCATCTCAACGAAGAGTAGCCCCCGCTCGCCGCAACTAGAGAAAGCCTGCGCAATGAAGACCCAACGCAGCCAAACACAAATAAATTTTTTTTAAAAAGTGACCTCTCATGTCCAAATCCTCTGCACAGACTTTCTTGGCCTTATCATTCAGGGGGGAACATATGTTTTGGCTACATGGGTCTGGCTTCCAGGTTATGTATATCCCACACAGGTTGTGTGGTTTTCAGATGTCTCAGCGTCCCAGGACCCTCTGAGTCAGGAAACAGAGCAGACTTGAATGGGTAACTGGAGGAGAGTTTAACTTTATTTACAAAGGTGTGACCAGAGTGTAGGAAAATATCCAGGATCTGTTGTCCAGTAAAATCAACGAGCTGCAGAGTGGCTTAGGACTGAGCCATCATTTGTGTGAGGAAGGGTTGAAAAATAGGAATACACTTTCCTATTTTCTGGGTTTTGTGTAAACACTGGAAGAATGCATAAGAAACCCATCAAATGGTGGCATCTGAGGAAGAAAGGGAGACCAAGTATTTAGGTGTAGCAGCAGGGATGAGATCTTTTACAAAGTATACCTTTTCATATTCTTGGGATTTCTTAAACCCTTAGATGTGTTACCCATTTAGTAGTTCTATATTAATTAGGAGACTCAGATCAAGTAAAGCATTTAGATCAGTGCCTCAAAATTGTGACATCTTGCTACCTGTTAACTATTAAATCCATTTTTTGTATATGTAGTAATGAATTTCTGGAAAAAAGATAGAGGAAGGTGGTAAAAAGGGACGGGGATTGAGAAACTGGAAAACTGGGATGTTGGGGGGTGGACTTATTTGACTTAAAACTTTTCTTGAGATGTAATTGGCATATAACATTGTGTAAGTTGAATGTATACAATGTGTTGATTGATACATTGATATATTGCAATAAAATTGCCACCATAGCATATGTATTGATTTGATACATTTATCTATTGCAAAATGATTACACCGCAGTGTTAGCAAACACCTCTCTCAGGTCGCATAATTACCATTTCTTCTTCGTGGTGGGAAAAATTAAGATCTAGTCTCTTAGCAACTTTGAAGTTTACAGCACAGTATTGTTGACTATAATCATTGTGCTGTGCATTAGATCTCCAGCACTTATTTATCTGCTGGTACCCAGTTTGTACCCTGAAACATCATCTCCCCAATTCCCCCACCCCTCTGCCCTGGTAACCACCATTCTACTCTGTTTTTATCACTTCCAGCTTTTTAAGATTCCATATATAAGTGATGTCCTACAGTATTTGTCTTTCTCTGTCTGATTTATCTCACTTAGCATAATACCCTCAAGGTCCCTCTCTGTTGTCACAATCTTTTTTCTTTTTCTTTTTTTTTATTGAGGAATAATTGACCTATTACATTATGTTAGTTTCAGGTTACAACATAATGATTTGATATTTGTATATATTGCAAAATGATCACTACAATGTCTCATTAACATCCATCACTGCATGGTTACAATGTTTTTAAATTTATTATTTTTAATTTTTTTTTTTTTTTTTTTTGGCCACACCAGGCAGCTTGCAGGATCTTAGTTTCTCTGACCAGGGATTGAACCTGGGGCACAGCAGTGAAAGTGCTGAGTCCTAACCACTGGACCACCAGGGAATTCCCTATAATTTTTTTTCTTTCCTGTAATGAGAACTTCTAAGATCTGCTCTCTTAGCAACTTTCAAATATACACTACAGTATCATTAACTATCGTTACCATGCTGTATATTACACCCCCAGGACTGACTTATTTTATAACTGGAAGTTTGTACCAATTTGTAACCTTTTTTCTTATATGTCCACCGTTTTGTCCTTTGTCCTTTACCACGTAAATTATTACCGAGTCAGAAGCTGGGTACATAATTTCATCTGGCCAGCAGGGAACCTTAAGATTGGGAATGAAGGCAGATGCCTCCCTGTCACCCAGAGTCTGGAAGGAGACCTAGCGAGCTCACCCCTGGGGAGAAAACACGAGCTTCACTGCAAAGATCGAAATAGTGATAGCAAGGTGATTGCTGACGTGGCAAAGGGACAGCTGGAAGAAAGGCCAGAGTTTGAACCCAAGGGTCCATATCTCCAGATGTGGGCTCTCTCCCAGCACCTATCACTGGGATCTGGTTTCTGTGAGCCAGCCTGTGTCTACCCCAGCAGACTGGGAGCTGCTTCAGGGCTGGCATCACACCCAGTGCCTCTCCTGGAATGACGCTCCTAGGAGGTTTCCAGAATGATGTGTCATTTCCCAGATAAACTTAGGCCTGGAGAGTGAGAGACAGGGCTGGCCCTGGGGTCTCTCACCTCTGTGGTCGCTCTCTGTATATTCCTGGGCAGGAGTCTGGGGCAGGCTGTTTCAGGAAAGAAACTTACAGGAAAGAAAGGCAAGGTTTTTTGTCGTTGTTGTTTGTTTTTTAAATATTTATTTATTTATTTGGTTGCACTGGGTCTTAGTTGCTGCAGGCGGACTCCTTAGTTGTGGCTCTTGGGCTCCTTAGTCGTGGCATGCAAACTCTTAGCTGCGGCATGTGGGATCTAGTTCCCTGACCAGGGCCCCCTGCATTGGGAGCGTGGAGTCTTAACCACTGTGCCACCAGGGAAATCCAGAAAGGCAAAGTGTTACATGCAAATCTGCATCCTGTGAGGGTTCTTGTATGCTGAGATCTCCCTCTAGGGGGCTGTGATGGAAAAATGCATTTATCCCAGACGTTGATAAAGATGTAATAATTCTTTCCTCCAGCAATTATTTGTTGACTGCGCATAATGGTCATAGGCACGGGGATACGGCAGGGGATCAGACAGACACAGTCCTATAGACAATGGAATATTACTCAGCCATAAAAAAGAATGAAATCTTGTCAGTTGTGACAACATGCATAGACCTAGAGGGTACTGTCCTAAGTGAAATAAGTCAGACAGAGAAAGACAAATACTTTAAAAAGAAAAAAAAAAAAAAGAAAGGTACAAAATACCTTCCAGTTGCAAAATAAAAGAGTCACGGGTATGAAATGTGAGATGTGGGGAATATAGTTAGTAACTATATAACATCTTTGTATGGTGACATATTGTGATGAGACGTGTGATCATCTTGAAATGTATAGAAATAGCGAATGACTATGTTGAGTAACAGGAACTAACATTGTGTTGTGGGTCAACAACACTGTTGTTTCTATACTTCAGAAACAAACAGACTCATAGAAAAAGAGATCAGGTTTGCAGTTATCGGGAGGGAGTGGGGGGAACCGGATGAAGGGGATCAAAAGGTACAAACTTCCATTTATAACATAAATAAGTACTAGGGTGTCATGTACAACATGGTAAATATAATTAACCCTGCTGTACATTATATATGAAAATTGTTGGGTAAATCCTAAGAGTTTTCATCACAAGGAAAATTCTTTTTTCTATTTCCTTAATTTTGTATCTGTAGGAGATGATAGATGTTCACTAAACTTATTGTAATCATCACTTCATGAGGTTTGTAAACCAAATCATGAGGCTGCACACCTTAAACTTATACTGGGCCATGTGGTAATTATATCTCAATAAAACTGGAAGAAAATTTTTTTAAAAAGACAGACACGGGGGAATCCCCCGGGGGTCCAGTGGTTAGGACTCCACACTTTCACTGCTGAGGGCACGGGTTCAATCCCTGGTCAGGGAACTAAGGTCCCACAAGCCCTCAGCATGGCCAAACAAACAAACAAACAAAAAACCCCCAAAACCCAAAAATAACCCCAAAACAAAAAAACAAACAAAACCCCTGAAAAACAAAAACGAAAAACAAACAAAGATAGACACGGTCCATCAAAGGCCACATTCTAAGGAGACAGACAATACAGAGGCAAAGACAGGAATAAAATGCTTTCAAATATGAAAAGTGTCATAAATGTAAGTATGTATGGGGGTCCTGGGAGGGAGGGGATCCTACTTTAGACTGACCTGGCAGGCACTGGCCACGTCTGAGAAAGTAAATCTGAGCTGAGAACTGAAGGATAAGGAGGAAACAGTCCCCTAAAGATCCTAAGGGTGTCTGGACACAGGGAAGGATTAGCATAAAGACCCTACATAAAAGGGATTCGACCTAAGTGGATGAAAAACAGCCCCAAGGCTATTGTAGCGGGGCCACTGGAGAGAGACAATGGGCCAGGATGTAGGAAATGAAGCAGCCCCGGTTAGCAGGAGCCAGATTTACCGAAGGAGTTTTTAGAACATGATAAAGACTCTGGCTTTTGTTCAGAGAGGAAGGGGAAGCGATTAGATGCTTTTTAAACTGGAAATGACATAATCTGATTTCTGTGCTTGAGAGAGTCTTGCTGGGTGGAGAAAAGACAGCAAAGTGGTGACAAGGAAGCCAGAAAGCCAGGTGAGGAGGCCAGAGAAGACCTTGGGAATGTCTTTGGGGTCTTAAGGGAAAGATGTCGGTGATCTACAGTGGGTGATTGCAGGGGACGGAGAGGTAACGGGAGATTCTTTCACTCGGCCAATATTTACAGAGTCCATTGTGCCCTGTTCCGGGCACTGCAGATAAAGCCATGAAGGGAACAAAATCCCTGTCCTCCTGGGGGTTCCTCTTCTACGAGGGGAGGCTGATATATATATATATATATATATTTTATTCATTCATTCATTCATTTAGCTAGCTAGCTAGCTAGCTATGCTGGGTCTTAGTTGCGGCATGTGGGATCTAGTTCCCTGACCAGGGATCGAACCTGGGCCCCTTACATTGGGAGCGCAGGGTCTTAACCACTGGACCACCAGGGAAGTCCTGGGGAGGCTGATAATTAACCACAGGAGCACGTAGGCATAGCCCATGACATCAGACAGTGACACAGGCAATGAAGAAAGATAAAGCAACCTAGGATAGTAGGAGGGGCTTAGGATTCCAAGTCACCAGCAATTGTAGGCCAGGTGATCCGAAGAGGCCTTTCTGGACATGATGCTTGACCTGGGGCCTGAATGCCTCGAGGAAGAGAATTCCTGGGAGAGGGACTAGCAAGTCCGGATGTGTGGAGGTGGGAGTGGGTTTGACTTGTTCTAAAAAGAGTGAAATGGACAGTGTGGTTGGAGGAAAGTAAAAAAGGGCAAGAGGAATAAAAAAAAATGAGGTCTGGGGCTTCCCGGGTGGCGCAGTGGTTAAGAATCCGCCTGCCAATGCAGGGGACATGGGTTCAAGACCTGGTCCGGGAAGATCCCACATGCTGCGGAGCAACTAAGCCCATGTGCCACAACTACTGAGCCTGCACTCTAGAGCCCGCAACACAACTACTGAGCCCGTGAGCCACAACTGCTGAGCCTGTGCTCTAGAGCCCCCAAGCCACAACTGCTGAAGCCCACGTGCCACAACTACTGAGCCCACGCGCCACATCTACTGAAGCCCGCGTGCCTAGAGCCCATGCTCCGCAACAAGAGAAACCACCGCAAAGAGAAGCCCGCGCACTGCATCAAAGAGTAGCCCCCGCTTGCCGCAACTAGAAAAAGCCCTTGCGCAGCAATGAAGACCCAACGCAGACAAAAATAAATAAATTAAATAAATAAATTTATAAAAAATACTATACTAATAAAAATAATAATATATTTTTTAAAAAATGAGGTCTGAGAGCTGGCACAGTTGGAGGGAGATACATTTTTTTTCATTTTTAAATGCATATTTTATTTTAGAATTGTTTTAGAGTTACAGAAAAAAATGTGACATAGTACATAATTCCCATATACCTCACACCCAATTTCCACTCTTCACATCTTGCATTTGTGTGGCATATTTGTCACAATTAATGAACCAATATTTGTACATTATTATTCACTAAAGTCTATACTTTTTCAGGTTTCCTAAATGTCCTTTTTCTGTTCCAGGTTCCTTCCAGGATACTACATGACATTTAGTCCTCATATTTCCTTAGGTCCCTCTTAGCTGGGACAGTTTCTCAGACTTTCCTTGTCTTTGATGACCTTGAATGTTTTGAGGAGTACTGGTCAAGAATTTTGCAGAATATCCCTTGACTGGGGTTTACCTGATGTTTTTCTCATGATTAGATTGTGGTTACGGGTTTCTGGAAGGAAGATCACAGGTAAAGTGCTATTCTCATCAGATCATGTCAAGGATGCGTGCTATCAACATGACTTACTACTGATGATGTTGACTTTAATCACCGGGCTAAGGTAGTCCTTGCCAGATTTGGAGGGAGATACATTTGCAAAATATTGGGTTGGCCAAAAAGTTCGTTTGGGTTTTTCTGTAAGATGTTATAGCAAAACCCGAACGAATTTTTTGGCCAATCCAATAGATCTGAGAGGACTCAGCTATGGGTCCCAGCGGAGCTACCCCATGAACAACTCAAGTTAGTTGACAGCGGTCACTCACGTTGTCAGGAGTGAAGTCCCCTCTATCTGGCAATCCTAGCTCATAAGGCATTTTGGAGGAATATGAGCTTAAATACATATATGTGCGTGTGCGCACACATGGACAGATAGTCTTATTAGAGGAGACTAATTTTAGGGGGGTTATAGACTCATTTAGTCAAGAATAAATCCATCCAGGGATTATGGGCTGAGATCATCTGAGAAGCCAATAGTTCCAGGTAATGCTGACTCAGTCTTTTGATGGTTTAGAGACATCTATTCAAAATAAGATTGCCTAGTTATTCAGTCAGGTGTATAAGGAAGGCAATATTGTTGGGAGAGAAATCTTCTGTGGACCTGAACATCCCTGCATGTTGTTTTTCGGTATGTCAGGAATGCAAGGACTTGCCACTCTTTTTTTGTTTTTTAATTTTTGGCTGTGTTGGGTCTTTGTTGCTGGGTGTGGGCTTCCTCTAGTTGCGGCGAGCGGGGGCTACTCTTCGTTGGGGTGCGCGGGCTTATTGCGGTGGTTTCTCTTGTTGCAGAGCTTGGGCTCTAGGCGCACGGGCATCAGTAGTGGTGGCACTCAGGCTCAGTAGTTGTGGTACACAGGCTTCGTTGTTCCACAGCATGTGGGATCTTCCCGGACCAGGGCTCAAACCCGAGTCCCCTGCATTGACAGGTGGATTCTTAACCACTGCGCCACCAGAGAAGCCTGGACTTGCCGCTCTTTACCTGGCCATTTCTTAGGGTGGCATTTGCCACAAGTGACCTTGATGGATGAGGGAATGTCTCCTTTTGGAACAAAGAACAGTGTTCCTAGCAAAGAGGTGGATTCTCCCAAGCTTAGTGTCCTTCAGCTATGACACAAATGATTGCAAGTGTGGAATCCAGCTGGGCCCCTCTGTGTTGCCAGGTGGGATTTGGGGGCTAGAAGAACTGACATAAACGTGGTGTTCATGCTGCCTGCTGTGCTGTGAGCAATATATCTTTTGTCTCTGACCCAGGAGTCTCGTGTCTTCCGCTAGCATCCATGCAACAGGAACAAGACAACTTATTCGTTTGTACCGCTGTAAAATCCTGGACCCTGTAAATATGCCCTTGAGAAATGGATTGCTAAGATCTCTGAGAGGTTCCCCAGTGGGTGTGGGCTCAGACACTCTACATTCCAGACTGTGAGTGATACAGTCATAGCTCCCATTCAGAGTTAAGAGATCAGTCTCTGAAAGATTTGGAAGAATGCCTGGAACATAGTAAAAAAAGGTTAAAAGAAAGGCACTGTTCTCCTTAGAGTTATTAAGGCATGTTATTAAGGCATGCAGATGCATACATTCAAAGGAAGAAGGGCTCATCTGAGGATCTTCTGGAAAGTAAATGAACATAGCCAGGGGATTTGGGCTAAGGTAGTCTGGGAAGCAGATGAACTCACTTGGGAGTTTGTCCTCTTACACTTGGAAAAGTTGCTCGTCCAGGGGTCATAGCTAATAGGATGATGGGAAGCATGGTTATTTGTGTTTATATCTATATGTAAATAGAGATTGATTTTATTATAAGGAATTGGCTCGTGCAATTACGGAGACTGACAAGTCCCAAGGTCTGCCTTTAGCAAGCTGGAGACCCAGGAGAGCTGATGGTGTAGTTCTAGTTCAAGGCTGGCAGGCTCAAGACCCAGGAAGAGCCAATATTTTAGTCTGAGTCCAAAGTCAGGAAAAAAAAAACAAACAGTATCCCAGCTCAAAGGCACTCAGACAGAAGGAATTCTTTCTCACTCAGCCTTCTTCTATTCAGGCCTTCACCTGATTGGACGAGGCCCACCCCTATTACAGAGGGCAATCTGCTTTACTCAGTCTACTGATTCAAATGTTAATCTCCTCCAGAAACACCTTCACAGACACATCCAGAGTAATGTCTGGGCACCTCGTGGTCTAGCCAAGTTGACACATTGGATTAACCATCACACTCAACCTTTATTCTGAGCTTCAGAGGACCGAGCTCTGCTTCTGAACTTCCCTTGATACATGTCTTTGGAAGTGTGCAGGGACAGGTTGAATAGCATCATGGTTAGGAGCAAGGGCACCAGTGGAGACAGCCTAGGTTCAAACCCTGTCTCCACCATTTAACAGTGAAATGCCTGTTATATATTTTCTGCAAAGATGGCTGCAGACAGCTCCTCCCAGATCTGGGTAATCCTGTTGCTTCTTCCATCAAGAAGTGGAGTTTGTACTCGACATAAAATAGATAAGCAATTAAGGATCTCCTGTACAGCACAGGGAACTATATTCAATATCTTGTAACAACCTATAATGGAAAATAATTTGATATATCTATATCTATATATATCTATATCTATATATCTGAATCACCTTGCTGTACAGCTGAAACTAACACAATATTGTGTTTTTGTCTTTTTTTTTTGGCTTTGTGGCTTGTGAGATCTTAGTTCCCTGACCAGGGATCAAACCTGAGCCCACAGCAGTGAAAGCGCCTAGCCTTAACCACTGGACCGCCAGGGAAGTCCCTAACACAATACTGTAAATCAACTATACTTCAATTTAAAAAGAAAAGTAGGGGCTTCCCTGGTGGTGCAGTGGTTGAGAATCTGCCTGCTAATGCAGGGGACACGGGTTTGCGCCCTGGTCTGGGAAGATCCCACATGCCACGGAGCAACTAGGCCCGTGAGCCACAACTACTGAGCCTGCGCGTCTGGAGCCTGTGCTCCGCAACAAGAGAGGCCACGATAGTGAGAGGCCGGCGCACCGCGATGAAGAGTGGCCCCCGCTTGCCGCAACTAGAGAAAGCCCTAGCACAGAAACGAAGACCGAACATAGCAATCAATCAATCAATCAATCAATTAAAAAAAAAAAAGAAAAAAGAAAAAATAAAATAAAATATCCATGGTTGAAAAACAAGTATATATATATTTATAAAAAAAAAAAAAAAAAAAGAAAAGTAATGGAGTTTGTTCCCCTCCCCTTGAATGACTTGTTTGGGCCAGTAGAATACGGTGGAGTGACACCGTGTGACTTCCCAGCCTTGAGAAGCTTTGCGACTTCTGTTTTCTTTTTTTTAATTAATTAACTAAAATTAATTAATTAATTTTATTTTTGGCTGCATTGGGTCTTCCTTGCTGCATGTGGGCTTTCCCTAAGTTGTGGCGAGTGGAGGCTACTCTTTGTTGCGGGGCATGGGCTTCTCATTACGGTGGCTTCTCTTGTTGCAGAGCACGGGCTCTAGGTGTGCAGGCTTCAGTAGTTGTGGCATGCAGGCTCAGTAGTTGTGGCACGTGAGTTCAGTAGTTGTGGCTTGTGGGCTCTAGAGCACAGGCTAAGTAGTTGTAGCTCACGGGCTCAGTAGTTGTGGCATGTGGGCTCAGTAGTTGTGGCTCACGGGCTCAGTAATTGTGGCTCACGGGCTCTAGAGTGCAGGCTCAGTAGTTGTGGTGCATGGGCTTAGTTGCTCCGTGACATGTGGGATCTTCCCAGACCAGGGCTTGAACCCGTGTCTGCTGCATTGGCAGGTGGATTCTTAACCACTACGTCACCAGGGAAGCCCCGCGACTTCTGTTTTCACCCTCTTGGAAATCAACCAGCAGCTAAGAAAGCTTGAGCTGAATGATAAGAGAGTACATGGAGGATGAAAAATCTCAGTGTTCCAGTTACCCCACTGAGCCAAGGCCCCAGGCATTTAAATGAGGCCATCTCGGACCTTCCAGCCTGACTTATCCACCAGCTGAATGCAGCTGCATGAGGGACCATTCAACACGGCACAGAGCCAAAGAACCGCCCTGCTGAGCCCGATCAACCCAGGGAAACAGGGATATAAGAAATCGTGATTCATGCCACGGAGCAGCTGGGCCCGTGAGCCACAATTGCTGAGCCTGCGCGTCTGGAGCCTGTGCCCCGCGACGGGAGGGGCCGCGCGATAGAGAAAGGCCCGCGCACCGCGATGAAGAGCGGTCCCCGCACCGCGATGAAGAGTGGCCCCCGCTTGCCGCAACTGGAGAAAGCCCTCGCACGAACCGAAGACCCAACACAGTCAAAAATAAATAAATAAATAAATTAATTAATTAAAAAAAAAAAAAAAAAAAAGAATACTATAAAAAAAAAAAAAAAAAAAAAAAAAAAAAAGAAATCGTGATTGCTTGAAGCTTTTCGGATTTTGAGAAGCCTGTTACACAGCAGCAGGTGACTAGGAGTAACCTCGGGCAGATTACTTCAGCTCTCAGTGATAATACAAAGTCCCAGGGCTACTGGACGGTCAAACGATTTAATGCACCTGAAGTACTTAGATCATAGCCTAACATCTAGTCATATGCTCAATAAATGTTACCTACTATGGTGATTCAACTTCGATAATACGAGATGCACCAGGCAAAGCTAGTTTGTATCAGAAGCTTGTTTCAGGCTGTCACCCCAGGGCTTATTCATTCTGTGGAAATCAGAAATAAGGATGACGAGGACTTCCCTGGTGGTGCAGTGGTTAAGAATCCTCCTGCTAATGCAGGGGACACGGTTCTATCCCTGGTCCGGAAGATCCCACATGCCACAGAGCAACTAAGCCCGTGTGCCACAACTACGGAGCCTGTGCTCTAGAGCCCGCGAGCCACAACTACTGAAGTCCACGTGCCACAACTACTGAGTCCACATGCCACAACTACTGAGTCCATGTGCCACAACTACTGAGCCCACACACCTAGAGCCCGTGCTCCGCAACAAGAGAAACCACCGCAATGAGAAGCCTGTGCACCGCAATGAAGAGTAGCCCCTGCTCTCTGCAACTAGAGAAAGCCAGTGCACAGCAATGAAGACCCAACACAGCCAAAAATAAAGTAAAAAAGAAAGAAAGAAATTAAAAAGAAGTAAGGATGATGAGCCCTATCATTGATCAAAATAATCATTGAAACCAGATGCCAAAGGTTTCAACTTGCAGTTAGTAAGAAAACCTTCAGACAGTCCTTTTTTTTTTAATTTAATTTTTATTTTATATTGGATTATAGTTGATTTACAATGTTGTGTTAGTTTCAGGTGTACAGAAAAGTGATTTAGTTATACATACACATATATCCATTCTTTTTCAGATGATTTTCCCATATAGCAGACAATCTCTAAGTACAGAAACCACTGACCCAAGTGAACACTGGGTTAGTCATTTGTCTTTATGTAGATAGCAAAGAAAAATGTTCGCAGATATTTATATACCCAATGTCTTAAAATTAGAGTCCAAAACACATTTCTTCCATAGCTGCCATCACAAAAGATAATACTTTTACAACATTCATAGATTTTTTAACAGTCCCAAGGATTATAAACTTGAAACCTTGAAACTATGACTTTTAGTAATGAAATATGTTAAGATGTTTGTTGTGAAATATTCTGCTGATGAAAGGCTGTGAACCAAGCTTGTGAAATGAAGGTAAGTTTGCTAAACAAACTTGTGATAATGCACCACTAGCTGCTATCATTTTAGAACATTGCTGAGGTAGTTTTAAGTATCTTAACCGGTATAAAAGACTGCATAGATTATCTTAGAATTTGGAACAAATATAAAGTCATTCTTCCTTGTAAAGTTATTCTGTGCGTAGAATAAATAAATGACTGACAGGTAAGTTTAGAACAATGGTTCTCAACTGGGGATAATTTTGCTCCCTGTTTTAAAAATATAGGCTTTGTTATTATCCAGGTATGGTGAGGCCAACAGATCAGGGTACCACTGCCATTGAAAAACATAGTTTGTTATGGTGATACAGTAAGAAATATGTATTTGATGTTTGTCCCCAGTTCCTGACACATAGCTTCTAAAACCCTTGTAATTTCCTGAGTGATGGGGGTGAGAGGTGCATCATTTGTTTTAATATTTGGTCTTTGTCCAAGACAGCTCATAAAACCCTGGACTCTCCAGAGTCCTAAGAATGCCTTTTTGGGGACTTCCCTGGTGGTGCAGTGCTTAAGAATCCACCTGCCAATGCAGGGGACAGGGGTTCGAGCCCTGGTCCAGGAAGATTCCCACATGTCGCGGAGCAACTAAGCCCGTGCGCCACAACTGCTGAGCCCACATGCCACAACTACTGAAGCCCGCACACCTAGAGCACATGCTCTGCAACAAGAGAAGCCACCACAATGAGAAGCCCACGCACCACAAGGAAGAGTATGCCCCTCTCGCCACAACTAGAGAATGTCTGTGCACAGCGACGAAAACCCAACGCAACCAAGATAAATAAATAAACAAATTTATTAAAAAACAAAAAAAAGGTAGGGTTATAGTCACAGATCCCAAGAGGAGGGGGCCCGCCATGCCCTGGGGCAGCCCCAGGGTCAGCCAGGAGGCAGAGGGGAGTGAGGGGAAGACAGGGCAAGTGCCCTTACTGTGATTTCCATGGGAAGGAACAGGTGAGGCAGGGTAAATAGATTTAGGTTGTCTAGTTTGAATAACTGCAGCAGACTCTACGGCCTAGGGACAGCCCTTAGCTGTCTGGCACCTGGCCCTGGGGTGACTAGGTCAGGGAAATAGTGGCCCAGGGTGTAACAGCCTAGTAAAGGAGGCGGTTGAGGGGCTGGGCTCTGGGTCGGATGGTGTGCATACAAAAGGCATGCACAAAGGCAGGTTGTTTGCTATCTCTAGGAATTAGCTAGTCCTGACCTGGGTAATCCCTCCAAGGTCAGCAAGACCCCAACATGTCAAAGCATCAAAATCACAGAAAAAAAAGAGAGAATTAATACATACCCTCCCCCCACCCCGCCAGGAGACAAGTTCAATGTCACGAGACATTCTTGGTTGGGACCATTTAGAGGAGGGGCGAGGGGTGCTATTGGCGTCTAGTGGGTGGAAACCAGGGATGCTGGTCAACATCCCACAATGCCCAGGACAGCCCCCCTCCCCCACCTGCGGATGAGCCAGCCCCAAACGTCAATTGTGCTGAGGTTGAGAAATCCTGGTTCAGAGCAAAATGCAAAGCCTTATTTCCCCAATTAACAGTTGATTAATTAAATAAATAGTTTCCTGATTCAGTAGACTTTTCTTGTTCCAGACCTTGCAACGGAACACGGGGGCAGAAACAAATTGGATGGACTTGGAGGGGCATATAATCTGATATAACTGGCTGACTCAAGACCCAGATGTTCAAAATGCACTGTGAGAAAAGCTCTAGAAAGAGCGGAATGGAGTGAGAGTTCCACATGTCAACTGTTTATATTCCTCTTCCTGGGTCTTTGATTTGATGAGAAAACATGAGTAATTGTTTTGCTCTGCAACACATAGGCAGCATCTGCTGTATGTTCCAAGCTCCTGCCTAGATCTTGTGAGCATTCCATATACATTTGTCGATCAAATCATATATGCCTGTATGAATGACTGTGCGTTCGGTAGGTGCATGAGTATTTGATGAATAAACAGTTGAATGAATGAAAGGAAATCATGAATATATTTTCGAGGAATTATGAATACATTTAAAGAGAGGTAAGAATGACTTGTTTTTTAATGCCATTTGCAGCAACATGCATGGACCTAGAGATGATCATACTAAGTGAAGTCAGACAGAGAAAGACAAATATCATATGATATCATGTATATGTGGAATCTAAAATATGACACAAATGAACTTATCTACGAAACAGAAACAGACTCATAGACATAGAGAACAGACTTGTGGTTGCCAAGGGGGAGGGGGGTGTGGGAGGGATGGATTGAGAGTTCGGGATTAGCAGACGCAAACTATCATATATAGGATGGAGAAACAACAGGGTCCTACTGGATAGCACAGGGAACTATATTCAGTATCCTGTGAGAAACCATAATGGAAAAGAATATGAAAAAGAATGTATAACTCAATCACTTTGCTATACAGCATAAATTAATACAACATTGTAAATCAACTATACTTCAATAAAATACATTTTAACAATTAAAAATATTTTTTAAAATAAGGATGACTTGTTTTTGAATCTCCCTAATTCCTTCATTAAAAACCAAACACCAAGGGAGGGAGATGCAAGAGGGAAGAGATATGGGGACATATGTATATGTATAACTGATTCACTTTGTTATAAAGTAGAAACTAACACACCATTGTAAAGCAATTATACTCCAATAAAGATGTTAAAAATTAAAAAAAAAAAAAAGACCACCACCCCCCCTAAAAAAAAAAAAACCAGCAAACACAGCAAGTAAAAATACCTACAGACAACATTTTTGGTAAAACTAGGTGAACCCCAGTGAACCCTAGAATACAAACAGATGGGCTCAACCAAATACAAATTTCTTATTCTAAATCACAAATAAAATAATAGCAGTTATGAGCAAACAAATATGTAAAATTGGAAATCTCAGAAAGGAGATGGGTGGGGGAAAAAAATGACATAAACAGGAGACGACAAGGGTCAGAAAAGGACTAGAAACTTTAAAAAAGACATTTTACAAAACACCAGATAAACTATAAGAAGCACGAGAATGAATAGACCCACAGAAAATAGAGTAAGTGAAACTGTTGTCAGAAAGAAGAAAAACAATCCAATATGAATGAAGAGATTAAAACTATTCAAGGGAAAGTGATAGAAATAAGGGAGAGACAAAGAATATCCCAAAATACCATAATAGAAATAAGCTGAAGGGACTTCCCTGGTGGTACAGTGGTTAAGAATCCACCTGCCAGTGCACGGGACACGGGTTCGAGCCCTGGTCCAGGAAGATCCCTCATGCCACAGAGCAACTAAGCCCGTGTGCCACAACTACTGAGCCTGCACTCTAGAACCTGCGAGCCACAACTACTGAGCCCGCGTGCCACAACTACTGAAGCGGGCACGCCTAGAGCCTGTGCTCTGCAGCAAGAGAAGCCACTGCAACGAGAAGCCCGCGCACCGCAGCAAAGGGTAGGCCCCACTTTCCACAACTAAAGCCCACACACAGCAATGAAGACCCAACACAGCCAAAAAAAAAGAAGAAATAGCTGAAGAAGAAAACCAAAACAATGGAACAAGTCATAAAAATCATAATCTAATAAACTTTCTTGAAAGAAAGAATTTGAAATTGAAGGACCAAGAATATAACTAGGAAATTGGCCAAAAAGAGTCATCTGTAAGACACACTCTAGGAGAACTACTAGTTTTTTGGGTTTTTTTAAGAGGAAAATAATTATTTGCACATCTGAGCAATAGATCACGTTAACTTAGAAGGGAAAGAAAAGCAGATTAGCATCAGATTTTTTGATGTTCTAGGAGAGAGTGGTTTAACAATTGTATGATACTTAGCAGCATATTAAAAAAAAAAATCTTGACCAAGTGGGGCTTATTCTAGAATGCAAAGATGGCCAAAATTAGGAAATCATTAATAAAATTTATCATCTTAACAGAGCTAAGAAGAAAAAAATCACATGATCATCCCCAGATATGCTAAAAGGACATTTGACAAAATTGAATAACTATTCACTTTAACATGCAATTAAATATGAAGTGATAGTTCTTTAAAATATTGATAGATAGCCCAAAATTCAGGATCTCAATGAGCAAATATTAGAGGCTGTAATACAAATAACACTAGTGTCTAAATTTCAATCAGGGACAAGAATGCCCACTATTTTCACTGCTATTTACCACAGAGAACATGTTTTCCATTGTGTGAAAATCTAATGAGATCTCACTCACCTGCCCTGAGATTGTTCTGGGTATCATAGAGCCAACAGGTGAAAGTAATTCAGTTATAAGTGACTCAGCACATTATTTGCCAAATATTCTTTGCATACCTACAGTTTTTAGGCATTCTTTTAGGTACGAGGGATAACACAGTGAGCTGGAATAGAAGATGATCCTGTGGTCAGGTTGACAGTTGTACCCCACATTCCATTTTGTCTCCTGCCAGGATGAATAGCTGTGACTTTCGTCCTGACTCCAGTTGGGATTGTCTGAGGAAAACCACACAGGGAGCATAAACCTATTCCTTTCTCTGCCCCAGACTCAGACCTGTGGGGATAATCTCAAGGTAGCACAATGCACTATTTGATACAGCTATGAACTAGTGGAGGGAAGAAGGGACACTTTCTTAGCTGGTGTTTTCTTTCTCCCCCTTCCTCCTTCCAGACTAAGAAGTTAATTGCTTACCCTGCCTTTAAATATACATTCTATCCAGTAGCATTGAAAACATCTGTTCCCTTAGTAAAGCGTTGAACCACTTACCAGAATCAAGTACACAAGTAGCTGGCTGAAGAGGTATTGAAGCCCTGCTGAAGATCTTAAACATGTGACCACCTTGATTTCCAAACTGCCACCTGACCTTGTGAACTTGCTTTACTCTGCTGGTAATCACTGGGTTTTAACAATTAAGAAGGTTTTTTTTTTTGCCCTCTAAAAGAACAATGCAGTCCTTAAAACTTGTATTTCTCAGTGCTTTGCTAAGATATCCGAAATTTTCTACTCTGCTAGGTGGTGAGTCATGCCATGGTTTGTTGAGATTATTTCCATTTGCTCTCACTTACTCAACTTTACTCAGGGGTGAGTCATTTAAAAGATTACAGGGGCTTCCCTGGTGGCGCAGTGGTTGAGAATCCTCCTGCCAATGCAGGGGACACGGGTTCGAGCACTGGTCTGGGAAGATCCCACATGCTGCGGAGCAACTGGGCCCGTGAGCCACAACTACTGAGCCTGTGCGTCTGGAGCCTGTGCTCCGCAACAAGAGAGGCCGCGATAGTGAGGGGCCCGCGCACCGCGATGAAGAGTGGCCCCTGCTCGCCGCAACTAGAGAAAGCCCTCGCACAGAAACGAAGACCCAACACAGCCAAAAATAAATAAATAAATTTATACATTAAAAAAAAAACCCACAATTCTCTCAATACATAAAGAATATAACTCCAGACATTATGGAGGAGATGTATAAGAAAGCTCATGCTGCAGTACGAGAGAATACAGTGAATGAGAAGAAGCCTGAGAAAGAAGTTAAAGAGAAGAGGTGGAATCGTCCAAAAATGTCACTTGCCCAGAAGAAAGATCGGGTAGCTCAGAAGAAGGCAAGCTTCCTTAGGGGTCAGGAAAGGGCTGCTGAGAGTTAATAAAACAAACCACAATTTCTGTGAAGATTTTTCAGATAAAGACAATAATAAACTTGTTGACCAAGTAGGAAAAAAAAAAAAAAAGAATAAAACATTACAGGCAACACTAAATCAGTTTCCCTTCCACCTGGGGCAAGGCTGGCTGTGGCCGCTGCTGTGGTGCCGGAGCGCCCTCTGGTGGTGATACTAATCCCCTGCAGTCTCGGGCCAGTCCTAGTTTGGCGCCCTGAGACAGAGGTCAGAGGTCCCTCGATAAAGCTCAAAAATAGGGCCACTTTTCACAGTCCCCTTGGAAAATAATTCAAAATTTGATTACCACCATCCGAGGAAGCTCCAAATTAAAATAATATTTCTCTTTCCCTAATCGACTGCTGGTCAATTAAGACAAAATTCTTTCTGATTTGCAGGTTCTGTTAACGAGGTAACTTCAGCCTCCATCTGCTCACATGGAAAAGCTGAGGCCTAGATTCCCTCATGTTTCCTTCAACTCTCTTGAGCACATTCACGTGTGGGGCATTAGAGAGTTATCAGGGCAGCTAACACTGGCCCCAAGAGTAAGTACGAACTTTGCCCAGCAAAACTTCCCCTAAAACTAACTGGATGGGAGATTTATTCTACATGCACATTTTCCTCACACTTCAGCATTTCTAAAATTGGGATGCATCTTGTTACTGAAGGTATATTATTTAGCACTGGGGTTCAAGAAGGAGTGGCCATAAAGGCAAGGAAGCAACTGAAATGTCTTCATAGATGAATGAATGGATAAAGGAGGTGTGGTATATATGTACAGTGGATGAAACATTGCCATTTGCAGCAACATGGATGGACCAAGACATTATCATACTAAATAAAGACAGTCAGACAGAAAAAGACAAATAATATATGATAACACCTACTTGTGGAATCTAAAAAAACAGTACAAACGAATGTATATACAAAAGAGAAACAGCCTCCCAGACATAGAACATAAATTTATGGTACAAAAGGGGAAGGTGGGAGGGATAAATTAGTAATTTGGGATTAGTAGATAACCACTCATATATAAAATAGATAAACAGCAAGGATTTACTGTATAGCCCAGGGAAATGTTTACTATCTTGTAACAATCTGTAATGGAAAGGAATGTAGATAGTTGAATCACTTTGCTGTATACCAGAAACTAACAATGTTGTAAATCAACTACACTTCAATGAAAACAATATTACCGGAAACACTTGGTTAGTTTCCCTACCTCATGGTGCAAAGCTGACTGTGTCCGCGCCTGTGGTGTTGGAGCGCCTTCTCGTGGTGACACTAATCCCCTGCAGGCTGGGGCCAGTCCTGGCCTGGAGCTCTGAGACAGAGGTCAGAGGTCCCTCTACAAATCTCAAAATAGGGTCACTTTTCACAGTCCTCCTAGAAAATAATTCAAAAATGGATTACCACCGTCCGAGGAAGCTCCAAATTAAAAAAAATTTCTCTTGTCCCAATTGACTGCTGGGCATTTAAGATAAAATTCTTTCTGATTTGCAGGTTCTGTTAACGAGGTAACTTAAGCCTCCATCTGCTCCCATGGAAAAGCTGACGCCTAGATTCCCTCGTGTTTCCTTCAACTCTCCTGAGCACATTCACGTGTGGGGAATTAAAGAGTTACCAGGAGGGCTGGCACTCATCCCAAGAGTCTTAAGTACTCACTTTGACCAGCAGAATTTCTCCTAAAACTAACTGGATGGAAAACTTTTCTACATACACATTTTTTTTGAACTTTAGCATTTCCAAAATTGGGATGCATGTTGTCGCAGAGGGCATATTACCATTGGGTTTCAAGAAGGAGTGGCCATAAAGGCATTGAAGCAACTAAAATATCCTTCATAGATGAATAGATACAGCTGGTGTGGTATATATATACAATGGAATATTCCTCAGTCATAAAAAAGAATAAAGTATTGCCATTTGCAGCATCATGGATGTACCTAGAGATTTTTCCTAGTAAGTGAAGTAAGACACACAGGGCAAGTCAAATATTATCTGATATCACATAAATGTGTGGTCTAAAAATAATGCAAACGAATCTATTACAGAACCTGAGACAGAGTCAGAAACATACAATACAACATATGGTTACCAAAGGGAAAAGGGAGGGAGGGACAAATTAGGAGTTTGGGTTTAACAGATACACGCTATTATCATATATAAACTAGATAAACAAGAAGGATTTACTGTATAGCACAAGGGCCTGTATTCAATATCTTGCGATAACCTTATAATGAAAAGGAATCAAAAATGAAAGAATATAGAGGCGTATATATACGCATGTAAAAGTGAATTAACCTGCTGACACCTGTAACTATCACCATATTGTATAGCAACTACACTTCATTTAACAAAGAAAGAACATGGGGCAACCCTTGGTTAGGTTCCCTTCCTCCTGCTGCAAGGCTGGCTGTGTCTGCTCCTGTTGTGTTGGGGCGCCCTCTCGTGGTGACACTGATCTCACGCAGGCTGGGGCCAGTCCTGGCCTGGAGCTCTGAGACAGAGGTCAGAGGTCCCTCTATAAAGCTCAAAAGAAGGCCACTTTTCACAGTCCCCTTGGAAAATGATTCAAAATTTGATTACCACCATCCAAGGAAGCTCCAAACTAAAAAAACTTCTCTTGCCCTAATCGATTGCTGGGCAATTAAGATAAAATTCCTTCTGATTTGCAGGTTCTATTAACTAGGCAACCTCAGCCTCCATCTGCTCCTATGGAAAAGCTGAGGCCCAGATTCCCTCGTGTTTTCAACAACTCTCTTGAGCACATTCACGTGTGGGGCATTAGAGAGTTATCAGGACAGCTAGCACTAGTCCCAAGAGGAAGTACGAACTTTGACCAGCAAAACTTCTCCTAAAACTAACTGGATGGGAGAGTTGTTCTACATGCACATTTTCCTCACACTTCAGCATTTCTAAAATTGGGATGCATCTTGTAACTGAAGGTATATTAGCACTGGGGTTCAAGAAGGAGTGGCCATAAAGGCAAGGAAGCAACTGAAATGTCTTCATAGATGAATGAATGGATAAAGGAGGTGTGGTATATATGTACAGTGGAATATTCCTCAGTCATAACAAAGAATGAAACATTGCCATTTGCAGCGACATGGATGGACCAAGACATTATCATACTACATAAAGACAGTCAGACAGAAAAAGACAAATAATATATGCTAGCACCTACTTGTGGAATCTAAAAGAATAGTACAAACGAATATATATACAAAAGAGAAACAGTCTCACAGACATAGAACATAAATTTATGGTACAAAAGGGGAAGGAGGGAGGGATAAATTAGTAATTTGGATTAGTAGATAACCACTCATATATAAAATAAACAAGGATTTACTGTATAGCCCAGGGAAATGTTTACTATCTTGTAACAACCTATAATGGAAAAGAATGTAGATAGTTGAATCACTTTGCTGTATACCAGAAACTAACATAATGTTGTAAATCAACTACACTTCAATTAAAAAAAAAATATTACGGGAAACACTTGGTTAGTTTCCCTACCTCATGGTGCAAATCTGTGTCCGTTCCTGTTGTGTTAGAGCGCCCTCTCGTGGTGACACTAATCCCCTGCAGGCTGGGGCCAGTCCTGGCCTGGAGCTCTGAGACAGAGGTCAGAGGTCCCTCTATAAAGCTCAAAAGAGGGCCACTTTTCACAGTCCCCTTGGAAAATGATTCAAAATTTGATTACCACCATCCGAGGAAGCTCCAAACTAAAAAAAATTCTCTTGCCCTAATCGATTGCTGGGCAATTATGTAAAATTCTTTCTGATTTGCAGGTTCTATTAACTAGGCAACTTCAGCCTCCATCTGCTCCTATGGAAAAGCTGACGCCTAGATTCCCTCGTGTTTTCATCAACGCTCTTGACTACATTCACATGTGAAGCATTAGAGAGTTATCAGGACAGCTAGCACTAGTCCCAAGAGTCTTAAGTACTCACTTTAAAGAGTAGAGTTTCTCCTAAAACTAACTGCGTGGGAAGTTCTTGTACATGCACTTTTTTTTTTTAATTTTTATTTATTTATTTATTTATTTATTTTTGGCTGTGTTGGGTCTTCGTTTCTGTGCGAGGACTTTCTCTAGTTGTGCCAAGCGGGGGCCACTCTTCATCATGGTGTGCAAGCCTCTCACTATCGTGGCCTCTCTTGTTGCGGAGCACAGGCTCCAGACACGCAGGCTCAGTAGTTGTGGCTCACGGGCCTAGTTGCTCCGCGGCATGTGGGATCCTCCCAGACCAGGGCTCGAACCCGTGTCCCCTGCATTGGCAGGCAGGTTCTCAATCACTGCGCCACCAGGGAAGCCCTGTACATGCACTTTTTGTTTTCAACTATTGCATTTCCAAAACTGGGATGCATGTTGTCACTGAGGGCATATTACTATTGGGGTTCAAGAAGGAGTGGCCATAAAGGCATAGAAGCAACTAAAATGTCCTTCATAGATGAATAGATACAGATGGTGTGGTATATATGTACAATGGAATATTCCTCAGTCATAAAAAAGAATAAAATATTGCCGTTTGCACCAACATGGATGGACCTAGAGATTTTCATAGTAAGTGAAGTAAGGCAGACAGGGAAAGTCAAATATTATCTGATATCACATAAATGTGTGGTCTAAAACTAATACAAACGAATCTATACAGAAAACCGAAACAGAGTCACAAACATACAACATATGGTTACCAAAGGGGAAAGGGAGGGAGGGGCAAATTAGGAGTTTGGGTTTAACAGATGCAGGCTATTATCATATATAAAATAGATAAACAAGAAGGATTTACTGTAGAACACAGGGGCCTGTATTCAATATCTTGTGATAACCTTATAATGAAAAGGAATCAAAAATGAAAGAATATAGAGGTATATATATACGCATGTAAAAGTGAATTAACCTGCTGACACCTGTAACTATCACCATATTGTATAGCAACTACACTTCATTTAACAAAGAAAGACATGGGGCAACCCTTGGTTAGGTTCCCTTCCTCCTGCTGCAAGGCTGGCTGTGGCCGCTCCTGTGGTGTTGGAGCGCCCTCTCGTGGTGATACTAATCCCCTGCAGTCTCGGGCCAGTCCTGGTTTGGCGCCGAGAGACGAGGTCAGAGGTCCCTCTCTAAAACTCAAAATAGGGCCACTTTTCACAGTCCCCTTGGAAAATAATTCAAAATTGGATTACCACCAGCCGAGGAAGCTCCAAATTAAAAAAAATTTCTCTTGTCCCAATTGACTGCTGGGCATTTAAGATAAAATTCTTTCTGATTTGCAGGTTCTGTTAACGAGGTAACTTAAGCCTCCATCTGCTCCCATGGAAAAGCTGACGCCTAGATTCCCTCGTGTTTCCTTCAACTCTCCTGAGCACATTCACGTGTGGGGAATTAAAGAGTTACCAGGAGGGCTGGCACTCATCCCAAGAGTCTTAAGTACTCACTTTGACCAGCAGAATTTCTCCTAAAACTAACTGGATGGAAAACTTTTCTACATACACATTTTTTTTGAACTTTAGCATTTCCAAAATTGGGATGCATGTTGTCACTGAAGGCATATTACCATTGGGGTTCAAGAAGGAGTGGCCATAAAGTCATGGAAGCAACTAAAATGTCCTTCATAGATGAGTAGATACAGATGGTGTGGTATATATGTACAATGGAATATTCCTCAGTCATAAAAAAGAATAAAATATTGCCATTTGCAGCAACATAGATGGACCAAGAGATTTTCATAGTAAGTGAAGTAAGGCAGACAGGGAAAGTCAAATATTATATAATATCACATAAATGTGTTGTCTAAAAGTAATGCAAACGAATCTATCCAGAAAACCAAAACAGAATCAGAAACATACAGTACAACATATGGTTAACAAAGGGGAAAGGGAGAGAGGGACAAATTAGGAGTTTGGGTTTAACAGATGCAGGCTATTATCATATATAAAATAGATAAACAAGAAGGATTTACTGTAGAGCACAGGGGCCTGTATTCAATATCTTGCGATAACCTTATAATGAAAAGGAATCAAAAATGTAAGAATATAGAGGTATATATATGCATGTAAAAGTGAATTAAGCTGCTGACACCTGTAACTATCACCATATTGTGTAGCAGCTACACTTCATTTAACAAAGAAAGACATGGGGCAACCCTTGGTTAGGTTCCCTTCCTCCTGCTGCAAGGCTGGCTGTGTCGCTCTTGTGGTGTTGGAACGCCCTTTCGTTGTGATACTAATCCTCTGCAGTCTCGGGCCAGTCCTGGTTTGGCGCCCTGAGACAGAGGTCAGAGGTTACCCTATACATTTCAAAATAGAGACACTCTTCATGGTCCCCTTGGAAAGTAATTCACATTTGATTACCACCATCCGAGGAAGCTCCAAATTAAAAAAATTTCTCTTGTCCCAATTGACTGCTGGGCATTTAAGATAAAATTCTGTCTGATGTGCAGGTACTGTTAACTAGGTAACTTTAGCCTCCATGTGCTGCTATGGAAAAGCTGACTCCTAGATCCCCTCATGTTTCCTTCAACTCTCTTGAGTACATTCACGTGTGGGGCATTAGAGAGTTATCAGGAGGGCTGGCACTCGTCCCAGAAGTCTTAGGTACTCTCTTTGACCAGCATAATTTTTCCTAAAACTAACTGGATGGGAAACTTTTCCACATGCACATTTTTTTTCAACTTTGGCATTTCCCAAATTGGGATGCATGTTGTCACTGAAGGCATATTACTATTGGGGTTCAGGAAGGGGTGGCCATAAAGTCATGGAAGCAACTAAAATGTCCTTCATAGATGAGTAGACAGAGAAGGTGTGGTGTATATATATATATATATACAGTGGGATATTCCTCAGTCATAAAAAAGAATAAAATATTGCCATTTGCAGCAACATAGATGGACCTAGAAATTTTCATAGTAAGTGAAGTAAGGCAGACAGGGAAAGTCAAATATTATCTGATATCACATAAATGTGTGGTCTAAAAATAATGCTAACGAATCTATACAGAAAACCGAAACAGAGTCACAAACATACAACACAACATATGGTTACCAAAGGGAAAAGGGAGGGAGGGGCAAATCAGCAGTTTGGGTTTAACAGATACACGCTATTATCATATATAAAATAGATAAACAAGAAGGATTTACTGTAGAGCACAGGGGCCTGTATTCAATATCTTGTGATAACCTTATAATGAAAAGGAATCAAAAATGAAAGAATATAGAGGTATATATATACGCATGTAAAAGTGAATTAACCTGCTGACACCTGTAACTATCACCATATGTATAGCAACTACACTTCATTTAACAAAGAAAGACATGGGGCAACCCTTGGTTAGGTTCCCTTCCTCCTGCTGCAAGGCTGGCTGTGGCCGCTCCTGTGGTGTTGGAGCGCCCTCTCGTGGTGATACTAATCCCCTGCAGTCTCGGGCCAGTCCTGGTTTGGCGCCGAGAGACGAGGTCAGAGGTCCCTCTCTAAAACTCAAAATAGGGCCACTTTTCACAGTCCCCTTGGAAAATAATTCAAAATTGGATTACCACCAGCCGAGGAAGCTCCAAATTAAAAAAAATTTCTCTTGTCCCAATTGACTGCTGGGCATTTAAGATAAAATTCTTTCTGATTTGCAGGTTCTGTTAACGAGGTAACTTAAGCCTCCATCTGCTCCCATGGAAAAGCTGACGCCTAGATTCCCTCGTGTTTCCTTCAACTCTCTCGAGCACATTCACGTGTGGGGAATTAGAGAGTTACCAGGAGGGCTGGCACTGGCCCCAAGAGTCTTAAGTACTCACTTTGACCAGCAGAATTTCTCCTAAAACTAACTGGATGGGAAACTTTTCTACATGCACAGTGTTTTTCAACTTTAGCATTTCCAAAATTGGGATGCATGTTGTCACTGAAGGCATATTACCATTGGGGTTCAAGGAGTGGCCATAAAGTCATGGAAGCAACTAAAATGTCCTTCATAGATGAGTAGATACAGATGGTGTGGTATATATGTACAATGGAATATTCCTCAGTCATAAAAAAGAATAAAATATTGCCATTTGCAGCAACATAGATGGACCAAGAGATTTTCATAGTAAGTGAAGTAAGGCAGACAGGGAAAGTCAAATATTATATAATATCACATAAATGTGTTGTCTAAAAGTAATGCAAACGAATCTATCCAGAAAACCAAAACAGAATCAGAAACATACAGTACAACATATGGTTAACAAAGGGGAAAGGGAGAGAGGGACAAATTAGGAGTTTGGGTTTAACAGATGCAGGCTATTATCATATATAAAATAGATAAACAAGAAGGATTTACTGTAGAGCACAGGGGCCTGTATTCAATATCTTGCGATAACCTTATAATGAAAAGGAATCAAAAATGTAAGAATATAGAGGTATATATATGCATGTAAAAGTGAATTAAGCTGCTGACACCTGTAACTATCACCATATTGTGTAGCAGCTACACTTCATTTAACAAAGAAAGACATGGGGCAACCCTTGGTTAGGTTCCCTTCCTCCTGCTGCAAGGCTGGCTGTGTCGCTCTTGTGGTGTTGGAACGCCCTTTCGTTGTGATACTAATCCTCTGCAGTCTCGGGCCAGTCCTGGTTTGGCGCCCTGAGACAGAGGTCAGAGGTTACCCTATACATTTCAAAATAGAGACACTCTTCATGGTCCCCTTGGAAAGTAATTCACATTTGATTACCACCATCCGAGGAAGCTCCAAATTAAAAAAATTTCTCTTGTCCCAATTGACTGCTGGGCATTTAAGATAAAATTCTGTCTGATGTGCAGGTACTGTTAACTAGGTAACTTTAGCCTCCATGTGCTGCTATGGAAAAGCTGACTCCTAGATCCCCTCATGTTTCCTTCAACTCTCTTGAGTACATTCACGTGTGGGGCATTAGAGAGTTATCAGGAGGGCTGGCACTCGTCCCAGAAGTCTTAGGTACTCTCTTTGACCAGCATAATTTTTCCTAAAACTAACTGGATGGGAAACTTTTCCACATGCACATTTTTTTTCAACTTTGGCATTTCCCAAATTGGGATGCATGTTGTCACTGAAGGCATATTACTATTGGGGTTCAGGAAGGGGTGGCCATAAAGTCATGGAAGCAACTAAAATGTCCTTCATAGATGAGTAGATAGAGAAGGTGTGGTGTATATATATATATACAGTGGGATATTCCTCAGTCATAAAAAAGAATAAAATATTGCCATTTGCAGCAACATAGATGGACCTAGAAATTTTCATAGTAAGTGAAGTAAGGCAGACAGGGAAAGTCAAATATTATATGATATCACATAAATGTGTGGTCTAAAAATAATGCTAACGAATCTATACAGAAAACCGAAACAGAGTCACAAACATACAACACAACATATGGTTACCAAAGGGAAAAGGGAGGGAGGGGCAAATCAGCAGTTTGGGTTTAACAGATACACGCTATTATCATATATAAAATAGATAAACAAGAAGGATTTACTGTAGAGCACAGGGGCCTGTATTCAATATCTTGTGATAACCTTATAATGAAAAGGAATCAAAAATGAAAGAATATAGAGGTATATATATACGCATGTAAAAGTGAATTAACCTGCTGACACCTGTAACTATCACCATATTGTATAGCAACTACACTTCATTTAACAAAGAAAGAACATGGGGCAACCCTTGGTTAGGTTCCCTTCCTCCTGCTGCAAGGCTGGCTGTGTCGCTCCTGTTGTGTTGGAGCGCCCTCTCGTGGTGATACTAATCCCCTGCAGTCTCGGGCCAGTCCTGGTTTGGCGCCCTGAGACAGAGGTCAGACGTTCCCCTATGCACCTCAAAATAGAGATACTCTTCATGGTCTCCTTGGAAAGTAATTCAAATTTGATTACCACCGTCCGAGGAAGCTCCAAATTAAAAAAATTCCTCTTGCCTCAATCGACTGCTGGGCAATTAAGATAAAATTCTTTCTGATTTGCAGGTACTATTACTATGTAACATAAACCTCCATGTGCTGCTATGGAAAAGGTGACGCCTAGATTCCCTTGTGTTTTCATCAACTCTTTTGACTACAGTCACGTGTGGCACATAAGAGAGCTATCAGGACAGCTAGTATTGGTCCCAAGAGTCCTTTTTTTTTTAATTGAAGTATAGTTGATTTACAAGGTTCTGACAATCTCTGCTGTACAGTAACATGACTCAGTTTTACACATATATACATTCTTTTTTCAATATTCTTTTCCATTATGGTTTATTTTAGGATATTGGATATAGTTCCCTGTTCTATACAGTAGGAGTTTGTTGTTTATTCATTCTAAATGTAGTAGTTTACATCTACCATCTCCAAATTCCCAGTCCATCCCTCTCCCTCCCCACCCGCCTCTGCAACCACAAGTCTGATCTCTATGAATGTGCATGTTTCTGTTTCTTAGATAGGTTCATTTGTGCCAAATTTTAGATTCCACATGTAAGTGATATCATATGGTATTTGTCTTTCTCTTTCTGACTTACTTCACTTAGTATGATCATCTCTAGTTGCATCCATGTTGCTGCAAATGGCATTATTTTGTTCTTTTTTAAGGCTGAGTAGTATTCCATTGTGTAATTGTACCACATCTTCCTTATCCATTCATCTGTTGATGGACATTTAAGTTGCTTCCATGTCTTGGCTAATATAAATCGTGGTGCTGTGAATATAGGGGTGCATGTATCTTTTTGAATTATAGTTTTGTCCAAGTATATGCCCAGGAGTGGGATTGCTGGATCATAGTTTTCTGAGGAACTTCCATACTGTTTTCCATAGTTGCTGCACCAACTTACATTCCCACCAACAGTGTAGGAGGGTCCCCTTTTCTACACACCCTCTCCAGCATGTTATTTGTAGACTTTTTAATGATGGCCATTCTGACCAGCGTGAGGTGGTACCTCATTGTAGTTTTGATTTGCATTTCTCTAATATTAGTGATGTTGAGGATCTTTTCATGTGCCTACTGGCCATCTGCATGTCTTTTTTGGAGAAATGTCTATTAAGGGTCTCTGCCCATTTTTTGAGTGGGTTTTTTGTTTTTTTGTTATTGAGTTTTTTTTTTTTTTTTTTAAATACTTTTATGAGTTTTTTTTTTTTATCGATTTTTGTGATCTCAGATTTACATCTTTATTCTTTTTTTTTAAATTATTTATTTATTTATTTATGGCTGTGTTGGGTCTTCGTTTCTGTGCGAGGGCTTTCTCCAGTTGCGGCAAGCGGGGGCCACTCTTCATCGCGGTGCGCGGGCCTCTCACCATCGCGGCCTCTCCTGTTGCGGAGCACGGGCTCCAGACGCGCAGGCTCAGTAGTCGTGGCACACGGGCCCAGTTGCTCCGCGGCATGTGGGATCTTCCCAGACCAGGCCTCGAACCCGTGTCCCCTGCATTGGCAGGCAGATTCTCAACCACTGCGCCACCAGGGAAGCCCCTGTTATTGAGTTTTATGAGCTGTTTGAATGAGCAACTGAAATGTCCATCACAGATGAATATAGATGGGGTGGTATATATGTACCATGGAATATTCCTCAGCCATAAAAAAGAATGAAATATTGCCATTTGCAGCAACACAGATGGACCTAGAGATTTTCACAGCAAGTGAAGTAAGGCAGACAGAGAAAGACAAATATTATATGGTATCAAATATATTTGTGATCTAAAAAATAATGCAAATAAATCTATATACAAAACAGAAACAGAGTCAGAAACATGGAAAACAACATATGGTTACCAAAGGGAGAAAGGGAGGGAGGGACAAATTAGGAGTTTGGGATTAACAGATACTATCATATATATGTAAAATAGATAAACAAAAGGATTTACTGTGTAGCACAGGGAACTGTATTTAATATCTTGCAATAACCTATAATGGAAAAGAATAGAAAAAAAACGAATATATATTTGAATCACTTAGCTGTAGAGCAGAAACTAACACAATGTTGTAAACCAACTATACTTCAATTAAAAGAAAAAAAGTTTATGGGGAAACACTTGGTTTGTTTCCCTTCCTCATGGTGCAAAGCTGGCTTAGTCTGCTTCTGTGGTGTTGGAGTGCCCTCTGCTGGTGATATAAATCATCTGCAGTCTCGGGCCAGTCCTGGCTTGGCGCCCTGAGACAGCGGTCAGAGGTCCCTCGATAAAGCTCAAAATAGGAGCACTCTTCATAGTCCCTTAGGAAAATCATTCACAATTTGATTATCATCCATGGAAGCTCCAATGTTTAAAAAAAATTTCTCTTACCCAAGTTGACTGCCTGGCAAGTATCTTAAGATAAAATTATTTATGATTTTCAGATACTATTAAATACATACCTTAAGTCTCAATTTGCTAATATGTAAAAGGTGACTCTATATTTTTGAGTGTGTTCATAAACTTTCTTGAGTACATTCACGTGTGGGGCATAAGTGAGTTATCAGGACAGCTTTACTGGTCCAAGTAGTTTGAAATACTAACTTTGACCAGTAGAATTGTTCTTAAAACTAGCTGGATGGAAGAGTTATTCCATAGAAATCATACCTTTATTTGGCAATAAAAGAAAAGCATGGTACTTTCTATTTTAAGCCTGAGTCAAGAACGTACCACATCTTGGGAATTCCCTGGTGGTCCAGTGGTTAGGACTTGGCGCTCTCACTGGCAGGTGCCCAGGTTTGATCCCTGGTCAAGCAACTAGGATCCCGCAAGTCACGGTGTGGCCAAAAAAAAAAAAAAGAAGAGAATGTACAATATCTTGATGCTTTTTAAAAGGTCTAGAATAATGTTTATAGAATCAACTAAACTGGGCTTCCCTGGTGGCGCGGTGGTTGAGAGTCTGCCTGCTAATGCAGGGGACACGGGTTCGAGCCCTGGTCTGGGGGGATCCCACATGCCGCGGGGCAACTGGGCCCGTGAGCCACAACTACTGCGCCTGCGCGTCTGGAGCCTGTGCTCCGCAACAAGAGAGGCCGCGATAGTGAGAGGCCCGCGCACCGCAATGAAGGGTGGCCCCCGCTTGCCGCAACTAGAGAAAGCCCTCGCACAGAAACGAAGACCCAACACAGCCACAAATAATTAATTAATTAATTAATTAATTAATTAAAGGTGTTAATAATTTAAAAAACAAAAAACTATCTACATTAAAAAAAAAAAAGAATCAACTAAACTTTTCTTCTCTGTTGGGTTCCAATGATCTGAACCTTCAATATTTTGTTGTTAAGCCGCATTGACTTAGGGTTTCTATCTTTTGCAAGCACAAAAATTCTGATTACTACTAGGAGGGAGTTTGAGTATGGATCCTAGGACAGTAAATGTGATAACAGCAAGCATGAAAGGAATGCTGACTGACTCAGTTTGTTCGGGCTGCTATAATCTAAGACCACAGACTGGGGAGCTTAGAAATAACAGAAATTGATTCCTCACAGTTCTGGAGGCTGAGAAGTCCAAGATCAGGGTGCCAGCAAGGTAAGGTTCTGGTGAAGGTCTTCTTCCAGGTTGGAGACAGCTCCCTTCTTGCTGTGTCCTCACATGGTGGAAGGGACAGGCCAGCTCTGGGGCCTCTTTATAAGGGCACTCACCCCATTCCTGAGGGCTCCACCCTCATGACCTAAACACCTCCCATAAGCCCACCTCCTTGTACCATTATGTTGGAGATTAGGTTTTTTTTTTTTTTTTTTTGGCTGCCTTGGGTCTTTGTTGCTGTGCGCGGGCTTTCTCTAGTTGAGGCGAGCGGGAGATACTCTTCGTTGCAGAGCGCGGGCTTCTCATTGTGGTGGCTTCTCTCGTTGCCGAGCACAGGCTCTAGGCACGCGGGCTTCAGTAGTTGTGGCTCATGGGCTTAGTTGCTCCGCGGCATGTGGGATCTTCCTGGACCAGAGCTTGAACCCGTGTCCCCTGCATTGTCAGGGGGATTCTTAACCACTGCGCCACCAGGGAAGCCTGAGTACATTTTCTTGATGTGTCTCCTAATCTCTTTTTTCCTAGAGTAGTTTCAGTCTCACTTTTTTTTTTTTTCATGCCAATGATTTGTTGGAGGAACTGGGCATTCATCCTATAATAAGGAGGTTGGCAAACTTTTTCCTGTAAATGTTTTCAGCTTTGTGGGCTGGACAGATGCTCTGTGTTGCAACAACTCAACTCTGCCACTGCAACAGAAAGCAATGTAGAAAATACATACACGAATGGGCATGGTTGGGTTCCAATAAAACTTTATTTACAAAAGCAGTTTGTAGGGCTTCCCTGGTGGCACAGTGGTTAAGAATCAGCCTGCCAATGCAGGGGACACGGTTGTGAGCCCTGGTCCGGGAGGATCCCACGTGCCGAGGAGCAACTAAGCCCATGTGCCACAACTACTGAGCCTGCGCTCTAGAGCCCGCAAACCACAACTACTGATCCTGTGTGCCACAACTAATGAAGCCCAGGCGCCTAGAGCCCCTGCTCCGCAACAAGAGAAGCCACCACAATGAGAAGCCCGCGCACCACAACGAAGAGTAGCCCCCGCTCGCCGCAACTACAGAAACCCCACACACAGCAACGAAGACCCAATGCATCCAAAAATAAATAAATTAATTAATATAAATTAAAAAAATAAAATAAAGACGACAAAATGCTTCAGAAATTGTGAAGTGACATACAAGGGCCAAACATCATCTTGGTGAAGCGACTGTCCTATCTTTCCTTCATGCAGACCTGAGAGGAATATTTTGCCAGATGCCTACAGCAAACAGCTCACTGCTGCCCTAAGCACCAATCCCAACCTGGTGGAGCTGGCTTTGTACAACAATGCCCTGGGGAGCCAGGGGGCGAAGCTGCTGTGTCAGGACTCAGACACCCCAACTGCAAACTTCAGAACCTGAGGTGAGTCTAGGCCGGTCTGTGGGCTTCTGGCGAAGCTCTGTCTCACAGGGCTCAGTCAGAAAGAACATAGGGCGGGACTTCCCTGGCGGTCCAGTGGTTAAGACTCCCAGCTACCACTGCAGGGGGCACGGGTTCAATCCCTGGTTGGGGAACTAAGATCCCGCAAGCTGCATGGTGTGGCCAAAAACAAAAAAAAACAACAACCAAAAAAACCCCCAACTCAGCTGCTTAAAGCAAGAACGTAGGATGATGTGTTAGTTTGCTTGGGCTCCCATAGCAAAGTGCCACAGGCTGGGTGACTTAAACAATGGACTTTTATTTTCTCACAGTTCTGGAGGCTGGAAGTCCAAGATCAAGGTGTCAGCAGGGTTGATTTCTTCTGAGGTCTCTCTTCTTGGCTTGCAGATGGCCACCTTCTCACTGTGTCCTCACATGGTCTTTCCTCTGTGTGTGTCTGTGTCCAAATTTCCTCTTCTTATAAGGACACCAGTCATATTGGACTAGGGTCCACCCTAATGACCTCATTTTAACTTAATTACCTACTGGTAGTGATGGAGAAAAGAAGTGGAGAAGAGTGAATGGAGGGGAGGGATAAATTAGAAGTTTGGGACTAACATATACACACCACTATTTACAAAATAGATAACCAACAAGGACCTACTGTAGAGCACAGGGAACTATTCACAATATTTTGTAATAACCTATAAAAGAAAAGAATCTGACAAAATCTGTATCTACATCTATTTCTATACCTATACCTATATCTATCTATCTCTCTATCATCTATCATCTATCTATCATCTATCTCTCTATTATCTATCTCTCTATCATCTGTCTATGTATCTATCATCTATCTGTTTATCATCTATCATCTATCTGTCTATAACTGAATCACTCTGCTGTACACCAGCAATTAACACAACATTGTCAATCAACTATACTTCAGTTAAAAAAGAAAAGTGAATGCGAGGGGTCTTGAATTCCTCTCATAAAGGCGACCTCTGTGAAAGCATTTCCTTGACTGCAAAGTGCCAAAATATGTTATATTATTCTTGTTTCTTTTATTTTTTTTTATTGAGGTACATACAGTTCACACACCAGACAACTCTGATTTTTTTTTTTTAGTATATTTGCCAGATGGTGTAAACATCACCACTATCTAATTCCAGATCATTTGCATCACACCAAAAAGAAACACCACACCCATTAGCAGTCACTCCTTTGATTTCCCTCCCCTCAGCCCCTGGCAACCACTAATCTCCTTTCTTTGATTTTAGAAAAGGGGGGGAATATAGGTATAGATCAAAAAAAGAGGGGAGAGAAAGGACAGGGACAGATTTTACAAAACAACGACAAAGGAAGTCACCTGGCTCTTTTCTTCTTCTTTCCATCCCAGGTTGAAGCGGTGCCGGGTTTCCAGCTCTGCCTGCCAGGACCTTACCTCTGCTCTGATAGTCAATAAGCATCTATTAAGAATGGACCTGAGCGGCAACGGCCTTGGGCTGCCAGGCGTGAAGCTGCTTTGCGAGGGGCTCTGGCATCCCAAGTGCAGGCTACAGATGGTGCAGTGAGTCTCCATCCCCTGGAACAAGTCCTTAATTTTCATGATCTCCTGGGACAAGCTTGTCGTCCCCCGGGGCTTGAAGTATCTCCCCAAATGCTGACCCCCAAACCCTTACCTTGAATTAGGGCTGCCTTTAGACCCGTGACCTGAGACCTGTGCCTTGGACCCTTTACACTTTGGAGAACCTCTTTCTGGCCTCTTCTGACCCCACCCATTTCCACATGGTGAGGAGTTCCTGGAGCCCCCCGCCCACCCAGAACCCACACCCTATTTATTGACTGCACACTGAGTAGTCAGAACCCCAGAGCTCCCCGTGCAAAGCTCCTTTAGTTGTGCAATTCCCTTTTTCTGCAATGCTGCTGTTTTAGTAAAACCACCCAGTTTCCCGCCTGTGTGTCTTTGTTACTACTCATAAGAACACTCCACTTCTGACACTTCTGTGTGTGGGGTTTTCCCCACACCAAGGAACTCTGTGACACCATTTGGGTGTCCTGCAGTTAAACTCAATTCTAACACGACCTACCTGGAGATAGCGTCAGATCCCAAGGTTAAGGGCTCAGTCCCTGGAGACTTCCCCCGCCCAGCCCCCCCACTTCAGACGCCAATAGCAAATCCAGGTTGTCACCTGTGCTACTGACCCATCAGCTGTAAATCAAAGGGTCCCACAACCTGCCCCCCTGGGTTCTATTAATGTGCTAGAGCGGCTCACAGATGTCAGGGAAAGCACTTACATTTACTTGTTTATTAAAGGATGTGATAAAAGATACAGATGAACAGATACATAGGTCTGGGGAAGGTCCCAAGTTTGGGAGTTTCAGTCTCTGCCGAGTTTGGGTCCATCACCCTCTTAGTACATGGATGTGTTTGCCAACGCGGGAGCTCTCTGAACCCTGTGCTAGTGGGATTTTTATGGAGGCTTCCTCACATAGGCATGATCAAATAGTATAATAACTCCATTTCCACCCTTCTCCACTCTTTGGAGAAGGGTTGGGCGGGACAGGGCTGAAAATTCCAAACTTTTAATCATGGCTTGGTCTTTCTGGTGACCGTCTCCCATCCAGGAGCCCACCCAGAGTCAACTCAGTAAAACAAAAGATTCTCCAAGTTTTTTGTTTGTTTGTTTGTTTTTGTTTTTTGTTTTTTTTTTAATCACTTAGGAAATCAGGGATTTAGCAGCTCTGTGCCAGGGACCAGAGACCAAAACATATTTTTTCTATTATCTCTCAGCCCCTCCTATCCTATTCCTCCAAATGAACTTCTACTTAGCCTTGGAGAACCAGTTCAAATTCTCCCAGAGAGCCTTCCCTCACTGTACACCATTTGTCAAAGATGGGTTAGGTCGTCCCTCCACCAGGATGGTTTTAACAAACAGCTCATGTTGATGGTGCACTGACCGTGTCAGGCTTGTTCTACACCCTCTCTCTGTGTAATAAATTATATAATCCTCACAATGACCCTCTGAGGCAGGCGCTGTTATTATCCTTATTTTAGAGTCAGTGAACCTGAGACATGGCAGCACATGTAACAGAAAACTGATACCTGATTAAAACTCACTTGAGAGAATTCCATGGTGGTCCAGTGGTTAGGACTCTGCACTCTCACTGCGGAGGGCCTGGGTTCAATCCCTGGTCAGGGAACTAAGATCCCACAAGCCGCACAGCGCAGCTAAGAAAACCCAACTCGCTCGAGGTCACAGGGTTACGGGGTGTGGATGGATGCAAACACAGGTTGTTGAGCCCTAGAGACTCTGCTCTGAATTATCGTGCTATGTATACTACCTCCATGGCATCACCTACATTGGATTATAATTACTCACCTGTTTGTCTTATTAGAGAGGATTCTCCTCGCTGGAAATGACTTAAGTCCTGTTTGTCTCTAACTTTAGCGAGAATTGTAGATGCACGTTAGGTGATCAGGAGCCATCAGGATACAGAAAAGCAACATCTCTTTCAACATCTCTTTCCTCCCAAGGTTGAGGACGTGTCAGCTGGAGGCTGGGGCTTGCCAGGAGATTGCCTCTGTGCTCAGCACCAGTCGATATCTGGTGGAGCTGGACCTGACAGGAAATGCCCTGGAGGATTCGGGTCTGAGGCTCTTGTGTCAAGGTTTGCGGCACCCAGGCTGCGCATCTTGTGGTGAGTTCTACCCTCTGTCTCTGTGCATCTGATTGCTCTAGGGACCTCATATAAGTAGAATCACAAAGTAGTTGTCATTTTTGTGACTGGTTCATTTCACTTAGCATATTTTCAAGGTTCATCCATGTTGTAGCATGTGTCAGAATTTCCTTCCTTCTTAAGGCTATTATTCCATTTTGTATGTATATGTGTGTGTATACATATATACATATATGTTTTCTATGTGTATAACACATTTTGTTTGTCCATTCATTCATCCATCCATTAATGGACACTTGGGTTGCTTCCACCTTTTGGCTCTTTTGAATAATGCTATGAACATTAGTGTACAAATATTTCTTTGAGCCCCTGCTTTCAATTCTTTTAGGTATATAACCAGAAGTGGAATTGATAGATCATATGCTTATTTTTAATTTTTTGAGGAACCACCATATTGTTTTCCACAGTGGCCAAATCATTTTACATTCCCACCAACGGTGCACGAAGTTTTCAATTTCTCCACATCCTCGCCAACACTTGTTATTTTCTCTTTTTTGGATAATAGCCATCCCAATGGGTATGAGATGATATCTCACTGTGTTTTTGATTTGCATTTGCCTAGTGATTAGTAATGTTGAGCACCTTTTTGTGTGTTTGTGGCCATTTATATGTCTTTGGAGAAATGTCTATTCAAGTCTTTGGCCATTTTTCAAACAAGTTGTTTATTTGGAAACATTACTTTTAAGATTGAGGGCAGGCATTTGCAGCAACATGGATGGACATAGAGACGATCATACTAAGCAAAGTATAAGTTATATATAAGTCAGAAAGAGAAAGACAAATACCATATGATGTCACTTACATGTGGAATCTAAAATACAACACACAATAGCCAGGACATGGAAACAATCTAAATGTCCATCAACAGAGGAATGGATAAAGAAGATGTGGTACATATATACAATGGAATATTTCTCAGCCATAAAAATGAATGAAATTGGGTCATTTGTAGAGACGTGGGTAGATCTAGAGACTGTCATACAGAGTGAAGTAAGTCAGAAAGAGAAAAACAGATTTCGTACATTAACGCATATATGTGGAATCTGAAAAAAATTGGTATAGATGATCTTATTTAGAAGGTAGAAATAAAGACACAGACATAGAGAACAAACGTATGGATACCAAGGGGGAAAGGTGGGGGGGGGGTGGATGAATTGGGAGATGGGGATTGACATATATACACTATTGATACTATGTATAAAATAGATAACTAATGAGAACCTACTGTAGAGCACAGGGAACTCTACTCAGTGCTCTGTGGTGACCTAAATGGGAAGGAAATCCAAAAAAGAGCAGATGTATGTATATGTATAGCTGATTCACTTTCCTGTACAGTAGAAACTAATGCAACATTGTGAAGCAACTATACTCTAATAAAAATTTTTTAAAAATATGACACGAACGTATCTATGAAACAAAAACAAATTCACAGTTGAGAACAGACTTGTGGTTGCCAAGGTGGAAGTGGGGTGGGGGAGGGAAGGATGGGGAGTTCGGGGTTAGCAGATGGAAACTATTCTATACAGGATGGAGAAACCACAAGGTCCTACTGTTTAGCACAGGGAACTATATTCAATATCTTGTAATAAACTATAATGGTAAAGAATATGAAAAAGAATATATATATGTATAACTTGAGTCATTTTGCTGTACCACAGAAATTAACACAACATTGTAAATCAACTATACTTCAATAAAAGTTTTTAAAAAAAGATTGGGGGCAGGGAGGATAAAATTAGCATTGTATAGGAAATGGAACTCCATAGTAGATGTTGAATTGGATTTCCTGCAGGTTGATGATTTGCCACCTCACTGCTGCTGCCTGTGAAGACCTGGCATCCACCTTCAGTGTGAACCAGAGCCTGATGGAGCTGGACTTAAGCCTGAATGACCTGGGGAACCCTGGGGTGCTGCAGCTGTGTGAGGGCCTCAGGCAACCCCAGTGCAAACTCCAGACCCTCCGGTGAGTTCTGCTTTACTCACCACCCTAAGAGTCCAAATTCACAATCCCTGCCCTCCTGTCTGGGCTCAGTGGGGCCATCTCCCTCCCCTCTTCTCCTAACCTCTTGCTACAGCAGCCTCCTTTGAAAGGTTTTTCTGCCACAGGGCCTTTGCACAAGCAGTTCTTTCTTCCTGGAATGTACTTCTGCTCTGATTTCTGCTTTTTTTTTTTTACCCTGATAACACCTGTTTCATCAGTTAGGACTCAAAACACATGTTTCTTCATGGATACCTCCTCTAACCCCTAGATAAGGTCTAGTTTTAGGATCTTATTTGACCTTATTATTCTCCTCAGCATCACTGATTGCAATTTGTATGTGTGTGTGTGGTATTCCAGAAGTGCAGGAAGTGCAGGAAGTGCAGGAGCTGGGCAACTCTCTGTTCCAACGGCTAGTATAAGACCTGGCTCAGAGGAGCTTAGAAATACATATACTTTCAAATGAGGGAACAGATGAAAAAACAAATGAACAAAAATAAAACGCAGCAAGGGGACTTCCCTGGTGGTGCAGTGGTTAAGAATCTGCCTGCCGGGGGCTTCCCTGGTGGCGCAGTGGTTGAGAATCTGCCTGCCAATGCAGGGGACACGGGTTCGAGCCCTCGTCTGGGAAGATCCCACATGCCACGGAGCAACTGGGCCCGTGAGCCACAATTACTGAGCCTGCGCGTCTGGAGCCTGTGCTCCGCAACAAGAGAGGCCGTGATGGTGAGAGGCCCGCGCACCGCGATGAAGAGTGGTCCCCACTTGCCGCAACTAGAGAAAGCCCTCACACAGAAACGAAGACTCAACACAGTCATAAATAAATAAATAAATAAATAAATAAATAAATAAATAAATAAAAAAAAAGAATCTGCCTACCTATGCAGGGAACACGGGGTTGATCCCTGGCCCGGGAAGATCCCACATGCTGCGGAGCAACTAAGCCTGTGCGCCACAACTACTGAGCCTGCGCTCTAGAGCCCACAAGCCACAACTACTGAAGCCCACGCGCCTAGAGCCTGTGTTCCACAAAGAGCCCGTGCTCTGCAAGAGAAGCCACTGCAATGAGAAGCCCGTGCACCTCAACGAAGAGTAACCCCCGCTCGCTACTAAAGAAAGTCTGTGTGCAGCAGTGAAGACCCAATGCAGCCAAAAACAAATAATTAAAATAAAATTATACAAAAAAAAAGAAAGAAAAGAAAATGCAGCAAGGCTGTCAATTCCCAGAAAATTCTTTTTTTTTTTAATTTAATTTTATTTATTTATTTATTTTTTGGCTGTGTTGGGCCAGAAAATTCTTTTTCTTTGTAGTCCCAAGGGAGAGTGCTTTTTAAATTTTTTTTTTGGGTCCTATGGTAGCATCATCAATTATCTGATGTCACTTGCTTTGGAATATATATATATATATGTATATATATATAGATTTTTTTTTTTCTTTTGAGACATTGAGTCATACCTTGGCTTCTATTGTGTTTAGAGAATTAGGATAAATCTGTGCCCCATCTTCACACCTTTCTCTACTGCATCCTTTAAACATTTCCTTTTTGAGCTGCAGATACACGTAATTAGAAGGTTCATAATCCTCACCTGGTACCACAATATCACTATGGACCCACATGTGCCTTTGTTTTATTTTTGTCTTCTTCCTTGCCCTCCCCAGATCTCATCCGTAGACACTCATGTCTTCATTTTATATAAATAATGCATCTCATCAGCTTCTGGTTTTTTTCCCACTTACCTTCATACACTGAATATCTGTTCATATTGGTATAAGCATATTTAATTGAGTCCTTCAAACTGACCTATACTCCATCATTTGCATAAATCAAATGTTATTGATTCATCCAGGAACTCTGTCCCTATAATTGTGTACAGTGTTGTGACGTATATTCTTATTTATTTATTTTTGGCTGCATTGGGTCTTCATTGCTGTGCACGGCCTTTCTCTAGTTGCGGAGAGCGGGAGCTACTCTTCGTTGCAGTGCGCGGGCTTCTCATTACGGTGGCTTCTCTTGTTGTGGAGCACGGGCTCTGGGCATACAGGCTTCAGTAGTTGTGGCACGCGGGTTCAGTAGTTGTGGCTCGCGGGCTCAAGAGCGCAGGCTTGGCAGTTGTGGCGCACGGGCTTAGTTGCTCCGCGGCATGTGGGATCTTCCCGGACTGGGGCTCGAACCCGTGTCCCCTGCATTAGCAGGCGGATTCTTAACCACTGCGCCACCAGGGAAGTCCCTCTCCTTTTTCTTAAACTGATCCCTAAAAACATCATCCTGATTCCCTATGAAGATGAGAGTTTCCAACATTAACTGCCGACGTGGCTTCAACCACTTCCTATCTTCCACAGGCTGCACAGCTGTGGCCTCACAGCCAAAGCTTGTGAGGATCTCTCTTCCACCCTGGGGGTCAACCAGACCCTAACAGAGCTTTATCTTACCGACAACGCCCTGGGGAACACAGGTGTCAGGCTGCTATGCAAGAGCCTGAGTCATCCCGGCTGCAAACTTCGAGTCCTCTGGTGAGACACGGTCCCTGGTTCTGGAGGAGACAGGATACAGGGCTTGGAGTTAGAAGTAAAAGTCAATCACTGAAACCCTCCGTTTGGATAAACAAATAATCTAGAAAATTTGCAAATAGTTCATTTGTCCACTTGTGTATGCAATTTGTGCAAAATACAGAGGCCTTACTTTGCCTCTTGGGAGACACTCATACCTTTTACTGGTGGTGTGACCTTGGGTAATTTAACCTTGGGTAATTACCTAATCTGACAAGTGAGGCCATTGTACCTTAATGAGAATCTGGAATTACTCTGCCTGGCCTCAAATTCTAATTCCATCACTTACCAGTTTTGTGATGTATTTTTGTAAATTAGTTAACCTCTTGGCACCTCAGTATCCCTGTCTGTAAAATGAAAATAGCTGCTTCTTCATAAGATTAGTACAAATTAAATGAGTTAACACAGGTTTGGGATTTAAAATGGTGTGTAGCTCAGAGTAAGCCTATTTCCCAATAGGATTTGGTTTCAAATGAAGAACTAGTTAATGGAATTATGTATTTTAACAGGGCAGGATGCATGCATGATAGGTTTGATATATCATCTGAATGCCACAATAGTGGCCTGGACTATTTCCCACTCTGTGTCCTCAGGCTATTTGGAATGGACCTGAATAAAATGACCTGCAGAAGTTCGGCAGCTCTTCGCCTAACGAAACCTTACTGACATTGGCTGCTGAATGGTTCCAGCTGCTGGTTCTTCTCTTTAAGTCAGGACAGAAGAGGATCATCCCAGAACCCGAGAATCAACAACGAGCCAGTTCTTTACTTCCTCAAGAGACAAACTCCTCTGCAGCATAATCCTTGCTGCTTGGGGTCTATGTAATCATCGTGGGACAGAGCTTGGAATTGTAGTTTTGGGAGTTGGTGCTTTGGAGAGAATTTAGGGCAGGGCCCAAATCATTCTAAAGCAGAAACTCTAAACTGAAGGTGATGTTTCCTCTCCAACCTCCGCCGCCCCCCACCCCCACCCCCCGCCCCGCAGAATACCTGGCAGTGTCAGAGGATACTGGGGCTGGGGAGCTACTGGCATCTTGTGGGTAGAGGCCAGGGGTCCTGCTAAACATCCTATAATACACAAGACAGCCTCCCATAGCAAAGCGTTAGGGAACTGTTGACCGAAACCCCCCCCACCCCCGCCTCCGCCTTGGCCAGGCCTGCTTGCCTGAGTTTTCTCACAACAGGAGGTCCCGGTAAGGAATCTGGTAAACTAAGCAGGAGAATTCGGGAGGGGCCAAAAGAGGGAGGAGGGCCTTCCCTGGTGGCTCAGTGGTTAAGAATCCGCCTGCCAATGCAGAGGACACGGGTTCGAGCCCTGCTCCGGGAATATCCCACATGCCGCAGAGCAACCAAGCCCGTGTGCCACAACTACTGAGCCTGCACTCTAGAGCCCGCAAGTCACAACTGCCGAGCCCACGTGCCACAACTACTGAAGCCCGCGCGCCTAGAGCCCGTGCTCCGCAACAAGAGAAGCCACCGCAGTGAGAAGCCCGCGCACCACAACAAAGAGTAGCCCCCGCTCACTGCAACTAGAGAAAGCCCGCGCACAGCAACGAAGACCCAACGCAGTCAAAAATAAATAAAATAAATTAAAAAAAAAAAAAAGAGGGAGATGACCAGCCTTCCAGAGTCCTTCTCACTGAATCCATCTTGGCTGAGAGATGCACGTACCACCGGGGAGGACCCTGAGTCAGACTATGGGCCAAGCAAGGTGATTGGCCAGAGACAACCCGGAAACTGACCTCATTACCATAAACCCTGAGACTGCAAGCCACGTGGCAGAGCAGTTCTCCTGGGTTCCCTCACCCTGCTGCTCTCTGCTTGGGCGCCCCTTCCCAAGTCTTTTGCTTTGTCAGCCCGTGTCTCCTGGGACAACTCGTCACCGGGTGTTAGACAAGAGCCCGCTCTCGGGCCCTGGAAAGGGTCCCCCTTCCTGCAACAACAGTACTTGGCTTCAATGTCAACTGTGCCAAAGTTGAGAAGGCTTATTCTCAGAGAGGATTGGTGCAGTGAAGATATTAGGCAGTTTGGGAGGATGGTGTATTTTAGATCGTCATGCCAACAACCCTTGCAATCTTGGTTTGCACCATGATTCTGTCCTGACTGGAGCTAACAGAACTATGGTTGGACACCTGCAGGCTGGCCAATGACCTACACCAGGCTTTGGATGAAAACATGAAATCAGCCACGATTTCATTATTGGGGACTTGAGCTAGGAAACTTCAGACTATGCCAATGATCATTGGCAAACTTCACCAGGATGCCATGAGCATGCCATGCTGAAGATGTCTGGAAAGACCAGAATTTACTAGGAAGCAGAGGAAATTTGTACATACGACTTAGTGACTTTGTAACCTATGAAAGGTTGAAAAACCCAGACTCTGAAGATGACATTCCTGTGGCCATCAATAAATGTTCTGGCTACTCACATAAAACTGTCCCTTGAAATACTCATTAAACTGCTGAACCCTATAATTAAACCCTTAAATTATTAAATCCTTAGCTTAGCCTGGCCTCAGATCTCCCTTAAAAGCAGCTTCTGAAAAATGCTCTATTTGATCATGACCAGACTTTTAAGGCTGAACTAAGGGTAACCTGTCCCACTTTAACCCAATCCCTAGGCTGTGTCATAAAACTGGAGGCTAATGAAATCTGCGCCTTGACGTGAAGGTATGGGTTTTCTGGTTTTATGTTCATAGTATTCAACTAGCAACACAGAACTCCCAGGACTTGTGTTTAATTACTGGTCACTCAAGGTCCAGTAGCTGGAATGGTTTGGGGAGGGCTACTGGGAAACAGCCTGTCAAGAGATGGGATGTCCCAATTGCAATAGCTGGAATTTTTAACTATAAATGGAGTACAACCTATATAAATTATGAATCACTTATTTCTGTACACCTGTAATTCTATCAACCATATTTCAAGTTTTAGAATTACCCAATTACCACGCAAAACATGAAGCTGCATCCCCAAATTCTAAGGACAGTCCTCCTGGCACAGGACTTTTCCTATTTACCTATAGTTTAAGGGTCTTGGCAGACTGCTATCCCATTAATTCTGAGACCCTAGTTCAGCCATTTGAACTTCTGAGCAATTTCTTAATTTGCATTTAATACAATTAACTCTTAATATTGGGTTGGCCAAAGTTTGGGCTTTCCTGTTATAAAAACCCGAACTTTTTGGCCAACCCAATGTTTGAGACCCTCCTAGAATTGTGTCCTTTACAACTTACACCTTTCATAGCTTTTCTCTTGCCAACCTGTGTAGAGCTGATCAGAAAGCTACAAATTCCCTTTTTAGTATTCTGAAACGTATTTTATGTCCTAAGTGCTATTAACCAAACCTTGGAAAAAATTTAGGAATATGGAGAATATGGCAGGTGTCCCCATAAAGGTAGGGAACTCAAGGCCTTCATTTTTTTGCTGCACCCTCAAGGCCTGTGGGATTAGTTCCCCACCCACGGATTGAAACCACGCCCTCCATAATGAAGGCCTAACCAGGGAATTCCCTCTAGGCCTTAATTTACTAAACCCAAACCCTCTCCATTTGGCTAATTCTGATAAAGGGCACTAAAACCCTAAGGGAAACAAGCTTTTCCTCTTTTGCTGCTTCAAGGGCAAGCAATGTCCACGAGGCACACCGCTGGGCCCGCCCACTTCACCACCACCCCGAAGGACCCCCTAACTTGCAGAAACGGGGGTATTTGGAATTACTGGAAAAATAGGCAAATGCACACGCAATATGGGTATACAATTTTATTAACATTTAAATTTCACCGAGTTAGCTAGCCGTTTGTTCAGATCTTTAAAGACAAAATTGGCAAACAGTTTTAAGGCTGCGGATGTTATGGAACACTGCACAATATATTCACCAACTAGACAATCGAAGGGGTATGACTATACCCTTTGGAGCACCAAGTATAGGAACAAGCCCTGGAACTGGAGGACAAACCCGCCCCGCCATTCAAGACTGAACAGAGGTCTTTGGTTGCTGACAGAATCTCCCCTTGACTTCAGACTTGAGACAAACCGAGGGAGTCTGTCAGTATACAAAAACCACTGCCTTCATTGACAGGATGGACTGGCCAGAGCCAGTTCAGATTGGGGGCCAGTCTGAGGTGAGCAGGGTTGGCTGGAAGCTGGAAATGTTGCAGCTGAAGGCCAGCATCGGCAGATGAGAGCAGCCATCTTCTAAAAATCGCTGATTTCTACACCAAAGTTACTAAGATGCATTTCCCAAACAGGGACACTCGAAATGGGAGCACTTTCCAGTCGTACAAAACGGCAAGCACCCCCATTTTGAGTATCACGGTCTGAGGTGTTTTAACTTGTTCCTGGAGAAAACACCGAAGAATCTCTTGACCCTATGAACCTGGTTCTAGAAAGCGCCTAGACTTTTACACATGCCTGAAAGTTCACTGGTCATAATGTTAAAAGCATAGGAACTACTACCTGCATGCCATTACTTGGAGAATGATTTATGTTTCTAGGTGGTACTGGTATTTCGCTACTAATTTTTATTCCCCCTCCACCACTAGCAAGCACATACCGGTGGGGTGACCATTCCCGAAGTGTTACCTAAATTCAGATGGGTACCTGAAAGAGTAATAAGGCATTTACTGTATTCTAAGACACTAATTCCCAATGGACACCAGAATCCCAGCAGTTAATACCCTTCCCATAGGGGTTACCAGAAGACAGTCTGACCATACCCAGAACAGGGCAGACTGGTCTTGAGCCGAGCAATCCCAAAACCTTTGGCCAGAGGTAGCCTGAAGTCTGCTCAGCCCAATAAACCCAGTCCAGGAGTTCAAAAGGCTTGTCAAGGACCACTGTACTATGTCAAATGGAAGCTACCTTTAGTCCCTTCGCGTGGCATGCGGGAACCTATTTCCCAACCAGGGGTGGAAGCCACGCCCCCTGCAGTGCAAGCGCAGCCTTAACCACTGGACCCCCAAGGAAGTCCCGGAAGCTACTTTCTCAATCGGTAACACTCAAAAGATGGCGGCACTTCCCTTCGTAGAACAGAAAGTGCCCCCACAGTTTGAGTACCACAGGCTGAGAAGTTCCATAAGGGACATCACCAACTGAAGGACTTACCAGACAGGGAACGCCTGCAAAGGACTACGATGAACCCCACCTTGGTCCCCAGATCTGGAAAATGGAAAAGAGGTGTTAAGATAAAATCTGACCTTGGAGATCAAGCTCATTGCATCCCCTCCGCACGCAATTAACACGAGTCAAAATTCAATTAATGAGCATTCAGCGCATGCAGTAGTTTCGGGTTGGTGAGATGGGCTTACCTTAAGGGGCCCCATTTTGAACCTGTTAACCAAGTGTTGTTACTTAACACACCGAACACACCCCAAACCACAGGTAAAAAAGACGAGAGACTTACAGAACGTGCCTTAAATTGCTCCGCAATGAGTTAAGACCGAACCTCCCCAATGTAGACATCCCAAGTCATAGACCACACTACGCCCACACGTATACCTTCTGGACCCAAAGGCCGAAGGAGGGAAGGGCACACACAGGGTTCAGGCTTGAGAGGAAAGGGAACTTAGGGTGAAAGGAAGGGACGAGCATCCCAATCGAATTTCAGAATGCAGAAGGGAAGGCAAGTCCCCAAAGGATAAAAAAATTAAAGAAAATAGCTTCCTGGACGGAGGGGAGGATGGAGAAGTAAAGGTGAAATAAAGTGCAGGCGATACCTACAAGACGCTGAGTCACGCTGCTTTTCTCTTCAGGTGAGAGCTGGGCGCTCCTGGGCTCTTATATAAGCCAACGACCCAGACTTTGAGGGGAAGACCACTCCCCTCCACCGGTCTCCACCCACACCCACCCAGCCTCCTTCTGAGTCAGACCCACCCTCTTTTTTTTTTTTTTTTTTTTGTTAAACTGTTGACTCCTTTATTGTTTATCGCACCAGAACAAACTATTGTTGTAAACAAACTATTGTTGTAAACAAACTGGGGAAAAAAATAGGATAGAAGTACCCAGGAGAATGACATTCTACCTCCTGGGGTCTCAGTTATTCATTCAACAACTATTTACATATAATATTGATTTGTCATATTTATTGAGCAGATAAAATACACCAGGCCTTTTGCTAGTTTTGGGGGTGATTGAGGTGAATAAGACCATGGATTTTATAGTCTAGAACAGTGGTTTTCAACTGAGGGTGACTTTTTTCCTCCTCAGGGGACATTTGGCAATGTCTGGAGACATTTTTGGTTGTCACAACTGGGGTGAGGAGTGGAGTATGGCCAGCCTATAGTGGGTAATACCAGGGATCTTGGCAAACATCCTACAGTGTACAGGCCCTCACAATAAAGAATTGTCCCCGCCCAAGATGTGAATAACGCTGAAGCTGAGAAACTATGATCTAGGTAGAGGTAGGGTGATGGACAGAAAAAAACCAAACAACAAACAAGCACACATCTAATTGCTGTTCATATTATTTCATCTGAATCTCTGCATATTCATATAAACATTGACGTGGGGATCACTTCTGTGCTCCTTAAATCCAATAGCCTATTAAAAAGTATTTAAAATAGGTTTTAGCAACCATGAATATTAGAATAAAATTTCTCAAAATGTTTTCAGTATCTTTTAAAAATGTGCACAATTTTACTAAACTGATGCATATTTTCGAGGTCTTGTTATTATTCTCCCTGTAACAAATCTTGGACAAGGAGTAACGAGTCCATGGGACTTGCTAAGGATGGTTGGATGAACTACAGAAAATGTATAAATAAAATAGTAGAAAAATAAATAAACGTGCTTTAATGCTTGAATGGCAATACAGAGTATGATTTTGCCATAATTTCATTAATTCCGTAATTTTAGACATTTTCAATTTTTATAGATTTAGGATAATTTATCAATAGTGCTATAATGAGCATTTTTTATTATTTAAATTTTTTTGGTTTTTTATTTTTTATTTAAAAAAATATTTATTGGAGTATAGTTGATTTACAATGCTGTGTTAGAATGAGCTTTTTTTTTTTAATTTTATTTATTTATTTATTTATTTATTTATTTATTTATTTATGGCTGTGTTGGGTCTTCGTTTCTGTGTGAGGGCTTTCTCTAGTTGCGGCAAGTGGGGACCACTCTTCATCGCGGTGCGCGGGCCTCTCACTATCGTGGCCTCTCCCGTTAGAATGAGCATTTTTTAATTTTCCTTTTTTTCTCTTTTAAATTTTCGTTTTTTCTTTTGCAATGAGCATTTTTTTTTGGCCACGCAGCTTGGCTTGCGGGATCTTAGTTCCCCGACCAGGGATTAAACCCAGGCCCAAGGCGGTGAAAGTACCCATTCCTAACCACTGGAACGCCAGGGAATTCTCTAAAATGAGCATTTTTGAGAGCAACTTTGATAGGAGTGGAGACATTTGTTTCTGATGTCTTCTACAAATCCGTGTTAACCCTCCAAATATTCTCTGCATTTGGAAGTACTGAAATGAAGTGATTTGCCCAAGAAAACATGGCCAGAAGTAAATGGAATTGAACCCAGGTTTAGAAGTTCTTGCTTTGGTCCTGGTCAAGGTTGCTGGGGGTGACCACTACTTCTGACCTGGCATCTGCTGAGCCCGTTCAGAGTCAGATCTAACCTGTCCACTCCTCTCCCATCCCACCTGGACCTCTCATACATCCCCAGCAAGTTCCTACCCATCACCTTATTTTGTGTGTCTGCCATTTTGTCAGCCATGGGCAGCTTTCTTTTCTTGCCCTTCACCCTCATGGAGTACATTCAGGGCTGACTCCTACGTGTCGTTCACGTTTCATGGGCTTAGCATTTCTGTTAGTCTAATAACTAACCTACCAGTTCAATTATTTGTCACAGTTATTTGTCTTTTGAGCTCAGCTCCCGGGGGACAATAGTTTGTCTTATTCACCTGGTCCCCCACCCCCAAGCCAGCCCCGGAACTGGCACATTAGTAAAGGTGCACGGAGCATTTGTTTTTAAGGGTGAAAAACTCTTTTAATGCAATTGAATTTAAGGAACATTAAACAAAGACTTACATTCAAAGTTGATTTTAAGTAAATTTAATGTAAAAGACCCTATTTGATATTTTCCTAGTGATTCCTAACATTTGTGGTGAGACAGTTGTAAGATGACTTTTATTCCTCTGAGTTGACAATTACATATTTGCTTGGTCCAATAGCCTTTGCAATTTTGGTAATTTAATATGCCAATTAAAACCTCAAGTTTTAATCTTTATTAGCTGCTTTTTCCAATTTTTTCCCAGCTTTATTGATGTATAATTGATTTGTTAACTATTAATTAACATTAATTCTCAAATTAATATCTTTCCTCTTTAATGAGCTGCTTTTTTTTTTTAATTTTTTAAATTTTTTGGATTCAGAAATTCCAAAGACTTAAGAACTGAGATTTGATAGCCTGAGGTGGCCAGGGGAGGTTGGGACTAAATGGAGGTTGAGACTAAATCAGAAATTCTTCCTGCTGAATTGGAAGGTCTTCATCTGCAAATCACTAGACCTCGTTGTCATTACAATCACCTGGACTCTTCACCTTCCCCACCCAATTCTTAGCTTTATCTGTCTGGTCTCCATACCAATCAGAATAGGGGTTTTTTTGTTGTTGTTTTTTTTAAGATCCTCAACAGTTTTTAAAATCCTTTTACCTACAGCATTCTTTCCTCAACATTAATCTACAGCCTGGAGGTGAATGGGTGATAATCCTATTTATGAAAAGGATTCCTACCATTTAATCTAAAGTTACTGCTTTGTGATGGGGTTAAGGAGAAAAAGTGGGGGGATGGAAGAAGGACTGTTTCCAGACTAGATGAAATGCTTCTCTTGGGTGCCTACTTTGCTTACATGTGTGTCTGACACCTCTGAGACTTAATAGGCATCATTTAATATACCTTGAGCACCTAAGATGTGCTGTCATTAGTCCTAAATCCTCAGTCCTAAGTGCTGGGGATAAAATGGTATCTAAAAAAGAAAGAAAATCCCGACCCACGTGGAGTTTACATTCTAACAGCGAAGAGAGTTGACAATGAACTTAATAAACCAATAAAGTAAGCAGTTATGTTAGAACATCACAGGCTATGGAAAAGACATAGAGCAAGATTGTGAGTGTTGCGATGATGCAGTGGGTTTACTTGTCCGGAATTTTCCAGCTATTTAATTGCTTACTTCCCTGATTTCATGCAAGGCCGTCGATCAAATCATGCCTCCTCATGGACACCTCCTCCAACCAGCTTTTCTAAAATAGCAATTCATGATATTCACCTCCAAGCTGTGTCTTTATACTTAATATGTACAGCGAACTGACATTATAAGCTCATTTGCTTGTTTCTTTATCATCTGTCTCCACAACTAGAATGCAAGCTTGGTGAAGAAACACATTTTCTGTTTTGTTCAGGGCTGTGTGTGCCAGTGCCTGGTCCATCACAGACATTCACACAATAAATGAACCTGTCAAGTGAAAAAAAAAATTTTCAAGTCTGGGAGAACACTGGAAACCTAGAGAGAATCACCGTGAATGTGTATCTGTGTTATGATAATTTTACATTTGAAAAACAAAAGCAGGACTTCCCTGGTGGCTCAGGGCCACAACTATGCAAGCCCACACGCCTAGAGCCCGTGCTCCGCAACAAGAGAAGCCACCGCAATGAGAAGCCCGCGCACCGCAACGAAGAGTAACCCTTGCTCGCCACAACTAGAGGAAGCCCGCGTGCAGCAACAAAGACCCAGCGCAGCCAAAAATAAATCAGTAAATAAATTAGTTTTTAAAAAGATGAATTTTTAAAAAAAAGGAAAGAAAGAAAAACAAAAGCAAACCTCTACTTTTAGTAACACCCATTGTGAACCAAGCAGAAGCCTTTGGGAGGCATTTCAGACGTTGATCACAGTTGCAGAGTGTTTGGGGTAGAGTGGCCTTGGAGTGACACAGCTCTCTTTGGGAATATTTTCTCAGGCATCTTTGTGAGTTCTGTCCTGGTTTTCTCCTTGGTTATCTTGTATCTCCTTCAGGGTTTGGTACATTGTGTGGATAAGAAATCCAGTTAAAAAATGTTTGTGGTTTTTTTGCCTGACCTACCACCTACATTCAAGCTTTTCGAGGATGGCCATTCCTTTTTTTAAATAAATTTATTTATTTATTTTTGGCTGCATTGGGTCTTCGTTGCTGCGCACAGCCTTTCTCTAGTTGTGGCCAGCGGGGGCTACTCTTCATTGTGGTGCATGGGCTTCTCATTGCAGTGGCTTCTCGTTGCAGAGCATGGGCTCTAGGCTCGCAGGCTTCAGTAGTTGTGGCACGTGGGCTCAGTAGTTGTGTTGTGGCTCGCGCACTCTGGAGCGCAGGCTCAGTAGTTGTGGCGCAAGGGCTTAGCTGCTCCGTGGCATGTGGGATCTTCCTGGACCAGGGCTCGAACCCGTGTCCCCTGCATTGGCAGGTGGATTCTTAACCACTGTGCCACCAGAGAAGTCCAGGATGGCCATTCTTAATAATATTGGTGATGGAATGTACATGATAGATAAGAGAGAGGAAGGTATGAAAGATGAGATTCCAAGTGTCAGGAGTGTGCAAATGTGTGTTTGGAAGTGCTGTTGATTCACATGGATGAGGAAACATGGCTGTGCCTCAGCTTTAGGTGGGAGCGGAATCATGAGTTTTAATTTTGAGTTTCTGAAGGCACCTTGTAAAATCTTGGAACCACTTAACTAATTGAATTATTCAATACACTTTCCCGATTGTCTGTCAAGCTCCAGGGTCTGCTTGGGCTCTGAGGACACACATATAAATCATTCAGTACATATATGTTTTAATCATGCCACTCACATCCTGTTTACTACTCCAGCCTCAGTTTTCCCATCCAACAAATCCCTCGGAAGGTTGAAGAAAGGGGTTTATTTCTATATCTGGGTACCACTGTCTTTATGTCAGAGACTGTCCTTCTCTATTTCCTTTTATCCAAAAGAGCAATTCAGCCTTACAAATCACTACTTTATTGATGGATGGTTAAAAAAAAAAAAAAAAAGTTCCATGTGAGAAAGAAAAAAGAAAGTAAGGAATTGCAGTAGGGATTGTAAGGGAAGCAAACTTTTCTGCTTTTAAGGTTCTTGCTGGCGGTTCCTGAGAGTTAAATTGACATAAGTTTGACCAGCAGGAGGAAAACATACACATTAAAAAAAATACAGAACGCTTCATAATGTTGCGTGTCATCCTTGCACAAGGCCTATGCTAATTTACTCTGTATCATTCTGTTCCGATTTTATTACCCATGCTGTGGAAGCAAGCTCCATGCAAATTTATTTAATACACGTTTTACATGACATGGGAGACTTCATGAGGACTCAAGACACAAGGAGATGGCAAAACTTACTTGCTTTTTTTTGTTTCTTAAATCAACAATCGCTTTTTTAAAAATTGGAAAGTATAGTTGATTTACAATGTTGTGTTACTTTCAGGTGTACAGCAAACTGATTATATATATAGGGTTGGCCAAAACGTTCGTTTGGTTTTAAGGAAACAAAAGACACATATTTCATCTTCACCAAGAATTTTATTAAAAAATGTATTCACTAACCAAACGAACGTTTTGGCCAACCCAATATCTATATATTCTTTTTCAGATTCTTTTTCATTATGGTTTATTACAAAATATCAAATATAGTTCCCTGTGCTATACAGTAGGAACTTGTTGTTTATCTGTTTTATATATTGTAGTTTGTATCTGCTAATCCCAAACTCCCAATCCATCCCTACCCCCCTTTCCTCCTAAGTTTGTTTTCTACGTCTGAGTCTATTTGTTTTGTAAATAAGTTCATTTGTGTCATTTTTTTTAGATTCCACATACAAGAGATATCATATGATAAAGCCTACTTGCTTTTACATTGGGTTATATAAGAGAGGTGTCTAGAACTCTATTTACAACTTGTATTAAATAAATTTGCATGGTTCTTGCTCAGCTTTTCATCCTTAATGACAAGAATGTGACTTCCTTCTGAATAAGAATGGCATCTGTCATCTGGGAATTTCACCTTCCTCTTTTAGGAAAAAGAAGGAAGGTCAGAGTGTTTTTCCTGTATTTGCGGTTTCAGGTGCCTTTCACTCAAAATAGTCAGTATGCCAGAGCTGCATAGTTTGGGGGTGGCCTGTAGCAAACTCCTTCAGGGTGAAGACTTTCTCAATAGGGGAGACGGACGGAGCGCATCTCCAATTATAACAAGGAGAAATGGGGATTTGCAGCCAGAGTGTAGAGTGAGGGGGGTCAGTGGATGGAAAAATCACTGAGAACAGTTCCAAAGGTGGAACTCTGACTTAATGAGTCTAATAGGATTCTCACTAAAGCAGGTCAAGGACTTAGACATTAAATGGAGGGATGAGGAACTTGATCAGATATCAGAGGTGATCAGATATCAAGGGTGGGGGAAATGATTTAGTCAAATTCTTTGGTAAGACCGGGCTTGGGCATGTGGAAGGCAGGCCCAAGGCCAAGGTCAAGGTCATTATTTCCTGAATTACTAATGAGATCTGGGGGGTGAACGGAAAGCATGGGAGGTCAGAGCTGGGGAAATTGATGCAAAAGCAAAGGGCAATGGAGGCGGGAGTGGGGGTGGGGATCTGAAAGGGAAACTGGGACTTGGAGGAAAGAATTCCTCCCTTCTCTGCGGGAAAGACATTCACACCCTCATTCAGTGCAAAGAATGGGATTTGACAGCTGTTTTAGAGAGTATTTTGAATATCACCAGAACACAAAGAGTAGGTATACATCTGTTAATAATGGCAAACAAACTTAATTCTATTTACTATGAAAGCCCCAGGGGTGGGGAGTTGGGGGGATGGGACATACTCTCATTCTTTGGATTTCTAAGAAATTACCGAGCCAGAACAGTAGGGTTTTTTTTTTAATTTTTAAATTGAATTTTATTTATTTATTTATACAGCAGGTTCTTATTAGTTATCTATTTTATACATATTAGTGTATATATGTCAATCCCAATCTCCCAATTCATCCCACCCCTCCCCCCCAACCCCCGCCGCTTTCCCCCCTTGGTGTCCGTACGTTTGCAGTAGTTTTTTTAAATAAACTTTTTTTTTTTAAGACACTTTTAATTTTAGAACAAGTTTAGATCTACAGAAAAACTGGAAAGAGTACAGAGTTCCCATTATATCTGCGACCAGTTTCCCCTGTACATTAATACATTATTAGTCCAACAAGGACCTACTCTATAGCACAGGGAACTCTGCTCAATACTCTGTAATAGCCTAAATGGGAAAAGAATTTGAAAAAGAATAGATACATGTAAATGCATAATACCTGAAACTGCTGAAAATGCTGTATACCTGAAACTAACACAACATTGTTAATCAACTATTCTCCAATATAAAATAAAAATATTTTAAAGAATAAATTTAAAAATACATGATGAGTACATTAGTATGGCAAATTTGTTACAATTGTTACCAATATTATTATTATTATTATTAGTTGCAGTTCATAGTTTACTCAGATTTCCTTAGTTTTTTTCTTTTTCTTTTTTTTTTTTAACCTAATGTCCTTTTTTTCTGTTCCAGGATCCCATCCAACACATCATACTATATACAGTTGTCATGTTTTCTTGGGCTCCACTTGGCTGTAAAGGTTTCTCAGACTTTCCTTATTTTTGACAACCTGGACAGTTTTGAGGCATTCTGGTCAGGTATTTTGTAGAATGTGCGCTTCAGTTGGGATTGGTCTCTTGTTTTTCTTATGATTAGACTGGAATCATGGGTTTTGGGGAGGAAGACCATACATTTCAGTGCCTTTTGATCACATTTCAAGGGTACATTCTTTTTTTTTTTTTTGGCCTCGCCCCAAGGCTTGTGGGATCTTAGTTCTATGACCAGGGACTGAACCTAGGCCCTCGGCATTGAAAGCTTGGAGTCCTAACCACTGGGCCGCCAGGGAGTTCCCTTAAGAATACATACTGATCAAGACTCTCTCCTTGACCAAACTTCAGTCAGGCTCCCCTGAGGCCTGTAGGGGAACACAACTGGCCACCCCGATATGCGTCTCTTTGGCACGCGGGTTATTTGGTGCTGAAAATAATCAAGGCCCAAAAGACTCAGGAAGAACATTTGACCTTCCCCCTAACTGCTTAAAGAATTTAAATGGTGGGTCTGTTCCCAGAATACAGCTACGACCAGAGATGTCTGCAAAGAATATGAGCTAACAGTGGGGGAAACTCGGCAGGACCTGGAGATCAGAGTCTTCTTTGTCCCATTGTCCCTGCCCGGCCCAGCAAATCTTTGTCTACCAAGGATTTGCTTTTCCAACTCCATGTGAATTGCCTTCCTCCCCTTTCAGGTCCCAAACCACCAGCCCCAACATCCTCTCTTGTCTTTAGCTGAAGGTGGCATTTAAGATGACAGTGTTGGCCATTTTGGCAAGTTACTCAGTTTTCCTGGGACTCTCCCATGTATCCATGCTATTAAATGTTTGTTTCATTTTCTCCTGTTAATCTCTCATGTCAATTTAACTCTTAGATCAGCCAGAAGAACCTAGAAGAGTAGAAGCACATTTCTTCCTCCTGGACAATACTGACCAAGACTCTCTCTCTTTTTAAAAAAATTTTATTCATTCATTTATTTTTGGTTGTGCCGAGTCTTAGTTGTGGCATGCATGTGGGATCTAGTTCCCCTGACCAGGGCTCAAACCCACGTCCCCTGCATTTGGAGGCAAATTCTTAACCACTGCACCACCAGGGAAGTCCCCTGAGACTCTCTCTTTGACCGAACTTCATTCAGGCTCCCCTGAAGCCTCTTAACTAGGCCTTGACCTTGGCCTTTGACCTGTCTGTGGCCTGCCCAGTCCAGTCTTAGCAAAGAATCTGGCTGCCTCCACCCCCATCCTTGATATCTGATAACTCCTGATATCTGATCAAGTTCCTCATCCTACACCCTTGATGTTTAAGTCCTTGGTCTGCCTTTAGCAAGAATCCTGTTAATCCAGTTAATAAGAATCCCCCTACCTTGATGTCTCCTCTTAGTAATTTTCCATCCACTGACCCACCTTTCCTCTGCTGTTGGCTATGAGTCCCTGGATTTTAGCCCAATCTCAATCCCCTATGGCAATGGTCACAACTCTTATTTATTTGTCTGAAATAAAGTCTTTACCAGTTCTTAAAATTTATTTTATTTTATATTGCAGTATAATTGATTAACAATATTGTGTTAGTTTCAGGCGTAAAGCAAAGTGATTCAGTTATATATATATATACTAGTATCTATTCTTTTTCAAATTCTTTTCCCATTTAGGTTATTCCAGAATATTGAGCAGAGTTCCCTGTGCTATACTGTAGGTCTTTGTTGGTTATCTATTTGAGATATGGCGGTGTGAACATGTCAGTTCCAAACTCCCAATCTGTCCCTTCCCCCCACCCTACTGCACGCCCGCCCGCCCTCCCCAACCATAAATTCATTCTCTAAGTCTGTGAGTCTATTTCTGTTTTAAGCCTTTACCATTTTTTTTTCCTTTTTTTTGCCCACGCCATGCCACTTGTGGGATCTTAGTCCCCTAACCTGGGATTGAACCTGGACCCTTGGCAGTGGAGGCGTGGAGTCTTAACCACTGGACCGCCAGGGAGTTCACAAGTCTTTACAGATTTTAACAAGTGTCCAGTGGAAAATTTTGTTTTCTTTAACACTTGTTCCAGAAACTGCACTGTCAAACACTCGGAGCCATACCATTTATTCAAGGATTCCAGGCTCAGATGGGTTTTACTGATGGTGTACTTGTTTTAAAAAGAGAGTACATGCCAAAGTGATGAAGGGTTGGAGACAGGAGAGGGGAGAGATGGACCATGAAGGACCTCTCTGGTCAGCATTGGGAAACTAACCTCTCAATAACTGGGTCCTGTCATTCGCCCTCTGGACTCAACTTTTACCAGCTACTCTGTGCTGTCCAATACAATAGCCATGTGTAGCTCTTTAAAATTAAATTAATTAAATTAAGAATTCAGCTCTTCACAACAAGGTCCTACTGTATAGCACAGGGAACTATATTCAATATCCTGAGATTAAACCATAAGGACAAGGATATAAAAAAGAATGTATAAGGAATTCCCTGGTGGTCCGGTAGTTAGGACTCCATGCTCTCACCACCAAGGGCCCAGGCTCGATCCCTGGTCAGGGAACTAGGGTCCCACAGGCTTCGCAGTGTGGCAAAAAAAAAAAAAAAAGAATGTATATATATGTATAACTGAGTCACTTTGCTGTACAGCAATTAACACAGCATTGTAAATCAACTATACTTTAATTTAAAAATAATTTATTTAATATTATATATATATTTATTATTTTATTTAATAAAAAAATAAAAATAAAAATATTTTTTTAAAAGGTAGAAAAAAAGAAAAAAAAGAATTCAGCTCCTCAGTCTAGAGTTGCCAGGCAAAATACAGGATGCCCAGTTAAATGTGAAAAGCCGGTGAACAATGAGTGACTTTAGAGTATAATTTTTCAGTATGTAACAGGGAAGAGCTAAATCTGACTACACGTTGCAGCTGTATCTTTTACTTTAAACTGTGCTTCCCGTTGCTCTTGTTCACTAAAAGGATACTATCTATACATAATGGCCGGCCTCCGGGAACCCTGCCCCGCTGCCTGAAGGTTAAACCAAAGTGCCTTTGTTCAGGGAAGTATCCTGACCCTGTTCCACCTGTGGATGGTTGCAAGAAAGAAGAAATTAACACATCCCCTCCCCGAGGCTGGCCATTCCAGGAGATATTTGCAAACCTTATGGCCTTTTTACTTTACTTCCTCATCTCCTCCCCCTCTCTGTTCTATTTTAAAAAACTGGCATCCAAACCCAGATAAGATGGTTCTGTTGAGACTTTAGTGTGCCCTTTCCTCGGTTTGCTGGCTTTTCTCGCCTCAACACTTCGTTTCCCGATTTATTGGCCTGTCGTGCGGCGAACAGAGGGAGTCTGGACTCGGTAACAAGTATAAGTATGTCCCAAAGAGTGAGTGTTTATCTGAAATGCACATTTAACAGAGTATCCTGGGGGTTTTTTTTGTCCTAAATCTGGCAACTCTCCCTCAGCTGCAGGAACCGCATTTCAAGTGCTCACAGCAGATGCTGGACCCATGGCTACCATGTTGGACAGCACAGATATTATATTATATATCTGCATCCTCTCAGAAAGTTTTACTGGACAGTGCTGATCTATAAAATGGCTTTTATGGAAAGAGTCAGGTCTGGGAGATCGGGAAGGACATCACAGAGGGAATGGAAATTGCAGTCAGGGCAAGCATAAGGGTGTGAAATAAAATTCATATTTTATGGCAAGACAAGAAACATTTAAACATAAAAAAATTCTTCTCTGCCTCTTGGCCTCCCCCCTCCCCCCACTGTGCATTGTATCGATGTTGCTTAGATCTGGATTATGTAGACTGTCAATAATACGTCATTTAATGTACAGCCCTCTGTATCTAAAAACTCATATAACTGTGCCTTGTCTTCTAAGAGGCGGAACAGTTCTCAGAGCTTTCTGAGATGCTCTTCCCAGGTTATGATCCTCTAATTTGGAAATTTCCATTTCTTTCTTAGATCGACTGATTAATTTTTTGTTAAAAAAAAATCAGAGGAGAGGTCTAGAAATTAGGGGAGAGGTCTAGAAAATATGATTAGATTCCAAGGCATTGCAGCTTCTGGAAAAGAGATTTCAGGTGTCCAGGTCATTTCAAAGAATGGGTTCTCATGAGCTTGCTGCAAAAAGATATTTTTGACACATAGAGCAATAATCGCTCCCTTAGGGAATTCCTCTTGGATTACTGTAGAATCCTGAAGAGGATTGGGGTGGGGCATAATCTCATTTTCTCTATCTGCTTAGGATTTGTTAGGACAGTCTTTTAGTTTCCAAAATCCATTTTCGCTGAATATTCCTGAAGATTCTTTTTTTTAAAAAAATAAATTTATTTACTTATTTATTTTTGGCTGCGTTGGGTCTTCGTTGCTGCGCGTGGGCTTTCTCTAGTTGTGGCCAGCGGGGGCTACTCTTCGTTGTGGTGCGTGGGCTTCTCATTGCGGTGGCTTCTCTTGTTGCGGAGCACGGGCTCTAGGCGCGCAGGCTCAGTAGTTGTGGTGCGCGGGCTTCAGTAGTTGTGGCTCGTGGGCTCTAGAGCGCAGGCTCAGTAGTTGTGGCGCACAGGCTTAGTTGCTCCGCGGCATGTGGGATCTTCTCGGACCAGGGCTCGAACCCATGTCCCCTGCATTGGCAGGCGGATTCTTAACCACTGCGTCACCATGGAAGTCCCTTCCTGAAGATTCTTGTGAACAATTTATTTGTTCATTAGGTATTAGTTGAAATCTATTTTCCAGGTCCTAATTCATTGGTAAGAAAGGGAGATGTAATTCCTTGGTACTTGGAGTCCATGTCAAGGGCTCAGAACTTGAGAAGGCCAAGAGTTATAGTGGTTGGGTAGAGGGGTTCAGTTCAAGGGCAACTCCCTGGGATTTGGGATCCTAGGAAAGAAATTTTAAAGAAAGCATCAGGAAGAAAAACTTTTCCTCTTCCAAATCAGGTCTAGTAGTTGGAGGCCTGAAAATTAATAGCAGGAGAAAAGAGGTTTAGTAACAAGTACATGAAGGACCTCCCAGTAATGAGAAACTTTTATATATCCATTTAACTGAAGGAGGGGGCATTGGGATTTCAGTGGGAGGGTATGGAAATTTCTTTCCGGCTTTTTGATGCTAAGAGAATGGGCAGTCTGTCTTGGCAGCGGAATTTGCAGGAAACTTCCCTTGGAGGGAATGGTTAAGGGCAGCTGTTTTTTGTGGAGGCAGATGAAGGAAGCTTATCTAAAGATTTCTTTCTGCATCTTCAGCAGCTGAAATGTTTTCACTTTGGGATGAAGATAACTTGGGGATAAAAGGGACTTCCCTGGCAGTCCAGTGGTTAAGACTCCACGCTTCCTTTGCAGAGGACTAAGATCCCGCATGCCTCACAGTGCGGCCCCCGCCGCCCCCCCCCCCCAAAAAAAGATAATTTGGGCATGAAAGATTATTTTATCCAAACTCTGGGGGTCCATGTGGGCCCCCATTTCAAAAGGAGGTAAGACAGGCAAGCATAGTAGGGTGGGGAGGTATGTAAGAAGACAGGATAAGAACCCGAATTCATAGGATAAAGAGTTTAATCTGAAAGGAGGCTCTTGAATGCTTTTTTTTTTGGCCACGCCTGCAGCTTCCTGGGCCCTAGGCAGTGAAAGCGCAGGAGTCCTAACCACTGGACCACCAGGGAATTCCCTCCTGAATGCTTTTCGAGGAACTCTTACGAGGCTGGAGGGTGGAATGGTGGTGCCCATGAGTAAAGTTGAAGCTTCACAAATAGTAAGGAACCTGATCTCTGAAATAGAAGCTTCATGAGAGCAGAGAACAGGTCCGAATGAAGCAACTGGTGTCTTTCCAGGGCAGTTGCATCTGTGCTCGATATTTGAGTCAGTTATAAATAGTGTCTTAAGTTTGATTTTTTAACGTGGGCGATTGGAAGTCAATAAAATGTTTTTCTATACAGGCTGTCACTGTACCCATTTCACAGATGGGCACACTGAGACCCCAGCAGAGTGTGGTCCCAGCTGCCAACTCAGGTAACTGGACTGGAGAGCACATTTTGGGTGAACGTGGAGAAAGAAGAGGGGTTGCGTAGACGAGAAATAAACTTTGAGGAAGTGGTGTAAACCCCCAGGAAGACAAATGTCTGCAGTTACCCAGGACTTTCTTTTGGAGTGAGGACTCCTGTTTAGTGGGTGAGATCTGTGACTCCACACATGAAGTCCCTTGCTTGGGCCACCTGGGCTGTGACCACCTTCTGCATCAGAGTAGGAGCACCTCAAGGGCAAAGCGTTAGGCAGACACGTCTCTGGTATCATTCAGCTTGGGTGCTGGCCTGCAGAAAGCTTGTTGAGTAGCTCAATTAATTATGGCTCCATTTAGCAAATCAGCACGCCAAGTGCTTAACAAGCATGCTTTCATTTATTTACCCCGGCCACGAGTAAGTGCAATGGCTAACGCGGGTCTCATTGTGACTTGAGAACCCAGAGATGTCAAGTCACTTGCTCAAAATCACGGAGCTTGGTTGGTACAAGCCAGGATTCACGCTCAGACAGTCGGAGTAAGACTCGAGATCTTATTTGTGTTCTTAGCTCCACCTACTGGAGGCTTCCGGTGATTTTATTTTATTTTATTTTATTTTTTTTGGCCTCGTTTTGGGGATCTTAGTCCCCCGACCAAGAATTGAACCTGTGTCCCCTGCAGTGGAAGCGTGCAGTCCTAACCACTGGACTGCCAGGGAAATCCCCTGGTAATTCTTAGTCTAATTCTTAGATACAAGGGCAGGCCTTGTATCTGGGTGTGATCAAAATAAGTCCAGAAAAGCTCCCTTCCTGCCAAGATCAGAGCTAAGGGCCATGGAGTGTTTGCTTGGGGATTCGCCTTCAGTTAGAGAAGGCAGTCAGGGTAGAGAGTGGTTATAGCAGATTCCTCGAAGGCCTGGGATTCAAATAATAATAGTATTTATTATTCTAAATAATAAAGTAATAGTGATAATAACAGTAACACTTATTACAAGAAAAATAGCAATACTTATTGTAAGTAATATATAGTCATTTTAAGCACTACTAATAGTGATAATAGTAATACTTATAGTAATATTTATAGTAATACTAATTACTATAAGTAATGCTTATTATATTACTAATAGTAATGCTTATTACTATAATAGCAATATTTATAAGTAATAGTGGTAATTCTTATAGGTACTAACAAAAAATAGTGATAATAATGGTAACACATTACTATGAAAACAATAATAAACAACAATAGCATTACTTATCACTACAATGATATAATGGTAGTTTCCCAATTAATGAGATCTTATCACAAGTAAGACATGATGTCAATCACTTTACATAGATGATTTCCCCCTATGCCAACCCTCATTTTGCTCATCTCTTAAATGGGGATATTAAAAATCCCAATTTTGGGGTTGGGGGAGGGATAAACGAGAAGATTGGGATTAACATATATACACTAATATATATAAAATAATCAACAAGGACCTACTGTACAGCACAGGGGACTCTATTCAATACTCTGTAATAACCTATACGGGAAAAGAATCTGAAAAAGAATGAATATATGTATAACTGAATCACTTTGCTGTATACCTGAAACTAACACAATATTGTAAATCAACTATACTCCAATATAAAATACATTATTAAAAAATAAATTTATTTATTTATTTTTGGCTGCGTAGGGTCTACATTGCTGTGGGTGGGCTTTTCTCTAGTTTTGGTGAGTGGGGGCTACTCTTCGTTGCGGTGCGCGGGCTTCTCATTGCCGTGGTTTCTCTTGTTGTGGAGCATAGGCTCTAGGCACGTGGGCTTCGGTAGTTGTGGCTCACGGGCTCTAGAGCGCAGGCTCAGTAGTTGTGGCACACGGGTTTAGTTGCTATGCGGCATGTGGGATCTTCCTGGACCAGAGCTCGAACCCACGTCCCCTTTGTTGGCGGGCAGATTCCTAACCACTGCGCCACCAGGGAAATCCCAGGAAACTCTTTTTCATTTGGAGATATCTCCAGGATTCACTGTTGGAAAAAAAAAAAAAGAAAAAAAAAAAGATGCAGGAGAGTGTGGGAGAAATTCATGTTACCAATCCAAGTAACACAGACAGCAAATAGGTTACACCTACAGGACCTCCATTTGTACGGGTGGTGAGGAAACATGATTGGGGGTGAAAGAAACAAGGGTGGAGTGAGACCTGTCAACTTTTTTTTTTTTCCTTTGGCCGTGCTGCTCGGCTCCTGGGATCTTAGTTCCCCAACCAGGGATGGAACCTTGCTCCCTCAGCAGTGAAAGCGTGGAGCCCTAACCACTGCACCGCCAGGGAATTCCCTAGAACTGTCAACTTTTATCTTTTAAAAATTATTTAAAAATTTTGGAATCAGGTAAGTTTAATTAAATATATCCGCTTATTTGTTAAAATGTAGAATATAAGAAAAGAAATTGGAGAAAAGTTATATCCTATAGACTGCCTTTTGGAAAGTCACAGTGTTGTATCTTAGTATCCTGTAGGGTCTGAGGAAAGAAATTTAAAAAATCAAACTTGTGTGACTCTTCATTTTCCAAATTCTTTTCAATAATACTTTGGGTTTTTTTCTTTCTTTGCAGGCTATTTCACATCCTACAGACATCAGTCTGGTGAGAAGAGTTCCGTGAAAGGCAGTTAGCACAGGTCATCTGGGGGCCAGGACACAGGGCTGTTTTAAGGTCATTGCATAATAACAAAATGCTAATATTTACCCATCACTTGCCAGCGTTTCATTGGCCCTATTTTATAAAAGGAGAAGATGAAGACTGACATTAAAGGCAGGCTGTAGCAGGACAAGTGGTGGTGCTGGGTTTTGAACCCAGGACTCTGGCACTTAAGCGGTCCCATCTGTCACGTGATACAGCCTTTAGAATTCTGGTTTCCTTTATCTTGTCCACGTACCGGGCCAGAAAAGGAAATGTTTGCAGGGACGGCGTCTCAGCTTTGGTTGAAATGGCTTTGCTCGGAGCGCCCCCTGGTGGCCGGGGTGGGAAAGCGCGACTCTGATGACTGCCATTTATTGTGTTTGCGAGGTGCCCGCAGCATGTCGGAGAGAAGTCAATTTGGATTTAGGTCAAATTTAGCTTGTTGATCTGCATCCATAATCTTTTGTATACACTCCCACTCCTGGTAGACCACTCCATCTCCCCCACCACTCCAAGTCTATTTAAACTCACAGTTCTTGATTCCACCTGCTAAAACATCCACCCTGCAAACAAGTCCCTTCCCCCCACTGGCTCCCCCTGGGTGGTTACGTCTCACCCGGATGAGGAATCGGCGTCCTATGCGCTTGCCCTGCATCCACTCTGGCCTCTCTGGCATATGTTCTGAAGCTAGACCAGAATGTTCTTTTCAAAACGCAAATAATTATCCTGACATAAACCCAGGTCAAAAGAACTTAATGGACCCCAGTGTCCTTGTAAAGCCAAATTCTTACCAGCGCTTACAGGGACCTAAATAACCTTGTCTCTTTTAGTTCTGCATCGTAATTACTCTCTCTCTCTGCCTCATTAGATTTCAGCCACGCTGATTATCCCTTATTTCTTTTCTGACGAGGGCTGTCAGCATGATTCTCTCTGCCTAGAATGCTTTTTGCTAGCTAATCACCAGCCTGATTATCCTTTTAAACGTAAATGCCATTTCCTCGGAAAATATGTTCCTGACAAGACCAAATTTCCCTCTGGTTTTGCAAAACAGACCACATTTTTTGGAGTCATACTCAGAAGCTTCTATTATAGCTATGCTTTTTTTTTCTTTTAAAGAGAGGAAATTTTAAAAAATAGGAAATCAAATGTTACAAAATGAACGAGAAGCATACTGGGTATGCCGGTCTGAACCAGTACCTGATCTTGCTGTCAACTGGCAGGAAATAAAGACGTAGGATCATTGCACCAGGAAGGTGCAACCGGAAAAATCCAGACTGTGGGACATCCTTACAGGTCAAATGGCTCAGGTTCTACAACATAGATTATAACAAAGGGAATATAATATTCCGGAGAAGGGTCTGGGTGATGGGGAAGCATCAGAAGAGAAGGGAAGATTATTTCTGTGACTTTATTATGGTGTTTCATCAGTCTCTTATTTAATGATGTATTTCTGTATCTTACTGGGAACGTAAGATCCTTGAGGACATAAGTTATTCTCGAGTTCACCCATCCAAACAGCAGTACAGCGTTTGGCATGGAGTACTGCCGCCAAATAGTTTTCTCAATTAGTTCACTAAAAAAATGAATGATGGGACTTCCCTGGTGGCGCAGTGGTTAAGAATCCGCCTGCCAATGCAGGGGACACAGGTTCGAGCCCTGGTCCGGGAAGATCCCACATGCTACAGAGCAACTAAGCCTGCGAGCTACAACTACTGAAGCCCTCACACCTAGAGCCCGTGCTCCGCAACAAGAGAAGCCACCACAATGAGAAGCCCACACACCGCAACGAAGGGTAGCCCCCGCTCGCAGCAACTAGAGAAAGCCTGTGTGCGGCAATGAAGACCCAACTCAGCCAAAAATAAAAATAAATATATATATTAAAAAAAAAAAGAATGTTAGCAACGTATTTTATCTAACCCCAAATATCCAAAACATTATCATTTCAATATGCAATCAATATGAAAAATTTATTCATGAATTGCTTTATATTCTTTTTTGGGGGGCGGGGGGGACTAAGTATTCAAAATCTGGTGGATGTTTCATACTCATAGCACATCTTATTGCAGACCATCCACATTTCAAGTGCTCAATATCCACATGTGGCTCATGGCTACCATATCAGACTGCTGTGGTTTAGACCCCACCCTTTCTCCTTCAGTGTACAGTCTAATTCTGTTTCCTTTTAAATCAGAAAGAGCTCCCCCGACTCAATTCCTTCTTCTACATCTTCAGTATTTCCTCCTGCTCTGTCCCCAGCCTCTTAGAGGATGGTGTGAATGGCATCCAGACAACAGGTAATGACAATTTTACCTGGCATTTTTTACAGTCTTCTCTATCCAAAAGGGTCCAAGTTCTGATTCTGGAATTTTTTTCAGAGAGGCATATGGCATGAAACAGAGACACAGGAGAAGGTAATTAACAAAATCAACAAAAGTGACATAGACAAGGAGAGGCCCTGGAGAGGAAAAGAGAGAAACATATTAAACATGAACAGATACAGAAGGAAGGAGAAATGCAGGGAGAAAGAGGGTACAGATTGGGGAAGAGAAGCAGATGAAGACAGAGTAAGTAAGACAGAGTCAGTGAGCTAGAGACAAAGGAAAGAAACAGGAGAAGAAAGATAGATAAAGAAAAACAAGAGAGACAAAAGAAAAAAAAACAAACAGTAAATTAGGGATCAGAGAGAAATAGTGAACAAGATTTTTAAAAATTAAGAGGTTCTTTGAGATCATTTGTAAGAATGGAACTCTCCTGGTCCCCAGAGGTCACTATGATTTCCGATACTAGGTCACACCCCAAATGGAAAGGTGAGAGATCCTTTCCCCTCCTCAATTCCTTTTACGCAGGAGGTTGATGGTTCAGGCTTCAGGGACCCAGAAAACTTTTGAAAACTTCTAATCATTCTTAAGGGACCGATTAACTCAATTTCTTTCAAGTTTTGCTCAAGGGAATTGTTTATGGGTAAAGTGTTGGTGGAAGTTTCTTTTTCTGTTTTTGTTTACTTTTCCCCAAGAGTGGAATATGAGGAGGCTGGATTCAGTTCATCTTCTATTCTTCCTCTTCCTTTTCAGCACAGTAGCAAGAGTCACTGGCACTGGATTCATGCAGTTGATGACTTTCTTCCTTGGAATCCCCAAGATTCGCCCTGAAATAATCACCATAATCATGATCATTTATTAAATATCAGCTAGAGTGGGTATATGTAAATTTTTTTTACTCACATAATCCATCTCCTTTTCCTGACAAGATCTCACCTAATCATCATTTTGGTGAATTTTTCTCTGGCCAACACGTGAGAGACACTTGGTTGTCTGTACCATTCCCTTCTTTTTCCAGGACTCTCCATTTTAGCAAAGGCTGGAGGGTGGAGCGGCACCAAGGAAAGAGAAGGTGAAGGGAAAAGCAAAAGGTGCAGGGAGATCTAAATCATGGAGCAAGAATCTCACAATTTTCTTTTCAGTCCTATGAACAAGCTGGAAGAGCTGTCTACACCAAAGGATTTTAATGACAAAGGCAGCTATACTCGGAAGAGAAACTTGTATGCCAATCTTCAGAGCAGCATTATTCACAGCAGCCGAAAGTGGAAGCAACCCAAAAGGGCATCAAGGAATGAACAGATAAACAGAATGTGCTGTGTAATATTGTATATATATACACAAGAGAATATTATTCAGCCTTAAACAGGAGGGAAATTCTGACTTATGCTACAACCTGGATGAGCCTGGAGGACATTATGCTCAGTGAAATAAGCCAATCACAAAAGGGCAAATACTGTAGGATTCCATTTATATAAAGTCCCCGAAATAATCAAATTCATAGAGACACGAAGTAGATCGATGGTTGCTAAGAACAGGGGGAATGAGAGTTATTGTTTAAGGGGTGCAGAGTTTGAGTTTTGCAAGATTGAAAAGAGGTCTAAAGTGACTTCCCTGGCGGTCTAGTGGTTAAGACTCTGCGCTTCCAATGCAGGGGGCACGGGTTCGAGCCCTGGTCTGGGAGGATCCCACATGCCATGGAGCAACTAAGCCCGTGCACCACAACTACTGAGCCTGCGCTCTAGAGCCCGCGAGCCACAACTACTGAGCCTGCGTGCCTAGAGCCCCTGCTCCACAAGAGAAGCCACAACAATGGGAAGCCCGCACACCGCAACAAAGAGTAGCTCCTGGTCGCCACAACTGGAGAAAGCCCGCGCACAGCAACGAAGACCCAACGCAGCCAAAAATAAATAAATAAATTTATATTAAAAAAAAAGGAAGAGAATTTTAACACATGCTACATCATGGATGAACCTTGTGGACATTCTACTAAGGGAAATGTTGCCAAAGTCTGGCTCCCTGTGCACCGATGCCAAATAAAAATATGGAGACAGAGAATTGGAAGATAAGAAATAGAGAGGCTTTTTATTTTCTTTGCTAGGCAAAGGGAAGACACAGTAGGCTAGCGCCTCAAGAACTGTGCCCCCCACTTCCTGGGGAATTGCAGGGATTCTTATAGGGGAGTTCGCCGTCCGAAGTGAGTGGTAAGGATCAAAATGGTGAAGGTCTTGCATTCTTCTTGCATTATTTCAAAACAGTCATCGCTGGAGTCAGGCAACCCGGTAATTGGGTCCGTTAGTCTCTGGGTTATCAGTCTGCGACCTCCTTTCTGAAATGCAAACAGCTACAAGGGGTGATTTGCTACAAGAGTTTAGTAGAGAATAAATACCAGGTGCAGGATGTTAATTACCTAAATTACACAGGATTAAGGGAGACAGGTTAGCTTTGTGAAGGACAAATCTAACTACAGACACTACAGATTAGTAACAGTTAAAACAAAACCAGGATTGATTAACTCAGGCCAGTTTATGTTTCTTCTCTAACCTGTTCACTGCTCCCTTTATTTTCCTGGTTATCAGGAGAGGAAAAAAACCTTATTTCTATTTTTGTTGCAACAGAAATAAGCCTGACAGGAAAGGACAAATATTATATGACTCCACTTAAATGAAGTACCTAGAGTCATCAGATTCATAGAGACAGAAAGTAGAATGGTGATTGCCAGGAACTGAGGGGAGAAAGGGGGAACTGTTGAATGGGTACAGAGTTTCAATTTTGCAAGATGAAAAAAGTCCTGGAGTTTCGTTGCACAAAATGCGAATGTACTTAACATGACTGAACTGCACACTTAAAGATGGTTACAATGGTACGTTTTATGTTATGTGTATTTTACCACAGTAAAAAGCATCTCAGAACCATCCCCTGAGGGCGACTACAGAAGAGTCAAGGGCTCATAGCAACACAGGACTTGCTCCCCGCCCACCCAAACCCGTCCTGTTTTACTGAAAACCTGCTTTCGGTTTTAAGGTTTGTTGGATTCGCTGGCAAAATAACCACTCATCTCACACAAATAAACAGCTTTAATCGATTCTTTAATGAAAGGTGATTTCACTTAATTTTAATATACAATCATTAGAAGGAAAAGAATAAGAATATTAGAAAAAAACATAACAGGGTATATATACATCACCGAATTGGGCCGACACCTACTTCCAGATCCAAACAGCAGCTGGGAAGGTCTGAGTAACAGCAATCTGGAGCCCCAGTTGGGAAGGGTCCCAGGTGGTGCGTCCATCCCACTGTTTACATTTCCGATGGGTTCGCAGGGCTTCTGTTTATAATTCCAGGCCTCAAACTGATATTATCAGTTTGCCGGCAAAAATGCAGCTCTGGTTCAATTATAACAATGCTGCTAATTTCACCATGCGAGTCACAAGATTTTCCAGACCCCAGGGGACTGGCCAGGTCTCCAGGGCTCAAGAAATTCTAAGACCCGTTCCCTTTCTTATCGTCTGTGCTGCTTGACTTATAACAGTTGTTAGGTGTGCAGGCAAGCAGGCAGTCCACGCAGGGTCACAAGTCGGTCAGAGGCCTGCTTCTGCCTCTGAAGCCTGAACAAGACTATTTTATTAGTTTTCCCAACACATCTCCACCCCCAGCAACCCGGGGGTTAAGGGTTGTCTTCTGTGCACAGGGACTCCCTGCTTTGGTTTTTAGAGATGTATCAGCTCCAGCCTTACACAGCTTAAACTCAACCTCACTGGCTTTGATCCAGGGCTCCAGGCTCCCCTCTAACGATCCAGTAAGTCTGGGGTAACCCCCTCTTCTGTAGGAAACTGGGCACTGAGTTCAGATCTTCCTAAAGAGACCTCTGCAATCCAAGTGTGCAGTTGGGTCGGCCTGGCTCCTGACCCATTTTCTACATGAAAAACAGGAGCTGGGAACTGTGGGTGTGTGTGAAAAGAGGTGTGTTTGTGTGTGTGTGTGGGGGGGGTGATTGGATCACTGTCCTGACGATCTAAGACTATTTTTTTGACTCGTGTCCAACAGTATTAATAATTACCCTTATACAGTGAATGTGACATGTGGACCACTGATTTCAGTCTTCTGTCTGCCCTCTGTGTCTGTGTGTTCCTCATCTGCAGATACGGGGGTGACTGTAAGGAACTTAAGCATCCTTGGATTTTGGTATTCATGAGGGGACTGTATGGTGATTTATATTAAATCACTTTTGGGTTTGCTCCACCCAGCAACTCTGAGAAGCTGGCTCTATTATTTATCATTGTTAGCAATTTAAAAAATGGTGGTAAAATACACATAACATAAAATTTACCATTTTAACCATTTTCAAGTGTACAGTTCAGTAATGTTAGGTATATCTACATTGCTGTGCAACCAATCTCCAGAGCTCTTTTCATCTTATAAAACTGAAACTGTGTCCTCACTTAACAGTAACTCCCCATTTCTCCCGCACCCCAGCCCCTGGCAAGCCACCGTTCTCCTTTACGTTTCTATGAATTTGACTACTCTCAGTACTTCCTAGAAGTGGAATCATACAATATTTGTCTTTCTGTGACTGGGTTATGTCCCTTAGCATATTGTCCTCAAGTTGTGTCCATGTCGTAGCATGCGTCAGAATTTCCTGTCTTTTCATGGCTGAATAATATTCCGCTGTGTGTATAGACCACATTGTGTTTATCCATTTCTTCGTGGATGGCCATTTGGGTTGCTTTCCTCTTTCAGCTATTGTGAATAATGCTGCTATGAACATGGGTGTACAGATATCTCCTTGAGACCTTATTTTCAGTTCTTTTGGATGTACACCCAGAAGTGGAATTGCTGGTGAAACCGTGCACATCAGATTGGAACTCGAACCCAGCCAAAACCCTGACAGGGTCTTGAACTCACGGTCTTTTAATTAGAATCACTGGTCTAATTAGAATCACTAATTAGAATCACAGGTCTCTGGACTCACTGAGGCTCAGGTTCTTTGTGTCTCAGCGCAGAGGGAATTCAGGGAGAGGCAAAGTGATAGGCAAGAAGTAGATTTATTAATATAGGACGCTTGTGAGAGATGCAAGGAGGCAGGCAAGGAGGCTCTGCCCCAAGGATTAAGTGGGCTACAATTTTGTAATCAAAGGAAGGTGGGGGAGGGGAAAAGACCACCTTCTTGCAGTAGTCGCCAGGCTTACATCACTAGCTCCACCTTCGTGTTGGGCAGGAGGGTGTCTGACCCTATGAGGTCTACCTAGGACTGTCATAGCACTTATTCTAATCAGTAGAAGGGTGGTAACATTTTTCTTCCACCTAATGACCTGGGGCCTATCTCGTGCTTTTATTTATGGCTTTATAGTTAAACAAGCCTGCTTCCCTCCACAGCGTTCCCATAGCTTTCTTGAGCTGGTGATCTCAATTTAAAAATCAGCGTTCTTATCCACTCAACTCATACCAATTAAGCAGCTGCTGTGTGCCAGGCACTTTGCTGGAATCTTTTGCTTCTGTAGGGGCGGAAAACTTGGCTTTCCATGTTCTTTGGCTGGTCTAATAATTAAATTGACATAAGGCAGATTAACAAATTTAATTTGGTATGTGTGGGAGCCCCGTATAAACTCTGAAGCTCAAAGACATTCAGGCAATTGAAGCTTATATGCTCCCCCGACCTAAGGAGAACTGGGTAGGGATCTGGGGCTTCAAAGCGAAGGAAGACATCCCACAGGAAGATGGCAAGGGCAAAGGCTTGGTAAACAAATGTTTGCCACTCCTTGCAGGTGAGTCTTTCTTTTTTTTAACATCTTTATTGGAGTATACAGGTAAGTCTTTCTGAGATAAAAAGTTATCTCTGGTAATAGCTCTCTTCCTGCCATGGGCCTCCTAATCTAAATTATTTTGAGCAATTAAGGGAGCGGCAAAGAGCTTTCCCTGAGTCTGCAGGGTCTGAATTGCTTTCAGCTCAACACAATCCACATGACAAAGTGGCAAATTTGGGGGAGACAGATTCCACTCCCCCTCACTTCTCTTCAAGCAATCCTTCCAGTGACTTAGAAACATATTAAAAGTCTTGTTTATGTTTAAGAAACCAAAGCTCAGAGATGGAGAACTTGCCCAATGTGTCCTTTTACCGACTGTTCCCCATAACTCTTGCTCCATGGAATTGGACTCCCAGGGCCAAGGGTGGATGGACATTTTTTTAAAAAATAATTAATTAATTAACTAGGCTGTGCCAGGTCTTTATTTTTATTTTTTAATTTATTTTTTTAATTAAAAAAATTTTTTTTAGATTGATTGATTGCTATGTTGGGTCTTCGTTTCTGTGCTAGGGCTTTCTCTAGTTGTGGCAAGCGGGGGCCACTCTTCATCGCGGTGCGTGGGCCCCTCACTACCGTGGCCTCTCTTGTTGCGGAGCACAGGCTCCAGATGCGCAGGCTCAGTAGTTGTGGCTCACGGGCTTAGTTGCTCCGCAGCATGATGGGATCTTCCCAGACCAGGGCTCGAACCCATGTCCCCTGCAATTAGCAGGCAGATTCTCAACCACTGCACCACCAGGGAAGCCCTGTGCCAGGTCTTACTTGCGGCATGTAGGATCTTCGTTGCTGCTTGCGGGATCTTCGTTGCAGCATTTGGGATCTTAGTTCCCTGACCAGGGGTCGAACCCAGGCCCCCTGCATTGGGAGCACGGAGTCTTAGCCACTGGACTACCAGAGAAGTCCCTCTCAGCAGACCTTTTTAGCCTTCCCAACTGCGTCTAAGATGCTGTGTCAGAACATCTGCCAATTTGTTCCAAAGCTGGTCCGCAGACGACTGCTGGAGCCCAGGGAATGTTCTGAGAGCTCCACGGCTCCCTGTCTGAACACCCTCGACCTGGTGGCCTTGGGTGTGAGCAGTACCATGGCAGCTGGCATGCACATCGTGGTTGGGGAAGTGGCCAAGTTCATGGCTGGACCTGCAATCGTCATCTGCTTCTTGGTGGCCACCCTGTCTTCTGTGTTGTCTGGGCTCCGCTATGCTGAGTTTTGGACCTGGGTACCAGGTCTGCGTATCTCTACAGCTGTGTCACAATGGGACAACGGGATGCCTTCATCATTGGCTGGAATCTCGTACTCTCCAGTGTCATTGATGAGATGGCAGGGGTGGGGGCAGCAAAGGACTTATTATGGGAAACCAGGAGGGGGGTCTTCAGTCATTCCTGAGAACTCTGTTATCCACCTTGTGTGATGTAATATGTAACGGTGGCAGGAAAACCACACAGCTTCATTCTACTGAGCTCTATCCTGCTTTCCTTAAATGGTGGACCAAGAACCTAGAAGGAAAGGGAGCTGTAGGGAAGGGGTGAGAGGGGGCATGTCCCACAGGCTCATTCCCTCACCATTTTCAAGTTTTGGCTCAGCTGTTGCTTTCTTGGAATTTTCCCTTACACCTCAGTTTAAAATTTCAACCCTCATCTCCCAGACCTCCCACTCTCACTTAACCTGTTTTCTTTTCTTGAATAACATTGACCTCCTGCCATATTAAATAAAATAGACCCATTTTTTTTGGACTGTCTGGGTCTACTCTCACCACTCAATGAAAAGTAACTCTTTGAGATTAGGTATTTTGTCTGTTTTTGATTTTTTGGTTTTTGGTTTCTTTGGCCGTGTCGTGCGGCTTGTGGGATATAGGATCTTAGTTCCTCGACCAGAGGTCAGGCCCGTGCCCCCTGCAGTGGAAGGGTGGAATCCTAACCACTGGACCGCCAGGGAAGTCCTATGCAGCGACTTACTTTTTTTTTTTTTTTTAAATTAATTAATTAATTTATTTTTGGCTGTGTTGGGTGTTCGTTTCTGTGCGAGGGCATTCTCTAGTTGCAGCGAGCGGGGGCCACTCTTCATCGTGGTGCGCGGGCCTCTCACTATTGTGGTCTCTCTTGTTGCGGCACACAGGCCCTAGAGCGCGCGGGCTTCGGTAGTTGTGGCGCACGGGCTTAGTTGCTCCGCGGCATGTGGGATCTTCCCAGACCAGGGCTCGAACCCGTGTCCCCCGCATTGGCGGGCGGATTCTCAACCACTGCACCACCAGGGAAGCCCCGCGACTTACTTTTAATATTAAAATTTATTCACTCAATTAAATTCATTCTCAGCTTTGCCAGACCTGGTCATGAACAGAACTCTTTTCCCAGAGTTCCGTTTTCACAAACTTTCTGTAACTTCCTTCTCTACATTCAGATTTTATACTGTGCTTCTCCCACCCTCCTCACTTTAACCTAGCTTTGGGACAAATTAATTTCCTTTAACAAAATGCATGTCCATTCCTTATAACTTTTTAGAAACTTCCTTGCACACAAAGATGTTTTCCTTCTTAATTACATATATTAACCAGAACCTTAACCCTTAGAAAAGTTAATTTCTAGTCGAAACTAAGAAATGTGCAATTGTGAACTATTTGTTATGCTAGCATTTTTTAAATTGAAGTATAGTTTATTTACAATATTATATCAGTTTCAGATGTACAACCTAGTGATGCAGTATATTTACAGATTATATTCGATTAAAAGTTATTACAAGATAATGGTTATAATTCCTTGTGCTCTAAGATACCTCCTTGTTGCTTATCTATTTTATATATAGTGCTTAGTGTCTGTCAATCCCAAACCCTTAACTTGCCACTCTCCCTTCCCTCTCTCCACTGGTAACTACCTGTTTGTTTTCTGAATCTCTGAGGCTCTTTCTGTTTTGCTATATACATTCATTTGTAATTATTTTTTTAGATTCCACATATAAGTGATATCACATAGTATATGTAAAAATACTGAGTCACTATGCTGTACACCTGAAACTAACATAATATTGCAAACCAACCAACTATATTTATAAATAAATAAATAAACAAACAAATCCATTCAGGAAGAAAAGCACCTTTGTGGGTGTTGTGGGATCTATCACCATATGCCCAAAGAACCCTGGAGAAGTCCTGTCTATCTGTGGATCTGGGAAACACCAGAAAGATGTCTATGTGGGCTACGGAAACTGCAGAGCCAGGGAACCTGCTTAGACCCCTCCTCTGGTGGTGAGAAGGTGGGGGGAACCTGGAGAGTACTGACCTGGGCAGATTCCCAAGCAGGAAAGAGAATGTGCAAAAGTCCAGTCTTCTCCAGCGGAGATTCCAACTGCCAATAAAACCAGCCTGGTCAAAGCAAATGCAGCAGTAAGATAAACTTTCCCCTTCCCCCTCCAAGGAAACATCTCGTGGGGCTGATCTATCCAGAGGCCACCTCTCCCACCACAGAGAAGGAAAGTGGTGAGTGAGTGCTCAGCTACCCTAGTTAGGCAGGACACCGCTGGAGACCCAGAGTACTGAGGCTGGACATCCGTGACAAGGGAGAGGAAGCCTATTGGGAAAGAGGCAGATAAGCATTTCAAAGGGCACTAAAGCAATTGCTTTCAACAGGGGGTCCTCTTACAAGCCTCTGGGAGTACTACACCTGGGAATCTCCCTACTGGGTCCACCAGCACCCTCAAAAGCCCTGATTGCTAAACCCACACCTCCCGCCACTCTTCGGGGGCTCCTTGTTTGAGCTTCCACCTGCAGCACCCAAGGGAGCTCTGGTAGACAGGGTGCATGCTCAGAAAACTGGCCACCTGCTATGGGCAAGGGTGCCCACAAATTGGAGCTATAGCGCCACCTTCTGGAAAACCAAAAAGAGGCTTCCAGGAGGCCGTCTGCCGAGTTGTAAGAGCAGAGAAGACGTAAAAGCTTGAGAATTCTCCACAAGAGGGAGCAAGAAGAGTGGAACAGATGTACTGATACAAAGAGAAAACCGCAGATAACGAAGGACACCACCATGGAACACAATACCCCAGCTGTGAAAGCACTAATGCAAAACTCCAAGGAAAATAGAAAATAAAAATGTCATTACAAAAATAAAATAATACTTTTCCAGCAGTTGAGCTCAAAGCCACAACATTTTGTGATTTAGCAGTTAAAGAATTCAAAACTGCTGTTTTGAAGAAACTCAGTGAGCTACAAGAAAACTCAAAAAGAAAATTCAATGAAATCTAAAAACAAACAAACAAAACACACACTATTAAAGTGGGATTTTTACCAATGAGATAGAAACCATAAAAAAGAACCAAACAATTGCTGGAGCTGAAGAACTCAGTGGATGAAATGAAAAAATGCAGCAGAAAACATCTGTAGGAGAGTAGAGAAAACAGAAAATAGAGTAAGTGAGTTAGAGGATAGGAATTTTGAATAGAACTTAACAAAGAAGAAAGAATGAAAAAGAGCAAAGAAAGCCTATGTGATCTATGGAGTTCCATCAAAAGTACTAATAGTAGAATAATTGGGAACCAGATGGAGAAGGAAGGGAGAAGGGAACAAATATTTATTTAAAGAAATATTAGCTTGGTGTGATGAATTGGGAGATTGGGATTGACATATATACACTAATATGTATAAAATGGATAACTAACAAGAATCTGCTGTATAAAAAAATATAAATAAATAAAAAGAAATATTAGCTGAGAACTTCTCAAACCTGAAGAGAGAATTGGATATGCAAATACATGAAGCTCATAGGTCACCCTATTATCTCAATGCAAAAGATCTTCTCAGAGAAACAGTACAATGAAACTGTCAAAAATCAAGGACAAAGAAAGAATCCTCAAGGCAGCTAGGGAAAGGAAAATTGTAACCTACAAAGGAATCCCCATAAGGCTATCAGTGGATTTCTCAGAAGAAGCCCAGGAGACTGGAATGACATATTCAAAGTGTTGAAAGGAAAAGATTCCTGGCCAAGAATATTCCATCTGGCAATGTAACCCTTCAGATGTGAAGGAGAGAGGCTGGGAAATTAGGGTGTCACGAGGGGTGATGGTCATGACACTCTCACCTTGAAACACAGGGTAATGGTTGAATGAAAAAGGAAAAAAGAAAAACAATGTAAGCATATCTCTTACATTTACCAAAGTCACTGTGAGATGAACTAAATATAATGGTAAATTATATTGGACATATGAGAGGGTGAGGAGAAAGAAGCAGAGGTGGAAGTGAGTTACATTCTCATAAATCATAACAGGAAGATAATGCCTGACAATTGGGGTCTTTTAAATTCTATACAATGTGATATTGGAGGTAAACATCCTCAAGGCTTAAATCTCTGTCCTAATATTATTTTAAACTCTTTGCATGGTTTCTCCTATTATGTTATGGTTGTTTTGAAAAGTTAGACTCCTTTAAGCATATGACGTTTATTTCAGTATAAGGTGTGTGGAATGGATTCCATATAAAGTGTCTCCAAATGTCCCACTGTTGTTAAAGAGGGGAGTGCCCTTTACTTCTAAGTCCCTGATGCCTATTTTAGTGCCTGGCACACAGTGGGCCCTTTGGCAGTGTTAGATGAATGAACTATATACTCTACTTCTTTTACTTGGCCACACATTTTTTTTTTTTTTTTAAAGGATTTTCTTATTTATTTATTTATTTATTTATTTTTGGCTGTGTTGGGTCTTCGGTTCGTGCGAGGGCTTTCTCCAGTTGCGGCAAGCGGGGGCCACTCTTCATCGCGGTGCGGGGACCGCTCTTCATCGCGGTGCGCGGGCCTTTCTCTATCGCGGCCCCTCCCGTCGCGGGGCACAGGCTCCAGACGCGCAGGCTCAGCAATTGTGGCTCACGGGCCCAGCTGCTCCGCGGCATGTGGGATCTTCCCAGACCAGGGCTCGAACCCGTGTCCCCTGCATTAGCAGGCAGATTCTCAACCACTGCGCCACCAGGGAAGCCCGGCCACACATTTTTTATTTTATTTTATTTTTATTTTTATTTATTTATTTACAGCTGTGTTGGGTCTTCATTGCTGCGTGCAGGCTTTCTCTAGTTGTGGCGAGTGGGGGCTACCCTTTGTTGTGGAGCACAGGCTCTAGGCGCGTGGCCTTCAGTAGTTGTGGCATGTGGGCTCCGTAGTTGTGGCTTACGGGCTCTAGAGCACAGGTTCGGTAGTTGTGGCGCACGGGCTTAGTTGCTCTGCGGCATGTGAGATCTTCCCAGACCAGGGATCGAACCCATGTCCCCTGCATTGGCAGGCGGATTCTTAACCACTGAGCCACCAGGGAAGCCGTTGGCCATACATCTTATCCAGTAGCAGCATCGCACTGTTGAAGCATTTAAACTTTGCCACTGTTGGAGCAGAAAAACTTTCCCCCTCTATCCTCTTAGGGTCTTTGACTGGAGCTTACAAAAAAGACAGACCAAAGGCAAATTACCAGGAGAAAGGATTATATACAGGACCTAACAAAAGTATAACTTGCTAAATGATTAAAGTTACAGGCTTATATACTCAACTTAGTAGGGGGAGGGGGTAGGGAGAAAAGGCTTCTATGGGAAGAACAAATGGGTTTCTTTGGGAAAGACAAATAAGTCAAGAGAAGAAACCAGAGATGAGAAAGTTTGCAGTAATGTTTGTGCAGATGTGAGTGGTCTTTCCTCCTTCTTCAGGCTATAAGACTCTGGGAGAAGAGAATTACAGTAATGGGTTTACTCACCTTTGCCTCTTTGGGAGTGGCCTCTCCCCAAGTGGGAGTTTCTGGCAGCCTTACTTACCAGAATTTTCTGCTTTGAGTCAGACAAGGGAAGCTCTGAGAAGTCTTTCTGCATCTGTTGCATCTCAATGTCTTCCCTCTGAAATCATCTTTCTACCAACTCTTGGGTTTTGAGCGGGTCCCCAACACAACCAGCTAAAACGCTCAACAGCTTAAGCCAGTTCATTCCATCTTGTGTGGTTGGCCCTTCAAAAGTTAACATAGGGCTTCCCTGGTGGCACAGTGGTTAAGAATCCGCCTGCCAATGCAGGGGACATGGGTTCGAGACCTGGTCCGGGAAGTCCCCACATGCCACGGAGCAACGAAGCCCGTGCGCCACAACTACTGAGCCCACGTGCCTAGAGCCCATGCTCCGCAACAAGAAAAGCCACTGCAATGAGAAGCCCGCGCACCGCAACGAAGAGTAGCCCCCGCTCGCCTCAACTAGAGAAAGCCCGCACGCAGCAACAAAGACCCAACGCAGCCAAAAATTAAAAAAAAAAAAAAAAGTTAATGTAACAGTCAACCATGACAGTTAAATCCCAGGTTGGTGGTGTGTGCCCAGTGTTTTAGCATGTGTGTTATTTGATGCATGTCATAATCCTGTCAAGCCTCCACCAGCAGCCACCCAGCTGCAACGCTCCCCTCTCACTCCCAGGTTTTTCCTTCCTTACCTCTTACATCCTATTTCCCTTCCCTGCCTGGGTTCTCAGCTCTCCCTGCAGAAGGGGCCCTTGAAGAAGAAGACTAAGTCGCACTCCCCTTTATCTTCTTCCATCCCTTTGTGCAAGGCTGGATGCAGGCACCATGCTTATTAAATGTTTTTGTTGCTTGAGTTAACATCAGAGATTTTAAGCTCCCCTCCTCCTGGTTGGGGCCCAGGTGGGCTTGGCGGTTCCCCGCATTTGAGTGTCTCAGGCCATGGGCGGGCTGTGCAAAGTCGAGTAGTGTTAAGAGTACTGGAGGCAGCAGGGTTGGGAGTGGGGTCCCCAGTCTTACAGCCCCTACTTCTCAGGGTCCTTAATGATCAAATGAGTTCAAGAGTCCATGGATTTTTGTGACTTTCTGTTTGAATTAAAAAAAAAAAATCCCACAAGGACTCAGAGGCAAAGAATATACAAATCAATTTTCACTGCAAAGTAAAGGAGCTGTTACAGTGGAGGATTACTAGACTGAATGTCAATATTATGACATAGTATGAGTGTGTTTCGTGTTTGGTAATTGCAATCATTGTTGCTTTTGTTGTGGTCATCCATGTACAATGCTTGATGTCAGTCTATTTATCTCTTGTAAAAATAAAATACAGTGTGTGGGGGCTTCCCTGGTGGCACAGTGGTTGAGAATCCACCTGCCAATGCAGGGGACACGGGTTCAAGCCCTGGTCCGGGAAGATCCCACATGCCGCAGAGCAACTAAGCCCGTGCGCCACAACTACTGAGCCTGTGCTCTAGAGCCTGTGAGCCACAACTACTGAGCCCACGTGCCGCATCTACTGAAGCCCGTGCGCCTAGAGCGCGTGCGTGCTCCGCAATGAGAAGCCCGCACACTGCAACGAAGAGTAGCCCCTGCTCGCCGCAACTAGAGAAAGCCCACGTGCAGCAGCAAAGACCCAACACAGCCAAAAAAATAATAATAATAAATAAATAAATAAATAAATTTATTAAAAAAAATACAGTGTGTGTGTGTGAAAAAAAAGTAAACAATGCTTGATAGGATAAAAAAAAAAAGAGTCCATGGAAATAATCAATAAACAATCTATAATAGGAATAGAAAAGAGTTTTATTTGAGCCAAACTGGGCACTATAGCCCAGTAGTATAGCCTCTTACATACGTCTGAGGAAATGCTCTGGGTTTTGTTTGTTTGTTTTTGTTTTTGTTTTTTTGGCTGCACTGCTCGGCATGCGGGGGTCTTAGGTCTTAGTTCCCTGATCAGGGATCCAGGTATCAAACCCGTGCCCCCTGCAGTGGAAGCTCGGGGTACCTCCTGGGAATTCCTGGAACTGCTCTGTTGAAGCATGGTTTTCAGCACAGTTTTATACCTTATCCGAACAGAGAACATACATCAAAAATGACAGGGTATATTCCATCAAGGTTTCAAAAGAGATAGACTTAGTACATAGACAGTGAGGCAACAGGACCCTGGAGTCTGGGAAGGGAACCTTATCTTCCAGGGACTGTTAACATGGACGCCATGAGAAGGGAGTTGTTCCTCCTTATCTTCAAAACAGACGTTCTTTGCCTCAATGGTTAAAGCAGATGTGCTGCGAGGGTTGGACAGGCTGTTTTAGTTCACACAGAGTTCAGGCTGAACCACGTATAAGCCAAAATGACTTCCCCATACCTCAATATGTGTTCATTTTCTCCACCACAAGCAGACAAAAATTTTAAAACCATAGGATCCAGCAATTCTACTTCTGAGGATATACCCAGAAGAATTGAAAGCACACTCTGGAAGAGATATTTATAGACTCTTGTTGATAGCAGCACTATTCACAATAGCTAAAACATGACAGCAGCCCAAGTGCCCATTGACCAATGAATGGATAAGCCAGATGTAGTATGTACAAATAGTAGAGTATTATACAGCATTAAAAATGAAGGGAATTCCTTTTTTTTTATATAAACAATATTTTATTCAAATAAAATTCTGAACATTTCTTTCATTTAGAATATTTACAAACACTCTCTGAAATGCAAGACTGTGTCATCTAGGTTCTAAATTAAAGATGAATGTTCATAATCAGAAAACATTTTTATGTGATCTTCAGAGTTGTATCATTCTTTGGTTTTTCGGTCTTCCCTCTTTAATGAAATAAGTGATTACTCAAATATCAGGGTTGTGGTTTTTTGTTTTTTTTTTTAACTTTGGGTTTATTTATTTATTTATTTATGGCTGTGTTGGGTCTTCGTTTCTGTGCGAGGGCTTTCTCTAGTTGCGGCAAGCGGGGGCCACCCTTCATTGCGGTGCGTGGGCCTCTCACCGTTGCGGCCTCTCTTGTTGCAGAGCACAGGCTCCAGACGCGCAGGCTCAGTAATTGTGGCTCACGGGCCCAGTTGCTCCGCGGCATGTGGGATCCTCCCAGACCAGGGCTCGAACCCGTGTCCCCTGCATTGGCAGGCAGATTCTCAACCACTGCGCCACCAGGGAAGCCCAGGGTTGTGTTTTAAAAGTCATTGAGTATATACTTTATAACGTTGGCTTTGGTGGCCTTCGAATTTCAGTCAAGTGTGGTTTAGTTGAATGCACATCATCATACAGCATTGGTGACTACGATGATGGCGTTAGTGTACAGAGCATCTGTCAAAGATTAAACAATGGGCTTCCCTGGTGGTGCAGCGGTTGAGAATCCGCCTGCTAATGCAGGGGACACAGGTTGGAGCCCTGGTCTGGGAAGATCCCACATGCCGCGGAGCAACTAGGCCCGTGTGCCACAAATACTGAGCCTGTGCGTCTGGGGCTTGTGCTCTGCAACAAGAGAGGCCGCGATGGTGAGAGGCCCGTGCACCGCGATGAAGAGTGACCCCCACTCGCCACAACTGGAGAAAGCCCTCGCACAGAAACGAAGATCCAACACAGCCAAAAATAAATAAATAAATTAATTAATTTAAAAAAAAGATTAAACAATAACAAAATTCAAGGACGTACTGTATAGCACAGGTAACTCTACTCAATACTCTGTAATGGCCTATATGGGAAAAGAATGTAGAAAAGAGTGTATATATGTATATGTATAACAGATTCACTTTGCTGTACACCTGAAGCCTACACAACATTGCAAATCAACCACACCTCAATAAAAATTTTTTTTAAAAAACAGTCGAATATTTTTAATAGAGGGTTATTTGTTTCAACCCAGTACATTCTCAGTAAATGTCTAATGTGTGAGGCCACTCTTTCTTGTTTGGAATCTATTCTGTAGTAGGCTGATAATACCACTTCATTGGTTTTCTTTTTTTCCAGTTTACTGAAGTATGATTCACAAAAGTGCATATATTTAGACTGTACAAAGTGAAGATTTCTTTAAGATGTCCAAAGTGATGATTTAATACACATAGACACTGTGAATGATTACCACAATCAAGTTAATTAACTGTCACCTCCCATAGCTTCTATTTGTGTGTGTCTGTGTGTTGAGAACACAAGCAGTTCTCTCATACTAGATAGCAAAAATACAATACAGCAGTATTAACTATAGTCAACATGATATATATTAGATACCTAGAACTTTTTCGTCTTTTAACTGAAAGTTTCTACCCTTTACCAATATCTCCCCACTTTCTCCACCACCTACTCCTTACAACTACAGTTCGAATTTATGGTGTTATGAGTTTAATTTACTTAGATTCCACATATAAGTGAAATCATACATTGTTTTTCATTGTCTGATGTATTTCAATAAGCATAATATCCTCAGGTCCATTCACGTTTTCACAAACAGCAAGGTTTCCTTCTTTTAATGGCTGAATAATATTCCATTGTCTATATATACACACTACATTTCCTTTTCCTTTTTTGTTTTTTTGATTATAATGTAAGATTTTATTTAACAGTTATTGGAAAATAGAAAATGTTATTAAAAATTCCATTCACGGGCTTCCCTGGTGGCACAGTGGTTGAGAGTCTGCCTGCCGGTGCAGGGGACACGGGTTCAAGCCCTAGTCTGGGAAGATCCCACATGCCACGGAGCAACTGGGCCCGTGAGCCACAATTACTGAGCCTGTGCGTCTGGAGCCTATGCTCTGCAATGAGAGAGGCCGCGATAGTGAAAGGCCCGTGCACCGTGATGAAGAGTGGCCCCCGCTCGCCGCAACTAGAGAAAGCCTGCGTGCAGCAACGAAGACCCAACACAGCCAATCAATCAATCAATCAATCAATCAATCAATAGAAATGCTGTAGAATTATTAAAAAAAAAAAAAAAAACCTTGGGGGTTAGTTCTGTGAAACACTGCATAAAAAAAAAAAATTCCATTCACAATTACATTCAAATTTACATGGTACCCAAGGAAAAAAATTTAGAAAATAGTATTTAATACTTTTATGGAAGAAAATGATAAAATCAAACAAGATAAAAACATTTTAATGCATCTACAAGCTCAATATCAGGGACATGTACTATAAATTATTACCCAAATTGACCTACAAAGTTAATGTAATTCCAATAAAAATCTCAATAGATTTTTTCATGAAATTTGGTGAACTTATTTTAAAATTCCTGTGTATGAGAAGATGTTCAGGAATAGGCAGGGCAGCTATGAGAAGAACTAAGAGAATTTGCTCTTCTAGATATCAAGAATTATTTTAAAGCTATAGTAATTAAAACAGTATGGAATTTTGTAGGGTTAAAAATAGATTAATTAGACAAACTTGAGAGCTTAGAAATAGACTCTGGCTTATATGTATATTTGGTTTATGAGAAAAGTGACCTCAAAAATGGAAACTTATTGGAATAATTGGCTATCTGTATGGCAAGAAAGAGAATTAGATCATTGTCTCTCTATAAAAAAAAAATTCCAGGTAGATTAAAGGCTTAAATTTGTTAAAAAATAGTTTTAAAATACAAGAGGACAATTTTATGATCCTGTGAAGAAAAATATGTTTAGATACATGGAAAAAAAGCACAAATTGTAAAGAAAATTGATTCATTTACATTAAAATTTAAAATGCCTGCATGACAAAAGGTAACAAAGCCAAACGACAAAGATTTTTGCAACATACATAACAGACAAAGAATCTCTCCAAAATATATAAAGAACACTTTACCACCAGTAGGATAATGAGAGTAGCTAACATTTATTAAGTAGTTACTATATGCCAGGATCTGTTTGTTCTAAGTGGTTAGCATGTATTAACTCCCTTAACCACCAGAGTAATCCTATGAGATACTATTTTTATCTTTGTCTTACAGATGAAGAAACTGAGCCACAGAGAGTTTAGGTAACATCCAAGTACAAACAACGGTTAATGACACATTTGGAATCGAAACTAATGCAGTTCAGCATGTCTGCCGCTAACCACTATGTAGAATTGTGTCCCTCCCCCCGCAAAAGAAAAATAATTCAGCTGACCAGCAAGCAAAGATGTGAACATGTTATTCATAGAACAGTTGCTGGAATTGCCAGTAAAGATGAAAATATGCCCAACTTCATTAATCAGAGAAATGCAGTTTATTTTATTTATTTTATTTTTATAAATTTATTTCTTTATGTATTTATTTATGGCTGTGTTGGGTCTTCCTTGCTGCACGCGGGCTTTCTCTAGTTGTGGTGAGCGGGGACTACTCTTCGTTGTGGTGCGCGGGCTTCTCATTGCAGTGGCTTCTCTTGTTGCGGAGCACGGGCTCTAGGCACGCGGGCTTCAGTAGTTGTGGCACATGGGCTCAGTAGTTGTGGCTCACGGGCTCTAGAGCACAGGCTCAGTAGTTGTGGTGCACGGGCTTAGTTGCTCCACAGCATGTGGGATCTTCCTGGACCAGGGCTTGAACCCGTGTCCCCTGCATTGGCAGGCAGATTCTTAACCACTGCGCCACCAGCGAAGCCCAGAGATGCAATTTAAAATTTTAATGATGTTTCTCACCCATCAGATTGGCAAAATTTGTAAAAGTCTGAGAATACTAAATGGATTTGACAAGATTTGACAAGATAGGAATTCAAATATCCTGCAGAATAGAGTGTAAACTGGCACACAAACGTTGGAGAGCAAGGTGGCAATATTTAGTAAAACAGACCTATAGGTACCTGATGACCCAGCAATTTCACTTCCAGGTAAACGCACACATAAAGAAAAATGTGTGTTATGATGTTTAATGCGTTTTATTTTTTTTAAACATTTTTATTGGAGTATAATTGCTTCACACTGCTGTGTTAGTTTCTACTGTACAACAAAGTGAATCAGCTATAGCATACCTATATCCCCATATCCCCTCCCTCTTGCGTCTCCCTCCCACCCTCCCTATCCCACCCCTCTAGGTGGTCACAAAGCACCGAGCTGATCTCCCTGTGCTATGCGGCTGCTTCCCACTAGCTATCTATTTTAAAATGAAGGGAATTCTAACACATGCTACAACATGGATGAACCTTATGGACATTCTGCTAAATGAAATAAGCATGACAGGAAAGGACAAATATTGTTTGATTCCACTTAAATGAAGTACCTAGAGTCATCAGATTCATAGAGACAGAAAGTAGAATGGTGATCACCAGGAACCGGTGGAGGAGAAAGAGGAAATTGTAGTTTAATGGGTACAGAGTTTCAGTTTTGCAAGATGAAAAACTTGTTCGGTTGCACAAAATGTGAATGTACTTAACACTACTGAACTGCATGCTTAAAAATGGTTAAAATGGTTAAATTTTCTGTTGTGTGTATTTTACCACACACAGACTCCACATCTCAGAACGGTTGCCTGAGGGTAACCCCACACGCTCAACTGGCTGATTGTATCCCTGCAGGCTTGCCCCGCCCATCCCCGAGCGTCCCCACCCATCCCCACCCAGGGACTGAGTTGTCTTTTATTGTGGAAGCGTTCCCAGATTTGGTTGTTAGAGATGTATCAGCTCCAGCCCTACACAGCTTAAACGGAACCTCACTGACTCTGATCCAGTGCTTCAGTTCCTGCTCCAAGAATTTGGTAAGTCTTGGGCAACCCCTCTTCTGCAGGAGACTGGGCGCTGAGTTCAGATCCTCCTAAAGAGACCTCTGCATTCCAAGTGTGCAGTTGGGTCAGCGTGACTCCAGCCTGCGGGTGGCAAGACCCATGTTCCAGATGAAAGCAGAAGGAGCTGTGAGCTGTGTGTGGTTGTGTAAGAAGAGGTGGGGTAGGGGGAGGTTGCATCAGTGTCTGGAGGCTCTGACTCATGTTTTTTTGATTGGTGTTCAAACAATATTAAAGCTTACCCTTATATAGGGTTTATGACATGTGGACCACTGATGTCAGTCTCCTGTATACTGTTGGCCTGCCGTATCTGTGGATTCCTCCTCTGGGGGGTACAAGGGGAGACTGTAAGAAACTTGAGCATTGCGGATTTTGCGCCGAGGAGGAGGACTGTATGGTGATTTACATTAAATCGCTTTTGGGTTCGTTACACCCAGCAACTCTGTGAAGCTGGCTCTACTATTTATCATTGGCTGAACTTTTTTTTTTTTTAATATTAATTAATTAATTTTATTTTTGGCTGCGCTGGATCTTCGTTGCTGCACGCGGGCTTTCTCTAGTTGCGGCGAGCGGGGGGCTACGCTTCGTTGCGGTGCACGGGCTTCTCATTGCGGTGGCTTCTCTTGTTGCAGAGCACGGGCTCTAGGCGCGTGGGCGTCGGTAGTTGTGGCACTCGGGCTCAGCAGTTGTGGCTTGCGGGCTCCAGAGCACAGGCTCAGTAGTTGTGGCGCACGGGGCTTAGTTGCTGTGTGGCATATGGGATCTTCCTGGACCAGGACTCAAACCCGTGCCCCCTGCATTGGCAGGCGGGTTCTTAACCACTGCGCCACCAGGGAAGTCCTTGGCTGAACTTTTAAAAAATGGTGGCAAAATACACATAACATGAAATTTGCCACATTAACCATTTTTAAGTGTACAGTTCAGTGATGTTAAGTATATTCACATTGTTGCACAACCAATCTCCACAGCTCTTATTATCTTGTAAAACTGAAACTGTGTCCTCGTTTCACGATTACTCCCCATTTCCCCCTCACCCCAGACCCTAGAAAACCACAATTCTACTTTCTGTCTCTAATCAAATGAATTTGACTACTCTAGGTACTTCATAGAAGTGGAATCATACATTTTTTGTCTTTTTGTGACTGGCTTATGTCACTTAGCATAATGTCCTCAAGGTTCTTCCATGTTGTAGCATGCATCGGAATTTCCTGCTTTTTTTTTTTTTTTTTGGCTGTGCCGCGAGGCATGCAGGATGTTAATTCCCAGACCAGGGATTGAAATTGTGTTCCCTGCAGGGATATCTTGGAGTCCTAACAACTGGACCAGCAGGGAATTCCCTTTCCTGTCTTTTTAAGGCTGAATGACATTCCACTGTATGTATAGACCCCATTGTATTTATCCATTCCTTTGTGGATAGACATTTGGGTTGCTTCCATCTTTCCGCTACTGTGAATAATGCTGCTATAAACATGGGTGTACAGATATCTCTTTGAGACCCTATTTTCAGTTCTTTTGGGTATATACCCATAGGGGGAATTGATGGATCATATGGTAAATCCATTTTTTAGTTTTTGGAGGAACCACCATACTTTATCTCCAGCAGCTGCTCCATTTTACTTTCCTACTAACAGTGTCCAAGGATTCATCAGCAGCATTTGAAAAAGAAGAAAACAGAGGTCCAGAGCAGTAAATGACTTGTTCAAAGGCACAGGGGTGTTGGCAGAGCCAAGATTCTAATCAGAGTTTCTTGGCTGTTTGAATGCTTGCTCTTAACCAAAATGCAAATTTGGAGTATCAGGTACGGAAGCAACCGATGATAACTTTTGTTCACTGGGTCAGCCTAGCCCTACAGCCTTGTAATGAGGAGACATTTCATGCCCCAGAGGAGCAGGAAACAGAGTTCCATCATTTCTGATTCAGAATGAAGATTAGTCCTCCCTCCCTCCAGGCAGCTGGGAGCCACTCTGGTTTAATGCTTTCCCTGGGCTGGGCTACAGTCTGTCCCTCCCTGCAAATTCCATCTCGTTTTGCCCCAACTCAGAGTTCTAGTTCAATTTCACTCCGCAAGCCGTGAAAGAGAAAGCTTCAGGTTTCAGGATCCTTGGTGTAGAAATGTGTGGAGTGTGAGATTGTTGTGAAATCCAAGTTCATGTGCCTGACGCACGCACAGTGAGACCAAACAAATTGAAACATTGGTGTTTGGAGCAGGGAAAGGTTTATCAGTTGCGAGGGTGCCACCCTCTTGAGAAGTTGGGAGAAATAGGTTGATCTCAAATCCACCTTGCTGGCTGGCCGGGTTGCAAGGTTTCTAAAGGAAAGAGGAGTAAAGGGGAGGTGATCTTTGTGATTTTAGTTTCTGGATAAGATCTCAGTTGCAGACTTCCTGACAGCGTTTTTGTGACTCAGTGGGTCATTGGTGATTGTGATTGATCTACGTGTTCCTGCAAAGCAAACTAGTACGTCAAGGTCTTGTGATCCCTTAACTTCTTTCTAGAAGAGAGCAAAAACAATGGTTGAGGCATTTTGTTATTTACTTAGAGCCTACGTGACAAGTTAAGAATGTCAAGCAGGTTGGTCCCTGCTGTTTTTTCCTTTAAGGCCATTTGGTACTGCTTTTCCTTTGTTTCTGCCTACTCTCACTTCCCTAACTAGTAACTGCTTGAGTCTGCTCTTTGGAACTTGGGAAGACCTAGGAGACTAAATCCTTTCTTTACAGACCAATGAGGGGACACAGAGAAACTTTTGTATGAGGAGGGTCCTGCAGGGTCCTGCCTGAGTTCAATCCCCCTTTTCTTTGATACCCCTCAATCCTGAGGGGAACAGGGTTGGGACAAGAAAGGGAATAAAGTTTTGGATGGCCCCATCATCCAAATCATAAACTCAGCAGGGGAATTCGGTTTTACAGGGACTTGATTTCATTGCTCTGATCACCGAGCCCCTTAAACTGTCACTTCACTCACATCAAGGAAGGGAGGGAATAAAGATGATAATAATAAATTTCCCTGTTTTATAGAAGAAAGGAGGAGAAAGTGGTATATAGCTCATGCAAAATCAAACAAGCTACACACCACAGTGCTAGATTTGAACCAGCAGAGCTGGTTGATGTCTTTTCTTTTTTTAAAAGTAATTTATTAAAAAAATCTTTTTGGCTGCGTTGGGTCTAAGTTACTGTGTGCAGCCTTTCTCTAGTTGCGGCGAGTGGGGGCTACTCTTCGTTGTGGTGCGCGGGCTTCTCATTGCGGTGGCTTCTCTTGCTGCAGAGCACGGGCTCTAGGTGCGTGGGCTTCAGTAGTTGAGGCTCACCGGCTCTAGAGTGCAGGCTCAGTAGTTGTAGCACACGGGCTTTGCTCCACGGCATGTGGGATCTTCCCGGACCAGGGCTCGAACCCATGTCCCCTCCATTGGCAGGCGGATTCTTAACCACTGTGCCACCAGGGAAGTTCCAAGCTGGTTGATTTCACTTTAAGGATCAACATTCTTATCCATTCACCTAATAGTATTTAAGCAGCTACTGTGTGCTAGGCACTGTGCTGGAAGTTTTTGCTTCTATAGGGGTGGAAAACTTTTCTTTCTAGGTTCTTTGCTGAGTCTAATAATTAAATTGATATACGACAGATTAAATAATTTCCTACGTACGGGAGCCCCATAAAAACTCTGAGGTTCAAAGACAGGCAATTGAGGCTTATATGCTACCCTGAGCTAAGGAGAAGGGGGTATGGATCGGGGGCTTCAAGGGGAAGACAACTCACAGAAAGATGGGAAAAGCAAATGCTTGGTAAGCAAATGTTTGCCACTCCATGCAGGTAAGTTTTTCTGAGATAAAAAGTTTTCTCTGGTTAAAAAAAAAGTTATCTCTCTTCCTGGCATAAGCCTCCTAATCTAAATTATTTTGAGCAGTTAAGGGAGAGGCAAGGAGCTTTTCCTGAGTCTGCTGGGTTTTTTTTTTTTTTAAGTTTATTTTATTTATTTTTATTTTTGGCTGTGTTGAGTTTTCGTTGCAGCGCGTGGGCTTTCTCTAGTTGTGGCGAGCGGGGGCTGCTCTTTGTTGCGGTGCGCGGGCTTCTCATTGCGGTGGCTTCTCTTGTTGTGGAGCATGGGCTCTAGGCGCGCGGGCTTCAGTAGATGCAGCACGCGGGCTCAGTAGTTGTGGCACACGGGCTTCGTTGCTCCCTGGCATGTGGGATCTTCCTGGTCCAGGGATCGAACCCATGTCTCCTGCACTGGCAGGCGGATTCTTAACCACTGCACCACCAGGGAAGTCCAATCTGCTGGGTCTTAATTGCCTTCAACTCAAGACAGTCCACATCCCCAAATAGCACATTTTGGGGATACATAATCTGCTCCCCCTCACTTCTCTTCCAGCAACTCTTCCAATAACTTTGAAATACATTAAAAGTCTTCTTTATGTTTGAAGAAACCAAAGCTCAGAGACAGAGAACTTGCCCAATGTGTACTTTTACCACCTGCTCCCCATAACTCCATTGTTCTGTGGAATTGAACTCCCAGGGCCAGGGGTGGATGGACGTTCTTGATGGCTTTGTGTCTTGCTTTCTCCGCAGATTGTAGCCTCCTCAACTATGTCTAAGATGCTGTGTCAGGATGTTTACCAACTTGGTCAGAAGCTGATCCGCAGGCGGCCTCTGGAGCCCAGGGAAGAGTCTGAGAGTCGCATGGCTCGTTGTCTGAACACCCTCGACCTGGTGGCCCTGGGCGTGGGCAGCACCCTGGGAGCTGGTGTGTACATCCTGGCTGGAGAAGTGGCCAAGGACAAAGCTGGGCCAGCGATTGTCATCTGCTTCCTGGTGGCCGCCCTGTCTTCTGTGTTGTCTGGGCTCTGCTATGCCGAGTTTGGGGCCCGGGTACCGTGCTCTGGTTCTGCGTATCTCTACAGCTATGTCACAGTGGGACAACTGTGTGCCTTCATTACTGGCTGGAATCTCATACTGTCCTATGTCATCGGTGAGATGATGGGGGTGGGAGGAAGGTGTGGGGCTTAAGATCAGGAAACTAGGAGGTGGCATTTAGGTCTTGACTCATTCGTGAGAAATTTGTTCTCCACCTTGTGGGGTGAAGTGGGTAATAGTGGCAGGAAAACCCCACAACTTCATTCTACTCTGCTCTATCCTATTTTCCTTAGATTATGGGGCCTAGAACAAAGAAAGAAAGGGAAGTGTAGGGAGTGGGTGAGAGGGCGGCGTGTCCCTCAGGCTCACCCCCTCACCATGTGGAAGTCTCTCCTCAGTTGTTGCCTTCATGGGAGTTTCCTTTGCTCCTTGATTTAAAATTTCAACCCTCATCTCGCAGACTTTTCACTCCCACTTAACCTGTTTTCTTTTTCTTTTTCTTTCTTTTTTTTTTTTTTGCATAACATTGATCTCCTAACATTAAACAGTTGACCTATTTTGTAGATCATCTGGGTCTACTGTCCCCAGCCCATGAAAAGAAACTCTTAGAGATTAGGTATTTTGTATGCGTCCCCCCCACCTCTCCCACATACATCCCATGACACGTGATAGGGGTTCAATTAATGTTTGTTAATAAATATTCCTTCTTCTGTTGCTGCAGGCACTGCCAGCGTGGCCCGGGCCTGGAGCTCCGCTTTTGACAGCCTGATTGGGAACTACATCTCTCAGGTGTTACGGGGAACTTTCTCTCTGCATGTGCCCTACTTCCTGGCCAAGTACCCAGACTTTTTTGCTCTGGGTTTGGTACTGCTGCTTACGGGTGAGACAGGGTTCAGTGATAGCATGGGAAGAGTGGGGTGTGGAGGGGGAGCTGGGGTGGGAAAGGCTTGGGATGGAAGAATGGTGGGGGGCTTACGACTGGAAAGAGGGGTCTGTGATATGAGACACAGGAAGGCAAGACATAGATCATCGTTTCCCACTGTTGGCACCACTGACAATTTGGGCTGGATCATTCTTTGGTGTGTGGGGCTGTTCTGTGCATTTGAGGGTTTTTTTTTTTTGGCCGCGCTGCGTGGCATGCGGGATCTTAGTTCCCCAACCAGGGGTCAAACTTGTGCCCCCTGCAGTGAAAGCGTGGAGTCTTAACCACGGAACCGCCAGGGAAGTCCCAGGTTTTTTTTGGTTGTTGTTGTTGTTGTTGTTGTTGTTTTGTTGTTGTTGTTGTTTTGTTTTTTAAATCACTGTCGGATGTTGAGTAACATCCCTGGCCTTTATGTACTAAATACTAGGGACGCCCACCCTCCAAATTGTGTCAATCACAGTGTCTCCAGACATTGCTAGAAGTCCCCTGGGGGGGCAAAATCACCCCAGGGGAGAATCATTTACTTAGACCAGTGAGTTTCTTCCTTTGTACTGAGATCAAAGATTTTTTTTTAAATTAATTAATTTATTATTTATTTTTGGCTGCATTGGGTCTTTGTTGCTGCACGCAGATTTCTCTAGTTGCGGTGAGCGGGGGCTAATCTTTTGTTGTGGTGCGTGGGCTTCTTATTGTGGTGGCTTCTCTTGTTGTGGAGCACGGGCTCTAGGCGCATGAGCTTCAGTAGTTGTGGCACACGGGCTCAGTAGTTGTGGCTCACGGGCTCTAGAGCGCAGGCTCAGTAGTTGTGGCACACGGGCTTAGTTGCTCTGCAGCATGTGGGATCTTCCTGGACCAGGGCTTGAACCCGTGTCCCCTGCACTGGAAGGTGGATTCTTTTTTTTTTTTTTTTAATTTATTTTTATTTATTTATGGCTGTGTTGGGTCTTCGTTTCTGTGCGAGGGCTTTCTCTAGTTGTGGCAAGTGGGGGCCACTCTTCATCGCGGTGCGCGGGCCTCTCACTATCGCGGCCTCTCTTGTTGCGGAGCACAGGCTCCAGATGCGCAGGCTCAGTAACTGCGGCTCACGGTCCCAGTTGCTCCGCGGCATGTGGGATCTTCCTAGACCGGGGCACGAACCCGTGTCCCCTGCATTGGCAGGCAGACTCTCAACCACTGCGCCACCAGGGAAGCCCTGGAAGGTGGATTCTTAACCACTGCACCACCAGGGAAGCCCAAAGATTTTTTTTTAATTGAGAGGAAATTCGTATAGCATAAAATTAACCATTTTGTTATTTCCCCAGCTTTACTGAGATATAATTGATATACATTGTATAAGTTTAAGGTGTACAATGTGATGATTTGATAGACCTGTCTACTGTGCGACGATTGTCACAATAAGAAATTAACCATCTGAAAGTGTACAATTAAGTGGCCCTTAGTACATTCACGATGTTGTGTAACCATCACCTCTGTCTAGTTCCAAACATTTTCATCACCCCAGAAGGAAATCCCATACCCGCTGAGCGCTCACCGTCCAACTCCTCAATACCCCAGCCCCTGGCAACCACGTGTCTGCTTTCTGTGTCTATGGATTTGGTTATTTTGCACGTTTCATATTCCGTCTTGCCCGCAGGAGTACTGGTTCTGGGAGCTCGTGAGTCGGCCCTGGTTAACAAAGTGTTCACAGGCTTGAACCTCTTGGTTCTCAGCTTCATGATCATCTCTGGCTTCGTCAAGGGAGATCTGCACAACTGGCAGCTCACAGAACAGGACTACAAACTGGTCACATCTGGACCCAATGACACCTCTAGGTTAGGAGGGTATCCTTGGCCCTAGTAATGCTTGTGGGGGCACGTGCGCAGAGCTGGGAATATAGTGGGGACTAAAGAGATCTGGGCTGATGGATCCAGGTGACGGGGTCCTGGAGCCCAGAACTTGTGGTATTAACCAAAAAGTCCAGTACAGATGGCTGAACACAGCTCACCCACATTCTTTCTTGCTCTTTCTGTCACCATAGATTGGGCCCTCTGGGTTCTGGAGGGTTTGTGCCTTTTGGCTTCAATGGGATTTTCCAAGGAGCAGCTACATGTTTCTACGCATTTGTTGGTTTTGATGCCATTGCCACTACAGGTAACATGGTCATTGTGTGTCCCATCAGGGATTTGGGCACAGATTAGGCTGCCCTTGGGCATAGGGGTTTCTTTTGGAGGTTCAGGAGGAAAGGGGATTTTTTTTTTAATTAATTAATTTATTTATTTATTTATTTATGGCTGCGTTGGGTCTTTGTTGCTGTGTGCAGGCTTTCTCTAGTTGTGGTGAGCGGGGGCTACTCTTCGTTGCAGTGCGCGGGCTTCTCACTGCGGTGGCTTCTCTTGTTGGGAGCACGGGCTCTAGGCACGTGGGCTCAGTAGTTGTGGCGCACGGGCTTAGCTGCTCTGCAGCACGTGGGATCTTCCCGGACCAAGGCTTGAACCCGTGTCCCCTGCACTGGCAGGCGGATTCTTAACCACTGCGCCACCAGGGAAGTCCAAAAAGGGGATTTTGTGATTTCATCACAGTGTGTTTTCCTGGCCCAATACTTCCTCCCATCCTGCAGGGGAAGAAGCCCGGAATCCTCAGCGATCCATCCCCTTGAGCATTGTGATCTCGCTCTGCATCTGCTTTCTGGCATATTCTGGGGTCTCGGCGGCACTCACCCTCATGGTGCCCTACTACCAGATTCATCCCGACAGCCCCTTACCACACGCTTTCCTCCATGTCGGCTGGGCCCCTGCCAGATATGTCGTGGCTGTTGGCACCCTCTGTGCTCTTACATCCAGGTCAGTGTCAAAGCTTTCTCCCCATCTACTGTCAGATGCTCAGGTATCCCAGCCCTTGGGATTGAGAGACAAGAGGGAAAGACACCTTACCCCGCGTAGACTAGGGAGCAGACACCCCAGTCTGTTCTGCTTCTCCACGTCCTCACACGTGTTCCCCTTTTCTCTTCCAGCCTCCTGGGTGCCATGTTCCCTATGCCTCGTGTCATCTACTCAATGGCAGATGACGGGCTCCTTTTCCGGGGACTTGCCCGGATCCATGCCCGTACACGCACCCCCATCATGGCCACCTTGGCTTCTGGAACTCTTGCAGGTAAATAAACAATACCTATTCCTTCTTTTTTTTTTTTTAAAAAAAATATTTATTTATTTATGGCTGTGTTGGGTCTTCGTTTCTGTGCGAGGGCTTTCTCTAGTTGTGGCGAGCGGGGGCCACTCTTCATCGCGGTGCGCGGGCCTCTCATTATCGCGGCCTCTCTTGTTGCAGAGCACAGGCTCCAGACACGCAGGCTCAGTAGTTGTGGCTCACGGGCTTAGTTGCCCCGTGGCATGTGGGATCTTCCCAGACCAGGGCTCGAACCCGTGTCCCCTGCATTGGCAGGCAGATTCTCAACCACTGCGCCACCAGGGAAGCCCACCCATTCCTTCTTTGATCAATTTTCTTAACTTGGATATTTCTACTGGTTTTTCACTCCCTCTCCACCTTGTTTGTGCCCTCGTTCTAGGGGTCATGGCATTACTTTTCGAGCTCAGTGATCTCGTGGACCTCATGTCAATCGGGACCCTGCTTGCTTATTCCCTGGTGTCTTTTTCTGTTCTTGTCCTCAGGTGAGACTACGCTACACCTTGGCTGGGGGTCTTTGACTCTTGGGGATTGAAGGGGAGATAATCGTCGTTTGTCTTCATGCTGCCTTCTAAATGTCCCGCTAGGCTTAAGTTGGGAAAGAGATGGATTAGACTGCTTGTTGTTGGATGAGTAGGGGCTGCTGTTAATATTGACTTAATACCTCTAATTCAGGTATCAACCAGACCAGAATTTAAGCAAGATTGAGAAAACAGAGAAAGGAACTGAGATGAAGCCCGTAGTTGAAGAAAGCCCTTTGGAATCTGTTCCTGAAGCAGGAACCTCAAAGATTCTAAAGAGTCTGTGTGACCCTATCAACACCATCCCCACTCGGAAATCTGGCCAGATGATCTATGGATGTGCCTCGCTGCTTGGTGAGCAGTGGGAGTTCTCTTTGGTGGTATTCTGAAAGTGAGAGGATAGGGTGGGCGTGTGTATTTTGGCGGTTGAGGTGTCTTGGAGATATGATGGCCCTTCGTGACGTGGGCAGTTTTGGGGAGGGGTGTGACCCAAGGTTGTGAGCTGTTTGGCTTCTGGAGTTGAACCTGTTCTCCTCCGCCTTGACCCCTGCAGTTCTCCTGCTGACGGTCCTGAGCCTGATCCTGGCCCAGTGGCCCAGCCGTGTGTTCTCTGGAGACCCCGTGTACACAACAGCGGCTGTGCTGCTGCTACTGTTCGTCACTGGGGTCACTGTCATCATTTGGAGGCAGCCCCAGAGCCCCACTCCTCTTCACTTCAAGGTAGGAGACCTTATGCGCCCAACTATCCACGCTGAGTGCGTGAACTATCCACGCTGAGTGCGTGAAGTCTGCATGCTTTGAGATCTCCACATCCTTTGCTGGACCAGGGAAGAAGGGGAGTCATTAAAACTAATGGACCCTTCCCTGATCCACACTCAGTGCTTTACGTACCCGACTTCAGTAGGCACTGAACGCACAGCCTGAATAGGACTGGAGCCTTCTCGAGCATGTGGGGCAGAGGCCTGCCTCTCAGACGTCTGTGGTGTGTTCAGGGAATAACTGACTTTGCCCACAGGTTCCTGCTTTGCCTGTTCTCCCACTGATGAGCATCTTTGTGAATGTCTACTTGATGATGCAGATGACGTCTGGGACTTGGGCCCAATTTGGTGTCTGGATGGTGATTGGTAAGTGGCTTTCTGGGATTAAAAGGCCTCTTGAATGACTGAACCTAACCCTCTTTCTACTACCTCTCCCCGCAAACTGTGTCAGATGCCATAACAGCAGGCCTGTTGGGCATGTGTAAGCAGGGAGGGCACCTACTTTTCCTTCTCATTGTCTTATTTCTCTACTAGGATTTGTCATATACTTTGGATATGGGATCCGACACAGCTTGGAGGAGAATAATCGACAGCCACCAGCCTCCAACTCCCAGACTTTTGATAAAAACATCCCTGGTGCTGAATCATCTTAACCACAGGCCATAGATGCTGTGTGGAATCCCACCATGACTGGAGGTATCTTCTGGTTCAAGGGGGCACTTTGAGGCTCTATGGTGTGCGAAGGTGGGATGAACTTACAGCCCTATATTTAATGCCAGTGGACAAAATGACTTCTATGTTGTATAATTTTTAAGTAACCATTTCAAAGCATTACATATATATACATATACATATATATATATATATATATATATATATATATATATATATATATATATATATATATATATATATATACACTCAGAAAAGTGCATGCTTCATACCTGTGCAGCAAGATGAATTTTCACAAAGAAAGTACAAGGTAACCAGAAACTAGAGAAAAAATAAAATATTAACCTGCAGGTAAGAATTGCCTTCTTGTGCCTTTTTCCAGCAAAAACACATAGATGGCCACATGGGAAGAAAACATAGGTAAATATATATTGTGTTAAGAGTTGCACTGTATTTCCTTTTTTTGTGGTGTGATTCTCCATTTTATTAATCTTCTTTAATGACATTCAATAACTTTGTTATTATTGCCAAAGAGCTGAGTGGAAATTATTCCTAAATATTTTAAAATTTTGAGGCTGTTGTATTATTATTATTATTTTGGTTGCACCACACAGCTTGCAGGATCTCAGTTCCCAGAACAGGGATGGAACCCGGGCCACAGGAGTGAAAGCCCGAAATCCTAACCATTAGGCCACCAGGGAACTCCCAATGCTATTATAATTTTTTTCTCTTCTTTTTGTTACTGGTGAAGTGAAAAACAATTTTGTGTGTTTATTTAAAATTTTCTTTAAAAAACTAAATATATACAATTTTTAATTTACAATCATACCTCAGTAAAGCTGGAATACAAATAGGGAAATTGGATGACTTTATCCCATTCATCATTCATTTTTAAGATAACATCATACAGTGATTCTTAAACTTATTGGATTTTTGATACCTCCATATTTCCACTGGGATATTTTAATACACATCTGCTGTCTTCACACATTCATTCATTTTTTAAAAATTGAGCTATAGTTGATTTACAATATTAGTTTCAGGTGTACCACACAGTGATATAATATTTTATAGATTATATTCCATTTAAAGTAATTATATATAATGGCTTTATTTTCCTGTGCTGTACAATATATCCTGTAGCTTATTTTATACATAGTAGTTTGTATCTCTTAATCTGTCACCCCTATTCGCCCTAACCCTTCTCTCTCCCCACTGGTAACCACTAGTTTGTTCTCTTTATCTGTGAATCTGTTTCTCTTTTGTACACATTCATTTATTTTTTAGATTCCACACGTGATATTACACAGTATTTTTCTCTGACTTATTTCACGAAGTATAATAACCTCCAGGTCCATCCTGCTGCAAATGGAGAACTTCATTCTTTTTTTATGGCCAAGTAGTATTCTATTGTATTTATATACCACACCTTTTTTTATCCATTCATCTGTTGACAGACACTTGGGTTGCTTCTGTATCTTGTCTATTGTAAATAATGCTGTGAACATTGGGGTGCATGTATCTTTTTGAGTTAGTGTTTTTTGCTTTTTTCAGATGTATAACCAGGAGTGGAATTGCTGGGTCATATGGTAGTACTCTTTTTTACTTTTTGGGAAACCTCCATACTGTTTTCCATAGCGGCTGCACCAACTTCAGTAGACATTCGCTTCCCATCTTCAGTGCCTCATCTCTTCTGTTTACCTGCAGGCTTGAAGCACAACTGTACACTCTTTGTCTTCCATGTCCACAAAGGTCCTGCCTGTGGGCCAGTCTGGTTAATTCCAGCTAAGACTTTTGTCAAAGTATTTAAATACTCTTAATTTTTTCCCTTATTTGAAATTTCACAGTTGGCTAGGTCACTCATTACATAATAATTTAAAAAAAATTTTTAAAAATATTTATTTGGCTGCATCGGGTTTTAGTTGTGGCATGTGGGATCTTTTGTTGTGGCGGGTGGGCTCTTTGTTGCAGTGCGTAGGCTCTCTAGTTCTGGCGCATGGGGTCCAGAGTGTGCGGGCTCAGTAGTTGTGGCATGCAGGCTCTCTAGTTGTGGCGCAAGGGCTCTAGAGTGCACAGGCTCAGTAGTTGTGGCATGCAGGCTAAGTCGCCTTGTGGCATGTGGGATCTTAGTTCCCCGACCAGGGATCAAACCCGAGGCCCCTGATTGGAAGGTGGATTCTTAACCACTGGACCACCAGGGAACTCCCTACATAATAATTTAAAGAATATGAATTCTGTCTAGCAAAAGATGGCCTGTTCCTCCAGGATAACCATGGATAACCTAGATGTGGAAGTTTTCAATGGATTTGTGCATGAGTTTTGCTTCATACGCATACTGGAATAATCCCCACACCCTGCCAAAAGAAAAACGAAAAACAAAACAACTCCACAGCAAGTCAACAATGTAATTTTCACTAAGGAGCTCCTGAGAATAAGAGGAGGTTCTTTGGGAAAGGTGATATGTGTCTATGTCATTGGAAAATTTTAAGTGATTAAAAAAAAAATTTTTTTTTTTTTTTTGGCCGCGCTGCCCGGCTTGTGGGATCATGGTTTCCCGACTAGGGATTGAACCTGGGCCCTGGGCAGTGAAAGTGCAGAGTCCTAACCACTGGACTGCCAGGGAATTCCAAATTTTTTTTTTTTTTTTTTTAGGTAAGAAGTGGATTTATTTAGAGAGAAACACACTTCCCAGACTATGGGTCATCTTGGAAGGTGAGAGAGGCATCAGGGGTACGGGGTTGTCGGTTTTTATAGGGGTGGGTAATTTCATAGGCTGAGGGGGAGGAGTATTCCAGCTATTTTGGGGAAGGGGTGGGGATTTCCAGGAATTGGGCCACCACCCATTTTTTGATCCTTATCAGCTGTTGGAGCTGTGCCTGTGGGTGTGTCATTTAGCTTGCTGATGTGTTACCGTGAGGGTATACTGTATACTGAGGCTCAAGGTCTAGTGGAAGTTGACTTGTCCACTATCTTGGAGCGATTTTGTTCTAGTCAGTTTATGTCATGTCCTCGGGCTATGTCATTCTTTCAAAGGTTATGCCCTGCCCCTTTCCCTCCTATTTCATTCCCCTCTCAGAGATTTTACTCCCATATTCTTATGGGAAGCAGAGGGGTGATGGTCATCTATAACTGCTTCAAGGCTGAGTAGGAACATCGACTCTGCCTGTCAGGGAGTAAAAATCTCTGGATGCCTGATCTAGGGGCCCAGGGGCAGGACAGCTCCTTGTTTTAAGTCGGTATGGGCTGGAATCCTCACATAGCCATACATCTTGGTGTGGAACTGCTGTAACTGATTCCATAACCTTTCTATGAATCTCCTTGATGATGAAGCACTTTTTGTAACAGCATCAGAGTACAAAAATATCTATCTATAAACGACAAGAGATTTTAGATGCTGTCCCTTCCAAGGCAGTCTCCCAACCAGGTGTTAGAGTGCCCAAAAAAGTTGTCGCAAAGAAACGGCACAGAATGTATCGCCAGTGGTGTTGACGATGAGAGGGAGTTGGTCTAGCTTATCACTGCCCCTTCGTGGCTTGCCAGCTGAAACCGTGGAACTCAGATTGGGACTTGAACCCACGCACCAGGAATTGAACCCAGCCAAAACCCAGACTGGGACTTGAACCCAAGGTCTTTTAACTGAGATCACAAACCTGGTCTCAGGACTTAATGAGGCTCAGTTTCTTGATGTCTCATCACAGAAAGAATTCAGTGAGAGACAAAGTGATAGGTAAGAAGTGGATTTATTTAGAGAGAAACACAGTCCACAGACAGAGTGTGGGCCATCTCAGAAGGTGAGAGAGGCCCTGAAAATGTTTAATTAATGCTATAAAATAGTATATTCTTTTAAGTGGGAATGTTGAGTCAAAGACATGCACATTTAAAATTTTCGACAAATGTTGCCAAATTGCAGAAGACACAAATATGACATCCACACATGTAATTAAAATTTTCCTAGTATCACATTAAAAAAGGAAAAAGAAACAGATACAGTTAATTTTAATAATACACTTTATTCAGTCCAAAATATCCAAAATGTTATCATTTAAACATATAATGTAAAAATCACTAATGAGATATTTCACCCTTTTTATTTCTGAACAGTCTTCAAATCTCAGTGTGTATTTTACACTTACTTTACCACCTGGCCACATTTCAAGTGCTCAAGATTTTATGTGGCTGTTTGTTACCAAACTGGATAATGCTGACCTAGAATCTTTTCCCATGCTTACCTATTGGTTTAGTGCAGCAGTCAGGTAAACTCTGGTCCATAGCTCAAATCTTGATTGTGGCTCTGATTCTGTTTGATTTAAAGGCTGAGTCGTTTTTATTAAAAGGTTGTAAAAAAAATAATAATAATAAAATAAAGAGGAACATGTGGTCCAGAGCATATGTGGCCTGCAAAACCTAAAACATTATTTGGCCCTCAACAGAAAAACTCTGGTGAACCCTGGTCTGGTGTAACTGAATGCACTCAGGTTTATTCTGTTTATTTGCAATGTCAATGCGTTCAAGTTTCTTTGCTTTTGTGATGTTTCACTTTAGCCACACATACCTAGCAGAGACTGGAAGCATCTCTAGTGATCTTTGACTTCTCTTTGCATAATCGCTTTTTTCCCCCCTTGGTCAATCTAGCTAAAGGTTTGCTCATTTTGTTCATCTTCTCAAAGAACCAACTTCTGGTTCTGTTGATTCTTTGTATCATTAAAAAAATTCTCTATTTCATTTTTCTCCACTCTAATCCCTATTATTTTCTGCTTTCTGTTGCTTTTGGTTTTGTTTGTTCTTTCTTTTAGCGTCTTACCATGTAGAGTTAGTTTATTGATTTGAGATCTTTCTTCTTTTTCAATGTAGGCATTTCCTGCCATAAATTGTCTTGAGTGTGCCTTTCACGGCATCCTGTAAGTTGTGGTTTGTTTTGATTTTCACTCCTATGTATTTTCTAATTTCCCTTATGATTTCTTCTTTCACCCATCTGTTGCTTAAGAGTGTGTGGTTTAATTTTCATATAGTATTCTTGTTTTCCTTCTGTTGATTTCTAGTTTCATTACATTGTGGTCAGGTTTCAATCTGTGCTTTTAATCTTTTCGATTTGTTGAGATTATTTTGTGGCCTAACAGGGTCTATCCTGGAGAATGTTCTATATGTGTTCTGTTGTTGGTGGCATGGTCTGTATATGTCTGGCATCCCTCCCCCCAAATATGTTCCATGTTCCCTCATTCCCTCCCTGCCGAGGATCCAAATCCTTAACCTAACCCTAACACTAAAGTATATGTAACCCAAGGACAAAGTAACTTGAATTGAAACGTAACCCCAACCCTGAGATAAACCAAACATAAGGCCTAGGTCAACCTGATTTTGGACCCTCTGTCAGCCTTCATAAGGCACTCCTCTGGGCTCTAACCACACTGCCATCCCCTGTGCCACAGTTCTCCCACTGGCTGTAGCACCCACCCTAGATCTCCCAGGCCACATTCATGGATAGCATTCAAATTCTCCAGCTCTCAGAGGCTCCCCTCCTGGACTCTCTCCTTTTCTCCAGTCTCCCAAGACCTGTCTGAGCTCAAGCCTCTCCCTCCTAATGCACCAGGCCCTCCCATGGCCATTAGCCCCTCCCCTAGCTTTTCAAACTCACTCCCATGGGCTCTAGTCCTCTCCCACCCATACTCTTAGATTCCCCACCATGGGCTCAAGTCCTTTCTCCAAGACAACCCACTTTCTTCACTCTAGGACTGACCCTCTTAAGACAGCTCAGGTCCCTCCGGAGTCTAACTGCTCCCTCAGCTCTCTCAAGGACTTGATCCTAGGCCCTGGCCCCTTCCCCAGGGCAAATCCACTTGCCTCCCTTGAGCATCACCTTGCCATCCTTGTTGCGGGACCTCCAGGATTTGGAGAGGTCCAGTGTGCTGGTTCTGTTCCTTTTTTTTTTTTTATAAATTTATTTATTTTTTATTTATTTTTGGCTGTGTTGGGTCTTCGTTGCTGTGCGCGGGCTTTCTCTAGTTGCGACGAGCGGGGGCTACTCTTCATTGTGATGCATGGGCTTCTCATTGCGGTGGCTTCTCTTGTTGTGGAACATGGGCTCTAGGCACATGGGCTTCAGTAGTTGTGGCACGCGGGCTTCAGTAGTTGTGGCTCACAGGCTTAGTTGCTCCGCGGCACGTGGGATCTTCCTGGACCAGGGCTCGAACCCATGTCCCCTGCATTGGCAGGAGGATTCTTAACCACTGTCCAGGGAAGCTGCTGTTCCTTCTTGAACAGGCCATGTTTGAACATCCAACAAAGATGCTGGCTTATAAGCAATTTTAACGTCAGCCATTCTGGTGCGTGTCTAGTGACATCACATGATGATTTTACTTTGCATATCCTTGAGGAGTGATGACGTTTAACATATCTGCACTTACTTATTTGCCATTTCGTGATCTTAAGTGCTTATGTAAGTCTCCCTCCACCTTTTAATTGATTTGTTGTTTTATTATAGACTTGAAGGATTCTTTTTATCCTTTCTTTGTGAATCCTTTGTCAGGTTTATATAAATATCTTCTCCCAGTCTTCTTGCTTTTTCACCACCTTCATGGTGTCATTTGATGATCAGAACTTTGTACTTTTGATGAAGTCCAACTTAATAACTTTTTACTTTCTGTTTAATGTCTTCTGTATACTAAGAAATGCTGCCTACCCCAATGCTGTGACAATAATCTCCTAAATTTTCTTCTATTTTTTTTTTTGGCCGTGCCACACGGCTTGTGGGATCTTAGTTCCCCGACCAGGGATCGAACCTGTGCCCCCCTGTGGTGGAAGCACGGAGTCTTAACCACTGGACCACCAGGGAATTCCCCATGTTTTCTTCTAGAAGTTTGATAGTCTTTTCTCAGCTCACTGCACCCGCAGGGGGTCTTCTTGTAAAAATTCACTAATAGCAACGTTAATGGTAATGAGAACAACAACAACAGCTAATATTTATTGAGCTTACACAATATTTCAGATACACGTTCAAGGAGCTTACATGTACCAAACTCATTTAATCACCACAACAGCAGTATTAGGTAGGTGTGATTATCCCCATTTCACAGATAATGCACAGGGAGTAATAGCTAATTTTCTCAGTGCCTCACAGGGAGTAAAGAGGTGGGATGGTGATGGAAACAGGTAGGGGTATGTACCACGAGAAAAGCTCTCCCACATATGCTCCATTAGCAGAGTTTTACCTCAGAACAAATCTGAAATACGACAGAGATGAAACGGTATTGGAAGGTTTCTACGCATTCAGGAAACTAACCTATCCAGTAGAAAATAGTCTACAACTGAGTATGTTGTGATCAATAAGAAAAAGTGATTTCTCCAATTCTCCAAATTCACCTCTCATATGACTTCTGATATTCTATAAGCAGAAGAGTGACCAGTGAAGGCTTTCTTGCGTTAAGTCTTATCACGGATTTTCCTCTTGTCGTGGAAGAAATGAATGTTGAATAGAGGCCTCTGTACGCTCTTTGTACCCAAAAGGTTTCTCAACAGCATGAATTCTCTGATGTTCTGGAGGATGGTTTACACGTTTACATGCCTTTCCACATTCCTTACACTCAGAGGGTTTCTCACCAGTATGAATTTTCTGATGCTGTGTAAGTTGATGGCCGTGACTGAAGGCCTTCCCACATTCTTTACACTCATAGGGTTTCTCCCCTGTATGAATTCGCTCATGTTTGACAAGGCTTGACCCATAAATAAAGGCCTTTCCACATTCCTTACATTTGTAAGGTGTTTCGCCAGTGTGGATTCTCTCATGCTGAGTAAGGTGATAGCCACAGTTAAAGGCCTTCCCACATTCTGTACATTTATATGGCTTCTCACCCGTATGGATTCTCTCGTGTTTCACGAGACTCGAACCCCAACGGAAGGCCTTCCCACATTCCTTACACTCATGAGGTTTCTCACCAGTGTGAATTTTCTGATGCTGAGTGAGATAATTGACACGAGTAAAGGCCTTCCCACATTCTTGGCACTCATAGGGCTTCTCACCGGTGTGAATTCTCTTATGTTGAACGAGGCTGGAACCACAAATAAAGGCCTTCCCACAGTCTTTACATTCGTAGGGTTTCTCACCACTGTGGATCCTCTTATGCTGAATTAGTTTATACACTCGGCTAAAGGTCTTCCCACAGTCTTTGCATTCATAGTCTTTCTCACCAGTGTGAAATCTCTGATGCTGAGTGAGCTCATCACCACGTCTGAAGGCCTTCCCACAGTCTTTACATTCATAGGGCTTCTCACCCGTATGAATTCTCTTATGAATAACGAGGCTTGAACCCCACCGAAACGCCTTCCCGCAGTCCTTACATTCATAAGGTTTCTCACCAGTGTGAATTTTTTGATGTTGAGTAAGCTGATTACCCCAACGGAAGGCCTTTTTACATTCTTTACATTCATAGGGTTTCTCACCGGTGTGAATTTTCTGATGTTGAGTAAGTTGATAGCCTCGGCTAAAGGCCTTCCCACATTCCTTACATTCATAGGAATTTTCCCTGTTATGAAGTCTCTGATGTGGTCGGACAGAGGTATTTTCTCTGCAAGTGGGCGTTTTCCCACAGTTGATTTGATTGATATATCCCTCTTGAGGGACCTGTGGTCCTTCAAATTCACCTTCACACATCCAGTCAAGGCCAAGGGATTTACTTTTTCTATTTGAGTTCTGTTTGGAAAAATTTAACTCATAAGTGCCCTTCCGTGTAGGTAAACTCTTGGTCTCATACGGTGATTCCAAATCTGAAAAAAACAAAACAAACGAACACAAAAACCCAAAAAAACCAACATATTTTGTTTCTTTTTAAGAAAACAAAAACAAACCTAATCACAAACTAAAACCTTCTCTAACAGAAATAAAACTTCTCCAGTGGGAAAAATATGAATCACCTAGGGCTCTTATTAAAATCTAGATTCCACGTCTAGCATCACAATACTTAATGAGGAAACACTGGAGACATCCCTGCTAAAATCAAGCAAAAAAGGCATTTACTATTAGCTCTACTATTTCCTATCAGCTGAAACAATTAAGCAAAAAAAATTAGAGGGACAAATCTCAAAAATGAAGATGAAAAAGTACAATTTGTAGATGTGATGACAAACCTGGAAAACCAAGAAAATCAAATATAGCACTACTGTAGGAAAATGAAAAGATACAGTTGGATAGTTGTGTATACACACAGAAACACAAGTAATATCACTAAATAATTCTGGATACAAAGATCCAACATTCAAAAGATGATGTGTAGAATTAAATTTAATAATAAAAATTGTGAAACACTTAGGAGGAAATGTTTAGAAAAATCTGAACATCAATAAGGATGCCAACTCAAGGGACTGTAAAACGTCAAACATGTTTAAATTCATGAGTTCATACAGATACTAAAAAAATGTTAAATGGCCAACTTTGGAGCATGCTAGGAAACCAGCCCTTTGTCATTAAAAACTGATAGGTGGATCAGTTTCTCTTTAAAGAATTATTTATAGTGAATAAATGAAGAGGCAATGATAGAATACCACCATTTTGAACCCCCAATGAAATAGTGAATCTAGGTACTGAGTGTCAGTGACTGCTAACATAGCATCAAAAGAGACATAAGCAGATATTGCTTCGTGATGGAAAAACAGAGAACCCAGGAAGCAGTATCACCAAAAAATAGATAAAAAGGAAGAAAGCACATGAAGCTAGGATAACAACCAACTTTCAGAAACTACGAATGGCACAGGGTCCTGTTTTCTATGCCCTTGTTACTCAGTAGGGGTGAAACATGAGAAGGAAAACAAATTGAGAAGGGAATGGGGTGAAGATAAAGTTCAAGGGAGTGACTTCTTCCTCAGAGGCCTTGGGCCCGAGACCTTTGTAGGGAGCTCTGCGAACACCTCAGGGGTGCAGCTGCCCCCTGCCCAGCTGGGCCGCTTGTGGTAATGATGGCTTGCCCGAGCCGGGCTGGCTGTTGCTCTCCTCTGCACCACTTTAGTGTCTTTTCCCCTCAACTATCAAAGCTCTCTCCCTTGCTTCCATAAGACAATTGTGTCTGGCTTAGAAATGAGATGTCTTGCTTTCAAAAAAAGAAATGCCACATGATGTAGAACTTAGGAGAAAATTGTTGGCTCAAGATTTTTTGATTGAGCTTTAGTCAAATCTGTAACAACCTAAAAATGACTTCAGGAAAAAAGAAAGGCCTGAAGGACAAACAGGAAACCAGATGGGTAGGGAAAAGGACTATTTTATTCTATTCTATTTTACATTTATTTTATTTTTTTAAAAAAATTTAAATTTTATTTATTTATTTTTATTTTTGTTTATTTTTTGGTCTTGTGTCGAGGCTTGTGGGGATCTTAGGTCCCCGACCAGGGATTGAACCCGGGCCCACAGCAGTGAAAGCGCTGAGTCCTAACCACTGGACCGCCAGGGAATTCCCAAAAAGGTCTTTATTTAAACTTCTGGAGGCAAGTAGAACCTGGCATTTGAGAGTACGGATTCTGGGGCCAGAATTTTTAGGTTCCAGGTTTGCTTCGGCTTCCTTGATTAAGTCACTTTCTGCCCCAGTATACTCATCTACAAATTAGACGTAATAATTTCCTAGCTCATAAACTTGTGAGAATGGAATGAAACGTATTTGTACATATACATACACACCAGGCTCAGAATGTTTTCTGGTGCAGAGCAAGCACAGTATTTATTAGCCATTAATATTATGGCTGTTATTTTGCTAACAGAAAAACAAGAAATTTCCTTACATATTTACAAGATATTATCATCCAATATTTAACTCAGAATTCATAGATTATAACTTTCAACCTCACTTCAGGTACAATGTGTAGGGAATGCAATATGCTCAGTGTGGTTTTACACATCCATCCCACCTCTACATCAAACATAGTCTGGTTTGCTAGAGAAAATCAAGTCACTGTGTAGAGCCATTTCCCCTAAAGGTGGGTCCCCAAAGTACCATCGACAGCAATTTGGGTGTAAACATAGGCTCACAGCATGAAGCTTGGTTTCTTTGAAGATGGTCATGAAATAAAATAAATACATTTATTCTAATAAATTAAATAACTCTAATCAGTCCTTTGGCCAGTAAGGAAGAGAGGTAATTACAGGAGGGGCCAGACAAGGGGTGAGAAGAGCCCTGATGGATGAGGAGGTGAAGGTGCCTACGTAACACCCATTTCCAACTGGACAAAGCTCAAAACGTCCCTTGGGTGCAGGAAGAAAGAAATTCAACTAGTATCTTGAAAGGTGGTCCTCAAAGGAGAGAGCTGACTGTGCAGGGAGCAGAGTCCAGATTATCTGAGGCAGGCAACTTACCCAGCGAGACCAAGTTACTGTAGTTCTCGAGCATCACGTCCCAGTACAGGTCTCTCTGCGTAGAGTCCAGACATGCCCACTCCTCCTGAGAGAAGTCTATGGCTACATCGGAGAATGTCACCAAACCCTGGAAACGCAAACCCACACGTCCCTGATGAAACGAAAGCACAGTTTCCAGATGGAGGAGGCGGGAGGAAGGGCTACGCTCCGCGCAGGGGTGGATACAGGGAGTAGATTAAAAGCCTGTGATATGGGGAGGGGCCAGTGAGGACACGACTGTGGCTGAAGCTGAGCCCCTCCTGCTGCAGGGGAAACCACTTACACCCTTTTTTTTTTAATATAAATTTATTTATTTTATTTATTATTTTTGGCTGCATTGGGTCTTCGTTGCTGCATGCGGGCTTTCTCTAGTTGCGGCGAGTGGGGGCTACTGTTTGTTGCAGTGCGTGGGCTTCTCAGTGCAGTGGCTTCTCTTGTTGCAGAGCATTGGCTCTAGGTGTGCGGGCTTCAGTAGTTGTGGCTCGCGGGCTGTTGAGCGCAGGCTCAGTAGTTGTGGCTCGCGGGCTATAGAGCGCAGGCTCAGTAGTTGTGGCGCACGGGCTTAGTTGCTCCGCGGCATGTGTGATCTTCCCGGACCAGGGCTCGAACCGGTATCCCCTGCATTGGCAGGCAGATTCTTAACCACTGCGCCACCAGGGAAGCCCTACCCTGGGGAATTCTTAATCATGCCAACCTGTCAGGAAATGGATAAACCAATCCCAGTTTTCCTCTGCTGCACAAGCACAGAGCCTGCTAATGGGCCTGTCTCATGAATTCTCAGCAAGCATGGATTCCTACAGCACCCTTTTCTCTTTAAGGAGAAAGAAAAACAATGCCTGGGGTTTGCTTCCCAAACGTAATATAAGATCTTTTATCTTAGAAAATCGGGTTTGCATGTTTGAATGTTTTCAAGTCTCGGGTTCATCATTTTGCCAGGTTATCTTTTAAGCAGTCCACCTTTGTAATGACAAAAGCATTTTTTTTATTCCATCGTATGGAAGGATTAGATTTAATTATGATAGTTACACACTTAGGTTGAGCAAAATGTCTAAAGTTTCCCCAGTTCCAGGAGTATATGATCATTTATTACTCTTGTATGAAATGACCTTCTTACCTGTTACCATCCGCTAGCCTTGCCTTTTCTTTGTTCCTGACTTAGAGGAAACTGGTATCAAATGATTCAGGAGCATACAGACAGGTCTGTGCAGAACAAAATTTATCTCCTGGGTTCCCTGGTAGGACCATGATCTCTGAGTCCACAGGTCCTAATCACAGCTCTACGCAATTCTAAAAGCTTCGTAAAGTGTGAGCTTTCACTACACACTAAGACTGAGACCACAGAATATGAATGTTCCCTCTTATCTGCCTGGGAAAAAGATCAGTGGAGACGAGGGAGGAATTCTAGTTTTCTCATGTGGTCAAATGGGACCAATGTCTCCAACTCATCAAATCGTAGACTTGACTCAAATATTTCTCCCTAGGTAGTTTCTGCTTCCATTGTTCCAATTACTCTTGACAAAAAAGTGAGTACCTAAAAGATACTGAGTAACTAGCTCAAGGGATAAGTGAGCATTAGTCACAGAGGTGGGCAACAGGCTATATGGCATTATTATTCACTGGAACAGGAAGAGCTGGGAAGTAGGTACTTGGATGGGACTCACTTGGGCAGGAGCCTTCATGATATTTCAAAGAAGTATCCACAGGACCTAAATATCACAATTCAAGAAGGAAAGAGGAAAACATACTTACGTGGGCCATGGTTTTAGAATTCAAGAACTGATCGGTCCTCTTGGGGTCTCCTTTACTGAAGACACAAAATCCAGAGAAGCCAGATCTAGAAAAGGAAAAAGAGGCATTAAAATAAGTGCACCTTGGTCCCCAAATGACTTAATACAACCTTTTCACTCCTCCATCTTTTCTTCCAAAGAACCCTCATCTTCTTCCCCCACAAGGCCCCCCACATAAACACAACACATCTGGAGAAGATTAAAAGGATTCTGGAAAAAAACAAAACAAGTTTTCCCTGAAACCCCAGGAAACCCAGCTGCACAGACAGGACAGAGGAACTTTTATTTTTTGTCTTGAAGTCAGATCCAGACATTTCAGTGGGAGGATTCCTGGCCAGCTCCCTGTTGGGGGAATATGGATTAAGAATTTGGCCTTGACCAAAGAGAGGTGTGGCCTTTGCCCTCAGCTTCTGAGAGGTAACCTACATCATACCTGACAGGAATGTCTTTGTTTTGGGTAGGGGCAGGGCGCACTGCATCTTAGGGTGGAAGCTGGCCACACCAGAAAGACCAACCAGGTGATGGGTGGGGTTGGGGGAACTCTGGGTCATGGGATATCAGTTGACTTGGAGACTGAGATTAACATCTGGACAACAAATCAATCAATCCTGCCTACGTGATCAATCAATCTTGCCTACGTGATCAATCAATCTTGCCTACGTGATCGATCAATCTTGCCTACGTGATCAATCAGTCTTGCCTATGTGATGAAGCCCCAGTGAAAACTCTGGACACTGAAGCTCAGGTATGCTTCCCTGGTTGGCAATACCCTGAGCATACCATCACACATTGACGTCGGCAGAATCACGAGTCCTGACTTCACGGGCAGGAGACACCGGAAGACCCAGGACGGGAACCCTCCTGGACCTCGCCTTGTGCACCTGTTTCCTTGTCTGAGGTTAATCTTTATCGTTTCCCTGTCATTAACTGTATCTGGGGGTAGAACAGCTCTCAGTGAGTTCTAGGAGTCCTTCTGGTCCTGAATTATGAAATCTGAGGGTGGTTTCAGGAAACTCCTGAACTTGCAGTTGGTGTGAGAACTGAGGGGGGTCTGGTGTGGAGACTGCACCCTCAAACCTCACTGTGTGAAGCTGGCTAACTCGGGACAGAGGGACGGTGACCTGGATTGAGACTGGGTGTGTTTAGGGAGCTCAGTCTCACTCTGAGCACATCCTGCTCTCTTTGGTCACAGCATCCAGGGTGGGGAGAGGCTGCACCCTTCTGGCCTCTAGACAGTGTGACGTCAGTCAAGACTTGGCAGGTGGGCAGTGTGGAGAAGGAACTGCCCAGGTAGCGTCTGGCACTCTGAATCCAGGAAAGCTGGCTGCATAAATACATGCAGAATATCAGTGTAAAAATGTATTAGGTCCAGTGGTTGGGACTCCACACTTCCAACGCAGGGGGTGCAGATTTGATCCCTGGTCGGGGAACTAGGATCCCACATGCCGCACGGTGTGGCCAAAAAATTAAAAAAAAAAAAAAGTATTGGCTATTAAATGCTAAGTTGGAAGAAATACTTAAAGACATGAAAGATGTTTTAGGTATATTGTCAGTAGGAAAGATGTTACAATAATACATTTGTAAAATTCTAAATATAGATATACATACATACTCATATATATGTATAACATGATACAGATATCTATATCTATATACACACATACAAGATATATGAATACACACAGCGACACACACATACACAAACAACCCATGAGACAGCAACAGAAAGAGATATACAAACAGAAATAGAGAAATAGAAAAAGTCTGGAAAGATATATCCCATGTGCAGAAAAGAGCCACAAAGTGGCTCTGAAACCGCTAATCTTAGGCCCGCTTGCAAGACTGAGCCCTTGGCTGGCTTTCCAGTGTGTTCCAACTATTCCCCGCCTGGTAAGAGTGGCTCACCGTTCTTAAATTTGTTTTGTACAAGCCACGTGGTTTATGTTGAACACGTGCCTTCCTCCGAGAGCCTGGAATCTGGGCATGTGCTGGGCAGAGGGTGCCTACGTGACTCCCCCATAAAAACCCTGGACTCCCAGGCTCAGGCGAGCTGCTCCTGTAGACAACACTGCATATGTGTTGTTACATCTCGTTGCTAGAGGAATTAAGCATGTCCCGCGTGACCGCACCGGGAGAGGACTCTCGGAAGCTTGGGCCTGCTTTCCTCCGATGTTGCCTGCGTGTCTTTCCCTTTGCTGATTTTGCTGTATATCCTTTCACTAACAAATCTTAGCCATGAGGAGAATGATATGTTGAATCATTATCTAGAGAATCACTGAGCCTGGTGGTGGTCTTGGCGACCCTGGACACCCTTTGATCTTGATTTTCTTCTTTTTAAGTATACCTTGTTGTTTTAACAACAGTCATGCATTGGCTTAACGTATATAAATGTGTGTGCATTTATTTATTTTAAGGTTATTAAGAGACAGTTAGATTCTCAAGAGATAAAGTTCCACTCTCTTTTTTAAAAAGACTCCTCTGGAACTTGCAGAAAAGGCTCAGAATATATTATCTTTGGATTATTTTACTGAATAACTTCTCTTAGTTTCCTTTCACTACCTAATACCTAAACCAACTCTTTGATGTCTAAATATGCCCACATGTGCTGCAGTACTGACTGGAAAAAAATGACTACAATGCCAAGTGATGGCCTGTAGATACTGACAGTTATCTTGACACTGCTTAGTTTTATGTCTTGATGCGAGGGTGAATTTTGCTTTTGAACTTGTCCTTTCAGCCAGTGTCCTGTAGATAACTGCTAAATCACCTGACCCCGCTAGTCTTCACTTTGCATCCAACACTATTAGAAAAAAATATGTAAGGCATAAAGCTTAGAAAATAAATTTCATTTATCCCTACGTAGAGCCTGTGCATTCAGAATCACTTGGTCGTGACCTGACATCAGCAGCTATCGTGAGAATGATACCCCTTCCCAGCACTTCTCAGGCCACATCACCTGGAATTCTCCACAGGCCTTGACCACAGGCCGTCTTGTACTTCTTCTCTATTCAGTTTCCCTTCCTTGCTGGATTACCAGCAATGTACAGGTAACAATGCCTTTTAGTCATCTGTCCTTCGAAGTACTATTGTAGGCACTTAACAGAAGTATGATTTTGACTCAAAATTCCACTTTTTGGAATTTATCCCAAGGAAATAGCTATACTAGTACACAAATATATGCATAAGAATGTTCAGAGAATTTTTTTTTTTTTTGGCTGCACCGTGCAGCATGCGGGATCTTAGTTCCCCGACCAGGGATCGAACCCGCGCCCGCTGCAGTAGAAGTGCGGAGTCTTAATCACTGGACCACCTGGGAAGACCCCAGAGAATTTTTTTTATTGGATAGTTTTTTGTTTTTTGTTTTTTAATTGAGATAACTGTACATTCAATGTGCAGATGTAAGAAATTACACAGAGGGATCCTGTGTTCCCTTTATCCAGTTTACCCCAAGGGCAATACCCCAACTGCAAACCTATAGTACAATATCACAACCGGAACCTTGACGTCGATACAATCCATCAGTTTTATTCAGATTTTCCAGAGGATCATTTTAACATATGAAAAAAGTAGAAATATAAATATCTCCTAGTAGAGGATAGATTAAATAGATTGCAGTCTGTTACAATGGCATACTATACATTTACCAATAATGATATTGACTTACATTAATTGAGAAAAAAATTTAAGATGAATTACCCAGCGGAGAAGGCATGTTTAAAAAGGTACAGGTAATTTGGGACAAGAGGTCTTCATGAATTTAAGAACAAGGCTCTGTGGTCTGACTTTCAGGATATGGATCTTCACTCTGACAGTTACTAACTTCACAGTATCTATTTCCTGACAGGTTAAGACAGGGATAAAAATCGTACCTACCAGGTATGACTTTCTCGACTGCTAAGAAGATAATCCACATAAAACACAAAAACATGTAACAATTATTTAATACAAGTTAGCTGTTATGGTTTAAGATCTATAACATTACACATCCCTTAATTCGTTTTTATAAAGCAAACTCAAGCCTGCTGTTTCCCGTTTTTCTTATGCTAAAATATGTATTTCTCAAAACTGCTGTTTATATAATCACTGCTGACTAAAAACTTTCAAGATCCTCTTAAAAATGAAATTCTTTCCAATTAACAGCATTAGCAAAAAAAGATTCTAAGACAGATAACGAAGAAATGTTCCCTTGCCACCAGCAAAGAGAGGGCCAGACACGATTTCTGTACCCAATTCCAGCTCAAAGAATCTAAACTGAGAAGATGCCAAACTGAGAACATTAGTAAGTGGTTGAATCTTGTCTTCTACGTGACATGGGAGATTCAGGTGAACATTTTAAACTTGTCATCTCTTGTTCACATATCTGCCCATGGAAATGTTACTTGTGCAGGCCACATTTATTACGTATCAGTGATCACTGTCATGTTCTGTGAAGGCAATACTCAACTCCTAGAAAATCTAATTTTGAAAGTCTGTCTTTTTTTTTTTTTTAATTTATTTATTTATTGGCTGCGTTGGGTCTTTGTTGCTGCTCGTGGGCTTTCTCTAGTTGTGGCGAGCGGGGGCTACTCTTCGTTGCGGTGCACAGGCCTCCCATTGCAGTGGCCTCTCCTGTTGCGGAGCACGGGCTCTAGGCTCGCGGGCTCAGTAGTTGTGGCTTGCGTGCTCCAGAGTGCAGGCTCGGTAGTTGTGGCGCACGGGCTTAGTTGCTCCGTGGCATGTGGGATCCTCCCGGACCAGGGCTCAAACCCGTGTCCCCTGCATTGGCAGGCGGATTCTTAACCACTGTGCCACCAGGGAAGTCCCAAAAGTCTGTCTTTCTTGATAACTTGTTGCCATGGGATTAGTTTCAAATGGTGCCTCTCTAATCCTTTAAGGTGTAAATATGTGAGAGATTCTTTTCAAAGCAAGAAGGGGATCACTGGGCACACCTCTCCCCTCTCCACATGCACCAAGGTATAATGTGACCCTTGGCTGAGTTGGATTCCTTTTACAAACTAAGATTTGGAAAGTCTTGGGCTCACTTACAGACCAATTAGCAGGATTCAGTGTTCCAGAAATAAAACACACACATATGCTTAGAGGGGGAGGGGAGGACTGGAAACACACCTACCAAAATATCAACAGTAATTATCTCTGGAAGGTACAGTAGTGGGTAGTTTTCTGTTTCTTCTTCTTTTTTTAAAAATTTTATTTATTTATTTATTTATTTATGGCTGTGTTGGGTCCTCGTTTCTGTGCGAGGGCTTTCTCTAGTTGTGGCAAGTGGGGGCCACTCTTCATCGCGGTGCGCGGGCCTCTCACCATCGCGGCCTCTCTTGTTGCGGAGCACAGGCTCCAGACGCGCAGGCTCAGTAATTGTGGCTCACGGGCCTAGTTGCTCCGTGGCATGTGGGATCTTTCCAGACCAGGGCTCGAACCCGTCTCCCCTGCATTGGCAGGCAGATTCTCAACCACTGCGCCACCAGGGAAGCCCCCTGTTTCTTCTTTATAAATGCTTTAGAGGATTGAAATTTTTTTCAGTAGGCCTGCATTAATCCCATTATAAGAAATATACCTTAAGATAGTCCCAAATTTAAAAAAAAATTAACAAAGAAAAGGACTACAGTTAAGAGGGGGCAGGTATGTTGCAGCCATTAAGTGAACTTTGAATAGATAGGTCTGTGGTAGGCAAAAGAACAGTCTCCCAAAGATGTCCATGTCCTAATCCTGGAACCTGTGAATATGTTACATTCCACAGCAAAAGGGAGTTAGGTTGCAGAGGGACTTAAAGTCCCGAACCATCTGGCCTTAAAATGGGGAGATTATCCTGAATTATGCCAGGTGGGCCCAGTGTAATCATGAGGGTCCTCAAAAGTAAGTAAGGGGGATGAAAGAGGAGAGAAAGATGTGAGGACAGAAGCAGAGTCAGAGGGACTAGGCTGTAGTACTTGGGGTTTTGAAATATGTAGCCGTCACTCAGGGTGACACAGTCTTTGAAAAAAGGGAATAACTTTACAGTGGAGGAAACTGACAAACACTACCTAAGCCAGATGATCAAGTTCAACCTCACCAATCATAAATCTTGTTGATAGTATGCCTTCTTGCTATGATGTGATGAAAGTGGTAATTTACTGCTGTGATCTTCCACCCCCAAACCCATAAACCCAGTCTAATCATGAGGAAAAACATCACATTCCAATAGAGGGGCATCCTACAAAATACCTGACCAGTACCACTTAAAAATGTCACAGTCATCAGAAACAATGGAAGTCAGAAATGGGCACAGCCAAGAGGACCTTAAGGAAACATTACAACAAAATGTAATGTGGTATCCTGGATGGGATCCTGGAACAGATGAAAACCATTATGTAAAAAGTAAGGAAATCTGAATAAAGCAAAGACATCACTTAATGATAATGGTTCAGAATTGAGTTGTTAATAATAGAAGACACTGGGTGCAGGGTACCTGGGAATTCTCTGTATTATCTTTGCAATTTTTCTTTAAATCTAAGACCATTCTAAAAAATAAAATCTATTAAAGAAGAACAATATGCAACCATATGTAGCCCACAAAGCATGAAATATTTAATATGTGACCCTTTAGAGAAAAAGTTTGCCAATCCCTGCTCTGGATCCAGAACTCATAATCAGCATCAAACCATACTGCTTCTCACAGTTCATACAAAGATATAATCGAAACATATTGAAACTGTCAGACCTCAATAAGACCTGGCTAATACAACAAATTTCTATTTATTGATTACTGAAAAAAAAAAAAATCCTTGCCTTTGATGACAAAGACCTTTGCTCAAACCCCACTCTTAAAAGCCTCACAGGGCTTCCCTGGTGGCGCAGTGGTTGAGAATCTGCCTGCCAATGCAGGGGACACGGGTTCGAGCCCTGGTCTGGGAAGATCCCACATGCCGGGGAGCAACTAGGCCCGTGAGCCACAATTACTGAGCCTGCGCGTCTGGAGCCTGTGCTCCGCAACAAGAGAGGCCGCGATAATGAGAGGCCCCCGCACCGCGATGAAGAGTGGCCCCCACTTGCCGCAACTAGAGAAAGCCCTCGCACAGAAACGAAGACCCAACACAGCTATAAATAAAAGTAAATAAATAAATAAAAATTAAAAAAAAAAAAAAAGAGACATTTTGGGGTGGCAAATTTAAAAAAAAAAAAAAAAGCCTCACAAAGCTGATAACTTTGTCACTAACTGACTAAAACAATCAAACCTTCTCCTTTCTTACTGTGCTCTGAAAGTCAGCCCTGTGGAAAAGACCAAAGATATCTAGCCTTTGATTCCACCTAAAGATTAATATCCTCCTTACCAAATCACACACTAGAAGTGCTAACATTAACTTCCCAGTAGTATTCCTCGATCCTAGCCGAGTCTTAGAAGACCACACAGGAGGATGTGAACAATTTGCTTACTGAATACGTGAGTACTCATTGGAGAGGGTTGGTCAATGGGGAATACACATTCACGACTCTTGTCACACCTCTTGGGAAGAAATTACTGGGTCAAGTCACTATTAAAGAGGACATTTTGGGGCAAGGAAAGCAAATATTCTTAAGTGCTATAAACACAAATCATTTACTGAACAAGAAGGTAACTCATCTGAACCTTGATTTCAAGATCTGTGATGATGATTCTTTCTCCTTAGGATGCTTTTTCTGGAGGACAGCTGGCCTGGAGGAAAGAGAGGTCAGAATGAGACACTAGGGCTTTTCTGGAGCACAGACTGCATCCGAAAATGCGCTCCGAGGCCACACCTGTTCCCATGTCTTATCTAAAACCAATCAGAAATAAGAGGGCACCCACATCTGAGTATTTCAGAGATTCGTGGAAACTAGACTCTAGTAATTGGGGTACCCCCACCTCCTAGGTCAGGGACCTCTCGTTTCCAAAAAAGAATCTTATTCCGGAGGCCCTTCCATTCTGTCATTCAGGTAGCCTGAATTTTAGATGGAGAGCACCTCTAGCTTTAAAACTGCCATCTCATGACCATGTCTGTGCCATTCTTGTCATTTTCACTACAGCGTTCAGGCTCTGACTTTCCTTTGGGGCCACTGTGCCCAAACAAGTACCAGCATGGTTGGAACGTGAAGGGAGAGGAAGCAGCAGAGACATCAGAGCTACAGGTTACACACACTCAATCCGGGGCCATACACCCAAGCACAGTCCTGCACCTGTCACAGGTGAACAATCGCATACACCTCGGCTCTGTCACACCGGCTGACGCCCACGCCAGAGACATGGTACACGGCTGCGCCAACCCCACAGAAATGCAACGGCGCATCTCATAGCCTCGGGGACACATCTGGGCCCCGCCACCCCCGCAGAGCCCACACGCATGTAATTCACACAGAGCACAGTGGAAGAGTCACAGCCCGGCCGCGTCACCCCTACATATGCTCACACGCACGGGAGGCACACAAACCGGGAGGGGGCCGCGTCTCGTGCTCCCCTACACACACTCACGCGCAAGTGCGTCACAACCACAGGGACCTGGCCTGTCTCCCTCACCGACGCCCACGCGCACATCTCAGTCTGTAGACATGGCCGAGCCCCTGATCACACACACAGAGACACACACGCACACGCTCGCACTTCCTCCGCAGCGCTCCCGAAGCCAGAGGCCGAGGCTCCGTTTCGGGCCTCTTCTCCTTCTCCCTCATCGCCATCGCCCGCCGTATTCCGCTCTGTTTTCCTCCTGGGATGCTAATTACTCACCGTTTGGGGCCCAACAACCGACGGCGTCGGGAGGGCGCGCCGGCGTTGAGGTTAACTCCGGACAGGGTCACCAGGAAACCAGAGCTTGAATAAAAATCCTTCTCGCAGAAAGCGCATCTCCCAGCATGCAACTCCCCGAGCTGCTAAAGGGGCCGTGCCCCAGAGCCCTCTGGGAAACGTAGTCCAGAAACCCGGGAATCGGCGGAGCAGAAAACGCACGGCCTCTCTTTCCCAGCATGCAGCTCCACAACGGCACTAATAGAGCTGTGCCTCAGAGATTTCTGGGAAATGTAGTTCGCATCTCAGGTAATAACACAGGCCTTCAGAAGGCTTCTCTCCCTGCCTCTAGAGGAGCTGTGACTTGGGAGGGAGCGTGTTTCAGAGTCGCAGAATTTGTAAATGCTGGGAGACCTACCAGCCGTTCAGATTTCTTTTCTTTTCTTTTCTTTTATTTTTTTTTTAAAAAAATAATTAATTTATTTATTTTTGGCTGTGTTGGGTTTTCGTTTCTGTGCGAGGGCTTTCTCCATTTGCGGCGAGTGGGGGCCACTCTTCATCGCGGTGCGCGGGCCTCTCACTGTCGCGGCCTCTCCCATTGCGAAGCACAGGCTCCAGACGCGCAGGCTCAGTAGTTGTGGCTCACGGGCTTAGTTGCTCCGTGGCATGTGGGATCTTCCCAGACCAGGACTCGAACCCGTGTCCCCTGCATTGGCAGGCAGATTCTTAACCACTGCACCACCAGGGAAGCCCAGATTTCTTTTATTTTTAAAATTATTATTATTATTATTATTTTAACGGGAGAAAAGCATACAAATTTTATTAAATTTTTACATGTGCATGGGAGCTTTCAGAAGAGAATGCAGCCCTGAAGAAGTAACCAGAGCCAGAAGCTTTTATACCTTTTAGATGAAGAAAGGATAAATTTGTGAAGTACTGACAGTGCAATGGGCTAGTGATAGTCCTATTAGGACCTGGGAATCCTTATCTTCATTTAATGAGGTTTGTTTGCAGATTCCTCTGGTGCTATCTGTGGACTGGTAAGAGTCTATCTCCATTAAAAGAAGAATTTATTTCCTGCCTTTGGACAGAGAAGGGAGATCTTTCTGCATGTTTACCGCTTCTTAATTGCCTTCAGCTCAAAATAATTTTTATGTCAAAGAGGCATATTTTAGGCTGACATACCTGGTTTCCGTCAATTATGATACAGGCATTGCTTGCAGTAAGGAAGGCCATGAGATCTTTCAGTAAGTGTTCTCTTTTTGTATATCATGCTGTTTTATACTGTTTATGTATTAGTTTAATTTAGGTCTATTTGCTGTGAGTCAGTAATACTCATATTTACTTTCTAAGGTGCCTACGAATTTTGTGCTAAGATCTCATCCCATCTTATTAACACCTCTACTATGAAAGAGCTCAGTTTCTATCCTGGGGGTTTACCTGCCTCCCATAAGTTGTTTTTGTTGTTGTTGTTTTTCTAACAGGTTTTATTGATCTTCTGATGGGACCAAGTGAAACACATACATAAACCAGTATTCTCAATTGTTCATGCATTTTTGTGTAGGGATGGTATTTTCCTAGATTATTCTAATCTTTTCTTTATTTTTTATTCTAGTTGATTTACATATTAATTTCAGGTGTACAACATAGTGATATAATATTTTTATAGATTATACTCCATTTAAAGTTATTAAAATATTGGCTATATTCCCTGTGCTGTACAATATATCTTTATATCTTATTTGTTTTAAACATGGTAGTTTGTACCTCTTAATCCACAACCCTTATCTTGCCCCTCCCCCAGTACTCCTCCCACTGATAACTGCTAGTTTGTTCTTTCTATATGTGTCTGTTTCCGTTTTGTTATATTTATTCATTTGTTTTCTTATTTAGATTCCACATGTAAGTGATAGCATACAGTGTTTGTCTTTCTCTGTTTGACTTATTTCACTAAGCATAATACCCTCCAGGTCTATCCATGTTGTTGCAAGTAGCTAAAATTTCATCTTTTTTATGGCTGAGTAATATTCCATTGAATATATAAACCACATCTTGTTTATCCATTTATCTGTGGATAGACACATAGAGTTGCTTCCATATCTTGGCTGTTGTAAATCATGCTGCTATGAATATTGGGGTGCATGTATCTTTTTGAATTGGTGTTTTTATTTTCTTTAGATATATACCCAGGAGTGGAATTGCTGGATCATAGGGTAGTTCTATTTTTAGTTTTTTGGGGAACCTCCATACTGTTTTCCATAATCGCTACATACACCAGTTTACATTCACATCAGCAGTGTACTAGAGTTCCCTGTTCTCCATTCCTCGGCAACATTTGCTATTTGTGGTCTTTTTGACCATAGCCATTCTGACAGGTGTAAGGTGATATCTCATTGTAGTTTTGATTTGCATTTCCCTGATGATTGGCAATGTTGAGCATCTTTTCATGTGCCTTTTGGCCATCTGTAGGTCTTCTTTGGAAAAATGTCTATTCAGGTCTTCTGCCCATTTTTTAATTGAGTTCTTGTTGTTGTTGTTTTTGATATTGAGTTGTATGAGCTGTTAATATATTTTGGATATTAACCCCTTTTCAGACATATCATTTGCAAATATTTTGTCCCATTCAGTAGGTTGTCTTTTCATTCTGTTGATGGTTTCCTTTGCTATGCAAAGCTTTTAAGTTTAATTAGGTCCCATTTCTTTATTTTTGTTTTTCTTTCCTTTGCTGGAAGAGACAGACCCCTAAAAAATATTGCTACGACTTATGTCAAAGAGTATTCTATGTTTTCTTTTTTTTTTTTTTTTTTTCATTCATTCCACAAATTTATTGAGTACCTACTATATACTGTGAACTATTAGGTCATAATAATCCAGTGTAAACAAGACCCAGCTTTCCTTCAAGTAGCTTACAGTTGTGGAGAACACAGATATATAAACAGCCAAATACATTACATTGCAGCAAGTATTTTAAGACAGATAAGTACATGGTATAGTTCACAGACTGGTACCCAACCTAGAATTAGGTCAAGGAATTATTTTTTTCAGTTTTATAATTTTATTTGACCATCAGCTGTAAGTTCTCATCCAGATTTTTGAAAGCAGTGACAGGTACATAGGTATACAGCGTATAGAGCTTGTTTCGTGGACCTTCATCCTCAGTACATTTTCTGGACAACCACACCTGGATGGATACAGTATGGGGCATTCCTTATTCCTTTGGCCCAGACAGCTTTGTTGAGCCTGGTGTCAATGCACTCAGCTGGAGTTCCCATTTTTTTCATGGCAAATTTCCAGATCTCTTTGAGTGCCCGAGGGGCATACTTCTTGAACTCTACTCCATGGATGTTCATGTAAATGTTGATGGTGTATTCTCTGGTCACTACCTCATTGATTTCAGAACAGTCCTTCTTCTTGCCACCTTTTTTTTGTGGGACCCAGGTTGGAAAGCAGGGGATCCTTTATGTTTCAATTCACATGTATATATCTCCTATGTGAAACCTTTTCTGATTTCTTTTTAATTTTCAACAAAACAGCTTTTCACTTATAAACACATCTAGCAGTACATAGTTGTTAATGTACTTTTTGTTTTTTCCCTAAGTACATTAATTAATTCTTTTATATTGTGAAATATAGCATACCTAGAGAAAGGTGCACAAACTACATGTGTACAGTTAAGCAAATAATTGAACCCTCATGAAACCACAGCCAGCCCAAGAAACAGAACATTTCCAGCATCCTACTAATCCTTTGTATACTTCTCCCTGGTCACAACCCATCTCTCCCTTACTTGGATAATCACTCCCTTGACTTTTTTTTTTTTTCCACACACACACACTGTATTTTATTTTTACAAGAGATAAATAGACTGACACCAAGCATTGTACATGGATGACCACAACAAAAGCAACAATGATTGCAATTACGAAACATGAAACACACTCATACTATGTCATAATATTGACATTCAGTCCAGTAATCCTCCACTGTAACAGCTCCTTTACTTTGCAGTGAAAATTGATTTGTATATTCTTTGCCTCTGAGTCCTTGTGGGATTTTTTATTTTTTTTAATTCAGACAGCAAGTCACAAAAATTATACTCATCCTCATCAGTTCACTCAGTCCCATGTAATTAATTTTTTTTTTCATCTTGATCTTTTGTTAGCACTTTTATGAGTTCATCAGTTTTTCATTAGAGTTCTGAAAATGCTTATTCATTCAGTTCAGCAGTACAGTCAGTTACCAGAAACCTGTACTTGTCAGAGATTTTTCCATGAATTTCTTGAAGATGAAACCCTTTTATAGGAACATATTTGCAAAATCATCAGAGTACACCCAGAACTGTCTGTAAATGGCAAAAGACTTAAAAATGACCATGGTTAAAGATTTGATATTCTATGTTTTCTTCCAGGAGTTTTATGATTTCTGGTCTTACATTTAGGTCTTTAATCCATTTGGAGTTTATTTTTGTATATGGTATGATCAAATGTTCTAATTTCATTCTTTTACATATATAGATGTCCAGTTTTCCTAATACCACTTATTGAAGAGATTGTTTTTTCCCTATTGTATATTGTTGCCTCCTGTGTCATAGGTTAATTGACCATATATGCATGGGATTATTTCTGGGCTCTCTATTCTATTCCATTTACCTATGTGTCTGTTTTTGTGCCAGTATCATACTGTTTTTTGTTTTTTGTTTTTTTGTTTTTTTTTTGGCTGCGTTGGGTCTTCATTGCCGTGCACGGGCTTTCTCTAGTTGTGGCGAGCGGGGGCTACTCTTCATCGCCGTGTGTGCGCTTCTCATTGTGGTGGCTTCTCTTGTTGCAGAGCATGGGCTCTAGGCACGCGGGCTTCAGTAGTTGTGGCATGTGGGCTCAGTAGTTGTGGCTTGTGGGCTCTAGAGCGCAGGCTCAGTAGTTTTGGTGCATGGGCTTAGTTGCTCTGTGGCATGTGGGATCTTCCTGGAGCAGGCTCGAACCCATGTCCCCTGCATTGGCAGGCGGATTCTTAACCACTGTGCCACCAGGGAAGTCCCTACCATACTGTTTTGATTAGTGCAGCTTTGTAGTATAGTCTGAAATCAGGTAGTGTGATACCTCCAGCTTTGTTCGATTTTCTCAGAATTGCTTTGGCTATTCAGGGTCTTTCGTGGTTCCACATAAATTTTAGTATTATTTGTTCTAGTTCTGTGAAAAATGTAATGGATATTTTGATAGAAATTGCCTTAAATTTGTAGATTGCTTTAGGTTGTATGGCTATTTTAACAATATTCTTCCAATCCACGAATACTGCATATCTTTCCATTTCTTTGTATCATTTTCAATTTCCTTCACTAGTGTTTTATAGTTTTTAGAATATAGGTCTTTCACTTTCTTGGTTAAGTTTATTCCTAGATATTTTATTCTTTTTGTTGTGATTTTAAATGGGATTTTTTTTTACTTTAGCTTTCTGATAGTTCATTATTAGTGTATAGAAAAGCAATAGATTTCTGTATATTAATCTTGTATCCTGCAACTTGCTGAATCCATTTATTAGTTCTAATAGTTGTGGGTGGAGACTTTAGGGTTTTCTATATAAAGTATCATGTCATCTGCAAATAGTGACATTTGAACCATCCTCATGACCCCGGAAGAAATTCAACTGGGTTATGATGTATGATCCTTTTAATATATTGTTGGATTCCAGTTTGCTAATATTTTGTTGAGGATTTTTGCATCTATATTCATTACAGATACTGACCTATATTTTCTGTGGCTTAGCATGTGATCTGTTCTGGAGAATGTTTCATATATACTTGAAAATAATGTATATTCTGCTGTTTTTGGATGTAATGTCCTGTTATATATCTACTAAGTCCAACTGGTATATTGTGTCATTTAAGGCCATTGTTGCCTTATTGATTTTCTTTTCTTTTCTTTTTTTTTAAAATTTAAATGATACATTTATTGAGCTGTGCCTTTTCTACCACACTGGATTAAATAAACTTGTCAAGAAGTATGGTTTTTTTTCACCTTCTGGGACATTTAATAATTTGCTGTTCTTTCTTCTGTGTACCTCTGTTAGTACATATGGCCAACTGGTCACCTGTAACAGGTAGGTCTCATGTTATTAGATACACAGGTAAGGAAAGTTACATTCATTATGTCCTTGGTTCAAAGTGACAGGGGCTCCCTAGCACGTAAATCTTTGCAGAATCAAGTGTCTACTATTTTATATATACATATTAAAAAAGAAGCAAAGGCACTAGACTACTTGGATTAAACATTCTGTCCAGAGGGATAATACCAGGCTTTGCTTTTCCTCATATGTAGTAAGTTTCAGGTCCTTGACAGAAACAATGTCTGCTTACATTCTCTGTTCAAGAATTTTTTACCACACTGAATTGGAAGATGTAAGTAGTGTCTCTCACTGGGGCACAGGGCAGAATAATTGCCTAACTAATATAATAAAGATAATGACTCCCTCTGATCAAATATTGGGCAGGATTGCTTGCAACTCATTTTAAGAGATTGGGGTATCTTGAACTAAGGAATCCTCAGCTGTGATCCAAACCTCTCCCCTGCACAGCATCCACCTGGATCTCTTTACGTCACCCTGTGGAATTTGGGGTGGACAAGGTGAACATAGATAATCATGAAACTCTAACTGCCTGTTATGTCATGAAAGATAAAGTATTTTGTTTCATATTAAGGCATTTAACTTTTATTTATTTTTGCCCAAACCCATGAAATTATCAGGCTAACATGTTGTCTTTGCAAATATGGTAAAATCAAAGACACCTCAAATTTCTTTCCAGATTCTCCAAATTTCTTTTATTTGGTGATAATGGGATACCCAGAGAGACATGACTTTCTTTTTTCTCTTTTCCATTTTCTCCAAGATTTTTAAAAAATGCAAATTAGAGGGGATAATGTTTCTTCTCTTTTCTCTTTCTCTTCACTCTAATAAACCCTAATTATCACCTGAAGCAATAGGTAATATTTCCCCTTTAAATGAACCAGTGGAAGACTCCCCTTCTAATAGCCACCAGGGCACTTCCTGTTTGCTCACACCTTGTTCAGTTCAACGTGAAGAATATTTATGGAGCACCTTGTTATGAGGCACTGACACACAGACTGTGGGGAATAGAAGACACAATTATGCCCTCTGGGGTTTATGGTGGAGGTGGGGAGCTAGAGACGTGACTTCCTTAAACAGAGTAAATAAGGCCTCTTCATAGAGCTGGTTGAGGTCTAGGAGAATAGTCCCAGTAAAAAGTAGCAAATTCTCTAGTCCAAGTAGTGTGTGAGTCGGGAATATGTGCCTTCCATTGTTCTATATGTTAATACAGCTGATTATAAAAGGTAAGGATGAAACAAGCAGCCTAAATGTGCTTAATTTTTGTTTGTTGTCCTACTGGTGGAAAGAGTAAAGATCAATGAGTTACCAACGTTGATGTAGAGTTTTGGGTGATTCAAAAATATTGCAAGTTTATTGGCTGAGCTGCAATTAGCCAATAGAGTGCTTGAAACTAAACAGAAATGCGTCTTGCTGGTATTTGTGTGTAGTTACTGTCTTCTTGGTGTACTCTGATACCTCGCTATACGTATATACCGACTTCAGGTGTATTCATCAAAAAGCCACATCTATTCATTGGAATTATGAGGAAGGGAAAAACTGAAATATTTTAGCTTGTTTTATACAGTTATACATGTTACCATCCTATTTTATGCTATGTCGTGAATGGAGGGGATACTAGGAACAGGGGAGTCTGGAAGCAACAAGGATGGTGGGGTTAAGCATGGTTGCACTCATGGGCGGATAGAGTGAAGCCTCTTATCCTGGTCACTCTCTAGATGGTGGTAGCTACAAAGAGAAATAGGCAACAGAGATCTCAGGGTGAAGAGCCCAAGGAAAATGAAATCTCCCAGTTCCCTTAGGCAGCCCTTCATGGTAACCTCCCGTAACTAGCCCTTTGAATCCTTTTACACACTTGGTGATTGTAATATTGCTAGAGCATCTGACATTTTCAGATGTTAAAATCCCTGGTGACCACTTAGAAAAGAAAAAGAAAACCCAAAATATATTCAGCTTATTGTTTTCAGAAAGGGTTCACACCAGGGGAGGAAGCTACCATAACAAAGCAGACAGAACTTTTTAGATGAATTCAACATCCTGTTAGTTTTTGCTGCTTCAGAATTTATAGCAGGAATTGATGTATCCCATGATGTTATTTCCCTGATTTATGTGTTTTAGAGGGAGTATCCTCATTACGGAGAAGTGCAGGTAGAGGAGTGTTAGTGAGACCAACTCCCTCACTGTCTGCCAGCAGTGGGCGTGATAGAATAGGATGTAGCCTGAGTACCTCCATCCTTTTACATCCCACGTTTTCACCCTATAGGTGATCTCTTTGTTGGCAATTCAGATGGCTTGATCTCAACATCTCTATCAAAAAGTGTTATCGTATGTCTGCCAGTAAGAGTAGCTCCTGAAACTTAACAAAATTGGGAGTCCTGCTTACCAATCAAGGTTTATTGGGACTATTTAAGCAAACTTACAATGTTCAAAGCTTCTCAGAGAATCAGGCTGGCAGACCTTGTGCTTCTAGAAGTTCCAGCCCCAAATCCTCACACTACTCAGAGGTCTCAGGTGTGTTGTGTGGTATCTCTAGGTCAGTGCTACTGAAAATGGGTCTTGGGGGAGCAACGTCAGCACCAACAGGAAACTTGTTAAAGATGTCATTTCATGGGCACCACCTCAAACTTGCAGATTCACAACTTCTTAGAATGGAGTCCTGATCCCAAAGAGATTTGTATTCATTTTCAAAGTTCAGAAAAAAATGTTTAGCTAAGTGGTTCCCATCTGGTTTCCCATTAGGATCAGATGACCAGTATTAAGAAATAACATCACCTGTGCCCTCCCCACAGAGTTCATCTATTAGTCCTGTGAGATCATCAGTGTTATTTTAATTAAGTGCTCCAGGTGATTCTATGGTGAGGCCAGGGTTAAGTACGTGGGCTTCTGGGTATATTTGTGAGAGTTCAGAGCAAGGTTTAGTCCAAGGAGAGGCAGTAAGTTTTGCTCTGTGTCGGCTTTCAAGGGGCTAGTCGGTGAAGCCCACATACCCCATGTTAGCAGAATTTTGGGACATTTATATGAAGAGAGAAGAAGTGTAGACAACAAAGAAAAACTCATAGATTGGTCTCCATATAGGAGCTGATTGTTCCTGAATCTCTCCTGAGACAAAGGACAGGAGAGACTGACCTTTTCAGCATTTCAAGGTCCTTCTGCCTGTGGGTGTGTTGGGAGCAGGAGAAGGAGCTGTGCTGACACCGTTGAAGGCATATTCTCAAGATGCTGATGTGATTCCTCAACATAATATTGATGAGAAAAGGACCCAGTGCAGGAGGAAGGAGAGGAGGATTGGCAGCTTCTCAGGTAAGTGTCCTGTCCTGGGTCAGAGGCTGGGTTTGCTTTTCCTCCTGAAATGTCATGGATCGAGAACCTGCACACCTTTAATTATCTACTTTTGGTGTTCTTGCCTAGCGAGGTTGTTTTCAACTACTTATTTTTAAACATTTATTCTTATGATAGTCAATATCATGTCTTTAGACTCCTTCTCCCTTATGTCCCAGAGACTTTTCTCTATTGTTTGCATCCAAGCTCCCTGTAGAGCATGAAGAAGTCTCAATAAGATTTAATGAATTTCAAGTATTGAAAATATTTCCTTTGTAAGAGATCAACATGGGAAGGCATTAGTACCCAAGGTTCCCACTGGGATGGGGTTGGGTGTTGGTATCTTAGTGAATTTGGGGAAAGTGGAGTGGTTACCTTACATCTGCATGCAACGTGAGCTCTTTAGAACAGGATTAAGAAAATGCACGTATAAACAGGATGATCTTAGTGGTCCAGAATTCCTTAGAAAGTTCTGAAAAAAATTATAGACTATTCTCTACATTGGTAACAAAGACTTATTATTTAAATGCACTATTATGGATACAAAACAAGGGAGGTATATATGGATTGAAATTTGCATAAAACTGACATTTTTTTCAAGATAGATTCAGATTTCCTTATTTTTGCCCAAAATACCCAAGCACTGACAATGTGTCCTCCTGAGTGTTTCAGTCACCTGATACCAATTATCCCATTATACCTGATGTTCACTGATTCAGGTGTTTTCTGCCAGATTGCTGTACTATGAAGTTCCTATTTTTTCCCTTTTTTCTTTAATAAAGTTCTTGGAAAGATATAGTGAGGGATGTCCCAGTTAATATGGCAACTCCATTTCTTCTTAGTTTCTCTTTGCTTCTAGTTTGCTTTGAAATATGAACACTCAACTGTGTTTAGTAGAGATATTGAGTTTTGTAAGCAGAGGTTTTCATCAGTCAAGCCTAGGTTTTGATAGTTTCCATTATGCTCCTTGCTCACGTTACAGACATACTCTTCTTTATCATTTCTTTGTGTTCTCCAAAAAGTTTCCAAGGATAGTATTACTAATATATGTTCAACTGTGTCAATATTCATAAATATAGCCCAGCACAAATTATAAAGATCTGTAAAGAAATAAAAGATTCAGAACCAATAGCTCTAATTTATTTTATATCATTGTAAACGTTTGCATCATGGTGTATTTTAGAAATACAAAGGATATCATCCACAAATAGATTTATAAGATTTACTCAGTAAAAAATAATACTAATTTCATTGCTATGAATATTTTCTTCTATATAACTTTTAATATGTACAAAGTCACCATTTTTATGTATATCTGTGTACATCGTGTTAACATTATCTGATCCATTTTTTCTTATTTCTATTATTCTTCCTAATTACAGACACTGATATAAACATTCATTAGGATTGTCTCTGTGTATTTGTCTGTGTTTTTTGTAGATAAATTCTAGTTCAGGTAAACTGGAGTAAAACCCAGGCTCTATCATTTACTGAATGGTTGACAAATATGCTCAAAAAAAGAGGAACAGTAATGTCATGTTTCTTAAATTATTTATGTGGTGCATTCAATGCTATGTAAAAAAAAAAAAAAAACAAGCTAGAAAGTATACAGTAAATATTCAAAAAGGATTGTTGTTGGTGTGCTTACTATTCTATTAGACCTGTAAAATCCATAAAACACTTTCAGTTCAAGATTAACTATAAATTCTTACCTTGCTGTTCTACCTTTATGTTATCAAAATATGTGGTACATGGACCAGAGACACTGACACCACTAGTGAAAAATGAACTTGTTAAAAATGTGGAACTCAGGCCCCACCCCAGAATTCCTGGATCAGATTCCGCATTTTAACAGTATCTCCAGTTTGCTTGTTTACACATTAAAATTGGAAAGTTTTACTTCTGACTCATCATGTATATTTACTGAGAAATATACACAATTTATCCTGTATAATAAAAGTACAACACTCAAAAATGCATATGCCTGTGTTGATGCCATCATTTTATAATTTCTCTTCTATATAATTATAGTCTCTATAGTCGTTTTGTGGATCGTATGTCATCCTCTTTTCTTGGAGTTAGAAATACAGTAGGGAATATTACTGTGTAAAAATTATTTTATCAGATAATTCAAGACACTCTCCTAAATCAAACCACTCCTTTTAATACTCTCTTGGGCCAAATTATGAACTCTTCCTGTTGTGACTCAACAAATGTACTTTTTATTTTAGGGCCTGTTGACATTCAGAGATGTGACCATAGAATTTTCTCAGGATGAGTGAGAATGCCTGAACTCCCTCCAGGGGAATTGTACAGGGATGTGATGTTAGAGAACTATAGGAACCTGGTCTCCTTGGGTGAGGATAGCTTCCTTCCAGAATTCTTTATTCACCCACAGGGTTTTGGTTCCTTCATTTATAGAATGTCTCCTGGAATCTTCTGCTTCCTACAGTAGAGTTTCAGATCCCTGCTTTCAAGGAAAAAATGGGAGTTTGTGGGTATAGACAGAAAGGTTTCATGATGATTCATCGTGATTCTAACCTTCCTCTTTCTTGAGGTAATCTGCATCCTTCGCTCTAGATTAATGGTAATTCTATAAATGTTCAGTGGTATAAAATAGTGCTGCCTGGGACTTCCCTGGCAGTTCAGTGGTTAAGACTCTGCACTTCCACTGCAGGGGGCACGGGTTCAATCCCTGCTCGGGGAACTAAGATCCCACATGCAGCGCAGTGCGGCAAATAAATAGATAAATATTGCTGTCTGCATCTTAAAAACAGAATTTCATCCCTTATTTTTGATTTATTTGTACTTGGACAGAATCTCAGAATATGAGTTTTAACTGTTGCTTGGTATACTAAAGGTGGTTTCAAAGAACAGTATTTGGGGAATCAATTTCTAGAATATTTTAAAATTTTACAATGCCTTCTCTTCTCACCTGGGCACAATACTGGATTGGAATATGGAGGATCTCTAGCAAAACTTATGTCTTTTTCTTTTAATTGAAGTACAGTTGATTTACAATGTTGTGTTTGTTTCAGGTGTACACCAAAGTGATTCAATTATACATACATATATATTTTTTTCAGATTGTTTTCCCTTGTAGGTTATTACAAATATAGAGTATAGTTCCCAGAGCTATGCAGTAGGTCCTTATTGGTTATCTATTTTATCTTTTTTAAAAAAAATTTATTTGATTTATTTTATTTTTTTGGTTGCGTTGGGTCTTCGTTGCTGCACGTGGACTTTTCTCTAGTTGTGGCGAGCAGGGGCTACTCTTCATTGCAGTGCATGGGCTTCTCTTTGTGGTGGCTTCTCTTGTTGCAGAGCATGGGCTCTAGGCACGCAGGCTTCAGTAGTTGTGGCACACGGGCTCAGTAGTTGTGGCTCACGGGCTGCAGAGCACAGGCTCAGTAGTTGTGGTGCACGGGCTTAGTTGCTCTGCGGCATGTGGGATCTTCCCGGACCAGGGCTCGAACCCGAGTCCCCTGCATTGGCAGAGCGGATTCTTAACCACTGCGCCACTGGGGAAGCACCACTATCTATTTTATATATAAGTAGTGTGTATATGTTAAGCCCAAATTCCTAATTATGTTTATTTTTCTAATGAAAAGGCCCCCCTTTTGGAGTATAAGAAGAATCCCTGGGCTAGGTGTGACTGAATGAAGTAGATGACGCAGGTGAGAGGTCCAAAGATCACAGAGGAAGCCAGACTTACTAATATGGTCTGGAAAGATCTGCTTCACTAGAATTTTTTTAATTAATTAATTAATTAATTAATTAATGGCTGTGTTGGGTCTTCATTTCTGTGTGAGGGCTTTCTCTAGTTGCGGCAAGCAGGGGCCACTCTTCATCGCGGTGCGCGGGCCTCTCACTGTCGCGGCCTCTCTTGTTGCGGAGCACAGGCTCCAGACGCACAGGCTCAGCAATTGTGGCTCACGGGCCCAGCTGCCCCGTGGCATGTGGGATCTTCCCAGACCAGGGCTCGAACCCGTGTCCTCTGCATTGGCAGGCAGCTTCTCAACCACTGTGCCACCAGGCAAGCCCTAGAATTATTTTTGAGAGGCCTAGGCTTATTTCTTTTTTTTCTTTTTCTTTTCTTCTTTTTTTTTAGAGATTTCAATTATTCAATGTTTCCAGTTTTTCAATGGAGGGATACAGGAGTAAAAGCCAGGGCCTCTTCCCACAGAGTTTACAATCTGGGGAGAGAACAAGAGAGATACCACATAAAAGAGACAAATAATTCTAGGAGATAAATGTCCATCAATGCGTTTTTCAAAATACAAGTTCTTTCACAAACGTGTAACTAAATACTGACTCCATGGTGCTTCAGTTATATCTGAAAGGGCTTTGAGAAAATAAGAAATCCTGTTACTGGGTAAAACTAGTGGTCCATCTCGCCTTTCCAGTGGCACCAAAGGAGGTTGTAGGGAGAGCAGAGGTTAACTGCCAAGACAGCTTTTAATGTGTAAATTTATCCAAAGTTTGAAAATATCATGGAGAATCTTAGGAATCTCAGTAGTCAGTGAATGGGCTATCTGTATGTCCATTACATCTACAGACTCCACACACACCCACTCAGATGATTCTCAGAATGCGGGTATATGGGAAGTTAATTCTCATGTCTGGCTTCGTCGTTCTTCACCTTTCCCTCTCATTTCTTCAATCACCTGTGTCACAGGACACATATAAGTAGTTGGGAAGTGTTAAACTCTGAAAGTAAAGCAAAATCAGAGTTAAAGGCAAATGTTTAATGAATCATGTTCAAACACAAGCTAGTCAGTGAAGAACTTTAGGTTCAAAGGGCCAGATATTCTGCATTACCAAGAAATCTCAATCAGCTTCTCATTCTGGTTGAGTATTTTCACATTGCATTTTGCGGCCACAAAATTAGTTGTACATTTTTGCGCATTGATCTACCACTAAAAGATTCAGATAAGGAGACTGAAAGAAAACATTTTGTATCTGTGTATTTAAAAAAAATCTGTTGATGAACAATGAGTCAGGCATCAGTTTCCTATGGGGGGAATGTTCTCATGGAGTACTGTAAGGCCAAGTCAGTCCACTTCATTTATTTATTTTTTTTAATTTATTTAATTTGTTTATTTTTGGCTGTGTTGGGTCTTAATTGCTGTGCGCAGGCTTTCTCTGGTTGCGGCGAGCAGAGGCTACTCTTCATTGTGGTGCTTGGGCTTCTCATTGCGGTGGCTTCTCTTGTTGAGGAGCACGGGATCGTGGCATGTTGGCTTCAGTAGTTGTGGCATGCGGGCTCAGTAGTCGTGGTGCACAGGCTTAGTTTGTACGTGGCATGTGGGATCTTCCCAGACCAGGGATTGAACCCGCGTCCCCTGCATTGGCAGGCGGATTCTTAACCACTGCGCCACCAGGGAGGTCCCAGTCCACTTCATTTCTTGTTCTTTAACAGATTCTGTGGTGCCACCATTGTCCTGTTCAGGTTCAGGAAGCTCATTCAGTGGTATTGCAACATCCTCATAAGGCAGCTTGTCTTCTCGCCTAGCATCGTCAATCAAATCCAAGATCCTTCCATCTCTCTGTACCTCACTGTCTGTTCTCCTGCAGCTTTGATCTTGCCAGATATTGCCCATCACAGGGTATTCCCAGAGAGGTGGTGCGTACGTTCCCCGGGGCAGGGCAGTTTTATCCATCTCTGTTTTGGAGCTCTGTAAACGTGTAGTTACAGTAGCAAAGCTGGAACGCCTTTTCCCGCCCCTAGGTTTATTTCTGTTGCTGTAAAAGGGGGACATGTCCTGCCCCATCCTTGTGCTCTTAAATCCTCCATGTATTCTTCAGCTCCAGTGATTTTTCCCTCACATTCACAATGAAAGCCAAAATCTTCCTCCTGGCCTGTGAGGACCTGCATGATCTGGCTCTTCCCAATTTTCTTTTAATGTTTTAATGTTTAATTTTCTTTTAATGTTCATTCTTTGAACGAACATTAGACATTTTAAGTGTATTTGCCCCAATTCATTAATTTAATATACCTATTAACTTATAGAATTCTTAAATATATTAATGCCATAGGGGCACTTGTAACATTGCCCACCATATTTTAAAGTCTCAATTGTTATCATATCATAGTTATTAAGAAATTAAATAAGTTTCTCTTATTTAGTATGAAGCTTATGGGTACTGTATCCTATTTTTTCCCTTTCTGATTAGTTCCATGTCAAAATCATATATGATTTTACATTCAAAAGATTTAATATAACAAGCTCAAATAAAAACATGTTTGGAAAGAAGTGAGTTAGATAATTAGTAGGTATCCATATTTATGAAAATGTTTGGTTCACTTCAAGCAAAAAGTAGTCAGATTTTTCATTTACTTTTCTCAATGTGTGAGAATCGTGATATAATTTAATCACAACAGTTTATTTTTTGTATCAGTGATTCTTTGCATATTTTACAACTTTCGTGTTCTTTTATTTATAAATAAGATTTTATTTTTTTTCTAAAGAATGGGTTAGACTTGATATTTTGTGTATGTAGAACAACAATATATCAATAATATGATAAATTTCTCTACTGTCATTTAAATAATAATTCATTCAAATTTTTCATTAGAGACTTTTAATAAGTGATTGTAATGCATTTTCCGTGAAATTCTCCTGCCTTGCAACACATACCAGTGACTCAAAATGGTGGCTTTAGTGGGTGCTTAGTCACAGTTGAAAATATACTTATTTAGAAGGATTGTTTTTAAATAGTATATATATGTTATATTCAGAATTGGGGGGAAAAATTTGTCTTATTCTTGTTTAGCTATTTCATAACAATTTTCTTTTTTTTCCTACGATAGGTTCCCTGAAGTTAGTTAATTGCGTTTTGTTTTTACCTATATTTCATGAATGTAAATGATAATTTTTAATTCAGTGCACTTAAGATAGTGTGGTGTTGAATTCAAATTTGAATCTCCCATGTGTCTCCTAGCAATAAAATTATGTGTGTCTGTGTCTTTTAATTATTACCGCTATTGCATTCATGACTTAATTAATTTCTCTTCTTGGTTAATGAGCAATATTTGTTTTATTCTGCCTTGGTGAACAGTTATAGAAATAGTCTTAATTTAACATCTATTTATTGATGAATTTATATTATTATCATTTTTTATTTTAATTTTTAAATTGAAGTATAGTTAATTTACAATGTGTTAGTTTCAGGTGTACAGCAAAGTAATTCAGAGATAGATATATATGTTCTTTTTCAGATTATTTTCCCATATAGGTAATTATAAAATATTGAGTATAGTTCCCTGTACTATACAATAAGTCCTTGTTGTTTATCTATTTTGTATATAATAGTGTGTATATGTTACTCCCAAATTCCTAATTTATCATTCCCCCTGCCTTTCCCCTTTGGTAACCATAAGTTTGTTTTCTATGTCTGTGAGTGTGTTTCTGTTTTGTAAATAAGATTTCATTTCAATTCATTCCATTCCATTCCATTCCATTTTTTTGCCATGCCACGCATCATGCAGGATCTTCCCCCACCAGGGATCGAACCCGTGCCCCCTGCATTGGGAGTGAGGGATCTTAACCACTGGACCGCCAGGGAAGTCTGTTTGTATCATTTTTTTAGATTCCACATATAAGTGATATCATATGATATTTGTCTTTCTCTGTCTGACTTACTTCACATAGTGTGTTAATTTCTAGGTTCAGCAATGTTGCTGTATATATATATATATATATATATATATATATATATATATATATATATTCACTTCTTTATCCATTCATCTGTTGATGGACATTTATGTTGCTTCCATTTCTTGGCTATTGTAAATAGTGCTGCAGGGAACATTGGGGTGCATGTATCTTTTCGAATTATGGTTTTCTCTGGATATATGCCCAGGAGTGGGATTGCTGGATCATATGGTAGTTCTATATTTGGTTTTTCAAGGAATCTCCATACTGTTTTCCACAGTGGCTGCATCAATTTACATTCCCACCAAACAGTGTAGGAGGGTTCTGTGTTTTCCACACCCTCTCCAATGTTTATTATTTGTAGATGTTTTGATGATGACCATTCTGATTGGTGTGAGGTGATACCTCATTATAGTTTTGATTTGCATTTCTCTAATAATTAGCAATGTTGAGCATCTTTTCATGTGCTTTTTGGCCATCTGCATGTCTTCTTTGGAGAAATGTCTATTTAGATCTTTTGTCCATTTTTTGATTGGATTGTTTGTTTTGATAGTGAGCTGTATGAGCTATTTGTATATTTCAGAGATTAATTTCTTGTCAGTTGCATCATTTGCAAATATTTTCTCCCATTCCACAGGTTGTCTTTTGGTTTATGGTTTTCTTTGCTGTGCAAAAGCTTTTAAGTTTCATTAGGTCCCATTTGTTTATTTTTGCTTTTATTTTCATTAGTCCAGGAGATGGATCCAGAAAGATATTGCTGCAATTTATGTCAAAGAGTGTCCTCCCTATATTTTCCTCTAGGAGTTTTATAATATTAGGTCTTACATTTAGGTCTTTAATCCATTTTGAGTTTTTTTTGTGTATGGTGTTAGAATGTTCTAATTTCATTCTTTTACATATAGCTGTCCAGTTTTCCCAGCACTACTTTTTTTTTTTTTCAAACATCTTTATTGAAGTATAATTGCCTTACAATAGTGTGTTAGCATCTGCTTTATAACAAAGTGAATCTGTTATACATATACAATATGTTCCCATTTCTCTTCCCTCTTGCATCTCCCTCCCTCCCACCCTCCCCATCCCACCCCTCTAGGTGGTCACAAAGCACCGAGCTGATCTCCCTGTGCTGTGCGGCTGCTTCCCACTAGCTATCTATTTTACATTTGGTAGTGTATATATGTCCATGACACTCTCTTACCCTGTCACATCTCACCCCACCCCCTCCCCATATCCTCAAGTCCATTCTCTAGTAGGTCTGTGTCTTTATTCCCGTCTTGCCACTAGGTTCTTCATGGCCTTTTTTTTTTTTTTTTCCCTTAGATTCCATATATATGTGTTAGCATACTGTATTTGTTTTTCTCTTTCTGACTTACTTCACTCTGTATGACAGACTCTAACTCCATCCACCTCATTACAAATACCTCCATTTCATTTCTTTTTATGGCTGAGTAATATTCCATTGTATATATGTGCCACATCTTCTTCATCCATTCATCTGTCGATGGACATTTAGGTTGCTTCCATGTCCTGGCTATTGTAAATAGAGCTGCAATGAACATTTTGGTACATGACTCTTTTTGACCTATGGTTTTCTCAGGGTATATGCCCAGTAGTGGGATTGCTGGGTCGTATGGTAGTTCTATTTGTAGTTTTTTAAGGAACCTCCATACTGTTCTCCATAGTGGCTGTATCAATTTACATTCCCACCAACAGTGCAAGAGTGTTCCCTTTCCTCCACACCCTCTCCAGCATTTATTGTTTCTAGATTTTTTGATGATGGCCATTCTGACCGGTGTGAGATGATATCTCATTGTAGTTTTGATTTGCATTTCTCTAATGATTAATGATGTTGAGCATTCTTTCATGTGTCTGTAGGCCATCTGTATATCTTCTTTGGAGAAATGTCTATTTAGATCTTCTGCCCATTTTTGGATTGGGTTGTTCGTTTTTTTGTTATTGAGCTGCATGAGCTGCTTGTAAATCTTGGAGATTAATCCTTTGTCAGTTGCTTCATTTGCAAATATTTTCTCCCATTCTGAGGGTTGTCTTTTGGTCTTGTTTATGGTTTCCTTTGCTGTGCAAAAGCTTTTCAGTTTCATTAGGTCCCATTTGTTTATTTGTGTTCTTATTTCCATTTCTCTGGGAGCTGGGTCAAAAAGAATCTTGCTGTGATGTATGTCATAGAGTGTTCTGCCTATGTTTTCCTCTAAGAGTTTGATAGTGTCTGCCCTTACACTTAGGTCTTTAATCCATTTTGAGTTTATTTTTGTGCATGGTGTCAGGGAGTGTTCTAATTTCATACTTTTACATGTTCCTGTCCAATTTTCCCAGCACCACTTATTGAAGAGGCTGTCTTTTCTCCACTGTATATGCTTGCCTCCTTTATCAAAGATAAGTTGACCATATGTGTGTGGGTTTATCTCTGGGCTTTCTATCCTGTTCCATTGATCTATATTTCTGTTTTTGTGCCAATACCAAACTGTCTTGATTACTGAAGCTTTGTAATATAGTCTGAAGTCAGGGAGCCTGATTCCCCCAGCTCCATTTTTCGTTCTCAAGATTGCTTTGGCTATTCGGGGTCTTTTGTGTTTCCATACAAATTGTGAAATTTTTTGTTCTAGTTCTGTGAAAAATGCCAGTGGTAGTTTGATAGGGATTGCATTGAATCTGTAGATTGCTTTGGGTAGTAGAGACATTTTCACAATGTTGATTCTTCCAATCCAGGAACATGGTATATCTCTCCATCTATTTGTATCATCTTTAATTTCTTTCATCAGTGTCTTATAATTTTCTGCATACAGGTCTTTTGTCTCCTTAGGTAGGTTTATTCCTAGATATTTTATTCTTTTTGTTGCAATGGTAAATGGGAGTGTTTTCTTAATTTCACTTTCAGATTTTTCGTCATTAGTGTATAGAAATGCAAGAGATTTCTGTGCATTAATTTTGTATCCTGCTACTTTACCAAATTCATTGATTAGCTCTAGGAGTTTTCTGGTAGCATCTTTAGGATTCTCTATGTATAGTATCATGTCATCTGCAAATAGTGACAGCTTTACTTCTTCTTTTCCGATTTGGATTCCTTTTATTTCTTTGTCTTCCCTGATTGCTGTGGCTAGGACTTCCAGAACTATGTTGAATAATAGTGGTGAGAGTGGGCAACCTTGTCTTGTTCCTGATCTTAGTGGAAATGGTTTCAGTTTTTCACCATTGAGGACAATGTTGGCTGTGGGTTTGTCATATATGGCCTTTATTATGTTGAGGAAAGTTCCCTCTATGCCTACTTTCTGCAGGGCTTTTATCATAAATGGGTGTTGAATTTTGTCAAAAGCTTTCTCTGCATCTATTGAGATGATCATATGGTTTTTCTCCTTCAATTTGTTAATATGGTGTATCACATTGATTGATTTGCGTATATTGAAGAATCCTTGCATTCCTGGGATAAACCCCACTTGATCATGGTGTATGATCCTTTTAATGTGCTGTTGGATTCTGTTTGCTAGTATTTTGTTGAGGATTTTTGCATCTATGTTCATCAGTGATATTGGCCTGTAGTTTTCTTTCTTTGTGACATCTTTGTCTGGTTTTGGTATCAGGGTGATGGTGGCCTCGTAGAATGAGTTTGGGAGTGTTCCTCCCTCTGCTATATTTTGGAAGAGTTTGAGAAGGATAGGTGTTAGCTCTTCTCTAAATGTTTGATAGAATTCGCCTGTGAAGCCATCTGGTCCTGGGCTTTTGTTTGTTGGAAGGTTTTTAATCACAGTTTCAATTTCAGTGCTTGTGATTGGTCTGTTCATATTTTCTATTTCTTCCTGGTTCAGTCTCGGCAGTTTGTGCATTTCTAAGAATCTGTCCATTTCTTCCAGGTTGTCCATTTTATTGGCATATAGTTGCTTGTAGTAATCTCTCATGATCTTTTGTATTTCTGCAGTGTCAGTGGTTACTTCTCCTTTTTCATTTCTAATTCTGTTGATCTGAGTCTTCTCCCTTTTTCTCTTGATGAGTCTGGCTAATGGTTTATCAATTTTGTTTATCTTCTCAAAGAACCAGCTTTTAGTTTCATTGATTTTTGCTATTGTTTCCTTCATTTCTTTTTCATTTATTTCTGACCTGATCTTTATAATTTCTTTCCTTCTGCTGGCTTTGGGGTTTTTTTGTTCTTCTTTCTCTAATTGCTTTAGGTGCAAGGTTAGGTTGTTTATTCGAGATGTTGCCTGTTTCTTGAGGTAGGCTTGTATTGCTATAAACTTCCCTCTTAGCACTGCTTTTGCTGTGTCGCATAGGTTTTGGGTCGTCGTGTCTCCATTGTCATTTGTTTCTAGGTATTTTTTGATTTCCCCTTTGATTTCTTCAGTAATCACTTCGTTATTAAGTAATGTATTGTGTAGTCTCCATGTGTTTGTATTTTTTACAGATCTTTTCCTGTAATTGATATCTAGTCTCATAGCGTTGTGGTCGGAAAAGATACTTGATACGATTTCAATTTTCTTAAATTTACCAAGGCTTGATTTGTGACCCAAGATATGATGTATCCTGGAGAATGTTCCATGAGCACTTGAGAAAAATGTGTATTCTGTTGTTTTTGGGTGGAATGTCCTATAAATATCAATTAAGTCCATATTGTTTAATGTATCATTTAAAGCTTGTGTTTCCTTATTTATTTTCATTTTGGATGATCTGTCCATTGGTGAAAGTGGGGTGTTAAAGTCCCCTACTATGATTACTTTTTTTTTTTAACATTTTTATTGGAGTATAATTGCTTTACAATGGTGTGTTAGTTTCTGCTTTATAACAAAGTGAATCAGTTATACATATATCCCCATATCTCTTCCCTCTTTCATCTCCCTCCCTCCCACCCTCCCTATCCCACCCCTCTAGGTGGTCACAAAGCACCGAGCTGATCTCCCTGTGCTATGCGGCTGCTTCCCACTAGATATCTATTTTACATTTGGTAGTGTATATATGTCCATGCCACTCTCTCACTTTGTCCCAGGTTACCCTTCCCCCTTTCATCTCCCTCCCTCCCACCCTCCCTATCCCACCCCTCTAGGTGGTCACAAAGCACCGAGCTGATCTCCCTGTGCTATGCGGCTGCTTCCCACTAGATATCTATTTTACATTTGGTAGTGTATATATGTCCATGCCACTCTCTCACTTTGTCCCAGCTTACCCTTCCCCCTCCCCATATCCTCAAGTCCATTATCTAGTAGGTCTGCGTCTTTATTCCTGTCTTGCCCCTAGGTTCTTCGTGACCTTTTTTTTTTTTTAAGATTCCATATATATGTGTTAGCATACAGTATTTGTTTTTCTCTTTCTGACTTACTTCACTCTGTATGACAGCACCACTTTTTGAAGACTGTCTTTTTTCCATTGTATATTCTTCCCTCCTTTGTTGTAGATTAATTGACCATAGGTGGGTGGGTTTATTTTTGGTCTTTCTGTACTGTTCCATTGATCTATATTCCTTTTTTTGGGGCAGTGGGGTGGCTGGTACCATACTATTTTGATGACTGTAGCTTTGTAGTATAGTCTGAAGTCAAGGAGCCTGATTCCTCCAGCTCAGTTTTTCTTTCTCAAGATTGCTTTGGTTATTCAGGGTCTTTTGTGTTTCCATACAAATTTTACAATTTTTGGTTCTAGTTTTGTGAATAATGCCATTGGCAATTTGATAGGGATTGCATTGAATCTGTAGATTGCCTTGGGTAGTATAGTCATTTTGACAATATTGATTCTTCCAGTCCAAGAACATGGTATATCTTTTCATCTGTTTGTGTCATCTTTGATTTCTTTCATCAGCGTCTTATAGATTTTGGAGTACAGGTCTTTTGCTTCCTTTGGTAGGTTTATTCCTAGGTATTTTATTCTTTTTGATGCGATGGTATATGGGATTGTTTCTTTAATATCTCTTTCTGATCTTTTGTTGTTAGTGTATAGGAATGCAAGAGATTTCTGCATATTAATTTTGTATCCTGCCACTTCACTGTATTCAATGATGAGCTCTAGTAGTTTTCTGGTAGCTTCTTTAGAATTTTATATGTATAATATCATGCCATCTACAAACAGTGACAGTTTTACTCTTCTTTTCCAACTTGGATCCTTTTTATTTCTTTTCTTTCTCTGATTGCTGTGGCCAGGACTTCCAAAACTATGTTGAATAAGAGTGGCAAGGGTGGACATTCTTGTCTTGTTCCTTATCTTAGCAGTAATGCTTTCAGCTTTTCATCATTGAGTATGATGTTAGGTGTGCGTTTGTCATATATGGCCTTTATTATATTGAGGTAGGTTCCTTCTATGCCCACTTTCTGGAGAGTTTTTTTTTTTTTTTTTTTTTATAAATTTATTTATTTTATTTATCCATTTTTGGCTGTGTTGGGTCTTCGTTGCTGTGTGCGGGCTTTCTCTAGTTGCGGCGAGCGGGGGCCACTCCTCATTGCGGTGCGCAGGCCTCTCACTGCGGTGGCCTCTCTTATTGTGGAGCACGGGCTCCAGGCGCATGGGCTTCAGTAGTTGTGGCACTTGGGCTCAGTAGTTGTGGCTCACAGGCTCTAGAGCGCAGGCTCAGTAGTTGTGGCGCACGAGCCCAGCTGCTCTGCGGCATGTGGGATCTTCCCGGACCAGGGCCCGAACCCGTGTCCCCTGCACTGGCAGGCGGACTCTCAACCACTGCGCCACCAGGGAAGCCCGAGAGTTTTTTTTTTTAATCATAAATGAGTATTGCATTTTTGTCAAAAGTTTTTTCTGCATCTATTGAGATGATCGTATGGCTTTTATTCTTCAGTTTGTTAATGTGGTGTATCACGCTGAATGATTTGCAGACATTGAAGAATCCTTGCATCCCTGGGATAAATCTCACTTAATCATGGTGTATGATCCTTTTAATATATTGTTGGAATCAGTTTGCTAGTATTTTGCATCTATGTTCATCAGTGATATTGGCCTGTAATTTTCTTTCTTTCTTTCTTTCTTTTTTTGTGGTATCTTTGTCTGGTTTTGTTACCAGGGTGATGGTGGCCTCACAAAATGAGCTTGGCAGTGTTTCTTCCTCTGCAATGTTTTGGAATAGTTTCAGAAGGATAGGTGTTAACTCTTTTCTAAATATTTAGTAGAATTCACCTGTGAAGCCATCGGGTCCTGGACTTTTTTTTAGAGATCAATGTGGTTTTTATTTTTATTTAAAATTTTTATTTATTTATTTATTTATTTATTTATTTAACATCTTTATTGGAATATAATTGCTTTACAATGGTCTGTTAGTTTCTGCTTTATAACAAAGTGAATCAGCTATACATATACATATATCCCCATATCTCCTCCCTCTTGCGTCTCCCTCCCACCCTCCCTATCCCACCCGTCTAGGTGGTCACAGAGCACCAAGCTGATCTCCCTGTGCTATGTGGCTGCTTCCCACTAGCTCTCTATTTTACATTTGGTAGTGTATATATGTCCATGCCACTCTCTCACTTCTTCCCAGCTTACCCTTCCCCCTCTGTGTGTCTTCAGGTCCCTTCTCTACATCTGCATCTTTATTCCTGTCCATTTTTCTAGGTTGTCCAATTTATTGGCATATAGTTGCCTCTAATAGTCTCTTATGGTCTTTTGTGTTCCTGTGGTGTCATTGTAACTTCTTTTTCATTTCTAATTTTGTTGATTTGGGCATCTCCCTTTTTTTCTTAATGAGTCTCGTTAAAGGTTTATCAATTTTGCTTATCTTTTCAAAGAATGAGCATTTAGTTTCATTGATCTTTTCTATTGTTTTCTTCATGTCTATTTCATTTATTTCTGCCTTGATCTTTATGATTTCTTTCCTTCTACTAAATTTGGGTTTTGTTTTTTTTTCTTCCTCTAGTTGCTTAATGTGTAAGGTTAGGTTGTTTATTTGAGATTTTTCTTGTTTCCTGAGGTAAGATTGTATTGCTGTAAACTTCCTTCTTAGGACTGCTTTTGCTGCATCACATAGGTTTTAGATCGTCGTGTTTTCGTTGTCATTTGTCTCTAGGTATTTTTAGATTTCCTCTTTGATTTCTTCAGTGATCCATTGGTTGCTTAGTAGCATATTGTTTAGCCTCCATGTGTTTGTGTTTTCTTTTTTTGCAGTTTCTTTTCTTGTAGTTGATTTCTAATCCTATAGTGTTGTGGTCAGAAAAGATGCTTGATGTGATTTTAATTTTCTTAAATTTACTGAGGCTTGCTCTGTGGCCCAAGATGTGATCTATCCTAGAGAATGTTCCATGTGCACTTGAGAAGAATATGTATTCTGCTGCTTTTGAATGGAATGTTCTATAAATATCAATTAAATCCTTCTGGTCTAATGTGTCATTTAAGACCTGTGTTTCCTTGCTGATTTTCTGTCTGGACGATCTGTCCATTGATGTAAGTGGGGTGTTACAGTCCCCCATTATTATTGTGTTACTTTCAATGTCTCCTTTAATATCTGTTAACATTTGCCTTATATATTGAGGTGCTGTTGTGTTGGATGCATACATATTTACGATTGTTATATCTTCTTGGATTGATCCCTTAATCATTACGTAGTGTATTTCTTTTTCTCTTGTAACACTGTTTATTTTAAAGTCTATTTTGCCAATATGAGTACTGCTACTCCAGCTTTCTTTCAATTTCCATTTTCATGAAATACCTTTTTCCATCTTTCACTTTCACTTGGTATGTGTCTCTAGATCTGAAGTGGGTCTCTTGTAAACAGCATATGTACATGTCTTGTTTTTGTATCCATCCAGTCAGTCTATGACTTTTGGTTGGAGCATTTAATCCGTTTACATTTAAGGTAATTATTGTTATGTATGTTCTTATTGCCATTTTGTTAATTGTTTTGTATTTGGTTTTGTAGGTCTTTTTTCTCCCTCTTGTTCTCTTCTCTTGTGATTTGATAACAATTTTTAGTGTTGTATTTGGATTCCTTTTTCTATTTTGTATGTATATCTATTATAGATTTTTGGTTTGTGTTTACCATAAGGTTTTGATATAGCAGTCTACATAAATATACGATTGTTTTAAGTTGCTGATCTCTTAATTTCAAATGCATTTCAAGTTTCCTATATTTTTACTCTCATCCTCTCCCAGTTACTGGTTTTTATATCGTATTTGTGTGTGGATGATTTCCTACCTTTATTGTATTTTTGCCTTTACCGTTGAGCTTTCCCATTTCATAATATTCTTGTTTCTAGCTGTGGCCTTTTCTTTTCCACCTAGAGAAGTTCCTTTAGCATTTGTTGTAAAGCTGGTTTTGTGGTACTGAAATCTTTTAGATTTTGCTAGTCTGTAAAACTTTTGATTTCTCTGTTAAATCTGAAGGAGAGCCTTGGTTGTTTTTTTCTTTCATCACTTTAAATATATTATGCCATTCCTCCCTGGCCTACACAATCTCTGCTGAAAAATCAGCTGATAACCTTATGGGGATTCCCTTGTATGTTATTTGTTGCTTTTCCCTTGTTGCTTTTAATATTTTCTCTTTGTCTTTAATTTTTGTCAATTTGATTACTATTTATCTTGGCGTACTCCCCCTTGGGCTAATCCTGCCTGAGACTCTGTGCTTCCTGGACTTGGGTGACTGTTTCCTTTCCCATGTTAGGGAAGTTTTCAGCTATTATCTCTTCAAATATTTTCTCAGGCTCTTTCTCTCCCTCTTTTCCTTCTGAGACCACTATAAAGCGAGTGTTATGTTTAATGTTGTCCCAGAGGTCTGTTAAAAGGTCTTCATTTCTTTTCATTCTTTTTTCTTTATTCTCTTCCATGGCAGCGATTTCCCTCATCTGTCTTCCAGCTCACTTATCCATTCTTCTGCCTCATTTATTCTGCTATTGATTCCTTCTAGTGTATTTTTCATTTCAGTTGTATTCTTCAACTCTGGTTGTTCTTTATATTTTCTAATTCTTTGTTAAAAATTTCTTGTAACTTTTCACACTGTGCATCCATTCTTTTTCCAAGGTCTTGGATCATGTTTATAGTCATTACTCTGAAGTTTTTCTCTGGTGGATTGCCTATCTACATTTTACTTAGTTGTTCTTCTGGGGTTTTATCTTGTTCCTTCGATTGGAACTTATTCCTCTGCTGTCTCATTTTGTCTAAATTTCTGTGTTGCCGACTCATTTCTGTAGGCTGCCAGATTATAGTATTTTTGCTTCTGGTGTCTCCCCCTGGTGGGTGAGACTGGTCTAGAGGCTTGTGCAGGCTTCCTCATGGGAGAGGCCGGTGCCTGCCCACTGGGTGGGAAGGGTGGAACTGCGTCTTGGCTCTCTGATGGGCAGGGCCGTTTCAATCTGCAGCTGTGGGCTCAGGAAGTCTTTAGGCAGCCTGTCTGCTGATGGGTGGGGCTGTGTTCCTGCCCTTTTGGTTGTTTGGCCTGAGGCGTCCCAAGTACTGGAGCCTACAGGCTGTTGGGTGGGGCCAGGTCTTGGTTCTGATGACCTAAGCAAGATACCTGCCTCCTCAAGAGTTCACATAGCTGAACACTCCCCAAAATCTCCACCACCAGTGTCCATGTCCCCAGGAAGAGCCACACTCCACCTCCCCAGGAGATCCTCCAAGAGCAGCAAGTAAGTCCGGCCCAGGCTCCTCTGAAGTCACTGCCTTTGCCCTGGGTCCTGGTATGCAGGAGACCTTGTGTGCACCCTCCAAGGGTGGAGTCTCTGCTTCCCCCAGTCCTGTGGAGCCCCTGCAGTCAAGCCCTGATGGCTTTCAAAGCCAAATGCTTTGGGGGCTCCTCCTCCTGATGCCAGAGCCCAAGGCTGGGGAGGCTGATGTGAGGCTCAGAACTCACTCCTGTGGGAGAACATCTGCAATATAATTATTCTTAGGTTTGTGGATTGCCCACACTGGGGGTATGGGATTTGATTATATCGTGAGTGCACCCCTCCTACAGTCTTGTTGTGGTTTCTTCTTTATATCCTTGGATGTAGAATATCTTTTTTGGCATGTTCCAGTCTTTTATTGATGGTTGTTCAGCAATTAGTTGTGATGTTGGTGTTCTCATGGGAAGAGTGAGCTCAAGGCCTTCTACTCCATTATCTTGTCTTCTCCCTACTGAATTTATATAATTTTTGTGTGAGAGAATTTTTTTGAATTAAAAGTAATTTTTGAAAAGTTTATAATTCTATTTTAGATATTATTTTAATTTTTAATTGTGGGAAGAATAACAAAATTTACCATCATAACCATTTTTAACTGTTTGTTCCAGTATGTAGAGAATATTCATGTTGTTGTGGCACTGATTTCTGGAAATTTTCATTCTGAAAAACTGACTCAATACTGGTTAAACAACCACTTCCTCACTTCCCTCTACTCCAAGACCCTGACAATTACTGTTCTACTTTTTTTTCTTTTCTTAAATGAGCTTGACTACTATAGATTATTCACATGACTCTTGTATCTCACAACATAATGTCTGCAAGGTTTATTCGTGTTGTATCCTGTGAAAAGATCCATTTATTTTTCAAAGGAAAATATTTTTCAAAGGAAAATCCATTGTGTGTATATACCACATTTTTTGTCCCTTTTTTGTATCCATGAACATTGGGTTGCTTTCATCTATTAATCGTTTTCTTAATAATGCTACAATGTGCGTTACTGTGCAAATACCTCTTGCAGATCCTTCTTAGAATTTTTTTTTTTTTAGATTCCATATATATGTGTTAGCATACGGTACTTGTTTTTCTCTTTCTGATTTACTTCACTCTGTATGACAGACTCTAGGTCCATACACCTCACTAAAAATAACTCAATTTCGTTTCTTTTTATGGCTGAGTAATATTCCATTGTATATATGTGTCACATCTTTTTTTTTTTTAAACATCTTTATTGAAGTATAATTGCCTTACAATAGTGTGTTAGCTTCTGCTTTATAACAAAGTGAATCAGTTATACATATACAATATGTTCCCATTTCTCTTCCCTCTTGCATCTCCCTCCCTCCCACCCTCCCCATCCCACCCCTCTAGGTGGTCACAAAGCACCGAGTTGATCTCTCTGTGCTATGCGGCTGCTTCCCACTAGTTATCTATTTTACATCTGGTAGTGTATATATGTCCATGACACTCTCTTACCCTGTCACATCTCACCCCACCCCCTCCCCATATCCTCAAGTCCATTCTCTAGTAGGTCTGTGTCTTTCTTCCCGTCTTGCCACTAGGTTCTTCATGGCCTTTTTTTTTTTCCCTTAGATTCCGTATGTATGTGTTAGCATACTGTATTTGTTTTTCTCTTTCTGACTTACTTCACTCTGTATGACAGACTCTAACTCCATCTACCTCATTACAAATACCTCCATTTCATTTCTTTTTATGGCTGAGTAATATTCCATTGTATATATGTGTCACATCTTCTTTATCCATTCATCTGTCGATGGACACTTAGGTTGCTTCCATGTCCTGGCTATTGTAAATAGAGCTGCAATGAACATTGTGGTACATGACTCTTTTTGAATTATGGTTTTCTCAGGGTATATGCCCAGTAGTGGGATTGCTGGGTCGTATGGTAGTTCTATTTTTAGTTTTTTAAGGAACCTCCATACTGTTCTCCATAGTGGCTGTATCAATTTACATTCCCACCAGCAGTGCAAGAGGGTTTCCTTTTCTCCACACCCTCTCCAGCATTTGTTGTTTGTAGATTTTTTGATGATGGCCATTCTGACTGGTGTGAAATGATATCTCATTGTAGTTTTGATTTGCATTTCTCTAATGATTAGTGTTATTGAGCATTCTTTCATGTGTTTGTTGGCAATCTGTATATCTTCTTTGGAGAAATGTCTATTTAGGTCTTCTGCCCATTTTTGGATTGGGTTGTTTGTTTTTTTGATATTGAGCTGCATGAGCTGCTTGTAAATTTTGGAGATTAGAATTCTTTTTAATATATACCCAGAAGTGGAATGACTAGATCATAATTCTATTTAAAATTTTTAAAGAAACCTCCATATTGTTTTTTTTAGAGTGCTTGCACTATTTTATATATTTTTAAGCAGTGCATGAGCATTCCAATTTCTCCACATCCTGTCTTTCTTTCTTTCTTTCTCTCTTTCTCTCTTTCTCTCTTTCTCTCTTTCTCTCTCTCCCTCCCTCCCTCCCTCCCTCCCTCCCTTCCTTCCTTCCTTCCTTCCTTCCTTCCTTCCTTCCTACCTTCCTTTCTTTCTTTCCTTTTCTTTCTGTCATCCTAATGGGTGTGAGGTGATACCTCATTGTGGTTTTGGTTTTTTTCCTCCAATGATTACTGATTTTGTGTATCTTTCACATTTTTGTTGTATATGTTGTTTGGGTTAATGTCTATTATATCCTTTGTCCATATATTGTGTTATTTGTTTTTTAACGTTGTTGTGTTGTAGGAGTTCTTTATATATTCTGGACCTTAATTCCTTATCAGATACATGCTTTGCAAAAATGTTCTCTCATTCCACCTGGTGCCTTTTCACACCATTGATTTTTTTTTCCTTTGATGTGCATCAGTTTTTACATGTGATGTAATTCCATTTGACTGTATTGGCTTTTATTGCCTGAGTTTTTGGTTTCATATCCAAGAAATCATTGCTAAATCACGTCTTAGAACTTTCCCCCTCTGTTTTCTTTTAGGAAATATACAGGTACAGGTTTATATTTAAATCTTCAGTCTCTTTTGAAATAATTTTTGTAAGTGGTGTTAGGTAAGAGTCCAAATTCATTCTTTTACATATGAACATCCAAATTTCCCAACACCATCGTGTGTTATAGGCCCGCTTGTTGAAGATTATTTGACCATAAACATAAGAGATTATATCTGTGCTCTCTATGCTAATTTGTTATTCTGTTTCTGTCTGTATATTTGTAGTATCCTTTTTGATAACTATAGCTTTTTTTTCTTTTTTCTTCTTTTTGGCTGCATTGGGTCTTCGTTGCTGTGCGTGGGCCTTCTCTAGTTGCAGCAAGCAGAGGCTACTCTTCGTTGCAGTGCGCAGGCTTCTCATTGCGGTGGTGGCTTCTCTTGTTGTGGAGCAAGGGTTTTAGGTGCGTGGGCTTCAGTAGTTGTGGCACATGGGCTCAGTAGTTGTGGCTCATGGGCTCTAGAGTGCAAGCGCAGTAGTTGTGGCACATGGGTTTAGTTGCTCCACAGCATGTGGGATCTTCCCGGACCAGGGCTCGAACCCGTGTCTCCTGCATTGGCAGGTGGATTCTTAACCACTGCACCACCAAGGAAGTCCCTGATAACTATAGCTTTGTTGCCTGTTTTAAAAATCAGTGTCATGTCTCCAACTTACACTTTCTTTACCAGATTATTTTGGATATTTTGTGTTTTGTGTTATTTCGTATACATTTTAGCAGGAGTGTTTCTGTCAAAATTTGAATTTGAATTTTGATAGAGATTAGTTTGCATCTATAGATCACCTTGGGTAGTATTGACAAATTAATGATATTAAGTGTTCCGGCGCATGGAATGTATTTTTTGTTTATTTATATAGTCTCTATTTACCTCCAACTATATTTTATAATTTTTTTCAGACAAGTCTTTAACCTCCTTCATTAAGTTAACTTTTACAGAATATTATTCTCTTTAATGCTAGTATAAATGTACATATATTCTTAATATCTTCCTTAGATTTTTTCCCATTAGTTTATAGAAACACAACTAATTTTTATGTTTTATATTTTGAATTCTGCTAAATTTGTTCATGAGTTCTTTGTTTGTTTTTTCATATAGATTCTTTAGGGTTTTCTACATAACATTTTGTCAGATGTGAACAGAGATCACTTTACATCTTCTTTTTGGAATTGCATGCCTTTTTTTTTTTTTTTTTTGCCAGCTGGTTTTGACTAGGAAATCCAGTACTGTGTTGAATCAAAGTGATGAGAGAGTGCATTCTTACCTTTCTTTTTTTTTATTTTTAAAATTTTTTTTATAGCTACTTTATTTATTTATTCATTTATTTATTTTTGGCTGTGTTGGGTCTTCGGTTCGTGCGAGGGCTTTCTCTAGTTGCGGCAAGCGGGGGCCACTCTTCATCGCGGTGCGGGGACCGCTCTTCATCACGGTGCGCGGACCGCTCTTCATCGCGGTGCGTGGGCCTTTCACTATCGCGGCCCCTCCCGTTGCGGGGCACAGGCTCCAGACGCGCAGGCTCAGTAATTGTGGCTCACGGGCCCAGTTGCTCCGTGGCATGTGGGATCCTCCCAGACCAGGGCTCGAACCCGTGTCCCCTGCATTAGCAGGCAGATTCTCAACCACTGCGCCACCAGGGAAGCCCTCTTACCTTTCTTGATTGTAGAGGAAAGGCTTTCAGTCTTCCACTATGGAGTATAATGATAACTCTGGGCTTTTCATATATGATCTTTATTATATTCAGGTAAGTTCCATCGATGCCTAGAATGAGTGTTTTTATGATGAAAGTGTGTTGAATATTATCACTTTATTTCTCTGCATCATTTGATATAATTATATGGTATAACATTCATTATGTGTATTAATATTACTTTTAAAATGTCCATTTGTTGAAATACCCTTGAATTCTACAAATAATTCTGAATTTTTCATGGCGTATAATTATTTTAATGTGCTTTGTAATGCAGCTTGCTAGTATTTTATTAAGAGCTTTTGCAGCAATATTCACCACAGATATTGGCTTGTAGTTGTTTTTTTTTTTTTTTCCTAAATTGGTAGTGTCTTTGGTTTTGATATTGGGTAATGCTGACCTCATAGAAAGTGTTTCTTTTTTTTTAAATTTTATTTATTTTTGGCTGTGTTGGGTCTTTGTTGCTGCACACAGGTTTTCTCTAGTTGTGGCGAGCAGGGGCTACTCTTCGTTGTGGTGTGTGGGCTTCTCAATGTGGTGGCTTCTCTTGTTGTGGAGCATGGGCTCTAGGCACATGGGCTTCAGTAGTTGCAGCACGTGGGCTCAGTAGTTGAGGCATGTGGGCTCTAGGACATGCGGCCTAGTTGCTCCACGGCATGTGGGATCTTCCCAGACCAGGGCCCGAACCCGTGTCCCCTGCATTGGCAGGCAGATTCTCAACCACTGCGCCACCAGAGAAGCCCCCGGCAGGTGGATTCTTAACCACTGTGCCACCAGGGAAGTTCCAGAAAGTGTTTTGATAATTTCTCTTTTCTTCACACTTTGGAAATATTTGTGGAGAATTGATGTTAATTTTGCTTGAAATGCTCCTGGAATTATCCAGTTAATTCACCTACTCCAGGGTTTTTTTTAAATTAGTTTTTTAGTCTGCTTACTAGTTGTAGGTTTGTCATAATTTTTAAATTCACTCATGCTAGAATCTAAGGGGTTCTATGTTTCTAGAAATTCAATCTTTTTCTTTTTTTTGAGGTGTTCAGTTTTTTTGGTGTAGTATTGTTCATAGTAGCCTTGTATAATTATTTTTCGTTATTTGGTATCATTTATAATGTCTCTTTTACTTCTGGTTTTACTTGCATCTTACCTCCTCTTAATCTAGCTAAGGGTTTGTTAATATTATATAAAATTGTAAAGTATATTTACCCAAAGTACTAAGTGGAATACTTGGTTATTTGTTATCTTTCAGCTATATTTTCTCATGACATCCAGGGTTTGTTGCCAAAAAAAGCCTTGCATAGAAGGTTTATTTGTAAATGTGCTGGGAAATTATGAGAGCTGTCACCTTGGAAATTTATACTTAATGAAAGACTGGGAATGTAAGGGGGCACGTGAAGGGCAAAAAGGATGTTATTATGGATGTAACCAAATTAGGACAGTTACCCATAATGAAAACATTATTGCCAAAAGAAATTGAGGATACAAATCAAATTGGGAAAAATTCCATTTTAAGTCAATAACTTTGCCAGAAAAATATGTTTTTGTAAGCAAGGACACACATGATTTTAAAAAATCCATATTCTCTGAAATGAAATTTGGAAAATATGGAAAGTCATCTAGTCTATGCTACAAATAATCATTCAAACCATTATGAATATAGGTTTGAATTAAACAGTCATTCAAACATGTCTGAAAGCCAGAGATTTGAAAATGAAGGAAAAAAATCTCATTGTGACCAATTTGAGAGATCCTTTAGCAAGGGCTCATTATTTTTCAACCAACAAATATTTTCTCCCTATTCCAATATCTGTAATGTTGATAATAATGGGGGAGTCTTTATCCAACCATCGTCATTCAATGGGTATTACAGTATAGATTATATGGAGCAACCTTACACATGTAATCAAACGAGTGAGGCCTTAAGTGAGAGCTCTATCTTCAGTAATTACAACAGTATTTATAATGGAGTGAGAATCTATCCATACATTGAATCTGGGACTAACTTTGACCAAGACTCAAGTCTCATGAAACATCAGAGAACTCAATTTTCAGAGAACCATTATAAAGGGAATGAATGTAGAAGTGTCTTTTATCCAAGCTCAAATCTTATTACACATAAGAATATCCATATTGGAGAGAATAATTACAAATTTAGTGAATGTGGTAAAGTTTTTAACTAGTCTTCAAGAGTTACTCAACATCCAGATATTCATGCTAGGGAGGAACATTACAAGTGTAATACATGTGGGAAAGTCTTTAATCAATTATTAAATCTAAATAGACATAGGGAAATCCATACTGTAGGGAAACATTACAGATGTGAAGAATGTGGCAAAGCCTTTAACCGACACTCAAGCCTTACTCGACATGAGAGAATTCATACTGCAGAGAAGCCTTACAAATGTACAGAATGTGGCAAAGCCTTTAACAAGCGTTCATATCTTGCTCAGCATCAGCGAATTCATACTGGAGAGAAAACTTATAAATGGAAAGAATGTGGCAAAGCCTTTAACTGCCACTCGAGTCTTACCCATCATGAGAGAATTCATACTGAGAAGAAACTATATAAATGTAGAGAATGTGGCAAAGCCTTTAACAGGCGTTCATATTTTACTCAGCATCAGAGATCTCACACTGGAGAGAAACCTTTGAAATGTAAAGAATGTGGCAAAGCCTTTAACTGGCACTCAAACCTTGTCCAGCATGAGATAATTCATAAAAGGGAGAAACCATACAAATGTAAAGAATGTGGCAAAGCTTTTAATTGCCACTCAAACCTTATTCGACATAAGATAATTCATATTGCAGAGAAGCCTTACAAATATAGATAATGTGACAAAGCCTTTACGTGAGCTGTCACCTCACTCAATATCAGATAGTGCATGGTGGAGAGAGACCTTACAAATGTAATAAGTGATGAATGACATTTGTCCTGAATATACACATTAGAAAATGCCAGAGAGTTCATACTAGGAAGAATGTTTGATGATGTAAACAAATGCAGGAAAGTATTTAAGTAAAAAATCAGATCTAAATAAATATCAGAGAATTCATAGTAGATACCTTCTAGTCAATAACTCTTTTCTGGTATTACTTTAAATCAAGATATTATAGAAAATAATCCAAAATTAAAACACTTAGAAAAATTATTTGTTAGTATGGATCACAGGATCAAGAGGAGAGGTGTTTGACAGGTATAATTATTATCACTGTATCCTTATTTATATTGACATTATTTGAAAATAAAATTTAATATAATTCAACTCTCAAATTACTACATGCTATGCCTTTATTTCTAGTATGAACTCATGGTTTTGATTATTGCCGCCTCAAAGATTAGAGAAGCCCTCCTATATTAGGTGGGAATCACTTATATCTACTTTTCCATACAAGACTAAGGATGCTGAAATGTAAAATGTACAATGAAAATCTAAATGGAGATAATTCTTGTCATTAATTTAAAACATTCTTATATGTCACCATTAGGTAAGGGTTCAGGGAATCATTCCTTGTCTTAAAGTAAGACAGAGGATCATTCTAAATTTTAAATAGTTGTGTTAGTTGTTTTTTAAGGATAAAAAGCTTGTAGTTCATTAAAATTGTGAAGTATCTTCATAATATTTCAATAGACAGAAGTCATGAATATTAGTTGATATGGTTGAAATAAATACATCTTCACAGATATCCAAGAAAAGTATAGGCAACTTTTTACTAAAAGGTCATAAAATTAATTTGTGTCCATGTTTACTAAATGATTAGCCTGAGTTTTGTTAATTATAGACATCCCATTTCTCAGATCCTTATATCAAAAGAACAAGATGTTTTTGAATGCTTGTAATCTGTATTTTGATTCAGGATCATACAGTAGACTTTGAAAGGCTTTATTTAGAGTATGTGTGTACTTAATATATGTTAATTAATAAAACTGAATAGTTTTTAAGGTATTAAACTTGTGTAATTAGTCAAGTGTTACCCTGCAACCAATATTAACCTCTCCCACATTATTTAAAGCTGTAGGTAAAAGATAGTAACAGTAACGTGTTTGGTAACACAGTGAGATGACATGTCTAGTAATCCCTTTTCCTACTGGCCTTATACCTCAAATAATTTGAGATTGTGTTTACCAAAATTTGTATGTTTTATTGTTTTCTCCTTTTTGTAACTACTGGGACATTGTGATGGTTATAATAAGGATTATATATAATATTGTTGAGAGTTTACCTAAACTATTCCATGATATTGCTGCCCTGAGATCAGTTTTGTGTAGCCAGGCAGCCTGCAGGTGCCTTGAACTGACACCAGCCATTCCTGTGAGCATGTACACTAGATAACAGCCTTCAAAATCACAAGAAAGGGGCTTCCCTGGTGGCGCAGTGGTTGAGAATCTGCCTGCCAATGCAGGGGACACGGGTTTGAGCCCTGGTCTGGGAAGATCCCACATGCCGCGGAGCAACTGGGCCCGTGAGCCACAATTACTGAGCCTGCGCGTCTGGAGCCTGTGCTCCGCAACAAGAGAGGCCGCGATGGTGAGAGACCAGTGCACCGCAATGAAGAGTGGCCCCCGCTTGCCACAACTAGAGAAAGCCCTCGCACAGCAACAAAGACCCAACACAGCCATAAATAAATAAATTAAAAAAAAAATTTAAGTCTTTAAAAAAAAAAAAACACAAGAAAGTATAAGTTCCTGATATTCTTCTCCAGCAGCACTTGTGATCAACTGCCTTCCTGAATTCCAGGTTCTTCTTCTCATGTACCCCTTCAATGAGACCTCGCAGAGCTCACCCAAATCTTGCTGACTTTAGTTTGAATTGAACAATCCACAGTTAGTCCAGATAACCCATAGCGCTTCACCAATGTTCTCTAATAAAGGCATGTGCCCCAAGTACTGCTACTTTCTCTTCTTGCATCTTGCCTTGGCCTCCATGAGTGGGTCCTCAAGGCTTGCTATTAATTATTTCAGGACCTGTGAGTAATAAACTCATCTACTTCAATTTCCCTAGTGGTATTTTGTTGAACCCTGACTCATCATCCATTGCTGGGAACTTGTTTAACAAATGTTAATTTAGCAAAGTCACACAAGTATAATTAAAAGCCATACATTTGTAAAGTTTGGAGATTAATCCTTTGTCAGTTGCTTCGTTTGCAAATATTTTCTCCCATTCGTCTTGTTTATGGTTTCCTTTGCTGTGCAAAAGCTTTTAAGTTTCACTAGGTCCCATTTGTTTATTATTGTTTTTTTTAATTAATTAATTTATTTATTTATTTTTGGCTGTGTTGGGTCTTCGTTTCTGTGCGAGGGCTTTCTCTAGTTGTGGCAAGTGGGGGCCACTCTTCATCGCGGTGCGCGGGCCCCTCACTATCGCGGCCTCTCTTGTTGCGGAGCACAGGCTCCAGTCGCGCAGGCTCAGTAGTTGTGGCTCACGGGTCCAGTTGCTCCGCGGCATGTGGGATCTTCCCAGACCAGGGCTCGAACCCGTGTCCCCTGCATTGGCAGGCAGATTCTCAACCACTGCGCCACCAGGGAAGCCCTATTATTGTTTTTAATTTCCATTTCTCTAGGAGATGGGTCAAAAAGGATCTTGCTGTGATTTATGTCATAGAGTGTTCTGCCTATGTTTTCTTCTAAGAGTTTTATAGTGTCTGGCCTTACATTTAGGTCTTTAATCCATTTTGACTTTATTTTTGTGTATGGTGTTAGGGAGTGTTCTAATTTCATACTTTTACATGTACCTGTCCAGTTTTCCCAGCACTACTTATTGAAGAGGCTGTATTTTCTCCATTATATATTCTTGCCTCCTTTATCAAAAATAAGGTGACCATATGTGCGTGGGTTTATCTCTGGGCTTTCTATCCTGTTCCATTGATCTATATTTCTGTTTTTGTGGCAGTAGCATACTGTCTTGATTAATGTAGCTTTGTAGTATAGTCTGAAGTCAGGGAGCCTGATTCCTCCAGCTCCATTTTTCTTTCTCAAGATTGTTTTGGCTATTCACGGTCTTTTGTGTTTCCATACAAATTGTGAAATTTTTTGTTCTAGTTCTGTAAAAAATGCCATTGGTAGTTTGATAGGGATTGCATTGAATCTGTAGATTGCTTTGGGTAGTAGAGTCATTTTCACAATGTTGATTCTTCCAATCCAAGAACATAGTATATCTCTCCATCTGTTTGTATCATCTTTAATTTCTTTTATCAGTGTCTTATAGTTTTCTGCATACAGGTCTTTTGTCTCCTTAGGTAGGTTTATTCCTAGGTATTTCATTCTTTTTGTTGCAATGGTAAATGGGAGTGTTTCCTTAATTTCTCTTTCAGATTTTTCATCATTAACATATAGGAATGCAAGAGATTTCTGTGCATTAATTATGTATCCTGCTACTTTACCAAATTTATTGATTAGCTCTAGTAGTTTTCTGGTAGCATCTTTAGGATTCTCTATCTATAGTATCATGTCATCTGCAGTGACAGTTTTACTTCTTCTTTTCTGATATGGATTCCTTTTATTTCTTTTTCTTCTCTGATTGCTGTGGCTAAAACTTCCAAAACTATGTTGAATAATAGTGGTGAGAGTGGGCAACCATGTTTTGTTCCTGATCTTAGTGGAAATGGTTTCAATTTTTCACAATTGAAAATGATGTTGGCTGTGAGTTTGTCATATATGGCCTTTATTATGTTGAGGTAAGTTCTCTCTATGCCTACTTTCTGGAGGGTTTTTATCATAAATGGGTGTTGAATTTTGTCAAAAGCTTTTTCTGCATCTATTGAGATGATCATATGGTTTTTATTCTTCAATTTGTTAATGTGGTGTATCACATTGATTGATTTGCATATATTGAAGAATCCTTGCATTCTTGGGATAAACCCCACTTGATCATGGTGTATGATCTTTTTAATGTGCTGTTGGATGCTGTTTGCTAGTATTTTGTTGAGGATTTTTGCATCTATGTTCATCAGTGATATTGGTCTGTAGTTTTCTTTTTTTGTAACATCTTTGTCTGGTTTTGGTATCAGGGTGATGGTGGCCTCATAGAATGAGTTTGGGAGTGTTCCACCCTCTGCTATCTTTTGGAAGAGTTTGAGAAGGATGGGTGTTAGCTCTTCTCTAAATGTGTGATGGAATTCACGTGTGAAGCCATCTGGTCCTGGGCTTTTGTTTGTTGGGAGATTTTAAATCACAGTTTCAATTTCAGTGCTTGTGATTTGTCTGTTCATATTTTCTATTTCTTCCTGGTTCAGTCTTGGAAGGCTGTGCTTTTATAAAAATTTGTCCATTTCTTCCAGGTTGTCCATTTTATTGGCATAGAGTTGCTTGTAATCGCTCATGATCCTTTGTATTTCTGCAGTGTCAGTTGTCACTTCTCCATTTTCATTTCTAATTCTGTTGATTTGAGTCTTCTCTCTTTTTTTCTTGATGAGCCTGGCTAATGGTTTATCAATTTTATCTTCTCAAAGAACCTTCTCAAAAAGCTTTTAGTTTTATTGATCTTTGCTATTGTTTCCTTCATTTCTTTTTCATTTATTTCTGATCTGATCTTTATGATTTCTTTCCATCTGCTAACTTTGGGTTCTTTTTTCTTCTTCTTTCTCTAATAGCTTTAGGTGTAAGGTTAGGTTGTTTATTTGAGATTTTTGTTGTTTCTTGAGGTAGGATTGTATTACTATAAGCTTCCCTCTTAGAACTGCTTTTGCTGCATCCCATAGGTTTTGGGTCACCGTGTTTTCATTGTCATTTGTGTCTATGTATTTTTTTATTTCCTCTTTGATTTCTTCAGTGATCTCTTGCTTATTAAGTAGTGTGTTGTTTAGCCTCCATGTGTTTGTATTTTTTACAGTTTTTTTCCTGTAATTGGTATCTAGCTTCATAGTGTTGTCATCGGAAAAGATACTTGATACAATTTCAATTTCCTTAAATTTTCCAACACTTGATTTGTGACCCAAGATATGATCTATCCTGGAGAATGTTCCATGTGCACTTAAGCAGAAAGTGTATTCTGTTGTTTTTGGATGGAATGTCCTATAAATATCAATCAAGTCCATCTGGTCTGATGTGTCATTTAAAGCTTGTGTTTCCTTATTTATTTTCATTTTGGATGATCTGTCCATTGGTGAAAGTGGGATGTTAAAGTCCCCGACTATCATTGTGTTACTGTCAGTTTCCCCTTATATGGGTGTTAGCATTTGCCTTATGTATTGAGTTGCTCCTATGTTGGGTGCATAAATATTTACAATTGTTATATCTTCTTCTTGGATTGATCCCTTGATCATTATGTAGTGTCCTTCTTTGTCTCTTGTAATAGTCTTTATTTTAAAGTCTATTCTGTGTGATATGAGAATTGCTACTCCAGCTTTCTTTTGATTTCCATTATGCATAGAATATCTTTTTCCATCCCCTCACTTTCAGTCTGTACGTGTCCCTAGGTCTGAAGTGGCTCTCTTGTAGACAGCATATATATGGGTCTTGTTTTTGTATCTATTCAGCCAGTCTATGTCTTTTGGTTGGAGCATTTAATCTATTTACATTTAAGGTAGTTATCGATATGTATGTTCCTATTACTGTTTTCTTAATTGTTTGGGGTTTGTTATTGTAGGTCTTTCCTTCTCTTTTGTTTCCTGCCTAGAGAAGTTCCTTTAGCATTTGTTGTAAAGCTGGTTTGGTGGTGCTGAATTCTCTTAGCTTTTGCTTGTCTGTAAAGGTTTTAATTTCTCCATCGAATCTGAATGAGATCCTTGCTGGGTAGAGTAATCTTTGTTGTAGGTTTTTCCCTTTCATCACTTTAAATATGTCCTGCCACTCCCTTCTGGCTTGCAGAGTTTCTGCTGAAAGATCATCTGTTAACCTTATTGGGATTCTCTTATATGTTATTTGTTGCTTTTCCCTTGCTGCTTTTAATATTTTTTCTTTGTATTTAATTTTTGATAGTTTGATTAATATGTATCGTGGTGTGTTTCTCCTTGGATTTTTCCTGTATGGGACTCTCTGCACTTCCTGGACTTGATTGACTATTTCTTTTCTCATATTGGGGAAGTTTTCAACTATAATTTCTTCAAATATTTTCTCAGAACTTTTCTTTTTCTTCTTCTGGGACCCCTGTAATTCGAATGTTGGTGCATTTAATGTTGCCCCAGAGGTCTCTGAGACTGTCCTCAATTCTTTTCATTCTTTTTTCTTTATTCTGCACTGCAGTAGTTATTTCCACTATTTTATCTTCCGGGTCATTTATCCGTTCTTCTGCCTTAGGTATTCTGCTATTGATTCCTTCTAGAGAATTTTTAATATCATTCATTGTGTTGTTCATCATTGTTTGTTTGCTCTTTAGTTCTTCTAGGTCCTTGTTAAAAGTTTCTTGTATCTTCTCCATTCTATTTCCAAGAATTTGGATCATCTTTACTATCATTACTCTGAATTCTTTTTCAGGTAGACTGCCTATTTTCTCTTCATTTGTTTGGTCTGGTGGGTTTTTCCCTTGCTCCTTCATCTGCTGTGTGTTTCTCTGTCTTCTCATTTTGCTTAACTTATTGTGTTTGGGTTCTCCTTTTTGTAGGCTACAGGTTTGTAGTTCCCATTGTTTTTAGTATCTGCCCCCAGTGGCTAAGGTTGGTTCAGTGGGTTGTGTAGGCTTCCTGGTGGAGCGGACTAGTGCCTGTGTTCTGGTGGATGAGGCTGGATCTTGTCTTTCTGGTGGGCAGGACCACGTCCATTGGTGTGTTTTGGGGTGTCTGTGACCTTATTATGATTTTAGGCAGCCTCTCTGCTAATGCGTGGGGTTGTGTTCCTGTCTTGCTAGTTGTTTGGCATGGGGTGTCCAGCAGTGTAGCTTGCTGGTCTTTGAGTGGAGCTGGGTCTTATCATTGAGATGGAGATCTCTGGGAGAGCTTTCACTGTTTGATATTACGTGGAACTGGGAGGCCTCTGGTGGACCAATGTCCTGAACTTAGCTCTCCCACCTCAGAGGCACAGGCCTGACACCAAGCCTGAGCACCAAGACACTGTCAACCACACAGCTCAGAAGAAAAGGGAGAAAAAAAGAAAGAAAGAAAGAAAAATAATTAAGTTATTAATATAAAAAATTAAAAATTATTGAAGACAAAAAATTAAACAGTAATAAAAAAAAGAAAGAAAGAAAAAAGAGAGCAACCAAACCAAAAAACAAATCCACCAGTGATAAGCACTAAAAACTATGCTAAAAAAAAAAAAAAGACAGAACCCTAGGACAAATGGTGAAAACAAAGCTATACAGACAAAATCATATTAAGAAGCATAGACATACACACTCACAAAGAGAGAAAAAGGGAGAAAAAGGGGGAAATATATATATCTATATATTAAAAAAAAAGGAAGAGAGTAAGCAAATTAATAAACAAATCTACCAATGATAATAAACTCTAAATACTAAACTAAGGTAAACATAAGACCAGAAACAAATTAGATGCAGAAAGCAAACCCCAAGTCTACAGTTGCTCCCAAAGTCCACTGCCTCAATTTTAGGATGATTCATTGTCTATTTAGGTATTCCAGAGATGCAGGGTACATCAAGTTGATTGTGGAGATTTAATCCACTGCTCCTGAGGTTGCTGGGACTGATTTCCCTTTCTCTTCTTTGTTCGCACAGCTCCTGGGGTTCAGCTTTGGATTTGGCCCCGCCTCTACATGTAGGTCGCCTGAGGGCGTCTGTTCCCTACCCAGACAGGACAGGTGGGGTTAAAGTAGCAGCTGATTAGGGGGCTCTGGCTCACTCAGGTCAGGGGGAGGGAGGGGTACGGATGCGGGGCGAGCCTGTGGCAGCAGAGGCTGGCGTGACATTGCACCAGCCTGAGGTGCACCGTGCATTCTCCTGGGGAAGTTGTCCCTGGATCATGGGACCCTGGCAGTGGTGGGCTGCATGGGATCCCGGGAAGGGAGGTGTGGATCGTGACCTGTGCTCGCACACAGGCTTCTTGGTGGCAGCAGCAGCAGCCTTAGCGTCTCATGCCCGTCTCTGGGGTCTGCACTGATAGCCACGGCTCGCGCCTGTCTCTGGAGCTCGTTTAGGTGGTGCTCTGAATCCCCTCCGCGTGCACCCCAAAACAATGGTCTCTTGCCTCTTAGGCAGGTTCAGACTTTTCCCTGGACTCCCTCCTGGCTAGCTGTGGTGCACTAGCCCCTTCAGGCTGTGTTCACGCCGCCAACCCCAGTCCTCTCCCGAGCCTCAGCTCCCAGCCCCGCCCACCCGCCCCGGCGGGTGAGCAGACAAGCCTCTCGGGCTGGTGAGTGCTGCTCGGCGCCGATCCTCCGTGTGGGAATCTCTCTGCTTTGCTCTCTGTACCCCTGTTACTTACTGCACTCTTCTCTGTGGCTCTGAAGCTCCCCCCCCCCGTCACCGCCAGTGAAGGGGCTTCCTAGTGTGTGGAAACTTTTCCTCATTCACAGCTCCCTCCCAGAGGTGCAGGTCCCATCCCTATTCTTTTGTCTCTGTTTTTTTTTTCTTTTTTCTTTTGCCCTATCCAGGTATGTGGATATTTTCTTGCCTTTTGGGAAGTCTGAGTTCTTCTGCCAGCATTCAGTAGGTGTTCTGTAGGAGTTGTTCCACATGTAGATGTATTTGTGGAGAGGAAGGTGATCTCCACGTCTTACTCCTCTGCCATCTTGAAGCTATATCCTCCCTCTAAAAAGTTGGCAGGGAGTTGATGGAAAAGTTGGGGACCTGCTAAGCCGTGGCTGGAACTCAGCAGCAGCGGAGGGGTTCCCGGGTTGGGGGTGCATGGTGACTGCAGGGACCTCATGTCTGGGGAGCAGGAGGGCAAGCCCCTGTCTCCTCATTTCCTCCCTTTTTTTCCCTTTGTGCTTAGTCTGGTGTCACTTGCTCATAGGGGGCTGCATGCAGAGGCCTCGAACTTGACGCTTCAGACCAGAGTTCCTGGGGCAAAATGGCCTCATAGAGACCTCAGCCCACGGGTCGTGGGCAGAAGCGCTGTACACCTGTACATATACTTTGAAAAATAAGTTTCACAATCCTATTAATGTTCAAATCCATTATGTCAGCACATAGTTGTCACCTTTTCTTGTGGTGAGAAACCTTAAAATATAGTCTCTTAGCAAATTTCAAATATACAATTGTAAAAATAAATCAAGAAAACCTCATTTTAAGTTTGATCAGAAAGCATTGAAGTGGGAGCTCTCTTGTACGTCTTTTATGAGTTGTACATTCAACCAAGAGGAATTATCCCAGTTAAGCAAGGCTGTTTCAACACTCAAAAATTAATTACTTGTATCCATGTCATCAACATGGTAATGAAGGCAAAATATATCATCATATATTTGTGGACATTGTGGACATCATATGATGTGGATAATGTGGACATCACATAATGCGGACATTTTTGACAAACTCCAACACCCATTCTAGATAAAAACTCTCATGTAACTGGGAATAGGAATGAGCTTTCTCATCTTAATAAAGATAATCTACAAAAAAAAGCTTACATCACACTTAAAGGTAAGAAAATCTTTCTTACTAAGTAGGTAGGAAGCAAGGTAGTCCCCTTTCACTATTTCTTTTTCAGTATTGTATAAGAAGTCCATACTGGGCTTCCCTGGTGGCGCAGTGGTTGAGAATCTGCCTGCTAATGCAGGGGACACGGGTTCGAGCCCTGGTCTGGGAAGATCCCACATGCCACGGAGCAGCTGGGCCCGTGAGCCACAACTACTGAGCCTGCGCGTCTGGAGCCTGTGCCCCGCAACGGGAGGGGCCGCGATAGTGAAAGACCCGCGCACCGCGATGAAGAGCGGTCCCCGCACCGCGATGAAGAGTGGCCCCCACTTGCCGCAACTAGAGAAAGCCCTCGCACGAACCGAAGACCCAACACAGCCAAAAATAAATAAATAAATAAATAAAGTAGCTATACAATTAAAAAAAAAAAAAAAAGAAGTCCATACTAATGCAATTAGACAAGAATAGAAAATAAAACGAATACAGATTGGGTAGAAGAAATTAATAAACTAGCAACTTGATTAAAACATGGACCAAAAAATTTAATAGACATCTCATCAAAGAAGATGGACAATTAACATATAAGCATGGAAATATATATATGTTATATGGAAATTAAATATATGTTAATATGGAAATTAACATATTAATTTCCATAATTAATATGGAAAGATGAAACACATTACATGTCATCAGTAAAATATAAATTACAAATTCAATGATATAACACTAGTATGGGCAAACTGATATAACTCTTAGAATGACCAAATTTTGGAACACTGACAATAACAAATGCTGTGGTGGATGTGGAGCAAGAAGAAATCTCATTCATTGCTAGTGGAATGCAAAACAGTACAGCTACTCTGGAAGACAGATTAGCAGTTTCTACAATAGTAAACATACTCTTACCATACAATCCAGCAGTGGTCTACAATGATATTTCCTGAAAAACGTTGAAAACTTTCTTCTGCACAAAAACTTGTACCTGGATATTTATAGCACTTTTATTCATAATTGCCAAAATTTGTAAGTAACCAAGGTGTCCTTTGTAGGCGAATTGATAAATATATTCTGGTACATTCTGGGAGTGGAATACTATTCAGCACTATAAAAGGAATTTATCCAGGTACAAAAATATATGGAAGCTCCTTAAATGCATTAACTGAAAGAAGCCAGTCTGAAAAGGCTTCATGATGTATGATTTTAGCAACATGATATTTGTTAAAGGCATATGTGTGAGAGAGTAAAAATTTCATTGTTTGCCAGGGTTGGCAAAGGTGGGGCTATGAATATCCTAAGGGTAGAAGACTTGCAGGACAATGAAAATAATCTCGGCAAAACTATAATGATGGATACATGTCATTATACGTTTGTCCAAAGCCATAAATTGCACATCCCTAAAAGCGAAACAAAGTAAACTATGGGCTTTAAATGTTTATGATGTCGATGAGGTTCCTCAATGGTTAGAAGTGCACCCCTCTGGTGGGGGATGATGATAATGGGCGAGGCTATGTACGTATGGGAGCAAGAGGTATGTGGGAAATTTCTCTACCTTACTCTTAATTTTGCTGTGAAACTAAAGCTTTTATAAGAAAATCTTTTTTTAATATCCATTTATTTTTTAAAATTAATTAATTAATTATTAATTTTTGGCTGCGCTGGGTCTTCATTGCTGCACGCAGGCCCTCTCTAGCTGTGGTGAGCGGGGGCCACTCCTTGTAGCGGTGTGCGGGCTTCTCATTACAGTGGCTTCTCTTGTTGCGGAGCATGGGCTCCAGGCGCGCGGGCATCAGCAGTTGTGGCATGCAGGCTCAGTAGTTGTGACTCGCGGGCTCCAGAGCGCAGGCCCAGCAGTTGTGGCGCACGGGCTCAGTTGCTCTGCGGCATGTGGGATTTTCCCGGACCAGGGCTCGAACCCGTGTCCCCTGCATTGGCAGGCGGATCCCCAACCACTGCACCACCAGGGAAGCCCAAGAAAATCTTAAAAAATTTAAAAAATATTGGTATTTCTGCATGCACACTTAATAAGATATTTTAATAATTCAGGGCTCTCAAATACTATTTGAAAAATGAATACACATCACTAGTTTTTACCTCCATCAATGCACTTTAAAAATGTGGTAAAATATAAGTGACTCATAATGGGAAGAGGACAAACTGCAGCAGAATTTATAAAAACAGAAACAAACATACACCTACTAGAGCAACCACAACAAAAAATCTCATCTGTTAATTCACTTATAATGTGCCGTAATACTTAACATAGTTCGTGACTTTCTTTGTGTATCATCAAATATGCATTTATGGCATAATTTTAAAGACTTTTGTCCCTTCCAAACACACACTTTTGATCCATCCTCCATTGCTGCCTTTGGTTTATTTTCAAAGAGAGCTGTGATGTAAACACCGTCAGTCTCCTGGTTTCTGAAACTGGAGGCTCCCTCACCTGCAAATCATTTTGCGATTCCACGGGGCCCCATGCAGGGGAGGGGTTGTGAAGACCTAAGGACTTGGGGTAACCTTGGGAAGAGTTTTTGAGAGCAAAGCCTCAGACAACCCTGAGGCCACCATGTGATTTTGCCAACCACTCACTTCCCACCTCCCCTTCTCCAAGCAGAGATGCACTAGGCAATGACAGGGCCACGCCCATTCTAGGAAGAGCCCCTCCCCAGGGAATCAGGCTGACAGAGCCTGAGCTTCTAGAAGTTCCCGCCCCCAATCATCACACTACTCAGAGGTCTCAGGTGTGTTGTGTGGTATCTCTAGGTCAGTGCTACTGAAAATGGGTCTTGGCGGAACAACATAAGCACCAACAGGAAACTTGTTAAAGGTGTCATTTACGGACCCCACCTCAAACTTGCAGGTTCATGACTTCTTAGAGTGGGAGCTGATCCCAAACCGATTTGTATTTACTTTAAAGCTTCAGAAAAACAAAACAAAACAAACAGTTGGCTAGGTGGTTTCCATCTGGTTTCTAATCAGGAGTACGTGACCAGTGTTAAGAAATCACATCACCTGTGCCCTCCCCACATATAGTCTGGCTATTGGTGCTGTGGGAGGGTCAGTGTTGTTTGTATTAAGTGCTCCAGGTGATTCTAAGGTGAGCCCAGGGTTAAGCACGTGGGCTCCCGGGTACATTTGTGGGAGTTCAGACCAAGTTCCAGTCCTAGGAGAGGCAGCAGGGTCTGCTGTACGTGGGGTTGGAAGGGGAAAGTCAGTGCAGCCTTCATACCCCATGTTAGCAGAATTTGGGGACATCAAATGAGGAGAGAACACGTGTAGACAACAAAGAAGAAATTCACAGTTTGGTCTCCATGTAAGAGCTTATTTTTCCTGAATCTCTCCTGAGACAAAGGACAGGAGAGCTTGGCATTTTCACCATTTCAAGATCCTTTTGCCTGTGAGCGTGTTGGAAGCAGGTGAAGGAGCTGTGCTTACACTATTGAGGGTATATTCTCAAGATGCTGGTGTGATTCCTCAACATAATATTGGTGAGTAAACAAACCAGAGCAGGAGGAAGAAAAGAAGGAAATGGCAACTTCTCAGGTAAATGTCCAGTCCTGGGTCAGAGGCTGTGTCTCCTTTTCCTCCTGAAATGATGTGGATTGAGAATATACTAATTTAATTCTCTATTTCTCATGTTCCTGCCTAGGGAGGTTCTTTTCTTTTTTTTACTAGTTACTTCCTTTCCTTTTAGTTTTATGATAATCAAGATCAGCTGCATACAATACTCTTTCATGTCCCAGAGGCTTTCTTCCATTTTCTGCTTCCAGGCTCCCTTTAGAGCATGAATAATTCTCACCAAGAATTAATGACTAACAAGCAATGGATATATTCCCTTTGTGAGAGATTAATATGGGAAAGCATTGCTATCCAAGATTCCCACAGGGATGGGGTTGGGTCTGGGGATCATAGGGAAGAAGGGGAAAATGAAGTGATTAGTTTATGTATGGATACAGCATCTACTCTTTATAACAGGAATAAGGAAATGCATATATATCAGGAGGACCTTAGTGGTCAAGAATTCTTCAGAAAGTACTGAAAAAAAAAACGAAGTAAGAGAAACTATTCCCTATATAGGTAAGAAAAACTTACTATTTAAATACACTATTAGGAAATCAAGCATGGGAGGTATGTATTGATAGAAACTTGCATTAAAATGACATTTTCATGATACATTCAGATTATAATTTCCCTATTTTTGCCAAAAATACCCAAGCAGTGATAATGTGTCCTTCTGAGTGCTTCAGTCACCTGATATCCATTTATCCCATTACAACTCATGCTCACTGATACAGGTGTTTTCTGTGAGATCTCTGAGATTCCTGCATCATGAAGGTTATATTTTTTCCCTTTATCTTTAATAAAGGTCTTGGAAAGATTTAGTGAAGATGTTCATAAGCCATCACAGTAAGTGTGGGAACTTCATTTCTTCTTAGTTTCTCTTTGCTTGTAGTTGGCTTTGAAATAACTTTCAACTGCGTTTGGTAGCGATTGGGTTTTATATGTGGAGGTTTTCATCAGTGAAGCCTAGGTTTTGATAGTATCTATTATACTCCACAGTCATGTAATAGACATACTCTTCTTCTTTGTAGTTTTCAAATGTTTAGAAGAATAATATTAGTAATATATATTTAACTGTGTCAAATTTCTAAAATAATGCTCAGCACATATGATAAAGATTTTCAATGAAATAAAAGATTCAAAACCAATAGCACTTATTTTATATTGTGTATATTTACAGTCCATTGCATGTAAAAATTCAAAGTTAATAAATAAGGAGCTTGAGATCAACATATACACATTACTATATATAAAATAGATAATCAACAAGGACCTACTGTACAGCACAGGGAACTCTATTCAGTATTCTGTAATAACCAAAATGGTGAACGAATCTGAAAAAGAATACTTATATGTATATGTATAAGTGAATCACTTGGCTGTACACGTGAAACTAATACAACATTGTAAATCAGCTATACTCCAATATAAAATAAAATTTTTAAAAAATTAAAAAAAATAAAAATTCAGTGTCTTCCACAAATAGATTTTACCAATTTAAAATAATCTTGATTTCTTTGACATGAATATTTTCTACAGTATCACTTTTTAAAAAAAAATAAATTTATTTATTTATTTATTTATTTATTTATGGCTGTGTTGGGTCTTCGTTTCTGTGCGAGGGCTCTCCAGTTGCGGCGAGCGGGGGCCACTCTTCATCGCAGTGCGCGGGCCTCTCACTATCGTGGCCTCTCTTGTTGCGGAGCACGGGCTCCAGACGCGTAGGCTCAGTAGTTGTGGCTCACGGGCCTAGTTGCTCCGCGGCATGTGGGATCTTCCCAGACCAGGGCTCGAACCCGTGTCCCCTGCATTGGCAGGCAGATTCTTAACCACTGCGCCACTAGGGAAGCCCTACAGTATCACCTTTAATAAGTACAAAGTGCCCATTATAATGTATATCTCTATGCATGAAATGTCAACAATATTTGATCTATTTTTTTCTTGTTTCTCTTATTCTTCTCTGTTACAGAAATTTCCTTAAACGTTCATTAGGGTTGTCTGTGTGTACTTCTTTGTGTTCTTTTTAGATAAATTTTAGTTCTGGTAAACTGGAGTAAAACCTATGGCTTAACATTTACTAAGACAAAATATCTCCAAATATAAGAACAGTAATGTTATTTTTCTTAAGTTCTTTGTATGGTGTATTCAGTACTATCTAAAAATAAACAAACAAAAACTTAGAAAGCTATGCAGTGTATAGTATATATTCAAAAAGAATTGTTGTTATGCTTACTATTCTATTAGACCCGAAAAATCCATAAAACACTCTCAGTTCAAAGTTAACTATGAATACTTAGCTTGCTGTTCTGCCTCTGTGCTGTTCAAAATTATCCTTCATGGACTAGAAACTTTGATATCACTAGATTAAAAACGAGCTTGTTAAAAATCTGGAAATCAGGCCCCAACCCAGAACTCCTGAATCAGAATCTGCATTTTTGCAATATCCCCAGGTTGTCTGTATACCCATTAAAAACTGGAATGTACACTTGTAACTCACCAGAACTTTTTAATCTAAGAAATATACATAATTTATCCCTTATAATACAACATTCAAAAGTCCATACATTTGTGTTCATACCATCATTTTATAATTTCTTTCCATATAAGAATAGTCTCTACTCTGATTTTGTTGATCATATTTTGTCCTTTTTCTCTGAGTTAGAAATATGCTACAGAATATTACTGTGTAAAAAATTCTCTTATTGGATAATTCAAGACACTCTCCTAAATCAAAACCAGTTCTCTTAACTCTGCTTTCATCTTGGGTCACATTATGAACTCTTCCTCTAGCCACTTCGTTTTTTGTTTTCTTTTAATTTTTGAATTTAATTTTATTGATTTTTTTAATACAGCAGGTTCTTATCAGTCATCAGTTTTATACACATCAGTGTATACATGTAAATCCCAATCGCCCAATTCATCACACCACCACCCCCACCACACCACCGCTTTCCCCACTTGGTGTCCATATGTTTGTTCTCTACATCTGTGTTTCAATTTCTGCCCTGCAAACCGGTTCATCTGTACCATTTTTCTAGGTTCCACATATATGCGTTAATATACGATATTTGTTTTTCTCTTTCTGACTTACTTCACTCTGTATGACAGTCTCTAGATCCATCCACATCTCAACAAATGACCCAATTTCGTACCTTTTTATGGCTGAGTAATATTCCATTGCATATGTGTACCACATCTTTATCCATTCATCTGTCGATGGACATTTAGATTGCTTCCATGACCTGGCTATTGTAAATAGTGCTGCAATGAACACTGGGATGCATGTGTCTTCTTGAATTACGGTTTTCTCAGGGTATATGCCCAGTAGTGGGATTGCTGGGTCATATGGTAATTCTATTTTTAGTTTTTTAAGGAACCTCCATACTGTTCTCCATAGTGGCTGTATCAATTTCCATTCCCACCAACAGTGCAAGAGGGTTCCCTTTTCTGCACACCCTCTCCAGCATCTGTTGTTTGTAGATTTTCTGATGATGTGCATTCTAACTGGTGTGAGGTAATACCTCATTGTAGTTCTGATTTGCATTTCTCTAATAATTAGTGATGTTGAACATCTTTTCATGTGCTTCGTCGCCGTCTGTATGTCTTCTTTGGAGAAATGTCTATTTAGGTCTTCTGCCCAGTTTTGGATTGGGTTGTTTGTTTTTTTAATATTGAGCTGCATGAGCTGTTTATATAATTTGGAGATTAATCCTTTTTCTGTTGATTCGTTTGCAAATATTTTCTCCCATTCTGAAGGTTGTCTTTTCATCTTGTTTATGGTTTCCTTTGCTGTGCAAAAGCTTTTACGTTTCATTAGGTCCCGTTTGTTTGTTTTTGTTTTTATTTCCATTACTCTAGGAGTGGATCAAAAAAGATCTTGCTGTGATTTATGTCAAAGAGTGTTCTTCCTATGTTTTCCTCTAAGAGTTTTATAGTGTCTAGTCTTACATTTGGGTCTCTAATCCATTTTGAGTTTACTTTTCTGTATGGTGTTAGGGAGTGTTCTAATTTCATTCTTTTACATGTAGCTGTCCAGTTTTCCCAGCACCACTTATTGAAGAGACTGTCTTTTCTCCATTGTATATCTTTGCCTCCTTTGCAATAGATTAGTTCACCATAGGTGTGTGGGTTTATCTCTGGGCTTTCTATCTTGTTCCATTGATCTATGTTTCTGTTTTTGTGCCAGTACCATATTGTCTTGATTACTGTAGCTTTGTAGTATAGTCTGAAGTCAGGGAGTCTGATTCCTCCAGCTCCGTTTTTTACCCTCAAGCCTGCTTTGGCTATTCGGGGTCTTTTGTGTCTCCATACAAATTTTAAGATTTTTTGTTCTAGTTCTATAAAAAATGGCATTGGTAATTTGATAGGGATTGCATTGAATCTGTAGATTGATTTGGGTAGTATAGTCATTTTCACAATAGAGATTCTTCCAATCCAAGAACATGGTATATCTCTCCATCTGTTTGTATCATCTTTAATTTCTTTCATCAGTGTCTTACAGTTTTCTGCATACAGGTCTTTTGTCTCCCTAGGTAGGTTTAGTCCTAGGTGTTTTATTTTTTTGTTGCAGTGGTAAATGGGAGTGTTTCCTTAATTTCTCTTTCAGATTTTTCATCATTAGCATATAGGAATGCAAGAGATTTCTGTGTATTAATTTTGTATCCTGCTACTTTACCAAATTTATTGATTAGCTCTAGTAGTTTTCTGGTAGCATCTTTAGGATTCTCTATGTATAGTATCATGTCATCTGCAGTGACAGTTTTACTTCTTCTTTTCTGGTATGGATTCCTTTTATTTCTTTTTCTTCTCTGATTGCTGTGGCTAAAACTTCCAAAACTATGTTGAATAATAGTGGTGAGACCGGGCAACCATGTTTTGTTCCTGACCTTAGTGGAAATGGTTTCAATTTTTCACCATTGAAAATGATGTTGGCTGTGAGTTTGTCATATATGGCCTTTATTATGTTGAGGTAAGTTCTCTCTATGCCTACTTTCTGGAGGGTTTTTATCATAAATTGGTGTTGAATTTTGTCAAAAGCTTTTTCTGCATCTATTGAGATGATCATATGGTTTTTATTCTTCAATTTGTTAATGTGGTGCATCACATTGATTGATTTGCATATATTGAAGAATCCTTGCATTACTGGGATAAACCCCACTTGATCATGGTGTATGATCCTTTTAATGTGCTGTTGGATTCTGTTTGCTAGTATTTTGTTGAAGATTTTTTCATCTATGTTCATCAGTGATATTGGCCTGTAGTTTTCTTTTTTTGTAACATCTTTGTCTGGTTTTGGTGTCAGGGTGATGGTGGCCTCGAAGAATGAGTTGGGGAGTGTTCCTCCCTCTGCTATCTTTAGGAAGAGTTTGAGAAGGATAGGTGTTAGCTCTTCTCTAAATGTTTGATAGAATTTGCCTGTGAAGCCATCTGGTCCTGGGCTTTTGTTTGTTGGAAGATTTTTAATCACAGTCTCAATTTCAGTGCTTGTGATTGGTCTGTTTATATTTTCTATTTCTTCCTGGTTCAGTCTCGGAAGGTTGTGGTTTTCTAAGAATTTGTCCATTTCTTCCAGGTTGTCCATTTCATTGGCATATAGTTGCTTATAGTAATCTCTCTGTCTATTTCATTGGCATATAGTTGCTTGTAGTAATCTCTCATGATCCTTTGTATTTCTGTAGTGTCAGTTTTTACTTCTCCTTTTCCATTTCTAATTCTACTGATTTGAGTCTTCTCCCTTTTTTCTTGATGAGCCTGGCTAATGGCTTATCAATTTTGTTTATCTTCTCAAAGAACCAGCTTTTGGTTTTATTGATCTTTGCTATAGTTTTCTTTGTTTCTATTTCATTTATTTCCGCTCTGATCTTTATGATTTCTTTCTTCTGCTAACTTTGGGTTTTGTTTGTTCTCCTTTCTCTAGTCCCTTTAGGTGTAAGGTTAGATTGTTTACTTGAGATTTTTCTTGTTTCTTTAGGTAGGCTTGTATAGCTATAAACTTCCCTCTTAGAACTGCTTTTGCTGCATCTCATAGGTTTTGGGTCGTCGTGTTTTCATTGTCATTTGTCTCTAGGTATTTTTTAATTTCCTCTTTGATTTCTTCAGTGATCTCTTGGTTATTTAGTAACGTATTGTTTAGCCTCCATGTGTTTGTGCTTTTTACGTTTTTTTCCCTGTAATTCATTTCTAATCTCATAGCATTGTGGTCAGAAAAGATGCTTGATATGATTTCAATTTTCTTAAATTTACTGAGGCTTGATTTGTGACCAAAGATGTGATCTATCCTGGAGAATGTTCCATGCGCACTTGAGAAGAAAGTGTTATCTGCTGTTTTTGGATGGAATGTCTTATAAATATCAATTAAATCTATCTGGTCTATTGTGTCATTTAAACCTTCTGTTTCCTTATTTATTTTCATTTTGGATGATCTGTCCATTGGTGTAAGTGAGGTGTTAAAGTCTCCCACTACTATTGTGTTACTGTCGATTTCCTCTTTTATAGCTGTTAGCAGTTGCCTTATGTATTGAGGTGTTCCTATGTTGGGTGCACATATATTTATAATTGTTATATCTTCTTCTTGGATTGATCCCCTGATCATTATGTAGTGTCCTTCCTTGTTTCTTGTAACATTCTTTATTTTAAAGTCTATTTTATCTGATATGAGTATAGCTACTCCAGCTTTCTTTTGATTTCCATTTGCATGGAATATCTTTTTCCATCCCCTCACTTTCAGTCTGAATGTGTCCCTAGGTCTGAAGTTGGTGTCTTGTAGACAGTATATATATGGGTCTTGTTTTTGTATCCATTCAGCAAGCCTGTGTCTTTTGGTTGGAGCATTTAGTCCATTCACGTTTAGGGTAATTATTGATATGTATGTTCTTTTGACCATTTTCTTAATTGTTTTGGGTTTGTTTTTGTAGGTCCTTTTCTTCTCTTGTGTTTCCCACTTAGAGAAGTTCCTTTAGCATTTGTTGTAGAGCTGGTTTGGTGGTGCTGAATTCTCTTAGCTTTTGCTTGTCTGTAAAGCTTTTTTTTTTTTTAATTTAAAAAATTTTTATTTATCTTATTTTTGGCTCTGTTGGGTCTTCATTGCTGTGCACAGGCTTTCTCTAGTTGCGGCGAGGGGGCTACTCCTCATTGCAGTGCACAGGCTTCCACTGCGGTGGCTTCTCTTGTTGCAGAGCATGGGCTCTAGGCACGCAGGCTTCAGTAGTTGTGGCACACAGGCTCAGTAGTTGTGGCTCTTGGGCTCTAGAGCACAGGCTCAGTAGTTGTGGCACACGGGCTTAGTTGCTCTGCGGCATGTGGGATCTTCCCAGACCAGGGCTCGTACCCATGTCCCCTACATTGGCAGGTGGGTTCTTGACCACTGCACCACCAGGGAAGCCCCATCTGTAAAGCTTTTGATTTCTCCATCCAATCTGAATGAGATCTTTGCCGGGTAGAGTAATTTTGGTTATAGGTTCTTCCCTTTCATCACTTTAAGTATATCATGCCACTCCCTTCTGGCTTGTAGAGTTTCTGCTGAGAAATCAGCTGTTAACCTTATGGGAGTTCCCTTGTATGTTATGTGTCGTTTTTCCCTTGATGCTTTTAATAATTTTTCTTTGTCTTTAATTTTTGCCAATTTGATTACTATGTGTCTCGGTTTGTTTCTCCTCGGGTTTATCCTGTATGGGACTCACTGCTCTTCCTGTACTTGGGTGGCTATTTCCTTTCCCATGTTAGGGAAGCTTTCGACTATAATCTCTTCAAATATTTTCTCTGGTCCTTTCTCTCTCTCTTCCCCTTCTGGGACCCCTATAATGTGAATGTTGTTGCGTTTAATGTTGTCCTAGAGGTCTCTTAGGCTGTCTTCATTTCTTTTCATTCTTTTTTCTTTAGTCTGTTCTACAGCAGTGAATTCCACCATTCTGTCTTCCAGGTCACTTATCCGTTCTTCTGCCTCAGTTATTCTGCTATTGATTCCTTCTAGTGTAGTTTTCATTTCAGTTATTGTATTGTTCATCTCTGTTTGTTTGTTCTTTAATTCTTCTAGGTCTTTGTTAAACATTTCTTGCATCTTCTTGATCTTTGCCTCCATTGTTTTTCCAAGGTCCTGGATCATCTTCACTCTCATTATTCTGTATTCTTTTTCTGGAAGGTTGCCTATCTCCTCTTCATTTAGTTGTTTTTCTGGGGTTTTATATTGTTCCTTCATCTGGTACATAGCCCGCTGCCTCTTCATCTTGTCTATCTTTCTGTGAATGTGGTTTTTGTTCCACAGGCTGCAGGATTGTAGTTCTTCTTGCTTCTGCTGTCTGTCCTCTGGTGGATGAGGCTATCTAAGAGGCTTATGCAAGTTTCCTGATGGGAGGGACTGGTGGTGGGTAGAGCTGACTGTTGCTCTGGTGGGCAGAGCTCAGTAAAACTTTAATCCATTTGACTGCTGATGCAGTCAGCAGTGGGGCTGGGTGGGGCTGGGTGGGGCTGGGTTCCCTCCCTGTTGGTCGTTTGGCCTGAGGCAAGCCAAAACTGGAGCCTACCTGGGCTCTTTGGTGGGGTAATGGTGGACTCTGGGAGGGCTCACGCCAAGGAGTACTTCCCAGAACTTTTGCTGCCAGTGTCCTTGTCCCCACGGTGAGCCACAGCCATCCCCCACCTCTGCAGGAGACCCTCCAACAGTAGCAGGTAGGTCTGGTTCAGTCTCCCCTGGGGTCACTGCTCCTTCCCCTGGGTCCCTATGCACACACTACTTTGTGTGTGCCCTCCAAGAGTGGAGTCTGTTTCCCCCAATCCTGTTGAAGTCCTGCAATCAATTCCCACTAGGCTTCAAAGTCTGATTCTCTAGGAATTCCTCCTCCCGTTGCCAGACCCCCAGGTTGGGAAGCTTGATGTGGGGCTCAGAACCTTCACTCCAGTGGGTGGACTTCTGTGGTATGAGTGTTCTCCAGTCTGTGAGTCACCCACCCAGCAGTTATGGTATTTGATTTTATTGTGATTGTGCCCCTCCTACCGTCTCACTGTGGCTTCTCCTTTGTCTTTGGATGTGGGGTATCTTTCTTGGTGAGTTCCAGTGTCTTCCTGTCGATGATTGTCCAGCAGCTAGTTGTGATTCTGGTGTTCTCGCAAGAGGGAGTGAGAGTACGTTCTTCTACTCCGCCATCTTGGTTCCAATCTCCCCTAGCCACTTTGTAAATGTACTTTTTATTTCAGAGAGAGTTGACATTCCAGGATGTGGCCATAAAATTTTCTCAGGAAGAGTGGGAATTTCTGAATGTCACTCAATGGAAATTGTACAGGGATGTGATGTTAGGGAACTATAGGAACCGGGTCTCCTCGGGTGAAGATAACTTCCAGAATTCCTTACTTGCAGAGTTTGGGTTTCTTCATTTGTAGAATATCTCCTGGAATCTTCTGCTTCCTACAGTAGAGTTTCAGATCACTACTTTCAAGGGAAAAATGGGAGTTTGTGGGTATAGAAAGAAAGCCTTCATGATGATTCAACATGATTCTAACCTTCCTCTTTTTTGAGGTAATCTCCATCCTTCACTCTAGATTAGTTGTAATTCTATAAGTTCAGTGGTATAAAATCATGCTTCCCTCATCTTAAAATCAGACTTCCACCCCTTATTTTTGACTCAGTAGTAATTAGATGTGGATCTCAGGAACTGATTTTTACCTGTTGCCTAGGGATATTAAATGTGCTTTCAAAAACAGTATTTTTTGAAATTATTTTCTAGAACATTTTAACATTCTACAGTGTCTTCTCTTCTCACAAGGGCACAGTACTGTATTGGAAATTGTAGAATATCCAGCAAAACTTATGTTGCTTTTTCTAATGAACAGGTCTTATTGTCTCTATGCCATACCTAGTCACATTTTTGGAGGAAAAGAAGGATCCTGGGGATGTGAAGGGAAAGGAGACAACAGCCATACACCCAGGTTCTTGTGAATAGATGAAGCAGATGACACAGGTGAGACCTCCAAAGATCATGGAGGAAGTCAAATCTTATAATAAGGTTTGGGAAGATCTTTTTCACTAGAAATTATTTTTGATAAGCTTAGTTTATTTCTGTTGTCATAGAGGCATACCTCCTACCTTAATCTTGTGGTCTTAAGTCCTCCATGTATTCTTTTCAGCTCCAGTGATTATCCCTCTGATTCACTGAGAGCCAAAATCCTCCTCTTGGTCTTTGAGGAACTACATGATCTGCCTGTTCTTCCACTGCTAAACGGAATCCATGAAAAACTGTGCACATTTCTGAGTAACTCTGTGCTAAGCCATTTATTTTTTTAAGCTCCATTTCTGCTTCAAGTCGGAAGAGTATGAGAGGAGTCCTGGAGATACTGGGGTTTGGTACCAAAATTCCAGGAATACTGGGGACAGCTAGTATATGTTTTCTGCTTTATAGTATCCAATCTTATGGACACTTCAAACATCACCCTACAAATTTCATTCTTGGTAATTCCTTCAGACTGTCAAGCACCTTCCTAAAATGTGACCACGTAATCCTCAATTTTACTTTAAAATTTCCCTTTCCTTGTACAAACTAACATTAGATATTCTAAGTGTATTTTGCACCAATTCATCAATGCTAAAATAATTTATCTAGTTAACTCATAGAATTTTAAGATTAATAACCTAGGGGAGCTTAGAACCTTGCCCACTTTATTTTAAAGTCTCAAATCTAATTTAATTTTTTAATAACTATCATTTCATAAGTTTGTCGTATTTAAGACAAAGCTTTCAGGGCCTGTTTCCTATATGTTTTCACTTTCTGATTAGTTCTATGTCAGAATCATCTATGATTTTAGATTCAAAAGGTCTAATAAAACTTGCTCAAATGAACAGATATTTGGTAAGAATTGAATTAATTAGTAGGCATCACATATTTGTAAACTGTTTGGTTTATAAATATAAGATTATTTCAGTTAAAATGTAATCATTAGGTTTTTCATCCACTTTTCACGTTTATCTGAATCATAATAGTTTACACACAAACATTTGTTGTATTTTATTTTATTTTTTATAAATTTATTTATTTATTTTTGACTGTGTTGGGTCTTTGTTGCTGCACTTGGGCTTTCTCTAGTTGTGGTGAGCGGGGGCTACTCATCATTTGCGGTGGGTGGTCTTCTCATTGCGGTGGCTTCTCTTGTTGTGGAGCACAGGCTCTAGGCGCATGGGCTTCAGTAGTTGTGGCTCACGGGCTCTAGAGCGCAGGCTCAGTAGTTGTGGCACATGGGCTTAGTTGCTCCACGGCATGTGGGATCTTCCCGGACCAGGGCTCAAACCTGTGTCCCCTGCATTGGCAGGTGGATTCTTAACCACTGCGCCACCAGGGAAGCCCAAACATTTATTTTATATATCAGTGATTCTCTGCATGTTTTACAACTTGCATCTTGTTCCTTTATTTATAAAGTATTTTTCTTCTAAAAAATGGATTACAGCCTTGATATTTTGTGTGTGCATATATATAATTAAAAAGATAATAAATTTTGGGGCTTCCTTGGTGGCGCAGTGGTTAAGAATCTGCCTGCCAACGCAGGTGACACGGGTTTGAGCACTGGGCCGGGAGGATCCCACATGCCGTGGAGCAACTAGGCCCGTGTGCCACAACTACTGAGCCCGCACACCTAGAGCCCGTGCTCCACAACAAGAGAAGCCACCGCAATGAGAAGCCCATGCACCGCAACGAAGAGTAGCCCCCACTCACCACAATTAGAGAAAGCCTGCGCTCAGCAACAAAGACCCAACTCAGCCAAAAATAAATACATAAATACATAAATTTAAAAAAAGATAATAAATTTTGTTACTGTCTTTAAATGTTTATTCATTCAAACTTTTTATTAGAGCTTTTTATGAATGATTGTAATGTGTTTTCTGTGAAATTCTCCTGCCTTGCAGTACATGCCAGTGATTCAAAGTTGTTGCTTTTTATGGAAGCACAGTCACAGTTGAAAATTACCGTTATTTAGAAGTATTTTTTCTTTTTTAAAAAATATTTTATTTATTTATTATTATTCTTTTTTGGGGGGGACTGTGTTGTGTCTTAGTTGCGGCACATAGGATCTTCGTTGAACACGTGGGATCTTCATTGACGCAGGCAGGATCTTTGTTGAGGCATGCAGGATCTTTCACTGCAGTACACAGGCTCTTTGTTGTGGTGCGCGGGCTTCTCTCTAGTTGTGGTGTGCGGGTTTTCTCTTCTCTAATTGTGGCGTGCAGGCTCCAGAGTGTGTGGGCTCTGTAGTTTGTGGCAGGCAGGCTCTGTAGTTTGAGGCACGTGAGCTCAGTAGTTGTGGTGTGCGGGCTTAGTTGCCCCATGGCATGTGGGATCTTAGTTCCCCAACCAGGGCTCACTCGAACACGTCCTCTGCATTGGAAGGTGGATTCTTTACCACTGGACCACCAGGGAAGTCTCTATTCTTTCTTAATAGTACATATATTTTGTATTCAGAATGTGGGCGGATAATTTTCTCTTATTTTGTTTAGTAATTCCATGACAATTTGCTTCCTTTTTTATGATAGGTTCCCAAAAATTACATGTTTGCATTTTTGTTTTTATTTATATCATGGATATAAATACCAATTTGCAACCCAGTACATAAGAAAGTTTGTTGTTTAATTCAAATTTGAATCTCCAATGTGTCTACAGCCAACAGAATTATGTGCTTGTCTGTTTAATTATTTCCCCTACTGTGTTCATGACTTACCTACTTTATTTCTCTTCTTGGTTAATAAACAATGTTTGTTTTATACTGTCTTGGTCAGTAGATGTAGAAATTGTCTTAATTTCATATCTAATTATTAATGAAGTTTTTGTGTGAGACAGACATTTTTAAGTTGAAAGTAATCTTTGAAAAAGTTTATAATTCTATTTTAGGTATTTTCATTTTTAATTCTGAGAAAAAAACACAGGTAGTTAACCATTTAAAATATTTTTAACTGTATACTCCAGTGTTTTAAGTATATTCACGTTGTTTTGCCATTGAATCTGAAAATTTTGATCTTGAAAAACTGATTCCATAATTCATTCATTCATTCATTTATTTATTTATGGCTGCTTTGGGTCTTCATTGCTGCACACGGGCTTTCTCTAGTTGCGGTGAGCGGGGACTACTCTTCGTTGTGGTGTGCAGGCTTCTCATTGCGGTGGCTTCTCTTGTTGTGGAGCATGGGCTCTAGGCATGCAGGCTTCAGTAGTTGTGGCACATGGGCTCAGGAGTTGTGGCTCATGGGCTCTAGAGCGCAGGCTCGGTAGTTGTGGCGCAAAGACTTAGTTGCTCCGCAACGTGTGGGATCTTCCCAGATCAGGGCTCGAACCTGTGTCCTCTGCATTGGCAGGCGGATGCTTAACCACTGAGCCACCAGGGAAGTCCCGTGACTCCATAATTCTTAAACAACTACTTTATTTCCTTTTACTACAAGCCCGTGTCAAGTACCATTCCACTTTTTTTTCTATGAATTTGAGTACATTATATTACATCAGTGAAATCATATACTGTCTTTTTCTTTGTGACTCTCATATCTCACAACATGATGTCTTCAAGGTCTATTCATGTTGTACCATGTGACAAGATCCATGCCTTTTTCAAAGCTAAATAATAATCTGTTGTATGTATATGACATTTAAAAAATCACTTCATGTATCCATGAACATTGGGTTGCTTCCATCTATTAATGGTTTTGTGAATAATGTTTCAATGTACCTGAATGTGCACATAGCTCTTGCAGATCCTCCTTTGAAGTCTTTTGTGTATATACCCAGACGCAGGGTGACTGGATCATAATTTCATAATTCTATTTTTAATTTTTGAGAAACCTCCATAGTGGTTATACCGTTTTGTATTTCCTTTAACAGTGTGTAATGATTCTGATTGCTCCACATCTTTGCCAAATTTCATATAATTATATATATAAAGTTATTAAATATAAAAATTTTGATGGTGGTCATCCTAATGCATGCTAGCTGATATCTCATTGTGGTTTTGTTTTTTATTTCTCTAATGATTACTGACTTTGAGAATCATTCACATTTTTGTTGTATATTTGTATGTCTTACTTGGATTGATGTCTATTAAATCCTTTGCCCATACATTATGTTATTTGTTTTATGATGTTGTTGTATGAGTTCTTTATATATTCTGGGCCTTAACTCCTTATCAGATATATGCCTTGCAGTAATTTTTTCTTATTCCAAAGGTTGACTTTTTACCTCGCTGATTATTTCTTGTAATGTGCACAATTTTTTACATTTGAGATAATCCCATTTGCTTTTGTTGACTGAGCTTTTGGTTTCATATCCAAGAAATTATTGCCAAATCAAATATCATAAAACTTTCCCCCTATGTTTTCTTCCAGGAGATTTTGATTTATAGGTTCATATATACATCTTCAATCCCTTTAAGTTAATATTTGTATGTGGTATTAAGTAAGGATCCAACTTCATTCTTTCACATGTGAACAGCCAACTTTCCCAGCATCATTTGTTTTAGAGATTATCCTTGTCCCACTGTGTGGTATAGAACTCTTGGTGAAGATTCTTTGACCATAAACGTGAAAGCTTATGTCTGTGTTCTGCATGCTGATCCACTGTTGTCTTTCTGTATGTTTCTACTATTCTCTTCTGATAACTACAGCTTTGTATTATGTTTTAAAATATAGAAGTGTCTTGCCTGTAACTTTCCACTTTCTTTACCAAATTATTTTGGATATTCACTGTTTTGTGATATTTCATATATATTTTAGAAGGAACTTTTCTATTTTGCCAAAGTTTTCATTGGGATTATGAAAATGATTGCTTCAAATCTATAGATAACCTTGGGTAGTATTGACAATTAATGATATTAAGCATTTGAGTCTGGGAACATGGAATGTGTGTTTATTTATTTATATCTTCTCTAGGTTCTACCAATGATATTTTATAATATCCATCAGAAAACACTTTTACCTCCATCTGTAAATTAACTTCTAAGAATTTTATTGTCTTTGATCCTAGTATAAATGTAAATGTATCCTTAATATCTTTCTTTAATTATTTTCTGTTAGTGTATAATAAAACAACTAATTTTTATGTTTGATTTTGTATTCTGAATTTTACTAAATTTATGAGTTCTGTATTTGTATTTTAATGTGGATGCTTTAGGGTTTTTTACATAAGATTTTATCATCTGTGAAGAGAGATCTTTACTCCTTCCTTTCTGGCTTGGATGTGGATGCCTTTTTCTATTCTTTGCTTGACTGTTTTAACTAGTAAATTCAATACTATGTTGAATCAAAGTGGTGATGGTGTGCATTCTTAAGTTTTCTTGAATATAGAAAAAAGCCTTCAGTCTTCCACTGTTGAGTGTAATGCAACCCTGGGCTTAGCATTTATGATCTTTATTACAGTCCAGTAGATTCCATCAATTCCAATTTTGAGTTCTTTTATCATGAAATATTATTAAATATTATCAATTTAGCTGCATGATTATGTAATTATGTGGTATGGATTTCATTCTTTGGATGTGACCTTTTTTTTTTCCCCCACACACACACTGTATTTTATTTTTACAAGAGATAAATAGACTGACACCAAGCATTGTACATGGATGACCACAACAAAAGCAACAATGATTGCAATTACCAAACATGAAACACACTCATACTATGTCATAATATTGACATTCAGTCCAGTAATCCTCCACTGTAACAGCTCCTTTACTTTGCAGTGAAAATTGGTTTGTATATTCTTTGCCTCTGAGTCCTTGTGGGATTTTTTTTTTTAATTCAAACAGCAAGTCACAAAAATTATACTCATCCTCATCAGTTCACTCAGTCCCATGTAATTAATTTTTTTTATCTTGATCTTTTGTTAGCACTTTTATGAGTTCATCAGTTTTTCATTAGAGTTCTGAAAATGCTTATTCATTCAGTTCAGCAGTACAGTCAGTTACCAGAAACCTGTATTTGTCAGAGTCTTTTCCATGAATTTCTTGAAGATGAAAGCCTTTTATAGGAACATATTTGCAAAAGCATCAGAGTACACCCAGAACTGTCTGTAAATGACAAAAGACTTAAAAATGACCACAGTTAAAGATTTGATGAAAGTTCATAATAATGCAGTTGACAAGAAAATTAGTTATTTCTGAGATATACATTTTAAAGCAATAACTAGGATTATGACTTATAACATTATACCAGAACATATAAGATTTTTAGAAATTTCATGTAATGTCTGAAACATTTATATTAACATATTTCCATACAAATAACTCAATGAAAGTTTAGTATTAGTTGTTTGTTCGTTTTTTTATACTGCAGGTTCTTATTAGTCATCAATTTCATATACATCAGTGTATACATGTCAATCCCAATCGCCCAATTCAGCACACCACCATCCCCACCCCACTGCAGTTTTCCCCCCTTGGTGTCCATATGTCTGTTCTCTACATCTGTGTCTCAACTTCTGCCCTGCAAACCGGCTCATCTGTACCATTTTTCTAGGTTCCACATACATGCATTAATATACGATATTTGTTTTTCTCTTTCTGACTTACTTTCTCTTACTTACTTTTAATTTACATTTTTAAACAGGTTTTAACTGTACAAATACTTCCTAATTTTTTGTGGTGCATAATTCTTCTAGTGTGCATTTATTTATTTATTTATTTATTTATTTTAGGAGTCCCAAGTGCTTTATTTTATTTATTTATTTTAACATCTTTATTGGAGTATAATTGCTTTACAATGTTGTGTTAGTTTCTGCTGTATAACAAAGTGAACCAGCAATATGTATACATATATCCACATATCCCCTCCCTCTTGCGTCTCCCTCCTACCCTCCCTATCCCACCTGTCTAGGTGGTCACAAAGTACCGAGCTGATCTCCCTGTGCTATGCAGCTGCTTCCCACTAGCTATCTGTTTTACATTTGGTTGTGTATATATGTCAATGCTACTCTCTCATTTCGTCCCAGCTTACCCTTACCCCTCCCCGTGTCCTCAAGTCCATTCTCTACATCTGCGTCTTTATGCCTGTCCTGCCCCTAGGTTCATCAGAACCATTTTTTCTTTTTAGATTCCATATATGTGTTAGCATATGGTATTTGTTTTTCTCTTTCTGACTCACTTCACTCTATATGACAGACTCTAGGTCCATCCATCTCACTAAAAATAACTCAATTTCATTTCTTTTTATGGTTGAATAATATTCCATTGTATATATGTGCCACATCTTCTTTATCCATTCATCTATCGATGGACACTTAGGTTGCTTCCATGTCGTGGCTATTGTAAATAGTGCTGAAATGAATGCTGTGGTACATGTCTCTCTTTGAATTATGGTTTTCTCAGGGTATATGGCCAGTAGTGGGATTGATGGGTCATATGGTAGTTCTATTTTTAGTTTTTTAAGGAACCTCCATGCTGTTCTCCATAGTGGCTGTATCAATTTACATTCCCACCAACAGTGCAAGAGGGTTCCCTTTTCTCCACACCCTGTCCAGCATTTATTGTTTGTAGATTTTTTGATGATGACCATTCTGACCAGTGTGAGGTGATACCTCACTGTAGTTTTGATATGCATTTCTCTGATGATTAGTGATGTTGAGCATCCTTTCATGTGTTTGTTGGCAATCTGTATATCTTCTTTGGAGAAATGTCTATTTAGGTCTTCTGCCCATTTCTGGATTGGGTTGTTTGTTTTTTTGATATTGAGCTGTATGAGCTGCTTGTATAGTTTGGAGATTAAGTCTCTGTCTGTTGCTTCGTTTGCAAATATTTTCTCCCATTCTGAAGGTTGTCTTTTCATTTTCTTGATGGTTCCCTTTGCTGTGCAGAAGCTTTGAAGTTTCATTAGGTCCGATTTGTTTATTTTTGTTTTTATTTTTTTACTCTAGGAAGTGTATCAAAAAAGATCTTGCTGTGATTTATGTCAGAGAGTGTTCTGCCTATGTTTTTCTTTAAGAGTTTTATAATATCTCACCTTACATTTAGGTCTTTAATCCATTTTGAGTACTTTTGTGTATGGTGTTAGATAATGTTCTAATTTTATTCTTTTACATGTAGTTGTCCAGTTTTCCCAGCACTGTTTATTGAAAAGACTGTCTTTTCTCCATTGTATATTCTTGCCTCCTTTGTCATAGATTAGGTGAACGTAGGTGCGTGGGTTTATCTCTCAACTTTCTATTCTGTTCCATTGATCTATATTTCTGTTTTTCTGCCAGTACCATACTGTTTTGATTAGTGTAGCTTTGTAGTATAGTCTGAAGTAGGGAGCCTCATTCCTCCAGGTCCGTTTTTCTTTCTCAAGATTGTTTTGGCTATTCAGGGTCTTTTGTTTCTCCATACAAATTGTAAAATTTTTTGGTCTAATTCTGTGAAAAATGCTATTGGTAATTTGATAAGAGTTGCATTGAATCTATAGATTACTTTGGGTAATATAGTCATTTTGGCAATATTGATTCTTCCAATCCAAGAATATGGTATATATCTCCATCTGTTTGCATCATCTTTGATTTCTCTCATTAGTATCTTATAGCTTTCTGAGTACAGGTCTTTTGCCTCCTTAGGTAGGTTTATTCCTAGGTATTTTATTCTTTTGATGGATGGTAAATGGGTTTGTTTCCTTAATTTCTCTTTCTGAGTTTTCATTGTTAATGTATAGGAATGCAAGAGATTTCTGTGTATTAATTTTGTATCCTGTAACATTACCAAGTTCACTGATGAGCTCTAGTAGTTTTCTGGTAGCATCTTTAGGATTTTCTATGTATAGTAACATGTCATCTGCAAACAGTGATAGTTTTTCTTCTTTCCCAACTTCGATTCCTTTTATTTCTTTTTCTTCTCTGATTGCCATGGCTAGGACTTCCAAAACTATGTTGAATAAAATTGGTGAGAGTGGGCATCCTTGTCTTGTTCCTGATTATAGAGGAAATGCTTTCAGTTTTTCACCATTGAGAATGATGTTTGCTGTGGGTTTGTCTTGTATGACCTTTACTGTGTTGAGGTATGTTCCCTCTCTGCCCATTTTCTGGAGAGTTTTTTATCATAAATGGGTGCTGAATTTTGTTTAAAGCTTTTTCTGCAGCTATTGAGATGATCATATGGTTTTTATTCTTCAGTTTGTCAATGTGGTTTATCACATTGATTGATTTGAGGATACTGAAATGTCCTTGCATCCCTGGGATAAATTCTGCTTGATTGTGGTGTATGATCCTTTTAATTTGTTGTTGGATTTGCTAGTTTGGTTTGCTAGTATTTTGTTGAGGATTTTTGCATCTATGATCATCAGTGATATTGGCCTGTAATTTTCTTTTTTTGTGATATCTTTATCTGGTTTTGGTATTAGGGTGATGGTGGCCTCATAGAATGAGCATGGGAGTGTTCCTTCCTCTGCAATTTTGGGAAGAGTTTCAGAAGGAATATTTAAGTAAATTCATTTCATTCATAATTACCATGGAATACAATGTTGTTTGTTAGGAAATGTAGTACATCCATTACTACCTATGTGAAAATACCACCTTCATATATCATTGGTTAAGGAAAGCAATTTGATTGACAGAAATTTTGATTCAACAATATATATGTAACTATTGAACCATATACACAATATTTTAGTGTTTGTGTATGTGTGGATGTGTATTATACCAATTCAAATCAGTCTAAGTTACACATTGAAATTGCAGGATATACCTGCCACTAATGAAAACAGTCATATTTGGAGAAAAAATTTTTATTGCTTGGGGGGTAATTAATGGTCATTTTTATTTGACATTACTATTTAAATAATTTATAATTTTATATTTTGTAATGTTTATTATTTTATAATTTAATTTTTTCCTCTGTATTGTAGTTTTCTATCATTGTTGTGACATATAACCACACATTTAGCACTTGAAAAAATATTGTAAAGTTCATAAGTTAGAATTCCAGTGATCTTGGCTGGGCTTTTTGTTTAGGGTCTTACAAGGTCAAAAATCAAGGTTTCCTGAGGCATGGGTTCTTATCTGCTGCCTCCAGGGGAGAATCCACTTCCAGGACCATTCAGGTGCTAGGCAGAATCCATGTCATTCTGGTGGTTTCCACATGACCCCTCTGTGGTGACACCTTGCACCTGGTGTCCCAAAAGGAGAAAAGAAAATATTGTGTCATTTTTTTTTTTTTTTTTTAAATTTATTTATTTATTTTCGGCTGTGTTGGGTCTTCGTTTCTGTGCGAGGGCTTTCTCTAGTTGCGGCAAGCGGGGGCCACTCTTCATCGCGGTGCGCGGGCCTCTCACTGTCGCGGCCTCTCTTGTTGCGGAGCCCAGGCTCCAGACGCGCAAGCTCAGTAGTTACGGCTCACGGGCTTAGTTGCTCCGCGGCATGTGGGATCTTCCCAGACCAGGGCTCGAACCCGTGTCCCCTGCATTGGCAGGCAGATTCTTAACCACTGCGCCACCAGGGAAGCCCCTGTGTCATTGTTTACTCAGTTATTTTCTTTGATCCTTTACCATGTATTCAATTCAAGGGATCATCAAGAGTATTTTGAGGAGATTAACCAAGATGGCGGAGTAGAAGGACGTGCTCTCACTCCCTCTTGCGAGAGCACCAGAATCACAACTGGCTGCTGGACAATCATTGACAGGAAGACCCTGGACTTCACCAAGGAGGACACCCCACGTCCAAGGACAGAGGAGAAGCCACAGTGAGACGGTAGGAGGGGCGCAATCAGAGTAAAATCAAATCCCATAACTGCTGGGTGGGTGACTCACAGACTGGCGAACACTTATACCACAGAAGTCCACCCACTGGAGTGAAGGTTCTGAGCCCCACCTCAGGCTTCCCAACCTGGGGGTCCGGCAAAGGGAGGAGGAATTCCTAGAGAATCAGACTTTGAAGTCTAGTGGGAATTGATTGCAGGACTGTGACAGGACTGGGGGAAACAGAGACCCCACTCTTGGAGGGCACACACAAAGTAATGTGTGCATCGGGACCCAGGGGAAGGAGCAGTGACCCTGGGGGAGACTGAACCAGACGTACCTGCTGGTGTTGGGGGGTCTCCTGCAGAGGCGAGTGGTGGCTCTGTTTCACCGTGGGGATAAGGACACTGGCAGCAGAGGTCCTGGGAAGTTCTCCTTGGCGTGAGCCCTCCCAGAGTCTGCCATTAACCCCACCAAAGAGCACGGGTAGGCTCCAGTGTTGGGTTGCCTCAGGCAAAACAACCAACAGGGAGGGAACCCAGCCCCACCCATCAACAGTCAAGTGGATTAAGGTTTTACTGGGCTCTGATCGCCACAGCAAAAGGGAGGGAACCCAGCCCCACCCATCAACAGTCAAGTGGATTAAGGTTTTACTGAGCTCTGACCGCCACAGCATCAGTCATCTCTACCCACCACCAGAGCCTCCCATCAAGCCTCTTAGATAGCCTCAACCACCAGAGGGCAGACAACAGAAGCAAGAAAAACTACAATCCTGCAGCCTGTGGACCAAAAACCACAGTTACAGAAAGACAGAGAAGATGAAAAGGCAGAGGGCTATGTACCAGATGAAGGAACAAGAAAAAACCCCAGAAAAACAACTAAATGAAGTGGAGATAGGCAACCTTCCAGAAAAAGAATTCAGAATAATGATAGTGAAGATGATCCAGGACCTCGGAATAAGAATGGAGGCAAAGATTGAGAAGATGCAAGAAATGATTAACAAAGACCTAGAAGAATTAAAGAACAAACAAACAGAGATGACCAATACAATAACTGAAATGAAAACTACACTAGAAGGAATCAATAGCAGAATAACTGAGGCAGAAGAACGGATAAGTGACCTGGAAGACAGAATGGTGGAATTCACTGCTGCGGAACAGACTAAAGAAAAAAGAATAAAAAGAAATGAAGACAGCCTAAGAGACCTCTGGGACAACATTAAACGCAACAACATTCGCATTATAGGGGTCCCAGAAGGAGAAGAGAGAGAGAAAGGACCAGAGAAAATATTTGAAGAGATTATAATCGAAAACTTCCCTAACATGGGAAAGGAAATAGCCACCCAAGTCCAGGAAGCGCAGAGAGTCCCATACAGAATAAACCCAAGGAGAAACACGCCGAGACACATAGTAATCAAAGTGGCAAAAATTAAAGACAAAGAAAAATTACTGAAAGCAGCAAGGGAAAAACGACAAATAACATACAAGGGAACCCCCATAAGGTTAACAGCTGATTTCTCAGCAGAAACTCTGCAAGCCAGAAGGGAGTGGCATGAAATACTTAAAGTGATGAAAGGGAAGAACCTACAACCAAGATTACTCTACCCAGCAAGGATCTCATTTAGATTTGATGGAGAAATCAAAAGCTTTACAGACAAGCAAAAGCTAAGAGAATTCAGCACCACCAAACCAGCTCTACAACAAATGCTAAAGGAACTTCTCTAAGTGGGAAACACAAGAGAAGAAAAGGACCTACAAAAACAAACCCCAAACAATTAAGAAAATGGTCATAGGAACATACATATCGATAATTACCTTAAACGTGAATGGATTAAATGCCCCAACCAAAAGACATAGACTGGCTGAATGGATACAAAAACAAGACCCATATATATGCTGTCTACAAGAGACCCACTTCAGACCTAGGGACACATACAGACTGAAAGTGAGGGGATGGAAAAAGGTATTCCATGCAAATGGAAATCAAAAGAAAGCTGGAGTAGCTATACTCATATCAGATAAAATAGACTTTAAAATAAAGAATGTTACAAGAGACAAGGAAGGACACTACATAATGATCCAGGGATCAATCCAAGAAGAAGATATAACAATTATAAATATATATGCACCCAACATAGGAGCACCTCAATACATAAGGCAACTGCTAACAGCTATAAAAGAGGAAATCGACAGTAACACAATAATAGTGGGGGACTTTAACACCTCACTTACACCAATGGACAGATCATCCAAAATGAAAATAAATAAGGAAACAGAAGCTTTAAATGACACAATAGACCAGATAGATTTAATTGATATATATAGGACATTCCATCCAAAAACGGCAGATTACACGTTCTTCTCAAGTGCACACGGAACATTCTCCAGGATAGATCACATCTTGGGTCACAAATCAAGCCTCAGTAAATTTAAGAAAATTGAAATCATATCAAGCATCTTTTCTGACCACAACGCTATGAGATTAGAAATGAATTACAGGGAAAAAAACGTAAAAAAGACAAACACATGGAGGCTAAACAATACGTTACTAAATAACCAAGAGATCACTGAAGAAATCAAACAGGAAATAAAAAAATACCTAGAGACAAATGACAATGAAAACACGACGACCCAAAACCTATGGGATGCAGCAAAAGCGGTTCTAAGAGGGAAGTTTATAGCTATACAAGCCTATCTAAAGAAACAAGAAAAATCTCAAGTAAACAATCTAACTTTACACCTAAAGAAACTAGAGAAAGAAGAACAAACAAAACCCAAAGTTAGCAGAAGGAAAGAAATCATAAAGATCAGAGCAGAAATAAATGAAATAGAAACAAAGAAAACAATAGCAAAGATCAATAAAACTAAAAGTTGGTTCTTTGAGAAGATAAACAAAATTGATAAGCCATTAGCCAGACTCATCAAGAAAAAGAGGGAGAGGACTCAAATCAATAAAATCAGAAATGAAAAAGGAGAAGTTACAACAGACACCGCAGAAATACAAAACATCCTAAGAGACTACTACAAGCAACTTTATGCCAATAAAATGGACAACCTGGAAGAAATGGACAAATTCTTAGAAAGGTATAACCTTCCAAGACTGAATCAGGAAGAAACAGAAAATATCAACAGACCAATCACAAGTAATGAAATTGAAACTGTGATTAAAAATCTTCCAACAAACAAAAGTCCAGGACCAGATGGCTTCACAGGTGAATTCTATCAAACATTTAGAGAAGAGCTAACACCCATCCTTCTCAAACTCTTCCAAAAAATTGCAGAGGAAGGAACTCTCCCAAACTCATTCTATGAGGCCACCATCACCCTGATCCCAAAACCAGACAAAGACACTACAAAAAAAGAAAATTACAGACCAATATCACTGATGAATATAGATGCAAAAATCCTCAACAAAATACTAGCAAACAGAATCCAACAACACATTAAAAGGATCATACACCACGATCAAGTGGGATTTATCCCAGGGATGCAAGGATTCTTCAATATACGCAAATCAATCAATGTGATACACCATATTAACAAATTGAAGAAGAAAAACCATATGATCATCTCAATAGATGCAGAAAAAGCTTTTGACAAAATTCAACACCCATTTCTGATAAAAACTCTCCAGAAAGTGGGCATAGAGGGAACCTACCTCAACATAATAAAGGCCATATATGACAAACCCACAGCAAACATCATTCTCAATGGTGAAAAACTGAAAGCATTTCCTCTAAGATCAGGAACGAGACAAGGATGTCCACTCTCACCACTATTATTCAACATAGTTCTGGAAGTCCTAGCCACGGCAATCAGAGAAGAAAAAGAAATAAAAGGAATACAAATTGGAAAAGAAGAAGTAAAACTGTCACTGTTTGCGGATGACATGATACTATACATAGAGAATCCTAAAACTGCCACCAGAAAACTGCTAGAGCTAATTAATGAATATGGTAAAGTTGCAGGTTACAAAATTAATGCACAGAAATCTCTTGCATTCCTATACACTAATGATGAAAAATCTGAAAGAGAAATTATGGAAACACTCCCATTTACCATTGCAACAAAAAGAATAAAATACCTAGGAATAAACCTACCTAAGGAGACAAAAGACCTGTATGCAGAAAACTATAAGACACTGATGACAGAAATTAAAGATGATACCAACAGATGGAGAGATATACCATGTTCTTGGATTGGAAGAATCAACATTTTGAAAATGAGTATACTACCCAAAGCAATCTACAGATTCAATGCAATCCCTATCAAATTACCAATGGCATTTTTTACGGAGCTAGAACAAATCATCTTAAAATTTGTATGGAGACACAAAAGACCCCGAATAGCCAAAGCAGTCTTGAGGCAAAAAAATGGAGCTGGAGGAATCAGACTCCCTGACTTCAGACTATACTACAAAGCTACAGTAATCAAGACAATATGGTACTGGCACAAAAACAGAAACATAGATCAATGGAACAAGATAGAAAGCCCAGAGATTAACCCACGCACCTATGGTCAACTAATCTATGACAAAGGAGGCAAAGATATACAATGGAGAAAAGACAGTCTCTTCAATAAGTGGTGCTGGGAAAACGGGACAGCCACATGTAAAAGAATGAAATTAGAATACTCCCTAACACCATACACAAAAATAAACTCAAAATGGATTAGAGACCTAAATATAAGACTGGACACTATAAAACTCTTAGAGGAAAACATAGGAAGAACACTCTTTGACATAAATCACAGCAAGATCTTTTTCGATCCACCTCCTAGAGTAATGGAAATAAAAACAAAAATAAACAAGTGGGACCTAATGAAACTTCAAAGCTTTTGCACAGCAAAGGAAACCATAAACAAGACGAAAAGACAACCCTCAGAATGGGAGAAAATATTTGCAAATGAATCAACGGACAAAGGATTAATCTCCAAAATATATAAACAGCTCATTCAGCTCAATATCAAAGAAACAAACACCCCAATCCAAAAATGGGCAGAAGACCTAAATAGACATTTCTGCAAAGAAGACATACAGACGGCCACGAAGCACATGAAAAGATGCTCAACATCACTAATTATTAGAGAAATGCAAATCAAAACTACAATGAGGTATCACCTCACTCCTGTTAGAATGGGCATCATCAGAAAATCTACAAACAACAAATGCTGGAGAGGGTGTGGAGAAAAGGGAACCCTCTTGCACTGTTGGTGGGAATGTAAATTGATACAGCCACTATGGAGAACAATATGGAGGTTCCTTAAAAAACTAAAAATAGAATTACCATATGACCCAGCAATCCCACTACTGGGCATATACCCAGAGAAAACCGTAATTCAAAAAGACACGTGCACCCGAATGTTCATTGCAGCACTATTTACAATAGCCAGGTCATGGAAGCAACCTAAATGCCCATCAACAGACGAATGGATAAAGAAGTTGTGGTACATATATACGATGGAATATTATTCAGCCATAAAAAGGAACGAAATTGAGTCATTTGTTGAGAAGTGGATGGATCTAGAGACTGTCATACAGAGTGAAGTAAGTCAGAAAGAGAAAAACAAATATTGTATGTTAATGCATGTATGTGGAACGTAGAAAAATGGTACAGATGAGCCAGTTTGCAGGGCAGAAGTTGAGACACAGATGTAGAGAATGGACATATGGACACCAAGGGGGGAAAACTGCGATGAGGTGGGGATGGTGATGTGCTGAATTGGGCGATTGGGATTGACATGTATACACTGATGTGTATAAAACTGATGCCTAATAAGAACCTGCAGTATAAAAAAACAAACAAAACAACTAATACTAAACTTTCATTGGGTTATGGAAATATGTATGGAAATATGTTAATATAAATGTTTCAGACATTACAGGAAACGTCTAAAAATCTTATATGTTCTGGTATAATGTTATAAGTAATAATCCTAGTTATTACTTTAAAATGTATATCTCAGAAATAACTAATTTTCTTGTCAACTGCATTATTATGAACTTTCATCAAATCTTTAACCATGGTCATTTTTAAGTCTTTTGTCATTTACAGACAGTTCTGGGTGTACTCTGATGATTTTGCAAATATGTTCCTATAAAAGAGTTTCATCTTCAAGAAAGTCATGGAAAAGACTCTGACAAGTACAGGTTTCTGGTAACTGACTGTACTGCTGAACTGAATGAATAAGCATTTTCAGAACTCTAATGAAAAACTGATGAACTCATAAAACTGCTAACAAAAGATCAAGATGAAAAAAAAGAAATTAATTACATGGGACTGAGTGAACTGATGAGGATGAGTATAATTTTTGTGACTTTCTGTCTGAATTAAAAAAAAAAAATCCCACAAGGACTCAGAGGAAAAGAATATACAAATCAATTTTCACTGCAAAGTAAAGGAGCTGTTACAGTGGAGGATTACTGGACTGAATGTCAATATTATGACATAGTATAAGTGTGTTTCATGTTTGGTAATTGCAATCATTGTTGCTTTTGTTGTGGTCATCCATGTACAATGCTTGGTGTCAGTCTATCTATCTCTTGTAAAAATAAAATACAGTGTGTGTGTGTGGAAAAAAAAAAAAAAAAAAAAAAGAGTATTTTATATAAGTAAGGTTATTGCTTCAATGGCTCAAATTAGGAACTATTTACAATTAGGTTATGAATCAGATGTAAATCGGGGAATTAGTGAATAGGAGAGTAAATTAGTGACCTTCAGTCCACCCCTGCAACCTCCATCCCCCCACCTCCATCCCTCTACTCCATCAGTCTCTATCCCTCATTGTGACCTCAGTCTCTCTGCCTCTGTGACCTTTAGATAGCCACTCAAACCAATTCTTCCCCTTTTAGTCTTCTTTATTGTCCTCCCACGGATATCCTGTGCACTTTAGATCTCCATCCCTATAAAACTTCTATCCCACTGGTTCCAGAGCTCTCAGCCCAACCCTCCTCCCCTTCTATTGCTCCCAAACCATTCATTCTTCATTTTCTATTTCTCCCTTGCTCTTTATCCTCTACTCATTCTAATGACTTCAGCCCATTTCTTGCACCCTGTATGTCCAATGCCCTCTAATGTTCCAGTCATCACTTATCAGTGTCCTTAGTTTCCTCATGACTCTGCACCCATTTCCCCCAACCCTATAATTCCTGACTCTGCAATTTCCTCTGCAATTTTTTGGCATAGTTTAAGAAGAATAGGTGTTAACTCTTCCTTGAATGTTTGGTAGCATTTACTTGTGAAGCCATCTGTTCCTGGACTTTTGAGGTTTTTTTGTTGTTGTTGTTTGTTTGTTTGTTTTTTAAACTGATTCAATTTCTTTACTGGTAATTTCTTTACTGGAAACCTTCTATTTCTTCCTCGTTCAGTCTTGGGAGATTGTACATTTCTAGGAATTTATCCATTTCTTCTAGGTTGTTCATTTTTGTGGCATATAATTTTTCATAGTAGTCTCTTATGCTTGTTGGCATTTCTGTGGTGTCAATTGTAACTTCTCCTTTTTCATATCTGATTTTATTGATTTGGGCTCTCTTTTTTTTTGATGAGTCTGACTAAAGGTTATTCAGTTTTGTTTATTTTTTCAAAGAACAAGTTTCTTGGTTTCATTAATCTTTTCTATTGATTTTTAGTCTCTGTTTTATTCATTTCTGCTCTCATCTTTATGGGGTTTTTTTCCTTCTAACTTTTAACTTTATTCTTCTTTTTCTAGCTCCTTTGGGTATAAGGTTAGGTGTTTCATTTGAGACTTTTCTTGTTTCCTATGGTAAGCTTGAATCAGCGTAAAATTCCCTTTTAGAACTGCTTTTGCATATCCCATAGACCTTTGGGTCATTGTGTTTTCATTTTCGTTTGTCTTTAGGTATTTTTAAACATTTCTTTTTGATTTCTTCAGTGATCTATTGGTTTAGTACCATATTGTTCAGCCTCCATGTGTTTGTGTTTTTTGCAGTTATTTTCTTATAGTCGATTTGTAGTCTTATGGTGTTGTGTTTGGAAAAGATACTTGATGTGATTTCAATTTTCTAAAATTTACCGAGGGTTGTTTTGAGGCCTAGCATGTGATCTATCCTGGAGAAAGTTCCATGTGCACTTGAAAAGGCTGTGTATTCTGTTGCTTTTGGATGGAATGTTATATGTACATATATTTTAAATCCCTCTGGTCTAATGTGTCATTTAAGGCCAGTGTTTCCTTATTGATTTTCTGTCTGGATAAACTGTCCATTGATAAAAGTGGGGTTTTAAAGTTCCCTACTATTATTGTGTTATTGTCCAATTCTCTCTTTATGTCAGTTAATATTTGCTTTATGTATTGAAGTGCTCCTATGTTGGGTGCATATATACTTACAATTGTTATATCTTCTTCTTGGATTGACCCTTTGGTGATTATGTTATGTCCTTCTTTGTCTCTTTTAAGTCTATATTTTAAAGTCTATTTTGTCTGATATGTGTATTGCTACCCTGGCTTTCCTTTGGTTTCCATTTGTGTGGACTAGCTTTTTCCATCCCCCCCTTTGTCAGTGTGTGTCTTCAGATCTGGTGTGTCTCTTATAGACAGCATATATACAGGTCTTATTTTTGTATTCATTCAGCCACTCTCTCTTTTGATTGGATCATTTACTCCATTTAATTTTAAAGTAATTATTGATATGTATGTTTTTATTGTCATTTTGTTAATTGTTTTGGGGTTGTTTTGTAGGTCTTTTTAGTTCCTTCTTTATGTTCTCTTGTGATTTGATGACTATCTTTAGTGTTATGTTTTGATTCCTTTTACTTTTTTGTGTATGTGTCTATTATAGATTTTTGATTTATGGTTACCATCAGGTTTATATATTAGCAATCTATATACATACGTGATTATTTTAAGTTGCTGATCTCTTAATTTAAAATGCATATTTATAACACTGCATTTGTACTCTCCTCCCCTCATGATTACTGTTTTGATACCGTATTTTGTATGTAATTGTTTTGTGTATCCCTTAACTGCTTATTGTTCATATAGATGATTTTTAGTATATTTGTCTTTTAACCTTCCTACTAGATCTTTATGTGGATGATTTCCTACCCTTACTATATGTTTGCCTTTACTAATGAGCTTTTTTTCCTTTCATAATTTTCATGTTTCTAGTGTGGCCTTTTCTTTTTTGCTTACAGAATTTCCTTTAACATTTGTTATAAAGGTGGTTTGGTGGTTCTGAACTCTTCCAGTTTCTGCTTGTCTGTGAAATTTTTTATTTCTCCATCAAATCTGAACAAGAACCTTGCTCGTTAGAGTATTCTTGGTTGTAAGTTTTTCCCCCTTTCATCACTTTGAATATATTGTGCCACTCCCTCTGAACTGCAGAATTTATGCTAAAAACTGACAGCCTTATGGGAGTTCCCTTGTAAGTAATGTGTTGTTTTCCCCTTGCTACTGTTAATGTTCTCTCTTTAATTTTTGCCATTTTGATTACAATGTGTCTTCAAGTGTTCCTCTGTGGGCAATCCTGTATGGGACATTCTGCATTTCCTGATTTTGGATGTCTGTTTCCTATCCCAGGTTAGGGAAGTTTTTAGCTCTTATGTCTTCAATTATGTTCTCAGCCCTTTGTCTCTCTCTTCTTCTTCTGGGTCCTTTATAATGCAAATATTAGTGTCCTTGATGTTGTTACAGAGAATAAAGAATTGTCCTCATTTCTTTTCCTTCTTTTCTCTTTTCAGTATCAGTGGTTTCCACTATTCAGTTTTCCTGCTCACTAATCCGTTCCTCTGTATCCCTTAGTCTACTGTTGATTCCTTCTAGCGTGTTTTTCATTTCAGTTATTTTATTCTTCATCTCTGGTTGTTCTTCATATTTAAAAAATTTTTATTATTTGCAGGGCAGGAATAGAGACACAGACATAGAGAACAGACTTGTGGACATGGGGGAAGGGGAAGGTGGGACGAATGGGAGAGTAGCATTGATATATATAGACTATCATGTGTAAATTAGATAGCTGGGGGAAGCTGCTGCATAGCACAGGGAGCTCAGCTCAGTGTTCTGTGATGACCTAGAGGGGTGGGATTGGAGGGTGGGAGGGAGGCTCAAGAGGGAGGGGATATATGTATTCATATAGCTGATTCACTTTGTTGTACAGCAAAAACTAACACAAAATTGTAAAGCAATTATACTAACCCCCTCCCCCCCCACACAAATTTCTCACTTCTCTGTGCATCCATTCTTCTCAAGAATTCTTTGACCATCATTATGATCACTACCCTGAACTCTTTCTTGGGTAGACTGCCTATCTCCACTTCACTTAATTCTTCTTTTGGGGTTTTATCTTGTTCCTTGGTTAGGAACCTGTTCCTCTGTCACCTCATTTTGCCTAATTTGTTGTTCATATTTTTATGTATCTCATAGGTTGGTTATGTTTTTTCCTGATGTTTGAGAAGTGGCCTTTTGCAGGAGATGTCCTATGTGTCTGAGCATTGCACTCCCCTCTTGTCACCAGAGCTGTATGCTCTAGAGGTTTCCCCTGTAATGGCTGCATGGGTCTTTCTGTTGTGGTGGTCTAACTGTGTGGGTGGTCTGGTAGGCTTCGTTGGTCCCTGGTCTGGTTGGTTGCTGGGTACCACCTGTGCAGAGGCTTCTGGCTGGGTACTGGTTGTTAGGGCTGTGTCAGGAGGTGGCTTACTGCAGAACCCTGGGCTGGGCTAGTGCTGCATTACTCGTGGGTGGAGTGAGGGTCCAGGAAACCCCAGGGCTGTTACCCACCCACTGTGGGTGAAGTCAGGTCCTGGAGTCTGGTTGCATGGCCCAGAGGTCCAGAACTTGTGCTGGATCACTGGTGGTGGGGCTGCTTTCTGACACAGTTGGCTGCAGGGCCTAAGGTATCTTGAACCTTCTGTTGCACTGCTAGTGTTTGGGTCAAGGGCCTAGCTGATCCTAGGGATGGATCTGGCCTGCTAGTGTGTGGGCTATGTCTGTAGGCTGTGTGGTTACAAGTTTCTTGCAGCTGGTGTCTGCCTGCTGGTGGGTGAAGCTGGGCCTAAGGCTAGAGCAGACTTGTTGATTGGTGGCATTGGAGCCCAGCCAGTTCCAGGGCATGGTCTGGCCTCCTGCTGGGTGGGTCAGATCCACAGACTGCAGGGCTGTGGTTTTCTTGTGGTTGGTGTCCGTTCCCTAATGGGGAGGCTGGTCCTGAGGCTAGACAGGCTCCCTGCAGGGGGTGTCTCAGCCCCATGGGATTCTGGTGATGGTGCCTGCCCACTGTTGGTTGGAGCTTGGTCCCAGGTTCTCTGGCTGGAGGACCCTGAGAGTCTTGGGTTTAGTGCCTGTGCACTGGAGAGTGGGGTCGGGTCCTGGGCCCTCTGATGGGCAGGGCCATGTCCAGGGGTGACTGTGGGCTCACAGGGTCTTAAGGCAGTGGGTGGGGCTGTGTCCATGCTATATTAGTTTCTTGTCCTGAGATGTCCCAGCACTGGGGCCTATAAGCTGTTTGGTCAGGGCAGGGCTGGGAACTGAGGCTATAAGCTAGAGGGAGGATTCCAAAACAGCATTTGCCAGCACCAGTGTCCACGTGGTAGAATGAGCTCCCCAAAATGGCTGCTGCCAGTATCTACGTCCCCAGGGTTAGATGCAGCTGCATCCTGCCGCTCCAGGAGGCTCTCCAAGATTAGCAAGTAGGTTTGACCCAGGCTCTATCAAATTACTGCTTCTATCCTGGGTCCCAGAGCATGTCCGATTTTTGTGTGTGCCCATTAAGAGTGAAGTCTCTGTTTCCCCCAACCCTCTGGGACTCCTGAAATTAAACCCACTGGCCTTCAAAGCCAAATTCTCTGGCGGCTCATCTACTTGGTGCAGGATCCCCAGGCTGAGGAGCCCATTGTGGGGCTTGGACCTTTCTCTCTTTTGAGAGAACCTTTGCAATTGTAATTATCTTCCCATTTGTGGGTCGCCCAGCCGGGGGCTATGGGAGTTGACTATATCACAACTCCATCACTACCACACATCTTGTCATTCCTTCTTTATACCTTTAGTTTTAGAAGGTCTTTTGTGGTAGTTCCAGTCTTCTTCACTGATGTTTGTTCTGCAAATAATTGTGCTTTTGTTGTGCCTGTGAGAGGAGGTGAGATCAGGGTTTACCTACTCCACCATTTTCTGCCAGATCTCCAGTGTCTTGTAGTTTTGACTTTTTTTTTGTTGGCAGAGATTCAATCTTTGAACTTGTAAATTTTCTCTGAAATGACCTAACACATGGGAGTTTTTAGCTAATTTTGTGGCATCATTATCTTGGTGTGTTATAGAGTGTTTTTTTTTTTAATTTTATTTTTATTTTTGGCTGTGTTGGGTCTTCGTTTCTGTGCCAGGGCTTTCTCTAGTTGCAGCGAGCGGGGGCCACTCTTCATCGCAGTGCGTGGGCCTCTCACTATCGCGGCCTCTCTTGTTGCAGAGCACAGACTCCAGATGCACAGGCTCAATAGTTGTGGCTTACGGGCCCAGTTGCTCCGCGGCATGTGGGATCTTCCCAGACCAGGACTTGAACCCGTGTCCCCTGCATTGGCAGGCAGATTCTCAACCACTGTGCCACCAGGGAAGCCCCTAGAGTGTTTTTTAATTGAAGTATAATTGATATACAAAATTATATTAGTTTCTGGAATACAACACAATGATTCAACATTTGTATATACTGCAAAATGATTACTGTAATTAGTCTAGTTACCACCTGTCACTATATAAAGTTACAAAATTAATTTTTTTTATTGAGAGATTTTAAGATTTACTTTCTTAGCATATTTCAAATTTGCAATAAAATAATTTTGACTACAGTCATTTTTTTTTTTTTTTTTTTATAAATTTATTTATTTTATTTATATATTTTTGGCTGTATTGGGTCTCCGTTGCTGCGCGCGGGCTTTTTCTAGTTGTGGCGAGAGGGGGCTACTCTTCGTTGCGGTGCGCAGGCTTCTCATTGCGGTGGCTTCTCTCGTTGTGGAGCACGGGCTCTAGGCACACGAGCTTCAGTAGTTGTGGCATGCGGGCTTAGTAGTTGTGGCTCGTGGGCTCTAGAGCGCAGTCTCAGGAGTTGTGGCACACGGGCTTAGTTGCTCCGCGGCATGTGGGATCTTCCCGGACCAGGGCTTGAACCCGTGTCCCCTGCATTGGCAGGCGGATTCTTAACCACTGCGCCACCAGGGAAGCCCCACTACAGTCATTTTATAACTGGAAATTTGTAGCTCTTGACCCCTTTCACCCATTTCACCAACCCCCTACCACCCCTCCCCTCTGACAACCATCAGTCTATTCTATGTCTATAAGTTTTGTTTTATTTTGTGTTTTAGGTTCTATATATTAGTGAAATCAGAAAGTATTTGTCTTTCTCTGCCTTACTTCACTTAAACTAATAACCCTAAGAACCACCTATGTTTTCACAAATGGCAGTATTTTATTCTTTTTTATGGCTGAATGGTATTCCATTGTATGTATATCTGTATATGTACATATTCACACACACATATAAATCTTGTGATATATATTTACACACACACACACACACATACATATATATCTCACATCTTTATCAATTCATCTATCAGTGGATGCCTAGGTAGTTTCTATATCTTGGGTATTGTAAATAATGCTGTAATGAAACTAGGGGTACATATATATTTTCCAGTTAGTGTTTTCTTTCTTTTTTTTTTTTTTTTCAGATAAATACCCAAAAGTAGAATTGCAGGATTGTATGGTAGTTCTATTTTTAATTTTTGAGGGATCTCCATACTGTTTTCCATAGTGGCTGCACCAATTTACATTCCCACCAACAGTGCACTAGGATTCCCTTTTATCCACATTCTTGTCAACACTTGTTGTTTCTTGTGCTTTGATAATAGCCATTCTGACAGATGTGAGGTGATATCTCATTGTGGTTTTGATTTGCATGTCCCTAATTATTACTGCATCTTTTCGTGTGCCTGTTGGCCATCTGTATGGCCATCTATTTTGGAAAAAATAACTTATATTTAGATCTTCTGCCCATTATTTAGCAGGATTGCTTGTTTTTCCATAGTGAGCTGTACGAGTTTTTATATATTTTTAGATATTAACCCCTTATCTGTATATGATCTGCAAATATCTTCTGTCATTCATTATGTTTCCTTTTTATTTTGTTGATGGTTCCTTTGATGTGCATAAGATTTTAATATGATGTTCTCCCATATGTTTATTTTTGCTTTTGTTGCTTTTGCTGTCAGATTCAAAATATCATTTCCAAGACCAATCAAGGAATTTATGGCATCCATGTCTTCTTATATGAGTTTTATGGTTTTATGTCTTCCATTCAAGTCTTGAACCCCTTTTAAGTTATTTTTTGTATGGTGTAAGATAGTGGTCCAGTTTCATTCTTTTGTCTGTGGCTGCCCAGTTTTCCCAACAACATTTATTAAAGAGATTTTTATATTTTCCCATTGTATATTCTTGGCTCCTTTTCATAAATTAATTGATCACCTATGTTTAGGTTTATTTCTGTGCCCTCTATTCTTTCCATTGAGCTATGTGTTTGTCTTTATGCCAATACCATACTGTTTTTATTATCATAGCTTTGAAATAGAGTTTGAAATCATAAAGCATGAAGCCTTCAGTTTTTCCCTTCTTTTTCATAATTGCTTTTGCTATTAGGGATCTTTTGTGGTTCCTTGCAAATTTTAGAATTTTTTGTTCAATTTCTGTGAACAATGCTATTGAGATTTTGATAGGGATTGCATTGAACCTATGTATTGCTTTAGGCAGTATGGACATTTTAACAATATTAATTCTTTTAATTCATGAGCAAAGATTATCTAAACATTTATTTGTGTTGTCTTCAATTTCTTTCCTTAATGTCTTGTATTTTTCAGTACATACGTCTTTCACTCCCTCAGTTAAATTTATTCCTAGGTATTTTTTTCATGCAATTGTAAATGGAATTATTTTCTTTATTTCTTTCAGATATTTTGTTGTTAGTATATAGAAATGCAGCTGATTTTTTTGTATGCCAATTCTGTATCTGGGAACTTTAATGAACTCATTTATTAGTTCTACCATTTTGGGGGGCAGTCATATATAAGGTCACATTTTCTGAAAACAGAGAATGCTTTACTTCTTCCTCTTCATTTTGTGTGTGTGTGTGTGTCAGATTGCTCTGGTTAGGACGTCCAGCACTGCCTCTAATAAGAGTAGTGAGTGTGGATACCCTTATCCTGTTCCTGAGTTTAAAGGAAAAACTTTCAGTTTTTCACCGTTGGGTACAATGTTAGTTGTGGGGGTGTACTATATGGCCTTATTTTGAGGTATGCTCCTTCTGTTCCCAATTTGTTGAGAGCTTTTGTCATAAGAGGGTATTGAATTTTGGCAACTGCTTTTCTGCATCTATTGTATATTTATTCTTCATTCTATTAACATTGTTTATCACACTTACTGATATATATATATGTCACCATATATATATATCTTACTATGTATCTATATATCTCTATCAATCTATATCTATATCTATATCTGTATCTCACCATATATATGGTGACATCCTTCCATCCCAGGGATGAATTCCACTTGATCATGGTTTATGATCTTTTTAACTTGATGTTGCATTCAGTTAGACATTTGCTGAGAATTTTTACATTTCTATTCATTAGGCATATCAGCTTATAGATTTTCTTGTAGTTTTCCTTATTTGGCTTTGGTGTCAGAGTAATGCTGTGCTCCTAAAAATTGCTTGGGAGTGTTCCCTCATCCTTAATGTTTTTCTTGGAAGACATTTAGAATGATTGGTATTAATTATTTTTTAATGTTTGGTAGAATTCTCCAGGGAAACCATCTGGTATTGGGCTTTTCTTTGTTGGGAGGTTTGTGTTTATTATTTTAATGTCCTGATTTATTATTGGTCTGTCAGACTTTCTATTCATGATTCAGTGTTGGTAGGCTTTGTGCTTCTGGGAATTTGTTTATTATAATTTATGTAATTTGTTGGTATATAATTTGTTAATAATATATTCTTATGGTCCTTTGTATTTCTTTGTTGTCTCATCTTTCATTTATCAGATTTTTTCACTTCTCTTTCTTTTTTCCTTGGTTAATCTAGCTAAAGCTTTGTCAATTTGGTTTATTTTTTTAAAACACCAACTCTTAGCTTGATTTATTTCTCTTTTTTTCTAATCTCTTTTTTTTAAGATTTATTTATTAATTGATTGATTGATTGCTATGTTGGGTCTTCATTTCTGTGCTAGGGCTTTCTCTAGTTGCAGCAAGCAGAGGCCACTCTTCATCGCAGTGTGCGGGCCTCTCACTATCACGGCCTCTCTTGTTGCGGAGCACAGGCTCCAGACGCGCAGGCTCAGTAGTTGTGGCTCACGGGCCTAGTTGCTCCACGGCATATGGGATCTTCCCAGACCAGCGCCCGAACCCGTGTCCCCTGCATTGGCAGGCAGATTCTCAACCACTGCGCCACCAGGGAAGCCTTCTAATCCCTTTATCCATTATTTATCCTCTAATCTTTGCTGTTTCCTTTCTTCTCCTAATTTTGTTCATAATTTTTTTCTACTTCCTTGATATGTAAAGTTAGTTCGTTTTTTGAAAACGTTCTTTTATTTTTTAAAATGTATGGATGATAACTACTTTTGATGTATCCCCTAAATTGTGGTATTCTGTATTTTTATTTCTGTTTTCTCAAGATACTAATTTCTCTTTCAATTTCTCCTTTGACCCATTGGTTATTCCAGAGTGTGTTGTTTTATTTCCATGTATTTGTAAAATTTTTCCTGTTGATTTCTAGCTCCATATCATTGTGGTTGGAAAGCTATGAGACATGATTTTAATCTTAAATGCATTAAGGTTAGCTTTGTGGTCCAGGAATGATATATCCTGGGGAATGTTTTATGTGACCTTGAGAAGAATATGTTTTCTGGTGTTCTTGGATGGAAAGTTCTGTATATATCTCTTAGGTTTACTTTTCTAAAGTGATACACAAGTCAAGGTTTTCTCATTAAAATTCTGTGTGGGTTATCTATCCATGTTTCAAAGTTGGGAATTGAAGTACCCTACTATTACTTTATTGTTTTTTCTCCCTACAGTTATTTTTGTTTTTCTGTTTTTGTTTGTGTTGTTTCTTTTTAATTTTTACTGGAGTGTGGTTGATTTATCATTTTGTGTTAGTTTCAGCGGTACAGCAAAGTGAATCTGTTATAGATATATATATATTCACTATTTTTGATTCTTTTCCCATATAGGCCATTACAGAGTATTCAGTAGAGTTCCCTGTATTATACAGTAGATCCTTATTAGTTATCTATTTTATATATAGTGGTGTGTATATGTCAATCCTAATTTTCCAATTTATCCCCCTCCCCCTTAGCCCCTTGTAACCATAAGTTTGTTTTCTACATCTGTAACTCTATCTCTGTTTTGTAGATAAGTTCATTTGTACCCTTTTTTAGATTTCACATATAAGCAATATCATATGATATTTGTCTTTCTCTGTCTGACTTCACTTAGTATGACAATCTCTAAGTCCATCTATGTTGCTGCAAATGGCATTATTTCATTCTTTTTTATGGCTGAGTAACATTCCATTGTATATATGTACCACATCTTCTTTATCCATTCCTCTGTTGATGGACATTTAGGTTGCTTCCATGTCCTGGCTATTGTAAATAGTGCTGCAATGAACATTGGCCTGCATGTATCTTTTTGAATTATGGTTTTCTCTGGGTATATGCCTAAGAGTGGCACTGCTGTGTCATATGATAGTTTTAGTTTTAGTTTTTTAAGGGACTTTCATACTGTTCTCTAGTGGCTGTACCAATTTACATTCCCATCAACAATGTAGGAGGGTTCCTTTTTCTCCAGACCCTGTCCATCATTTATTGTTTGTAAATTTTTAAATTCTGGGCATTCTGACTGGTGTGAGGTGATACCTCATTGTAGTTTTGATTTACATTTCTCTGATAATTAGTGATGTTGAGCATCTTTTCAAGTGCTTTTTGGCCACCTGTATGTCTTCTTTGGAGACATGTCTATTTAGATATTCCACCTGTTTTTTGTTTGTTTGCTTGTTTTTTGATATTCAGCTGCATGAGCTCTTTGTATATTTTGGAGATTAATCCCTTGTTGGTTGCTTCATTTGGAAATATTTTCTCTCCTTCTGAGAGTTGTCTTTTCATTTTGTTTATGGTTTCCTTTGCTGTGCAAAAGCTTTTAAGTTTAATTAGATTTTTGGTTTTATTTTCATTACTCTTGGAAGTAGATCAAAAAAGATCTTGCGATTTATGTCAGAGAGTGTCTACCTATGTTTTCCTCTAAAAGTTTTATAGTGTCCAGCCTTACATTTAGGTCTTTAATGCATTTTTTTTTCTTTTTTTTTTTTAAATTTTATTTATTTATTTATTTATGGCTGTGTTGGGTCTTCGTTTCTGTGCGAGGGCTTTCTCTAGTTGCAGCAGGTGGGGGCCACTCTTCATCGTGGTGCGCGGGCCTCTCACTATTGTGGCCTCTCTTGTTGCGGAGCACAGGCTCCAGACGCGCAGGCTCAGTAATTGTGGCCCACGGGCCCAGCTGCTCTGCGGCATGTGGGATCCTCCCAGACCAGGGCTCGAACCCGTGTCCCCCGCATTGGCAGACAGACGCTCAACCACTGTGCCACCAGGGAAGCCCTAATGCATTTTGAGTTTATTTTTGTGTATGGTGTTAGGGAGTATTCTAATTTCATTCTTTTACATGTAGCTGTCCAGTTTTCCCAGCACCACTTATTGAAGAGACTGTCTTTTGTCCATTGTGTATTCTTGCCTCCTTTGTCATAGATTAGGTGACCATAGGTGTGTGAGTTTATCTCTGGACTTTCTATCCTGTTCCATTGATCTATATTTCTGTTTTTGTGCCAGTACCATACTGTTTTGATGACTGTACCTTTGTAGTATAGCCTGAAGTCAGGAAGCCTGGTTCCTTCAGCTCTGTTTTTCTTTCTCAAGTTTCCTTGGCTATTTGGGGTCTTTGTGTTTCCATACTAATTGTAAATTTTTTTCTAATTCTATGAAAAATTCCATTGGTAATTTGATAGGGATTGCATTGAATCTGTAGATTACTTTGGGTAGTATACACTTTTTAACAATATAGATTGTTCCAATCCAAGAACATGGTGTATCTCTCCATCTGTTTGTGTACTCTTTGGTTTCTTTCATCAGTATCTTATAGGTTTCTGAGCACAGGTCTTTTGCCTTCTTGGTAGGTTTATTCCTAGGTATTGTATTCTTTTTGTAACGATGGTAAGTAGGAGTGTTTCCTTAATTTCTCTTTCTGATATTTTATTGTTAGTGTGCAGGAATGCAAGAGATTTCTGTGTATTAATTTTGTATCCTGTAACTTTACCAAATTCATTGATGAGCTCTAGTAGTTTTCTGGTAGCATCTTTAGGATTTTCTATGTATAATATCATGGCATCTGCAAACAGTGACAGTTTTACTTCTTCTTTTCTAATTTGGATTCCTTTTTTCTCTGATTGCCGTGACTAGGACTTCCAAAACTATGTTGAATAACTGGTGAGAGTGGGCACCCTTGTCTTTTTCCTGATCTTAGAGGATCATTTTTTTTCACCATTGAGTATGATGTTTGCTGTGGGTTTGTTGTATATGGCCATTATTATGTTGAGGTAGGTTCCCTCTATGCCCACTTTCTGGAGAGTTTTTATCATAAATGGGTGTTGAATTTTGTCAAACACTTTTTCTGCATCTATTGAAATGACCATATGGTTTTTATTCTTCAGTTTGTTAATATGGTGTATCACATTGTTTTGCATATATTGAAGAATACTTGCATGCCTGGGATAAATCCCACTGACTGTGGTGTAGGATCCTTTTAAGGTATTGTTGGATTTGGTTTGCTAGGATTTGTGCATCCATGTTCATCAGAGATATTGTTCTGTAGTTTTCTTTTTTGTGTCTGGTATCTTTGTCTGGTTTTGATATCAGGGTGACTGTGGCCTTGTAGAGTGAGCTTGGGAGTGTTTCTTCCTCTGCTACTTTTTTTTTTTTTTTTTTTTTGCATTTTTATGTTTTTTGTCTTTTTTTTTTATATATACCTCAAGGTGTCTAGTTCTTTTTTTTTTTTTAATTTATTTTATTTATTTATTTATTTATTTATTTTTGGCTGTGCTGGGTCTTCGGTTCGTGCGAGGGCTTTCTCTAGTTGCGGCAAGTGGGGGCCACTCTTCATCGCGGTGCGGGGACCGCTCTTCATCGCGGTGCGCGGGCCTTTCACTATCGCGGCCCCTCCCGTTGCGGGGCACAGGCTCCAGACGCGCAGGCTCAGCAGCCGTGGCTCACGGGCCCAGCCGCTCCGCGGCATGTGGGATCTTCCCAGACCAGGGCTCGAACCCGTGTCTCCTGCATTAGCAGGCAGATTCTCAACCACTGCGCCACCAGGGAAGCCCCCTCTGCTACTTTTTGGAAGAATTTGAGAAGTATAGGTGTTAGCTCCTCTCTAAATGTGTGATAGAATTCACCCGTGAAACCATCTAGTCTTGGACTTTTGTTTGTTGGGAGATTTTTAATCAGTTTCAATTTCATTATTGGATTGGTCTGTTTATATTTTCTATTTCTTCCTGGTTCAGGCTTTGTATTTCTGTGTTGTCCGTTGTAACTTCTCCTTTTTCATTTCTAATTTTATTGATTTGAGTCCGCTCCCTTTTTTTCTTGATGAGTCTGGCTAAAGGTTTATCAATTTTGTTTATCTTCTAAAAACACCAGCTTTTAGTTTCACTGATCTTTGCTATTATTTTCTTCATCTCTATTTCATTTATTTTACCTCTGATCTTTATGGTTTCTTTCCTTCTACTAACTTTAGGTTTTGTTTGTTCTTCTTTCTCTAGTTGCTTTAGGTATAAAGTTAGGTTGTTTGAGATTTTTCTTGTTTCTTGAGGTAGGAATGTATTGCTATAAACTTTCCTCTTAGAACTGCTTTTGCTGTGTCCCATAGGTTTTGGGTCATTGTGTTTTTGTTGTCATTCATCTCTAGGTATTTTTTTTTAATTGCCTCTTGGTTTCTTCAGTGATCCATTAGTTATTTAGTAATATATTGTTTAGCCTCCATCTGTTTGTATTTTTTTACTTTTTCTTTTTCCTGTATTTCGTTTCTAATCTCATAGATTAGCCTTGTCATTAGATTAAGACGCTTGATATGATTTCAGTTATCTTAAACTTACTGAGGCTTGATTTGTGACCCAATAAGGGATCTGTCCTGGAGAATGTGACGTGTGCACTTGAGAAGAAAGTGTATACTACTGCTTTCGGATGGAATATCCTATAGATATCTGTTTAGTCTACCTTGTCTAATGTGTCATTTAGGACTTGTGTTTCCTTAATTTTCTGTCTGGATGATCTGTCCATTGGTGTAAGTGGAGTTTTAAAGTCCCCCACTATTATTGTGTTACTGTCATTTTCCCCTTTCATGACTTTTAGCATTTTCCTTATGTATTGAGGTACTCCTATGTTGGGTACATATATATCTACAATTGTCATATCTTATTTGATTGGTCCCTTGATCATTATGTAGTGTCCTTTCTTGTCTCTTGTAACAGTCTTTATTTTCAAGTCTATTTTGTCTAATAAGAGTATTGCTACTCCAGCTTTCTTTTGATTTCCATTTGCATGGAATGTCTTTTTCCATCCCCTCACTTTCAGTCTGTATGTGTCCCTAGGTCTGAAGTCAGTTTCTTGTAGATAGCATATATATGGGTCTTGTTTTTGTATCCATTCAGCCAGTCTATGTCTTTTGGTTGGAGCATTTAATCCATTTTCATTTAAGCTTATTATCGATATGTATGTTCTTATTGCCATTTTCTTAATTCTTTCGGGTTTATTTTTGTAGGTCTTTTTTCTTCCCTTCCTCTTTTGTTCTGTTCTCTTGTGCTTCCTACCTAGAGAAGTTCCTTTAGCATTTGTTGTAATGCTGGTTTGGTGGTGCTGAGTCCTCTTAGCTTTTTCTTGTCTGTAAAGCTTTTGATTTCTTTGTCGAATCTGAACGAGAGCCTTTCTGTGTATAGTATTTTTGGTTGTAGGTTTTTCCCTTTCATCCCTTTAAATATATTGTGGCACTCTCTTCTGGCCTGCAGAGTTTCTTCTGAAAATCAGCTGATAACCTCATGGGAATTCCCTTGTATGTTATTTGTTGTTTTTCCCTTGTTGCTTTTAATATTTTTTCTTTGTATTTAATTTTTGTCAGTTTGATTTAATATGTGTCTCAGTGTGTTACTTTTTGTGTTTATCCTGTATGGGACTTGCTGCACTTCCTGGACTTGGGTGACTATTTCCTTTCCCATATTAAGGAAGTTTTTGACTATCTCTTCAAATATTTTCTCAGGCCCTTTCTCTTTTTCTTCTTCTGGGACCCCTACAATATGATTGTTGGTGCATTTAACATTGTCCCTGAGGTCTCTGAGGCTGTCCTCATTTCTTTTCATTCTTTTTTTAAAAAAAATTAATTTATTTATTTATTTTTGGGTGTGTTGGGTCTTCGTTTCTGTGCGAGGGCTTTCTCTAGTTGTGGCGAGCGGGGGCCACTCTTCATCGCGGTGCGCGGGCCTCTCACTGTCGTGGCCTCTCTTGTTGTGGAGCACAGGCTCCAGACGCACAGGCTCAGTAGTTGTGGCTCACGGACCTAGTCGCTCCGCGGCATGTGGGATCCTCCCAGACCAGGGCTCGAACCCGTGTCCCCTGCATTGGCAGGCAGACTCTCAACCACTGCGCCACCAGGGAAGCCCTTCTTTTCATTCTTTTTTCTTCTGTTTCATGGCAGAGATTTCCATCATTCTGTCTTCTAGGTCACTTACCCATTTCTCTGCCTCAGGTATTCTGCTATTGATTCTTTCTAGTGTATATTTCATTTCAGTTATTGTGTTGTTCATCTATGTTTGCTTGTTCTTCAGTTCTTATAGGTCTTTGTTGAACTTTTCTTGTATCTTCTCAATCCGTGCCTCCATTCTTTTTCTGAGACCTTGAATCATCTTTACTATCATTACTCTGAATTATTTTTCAGGTAGACTGCTTATTTCCTCTTCATTTAGTTGTTCTTGTAGGTTTTAGTTTGCTCCTTGTCTACAACATATTTCTTTGTCATCTCATTTTGTCAAATTTACTGTTTGTGGTCTCTTTTCCACAGCCTGCAGGATCATAGTTCCTCTTGCTTCTGGTGTCTGCCCCCTGGTGGGTAAGTTTGGTCCAGAAGCTTGTGCCTTTATCCCCTTGATAGGGGGTTTGATTGGTGTTATTGTGACAAGAGCCTGCCCTAGATATTGAGTGGGACCTCTCCTTTGTTCTGTGGTTGTGACTGCCCTGTCAGAGGTGGGGTCTGCTCCCTAGTTGTTGGAGTAGAGGCCCCCAGATCTGTTTCTTAGCTGTGATTCTGATCTGTGGTGCAAGGTGAGTGGGCTTGGAGCACTCAACTGGGAAAGAAGCCACTGAATATTCCTCCTCTGGAGCTGTTCACCCATGAATGTCCTTTGTTGTGTCCCCTTTTGCCCATTGTGCGGACTCACAGAGTACACTGTTGTTGGCACTGCTGTCAGTCCCGCCATAACTGCGGTTATGCTGGCAATTGGCCCTGGTGACTCTCAGGTGTTGTTTTCACCACGCCACTGGTGCAGATCCACTGAGGTCAATTGCCAGGAATGCAGTAGTCATGCACCTGGACCCACCTAGGGAGGTATGGAGGCAGCTCAGTCTCTGACCTGGCCCAACCCCTGCATGTATGTGCCCACAAAGCCCACAGATGCAAATGACAGACCTGTCTCAGCTGCAGGTGCACTTGTCCTTTCAGATGTTTAGCAGGTGGTGAATTTAGGAAGCCATCAGTGGGGGTGTAACTTTGCAGTTTGCACTGTTGTGAGGAGGAGAGATTTCAACTCTTCTTCCTTAGTTACACAGCTCTGTGGGCTCAATTGTGGTTTCTTTTTTTAAATTGATTTTTATTTGAGTATAGTTGCTTTACGATGTTGGGTTAGTTTCTACTGTATAGCAAAGTGAATCAGCTATACGTATACATATATCCCCTCTTTTTTGGATTTCCTTCCATTTAGGTCACCTCAGAGCATTGAGTAGAGCTCCCTGTGCTATACAGTAGGTTCTCATTAGTTATCTTTTTTTTTTTTTTTTTGGCTGCTTTGGGTCTTTGTTGCTGCATGTGGGCTTTCTCTAGTTACGGTGAGTAGGGGCTACTCTTTATTGTGGTGCATGGGCTTCTCATTGCAGTGGCTTCTCTTGTTGCAGAATGTGGGCTCTAGGCACATGGGCTTCAGTAGTTGCAGTGCGTGGGCTCAGTAGTTGTGGTTCACGGGCTCCAGAGCACAGGGTCCATAGTTGTGGCACGTGGGCTTAGCTGCTCTGTGGCATGTGGGATCTTCCCAGACCAGGGCTTGAACCAGTATCCCCTGCATTGGCAGGCAGATTCTTAACCACTGTACCACCAGGGAAGTTCTTGTTATCTATTTTATAGATAGTATCAGTAGTGTATATATGTCAATCCCAATCTCCCAATTCATCTCACCCCCCTTTCCCCCTTGGTATCCCTATGTTTGATCTCTATGTCTGTGCCTCTGTTTCTGCTTTGTAAATAAGATCATCTATACCATTTTTCTAGATTTCACACATATGCATTAATATATGATATTTGTTTTTGTCTTTGACTTACTTCACTCTGTATGACAGTCTCTAGGTCCATCCACGTCTCTACAAATGACCCAAATTCATTCCTTTTTTTAATGGCTGAGTAATATTCCATTGTATATATGTACCATATCTGCTTTATCCATTCCTCTTTTGATGGACTTTTAGGTTGCTTCCATGTCCTGGCTATTGTAAATTGTGCTGCAATGAGCATTGGGGTGTATGTGTCATTTTGAATTATGTTTTTCTCTGGGTATATGCCCAGTAGTGGGATTGCTGGGTGATATGGTAGTTCTATTTTTAGTTTTTTAAAGAACCTCCATACTGTTCTCCATAGTGGCTGTATCAATTTACATTCCCACCAACAGTGCAAGAGGGTTCCTTTTTGGCCACACCCTCTCCAGCATTTATTGTTTTTAGATTTTTTTTACATCTTTACTGGAGCATAACTGCTTTACAATGTTGTGTTAGTTTCTGCTGTATAACAAAGTGAATCAGCTATATGTATACATATATCCCCATATCCCCTCCCTCTTACGTCTCCCTCCCACCCTCCCTATCCCACCCCTCTAGGTGGTCACAAAACACCAAGCTGATCTCCCTGTGCTATGCAGCTGCTTCCTACTAGCTCTCTATTTTACATTTGGTAGTGTATATATGTCAGTGCTACTCTCTCACTTCTTCCCAGCTTCCCATTGCCCCTCCCTGTGTCCTCAAGTCCATTCTCTACGTCTGCGTCTTTATTCCTGTCCTGCCCCTAGGTTCTTCAGAACCTTTTTTTGTTAGATTCCATATATATGTGTTAGCATACGGTATTTGTTTTTCTCTTTCTGACTTATTTCACTCTGTATGACAGACTCTAGGTCAATCCACCTCACAACAAATAACTCAATTTTGTTTCCTTTAATGGCTGAGTAATATTCCATTGTATATGTGTGCCACATCTTCTTAATCCATTCATCTGTTAATGGACACTTAGGTTGCTTCCATGTCCTGGCTATTGTAAATAGTGCTGCAGTGAACATTGTGGTACATGTCTCTTTTTGAATTATGGTTTTCTCAGGGTATATGCCCAGTAGTGGGATTGCTGCATCATATGGTAGTTCTATTGTTAGTTTTTTAAGGAAACTCCATACTGTTCTCCATAGTGGCTCTATCAATTACATTTCCACCAACAGTGCAAGAGGATTCCCTTTTCTCCACACCCTCTCCAGCATTTATTGTTTGTAGATTTATTGATGATGACCAATCTGACCGGTGTGAGGTGATACCTCATTGTGGTTTTGATTTGCATTTCTCTAATGATTAGTGATATTGAGCATCCTTTCATGTGTTTGTTGGCCATCTGTATGTTTTCTTTGGAGAAATGCCTATTTAGGTCTTCTGCCCAATTTTTGATTGGGTTGCTTGTTTTTATTCTTTCTTTCTTTTTTTTGATATTGAGCTGCCTGAGCTGTTTGTATATTTTGGAGATTAATCCTTTGTCAGTTGCTTTGTTTGCAATTATTTTCTCCCATTCTGAGGGTTGTCTTTTCGTGTTGTTTATAGTTTCCTTTGCTTTGCAATAGCTTTAAAGTTTAATTAGGTCCCACTTGTTTATTTTTGTTTTCATTTTCATTACTCTAGGAGGTGGGTTAAAAAAGATCTTGCTGCAATTTCTGTCAGAGTGTTCTGCCTATGTTTTCCTCTATGAGTTTTATAGTGTCTGACCTTACATTTAGGTCTTTAATCTATTTCGAGTTTATTTTTGTGTATGGTGTTAGGGAGTATTCTAATTTCATCCTTTTACATGTAGCTGTCCAGTTTTCCCAGCACCACTTATTGAAGAGGCTGGTTTTCTCCATTGTATCAATGTATTCTTGCCTCCTTTGTCATAGATTAGGTGACCATAGGTGTGTGGGCTTATCTGTGTGCTTTCTATCCTATTCCATTGATTTATTTTTCTGTTTTTGTGCCAGTACCATACTGTCTTGATTACTGTAGCTTTGTAGTATAGTCTGAAGTCAGGGAACCTGATTCCTCTGGCTCCATTTTTCTTTCTCAGTTGTGGTTCAACTCCTCCTCTGGATGCATTTCCTAGTCGGGGGAGCTATCCATGCCCTCTCGGGACAGCACAGGCAGGTTCCAGCACCCACTGACAGATTTCCTAGTAGGGAGAGCTATCCATGCACTGCTGGGTAGTGGGGCCAGTCCCAGGACCCACTGGTGGATTTCCTAGTAGCAAGAGCTATCCACCTACTCCCAGGACAGCAGGGCAGTTCCCTGCACTCGCTAACAGATTTCTTACTGGGGGGAGTTATCTGCACCCTCCTGGGACAGCAGGGCATGTCCCAGCACCCGCTGACAGATTTCCTAGTGGGGAGAGCTGTCCGTGCTCTCCTTGACAGTGGGGTGGGTCCTGGCACCCACTGGCAATTTCCCGGTAGTGAGAGCTTTCCATGCACTCCTGGGACAGCAGGTCAGATCCCGGCACCTGCTGACAGACTGCCTTGTGTGGGGAGCTATCCATGCTCTCCCAGGATGCAGGGCAGGTCCCGGCACTCACTGGTGGATGTCCTAGTAGCGAGAGCTACCCACACGCTCCTGGGACAGTGGGGCATGTCCTGGGACCCATTGACAGATTTCCTAGTTGGGGGAGCTATCTGCATGCTCCTAGGACAGCAGGTCATGTTCTGGCTCCCACTACTGGATTTCCTAGTCGTGGAAGCTATCTGCACCCTCCCAGGACAATGTGGCTGGTCCTGGGGCCCACTCTCAGAGTTCCTAGTGGCTAGACCTGTCTGCATCCTCACAGGTCAATGGGGGCAGGTCCTGTGGCTTTCTGGTGGAATTCATAGTGGTGGGAGCTATCCACACCGTTCTGTGTCAGACGGGGTGGTGACTGGCAGCTGCCTGTGGGTCTGGAAGAGGTAGCCTTTGCCCACCTATGGAGCCTAAGATGGCAGTGGCAACTCCTGCCTGCCCATGGATCTCCTGTAGGCAGTGTCCTGTTGCCTGGGAGCACTCACAGGGAAAGAAGCTCTTATGGTAATCCCGCCCCTCTCCTCATGCGCCTCCAAATAATGATGCCTTGCCTCTCTCGTGGGTCCAGGCTTCTTCCTATCACACCCTCAGTTGCCACAGCCCAACCTTTTCAGGCTGTTTCCACACCTCACTCTGGTCCTGTCCCTGGGACTGAGCTCCAGTGTCTAAGCTTCAGCACCAGACCCCCACCACCCACCAACAGAGGAGTGTCTCAGGTTGGGGAGTGCAGGGTGGTGGTGCTGACCCTCAGTGCAGGTTACTCTCTGTTTTGCCTTCCACAAACCGGTTGCTTCTCTGTCCTATTAGGCTCTGAAACTCCCCCTCCATCCAGGCTGATCTCCCCACTGGTGAGGAGACTTCCCAAAGTGCGGGAACCTTTTCTCCTTCACAGCTCCCTCCCTGGGGTGCAGGCCCTGTCCTGATTCCTTCTTTTTCTTTTTCCTTTTGTCCTACCCAGTTACGTGGATGTTTTCTTGTCTTCTCGGACATCTGAGTTCTTCTGTCAGTGCTCAGTAGCTGTTCTGTGTGAATCATTCCACTTGTAGATGTATTTTCAATGTTTCTGTGGAAGGAGATGAACTCTGCTTCCTGCTCCTCTGCCATAAGGATCTCTTCCATACTGTTTTAATTAGTATAGATTGTAGTAGAGTTTGAAATTAGGAACTGTGATGCCTCTGGTTTTGTTCTTTCTCAGGATTGTTTTGGCTACTCAGTTCTTTTCTGGTTCCATAGAAAGCTTTAGAATTGATTTTTCTATTTCTGAGGAGAATCCCATTGGATTTTTTAGAGAGTTCCTTGAATCTACAGGTGGCGTGGAGTTAAGGACTTTTTTTTTTTATGTTGTATTTATAATCCCAATCTTTCTTTATTAGTTCTGCTCAAGCTTCAGAATTATTTCATCTTCCTCTGTGGCTTTGGCACTGGACTTGAATCAAACATTGAAGAATCAGTTTTTCGGACATGAACACTTCCCTAAATTCCTGATACCCTTCCTTCCTTGCAAATTCCTTCTTTCAGACTGAAAAAAAAATTTGTCATCTGACTCCTTTCTGCCGCCAGGATGGTGGGCTCAGTGTGATGGTCAAGACAGCCAGTACTTATGTTGGAAAGAGGCAGTCAAAACCCTAGATACAGGTTTGTGATTCTGTGACCTCATCTCCCCTCAGAACAGCAAGTATCTTCACCTGTAGTTGCAATGAGAGGAAAGTTTTGGGGAACAGAGGATATCTGTGAAAAAAATTTTACTAGTTGTCAATTGCCAAAACCAACTACAATCTACTAGTTATTTCCAAGAAGACCACTGAAGAGTTTTGAGAGACTCCTTTTTTTCTTTTTTTTTAAACTTTATCCTAAAGTTAGGGTCTAATGTGGAGGGAGCAGGAAATATTGAGATGATCTTGAGAAACTGGAAATACACACAAGAGCCTGGAAATCATATAGAAGCAATAAATAATGCTCAAATCAAAAGTTTGGTGACACCTCAAAGGGACAGAAAAGCCAACCTGAAAAAGCACCCAATGGCCAAATTTAGATAAACATGAACAACAAAATAAAGAGCATAGTATTGAATGATAATACAAAATATTCAATAGATACAGAGAATTCCACACCAACGTTAGAAAAATAGTTTTAGAAATAAATGAAGAAGAAAAGAAATATATTCCTTACGTAAGAATGATAAATAATATAGGGCATTACTCCTCTTTAAAGTGGGGAAGGTGGGACTTCCCTGGTGGTCAGTGGTTAAGAATCGCCTTCCAATGAAGGAGATGCAGGTGCGATCCCTGGTCAGGGAACTAAGATCTCACATACCATGGGGCAACTAAGCTCATGCACCGTGACTACTGAGCCCACACGCTCTGGAGCCTGCATGCTAGAACTAGAGAGAAGCCAGCACACTGCAACTAGAGAAGCCCACATGCCATAACGAAGATCTTTTTTTTTTTTTTTTTTGAATCAGAAACTAAATTTTATTTGGAAAAGTTTTGAACAGTTTCCATCATTTGATTCTTTATAAATGCATCCCTTAACCACTCCCTGATTTTCTATTTGGGGAATTCTAGGTAGAGAAGGTGTTTAGGCTACTGTATGGTCATCAGTGCCTACTGATATAGGAAGAAAGAAGACAGGGAGGAAGAGAAGGACGGGGTGGGGAAGGAGAGAAAGAAGGAAAATGTAGTTTTAAGTACTCTCTTTTTATAACTTTGCCCTCGGCTTCTACAACAGATTATAATTTGATAGCCTAAAAATAACCATTTTACTATTGTCAGATCCTGTCCTTATGGAAAAGGGCTTTTTCATAATATTTGGGTTTAGAAAAAATACAGGCCAAATTTCAATTTTGCCAGGTGCTTTATCTGTGTTGTACTGTCAAGAAATCTCTCTGTAGAATCACAGCAAATGAAACCAGCATGTGTTGTATCTAATAGGGTTTATAAAAACTTATTTTGAAGGAAAAAAATAAAGAAAACATAACTCTTAATAGAATCATAATGGAAAAGTTTTTTTTTAAGTGATCTTAAATGCCACCTAAGAACTATCTGGACCTAATACAAAGGAGAAAGCTCCTGATTTATCCTCCCACCCCACATTTCCCCTTTGGTAAACATAAGTTTGTTTTCAATATCTGTAAGTGTGTTTCTGTTTTGTAAATAAGATCATTATATAATTTTTTACAAATTATATTCTATATATTAGTGATATCATACGATAATTGTCTTTCTGTGTCTGACTTATTTAGTATGATAATCTCTGGGTCCATCCATGTTGCTGAAAATGGCATTATTTTATTCTTTTTTATGGCTGAGTAATATTCCATTGTATATGTAACATTTTCTTTATCCATTTGTCTTGTCGATGGACCTTTAGATTACTTCCATGTCTTGGCTATTGTAAACAACACTGTATGAACAATGGGGTGCATGTATCTTTTTGAATTATGGTTTTCTCCAGATATATGCCCAGGAGTGGGATTGCTGGATTATATGGTAGTTCTATTTTTAGTTTTTTAAGGAACCTCCATACTGTTCTCCATAGTGGCTGTACCAATTTACATTCCGACCAACAGTATAGGAGGGTTCCCTTTTCTCCACAACCTCTTCAACATTTATTGTTTGTAGATCATTTGATGATGGCCATTCTGACCAGTGTGAGGTGATACCTCATTGTGGTTTTGATTTGCATTTGTATGATAATTAGTGATGTTGAGCATCCTTTCATGTGCTTGTTGCCATCTGTGTGTCTTCTTTGGAGAAATGTCTATTTAGGTCTTCTGTCCATTTTTTTTTTTTTTTTTTTAAGAAATTCGCGTTCGTTCGTTTATTTATTTATTTATTTATTTATTTATTTATTTATGACTGTGTTGGGTCTTCATTTCTGTGCGAGGGCTTTCTCTAGTTGTGGCAAGTGGGGACCACTCTTCATCGCGGTGCGCAGGCCTCACCATCGCGGCCTCTCTTGTTGCGGAGCACAGGCTCCAGACGCGCAGGCTCAGCAATTGTGGCTCACGGGCCCAGTTGCTACGCGGCATGTGGGATCTTCCCAGACCAGGGCTCGAACCCGTGTGCCCTGCATTGGCAGGCAGATTCTCAACCACTGCGCCACCAGGGAAGCCCCTTCTGTCCATTTTTGATTGGGTTGTTTGTTTTTTTGATATTGAGCTGCATAAGTTGTTTGTATATTTTGGAGATTAATCCCTTGTCTGTTGTTTTGTTTACAAATATTTTCTCCCACTTCGTGAGCTGTCTTTTCCTTTTGTTCATGGTTTCCTTTGTTGTGCAAAAGCTTTTAAGTTTAACTAGGTCCCATTTGTTTATTTTTGTTTTTATTTCCATTACTCTCAGAGGCAGATCAAAAAAGATCTTGCTGCGATTTATGTCAAAGAGTGGTCTGCCTCTGTTTTCCTCTAAGAGTTTTATAGTATCCGGCCTTACATGTAGATCTTTAATCTGTTTGGGGTTTGTTTTTGTGTATAGTGTTAGAGAGTGTTCTAATTTCATTCTTTTACATGTAGCTGTCCAGTTTTCCCAACACCACTTATTGAAGAGACTGTCTTTTCTCCATTGCATATTCTTGCCTCCTTAGGTGACCATAGGTGCATGGGTTTATCACTGGACTTTCTATCCTGTTCCATTGATCTATATTTCTGTTTTTGTGCCAGTACCATACTGTTTTGATTACTGTTGCTTTGTAGTATAGTCTGAAGTCAAGGAGCCTGATCCCTCCAACTCCATTTTTCTTTCTCAAGATTGCCTTGGTTATTCAGGGTTTTTTGTGTTTCCATACAAATTGTAATTTTTTTTGTTCTAATTTTGTGAAAAAAAATTGCTATTGGTAATTTGATAAGGATTGCATTGAATCTGTAGTTTACTTTGGGTAGTATAATCATTTTGACAGTATTGATTCTTTCATCAAAGAATATGGTATATCTCTCCATCTGTTTGAATCATCTTCAATTTCTTTCATCAGTGTCTTACAGTTTTCAGAGTACAGGTCTTTTGTCTCCTTAGGTAGGTTTATTCCTAGGTATTTTATTATTTTTGATGCCATGGTAAATGGGATTGTTTCCTTAATTTCTCTTTCTGATCTTTCATTGTTAATGTATAGGAATGCAAGAGATTTCTGTGTATTAATTTTGTATGCTGCAACTTTACCAGATTGATGAGCTCTAGTAGTTTTCTGGTAGCATCTTTAGGATTTTCTATGTATAGTATCATGTAATCTGCAAACAGTGAAACTTTTACTTCTTTTTTTCCAATTTGGATTCTTTTATTTCTTTTTCTTCTCTGATTGCCCTGGCTAGGACTTCCAGAACTATGTTGCATAAAAGTGGTGAGAGTGACACGCTTGTCATGTTCCTGATCTTAGAGGAAATTGATTGTTAGCCATGGTTTTGTCTTTATTATGTTGAGGTAAGTTCCCTCTATGCCCCCTTTCTGGAGAGTTTTTTTTTTAATCATAAATGTGTTCTGAATTTTATGAAAAGCTTTTCCTGCATCTATTGAGATGATCGTATGGTTTTCTTCAGTTTGCTAATGTGGTGTATTACACTGTTTGATTTGCAGACATTGAAGAATCCTTGCATCTTTGGGATAAATCCCACTTGATAATGGTGTACGATCCTTTTTATGTATTGTTGGATTCGGTTTGCTAGTATTTTGTTGAGAATTTTTACGTCTATGTTTATCATTGATATTGGCCTGTAATTTTCTTTTTCTTTATAGTTTTGATTTGCATTTCTCTAATGATTAATGATGTTGAGCATTCTTTCATGTGTTTGTTGGGAATCTGTATATCTTCTTTGGAGAAATGTCTATTTAGGTCTTCTGCCCGTTTTTTGATTGGGTTGTTTGTTTTTTTGTTATTGAGCTGCATGAGCTGCTTGTAAATATTGGGGATTAATCCTTTGTCAGTTGCTTCATTTGCAAATATTTTCTCCCATTCTGAGGGTTGTCTTTTGGTCTTGTTTATGGTTTCCTTTGCTGTGCAAAAGCTTTGAAGTTTCATTAGGTCCCATTTATTTATTTTTGTTTTTATTTCCATTTCTCTAGGAGCTGGTTCAAAAAGGATCTTGCTGTGATTTATGTCATACAGTGTTCTGCTTATGTTTTCCTCTAAGAGTTTGATAGTGTCTGGCCTTACATTTAGGTCTTTAATCCATTTTGAGTTTATTTTTGTGTATGGTGTTAGGGAGTGTTCTAATTTCATACTTTTACATGTAGCTGTCCAGTTTTCCCAGCACCACTTATTGAAGAGGCTGTCTTTTCTCCAGTCTATATGTTTGCCTCCTTTATCAAAGATAAGGTGACCATATGTGCGTGGGTTTATCTCTGGGCTTTCTATCCCATTCCATTGATCTATGTTTCTGTTTTTGTGCCAATACCATACTGTCTTGATTACTGTAGCTTTGTTTGTTCTTATTTCTCTAGTTGCTTTAGGTGTAAGGTTAGATTGTTTATTTGAGATTTTTCTTGTTTCTTGAGGTAAGATTGTGTTGCTATAAACTTCCCACTTAGAACTGCTTTTACTTTATCCCATAGGTTTTGGATCATTGTGTTTTCATTTTCATTTGTCTCTAGGTATTTTTTGATTTCCTCTTTGATTTCTGCAATGATCCATTGGTTGTTCAGTAACATTGTTTAACCTCCACGTGTTTGTGTTTTTTACAATTTTTTCCCTGTAATTGTTATTTTTAAATTAGTTTTTATAGTAGTATGGTTGCTTTACAATGTTGTGTTAGCCTCCACTGCACAACAAAATGAATCAGCCATACACATACAGATATCCCCTCCCTTTTGGACTTCCCTCCCATTTAGGTTACCACAGTGCACTAGATGAGTTCCCTGTGCTTTACAGCATGTTCCCATCAGTCGTCCATTTTATACATAGTATCAATAATGTATATGTGTCACTCCCAGTCTGCCAGTTTCTCCTATCCCACCTCTTTCCCCTTGGTATCCATACATTTGTTCTCTACATTTGTGTGTCTATTTCTGCTTTGCACCTGAGATCATCTACACCATTTTTCTAGATTCCACATTTATGCGTTATTATACAATATTTCCTTTTCTCTTTCTGACCTACCTCTCTCTGTATGACACTCTATAGGTCCATCCACGTCTCTACAAATGACTCCATTTTGTTCCTTTTTATGGCTGAGTAATATTCCATTATATATATGTACCACATCTTCTTTATTCATTCCTCTGTTGAAGGACATTTAGGTTGCTTCCATGTCATGGCTATTGTAAATATTGCTGATATGAACACTGGGGTGCATGTGTTTTTTTGAATTATGACAGCCTCTTCAGGCTGTCTTCACACAGCCAACCCTGGTCCTTTCCTTGAGTCTGACTTCTGAAGCCTGAGATTCAGTACCCAGTCCCCACCCACACTGACAGATGAGCATCTCGGGCTGGGGAGTACAGGGCAACAGTGCCGACCTTCTGTGAGGGTTACTGTTCATTTTGCCTTCCTCAAACTGGTTGCTGCACTCTCCTACTAGGCTCTGAAGCTCCCCTTCCATCAAGGCTGATCTCCTGCCAGTGAGGGGACTTTCCAGAGTGTGGGAAACTTTCCTCCTTTACAGCTACCTCCCTGAGGCTAGGTCCCATCCTGATTCCTTTCTTTTTCTTTTTCCTTTCTTGCTCTTTTGGAAGTCTGAGTTCTTCTGCTGGTGTTTAGTGGATGTTCTGTGTGAATCATTCCACTTGTAGATGTATTTTTAATGTTTTTATGGGAGAAAGTGAGCTCCAATTCCTATCTTTTGCCATCTTGATCCCATCTCTCACTGAGGTTTCTTATAACGGCATTTTAAAATTATTTATTAGGTAGATTGCAGATTTCCAAGTCTTTGGGATTGATAACTGCAAGACTTTGGTGATCTTTTAGTGGTGTTACATTACTTTGATTTTTAAAAATGTTCCTGGGGATTTGTGCTGCTCTCTTTACTTTTGAAGTAGCATCCACCTGCTCCAGCATTTACTAATTGTCTTCAGGAGAGAAACACCTTCTTTATCCCTCTAGAATTAGAGACTCTGAGGCTTTCTCAGACCTTCTATGGATAAACCTGTATCATGCTTCTTATTACATCTTTTGGCAGAATTCTTGAGATTATATGCCCTCTTTTGATCTTGCAACACATTAAGCTGGTTGCTGACAGTCCCCCTTTTCTTCTCCTAAGGGTGGTATTAACACAGAAATTTATGGTCTGTCTCTGGCCTGCAGATGTGAGCCAACATTCTGTGTGTGTTCCCAAGCTGTCTGCCAAAGCTTGCTCTCACTGTCTTGGTTGGGAGCACACACAGTGAGCTGGCCACAGTTTGGGGATTTGTGTTGGTAAGGTGTGCAGAGCACTGAGGGTGCCCACTGGCCAGTTGGGTGGATCCATGGTTGAGGCATCCCTATTGATTCATGGCTGGTCTTCTTGATGGAGTCTGTGATACAGCTAATAGAATCTGCACCACATTAATGCCTTCCAAGAATCCTATCTGCTACCTTTTCCCACCCCCCACTCATGCAACTCATAATTCAGCACTCTGGATGGGGCAAGAAAACAACGGGCCTTTTTGGCAGCATGCTGCACAGTTTGAGAAGCTACATGCTAACTCACATATTCTCACTTGCCCCTGCAGGAGAAATCATTGGCCAGGAAGGTCTCTCTTGGCCTTAAGTTGTGCAGTCTTGGGGGAGGCATGATGTTGGAAAGGGAAACTATTCCTTTTACCTTGTCCAATGCATCCAAACTCATATATATTTATATTGCTCCAAAAGTGTGCTGGTACTTCTCTGCTAGAAACCTGAATATCCACACAAAAGCTCTCTTGTTCATGAATGATTGTCTAAAACAGTATTTTCCAGGTGTACCTGTGCTGTAGCCAAGAGGGTATGGAGCTGGTTAACAGATGACCACAAGGTCCAGAGGTGGGATTTAGGCCTCTATGCCTATTAACCCATGCAAAAATGGGTGAGATTCCTCCTGGGCCCCTTGATGTATGTTGCTGGATCCCACAGCTCCCACAAAGACACCTTTGTCTGTGAATGAAGGCAAATTGTTGTTGAAGGGGGACATAATGAAGCACATCTTATTCAACCATAATGCTGATGTAACTCCTCACTGAAATATATTCAAGGCAAATTGAGTAACTCAACCTGAGCTTCCTTTACTTTGCTTTTATCTATTCATTGTTCTTGAAACCTCAACCAGGAGGTCACCAGGAATCTCACATTCCTCACTCATTAAGGGAAGAAGTCCTAGAGAGAGAAAAAAGCTCTCCTGAGACAGATTCTCACATGAAAAAATGATTAGGTTCTTTGCCCCTCCTCTATAAAACCACCCACACTTTATTCACCCAGGTCAGAGTTTCTTCCCATGCTGGAAAAAGACAAGAACAAGTCAGGGAGCTGTTTCCCTTGCTCTTCAACTCCAGGAGTTCTCATACTTTGCCTCGTATTATTATTAATTGGAAAACATTTTTAAATTCCCATGCTCAGGACTAAAAAGTATTCAGTAAATAGTGTTTCTGGGCATCAGTATTTTAAAAAGATCTCCAGGTTATTCAAATTTGCTGTCAAATTGAGAATAAGTACACTTGCCCTACTTAGTGGGGAAAAAAAGTGCATGTGAGTCCCCTGAAAATATTGTTAAAATGCAGTTTCTGATTCAGGAGGCCTGAGTTATGCCTAAAAGTCTGAAATCTGAACACAATTCAGGGACATAGACTACACTGAGACTACTAAGGTCCTCTTTTACACTCAAGTAAATAAAAATGGGTGACAAAAAAAATCTTACAAGAGGTGACTGGAAGTGAAAATATCTGTACAATATATGACATTGAGAGGATCTCATTATCATGAAGAAACTAACCAAATATCATTTCCAGTGATTTTTTAATAAGCAAAATATGTAAGATGAAGACAATATCCTCCATTATGGTTTTCAGTAGAACTCTCAGACACAAAAATTCTAGTTTCAAGAAAGGCTCAGCTTAAAAAATACAGGTGTCTATTTTATGCAGAGTTTCCCAAATTCCAGTCACTTGCATGCTGAATAAAATAAATTTTAATTAATTAATAACTTCCTACTGACATTATAGTTTAATATTTTCCAATGTGTTGACTCAGTTTCTTATTAATTTAATAATATTTTTCTTTATTTTCTTTTTTTATTGAGATATAGTTGACATACAGTACTGTAGAAGTTGGAGGTATGCAGCATAATGACTTGACATATATTGTGAAAGTATTAGCAAACAATTAAAAATTTTTCTAATTTACTAATTAGTTTATATGACAGTTTGGTAACCTCCATTTAAAACATAAGTTAAATTTATGTAATTCATAAAATTACATGAAATGGGCTTTGAAACCTCCAATATTATTTGGTGTTCTGAAATTTTTGCATAAACCACAGCTATGGGAGTGCTGATTTATTGATTCATGAGACAAATTCTGCTCTTTGCTTCTTTCTCTTACTGGAAGCTGACTTGTTAGACTGAAGGCTGCCTTCCCTGCCATGGAGGTGGGGGGCGTCTCTCCTCAGAGGAGGAGACCAGAGGTCCTCATGGAGAACATGGATGGGGGCATGAATCAGTGTCAATCAGATTCCTCTAAGATGTGAAACATCTGACTTGTAGTTGTAGGCTTCTCAGGAGGATGAAATGAAAGAGTTGTTCTGATCCTGGAGCACCTCCCTGCATCCTTGTCCCATCTCATGAAGACAATTCTGAAGGGTTGGTCTGGAACATGCATAGATGGTGGGGGCTCTGGGACAGTGCAGGCCTGGATTGGCCTCAGGTGAGGTGAGTTGAGTAGAGGCTGGTAGTCAATGCCTAGCATTGGGGCAGGTGTCCTTATGGTCATTTGGTGTGTCTGTTTATATCCAAGTCCAATTGTACAGGGAAGAGAATGGAGATGATGGACAACTCCACAGATCAGGTCTCTGAGTATCCTCAGAGGATAAAAATGACCTGAGTCTTAGTTTTTCTTGAGGTGGGGGGGAGGTTGGGGGAGGTTCTAGCAAGTCTGGATGGAGACTCAAGCAGAGCTCTTTTCTGGTGCCTCAGTTTGGAGTCCTGGCCACATTTATGTCTGACAGGCTCTGGTCTCAGCATTGAGTCTACTTCAGGACACTTGAGTTGTTCCTTGTGGTTGAGGATATGGTCCAAACCAAATGTCTTGGTCGCAAGCTGGGGAACATCATAGATACTAGGCCTGTTGTCTACCAGCATGGCAATGATGTTTGAGCATTGGCGAATGTGCTTGGGTGCAGGTTGTGAGGTAATAATGATATCCTTATCCTGTCCTTTATCTGGTCCACAATTTGAGAGCAAAGAGATCAATACAGATCTCTTGATGTAAGGCTATGCCAGGCAGCCTCATATCAGGTGTGTTGAGTGGTGGATGATCTGTGAAAACAAGTTCCTTGACAAATTTTTTATTAAATGTGTGGACAGTAATTGGCTTGGAAGAATGCTGTGGGAGAAGACACCACATATATAAAATATATTTGAATTGCCTCTCAATCAAGAGAAAAAAAATAGATGTGACCAAATAAAAATGTTTGAAACACATGAAATTAAATTTCTCTGTAAAATAAATAAAAATGTTTATTTTACGTATGAAGAGGCACCCAACCTCAATGATGGTCAGGGGAAAATACATTACAATGTCAATGTAATACGTTTCCCCCCCCATTATATTGGAAACTTGAAGTGCCTTTGTAGTATCTCTTGTTAAAATCAGTGGGAAGAAGCCCTTTGATATACTCTTGCAGGGAGTATACATGACTAATGTCCTTTTTAAGGCAGATTGTCCTGTCTGTTGCTTCTTCAGATTCTGGGCTTTAGGGGTTATGTGGGGCTGATATTTTTGTGATGACCTTGATATTTGCTGTGTCCTTGAGCCTCTGGTCAGTCTCCTTCAGGCATTGATCATTTGATTTCCTGAAGTAGAAGAAAAAAGGCAAAAATTTCATATAGACTCAGAGAAAAAAGTTCTTCATATACATATTTCTCCATGTGGGGATGAGACAGAATACTACTTGACCACTAAATAACACCCCACAATCTTCTGCCCTTCCCCCAATTAATGCTCATTTTGTGTACATGTCAATACACTATCTAATTCTGCGTTTTTTGTTTTCAGTCAAATATTTGTTTCTGAAAAATTACCCTCTTGACACATGTATCTCTAGGTCATTGGGTCTCATTGTTGTTTATTTACATAGATACAATGCTGAATATTTCCCTCTCCCTTGTGATGCTGCTATGAATAATTTTGGGCACATCTCTTTGTCATTATAAATAGAATGTGAGGAGTAGAACTTCTGTTGCATCATTTCTGTGCATCTTCAAGTTTACTCCATCTTACCATTTTGTCTGTCTTCCAAAATGGTTAAATCCATCCCACCACCACTAACCCTGGAGGAGAGTCTCCATTTTCCCACCTCAACACCCCTCTCATTAATGTCCACATTTTTATGAATTGTATGTATGTTATTGTCGATTTTATTTGCAATTTTTGATTACTAATGGTGCTGTTTATAATGCAATATATTGCCCACCACCTGAGGTTACTTCTCTGTAAATTGCCTGGTCATAGTCATAATTCTATTATTTGTGAGTAATTTTCAACTGTTTATAAAATTTTATTAAAAAAATTTATTCCAGACCTTATTTTGTTCTATGTGATGGGCATTTACAATATATCCTTCTGGGGCTTCCCTGGTGGCGCAGTGGTTGAGAATCTGCCTGCCAATGCAGGGGACATGGGTTCAAGCCCTGGTGTGGGAAGATCCCACATGCCACGGAGCAACTAGGCCCGTGAGGCACAATTACTGAGCCTGCGCGTCTGGAGCCTGTGCTCCGCAACAAGAGAGGCCGCGATAGTGAGAGGCCCGCGCACCGCGATGAAGAGTGGCCCCCGCTTGCCGCAACTAGAGAAAGCCCTCGCACAGAAATGAAGACCCAACACAGCCATAAATAAATAAATAAAATTAAAAAACAAAAACAAAAACAATATATCCTTCGGTTTTAAATATTAAACTTCTATTTTGAGACAGAATTTACTATTTTTAATATGTCAGAGTATTAATCTACTCCTTTGTAGTTTGTATTTTTATCTTCCTAAATACATTTTCTCCTGCTCTGAAATCATACAGTGTTCATTTAAAATTTTTCATTGAATATTTTCATGTTTTCAAATTTCATTCTTATTATTTGATCCATCTAGCATTCATTTATATAAATAATTTAATGTAGAAATATATTAAAGTTTTATGCATTCATGATTATTTGCTATTCCATTATTTCCTTACTGATTAGGATCACTTTATATATTTCAGCATTTATTATATATGAATGCCTGTTTAAGGGCTACGTATTCTATTTCATGAATCTTAGGGTTAATGTTATTCCATCATCACCTTTTTTTCATTACTATTTTGTTACAACAGATCACAGTATATGGTAGGGTGAGTTCCTTATACTATTTCTACAAATTTTTCTTTCCTGTTTTTGGCCCTCTGCTTTTGTTAATTTTTCAAAAATCTGGTCATTTTCCAGAAAAATTCATGGATATGTTTGATTGGAACTGATTGAATCACACATTGGTTTGGAGAGAATTATTTATCACTTTTCCTAAATAGGGATTTGGGTCACTCTCTACTTTTTTAATGTTTATGTCTTCTAGAAATATAATTTTCTTCGTAATGCTTGGCACAGCTCTTCTGAGATTTATTCTTAAAACACTTAAATATGATGCTAAATAATATTTTAATGAGTTGGAAATATATATGATTTTCATGGATGGATCTTACACCCCACAATTCTGTTGAAATATCCTGTTCTCACAGGTTTTGTATCATTTTTCCTTAGATTTGCCATGTAGACCATCACATCTGCCAATAATGAAAGCACTTGCTTGTGACTTCCAAAATTACATGTTGTACTGTTTTTATTCCACAGAACACTGGCTGAGTCTGCCAGAACAATATTAATGAGAAATGATGATTTGGGGCTCATTTATATGTTTATCTGTGTTTAAGAAGCACTAAATTTCACCATGAAGATTCATGTCTTCAATAAGGTTTTATTACAGGGAATACATAGTATTCTAGCAGTTTGTTTTCTTTTCCTTTCACAATAATTGTGTTTACTTATATCAAATTTTTAAATTTTGCCTGTAATAATTTAATCATATTTTTCCCCTTCAAATGAATACATGACTATTACATTAATAAATTTTATGCTACAATAGTATAACAATTCCACATATGTCTTTTCTGGAGAGGTATTTTTTTCTATGTGTAAATATTTGAAGTATTCTCAAAATGTATTTACCTTTAAAAATTGATAATTGACATATAATGTTTTATTAGTTTTAGGCATAAAATATAAAGGTTCGAAATATGTATATATTGCAAAATGATTACCACAACGTTTATATATTTTGTCCCCTTTTCCCCATTTTGCTCACCCCTCACAACCTGCCTCTGGCAATCACCAATCTGTTCTATCTATGATTTCAGGTTTTGTGTTTTTTTTTTTTTAAAGATTCCAATAATAAGTGAGATGATACAATATTTGTCTTTCTCTGACTTATTTTACTTAGCATAATGTCCTCAAATTCCATCCATGTTGTTGCAAATGGCAAGATTTCCTTCTTTTTTATGGCCAGATGATATTCCTGTGTGCGTGTGTGTAGGATTTTCTTTAATTATTCATCCATTGATGGGTACTTAGGTTGTGTTCTTGTCTTGTCTGTTGTAAGTAATGCAGCAATAAACACAGGAGTATAGATATATTTTTGAAATAGTGACTTTACTACTTTGGCATAAATACCCAGATGTGGAATTGCTCGGTCATATGATAATTCTATTTTTAAATGTTTGAGAAACCTCCATGCTGTTCTCCATAGTGGCTGCACCAACTTACATTCCCACCAACAGTGCACAAGAGTTTCCTTTCTCCATATTCTTGCCAAAATTTATTATTTCTTGTCTCCTTGATCACAGTCATTCTAACAAGTGTGAGGTGATCTCATTGTGGTTTTAAATTGCATTTCATTTAGTGGTTAGTGATGTAGAGGACCTTTTCATGTATCTGTTGGCCATTTGTAGGTCTTCTTTGGGGAAAATGTGTATTCAGATCCTCTGCCCATTTTTAAATTGGAATGCTTGGTTTTTCTTTTTCTATTGAGTTGTATGAGTTCTATCTATTCGTCTGTTCACAGACACATATTATTTCCATATCTTTGCTATTATGAATAATTCTTCAATAAACACGAGGGTACAGACATTTCTTAAAGATACTGATTTCATTTTCTTTGCATATATATACAGAAGTGGGATTTCTGAATTAAATGGTAATTCTATTTTTAACATTTTGAAGAATGTCAATAAATACTGTTTTCCACAGTGGCTGTGCCAATTTACATTCTCACCAACAGTGTACAAGGGCACCTTTTTTTCTTCTACATCTTTGACAACATTTATCTTTTGTGTTTTTGATAATAGCCTTCCTAACCAGTGTGAGGTGATATCTCATTGTGATTTTTAACTTGCATTTCCTTATTAATCAGTGATGTTGAGCACCTTTTCATATGCCTGTTTGACATTTGTATGTCTTATTTTTTTATTGGAGTAAGTTGATCTACAATGTTGTGTTAGTTTCTGCTGTACATCAAAGTGAGTCAGTTATACATATATCCACTCTTTTTTAGATTTTATTCCCATGTAGGTCATTACAGAGTATTGAATAGAGTTCCCTGTGCTATACAGTAGGTTCTTAATAGTTATCTATTTTATATATAATAGTGTGTATATGCCAATCCCAATAACCCAAATTATCCCTCCCTCCCTTTCCCCCTTGGTAACCATAAGTTTGTTTTCTATATCTGTGACTCAATTTCTGTTTTGTAAATAGATTCACTTGTACCATTTTTTTTAGATTCCACATATAAGTGATATCATATGATATTTGTCTTTCTCTGTCTGACTTACTTCACTCAGTATGACAATCTCTATGTCCCTCCATGTCACTGCAAATGGCATTCTTTCATTCTTTTATATGGCTGAGTAATATTCCATTGTATATATGTACCACATCTTCTTTATCTGTTCATCCATCGATGGACATTTAGGTTGCTTCTCTGTCATGGTTATTGTAAATAGTGCTGCAATGAACACTGAGATGCATGTATCCTTTTGAATTATGGTTTTCTCCAGGTATATGCCCAGGAATGGGATTGCTGGATCATATGGTAACTATATTTTTAGATTTTTAAGGAATCTCCATACTGTTTTCCAGAGTGGCTGTACCAATTTACATTCCCACCAACAGTGTAGGAGGGTTCCCCTTTCTCCACACCCTCTCCAGCATTTATTGTTTATAGATTTTTTGTGATGGCCATTCTAGCCAGTGTGAGGTGATACCTCATTGTAGTCTTGATTTGCATTTCTCTAATAATTAGTGATGTTGAGTATTTTCATGTGCCTCTTGTCCATCTGTATTTCTTCTTAGGAGAAATGTCTATTTAGATCTTCTGCCCATTTTTTTATTAGGTCTTAAATTTTTTTATTGAGCTGTATGAGCTGTTTGTATATTTTAGAGATTAATCCTTTGTCAGTTGCTTCATTGCAAATAATTTCTACCATTCTGTGCATTGTCTTTTTGTTTTGTTGATGGTTTCCTTTGCTGTGCAAAAGCTTTTCACTCCTATTTATTTAATTTTTGTTTTTCTTTTCATTACTCTAGGAGGTGGATAAAAAAAAGATATTGCTGTGATTTATGTCAGAGTGTTTTGCCTATGTTTTCCTTTAAGAGTTTTATAGTATCCAACCTTACATTAGGTCTTTTTTTTTTTTTTTTTAATTTTATTTATTTATTTATTTATTTATTTATTTATGGCTGTGTTGGGTCTTCGTTTCTGTGCGAGGGCTTTCTCTAGTTGCGGCAAGTGGGGGCCACTCTTCATCGCGGTGCGCGGGCCTCTCATTATCAGGGCCTCTCTTGGTTGCGGAGCACAGGCTTCAGACGCGCAGGCTCAGTAGTTGTGGCTCACGGGCCTAGTTGCTCCGCGGCATGTGGGATCTTCCCAGACCAGGGCTCGAACCCGTGTCCCCTGCATTGGCAGGCAGACTCTCAACCACTGCGCCACCAGGGAAGCCCCTTACATTAGGTCTTTAATCAATTTTGAGTTTATTTTTGTGTATGGTGTTAGGGAGTGTTCTAATTTCATTCTTTTACACATAGCTGTCCAGTTTTCCCTGCACCACTCATTGAAGAGACTGTCTTTTCTCCATTGTATATCTTGTCTCTTTTGTCATAGATTACTTGACCATAAGTGTGTAGATTTATCTCTGAGCTTTCTATCCTGTTCCACTGATCTATATTTCTGTTTTTGTGCCAGCACCATACTATTTTGATTAGTGTAGCTTTGTAGTGCAGTCTGAGGTCAGGGAGCCTGACTCCTCCAGCTCCATTTTTCTTTCTCAAGATTGCCTTGGCTATTCGGGGTCCTTGGTGTTTCCACACAAATTGTAAAAATTTTTGTTCTAATTCTGTGAAAAATGCTATTGGTAATTCGATAGGGATAGCATTGAATATGTAGATTACTTTGAGTAGTATAGTGGTTTTGGATATATTGATTCTTCCAATCCAAAAACATGATAATGTCTCAATCTGTTTGCATCATCTTTGATTTCTTTCATCAGTATCTTATAGTTTTCTGAATATAGGTCTTTTGCTTCCTTAGGTAGGTTTATTTCTAGGTATTTTATTCTTTTTGATGCCATGGTAAATGGGATTGTTTCCTTAATTTTTCTTTCTCATATTTCATTGTTAGTGTTTAGGAATGCAAGAGATTTCTGTGTATTAATTTTGTATCCTGTAACATTACCAAGTTCATTGATGAGCTCTACTAGTCTTCTGGTAGCATCTTTAGGATTTTCTATGTCTAGTATCATGTTATCTGCAAACAGTGAAACTTTTACTTCTTCTTTTCCAATTTGGATTCCATTTATTTCTTTTTATTCTCTGATTGCTGTAGCTAGGACTTCCAGACCTGTGTTGAATAATAGTGGCAAGAGTGGACATCCTTGTCTTGTTCTTGATCTTAGTGGAAATGCTTTCAGTTTTTCACTGTTGAGAATGATGTTTGCTGTGGCTTTGTTGTGTATGGCCTTTATTCTGTTGAGGTTGCCCACTTTCTGGATAGGTTTTTTTCTTTTATCATAAATACTTGTTGAATTTTGTCAAAAGCATTTTCTGCATCTATTGAGATGATCATATGGTTTTTATTCTTCAGTTTGTTAATGTGGTGTATCACATTGATTGATTTACATATGTTGAAGAATCCTTGCATCCCTGGGGGAAATCCCTCTTGATCATGGTGTATGATCCTTTTAATGTGTTGTTGGATTCTGTTTGCTAGTATTTTGTTGAGGATTTTTGCATCTATGTTCATCTGAGATATTGGACTGTAATTTTCTTTTTTTGTGATATTTTTGTCTGGTTTTGGTATCAGCGTGATGGTGTCCTCTTAGAATGAGCTTGGGAGTGTGCCTTCCTCTGTAATTTTTTGGAATAGTTTTAGAAGGATCGATGTTAACTCTTCTCTAAACGTTTGATAGAATTCACCTGTGAAGCCATCTGGTCCTGGACTTTTGTTTGTTGGAAGTTTTAAAATCACAGTTTCAATTTCAGTAGTTGTGATCGGTCTGTTCATGTTTTCTATTTATTTCTGGTTCAGTCTTAGAAGGTTGTAGCTTTCTAAGAATTTGTCCATTTCTTCTAGGTTGTCCATTTTATTGGCATATAGTTGCTTGTAGTAGTCTCTTATGATCCTTTGTATTTCTGTGGTGTCAGTTGTAACTTCTCCTTTTTCATTTCTAATTTTATTGATTTGAGTCCTCTCCCTTTTTTTCTTTTTTCTTTTTAATTTAATTTAATTTATTTTTGGCTGTGTTGGGTCTTTGTTGCTGTGCGTGGGTTTTCTCTAGTTGTGGAAAGTGGGGGCTACTCTTCATTGTGCTGTGCAGGCTTCTCATTGTGGTGGCTTCTCTTGTTGCAGAGCATGGGCTCTAGGCATGTGGGCTTCAGTGGTTGTGCTCGGGGGCTCAGTAGTTGTGGCTCACAGGCTCTAGAGTGCAGGCTCAGTAGTTGTGGTGCACGGGCTTAGTTGCTCTGCGGCATGTGGGATCTTCCTGGACCAGAGCTTGAACCTGTGTCCCCATTGACAGGCGGATTCTTAACCACTGCACCACCAGGGAAGCCCCCCTTTTTTTCTTGATGAATCTGGCTAAAGGTTTATCATTTTTGTTTATCTTCTCAAAGAACCAGCTTTTGGTTTCATTGATCTTTGCTATTGTTTTCTACATCTCTATTGCATTTATTTCTGCTCTGATCTTTATGATTTCTTTCCTTCTACTAACTTTAGGTTTTGTTTGTTCTTCTTTCTCTAGTTGCTTTAGGTGTAAGGTTAGGTTGTTTACTTGAGATTTTTATTATTTCCTGAGGTAAAATTGTATTGCTATAAACTTCCATCTTAGAACTGCTTTTGCTGTATCCCATAGGTTTTGGATTGTTGTGTTTTCATTGCCATTTGTCTCTAGGTATGTTTTGATTTCCTCTTTGATTTCTTCAGTGATCCACTGGTTGTTTGTAACATATTGTTTAGCCTCCATGTGTTTGTGTTTTTTTTACAGTTTTTTTTTCCTGTAATTGATTTCTAATCTCGTAGTGTTGTGGTCGGAAAAGATGCTTGATATGATTTCATTTTTCCTATATTTACTGAGGCTTGATTTGTGACCCAAGATGTGATCTATCCTGGAAATTGTTCCATGTGCACTTGAGAAGAAAGTGTATGCTGTTGGTTTTGGATGGAATGCTCTGTCAGTATCAGTTAAGTCCATCTGGTCTAATGTATCATTTAAGGCCTGTGTTTCCTTATTGATTTTCTGTCTGGGTAATCTGTCCATTGGTGAAAGTGGGGTGTGAAAGTCCCCCACTATTATTGTGTTACTGTTGATTTCTCCCTTTATGGTTGTTAGTATTTGCCTTATATATTGAGGTGCTCCTATGTTGGGTGCATATATATTTCCAATTGTTATATCTTCTTCTTGGATTGATCCCTTGATCATTATTTGGTGTCCTTCCTTGTTTCTTGTAACAGTCTTTATTTTAAAGTTTATTTTGTCTGATATAAGTATTGTTATTCCAGTTTTCTTTTGATTTCCATTTGCATGGAATGTCTTTTTCCATCCCCTCACTTTCAGTCTGTACGTGTCCCTAGGTCTGAAGTGGGTCTCTTGTAGACAGCATTTATATGGGTCTTGTTTTTGTATCCATTCAGCCAGTCTATGACTTTTGGTTGGAGCATTTAATCTATTTTCATTTAAGGTTATTATCAGTATGTATGTTCCTATTCCCATTTTCTTAATTGTTTTGGGTTTGTTTTTGTAGATCTTTTTTCTTCTCTTCCTCTTTTGTTCTCTTCTCTTGTGGTTTGATGACAGTCTTTAGTGTTGTGTTTGAATTCCTTTTTCTTTTTTGGGTTTGCTGTTCCCAAGAAGTTTTGATTGAGTCGTCCATATATGTACAAGGGTGTTTTAAGTTGTTGGTCTCTTTCCCGACTAGAGAAGTTCCTTTAACCTTTGTTGTAAGACTGGTTTGGTGCTGTTGAATTCTCTTAGGTTTTGCTTGTCCATAAAGCTTTTGATTTCTCCTTCAAGTCTGAATGAGAGCCTTGCTGGGTAGAGTATTCTTGGTTGTACATTTTTCCCTTTTATCACTTGAAATATATTGTGTCACTCCCTTATGGCCTGCAGAGTTTCTGCTGAAAATTCAGCTGATAACCTTATGGGGATTCATTTGTATATTATCTGTTGCTTTTCCCTTGTTGCTTTTAATATCTTTTCTTTGTCTTTAATTTTTGTCAGTTTAATTGATATGTGTCTTGGTGAGTTCCTCCTTGGGTTTATCCTGTATGGAATTATCTGTACTGCTGCACTTGAGTGTTTCCTTTCTCATGTTGGGGAAGCTTTCAGCTGTAATATTTTCAAATATTTTCACAGGCCTTTTCTCTTTCCCCTTTCCTTCTGGTACCCCTATAATGTGAATGTTGGTGTGATTAATATTGTCCCAGAGGTCTCTGGTCCTAATTTATTTTCATTCTTTTTTCTTTATTCTGTTCTGTGGCAGTGATTTCCACCATGTGTCTTCCACCTAACTTACTCATTCTTCAGGGAATTCCCTGGTGGTCCAGTGGTTAAGACTTTGCCTTCCAACGCAGGGGGTTCAGGTTCAATCCCTGGTCGGGGAGCTAAGATCCCACATGCCTTGGGGCCAAAAAACCAAAACATAAAACAGAAGCAATATTGTAACAAGTTCAATAAAGACTTTAAAAATGTCCACATAAAAAAAAATCTTAAAAAAATAACGTATTCATTCTTTTGCCTCAATTATTCTGCTATTGATTCCTTCTAGTCTATTTTTCAGTCCAGTTACCGTATTGTTCATCTCTGTTTGTTCTTAAATCTTCTAGTTCCTTGTGAAACATTTCTTGTTTCTTCTCATCTGTGTCTCCACTCTTTTTCTGAGATTTTAGATCATCTTTACTCTCATTACTCTGAATATTTTTTCAGGTAGATTGCCTATCTCTTCTTCATTTAGTTGTTCTTTAGGGTTTTCGTCTTGTTCCTTTGTTTGCAACATGTTTCTCTGTCATCTCATTTTGTCCAACTTTCTGTGTTTGTGGTCTCCTTTCCACAGGCTGCAGGATTATAGTTCCTCTTGCTTCTGGTCTCTGCCCCCCTGGCAGGTGAAGTTGGTCCAGGGGCTTGTGTAAACTTCCTGGTGGGAGGGACTGATGCCTTCCCTCTTGTGAGTGGAGCTGGGTCTTGTCCCTCTCCTGGGCAGCGCTGTGTCAAGGTGTGTCTTGAGGTGGCTGTGAGCTTAGTATGACTTTGGGCAGCCTTTCTTCTGATGGGTGGGGCTGTGTTCCTTTCTTGGTGGTTGTTTGCCCTGAGAATTTCCAGCTCTGGAGCCTGCAGGTTGTTGGGTGGTGTTGGGTCTTGGTGCTGAAATGTGGATCCTTGGGAGCTCTCACTCTGATTGATATTCCCTGGTACTTCCACTACCAGTGTCGTTGCCCTCACAGTGAGCAAGAGTTGACCTTAGCCTCCCCAGGAGACCCACCAAGACCCCTAGGCATGTGTAACGCAGGTTCCTATGGTGGTACTGCTTTGTGCTGGGTCCCAGTGTCTGTGAGACCTTGTGTGCGCCCTCCAAGAGTGGAGTCTCTGTTTTCCCCAACCCCATGGAGCTCCTGCACTCAATTACTGCTGGCCTTCAAGGCTAAATGCTCTGGGGGTTCTTCTGCCCAATGCCAGATGCACAGACTGTCTTGGAGCACTATTTTATGTGGAAAGTCCCTGTGTAGCCAGTGTGGGTTTAATAGTTTTTGGTGTGAGAGTTGTTCTTAGTATAGATGTCTGCCAACTCTTTCCTCAGGGTATGCTGGCTATTATCCCCTTTATAGGAGGTGTGACTGACGTTGTGGTGATCAGAGCCTGCACTGGATATTGAGCAGGGCCTCCCATTTGCTCTGTGGTTGTCACTGCCCTGTCAGAGGTGGGGTCTTCTCCCTAGTTGTTGGAGTAGAGATCCCCAGATCTGTTTCTTAGCTGTGTTTCTGATCTGCAGTGCAAGGTAGGTGGGATTGGAGCACTCCCACTGGGAGAGAAGCCACTGAGTATTTCTCCTCTGGAGCTGTTCACCTGTGGGTGTGCTCTGTGGTGTCACCTTTCACCCACTGTGCAAGCTCTCAGATTACACTGTTGTTGGCACAGCTCTTGGCCCCACGTTAACTGTGGGTATGCTGGCAATTGGCCCTGGTGTCTCTCAGATGTTGTTTTCACCAGGCCTCCAGCATAGATCCACAGAAGTCAGGTCCCAGGATTGCAGTAATCATTGATCTGGACCCACTGTGGGTGCTATAGGGCAGTTCTGACTCTAGCCTGGCCCAACCCCCATATGTGTGTGCCCACAAAGTCTACAGCTGCTAAAGCTAGGCCCATCTTGGCTGCAGGAGCACTCCTTGTCCATTCAGATGTTCTGTAGGTGTTGAGTTTACAAGGCCATTTGTGCGGGTGTCAATTCGTGATTTGTGTAGCTGCAAGGAGCGATTTCAGCTTTTCTTCCTTAGTTTCACAGCCCCTGGGGCTCAGCTGTGGTTTCAGCCCCACCTCTGCATGGGGGCCACCCACAGGCATCTGCTCCCAAAGCTACCATGGAGCACAAGATTCCACCCCAGTGAGGAGAGGGTGTGGAGGCAGCATGGTGGCTGGGGTCACAGGAACCCTGGTGGTAATGAGTGTATGGTGGAGCTGGCAGCCATGGGGATGAGAGAGCCAGCCCTGGTGGGGGTCCTTCCTAGTGCCCAGTCCCAGATGTGAGAGAACCGCCCTGGTGGGGGCCCTTCCTAGTTGCCAGGGAGGCAGGGGCCGGCACGTGGGGAGAGAAGCTGCAAAGGTGGCTCTGCCCCTGTGTGTCACTTAACAATGGCGCTTTGCTTCCATGGCAGTCCAGATTTCCTCCATAAGCATTTCTGGTTGTGGATTTCCTCACTCTCGTCCCCTCAGGCTGTCTCCTTGTAGCCAACAGCAGTCCTCTCCCCAGGCTTGCTCTCCAAACCCCATGTTCCAGCCCCCAGTCCCCATCTGCACTGGGGACACATGTCTCAGGCTGGGGTGCACAGGGCCGTAGCACAGACTGTCTATGTAGGTCTCACTCTGCCCTGCCTGCCATGGACCAGTTGCTGCACTCTCTTCTGATAGCTCCTGAAGCTCCCCTTCTGTCTCAACTGATCTCCTCGCCAGTAAGGGTACTTCCCCAGAGGCAGAAACCTCTCCTCTCCTTCAGCTCCCCTTTCCAGAGGTGCCGTTCCCATCCCACTTCCTCTCCTCCTCTTTTTCCCTTCTTCTTTCTCTCTTCCTACCCAGTTACATGGGGACCTTTCTTGTCCCTTTAGGTGTCCAAGGTCCTCTTCTAGTGTTCAGCCAGGGCTCTGTAAGAATTGTTCCATTTGTAGATGTATTCTTTTTTTTTTTTAAACCTTATTTCTGTTTTGAATTTTGGTTTGTTGGCTATGATTGGGAGGCTTTTTATTTATTTATTTATTTATTTATGGCTGTGTTGGGTCTTCGTTTCTGTGCGAGGGTGTTCTCTAGTTGTGTCAAGTGGGGGCCACTCTTCATCGTGGTGCATGGGCCTCTCACTATCATGGCCTCTCTTGCTGCGGAGCACAGGCTCCAGACACACAGGCTCAGTAATTGTGGCTCACGGGGCTAGTTGCTCCGCGGCATGTGGGATCTTCCCAGACCAGGGCTCGAACCCATGTCCCCTGCATTGGCAGGCAGATTCTCAACTACTGCGCCACCAGGGAAGCCCCTGTAGCTGTATTCTTGATGTATTTGTGGGGAGAGATGAACTCCACATCCTCCTACTCCTCCTCCATCTTGACCACCCTTCCCCCCATATGTCTTCTTTTGAGAAATGTCTATTCAGGTTCTTTGTCTATTTAAAAGATCAGGTTATTTGTTGTGTTTGTTTCTATTGAGTTGTTTGAGTGTATTATATATTTTATATATTAGATATGTTTTTCAAATATTTCTTCCCATTTTGTAGGTACTCTCTTCTCCCTGTAAATGGTTTCCTTTGCTGTTCAAACCTTTATAGTTTAAAGGGGTTATTTTTCAGAAAAAATTTTGCTTTTCTTGCTTGTGCTTTTGGGGTCATATCCAAAAATCCATTGCCCATACCACTGTCAAGAAGTTTCCCCCCGCCCTCATTTGTTCTTCCAGTAATTTTACAGTTTCAGATCTTATATTTCTCTAAACCACTTTGAATTAATTTTTGTATATAATATGATATACAGGTCTAATTTCTTCCTTTTGCTTGTGAATATTCAGTTTCCCACTAATTTATTGAAGAGGGTATCCTTTCTTCATGTATGTTCCTGGCACTTTTGTCAAAGATAAGTTGACTGTAAATGTGTAGATTTGTTTGAGGTATTTCATTCAGTTGTTCTATTTGTTCATTTTTATGCTACTACCATACTGCTTTGATTACTATACTTGGTAGTATAGTTTGAAAGTAGGAAGTGTGATGCCTTCAGCTTTGCTTTTGTGCTCAAGATTGTTTTGGATATTTGGGGTCTTTTGTGATTTCATATGAATTTTAAGACTTCTTCTATTTTCTGAGAAAAATGCCCTTGGAATATTGATATGGATTATATTAAATCTGTAGATTGCTTTGGGTAATATAGACATTTTTAACAGTATTAATTTATTCAATCCGTTAACATGGGTTATCTTTCTATTTATTTGTGCCTTCTTCAAACTCTTTCATCAATATTTTATAGTTCTCAGTGTACAGATCTTTCACATTCTTGGTTGAATCTATTCCTAAGTATTTTATTCTTTTTGATGCTATTGTAAATGGAATTTTTTTGTTAACTTTTTCTGATAGTTTCTGTTGTTAGTGTATAGAACCACAAATGACTTTTGTATGTTGATTTTATATCCTGCAACTTTATCAGTTTAAAAGTTTTTGGGGGTGGCATTTTTAGGGTTTTCTAGATATAAGAATATGTCATCTGCAAATGGAGGAAATTTAGCTTTACTTTTATGATTTGGGTTTATTTTATTTATTTCTCTTGCCTGTTTGCTCTGGCTAGGAATTCCAGTACTATGTTGAATAGAAGTGGCAAGAATAGGTAAACTTGTCTTGCTCTAAATCTTAGAAGAGAAGATTTCAGAATTCATAATTCAATATGTTGTTAGCTTTGGGCTTGTCATATGACTTTTAATGTGTTGAGGTATACTCCTTCTATAACTAATTCTTGACAGTCTATCATGAAAGGAAGTTGGATTTTGTCAAATGATTTTTCTGTATCTATTAATATGATCATATATTCTCTTTATTCTCTTAATGTGATGTATCACATTTATTGATTTGCATATGTTGAGCTATCCTTGCATCCAGGCATAAATCCCACTTGATCATGGTGAATGACCCTTTTAATGTGCTATTGAATTTAGTTTGCCAGTATTTTGAGTCTTTTTCCTCTATGTTTTTCAGGGATATTGACCTGTACTTTTCTCATACTGCCCTTGTCTGGTTTTGATATTGGGGTAATGCCTCATAAGATTATTTGAAAGTGTTCCTCCTTCTTTAATTTTTTGGAAGTATTTGAAAAGTATTGGCTTTTTAAAAAAACATCTTTATTGGAGTATAATTGCTTTACAATGTTGTGTTAGTTTCTACTGTATAACAAAGTGAATCATATATCTATATCTATCTATCTATCTATATATATATATCTCCATCCATATCCCCTACCTCTTGCATCTCCCTCCCACCCTCCCTATCCCACCACTCTGGTGGTCACAAAGCACTGAGCTGATCTCCCTGTGCTATGCAGCTGCTTCCCACTAGCTATCTATTTTACATTTGGTAGTGTATATATGTCAGTGTTACTCTCTCACTTCATCTCAGCTTACACTTCCCCCTCCCTGTGTAGTCAAGTCCATTCTCTATGTCTGCTTCTTTATTCCTGTCCTGCCCCTAGGTTCATCAGAACCTTTTTATTTTATTCCATTTTTTAAATGGAAGCATTATTATTTATTTATCTATGACACCTTAAGTAACTTTTGAAAAATTTAAGAGGATGAAAATAGAAGGCATTTTGAAAATTCTTACAACCCTTCAAAGCATTATGTTCAAGGTTATATTTGAGCCTCTCTTTGTATTTACTTTTCTTTCTTTTTCTTTTTTTTCTTTTTAATTTGATCCTGCCACGCATGTGTGAGCCATGTGATGAGGCTTTCTCCCTCAGCTCACCAGTGTCTTTTTTTTTTTTAACATCTTTATTGGAGTATAATTGCTTTACAATGGTGTGTTAGTTTCTGCTTTATAACAAAGTGAATCAGCTATACATATACATATATCCTCATATCTCTTCCTTCTTGCGTCTCCCTCCCTCCCACTCTCCCTACCCCACCCCTCTAGGTGGTCAAAAAGCACCGAGCTGAGCTCCCTGTGCTATGCAGCTGCTTCCCACTAGCTATTGATTCTACATTTGGTAGTGTATATATGTCCATGCCACTCTCTCACTTTGTCCCAATTTACCCTTCCTCCTCCCCATGTCCTCAAGTCCATTCTCTAGTAGGTCGGCATCTTTATTCCCGTCCTGCTCCCTAGGTTCTTCATAACCACTTTTTTCTTTTTCTAGATTCCATATATATGTGTTAGCATACGGTATTTGTTTTTCTCTTTCTGACTTACTTCACTCTGTATAACAGACTCTAGGTCCATCCACCTCACTACAAATAACTCAATTTCGTCTCTTTTTATGGCTGAGTAATATTCCATTGTATATATGTGCCACATCTTCTTTATCCATTCATCTGTCAGTGGACACTTAGGTTGCTTCCGTGTCCTGGCTATTGTAAATAGAGTTGCAATGAACACTGTGGTACATGACTCTTTTTGAATTATGGTTTTCTCAGGGTATATGCCCAGTAGTGGGATTGCTGGGTCATATGGTAGTTCTATTTTTAGTTTTTTAAGGAACCTCCATACTGTTCTCCATAGTGGCTGTATCAATTTACATTCCCACCAACAGTGTAGGAGGGTTCTCTTTTCTCCACACCCTCTCCAGCATTTATTATTTGTAGATGTTTTGATGATGGCCATTCTGACCGGTGTGAGGTAATACCTCATTGCAGTTTTGATTTGCATTTCTCTAATGATTAGTGATGTTGAGCATCCTTTCATGTGTTTGTTGGCAATCTGTATATCTTCTTTGAAGAAATGTTTATTTAGGTCTTCTGCCCATTTTTGGATTGGGTTGTTTGTTTTTTTGATATTGAGCTGCATGAGCTGCTTGTATATTTTGGAAATTACTCCTTTGTCAGTTGGTTCGTTTGCAAATATTTTCTCCCATTCTGAGGGTTGTCTTTTCATCTTGTTTATGGTTTCCTTTGCTGTGCAAAAAGCTTTTACGTTTCATTAGGTCTAGGAGGTGGGTCGTTTTTATTTCCATTTCCATTTCTCTAGAAGGTGGGTCAAAAAGGATCTTGCTGTGATTTATGTCAAAGAGTGTTCTTCCTATGTTTTCCTCTAAGAGTTTTATAGTGTCTGGTCTTACATTTAGGTCATTAATCCATTTTGAGTTTATTTTTGTGTATGGTGTTAGGGAGTGTTCTAATTTCAGTCTTTTACATGTAGCTGTCCAGTTTTCCCAGCACCACTTATTGAAGAGGCTGTCTTTTCTCCACTGTATATTCTTGCCTCCTTTAACAAAGATAAGGTGACCATATGTGTGTGGGTTTATCTCTGGGCTTTCTATCCTGTTCCATTGATCTATATTTCTGTTTTTGTGCCAGTACCATACTGTTTTGATTAGTGTAACTTTGTAGTATAGTCTGAAGTCAAGGAGTCTGATTCCTCCCGCTCTGTTTTTGTTTCTCAAGATTGCTTCAGCTATTCAGGGTCTTTTGTGTTTCCAAACACACTTTGAAATTTTTTGTTCTAGTTCTGTGAAAAATGCCATTGGTAGTTTGATAGGGATTGCATTGAATCTGTAGATTGCTTTGGGTAGTATAGTCATTTTCACAATGTTGATTATTCCAATTCAAGAACATGGTATATCTCTCCATCTGTTTGTATTGTCTTTAATTTCTTTCATCAGTGTCTTATAATTTTCTGCATACAGGTCTTCTGTCTCCTTAGGTAGGTTTATTCCTAGGTATTTTATTCTTTTTGTTGCAATGGTAAATGGGAGTGTTTCCTTAATTTCTCTTTCAGATTTTTCATCATTAGCATATAAGAATGCAAGAGGTTTCTGTGCATTAATTTTGTATCCTGCTGCTTTCCCAAATTCATTGATTAGCTCTAGTAGTTTTCTGGTAGCATCTTTAGGATTCTCTATGTATAGTATCATGTCATCTGCAAACAGTGACAGTTTTACTTCTTCTTTTATAATTTGGATTCCATTTATTTCTTTTCCTTCTCTGATTGCTGTGGCTAAAACTTCCAAAACTATGTTGAATAATAGCAGTGAGAGTGGGCATCCTTGTCTTGTTCCTGAACTTAGAGGAAATGGATTCAGTTTTTCACCATTGAGGATGATGTTGGCTGTGAGTTTGTCATATATGGCCTTTATTATATTGAGGTAGGTTCCCTCTATGCCTACTCTCTGGAGAGTTTTTTTTTTTTATCATAAATGGGTGTTGATTTTGTCAAAAGCTTTTTCTGCATCTATTAAGATTATCATATGTTTTTTTTTTTAGACAGCATATATATGGGTCTTGTTTTTGTATCCATTCAGCTAGTCTGTGTCTTTTGGTTGGAGCATTTAATCCATTTACAGTTAAGGTAATTTTTGATATGTACGTTCCTGTTACCATTTTCTTAATTGTTTTGGGTTTGTTTTTGTAGGTCTTTTCCTTGTCTTGTGTTTCCTGTCTAGAGAAGTTCCTTTAACATTTGTTGTAAAGCTGGTTTGGTGGGGCTAAATTCTTTTAACTTTTTCTTGTCTGTAAAGGTTTTAATTTCTCCATCAAATCTGAATGAGATCCATGCTGGGTAGAGTAATCTTGGTTGTAGGTTTTTCCCTTTCATCACTTTATGTCCTGCCACTCCCTTCTGGCTTGCAGAGTTTCTGCTGAAAGTTCAGCTGTTAACCTTATGGGAGTTCCCTTGTATGTTATTTGTTGCTTTTCCCTTGCATCTTTTTTTTTTTAATTTTTTTTCTTATTAGGCATCAATTTTATACACATCAGTGAATACATGTCAATCCCAATCGCCTAATTCAGCACAAAACCATCCCCACCCCACCGCAGTTTTCCCCCCTTGGTGTCCATATGTCCGTTCTCTACATCTGTGTCTCAACTTCTGCCCTGCAAACCGGCTCATCTGTACCATTTTTCTAGGTTCCACATACATGCGTTAATATACGATATTTGTTTTCCCTTTCTGACTTCACTCTGTATGACAGTCTCTAGATCCATCCACGTCTCAACAAATGACTCAATTTCGTTTCTTTTTAAGGCTGAGTAATATTCCATTGTATATATGTACCACAACTTCTTTATCCATTCGTCTGTTGATGGGCATTTAGGTTGCTTCCATGACCTGGCTATTGTAAATAGTGCTGCAATGAACATTCGGGTGCATGTGTCTTTTTGAATTACGGTTTTCTCTGGGTATATGCCCAGTAGTGGGATTGCTGGGTCATATGGTAATTCTATTTTTAGTTTTTTAAGGAACCTCCATATTGTTCTCCATAGTGGCTGTATCAACTTACATTCCCACCAACAGTGCAAGAGGGTTCCCTTTTCTCCACACCCTCTCCAGCATTTGTTGTTTGTAGATTTTCTGATGATGCCCATTCTAACTGGTGTGAGGTGATACCTCATTGTAGTTTTGATTTGCATTTCTCTAATAATTAGTGATGTTGAGCATCTTTTCATGTGCTTCGTGGCCGTCTGTATGTCTTCTTTGGAGAAATGTCTTTTTAGGTCTTCTGCCCATTTTTGGATTGGGGTGTTTGTTTCTTTAATATTGAGCTGAATGAGCTGCTTATATATTTTGGAGATTAATCCTTTGTCCGTTGATTCGTTTGCAAATATTTTCTCCCATTCTGAGGGTTGTCTTTTCGTCTTGTTTATGGTTTCCTTTGCTGTGCAAAAGCTTTGAAGTTTCATTAGGTCCCATTTGTTTATTTTTGTTTTTATTTCCATTACTCTAGGAGGTGGATCAAAAAAGATATTGCTGTGATTTATGTCAAAGAGTGTTCTTCCTATGTTTTCCTCTAAGAGTTTTATAGTGTCCAGTCTTACATTTAGGTCTTTAGTCCATTTTGAGTTTATTTTTGTGTATGGTGTTAGGGAGTATTCTAATTTCATTCTTTTACATGTAGCTGTCCAGTTTTCCCAGCACCACTTATTGAAGAGACTGTCTTTTCTCCATTGTATATCTTTGCCTCCTTTGTCATAGATTAGTTGACTATAGGTGCGTGGGTTTATCTCTGGGCTTTCTATCTTGTTCCATTGATCTATGTTTCTGTTTTTGTGCCAGTACCATATTGTCTTGATTACTGTAGCTTTGTAGTAGAGTCTGAAGTCAGGGAACCTGATTCCTCCAGCTCCGTTTTTTTCCCTCAAGACTGCTTTGACTATTCGGGGTCTTTTGTGTCTCCATACAAATTTTAAGATGATTTGTTCTAGTTCCGAAAAAATGCCATTGGTAATTTGATAGGGATTGCATTGAATCTGTAGATTGCTTTGGGTAGTATAGTCATTTTCACAATGTTGATTCTTCCAATCCAAGAACATGGTATATCTCTCCATCTGTTGGTATCATCTTTAATTTCTTTCATCAGTGTCTTATAGTTTTCTGCATACAGGTCTTTTGTCTCCCTAGGTAGGCTTATTCCTAGGTATTTTATTCTTTTTGTTGCAATGGTAAATGGGAGTGTTTCCATAAATTCTCTTTCAGATTTTTCATCATTAGTGTATAGGAATGCAAGAGATTTCTGTGCATTAATTTTGTATCCTGCAACTTTACCATATTCATTAATTAGCTCTAGCAGTTTTCTGGTGGCAGTTTTAGGATTCTCTATGTATAGTATCATGTCATCCGCAAACAGTGACAGTTTTACTTCTTCTTTTCCAATTTGTATTCCTTTTATTTCTTTTTCTTCTCTGATTGCCGTGGCTAGGACTTCCAGAATTATGTTGAATAATAGTGGTGAGAGTGGACATCCTTGTCTCATTCCTGATCTTAGAGGAAATGCTTTCAGTTTTTCACCATTTGAAAATGATGTTTGCTATGGGTTTGTCATATATGGCCTTTATTATGTAGAGGTAGGTTCCCTCTATGCCCACTTTCTGGAGAGTTTTTATCATAAATGGGTGTTGAATTTTGTCAAAAGCTTTTTCTGCATCGATTGAGATGACCATATGGTTTTTCTTCTTCAATTTGTTAATATGGTATATCACATTGATTGATTTGCGTATATTGAAGAATCCTTGCATCCCTGGGATAAATCCCACTGATCATGGTGTATGATCCTTTTAATGTGTTGTTGGATTCTGTTTGCTAGTATTTTGTTGAGGATTTTTACATCTATATTCATGAGTGATATTGGTCTGTAATTTTGTTTTTTTGTACTATCTTTGTCTGGTTTTGGTATCAGGGTGATGGTGGCCTCATAGAATGAGTTGGGGAGTGTTCCTTCCTCTGCAATTTTTTGGAAGAATTTGAGAAGGATAGGTGTTAGCTCTTCTCTAAATGTTTGATAGAATTCACCTGTGAAGCCATCTGGTCCTGGACTTTGTTTGTTGGAAGATATTTAATCACAGTTTCAATTTCATTGCTTGTGATTGGTCTGTTCATACTTTCTGTTTCTTCCTGGTTCAGTCTTGGAAGGTTATACCTTTCTAAGAATTTGTCCATTTCTTCCAGGTTGTCCATTTTATTGGCATAAAGTTGCTTGTAGTAGTCTCTTAGGATGCTTTGTATTTCTGCGGTGTCTGTTGTAACTTCTCCTTTTTCATTTCTGATTTTATTGATTTGAGTCCTCTCCCTCTTTTTCTTGATGAGTCTGGCTAATGGCTTATCAATTTTGTTTATCTTCTCAAAGAACCAGCTGTTAGTTTTATTGATCTTTGCTATTGTCTTCTTTGTTTCTATTTCATTTATTTCTGCTCTGATCTTTATGATTTCTTTCCTTCTGCTAACTTTGGGTTTTGTTTGTTCTTCTTTCTGTAGTTCCTTTAGGTGTAAGGTTAGATTGTTTACTTGAGATTTTTCTTGTTTCTTGAGGTAGGCTTGAATAGCTATAAACTTCCCTCTTGGAACTGCTTTTGTTGCATCCCATAGGTTTTGGGTCGTCGTGTTTTCATTGTCATTTGTCTCTAGGTATTTTTTGAGTTCCTCTTTGATTTCTTCAGTGATCTCTTGGTTATTTAGTAACGTATTGTTTAGCCTCCATGTGTTTGTCTTTTTTACGTTTTTTTCCCCTGTAGTTCATTTCTAATCTCATAGCATTGTGGTCAGAAAAGATGCTTGATATGATTTCAATTTTCTTAAATTTACTGAGGCTTGATTTGTGACCCAAGATGTGATCTATCCTGGAGAATGTTCCATGCGCACTTGAGAAGAAAGTGTAATCTGCTGTTTTTGGATGGAATGTCCTATAAATATCAATTAAATCTATCTGGTCTATTGTGTCATTTAAAGCTTCTGTTTCCTTATTTATTTTCATTTTGGATGATCTGTCCATTGGTGTAAGTGAGGTGTTAAAGTCCCCCACTATTATTGTGTTACTGTCAATTTCCCCTTTTATAGCTGTTAGCAGTTGCCTTATGTATTGAGGTGCTCCTATGTTGGGTGCATATATATTTATAATTGTTATATCTTCTTCTTGGATTGATCCCTTGCTCATTATGTAGTGTCCTTCTTTGTCTCTTGTAACCTTCTTTACTTTAAAGTCTATTTTATCTGATATGAGTATAGCTACTCCAGCTTTCTTTTGATTTCCATTTGCATGGAATATCTTTTTCCATCCCCTCACTTTCAGTCTGTATGTGTCCCTAGGTCTAAAGTGGGTCTCTTGTAGACAGCATATATATGGGTCTTGTTTTTGTATCCATTCAGCAAGCCTGTGTCTTTTGGTTGGAGCATTTAATCCATTCACGTTTAAGGTAATTATCGATATGTATGTTCCTATTCCCATTTTCTTAAATATTTTGGGTTTGTTATTGTAGGTGTTTTCCTTCTCTTGTGTTTCTTGCCTAGAGAAGTTCCTTTAGCATTTGTTGTAGAGCTGGTTTGGTGGTGCTGAATTCTCTTAGCTTTTGCTTGTCTGTAAAGCTTTTGATTTCTCCATCAAATCTAAATGAGATCCTTGCCGGGTAGAGTAATCTTGGTTGTAGGTTCTTCCCTTTCATCACTTTTAGTATATCATGCCACTCCCTTCTGGCTTGTAGAGTTTCTGCTGAGAAATCAGCTGTTAACCTTATGGGAGTTCCCTTGTATGTTATTTGTCGTTTTTCCCTTGCTGCTTTCAATAATTTTTCTTTGTCTTTAATTTTTGCCATTTTGATTACTATGTGTCTCAGCGTGTTTCTCCTTGGATTTATCCTGTATGGGACTCTCTGCGCTTCCTGGACTTGGGTGGCTATTTCCTTTCCCATGTTAGGGAAGTTTTCGACTATAATCTCTTCAAATATTTTCTCTGGCCCTTTCTCTCTCTCTTCTCCTTCTGGGACCCCTATAATGCGAATGTTGTTGCGTTTAATGTTGTCCCAGAGGTCTCTTAGGCTGTCTTCATTTCTTTTCATTCTTTTTTCTTTATTCTGTTCCGCAGCAGTGAATTCCACCATTCTTTCTTCCAGGTCACTTATCCGTTCTTCTGCCTCAGTTATGCTGCTATTGATTCCTTCTAGTGTAGTTTTCATTTCAGTTATTGTATTGGTCATCTCTGTTTGTTTGTTAATTCTTCTAGTTCTTTGTTAATCATTTCTTGCATCTTCTCAATCTTTGCCTCCATTCTTATTCCGAGGTCCTGGATCATCTTCACTATCATTATTCTGAATTCTTTTTCTGGAAGGTTGCCTATCTCCACTTCACTTAGTTGTTTTTCTGGGGTTTTTTCTTGTTCCTTCATCTGGTATATAGCCCTCTGCCTTTTCATCTCGTCTATCTTTCTGTAACTGTGGGTTTTGGTCCACAGGCTGCAGGATTGTAGTTTTTCTTGCTTCTGCTGTCTGTCCTCTGGTGGTTGAGGCTATCTAAGAGGCTTGATGGGAGGCTCTGGTGGTGGGTAGAGCTGACTGTTGCTGTGGCAGACACTTCCCTTGCTTCTTTTAATATTTTTTCTTTGTATTTAATTTTTGATAGTTTGATTAATATGTGTCTTGGCATGTTTCTCCTTGGATTTATCCTGTATGGGACTCTCTGTGCTTCTTGGACTTGACTATTTCCTTTCCCATATTAGGGAAGTTTTCAACTATAATCTCTTCAAATATTTTTCAGAACCATTCTTTTTCTCTTTTTCTTCTGGGACCCCTATAATTTGAGTGGTGGTGCATTTAATGTTGTCCCAGAGGTCTCTGAGACTGTCCTCAGTTCTTTTCATTCTTTTTTCTTTATTCTGCTCTGCAGTAGTTATTTCCAGTATTTTATATTCCAGGTCAGTTATCTGTTCTTCTGTCTCAGTTATTCTGCTTTTGATTCCTTCTAGAGTATTTTTAATTTCATTTATTATGTTGTTCATCATTGTTTCTTTAGTTCTTTAGTTCATCATCTTTAGTTCTTCTAGGTCCTTTTGAAACGTTTCTTGTATTTTCTCCATTTATTTCGATGATTTTGGATCATCTTTACTATCATTACTTTGAATTCTTTTTCAGGTAGACTGCCTATTTCCTCTTCATTTGTTTGGTCTGGTGGGTTTTTACCTTGCTCCTTCATCTGCTGTGTATTTCTCTGTGTTCTCATTTTGTTTAACTTACTGTGTTTGGGGTCTCCTTTTCGCAGGCTGCAGGTTCATAATTCCCATTGTTTTTGGTGTCTGCCCCCAGTGGGTAAGGTTGGTTCAATGACTTGTGTAGGCTTCCTGGTGGAGGGGACTGGTGCCTCTGTTCTGGTGGGCAGGGCCACGTCTGGTGGTGTGTTTTGGGGTGTCTGTGAACTTATTATGATTTTAGGCAGCCTCTCTGCTAATGGGTGGGTTTGTGTTCCTGTCTTGCTAGTCGTTTCTCATGGGGTATCCAGCACTGGAGCTTGCTGGCCGTTGGGTGCAGATGGGTCTTAGCACTGAGACGGAGATCTCCGGGAGAGCTTTTGCCTTTTGATATAATGTGGGGCCGGGTGATTGCTGGTGGTCCAATGTCCTGAATTCAGCTCTCCCACCTCAGAGGCTCAGGCCTGACACCAGGCCACAGCACAAGACCCTGTCAGCCACATGGCTCAGAAGAAAAGGGAGAAAAAACGAAAGAAAAATAATAATTATTATTATAAAGAAAAATTAAAGGAATTATTAAAATAAGAAAAAATTTAAAAATTATTAAAGTAAAAATATTAAAAAGTAATAATAAAAAAATGAAGAAAGCAACCAAATCAATAAACAAATCCACCAATGATAACAAGTGCTAAAAACTATACTAATATAAACATAAAATCAGAAACAAGTCAGTCACAGAGAGAAAACCCCAAGTCTACAGTTGCTCCCAAAGTCCACTGCCTTAATTTTGGGATGATTCATTGTCTATTCAGGTATTCCACAGATGCAGGGTACATTGAGTTGATTGTGGGAATTTAATCCACTGCTCCTGAGGCTGCTGGGAGAAATTTCCTTTCTCTTCTTTGTTCGCACAGCTCCTGGGGTTCAGATTTGGTTTTGGCCACACCTCTCCGTGTAGGTCGCCCTCACGCATCTGTTCCCACCCAGACAGGATGGGGTTAAATCAGCAGCTGATTAGGGGGCTCTGGCTTACTCAGGCCGGGGGGAGGGAGGGGTACGGAATGGGGTGCGCCTCCGGTGGCAGAGGCTGGCATGACGTTGCAACAGCCTGAAGCGCACTGTGTGTCCTCCCAGGGAAGTTGTCCCTCGATCACGGGACCTTGGCAGTGGCAGGCTGCACAGGCTCTGGGGGTGGGGGGCGGTGGTGCAGATAGTGACTTGTGCTTGCACACAGGCTTCTTAGTGTCTGCCATAGCAGCCTTAGCACTTCATGCCTGTCTCTGGTGTCTGCGCTGATAGCCGTGGCTTGTGCCCATCTCTGGATTTTGTGTAGGTGGTACTCTGAATCCCCTCTCCTCATGCACCCTGAAACAATGGTCTCTTGCCTCTTAGGCAGGTCCAGGCTTTTCCCCGGACTCCCTCCCGGCTACCTCTGGCACACTAGCCCCCTTCAGGCTGTGTTCACGCAGCCAACCCCAGTCCTCTTCCTGGGGTCTGACCTCCGAAGCCCAAGCCTCAGCTCCCAGCCCCTACCTGCCCCGGCAGGTGAGCAGACAAGCCTCTTGGGCTGGTGAGTGCTGGTCGGCACTGATGCTCTGTGCGGGAATCTCTCCGCTTTACTGCACTCTCCTCTGTGGCTCTGAAGCTTCCTCCCCGCCCACCCTGTCTCTGCCTGTGAAGGGGCTTCCTAGTGTGTGGAAACTTTTCCTCCTTCACAGCTCCCTCCCCAAAGTTCAGGTCCCGTCCCTATTCTTTTGTCTCTGTTTTTTCTTTTGCCCTACCCAGGTATGTGGGGAGTTTCTTGCCTTTTGGGAAGTCTGAGGTCTTCTGCCAGCGTTCAGTAGGTGTTCTGTAGTTGTTCCACATGTAGATGTATTTCTGAGGTATTTGTGGGGAGGAAGGTGATCTCCATGTCTTACTCCTCCACCATCTTGAAGGTCTGGCCAAAAATACTGGCTTTAATTTCTCTTTAAATATTTGGTATCATTCACCAGTTAAACCACCTGGTACTCAGATTTTATATATTGAGAGGTTTTTCAATACTGTTTCATTCTCTTTACTCATTACTGGTCTGTTTAGATTTTCTATTTCTTAACTATTTAGTCTCAATAGGTTGCATATTTCTAGGAATTTGTCCATTTTTTCTAGGTAATCCCAGTTGTTTGCATATGATTGTTATTAGTTGTCTTTGTATTTTTGTGGCATCAGTGTAATGTCTCTATCTTTTATCTATAATCTGTCTTTTTCTTTTTTTTTAATGAAAGCTTATTTATTTATTTATCTATTTTTAGCTGTGTTGGGTCTTCGTTTCTGTGTGAGGGCTTTCTCTAGTTGCGGCGAGCGGGGGCCACTCTTCATCACGGTGCGTGGGCCTCTCACTATCGCGGCCTCTCTTGTTGCAGAGCACAAGCCCCAGACGCACAGGCTCAGTAGTTGTGGCACATGGGCCTAGTTGCTCCGCGGCATGTGGGATCTTCCCAGACCAGGGCGCGAACCCATGTCCCCTGCATTAGCAGGCAGATTCTCAACCACTGCACCACCAGGGAAGCCCCTCTTTTTCTTTTTCTAGCTAAAATTTGTCAATTTTGTTTATCTTTTCCCAAAAAACTCAATATTATTTATCTTTCTACTATTTTTGTAGTCTCTTACTTTTATCTCTATTACTTTTATTTTTAAAACAATTTATTGGAGTATACTTGCTTTACAGTATTGTGTTAGTTTATACTGTACAGAAAAGTGAATCAGCTATATGTATACATATATCCCCTCTTGTCACATTTAGTTCACCACAGAGCACTGAGTAGAGTTCCCTATGCTATACAGTAGGTTCTTATTAGTTATCTATTTTATACATAGTATCAACAGTTTATATATGTCAATCCCAATCTCTCAATTCATCCCACCACCACCCCCTTTCCCCCTTGGTATCCATACATTTGTCCTCTATGTCTGTGTCTCTATTTCTGCTTTGTAAATAAGATCATCTATACCATTTTTTCCCACACATATGCGTTTATAACTGCTCTAATCCTTATTATTTCATTCTGCCAACATTGGGCTTAGTTTGTTCTTTTTTAATTTTCTTTAGTTGTAAGGTTAGGTTGTGTAATTGAGAATATTTTTCCAGAGACAAAAGATTTTATTACTTACGGCACAGCAAGCATGAGAATAATATTGTATTGATTCTTCCTCCCTGCCTATTCTCACTGGATAACACAGAGGGATCCAGTTGGGTGCTATGCATGTACTCAGTTGTGTTACCCTGAGGAACACTGACTTTGAGAATTCCATTGCTTTTCAAGTGAGAGGTTAGCAAGCTTCCTGTTTGTCTGAGGGAGAGACATTACCTCTTTTCTCAAGGCTATTCATTACAAACACACTCCCAAGAAATGGCCCAGGTAAAATGGTGCCAGGGCATGAATTCTTTTCTTTTTTTAAATTGAAGAATAATCGACATACAATATTTTGTTAGTTTCAGGTGTACAACATAATGATTCAACATTTAAGTATATTACAAAATGATCACCATGATGAGTCTAGTAACCGTTTGTCCCCATCCAAAGTTACTGTAATATCTTGAACCATATTCTTTATGCTGTGTATTAAATTCTTGTCACTGTTTAATTTTATAACTGGAAATTTGTACTTCTTACGCCCCTTCACCTATCTTGCCCAATACCCACCCACCTCCCCTCTTACAAGCACCAATTTGTTCACTGTGTCTGTAAGACTGGTTTTGTTGTGTTTGTTTTTAGATTCCACATATAAATGATATTATGTGGTATTTGTCTTTTTCTATGTGACTTACTTCACTTAGCATATACTCTCTAGGTCTATCCATGTTGTCACAAATGGCAAGATTTCATCTTTTTATGGCTGATTTATATATATATGCCTGTCTATATGTGTATGTCTATGTGTATATATGTCTGTGTGTATATGTGTGTATGTCTATGCATATATATGTTTGTCTATATGTATGTATATGTGTATATGTATGCATGTCTGTGTATATATGTATGTATATGTCTGTGTACATATGTATATACATGTGTGTGTATATGTGTATTGTGTGTGTGTGTGTGTATATATATATCTCACCTTTTTATCCATTTATCTAACATTGAACATTTAGGTTGCTACCATATATTGGCTATTTTAAATAATGTTGCAATGAACATAGGGGTGTATATATCTCTTTAAATTAGTGTTTCATTTTGTTTTCTTTGGATAAATAACCAAAAGTGGAATTGCTAGATCATATAGCAGTTTTATTTTTTATGTTTTCGGTACCCTCCACACTGTTTTCAATAGAGGCTGCACTGATTTACATTCCCACTAGCAGTGCAGGTGAATTCTCTCTTCTCTACCTCCTCTGCAACACTTCTTAATTGTCATTTTCATGATAGCTATCCTGAGAACTGTAAGGTGATATCTTTTTGTGGTTTTGATTTACATTTCCCTGTTGATTAGTGATGCTGACCATGTTTCCATGTGCCTTTTGGCCATCTGTATTTTTATTTTTATTTTTTAGCAAAATATGTATTCAGCTCCTCTATGCAATTATTTTAATTTTATTTTTTAAAATTGTTTTATTTACAATATAATATTAGCTTCAGGTGTACAGAATAGTGATCCAGTATTTTTTACAGATTATACTTGACTAAATGTTATTATAAGATGGCTATAATTCTCTGTTCTATACAGTATATCTTTGTTGCTCATCTATTTTATACATAGTAGTTTGTACCTCTTAATCCTATATGCCTAATTTGCCCCACCCCCTTACCCCTCCCCACTGGTAATCACTAGTTTGTTTATATACCTGTGAGTCTGTTTCTATTTTGCATATACATTCGTTTGTATCATTTTTAGATTACACATATCACACAGTATTTGTCTTTCTCTGATTTACTTCATTAAGGACAGTACTCTCTAGGTCCATCCATGTTGCTGCAAATGGCAGAATTTCATTTGTTTATGGCTGTGTAATATTCCATCTGTATATGGAATATATATACCATATTTGTATTTTCCATTTGTTCATGGGAATTTGGGTTGCTTTCGTATCTTGGCCACTGTCAATAGTGCTGCTCTGAACATTTAGGGTTTATGTATCGTTTTGAATTGGTGTTTTCATCTTTTTTTTGAGTATGTGTCCAGGAGAGTTACTGATGGATCATATTGTAGTTCTATTTTAGCCTTTTGAGGAACCACCATACTATTTTCCATCGTGGCTGGAACAGTTTACAATCCTACCAACAGTGTACAGGGTTGACTTTTCTCCACATCTTCTCCAAAGTTTGTTATTTGTAGACATTTTTATGAGAGCTGTTTTGACAGGTGCGAGGTTGATGTCTCATTGTTTTGAATGGAACTTCTCTAATAATTAGTGATGTTGAGCATTTTTTCATGTGTCTGTATGGCTTCTTTTGAAAGATGTCTGTTCATATCTTCTGCCCATTATTGATTGTGTTGTTCTTTTTTGATATTGAGTTGTATGAGCCATTTATATATTTTGGATATTAACCCTTTCTCAGTCATATCATTTGCAAATATTTTCTCCCATTTTGTAGTTTGACTTTTTATTTTCTTGATGGTTTTCATTGCTGTGCAAAGACTCAAGTTACTTAGATCACATTTAGTTTTGCTTTTATTTCTTTTGCCTTACAAGATTAATCAAAAAAAAATTCCTACAATTTATGCCAAGGAGTGTTCAGCGTATGTTCTCTCCTAGGAGCTTTAGGGTTTGGGGTATTACATTTAGGTCCTTAATCCATTTGGAGTACTTTTGTGTATGGTGTGAGGAAATGTTCTAATCTCATTATTTTACCTGTAGTGCTTCAGTTTTCCCAGCACCACTTATTGAAGACACTGTCTTTTCTCCATTCTTGACTCCTTTGTAGTAGATTTATTGAACGTAAGTGTGTGGGATACTTTCAGGCCTCTATCCTATTCCATTGATCTCTACGTCTGTTTTTGTGATTATTGTAGCTTTGTAGTCAGGGAGCATGATATCTCCATCTTTGCTAAAGCAATCCTGATAAAAAAGAGCAATGAGGGTATTTTGTGGTTCTATATTTCTTTTAGGATTATTTGTTCTAGTTCTGTGAAAAATGTCATGGGTATTTTGATAGGGAGTGCTTTATATCTGTAGGTTGCTTGGAGTAGTATGGCTCTTTTTAACATATTAATTCTTCCAATCCAAGAGTATGAGTTATCTTTTCATTTATTAGTGTTATCTTCCATTTATTTCATCGATGTCTTATACTTTTCAGTATATAGATCTTTCACATCTGTGGTTAAATTTATTCCTAGGTCTTTTATTATTTTAATACAATCAATATTTTTCTTAATTCCTGATAGTTGTTCAATATCTAAGTGCTCTTGAATATTCAATTATTATTCCTAATACTGTATTTCAGTTTCATAGCATTGTGGCTGGAAAAGATACTTGATATGATTTTAATCTTCTTGGATTCTTGAAGCCTTGTTTTGTGGCTTAACATATGATCTATCCTAGGAAATGTTCTATGTACACTTAAGAAGAATGGACGTTTCACTGCTGTTGAGTGGAATGTACTATATACGTCTGTTAGGTTCACTTGATAGCGAGTGTAATGTTAAGCCCAGAGTTTCCTGATTGTATAGATCATCTAGGCTGAATATCAGTATTGAAAGTTGGGTAGTGAAGTTTCTTACCATTCTTATATTTCTGCACATTTCCCACTTCATATCTGTTAATATTTTCTTTCTGTATTTAGAGGCTCCAGTGCTGGATCCATACTTATTTATAACTGTCATTATTTCTTAATGCATTAATCCCTATATCATTATATAATAACCTTTGATTCTTTGAGAGGTTTGTCTTAAAGTCTATTTTGCCTGATACTAGACTATTCTGTAATTATCATTTGCATGGAGTATCTTATTTCCAATCTTTCAATTTTATCCTATCTATGGCCTAAAGTTAACACAGATTTCTTGTACACAGTATATAATTAACCTTGTTAAAAAATTCATTCAGGGCTTCCCTGGTGGCGCAGTGGTTGAGAATCTGCCTGCTAATGCAGGGGACACAGGTTCGAGCCCTGGTCTGGGAAGATCCCACATGCCACGGAGCAGCTGGGCCCGTGAGCCACAACTACTGAGCCTGCGCGTCTGGAGCCTGTGCCCCGCAACGGGAGGGGCTGCGATAGTGAAAGGCCCGCGCACCGCGATGAAGAGCGGTCCCTGCACCGCGATGAAGAGTGGCCCCCACTTGCCGTAACTAGAGAAAGCCCTCGCACGAACCGAAGACCCAACACAGCCAAAAATAAATAAATAAATAAATAAAGTAGCTATAAAATAAAAAAAAAAAAAAAATTCATTCAACCACAGTAGGGAGATTTTAAATTGAAGTATAGTTGATATATAGTATATTAGTGTCAGGGGTACAACATAGTGGTTTAACATTTTATAGATTATACTCCATTTGAGGTTATTACAAAATAATGACTCTATTTCCTTATGCTGTACAATACATCCTTGTTTATTCTGTACATGGGGGTACTGGATTAAGAGAAACAAGCCACTCTCTCTCTCTCCCCCTTCACTCTCCCAACTAGTTACCACTAATTTGTTCTCTGTGAGCCGATTTCTGTTTTGTTATATAAATTCCTTTGTTCTGACTTACATGTGGAATCTAAAAAATTGAATAGAGTATTTCACTAAGTATAATACACTCTAGGTCCATCCATGTTGTAGCACATGGCAGAATTTTTATCTTTAATGGCTGATTAATGTCCTATTATATACATATATATTTAATATATTTTACCCATTCATCTGTTGATAGTTTGCTGCCATATCTTGGCCATTGGAAATAATGCTGCTATAAATATTGGGGTGCATGTATCTTTTCAAATTGGTGTTTTCACTTTCTTTGGGTATATACCCACCAGTGGAATTGTTTCTTTTTTTTTTAACATCTTTATTGGAGTATAATTGCTTTACAATGTTGTGTTAGTTTCTGCTGTATAACAAAGTGAATCAGTTATATGTATACATATATCCTCATATCCCCTCCCTCTTGCGTCTCCTTCCCACTCTCCCTATCCCACCCCTCTAGGTGGTCACAAAGCACTGAGCTGATCTCCCTGTGTTGTGTGGCTGCTTCCCACTGGCTATCTATTTTACATTTGGTAGTGTATATATGTCATTGCTACTCTCACTTCGTCCTAGCTTACCCTTACCCTTCTCCCTCCTGGTGTCCTCAAGTCCATTCCTTACATCTGCATCTTTATTCCTGTTCTGCCCCTAGGTTCATCAGAACCTTTCTTTTTTTTTTTAGATTCCATGTATATGTGTTAGCATATGGTATTTGTTTTTCTCTTTCTGACTTACTTCACTCTGTATGACAGACTCTAGGTCCATCCACCTCACTACAAATAACTCAATTTCCTTTCTATTTATGGCTGAGTAATATGGAATTTTTCCTTAATACAGTAGGTCTCCTTTTAGTTTTTTGACAACCTCAGTAATATTTTCATAGTGGTTGCACCAATTTACAATCTCACCAACAGTGTACTAGGGTACCCTTTCCTCACAATCCCCACTAACATTTGTTATCTTTAGACTTTTTGATGAGAACCATTTTGACAGATGTGAGGTCATGTCTCATTGTCGTTTTGATTTGCATTTATCCAGTGATTAGTGATGTTTAGCATTTTTTCATTTGCCTGTTGGCTATCTGTATATCTTCTGTGGAAAAATGTCTATTAAGGGTCCATTTTTCATCATTTTTTGTTTTTTGATACTGAGTGGATGACCACTTTATATAATTTAGATATGAATCCCTTCTCCATCATATCCTTTGTGAATATTTTTCTCCCATTCTGTAGGCTATCTTTTCAATTTGTCTAACATTTCCTTTGCTCTGCAAAAGATTTTAATTAGGTCTCATTTGTTTCTTTTTCCTTTTATGTCTTTTTCCCTTAGGTGACAAATCCAAAGAAAGTGTTCCCATTTGTGACAAAGAGTGTTCAGCCTATGTTCTCTCCTAGGAGTTTTAGGATTTGAGGTATTCCATTTAGGTCCCTAATCATTTTGAGTTTGCTTTTGTGTATGGTGTGAGGAAATGTTCTAATCACATCATTTTATCTGTAGTGCTCCAGTATTCCTGGCACCACTTATTAAAGCGACTATTTTTCTCCATTGTATATTTGTGCTTCTTTGTAGTAGATTTGTTGACCATAGGTGTGCGGGTTCCTTTCTGGGCTCACTATACTATTTCATTGATCTACGTGTTTCTTTTGTGATTATTTTAGTTTTGTAGCCAGGAAGTGTGATATCTCCAGCTTTGGTGTTTTTTCTCAGGATTGCTTTAGCAATGTGGGTAATTTTTGGTTTTATATTTATTTTAGGGTTATTTGCTCTAGTTCTGTGGAAAATGTCATGGGTATTTTGAGAGGATTAATTTAAGTCTATAGGTTGCTTGGAATATTATGTGGCTCTCTGAAAAAATCTTAGTTATTCCAATCCAAGAGGATGGAATTGTTTATTTATTTGTGACATCTTCCATTACTTTCATCAATGTCTGTTTTTGTGGCAGTACAATATTATTTTGATTACTGCTACAAAAACAGACACATAGATCAATGAAATATAATAAAGAGCCTAGATAGGAACCCACATCCCTATGGTCAATAAATCTACTACAAAGGAGGAGAGAATATGCAATGGAGACAAGACAGTCCCTTCAATAACTGATGCTGATCAAACTGGAAAGCTATAGCTAAAAAAATGAGATTAGAACATTTTCTCACACTGCACACAAAAACAAACACAAAATGGATTATAGATCTAAATGTATTACCCCAAACAAATCTCCTAGGAGAGAACATAAGTAGAATGCTCTTTTGCAATAAATGGGAACACTTTCTTTTTTGGATCTGTCTCCTAATGGAAAAAGACATAAATATTCCATTGTATATTGGACCTAGACCTAGAGTCAGTCATACAGAGTGAAGTAAGTCAGAAAGAGAAAAACAAATACCGTATGCTAACACATATATATGGAGTCTAGAAAAAAAATGGTTCTGAAGAACCTAGGGACAGGAATAAAGATGCAGATGTAGAGAATGGACTTGAGGACATGGGGAAGGGGAAGGGGAAGGGTAAGCTGGGACGAAGTGAGAGAGTGGCATGGACATATATACACTACCAAATGTAAAACAGATAGCTAGTGGGAAGCAGCTGCATAGCACAGGGAGATCAGCTCAGCACTTTATGACCAACTAGAGGGAGGGGATATGGGGATATATGTATATGTATAGCTGATTCACTTTGTGATACCACAGAAACTAACACACCATTGTAAAGCAATTATACTCCAATAAAGGTGTTTAAAAAGACATAAAACAAAAATAAACCTAAATAAATTTAAAATCTTTTTCAGAGCAAAGGAAACATTAGACAAAATGAACGATAAAGGGTGAAAAATATACACAAAGGATATGATGGAGAAGGGATTAATATCCAAATTACATAAAGAGCTCATCCACTCAATATCAAAAAACAAAGGATGAAAAGATGAGGAGAAACACTTAAGAGACATTTTTCCACAGAAGATATACAGATAGGCAACAGGCACATGAAAAAATGCTAAATATCACTAATCACTAGATAAATGCAAATCAAAACCAGAATGAGACATCACCTCACATCTATCAAAATGGCTCTCATCAAAAAGTCTACAGATAACAAATGTTAATGAGGATTGTGAGAAAAGGGAACCCTAGTAGACTGTTGGTGGGATTGTAAACTGGTACAACCACAATGAAAATACTATGGAGGTCGTCAAAAAACTAAAAGGAAAACTACTGTATTAAGAAACATTCCACTGCTGGGTATATATGCAAAGAAAGTGAAAATACCAATCTGAAAATATGCATGCACCCCAATATTTATAGCAGCATTATTTCCAATGGCTAAGATATGGGAGCAAAATAAATGTCCATCAACAGATGAATGGATAAAGAAGCTGTGACATATATATATATATATATATATATATATATATATATATATATATATATATATATATATATATATATGGGTTTGTGTGTGTATAGATAGATATACATATTACTCAGCCTTAAAAAAATAAAAATTCTGCCACATGTAACAACATGGATGGGTGTAGAGTGTATTAAATTAGTGAAATAGTCAAAGACAAATACTCTATGTTGTGACTACATGTGGAATCTAAAAAATTAAAGGAATGTATACAACAAAATAGAAATTGACTCACAGGGAAAAAATTAGTGGTTACTAGTGGGGAGAGCAAAGGGGGAAGGGAGAGATAGTAGCTTCTTTGTCTTAATCCAATATCCTTATATATAAACAAACAAGGATGTACTGTACAACATAGGGAAATAGAGTCATTATTTTATAATAATTTTAAATTGAGTATAATCAATAAAAATGTTAAACCACTATGTTGTACCCCTGAAACTAATATATATCAACTATACTATATACTATAATATTATATATCAACTATACTTCAATTTTAAAAATCCCTACGGTGGCTGAATGGATTTTTTTTAAACAAGATCAATTATATACTGTGTGCAAGAGATCTGTGTTAACTTTAAGGCCACAGATAGAATAAAATTGAAAGATTGGAAAAAAGATATTCCATGCAAATGATATTTACCTGACTAATGTAATATCAGGCAAAATAGACTTTAAGTCAAACCTCTCTCAAAGAATCATGTTATTATATACTGATAAAGGGATTAATGCATCAAGAAATTATGACAATTATAAATAAGTATGTATCCAGCATTGGAGCCTTTAAACATAGAAAGAAAATATTAACAGATATGAAGGGGAAATGTGCAGAAATAAAATAATGGTAAGAAACTTCAATACCCAACTTTCAATATTGTATAGATCATCCAGACAGAATATCAATCAGGAAACTTTGGACTTCACATTACACACACTATCAAGTGAACTTAACAGACATATATAGTACATTCCATTCAACAGCAGCAAAATGTCTATTATTCTTAAGTGCACATAGAACATTTCCTAGGATAGATCATATCTTAAGCCACAAAACAAGGCTTCAAAAATCCAAGAAGATTAAATTCATATCAACTATCTTTTCCAACCACAATGGTATGAAACTGAAATTCAGTATTAGGAAGAATAACTGAATATTCAAGAGCACTTACTTAGAAATTGAACAACAAGCTCTTGAACAACCAATGCATACAAGAATAAATCAGGGCTTCCCTGGTGGCACAGTGGTTGAGAATCTGCCTGCCAATTCAGGGGACACGGGTTCGAGCCCTGGTCTGGGAAGATCCCACATGCCACGGAGCAACTAGGCCCGTGAGCCACAATTACTGAGCCTGCGCCTGTGGAGCCTGTGCTCTGCAACAAGAGAGGCCGCGATAGTGAGAGGCCCGCGCACCACGATGAAGAGTGGCCCCCACTTGCCACAACTAGAGAAAGCCCTCGCACAGAAATGAAGACCCAACACAGCCATAAATAAATAAGAATAAATCAAAAGGGAAATCAAACATTATCTTTTTTTTAAAGTAAATTAATTTTATTTATTTATTTTTGGCTGAGTTGGGTCTTCGTTGCTGTGTGTGGGCTTTCTCTAGTTGCAGCAAGCAGGGGCTACTCTTTGTTGAGGTGCACAGGCTTCTCACTGTGGTGGCTTCTTCTGCTGTAGAGCACGGGCTCTAGGTGCACGGGCTTCAGTAGTTGCGGCACACAGGCTCAGTAGTTGTGGTGCACGGGCTTAGTTGCTCCATGGCATGTGGGATCTTCTCAGACCAGGGCTCAAACCCGTGTTCCCTGAATTGGCAGACAGGTTCTTAAACACTGCGCCACCAGGGAAGCCCCAAACAATATCTTAAAGCAAACAAATGTGGAAACACAAAGTACTTAAACATATGGAATACAGTAAATACAATTCAGAGAGATGTGTTTACAGTGAGAGATGCATATATATGTGTGTGTGCATGCGTGTGTGTGTGTGTATATATATATATATATGTATATACAATTTTTTTTTTTTTTGGCTGCGTTGGGTCTTCATTGCTGTGCATGGGCTTTCTCTAGTTGCGGAGAGTGGGGGTTACTCTTCATTGCAGTGCACAGGCTTCTCATTGCAGTGGATTCTCTTGTAGTGGAGCACAGGCTCTAGGTGCACAGGCTTCAGTAGTTGTGGCTCGCGGGCTCTAGAGCGCAGGCTCAGTAGTTGTGGCGCACGGGCTTAGTTGCTCTGTGGCATGTGGGATCTTCCCAGACCAGGGCTCGAACCCATGTCCCCTGCATTGGCAGGCAGATTCTTAACCACTGCACCACCAGGGAAGCCCTGCATATATTTTTTAAAAGGGGAGAGGGGAGCCAGACGATGGAGTAAGGAAGATCCTGAGCTCACCTCCTCCCATGGGCACACCAGAATTACAGAGAAATTATCTTGGCGAATGCTCTGAAGACTAGCAGAGAAAATTTTCCACAACTCAAGCTGTAAAGAAGGAGAAACCACAAGGCAGGTAAGAGGATTAGAAACACAGTCTAGTTAGAATCCACACCTCCAGCACTCTGCCCCGTGATTTACAGACACCACAACTGCATAGGTCCTCCCCAAGGAGGGAAGGGTCTGAGCCCTACATCAGGCTGCCCAGCCCAGAGTTCCTGCATTGGGAAGGAAAGAACTCAGCAGGTCTGGCTTTGAAAACCTGCAGGGATTACTTTCAGGAGAGCTGGAGGCTAAAGGAAACTGAGATTCCGCTCCTAAAGGGCACATACCAAACCTCACATCTTCTCATCTCGGTGCAGAGCCAGTATTTTGAAAGACATCTGGGTCAGACCTACTTGCTAATCTCAGAAGGCACGAGGCAGCTTGGACTCCTGCTAGGGACTGAGACACTCACAGGCAACATTTTAGAATCTTCCCTCCATTTGATTAGTGTCAGGGGCCTGCCCCATTTACCACCATGTCTACAGCACTCCTGTCCAACAAGGCCTCACAAGCAAACACACTGGGGGCCTTCCCTACCCATGTGTGCACCTGGAGCAGACCCATAATGGAGGGCTGCCTTGCCTATGAGCACACCCACAGCAATCACATAATGCAGGACCACACAGACATTTAGACCAGGGTCCAATACAGCCTACCAGCTTGTCCACAGTAGTTGGCCCTTCTACAGCAGAAAGATGCATGCAGCCCACATAGGGGACATCCCTGCAGCATCTGGCTGTGCTGCCCAGAGGAGAATGTGCTGCTGGGCCCTGTAGGCCATCTCCTATATAAGGTCACTTCTCCAAGACTGAAAATGTAACAAGGTGAACCTAATCAATACAAATGCACAGAGGATCAGAAAACATAAGGAAATAGAAGACTATATTACAAATGAAGTAACTAGACACAATATCAGAAAAAGAACTAGACAAAATAGGGATAAGCACCCTACCTGAAAAAAAAAAAGTGTTCAAGGTAATGATTATCAAGATGCTCACCCACGTCAGGAGGACACAGTGAGAACTTCAACAAAGCGCAATAAAATGTAAAAAAGAACCAAAGAACTGAAATATACAATAACTGAGACTAAAACACACACACACACACACACACACACTACAGGGAAGCAACATTAGATTATATGATACAGAAGAACAGATTAGTCATCTGGAGGACAGAGTAGTGAAAATCACTAAAATTGAATAGCAAGAAGAAAAAAAAATTAAGATGATAGGTAAAGAGACCTCTTGGAAAACATCAAGAATGTTAACACTAGCATTATAGGGGTCCCAGAAAGAGGAGAAAGAGAGTAAGGGGCAGATAACTTATTTTATGAGAGGATATAACAACTGATAATTTTCCTAACCTGGGAAAGGAAACAGACATCAAGTCCCAGGAAACACAGAGTCCCAAAGAAGATGAAGACAGACAGATCCACACCAAGACACATTATAATTAAAGCATCAAAAATTAAAGACAAAGAGGGATTGTAGAAGCAATGAAATAAAAGTAACTGGTTAGGGACTTCCCTGGCAGTCCAGCGGTTAAGATTTCACCTTCCAATGCAGAAGGTGCGGGTTCGATCCCTGGTCAGAGAGCTAAGATCCCACATGCCTCGAGGCCAAAAACCAAAACATAAAATAGAAGCAATATTCTAACAAATTCAAGAAAGACTTTAAAAATGGTCCACATCGAAAAAATGTTTAAAAAAAAAAGTAACTGGTTATGTGCAAGGTATTTTCACAAGACTATCAGCTGACTTTTCAGCAGACTTTGCATACCAGAAAGGAATGACAATATATTTAATGGTCTAAAAGGAAAAAGGCCACAGCAAGAATACTGTACCAGCAAGATTATAATGCAGAATCAAAGGAGAGATCAAGCGTTTCCAGGCTAGCAAATGCTAAATGAGTTCATCACTAAGAAAGCATCCTTATAAGAAATGTTGAAGGAATTTATTGAAGCTTAAAAGAAGTATCACTAATTAGCAACAAGAAAACACACAAAAGTAAAAATCTCACTGGAAAAACGTATACATATTGTAAGGGGAGTAGATTGAACACTTATTAAGCTTCTGTAAAGAATAAAAGACACAAGTAGTATTTTTTTTGAAGAAAGAGAAGGCCCAAATAAATTAGAAATGAAAGAGAGACACCACAGAAATGCAAAGTAGCATAAGACATTTCTACAAACAATTACACACTAAAGAGTTGGACACCTGGAAGAAATGGATAAATTCCTAGAATTATAAATCTTCTAAGACTGAATCGGGAATAAATAAAAAACCTAAAAGATCAAATACTAGTAATGAAATTGGTAATCAAAAAACTCCCAATAAATAAAACCCCAGGACCAGGTAGCCTCACTGATAAATTCTACCAAATATTTAAATGAAAGTTAACATCTATCCTTCTCAAACTATTCCAAATAATTGAAGAAAGAATGTTTCCAAACTAATTTTCTGAGATCAGCATCAGCCATAGATGAAAACCAGATAAAGATACTACCAAAAAAAGTAGGTTACAGGCCTTATTCTTGATGAACAGATATGCAAAAATCCTCTGCAAAATATCAGCAAACTGAATTCAACAATACATTAAAAAAACCATACCCCATGATCCTGTGGGATTTATCTCAGCAATGCAGGTGTGATCCAATATATGCAAATCAATTAAGGGACACACCAGATTAGTATAACAAAGTATAAAATCAAATGATCATCTTCATAGCTCCAGCAAAAGCATTTGACAAAAATTCAACAAACTTCAAAATCTGATAAAGCTCTCAACAAAGTTGGTATAGAGGCAACATACTTTTATATAATAAAGGGCATATATGACAAAAACCACAGCTAACATCATACTCAATGATGAAAAGTTGAAGACATTTCCCCTAAGAACAGGAGCAAGAAAAGGATGACTGTTCTCACCACTTTTATTCAACATAGTATTAATAATCCTAGCCACAGCAAAAAGACAAAAATAAAAATTAAAAAGGGGATCTAGTTTGTAAAGGAACTAAAACTGTCACTGTTTGAACATGACACATAGAGAAAACCCTAAAGATTTCACCCACAAAGTATTAGCATGAATAAATTCAGTAAATTGGAAGTATACACAATTAATATACAGAAATCTGTTATTTTTTCCTGCACCAATAACAAACTATCAAAGGTATGAAGAAAAAATCATTATGATTGTATTAAAATAAAGACCTAGGAATAAATTTATCCACAGATGTGAAAGATTTATGCACTGAAAATTATAAGACATTGATGAAACAAATGGGAGATGACACAAATAAATGAAAAGATACCTTATGCTCTTGGATTGGAAGAATTAATTTTTTTAAATTAATTTTTTAAAAACAGCCATACTACTCCAAGCAACCTACAGATATAAAGCATTCCCTATCAAAATTACCCATGAGTGCTCACTTCCTATTTTAGCACATATACTAAAATAGGAAAGATAGAGAAGATTAGCATGGCCCCTGCACAAGGATGACATGCAAATTTGTGAAGCGTTCCATATTTTTTGGACAGCTACATGTAAAAGAATGAAATTAGAACACTCCCTAACACCATACACAAAAATAAACTCAAAATGGACTAAAGACCTAAATGCAAGGCCAGACACTATAAAACTCTTAGAGGAAAACATAGGCAGAACACTCTATGACATAAATCACAGCAAGATCCTTTTTGACCCACCTCCTAGAGAAATGGAAGTAAACACAAAAATAAACAAATGGGACCTAATGAAACTTAAAAGCTTTTGCACAGCAAAGGAAACCATAAACAAGACAAAATGACAACCCTCAGAATGGGAGAAAATATTTGCAAATGAAGCAACTGACAAAGGATTAATCTCCAAAATATACAAGCAGCTCATGCAGCTCAATATCAAAAAACAAACAACCCAATCCAGAAATGGGCAGAAGACCTAAATAGACATTTCTCCAAAGAAGACATACAGATTGCCAACAAACACATGAAAGGATGCTCAACATCACTAATCATTAAAGAAATGCAAATCAAAACTACAATGAGGTATCACCTCACACCAGTCAGAGTGGCCCTCATCAAAAATCTACAAACAATAAATGCTGGAGAGGGTGTGGAGAAAAGGGAACACTCTTGCACTGCTGGTGGGAATGGAAATTGATACAGCCACTATGGAGAACAGTATGGAGGTTCCTTAAAAAACTAAAAATAGAACTACCATATGACCCAGCAATCCCACTACTGGGCATATACCCTGAGAAAACCATAATTCAAAAAGAGGCATGTACCACAATGTTCATTGCAGCTCTATTTACAATAGCCAGGACATGGAAGCAACCTAAGTGTCCATCAACAGATGAATGGATAAAGAAGATGTGGCACATATATACAATGGAATATTACTCTGCCATAAAAAGAAATGAAATTGAGTTATTTGTGGTGAGGTGGATGGACCTAGAGTCTGTCATACAGAGTGAATAAGTCAGAGAAAAACAAATACCATATGCTAACACATATATATGGAATCTTAAAAAAAAAAAAAGGTTCTCAAGAACCTAGGGGCAGGACAGGAATAAAGATGCAGATGTAGAGAATGGACTTGAGGACACGGGGATGAAGTGAGAGAGTGGCATGGACACATATACACGACCAAATGTAAAATAGCTAGCTAGTGGGAAGCAGCCACATAGCACAGGGAGATCAGCTCGGTGCTTTGTGACCACCTAGAGGGGTGGGATAGGGAGGGTGGGAGGGAGGGAGATGCAAGAGGGAAGAGATATGGGAACATATGTATATGTATAACTGATTCACTTTGTTATAAAGCAGAAACTAACACACCATTGTAAAGCAATTATACTCCAATAAAGATGTTAAAAAAAAAAAGATCTAGTAAAGGGAATGATGATTCATGCCAAAAAAAAAAAAAAATTAGGGCTTCCCTGATGGCACAGTGGTTAAGAATCCACCTGCCAATGCAGGTGACACGGGTTCGAGCCCTGGTCTGGGAAGATCCCACATGCCGTGGAGCAACTAAGCCAGCGAGCCACAACCACTGAAGCCCATGCGCCTAGAACCTGTGTTCTGCAACAAGAGAAGCCACTGCAATGAGAAGCCCACGCACTGCAACGAAGAGTGGCCCCCGCTCACTGCAACTAGAGAAGAGCCCACACACAGCAACGAAGACCCAATGCAGTCCAAAATAAATAAATACCCATGACATTTTTCACAGAACCAGAACAAATAATCCTAAAAGTAATAGAGAACCACAAAATACCCACATTGCTTAAGCAATCCTGAGAAAAAAGACCAAAGGTGGAGATACCACACTCCCTGAATACAAAGCTACAATAATCACAAAAACAGACACAGAAATCAATGGAATAGAATAAAGAGCTCAGAAAGGAACCTGCACACTTATGGTCAATAAATCTACTACAAAGGAGTCAAGAATATACAATGGAGAAAAGACAGTCTCTTCAATAAGTGGTGTTTGGAAAACTGGAGAGTTACAAGGAAAATAATGAGATTAGAACATTTCCTCACACTGTACACAAAGACAAACTCAAAATGGATTAAGGACCTAAATGGAATACCTCAAACCCTAAAGCTCCTAGGAGAGAACATAGGCTGAAAACTCTTTGGCATAAATGGGAACACTTTCTTTTTTGGACCTGTCTCCTAAGGGAAAAAGACATAAAAGCAAAAATACACAAATGGAACCTAATTAAATTTAAAACCTTTTGCAGAGCAAAGGAAATGTTAGACACAATGAAAAGATAACCTACAGAATGGGAGAAACATATATGCCAAGGATATGATGGAGAAGGGGTTAGTATCCAAATTATATAAAGAGCTCATCCACTCAATATCAAAAAACAAACAAAAAAGGATGAAAAATGGAGAGAAACACTTAATAGACATTTTTCCACAGAAGATATACAGATAGCCAACAGGCACATGAAAAAATGCTACCCATCACTAATCATTGGATAAATGCAAATCAAAACCAGAATGAGACATCACCTCACATCTGTCAAGATGGCTCTCATCAAAAAGTCTAGGGCTTCCCTGATGGTGCAGTGGTTAAGAATGTGTCTGCCAATGCAGGGGACATGGGTTCGAGCTTTGGTCCAGGGAGATCCCACATGCCATGGAGCAACTAAGCCTGTGTGCCAAACTACTGAGCCTGCGCTCTAGAGCTCATGAGCCACAACTACTGAGCCTGCATGCCACAACTACTGAAGCCCATGCACCTAGAGCCCGTGCTCTGCAACAAGAGAAGCCACTGCAATGAGAAGCCCATGAACCGCAATGAAGAGTAGCCCTCACTCGCCGCAACTAGAGAAAGCCTGCACGCAGTGCATACCCAAAGCAGCCAAAAAATTAATTTAAAAAAAAGTCTACAGACAACAAATGTTAGGAACCCTAGTACATTGTTAGTGGGATTGTAAATTGGTACAACCACTATGAAAATATTATGGAGGTCGTCAGAAAACTAAAAGGAGAACTACTGTATTAAGAAACAATTCCACTGCTGAGTATATACTCAGAGAAAGTGAAAACACCAATTTGAAAAGATACATGCACCCCAATATTTATAGCAGCATTATTTACAATTGCCAAGATATGGAAGAGACCTAAATGTCCATCAACAGATGAATGGATAAAAAAAGATGTGATACATCACACACATATATATATATCACACACACACACATATATATAAAATGGGATATTACTCAGCCATAAAATATAAAAATTACTCAGCCATGTGCAACAACATGGATGGACCTAGAGTATATTATATGAGTTTTGGATTTTGGGGTATTTCATTTAGGTCCTTAATCCATTTGAGTTTGTCTTTGTGTACAGCATGAGGAAGTGTTCTAATCTCATTATTTTACCTGTAGGTCTCCAGTTTTCCAGCACCACTTATTGAAGAGGATGTCTTTTCTCCATTGTATATTTGTACCTCCTTTGTAGTAGATTTATTGACCATAATTGTGTGGGTTCCTTCTGCACTATCCATTCTCTTCCATTCGTCTATGTTTCTGTTTTTGTGGCAATACAATTCTCTTTTATTACTGTAGTACTGTGTATAATCTGAAGTCAGGAAGTGTGATACCTAACCTTATACCTTAAGTTACTAGGAAAACAAGAACAAACAAAACCTAACGTTAGTAGAAGAAAAGAAATCATAAAGATCAGATCAGAAAGGAGGAGTAAGAGAACAATAGAAAAGATCAATGAACAAATACCTGGTTCTTTTAAAAGATAAAATTGATAAACTTTAACTAGACTCATCAAGAAAAAAAAGAGAGATGAATCAATTCCAAAAAATTGGAAAAGAAAAAGGAAAAGTCTCAAATAATACCATTGAAATAGGAAGGATTATAAGAGATTATCATGAACATTTTATACTCCAATAAAATGGACAACTTAGGAAAAATGGGCAAATTCCTATAAATATAAAATCTCCCAAGACTGAATCAGGAAAGAGTAGAAAATATGAACAGACCAATTACCAGTAATGTAATTGAATAAGTAATAATAATTTAAATAAGCCCAGCAAACAAAAGTCCAGGTCCAAACAACTTCGTAGGTAAATTCTACCAAACATTTAGAGCATTTTAAACCTATACTTCTCAAGCTATTTCAAAATATTGGAGAGGAAGGAATGCTTCTGAAATCATTCCTCAAGGCCACCATCACGTTGATACCAAAACAACAAAGATATCACATAAAAGTAAACTACAGGCCAATATGAACTGATGAACATAGATGCAAATTTGTTCAAACTTATATGATCTACCTTATTAATGAACTGAAAAGTAAAAATCATATGATCAAATCAATAAATGCAGAAAAAGCTTTTGAAAAAATTCAACACTGATTTATGATAAAAATTGTCAACAGTATGGGTAAAGAGGCAACACAAATTAACTTAATAAAGGCCACATATGATAAATTCACAACTAATATTATACTCAACAGTGAAAAGCTGAAAGCATTTTCTCTCAGATCAGGAACAAGAGAAGGATACCTATGCTTGCCACTTTTATCAACAAGTATTGGAAGTCCTAGTCATAGCAATTAGACAAGAAATAAAACTAAAAGAAATCCAAATGTTGACAATGATGTGGGAAAAAGGTAACCACTGTGCACTTTGGAGGGAAGTAAATTGGTGCAGCCACTATGGAAAAAGTATGGCAATTTGTCAAAACAATTAAAAGTAGCTCTACCCTATGTTCCAGCAATTTCACTTTGGGGTATTTATCTGAAGAAAATATATATATAATTAATAATTAGAAAAGATATATATAATCACTGCAGCATTATTTACAATAGTCAAGATATGGAAGCAACCCAAGTGTCCATCAATCAATTAATGTGTAAAGAAGAAGTGGTATATATATATGTGTTTTATATATATACACACACACAAGTATACATACACCATATATACATAATATATAATATACAATATATACTATATATAATACATACATGCTATATACACACACAGTGGAATATTACTCAGCCATAGAAAATAATGAAATCTTGCCATTTGAGACAACATGAATAGACCTAGAGGGTATTATGCTAAATGAAATAAGTCAGACTGAGAAAGAAAAGTACTGTATCATTTCAATTATTTACGTAATCTGAAATGAAAACAAATGAACATGTAACAACAGCAACAACAAAACCAACCAGATTTGTAAATACAGAGAAAAAACAGGTGGTTGTCAGAGGAGAGTGGGAGGAGGAAAGAAATAGGTGAGGGAGATCAAGAGGTACAAACTTCCAGATGCAAAAGAAACCAGTCACAGTATGAGATGGTGTACAATTTTTGATATGTAGTCACTTACTATAATAGAATTGACTGGTGACTGTCCCCAGTTACTATACTAGAATTTGTATGGGGACATATCATAAATAGACTTCCTGTGCTGATCATTTTGAAATGTATAGATATATCAAATCATTACATCAGGCAACTGGAACTACCAGTGTTGTTGGTCAATTATACTTCAAAAACAAACTCACAGAAAAAGAGATCCGATTTGTGGTTACCAGAGTCGGGGTGAGGTAGCAGGGAGAATTGGATGAAGGCAGCCACAAGCTACAAGTTTCCAGTTATAAGATAAATAAGTACTAGGGATTTAATATACAATATGATAAATATAATTAATACTGCTTTATGTTATATGTGAAAGTTGCTCTCTGTTACATATGAAAGTTGTTAAGAGAGTACGTCCTAAGAGTTATCACAAAATTTCTTTGCTATTTAATTTTGTATCTCTATGAGATGAATGTTCACTACGCTGATTGTGATAATTGTTTCATAATGTATGGTAGTCAAATCATTATGCTTTATGTCTTAAACTTATACAGAGCTGGATGTCTATTATATCTCAATAAATCTTAAAGAAAAAATAAATAATACCTTAGTCAAACTCACTTAGGAAACTACTTTATTGCAAGATTAAGTGAATCCTATACCAGGACTCTAATGTTTTGGTTGTTGGGAAATATAACTAATCAGTTTATAAATTTAGGAAAGGCATGTGATCAATTTGATAGATGCAAACAAAATAACATGGAAGAATGCTACAGGTAATAATTATAAAAATAAAGAAGATATTAATGCATATGTACTCAAAGAAATGTCACATACCCCTGACACTAGTTCACCTATAGAGAAGTAATAGATTAATTTCCTCTAATCATCAGAAAGATCACTAGGAGACATGAACACCTAACTTACTTAACAGTTTGAGGTATTAGTAAAAAGATTACCATTGGAAAGGAAGGATTAAAATTATCTCCATTTGCAGATCATATGGATATATACCGAGTAAGTGCAAAGAATCAATGGAAAATTGTTACAGAAAATAAGACAATAAAATATTGTAAAGGCTATAACATAAGCATATAGTACACAGTTTATATATATACATTCCAAGCAGTTACAAAGTATATTAAAAGGGAGGCTGCAATTTTAAAAGTATAAAATAAAATAAAAATAAATCTAACAGCATACATGTGAAAATCCTATATGAATAAAATTATCAGGAACTCCTTAAATAGATGATACAAATTTGAAGAAAAGGAAAATCAAACTATTTCCTTAAATGGAATAATAAATCTTACATGAGAGAAAAAATATACCAATACACATATGTGTCTATAAAATGTATATATATAAATATGTGTATATTTCTATATACGTGTGTGTGTGTATACACATAAATGTGTTTCTGGGGGTAATTTATTGTTTTCATAAAATGAGAAAATATATATGTAAAGTATATATGAGTTATTTTGTAAAATTAAAGATTAGTTATTAAATATATTTTACATACAAGATATTTTATGTTAGCTTCATGGAAACTACAAAGGAAAAAACCTATTGTGGTTACACAAAAGATAAAGATTTCATACTACATCAAAAAATAAATTTACAATGGAACTACAACAACAACACAGAAAAAAATGAATGGGTTATCATAAATCCTATCAACAATTAATTTAAACATTAATGGACTAAATTCTCCAGTTAAATGACATAAAGTAGTTGAATTAATTTTTAAAAAGAACCTAAAATATGCTGTATAAGAGAGGCTCACTTTAACTTTAAAGACATATATAGGTTAAAGTGAGAGGATGGAAAAAGATAGTCCATGCAAACAGCAATCAAAAGAGCAGGAGTAACTATACTTATTTCAGATAATATATATTTTCAATCAAAATCCATCACAAGAGACAAAGAATGTTACTATACAGTGAAAAAGGGGTCAAATTATCAAGAGAGTATTACAAGTATAAATATATATGCACCCAACACTGGAACATGTAAATATTTAAAGCAAATATTAACAAAACCATAGGGAGAAAAAGTAATAGTAGGGTACTTCAATACCCCACTTTTAAACATGGATAGGTCATCCAGACAGAAATTTAATGAGAGAAGCTTGATTTGTGTAACACTTTAGAAAAGTAAATCTAAGAGATATATACAGAACTTTCCATCCAAGAACACCAGAAAACACATTCTTCTCAGGTCACATAAAACATTCTCCAGGGTATATCATTCCTGGGCCACAAAGCTAATCTTAACGCATTTAAGATTAAAATCATATCTCATAGCTTTCCAACCACAATAATATGGAACTAGAAATCAACAGGAAAAAATTTACAAATACATGGAAATAACACACTCAAAACAAACAAACAAACAAACAAAAACCACACACTCTGGAATAACCAATGGGTCAAAGTAGAAATTAAAGGAGAAGTTAGACAGTATCTTGAGAAAAACAGAAAAAAAATATACAGAATACCACAATTTAGGGGATACATCAAAAGTAGTTCTTATCCTTACATTAAAAAAAGTGAAACAAAGTTTTCAAACTTTACACATCAAGGAAGTAGAAAAAATTATGCATAAAATTAGAAGAAGAAAGGAAACAGCAAAGATGAGAGGATAAATGATGGATAAAGAGACTAGAAAAAAAGAGAAATAAATCATGCTAAGAGTTGGTGTTTTAAAAAAAATAAAGCAAATTGACAAACCTTTAGCTAGATTAACCAAGGAAAAAAGAAAGAGAAGTGAAAAAAATCTGATAAATGAAAGATGCGACACCAAAGAAATACAAAGGGCCATAAGAGTATATTATTAACAAATTACACATCAACAAATTAGATAAATTATAATAACTAAATTCCCAGAAGCATGAAGCCTACCAAGACTGACTCATAAATAGAAAGTCTGACAGACCAATAATAAATCAGGACATTAAAATAATAAACACAAACCTTCCAACAAAGAAAAGCACAAGACCAGATGGTTTCACTAGTGAATTCTACCAAATATTAAAAAAATAACTAAGACCAATCATTCTGAATCTCTTACAAAAAAAAACTGAGGATGAGGGAACATGCCCAAGCAAGTTTTAGGAGGACAGCATTACTCTGACACCAAAGCCAGATTAGGAAAACTACAAGAAAATCTATAGGCTGATATGCCTAATGAATATAAATGCAAAAATTCTCAGCAAATGTCTAACCGAATCCAACAGCAAATTAAAAAGATCATACACCATGATCAAGTGGAATTCATGCCTGGGATGGAAGGATGTCACTATATATATATATATATATATATACATATATATACATACACACACACACACACATACACACACACATACATACACACACACATATATACATATATATGTGTGTATATATATATATAGTGACATATATATGTCAATAAATGTGATACACAATGTTAATAGAATGAAGAATAAATATACAATAGATGCAGAAAAAGCAGTTGACAAAATTCAATACCCTTTTATGACAAAAGCTCTCAATAAATTGGGAACAGAAGGAGCATACCTCAAAATAAGGCCATATAATACACACCCACAGCTAACCTTGTACCCAATGGTTAAAAACTGAAAGTTTTTCCTTTAAACTCAGGAACCAGATAAGGATATCCACACTCACTACTCTTATTAGAGGCACTACTGGAAGTCCTAACCAGAGCAATCTGACACAAAAATTTTAAAAAAGACATCCAAAATGAAAAGGAAGAAGTAAAGCATTCTCTGTTTTCAGAAAACATGATATTATATATGACTGGCCCCCAAAATGGTAGAACTAATAAATGAATTCATTAAAGTTGCAGGATACAGAATAAACATACAAAAATCAGCTGCATTTCTATACACTAACAACAAAATATCTGAAAGAAATAAAGAAAATAATTCCGTTTACAATTGCATGAAAAATATACCTAGGAATAAATTTAACTGAGAGAATGAAAGTCCTGTGTACTGAAAAATACAAGACATTAAGGAAATAAATTGAAGACAACACAAATAGATGTTTAGATAATCTTTGCTCATGAATGAAAAGAATTAACATTGTTAAAATGTCCACACTGCCTAAAGCAATAAACAGGTTCAATGCAATCCCTATCAAAATCTCAATAGCATTTTTCACAGCAATAGGACAAAAAATTCTAAAATTTGCATGGAACCACAAAAGATTCCAAATAGCAAAAGCAATCATGAAAAAGAAGGAAAAAACTTGAGGCTTCATGCTTTATGATTTCAAACTCTATTACAAAGCTATGATCATAAAAACAGTATGGTTTTGGCATAAAGACAAACACATAGATCAATGGAAAGAATAGAGAGCATAGAAATAAACCTAAGCATATATGGTTGATTAATTTATGACAAAGGAACCAAGAATATACAATGGGAAAATATAATAATCTCTTTAATAAATGTTGGGAAAACTGGGCAGCCACATGCAAAAGAATGAAACTGGACCACTATCTTACACCATATAAAAAAATAAAATGGGTTAGACTTAAATGAAAGATGTAAAACCATAAAACTCTTAGAAGAAAACATAGATGTGGCAAGTTCCTTGACATATATCTTGTAGATGATTTTTTGAATCTGACAACAAAAGCAAAAATAAACAAATGGGAGAACATCATATTTAAAAGCTTATGCACGGCTTAGGGAGAAGATGGCAGAAGAGTAAGACGTGGAGATCACATTCCTTCCCACAGATACAGTAGAAATACATCTACACGTGGAACTGCTCCTACAGAACACCCACTGAACGCTGGCAGAAAACGTCCGACCTCCAAAAAGGCAAGAAACTCCCCCCGTACTTGGGTAGGGCAAAAGAAAAAAGAAATAACAGAGACAAAAGAATAGGGACGGCACCTGCACCAGTGGGAGGGAGCCGTGAAGGAGGAAAGGTTTCCACGCACTAGGAAGCCCCTTCGCGGGCAGAGACTGCGGGTGGCGGAGGGGGGAAGCTTCGGAGCCACGGAGGAGAGCGCAGCCACAGAGGTGCGGAGGGCAAAGCGGAGAGGTTCCCGCACAGAGGCTCGGCGCCAAGCAGCACTCACCAGCCCGAGAGGCTTGTCTGCTTAGCCGCCGGGGCAGGCGGGGCTGGGAGTTGAGGCTCGGGCTTCGGTCAGATCGCAGGGAGAGGACTGGGGCTGGCGGCGTGAACACAGCCTGAAGGGGTTGGCGCACCACAGCTAGCCGGGAGGGAGTCCGGGAAAAAGTCTGCAGCTGCCGAAGAGGCAAGAGACTTTTTCTTGCCTCTTTGTTTCGCAGCGGGCAAGGAGAGGGGATTCAGAGCGCCGCCTAAACGAACTCCAGAGAAGGGCGCGAGCCGCGGCTATCAGCGCGGATCCCACAGCAACAGGGGCGCAGAGGGAAAATCGGAGAGACTCCCGCACAGAGGCTCGGCGCTGAGCGGCGCTCACCAGCCCGAGAGGCTTGTCTGCTCACCCGCCGGGGCGGGCGGGGCTGGGAGCTGAGGCTCGGGCTTCGGTCGGATCGCAGGGAGAGGACTGGGGCTGGCGGCGTGAACACAGCCTGAAGGGGTTGGCGCACCACAGCTAGCCGGGAGGGAGACCGGGAAAAGGTCTGCAGCAGCCGAAGAGGCAAGAGACTTTTTCTTCCCTCTTTGTTTCGCTGCGCGCAAGGAGAGGGGATTCAGAGCGCCGCCTAAACGAACTCCAGAGAAGGGCGCAAGCCACGGCGATCAGCGCGGACCCCAGAGACGGGCGTGAGACGCTGGGGCTGCTGCCGCCGCCTCCAAAAAGCCTGTGTGTGAGCACAGGTCACTCTCCACACCTCCCCTCCCGGGAGCCTGTGCAGCCCGCCACTGCCAGGGTCCCGGGATCCGGGGACAACATCCCCGGGAGAACGCACTGCGCGCCTCAGGCTGGTGCAACGTCACGCCGGCCTCTGACGCTGCAGGCTCGCCCCGCCTCCTCGGTACCCCTCCCTCCCCGCGGCCTGGGTGAGCCAGAGCCCCCGAAGCAGCTGCTCCTTTAACCCCGTCCTGTCTGGGCGGGGAACAGACGCCCTCAGGCGACCTACACGCAGAGGCGGGTCCAAATCCAAAGCTGAAGCCCAGGAGCTGTGTGAACAAAGAAGAGAAAGGGAAATCTCTCCCAGCAGCCTCAGGAGCAGCAGATTAAATCTCCACAATCAACGTGATGTACCTGCATCTGTGGAATACCTGAATAGACAACGAATCATCCCAAATTCAGGAGGTGGACTTTGGGAGCAGGATATATTAATTTTTCCCCTTTTCCTTTTTTTTTGTGACTGTATATGTATATGCTTCTGGGTGAGATTTTGTCTGTATAACTTTGCTTTACAATAGCTTTATTTTACTTCACTATATTATAGCCTCTTTCTTTCTTTCTTTCTATTTTTTCTCCCTTTTACTCTGAGCTGTGTGGATGAAAGGCTCTTGGTGCTCCAGCCAGGCATCAGGGCCGTGCCTCTGAGGTGGGAGAGCCAACTTCAGAACACTGGTCCACAAGAGACCTCCCAGCTCCACGTAATACCAAATGGCAAAAATCTCCCAGAGATCTCCATCTCAACATCAAGACCCAGCTTCACTCAACGACCAGCAAGCTACAGTGCTGGACACCCTATGCCAAACAACTAGCTAGACAGGAACACAACCCCATCCATTAGCAGAGAGGCTGCCTAAAATCAAAATAAGGCCACAGACACCCCAAAATACACCACCAGACGTGGACGTGCCCACCAGAAAGACAAGATCTAGCCTCATCCACCAGAACTCAGGCACTAGTTCCCTCCACCAGGAAGCCTACACAACCCACTGAACCAACCTTAGCCACTGGGGACAGATACCAAAAACAACGGGAACTACGAACCTGCAGCCTGTGAAAAGGAGACCCCTAACACAGTAAGATAGGCAAAATGAGACGACAGAAAAACACACAGCAGATGAAGGAGCAGGCTCAAAACACACTGGACTTAACAAATGAAGAGGAAATAGGTAGTCTACCTGAAAAAGAATTCAGAATAATGATAGTAAGGATGATCCAAAATCTTGGAAATAGAATAGACAAAATGCAAGAAACATTTAACAAGGATGTAGAAGAACTAAAGAGGAACCAAGCAATGATGAAAAACACAATAAATGAAATTAAAAATACTCTAGATGGGATCAATAGTAGAATAACTGAGGCAGAAGAAAGGATAAGTGACCTGGAAGATAAAATGGTGGAAATAACTACTACAGAGCAGGATAAAGAAAAAAGAATGAAAAGAACTGAGGACAGTCTCAGGGACCTCTGGGACAACATTAAACGTGCCAACATTCGAATTATAGGGGTACCAGAAGAAGAAGAGAAAAAGAAAGGGACTGAGAAAATTTTTGAAGAGATTATAGTTGAAAACTTCCCTAATATGGGAAAGGAAATAGTTAATCAAGTCCTGGAAGCACAGAGAGTCCCATACAGGATAAACCCAAGGAGGAACACGCCAAGACACATATTAATCAAACTGTCAAAAATTAAATATAAGGAAAACATATTAAAGGCAGCAAGGGAAAAAAAACAAATAACACACAAGGGAATCCCCATAAGGTTAACATCTGATCTCTCAGCAGAAACTCTGCAAGCCAGAAGGGAGTGGCAGGATATACTTAAAGTCATGAAGGAGAAAAACCTACAACCAAGATTACTCTACCCAGCAAGGATCTCATTCAGATTCGATGGAGAAATTAAAACCTTTACAGACAAGCAAAAGCTGAGAGAGTTCAGCACCACCAAACCAGCTTTACAACAAATGCTAAAGGAAATTCTCTAGGCAAGAAACACAAGAGAAGGAAAACACCTACAATAACAAACCCAATACATTTAAGAAAATGGGAATAGGAACATACATATCGATAATTACCTTGAATGTAAATGGATTAAATGCTCCCACCAAAAGACACAGGCTGGCTGAATGGATACAAAAACAAGACCCATATATATGCTGTCTACAAGAGACCCACTTCAGACCTAGGGACACATACAGACTGAAAGTGAGGGGATGGAAAAAGATATTCCATGCAAATGGAAATCAAAAGAAAGCTGGAGTAGCAATTCTCATATCAGACAAAATAGACTTTAAAATAAAGACTATTACAAGAGACAAAGAAGGACACTATATAATGATCAAGGGATCGATCCAAGAGGAAGGTATAACAATTGTAAATATTTATGCACCCAACATAGGAGCACCTCAATACATAAGGCAAATACTAACAGCCATAAAAGGGGAAATTGACAGCAACACAATCATAGTAGGGGACTTTAACACCCCACTTTCACCAATGGACAGATCATCCAAAATGAAAATAAATAAGGAAACACAAGCTTTAAATGATACATTAAACAAGATGGACTTAATTGATATTTATAGGACATTCCACCCAAAAACAACAGAATACACATTTTTCTCAAGTGCTCATGGAACATTCTCCAGGATAGATCATATCTTGGGTCACAAATCAAGCCTTGGTAAATTTAAGAAAATTGAAATCGTATCAAGTATCTTTTCCGACCACAACGCTATGAGACTAGATATCAATTACAGGAAAAGATCTGTAAAAAATACAAACACATGGAGGCTACACAATACATTACTTAATAACGAAGTGATTACTGAAGAAATCAAAGGGGAAATCAAAAAATACCTAGAAACAAATGACAACGGAGACACGACGACCCAAAACCTATGGGACACAGCAAAAGCAGTGCTAAGAGGGAAGTTTATAGCAATACAAGCCTACCTCAAGAAACAGGCAACATCTCGAATAAACAACCTAACCTTGCACCTAAAGCAATTAGAGAAAGAAGAACAAAAAAACCCCAAAGCCAGCAGAAGGAAAGAAATTATAAAGATCAGGTCAGAAATAAATGAAAAAGAAATGAAGGAAACAATAGCAAAAATCAATGAAACTAAAAGCTGGTTCTTTGAGAAGATAAACAAAATTGATAAACCATTAGCCAGACTCATCAAGAGAAAAAGGGAGAAGACTCAGATCAATAGAATTAGAAATGAAAAAGGAGAAGTAACCACTGACACTGCAGAAATACAAAAGATCATGAGAGATTACTACAAGCAACTATATGCCAATAAAATGGACAACCTGGAAGAAATGGACAGATTCTTAGAAATGCACAAACTGCCGAGACTGAACCAGGAAGAAATAGAAAATATGAACAGACCAATCACAAGCACTGAAATTGAAACTGTGATTAAAAACCTTCCAACAAACAAAAGCCCAGGACCAGATGGCTTCACAGGCGAATTCTATCAAACATTTAGAGAAGAGCTAACACCTATCCTTCTCAAACTCTTCCAAAATATTGCAGAGGGAGGAACACTCCCAAACTCATTCTACGAGGCCACCATCACCCTGATACCAAAACCAGACAAAGATGTCACAAAGAAAGAAAACTACAGGCCAATATCACTGATGAACATAGATGCAAAAATCCTCAACAAAATACTAGCAAACAGAATCCAACAGCACATTAAAAGGATCATACACCATGATCAAGTGGGGTTTATCCCAGGAATGCAAGGATTCTTCAATATACGCAAATCAATCAATGTGATACACCATATTAACAAATTGAAGGAGAAAAACCATATGATCATCTCAATAGATGCAGAGAAAGCTTTTGACAAAATTCAACACCCATTTATGATAAAAGCCCTGCAGAAAGTAGGCATAGAGGGAACTTTCCTCAACATAATAAAGGCCATATATGACAAACCCACAGCCAACATTGTCCTCAATGGTGAAAAACTGAAACCATTTCCACTAAGATCAGGAACAAGACAAGGTTGCCCACTCTCACCACTATTATTCAACATAGTTCTGGAAGTCCTAGCCACAGCAATCAGGGAAGACAAAGAAATAAAAGGAATCCAAATCGGAAAAGAAGAAGTAAAGCTGTCACTATTTGCAGATGACATGATACTATACATAGAGAATCCTAAAGATGCTACCAGAAAACTCCTAGAGCTAATCAATGAATTTGGTAAAGTAGCAGGATACAAAATTAATGCACAGAAATCTCTTGCATTTCTATACACTAATGACGAAAAATCTGAAAGTGAAATTAAGAAAACACTCCCATTTACCATTGCAACAAAAAGAATAAAATATCTAGGAATAAACCTACCTAAGGAGACAAAAGACCTGTATGCAGAAAATTATAAGACACTGATGAAAGAAATTAAAGATGATACAAATAGATGGAGAGATATACCATGTTCCTGGATTGGAAGAATCAACATTGTGAAAATGTCTCTACTACCCAAAGCAATCTACAGATTCAATGCAATCCCTATCAAACTACCACTGGCATTTTTCACAGAACTAGAACAAAAAATTTCACAATTTGTATGGAAACACAAAAGACCCCGAATAGCCAAAGCAATCTTGAGAACGAAAAATGGAGCTGGGGGAATCAGGCTCCCTGACTTCAGACTATATTACAAAGCTTCAGTAATCAAGACAGTTTGGTATTGGCACAAAAACAGAAATATAGATCAATGGAACAGGATAGAAAGCCCAGAGATAAACCCACACACATATGGTCAACTTATCTTTGATAAAGGAGGCAAGCATATACAGTGGAGAAAAGACAGCCTCTTCAATAAGTGGTGCTGGGAAAATTGGACAGGAACATGTAAAAGTATGAAATTAGAACACTCCCTGACACCATGCACAAAAATAAACTCAAAATGGATTAAAGACCTAAGTGTAAGGGCAGACACTATCAAACTCTTAGAGGAAAACATAGGCAGAACACTCTATGACATACATCACAGCAAGATTCTTTTTGACCCAGCTCCCAGAGAAATGGAAATAAGAACACAAATAAACAAATGGGACCTAATGAAACTGAAAAGCTTTTGCACAGCAAAGGAAACCATAAACAAGACCAAAAGACAACCCTCAGAATGGGAGAAAATATTTGCAAATGAAGCAACTGACAAAGGATTAATCTCCAAGATTTACAAGCAGCTCATGCAGCTCAATAACAAAAAAACGAACAACCCAATCCAAAAATGGGCAGAAGATCTAAATAGACATTTCTCCAAAGAAGATATACAGATGGCCTACAGACACATGAAAGAATGCTCAACATCATTAATCATTAGAGAAATGCAAATCAAAACTACAATGAGATATCATCTCACACTGGTCAGAATGGCCATCATCAAAAAATCTAGAAACAATAAATGCTGGAGAGGGTGTGGAGGAAAGGGAACACTCTTGCACTGTTGGTGGGAATGTAAATTGATACAGCCACTATGGAGAACAGTATGGAGGTTCCTTAAAAAACTACAAATAGAACTACCATACGACCCAGCAATCCCACTACTGGGCATATACCCTGAGAAAACCATAGGTCAAAAAGAGTCATGTACCAAAATGTTCATTGCAGCTCTATTTACAATAGCCAGGACATGGAAGCAACCTAAATGTCCATTGACAGATGAATGGATAAAGAAGATGTGGCACATATATACAATGGAATATTACTCAGCCATAAAAAGAAATGAAATGGAGGTATTTGTAATGAGGTGGATGGAGTTAGAGTCTGTCATACAGAGTGAAGTAAGTCAGAAAGAGAAAAACAAATACAGTATGCTAACACATATATATGGAATCTAAGGGGGGAAAAAAAAAAAGGCCATGAAGAACCTAGTGGCAAGACGGGAATAAAGACACAGACCTACTAGAGAATGGACTTGAGGATATGGGGAGGGGGTGGGGTGAGATGTGACAGGGTAAGAGAGTGTCATGGACATATATACACTACCAAATGTAAAATAGATAGCTAGTGGGAAGCAGCCGCATAGCACAGGGAGATCAGCTCGGTGCTTTGTGACCACCTAGAGGGGTGGGATGGGGAGGGTGGGAGGGAGGGAGATGCAAGAGGGAAGAGAAATGGGAACATATTGTATATGTATAACTGATTCACTTTGTTATAAAGCAGATGCTAACACACTATTGTAAGGCAATTATACTTCAATAAAGATGTTTAAAAAACAAAACAAAACAAAAAAAAACAAAAAAAAACAAACAAAAAAAAGCTTATGCACAACAAAGGAAACATCAACAAAACAAAAAGGCAACCTAATGAATGATAGAAGGTAGTGCAGATCATATACAGAGAAGGGGTTAATATCCAAAATATATAAAAACTCATACAGCTCACTAAGGAAAAAGCAAGCAATCCTGCTAAAAAATGGGCAGAAGATCTAAATACAAGTTATTTTTTCCAAAATAGATGGCCATACAGATAGCCAACAGGCACATGAAAAGATGCACTAATAATTAGGGACATGCAAATCAAAACCACAATGAGATATCACCCCATATCTGTCAGAATGGCTATTAACAAAAGCACAAGAAATCACAAGTCTTGACGAGAATGTGGATAAAAGGGAATCCTAGTGTACTGCTGGTGGGAATGTAAATTGGTGCAGCCACTATGGAAAACAGTATGGAAATCCCTTGAAAAATTAAAAATAGAACTACCATACAATCCTGCAATTCTACTTTTGGGTATTTACCTGAAAAAAAAAAAAAGAAAAAAGAAAACACTAATTGGAAAATGTATAGGTACCCCTAGTTTCATTACAGCATTATTCACAATAGTTGAGATATGGAAACAACCTAAGCATCCACTGATAGAAGACTTGATAAAGATGTGATATATATAATATATATATGTGATATATATATATATAAGATTTATATGTGTGTGTGAATATGTACATACACATATATAAATACATACAATGGAATACTATTCAGCCATAAAGAAGAATAAAATGTTGCCATTTGTAACAACATAGATGGTTCTTAGGGTTATTAGTTTAAGTGAAGTAAGGCAGAGAAAGACAAATACTTCCTGATTTCACTAATATATGGAACCTAAAACACAAAATAAAACAAAATTTACAGATACATAGAATAGATTGATGACTGTCAGATGGGAGGGGTGGTAGGGGGTTGGTGAAATGGGTGAATGGGGTCAACAACTACAAATTTCCGGTTATAAAATGATGTACATGTACAGTATGGTGACTGTAGTCAAAATTATTTTATTGCCAATTTAAAAGATGCTAAGAAGTAAATCTTAAAACTTCTCAATAAAAAAATTAATTTTGTAATTTATATAGTGACAGGTGGTAACTAGATTAATTATGGTAATCATTTTTCAGTGTATACAAATGTTGAATTATTGTGTTGTATTCTAGAAATTGATATACTTTTGTATATAAATTATACTTCAATTAAAAAAACCCTCTATAACATGCCAAGATAATGATGCCACACAATTAACTATAAACTCCCATTTGTTAGGTCATTTCAGAGAAATTTACAAGTTCAAAGATTAAATCTCTGCCAAAAAAAAAAAAATCAAAACTACAAGATACTGGAGATCTGGCAGAAAATGGTGGTGTAGGTAAACCCTGATCTCACCTCCTCTCACAGGCACAGCAAAAGCACAATTATTTGCAGAACAAACATCAGTGAAAAGACTGCAACCTACCAGAAAAGACCTTCTACAACTAAAGATATAAAGAAGGAATGACAAGATGTGTGGTAGTGATGGAGTTGCGATATAGTCAACTCTCATAGCCCCAGGGTGGGCGACTCACAAATGGGAGGATAATTAAATTGCAAAGGTTCTCTCAAAAGAGAGAAAGGTCCAAGCCCCACAATGGGCTCCTCAACCTGGGGATCCTGCACCAAGAAGATGAGCCCTCAGAGAATTTGGCTTTGAAGGCCAGTGGGTTTAATTTCAGGAGTCCCAGAGGGTTGGGGGAAACAGAGACTTCACTCTTAATGGGCACACACAAAAATCGGACATGCTCTGGGACCCAGGATAGAAGCAGTAATTTGACAGAGCCTGGGTCAGACCTACTTGCTAATCTTGGAGAGCCTCCTGGAGTGGCAGGATGCAGCTGCATCTAACCCTGGGGACGTAGACACTGGCAGCAGCCATTTTGGGGAGCTCATTCTACCACGTGGACACTGGTGCTGGCAAATGCTGTTTTGGAATCCTCCCTCTAGCTTATAGCCTCAGTTCCCAGCCATGCCCTGACCAAACAGCTTATAGGCCCCAGTGCGGGGACACCTCAGGACAAGAAACTAACATGGCATGGACACAGCCCCACCCACTGCCTTAAGACCCTGTGAGCCCACAGTCACCCCTGGACATGGCCCTGTCCATCAGAAGGCCCAGGACCCAAACCCACTCTCTAGTGCACAGGCACTAAACCCAAGACTCTCAGGGCTCTCCAGCCAGAGAACCTGGGACCAAGTTCCAACCAATAGTGGGCAGGCACCATCACCAGAATCCCATGGGGCTGAGACACCCCCTGCAGGGAGCCTGTCTAGCCTCAGGACCAGCCCCCCCATTAGAGAATGGTCACCAACCACAAGAAAACCACAGCCCTGCAGTCTGTGGATCTGACCCACCCATCAGGAGGCCAGACCATGCCCTGGAACTGGCTGGGCTCCAATGCCACCAATCAACAAGCCTGCTCTAGCCTTAGGCCCAGCTTCACCCACCAGCAGGCAGACACCAGCTGCAAGAAACGTGTAACCACACAGCCTACAGACATAGCCCACACACTAGCAGGCCAGATCCATCCCTAGGATCAGCTAGGCCCTTGACCCAAACACTAGCAGTGCAACAGAAGGTTCAAGATACCTTAGGCCCTGCAGCCAACTGTGTCAGAAAGCAGCCCCACCACCAGTGATCCAGCACAAGTTCTGGACCTCTGGGCCATGCAACCAGACTCCAGGACCTGACTTCACCCACAGTAGGTGGGCAACAGCCCTGGAGTTTCCTGGACCCTCACTCTACCCACGAGTAATGCAGCACTAGCCCCACCCAGGTTTCTGCAGTAAGCCACCTCCTGACACAGTCCTAACAACCAGTACCCAGCCAGAAGCCTCTGCACAGGTGGTACCCAGCAACCAACCAGACCAGGGACCAACGAAGCCTACCAGACCACCCACATAGTTAGACCACCACAACAGAAAGACACATGCAGCCATTATAGGGGAAACCTCTAGAGCATATAGCTCTGGTGACAAGAGGGGTGTGCAGTGCTTGGACACATAAGATGTCTCCTGCAAAAGGCCACTTCTCTAACATCGGGAAACAAACATAACCAACCTATGAGACACATAAAAATATGAACAACAAATTAGGCAAAATGAGGTGACAGAAGAACATGTTCTTAACCAAGGAACAAGATAAGAATTAAGTGAAGTGGGATAGGCAATCTACCCAAGAAAGAGTTCAGAGTAGTGATCATAGGATGGTCAAAGAACTCGTGAGAAGAATGGATGCACAGAGAAGTGAGAATTTTTTTTATGGGAATAAATTGCTTTACAATGTTGTGTTAGTTTTTGCTGTACAACAGAGTGAATCAGCTATATGTATACATGTATCCCCTCCCTCTTGAGCCTCCCTCCCACCCTCCCATCCCACCCCTCTAGGTCATCACAGAACACTGAGCTGAGCTCCCTGTGCTATACAGAATCTTCCCCCTAGCTATATATTTTACACATGGTAGTGTATATAGGTCAACGCTACTCTCCCAATTCGTCCCACCCTCCCCTTCCCCCCTGTGTCCACAAGTCCATTCTCTACGTCTGTGCCTCTATTCCTGACCTGCAAATAATAAACATTTTAAAAATATAAAGAACAACCAGAAATGAAGAATAAAATAACTGAAATGAAAAACACACTAGAAGGAATCAACAGTAGACTAAGGGATACAGAGGAATGGATTAGTGAGTGGGAAAACAGAATAGTGGAAACCACTGATACTGAAAAGAGAAAAGAAGCAAAAGGAATGAGGACAATTCTTTATTCTCTGTAACAACATCAAGGACACTAATATTTGCATTATAAAGGACCCAGAAGAAGAAGAGAGAGACTAAGGGCTGAGAACATAATTGAAGACATAAGAGCTAAAAACTTCTGCATAAAAAAATGCAGAACATCCCATACAGGATTGCCCACAGAGGAACACTTGAAGACACATTGTAATCAAAATGGCAAAAATTAAAGAGAAAACATTAACAGTAGCAAGGGGAAAGCAACACGTTACTTACAAGGGAACTCCCATAAGGCTATCAGTTGACTTTTTAGCATAAATTCTGCAGTCCAGAGGAAGTGGCACAATACATTCAAAGTGATGAAAGGGGAAAAACCCTACAACCAAGAATACTCTAACCAGCAAGGTTCTTGTTCAGATTTGTTGGAGAAATCAAAAGTTTCACAGACAAGCAGAAACTGAAAGAGTTCAGAACCACCAAACCACCTTTATAAGAAATGTTCAAGGAAATTCTGTAAGCAAAAAAGAAAAGGCCACAACTAGAAACATGAAAATTATGAAATGAAAAAATAGCTTATTGGTAAAGGCAAACATATAGTAAGGGTAGGAAATCATCCACATAAAAATGTAGTAAGGGGCTTCCATAGTGACGCAGTGGTTAAGAATCCACCTGCCAACGCAGGGGACACGGGATCGAGCCCTGGTCCGGGAAGATCCCACATGCCATGGAGCAACTAAGCCTGTGCACCACAACTACTGAGCCTGCCCTCTAGAGCCCGCAAGCTACAATTACTGAAGCCCACACACCCAGAGCCCATGCTCTGCAACAAGAGAAGCCACCACAATGAGAAGCCCGTGCACCACAACGAACAGTAGCCCCTGCTCGCCGCAACTAGAGAAAGACCACGTGCAGCAACAAAGACCCAATGCAGCCCAAAATAAATAAATTAAATAAAAAATTTAAAAATTAATTAATTAAATAAATAATTTTTTTAAAAAAGAGCTTAAAAAAAACCTAGTAGGAAGGTTAAAAGACAAATGTAGTAAAAAAATCATCTATATCCACAATAAGCTGTTCAGGGATACACAAAAGAATTACATGTAAAATATGGTATCAAAACTAATCATGAGGGGAGGACAGTACAAATGCAGTGTTGTTAATATGCATTTTAAATTAAGAGAGAGCAACTTAAAATAATCACGTAGGTATATAGATTGCTATATATGAACCTGATGGTAACCATAAACCAAAAATCTATAATAGACACATACACAAAAAAGTAAAAGGAATCCAAACATAACACTAAAGATAGTCATCAAATCACAAGAGAACAAAAAGAAGGAACTAAAAAGACCTACAAAGCAACCCCCAAACAATTAACAAAATGGCAATAAGAACATACATATCAATAATTACTTTAAATGTAAATGGAGTAAATGCTCCAGTCAAAAGAGAGAGTGACTGAATGGATACAAAAATAAGACCTGTATATATGCTGTCTACAAGAGACACACTTCAGATCTAAAGACACACACTGACTGAAAGTGGGGGGATGGAAAAATGTAGTCCATACAAATGGAAACAGAAGAAAGTTAGGGTAGCAATACTCGTTTCATACAAAGTAAATTTTAGAGACTTAAAAGAGACAAAGAAGGACATAACGTAATGATCAAGAGGTCAATCCAAGAAGAAGATATAACAATTGTAAATATATATGCACCCAACATAGGAGCACCTCAATACATAAAGCAAATATTAACTGACAAAAAGGGAGAATTTGACAGTAACACAATAATAGTAGGGAACTTTAGAGGAAACCTTCGAGATGGCAGAGGAGTAAGATGTGAAGATCACCTTCCTCCCCACAAATACCTCAGAAATACATCTACATGTGGAACAACTCCTACAGAACACCTAATGAAATCTGGCAGAAGACCTCAGACTTCCTAAAAGGCAAGAAACTCCCCACGTACCTGGGTAGGGCAAAAGAAAAAAGAAGAAACAGAGACAAAAGAATAGGGACGGGACCTGCAATTCTGGGAGGGAGCTGTGAAGGAGGAAAAGTTTCCACACACTAGGAAGCCCCTTCACTGGCAGAGACGGGTGGCAGGGGGGAAGCTTCGGAGCCATGGAGGAGAGCACAGTAACAGGTGTGCAGAAGGCAAAGCGGAGAGATTCCCACACAGAGGATTGGTGCCGATCAGCACCCACCAGCCTGAGAGGCTTGTCTGATCACCTGACAGGACAGGTGGGGGCTGGGACCTGAGACTCTGGCTTCTTTGGAGGTCAGACCCCAGGGAGAGGACTGGGGGTGGCTGCGTGAACACAGCCTGAAGGGGGCTAGTGTGCCACAGCTAGCCAGGAGGGAGTCTGGGAAAAAGTCTGGACCTGCCGGGGAGGCAAGAGGCCATTGTTTCAGGGTGCGTGAGGAGAGGGGATTCAGAGCACCACCTAAATGAGATGGGCGTGAGCCGCGGCTATCAACGTGGACCCCAGAGACGGGCATGAGATGCTAAGGCTGCTGCTGCAGCCATCAAGAAGCCTGTGTGCAAGCACAGGTCACTCTCCACACCTCTCCTCCTGGGAGCCAGTGCAGCCCGCCACTGCCATGGTCCCGTGATCCAGGGACAACTTCCCCAGGAAAACACACAATGTGCCTCAGGCTGCTGCAACATCATGCTGGCCTCTGCCGCCCCAGGCTCGCCCCACATTCTGTACCCCTTCCTCCCTCCAGCCTGAGTTAGTCAGAGCCCCCTAATCAGCTGCTACTTTAACCCTGTTCTATCTGAGCTAAGAACAGACACCCTCAGTCGACCTACATGCAAAGGCGAGGCCAAGTCCAAAGCTGAACCCCAGGAACGGTGCAAACAAAGAAGAGAAATGGAAATTTCTCCCAGCAGCCTCAGGAGCAACGGATTAAATCTCCACAATCAACTTGATGTACCTGCATCTCTGGAATACCTGAATAGACAAAGAATCATCCCAAAATTGAGGCGGTGGACTTTGGGAGCAACTGTACACTTGGGGTTTGCTTTCTGCATGTAATTTTTTTCTGGTTTTATGTTTATCTTAGTTTAGTATTTAGAGCTTATTATCATTGGTAGATAATATATGTATGCTTCTTTGTGTGATTTTGTCTGTATATCTTTGCTTTTGCCATTTGTCCTAGGGTTCTGACTGTCCTTTTTTTTTTTTAAGTATAGTTTTTAGTGCTTGTTATCATTGGTGGATTTGTTTTTTTGGTTTGGTTGCTCTCTTCTTTCTTTCATTTTTTTATTACTTTTTTATTTTCAATAATTTCTTTCTACTTTAATAATGTCTTTCTTTCTTTCTTTTTTTCTTCCTTCCTTCCTTCCTTCCTTTCTCTCTCTCTCTCTCTCTCTCTCTCTCTCTCTCTCTCTCTCCCTCTCTCTCTCTTCCTTTTCTTCTGACCGTGTGGCTGACAGGGTCTTGGTGCTCTGGCCAGGTGTCAGGCCTGAGCCTCTGAGGTGGGAGAGCCGAGTTCAGGACATTGGTCCACCAGAGACTTTCTGGCCCCACATAATATCAAATGGCAAAAGCTCTCCAAGAGATCCCCATCTCAACACTAAGACCCAGCTCCACTCAACGACCAGCAAGCTACAGTGCTGGACACCCTATGCCAAACAACTAGCAAGACAGGAACACAACCTCACCCATTAGCAGAGAGGCTGCCTAAAATCACAGTAAGTTCACAGACACCCCAAAACACAACACCAGATGCAGTCCTGCCCACTAGAAAGACAAGATTTAGACTCATCCACCAGAACACAGACACCAGTCCCCTCCACCAGGAAGCCTACACAACCTACTGAACGAACCTTACGAACTGGGGGCAGACACCAAAAACAAAAGGAACTATGAACCTGCAGCCTGTGAAAAGGAGACCCCCAAACACAGTAAGTTAAGCAAAATGAGAAGACAGAGAAATACACAGCAGATGAAGGAGCAAAATAAAAACCCACCAGACCAAACAAATGAAGAAGAAATATGCAGTCTACCTGAAAAAGAATTCAGAATAATGACAGTAAAGATGATCCAAAATCTTGGAAATAGAATGGAGAAAATACAAGAAACGTTTAACAAGGACTTAGAAGAACTGAAGAGCAAACAAACAATGATGAACAACACAAAAAATGAAATTTAAAATTCTCTAGAAGGAATCATTAGCAGAATAACTGAGGCAGAAGAACGGATAAATGACCTGGAAGATAAAATAGTGGCAATAACTATTGCAGAGCAGAATAAAGAAAAAAGAATGAAAATAATTGAGGACGATCCCAGAGACCTCTGGAACAACATTGAATGCACCAACATTTGAATTCTAGGGGTCCCAGAAGAAGAAGAGAAAAAGAAAGGGACTGAGAAAATATTTGAAGGGATTATAGTTGAAAACTTCCCTAATATGGAGAAGGAAATAGTCAAGTCCAGGAAGCTCAGAGAGTCACATAAGGATAAATCCAAGGAGAAACACGTCACAACACATATTAATCAAATGGTCAAAAATTAAATACAAAGAAAACATATTAAAATCAGCAAGAGAAAAGCAACAATTACCATACAAGGGAATCCCCATAAAGTTAACAGCTGATCTTTCAGCAGAAATTCTGCAAGCCAGAAGGGAGTGGCAGGACATATTTAAAGTGATGAAAGGGAAAAGCCTAGAACCAAGATTACTCTACCCAGCAAGGATGTCATTCAGATTCGACAGAGAAATTAAAACCTTTACAAACAAGCAAAAGCTAAGAGAATCCAGCACCTTCAAACCAGCTCTACAAAAAATGCTAAAGGAACTTCTCTAGGCAGGAAACAAAAGAGAAGGAAAAGACTTACAATAATAAACCCAAAACAATTAAGAAAATGGTAATAGGAACATACATATCGATAACTACCTTAAATGAAAATGGATTAAATGCTCCAACCAAAAGACACAGACTGGCTGAATGGATACAGAAACAAGACCCATATATGTACTGTCTACAAGAGACCCATTTCAGACCTAGGGACACATACAGACTGAAAGTGAGGGGATGGAAAAAGATATTCCATGCAAATGGAAATCAAAAGAAAGCTGGAGTAGCAATTCTCATATCAGACAAAATAGACTTTAAAACAAAGACTATTACGGGAGACAAAGAAAGACACAACATAATGATCAGGGATCAATCCAAAAGGAAGATAGAACAATTGTAAATATTTATGCACCAAATAGAGAAGCATGTCCATACATAAGGCAAATGCTAACTGCCATAAAATGGGAAATCGACGGTAACACAATCATAGTAGGGGACTTTAACATCCCACTTTCACCAATGGACAGATCATGCAAAATGAAAATACATAAGGAAACAGAAGCTTAAATGACACATTAAACAATATTGACTTAAATGATATTTATAGGACATTCCATCCAAAACCAGCAGATTACACTTTCTTCTCAAGTGCTCATGGAACATTCTCCAGGACAGATCATATTTTGGGTCACAAATCAAGCCTTTGCAAACTTAAGAAAATTGAAATCGTATCAAGTATCTTTTCCAACCACAATGCTATGAGACTAGATATCAATTACAGGAAAAAAATCTGTAAAAAATACAAACACATGAAGGCTAAACACTACACTACTAAATAACCAAGACATCACTGAAGAAATCAAAGAGGAAATCAAACAATACCTGGAAACAAATGACAATGAAAACCCGACAGTGCAAAACCTATGGGATGCAGCAAAAACAGTTCTAAGAGGGAAGTTTATAGCAATACAAGCCTACCTTAAGAAACAAGAAACATCTCAAATAAACAACCTAAATTTACACCTAAAGCAATTAGAGGAAGAAGAACAAAACACCCCCAAAGTTAGCAGAAGGAAAGAAATCATAAAGATCAGATCAGGAATAAATGAAAAAGAAATGAAGGAAACAATAGCAAAAATCAATGAAACTAAAAGCTGGTTCTTTGAGAACATAAACAAAATTGATAAACCATTAGCCAGACTCATCAAGAAAAAAGGGAGAAGACTCAAATCAGTAGAATTAGAAATGGAAAAGGAGAAGTAAAAACTGACACTACAGAAATACAAAGGATCATGAGAGATTACTACAAGCAACTATATGCCAATGAAATGGACAACCTGGAAGAAATGGACAAATTCTTAGAAAACCACAACCTTCTGAGACTGAACCAGGAAGAAATAGAATATATTAACAGACCAATCACAAGCACTGAAATTGAGACTGTGATTAAAAATCTTCCAACAAACAAAAGCCCAGGACCAGATGGCTTCACAGGCAAATTCTACCAAACATTTAGAGAAGAGCTAACACCTATCCTTCTCAAACTCTTCCAAAATATAGCAGAGGGAGAAAGACTCCCAACCTCATTCTATGAGACCACCATCACCCCGATACCAAAACCAGACTAAGATGCCACAAAAAAACAAAACTACAGGCCAATATCACTGATGAAGATAGATGCAAAAATCCTCAACAAAATACTAGCAAATAGAATCCAACTGCACATGAAAAGGATCATACACCTGAGTGTGTTTCATGTTTGGTAATTGCAATCATTGTTGCTTTTGTTGTGGTCATCCATGTACAATGCTTGGGGTCAGTCTATTTATCTCTTGTAAAAATAAAATACAGTGTGTGTGTGTGAAAAAAAAAGAATAAATAATGAATTCCAGTGGCAAAAAAAAAAAGGATCATACACCATGATCAAGTGGGATTTATCCCAGGAATGCAAAGATTCTTCAATATACACAAATCAATCAATGTGATACACCATATTAACAAATTGAAGGATAAAAACCATATGATCATCTCAATAGATGCAGAAAAAGCTTTAAACAAAATTCAACACCCATTTATGATAAAAACCCTCCAGAAAGTAGGCATAGAGGGAATTTGCCTCAACACAATAAAGGCCATATATGACAAACCCACAGCCAACATCATTCTCAATGGTGAAAAACTGAAACTATTTCTATTAAGGTCAGGAACAAGACAAGGTTGCCCACTCTCAACACTATTATTCAACATAGTTTTGGAAGTTTTAGCCACAGCAATCAGAGAAGAAAAAGAAATAAAAGGAATCCAAATCAGAAAAGAAGAAGTAAAACTGTCACTGTTTGCAGATGACATAACACTATACATAGAGAATCCTAAAGAAGCTACCAGAAAACTACTAGAGCTAATCAATGAATTTGGTAGAGTAGCAGGATACAAAATTAATGCACAGAAATCTTTTGCATTCCTATACACTAATGATGAAAAATCTGAAAGAGAAATTAAGGAAACACTCCTATTTACCAATGCAACAAAAAGAATAAAATACCGGAGATTGGTTCAAGATGGTGGAGTAGAAGGACATGCTCTCACTCCCTCTATCGAGAACACCAGAATCACAACTAACTGCTGAACAATCATTGACAGGGAGACACTGGAACTCACCAAAAAAGATGCCCCACAGGCAAAGACAAAGGAGAAGCCACAATGAGATGGTACAAGGGGCGCTGTCACAATAAAATCAAATCCCATAACCGCTGGGTGGGTGACTCACAAACTGGAGAACACTTATACCACAGAAGTCCACCCAGTGGAGTGAAGGTTTTGAGCCACATGTCAGGCTTCCCAACCTGGGCGTCTGGCAACGGGAGGAGGAATTCCTAGAGAATCAGACTTTGAAGGCTAGCAGGATTTGATTGCAGGACTTCAACAGGACTTGGGGAAACAGAGACTCCACTCTTGGAGGGCACACACAAAATAGTGTTCCCATCGGGACCCAGGGGAAGGAACAGTGACCCCAGGGGTGACTGAAACAGACCTACTTGCTAGTGTTGGAGGGTCTCCTGCAGCTGTGGCTCACCAAGGGACAAGGACAGCAGCAGCAGAAGTTCTGGGAAGTACTCCTTGGCATGAGAGCTCCCAGAGTCTGCCATTAGCCCCACCAAAGAGCCTGGGTAGGCTCCAGTGTTGGGTCGCCTCAGATCAAACAACCAACAGGGAGGGAACCCAGCCCCACCCATCAGCAGACAAGCGGATTAAAGTTTTACTGAGCTCTGCCCACCAGAGCAACAGCCAGCTCTACCCACCAACAGTCCCTCCCATGAGGAAACTTCCACAAGCCTCTTAGATAGCTTCATTCATGAGAGGGCAGAGAGCAGAAGCAAGAAGAACTACAGTCCTGCAGCCTGTGGAACAAAAACCACATTCACAGAAAGATAGACAGGATGACAAGGCAGAGGGCTATGTACCAGATGAAGGAACAAAATAAAGCCCCAGAAAAACAACTAAATGAAATGGAGGTAGGGAATCTTCCAGAAAAAGAATTCAGAATAATGATAATGAAGATGATCCAGGACCCTGGGAAAAGAATGGAGGCAAAGATTGAGAAGATGCAAGAAATGTTTAACAAAGATCTAGAAGAATTAAAAAACAAACAAAAAGAGATGAACAATATAATAACTGAAATGAAAAATACACTAGAAGGAATCAATAGCAGAATAACTGAGGCAGAAGAACGGATGAGTGACCTGGAAGACACATTGGTGAAATTCACTGCTGCAGAACAGAATTAAAAAAAAAGAATTAAAAGAAATGAAGACAGCCTAAGAGACCTCTGGGACAACATTAAATGCAACAACATTTGCATTATAGGGGTCCCAGAAGGAGAAGAGAGAGAGAAAGGACCAGAGAAAACATGTGAAGAGATTGTAGTCGAAAACATCCCTAACATGGGACAGGAAATAGCCACCCCAAGTCCAGGAAGCGCAGAGAGTCCCGTACAGGATAAACCCAAGGAGAAACACACCGAGACACATAGTAATAAAATTGGCAAAATTAAAGACAAAGAAAAATTATTGAAAGCAGCAAGGCCAAAACAACAAATAACATACAAGGGAACTCCCATAAGGTTAACAGCTGATTTCTCAGCAGAAACTCTACAAGCCAGAAGGGAGTGGCATGATATACTTAAAGTGATGAAAGGGAAGAAACTACAACCAAGATTACTCTACCCAGCAAGGCTCTCATTAAGATTTGATGGAGAAATTAAAAGCTTTAGAGACAAGCAAAAGCTAAGAGAATTTAGCACCACCAAACCAGCTCTACAACGAATGCTAAATGAACTTCTCTAAGTGGGAAACACAAGAGAAGAAAAGGACCTACAAAAACAAACCCAAAACAATTAAGAAAATGGTCATAGGAATATACATATCGATAATTACCTTAAACGTGAATGGATTAAATGCTCCAACCAAAAGACACAGGCTTGCTGAATGGATACAAAAACAAGACCCATCTATATGCTGTCTACAAGAGACTCACTTCAGACCTAGGGACACATACAGACTGCAAGTGTGGGGATGGAAAAAGATATTCTATGCAAATGGAAATCAAAAGAAAGCTGGAGTAGCAATACTCATATCAGATAAAATAGACTTTAAAATAAAGAATGTTACAAGAGACAAGGAAGGATGCTACATAATGATCAAGGGATCAATCCAAGAAGAAGATATAACACTTATAAATATATATGCACCCAACATAGGAGCACCTCAATACATAAGGCAACTGCTAACAGCTATAAAAGAGGAAATCGACAGTAACACAATAATAGTGGGGAACTTTAACACCTCACTTACACCAACGGACAGATCATCCAAAATGAAAATAAATAAGGAAACAGAAACTTTAAATGACACAATAGACCAGATAGATTTAATTGATATTTATAGGACATTCCATCCAAAAACAGCAGATTACACATTCTTCTCAAGTGCGCACAAAACATTCTCCAGGATAGATCACATCTTGGGACACAAATCAAGCCTCAGTAAATTTAAGAAAATTGAAATCATATCAAGCATCTTTTCTGACCACAACGCTATGAGATTAGAAATCAATTACAGGGGAAAAAACGTAAAAAACACAAACACATGGAAGCTAAACAATACGTTACTAAATAACCAAGAGATCACTGAAGAAATCAAAGAGGAAATCAAAAAATACCTAGAGAAAAATGACAATGAACACACGACGACCTAAAACCTATGGGATGCAGCAAAAGCAGTTCTAAGAGGGAAGTTTATAGCTATACAAGCCTACCTAAAGAAACAAGAAAAATCTCAAGTAAACAATCTAACCTTACACCTAAAGGAACTAGAGAAAGAAGAACAAACAAAACTCAAAGTTAGCAGAAGGAAAGAAATCATAAAGATCAGAGCAGAAATAAATGAAATAGAAACAAAGAAAACAATAGCAAAGATCAATAAAACTAAAAGCTGCCTCTTTGAGAAGATAAACAAAATTGATAAGCCATTAGCTAGACTCATCTAGAAAAAGAGGGAGAGGACTCAAGTCAGTAGAATTAGAAATGAAAAAGGAAAAGTTACAACAGACACCACAGAAATACAAAGCATCCTAAGAGACTACTACAAGCAACTTTATGCCAATATAATGGACAACCTGGAAGAAATGGACAAATTCTTAGAAAGGAATAACCTTCCAAGACTGAACCAGGAAGAAATAGAAAATATGAACAGACCAATCACAAGTAATGAAATTGAAACTGATTAAAAATCTTCCAACAAACAAAAGTCCAGGACCAGATGGCTTCACAGGTGAATTCTATCAAACATTTAGAGAAGAGCTAACACCCATCCTTCTCAAACTCTTCCAAAAAATTGCAGAGGAAGGAACACTCCCAAACTCATTGTATGAGGCCACCATCACCCTGATACCAAAACCAGACAAAGATACTACAAAAAAACAAAATTACAGACCAATATCACTCATGAATATAGATGCAAAAATCCTCAGCAAAATACTAGCAAACAGAATCCAACAACACATTAAAAGGATCATACACCATGATCAAGTGGGATTTATCCCAGGGATGCAAGGTTTCTTCAATATAGGCAAATCAATCAATGTGATACACCATATTAACAAATTGAAGAATAAAAACCATATGATCATCTCAATAGATGCAGAAAAAGCTTTTGACAAAATTCAACACCCATTTCTGATAAAAACTCTCCAGAAAGTGGGCATAGAGGGAACCTACCTCAACATAATAAAAGCCATATATGACAAACCCACAGCAAACATCATTCTCAATGGTGAAAACCTGAAAGCATTTCCTCTAAGATCAGGAAAAAGACAAGGATGTCCACTCTCACCACTATTATTCAACATAGTTTTGGAAGCCCTAGCCACAGCAATCAGAGAAGAAAAAGAAATAAAAGGAATAAAATTGGAAAAGAAGAAGTAAAACTGTCACTGTTTGCAGATGACATGATACTATACATAGAGAATCCTAAAGATGCTACCAGGAAACTACTAGAGCTAATCAATGAATTTGGTAAAGTTGCAGGATACAAAATTAAGCACAGAAATCTCTTGCATTCCTATACACTAATGATGAAAAATCTGAAAGAGAAATTAAGGAAACACTCCAATTTACCATTGCAGCAAAAAGAATAAAATACCTAGGAATAAACCCACCTAGGGAGACAAAAGACCTGAATGCAGAAAACTATAAGACACTGATGAAAGAAATTAAAGATGATACCAACAGATGGAGAGATATACCATGTTCTTGGATTGGAAGAATCAATATTGTGAAAATGACTATACCACCCTAAGCAATCTACAGATTCAATGGAATCCCTATCAAATTACCAATGGCATTTTTTACAGAACTAGAACAAATATCTTAAAATTGGTAAGGAGACACAAAAGACCCCGAATAGCCAAAGCAGTCTTGAGGGAAAAAAGTGGAGCTGGAGGAATCACACTCCCTGACTTCCGACTATACTACAAAGCTACAGTAATCAAGACAATATGGTACTGGCACAAACACAGAAACATAGATCAATGGAACAAGATAGAAAGCCCAGAGATAAACCCATGTACCTATGGTCAACTAATCTATGACAAAGGAGGCAAGGATATACAATGGAGAAAAGATAGTCTCTTCAAAAAATGGTGCTGGGAAAACTGGACAGCTACATGTAAAAGAATGAAATTAGAACACTCCCTAACACCATACACAAAAATAAACTCAAAATGGATTACAGACTTAAATGTAAGACCAAACACTACAAAACTCTTAGAGGAAAGCATAGGAAGAACACTCTTTGATATAAATGACAGCAATATCTTTTTTGATCCACCTCCCAGAGTAATGGAAATAAAAACAAAAATAAACAAATCAGACCTAATGAAACGTAAAAGCTTTTGCACAGCAAAGGAAACAATAAACAAGACAAAAAGACAACCCTCAGAATGGGAGAAAATATTTGCAAATGAATCATCAGACTAAGGATTAACCTCCAAATTATATAAACAGCTCATGCAGCTCAATATTAAAAAAACAAACAACCCAATCCAAAAACGGGCAGAAGATCTAAATAGACATTTCTCCAAAGACATACAGATGGCCAAGAAGCACATGAAAAGCTGCTCAACATCACTAATTATTAGAGAAATGCAAATCAGAACTACAATGAGGTATCACCTCACACCAGTTACAATGGGCATCATCAGAAAATCTACAAACAACAAATGCTGGAGAGGGTGTGGAGAAAAGGGAACCCTCTTGCACTGTTGGTGGGAATGTAAATTGATACAGCCACTATGGAGAACAGTATGGAGGTTCCTTAAAAATCTAAAAATAGAATTACCATATGATCCAGCAATCCCACTCCTGGACATATACCCAGAGAAAACCATAATTCAAAAAGACACATGAACCCCAATGTTCATTGCAGCACTATTTACAATAGCCAGGTCATGGAAGCAACCTAAATGCCCATCGACAGATGAATGGATAAAGAAGATGTGATACATATATACAATGGAGTATTACTCAGCCATAAAAAGGAACGAAGTTGAGTCATTTGTTGAGACATGGATGGATCTAGAGACTGTCATACAGAGTGAAGTAAGTCAGAAAGAGAAAAACAAATATTGTACATTAACGCATATATGTAGAACCTAGAAAAATGGTACAGGTGAACTGCAAGAGGGAAGAGATATGGAGACATATGTATATGTATAACTGATTCACTTTGTTATAAAGCAGAAAATAGCACACCATTGTAAAGCAATTATAGTCCAATAAAGATGTTACAAAAAAAGAAAGATAAAAAATAAAAAATAAAAAGGAGTTATACAGCAGAAACTAACAACATTGTAAAGCAATTATACTTGAATAAAGGTATTTTTTAAAAAAAGATACATATAAAAAAATACCACAAGATTAGTTAACTTTACAAAAAACAAAAAAAACAAAAAAACAGCATGGCACTGGCACATAAACAGAAATATAGATCAATGGAACAGGATAGAAAACCCGGAGATAAACCCATGCACACATGGTCACCTTAATTTTGATAAAGGAGGCAAGAATATACAATGGAGAAAAGACAGCCTCTTCAATAAGTGGTGCTGGGAAAACTGGACAGCTACATGTAAAAGAATGAAATTAGAACACTCCCTAACACCATACACAAAAATAAACTCAAAATGGATTTGAGACCTAAATGTAAGGCCAGACACTATAAAACTCTTAGAGGAAAACATAGGAAGAACACTCTTTGACATAAATCACAGCAAGATCCTTTTTGACCCACCTCCTAGAGAAATGGAAATAAAAACAAAAATAAACAAATGGGACCTAATAAACTTAAAAGCTTTTGCACAGCAAAGGAAATCATAAACAAGATGAAAAGACAACCCTCAGAATGGGAGAAAATATTTGCAAACGAAGCAACTGACAAAAGTTTAATCTCCAAAATATACAAGCAGCTCATGCAGCTCAGTATCATAAAAACAAAAAACCCAATCCAAAAATGGGTAGAAGACCTAGACATTTCTCCAAAGAATATATACAGATTGCCAACAAACACATGAAAGGATGCTCAACATCACTAATCATTAGAGAAATGCAAGTCAAAACTGCAATGAGGTATTACCTCACACCGGTCAGAATGGCCATCATCAAAAAATCTAGAAACAATAAATGCTGGAGAGGGTGTGGAGAAAAGGGAACCCTCTTGCACTGTTGGTGGGAATGTAAATTGATACAGCCACTATGGAGAACAGTATTGAGGGGCCTCAAAAAACTAAAAATAGAACTACCATATGACACAGCAATCCCACTACTGGGCATATACCCTGAGAAAACCATAATTCAAAAAGAGGCATGTACCACAATGTTTATTGCAGCTCTATTTACAATAGCCAGGACATGGAATCAACCTAAGTGTCCATTGACAGATGAATGGATAAAGATGTGGCACATATATACAATGGAATTTTACTCAGCCATAAAAAGAAACGAAATAGAGTTATTTGTAGTGAGGTGGATCAACCTAGAGACTGTCATACAGATTGAAGTAAGTCAGAAAGAAAAAAACAAATACCGTATGGTAACACATATATATGGAATCTAAAAAAAAAAAAAAAAGGTTCTGGGGCTTCCCTGGTGGCGCAGTGGTTAAGAATCTGCCTGCCAATGCAGGGGACATGGGTTCGAGCTCTGGTCTGGGAAGATCCCACATGCCGCGGAGCGACTAAGCCCGTGAGCCACAACTACTGAGCCTGCGTGTCTGGAGCCTGTGCTCCGCAACAAGAGAGGCCCGCGCACCGTGATGAAGAGTGGCCCCCGCTTGCTGCAACTGGAGAAAGCCCCCGCACAGAAACGAAGACCCAACACAGCCAAAAATAAATATAAATAAATAAATTTATTTAAAAAAAAAAAAAGGTTCTGAAGAACCTAGCAGCAGGATGGGAATAAAGACGCAAATGTAGAGAATGGACTTGAGGAGATGGGGAAGGGGAAGGGGAAGGGGAAGGGGAAGGAGAAGCTGGGATGAAGTGAGAGAGTGGCATGGACATATATACACTATCAAATGTAAAATAGATAGCTAGTGGGAAGTAGCCACATAGCACAGGGAGATCAGCTCGGTGCTTTGTGTCCACCTAGAGGGGTGGGATAGGGAGGGTGGGAGGGAGATGCAAGAGGGAGGAGATATTGGGATATATGTCTACGTATAGTTGATTCACTTTGTTATACAGCAGAAACTAACACACCATTGTAAAGCAATTATACTCCAATAAAGATGTTAAAAAATTTTTTTAAAAACTTATCCTGTAGCAGGAATATCATGGTTTAAGTTTGGTAAACTACCAATGATACTTCTGTATAATCCTCATTATAGCCATCATAATGTCCCTGCAGTTACAAAATGGAGGGAGCAATACAAGAAACAAATTGTGGAAAACGTAATCTCAAATTATATGATATAAGTCCAAGAGGAAAAGGGATTACTAGAGATGTCATCCCGCTGTGTTACCAGATAGTTTGTTACTGTTTTTACCCATAACTTTAAATAAGGTGGGAGAGGTTAATGTTGGCTGTGGGGTCACACTTCATTAATTAACAAGTTTCACACATTAAAAACCATTCAGTCTTATTAACATATATTAAGTTCACACATAGTCTAAATAAAGCCTTTCAAAATCAACTGTATGATCCTAGAACAAAATACAGATTACAAGAATTCAAAAGCATTCTTGTTCTTCTGATATAATGATCTTAGAATTGTGATTTCTATGGTTTACAAAACTGAGACTGATCATTTAGTGAACATGAAAGGACATTAATTTTATGACCTTTTACTAAAGGGTTACCTATACTTTTCTTGTATATCTGTGAAGATGTCTTTATTTCAACCATGTCAACTAATATTCATGATTTCTTTCTATTTCTATTATGACGATACATTGAGACTTTAAAAAACTGCAGTTTTTTATCCGTAAAAAGCAAGTGGCACAACTATTTAAAATTTAGAATGATCCTCCTTATACTTTAATATGAAGATGATTCCCTGAATATTTATCTAATGTCACATCTACGATGGTTTTAAATCAATGACAAGCAGTATCTCCATTCAGATTTTCATTGTACATTTTATATTTCAGGATTCTTAGTCTTCCATGGAAAAGTAGATATAAGTGATTTACACCTAATATAGAAGGGCTTCTCTATTTTTAAGGCAGCAACAGTCAAAACCATGAGTTCACATACACACTAGAAATAAAAGCATTGCATGTCATAATTTGTTAATTTTTGTTTTCAAGTAATCTCAAATAATGTCACTATAAATAAGGACACAACGTTAATAATTATACCTGTGCAATCATCCATTCCCTTGATGATCCATACTAACAAATAATTTTTCAAAGTGTTTTAATTTTGGATTATTTTCTATAATGTTCTGATTTAGACTAATACCAGAAAACAGTTATTGACTGAATGCTATCTACTACGACTTATGTGATATTTATTTGCATTTGATTTTTTATTAAAATCTTTCTTATGTCTTTCATGTCATTAAACTTTCTTTCCAGTATGAACTTTTTGGTGTTTTCAAATGTGTATATTTACAACTAATGTCTTTCATCACTTATTACACTTGTAGGGTCTCTCTCCTGCATGCACTCTCTGATGTTGAGGGAGGTGACAGCTCTGGTTAAAAGTTTTGCCATATTTGTAAAGCTTCTCTGCTTATGAATTATCTGGTGTTGAGTAAGAATTGAGCAATGGGTAAAGGCTTTATCACATTCTTTACATGTGTATGGTTTCTCCCCAGTATGAATTCTCTGATGTTTAGTAAATGCTGAGTGCCAGGTAAAGGTTTTACAACATACTTTACATTTGTATGGTTTCTCCCCAGTATGAATTCTCTGATGTTGCGTAAGAGCTGAGCATTGGGTAAAGGCTTTGCCACATTCTTTACATTTGTAATGTTTCCCTCCAGTATGGATTTTACTATGTCTATTTAGATTTAATAATTGATTAAAGACTTTCCCACATTTATTACACTTGTAGTGTTCTTTCCTAGTATGACTACCCTGATGTTGAGTAAGTTTTGAAGACTGGTTAAGAATTTTACCAAATTCACTAAATGTGTAATTCTTCTCTCCAATATGGATAGTCTCATGGGTAATAAGACCTGAGCTTTGACAAAGGACATTACTACATTCATTCCTTATATAATGGTTCTCTGAAAATTGAGTTCTCTGATGTTTCATAAGATTCGAGTCTTGGTCAAAGGTATTCCCAGTTTCAATGCATGGATATCCTCCAGTTCCATTATAAAAACTCTCATAATTATTGAACACAGGGCTTTTGCTTAAGGTGTCACTCATTTGATTACACATGTAATGTTGTTCCACATTATCTCTACTATGATACCTACTGAAGGATGATGGTTGGATAAAGACTCTCCCTTTATTATCAACATTACAGAGTTCAGAACAGGGAGAAAATGTTTGTTGGTTAAAGAATAATGAACCCTTGGTAAAGGACCTCTGAAATTGATCATATTGGGATATTCGTTCTTCATTTTTAAACCTCTGGTTTTCACACATGTTTGAATAAATGTTTAATCCAAGCCTATATTCATAATGATCTGAATGATTATTTGCAGCATAGGGTAAATGACTTTCCATATTTTTCAAATTTCCTTTCAGAGAATATGGATTTTTAAAAAAATAATAATGTGGGTCTTTGCTTTCAAAAATGTATTTTTCTGCAAATATTATTGTAAAATAGATTTTTTCCCCAATTGGACTTACATCCTTGATTTCTTTTCAGAGTAATGTTTTCAACATGGGTAAATGTCAAAATTTGTTAATGTCCATAATAATATCCTTTCAACACTTCACATGCTCCCTTACATTCCCAGTCTTTTATTAAATATAAATTTCCAAGGTGACAGCTTTCATATTTTCCTGGCAGCACTTTTTGGAATAAATCTTCTATGCATGGCTTCTTTGGCAACAAACCCTGAGTGTCATGAGAAGTATGGCTGAAAGATATCAAATAGCAAATTGTCCCACTTACTACTTTGAGTGAATATACTTTACAATTTCAAATAAACTTGACAAACCCTTAGCTAGATGAAGAATATAAGAGAGAAGACGCAAGTAAAATCAGAAGTAAAAAGAGACATTATAAATAATACCATAAGACTGAAAGTAATTACAAGACACTGCTATGAACAATATTACACCAACAAATTGGACATTTTGAAAAAAAGAGATTGAATTTCTAGAAAGATACAACCTACTCAGACTTTATCACGAAGGGATTTTTAAAAACCACAACAAAAGTACAACTATTAAATAGACGAAAAAAGTAATTTTAAGAATCCCTAAAGCAGATGAATTACCTGGATGATTCCAGCAACATTTCAAGAAAAAGTAACACCAATTCTCCACAAACGTTTCCAAAGTGTAAAGAGAAATTATCAAAACAGTTTCTGTGAGTCCAGGGTTACCACATATCAAAGCCAAACAAAGACAGTCCAAATTATTAAAAAAAAAACCCTACAAACCAATATCTGTGATGAATACAGCTACAAAGCCTTCAATAAAATACTATCAAGCTACATTATAAAGGACATTAATATAATTATACACCATGGGGACTTCCCTGGTGGTCCAGTGGCTAAGACTCTGCGCTCCCAGTGCAGGGGGTCTGGGTTCAATCCCTGGTCAGGGAACTAGATCCCACATGCCACAACTAAGAATTCGCATGCCACAACTAAAAATCCTGCATGTCACAACTAAAAGATCCCGCACCCCACAACTAAAAGATCCCGCATGCCGCAATGAAGATCGAAGATCTGGTGTGCCACAACTAAGACCCGGCACAGCCAAATAAATAAATATTTTTAAAAAAAATATATATATATATATATATGCCATGAAAAATTCAGAATTATTTGTAGAATTCAAGGGTGTTTCAACAAATAGAATTGTTAAAAAGACCACATACACAGAATGAAGTTTATACCATATAATCACATCAAATGATGCAGAGAAATAAATTGACAATATTCAGTACCCTTTCATCATGAAAACACTCATTCTAGGAATGAATGGAACCCACATAAACGTAATAAACGTATACAAAAAGCCCAGAGTTATCAATATACTCCATAGTGGAATACTGAAAGCCTTTCCTTTGCAATCAATAAAGTCAAGAATGTACACTTTCATGACTTTAATTCAACATAGTACTGTATTGCCTAGATAAAACTATCAGACCAATAAAAAAGGGGGGCATCCAATTCAGAAAGGAGGAAGTAAACTGATCTCTGTTCACAGATGATAAAATCTTACATAGAAAACCCTAAAGAATTCTCATGAATAAACAAATACAGAACTCATAAACAAATTTAGCAGAATTCAAAATATAAAATCAAACATAAAAATTAGTTGTGTTTCTATAAACAGAAAAAAATCAAGAAAGATATTAAGAATATATGTAACAGAGTGAAGTAAGTCAGAAAGAGAAAAACAAATACAGTATGCTAACACATATATATATGGAATCTAAGGGAAAAAAAAAAAAAAAAAAGGCCATGAAGAACCTAGTGGCAAGACGGGAATACAGACACAGACCTACTAGAGAATGGACTTGAGGATATGGGGAGGGGGTGGGGTGAGATGTGACAGGGTAAGAGAGTGTCATGGACATATATACACTACCAAATGTAAAATAGATAGCTAGTGGGAAGCAGCCGCATAGCACAGGGAGATCAGCTCGGTGCTTTGTGACCACCTAGAGGGGTGGGATGGGGAGGGTGGGAGGGAGGGAGATGCAAGAGGGAAGAGAAATGGGAACATATTGTATATGTATAACAGATTCACTTTGTTATAAAGCAGATGCTAACACACTATTGTAAGGCAATTATACTTCAATAAAGATGTTTGAAAAAAAAAAAAAAAAAGAATATATGTACAGTGAAAGAGTGGCATGGACTTATATATACTACCAAATGTAAAATAGATAGCTAGTGGGAAGCAGTCACATAGCACAGGGAGATCAGCTCAGTGCTTTGTGACCACCTAGAGGGGTGGGATAGTGAGGGTGAGAGGGAGACGCAAGAGGGAGGAGATATGGGGATATATGTATATGTATAGCTGATTCACTTTGTTATAAAGCAGAAACTAACACAGCATTGTAAAGCAATTATACTCCAATAAAGATGTTAAAAAAAAGAATATATGTACATTTATATTCTGTAGCATCAAAGAGAATAAAATACTTAGGAGTTAACTTAATGAAGGAGGTGAAAGACTTGTATGATAAAAATTATAAAAGATTGCTGGAGGCAAATAGAGAGTATATAAATAAACAAAAACACATTCCATGTTCCTGAACTGGAATACTTAATATCATTAAGTTGTCAATAGTACCCAAGGTGATCTATAGATGCAAAGCAATCTCTATCAAAATCCCAATCAAAATTTTGACAGAAATAGAAAAGATCATTCTAAAATGTATGTGGAATATCACAAAATGCTAAATGTCCAAAACATTCTAGTAAAGAAAGTGTGAAGTTGGAGGCATGACACTTGCTGATTTGTAAAACATAGAACTATAGCATTTTACAACGCTATAGTTATCAAAAAGGGTAGTACAAACATGTAGACAGAAAAGGAATAATGGAACAACAAAGAGAGCACAAATATAATGTCTCAAGGTCATGGTCAAATAATCCTCAACAAGAGTGCCTATACCACCCAATGGGAAAAGGATAGTCTCTTAAACAAATGGCACTGGGATAGTTGGATGTTCACATGTAAAAGAATGAAGCTGAACTCTTACCTAACACCACTTACAAATACTATCTCAAAAGGGATTGAAGGGGCTTCCCTGGTGGCGCAGTGGTTAAGAATCTGCCTGCCAATGCAGGGAACACGGGTTCGAGCCCTGGTCCAGGAAGATCCCACATGCTGTGGAGCAACTATGCCCGTGCGCCACAACTACTGAGACTGCGTGCCACAACTAATGAAGCCCGCGTGCCTAGAGCCCATGCTCCACAACAAGAGAAGTCACCACAATGAGAAGCCCACACACCGCAATCAACAGTAGCCCCCGCTCGCCACAACTAAAGAAAGCCCGTGCGCATCAACAGACCCAACACAGCCAAAAATAAATAAATTAATTAATTAAATAAATTTATTTTTAAAAAAGGGATTGAAGATTTAAACATAAACCTGTATCTATGTATCTCTTAGAAGAAAACAGGGGGGAAATGTCCTAAGACATTTGCTTTGGCAAAGATTTCTTGTATATGAAACCAAAAACTCAGGCAACAAAAGCAAATACAGTCAGGGAATTCCCTGGTGGTCCAGTGGTTACAAATCTGTCTTCCAATGCAGGGAACATGGTTTCAACCCCTGGTTGGGGAACTAAGATCCCATATGCCGCGGGGTGACTAAGCCTGCACACTGCAACTACTGAGCACGCAGGCCACAACTAGATAGCACGTGTGCTGCAACTACAGAGCTCACTTGCCACAACTACAGAGCCCATGTGCTCTGGAGCCTGTGCACCACAACTAGAGAGAAGCCCATGCACTGCAGGGGAGGATCCTGCATGCCCCAACAAAGATCCCATGTGCCACAACTAAGACCCGACAAAGCCAAAAATTAAATAAATAAATAAATAAATAAATAAATATTTTTAAAGAAAAGCAAATGGGATTACATTACATGTAAAAACTCATGCACATTAGAGGAAACAGTCAATGGGGTGAAAAGGCATCCTGTGGAATAAGAGAAAAATTTTGCAACGCATGTATCTCATATGGAATTACAATCCAGAATACATTAAAAACTCCTACAACATAAAACATTATGTTTATATTGCAACTCCTAGCCACATTAAAAAACAAATAACACAATGTATGGGCAAAGGATTAAATAGACATTAATCCAAATAAGATACACTTATGGACAACAGAAATGTGAAAGATACTAAAAATCAGTAATCATTTGAGAAATAAAAAAGAAAACCACAATGAGGTGTCACCTTACACCCAACTTGCATATATATATATATATATATATATATATACATACATACATACACACACACATACATATATATCTGTATATATATGTATATATACATATGCAAGGATGTGGAGGAATTAGAATCCTTATGTACTGTTAAAGGAACTATAAAATGTCACAATCACTATAAAACACAATATGGAGGTTTCTCAAAAAATTAAAAATAGAATTTCCTTCACACAACAATAATATAAATTCATCAATAAATAGATGTGAAATTAAGACTATTTCTATAACTACTCACCAAGATAGAATAAAACAAACATTGATCATTAACTAAGAAGAGAAAAAGTAGGTAAGCCACAAACACAGTAGGGGTAATAATTAAAAGACAAAGACATGCATAATTTTATTGGCAGTAGACATATGGGACATTCAAATTTGAATGCAACACCACACTGTCTTAAGTGTACTGAGTTGAAAATTGCCATGTACATTCATGAAATATAGGTAAAGACAAAAATACAATTAACTAATTTGGGAGAACCTATCATTTAAAAAAAAAAGCAAATTGTTATGAAATTGCTAAACAAGAATAAGAGAAAATTTTACTCTCTCCCAATTTCTGAAAAAACGTGTATATACCATTAAAATATAATCCTTCTAAATACTATAATTTTGAAATGGTTTGCACGCATAAAGCAACCATTTTGAATCACTGACATGTGTTGCAAGGCAGGAGAATTTCACAGAAAATGCATTACAATGAATCATTTAAAAATCTCTAATGGAAAACTTGAATGAATGATTTAAATCACAGTAGAGAAATTTGTCATGTTATTAATATATTACTGCTATACATACACAAATTATCAAGGCTGTAACCCATACTTTAGAAGAAAAATAAAACCTTATTTTTAAATACAAGACATGAAAGTTGTAAAATATGCAGAGAATCACTGATATATAAAATAATAGTTGTGATTACATTATACCATGATTCAGATACACATTGAGGAAAGTAAATGAATAAACTGACTACTTTTTGGTTGAAGAAATGAACCAAACATTTTCACAAATACAGGGTGCCTTCTAATTATCTAAGGCACTTCTTACCAAAGATGTTTTCATCTGAGCCTGTTATACTAGATCTTTTGAATCTAAAATCATGTATGATTTTGACACAGAACTAATGAGAAAGTGAAAAAATACAGGACACAGCAACCATAAGCTCCATATTAAATAAGGCAAACTTATAAAATTATAGTTATTAGGAAATTAAACAACAACTGGGACTTTAAAATATGGTAGTCAATGTTCCAAGCGCTGCTATGGAATGAACATATTCAAGATGTCTATGAGATAAATAAACATATTAAGTTATTCTACCATTGATGGATTGGGCAAGTACACTGAAAATGTCTCATGTTAGTTCATAGAAAGTAAAAATGTCTCATGTTAGTTCATTGGAAGTAAAATGGAGGATTACGTTTTATAATTCTGGGGAGATGCTTAATGCTCTGATGAAATTACTGCGTCTGAACTTTGTAGGGTCATGTTTGAAGTTTCCATTGGATTGGGTATTCCTAGAATTTTGTCACCTAATCCCAATATCTCCATGACTCTCCTCACACATTTCTGACTTGAGGCAGAAACAGAACTTTAAAAAGGGCTTAACATAGAGTTACTCAGAAATGTAAACAGTTTTCCCTAGAACCCCCATAGCAACAGAAGAGCAGTCAGATGATGAGGGTCATCACAGGACAAGAGGAGGATTTTGGCTCTCACTGTGAATGTGAGGGATAATCACTGGGGCTGAAGAAGAATACATGGAGGATTTAAGAGCCTAAGATTGGGGCAGGAGATGTCTCTCTATGACAGCAACAGAAACAAATCTAGGCTTCGCAAAAATCATTTCCATTGAAGCATGTCTTCCCAAGCCATATTATAAGATATGACTTCCTCTGTGATCTTTGGACCTCTCACCTGTGTCATCTGCTTCATCCATTCGCACGTACCTGGTTATACAGCTACTGTCTCCATTCCCTTCACATCTCAGGGATTCTTCTTTTACTCCAAAAAGGGGACCTGTTAATTAGAAAAACGAACATAAGTTTTCCTGGAGATCCTACAGTTTCCAATCCAGTATTGAGCTTCGATGAAAAGAGAAGGTATTGTAGAATGTTAAAATATTCTAGAAATTGATTTCCCCAATTACCGGTCTTTTGAAAGCTCCTTTATTGTAGTAGACAACAGTTAAAAAATCAGATCCTGAGATTCTGACCAAGAACTATTAAGTAAAAATAAAGGGTAAAAGTCTGATTTTAAGATGCGGGCAGCACTATCTTATAGCACTGAACTTATAGAATTAAGCTAGTGAAGGATGAAGATTACCTCAAGAAAGAGGAAGGTTGGAATTATGATGAATCATCATGAAGCCTTTCTGTCTATACCCACAAACTCCCATTTCTCCCTTGAAAGCAGGGATCTGAAACTCTACTGTAGGACACAGAAGATTCCAGGAGACTTTCTACAAATGAAGGAACCAAAACCCTGTGGATGGATAAGGAATTCTGGAAGGAAGTTATCCACACCCAAGGAGACCAGGTTCCTATAGTTCTCTAACATCACATTCCTGTGAAGAAGATCAGGCATTCCCACTCACCCTGAGAAAATTCTATGGCCACATTTGTGAATGTCAACAGTCCCTGAGATTAAAAAGTACATTTGCCAAGTGGCAATGGGAAGAGTTCATTATTTGAACCCAAGATGAAAACAGCAAGTTAAGAGAACTGGTTTGATTTAGGAGAGTGTCTTGAATTATGCAAAAAAACAATTTTTTTTACACAGAAATATTCTGTATCATATTTCTAACTCTAAGAAAAGAGGATGACATATGATTCATGACACCACTGAAGAGATTATTATTATCTTGAAGAGAAATTATAAAATGACGGCATCAACACAGGCATATGCATTTTTGAATGTTGTACTTTCGTTACACAGGATAAATTGTATATATTTCTCAGGTGGAAAAGTCATAATGAGTTAGAAGTAAAACTTTCATATTTTAATATGTAAGAAAGCAAACTGGGGATAATGTAAAAATGCAGATTTTTAACTCAAGAGCTCTGGAGTGGAGTCTGAGTTCCACATTTTTAACAAGCTCACTTTTAACTAGTAATGCCAATGTCTCTGGTCCATGTACCACATATTTTGATACACTAACAGTAGAACAGCATGGTAACAATCTATGGTTAACTTTGAACTTAAAGTGTTTAATGGATTTTGCAGATCTAATAGAATAGTAAGCATATCAGCAACAATTCTTTTTCAATATTTATGATATATAGCTTTCTACCTTTTTTTAACATATTACTGAATGCACTATATAAATAATTGAAGAAACATAATGTTACTCTTCCTTTTTTTGAGAATATTTTGTCAAACATTCATAAAATGGTAGAGCTTGGGTTTCACTCCAGTTTACGTGAACTAGAATTCATCTAAAAAGAACACAGAAAAATACACAGACAATCCTAATCAAAATTTATAGCAGTTTCCATAACTGGGAACAGCAACAGAAACAATAAAAACGGATCAGATAATGTTAACATATCGTGCACACAGTTATACATAAAAAGAGCAACTTTGTACATATTTAAAGTGATAGAGTATGTGGAGTCCAAAATACAACACAAATGAATATGTCTACACAACAGAAACAGACTCACAGACACAGAGAACAGACTTGTGGTTGCCAAGGGGGAGGGGATTTGGGGGAGAGAAGGATTGGGAGTTTGGGATTAGCAGATGCAAACTAGTACATATAGGATGGATAAACAACAAGGTCCTACTGTATAGCACAGGAAACTATATTCAGTATCCTGTGATAAATCATAATGGAAAAGAATATGAACAAGAATATATATATCTATAACTGAGTCACTTTGCTATACTGCAGAAATTAACACAATATTGTCAATCAACTATACTTCAATAAAATTTAAAAAAATAAAAGTGATAGAGAAGAAAATATACATGTCAATGAAATCAAAATTTTTACTTAGATAAATCTTATAAATCTGTGGAGGATAATCTTTGTATTTTTAAAATACACAGTGATGTAAAATAAATTAGAGCTATTGGTTTAACTCTTTTCATTCCTTTAAGATCTTTATAGTTTGTGCTGAGCTATATATTAGAAATTTGACACCATTAATGTAATTCTTGGAAACTTTCTGGAGAATGCAAAGGAGTGATTAAAAAAAAAAGAGTATGTCGGCGACATGAATGTGGAGTATAATGGAAACTGTCGAAACCTTGACTGATGAAAAGGCTTGATGAAAACCTTCACTTACAAAACCCAGTAGCTCTAATAAGCAAAGTTGAATTTTTATATTTCAAAGCCAACTGTAAACAAAGATAAACTAAAAAGAAAGGGAGTTTCTACATTAACTGGAATGGTTTATACATTTCCCTCATTAAATCTTTCCAAGACCGTTATTAAGGATAAAAAAATTTTGAACTTCATAGTGCAGGAAATTGGCAGAAAGTACCTGAATCAGTGAACCTCAGGTGTAATGGGATAAATTGGTATCGGGTGACTGAAGCACGCAGCAGGACACATTATCACTGCTTAGGTGTTTTTGGCAAAAATAAGGAAATCGGAATCTACCAGGGAAAAATATGAGTTTTATGCAAATTCCAATCCATATATACCTCCCTTGTTCTGTATCCCTAATGGTGCATTTAAATAGTAAGTTTTTCTTACAAATAGAATAGCCTCTAACGTTTTTTTCAGAACTTTCTGAGGAATTCTGGACCATTAAAGTCAACCTGTTTATACGTACATTTTCTTAACCCTGTTCTAAAGAGCTGATGTTGCATCCATATGTCAACTAAACACTTCATTCTTCCCTTCTTCACTAAGATCCCCAGATCCAGCCCCACCCCAGTGGGGATCTTGGCTATCAATGCCTTCCCGTGTTGATCTCTCACAAAGAGTTCTCAGTAGTTGAAAGGCATTAATTCTTGGTGAGAATTCTTCATGCTCTGCAGGGAGCCTTGATGCAGACACCTGAGAAAAGGCTCTGGGACATGAGGGAGAAGTATTCTAAAGCGCTGACTTTGACTATAATAAAAGGAAAAAAAATTAAGTAGTTGAAAATAACCACACTAGGCAACATCAGAAGTAGAGAATTTAAGGTTTGTAAGTTCTTAATCCATGATATTTCAGGGGGAAAAGCAGACACAGCCTCTGGTATAGGACTGGATATTTACCTGAGAAATTGCCGTTTCCTCCTCTTTCTCCTCCGGCGCTGGGCCCTTTTCTCATCAATATTATGTTGAGGAATCACATCAGCATCTTGAGAATATGCCTTCAACGGTGTCGGCACAGCTCCTTCTCCTGCTCCCAACACAGCCACAGGCAGAAGGGCCTTGAAATGCTGAAAAAGCCAGCCTCTCCTGTCCTTCGTCTCAGGAGAGATTGGGGAACAATCAGCTACTACAAGGGAAACAAACTGAGGTTTTTCTTTGTTGTCTACACGTGCTCTCTCCTCATACAGACAACCAAAAATTCTTCTAACACAGAATATGTGGGCTGCACTGACATTCCCCTTCCAACCCCCACGTACAGCCGACCCTGCTGCCTCTCCTAGGACTGAAGCTTTGTCTGAACTCTCACAAAGGTAGCCGGGAGCCCACGTATTTCACCCAGGCCTCACCTTAGAATCACCTGGAGCACTTAATACAAACAACACTGAGGCTCTCACAGCACCAATAGCCAGACTCTGTGGGGAGGGCACAGGTGATGTGATTTACTAATATTGGTCATGTGATCCCACTGGGAAACCAGATGAGAATCACTTAGCTAAACGTTTTCTCTGAAGCTTTAAAGTGAATACAAATCCTTTTGGGCTCAGCTCCCCGATCTAAGAAGTTAGGAATCAGCAGGTTTGAGGGGAACCCATGAAATGACGTGTGTAACAAGTCCTCTGTTGGTGTTGATCTTGCTTCCTACAAGACCTGTTTTCCATAGCACTGAGCTAGAGAGATCACACACAGCACACCTGAGACCTCTGAGTAGGGTGAGCAATTCGGGGCTGTAACTTCTAGAAGCACCGGCTCTGTCAGCCTGATATCCTGGGGAATGGGGCTCTTCCTGTTATGGGCATGGCCCTGTCATAGCCTAGTTCATATGCCCTTGGGGAAGGGGAGGTGAGTGATTGGCAGGGATCACATGGTGGCATTGGGATTGTGTGAGACTTTGCTCTCAGAATTCTCTCAAAAGTTACCCTGAGTCCTTAGGTCCTTTCACCCCCTCCCCTCCCTGGGGCCACAGGCATTCACAAAATGATTTGCAGCGTGACCTCCTATCTGTAGGTGAGGGAGCCTCCAGCTTCAGAGATGAGGTGCATGAAGGTGTTTACATCACAGCTTTCTTTGAAAATAAACCAAAGGCAGCAATGGAGAATGGATTAAAATGTATGTTGGAAAGGGACAAAAGCCTTTGGAAATGATGTCATAAATGTGTATTGGATGATACACAAAGGAAGTAATGATCAATATTAAGTAATAATGCACATTATAACTGAATTAACAGATGATAATTTTTTGGTGTTTTTGCCCTATTGTATGTGTGTTTCTATGTTTTAAGAATTGTATGGGAGGAGCTTCAAGATGGCAGAAGAGTAAGATGTGGAGATCACCTTCCTCCCCACAAATACATCAGAAATACATCTACACGTGGAACAACTCCTACAGAATACCTACTAAACTTTGGCAGAAGTCCTCAGACCTCCCAAAAGGCAGGAAACTCCCCATGCACCTGGGTAGGGCAAAAGAAAAAAGAAACAACAGAGACAAAAGAATAGGGACGGGACCTGCACCAGTGGGAGGGAGCTGTGAAGGAGGAAAGGTGTCCACACACTAGGAGCCCCTTCGTGGGCGGAGACTGCGGGTGGTGGAGGGGGGAAGCTTCGGAGCCACGGAGGAGAGCACAGCCACAGGGGTGCGGAGGGCAAAGCGGAGAGATTCCCGCACGGAGGATCGGGGCCGAGCAGCACTCACCAGCCCGAGAGGCTTGTCTGCTTAGCCGCCGGGGCGGGCGGGGCTGGGAGCTGAGGCTCGGGCTTCAGTCGGATCGCAGGGAGAGGACTGGGGTTGGCGGCGTGAACACAGCCTGAAGGGGCTAGTGCACCACGGCGAGCCGGGAGGGAGTCCGGGAAAAGGTCTGGAGCTGCCGAACAGGCAAAAGACTTTTTCTTGCCTCTTTGTTTCCTAGAGCACGAGGAGAGGGGATTCAGAGCACTGCCTAAACGAGCTCCAGAGACGGGCGCGAGCTGCGGCTATCAGCGCGGACCCCAGAGACAGGCATGAGACGCTAAGGCTGCTGCTGCCGCCACCAAGAAGCCTGTGTGCGAGCACAGGTCACTCTCCACACCGCCCCTCCCGGGAGCTGGTGCAGCCCGCCACGGCCAGGCTCCTGTGATCCGGGGACAACTTCCCCGGGAGAACGCATGGAGCGCCTCGGGCTGCTGCAACGTCACGACACCTCTGCCGCCACAGCCTCGCCCCGCCTCCTCCGTACCCCTCCCTCCCCCCGGCCTGAGGGAGCCAGAGCCCCCGAAGCAGCTGCTCCTTTAACCCCGTCCTGTCTGAGCGAAGAACAGACGCCCTCAGGCAACCTACACACAGAGGCGGGTCCAAATCCAAAGCTGAAGCCCAGGAGCTGTGTGAACAAAGAAGAGAAAGGGAAATCTCTCCCAGCAGCCTCAGGAGCAGCAGATTAAATCTCCACAATCAACTTGATGTACCTGCATCTGTGGAATACCTGAATAGACAACAAATCATCCCAAATTCAGGAGGTGGACTTTGGGAGCAGGATATATTAATTTTTCCCCTTTTCCTTTTTTTGTGAGTGTATATGTGTATGCTTCTGGGTGAGATTTTGTCTGTATAGCTTTGCTTTCACCATTGCTCCTAGGGTTAGGTCCATCCGTTTTTTTCTTTTTTTTTTACTTAAAAAATTTTTTTCCTAATAAATGTTTTCTTAATAATTTTTTCCTTATTTTCTATTTTTAAAAAATTAAAAAAATTTTAATAAGTTTTTTCATATTATTTATTTCAAAAAATTAAAAATTTTTTTTCTTAATAAAATTTTTTCTTAATTTGTTTCTTATTTTTTATTATAAAAAATAAATAAATCTATTTTAAAAAATTTTAAAAAATTTTTTTCTTAATAAATTTATTCTTAATAATTTTTTTCTTATTTTTTATAATAGTTTTATTTTATTTTATTATATCCTCTTTCTTTCTTTCTTTCTTTCTTTCTTTCTTTCTATTTTTTCTCCCTTTTATTCTGAGCTGTGTGGATGAAAGCCTCTTGGTGCTCCAGCCAGGCATCAGGGCTGTGCCTCTGAGGTGGGAGAGCCAACTTCAGGACACTGGTCCACAAGAGACCTCCCAGCTCCACGTAATACCAAATGCAGAAAATCTCTCAGAGATCTCCATCTCAACATCAAGACCCAGCTTCACTCAACGACCAGCAAGCTACAGTGCTGGACACCCTATGCCAAACAACTAGCAAGACAGGAACACAGCCCCATCCATTAGCAGAGAGGCTGCCTAAAATCATAATAAGGCCACAGACACCCCAAAACACACCACCAGACGTGGACGTGCCCACCAGAAAGACAAGATCCAACCTCATCCACCAGAACACAGGCACTAGGCCCCTCCACCAGGAAACCTACACAACCCACTGAACCAACCTTAGCCACTGGGGACAGATACCAAAAACAACGGGAACTACGAACCTGCAGCCTGTGAAAAGGAGACCCCTAACACAGTAAGATAAGAAAAATGAGAAGACAAAAAAACACACAGCAGATGAAGGAGCAGGCTCAAAACACACCAGACCTAACAAATGAAGAGGAAATAGGCAGTCTACCTGAAAAAGAATTCAGCATAATGATAGTAAAGATGATCCAAAATCTTGGAAATAGAATAGACAAAATGCAAGAAATATTTAACAAGGACGTAGAAGAACTAAAGAGGAACCAAGCAACGATGAAAAACACAATAAATGAAATTAAAAATATGCTAGATGGGATCAATAGCAGAATAACTGAGGTAGAAGAACGGATAAGTGACCTGGAAGATAAAATAGTGGAAATAACTACTGCAGAGCAGAATAAAGAAAAAAGAATGAAAAGAACTGAGGACAGTCTCAGAGACCTCTGGGACAACATTAAACACACCAACATTTGAATTATAGGGGTCCCAGAAGAAGAAGAGAAAAAGAAAGGGACTGAGAAAATATTTGAAGAGATTGTAGTTGAAAACTTCCCTAATATGGGAAAGGAAATAGTTAATCAAGTCCTGGAAGCACAGAGAGTCGCATACAGGATAAATCCAAGGAGAAACACACCAAGACACATATTAATCAAACTATCAAAAATCAAATATAAAGAAAACATATTAAAAGCAGCAAGGGAAAAACAACAAATAACACACAAGGGAATCCCCATCAGGTTAACAGCTGATCTTTCAGCAGAAACTCTGCAAGCCAGAAGGGAGTGGCAGGATATACTTAAAGTGATGAAGGAGAAAAACCTACAACCAAGGTTACTCTACCCAGCAAGGATCTCATTCAGATTTGATGGAGAAATTAAAATCTTTACAGACAAGCAAAAGCTGAGAGAGTTCAGCACCACCAAACCAGCTTTACAACAAATGCTAAAGGAAATTCTCTAGGCAAGAAACACAAGAGAAGGAAAACACCTACAATAACAAACCCAAAATATTTAAGAAAATGGGAATAGGAACATACATCTCAATAATTACCTTAAATGTAAATGGATTAAATGCTCCCACCAAAAGACACAGACTGGCTGAATGGATACAAAAACAAGACCTGTATATATGCTTTCTACAAGAGACCCACTTCAGACCTAGAGACACCTACAGACTGAAAGTGAGGGGATGGAAAAAGATATTCCATGCAAATGGAAATCAAAAGAAAGCTGGAGTAGCAATTCTCATATCAGACAAAATAGACTTTAAAATAAAGACTATTACAAGAGACAAAGAAGGACACTATATAATGATCAAGGGATCGATCCAAGAGGAAGGTATAACAATTGTAAATATTTATGCACCCAACATAGGAGCACCTCAATACATAAGGCAAATACTAACAGCCATAAAAGGGGAAATAGACAGTAACACAATCATAGTAGGGGACTTTAACACCCCACTTTCACCAATGGACAGATCATCCAAAATGAAAATAAATAAGGAAACACAAGCTTTAAATGATACATTAAACAAGATGGACTTAATTGATATTTATAGGACATTCCACCCAAAAACAACAGAATACACATTTTTCTCAAGTGCTCATGGAACATTCTCCAGGATAGATCATATCTTGGGTCACAAATCAAGCCTCGGTAAATTTAAGAAAATTGATATGTATCAAGTATCTTTTCCGACCACAACGCTATGAGACTAGATATCAATTACCGGAAAAGATCTGTAAAAAATACAAACACATAGAGGCTACACAATACACTACTTAATAACGAAGTGATCACTGAAGAAATCAAAGGGGAAATCAAAAAATACCTAGAAACAAATGACAATGGAGACACGACAACCCAAAACCTATGGGATGCAGCAAAAGCAGTTCTAAGAGGGAAGTTTATAGCAATACAAGCCTACATCAAGAAACAGGAAACATCTCGAATAAACAACCTAACCTTGCACCTAAAGCAATTAGAGAAAGAAAAGCAAAAAAAACCCCAAAGCTAGCAGAAGGAAAGAAATCATAAAGATCAGATCAGAAATAAATGAAAAAGAAATGAAGGAAACAATAGCAAAAATCAATGAAACTAAAAGCTGGTTCTTCGAGAACATAAACAAAATTGATAAACCATTAGCCAGACTCATCAAGAGAAAAAGGGAGAAGACTCAAATCAATAGAATTAGAAATGAAAAAGGAGAAGTAACCACTGACACTGCAGAAATACAAAGGATCATGAGAGATTACTACAAGCAACTCTATGCCAATAAAATGGACAACCTGGAAGAAATGGACAGATTCTTAGAAATGCACAACCTGCCGAGACTGAACCAGGAAGAAATAGAAAATATGAACAGACTAATCACAAGCACTGAAATTGAAACTGTGATTAAAAATCTTCCAACAAACAAAAGCCCAGGACCAGATGGCTTCACAGGCGAATTCTATCAAACATTTAGAGAAGAGCTAACACCTATCCTTCTCAAACTCTTCCAAAATATTGCAGAGGGAGGAACACTTCCCAACTCATTCTACGAGGCCACCATCACCCTGATACCAAAACCAGACAAAGATGTCACAAAGAAAGAAAACTACAGGCCAATATCACTGATGAACATAGATGCAAAAATCCTCAACAAAACACTAGCAAACAGAATCCAACAGCACATTAAAAAGATCATACACCATGATCAAGTGGGGTTTATTCCAGGAATGCAAGGATTCTTCAATATACGCAAATCAATCAACGTGATACATCATATTAACAAATTGAAGGAGAAAAACCATATGATCATCTGAACAGATGCAGAGAAAGCTTTTGACAGAATTCAACACCCATTTATGATAAAAGCCCTGCAGAAAGTAGGCATAGAGGGAACTTTCCTCAATACAATAAAGGCCATATATGACAAACCCACAGCCAACATTGTCCTCAATGGTGAAAAACTGAAACCATTTCCACTAAGATCAGGAACAAGACAAGGTTGTCCACTCTCACCACTATTATTCAACATAGTTTTGGAAGAGTTAGCCACAGCAATCAGAGAAGAAAAAGAAATAAAAGGAATCCAAATCGGAATAGAAGAAGTAAAGCTGTCACTGTTTGCAGATGACATGATACTATACATAGAGAATCCTAAAGATGCTACCAGAAAACTACTAGAGCTAATCAATGAATTTGGTAAAGTACAGGATACAAAATTAATGCACAGAAATCTCTTGCATTCCTATGTACTAATGATGAAAAATCTGAAAGTGAAATTAAGAAAACACTCCCGTTTACCATTGCAACAAAAAGAATAAAATATCTACGAATAAACCTACCTAAGGAGACAAAAGACCTGTATGCAGAAAATTATAAGACACTGATGAAAGAAATTAAAGATGATACAAATAGATGGAGAGATATACCATGTTCTTGGATTGGAAGAATCAACATTGTGAAAATGACTATACTACCCAAAGCAATCTACAGATTCAATGCAATCCCTATCAAACTACCACTGGCATTTTTCACAGAACTAGAACAAAAAATTTCACAATTTGTATGGAAACACAAAAGACCCCAAATAGCCAAAGCAATCTTGAGAACGAAAAATGGAGCTGGAGGAATCAGGCTCCCTGACTTCAGGCTATATTACAAAGCTACAGTAATCAAGACAGTTTGGTACTGGCACAAAAACAGAAATATAGATCAATGGAACAGGATAGAAAGCCTAGAGATAAACCCACGCACATATGGTCACCTTATCTTTGATAAAGGAGGAAAGCATATACAGTGGAGAAAAGACAGCCTCTTCAATAAGTGGTGCTGGGAAAATTGGACAGGTACATGTAAAAGTATGAAATTAGAACACTCCCTGACACCATGCACAAAAATAAACTCAAAATTGATTAAAGACCTAAGTGTAAGGCCAGACACTATCAAACTCTTAGAGGAAAACATAGGCAGAACACTCTATTACATAAATCACAGCAAGATCCTTTTTGACCCAGCTCCTAGAGAAATGGAAATAAAAACACAAATAAACAAATGGGACCTAATGAAACTTAAAAGCTTTTGCACAGCAAAGGAAACCATAAACAAGACCAAAAGACAACCCTCAGAATGGGAGAAAATATTTGCAAATGAAGCAACTGACAAAGGATTAATCTCCAAGATTTACAAGCAGCTCATGCAGCTCAATAACAAAAAAACAAACAACCCAATCCAAAAATGGGTAGAAGACCTAAATAGACATTTCTCCAAAGAAGATATACAGATTGCCAACAGACACATGAAAGAATGCTCAACATCATTAATCATTAGAGAAATGCAAATCAAAACTACAGTGAGGTATCATCTCACACTGGTCAGAATGGCCATCATCAAAAAATCTAGAAACAATAAATGCTGGAGAGGGTGTGGAGAAAAGGGAACCCTCTTGCACTGTTGGTGGGAATGTAAATTGATACAGCCACTACGGAGAACAGTATGGAGGTTCCTTAAAAAACTAAAAATAGAACTACCATACAACCCAGCAATCCCACTACTGGGCATATACCCTGAGAAAACCATAATTCAAAAAGAGTCATGTACCAAAATGTTCATTGCAGCTCTACTTACAATAGCCAGGACATGGAAGCAACCTAAGTGTCCATCATCGGATGAATGGATAAAGAAGATGTGGCACATATATACAATGGAATATTACTCAGCCATAAAAAGAAATGAAATGGAGGTATTTGTAATGAGGTGGATGGAGTTAGAGCCTGTCATACAGAGTGAAGTAAGTCCGAAAGAGAAAAACAAATACAGTATGCTAACACATATATATGGAATCTAAGGGGAAAAAAAAAAAGGTCATGAAGAACCTAGTGGCAAGACGGGAATAAAGACACAGACCTACTAGAGAATGGACTTGAGGATATGGGGAGGGGGAGGGGTGAGATGTGACAGTGTGAGAGAGTGTCATGGACATATATACACTACCAAATGTAAAATAGATAGCTAGTGGGAAGCAGTCGCATAGCACAGGGAGATCAGCTCGGTGCTTTGTGACCACCTAGAGGGGTGGGATAGGGAGGGTGGGAGGGAGGGAGATGCAAGAGGGAAGAGATATGGGAACATATGTATATGTATAACTGATTCACTTTGTTATAAAGCAGAAACTAACACACCATTGTAAAGCAATTATACTTCAATAAAGATGTTTTAAAAAAAAAAAAACAAGACAACCAAAAAAAAATGTTATACCTATGAAATTGCAAAGTTCAGACACTTTGCAATAATAAAAGTATGTTCTGAAATAATCTAGAGATTATGGAGAAATATTTTAATGTGTGACTTTCAAACTGACAAAATTATACATTCCAAATGTTAATTCAGCATGAGATTTTATGAGAAATTCCATCAAAAAGAAACACCATATGCTGTGATCATTCAACAAACTGGAGCAAAAAAACCAAAAACAAAAAAATGACCCAGGGAAAAGTGAATTAGCCTGGGATCAAGCTGATGACATAGTGAGTATCAGGTAGTAGAGAAATTGGAACCAAGTTATGGATTTTGCATATTAGAACCTAGAAAATGATATTCTTTTGAAATATATATAAATATTGAGGAGGCAGATTACCATATTTTTAAAATTTTGATGTGAAAATGACCATATTGCACCAGATTGTGACAAAAGAGAACACAAAAAGATGTATTTACTAATTTTTTAAAAGACATCAGGTCAGATTCAAAAATTTTAAAACACACAGGAATAAACTTCATGGATTCTGGATCTGTAATAGTGAATTTTTCTGTATATGTCAGCTGTCCATATTGGTAACAATGGGTTTTCAGGGTGTCGTCTCATGATTTCAAAGTGAGAAATAAGTTTATGGTGAAAGCTTTCATTACACTGAAGAAGGGATAAACAATCATTTGGAGAGGGGAAGTCAAAAATCGAGTTTGGTTTGGGGAATTTTGTGGGTTTAGATTTCTAAAGGAGGAAAATAAATATTTCCTCAATGTCGGAAATATTTTAATATAGTTCTCTATGTAAAACATTCAAAAGCTGATTTAAAATATTAAGAATTCAAAAATTAGACAAATAATTTGTTTGACTTGACAGATATATATATATTTCAAAACCTTTAGCATAAAAGTAAAGAAACAATGTTTTTGCAAGCTTGGGGGCTGAGAATATTTCTTATAATATTTTCCTCAGTTGTTAATTAGCAAAGACAATTACAACTTTCCATTTTGAGATCACAGAACTCTAAAGAAACCGTTAGAGTATTTTGGAGAAGCCCTTTCTTTTCCATCATCCCCAGAGGCAAACAAGGTCTCACATGGAGGGGAGCAGATAATGCTGAGGTCTGAAACATGAGAAATGGATAGAAACGCTTGTTTGTTTCACTGGATTCCATGTATCACTGAGAAATTTTTCTACCTGAGATTCAGTTCCTTCCTAAACTTCAGACCACTGAGCTGCATCATTGTAAGCCGAATTGGAATTAGACAAATAACCTGAGAAAGATTTTCTGCGACAAAACAATTAAAATGATGGAAATGGTGCCAATAGTTGACATGAGCCTAATTTGCACATCTCAAATTAGGCAAACTAGTTTATAAATTAAATAAGATGGACATTTGGTGGGAAATATAATTTAACAATATTGACCACAGTAATAATAGAGATTCTAAAGAGAACGCTATTGTAGAAGACAGAGGGAAGGTTATAAAAGAGTGTCTCATACAAAATAAAGGCCAGGCTCTGAAGGTTTAATAGGCAGACATTACCATTTTTCAAATATCAGAGAAGTCGATTCTGCTTATTCAGTTTAAAGCATTAAATGTTTACCACAGTTCTCACACCAATTTTTTAATTGAATTTCCACTAGTAAGCTTTCTTTTGTAATTAATGTAGAAATATAAATTATGAACGTGAATCCATCTTTTGCACTTCAACCAAATCCACATTTGCATTGTCCAATATCCAAAGCCATCACAGTTTATAAGGCATGGATTAGAGTTGTAATGGTGGACAAGTCACATTCTGTACACAAACACCCATACCACACATCTACCCACTTCCACAAAGATGCAAAACACGCACACATGCCTGGACACACACACACTCAAATGCACAAACACCTACACTCACATACGTACCCTCAGTCACTCACATAATCACATATTCAGTCACACACTTGCACTCGTGCACACACCACATATATCCTCATACACACATTCATAGATACTCATATAGAAACATACAATGACAGGGAATTCCCTGGCGGTCCAGTGGTTAGGACTGCACTCTCACTGCAGAAAGCCTGGGTTCGATCCCTGGTCAGGGAACTAAAATCCCACAGGCTGTGCAGTGGGGCCAGAAAGAAAAAAATTAAATTAAAATAAAGTTAATACAATTAAAATAAAACACAGAAACTCGCACAGTTATGCTCAGGTTTATAAAGTTATATTCAAACAGTCACCATAAGTGAGCCTATCTCCAAAAGGTGTTCATACATGGAAAAAGAGTAGATATTACAGTCCTCTGGATGCCTGAACATGGAAGCCCTTGCCACCATTCATAATCCCTCCAACAGCCCACATGGAAACTGTTTCCAATGTGCGGAATTTAAAAAGTATAGTCAGCCCTCCATATCAACAGGTTTGACCCCTGGTTAGTTGAATCCCTAGATGCAGAACCCGTGGTTAGGGAGGGATGACTATGACACCATTTTGTATAAGGGACTTGTGCATCCCAGGATTTTAGTATACATTGGGATCCTGGAACCAATCCCCTGCGGATACCAAGATACTGCTGTACCGTGAGCATTGCCACTTTAGGCTGGGAAAGTTGGTGTGTTTGGACAATGACAGAGTGTCGGTGAATAATACAACAGAGTGGGGACTTTCCTGGTGGTCCAGTGGTTAAGACTCCGCACTCCCAATGCAGGGGGCATGAGTTCAATCTCTGGTTGGGGAACTAAGATCCTGCATGCCACGTGACGCGGCCACACACACACAAAAAGAAACCTGGTTAGAAGTAGTAAATGAGTTAATAAAAATAATAGTAATAATACAACAGAGTGAAAAAGATGGCATGGGGAAAAGGGGACTTTAAGGATAAATTGGAGCTGCAGAGAGTCTGGGTTCCATGGGGTAACAGAGTTCAGGGCCAAAGAAATTTCAGAGGATCTATAGCAATTTGCTGTAACAAATGACCACCAACTGAGGGGCTTAAAACAACTGAAATTTATTCTCCCACAGTTCTGGAAGTGAGAAGTCTGAATCAAGTTTTTCTCAGGTCATACTCTATCTGAGGGCTCTAGGGGTGAGTCTTGGCTCTTTCTGACTCATTGTGCATGTCAGTATCCTTGGTCTCCCTTGGCTTATAGATTCATCACTCCAATGTCTGCTTCCGTCATCAGAAGGTGACCTCTGTATGTCTGTGTGTCCAAATTTTCCTCTTCTTAGAGGGACCCCAGACATCGAATTAAGACCTATTCTAGTCCAATATGACATCATTTCAACTTGATTATGTTTGCAAAGACCCTATTTCCAGATGAGTTTGTGGCTACAAATACTGTAGGTTAGGACTTTAACATACTTATTTAAGAGGCACAATTCAACCCACAATAGGGCTAAAAAGCACAAGAGAGTTAAATGTCACTAAGGGATTAAAGTGCACGGCAGGGTTTAAGGGTAAAAGGAGGAAGAGTGTGTTGAGGGGATAAGTGAGTGAAGATGGTCAATGGACACGAGGAGTTAATTAGCAAAAGAGGGTACAGGGCAAGGTTGGATAAGAGCCACGGAAATATTAATGCCTATGAAGGCGTAGAGAAGCTGGAGATAGAAGGGGGATACTTGGTTGTGAATGGAGTCCTAGGGTATTTAGTTTTCCAAACAGAGATAAAGGCTGGGACACAATGGACACAGGGAGATAAAGTGATGGAGGGAGATGAAGGGAACTGGAAAGGATAGTGGGCATCCATGAAATAAGAGGCTCAGCAGAAATCGTTAGGGAGTGTAGGGTTTGGGGTAATGGCTGCAGGGTTATGGGGAAGCTGTGGACTCCTGATATTTCGGTGGGCACATTTGAGGGCAGTTGGACATAGAAGACTCAAGAAATGGGCTGAACTCATTGTAATGGGGGTGGGGGGATAAATATCAAGGGAGAAGAAGGGGATGGGGGATGGGGGGTTGGGAGGTGATGGAAGGCAAGGAGGCCTGGACTGAGGGCTCAGGAGTCAGGGAGATAGCAGTTTCATAGGGATGGAGGTGGGGAGCATTACAGAAGTCTAGAACGGCCATGTGGAGGGGAAGAATGAGATTCAGTAATGCAGCTAAAGGTCACTGGGATGGAGAGATTGAGGTCACAGTGGGGTTAAGATAGAGGGAGGGAAGAGATAGAATTAGGGCAAAGGAGATTGTTGGAAGTAGATTGGAGGTCACTAATTTATTCTCCCATTCATTAATTTTCTGAACTGCATTTTATTCACAAATTAATTGTGAACAGTTCTCCATTTCAGCCCACGAGGCAGAAATTTCACTTATATAAAATACTCCTAGCAATCCCTTTATTTGAACATACAGTAGAGGACTACACAAGTAGAATTTTGAGTGAGAAATGAGCCAAAACTTTTCTTTGGCTCCAGTACCAAGTACCAAGGTGTGACCATGGAAGGGTCACATGAAAATCAAGAGAAGGAAATGAATTCTGACAAGCTGAGAGGTCCCAGAAGTGGATTTTTACCTAGAGGCTGCAGATGAGAACCATGTCTGCTAAAACCTTGATTTTGACCTTGTGAGATTCCACCAAGCCTACTAGACTTCTAACTTATGAACTGTAGAATGTTATTTTAAGGTGCTCAATGTTATGTTATGACAGTGACAGAAAACTACTATACAGAGATTAAAGTTTGATTTTGAAAAAAAAATTTATAAAGTAAGTGTAAAATGACTTAGCATTAAAATAAAGTTCCCATTAATTACTCCATGATCTACTGATATAATAATTTGATCTCCTGATGTAACAGCCTTCACCAGTTTGAGATGTATCCTCCTTCTTGTGAAATTTCAGAGTGTATCTCCAGCTGCAATTGAAATTTTATAATATACACACACATGAAGGAAACAAGAATCTGTCATCCCAAAATATGCCTGTTTGACATAAAAATTATTTTGAGTTGAAGGCAACTAGGAAGAAAGGCAGTAAAATCTCCCCTTATTCTGCCTAAAGACAAGAAATAAATACTTCTTTTTCTGAAGACAAACCCATCAGCCCAAGGATGGCACCGGAGTATCCTGCAAACAAACGTTTTAAGATAAGTACTACCTACCTATCTCCAGCCCAAATCCCTTTGTCTTGTCAGTTCTTCCCAAATTTATTGTTTGTCTAAAAGGTATAAAAGCTTTCTGTTCTGTTCACTTCTCTTTTTCATTTTCTTGTGAAGACTCCCATGTACATGTAAAAAAATTTTTTAATTTGTATTCTTTCCTCCTGTTAATTTGTCTTATGTCAGTTTAATTCTTAGGCACAGCCAGAGACCCAAAGAGGGTAGAGAATTTCCCAATGCACGTACACAAACATTAAAATATTGCTTTTCCTGGTTCAATATTCATACAAATATTGTCATATCAAACTATCAATCAAATTACTTTCCTTAACCAATGATAAATGAAGGTGATGTTTTCACACCACAATAAATACATCTACTGCAGTTCCTAAAACACAAATCCCATGGTAATTATGAATAAAACACCTTTATTGAACATTCCCTGTTTATACAGTTACAGAGTTGAATGTGTCTGTCTACTGCTATCACACACGTCATAAAACATGGACTGTTTATGCATATATGGATTTCAGGGTGGTTCTAGAATACCAGATTATGCACCATCATGACTGAGCATTCTCACTGTGGGTGAATGATTGCTAAACTCTCCTTGCAAATGGATACAAAGTCTAATATTCCACCAACTATGTGGAATATTAGATTTTATATCCCCACCTTTCATTTTTGGAGCACTTTTTTCATCTGGTGCTTTTATGTTTCCCCTGTACAGGGCAACTTAAGGACGTAGAAAGACTTCATTCACTCCAACCCTTCGCCCCAGACTGACGCATGCCCACGAGACACCAGCACACGCCGCCCTCTCTTGAGCAGACTTCACCGTTGGTAATCGCTCAGCACAGCACCTGCCAATTAGAGTTCACCACCACTACCACCAAATGCTGCCCACGCGCACAGAGGACTTCTGGCACACGTGCCCGCTCGCAGAGCTGAAACCTGAAATCACTAGCTCCTTCCTTCCCCAGCTTGATTTCCAGACTCCCAGCCTTGAATCCCGTCTCAAGCAAGCCCACAAGCCTTAGTCCAGACTTAAGATAAACTGGGACCGTAGTCTGTAACACAGACCGGTCCTCTCTCCAACCCTCTTTGTTACCCCCAGGGTTTTGGATGCCCTCTCCCATTTATGCCTTTTCCTTTTGCCCAAACCTTCATGTATGCGAACGCGAGGACTGTGGGTGAACCCTTCAAGGACCTGAATCCAGCACCTCCAACAAACCAGATGACCCCAGAGAAGACTGGGGATCAGGGACTGGCCACCCAGAGTTGCCCTGCATCATGTAAAAGCATAAAGTGTCCATCAGTTCCTCCTCTAGAGCGGCCGCTCTGATGTCCCCAGCTTCCTGTTTTATAGTTCAGGACTAACATTGCAGGCATAGCTCAGCTGCCCCAGAATTTGCGCCCAGAATGTGGTCCCTCTGCCTAATGGGGCTTGCAGAGCCCAACACAGAATCTCCAATGCAGGGTCCATTGAAAAAGACCCCAGACCAAGAAATTGCCCTGTCATGGCTCTGCCCCTATCCTCCCTTCTCAGAACAGCTCGGCTAACAGAGTCCCTGGCAGCTCCACGTTGTGTAGCAGATGGCATTCACAATTTCCTGGTGCTGGGCTTTGAAATGAAATGGAAAGTTAAAGGGCCAAGGACTGACTGATTTAGAGCCTTTCCTAACAAAAGCCAGCATCCCCAATAAACAAAGGTGAGAGCCTTTATTTTCCAAAGCAAACTACAGCAAAGAGAAACAGAAGAAAGGGAAGCTTCCAGATTAAATGTGATGGTTTCTGCACATCTTTCAGTAAATTTGTCTAAGAGCCTTATGAAAGATAAAGGGGAAAATTTTAATGCTAGAGTGGAGGATTCTGGCAGAGAGCACCCGACCAAGTAAGCAAAGAACATCAGCTGTAATGGGACAAATTGATATCAGGTGCCTGATATTTGCCAGAGGACACATTATCATTGCTGGGGTATCGTTGGCAAAAAAAAAAAAAGTAAGTCATAATATGAATCCAATCATGAGAAAACAGCAGTTTTAGTCAAATTTCAAGCCACAAATAGCTCCCGTGTCCTGTAATCTTTAACTATTTTAACTAGAAGTCTTTCTTCAGCATTCTGGACAGCAAACAAGCCTCTCTTCCTTTCTCAGAACTTTCTGAGATATTCTGGGCCACACATATCCATCCTATCGTACTTTTTTTCTTTTTTGCCGCACCACGCGACTTGTGGGATCTTAGTTCCCCGACCAGGGATCAAACCGCGGCCCCCTGCAGTGGAAGCCTGGAGTCCTAACCACTGGACCGCCAGGGAATTCCCTGAATTGTGCATTTTCTTCATCCTAGCTTACACAGAGCTGATAAAGGAACCAGATGGAACCTAACCATGAAATGTCTTTCTTTACTGATATCCCAGGACACGACCCCATCCTCAATAAGAATATTGGATTCAGTGCCTTCTCTTGTAGATCTGTCACAAAGAGAAAATTTTCAGCAGTTGCACCTCACCTAAATTCAGAGTGGGGATTCTTCCTCCCATATAGAAAGCCTGGATTGAGAGAATGGAGAGAAGGCTATGGGAGAGAGGAGAGAATTATTCTAAAGAACTAACGTTGCATATTTTTAAACAGAAAGTTTTTTTAAAAGTAGTTGAAAACACTCATAAGAACATCAGAAGTAGAGAAATAAACATTTGCAACTTCTAACTGCATGGCATTTCAGTAGGAAAAGATGACACAGACTCTGACCTGGGACATGAGAGCCTGCCATTTCTTTCCTCTTCCTCTTCCTTCTCTGGGCCTCTCTCTCAGAAGATATTATGCGGAGAAATCACATTTGCATCTTGTGAGTATACTTTTAAAACCACCAGCAAAACCCTCTTCACCTGTTAACACCTCACCCACAGGCAGGGCTTTAAAAATGCAGAAAAGGCCAAATTTCCCAGTCCTTTGTCACAGCAGAGATTCAGAAACATGAGTTCTTACCTGGAGGCTGCCATGCGAGTTCCTCTTTCCCTGTCTTCAAGGGTCCTCCCCACACACAGATGCCCGCAGATTCTGATGCAGCAATGAGAAATATGGCTGCCCTGACCTACCCCTTCCAGCCTCCTGTAGGGCAGATCCTGTTACCTCCCCTTGGACCAATGCCTGCAAGCAAATCTCATGTTACCTAGGAACCCGCGTGCTCAACCTGACCTCAACTTAGAATCACGTGGAGTACTGAATTTAAAACAATGTTAATGTTCCCACCCAGACAAATAGAATCTGTGGGGTAGAGCACAGGTGAGGATCATTCTTACAACTCCACATGTGATCCTAATTGGAAGCCTGGGCGAGAAACACTTATCTAAGCCTTGCTTCTCAAGCTTTAATGTGCATATAAAGCGTTTGTGTTTCGTGCCCCACTCTAAGAAATTGTGATTCTACAGGTTTGCAGTGGGGCCCATGAGTTGGCATCTTAACAAGTTCCATGTTAGTGCTGATGTTGGGCCACCCACACCCATTATCAGTTGAACTAAGCTAGAGAAAGCGCAGATAATGATGCTGAAATTCGGCCTCTGTGCACCAGTACCAAATTGAATCTTGGAGACAAAGTTTTGGGTGAAGTAGAAAAGAATAGCTTTATTGCTTCCAGGCAAAGGGGGCCATAGCGGGCTCATGCCCTCAAAACTGTGTGTCCTGGGGCTTCCCTGGTGGCGCAGTGGTTGAGAATCTGCCTGCTAATGCAGGGGACACGGGTTCGAGCCCTGGTCTGGGAAGATCCCACATGCCGCGGAGCAACTGGGCCCGTGAGGCACAACTACTGAGCCTGCGCGTCTGGAGCCTGTGCTCCGCAACAAGAGAGGCCGCGATAGTGAGAGGCCCGCGCACCGCGATGAAGAGTGGCCCCCGCTTGCCACAACTAGAGAAAGCCCTCGCACAGAAACGAAGACCCAACACAGCCAAAAATAAATGAATAAATAAATAAATTAAATTAAAAAAAAAAAAAAACCGTGTGTCCTGACCTGGAGGGGATAGTGAGTCTTATTGTAATGGTTCAAAGAGGGCGTGATCAGCTCGTGGACCTTCTTCTGATTGGTTGGTGGGGAGGTAAGTGGCAGCATCATCAACCTACAGGTTCCAGCTGCTCTGGGGTCTCCGTGCTTGTGGGCAGCATGCCATCATTAATCATTTAACTTCTCCCACCTGGAGGGGGTTTCAGTATCTGCAAAACAGCTCAAAGATATTGTTTTGTGTATTCCTTGAGGGGGAAGCAGGACCTTACCCCAAGGCTGCACTATTGTTTCTTGACTGCTCTTCCCTTGTCTCTGCATTCCCTCCCTTCCCTAACTAGCAACTATTTGAACAAGGCTGGTGGAACTCAGGGAAGGTCATGGAGGCTGAATGAAGCCTATTTCCTGCAAACAAAAAACGGGGGACGCAGAAGGGCTTTTGTGCCCAGGAGCCCCACAGGGTCCTGCTCAGTTTCAATAACACACCTGAGCCTCTTACACCCACTAACTCAATAGAGTTGGCTCTCAATGAAGACCACCAATCACTGTCCTGAAACAGCACATTCTTTACTGGTCCTTTAAAGTTTAAAGAAGGCTAGAGAATGTCTGAGCAAGTCTGTATTTGGAAAATAAACTAGATGCATCATTAATGCGGTATTTATTGAGCATTTACTATGTACTCACAGGTAGGTTTCAGTGCACAGTGGTGGGAACCTCACACACATTTATGTGAATTAATTCTCATAAATCTTTAGGAGTTGGGTACTAAGTGTCCCACATTTTCCCTGAGGATGAAGATGCTGGGCCCTGCCTTTCTGTTTCTTCTGCCCTTCTCCTAACATTGATTATAAATAAATGTTTGTATAGAATAGGAGCTAAGTAGAGATGGATGGAAGACAGAAAGGAACAAGGAGCAGTACTTCAGAGGAAAGTCTCATTGTTTTCTTTTGATTTGGTAATGGGGTAGATGGAAGAGATAAAAATAAGTTTTTCTCTACCCTTTGTAAGGGCAGAAAAAATTTCCCTTCTAGGTAATTTGGCTGGTCTAACAATTTGATAGAAGACAGATTAATGGGGGGAGGGGGGGAAGTTTAATAACATGTATACCTCTTGTATACATGGGAGAGATTCAAGAAAACTGAGTAGCTCCTCCAAATGGCCAAAGCCATCACCTTAAATGCCATCTTCATCTAAAGACAAATAAAGATGTAGGGGTTGGGGAGGCAGTTGTGGGAGATGACCAGGAAAACACAGTAAACAGGGGTAAAGCTGTTATGCAGATTTCAGTCTTTCCCTTTCCCTTGGGCAAGAGTCTCTAGAGATTTAGACATCTTCCTCTTTCCAGTACAGATAGAGAGACACACTTACAAATGGAGATTTTTACAAAAGGAAGCTTCTACTCAGTTTTCAGAGCATTTTCTATGCCCGTTGTCTCTTAAAATAACCAACCTAAAATAATTCCTACGCCAAAGAGCTATACTTGGGGGTGACAAATTTCACTCCCCTTTCAGTAGGTAAATATTTAATTTTATAAGTTAACTTCTGAACAGTTTTCCAAAGTAAATGTGCTTTTTACACTCCCATCAGCAATATATGAGAATTCTAGTTCCTCAACATTCTCACTGAAATTCAGTGTTATCAGTTATTTCTCAGTATAATTTTAGCCATTCTAGAAAATGTTTCTCACTATAAAATTTGAAGTGGTCTCACTATAGTTTTCCTGGCGATTAGGATGAATGTTGTAGGGGCAGAAAAGTTTTCCCCTCTTCCCTTCCAGCTTCTTTGGTTGGTCTAATATGCCAACTAAAAATTGGCACTTGCCATCTCGTACTACAAGAATGAAGTAGTATTAAAAAAATACTACTACTGGGGAATTCCCTGGCGGTCCAGTAGTTAGGACGCCATGCTCTCACTGCCAAGGACACGGGTTCAATCCCCGGTTGGGGAACCAAGATCCCACAAGCCAAGCCGAGGGTGTGGCTAAAAAAAAACTACTACTACTAAGTGTTAGGAAGGACGTGGAGAAATAGAACCTATGTTCTTGCTGGTGAGAATGTAAAATGGTGTGCCGCTTTGAAAGACACTATGACGTTCTCTCAAAAAAGTAAACATAGAATTACCATATGATTCAGCAATTCCACTTCTAGGTATATATCTAAAAGAATTGAAAGAAGGGACTCAGATATTTGTACAACAATTTTCATTGCAGCAATATTCACAGTTTCTGAAAGATTTAAAAAAGTAAAACCAAATGTCCATAGACAGATTAATGAATAAACAAAATATGATATATATGTACAATGGAACGTTATTCAGCCTTTAAAAGGAAAACAATTCTGAAACATGCTACATGGGTAAACCTTGAAGACATTGAGCTAAGTAAAATAAACCAGAAACAAAAGGACAAATATTCTATGATTCCACTTATACCAGGTGCCTAGAATGGTCAAATTCATAAAGATAGAAAGTAGCAGAGTGGTTACCAAGTGATAGAGAAGGCGGGGAATACCGAGTCAGTGTTTAATGGGTACAGAGTTTCAGTTTGAGATGATGAGAAATGTCTGCAGTTGGGCAGTTGATGATGATTGAACAATAGTGCGAATGTACTTGATGACACTGAATTTACACTTAAAAATGGTTATGTTGGTAAATTTTATGTTATGTATATTTTACTACAATAAAAAAAAAAAAAAGGGAAACTGACTTTTGCTTATAGCCATGATGGAGTAACAAAGAACAGATCTACCTTCCTCTGGAAACAACACATACAAAGACAAATAACACATGCAACAGTGGTATTCAAAAAACTAGACATCATGGACTTCCCTGGTGGTGCAGTGGTTAAGAATCTGCCTGCCAATGCAGGGGAAATGGGTTGGATCCCTGGTCTGGGAAGATTCCACATGCCTCGGAGCAACTAAGCCCGTGCGCCACAACTACTGAGCCTGCACTCTAGAGCTCGGGAGCCACAAGTACTGAAGCCCTCGTGCCACAACTACTGAAGCCCACACACCTAGAGCCATGCTCCGCAACAAGAGAAGCCACCGCGTTGAGAAGCCCTCACACCACAATGAAGAGTAGCCCCCGCTCGCCACAACTAGAGAAAGCCCGCACGCAGCAACGGAGACTCAACGCAGCCAAAAATAAATAAATAAAATAAATAAAAGGTAAAAAAAAAAACTAGACATCAAGCAATGAAGGAAAACGATGCTTGAGAAATGGGAACAAAAGCATATGAGCTATATGACTCTTCAGATTACTCCCCAGAGAGAAGTTTTCAGCAGGTGAGCTAATTCAGTCATGGCAATGCAATCATATTTGATCTAATAATCTTTTGATCTGCCCAGACTTGATAACGTATCTTATGTGGTTGTTCCTTTTCCTCTTTTATTTCATCACTATACTTCTATACTATACTTACTTACTATACTATACTATACTTCTGAAATAATACACTATAATTTGGTGTTTGCCATTCCCAAGCATTTAAAACTTTTTAACACTTACACATTTAACAATATACACAATTTTCTGCATGTTTACAATTTTTATACACAGCTAAATACACTGTTTACTTGAGCGTTTTGCCTTTGACCTCAAATAATTGATTCTTAAATATCTCCATGTTGACATATGTGTCTCCAGTTCATTGTTTCACCATTGTTTATTCTTCGTTTTATAGCTGTGCTGGTGAATATTCTGCTTTCACTAGTGATACTGCCATGAATATTCTTGGGCACATCTTCCTATTGTTGTGAACAGACAGTGAGGAATAGAATTGCTGGACTGCCATTTTTGTGCATCTTCAAGTTTAGTTCATATGACCATTTTGGCTGTCTTCCAAAGTGATTCAATCAATAACACCTCTGCTATCAACGAAGGAGATTCTCCATTTCCCATATCATCTCACAGTGGGTAGTGTGTGTATTTTTATTATGTGGGTGATATGCTATTGTTGATTTTATTTGCATTTATTTTTTATTAGTGATGCTATTTATATTGCCATTTATTATTCACATGAAGTTACGGATTTATTAATAATCTGGTCATACTCAGTTTTTCATTTTTTGTGGGTTGTTTTCCTTTTGTTTTTGGAATGGTAGAAAAAATTTTAACGTCTAATTCGAACACTTTTTTTTTTCGAGTGTTCAGCATTGCAAATATATCCTTCCATTTTGTAGCTGGTTGCAACTTCTATTTTCAGATAGCATTTAGTAACTTTAGTATTGTCATAGTTTTAACCATTTCCTTTGTAGTTTGTATATCTTCTTTTTTAAATATTTTTTCAATTTTATTTATTTACTTATTTATTTTTTGGGCCACACTGCTCTGCCATCTTTAAAACAAAACATTCTCAATGTTTTGAGAAGTGGAAGTGAGGAGTCTTAACCATCGAACCACCAGGGAAGTCCCTACAGTTTGTACATCTTCTTAAAGAAATTGTCTTCCACCCTGAAATAATAAAGTGTTTATTCTAAATTTTCTATTAAATGTTTTCCTGTATTTCTGTCTCCCATGTGTTGTTTGATCTATCTGGCATTTATCCATATATATTATTTAATGTAGGGATATAATGAAAGTTGTATCCATCTATGATTATTGAATAATCGCTTATTTCCTTACTGATGAGCAAATCCACCTCAGATATTACAGTATTATATATGAAAGTCTGCTTAGGGGCTACATGTCCTGGTTAATTAATCTCAGGGTAAATATAATATTACTGCATCACCACCTTCATTTTGCTACTTTCATTACAAAAGATCATAGTGTCTGTTAGAAGTCCTTTACATATGTTTTATTTTTTAATTTTGTTTCCTCTATTTTGGGCACTGCCATTTCACCAGTTAATTTTCCAACTGTTTTGTCACATTCTCATTAAAATGTGTTAGTATTTTGATTGGAGCCTATTGAATTACACATTTGTAGTTTGGCAATAATTTACATTCTAATGTATTTCCAACAGTGAAATTGTGTCATGCTCCTCTTTTTAAATGTTTTATAACATCCGCCAGAAATTGTTCATAATTTTCTTTATAATGCCTTGCAGTTTTTCCCAGGTTTACCTTGGGACCATTTAACTATGACTGCTGAATTATATTTTAGTTAACTGGAAATGTATGTGAATACTATTGATTTTGGTAGATTGATCTTGCATCCAGTAATTCTGTTGAAACTATTTAATTTTGTTGAAACTATGATATGAATCATAATTCCTTAGATATGCTTTGTAGACAATTACATCATCTGCCAATAATAAAATTAATGGGACTCCCATTTCCAAAATTACAGTTTTCATTATTATTATTTTTTATTTCTCAGAACACTAGCTATGTCTTGAAGCATAGTGTTAATGAGTAGCAATGACAGTGGGTCTATTTATCTGTTTATCTGAATTTAAAGGCACTAATGTTTTACCACAAAGCTTCATGTTTGCTATAATTTTTTATTACAATGACTCTACAATATTCTAGTAGTTTATTTTTCTATTTCTATGATAATAATTATAATTTTTAACTCCATCAAATTTTTATACTTTGTATGTGTTAATCATATTTCCCTTGTAAATGAATAATATTGAAAATTAGATTAATAGATTTTTTTAAATGTTAGGACTATAACAAGTAATTTAATGCACAAACCTTGTTTAGATCCTGCTTTAAACATCCAACAATAAAAAATGCATATTTTTGAGTCATTTAGGAGAATATGAAAATAAAGTGCATACTACAAGATATTAAGGATTTAAATATAATTTTGTGGTATAACAGTCTAGGAGTGTTATATTGTCTTAAATACAGGATATTATTTATGAGAGATAAAATTTTAGCATGCATTTTTTCATCTGGATCTTTTTCATCTCTAGTGGATTTAATAGGGCAAAAGGGAAATTAACTTGTTTTCTCACTATACCTAATACCTCAATGATATGAATAAAAATTGAATAAGAATTAAGTGAGGGGGAATAGACAAATCCTCCTTCAAGAAATATACCAAATATAATATGTAGATACTCCTCCTTCTAGGAGGTGGAGATTAATTCAACTGTACCCACACTCTTTATTTGAGCCAAACCTAGTAATTCCCTTCCTATCAATAGAGTATGGAAATTGACATGTGGGACTTCCCTGGTGGCCCAGTGGTTAAGAATCTGCCTGCCAATGCAGGGGACATGGGTTTGAGCCCTGGTCAGGGAAGATCCCACATGTCGCGGAGCAACTGAGCCCGTCCACCACAACGAAGAGTAGCCCCCGCTCGCTGCAACTAGAGAAAGCCCACACGCAGCAAGGAAGACCCAACGCAGCCAAAAATAAATAAATAAATAAATAAATTTATTTTTTTAAAAAAGGAAATTGACATGTAATCACTTTATAGTGAAGAAATCTGGAAATCACACCTAAATCAAATGATCAAGATGATCATCACCAATGATATGTCATGTTAACTGCACGAGGAGATGTGATATTCTTCAAGAAGTCTATAAACTCAGAAATAAATCACACACACAAAACTTTGGGGATATTCTAAGAAGTACCTGAATGAGAAAATGAAACAGAGAAGAGGAGACTGGGGAAACATGATGACTAAATACAATGTGGCATTCTGGAATGAAACCTGGAAGAGAAAAAAGACATCAGTATTAAAACTAGCAAAATGCAAATAAAGTCTGCAATCTAATTAACAGTAATATACCAACACTGGTTTCTTATTTTTGTTGAATGTACCATATTTATATACTGTGTTAACATCAGGGGCAATTGGGTGAGGAGAATATGGAAACACTTTGTAATCTTTGCCACTTTTCTGCAAGTCTAAATTTATTCCAAAATAAAAATTTACACATCACTAGTCATTAGGGAAATTCAAATTAAAACCACAATAAGATATCACCTCATGCCCGTTAGAATGCCCATTATCAAACAGACAAGAGATAACAAATGCTGGTACAGAAGTGGAGAAAAGGGAACGTTTGTGCAACTGTTGGTGGGATTCCAAATTGGTAATTGGTACAGCCACTATGAAAACCAATAAGCACGATCCTCAAAAAATTAAAAATGGAACTATTATACGATCCAGAAATTCCATTTCTGTGTATATATTCAAAGGTAATAAAAACACTAACTCGTAAATATATCCGCATTCCCATATTCATTGCAGTACTATTTATTCAACACAATCGTCAAGACATGGAAGCAACCTAAGTGTCCATCAATGGATGAATGGATAAAGAAGTTGTGGTACATACATATTCAATACAATGAAATATTAAGAGTCAGAGGGTGGGGAGGGGAATAGGAGGAAGGTGATCAAAAGGTACAAACTTCCAGTTATAAGATAAATAAGTACTAGAGATGTAATGTACAATCTGATGACTATAGTTAACACTGCAGTAAGGATATATAGGAAAGCTGATAAGAGGAAATTCTGAGATTTCTCATCACAAGGATATTTTTTTCTGTTTTCTTCTCTCTCCCTTTTTATTGTATCTACATGAGATGATAGATATTAGCTGAACCTATTGTAATAATATCACAATACAGTTTAAGTAAATCAAACAATCCTGCAGTTTGCCTTAAACTTATACACTAATATATGTCAACTATTTGTCAATAAATCCGGGAAAATTATATTAAAATTTTAATTGTTTATAATTACAAAGTTACATTAAATTAGCTACTACATTTGAGTTAATATTCACTTTTTTCTTTTGAATGTGTACATTGTGATCCTTGGTGATTTCAAAAGCAATACTGTAAAACTCATTTTAAAAAATAGATTCATGTCTTTGGCCTCCGAATTGCTAGTCCTTTACTAATCCAAGCCTGATGAAAAAGTCCTCCATAAGTTTGTTTCCCCAAATTGGAAATGCAGAAATCCACTCTGAAATCAGTTTCTTAAGATAGTCAATTGGCATTAAGGCTTAACAGATAACAATGTACCTTCTAAAGACCACCAAAAATCACCAAAATCCATCCAATTTGATGGCAGAAACACAATGTGTATTTAATGTTTGCTTCCCACCTGTATTCTTTTTAAACATCAGAATATGTATCTTATTGTATTCTTTTTAAACAACAGAATAAATATCTTACCATGTTCTCCTTTGTCCCCTGATGCTCACTATTCCAACGTTTAACTGAAATATATTTTTTCAATATTTTCACCTTTCTCCATACACATTTTCTTTTTTTTTTTTGAAATAATATTTTCATTTATTTGAAAAAAAGCCTTAATCTAGCATCCATACACATTTTCATATTCCAATTGACCACTATTTCTCTTAGGATGTAAGGCACAACGTTCTCAACTTAGCGGCCAGTGGCTACAATAACTAAAACATAATTTTCCCTCTAGCTTTACCCCAGTCACTTGCATTACAATGCAGGGACATTGACGCCTCTCCTAAGGTTTCTTGAGGGAACATTCCACATATCATTACCTTTTATGGTACTGTATTTACAATGCTATGCTCAGTTAAATCTTGAGAAATTTTGATACAGCAGATTAAAAGTTAAATAGTCAAAAATAATTCTAGTATATCCAATTTATTTCAGGACTGTCTTATTATTGATTACACTCTGTACTTCTCCAGTGAAATGAGCAATAAAATACAATAATAAGAGTACTTTAATAATAATTTCATAGATTTCACTTACAATGGCTATTATTATTTACTATTTATTGTACCAGAATCTGTTTTATACGCAACTCTACGTGCAATGAAACTGGCTATAATTGTGCTTAAGATCCTATGAAGAATGAGGACAAAATGGAATAAACATGATGAAAATCAGACTATTTACATTGTTCTGATGAGATGAGGTAACTGCACTTTTCCTGGTACACACACAGAGATGTCTGGATATACAGGGGACACATCTCCAGAGAACAAAGGGGCTGGCAGTTGGGAAACATGCCTTGATTAAGGCAGAGGTGTACACCAGCCACCAAATGGTCTTATGAACATGAATAAAATAAAAATAAATGATGGAGGAGAGGGTATAAAAACATACAAAGGTGCTCACCAGTACAAGGATGCTTTGGGTAGCTTTGGTCAAAGGGGAAGATCTAGGGGATACATTCTTCCCAAGGATCTTCTGGACCCGTTGCTTATGCCTGTACAGAATGGATACCATGGAGCCATTTGCCCAGGTCATGTGTCCCGAACACAAAACATCATGGGAGGATACCAATACTATAAATAGTAAGTCTGTGTCTTTGTTATGAAGTTTAGAAGAACAGTATCCAAAATCTATAGTTTTTGTGATGTTTTTATTGTTCCATTTGCCAGTCAAATGCATAGGAACCATAGTATTTAGCAACATGTTTAGGATCCAGCAGAGAATGTTGGTAGGACCAATAAACTTTAGGGCTCTTACTTTAAGCTCTGCCCACTTGGAGTTGCTGGGACTGATTGCTATAGCCTGGAAGATATTCAGGAGGCAGGTGGTGCCCATGGACACACCTCTTGCCACTCTGTGAAAAGAGAAAACAAGTTTGCATCCAAAATCTCTGAGAAAATCTTTCAACCCAAAAGCTGCCGTTGTCTCTGGGATTCCTCTTGAGAGAATGACCAAGGAGTTGGCTATAGTCAGGTGCTTGAAAATCAAATCCGTGGACCTTGACCTAGATCCACTGAGGTACAGGAACACATAATGATATAAGAGTGAGAAATTTCCCAGGATTCCAATGCCTATCTGGAATAGGAAGATCATTACAAATTTCAAATCCATGAAAGGCATTCTGTCATTTTCCAGGGCTCACTGTTCACAAAGAGTGAAGATTCACAAAGAGACGATTCTGCACGAAAACATGAATTGTGGGCTATTTTTTCATGAAATATTAAATTCAAGATTCTCCACTTACTATTACCTACCCTGATAATTTGTTTTAAATATATTTTTTCTTTTGTCCAAGGTTTCCCAAGTCTGATGTGTTTCGTTATATAGTGTTTACATTGTATGTATTGGGCTTTGCCCTAAACTATGGGACTTGACATTTAAATGAGTGATAAAATATTTAGAGTAGGACCTAAATTATTCTTCATTAAAGAACATAAAATGATCGGTTTATTGTTTTAGAAAAATTCATCAAAATTCTAATTAATATGAGATTTAAGAAAGAAAATAAAACACAAAAAGTACGCAAAATGGAATTTGGAGTCAGGAAATCTTCCGCACTTAATAAATTGAAATAGGAGAAACACAAGGTTGAGCCTGAAAATGACATTAGAATTTTATAAACAAGAGAAAATATCAAAAGAAACAAGAGAACAAGAGAAACAAGATATTTGATCCTGAAAAATGCTGGAATCCTTAATTTTTCTACAGTCTGAATCCCTCAAGTGTAAAGTTAAGTTTTCCATGAAGCTTCCTTTCCTAACTTCATGAAGGAAAATTGTCCTAATTTAACCAATTGACCACAAATAATTTCAGGAGAGAGCTAATTACTATCCATTAAACACATCAAAACCAAGTAAGAGAAGGGACTTCCCTGGTGGTCCAGTGGTTAAGACTCCATGCTTCCACTGCAGGGGGTGCAGCTTCAATTCCTGGTCGGGGAACTAAGATTCCACATGCTGTGCTGTGCAGCCAAAAAAGAAAAACAAAAACAAACCTAAGAGAAAAATAATTATACTTCAGCAAATGTCACTTAGTTATATTTTCTATACAGAGATGGAGGATTAAATTAGCTCCATCAAACTCATTATTGCATGCATAGAATTTTTACTGAATTAACTGAACTAATTATAGAAACTTCTCTGTGATTTGTATAGAGCATCTTAAATAGCAGATTAATTTCTGAACTACAGTCTTAAGGGTCATAAAAATAAGATTTCATTACTACCTGGAAGAAAACCCAACAATCGGTGAGGATTACATTAAAATACGTTAGGAGCTGTTAGAGATTGGTTTATGGTCTTGGACCTCCATTCTCTCTTCACAAGCTCAGCCTGTGCTTCAGGAATTATGATTCCTTCCTATGTGGGGCTTAGCACTGAACCAGTTTCTACTTCAGAAAAATACTTTTTGCAAACTAATAAGGATGTACTGTTTAGCACAGTGAACTCTACTCAATACTCTGTAATGGCCTATATGGGAAAAGAATCTAAAAAAGAGTGGATATATGTATATGTATGGCTGATTCACTTTGCTGTACACCTGAAACTAACACAACATTGTAAATCAACTATACTCCAATAAAAATTTTTAAAAAAGAAAAGAAAAAGAAAAATCCCTTTTCCAGACAAAGACTAATACAGATACAGAAGCCTTATTCCATTATAAAGTCTGTCTTTTATACTGAAATAGAAAATACTCACTTGACTCCTTTCTTCTGCCAGGACAGTGGATTCAGTGTGACAGTCATGATACCCTCTGCTTGTATGGGAAGGAAGCAGCCAGACCATAAGATATGGGATTGTAATTCTGTGACCTCACTTCCCCCCACAGAAATGCAATTATGACTTCACCAGTACTTTCAATGACACTGCACAATTGGGCATTTGATACTATGTCTTAAAAAGTTTTTCCCAGTTCTCAATTCCCAGAAATGATTACAAGTTTCTACTGAGCATCTCCAAAGAGACAGGTTTAGTGTTTGGAAGAAGTTTTTCCATTTCAATTACACCTGGAGGCAGGCAGGTGGAAGTAGAAAATTTTGAGATTTGACAGTTAAGGGACTAGCAATAAAACACACATATTTAACTGGATTTTGTGCTTCCCTGATAAGTTTACTGTTCCCAACATATAACTCTGCATTTATGCTCAGCAAAATAAAGAAGATTAGTAGTAGTAGTATGGAAGGATACGAAGGGGCAGAGAAGGAATTTGTAAGAAAAGAGGTGTGAAAGGAAGAATATGATGCAATGAACTTACATTAGAAATCACAGACAAGATTTGTACAAAGTGCTAATTAATAGGGAAGTCTAGTGGACATGGATACGTTCTAGTAGTATATATTTATTTTATCATTTTTGATTCAAGAAGAGTACAAATTCTGAACTGATCCCTGTCCCCAGGGAACACCAAAAACAGCAATATTGGGCTTCCCTGGTGGCGCAGTGCTTGAGAATCTGCCTGCTAATGCAGGGGACACGGGTTCGAGCCCTGGTCTGGGAAGATCCCACATGCCGCGGAGCAACTAGGCCCGTGAGCCACAGTTGCTGAGCCTGCGCGTCTGGAGCCTGTGCTCCACAACAAGAGAGGCTGCGATAGTGAGAGGCCCGCGCACCACGATGAAGAGTGGCCCCCGCTCGCTGCAACTGGAGAAAGCCCTAGCACAGAAACGAAGACCCAACATAGTAATCAATCAATCATCACTCAATTAAAAAAAAAAACAGCAATATTATAAAGCAACTCCCTCATACAAACAGCACCAGATGATAAAATTTACTAGTGATATTCTACAACTCTTAAATATGAAATAAACCCATGCTACTTTGGCCATTCAAAAGTATTGAACAATAATGCTTTCAAATAATTTTATTTTCCCACTTAACTACTGATGGATAAAAGGAAGAATATACAATTGCTTTGTGAAAACAGTATCAGTTGTATTTGTCCTGATTCTTCAGAAGTATGTAAAGTAACTGGGGACTTATACGAAATACATTTTCTTATTTTCTGAAAGATGGCTTCCTATTATATCTAGAAACACAGGGAATCATTGCTTTTTTAATTTTTTTTTTTACAGCAGGTTATTATTAGTCATCAGTTTTATACACATCAGTGTATACATGTCAATCCCAATCGCCCAATGCATCACACCACCACCACCACCCCCCAGCCGCTTTCCTCCCTTGGTGTCCATACGTTTGTTCTCTACATCTGTGTCTCAAATTCTGCCCTGCAAACTGGTTCATCTGTACCATTTTTCTAGGTTCCACATATATGCATTAATATACGATATTTGTTTTTCTCTTTCTGACTTACTTCACTCTGTATGACAGTCTCTAGATCCATCCACTTCTCAACAAATGACCCAATTTCGTTCCTTTTTATGGCTGGGTAATATTCCATTGTATATATATACCACTTCTTCTTTATCCATTCATCTGTTGTTGGGCATTTAGGTTGCTTCCATGATCTGGCTATTGTAAATAGTGCTGCAATGAACATTGGGGTGCATGCGTCTTTTTGAATTATGGTTTTCTCTGGGTATATACCCAGTAGTGGGATTGCTGGATCATATGGTAATTCTATTTTTAGTTTTTTAAGGAACCTCCATACTGTTCTCCATAGTGGCTGTATCAATTTACATTCTCACCAACAGTGCAAGAGGGTTCCCTTTTCTCCACACCCTCTCGAGCATTTGTTGTTTGTAGATTTTCTGATGATGCCCATTCTAACTGGTGTGAGGTGATACCTCATTGTAGTTTTGATTTGCATTTCTCTAATAATTAGTGATGTTGAGCAGCTTTTCATGTGCTTCTTGGCCATCTGTATGTCTTCTTTGGAGAAATGTCTATTTAGGTCTTCTGCCCATTTTTGGATTGGGTTGTTTGTTTTTTTAATATTGAGCTGCATGAGCTGTTTATATATTTTGGAGATTAATCCTTTGTCTGTTGATTTGTTTGCAAATATTTTCTCCCATTCTGAGGGCTGTCTTTTCGTCCTGTTTATGGTTTCCTTTGCTGTGCAGAAGCTTTGAAGTTTCATTAGGTCCCATTTGTTTACTTTTGTTTTTATTTCCATTACTCTAGGAGGTGGATCAAAAAAGATCTTGCTGTGATTTATGTCAAAGAGTGTTCTTCTTATGTTTTCCTCTAAGAGTTTTATACTGTCTGGCCTTACATTTAGGTCTCTAATCCATTTTGAGTTTATCTTTGCATATGGTGTTAGGGAGTGTTCTAATTTCATTCTTTTACATGTAGCTGTCCAGTTTTCCCAGCACCACTTATTGAAGAGGCTGTCTTTTCTCCATTGTATATTCTTGCCTCCTTTGTCATAGATTAGTTGACCATAGGTGCATGGGTTTATCTCTGGGCTTTCTATCTTGTTCCATTGATCTATGTTTCTGTGTTTGTGCCAGTACCATATTGTCTTGATTACTGTAGCTCTGTAGTATAGTCTGAAGTCAGGAAGTCCCCAGCTCCGTTTTTTTCCCTCAAGACTGCTTTGGCTATTCGGGGTCTTTTGTGTCTCCATAAAAATTTTAAGATTTTTTGTTCTAGTTCCGTAAAAAAATGCCATTGGTAATTTGATAGGGATTGCACTGAATCTGTAGATTGCTTTGGGTAGTATAGTCATTTTCAAAATATTGATTCTTCCAATCCAAGAACATGGTATATCTCTCCATCTGTTGGTGTCATCTTTTTTTTTATTAACATCTTTATTGGAGTATAATTGCTTTACAATGGTGTGTTAGTTTCTGCTTTAAAACAATCAGTTATACATATACATATGTCCCCATATCTCTTCCCTCTTGCGTCTCCCTCCCTCCCACCCTCCTTATCCCACCCCTGCAGGTGATCACAAAGCACCGAGCTGATCTCCCTGTGCTATGCAGCTGCTTCCCACTAGGTATCTATTTTACGTATGGTAGTGTATATATGTCCATGCCACTCTCTCACTTTGTCCCAGCTTACCCTTCCCCCTCCCCATATCTTCAAGTCCATTCTCTAGTAGGTCTGTGTCTTTATTCCCGTCTTGCCCCCTAGGTTCTTCATGACCATTTTTTTTTCTTTTTTCTTTTTACATTCCATATATATTGTTAGCATACGGTATTTGTTTTTGTCTTTCTGATGTACTTCACTCTGTATGACAGACTCTAGGTCCATCCACCTCACTACAGATAACTCAATTTCGTTTCTTTTATGGCTGAGTAATAGTCCACTGTATATATGTGTCACATCTTCTTTATCCTGTTGGTATCATCTTTAATTTCCTTGATCAGTGTCTTATAGTTTTCTGCATACAGGTCTTTTGTTTCCCTAGGTAGGTTTATTCCTAGGTATTTTATTCTTTTTGTTGCAATGGTAAATGGGAGTGTTTCCATAATTTCTCTTTCAGATTTTTCATCATTAGTGTATAGGAATGCAAGAGATTTCTGTGCATTAATTTTGTATCCTGCAACCTTACCAAATTCATTGATTAGCTCTAGTAGTTTTCTGGTGGCATCTTTAGGATTCTCTATGTATCGTATCATGTCATCCGCAAACAGTGACAGTTTTACTTCTTTTTTTCCCATTTGTATTCCTTTTATTTCTTTTTCTTCTCTGATTGCCGTGGCTAGGACTTCCAAAACTATGTTGAATAATAGTGGTGAGAGTGGACATCCTTGTCTCCTTCCTGATCTTAGAAGAAATGCTTTCAGGTTTTCACCATTGAGAATGATGTTTGCTGTGGGTTTGTCATATATGGCCTTTATTATGTTGAAGTAGCTTCCCTCTATGCCCACTTTCTTGAGTGTTTTTATCATAAATGGGTGCTGAATTTTGTCAAAAGATTTTTCTGCATCTATTGAGATGATCATACGGTTTTTATTCTTCAATTTGTTAATATGGTGTAGTCCATTGATTGATTTGCGTATATTGAAGAATCCTTGCACCCCTGAGATAAATCCCACTTGATCATGGTGTATGATCCTTTTAATGTGTTGTTGGATTCTGTTTGCTAGTATTTTGCTGAGGATTTTTGCATCTATATTCATGAGTGATATTGGTCTGTAATTTTCTTTTTTTGTAGTATCTTTGTCTGGTTTTGGTATCAGGGTGATAGTGGCCTCATAGAATGAGTTTGGGAGTGTTCCTTCCTCTGCAATTTTTTGGAAGAGTTTGAGAAGGATGGGTGTTAGCTCTTCACTAAATTTTTGATAGAATTCACCTGTGAAGCCATCTGGTCCTGGACTTTTGTTTGTTGGAAGATTTTAAATCACAGTTTCAATTTCATTACTTGTGATTGGTCTGTTCATATTTTCTATTTCTTCCTGGTTCAGTCTTGGAAGGTTATAACTTTCTAAGAATTTTCCATTTCTTCCAGGTTGTCCATTTTATTGGCATAGAGTTGCTTGTAGTAGTCTCTTAGGATGCTTTGTATTTCTGCAGTGTCTGTTGTAACGTCTCCTTTTTCATTTCTAATTTTATTGATTTGAGTCCTCTCCTTCTTTTTCTTGATGAGTCTGGCTAATGGTTTATCAATTTTGTTTATCTTCTCAAAGAACCAGCTTTTAGTTTTATTGATCTTTGTTACTGTTTTCTTTGTTTCTATTTCATTTATTTCTGCTCTGATCTTTATGATTTCTTTCCTTCTGCTAACTTTGGGTTTTGTTTGTTCTTCTTTCTCTAGTTCCCTTAGGTGTAAGGTTAGATTGTTTATTTGAGATTTTTCTTGTTTCTTGAGGTAGCCTTGTATAGCTATAAACTTCCCTCTTAGAACTGCTTTTGCTGCATCCCATAGGTTTTGGATTGTCGTGTTTTCATTTTCATTTGTCTCTAGGTATTTTTTGATTTCCTCTTTGATTTCTTCAGTGATCTCTTGGTCATTTAGTAACGTATTGTCTAGCCTCCATGTGTTTGTTTTCTTTACGTTTTTTTCCCTGTAATGCATTGTTAATCTCATAGTGTTGTGGTCAGAAAAGATGCTTGATATGATTTCAATTTTCTTATATTTACTGAGGTTTGACTTGTGACCCAAGATGTGATCTATCCTGGAGAATGTTCCGTGTGCACTTGAGAAGAAAGTGTAATCTGCTGTTTTTGGATGGAATGTCCTATAGATATCAATTAAATCTATCTGATCTGTTGTGTCATTTAAAGCTTCAGTTTCCTTATTTATTTTCATTTTGGATGATCTGTCCATTGGTGTGAGGTGTTAAAGTCCCCCACTATTATTGTGATACTGTCAATTTCCTCTTTTATAGCTGTTAGCAGTTGCCTTGTGTATTGAGGTGCTTCTATGTTGGGTACATATATATTTATAATTGTTATATCTTCTTCTTGGATTGATCCCTTGATCATTAGGTAGTGTCCTTCCTTGTCTCTTGTAACACTCTTTAAAGTCTATTTTGTCTGATATGAGAATTGCTACTCCAGCTTTCTTTTGATTTCCATTTGCATGGAATATCTTTTTCCATCCCCTAACTTTCAGTCTGTATGTGTCCCTAGGTCTGAAGTGGGTCTCTTGTAGACAGCATATACGTGGGTCTTGTTTTTGTATCCATTCAGCAAGCCTGTGTATTTTGGCTGGAGCATTTAATCCATTCACGTTTAAGGTAATTATCGATATGTATGTTCCTATGACCATTTTCTTAATTGTTTTGGGTTTGTTTTTGTAGGTCCTTTTCTTCTCTTGTGTTTCCCACTTAGAGAAGTTCCTTTAGCATTTGTTGTAGAGCTGGTTTGGTGGTGCTGAATTCTCTTAGCTGTTGCTTGTCTGTAAAGCTTTTGATTTCTCCATCGACTCTGAATGAGATCCTTGCTGGGTAGAGTAATCTTGCTTGTAGGTTCTTCCCTTTCATCACTTTAAGTATATCATGCCACTCCCTTCTGGCTTGTAGAGTGTCTGCTGAGAAATCAGCTGTTAACCTTATGAGAGTTCCCTTGTATGTTATTTGTCATTTTTCCCTTGCTGCTTTCAATAATTTTTCTTTGTCTTTAATTTTTGCCAATTTGATTCCTGTGTGTCTCGGCATGTTTCTCCTTGGGTTTATCCTGTATGGGACTCTCTGTGCTTCCTGGACTTGGGTGGCTATTTCCTCTCCCATGTTAGGGAAGTTTTCGACTACAATCTCTTCAAATATTTTCTCGGGTCCTTTCTCTCTCTCTTCTCCTTCTGGGACCCCTATAATGCGAATGTTGTTGCGTTTAATGTTGTCCCAGAGGTCTCTTAGGCTGTCTTCATTTCTTTTCATTCTTTTTTCTTTATTCTGTTCTGCAGCAGTGAATTCCACCATTCTGTCTTCCAGGTCACTTATCCGTTCTTCTGCCTCAGTTATTCTGCTATTGATTCCTTCTAGTGTAGTTTTCATTTCAGTTATTGTATTGTTCATCTCTGTTTGTTTGTTCTTTAATTCTTCTAGGTCTTTGTTAAATGTTTCTTGCATCTTCTCGATCTTTGCCTGCATTGTTTTTCCAAGGTCCTGGATCATCTTCACTATCATTATTCTGAATTCTTTTTATGGAATGTTGCCTATCTCCATTTCATTTAGTTGTTTTTCTGGGGTTTTATCTTGTTCCTTCATCTGGTACATAGCCCTCTGCCTTTTCATCTTGTCTATCTTTCTGTGAATGTGGTTTTTGTTCCACAGGCTGCAGGATTGTAGCTCTTCTTGCTTCTGCTGTCTGCCCTCTGGTGGATGAGGCTATCTACAGAATAAATTCTTAAAATCTTACAATGATTGCCATGAATATTTGATAAATTTCACATATATCTAGGGATCCAAAATTACTGAATATAATATTTACAAGTATTGGTACTAATAAAAGATTATATCATAATCAAATGCAGCTTATACTGGCAATGCAGTGGTTTAATTTTTAGGCAATACATTAATATAATCATGTTTTAAAAGTTAGAGAAAGACATATAATTATATTGATAGTGGCAAACAAAGCTCTTTGGCAGAATTCAATAGGTGATAATAATGAAAAAAACCCAATAAGATATTAGTTACTATGTCCTTAACTGGAGCAATATCACTGAGCTCTAGAGCAGTTATTCCACCTACAGAGAAATAGTAGATTAATTTCCACTAAAGTCACTAGGAAAGAAAACTAGAAGGTTCATATTGTTTCAAATGTTTACCACTTTAGGGACTTCCCTGGTGGTGCAGTGGTTAAGAATCCACCTGCCAATGCAGGGGATACAGGTTCGAGCCCTGGTCCAGGAGGATTCCACATGCCGTGGAGTAACTAAGCCCGTGAGCCACAACTACTGAGCCTGAGCTCTAGAGCCTGTGAGCCACAACTACTGAAGCTCACGTGCTGCAACTAGCAAAGCCAATGTGCCTAGAGCCCGTGCTCCACAATGAGAGAAGCCACAGCAATGAGAAGCCCACGCACCGCAACGAAGAGTAGCCCCCACTCTCCACAACTAGAGAAAGCCTGCGCATAGCAATGATGACCCAATGCAGACAAAAATAAATGAATAAAATAAATAAATTTTTAAAAAATGTTTACCACTTTATTGGAGTCATTAGTGAAGGCAATTAATCATATAAAATAAAAGGATAAATTCATATTTGCTTGTCGAATATACAAATAATATGTACCCCAAGGAATTAACTTAAATTTTTTAAAAAATAAAACTATAAAAAATATATTAGAATAAAACATTAACATACAATGCATGAGTCTTCATATCTACAGATCCTACTCAGTTAAAAGTTACTAAGAAAAGGAGACTGCAATTGATAAAAGTATAAAATAAGATAGAAATGAACCTAACAAGAAACGAGAACAGCCTATACATGGAAAATTATCAAGTATTTTATATGATAATGCACACACACAGACACACATATCTGGAGAAAGAGAAAGCTGAAGTCATATCATGGATAGAAAGATTAGATAAACCCAATATATATAATACCAGATATTTTTCTTGGAGTAGAGACTTATTGAATAAGCAAAAAAAAAAAAAAAAAAAAAAAAATGTATTCAGGAAAATCCTGAAAAAGAACATGAAGAAAGCTGGTTTTACCAGATAGTAAATCATACTACAAAGCCTCTGTAAATAAAAGTGTGTTATTTGCATATATCTGACTGACAGATCATTGGAAAAGAAATTTCAGAAGTCAACCAAAACGTATGAAGAAATTTAATATCAAATAGAAAAGTGAGAAAAACCTCTCAAATAATTGGTGTTGGAATATTGGCATATTTTTACTGAAGAGCAAAGATAAACTACAATCCATTCCTGTTTTCACACCTCAACAAAAATGTCAAGTAAATCAGGAATGGACTTTTTTAATTAAATGAACTTTTCTTTCTGAGGGAATAACAAGAACTAGTTTACTCGCTCACCTGAAACAACAAATACAGAGATATAATACATGCAACAATGATAGTAAAAAAAAAAAAAAAAAAAAAAGTGGACATCAGGCAATAAAGGAAACGATCCCTGAGAAATGAGAAACAAAAGAGGTGAGTCACATGATAGCTCAGATTATTTTCAGGAGGATGTTTCCAGGCCATGGCACAGGGAGGACAGCAGAATCCCTACATCAAAGAGAGAGCTGAGAGTCCTTGGAGATCAAGGCAGAGAGAGTTCAAAGAACAGACTACCAGACCAGAGAGATCTGCATATAGACAGCCCCCAGAAGTCTGCAGAAGCCTCCCTGAAATATCCAGCAGAGTACTGACTATACAAACATGTGAAGAAACTAGCTGATACTACAGGAAAAAAATATATATATATGATTAGAGGAAACAGTACCTGGGGTTCACAGAGGGCCAGGTATAGTAGCTATTCCAAATAGTTAGACTTGAAAAAGTCAAAATTCAGGAGGCCTTGAGTAAATTAAACTAGCAGGCTTTGTCTCAGTAGTGAGGAACAATTATTCCTAAATTGAGTTCTGCTCAGGCTCCACCTAATAGATTGTAAACATCAAATCTACAAGGGTCAAATTGTTTCCAAGTCACTTAATTGCATCCTTGAACAAATACCTCAAGAATACTTATGGGCATACAAATATATACAGTAAACAACAAGGTAAAACACAATGTGTGGCATCTGCATGTAACGACTCTGTCCAAAAATCTGCACTAAGACAGGAATAAACTGTAGAATAGCTTCTAGCAGTATAATGCCATGTCCCTGGGATGACCCCATGTTTACCCCTCCCCACCCTGCATCCAAATAAAATGCCTGCTTGAAAAGTCTCAATGCTGCTAAAAGAATTTTATGTATATTCTAGCCAACACCTAATGATTGGCCCCTGACCTCCTTCTTAGTGCATTTACTTAAGGGGCTTATGGCTGTGAAGAAGTATCTTTTACAATTCAGAAGTGTCTTCCTCAGCACCAGAGAGTGATTCCTTTAATACAGAATCATCAGGAAGGATAGAGCCTCTGTCTTTTAGTGTCTTTGGGAGAACAGAATCCTAACTTCAATAACTGGCAGCTAGAAATGCTGTTGGAAAATGGTGCCAAGAGACTTCCTCGATGCAGGGTTGCCACAAACGTTCAATTTGTAAAAAACGCAGTATCTGGGAAGCACCATAAAGCAAAGCACAGTAAAACAAGCTGTGCCTGTAAATAATAATAATTATAATAATAATTGCCAGCTAGTAAATACAGCTGGCCTAATTGCTTTTACAATGACCAACCCTTTGTAATGTTTCCCTTCTCTGATTCTACCAAGACTTCACTCACCAACCCCTCCTCCCTCATTCTCCCTTTAAAACACCCTCTCACCTTTGCACATATTGGAATGGAGCTCGGCTCTTTCCCCTACTGTCAGTAGTTACTGAATATAATCTGTTTTCACTACTTTAATGTCTGGCTGTTTATCTTTGACATCTCCATTCCAGGCATGCCAGCCAAACATTTTAGCCTTCCATTGCCCCCAGCACTCTTCATCCTCTGGGTCCTCCTTCACTCCCACCTGAATTCCCAACCATCCGGTTTCCTCAGCATCCCCATGACCACCGTGACTATGCCAACACTGTAATCCTGTCCTTACTCCAGGCCCTTTAGCCCACTGGTGTCCACTATCCTCCCTAGCTCCTTTTGACCTCTCTTCCATTATCCCTACATCTCCAGCTCCCCTTCCTACCCCCACCTCTGCCTTGGACCACCAGGTACCCAACTCATTATCTTGCTCAATCTCTCCTTTTCTTCAACTCCTCATAGACATTAATTCTCCTGGGCCTTTTTACCCATTCCTGCTCTTTATCTACCTTGGCCCATTATCTTGCCATCCCTATCATCTTCTTTGTTTCCATGACGCCCTACACCCTTAGTACCGCAACATCCAGCATCTCCTGGACCCTTAAGTTCCTTTCATGCTCTATCACCTCTACCCTTAAACTCACCAGTGCTCTTTAACCCCTCCATGACATGAATGAAACGGTGCCTTTTAACCTTCTGTTCTCTACCCTCCGTTTCACATTCCCACATCTCTGGGCTCTCTGTCTGCACCACCTCCTTCTCTCTATGCCACCCTTTTCCTGTGCTCTCGCTCTTACCCTGCTCTATCACACACCTGTGCGTTGTAACTCCTCCAACAGTCTCTTTTGCTAAGTGTCTTGATCTAAAGTGGCAATGCGGGACTTCCCTGGTGGTCCAGTGGGTAAGACTCCATGCTCCCAGTGAAGGGGGCCCAGGTTCAATCCCTGGTCAGGGAACTAGATGCTGCATGCATGCCACAAGTAAGGGTTCACAACTGAAGATTCCCATGTGCCACAACTAAGACCTGGTGCAGCCAAAATAAATAATAAATAAAATAAACAAATATTTAAAAAAAACAAAAAGAAGTATTTGATAACTATGGGCCTGATTAATTGGGCATAAATTTAATTCTTTCAAAAAAATAAAAAAATTAAGTGGCAATGCATTTCACTTTTTACATTCTGGACATTGTAATGTCATCCTCCTGAGTTGATTACAGAGTTGGAAGGAGTATAAAGGGTGGCTTGATGAAAGGGGGTCTGAAAATACCACTATTTCCTTCATATATGAACACAATATCGGCACACATATGCTGACTATATGAGTTTGATTTTTTTGAATGAAAATGAGACTGTGAGTTTGCGTATGCATCATACTAAGTGTGTAGTAATGCGAGTGTGTATCTCTAAATAGTAAGTCTGGGGATAAGTGTTTGTGGTGGATCTGTGAGGATGTATGTGTGTAAGTATGTGAGTTTACGTGACTATTTGATTGTGAATGCATGAGTGGCTTTGCAAGTGTGTGTGTATCACTGTGGGTGGGTTGGGGTGGGTGGTTGTGTATATTAGGGGATGTCCACCATTATGGCTCTTACACCTTACTTGGATATTGAAAGATATTGGATTATGGTCCCAGATAAAATGTAGATTTGTTTGTAGAAAAATCAAAGATTTGATTTAAAGTCATGATTTATATTTCTTGAATAAGTACAAGAGTAATCAGGGTTCATTATGGAAAATCCAGCGACAAATAAGAGGACGATGGCAACCATTCGATGCTCTTGAATGGTCAGTAGCATTGGCCTATCTGACATCTGGAGGAATGACCTTTAAAAGCATCAGATGCTGGTGCTTTTGTTTGTACAGCCCTCATAAATTTCTCCTTTTCTATTGCTTTTGTTCTATTTAGATTTCCTATCACTACTGAGTTATCAGTATAAGTAAAGTACATTTTCCTACAGAATTTCCAGATCATCTAGAGTTGCAATATAATCTTCAACAAATGCTTGACTTAGAGTTCGTCCTTTTACTGTATTTCTTTGAACATCCTTCTCAGGTACTTTGTTTCTTTGCTCATTAAATATGGTGTGACTCACTGGTGTGAAGATTAGGAGAAAACTCACTTTGGGGTGGAAAAATGGCTCTGGGAAACAGCATCCATGAGACACATGTGCTGCACCGCCACTCTCACGTGTCAGACCTCAGTACCCCGTGTTCCTCCATGTGAGACCCCAGCTGCCCCCCAAATCATGGAAAAGGAAGAGCCTTTCCCAAACACTTCAGTGGCCTCTTTGGAGATGCTAATTAGAAACTTGTAATTGGTTTTAGTAACTAGCAACCGGGAAAAAGTTGTTCAGAAATGTCTTCAGTTCCCCAAGACCGCACTGTCAATGCCGTTCCAGATGAAATAATAATTGAACTTCCGTCTGGATGTCATGACCTTCACTCTGTGCTCACTGTCCAAACAGAGGGATGGAGTCTGGGGAGTACTTTCTATTTCAGTCTGACAGTCAGAGGCTGTAAGGGAAGTAGACGTATTGGAAGTCAGAGTTAGTGATCATATTGGAAATTGGAATTTTTTGGGGTCTGAAACTGATCCACTGAGAAAAGCCCACAGGAAAGAGAAATCATTTCTGAGGTATCAACTGAACTATGAAGAGAAATCGGGGTCCTAGACATCCCAAATCACTCAGTGTCTCCATATATGATTGCATGTAACCCTCGCTGAGAGTTTAATGATGTTTAATGCAAATGATGATTCCTTTCAGCTGTTTAAGGACTATAGTTCTGAAACCAATCACTTTTAGCCCACCCTACTGGGATCACAGACAGTTTCTAGAATCACTAGAGGAGTGCCTATAATACTTCCATGCTTGTAATTTGCTGTATGGTGAACCTACAGGAATCATCTAATCCAGTGAAGAAACAGTGTATTTGAATGAAAAATCCTGGAATAGAAATATTTTCTCTAACTCTGAGAGTATAAAGTGCTTAACAAAGACAGTAATTGTGTCCCTACTGAAATCATCCATTGCCTGCTGATGGTAGTGAGGCTGTTTTCCTCTTGAAGTGAAGGAAACAATATTTAAAGAAAAGGTAACTAAAATCCTGCATTTCAGACAGAAGCTGTCAGACTCAAAAGTATCTTTTGATCTTTTCTCTGGTTTTAAAAGATTCTAATAAAAACTCAAAGATCTAAATTTAAACTTATAAAATGCACAAACTCCACTTCTTATTATACATCTACTTTTGAAATTATGTCATATATTAGTATCTTTCACACAACTCCCCTCCTTGCTAATAGTTTTACTTAAGTCAGATGTTAATGAATAGATAATTATATGATCTGAAATTAGTAATAATTCATGTCTAACCCCAAGTGATTTTATCCTGTACTGGTGTTTGACATCCCATAATCTAAGCAAGACATGACATTGTTCAATAATTCCCGTGATCGGTGCTATTGTATTTTTCTTCTTAGCGAAAAGGCAGCACGTCTTCTCTTGTCATCCTAATATAGAGCGATTCTTGAATTCATTAAGTCCAAGTCATTGGGCAGGACCCGGCAGTATTATGCTGCAATCAGCGCATCTGACATTTTCATAAGATTTCTAAATCCTCATTTGTAATTGCTTTTGTCCCATAGAATAAATCTTTACAATTAAATTGAAGGTTGTTACAATCAAAATTATAAAATAACATACCAGCAATATCAAGTAAAATCAAGACTAAATAAATATAAGACTAAATAAAAATAAGACTAAATATATACCTGAATCAGTCAAAGAATGCAGCTAACATAACAAGCTTTTTAGCACAGCAGGACAATTAAACCCTCTGTCTTTAAAATAGGCACAGCCAAACTAAATTCTCCATTTTGCCCCTAAACAAGGCGTACTTTTAAACAAATACCTAACTTCTCTGTGTCTGTATTCTCCCCATCTTTACAATGAAAGGAATATTAGTGTCTGCCTCATAGATTTGTGAGGGAAAGCAAAATTGTCATGCTTTCATTGCAGTTGTTCATACATGGAAAGTGACTCTTGAGTGTCTTCCAGGCCATCACGATCAGCCCCAGAAACTCTAGATGGGCATAAATGAAAGTGAAAGCTCCCAAGCACATTGGCTCCTATATTTTCTTGTGTTGGATCCTGCAAATGTTGGTAAATATCGTATTTCCTATGTGTACGACTGGCAAATGGAGCAACAGAAACATCACGACAAAGGATTTGGGATACTGTGCTGGGGTAGGTAATAACAGAATTACACTTTCACTCCTTGCAACATTGTTGTCATTCCCTGATGTTTTATGCTTGGGGCTCATGCTCTGGGCCAGCGGCTCCATGATTTTTATCCTGTACAGGCATAAACAGCGGGTCCAACACATTCATAGGAAAAATCTTTCGCACAGATTCACCCTTGAGGCCAGAGCAACCTGAAGACTCCTTGTCCTTGTAAACACCTTTGTATCATTTTACACTCTCTCCTCCATCTTCCAAGTCTGTATTTCTCTTTTTAATAATCCCAGTTGGTTACTAGTGAACATCTCTGCATTGGTTGCTGCATGTTTCCCAACTGTCAGTCCCTTTCTTCTCACGAGCCATAACGTCAATGTAATACAGGCTCTGCTTTGCCTGTGTAAGGAATGCAAAAGCTACTGATCTTATCAGAAAGAGATAAAGTTATGTTTTTGTACCATGTTCACTTGTGTATCCACTCATCCTCACGGAGCTGTAAGTGAAATTATGGAAGTCACATCACAAGGGAATGGTGCACAAGACATAAAATTCTGCCCCATAAAAAATGATGAAAAGTAGTAGCAACTGTAAATGAAACATTATGTAATTATTATGTAATTACTTATACAATTGAATTGTATTAATGTTTGTAGTGGAGTAGTTCAGAGTCAATGAAATTTTAAAAAAACACAAACAAAAGAACAGTAGAGCCTGACACAATCCGGACGTCCTGAGGATGTCTTTGAGTGTGTAACTTTCAATTTCACATAATGAATTTATCCAGAAATTAACTAAACATGGAATTTCTGGAAAAGTTCCATAAAAAAAATAATAGCATGTAGGATGGTCATTCAAGAAACTGAAGAGAAAAATGTTCTCAGGGAGTAATGAGGTATCATGGGGTGAAGATGGAATGGAAATCAGTTTCAGAGAGTAGGTATATTTGGAGCCAAGTTATGAAATTTGTATGTTACATCATTATAAAGATGGTGCTCATGTGAAGTATAATAATATATAGGAAGACAGCATATTTAATTTTTTTTTTTTTCATGTAGCAATGGCCAGATTAAATGGAGTGGGGAAAAAGAGAGTATAAAGATGTTTTGGACAATTTTAAAAAAAGAAAAAAAAAAAACATGAGGTGAGTGAGAAAATTTAAAAAGACATGATGTTTGGGATAAAATGGCACGGGTTTTGGCATCTGTAGAAGACAGACTTTTCTGTATAGTGTGAGGATGTCAGCTGACTGTATTGGAAAGAAAGAGATTTGAAAGAGTACTCTCATGTCAATTACATGAGGAATTAAGTGGAGGTTTTTACTAAACACACACAGTGGAGGAATAGTTATTTGGGGAAGAAAGTCATGAATCCTTTTTGTTTGTGTGGAGTTAATGGCAGGTGGATTTCTGCAGGAGCAAAATAGTTGTCTCAAGTATAGGAAATATTTTAATATAGCTATCTCTGTAAAGTATTAAAGATACAATCATTTGAAAAACAAAGAATGAGTTTGAAATAATGGATATTGATATGTTGAACCTTGTGGCCTGGAAATAGAGAAATACAAATTTTAAAAAAAATTTTTTATTTATTTATGGCTGTGTTGGGTCTTCGTTTCTGTGCGAGGGCTTTCTCTAGTTGTGGCAAGTGGGGGCCACTCTTCATCGCGGTGCGCGGGCCTCTCACTATTGCAGTCTCTCTTGTTGCGGAGCACAGGCTCCAGACACGCAGGCTCAGCAACTGTGGCTCACAGGCCTAGTTGCGCCGCAGCATGTGGGATCTTCCCAGACCAGGGCTCGAACCCATGTCTCCTGCATTGGCAGGCAGATTCTCAACCACTGTGCCACCAGGGAAGCCCCGAAAAATACAAATTTTTAGCTGAGAAGAGGCACTTTGAAATATTTACCACGTAGTAGATCATAAACATACATAAATTATATATATATAGTATGTTAGATTATGTCTGTTATTCATCAAGTAATAGTACTGGGAAATTGTACCTTAATAAATGTTGTAATAGTACCATTTAATTATACTGATGACCTACTGTAAAGTCTATTATATGGTCATGTTGTGTTTTTAATAGGTTAAAAAGCCATGACATATATATTTCATTATTTTACTTTAATCCAAATGTTTTAACTAGATCTCTTGAAAACAAACAAAAAAATCCAACTGAAGAATCAAAGCATGTTAGACCCGGGGGAAGGAGATCAGGATGGTGGAGGAGGAGGATGCTGGGCTCATCTCCCCCTATGAACATATCAAAAATATTTTTACACCTACATGGGGGAAAATTCTCTTGCAAAACGAAGTGGAAACTGGTAAAAGGACTCCTGTACAACCAAGGCCGTAAAGAAAGATATACACAGAGTCAGGCAGGAAGGGAGGTGAAGCAATCAGGGTGGGATCCACAGGCCTATCACAAGCTTGGAGATCCTCCCTGGAGAGTAAGGCGTTCAAACTACATACTGGGCATCCCAGCCCTGGGGTCCAACCCCAGGAAGACAATTCTCCTTGGTTAGTTTGAAAACCAGTGGGACTTCAAGGAGGGCTGTAAGAAACAGATTCCACTTGTGAAGGGCACACTCATGCTCACTTATTCCCAGCAACAAGGTGGTGAAGGAAGCAGACTGAAACTGCCCGGGGCTCTGGCCAGTGTCCCAATTGCTCCAGTGAATGCCCTGGCCCACACCAAGTGCCCACCCCAGCCCCTCTAGCTCCAGCGCAGCTCCCCACTAGGGAAAAGACTACCACTGCAGGGGAATGTGCACTTGGGGCAGCAGGGGCGGGGGGCGGGGGCGGTGAAAAGCAGGCTAGACCCGGCACTGCATCTGAAGAGGGGGAGAGCAGTCATTACTGGCGCTCACGGAAGCGCCGGATCAGGAGCTGTCTGGAACTCTGACTGACATGCCAGGAACGTCCCAGCACACTCCAGCCCACACCGGGCACCTGCTCTGACCCCTCTTGCTTCAGCATCGCTCCTTTTGGGTTGAAGGTGCTGTTGCCAGGAGGATGGAGGGCACACACTCAGAGGAAACAGAACCAGCTTGGACCCTACCCTCAGGGCTTCTGCTCCAGCACCTTGGGACCCAACCCCATCCCTAATAGGGTGGTGATGGCCACTGAGCAGAGGGGAGGGAAAGCTCCTGCTCGCACCTGGCTCTGGCTCTATCTCCTCCATCTCCAGCCGCACCTCCCACCAAGGTGACAGCTGATAGCAACCCTGGGGAAGACATGACCTATGCTTACTTCAGATCCAGCTCTCCCACCAAAGCCACTGGGCACACGCAACTGCATAGAGACGCTCCCACATAAGGACAGGTTTACTGACTCACCTAATTTCATTGAGACAGAGAAAGTTAACCAAAATGAGAAGACAGAGGAATTTGTTTCAAATGAAAGAAAAAGAAAAAAAATAACTGAAAAAACAATTATGAAAGAGAGATACACAATTTACCAGATAAAGAGTTCAAAGCATTAGTAACAAGAATGCTAATGGAACTTGAGGGGAAAAATAGATGAACACAGTGAGAATTTTAACAAGGAACAAAAAACATAATAAAAAATCAGTCAGAGTTGAAGAATACAATAACTGAAATGAAAACCTCACTAGAAGGAATTAACAGCAGACTAGGTGATACAGAAGAAAGTATAAGTAATCCGGAAGACAGAATAATGGTAATCATCTAATCATAACATCAAAAAGAAAAACAAATTTTTAAAAAATGAGGACAGTTTAAGAGACCTCTGGGACATCAAGTGTACTAACATTCCCACTATAGGGGTCCCAGAAGGAGAAGTGAGAAAAGGGTTCAAAATGTCTTTGATTGGGGCTTCCCTGGTGGCGCAGTGGTTGGGAATCCACCTGTTTATGCAGGGGACACAGGTTCGAGCCCTGGTCCCGGAAGATCCCACGTGCCGCAGAGCAACTAAGCCCGTGCGCCACAACTGCTGAGCCTGTGCTCTAGAGCCCACAAGCCACAACTACCAAAGCCTGCACATCTAGAGCCTGTGCTCCGCAACAAGAGAAGCCACCAAAATGAGAAGCCTGTGCACTGCAAGGAAGAGTAGCCCGGCCCCCTCGCCACAACTAGAGGAAGCCTGAGTGCAGCAACGAAGACCCAATGCAGCCAAAAATAAAATAAAATAAATAATTTTAAAAAATATATATTTGATGAAATTACGGCTGAAAAATTCCTGACCCTGAAGAAAGAAACAGATATCCAGGTATAAGACCCACAGAGAGTCCCCAGCAAGATGAACCCAAAGAGACTCACACCAAGGCTGAGAGAATGGCTTTGGAGGTGGTATGCTCTTACAAGAGCATAAATTGCTCTTAAATTGAGAATCCCCTGAATTAGAATACAGTTACATGCCCTATAATGGGAAGGCTCACACAAGCATAGTGCCTTCTATTTACCAAATGATTGCACAGGAAGGTTCCTGTGAGCCTCACAATACTCAACTGAGATTTGCAGAGCAGGTGCCACCTCAAAGGAGCAATCTGAGACTCACAAAGGTTAAACAACTTGTCAGGACCCAGAAGTTCTGCCACAAAACTCAACTAGTAATCCTCATAGTACACCAGAACTATCTTTATACTCCTATTCTTGTCTCATGCTGTATAAAATTAAAAGAATCTCCCCAACTGTCACTACTGGAAGTGTGTATGTTTTATTTCAGGAACTATGACATTCACCAATATGCCCATAAAATTCTCTTAAAAGCACTAGGAATGCCTGGACCCCACCCACAGTTTTTGTGCAGACATACGGTATTAGAGAACCCTATTAGAAGACACATACCATCCAAAAGGTAAGACCTGTGCTTGCGCATCTTTCTCCACGGTCAGGCTCTTGAGAAGCCCTGCCTTGAACAACCAAGCTTCTGATCCCTGTTTTTAAGGACAAGATTGAAGCTCTGTTGATTCAGAAATGAAAAGAATCACAATGGTGCTTCTAGACTTTGGTCTTCCTCTTTCTTCAGAAGGTCTGCTCACTTCATGCAGGATTGGTGGTGGTTCCAAAACAAGTATCCACCAATCCATAATACAGCAAACACTTTATTAAACACCGAATTCTCTAGTTCTACCCTTGTGCTCCTGATTCAGGAGTTCTTGGAAGTAGAGTAGACCTGTATTATGTAGAATGTAGACACATACACATTTACAATACTCATGAAACAGGAAGAGGTGATGAGTAGACAGTTGTAAGAATTATTGTTAGACTCATTTATCATATCTTTTATTCTCATATCAACAAACAGCTGGATTTGAATTTTGTAAAAGCCACAGCAAACCACATTCCCTTTTAACTTTTTATTTTGAGATAATCACAGATGTACAGGAAGGTACAAAGATAGTAGAGGCATTCAGAACCTTCACCTAGTTTCCTCTGATAGTTACATCTTACACAAATATAGAACAGTATCACTCTGTGAACACAGTAAACAAATTTGCAACCAAAATCGCTGAGAAAATGTTTCTGCCCAAAAGCCATCACTGTCCTGGAGATTCCTGTAAAGATGAAGACAAAGGAGTTGGCTACAAGCAAGTGCCTGACCATCAAATCTGTGGACCCTAACCTTCACCCAGAGAAGGAAAGCAAGATATAATGGTAAAGAAGAGAGAAATTCTCCAGGATTCTAATCATAGTCTGTGATAAGACGACCATTTCTATTGCCAAAAAAACCTGGAGGATCTGTTAGTTCCCAATGACTGACATATTTCTTCTGGGGGATGCTGCAAGAGAACCTGAAGCAATGGTTACGTTTATCATTTCAACTGAAATTCAATATTCTCCTCTTACCATTAGTTCTCACTGAGAAATATTTACTTAAGTTTTACTTTCATTAAGAGCCTTCTAAGAGTTGAATATGTAACTCTGAAAAACCTTTACAATGTAAGAATCACTGCTAGGAAGCTCAGTAACGTCTTCATTCATCACAAATCTTGGAGATGGAAACTACTACTATTTTTATTCTAAAGAGGAAGAAAACTTAAGCACAGGGAGTTCCGTGATTTCACTAAATTCACACATTGGTGAGCAGCAGATATGGGGACTTCAACTTAGTGGAGATGGTAACAAAGTATAGTATTTAACCATCATGATATACTGAAAAAGAAGGTTAGCTACGTTCTTCCAATAATCTAGACCTATATATAGTTGTTTTCGTAACTTGTCAGCATGTTTTAGATTAGTGGTATGTTATTTTGTAGTTTTGGCCGTGACAAGTTTCCATTTATGAGTAAAGATTTTTCTATATGCCAATACCAATTATGCATCAAGCTTTTGAGATCTTAATAAAATGCAGATGCTCTGACTGCAACACAGAACAACAGGAACCTGGCCCATGACCAATTCGGATTTAATGACTGTAAGACTCCGTCAACATTAGTATGGTAACAGAGAGGCTCTTTACGCCATGAACAAAACGGGGTGGCACCTATCACTGGAATTGAACAATTTCATGATACCATAAAGTGCGGTACATAAAACACTACAATACAATAAATACCCTACAATACAATAATACCCTAAAGTGTGGTACAATAAAACACTACAGTAGGGCTGCAGGATACAAGGTTAATGTATATATACCACCAATGAACAAGTGCAATTGAAAATTAAAAACAAAAACCAAAAATAAAGGAAAGAAAATTTAAAACAAATCACCTTTTACATTAGGACCGAAATTTTTAAAAAGTTCCTTTACAGGTGTGTTTCATCATGGCAGCACATGAGAGGTCTGTGATGACAATATAACACCATTAACAGATTTTGAACCTCAGATTGAAAGTCACTAAAAATAGAGCCTTACCAAGAAATCTAAGAATAAAAACATTTCATAACTTGATAAGTGGGCCTTTCCACACATCCTTGATCCTTTGACCCCCCATGCCACCATCTCATGAATTTTAAATGATTTTAACTTTTAATTACTCTGCAGAGTGTAACATGATTTGACTAATCTTCAAGAAGGACTAGACTTAGTTTTCCCTACTAATAATTCCCTGATGCACAGTACATTCTGAAACCTGCTTAAACAATTTACCTCACTCATTATATTTGTAAGCATTTTCTCCATTATGAAATCTTTGGTGATCCTGAGGCCAGGTCATTTCCTGAAGGCCTTAATATATTCTCTTGTAAGGTTTCTTTCCAGTATAAATTCTCTCATCACTCCAAACATATGAACATTTAATAAAAACCTTACCACACACTTTACATCTGTATCTTCACTCCATGTATATTCTGGTGTCTGTTGAGACTTGAGTACTGCTTAAAGGCTTTGCCACACTCATGACACTTGTAAGGTTTCTCTCCAGTATGAATTCTCTGATGAACTGTAAGGCTTGAATTCTGACTGAAGGCCTTGCCACATACATGACACTTATATGGTTTCTCTCCAGTATGAACTTTCTTATGTTGAGTAAGGTTTGAACTCCCAGTGAAAGCTTTGCCACACTCATGACATTTGTATGGTTTCTCTCCAGTATGGATCCTCTCATGGCCCCAAAGGTGTGAACGTGTGGTGAAATCCTTACCACACTCGTTACATTTATAAGGTTTCTCTCCAGTATGGATTCTCTTATGTTGAGCAAGATTTGAATGCTCAGAAAACGCTTTGCCACACTCATTACATTTGTAAGGTTTCTCTCCAGTATGAATTCGCGCATGACCCCAAAGGTGTGAACGTATCATAAAGTCCTTACCACATACATTACATTTATATGGTTTCTCCCCAGTATGAATTCTCTGATGCCTTGTGAGGTTTGAGAATCTGTTAAAGGTTTTGCCACACTCACTACATTTGTAAGGTCTCTGTTCAGAATGAATTCTTTGATGATTAGCTAAGACTGAGCAATGGCTAAAAGCCTTCCCACAGTCATTACATTTGTAGGGCTTTTCTCTAATATGTGTTTTCTGGTGTTGTGTAAGCAATGAAGGATGCGTTAAAACCTTCCCATTTTTATTACAAATGTTGGTTTTGACACTAGGAGGAATTATTTGAAGTGGTGAAACTGAGGAACAGTTTTTCATAGACTTCTCAACTTGATTACATTCATAAATTTTCTCCTCAGTTTGAAAAATCTGCAGTTCAGCCAAATGTGAATGAAGGCTTAATCCAAGCCTATTTTCCAAACATTTCAAAAACTTGTTTCCTGAATAGCCTACGTTACTTTTTAGTTCCTTATTCCTCATATATGACTTGTAATATTTGTAATATTGAGACATACTTCTTACAGAAACATTCTGCTTTAAAGGAAAATTATTCCAGGATTTATGATGTTGTTGATCTCTACTACCAGTGAGATTTTTGCAAGGGGCTGTAGTCACTCCTTTGTAACTTTTTTCTTCATATTCCCACTGATTCGCAAACTTGTGCATATTTTGCTGGACTTCACTGAAATCAAAATCATCAAAATCATGACTTACAAGTCTTTCAAAAACCAATGTCTGAAATAAGTCTCCATTATTAATGTCCTCTTTTGGTGATAATTCTTTGATCATACATCTGGTAGACATATCTGTAAGATATAAGGCTTCCTTTTAACCAGATTGGAAGATAGATATTTTATGCTGAAAAATATAATATTACACCAAAGGTAAAACTCATGATTAACAGACTTATCAAGCTTTACAAACATGGTCTGCAAATGTTTAGGAACACAAATGAATAAGATTCCTCTAAAAAGAAAGGGTGATTACACGCAATTCAAATTATTTTCAGGGAAGTCTATTTTCAAATGCTCTGTTATCAAAAGTTACAATAACCTTGAAAGAAAAGGAATTTCCTCACAGGCACCCCAAAGCACACACCAACTCATGGGAGGCATACAACTGTCTAACATTTGAAAAATAAAAGATATTAAAAATAATCACTGGGGTTCAGTGGTTAAGACTCCACGCTCCCATGCAGGGAGGGGGCACAGGTTCAATCTCTGGTCGGGGAACTAAGATCCCACATGCTGCATGGCGGTTGGAAGGGAGGGAGGGAGGGAGGGAGGGAGGGAGGGAGGGAGGGAGGGAGGAAGGAAGGAAGGAAGGAAGGAAGGAAGGAAGGGAGGGAGGAAAAGTTTCTTAAGAAAATTAATATTAAAAAAAACACTACTGAATACTTGTATACAACACTAAAACAACACTGTAAGAATAGCAAAACATTACTTTGAATACTTGTTATACAACTATACCCATGAAAAATAGGCATAATGCAACATTAACGATTAGTTCACTGTGCTTATATTACATAACATATGCTAAATATTAATTATCTGTTAAGCAAAATAAACAGTAATAAATATTTTAGTAATGTGAGACAAATCCAGCCATAAATCATAAATAATAAGCATTTACATTTGTTAAATACACACACACACAGACGCACACACAGTGTCTGTGGAATTCTAAAGAATTCACCTATAAGACTAAAAGAAAGGACATATTTCAAAAGGAGCACACAATATGAGAACTGGAAAATATGTTAAAAATCACTGATTTTGAAATAAAAGGTCCAGGTAAATATGTAATATTACAGAAATTAATGGGGAAACATGACAACAAAACTGACAAAGCAGGGAACGCCAAATGTACTTCTATGTACAAAACAAGAAGTGAACTCACAAAAACTGTCAGAATCAACTTTATAAGAACTCTGGAAATTAATCAAAGGATTCCAGCTACCAGGAACACTCTTAACCAAGAAAAAGGCAGCTGTTTTTTCTTACCTTGACCCATCCCTGTTCCTCAGCTAGGCAGTGGCCTTGAAGATGAGAGCCCACAGGCTGGTACAGGCTTCCAGAACCAGAGGTGACAGAACAGACCTTATAAAGAATTTCAACTGGTTGGGTTTTGGTTTTTTGGTTTTGTTTTTTTTTGTTGTTTTGATCTGCCGGATGGATACCTAAAGGACTGGCTCAAAGTACTTGCAAAACTATACCTAGGTGGAACTGCTAACCTGAGGGCTTGGTCAAAAACATTTAAAGGTAAATATACTAGCCACTGCCACCTAGGGCAAGGGATAACAACTTGGGCCAACAATGGACAAATCAAAAACCCTGAGAAAAAAGTGGGGAGTGAGTTGTACTGGGAATTAAGGACTTTGAAAATCTCCCACATATTCCAGGGAATCTAGATAGATTTGGGCATGCCTAGGACTGGGAATATAAGAAAAGACCTGAGAAGCTCCTAAGCCCTCATGTCCAGCTGAACATCAGATTTTCTGCAAGAAGTGAATGCTAAGGCAGAGTTGTAAACTCCTTGCCTGAGCGTTTAAGGAATTCTCCAACACAAAGAGCTCATCTACAAAGAGTATAAGGTGGTTTTGTTTTGGTTTTGGTTCCAGGTGTTTAAGGAAATCTGTCAAATCACTAACTGACCAATAAGTCAACAAAGACTTCAGTGGCCACACACAGCAACGAAAACACATCACACAAAATTAGTTGAGAGAAATAAAGACACAACAGCAGTCACAAGAAACAACAACAAAATCCAGGGGGGTGAGCGTGGGGGGAGGAGTGAATTATGGTTTCCAAGGTTTCAACATACTCAAAATATCCCATTTGTTAAACAAAAGGTTACAAAGCAGGCAAAGTAACAATAAAGTATCAATATAACCCATACAGAAAAATGAATAAATAAATAGCATAAATTGTCCATAATGGAGCCCAAACTTTGGACTTAATCAACAAACACTTTAAATCAACTAATTAAGCTAAAGGGAATGATGGACACAGAATTAACGAAAGTAAGGAAAACAGTGTTTAAACAAATAGAGAATATCAATAAAATGATAGAGATTATAAAAAGAAACTAAACAGAAATTCTGGGGCTGAAAGGTAAATTTATCAAAATGAAAAATTTCCTAGAGAGGTTCAGCACCAGATTTGATTAGGCAAAAGGGAGTATCAGCAAACTTGTAGGTAGATCAGTCAGAATTACCTAGTCTAAGGAGCAGAAAGAAAAAAAGACTGAATATAAATGAACAGAGCCTAGGAGACCTGTAGATACCATCAGTGGACGAACATATGAATAATGGGAGTCCCAAAGAGAAGGAGAAAGAAGGCAGAAAGAATATCAGAATGTGGTCAAAAATTTCTTAAATGTGAATAAAGACATGAACCTACAAATCTAAAAACTGAATGAACCGCATGTAGGAAAACTCAAAGAGAATCACCCGATAACAAATTATAATCAAACTGTTAAAAGACAAAGGGAAAGAGAGAATCTTAAGAGCAGCAAGGGAGAAGGTAGGTATTTGTCATATACAAAAGATCCTCAGTAAGATTAAAAACTGATTTCTTGCCAAAACCATGGAGTCCAGAAACAATGGATGACGTATTTGAAGTGTTGACAGAGGAAAAAAAACTGTCAGGCGATTCTATCTCTAGCAAAACTGTCTTTTAAAAATGAGGGAGAAGTTATGACTTCCAAGATAAACAAAAGGTGATGGATTTTCTTACGACTAGACCTGCCCTATAATAAATAAAAGAGAGAACACTTCTTTTTTTTTTTCCTTTTTCCATTATGGTTTATTACAGGATATTGAATATAGTGCCCTGTGCTATACAGTAGGACCTTGTTGTTTATCCATTCTATATATAGTTTGCATCTGCTAATCCCAAACTCCCAATCCATCCCTCCCCCACCTCTTCTGCCCCTTGGCAACCACAAGTCTGAAAAGAAAGAACATTTCTTAATTCATTCTATGAGGCCAGCATTATTCTGATACCAAAGCTAGACAAAAACAGCTCAAGAAAAGATACTACAGACCAACATACTTTATGAATATAGATGAAAATTCCTCAACAAAATACTAGCCAATTGAACACATAGCAAATTAAGATTATACATCATAAAAAAGCCAGCCTTGTACCAAGAATTCAAGGGTAGTTGGTTCAACATATGGAAATCTATCAATATAATAGCCCACATCAATAGTAGGAAGGGGGGAAAAAACCTACATAATCATCTCATTGTATGCGGAACAGATATTTGAAAAAAATCCAGAAACCATTCATGATGAAAACACTCAGCATACAAAAAGTGAACTTCCTCAACCTGAAAAGATCATTTATGAAAAACTCACAGCTAATATCATACACAGTCAATGATGAAATAATAAAAGCTTTCCACCTAAAATAAGAAATAAGACATGATGCCCACTTTCACCACTGCTATCCAGCTATTCAATGTTATACTGGAAGTTCTACCCAGAGCAATTAGGCAAGAAAAAGAAATTAAAAGTATACAATTTGGAGAATAAAAAGGAAAATTATCTCCATGAGCAGATGACACAATCCTGTATAACGAAAATTCCATAAAATACACACACACACACACACACACACACACAAAGACCAACTAGTCTTATAAACGATGTCAGCCAAGTTGCAGGATACAGTATCTACATATGAAGATCAGCTGTGTTTCTATACATCAACAATGAACAATTTGAAAAAAATTTTTTTTAATAATTCCACTTACAATAATATCCAAAGAATAAAATACCTAGGAATGAATTTAAGCAAGGAGATGAAAGACATATAGACTGAAAACTACAAAACATTGCTGATATAGATAACTATTAAGGACCTACTGTATAGCACAGGGAACTCTACTCAATACTCTATAATGGCCTATATGGGAAAAGAATCTAAAAAAGAGTGGATATCTGTATATGTGTAACAGATTCACTTTGCTGTACACCTGAAACTAACACAACACTGTAAATCAACTATACTCCAATAAAAATTTTAAAAAGGGCTTCCCTGGTGGCGCAGTGGTTGAGAATCTGCCTGCCAATGCAGGGGACACGGGTTCGAGCCCTGGTCTGGGAGGATCCCACATGCCGCAGAGCAGCTGGGCCCGTGAGCCACAATTACTGAGCCTGCGCGTCTGGAGCTTGTGCTCCACAACAGGGGAGGCTGCGATAGTGAGAGGCCCACGCATCGCAATGAAGAGTGGCCCCGCTTGCCACAACTGGAGAAAGCCCTCGCACAGAAACGAAGACCCAACACAGCCATAAATAATAAATAAATTTTAAAAAAATTTTAAAAAAAATTAAAAAAAAAAACAACATTGTTGATAGAAATGAAAGAAGACCTAAATAAATGGGAAGACACTTCATATTTATGATAATATTCACCAACATGGTCTATAGATTCTATGTAAACACTATCAAAATTCCAAGAACATTTTCTGGAAAAATGGAAAAGATGATGAAATTCATACGGAACTGCAAAGGGCCTTGAAGAGTCAAGGCAATATTGCAAAAGATATGATATACACAGAATAGATAAATCCACAGAGACAGAATGCAGACTGGTAGTTGCCAGGGACTGGGGACAGAGTTTCGAAAATGTTGAGAAACTGCCTAGCAGGGAATGAATGTTAATCATACTTTTTTGAACAATAAACAATGGCATACACATGTAATGAACACTGTTGCAAGAACAACAGTTTGGCCAACAGTCTCACTGATATGTGGTTATGAACTTGGCAATTTTCTCCCTGGAATAAATCCCTGTACTCGAGACAACCCCAAATCAAACAGGATGATCGTTAGTATACTTAATCAACACTGCCACACTGCTCTTGATAGACACTTTTGTGGTGATCCACAAAACCCAGAAGGACAACTGGAACCATTTGTGTCAGGCTCTCATGATACTTTCTATCTCAGCATCCTGGAACATGCTGGCCACTCTACTCAGTTACTTCAGAGGGCACTTCCCCATGAAGCAGGATGATACTGTAACATCTAAATCAAAGCATTCTCCACTCAGAATTTTCTTTTACCCAGTGAAACTCCTCCTGGGAGAGTTCACTAGAGCTTGTCCAGCACCTAAAGGGTGGGTTATCACAGCAGAAAACAGAGAATAACATCTCAGACACCAAGTAGGTGTATTTCAGAAGCAAGTTTCAGAGGCAAAATCACACACACTCAAAAAAAATATGAAATCAGGTAGAGCCCAAGTTTTTCCACATTTGCATACTAAGTAGGCACTGCAAGAGAGAGAAAAATAAAAGATACGAGAGTAAAGTAAGGGATTCAGATTTTGTGGGATGTTGAAATGGACCCTGGGGTCTGCCTACAAACCCCAAAATGTGCCTGAGATATGTTCCCCGTGAAGGACTGGGGATCAAAGAAAGGTTCTCTCCGCCCACTGTCTTTACAATACTGCTGAGGAACAATCTCAAAAGATGCATGTTAGTCCCGTGATACATGCTCCTAAAGGCAAAAGCAGAAACGAAGAAATGCCTGAGGCACCTGAAGGGGAAGAGAGGGCTTGAGACAGGCCCCTGTACTCGCCTGGGGCCCCAGATGCAGTGGATAAGCAGCCGGTGTCCCCCATCCCCAAAAGAAGGTCTCTCACGTATGTGAAATGGGGATGGAAGCTAGAGAAGGAGAGGAGCCGGGACGAGAGAGACCTCAGCTCCGATGCGTGTGGACTGAGAACGGAGTCTAGAATGAGAGGCTGGTTCCCCAAAAGCCCAAACACAAAAACGGTCACAGACGGCAGGTAACAGAAAGTTGTGAGTCAGGATAAAGACTTTGCCTTCGACTTTGCAACGAGGTGGAATACCACTGGGATGGGAGGAAACTTTTAAGACACATGAATAAGAGGAGGAGAAGTACAATTTCCTTCGCGAGCTCACAGCAATAAACTTCTGTCTTCCCAAAGACCTCTCACATTTAGGAAGAATTTCCTAAAAAACATCTGATGAAGTAGCCACCTCTTTGCCGTCTGAGTTCTTCCGTATGTTCGTATCATTGATACATTCCCACCCACCTCATTTTTTTTTTCTCTATTTTCACCTCACTCTTCAGAGGCCAGGGCTCTCTCCCCTGCTCCAAGATGAAAATAATATTCACCTCAGAAAGAGATTCCTGCTTACATGAAAAAAGGTGAATGATGTGCTGTGACTTTTCCATAATACAATTCCTGCCCTTTGTCCAACTGAAAAGGGCAATACAGATGGGACAGAATAATATTTCACAAATTTTTTCAATGATGGTCTTCTTCCAAATGCTTAAAGAATATTTTAAATATACAGATACGTAGCTTTCTTCCAAGAACTACTAAACCAGTAGTGCAGGAGTAAAATCAGGCAGATAGCTTAAAATTTCGCAATAAGATTTTGTGCTTACTCAGCTTCCAGAACCACCACCACCTAGCACGTCATGGACAGATCAACTGAAGAAAGAGAAGGTTTAAATTCCAGACACTCCATTATAAAGCCTCTCATTTCTGAATCAACATGGCTTCAACCTTAGGCGAACAAGGCAGGGGTTCCCAAGAGACCCAAGATAAATGCAAAGACACCCAAGGGCAGATCCCAATTTCTGGAGGGAAACTATCCTCACCCAGGGAGACCAGGTTCCTGTAGTTCTCCAACATCACGTCCCTGTACAAGGCCCTCTGAGCAGGGTTCAGGCATTCCCACTCCTCCTGAGAGAACTCTATGGCCACATCCCTGAATGTCAACAGTGCCTGAAATGAGAACACATTTCACCAAGAGGCCATCAGGAGAGTCCTTATCTTCACACAAAATGAGAAGAGGAGAGAGGTGCGAGCATCAATTAGATAGAAGTGAGTGTTCTGATAGAGCCACAAAGAGAATCCTGAACAATATATCCCTAATTTTGCTTTATTACACTTTTCTATCAGAGGATGTCAAATCTACTAAATTACTGAGGAATTTAAAATTGCATGCAAAAAAATATATATATATATACATATACACAAATGAAAAAAATTCAACAAAGGGTTGTCTAAACACAAGTTCCGGACATTATACACCAAACAATAACTAACTTCCAGATGAGGTACAGTAATGTCTTTAGGGATGACAAAGTCCACAGTAGCTTTAAAGAAAGGTGAGAATTGAAAAAATGGGATAATGATAATTACAGTAACAACCAAAAGTTACCATACAGTAAGCGTTACTCCAAATGTTTTATAAGTATTAACTCATATAACAACATAGCATCCAATTTATTCCCACCTTACAGAGGACCCAACTCTGTTATTCAACAGCTAATAAATGGCAGCCATCACCTGGACCAGGTGGTCCGGCTTTAGAACAGAACCTACAGCATCATACATTTAAGTATCAGATATGACATTAAAAGTACGATGACACAGTTGTTTCCTGAGAAAACCTGAAACAAGTTCAAGGCTGAAAACACAGAACTGGCTGAAAGGTCAATACATATACACGTACACACACATGCATACATACAATGAGGACTATTCTTACTGCTCTTAACTCATTAACATGGCACGGTAGGAGAAAACTTAAGGACGTAGAAAGCATGTAAGACACACTTTCAAAGTTAAAATAAATATAAGACTTATTTAGGAAATCATGGTGTCATTTATACACACCATGGGTTCCTGCTCACATACACAAGTGGGTGCACTATAAACATATACACGCCAAAATTAACTGAAATAAAAGTGGTAGTGTCTAAAATGACATTTTTTAAATACACCTTCATTTTCTATTATTTTTTACTTGTGCATTTCAGCATTTTTGGTACAATGAACATGTATAAATTGTACTAAATTTAATTAAGATTGTCAACATTATTCTATAGTAGCCTGGTTATTAAAAAACACTGCAAAAATTGAGAAAAAATACATTAGAAAATTTAACTTTGATCTCCATAAATACATAGAGTGTGTAAAAATACAGAATAGAATCTGTGTGGCAATGAGAGAAGACTGAAGGAAGGCCGTGGGGTGAGTCTGAGCAAACCTGTCAGGCAGGATACTTGAGAGTGAGAAATTATCAAGTCCAAATGGCATTTCAGGACAGAGAGGCCTGAATAGTAAACTAAGAATATGATTTTACCTGAGAAAGAGTCATTCCTGACTCCTTGTCCTTTTCCTCTTCTTCCTCTTCAGGGTTTCTCTCTCAGGCAAGGTGAGTCCTGAGACGTCAATCCTGAGTGTCAAAAGATGCTGTTTAATGCTTGGAATCGACACACCCCCTTCCTGTACCACAACCACACACAGGGAGGACCTCAGCACGTGGAACAGACAGTCCTCTGCTGTAAGGTTTTTGACCCCTTTCTTCAGAACTCACTCCTCTCCTGGTTAAGGCACACACAAGCTGCAGCAGTGGGGACCTAGGAAGGACTGACCCTCCCCTTCAAGTCAGAGACCCAGTCCTGACCGAAGGCCATGCAGAGGACAGCACCCCCTCCACCCCTCTAGTTTAGGGGCTGGTCTCAGTCCTCAGAAACAGATGAGCCAGAGCCCTAGTGCTCAGGGCTGGATACAGATTCGATCACCTGAGGCTACTTAGACATCATCGAGGCTGGGCCCCAGTCAGCCATGACCTAGAAGAAAACCCTACGGGAACTGGGCACAAAAGAGGTATCTGAAAATGGCTCAGCAATCTAACGTAAAGTCAGGGTTGAGCATCAGTCAGAGGGGTCAACCCCAGCACACCTCCCACTCCATGGCCCTGCTCTCTCCTCGGGCCCTGCCCCCTGTATCTGGATAGTGGAACGGGAAAGAGCAGAGAGAAACACACAGAGCAGGCATTACAGGCTAGGGCAGGGGTAGGAGCGTGGCTGGAAAGTTAAACGAGAGACTCAGAAAAGGCCCCACTGAGAATGGGGGCAGGTGTGCTATCAGAACAAAGATCTGGGGGAGGAGGTTCACCACGTGCATCTGAGGGGTCAGAGTTCTAGGGATCCCTGAGGCAGTGGTGACCCTGACCCCGGGAAAAGCAAAGACATCTGTGTGGCTCAGTCTCAGTGAGGAGGGAGGAAACAAGCAGGAGATGATGTCACACAAGTACTGCAGGAAGCAGATCAGCAAGGCCCGTGGTCTTCACACATTTTTCTACCCCGTCCCAAGTGAATTTTGGAAACCATGTATTGTCTCATCCATCTTAACATCTAATTCTCTTGTATCTCAAGTTAAAACACATACGAATAATGTAACATCCTGTATATTTGAAAAGCAGCCAAGATGGTCACACTGGCCCCAAGAAGCATGCCACAGCTCTCAACGGAAATGTGGAGGACCGCAGGGTCCAGGAGCTAATGTCTGGACAGTGTGGCAAGAAGATGCCTGTGAGACACGCCAGCAGGGATGCGAAGGGTACAGCTGGACGACAGGAGTCTGGAGTTCAGGGCTGAGGTCTGAGAAGGAGATGTGGAATTGGGAGACGTCAGGGTGTCTAAAGCCGTAAGATAGGCTGATGTGGAAGGTCACTGGGTGCGGCCAGAGAAAAGGCCCCAGATGGAGCCTGGGGCCCTGCCCCCATCAGCGAGCGACCAGGGGTTGAGGCAAAACCAGGAGAAGAAAATGAAAAGTGAACAAGGAGCAAAGAAAATTGAAACAGATGGCCGGACTTCAAATGACAGTTTAAGTTTACTTTTTAATACTGGGATGTCCTGCAAGCCATGAGAAAAAAAAGTGTTTAACGGAAGAGGGGGTGATCAACAGTTGCTGATAGGACAAGACAAAGACTGTGAATTAACCAGTGGGTTTAGAAACGGGGAGGACACTACAGCCTCTGACAAGGAAAGTGGGATGGTAGATGGGAAAGCTTGACTGGATGGGGTTCCAGCAACAGCTGGAAGCAGAAGGTGATGAACTATGTTTGACAAACGGTACCATCACGTCCTCTTACTTGGGGACAAATCACTGTTCATCCTGAGACCATGGACATAATGGGTTGTGTCTGCTTGGCTGTAAAAAAGGGTGAGGTTTCTCTCTGCCGTAGTAATCTTTTTTGGTGGAGTCCCTGTGATGTGGGTATACGCCCAGAAGTGCAACTGCTGGATCCCACGGTAATTCTATGTTTAATTTTTTGAGGAAATTACCACTGTTTTCCACAGCTTCTGTATCATTTTATCCTTGTCAGCGATGCACAAAGGTTTCAACTCTCCACATTCTCTCCAACACTTGTTATTTTCAGTTTCTTTTGATAACAGCCATCCCAACGGGTGTGAAGTAGTATCTCACTGTGGTTTTGATTTGCATTTCCCTTACGATTGGTGATACTGAGCATCCTTTCATGAGCTGATGGGCCATCTGTTTATCTTCTTTGGAGAAATGTCTATTCAAGTGTTTTGCCTATTTTTCAATTTTGTTTGTTTTTCAGTGGTAGGAGCTCTTTATGTATTCTAGATAATAATTCTTTATCAGATATATGATTTGCAAAATTTTCCTCTTATTCTGTGGGTTGCCTTTTCACTCTGCTGATAGTGTGCTTTGATGCACAAAGTTTTTTTATTTTGATGAAGCCCATTTAACTATTTTTTCCTTTGTTGCCTGTGCTCTCTGGTGTCATATCCAGGAGCCTGGATTTTGTCCCACAGGCAATGGGAAGCCAGTAGAGGGGTTAATGACAGGTACTGAAATGGTCTAACTTCAGATTTACTCCTGATGCAGAGACAGAACTCTGAGACAGACTCTGTCTCTGAGCCCTGCACCTTTCCTAGTAGTTTTCATCATCGTTGTTGGCCTGGCACTCTTTTAAGCTTATAATTACAATGGTCACCCTCTTGCAGAAAAATGCCACATAGATATCCATACAATATTGTCAATCATTTTAGGGATCGCTGTCATTCAGCAATCCTGATCTTGTTCATCACCTCGGTGTTGTAGGTAGGTTCACAGAGGCCCAGAAGGGAAGTTACCTTGAGAACATCTGAGCTGAGTGAGAACTGCATGTAACTGACTTTTGAAAGGGTGGCCTAGAAGAGACAGTGAGAAGTTTGTCCTTATCATCTCATTCCCCTTTTAAAAATTCCAGGATCATCTTTAATACACCTGAGCAAAAGACACCTCTTTTGTGGTTTTAATCACATTGATCCCAAGCATTTACTCCCTCTTTTGCAGAAAATCACAGTGAAACACTGAAGAAATATAAAATGATGAACACAGATTTTGGTGCTGAAACTTTTAAAGAGGGTTAGCTATGGAAATAGGATCAGTGCAAATTTCTTTACCATGAACAGACGGGCTCTGTTAGAACAAAGTTTCAAGTCAATCCAGCCCATCCCTCAATATTTTCACAGAATGGACAAAAGGGACTTGAGGGGAACATCTACTTTGTAGCTCACAGCTCACTAATTCAACAAATCACACAAAGGGGACAAAAGAGGCTGCTGAATATTAGACTAACTCACTAAACTAAGTTCCAACCATTAAGATGCTAGACACCCTTACCAAGTATATATTGAAACAGTCTAAAATTATTTACTAAGTACTACAGAATGTTCCAACATATGACAAAGGGTAGAAAGAATGCAGGGTTTATAATCTGAACTAGACACAATATATTCAAAAGGGAAAACAATTTGGGACTCTTTTTTTTTTTTAATCTAATGACTTCTGCGGTCAAATTTTTTTTTTTTAATTGAGACTACCTCATATTTAGAATAGAATGATGACAGCTGGTTATCACATGCCACTGAAGCTTATTTCAGAAGCTGATGATTATTTACAGAGAAGGGGGAATTCGGTATACTAAAATTTACCTCAATATGCTTTTTAAAAAAATGAATTAAATGCAAGAGGGGTGCAAAAATGTATGTCCATTTAAAAGAAGAAAAAGCAACGGTTTTACTATTCCCTTAAAAAGCACCACGTAGTGACGGATTCAGTAATTTCTTGTCCTCACACCATTCCAAGCAAAGATGGCAACCCACAACTCACAGACAAGTCTCCCCTCGTTGTCAGAGTAAAGGGCTGCAAATGGAAGCTACACTGTGAGGCGAATAATTATAAAACGCACAAGCCTTACAAACAGGAGTTTTGCAACTCTCATTCTCATCTGTAAAATTAAAACAATTAAGCAAATTTTAAACTAAATATATTACAAAGCCACAAGTCAATATATCACACCTTAGCCATATCCCATCAAGTCACCACTCACGCAGAATCAGGTTCCCCTCCTTTCATCCTCCTCTGTATTTCTGTTAATATGTTTATGTCTCCCTTTCCTTGTTTCTCTTCATCGTTCTCCTTTTCTGTGTTTCCTCTCTCACTCCCGCTGCTTTCTCCTCTTTTCTCTATTCCTTTCCTTACACTTGTTTTGCACAAGGCTTGAAACCTATTTCAACTTCAGTTTCTCCTTCTCCCCAGTCTGTTCCCAATCTCTATATATGTCTGCCTTTTTCTCCCCGCATTTCTGTGTTTCCTCTGCTCTCCATTACACTGTCTTTCCTATTACACCCCCTCTGCCCCGCCTCACTGGCATCCCTAGCTGGTTAGGTTCTCTCAGCGCTGTTTCTCACTCTGCCAACCCTAAGCCCTCGTTCTGTCCCTGCACTCAGCTCCCCCAACTGTTTTTCTCCTAACCACTCTGTCTGAAGTGCCTTGACCTTCGTGGCTGGAGCTCCACCCTTTCCTCTGTGTTTCTATTTTGTTTTCTCCTCTTGCTACTTTGCCGAGTTATTCCTTTTCACTTTGTCTCTCTTCAAGTCCTTCCCAGATCCTCTATTTTTGCCTTTTCTTTATGCGCCGCCTCACTGATCTTTTCTCCCTCTCACTTTTCTATTTCTCTTCGTTCTCCCTCTGTCTCTCTTTCTCCTGATCGTCCTCACTCCCTTGTCTTGCCGCTTTCCTGGTCTCCCCTTTGCAATCATCACTTCCACAAAGCACCAGATCCCCGCGCGGGGGAGGTGACTTGCTCTTGGGGCACCCCGAGTTCTTCAGTCCTAAATCCCATCCTTCTGAAAAGTGTGCTCTTCCGAGACACTGGGCCTCTTATTAAGGGGGAGGGGGGGACGGGGGGAGGTTCCCAGGAAGGCGGTGGGGTCTGCTGAATCCCAGGGCCAGGGAGCGAAGCCAGGCCTCAATGGGCCAAGAGGGACGAGGATGAGGGGAGACGCGCAGTGTTTGAATCTATCTCAAAAGTCCATCTGCCACGACGCTGAACAGCGCGGGGCGGGAGGAGTGGTCAGGGAAGGGTTTTACAGGACAGCAACGCGGCAGGCGGGTCTAATGGCCCGAAGGCCCAAAATCCATGGGCGGGAAGGACGCGGAAAGATTTTAACCGAAAATGAACGCGGACCCCCGACCCAGCAGCGAAGCGGTCAGGCTTCGGGAACTCTCACCGGGACGCCAGAACTTACCGAAGGTAAGAGGCACGGGTGCAGGAATGTTAACGTCCGTAGCAACCCCAAGACTCCAGGCGTATAGGACTGTGGACTGAGACGCTCAGGTTTAAACTCAAAAAGACGAAAACTCACAGACGCCGGCGTGACCTTGGGACCCCGCTAGCCTCTTCCGGTCTGCGAGATGCTGCGCGTGCGCGCTCCTTCCGGGGAATGCTGGGGGCGGGGCCTAGGCGGAGCGCCTTCGGGAAGGGGCGCGAATAGCGGCCAGGTGTAGGCGGGGACCGCGGGGGGCGGGGCGGAGCCGAGCCGGGGCGGGGACCGCGGGGGGGCGGGGCGGAGCCGAGCCGGGGCGGGGCCGGGGCGCCCCTTGGCAGCTCCCCAAGGGCATGCTTTTCTTTCCGAGTTTGGATCACTTTGAATTTCTTTCCTGTGCCGCGGAGCCGGGCTGCTCCTTGCCTGTTTTAAGTTGATGTTTCAAACAATTTAAGGGGAAAACTTAGAGTTGAGAGGCCACTTGTTGAAAGCTAAGACGTTTACGTTTTAAGTAGTTGAAAACGAGTTTAGTCAAAAATCGTTTTTGTAAAGGGGTGCCGGGTCCTGAGAGAGAGGCGAGGCGGACTCTGCGGTCTGGGAACCCGGACCTGGATTCGGAGTCGATGTGGGGAGACAGTTGGATCCAGGAACGCCTCCTGCAATTAGAATTTAATTTAAGCGATATAATTAAGCAAGGAGTGCAGTTGTCTGTGCAAGAAATGCAAACTTGAATGTGAAATGCAAAACTCTACGGGTGGGAAATGGGCCACTTCGTACGGACGTCCATCAGAACATCATATCCATTTACATTCCCCATTCACCCTTTGCTCAGCCCTGGGCTCAGTCCCAGAGACTTTCATAGGTACAAGACCTGGGCAGGGGGAGGTAGAGGCATGAGGCATGTGATGATTTAGGTCACCAACCACTGCTTTAAAAAAATTAAAAATCAAAAATTGATATAAACTGTATTGTTCTTTATAGTACTTGTTATTCTATTCCACACCTGAGGCGAATGATAAGTACCTTTGGGATAAATTTCTGTGACGTCATAATTCATTTGTCAGTAATTTCTAAATATAACAATCTCTAATTCACTTTACATTTATCCAAGAGTAACTAGGAAGAATATTTTTAATAAAAATATTGTTTTACATTTTAGCTCTTTTTTATTTTCTATTTCTCAGTGTTCTGTCAGGTGTGAATAACAAACCCTATATGTACTCTTTTTTTTTTTTTTTTTTTTTTTTAATTTTTTTTTTTTTTTAATTTTATAGCTACTTTATTTATTTATTTATTTATTTTTGGCTGTGTTGGGTCTTCGGTTCGTGCGAGGGCTTTCTCTGGTTACGGCAAGTGGGGGCCACTCTTCATCGCGGTGCGGGGACCGCTCTTCATCGCGGTGCGCGGGCCTTTCACTATCGCGGCCCCTCCCGTTGCGGGGCACAGGCTCCAGACGCGCAGGCTCAGTAGCTGTGGCTCACGGGCCCAGTTGCTCCGCGGCATGTGGGATCTTCCCAGACCAGGGCTCGAACCCGTGTCCCCTGCATTAGCAGGCAGACTCCCAACCACTGCGCCACCAGGGAAGCCCCTATATGTACTCTTTAGAAGACTATTGAAGTTGTGTTCACCTTAAAAATACTATTGCAATATTTCCAGGGGCGTTTGATAGGGATGTCTATATTATTTTATATGAACCCTAAAGGAAGCAAACTAGATTTATCGAATTTCCAATGGTCTCTTTTATAATATTTAAGGCAATTTCCATGAGTTAATATCCACCATGAAATATATGTTTCTTTCAAATCCCTAAAGGTAGATTTCTCTCCAGTAAGAATTTTTTAATGTGATAAAAGCATTTTGAATAAAAAGTCTTTTAACGTATATTTAATCTGTAAGGTTTCACTGCAGTATATATTATATAATCTTTCACAAGTTTTAAGCATTGATTATAGATTTTCGATGTTCATTACATTTGAATTAACTGATATTTAAGAAAGCTTGGGGCTTCCCTGGTGGCGCAGTGGTTGAGAATCTGCCTGCTAATGCAGGGGACACGGGTTCGAGCCCTGGTCTGGGAAGATCCCACATGCCACGGAGCAGCTGGGCCCGTGAGCCACAATTGCTGAGCCTGCGCGTCTGGAGCCTGTGCCCCGCGACGGGAGGGGCCGCGATAGAGAAAGGCCCGCGCACCGCGATGAAGAGCGGTCCCCGCACCGCGATGAAGAGTGGCCCCCGCTTGCCGCAACTGGAGAAAGCCCTCGCACGAACCGAAGACCCAACACAGTCAAAAATAAATAAATTAATTAATTAATTAATTAAAAAAAAAAAAAAAAAAAAGAAAGCTTGAGCATCATTACTCATAAATTGAAAAGATTTCACTCCCAAAATAATATTCTGACTATCCCCCACAGATTGAATTTTGGATGAGAACTTCACCACACACATTAATTTTTAAAAATTACTCTTGGGTATTTATCTCCTGATGCTTAGTAATGTTTGGCTTTTGGTTAAATACATTGCCCCATTCATTATAATTTTAAGATATCCCCCAGTATGCATTTCTGATGACCAATGATGATTCATGCTGCCTAAAGACCTTCCAAATTTGCTGCATTCATTAAGTTTTTTTCTAAATTGTATAACTCTGTTATTTTGTTATCAATGAAGAATGGATCAAAACTTTCCCATCTTTATTGCAAATATTGGTTTTGACACACGGAAGGATTCTTCCAAGTTGTGAAACTAAGGAACCATTTTGATAGATTTCTTATCTTGATTACATTTATTCTATGCATGCTCAATTTTAAACCTCTGCAGTTCACTAAGATTTAACTGAATGCTCAACCCTATTATCAAATTATTCCATGCATTTGTTTCCTGCACTAGACACATTTTTTAATGAAAAATATATATACATATATACAGTGTCAGGGATAGATTTTCAGATCTTTAGAAGGTAGATTATGTAAATTATGCTGTATTATGTATTATTGCCAACTAGCCATGTTGGCACAAAAGAGATTTCAGCATGGACTCCCATTTTCTCATGCAAATAAATAAATGGATGGTGAAACTTTTCATCAAACAGAACATCTGGAGAGAAGCCAGTCATAGGTGAAATTCATGAATCCACCTTGCTTAAGGGAAATTGTTGCTTGTAAAATGTACAAGGGAGCAAAACAAACTAATTCACAAGGGAAAAAAAGGGATATTTCCTTAATCACAGGAAGATTTTGACATATGTCTCCCTGTAGTATTACAAAAACAGATGCAAATTATTAAAGATTATTAAAGACTTCAAAATAAAGACTTCAAAAATTTGAAAAACACAGGAAGTAGTTTGACCTAGTGCATTAAACTCTGTATCAGAAAAATAGAGACACTACATTTTTTAAGCACATTGTAATATATAATATTTACGACTGCCAAAATTTTAAAAAATATCTGGACTTAGGTAAGGAGAGATTTTATACAAAAGATGATTGCAAATAGAAAGACTGCTCTGACCACAAGATCTGCACATCTATAATGAGTCTTTTAAAAAGGAACATTAAAAACTTAGGCTAAAGTGGGGTTTATCCCAGGAATGCAAGGATTCTTCAATATATGCAAATCAATCAATGTGATACACTATATTAACAAATTAAAGAATAAAAACCATATGATCATCTCAATAGATGCAGAAAAAGCTTTTGACAAAATTCAATACCCATTTATGATAAAAACCCTCCAGAAAGTAGGCATAGAGGGAACTTACCTCAACATAATAAAGGCCATATATGACAAACCCACAGCCAACATCATCCTCAATGGTGAAAAACTGAAACCATTTCCACTAAGATCAGGAACAAGACAAGGTTGCCCATTCTCACCACTATTATTCAACATAGTTTTGGAAGTTTTAGCCACAGCAATCAGAGAAGAAAAAGAAATAAAAGGATTCCAAACGAGAAAAGAAGAAGTAAAGCTGTCACTGTTTGCAGATGACATGATACTATACATAGAGAATCCTAAGGACACTACCAGAAAACTACTAGAGCTAATCAATGAATTTGGTAAAGTAGCAGGGTACAAAATTAATGCACAGAAATCTCTTGCATTCCTATACACTAATGATGAAAAATCTGAAAGAGAAATTAAGGAAACACTTCTATTTACCTTTGCAACAAAAAGAATAAAATACCTAGGAATAAACCTACCTAAGGAGACAAGAGAGCTGTATGCAGGAAACTATAAGACACTGATGAAAGAAATTAAAGATGATACAAACAGATGGAGAGATATACCATGTTCTTGGATTGGAAGAATCAACATTGTGAAAATGACTATACTACCCAAAGCAATCTACAGAGTCAATGCAATCCCTATCAAACTACTAATGGCATTTTTCACAGAACTAGAACAAAAAACTTCACAATTTGTATGGAAACACAAAAGACCCCGAATAGCCAAAGCAATCTTGAGAAAGAAAAACAGAGCTGGAGGAATCAGGCTCCCTGACTTCAGACTATACTACAAAGCTACAGTAATCAAGACAGTATGCTACTGGCACAAAAACAGAAATATAGATCAATGGAACAGGATAGAAAGCCCAGAGATAAACCCACGCACATATGGTCACCTTATTTTTGATAAAGCAGGCAAGAATATACAGTGGTGAAAAGACAGCCTCTTCAGTAAGTGGTACTCGGAAAACTGGACAGCTACATGTAAAAGAATGAAATTAGAACACTCCCTAACACCGTACACAAAAATAAACTCAAAATGGATTAAAGACCTAAATGTAAGGCCAGACACTATCAAACTCTTAGAGGAAAACATAGGCAGAACACTCTATGACATAAATCACAGCAAGATCCTTTTTGACCCACCTCCTAGAGAAATGGAAATAAAAACAAAAATAAACAAATGGGACCTAATGAAACTTCAAAGCTTTTGCACAGCAAAGGAAACCATAAACAAGACGAAAAAACCCTCAGAATGGGAGAAAATATTTGCCAATGAAGCAACTGACAAAGGATTAATCTCCAAAAATTTACAAGCAGCTCATGCAGCTCAATATCAAAAAAACAAATAACCCAATCCAAAAATGGGCAGATGACTTAAATAGACATTTCTCCAAAGAAGATATACAGATTGCCAACAAACACATGAAAGAATGCTCAACATCATTAATCATTAGAGAAATGCAAATCAAAACTACAATGAGATATCACCTCACACCAGTCAGAATGGCCATCATCAAAAAATCTACAAACAATAAATGCTGGAGAGGATGTGGAAAAAAGGGAACCCTCTTGCACTGTTGGTGGGAATGTAAATTGATACAGCCACTATGGAGAACAGTATGGAGGTTCCTTAAAAAACTAAAAATAGAACTACCATACGACCCAGCAATCCCACTACTGGGCATATACTCTGAGAAAACCGTAATTCAAAAAGAGTCATGTACCACAATGTTCATTGCAGCTCTATTTACAATAGCCAGGACATGGAAGCAACCTAAGTGTCCATCGACAGATGAATGGATAAAGAAGATGTGGCACATATATACAATTGAATATTACTCAGCCATAAAAAGAAACGAAATTGAGTTATTTGTAGTGAGGTGGATGGACCTAGAGTCTGTCATACAGAGTGAAGTAAGTCAGAAAGAGAAAAACAAATACCGTATGCTAACACATATATATGGAATCTAAAAAAAAAAAAATGGTCATGAAGAACCTAGGGTCAGGATGGGAATAAAGATGCAGACCCACTAGAGAATGGACTTGAGGACACGGGCAGGGGGAAGGGTAAGCTGGGATGAAGTGAATGAGTGGCATGGACATATACACACTACCAAATGTAAAACCGATAGCTAGTGGGAAGCAGCCACATAGCACAGGGAGATCAGCTAGGTGCTTTGTGACCACCTAGAGGGGTGGGATGGGGGGGAGGGAGGGAGACGCAAGAGGGAGGAGATATGGGGATGTATATATAAGTATAGCTGGTTCACTTTGTTATAAAGCAGAAAGTAAGACACCATTGTAAAGCAATTATACTCCAATAAAGATGTTAAAAAAATAAAACAAAAAACAAAAACTTAGGCTAATACTAACAGTGAACTTGTTCAAGAACTTTGAGATATATGTCTTTGAATGGCATTGAACGGTCTTGCAGCTTCATTAAGACTATTGTATCTGTCCCTGTCACATACAAGAGACATTAAGTACTATATTGAAAGACGTTGCTCTAAATCACCAAAGTCAGATATGTAACTGTTATATAAACAAGGAGAACCCAGCTGTTATAATAGGAAAAATGTTTTTTCCTTTGCCATGTTTCTGACGCTCATGGAAAAAAATCTGCAGACACCGTCAACAATTTTTAGGGTCATGATTAGACAATAAAAGCGGTAATTAAAATGTCAGATGCAGGTAACATTCAAAACTTTAATATGTCCTAGCATCCTCTCTCCTATCAGCTGAGCCCTGTTAGAGACAAGTAAGAGAGGAATTACTCTCACTTCCCCTCAGAGTCCCTTCCTCTTCCTCATTCCAAGGTTTCTATTGGCTGATTTGGTTCACTAGCTTCACTACTCGCTGGTCTTGGCTGGTGTATAAAGCTGCAACACAGTAGTAGTTTTAAAGATATTTTAATTTTTATCCCTAGAGAATTTGGCAGGACGATTTACCATAAAACATATAAATGATCACCAGTCCCGGAAATGCTCTGAAGGTGAGGTGTAGTGAAGTCCATGTCCCTCCGTTTTCTCAGATCCCACCCTTGTATTGGTCTCCAAGCCCACCCCAGCAAGCTACCTTGGGATACCTGGCCACAGTCTAGGTGCTGCACTTGATGGCCATGGCCACGCCCAGAGCCCGCCCCCTGCACCGACAGGGAATTGCAGTGCATGCACAGTTTCCAGAAGACCTGGAAGAAGATGGAGAGGATGGGGGTGGTGGTCACGCCTTATGCAAGTGTTTCCATCTTTCTGGTTCAGACTTGACATTTGTGGCCCTCTCATTCACAAACTGTCCACATGGATAATGGGGGATGTCTCCAGACGTTAAAATTCCCACAGTAATTTGTCCCGCAAGAGCCCCAGCTTCACCATGAGATGTTCTCAGCTGCAGGTCCTGGAGGTCTGCATCCACCTCATGTTAAAATCGCTCTGAGGTTGATCCCCTTTAGTGGCCTTTCTGCCTTGAGGCTGTGTGGACACTGCCTGCTATTGGGGAAATATAATTTAAAATGAAATATTTTCCCAGATCAGAAAACCTCTTTGCAAAAGCAGTAGAGAAATGAAAGCGTTTTTTTTTAATTGAATAAGCATTAAACCAGAATGTGATGCAAATCACAGGCAATTTGCTGACACTAAAGAGTTTGCAAAATCAGAAACAAATCACAAAGAAAAATAAAATAAAAACAAATCACAATTTTATAGCCAAGCAGAAAAGTCTATTGCCTACATGTTCCCAAGATAAACAATAGCTAGTCATGAGGTGAGAGTACTTGACCTCACTATTTGTAACACACAGTTCATGCTGGATTCATTGGTAGTTGGGGTGACCATCTTTTGTCCAGAGGAAAAAACAAACTTCTCGTAACTTTATGACAAGAGATAATTTTGCAGCTTGGAGCAAGTTTCCAGGAGATGGAAGTTAGACTCCCACCCTTTGAGGAAAAAAGCCCTCAAAATGGAGTTCAGGGGCTTCCCTGGTGGTGCAGTGGTTAAGAATCCACCTGCCAATGCAGGCGACATGGGTTTGAGCCCTGTTCTGGGAAGATCCCACATGCCATGGAGCACCTAAGCCTGGGGGCCACAACTACTGAGCCTGCACTCTAGAGCCCGCGAGCCACAACTACTGAAGCTCGTGTACCACAACTACTGAAGCCCATGCTCCTAGAGCCCGTGCTCTGCAACAAGAGAAACCATCGCAATGAGAAGCCCGCGCACCGCAACATAGAGTAGCCCCCGCTTGTCGCAGCTAGAGAAAGCCCCCACACAGCAACAAAGACCCAACTCAGCCAATAAATAAATAAATAAATAAAATCTATTTTTTTAAAAAAATGGAGTCCATATTGCTAAGAGAGTTACTTAAAATGGACCTGGCAGAAGTTAAAGAAGGCAGGGCTTAGGCACCTTCTTGGGGGTGGGGGGGAGGGGGAGGTGAGAACCATGAACTTTTGAACTAAGCCAAACCATAAATAGTCCAAGGATTCTACAAGAATAATCTGGAACTTGTCACAGTAACAGACTTCTACCTCCCACTAGTGATAATGGGGGTCAAAATTTGCCACACCAAAATGTCTCTTTGGCAAGCAGGTTATTTCAAGCTGAAAAGAATCAGTACCCAAAAGGCTCAGGAAAAAACACTGACCTTCTTCCTAACTGCCTAAAAGAATGTAGATAGAGGGCCTTTTCCTGGAATAGAGATATCAGCAGAGAGATCTACAAAGAATATGGACTAGGTATGGTGGGGGAAACTTGGCAGGGCCTAGAGATCAGAGTTCACTGTGTCCCATTGTCTCTCCCTGGCCCAGCAGACATTTGTTTACCAAACATTTGTTTTTCCCTCTTCATGTGAATTGCCTCAAAACACTACTACCAACATCTTTTGTCTTTAGCTGAAGATGGCATTTAAGGTGAGGGCTAAGTCCATTTTGGCAAGTCACTCAGTTTTCCTGGGCCTCTCCCATATATACATGTTATTAAAACCTAAAAGAACCTAGATGGTTAGAGGAAAATTTCTCCCTCCCGACAAGAGCCTTTAGCAACCAACCATGTATAAATATGAATAGCTTCAGCTTGCGAGTACTAATCATAATTCTTTCAAAACAACTTTTGCAACCTTTTGGGTTTTTGCCTTTATCAACCCCTGCCTTTTCTCTCCTCCTTGGAACACATTTTCCACTCCTACTCAAATCTTTTGTCTACCAAATTACAATTCTCAGACCAAAAATAAAGCTTTTCTTTGCAGCTCTGCTGTGAATTTTGTTTGACACATCCCACAGAACCTGGGAGATAGGGGTGCTATCTTCTTCGATGTTCCATTCCAAAGACAAGGCTCTTAGGTCCTTGGAAGACATTCTTGGGCTATAATGCCAACAAACGATCTACTCATTTTCAAAAGGATTTATATACATGTCAAAGGAAGGAGAAAGTACAGGCTTTCTAAAGTTTCCTAAAGCTCTAAGAAAAATATGAAGAGGGATCTCTTCCATTATTTTCAACAGGGAGAATTAAGTCTCTTATTTTTAATTTGTATTTATCTCTATATTGCTGAGTAATTTTCCTACTTAAATCTCTTCCCCGACCTCCAACACACATCCCTCGTGCTGTTCAAAGCCCTTACTTGGAAGATGGTTTCATGCCCTTCAAACTCTCCCAGGCTCCTTAAGGGCAGCGTCTGCTGTACTGCTCCAAGTGCAGCCCTAGATGCTGCATCCTTTCCCTGGGCCTGGAATTCTGTAGATCCCACTCCTTCCCTGAGAGTCCTCATCCTCAAGTTCTCCTGGGTAGGGACCTGCCTCTCCCCAGACCTTCCCTTGGCAGCCATTGGCTTGGGAAGTCCCCTGACCCCTGTGCTCAGAGAGGTGACAGGTTCCTGTTCTGTGATGAGTTTCTTGTGTCCCATGTCACATCAAATGACTGTGCTGGGTGTTCCAATTCCAATTCCCACTGGAAAGTGTCCTTCCCAGTAGGGGTGCATATTTATTCCATTCCTGTTTCCCAAATTTGACCTGAAATTGATTATTTTTCTTTTTAATTTTCAAAGTACTTCTTTTAAATGTATTTTGTCAGATTCAGATTATGAGGTTTCTATGATTTTCTAATTCTTATTATATATTGAAAATATTCACATTTATATATATGTAGTATATTTTTATTCCAATTTTAAAGTTCACTTGGTAAAGATGTCCAAGATGTTCACAACTTACTTTAACCAGTTTAGCCTAATACTCAACAGCCTAGTTTCTTCCCTTAATTTGTTATATTAGTGAAAATTTTCCCTCAAGTTTCTTTGCTCTTTTCTACACATATTGAATGACTCCAACAGAGCCCATCTGTTCATGTTGGAGGAATTGCTCAGAGCTTATTTCCATATTTGACCTGCTTTTATATTTTCTAGCACTAATAACTAGGTCTCAACTCAACATTTAAAAAAAAATTACTGTGACTTTATAGGAAAAAAAAGTGTCTGTGTTTAACCACTGAAGAAGTTTCCTTGGCTCAGGCACATGAAAACATCCTGGAATTTTTAGAGTTATGGTCAGAAAACCAAACCCGGCCTGCATGCCCCTAGAGGGCAATGGGCTTTTCATTGTTGGAAGATTTTTGATAACTGATTCCATCTCCTTAGTTGTCGTTAGTCTGTTCAGATTTTGTTTGTGATTCAGTCATGGTAGGTTGTATATTTCTAGGAATTTACTTTTCTAGGTTATCAAATTGGTTGGACTGTTCATAGATCTTTTGTATTTGTTATTTGTTGTAATATCTCTTCTTTCATTTCTGATTTTGAGTCTTCTTTCTTAGTGTAGGTAAAATTTTACCAATTTTATCTTTTAAAAATCCAGCCCTTAGTTTCCTTGACCTTTCTTTTCTTTTTTTTTTTTTCTGGTCTCTATTTTATTTATTTCTACACTGATCTTTGATATTTCCTTCCTTCTACTAACTTGAGCTTAGTTTTTTTCTTCTTTTCCAGTCGCTTGAGCAGTAAAGTTAGGTTTGAGATTTTTTTTTAGTGTGAGTCAAAAAGGATCTTGCTGTGATTTATGTCATAGAGTGTTCTGCCTGTTTTCCTCTAAGAGTTTTATAGTGTCTGGCCTTACATTTAGGTCTTTAATCCATTTTGAGTTTATTTTTGTGTACGGTGTTAGGGAGTGTTCTAATTTCATTCTTTTACATGTAGCTGTCCAGTTTTCCGAGCACCACTTACTGAAGAGGCTGTCTTTTCACCACTGTATATTCTTGCCTGCTTTATCAAAAATAAGGTGACCATATGTGCGTGGGTTTATCTCTGGGCTTTCTATCTTGTTCCATTGATCTATATATCTGTTTTTGTGCCAGTAGCATACTGTCTTAATTACTGTAGCTTTGTAGTATAGTCTGAAGTCAGGGAGCCTGATTCCTCCAGCTCTGTTTTTCTTTCTCAAGATTGCTTTGGCTATTTGGGGTCTTTTGTGTTTCCATACAAATTGTGAAGTTTTTTGTTCTAGTTCTGTGAAAAATGCCATTGGTAGTTTGACAGGGATTGCATTGACTCTGTAGATTGCTTTGGGTAGTATAGTCATTTTCACAATGTTGATTCTTCCAATCCAAGAACATGGTATATCTCTCCATCTGTTTGTATCATCTTTAATTTCTTTCATCAGTGTCTTATCGTTTCCTGCATACAGCTCTCTTGTCTCCTTAGGTAGGTTTATTCCTAGGTATTTTATTCTTTTTGTTGCAAAGGTAAATAGAAGTGTTTCCTTAATTTCTCTTTCAGATTTTTCATCATTAGTGTATAGGAATGCAAGAGATTTCTATGCATTAATTTTGTACCCTGCTACTTTACCAAATTCATTGATTAGCTCTAGTAGTTTTCTGGTAGTATCTTTAGGATTCTCTACGTATAGTATCATGTCATCTGCAAACAGTGACAGTTTTACTTCTTCTTTTCCGATTTGGATTCCTTTTATTTCTTTTTCTCCTCAGATTGCTGTAGCTAAAACTTCCAAAACTATGTTGAATAATAGTGGTGAGAGTGGGTAACCTTGTTTTGTTCTTGATCTTAGTGGAAATGGTTTCAGTTTTTCACCATTGAGGATGATGTTGGCTGTGGGTTTGTCATATATGGGCCTTATTATGTTGAGGTAAGTTCCCTCTATGCCTACTTTCTGGAGGGTTTTTATCATAAATGGGTGTTGAAATTTGTCGAAAGTTTTTCTGCATCTATTGAGATGATCATATGGTTTTTATCCTTCAATTTCTTAATATGGTGTATCACATTGATTGATTTGTGTATATTGAAGAATCCTTGCATTCCTGGGATAAACCCCACTTGATCATGGTGTATGATACTTTTAATATGCTGTTGGATTCTGTTTGCTAGTATTTTGTTGAGGATTTTTGCATCTATGTTCATCAGTGCTATTGGCCTGTAGTTTTCTTTCTTTGTGACATCTTTTTCTGGTTTTGGTATCAGGATGATGGTGGCCTCGTAGAATGAGTTTGGGAGTGTTCCTCCCTCTGCAATATTTTTGAAAAGTTTGAGAAGGATAGGTATTAGCTCTTCTCTAAATGTTTCATAGAATTCGCCTGTGAAGCCATCTGGTCCTGGGCTTTTGTTTGTTGGAAGGTTTTTAATCACAGCCTCAATTTCAGTGCTTGTGATTGGTCGGTTTATATTTTCTATTTCTTCCTGATTCAGTTTCGGAAGGTTGTGCTTTTCTAAGAATTTGTCCATTTCTTCCAGGTTGTCCATTTTATTGGCATATTGTTGCTTGTAGTAACCTCTCATGATCCTTTGTATTTCTGCACTGTCAGTTTTTACTTCTCCTTTTTCATTTCTAATTTTATTGATTTGAGTCATCTTTTTTTACTTGATGAGTCTGGCTAATGGTTTATCAACTTTGTTTACCTTCTCAAAGAACCAGCTTTTAGTTTTATTGACCTTTGCTATCGTTTCCTTCATATCTTTTTATTTCTGATCTGATCTTTATGATTTCTTTCCTTCTGCTAACTTTGAGGGGTTTTGTTCTTCTTTCTCTAATTACTTTAGATGTAAGGTTAGGGTGTTTATTGAGATGTTTCCTGTTTCTTGAGGTAGGCTTGTATTGCTATAAACTTCCCTCTTAGAACTGCTTTTGCTGCATCCCATAGGTTTTGGGCCATCGTGTTTTCACTGTCACTTGTTTCTAGGTGTTCTTTGATTTCCTCTTTGATTTCCTCAGTGATCTCTTGGTTATTTAGTAGCGTATTGTTTAGCCTCCATGTGTTTGTATGTTTTACAGCTTTTTTCCTATAATTGATATCTAGTCTCATAGCGTTGTGGTCAGAAAAGATACTTGATACAATTTCAATATTTTTAAATTTACCAAAGCTTGATTTGTGACCCAAGATATGATCTATCCTGGAGAATGTTCCATGAGCACTTGAGAAAAATGTGTATTCTGTTGTTTTTGTATGGAATGTTCTATAAATATCAATTAAGTCCATCTTCTTTAATGTGTCATTTAAAGCTTGTGTTTCCTTATTTATTTTCATTTTGGATGATCTGTCCATTGGTGAACGTGGGGTGTTAAAGTCCCCTACTATGATTGTGTTACTGTTGATTTCCCCTTTTATGGCTATTAACATTTGCCTTATATACTGAGGTGCTCCTCTGTTGGGTGCATAAATATTTACAATTGTTATATCTTCTTCTTGGATTAATCCCTTGATCATTATGTAGTGTCCTTCTTTGTCTCTTGTAATAGTCTTTATTTTAAAGTCTATTTTGTCTGATATGAGAATTGCTATTCCAGCTTTCTTTTTATTTCCATTTGCATGGAATATCTTTTTCCATCCTCTCACTTTCAGTCTGTATGTGTCCCTAGGTCTGTAGTGGGTCTCTTGTAGACAGCATACATATTGGTCTTGTTTTTGGATCCATTCAGCTAGTCTATGTCTTTTGGTTGGAGCATTTAATCCATTTACATTTAAGGTAATTTTCAATATGTATGCTTCTATTACCATTTTCTTGTTTTGGGTTTGTTTTTGTAGGTCTTTTCCTTCTCTTGTGTTTCCTGCCTAGAGAAGTTCCTTTAGCATTTGTTGTACAACTGGTTTGGTGGTGCTGAATTCTCTTAGCTTTTGCTTGTCTGTAAAGATTTTAATTTCTCTGTCAAATCTGAATGAGATTCTTGCTGTGTAGAGTAATCTTGGTTGTAGGTTTCTTCCTGTCATCACTTTAAATATGTCCTGCCACTCCCTTCTGGCTTGCAGAATTTCTGCTGAAAGATCAGCTGTTGACCTTATGGGGATTCCCTTGTATGTTATTTGTTGCCTTTCCCTTGCTGCTTTTAATATTTTTTCTTTGTATTTAATATTTGATAGTTTGGTTAAGATGTATCTTGGCGTGTTTCTCCTTGGATTTATCCTGTATGGGACTCTCTGTGCTTCCTGGACTTGATTGACTATTTCCTTTCCCATATTAGGGAAGTTTTCAACTATCATCTCTTCAAATATTTTCTCAGAACTTTTCTTTTTCTTTTCTTCTCTTGGGACCCCTATAATTCGAATGTTGGTGTGTTTAATGCTGTCCCAGAGGTCTCTGAGACTGTCCTCCATTCTATTCATTCTTTTTTCTTTATTCTGCTCTGCAGTAGTTATTTCCACTATTTTATCTTCCAGATCACTTATCCGTTCTTCTGCCTCAGTTATTCTGCTTTTGATTCCTTCTAGAGAATTTTAAATTTCATTTATTGTTTTTCATCATTGTTTGTTTGCTCTTTAGTTCTTCTAGGTCCTTGTTAAACATTTCTTGTATTTTCTCCATTCTATTTCCAAGATTTTGGATCATTTTCACTATCACTACTCTAAATTCTTTTTCAGGTAGACTGCCTATTTCCTCTTCATTTGTTTGGTCTGGTGGGTTTTTACCTTGCTCTTTCATCTGCTGTGTGTTTCTCTGTCTTCTCATTTTGCTTGACTTACTGTGTTTGGTGTCTCCTTTTCACAGGCTGCAGGTTCATAGTTCCCGTTGTTTTTGGTGTCTGCCCCAGTGGCTAAGGTTGGTTTAGTAGGTTGTGTAGGCTTCCTGGTGGAGGGGACTAGTGCCCGTGTTCTGGTGGATGAGGCTGGATCTTGTCTTTCTGGTGGGCAGGACCACATCTGGTGGTGTGTTTTGGGGTGTCTGTGACCTTATTATGATTTTAGGCAGCCTCTCTGTTAATGGGAGGGGTTGTGTTCCTGTCTTGCTAGGGTGGCATATGACACCTTGGCATAGGGTGTCCAGCACTGTACCTTGCTGGTGACTGAGTGGAGCTGGGTCTTAGCATTGAGATGGGGATCTCTGCGAGAGCTTTTGCCCTTTGATATTATGTGCAGCCAGGAGGTCTCTGGTTGACCAATGTCCTGAACTCGGTTCTTTCACCTCAGAGGCACAGGCCTGACACCGGCCTGAGCACCAAGACCCTGTCAGCCACACAGCTCAGAAGAAAAGGGGGAAGGAAGGAAGGAAGGAAGGAAGGAAGGAAGGAAGGAAGGAAGGAAGGAAAGGGAAGGGAAGGGAAGGAAGGAAGGAAGGAAGGAAGGAAGGAAGGAAGGGAAAGAAAGAAAGAAAGAAAGAAAGAAAGAAAGAAAGAAAGAAAGAAAGAAAGAAAGAGAAAGAAAATAGCTATTAAAATAAAAAATAAAAAAATTATTGAAAATAAAACAATTAAAAAGTAATAAAAAAAAAAGAAAGAAGAGAGCAAGCAAACCAAAAAACAAATCCACCAATGATAAGCGCTAAAAACTACGCTTAAAAAAAAAAAAAGACAGACAGAACCCTAGGACAGATGGTAAAAGCAAAGCTATACAGAGAAAATCACACAAAGAAGCATACACATACATACTCACAAAAAGAGAAAAAGGAAATATATATATATATCGTTGCTCCCAAAGTCCACTGCCCCAATTTTGGGATGATTCGTTGTCATTCAGGTATTCCACAGATGCAGGGTACATCAAGTTGATTGTGAAGATTTAATCTGCTGTTCCTGAGGCTGCTGGGAGAGATTTCCCTTTCTCTTACTTGTTCACACATCTCCTGGGGCTCAGCTTTGTATTTGGCCTGAGGGTGTCTGTTCTTCGCTCAGACAGGACAGGGTTAAAGGAGTGGCTGATTAGGGGGCTCTGGCTCCCTCAGGCCGGGGGGGAGTGAGGGGTACAGAATGCGGGGCAAGCCTGCGGTGGCAGAGGCCAGCATGACATTGCAGCAGCCTGAGGCACGCTGTGTGTCCTCCCAGGGAAGTTGTCCCTGTATCACAGGACACTGGCAGTGGCGGGCTGCAGAGGCTCCCAGGAGGGGAGGTGTGGATAGTGACCTGTGCTTGCACACAGGCTTCTTGGTGGCTGCAACAGCAGCCTTAGCATCTCATGCCCGTCTCTGGTGTCTGTGCTGATAGCCGTGGCTCACGCCTGTCTCTGGGGCTCGTTTAGGTGGTACTCTGAATCCCCTCTCCTTGTTCACCACGAAACAATGGTCTCTTGCCTTTTAGACAGTTCCAGACTTTTTCCCGGACTCCCTCCAGGCTAGCTGTGGTCCACTAGCCCCCTTCAGGCTGTGTTCACCCAGCCAACCCCAGTCCTCTCCCTGGGATTTGACCTCTGAAGCCCAAGCTTCAGCTCCCAGCCCCCACCCATCCCAGCACCAATCCTCTGTGTGGGAATCTCTCCGCTTTACCCTCTGCATCCCTGTTGCTGTGCTCTCCTCCATGGCTCCAAAGCTTCCCCCCCCCACCACTACCCCATCTCCGCCAGTGAAGGGGCTTCCTAGTGTGTGGAAACCTTTCCTCCTTCACGGCTCCCTCCCAGTGCTGCAGGTCCTGTCCCTATTCTTTTGTCTCTGTTTTTTCTTTTTTCTTTTGTCCTACCCAGGTATGTGGGGAGTTTCTTGCCCTTTGGGAAGTCTGAGGTCTTCTACCAGCGTTCAGTAGGTGTTCTATAGGAGTTGTTCCACATGTAGATGTATTTCTGATGTATTTGTGGGGAGGAAGGTGATCTCCATGTCTTACTCTTCCACCATCTTGAAAGTCTCCTCTTATTTTTTTTTTTTTCAGGCTGTTTTGTAGTTCCCTTGTTCCTTTCTTCCTCTCTTGCTGACTTCCTTTAGGAATTGATGGTTTTCTATAGTGGTATGCTTTGATCCCATTTTATTTTTTTGTGTACCTACTGTAGGTTTTTGCTTTGTGGTTACTATGAGGCTTACATAAACCATCTCAGAAATAAAAGCCTATTTTAAACTGATAACAACTTTGATTGCATTAGAAAAACTTTAACCTTTAATTCCCTGTCACATTTTACGTTTTTGCTGTCACAATTTAACTTTTTTATATTAACAAATATTAGAGTTATTTTTTAATACTTTTTCCTTTTAACTTTTATACTTGAGCTAAGTGGTTAACATACCACTCTATTAGAGTATTCTGAATTTAACTATATACTTCACTTCACCAGTGTGTTTTCTATCTTGGTGTTACTAATTGGCTTTCTTCAGTTTGAAGTTCAATGTCCAGGGATCCTCAAAATAGCTTCCCTTAAGTTTTTTTTCTTGTGAATGAGCCATGCTTTCATGTTTCTTTGCATTCCTCATTAACTTTTGTTGAAAACTGGCATTTTAAATATTATAATGTGGAATTCTGTAAATCAGATTTTCCATTCCCTTTATGGTTTGTTTTTGCTGCCTGTTGTGGGTTGTAATTTGTTTAGTGACTTTTCCAAACTAAGTTTGTAAAGACTGTCTTCATTATCATGTGTGGTCAATGTAGTCTCTCTTCCATTAGCTTAGTAATCATATTGTGATTTGAGAGATTTCATTCAATGCCTGGAGAAGAAACTTAAAAAAGGAGAGAGGGAGAGAGGATAGGAAGAAGGAAGGAAGGAAAGGAGGGAGGGAGGGAGGGAGGGAGGGAGAGAAGAAATTACTCTTTCAGTATTTGCAGATTGGCTCTTAGTTTTGACGCTCCTTCAATACCTAACCAGGCCATTTACCACTCTGCTTTCACCTTTACTTTCTGTGCAGCACCAGAGAAGATAGCTTATGGTTTTCTCAGGTACTTTATTTCTCAGTATATGTGGGTTATCCGAGAAGCCCTTATTCCACACACATCTTTTTTTTCTCAGCCTCCCCCCATGCTTTTGGTCTTTCCATTGCTTATTCCATTATTCCTTGCCTTAGTCTGCTGTGGCCAATACTTTGCTTTTAAGTGCTGTATGATTCTCACTGAAGTCTGCCAATGAGAAAAACCTGTATGGAATTTGGAAGGCAGAAGTGGAGCAGAAAATGTTAATCTCAGGAGAACTCAGTGACTAGATAAATACTTTGCAAACCTCCCCACCATCCCTAACTACACATTTAAGGCAGCCAGAAGCAGTAATTTCTCAGACATAACCATAAACTTTGGCCTCTCCACCCACCCTGGAGTTTCAGGATGTAGTTGCCAGCAACTCTATGATCCAGCAGTCTTTCATACATTTCATGATTCAAACTCGTTTTAAATTCTTGCCCTAATTTATAAATGCTTCTTACTTTCAAGTAATTGTATTTACATGTCTTCCTAACCAAACACAGGTTACAATCCCCGAGAATACTACTTTTTGTTTTCAAAGTCTAGAAATCTCAACCAGCATGACTGTACTGGTTCTGTAGTCCATTGGTCCTCCCACAGTTTCATCCCAACATAAGAATGATTGATGAAATTTTAAAGGCTAGTAATTCTGATACTTAAAAATATTGAATAGATGGGACAACTGGATATCTACATGCAAAAGAATAAAGTTGAATCCCTACCTCACATCCTATACAAAAGTTAATTCAAAAGAGATCAAAGAACTTAATGTAAGAACTATAACTATAAAATACCTTGAAGAAAACATAGGTATAACTCTTCCAGACACTGGGTTATACAATGTTTTCTTAGATATAACACACCAAAAACACAAGCAACCACTCCCCAAAATAAAACTTCATCAAAATTTAAACCTTGTGTGTCAAGGAACACTATCAAGAATGTAAAAAGACAATCACAAAATGGGAAGCAATATTTGCCAATAATATACCTAATAAGGCAATTATATCTAGCCTATATAAAGAATTCTTAAAACAATCTAAAAGAGACAAATAACCCAAGTAAAAAATATGCATAGCATTTGAATACATATTTCTCAAAACAAGATACACCAATGGCCAACAAACACATGAAAATATCTCAAGATCATTAGCCATTAGAAAACGTAAATAAAAACCACAATGAGACACTTTCCACCTGCTGGGATAGAAAATAACAACTGTTGATGAAGAAGTGGAGAAATTAATCCTCATACATCGCTGGTAGGAATATAAAATGGTGCAGCCGCTTTAGAAAAGCTTGGCAGTTCCTCACGAGATAGGTGAGTTATTCTTAAGACACAGTAATTCTACCCCTATACATATACCCAAGAGAACTGAAAACATATGTCCAAAAAAATTGTAAATGAACGTTCACAAAAGCATTATTTAAATAGCCAAGGGGGCTTCCCTGGTGGCGCAGTGGTTGAGAGTCTGCCTGCCAATGCAGGGGACACGGGTTCGAGCCCTGGTCTGGGAAGATCCCACATGCCGCGGAGCAACTAGGCCCGTGAGCCGCAATTACTGAGCCTGCGCGTCTGGAGCCTGTGCTCCGCAACAAGAGAGGCCACTATAGTGAGAAGCCCGCGCACCGCGATGAAGAGTGGCCCCCACTTGCCGCAACTAGAGAAAGCCCTCGCATAGAAACGAAAAAAACCCAACACAGCAATAAATAAATAAATAAATAATTTAAAAAAAATAAAAATAAAAAAAAAAAATAAATAGCCAAGGAATGGAAGGAGTTCAAAGGATTTTATACAATGAAGTATTATTCAGCCACAAAAAGAAATCAAGTAACGATACATGTTACAACATGGATAAGTCTGGAAATTTTTTTCTAAAAGAAAATATTTTCAGTGAAAGAAGGTAGAGACAGAGGCCACGTACAGATTTCACTTATATGAAATATCCAGGATAAGAACATACATAGGGACAGAAATTACATTAGTAGTTTCCAATGAGTGGGAGTGAGGAGTGCTAAAGGGTATGGGGTTTCTTTGGAGGGGGTGATGAAAATGTCCTGGAATTGGGGCTGATGGTTTTACAAAATTGTGAATACACAAAACCCACTTAATTGTACACTGTCAAGGGGTCAATTTCATGTCATGTGAATTACATATAAATAAAATGAACCAAAAATCTAATATTTACATTGAATTCAGAAAAACGTTCTGATCTACTGACTCTGGTCTGCAACACCTTGGAGATACAGGGCTTAGTATTCACTGCAACAACGGAATCAAGTGACGACGGTAGTAATAATAATGGCAAGAAGGGAAATAATTTGAGATAATCTTAAGGTAAAATAAGCATAATTTTAACCAAAATTCCAGTACGACTTCTAGGATAGCAATAGGTCTCCTGCCTCCAAATTACAAGATTTCAATTCATCATCCTGTATCATTCCAGTTCTTTCACTGCACTGACATAAAAGACCCTCTTTCTTCACGTTCATAGATCACCTACTTTGTATCTAACATTGTTATATGATCACTATCTTGCGCTGTGAAAGTTTCAAAATAACTACTTTGTCAGACTTCCCTGGTGGCGCAGTGGTTAAGGATCTGCCTGCCAATGCAGGGGACATGGGTTAGATTCCTGATCCGGGAAGACCCCACATGCTGCAGAGCAACTAAGCCCATGCACCGCAACTACTGAGCCTGCATTCTACCCGCGTGTCACAACTACTTAAGCCTGTGTGCCTAGAACCTGTGCTCCACAAGAGAAGCCACCACAACAAGAAACCTGCACACAGCAACAAAGAGTAGCCCCCTGCTTGCTGCAACTAGAGAAAGCCTGCGCACAGCAACGAAGACCCAACACAGCCAAAAATTAAAGTAATTAATTAATTATTTTTTAAAAACCACTTTGTCTATGTATCCTCCAAATGTTTTACTGACTATAGAGGTGAAATGTAAACTAGATATATAAATTAATTTAAAAGCTGTGAGGAAAAAAGTGGTAAGGAAAAATTTTATAAGAACATAAAAGTAAATTTTAACACAGTTGAAAAAGAACTATGAACCATAAGCCTTATTACCATAATCTCCAATTGAGATTTTTATAGCTTTTGAAAACTTGCTCTCCTAATAAAATTATTAAATCATATTTATTGTCTGATAAACATTTCTACACATTACTTTCATGAAACTACCATAAAAATACCACAGGCAGTTTACCTAAACAGTATTTCACAAACACTTTCAACAACTATATTGTATAAAGGATCCTATATGTGCAACAGAAAAGAATGTGTACACAATTATTAACATGAGGAAAATTGTGGTCTTTCCCGACCAAGGAGTAAGAAACTTCAAGAGTAAACATTCAGTGTTGAATTACTCTTGAATTCATTTTTTATTATTTGACTACTAACAGCTTTTAAGTCTCCCGCCCCTCTTCCCATTCTACCTAACTTAGGCAAGATGATTAGAAAGCCTGGGTCTCCTTTCTTTGGCACTGGTGGAAAGTTTGAACCACATTCAGATACCCTCTCTTCAGCCCCACCCATATCACCATAAAAACCCCATACCAACAAAACTGAAGAAGAGAGCCCATAATACATTAATCATGATGACTTAGATCATAGTTTTACATCTATTATATGCCACAAAGCCCTCATTCAAATTTATACTGTATTGTCTCATAAATTCAGTGTTCTCGCTCTTTCAGGAAACTTTGAACATGAGCCTCACCCAAGGAAGGATGTTCTTCCATCTGATTAAATCCTTCCCAGAGACCTTCATGGTGACATACAAAACAACAGTAACGAAGGCATAAAATAAACAGATTTCAAAACTCAGGTTGAAAGCCATCAAACAGTAAAACAGCCTTTTCAAGAAATCTCAAATAAATACTTACTAAATTAAGATCACAGAACTTTTCCACAGGTATCCTTGTAACTTTATGATTTTGATTTTTCATTACTAAGCAGAATTTAACGTGAATAACCTCTGATAAGAACTTAATTTCCTCTAGTATGAATTTGATGTGCAGCGTGTTGTGAGAAAATGGTGAAACAGTTTATCATATTCATTACTTCTAAGATTTTTCTACAATATAAATTCTGTGGTGAATCCTAAGGTTAGACCGTATGTTTTCTCTCTGATGTGAATCGTCTCATGACCCCAAAAGTGTGAACATTTGATAAAAGCTTAACTCATTCATTACATTTATAAAGTTTCTCTCCAGGAGGAATTCTAACATTACATAAGGCTTGATCTTTGGATAAAAGCCCTGCCATACCCATTACATTTATGTGCTTTCTTTCAAAGATGTATATTCTGTTGTCTAGTTAAGTGTGAGCCCTACTTAGAGGCTTTGCCAAATACATGACTTTTATATGGTTTCTATTCAGTGTGGACTCTTTGATGTCGAGTAAGGCTTGAATATGCATAAAAGGTTTTGCCACACACATTACATTTGTGAGGTTTCTCTCCACTATGAATTATCTGATGATCTCCAATGCATGATCTTTGGATAAAAGCATTACTACGTATATTAGGTTTACAAAGTTTCTTTTCAGTATGCATTTTCTGATGTCTAGTAAGGTTTGCAAATTGGCTAAATGCCTTGCCGCACTCATTACATCTGTAAGGCTTCTCCCCTGTATGGATTCTTTGATGTCGGCTAAGGCTTGAACACACATTAAAGGCTTTGCCACACTCATTACATTTGTAAGGCTTCTCTCCAGTATGAATTATCTGATGTATGACAAGGTTAGAGGACTGGTTAAAGGCTTTGCCACATTCCTTACATTTGTAAGGCTTTTCTCCACTATGGATTCTCTTATGTTGAGTAAGGCTTGAACGCTCCATAAAGCCTTTGCCACACTCATTACATCTGTAAGGTTTCTCTCCTGTATGAATTCTCTGGTGAATTACAAGATTTGAATGTTGACTACAGACCTTGCCACATACACTACATTTATATGGTTTCTCTCCCGTATGGATTCTCTGGTGTCTGGTGAGGTGTGAGACTCGGTTAAAGGATTTGTCACACTCATTACATTTGTAAGGTCTCTGCCCCGAATGAATTCTCTGATAATTAGTGAGATTCGAGCTTCCTCTAAAAGCCTTCCCACATTCGTTACATTTATAAGGTTTCTCTCCAGTATGGATTCTCTTATGTTGAGTTAGGCTTGAATGCCCAGAAAAAGCTTTGCCACACTCACTACATTTGTAAGGTTTCTCTCCAGTATGAATTTTCTGATGACTTGCAAGATTTGAATTCTGACTACAGCTCTTGCCACATATATTACACTTATAGGGTTTCTCTTTGGTATGGATTCTCCGATGTCTAGCAAGGTTTGCAAATTGCATAAAGGCTTTATCACACTCATTACATTTGTAAGGTCTCTGCCCAGAATGAATTCTCTGATGACTAGTGAGGTTTGAGCCTTCTCTAAAAGCTTTCCCACAATCATTACATTTGTAAGGCTTTTCAGTAATATGTGCTCTCTGATGTTGTGTAAGTAATGAAGGATGTACAAAAATTTTCCCAGATTTATTACAAATGTTGATGCTGACACTAGGAAGAATTCTTTGAAGTGGTGGAGCAGAACAACTATTGTTGATCAACTTCTCAACTTGGTTGCATTTATAAACTTTCTCTTTGGTTTGAAACTTCTGAAGTTCAGCCAGATGAGACTGAAACCTTAATCCAACTTCATTCTCAAAACATGTTATATATGTGTTTTCTGCATAGGTTATGTTATTTTTTAGTTTTAACAAATACCTTATATATGACTTCTCATGTTTATAATATTGAGAAGTACTTTTTCTTACAGATACACTCTGCTTTAGAGGGAAATCATTCCAGGATTTGTTCTGTTGTTGATCTCTTCTACTAGTGAGATTTTTGTTGTAGGTTGTAATAACTCCTTTGTAATTTGTTTCATCATATCCACAATGACCTTCAAACTCACGCATATTTTGCTGGACTTCCCTGAAATCAAAATCCTTGATGTCATTTCTTTTGTGTCTTCCCAACATCAATGTTGGGAATAATTCTCCTTTGTTAATATCCTCTTTTGGTGACAATTCCTTGATCACACATCGAGTAGCGATATCTGAAAGATATAAACAACCATAGGTTTCCTATTAACTAGAGTTGTAAAATAAATATTTTATACTGAAAACATCGTATTAGACCAAAAGTAATATTTATAGTTATAAAACTCCTCAACCATAGTATGCAAATATTAGGAATACAAAGAGAATAGGATTCCTCAATAAAGAAAGGGTGATTACAGGGACTTCCCTGGTGGTCCAGCGGTTAAGACTCCGTGCTCCCAATGCAGGGCCCAGGTTCGATCCCGGGTCAGGGAACTAGATCCCGCATGCTGCAACTAAAAAAAGATCCTGAATACCACAACTAAAGATCCCACATGCCACAACTAAAGATTCCACATGCCGCAACTAAAGATCTCACAGGCCGCAACTAAAGATCCCACACACCACAACTAACACCCAGTGCAGCCCAATAAATAAATAAATATTTTTTTTAAAAAAGGGTGATTACAGGTAGACAAAATCATTTGTAGGAAAGCCTAGTTAAAACACCCTGGGATCAAACCACTCACAGTATGAAAATTTACATAGGCCCTGAAACAGGTGGTATCCTTCTGTTATCACCTCAAAGTACACACCAACTGTCAGTAGACACATGGGTGTCTCATATTTGAAGAAAAGCAATATTATATTAACATTTACTGTATAATAATTGTACCCAAATAAATGTTAAAGCAGACATTATATACTATAATGGTAAATAATCTCTAACAAACTTATTTAAGTTTGTTAGATAAGTGGCTATTCACAAGTACAAAATAAAAATAGCACTGGGAAAATAAAAAAGAACTTGATAGAAAATCATTGTAAGAATAACATAATACTGTTCTGAATTCCTATAATAAAACTATCTATACTCATGCAGAATAGGCATTTTGAAAAATCAACCACTCGTGTATGACAGTCACAATACATAAAAGATACTGAAAACCCATTATCTATAAATCATAATTTAAAAATATCAAACATTTTAGAAACCCATGATAAATCCAGAAGATAAATAATAAGTAAATACAATTATAAAACAATGTAATCTGTGGTATTCTAAATACTTCTTCCTTCAGTACAAAGAAGGGACTTCTGTTCTAGAGGAGTACATAATATGAGAACTGGAAAATATGTTAAGAACCACTGACTTTTGAAATATCCAGTTCAGCTAAATACATAATATTTTAAAGGCTAAGAATTGGGGAAGTAATCAGAAATAAGAATTATGATTTCATGCCTGCAGTTAAATAACAGTCAATAAAAAAGAGCAATTTCCTAACTATGGAGAAACCTTTAAGTATGCAATGCTGCAGTCACAGAATACGTGTACTACAGAGTATGTGCTCTGAAAATGTATTAACTAAGGTCAGAGACAACACTGATATGGAATAAATTACAAAATGAATACAGACAAAATATAATGCAAGCAAAGGTAAATCTCATAGTTTTAAACATAAGAGAAAGTTTAAAAATCTTAGGAAATAATGCTACATTTTCATTCTTTACTACATACCATGCAATGTTCTAAGGCCTCTAAAGTCATTAACTTATTTAAATATTCTTGAGGTAAATTATCATAATTTTTCAGATTAAAAAAACAATGGCCCGTGGGGTTTATATAGCCAATAACAATTTACACAGAAAGTAAACTTGAGAGCCAATATTTGAACCTGGGCTGCAGGCTCACATCACACGCTCTTAGGCACTAAACACCACTGCCCACTCAGGAAGTAAGCACAAAGGTCACAGCAAATCCCAGCAGCATAGAGAAATGTTTCAAGAAAAATCACAGGAAGGCAGCTGTGTTACTAAGAGTGCTACTGAACTCTCTCTCCTGGATAACGGCATCTGAGCCATCACTTGCTGAACGTGTTGGTTTAGACAGCTAGTTGACCATGGTGTTGTCCTGATCAAGCTGTCCTCTGGAAGAGTAGAGATCTTTATACAGGGTGGGGGAAGAGGTAAGGGGAAGGAGTTCTGAAGCAACTTGGACGTTCAGGGGCTAAAATCAATATGCTAAGGAGGTAACAGTATGTTCCATCCAGATCAATAAACAACCTGAGGAAAGGTGGAGGAACAGAGCTTGTGCTTACAACTGTGCTGGGACAGTGCAAAAAAGAATACACTGACCCATTCTGTGAGAAATATACCATGGGTGTGGGGGAATAATGGAAGAGATTAAAGAGGGAGTCAGTGTGATACAGTGGGACATTTACCACTACTCTGCTATTTGCCCTGAAATGTACCAAAATGAATATCCTTGGATTCCTTTTTATAGGCATATATTCGAGAGTCTTGAATATTCCATGAGATGTGGACAAAAATGTTAATAGGTATTAAAAGCAAAATTCTAGAAATGGCCATCAAAAGGAGAATGAATAAATCCACTTTGTACATACACGTGCAGATGCAATGAAACTGTCAAGAATCCAGCAACTGGGCTTCCCTTGTGGCACAGTGGTTAAGAATCCGCCTGCCAGTGCAGGGGACACAGGTTCAAGCCCTGGTCTGGGAAGATCCCACATGCCACGGAGCAGCTAAGCCCGTGTGCCACAACTGCTGAGCCTGCGCTCTAGAGCCTGTGAGCCACAACTACTGAAGCCCGTGCACCTAGAGCCCGTGCTCCACAACAAAAGAAGCCACCGCAATGAGAAGCCCACGCACCGCAACAAAGAGTAGCCCCCGCTCGCCACAACTAGAGAAAGCCATGCAGCAATGAAGACCCAATGCAGCCAAAAATAAATAAATAAATTAAAAAAAAAAAAAAAAAAGAATCCATCAGTGGAGGGTAACCATGAGTGCAAGGTGAGGACAAAGAGTTGAAGGGAAACAAAGTTAGCAGCAGGCTTTTGCCAAGGTTTGAAATTTAGGGAAGATGTGATTATTTTAGCTAAAAAGAAATAACATACAAACCAAATTATTAATTACATAACATATTTTCTAAATAGAAATTCACCAATTTTGGCATGTTAACCTTTTTGAGGCTGTGTCCTTATATTTGTTACATAAAGGTAATAATGTTTATTTTGCGAGCCTCCTCTAATTATCTGAAATCATATATTTGGATCTCTTAATACAATCACAAACATAGAGACATGAGATGAGGAATGCTCTTAGTATACATAGCAGTGGATATATAGTTATTATGAATCAATGGAAATTAACATGTACTTATCCAAAATTAATAAATTCGGACTTCATAATGATCATCAGAACATAAGCAACCTCAAGGGGAAAACAACTCAATGACTCATAGTGGGGAATGGATTCTACTGATTCTACTGAAGGGCAGTTGTTAGTAGCAGGAGGTTGTAGAAACAACTTTTGGCAGTGCCATGGAAGAGGTCGACGTGGGAAGAGGTGGTCAGTAACATAAGCAGTTGACTGTAGCCAGAGAACAGGAGAGCACTGGGATGTGGGTGAACAAGGACCAGGTGAACTTGTTATGGAATCCAGTTTAAAACATGAGGATCAAAATAGCCATCAAGTGTTAACTGAAGGATGTAATTTCCAAAACATTAGAAATTTTGGGGAAAACATAAGTGTTACAAGCAATAGTGGCGAGGACGTACATGGAGCGGAAGAGATTGGCTAAGTTCCCAATAAAATACAATGAGATATTTAAATATTAGTTTAATATACCAAGATGTACAAAATCAATCTAGACAGGGAGATTCATTATTAGAATAAAGCATTTGAACCAAAATATAAAAAGTCAGTAAGATTCAAATAAAATCCAAGAAGTTGTATTTAGAAAACTTAAGGTATACTACAGAAAAAGAAAAGAAAAGCTTAATATACCCTACACAAATTATGGAAAATCAATTTAATGGTATTTCTGGGATGAACACAGTAACTTAATAAAAAAAAGTATATTCTCAAAATATGCAATAGGCCCAGTTTTAAAAACCCAATCAATTTGAGAAAAAAGGTACTTTAATAGCAGATACTACATCAGGTGAAAGAAAAATAAAGGGACTAAGATAATTTTTTCACAAAATTCAGTAGTGAATAAATTTGGGGGAAACTGCTGCTGAGCCATAACTTTCAACACTCAGAAAGGAAATGTTGTAAAATATATTAAAAATATTTGGGCTTCCCTGGTGGCGCAGTGGTTGAGAATCTGCCTGCTAATGCAGGGGACATGGGTTCGATCCCTGGTCTGGGAAGATCCCACATGCCACGGAGCAAGTAGGCCCGTGAGCCACAACTACTGAGCCTGCGCGTCTGGAGCCTGTGCTCCACAACAAGAGAGGCCGCGATAGTGAGAGGCCCGCGCACCGCGATGAAGAGTGGCCCCCACTTGCCGCAATTAGAGAAAGCTCTTGCACAGAAACGAAGACCCAACACAGCCATAAATAAATAAATAAATAATTTTTTAAAAAATTTATTACTCCATCCAAGCGGCCCCATGAATTGCAGATATAAAACAGAATTCTGAGTGTCGTCAAAAATATGTAATTAATGATTAAATAAATTTTCTAAAGTTCATTCATAGAACATGGAAATGTGCATAATGAAAACGGCAGTGGCTTAAACATAACAAATTAGGGTAGACTTAAAAAATGGGGGCATCATTTACCTTCCTAAGTTCTGTCAATATGATGCATCACAATCATATTTGTTTGAAGGAGACTGAACAATGGTGCATGCATGGGATGAACAATTTGGCATGAAGAATAGTTTGACCAACGCCTCACGGATACACAGCTGTGACAACGTTCTCCCTGGGATATATGTGTATGCCTGTGATTGCTGGTTCAAAGGGAATGGTCACTAGCTATTTGATCAACAATGCCACGCTCTCCTTCAATGACAGTGTAACACTCCACAAAGAGCAGAAAGACAACTACAACCACTTACTGGTCAGACTGTCCTGATACTTTCTATCTCAGCATCCTAGGACTTGGGATCACTCAGTGGCTTAAATGGGCACTTCTGTAAGTAGCGGGATGGCACTGTAGTATATTAATCAGGGTGTTCTTCAAAATTTTTCTGTTACAAAGTAAACTCCCTCCATAGGTAAGTTCACCAGTTGTCCATCATCCAAAGTGAGTTATCACAGCAAAAAAAGAGGATGATATTCCAATTTCAGAAAAGCAAAATTACACAAACTTAGGAGAATATGAGATCTGGAAGAGCCAAGGTTTGTCCACATTCCCAGACTAGGTAGAGCATTAGAAGGAGGAAAAGACAAGATATGGAAGTAAAGAAAGGAGGTCAGATTTTGCAGGGTCCTTTAAAAGGAGCTGTGTGCTCTGCCCACAGACCCCAGGCTGAGTGCCTGAAAGAGAGATATGCTTCCCATGTGGGACTGGGTTTCAAAGAGACAATCTCTGTGTCCACTGTCTTCACAGTACTGCTGAGTAACAATCTCAGAAGATCCGCCCCACCTGTTATACACTCCTGACATGTGGCAAAAGCACGCCTAAGGAAATGGCTGTGCAGCCTGATGAAGCAGAGAGGCCCTGAGACAGTCCCATGCAGTTGCTCAGGGACCCAAATACAATGGAAGGGAAGCCAATGTTTCTCCATCTCCTAAGAAGGTCTCCCAAATACGGGAACTGAGGATGGAAACCTGGTCAGGCCCTGGAGCCAGGACTACAGAGAAACTGAAGGATCAGCTGGAATCAGATGGAACTGAGTACAAAAGGAGAGACCAAAGGGGAAAGAGGGTCCCTCTGAAACAGCCCGCCTCATCCTTCTCAAAGCCAAGGGACCAAAACGGTCACGGGAGCCAGATAATACAGTGTTGTAGGGTGTGAAAAAGACTTTGCCTTTGTCTCTGCAACAGCTGAAACACCACTGGAAGGTTGGAGGATAACTTTTTGCATGTCTGCAGAACAGAGTAATAGGAGGAGATTTCCTTTGACTGCTCACAAGTACTTTTCTTTTCCCACAGACCTCGCTTATTTGGGGAAAGCTTCTCAAACAATATTTGATGAAGTAGCTTCCTCTCTGACCATCTGAGCTCTTAGCTGTGTTCACATCTTTGAAACGTTCCCCCCATCTGGTTTTTTTCACTATTTTTACCTCACCTTCCACAGCCCAGGGCTCTCTTTCCCTTGCTTCAAAATGGAAAAAAAATATTAAGATCAGAAAGACAGATGCCTGCTTGTAAGAAAAGAGAAACATGATGTGCTGGGGCTTTTCCAGAATGTAAACCCAGCCCTCTGTTCACCTAAAATGAGAGAATATTACAGGTGGACCTATAAAAATATTTCACTAATTTGTCCACCAACTGCCTTCTTCTGAATGCTTAAAGAACATTTTACATATAGACATCTAGCTCTCTTCCAAGAATTACTGAATCAAAAGTACAGGGGTAAAACCAGGGAATCAGATATTTTTTATTTTACTACAAGGTTTTGTAATTATTCAGGTTGTGGAAGCATCACTAATCTAGTGTAAAGTGGGCAGATCATCTGAAGAAGGGGGAAGGTTAAAGTCCAGATCCCACATCATGAAGCTTTTCATGTCTGAATCAACACAGCTTCAAATCTCCCTGAAAAACAAGGATCTAAAACTCAATCAGCAAAGCAGGGCTCCCCAGAGACTCTCAAGGAGAAAATGTAATGATATACAGGGCAGATCCCAACTTTTAGAGGGAAGTTATCCTCACCCAGGGAGAGCAGGTTCCTGTAGGTCTCCAACATCACATCCCTGTACAAGGCCCTCTGACCAGGGTCCAGGCATTCCCACTCCTCCTGGGAGAATTTGATGGCCACATCCCTGAAGGTCAACAGCACCTATAACGAAAAACACATTTCACTAAGGGACCATGGGGAGAGTTCTTATCTTCACACAAAATGATAGGAGAGAGGTGTAAGGATTGATTTGGTTGTACAGAGTATTTTGACAGATCAGTGTAAGATAATTTTGAGCAAGTCATATATCCCTAATTCTGTGCTATTACAGTTTTCAACCACAGAGCATAAAATTCACAAAATCACTATGCATTTCACATTTCGTGGACGGTAAAAGAAATCTACAGATAAAAAATTCATCATCACAAGGTGGTCTATATAGGAGTGCTAGGTAGTACATTCTACACACCGATGATACTTAATTTCTTTGATGAGCTGGCACATAAGTGGTGTCTTTAGGGATTACAAAGTTCACAGTAGCTTTAAAGAAAGTTTAGAATCTAAAAATCGTGATGATGGTTATAATAGCAAAGACAAAAAGGTTTTCAACATTTACCATGTACTAAGCATTACTCTAATTGTGTATCATTTTGTGTAGTAACATTAGAGAAATATCTGTTCCCACCTTGTCGAGGAGACATCTGTGTCACAGAGACTCTAAGAAACTCACCTCAGGTCACACTGCTAAGAAATGGCAGAGACAGCTCCTGAACTAGGTGGTCCAAATTTAGAACTGAACCTAAAGAATCAGAGTTAAGTAACAGATGCAGCATTAAAAGTGCACTGATAGTGGGTTTCCTAAACGAGAAAACTTGAAGGAAGTTCAAAGCTAACAACATGAAACTGCATAAAAGATCATTATAGGACTTCCCTGGTGGCACAGTGGTTAGGAGTCTGCCTGCCAGTGCAAGGGACACGGGTTTGGGCCCTGGTCCAGGAGGATCCCATGTGCTGCAGAGCAACTAAGCCCCGTGCACCGCAACTACTGAGCCTGCACTCTAGAGCCCACGAGCTACAGCTACTGAGCCCATGTGCCACAACTACTGAAGCCTGCATGCCTAGAGCCCGTGCTCCACAACAGGAGAGACCACCACAGTGAGAGGCCGGCGCACTGCAGCGAGGAGTGGCCCCCGCTCGCCACAACTAGGGAGAGCCCGCGCGCAGCAACAAAGACCCAACGCAGACAAAAATAAATAAATAAATTTATATTTTAAAAAAAGATTATTATATACGTACACACGTGTGCACATAATGTATTTCTCTCCTTACTACTATTAACTCAGTAATGCAATAGTGTAGAAAAAAATCTAAGGCCATGGAAAATATTTAAGAACAATTTTCAAAGGTAAAAATAAATATAAAAGTTATTCATGAAATGATGATGTGTCTTTTATACACACCGTAGGTTTCTGCTTGCATACACACATGCACACATAAACATACTTTCGATAAAAGCAATCTTCTGTGAATGACAGATCTTTTTGAATAAGTTTTTTTAATCTATCAATTTTTTACTCGTGTATTTTAGCATTCTTGGTAAAACAAACACTTATAAATTGTACTTAATTCTAATTAGGTTGTTGTCAACATTATTCTATATTTTCCTAGTGTAAAAAAACTACAGAAATTTTTTAAAATATAGAAAGTTTTACCTTCAATCTCCACTAAATATTTATTGTACATATATGTACAAGAAATATAAAAAGTTCTATTCATTTAAATTTTGATATTTGGCCATTAACATAAGCCAAATAAACTTTATGCAATAATAAAACAATGACTGAAGAGTAGAAAATTTATTAACACTATAGTTTAACAGATTAAAACAGAAGAAAAGATTTATAAAGGCAAATTTTTGAAGAACTTTTTGGATAATTAAAAATCATGCCAAATAGGAACTTAAAAGTTATTAAGCAAGAGAATTCCAGCAAACACCATGATCAGTAGTATGTAACAGAAGAAGCATTTCCACTGACGATGAGGATGATGCAAGGGATATTATGGCCAGGGCTCCTGCCATTCACCATTGCATATTATTCCTGAATTGGGACCAGCAGAAGAGGGAAAAGAAGGAAACATAAAAATAGAGTCAAAGAGTTGGAAATGTTATTATTCAGATGACACGATGGCAACCTAGAAAAAGGTGTTTTAACTATAAGAAGTAATAACATACTGAAAATAATTTTTCTTCTTTAGTAATGGTAATTTAAAGCAATACAAATGACATGAGAAATAGTCCGCATTTCCATTAGCAAATATACCACGACATCTATTTACAATACATTTCTAGACCTAGAAGAAACTATAAAACTTTCCTGAAGGACATAAAGTCTGAACATCACAATTCTTACCTGGAAGATGTAGTGACATAAAGACCTCAGTGATTGCAAATTCAGAGCAATTCAAACTCAAAAGAAACATGGATTTTTCAAACAAAAGTCTGCTTATCTAGGAGACTCAACATAATTTTGAATTAAAAAAAAGAAAAAAACTAAATAGAGAGACCTGCCAAATTTCAAATGAAGCTATTACTGCATATACTACCTGAAACTTTAAAATAAATGAAATAAAATAGCTACAAGATATCCAAAGAATCTCAGCTAAAGAGAGACAGACATTATTCTGAACAATAAAATATTAGGACTAAATGTAACGTAATATTTTTTGTAATCGTGCAACAGGTGAGGTATTCCAAAGCAAGATCAAAAATCAGAGGGCATAAAGGAAAGATTTAGGTTTCAACGCTGTGTACTAAAGAATTTGGCAGGGCTTGGTCCCCGGTTTCCAGAAGGTAACATTTTAACTCTTGCAATTTCCTTAGTGGTTGCAGTGTCTTTATTACTCATGGTGGGCCCTGATAATTTATGCTAAAAAGATGACTTATGGTGGGCCCCTAGTTTGACAATGGGATGACTCAGGCTGGAAGGCTGGTCATTTCACAAAGACCAACCAAGTCACTAGAGGTTTGGGGCTCTGAGCCAGGTGATATTAGCCCAACCTCTGAGGAGGGGAGAATCCTGGCGATTCTTTTTTTTTTTTTTTTTTTAATTAATTAATTATTTATTTATTTATTTATTTTTTGGCTGTGTTGGGTCTTCGTTTCTGTGCGAGGGCTTTCTCCAGTTGCGGCGAGCGGGGGCCACTCTTCATCGCGGTGCGCGGGCCTCTCACTATCGCGGCCTCTCTTGTTGCGGAGCACAGGCTCCAGACGCGCAGGCTCAGTAGTTGTGGCTCACGGGCCTAGTTGCTCCGCGGCATGTGGGATCTTCCCAGACCAGGGCTGGAACCCGTGTCCCCTGCATCAGCAGGCAGACTCTCAACCACTGCGCCACCAGGGAAGCCCTGGCGATTCTTATCCATCATGCCTATGTAGTAAAACCCCAATAAAAAGAGAGACCCCCGAACCGCAGGTGTGGAGGACAGGAGGCTTCTGGGCTGCGAAATCCGGCTTTTAAACCAAAAACAAAAAGCGAAACTCTCTCACCCGAACGCGTCTGCCACTCATTCCGATTCACTTCCGGGTCTGCAGGACCTTGCGCCCGCGTGGGCGGAAGAGGCGGTACAGAGGGCGGTGTCTGGGCTGCGCCCAACGAGAGAGGGGATGAGGAGAATGGGCGGGACTAGGCAGGAAGCGCAACAGAGTAGGGGCGGGGTCAGTGCGGGGGCGGGGCCTGGCTTCCCCTCACTCCGCCCCTGGCTGTTTCCGGATCTGTTGCTCCTTCTGTCCAACTGTGCTTGTTTTCTCTGCTTTTTGATTCCTTTAAATCTCTGATTTCTTCTGGAGCAGAGCTGCTTCCTGCCTGTTCTAAGTTAATGTTTCAAACAATTTAAGGCGAAAGAGAAGAACCGTAAGGGCCACATGTATGGGAAGCTGAGATGTTTTCCTCAACAAGTTGAAGATGGCAAAATTCAAAAGTTTTTTGTGCAAGTGGATGGAGATATGTGTCTTGTAAGCGAGGGAATTTGGAATGTGATCACGCAGGTGATCCGCTGGGAGGAAGCCTAATTGTTCTCTCCAGAGGCCTGCTTACAACAGGGCAGCTGGCTTTTCCCAGAGGCAGTGACTCCAGAAAGCTAGAGAGACCAAGGTGGAATCAACAATGTCTTTTATAACCTAACCACAGAAGTAACATACTGTTACTTCTGCCAGATTCGGTTGGTTACACAGACTATCTCTGGTAATTTCTGCTGCTGCTGCTGTTCAAGCAACCAATTGTTCTGCTTCTTCAGGACTGAACAAGTTCCCAAGAAGCAGGATTTTTGTGCTAAAACTGGGAAATTCCTAGGCAAATGGAGAGAGTTGATCACACTAACTGCTTTGCACTCACCTTCCCAACCACCCTCCCCCCTGCTTGCTTTCTCGCCTTCCCTCCTTCTCCTCCTCCTCCCCTTTTCCCCACCTCCACCTCTTGTGTTCTCTCTCCTCCTCTCCTTGAATCCCCCACCTTTGCTTTCTCCCTCCCCTACTCTTCCCACCTCTCCTTTCTCAACTCTTCTCTCCCATCTCCACACATTCTGTTTTCTCTTCTCTTTCCTCCTCTCCTCTTCCTATTTCTTTACTTCCAGAATAGAACAGAGAAGACAGAAAACACATTCTTGGACTGGGTCCTGGTGAGAACATTGGCCAAAGAAATGAAGAAAGTGTGTCACCCTCAAGTGTGTGAAGCTTGTCAGGTAGTATAACAGGAAATAAAAACTGAATCTGAGAAGCAATGCCCTGAAGAGCTCTTCCACCAGAGGAAACAAACACAAACCAGGTGATAGTAGACAGGTCCTTCTCACTTTGGGCTACCCTAGTTCCCCCAAACCCTGTGGTTGGTACCTCCTTGGACTATTCATAGATAATTACTGCCATGGCCATGGGATGGCTGGCCAGTTATTCCATTACCAGGAACTTATCAACTGATGGAATTAATAAAATAATGTAAGGTATTTCCTTGAGGTTCCCAAACAGAGTAAGGGTGTGTGAAAATTAATAAACAGAAACCTCATTTAAAATGGAGTCAGGGACAAGGGATTCATCTTCAATATATACAAACAGCTCATGCAGCTCAATATCAAAAAAACAAACAACCCAATAAAAATTGGGCAGAAGATCTAAATAGACATTTCTCCAAAGAAGGCATACAGATGGCTAAAAAGCACAAGAAAAGATGCTCAGCATCACTAATTATTAGAGAAATGCAAATCAAAAGTACAATGGGGTATCACCTCACACTGGGCAGAATGGCCATCATCAAAAAAATCTACAAACAGTAAATGCTGGAGAGGGTGTGGAGAAAAGGGAACCCTCCTACACTGTTGGTGGGAATGTAAACTGGTGCAGCAAATTCCTTAAAAAATTCCTAAATTCCTTTTAGTTCCTTAAAAAACTAAAAATAGAACTACCATAAGACCCAGCAATCCCACTACTGGGCATATACCCTGAGAAAACCATAATTCAAAAAGAGTCATGTACCACAGTGTTCATTGCAGCTCTATTTACAATAGCCAGGACATGGAAGCAACCTAAGTGTCCATCGACAGATGAATGGATAAAGATGTGGCACATATATACAATGGAACATACTCAGCCATAAAAAGAAATGAAACAGAGTTATTTGTAGTGAGGTAGATGGAACTAGAGTCTGTCATACAGAGTGAAGTAGGTCAGAAAGAGAAAAACAAATACCGTATGCTAACACATATATATGGCATCTAAAAAAAAGAAAAAAAAGTCTCTGAAGAACCTAGGGGCAGGACAGGAATAAAGACGCAGACGTAGAGAATGGACTTGAGGACACGGAGAAGGGGAAGGGTAAGCTGGGACGAAGTGAGAGAGTGGCATGGACATATATACACTGCCAAATGTAAAACAGATAGCTACCAGGGAAGCCCCTATCCATTCCTCTTTGATGGACATTTAGGTTGCTTCCACATCCTGGTTATTGTAAATAGTGCTGCAGTGAACATTGGGGTGTATGTATCTTTTCGAATTATGGTTTTCTCCAGATATATGCCCAGGAGTGAGATTGCTGGGTCATGTGGTAGCTTTATTTTTAGTTTTTTAAGGAACCTCCATTCTGTTCTCCATAGTGGCTGTATCAATTTCCATTCCCACCAGCAGTGCAAGAGGGTTCCCTTTTCTCCACACTCTCTCCAGCATTTATTGTTTGTAGATTTTTTTGATGATGGCCATTCTGACCGGTGTGAGGTGATACCTCATTGTAGTTTTGATTTGCATTTCTCTAATGATTAGTGATGTTGAGCATCCTTTCATGTGTTTGTTGGCAATCTGAATATACATATTTTTAATTGTCTCATACCATGTCTCAAACCAAACCCAGTAACTAAATATCTCTGGGGGCAGGCACCAGTCGTTATACTTTTTAAAACTCACCATGTGATTCTGATGTGCAAATTCAGATACAGTTTATTTTCATGCTTATCACCCTACATAATTATGCTTATCACACTTCAACCTAAATATGAAACACCTGAAATTGTCACTCAGCACCAAGATACTGGTTCAAGAGGGCTGGCTTATGCCTGAGAACTTGTATTCCTTACAAGCTACAGGGCCCTGGATTTCACTGTAGGTACCAAGGTCCTCTTTACTCAAGTCAATAAAATTTGATGGGGCTTCCCTGGTGGCGCAGTGGTTGAAAATCTGCCTGCCAGTGCAGAGAACACGGGTTCGAGCCCTGGTCTGGGAAGATCCCACATGCCACGGAGCAATTGGGCCCGTGAGCCACAATTGCTGAACCTGCGCGTCTGGAGCCTGTGCTCCGCAACAAGAGAGGCCGCGACAGTGAGAGGCCCGCGCACCGCGATGAAGAGTGGCCCCCGCTGCTGCAACTAGAGAAAGCCCACGCACAGAAAAGAAGACCCAACACAGCCAAAAATAAATAAATAAATAAATAAAGTGTAAAAATTAAAAAAAAAATAAAGTGCAACACTTTAAAAAAAAAAAATTTGATGAAAAAACATAAAGAAAATTGACCTGAGGTGATAAGGAAAAATCAACACACCTGCAATGTATGTTCTATTTCAGAGAAGTTTATTAATATTGAAAGAAATCGATCAAACATAATGCTGCAATGGTTTTTGATAACAAACTGTCCAGGTTAAGAAAATAGTTCCCATTAACCAAGGTGAAGAGAATTTCTACTGAAACTCTTCCACAGTGTCAAAAATTCTACACACAGGAAAGAGCATTGTTTAAAAAGTGCAGACCTTTTCCAAAATCATAAAAAGGCCTTTTGCTCAGTTACCCAAATTTCATTTATTCACCCACACAGATGAATTTCATAGCACCCTACTGACATTACAGTGTAACATGGTTTCCTTGTATTGACTCCGTTTCTTATACACGTAACTGACAAAGGACTACATATGACAATTCACAAGCTCCATTTTAAATACAACATGAATTTACAAAATTTAAACTCAGTGTTTGTCCCTTAGTCCCCAGTCGTATTTGGAGTTCCAGAAGTTGCACAGGTACCACGTGGGGAAGTGCTGATTCACCAGACACAGGTGCTCCTACATCTTTCCAATCCTCAGTCTTTCAGTCTCATCCAATCACGTGAGACTTGAGGTTGAGCCTCCTTCCATGGCGGGTAGGGGGGGAGGGGGAGGGGTCACACAGTCAATGGGAGGAAGAGACCAGGAGGTCCTCACAGAGGACACTTACTAGGACTGAAGAACCTGCCCCTCAGACTCCTCTATGATGTGAGGGCTCTGACCAACAAGTGTAGACTTCTTGAGGAAGCTGAGAGCACTTGAGATTCGGAGCTCGGCCATCGCTTGTCCAGTCTCATAAAGACACTTCTGTCCAGCTGCCCTGAAACGTTCATGGTGGGTGTTGGGGACACTGCAAATCTCGACTGGGCTCAGGCAACGTGAGTCGGATGGAGTCTGCAGGTCAAAGGTGGACATCAGGGGACTTCCCTGGCGGTCCATAAGACTCTGTGCCTCCACTTCAGGGTGTGCAGGTTTGATCCCTGGTCGGGGAACTAAGATCCCGCAGGCCACACTGTGTGGCCAGAGGAAAAAAAAAAAAAAGCTGGGCATCAGGGCTGGTGTCTTCTTGGTCACGTGGGGTTGCTTGTCGGGATCCAAGTCCAGGTGTACTAGGGGAAGCTGAAGAGCCTGTCAGCCCCAGACCAGGTCACTGAGAGCGGGGCTGGGAGCTGTAGGATAGGCTGAGTCTTGCTTTTTTGTGGGGAATTCTGGCAAGTCTGGAGGGGATCTGGGAAGACCTCTCAAATCATGCCTCGATGCTACATTCAGAGTTCTGGCCACATTGTTGTGTGGCAGGTTGTGGGCTGGGCTTCGAATCCCCATCAGGACAGTTGACTTGTGCCTGGAGGTCACAGGCACAACCCAGGGCAAGTGTCTTCCCATTGGACTGCAGAACATCACAGGAGACACCGTCAGGCCTGCTGGCTGTCAACTTGGCCATGAGAGGTGCATCCCGGCAGAAGCTCTTTAGAGCTTGGTGGGCGAGGCACTGGAATCCACCTCATGTCTTGGGTCCACAAGCACTCAGTTCAGGGGCTTTCTTGAGAGACTGTGTAGGGCAGAATCATCTCCTATTAGGGTTCTTGACTGGTGGCTGACCTGTGAGAACGGGGCCCAGGACAGATCTCCTCCTGGACGTTTGGACAGGCATTGGCTGGGTGGGATGCTGTGGGAGAAGGAAACTCATTTAGACACTTCAGGAGTCAGAATTATCAAACTGCATGCAATCCAGGACTGACAGTTTCAACCATATCATAATAGAAAACAGGAAAATCATAAGCAACTTAGGACAAAGGGAAACTGGCAGACTAATAGGCAGAAAATAACAAATATACGCTAGGATTCTCTTCTGTATCAGGAGGAAGAGGAACAACCAATAGAAATAGACAACACATGCAAAATTAAATTTCACAAAGACACACAAATGGTCGTTACACATTTGCAGAGATACCCACCTCAGAGGTGGTCAAGGGAAAAAATTACAATACCAGTCTGAGTTTTTTGCCTATCAGATATGGTATGAAAACTTTCCTCATATTGCCTGTTGTTGAGGTCAAGGGTAAAAACATTTTCCTATGCAGTGTGGAGAATGTCAACAGCAACTATCCTTCTGAGGGCAACTGGGAATATTTACAAGTTAAATGATCCCTTGTCTTGACATGAAGTCAGAGAAGGCAGCTGATAAAACACTTCACACACACACACACAAAAAAACACTTCACACGTGAGCTGAAAGGCTTCCACTAGCATTTGCTGGCCTACTTGCACAAAATAGGAAAAAAATTCAAATAAAAAAAATTGAAAAAAAAATAAAATGGGACCAGAATTTTGGATTACCTAACCCATGGAGAAAAAAAAAAAAGAATATGTAAAACACAGAAAAAAATTAGAATACAAAAAATACAGGGAGAAAAAAAAACCAAAACAGGACTCCTAGCATCCAGCCTGGGTTTAACATAATCCTGCACACATGAGGGGCATAGGAGTGAAGCAAAATGGGGATGGAGGGGAGAAACAGCAGGGGAGCAGGGGCAAGACTCACCCTCACAAAGGCACACGATTCCACGGATTCCTTCCAGGGTCTCTTCCTCTTCTCTTGGCGTCTCCCGGGACACGTCTGTGGTAGAGGATTTCTCTGCCGTTCCTCTTGCCTGCAGAACAGTTCATGTTAAGTGTCTGGATGCCCTCACCTTTCTGTCCTCACCAGTGACTGGGAACCAAGAACACTCTGGGAACCCAGTCCTAGCCCTTGTTTGGGGGTGAAGGAGGCGTCCAAGACCCTGTGACCTTTGCAAAGGCAGGTCCTTCCATGACTTCAGAGACAGCCCTCACTTCCAGGAAGCACCTCCTTCCCTACTGTGGTTTCATCATTGAATACTTTCAGGTGGTTCTCTGCCTGCCATGTGCATCATTTCAAGGGAGTTTCTGGCCCTTCGCCCTTCATGATTCTCAGGACTAGAATGAGCTCTGAGTGTGCAGCCCTGGAAGGCACAAAGCTCTCGAATGCTGCCCTTGAGTTTCCTTGTCTGCACCTGAGATATCTATATAGAAAGAGTAGAAGGGCAAGACAATCTCCCTGGGTACCACTGTCCCCCAAACCATTCTGACCCTGTGGTTCCTCACCTCAGTTCTGGTTCCTTCTCTCTGGCAGCCGTGTTGACGGACCCTGGAGTCTGGAGGTCCTGGGGGTTCTTGGGTTTCAGATTCTCCTTCTTATTGGAGCCCGAAGGCTGGGGAGCAAGGGCCCCACCCCAGGACTTCATGGGGCACCACTTGCTGATGGCCAAGTGTCCAAAGGCTCCACAGTTCCTGCATTTCACCTGGGGGTGGAGGAGGAGGGTGGGGTCAACAGAAATCACAGGCAACTTTCTTTTTTTAAAAAATTAATTAATTTTGGGGGCTTCCCTGGTGGCACAGTGGTTGAGAGTCTGCCTGCCAATGCAGGGGACACGGGTTCGAGCCCTGGTCTGGGAAGATCCCACATGCCGCGGAGCAACTGGGCCCGTGAACCACAGTTGCTGAGCCTGCGCGTCTGGAGCCTGTGCTCCGCAACAAGAGAGGCCGCGATAGTGAGAGGCCCGCGCACCACGATGAAGAGTGGCCCCCGCTTGCCGCAACTGGAGAAAGCCCTCGCACAGAAACGAAGACCCAACACAGCCATAAATAAATAAATAATTTTTTTTAAAATTAATTAATTTGTTTATTTTATAGTTGTTTATTTTTTAGGCCATGCTGTGGGGCATGTGGGATCTTAGTTCCCCGACCAGAGATCGAACCCGCACCCCCTGCGTTGGAAGCGTGGAGTCTTAACCACTGGACCGCCAGGGAAGTCCCTGTAGGCAACTTTCAAAGGTTAACACAGTTGACTTTTCAATGACGTGGGTTGGAACTGGGCAGGTCCACTTACACTCAGATATTTTTCATAAATCTGGACTATAGTACTACATCATCCAGAGTTGGTTGAATCCTCGGATGGGCAACCTCAGGTACAAAGGACCAGAGGGCTGGCTATAAAGTTATACATGGATTTTCCACTGACTAGGGTTTGCTGCCCCTAACCCCTTTGTTGTTTCAGTCACCTGCATAAGGACAGATTTTTGAAGTTGGATATCGGTTTGGGATAGAGGACATGGACTAGAATTGCCAGAACATTCGAGATACTGTGGTGCTGCCCATGGAGCGTGTTAGAGAGAGATCAAGGAGAAAAGAACTTAGTGTCTAAAGGTGAGGAAAATGAACCTGATTTGTGCACTGGACAAACACCAAGCTTGACATGACACTGAACAGGGAATAAGGTAGCTCCTCAGAGGAGCCGATGGGCCAATCACCCAGCTGAGGATACTACAAACCAGGCCAGCTAGACTTGGATAAGAACATCTGAGTCATAAGACACAGACGTTCCCGAGTTCCCTGGTGGACCTGTGGTTAGGGTTCGGCACTTTCACTGCCATGGGCGGGGGTTCGATTCCCTGGTCGGGGAATGAAGATCCCGCAAGCGTGTCCATGGTAAAAACCACTCTCTGGGCTTCCCTGGTGGCACAGTGGTTAAGAATCTGCCTGCCAATGCAGGGGACACGGGTTTGAGCCCTGGTCCAGGAAGATCCCACATGCCGAGGAGCAACTAAGCCCGTGCACCACAACTACTGAGCCTGTACTCTAGAGCCTGCGAGCCACATGCCACAACTAATGAAGCCCACGTGCCTAGAACCCATGCACCGCAACAAGAGAAGCCCACGCACCACAACGAAGAGTAGCCCTGCTCGCCGCAACTAGAGAAAATCCCACGCATAGCAACGAAGACCCAACACAGCCAAAAATAAAAAATAAATAAAATAAAATAAATTAATTTTTTTTAAAGTTAATTTAAAAAAAAAACACTCTCTGGGATCCATGCAGACACCATGGTTCTTGAAATATCCAAGCTTCCACTTACCTTGGTACCCTTCTCTCCTGAGAAGGGAGTCTTCTGCCCCACTGGTTCCCTCTGTAGTGGCTTCACATTCTGGGCCGTAGGGGGTCTTTGGGGTGGATTGTGAATGTTGTGACCTTTTATCTGCCTCATGTCCTTGGGCTTCTGGTCATTCTTCCTTGGGAATTGACTGTTCAGTTTTCTAGTCACAAGAAAAAGATAAAAAATAGTATGTAGACACAGAGACAGAAGCCCATCATACCCCTACTTCTGAATGAATGAGGGGGCTCACTGACCACTAAGTCGTTCCCACTATGAGTTGGTCTTTCCTCAGGAAGTGATGTCCCATTCTGTGAAATTTGTGACCTTTTTCCATCATTACTAACTCCCAGAGCGGGACACTGCCTGTGATAAGACCCCTAGATGAACAAACAGTGAAATTAGATTTGCAACCTCGAATGCCTGGCTTCGGCGAGTTGGCTGTGCTCAGGGCTGCTCATAATGTTTCTCCCTGAGAATTTCCATGTAAACTTGGGCCTGTGTTTTGGGTTTTTAGCCAGGCACACCCTCCCAACATTTAAGCATCTATCAATATTTATTAAAGCCAATGCACAGGCAGACAACAACTATGGATTTTTTTTCCCACATATTTTCAGGAAACTCACAATTTTCACAGAACAGCTTCTTCCTGAGAAAACCTGTCAGTTCTTCTGACAAAGCTTGGCAAAGATTTGATAGTAAGTTAATGAACACCTGTGAAATTTCAGACATGACCCCTTAACCATATGCCTGTGTTCAACAGAGGCTTGCACAAAGCCACAGAGGAACAAGCAATCTGAGGATGCTTGTGCAAGCTCACATATATGTGCAAATTCACACCAGGCAACTCACAAATAAAAGCCTGTGTTATGCTGAGGGATACACAGGTCAAAATTCTATTCGGGCAGAAATCTACAACGCACACCTGTGCCCTGTTGGAAACCCTCCAGGCTCTAACCCATCACTGCCTGACATTTGACCTACCTCTCCTCTTGGACTCCAGGTCTTTGTGAAGCTCTGTGAGGCTGGACCACTGAAGGCCGACATTTCTTAATCGGGACACAGCGGGCACTTGGATCCTCTCCCGGCAACAGAGGAAACCGTAGCAGAACCTCCACAGCGGCATCAACTACCCATTTCTCTGTCATCAAGTCGATCTGATGGAGAATCAAGACACAATCAGAGTTCTGAACACAGGAAGAAGCCTTGGGATGACAGAAGATTAAAACTCCCAGTTTCTTGAGTTCTTTAATGTAATGCTAATTGGAGTGGAAAAGTTCTTTCCTCCAATCCCACAATGAGTTTGCTTGTGACCTCCAAGGGGCAGGCAGCAAGGAGTGAAATCAGAGTGTTGAGGGAATGCTGATCATCCCCAGGTGGGAACTGAGGTACCACAGCTGTTGCATATGCTCTGTCCATCTGATCATTGCATGTCCATTTTAATTGGCCAATGCTCACCCACCCATGTTTTTGTTTTGTTTTTCTTTCTTTTTCTTTTTTTTTTTTTGCTGCACTTATAATTACAGTTTTATAATAAAGGATACACATAGGGTGAGGTCTGGGAGGTTTCCAAGCACAGCTTCCATGTCCTTGACACACAGAATCAGGACACGTCCCTCTCCTAGCACATCAATGTGTTCACCAGCCAGGAAGCTCACACAAACATCAGTATCCAGAATTTTCAGTTTCATTGATTGACTTATTGGCCATGTGGTTGAACTAAATCTCCAACCACCCTTTGCTTTGTGCACCCATGTTGTTAATCACTGAATTTCACCCCTGGGCACAGGAGAACCTGACTGAGCACTGATACCAGACCAGGAGGCCACCTCATTCCTCTACATCTCACTTGCCCAACCTAACATCTCCCACACTTACATCTCTTTTTGGAATCCCAACCTTCTTTAAGAATGCTTTGCCCTGTTCCATTGAAAATTTGCTGGGGTCCATCGCTGCCAGTACTACCCCAGGGATTCTTTTTCTCTGTGGAGAGTAGAAAAGGAAACCATTGAATTTTGTACATCCCTGGAACCTCCCACATACAGGATGCAGTCAAGTCCCATCCCTCTTCTCTGCCCACCATCTCCACTACCACCCTTTATTCAAAGTACATGTACATATTCTTCTACTAGGAACAGAGTACCAATTAATGAAAAATAAGTTGATACAATTTACAATAACCAAGACTTGGAAACAACCTAAATGTCTGTCAACTGATGAAAGGATAAAGAAGATGTGGTATATATATATATATATATATATATATATATATATATATATATAATGGAATACTACTCAGCCATAAAAAAGAATAAAATAATGCCATTTGCAGCAACATGGATGGGCCTAGAGATGATCATACTAAGTGAAGTAAGGTCAGAAAGAGAAAGATAAATACCTTATGATATCACTTATATGTGGAATCTAAAATATGACATAAATGAACTTATCTATGAAACAGAAACAGACTCACAGAAATAGAGAACAGATTTGTGGTGGCCAAGGGGGAGGTAGGGTGGGGGAGGGATGGATTGGGAGTTTGGGATTAGCAGATGCAAACTATTATATAAAGAATGGATAAACAACAAGGCCCTACTATATACTAAAGGGAACTATATTCAATATCCCATAATAAATCATAATGGAAAGGAATATGAAAAAGAATATATACAAACTGAATCACTTTGCTGTATACCAGAAACTAACGCATTGTAAATCACTATACTTCAATAAAATAATTTTTAAAAAATAAGGTGATAGGGCTTCCCTGGTGGCGCAGTGGTTGAGAATCTGCCTGCCAATGCAGGGGACACGGGTTCGAGCCCTGGTCTGGGAAGATCCCACATGCCGCGGAGCAACTGGGCCCGTGAGGCACAACTACTGAGCCTGCGCGTCTGGAGCCTGTGCTCCGCAACAAGAGAGGCCGCGATAGTGAGAGGCCCGCGCACCGCGATGAAGAGTGGCCCCCGCTTGCCACAGCTAGAGAAAGCCCTCGCGCAGAAACGAAGACCCAACACGGCCAAAAATAAATAAATAAATTAATTAATTAATTAAAAAAAAATAAGGTGATAAATTTTTTTAAAGTTTCTCCACTATATCCATGAAAATTCAATTAACAGTCAAGCTAGGAAGAAAAAAAGAGTACTTTATTTGAACCAAACTGAGGATGATAAGCCAGGAGACAGACTCTCAGAAACTCTGAGAACTGTTCCTCTGGTCAGGAGTTAGAGATGCAGTTTTATACTTCTCAAGACAATGAATGATGTATCATATGGGCAGGTTAACATTATACCTAAATGTCATCAGAGATATTTTGGTTAGGTATGCACGGACAGAGTGAACTTTTAGGTCAATAACATCCCATGTACAGGATGAAAAAGAAATAGTAATTTTAAAAATTACAATATTAATCTTAAAAATTACATACTAAATTATATTAAGAAAAAGAAAAGACAATTTTGCCATAGAAACAGGAAAGAAAGGGTCAGGACATGCTATAGCAGATCTTGGGGCTGACTTATTTGCAGGTCTAGAATAAAGTACGCTTTCCTCTTCAAATTTAAATGACCAAAATCAAGTAGCGAGGAAGCATTTCCCAACCATAAAATAAGGTAGAATAACTCTTGCTTCCACATTGCACTAGGAGTTTCATACCTGAGGTGCTGCTCTGTTTTGTGTACAGGCTTAGGGTCAGGGTCCTGAATTTCAGCCAGCTCCAAACAAGTTCTCATGAATACACTAGGATGAAAGATAGATTAACAAATCGCTTAGAGTTTTATAAAGCCCTTGCTCAAAGGGTTCCATAACTGTTAATCCACCACCACACACAAATCAGGTGCTTGGTGACCATTCTTTGAAAAGTTTGACATTCATTGAAAAATTAACATTTTGGAAGTATTTTGTGAATCAGTCACCGTGCTAAGAAATTCTATTAAACAATGAACGAATCCTTACCTCAGCGTCTGAAATGGCCCTCTGTTGATTGTTCCCACTCTCCTAGTTCACTGACGATAAACAGTAATGAAAAGTAAAGTGTGCTTTTGCTGTCTGTCCAGAACCGCCCAGATATGTGGACACTGGACAAAACCACCGGAGAGAGAGTGGTTACCAGGATGCTTGGAGAAGAGACCACTGACCAGAATTCCTTCTTCTGCTGGGCTTTATACTGTCTTAGGACCCCCTGGACTTTCCTTCCCAATAACCTCATCATCCTAACCTAATCACATGCTAACCAATCACCACCCACAATCCACTGATGGGATGCAATGTTCTACTGGGTGTTTACCGTTCCTTCACACTCTCACTTTCTCTCAAATTTGTGCATCAGAAACAATACGCTGTATTTTGGTCTTTGCCATTTTCTATGATTTTAAAACTACATACGTATAACTATGTAATTTTAACAATATATACTATGTCTACAATATTTATGCATATGTTGCCTGCGGGAGAGGCTGTGCATGAGTGGGGATAGTGTGTATATGGGAAATCTCTGGACTTTCTGCTCCTTATTGCTGTGAGCTAAAAACAGCTCTGAAAAATAAAGCCTATTTTTAAAAACATATATCAACATGCTGGCTTATTCTTTTTGCATCTTGCCAATGAGAACTCAGTTTTCCCAGTGGCACTAACTAGCTCAGTGACAACCCAGGACTTTGGAGACCCTGACCTCCTGGACACCAATGAAAACCGAGGTTAAGAACAGCATGGCTCAGCCAAGATACAGTGGCAACCTAGGTGTCCCTCAAAGGATGAATGGATAGAGAAAATGGTGTACGTACATCAATGGAACATTATTCGACCATAAAAAGGGAAAGAATGTTGCCTTTGGTGACAACATGGATGGACATTGAGGGCATTATGCTAAGTGAAAGAAAGCAGACAGAGAAAGACAAATATAGTGTGATCTCACTCATATGTGGAATCTAGAAAAGAGAATCAAACTCATAGATACAGAGGACAGATTGGTGGTCGCAGGGATCGGGGCACCAAAAGATGCAAACTTCCAGTTATGAAATAAATGTCACAGAGATATATGTACAACATGGTGACTATAGCTAAAATATTAACTGTGTATTTGCAAGTTGCTGAGAGTAGATATTGGTTAAATTGGTTAAGTCCTCATCACACACACACAAAATTTGTAACTATGTATGGTGACAGACGTTCTGCCTGTGCCCCCAGGACCGGGTCTCTGATGCTTCATGGGGTTGGGATACTTCCCCTCTGAGGATGGCAGGGGCATCTCTGAAAGCAGTCAGGGGAGCAGAGCTCAGCTGAACCCAAAGGAGTAGGACAGCAAACCCACAAAGCCTGGTCTTCAATGACAGGCCCCCAGGCTGGTGGGAGAGAGGTGTTGGGACAGGAGATTTCTCACTAGCACACCTCTCGGAGTTTCCAAAAAGAAGAAGCCCTGAGGCCAAATGCCCAGTCACATTCTTCTCAGGGAGCTCTGCATTGCACTAAGAGCCACTGTGTATTTGGTGTGTATGTGTTTGCCAGCATGTGTTTTGTTATATTTGTGTGTGTGTATCTGTGTGTGTCTCTGTATAGGCTCAATGCATGTGTGGTAGAGGGTGTCCACCGTTATGGCTCTCACCCCATACTTGCAAACTGAGAGGCACTGGATAATGGACCTGGATAAAACGCAGATTTGTTTGTAGGAAAAAAAACCCAAAGGATTAATTTGAACTCCATTTTTTTATGTTCCTTAACAAATCACAAAAGCAACCAGTGTTCATTTCTGAAAATTCAACAGAAAGTAAGTGTAGAAGATTGCAGGAACCATCCAGCACTCTTGAATTGAGTAAGTAGCATTTGTTTGTCTTGTAGATAAAGGAATGGCATATCTGACCACCTGATCCACATTGTCTATAATTCCAGTTTAATTGTCGTTGAACTCTTGGTATCATACTCCCCCTTTTTCTTTTTCTTTTTTTTTAAATTTATTTATTTATTTTTGGCTGTGTTGGGTCTTCGTTTCTGTGCGAGGGCTTTCTCCAGTTGCGGCGAGTGGGGGCCACTCTTCATCGCGGTGCGCGGGCCTCTCACTGTCGCGGCCTCTCCTGTTGCGGAGCACAGGCTCCAGATGCGCAGGCTCAGTAGCTGTGGCTCACGGGTTTAGTTGTTCCGCGGCATGTGGGATCTTCCCAGACCAGGGCTCGAACCCGCGTGCCCTGCATTAGCAGGCAGATTCTCAAACACTGCGCCACCAGGGAAGCCCTCCCCCTTTTTCTTGTATCTCTTTGAAAATCCTTCTCAGGTACTTTTGTTTCATTCCTTTGCTCCTAATTTAATGGTATTTCAGCTCAGTGGTCTGATAATTAGGAAGAACTCACTTTGGGGTGGAAGAACGTGTCATCAAAGCAGAACATCCACTGAGACCCACCTCCAGGAATAGAAAATGGCCTTTACCAAACATTTCAAGATCCCTTCACAAATACTATCTAGAGACTTGTAATTGGCTTTGGTAATTAACAACTTCTGGGGAAAAAAGTTTTTCATAAATGTTCTCAACTCCCCAAGCCTGCAGGGTCATTGCCACTACAGGTGAAATGGTAACTGCAATTCTAAGGGGAGGTGAGGTCACTGAATCACAAACCCATATCTCAGGGTCTAGCTCCCTCCTTCTCACATGGTCATGATCATACACCGAGCATGCAGACGTGGGATGAATCTGGGAGAATATTTGCTATTTCAATCTGAGAGGCAAAGTCTATATGGTATGGATGCCTATCAGGAGTAAATGTGGGTAAGTGATCACATAAAAAGAAGGGATTACTCCAGCTTTGAAGTTGATCCAGTACCAAAGCCTCACAGGAGGAGGAATAATTCTGAAGCTTGAGCTGAGTTAATAAAGAGAGATGGGGTCCTAGACCCGCCACCAATTCCTGATGCCTCCTAAAGTGACTTAGTGTAATTCTCAATGACAGTGATTGTTATTGTTTAATCCAAGTGAAGTGAAACCTGATTTTTAATTTAACCAATGATGATAGTTCAGAAATACAGTAGTCACGTTACCTTACAGGAATCATAGAATGCATTTCCAGGGTTACTAGAGGTAAGCCATTAACATCTCCATGATTAACAAAAGCTACAATAAATCTACAGGAATCATCTAATCCTGCAGAGAAACAGTGTATACAAATGACAATTGCTGGAATAGAAATATTTTCTCTACCTCTGGGTGTATGAAATTCCTTAAGGAGATATTAACTGAAAACATCCATTGCTGGTTAACTTTGGTAAGAGCGTTTTCTGTCTCCAAATTAGGGAAGGAATGTTTTTTTACGGTAATTTCAAAAATGGGTTTCAGATAGCAGATATCAGGCACAAAAGTATCTAGTGACCTATTCTTTGATTTTAAAATACTCTTATATCAGTTTCAATCAATGTATCTAATTTTATTAAAATACTTAAAATTTTATTCATAATTAGTATTGACCTATACAATAAATATTTAAAGGTAAACGGAAACTTGTTACAAAAAACATTTTAAAATACCATCAAATCTAAAATGAAATGAAAAAAGTATGAAAACAGGTAAATATACACCTGTATTTTATTTAAGAACATAACTAACTAGCTTTGTTAAATAGCATCGTGTTTAAATGCACTGGCGTTTTACCAACCTAGCAAGGTTCTAATTTCTTTTTTCCTGTTCATAAAAAGGCTTTAAATTTGGACAAATCATGAATTTATCTGCCTCAGTGTTCCTTATCTTTTCTTTGAAAGTACTAGTGCCAACTGCGTCACGAATTATGAAGAATACAGGGTGTACGACATACTTGGCTTTTATACAGTGATCCATGTGCTGCAAAGCTCTTTCAGTGTTATATATTCAACTTTCAGACGCCTGTTTAAGAGGAAAAATATATAAATAATTACTTATAAGTGGGAACAAATTTAAGTGAAGAATATTGAAATTTCAGTTACATGCTATAGAGTTCTGCCTCATGTTCCAATGCAGGAATCTCTGGCTCAGAAGAAAAATATTATTCTTTGGGATTTGACAGATGGCCACCACGAATTTGGCAATAGGATTGATCTTTGTATTACAGACTACAGTTGGAATTCTGGGGAATTTCTGTCTTGTTTACCATTTTCTCTTCCTTTACATCACAAAGTGCAGGTTTAGGTCCACAGATTTGATTCTCAAGCACATGACTGTACCAATCTCTTGGTTATTTTCTCCAAAGGAATCCCTGAAACATCAGCAACTCTGGGGTTGAAACTTTTTTTCAATGATTTTGGATGCAAACTTGTTTTCTATATTCACAGAGTGAGCAGGGATGTGTCCATTTGTACCACTTGCATCTTGAGTGTCTTCCAAGCCATCTTGATGAGTCCCAGAGACTCTAGGTGGGCAGAGCTTAAGGTAAAAGCTCTCAGGTTCATAGGCACCTTCAACACCCTCTGCTGGATCTTGAACGTGATGTTAAATATTTTGGTTCCTTTTCATATGACTGACAAAAGGAACAACAGGAACATCATAAGGAAAAACGATCATGGCTACTGTTGTGCAGTATATCAGGACAAAATTACAGAGTCATTCTATCTGTTGTTGGTATTATTCCATGATAGTTTCTGTTTGGTGCTGATGGTCTAGTTCAGTGGTTCCATGGTTTTCCTTCTGCATAGGCACAAGCAGAGGGTCCAATACATCCATAGGAACAATCCATCCCTCAGAGCTTCTCCTGAGACCACAGCTATCCAAACAAAGCATCCTTGTCCTGGTGTGCTTCTTTGTTTCTTTGTGGACTCTCTCCTCTATCTTTCACATTTGTTTGGCAGTTTTTAACAATCCAGTTTGTGGATGAAAAATACTTCTACACTCATCACTGCATGTTTCCCAACTATAAGCCCCTATATTCTCATGATCCTTGGCTCCAGAGTGTGTAGGTTCTGCTTTGCTTGCTGTGGAATTATAAATCCCCTAAACGTATCATAAATATGTAAATCATATGCATATTCAGAAAGCCTGGTTGTTTATTCATTAATCTTCTTGGTTGTATAGGTACATTTATGAAATAGTCACATTACAACAACACATTTACCAAGTTTGGTAAACCGTACAAACTGAGCTTCTATTTCTTAAAAACAGTGCCATCAATAGCAATTTAATTGAAATGTGATATATTTATCAAGTTAACATATATGTATTTGAAACTTCATTTATGTATGCATGTATAAATACATATGTGTCAGTGTATTTATGTTCTATGTGCATATACATAAAATATAGGTTGTCATTATTTTTTCATCAATCAATAACATTGAAAAATTATAAACTAAAAAATAAGATATAATACTAATTATTGTAATTGCAAGTGGCTTTAATCTTTAAGTCTAGTCAATCTGAAATATATATATGCATTTATATTTAGATGATATATATGTTTATGTTTTATATATACACATATGAATATATATATCCACCTTCCAGAGCTATTTACTCAATTTTTTAACTTTACATAGAATATGCTTTTCAGTTTTCTATGTAAAACCTTATATTTTAGGTGTATGTCTTGGGATAATATCCAACTGAATATACCAAAAAATATTTGAGTTTAGTAGGGGAAGTCTTCAAGGCAAATTTAAAACTGGATATATTTGCGAATAGACTCTTCAACTTCTTGGATGATCTTCATTACACCCATTCTATTTTCTTTTTCTTTCTCATGCTTCCCACCCTGAGGCTGCTAAAGCAGATAAATTTGGGGACAACTGACAAAGATGCAGAAGGTAAGATTTCTTGCCATGTCAGCCTCCCAGATATCTGCCCACAAGTTCTGGTGGAAGAGAAAATGATGAGTCCCTTTCCTCTCTCTAAATTTAGATCAACAAGAGACAATATTTGCGTAGCTAGTTCCTTAGGACATAGTGACTCTGGTTTTGGTAAAGGAGTACTCTCATTTTTTTTTTTTAACTTAAATTTATTTATTTATTTATTTATTTTTGGCTGTGTTGGGTCTTCGTTTCTGTGCGAGGGCTTTCTCTAGTTGCGGCAAGTGGGGGCTACTCTTCATCGCAGTGCGCAAGCCTCTCACTATCACGGCCTCTCTTGTTGTGGAGTACAGGCTCCAGACGCGCAGGCTCAGTAGTTGTGGCTCACGGGCCCAGTTGCTCCGCGGCATGTGGGATCTTCCCAGACCAGGGCTCGAACCCATGTCCCCTGCATTGGCAGGCAGATTCTCAACCACTGCGCCACCAGGGAAGCCCTCTCATTTTTTTTTTTATTGGTATTTTCCTCCCAGAGATGGTCACTGTTTTTCTTTGTCTCTTTTCTCTACGTTCACACGAATCACCTCATTGTTAATAGTTTTACTTAATACAGATGTTAATAAATAGATAAGTATATGATCTGAAATTAGTAACAATTTAGTTTCTACTCTACATTATTTTATCTTTCAGTACTGTTTCATGTCTCATAGTTTAGGGCATGGCATGAGACTGTTCCATAATGCATGTAGGGAATTCCCTTGTGGTCCAGTGGTTAAGATTCTGTGCTTTCACTGCAGGGGACGGGTTCGATCCCTAGTTGTGGAACTAAGATCCCACATGCGTCATGGTGTGACCTAATAATAATAATAATGATAGTAATTCATGTAATATTTTCCTTTATGCTTTTGTTTGTAGCACAAAGCAAATGAGTCTTTCTGTTCCCATCCTAATATTGAGCCATGCACACTTGCATCCATTAATCCAAATTGGGATGGGGTAGATTTCTGCAGTATTATACATATATCTTTTCAATTAGTGTTTTTATTTTCTTCAGAAAAATTCCCAGAAATGGAATTGCTGGATCATATGGTAGTCCTATTTTTTAATAGTTTGAGGAACTGCATACTGTTTTCCATAGTGGCTGTACCAATTTACATTCCTACCAACAGTGCATGAGGACTCCTTTTTCTCCACATCTTCACCAACACTTGTTATTTGTTGTCTTTTCGATAACAGCCATTTTCACAGGTGCAAGGTGATATCTCATTGTGATTGCGACTTGCATTTCCTGGATGATGTGGAATCTAAAACACAAAACAAATGACTGTATAAAATAAAACAGACTCACAGGTACAGGTATAGAAAACAAACTAGTGGATACCACTGCAGAAAGGGAAGTGGGGAGGGGCAAAATAGGGGAATGGGATTAAGAGACACAAACTACTACCTATAAAATAGATAAGCAACAAGGATGGTATTGCACAGCACAGGGAAATGTAACCATTATTTTGTAATAATCTATACAAATATTGAAATACTATGCTGTATACTTGAGACCAATAGAATATTGTAAATCGACAATACTTCAATTAAAAATTTTTTCTAACGCTGATAATAACCCAACTGTCCTTATCAGGTCAGATTGTGGATGCTCAGAAAACTCCATGGGAAACAATGAGGCTTCCAGAATAGATGAGGAAACATGAGGGGAAGTTTCCCTATCCAGCTAGACTTTCTGTTGTTTCAGGATGCCCTGTTCAAGCACCAGTGCTAACTTAACCAATTCAATATGTATGGCTGTGAGTATAACTCTATACTGTTAGTCCCCAAACAATAATGAAAACTCTCCATGATGGATTCTCGGTGCCCAGAAGACTAGTTACCTGCTCATAAATCTTAACTTAGGAAAGTTCATCCTGTTTCCAAGCACCTACCCCAATACCCTAGGTTAACTATAAAATTCTGGAATGGGCCCTGGGTGGTGCGGAACACAGCTGTGAAAACTTCCGGATCTTATCATTGTCAGCCTGATCTAGATCCCACCCTGTGAGTAAGTTACACTATCATAGATGGATCCATTGATTAGATAAAGGTCCTTGCCTCCTTTCTCGGTCTCAAGATGCCTTCTCAAAGCCATACTTAGAAAATATACATGCACCCCAATGTTCATTGCAGCACTATTTACAATAGCTAAGACATGGAAGCAACCTAAATGTCCATCAATAGAGGAATGGATAAAGAATATGTGGTATGTATATATACAATGGAATATTACTCAGCCATAAAAGAGAATGAAATAATGCTATTTTCAGCAACATGGATGGACCTAGAGACTATATATTAAGTGAAGTAAGTCAGACAGAGAAAGACAAATGTCATATGATATCACCTATATGTGGAGTCTAAAAAATGATACAAGTGTACTTATTTACAAAAGAGAAACAGACTCACAGGCTTAGAAAACAAACTTATGGTTACCAAAGGGAAAATGTTGGGGGCGGGGGTTGGTATAAATCAGGAGCTTGGAATGAACATACACACACTACTATATACAGATAGATAACCAACAAGGACCTACTGTATAGCACAGGGAACTCTACTCAATATTCTGTGATAACCTATATGGGAAAAGAATATGAAAAAGAATGAATATATATATATAAAATAAAAATTTAAAAAAAAAACATCATCATGAACTCAAGAATTAAAAAAAAAAAAAAAGATGCCTTATCAGTTCATTGGACATTTTTGTTCCCTTCACCATCAAACACAATGAAATCACATGAGATTGAATCATGGGGGTCCATGGGAATTGATCTGGCCGGTCTCTCACCCACAAGACCTTAAGAGATATTTATTTCCTGGTTACTTTTCTTCTGCATTTTGATTTGATCACATATGTGTGTATCTGATACAATCAACTATAATTTGATATTTCTCATTCCCAAAATTTTAAGAAATTCTAACATATATGTACATACTTTGAACACCATATATTATTTTCTGCAAATGTAAAATATTTATACACATGTCCTTATACTGTCTAATATTTTACCAGGACTTTTCTCCCAATTGTTTTGGAAAAATGTCCTTTTTACACATGTACCTATAGTTCATTGTGTTTCACCACTGTTTGTAATTTTTGTGTGTCAATGCACTGGACTTTTTGGTTATAATCCCTGATCCTATTGGTGAGCATTTATGTTTTTCCTTCCACTATCAATGCTCCCACGAATACACTTGGGAAATCTCCTTGTTGTTATAAACAGAAAGTGAGAAGCTGAATTGCTGAGTCATCATTTTCACGCATCTTCAGGTTTAGTTTGCATAATCATGTATCTCCTGAAGTGGTTAAGCCCAAAAATCTCACTAACTCCAGAGGAGAATCTCCAGTTCCCCACATCATAGGCACACTGGATAACATCTGAATTTTTATTAGTAGTATGTATGTGAAAACTTGGTGGTGTTTTTATTTGCATTGACTTTATTTATTTATTTATTTATTTATTTTATTTTATTTTTGGCTGTGTTGGGTCTTCGCCCCTGTGCGAGGGCCCTCTCTAGTTGCGGCGAGCGGGGGCCACTCTTCATCGTGCTGCGCGGGCCTCTCACCATCGCGGCCTCTCTTGTAGCGGAGCACGGGCTCCAGACGCGCAGGCTCAGCAGCTGTGGCTCACGGGCCCAATTGCTCCGCGGCACGTGGGATCTTCCCAGACCAGGGCTCAAACCCGTGTCCCCCGCACCGGCAGGTAGACCCTCAACCACTGCGCCACCAGGGAAGCCCCTGCATTGACTTTATTATTAGCAATGCTGTATGTAATGTAACATAGTTTTCATCATATGAGTTTACTAACCTGTGAATTGTTTTGTCAATTGTTTTCCAACTTATTGTGAATAGTTTCCTTTTGTTTTGAATTGGTAGAAATTAAACTTTATATATCTGGATATAATTTCTTTCTGAGTGATGGGAATTATAAGTATGTGCTTCCATTTTGTAACTGCTTTTAATGATATTTTCAGACAAAATGTACCAGTTCTAATGTTATGAGAAGTAATTTTAATGTAGGAACTTTGTTTAAATCCTGGCTAAAAAAAACCCAAAACCAATAAAATGTGTTTGAGTAATTTAGATTTAGAAGAATGTGAATATGAACTGGGTATTAAATGATATTTAAAATTTTTTGAAATAATTTTGTGTTATAAAGCCTGGGAGTCTTTTATTGTCTTTTATATCCTTAAATGATTACCTCCTAGAACTGATTTGATGGCTTCCAACTTATTTATTAGACAAATACATAATTCTACGATTTGCATTCAAGTCTATCATCTCCATGTCCCACCTAACCCCCACCCAAAGGAGAAGTTTGAGATGGATGATCCAAGACTGGAAAAACATTGAACATTTTGAAGTGGTCTTAAGGGTAAGCAGAGATTCACTTTCTCTTCCTGTGTCGGGTTCCCCGGTACAACCACAACCAACAAGGTTCCTAATCTCACACCATCTCAGGCTGGGATAAGTGATAGGATTGTACAATCCAATCAGCCAATAGGAACAAGCCACGCCACACGAGGGTCTAATAAAAGGCAGGCGCATCCCACCTGTGGACACTTCTGACTCTGAACCGCTCTGAGAGAGGACCTCTCGTTTGGGCTTCAAGATGGAATCGGGCACTGAAGACCTACACCCGCACAGCCCCTCCATGCAACACCCCACTGACCAGCCTCCAGTCCAGCAGGACTCCATTGAAGAAAAGGGCTCTGATGCGGAGGAGAAACTCTCCGAAGAAGAAGACAAAATATTCTCTTCCCAGTTGCAACAGAACTCCATGGAAGAAAGGGGCTCAGATGTGGAGGAGAAACTCTCCGAAGAAAAAGGCAAGACATTCTCTTTCCAGTGAAGAGACAGCCACGACCAAAGGCCAGATAGGGTCCTGGGCTGTTTGTCTGAGGCTGGAAGGAGGGATGGAATCAGGGATACCGAATTTGTGTTTTGTTGGGGTTTTATTTGGAGATCGGTGATGGGAGACGTCCCCCAGCCCTATGGGGGCTTTAAGTATTCTGGCAATGATTCCCTGGAAACATATTGCTCCAGTTCATGTGTCTGAACGCCCTCGGTAGAGAGAACTGCCCACAAATACAGGCTAGGGATCGACTAAGGGCTTCTGTGTCCCTCGAGGGAGGACAGTCATCTCAATCCCTCTTTTTCTCCAGGGTCAGAGCCCGAGACAGATGAGGAGGAGAATTCGAAGGAAAGCGAGACACAAGACAGAAACAGCTGCACTGCTCTGTCAGGTAAGATTTCATTTTTCTGGGGAGGAAGGACAGGGCATATGGAGTAAGTCAGTCTCCCCGGGCAGGGACGTGGGTGAGCTTTGGCAGCCAGGCCTTGCACATCCTGGACTGTAGGATGTGCAGCTGGGACACGAGCTTTGGTTGGGATCCTGGCTCCTTGTGTGTCCGGGATAGGCTAGGTTTCCAGCGTGCCGGGTGCAGGCAGTCACTCAAACTCTCACTTGATTCACAGATTCAGAACGCGGTTCCAGTCCGGAGATCTCCTGGAAGAGGAAGCTCAATTCCAGGGTCAGCACCTGCGAGACAACAGGTAGGATCTTGCTTTTGGGTCCCGAGGTGTACAGAGAGGAAAGCAGGGAACCTATCCAGTGCGTGGGCACAAAGGGCGGTGTCCAATGGCTGAAGCCGTTTGGAGACTCTGGGATCCAGGGAGCATTGAAGGGCCCAAGATGGGCATAGCATCACCTCATTCTAGAGCTGAGGGGGCGGGGCAGGAGCAGGAGAGAGGTGGGGTTTACGGAAGGAACATTGTGAGATCCTGGGAATGGGGGTCCGTGAGAATCGATGGGGCAGGTCTCTCACCTACATGCTTGCTCCGCAGGGGCCTCTCCAAATGAGCACAGTGCGACTCCGGAAAAGAAGAAACAGAAGGTCCTTGACTCTGGCCACAGCAGGGAGAGTGAAGAAATCCGGGATGCCCGCCCCAGGAGATCCCAGAGGAGGCGCCCTGGGCGCAGCAAGAGGCCCAGATCCAGGTCCCCAGGAGACCAGCCGCCTCCACTTCGGGAAAGCCTCTTGACCTCCCTGCGCTCTATGTCGGAGGCCATTTATCAGAACATAGTTAATGTGCACAACCAGAAGGGCTATTCCCCGCTGCTCTGGGAGCAGCTGACCCAGCTGCGGGGGCCTCTGTGCACCGCGGTGCTGACCACGTACGCCATGGCCAACCAGGCGGCCTATGTCTTCCCTGCTGAGGGCTGGCTCGTCCCAACCCCACTGCCGGCTCCCTGGAGTCCAGCCGGGGATGGAGGAGAAGGTCCGTGCGCCAAGGACAGCCTACCTCTTCCCTAGACAGGCTGTCAGTGGATCAGGCTTGATTTAAACTAAGGGTACCCAAGCCTATTCAGCAGAGACTGCAGTTCTGAAAAAGAGCAAAGCCCTGCAACTGCCCAGATTCTCCAAGGTGACCGGCAGGGCCAGTTTTTCACACAGGGTGTTCCTCCTAAACGCTAGAACCTGGGGTGGTCATAGGAAAGGAGCTTGAAAACTTGAGTCAAAATGGTGAAATCTGGGTTTCCTTGAGGAAGAATATTACAAAGCTTTTAACATTCGTGTTAGACAATTGATGCACCTTAGGACAATCAAGTTGCTGTATTAACCCCCGCAGGCCTCTTGCCTCTCAGGAGCGCTAGCGCTGAGGTGCACATTCTACACTGGCATTATTTTAGAGTGAGGAAAGTCAAGCATTATTTTATAATGAGAACAAATATCACGGTGTAATTCATATGCATTTGCCTACTTTAAAGTGTAGCAAAGTAAACATGTATTCGTATCCTCCCCCTTTTATACGGAAAAGGCTGCAGCTCTTCCCTCCTTCACCTCCAGCCCGTGGAGGACAGATATCCATAAACCTTTAATAACAATCTACCTTGAGAAATGTTTATATTTTTCAGTTTGATGAAATGAAGGTGATGCCACCACATGTTTTTGTTTGCTTTTTATTTACTTTAGATAAACTGGAAGTCAAGATATATGAAATGTTTTTTGACCATGTGTATTTATTCTTCATCCGTTTCTCCTTATGTACCTACTTTTAAATTTTCTCCTACTTCATAGATTTCAGTTTGTTATATTTCCTAGAGGATATTAAATATAATATAGATATAGTCATTGGCTTTATATTAATATATTGTTATATTTAATTCTATATACTCTGATTTGCATTTTACACTGGGATCATGCAGTCTCAGCATATAAATGTATATAATTTTATGTAAGAAAAATAAAATTAAAGTTTTGAGAATCTGTTTTAGCCTTTGCCTTATTATTCCCATGTCACTTAGTGATGAAATAATAATGTCTTCATGTATTGTATACCTGAATACAACCCCATATGGGATTAAAATCCCATATGGAATTTCTTTTATTGTATGTGTGGGTAGGGAAGCAGTGTTCTTTTCACCTCTACTTCATCTCCACCTTGACTTTCCTACACCTACCAGCTCTTATTGTACGTAAGCTTAGCAATTTACCATTCCAGTAAATGGGGCCAATTCAGTGATATTATATTACAAATCAGTTTGCACCCATGACATGGCTTCAAATTATACAAAATAAGTGATTATGTATGTACAAAAATTTGAATTGACAAGTTACACTTGGAAACTGAGGATGCAATTACAAAATGATAAAAGAAAATAAACTACTTAGGAATAAATGTAATAAAAATGTGTGAAGGCCGCCACTGTCTCCCAGGCTGGTGGGTTCGACAACCTGCAGCGGGCTGTTACCTGGGCGTGCCGCCGGGCGCCAGGGGCGACGGGAAATCCAGTTTTCCCTTGAATAAAGGACATCAAACTAGTTATGACATTGTTTTGTCATTTGACATCATTTTACTAAGAAAAAAAACAGATGAAGGAATACATAGAGCAGGTTCTGGTAGGGTTCCTGGCTCAGTAGCTTCTGTTCCCCAGCAGGAAACTCCCTCCAGCTTCTCTGTCCAGAGTTTTTAATCAGGTTTTTATTACCAGGCATGATTGGTTAAATCACCGGCCATGTGATTGAACCCAATCGCCAGCCTCCCTACTCTCTCCAGAAGTTGGGCAGCTGCATGTTTCAATCCTCTGATCACCTGGTTGGTCTTTCTGATGTCCGGGCTCCCATTCCATAGCTTTGTAGGGAACCCCCCATTCAGAGTTGCCTTATTAGTATAATAGCAAAGACACTCCTATCATTCAGGAAATTCCAAGGTGTTTTTTTTTTTTTTCAATTGAAGTATACTTGATTTACAATGTCGTGTTAGTTTCTGGCATACAGCACAGTGATTCAGTTAGTGGAAATTCCAATGGTTTTTGAAGTTTTGCACCGGGAGCCTGGGACAAAGGAGATATGTTTATTCACAACTGATAAATCAGTGACATTAAAAATTCAGAAATATGCCAAAGTGCATAAGAAAAGTTAATAAGCAGCAGAACTACACTGAAGATAACATCATTAGTAGTTGATATTTGGGAAATGGAAATTTCTAGCAAAATGGTCTTACTCTTCACATCCTATAGCATGATGCAAGTCAAAGGAAAGAAAAATCTATACAGTAAAATACAAAAATATGGTTGAATTCCTTCCTAAAGTTTGTTTCTCCAGCTCCTGACTATAACCAACTCCTTGCTCACAGTCTCCAACGGAGTACCTCAGACAATGACAGGTTTGGGGTTGAAATTTTTCCTCACTGATGTTTTTGATGCCTCCAAGTGAATGGGGGACAGAAGTTTAAAGTATGCTCTGGAGGGAAGTGAGTATAAAACTGCACATTCCGCACAGGAACAATTTTGCCTTTCCTGTCACTCCAGTTTCCATCACCTACTCTAAATAAAACTCAGGCTTTCGCTTAATTAAATAAAAAGCTGTAACTGCCTGGGGTCTCAGAAGTTCCGGGATCACGCCCACAACGCCAAGCCCCGCCCCCAAGGTCCCAGCGCTCGTGCCACCCTTGGTGGATCCGCATCTTCAACCGCTCGCTGTTTTCACGTAAACCGTCTCAACGCTCCGCTTCCAATACAAGTGGCCCGCGCATCTCTAATCCTGCACGTAGCCTGGCTCCAAAGGACATCAGACACGTTCAAAGGATTCAAAATAGAAACGCGGAGCCTGTCCGCAAAGAAGAGGAACAGACCAGATTCTTCCAGGGGCGAGTGCGGGGTGAGGGAGGTCAGACCCGGCTCCCGCAGGGAGGTTACACCAGAGACACCGCCTCCCCCCGCCGGAGCGTCCGAGACGCGCCCCTTGACGGCCCCGACCCCGCCCCCGGGCCCGCCCCCGACCCGTAGCCCCCCGACCCGCCCCGGTGCGCACGCGCAGTTCCCTGCAGACCCGGAAGCGAATCCCGTGGCGCGGGCACTCAGGAGAGTTAAGTCTCGGTTTTTCTGGAAACTGCTATGCGGTCTTCGGGCACCGTTCCACCACACCCGGGTTTCCGGGGTCTCCCGGTAAGTTAAAACCCCTGAACGTGCTCGTCGCTCTTGTTCTGAGTCTGCTCTTTCGCCTGTCTTGGCGTCGGCAGAAGATTCGGGTCGGGTCCCAGGAGTCTGGGTCCGGTTCCGGTTAAATCGCTCTGAGGCAGGTACCGGCCCCAACTTTCTGCCTTCGGTCCATATAGACACTGACTTCTTGTAGCGATGTTTTCCTACTCTGACTCCCTTTCTCAAACCTTTGTGCGACTCCCAGCTCTCCTACCCACCCCTACTCCCACCCCACCCTGCGTCGGGTAAAGTCCTCATTCAGGAGGTGGATTTGCGCTCTTCACCTCCCTCCAGGGAGACCAGTGAGGGAATACAGAGGCGGAAATATACACAGCTAGTGAGGCATCAGAAATATTGTGGAGACTGACCACGACCACCACCCCCCGCCTTTGCCCCCCCACCCCGCCCGCTCCAAATCTTACTCCCTTGGTTTGAATTCTCTGCTGGGTTATTTAGGTACATTTGGTAGGGGACCAACGTCCTGTGCCCCACCAAAACTAAGTTCTTAGGTTTTGGGGTTTTTTTTCTTTTTTTTTTACAGTGATGAGAAAAATGAGAAGGGACTCCTGTCATGTTGGTTTCTAGTGTATGAGATACTGTCTGCTGTGTTCTGTATCTTTTTATTTTATGACTAACTGTATGGAAAGTCGTCAGGAAAGCCTTTGTCAGAGGGTGGATTTAAAAAAAAAAAGAAGAAGAAAGAAATATTGTGGGGAAAGAACAACAGGTGTTGGTGCAGAGGTTGCAACAGAGTGAGGCCAAACAGTCTGGGGGAGGAGGAATCGAGAGAGAGGGAAAGAAAATGATGCCTAGAAAAGAGAGGAGGAAACATAGAAATGGTCAAAGGCGAAGGGAGAAGCAGAAGGACACAGAAAGACATACACAGAGAAAAAAGCACATAGTGGTGGAGAAAATGGTGTCCCCAAACCTAGGTGAGTATTGAGTAGATTGGACGTGGGATATTAAGTCCTGAAGTACTAACATGTGGCTCTATAATCTAATTTATGTAAAATTTATTGACTTGTTTTAATTATGCAGAAGAGAGTTGCCAAGCTAGGTGTGTGAGGCGTCTGCATTTTCTAATCATTGCATCAGATGATAATTCCATTTGCAAGCCCTATTCATCTAGAAGGCAGAGACTTAGTCAATTCTAGGTCCTCTTACCTTTCAAGAAATGGGGAAGAATTTCTTTCACCACTTGGTGCTTTTTTAAAATGGCTATTTTTGTTTGTTTTGTTTGTTAAAGATTTTTTTTTATGTGTACCATTTTTAAAGTCTTTATTGAATTTATTACAGTATTGCTTCCGTTTTATGTTTTGGCTTTTTGACCGCGAGGCATGTGGGATGAGATCGAACCTGCATTGCAAGGCAAAGTCTTAACCACTGGACCGCCAGGGAAGTCCCTAAAATGGCTATCATTAACAGTACTGTTGCCCTCTCCCAGTAGAAAATACTGTGGCTCATGCCATCCTTTTCTAAATTTGATGTATCTTCACACTTGTTTTAACTTTAATCTCAGAACCCAGTGGCTATTCTTTAAATTTCCAGATTATTTTCCCTCTAAATTTTATTGTTCAGATTATGAGGGTTTTATGCTTTATATCCTAACTTGGAACTGTTCTTTGATGTCTGATAGGTAACTTTACAGCATTTCACTATGCATGTGGTTAAGGATGTCGATAATCTTTTAACACTCAAATCCTAGTTTAACCAGTTAGTTTAATATTTAACAGCTTTTTTCTTCCCTTAAGAAAAAATGCTAAATTAGTGAGCTCTGAGCTGAAGTCTGCAGCTAAGTAGATGTTCCCCTCTAGTCCTCTTTGGTCCTTTCTGTGCAGACGTTGAAGGATGGGCTGGATTGATGTGGAACTTTGTTCCAACAGAGGCCATGTGTTCATGATGGAGAGATTGCTTAGAGCTCATCTCCACAGGCAACCCTCTTCCATGTTCTCCTGCAGTAATAACTATTTATAATATGGAATTTTTGATTCTGTTTTTTTCTGGAGTAGAGGAATTAAATGTTTGTGTTTGATTAAACTCCTGAAAGAGAAGCTTCTCTCGCTAAGGAATATGAAAGGTAACCTGGAATTAGGACAAACTCTTTCTACTTAAACCTATACAAGCCACCACTTTTACTCAGTTCTGCTCACTCAACTCAGGCTTCTTCAAAGTAACTTGGTTAAATTACTTCCCCTGTGAGTCTCATGCACCACCTAGAACATGGAGAAATTAAAGTAGACCAGGTTTTCTGGGTCTGAGCAAGTGAGATCCCTGAAATGATTTTCAAAATTGGTCTTGTGTTTGCATTTGGCAGTTTTCTGGAATGAGTGCCCAGTTATAATTAGAATTTGAAACGTGCCCCAGTCCTCCAACAAGTATGAAAAACACTTAAGAAAGGGGCAGGGGCATAGGCCCAGAGACAGAGGCATACCTTTCTCTCAGCTTCTCTTTCTCTATCTCTGTATCATGGGGTAGATCTTTTTTTAAGACTTACCATGAACATTTCATAGTGTATGCAAATGTTAAATCACTATGTAGTATCCCCAAAATTAACGTAATATTGTATATCAACTGTATTTCAACAAAATAGGGAAAAAAAGCTAATATGACTTTAGAATATGTTGCTATAAATGCAACATTCGACATCAATAACATAAACGCTGATGGTTGGTCCTCCGTCTCTTCAGTATAATATTATGTTTTGGACTTTGGGCCAAATTTTAGGAAGAACCTTTGACAACGTAGGTTGCCTATATGAGAAAGCAGAAGTGAGCCAAAGGACCTGAGACAACTTTTTGAATAATTGCTTAATTACAATCTTCACATAAACACTGGAGTACTGTAACTGAGTGCAAAAAAACACAGTATTTATTGGTTTATGATGTTTGTCATAAAAAAATACACAGTATGTTTTACTGAAGGCAGAGGTTATGAAGAAGAGATTACACCATGTGTTTGTGGAAACTTGTAGTGTTGGATGTGTTGCTGTGTGTGTCCACGCTAATCAGTATCAACGAGAGTATGAGTGGGCAGGTAATGCGGTCAAATGGAGAACAGTTCCTACTCTGATTACGTTGAGGGGGTAAGAAGGCTACTTGTTGAAGACAGAAAATACCCCATCAATATGGACTCCCCTCGCTCCTTCGGTACCACATCCTCATAGTTAATGCCCTGGCTCCAGGCCCAGCTGGCATAGAACCCACTTTGTAAACAGAGCTCGAGGTTGCACCCGGGGACGTGTTGAGAGCCTCGCCCTTGTACCTTCTGGTATACGGACAAATTTCAGCACTAGTAACCCAACAGGAAAGCAATAAAATGATGTTCATAATAAAATGATATTACTATGCAAGTAATATTGCTGTAAGCACAATGACATCTACCAACTGGTGTATGCTTACTTCTGCTTCTGCAGTTACACCTCTGCTCATTCAGTGTCAAAAACCTATTTCCAGTAAGACGTTGAAACACAGACAGATGTTTCTTTCTTAATAATTATGTTTTCATCGAGTGTTACATGATTAAGGATATCGTCTCGGGAGTTCCCTGGTGGTCCAGTGGCTAAGACTCTGCACTGCCAATGCAGGGGGCCTGGGTTCAATCCCTGGTCAGGGAACTAGATCCCACGTGCCGCAACTAAAGCTTCCGCATGCCGCAACTAAAAAGATCCCACATGCCACAACTAAGACCCGACGCAGCCAAATAAATAAATAAATATAATTTTTAAAAAAGGATATTGTCTTACCACTCAAAACGCCTTGTTTCAAATGGCCTATAAGTAGACCCCACTGAATGATGAGCTGGCTAAGTCTGTTACTATAAGGTAGGCTTTCAAATTATGTTCAGAAGAGATCTCAGGAGATGGTTGCCAGCATGTGGAACCGAATGCAAGCTACGAGAGTGGAAAACATGTTCCCTTTTACACAGAGTTTACATTCTTTTAGGGAAAATAGATATGTGAATATTTTAAAACATACCTTGTTAAATTAAATAATAGAGGCATGCATAAACTGCAGAGGTGAATAATTCTTTCTGGGTGGGATTAAATGGGACCGTTAGGGGAAGAGAAAGAATCAGGAGAAGCAACTCTTACAGCCATTTTATCTTAGTTTATTTTTATTATTCAAGTTGGATTTAAATAGTTTATATTAATTCAACAGCTAATTAAGGAGAAGCAGCATTCCAAAATAAAGTAAGTGTGTTGTCAGGGTGAAGAAGAGAATATTAGCATCCTGTAATGTTGCTTGGATGCAGACCATGACGCAGAGAGTGAAAGAAATGCAGGCAAAGCAGGGATCCTGTCACCAGGGGACTCACGACATAGTCTCTCCTAAGGAGCTTGATTTGACCCTGTTGACACGAAGAGGTCATTGAGAGGCTGAAACAAGGTACTAATAGGTCAGTGTTGCATTTTAAATAGTGAACTCTCATAAGTGTATGGATTATGGATTGAAGGAGGAAGAAATCACAGGCAAGGGAAACACTTGGCAGATCTTTGAAATTATCTGAGTGACACGTGAGGATGGGCGTGGGGGAGAAAGCATCATACGAAAGGAAAGGATGAATTTGAAACCTATTGAGAAGGTAGAGTCTGTGTCATTCGATGATTTATTAGATGTAGGTAAGAGGAAAGGATGGAGTAATTGAAGATGATACATTGTTGCCTGGTAGAATAGATACTGTGCCACTAATTAAGTTGAAGAAGCAAGTATAATTACAGATTTTAGGGTAAATCTTAAGTTTAATTGTGTCATCTCTTGGCATTAAACCCTCTTAGGGTTTCCTGTCGCCTTCAGGACAAAAATCTAAAGTCTTCAGTGTAGCTTCCGCAGGGAGCTCTGGAGCTGGGGTGGCCCCTCGGAGTTGCTGCCACTTGTCGGATGGGACGAGCATCCTATCCTGCATCAGCCAGTCACTGGATGCTGGCTTCCTCGGGAGGAGCCAGGGGCCGGGAGGAGGCACTTGCCTCTGGCTGAGGGCCAAGTGGACAAAGGACGGCGCAGTTGCAGCGCAGCGGGCGTTCCAGCAACAGCAGGGAGGGCTTCCTGAGGAAGCGGGTGACAGGCTCACTGACTGGTCTCCTTCTAGGAGGTTATTTTGTCTGTATCCCTCCTGTTGCCGTGGTCCTTCTCTCCCCCATATTAAGGTTCTCCCTGTGTGTATACTTGTGGCAGGGGAGGGAGGTATGTTGATTCTAAGCATTTAAGAACGTATTTTTGTCACACAGAATAATCCTACCTGAGAAAGAAGCTCAGAGGAAGAGGAAAGAAAGAAGGAATGGCCCTTTCCCAGGTGAAAGTCATATTCTTTGTGGACTGTTCTCTCCTTCCTAAAATGACACGTTTTGGACGTGCTGAACTTCTTGGTCTCTGAAGTTTCCTGTCTAAAATATTTACTCACACACAGGGCCTTCCCTCAGTCTCCTCTCACCTCCCTGCAGATTCCATCTCACTGTGACCCAGTGACGGGGAACTTGGGAAGAGCCCCCTTTCAGGTGGTCATCCTGTGAAAGGTTTTATACTGAGGCGTGGATTGGAGATGGGGAGTAGGCTCTGTGGTGTCAGTGAGGTAGGGCAGTGAGGACGGTTTAGTGCACCCTTCTGGAAGCCCTTTCAGCTCCATATAAACCAGGATGAAAGAGACTACGTATGTAAGTGATGTACTGCTGTGCACAAACACCTGAGGAGGTCTGGGAAGGAAGACTGACATGGGGAAACATGCTTTGTCAGACTTTATAAATGCCTTTGAAGTTAAGTGAATCAGTGTGTTTCTGACTCCAAAATATCAGTACTTTAGAATAAAATGGGAAGTTCCAAAATAGAAATAAGGTGTAGAGAGGGTGTTTTAGTACATAATCCGTTTTAAAAAGTGGAATCAAATTAATTGTCTAACGGGAAAGGCTCTATAAATTATCCACACCACATTCATCTCACAAAGACCCAGGTGTTCCTGTACGGACTCTCATGCAGCAGGTGTTTTAGACTAAAATGATTATAATTTAGCCAAGACATAGGAGCAGAACTTTCTACCATCAGAGAGCCTGGAGCTGCATTCTGATTCTACTAACTGTTGTTCAGGGTTATATTTCTTTAAATTAGACATCTCATGAATGTATATTTGTGGTTCAGCTCCACGTAGTGATGCGGTTTAGAGACTGAGAAGTAAAACATCCGCTTCTCTGTCATGACAGTCTTCCACCATCACTTACTGTCTCCATTAGGTACAACTGTTAGCTCTTAGCCCAAATCTTATAAAAATGCATTTTATATTCTAAAGTGATTTTAGAAAATTTTTTTTGGTAAATGTTTTGTTATGGTATTTTATGCTGCAAATTTTAAAAAAATTTTTATTGGAGTTGCTTTACAATGTTATGTTAGTTTCAGGTGTATGCAAAGTGAATCATTGTACATATACACATGTCCACTCTTCTTTTTTTTAGATTCTTTTCCCATACAAGCCATTACAGAGTATTGAGTAGAGTTCCCTGTGCTATACAGCAGGTTCTTATTAGCTGTCTATTTTATATATAGTAGCGTGTATATGTTAATCCCAATCTCCCAATTTATCCCTCCCCCCCCATTCTGCAAATTTAAATATTTACATGTCATATGTGTTGGAGTTATTTTCATGTTAGTAAACATAGAGATGACTTTCTCTTTTATTTCCTCATTGGACTGTTCTCTTAATGAAAACACAAGGGTTTTCACACTTTCTACTGTTAAAAAAAAATGCCATAGTGGCTGCTTTTGTGCAGGCCAACTTCAGTACAGATGTCTAAGGATTTCTCCAGATTGGGCAGCTTAACCATGATTACTGCATTAATGATGGTGTTTCCGAGGAAGAACAGACATTGCAAGTACTAAGTAAAGATTTTTTTTTTTTTTTTACGGGAGTCACTGAGCTTTATGGTTTCATTCGGCCCCAAAATACACTTTTAGGGGGCCTCAAATTACTAGACATGTGAATCTGAACGTTCCCCACCCCCAGGTCCCTTCCACCCTTCGGTTCCTCCCATGAGCTCCAAAGCCGAAGTTGAGTCTGTCCCACTCTGGTCGTTCCACAGCGGCTCTGCTCCCTGGGGGCTGCAGTTGTGATGTGAATGACGGTGACGTTCCAGCGCAGGGGCCTCTGCCGGCTGCTGTCACATGATCGCACAGCATGAGTTTTGCTTCCGGGCCGTTTTATAAAAGGCTTTAAACTGTATTCCCAGCGCTTCGGACTTGGACACCAGGTCATCTAGCTTCCCGCCTCGCTCTAACAGAGACTCCGTGGTGTTCTGCAGGATGATTTTGGTCTCATCTAGTTCAGCCTGCACTTTAGTCGTGGGGTGACCTTCTCGGGGGTTCTGGTATCTACTGAGGTGACCATCCAGGCCTGCGTACTGGCTGGTACCAGGGGATCCAACTGGCCAGTCTATCCTGTCGACCTGCTTGGAGAATTCGTCTAGTACCTTCTCCAGCAAGGTAAACACCACCCGGGATGAGTATTCACTGTCAGCAATGACCACTCCCACCAGACTGTCGTTTGTCATGTAGACATGGCACAGATATTCTTGTTCTTTGGTAGAAGCTTTGCTGCCTTTCAAGGAGCACTCCACAATCAGTTGACTTGTGGAGGCCATGAATTCCTGAACGCTGGGTCTCTGGAAGAAGCTGAAGGAGGACACATCGTACGCGGCTTTGAGCAGCACCGCCTTGGCATAGCCTTTGTACAGGACGCTGAGGCTGTACAGCTTCATGGCACCGTGCCCTCAGGCTGGCTACCCGCCTGGCCACGGGACCAGCTCGCAGGCAGCAGCGCGGCGCCGCCCCTCGAGACCACCGACGGCTCCTAAATAAAGATTTTAAATCAACTGTCTTAAACATAGTCCGAGAGCTACGGGAAACCATGAACAAAGAACTAAAGCAAAGTAGGAGAACAGCGTTTCAACAAATAGAAAATATCAATAAAGAGACAGAAATTATAGAAAAGAGAAGAAAAAGAAATTCTGGAGCCCAAAACTACCATAGCTGAAATTGAAAACTTATTACAGGGTTTTGACAGCAGATTGGCAATCAGAATAAGGAGTCAGTGAACTTAAACATACATTACTTGGAATTATCCACTCTGAGCAGAAGAAAGGTAGAAAAAAGAAGAACAATGAACAGAGACTAAGAAACCTTTGGGGCACTCTCAAGAATACTAGTATAGGGGACTTCCCTGGCGGTCCAGTGGTTGAGACTCCGCACTTCCAATACAGGGGACACAGGTTCGATCCCTGGTCAGGGAACTAGATCCCTGAATGCCATGTGGCACAGCCAAAAAATAAAAAAATAAAAGAAGATGCACATGGTGATTCTTAGTTAAACAATGTGGGCACAAAATGAGAACTCGATAAACATTTGTTAAAAAGAAATAGAATACTAGTATACATATAATAGGGGTCGCAGAAGGAAAGGAGAATGGGCAGAAAGAATATTTGAGGAAATAAGAGCTGAAAACCTCATAAATTTATTTAAAAACTACAAATGTGGGAAACTCAACAAATTTCAAGTGGATAAACACATAGAGAGCCTGGGCACCACACATAACCAACTCTTAGACAAAAAGAGAATGGGGAAAGTAGCAAACAGAAACAACTTCTCGTGTACAGGGATCCTCAATAAGATTAACAGCCTATTACTCATCAGAAACTGGAGGCCAGGAAGGAGTCTGACAATATATTTAAAGTTTGAAAGGTTAAAAAAAAAAAAACTACCAGGAATTCATTATCAGGGAAAGTATGCCTTAAAACTGATAGTGAAATTTAGAGATGCCTACATAAACAAAAACTGAAGGAGTTCATGCTGACTCACTTATCCTACATGAAATATTAAATGGAGTTCTTTAGACTGAAATAAAGGGATAACAGCAGTACCTCAAAGCCATGGGAACAAATAAAGAACAGTGGTAATGTAACTACATAGGCATACCTAAAAGCCAGTATTATTGTATTTTCGATTTTTAACTCACTTTTTCCTATGCAACTTAAGAGACGTGTAAAACAATAATTGTAAATCTGTTACTGAGTGCAAAATGTATAAAGAAGTAATTTTTGACAATAACAGTATAAAGGGGGACAGTATAGGAGCAATTGTTATATGCTGTTAAAGCTAAGTGAGTATCAACTGAAACTCAGATATTAGTTTAATATAAACTAATAAACTGTAATTTCCAGGGTAACCACTAAGAAAATAATTTTAAAATATACAGAAAAGTAAATATGAAGGGAATCCAAATGTTATGCACACAGAGACACAAGGAAGCAAGGGAGGAAGTACAAAACAAAGAAAATATTGGACATATAGAAAACAAATAGCTAAATGGCAGAAGCAATTCTTCCCTTGTTTAGAGTTACTTTAAATGTAAATAGATTAAATTCTACATTAAAAGGCAACAATTGCAGGAATTTTTAAAAAATGATTCCACTGTATCTTTCTACAAAATGCTCACTTTAAGATACTCAAATAGGTTGAAAGTGAAAGGATAGAGAAAGATATTCCATGGAAATAGTAACCAATCCTAGCTATGCTAATATCAGACTAAATAGACTTTAAGTCATAAAATTGTTACCAGCGATTTTTAAGGACATTATATATCAATAAAAGGATCGATCCATCAATATGATGAAACAACCATAAATAATATGCACATAACAACTAAACCCCAAATATTTTGAAGCAAAAATTGAAGAGAGATGGACAGTTCAACTATAATAGTTGGAGACTTCAGTACTCCCCTTATAATAAGTAGAGCAGGGCTTCCCTGGTGGCGCAGTGGTTGAGAATCTGCCTGCTAATGCAGGGGACACGGGTTCGAGCCCTGGTCTGGGAAGATCCCACATGCCACGGAGCGGCTGGGCCCGTGAGCCACAACTACTGAGCCTGCGCGTCTGGAGCCTGTGCCCCGCAACGGGAGGGGCCGCGATAGTGAAAGGCCCGCGCACCGCGATGAAGAGTGGCCCCCACTTGCCGCAACTAGAGAAAGCCCTCGCACGAACCGAAGACCCAACACAGCCAAAAATAAATAAAGTAGCTATTAAAAAAAAAAAAAAATGCTTTTTAAAAAAAAAAAAAAAAAAAATAAGTAGAGCAACCAGATGGAAGACCAATAAGGAAATAAAGGACTGAGCAACTCTGTAAACCAACAAGACGTAACAGACATGTACAGAACACTCCATGTAACAAAAACAGAGTGCACTCAAAATTAATAATAGAAGGAATATCCTTGATCTGAAAAGGCATGTTTATTAAAATCCCACAGCTGACATCATACTCACTGGTGGAAGGCTGAAAACTTTCTTATAATGTTAGGCAGAAGACAACGAGCCCCATTTTGCAACTATACTTCGATATTGTACTGGAAGTTGTAGCCATACAAATTAGAAAGAAAAGAAATAAAGGGTATCAAAATTGGAAAAGAAGTCAAACTATATTTACAGGATACATGATGTCATATTTAGAAAGACCTAAAGAATCCTCAAACTACTAGCAATATAAGCAAATTTACTGAAGTTACAGAATACAGTATCAATACTCAATATCAGTTGTATTTCTGTACCTAGCAATCAACAAATTCAAAGTAAAACAATTCCATTTACAACAGCATCAAAAAGAATAAGAATTTAACCAAGGAAATGGAAGATTTATATAATGAATACTATAAGTATTGCTGAAAGAAATGAAAAAAAAACTTAAATAAATGTAAAGATATCCTCTGTTCATGGATTGGAAGACTTAGAGTTGTTAAGATGGCAGTACTCTCCAAAGTGTTATGAAGATTCAATGCAATCCCCATCAAATCCCAGGAGTCTCTATTGCACAGATGGAAAAGTTGATCCTAAAATTCATATTGGGGACTTCCCTGGTGGCGCAGTGGTTAAGAATCCACCTGCTAAAGCAGGGGTCACGGGTTCGAGCCCTGGTCCAGGAAGATCCCACATGCTGAGGAGCGACTAAGCCCATGCGCCACAACTACTGATCTTGCGCTCTAGTCCGTGAGCCACAACTACTGAGCCCACGTGTCACAACTACTGAAGCCTACGCACCTAGAGCCTGTGCTATGCAACAGGAGAAGCCACCGCAATGAGAAGCCCACGCACTGCAATGAAGAGTAGCCCCCGCTGTCCACAACTAGAGAAAGCCCGCGTGCAACAAGACCTAACACTGCCAAAAATAAATAAATCAAATAAATAAATTAAAATAAAATAAAATTCATATTAAATTTGAACAGACCCCAGATAACCAAAATAAATGTGAAAAAAAACAGCAAACTTGGAGGACTTACTGTTCCCAACATCAAACCTTACTACAAACCTAGAGTAATCAAGACTGGGGTTCTAGCATGAGGATAGAAATACAGATCAAAGCAATAGAATGAGAGTCCACAAATAAACCCATACATCTATGGTCAATTCCTTTTTTTTTACAAGGGTGCCAAGAATATACAATGGAAAAAGAATAGTCTCTTAAGTGGTGCTGGGACAACTGGATATCCATGTGAAAGAGAATGAAATTGAACCTCTGCCTTTCTCCATATAAATAAATAAATTCAAAATGAATCAAAAACTAAATGTAAGAGCTAAAACTATAAAACCCTTAGATGAATGCATAGGGGTAAAAATTCATGACCTTGGGCTTGGCAGTGGATTTTTTTGATACGACACCAAAAGCAAAAAACAAAGACAAAATACATAAATTTGTCTTCAACAGAATTAATAATGGTTGTGCACTGAGTGACACAGTCATGTAAGTGAAAACATAATCTACCAAATGGGAGGAAATATTTGCAAATCACATATCTGGTAAGGGTCTACTCTATAGAGTATATGAACTCCTACACATCAGCAACAAAAATACAAAGAACTCAATTATAAGATGGTCAAAAGACTTCTAGTAGACATTTATCTGATCCTAAAATTCAAGAATAGAAGATATAGAAACAGCCAAGAAGCACATGAAAAGACGTTCAACGAAATTAGTCATTAGGAAAATGCAAAATTAAAACCACCATGAGACATCATTTGGGACTTCCCTGGTGGTCCAGTGGTTAAGAATCCGCCTTCCAGTGCAGCAGACACGGGTTCCATCCCTGGTCGGGGAACTAAGATCCCACATGCCTCTGGGCAACTAAGACTGCACGCCGCAACTACTGAGCTCGCACACCACAGCTAGAGAGAAGCCTACGTGCTGCAACAAAAGATCCTGCATGCCGCAACTAAGACCTGACACAGCCAAAAATAATAAATAAATTTTTTTTTTTAATTTTTTTTTATAGCTACTTTATTTATTTATTTATTTATTTATTTTTGGCTGTGTTGGGTCTTCGGTTCGTGCGAGGGCTTTCTCTAGTTGCGGCAAGCGGGGGCCACTCTTCATCGCGGTGCGGGGACCGCTCTTCATCGCGGTGCGCGGGCCTTTCACTATCGCGGCCCCTCCCGTTGCGGGGCACAGGCTCCAGACGCGCAGGCTCAGTAGTTGTGGCTCACGGGCCCAGTTGCTCCGTGGCATGTGGGATCTTCCCAGACCAGGGCTTGAACCCGTGTCCCCTGCATTAGCAGGCAGATTCTCAACCACTGCGCCACCAGGGAAGCCCAATAAATAAATTTTTTAAAAAGAGATATCATTTCACACCCACTAGGATGAGTATAATAAAATGCAAAATAGCAAGTGTTGGTAAAAATGTGGAGAAATGAGAATCCTGACACATTGCTGGTAAAATGATGTACTGCTGTGGAAAACAGTGTGGCAGATCTTAAAAAGTTTAAACCACGTGATTCTAAATCCTCTCTAGGTATATACCAAAAAAATAAAATTGAAAACAGGTATTCACACACATATTTTTGTACATGAAAGTTCCAGCAGCACTATTAACACTAGGCAAGAAGTGGTAACAAGCTAAATGGCCATCAAGAGATGAGTGAATAAGTAAAATGTGGTGTAGTCATAGAATTAAATATTATTCAGCCCTAAAAAAGGAATGTAGTACTGATACTACATCATGGATGAACCAAAAACACCATTCTAAGTGAAAGAAGCCACACAGAAAAGATCATTTCATACCATTCCATTTACATGAAAATATCACAAATAGGTAAATGTGTAATGACAGTAGGCATTAGTGGTGTACAGGGATGGGGGCAAAGGAGAATGGGAAGTGATTGCTTAATGGGTAAATTTCCTTTAGCAATGATAAAAATGTTTTTGAACTAGACAGGTGGTGTTTGTGCAACATTGTGACTGTACTAAATGCCTCTGGGTGATACCTTAAAATAGCAAACCTTATGTTACATGAATTTCACCTCAGTTGAAAAAAAATCGAAAAATGTAACTTGCTCAAAATTATCTTATGGATCAGTGAGAACATTTGCTCTAGCCAGAGCTGTTTCTGTAATTTTGTGTCAAACTCAGAACGCTCTCCTTGTCCACTTGGTGAAATGTGCTTTCCTTTCAGGGACTGTTGACATTCAAGGATGTGGCCATCACGTTCTCTCAGGAGGAGTGGGAATGCCTGGACCCTGCTCAGAGGGCCTTGTACAGGGACGTGATGTTGGAGACCTACAGGAACCTGCTCTCCCTGGGTGAGGATAATTTCCCTCTGAAAGTTGGTAACTACTGTATATCTTTGCATTTTCCCTTCTGAGTCTTTTATGAGCCCCTAGCATGCTTGTGAGAGTTTCAAATCTCTGTTCTTGAGAGAGTGATTGAAGCTGTTTGGATTCAGAGTGAAAAGCCTTCATAATGTGGCTTATGACTCTATAACTTCTCGTTTCTTCAGAAGTTCTGCATTCATGCTTGATTAGTGTTGGTTGCAGAACATCAGCAGTCAGAAAGCCTTATGGCAAATTTTTAAAAATATCTCATTCTGTGGTTTCACTCTTGTGCTTTTGATTCTGTAGTTCTTGGAAGAGAGCTAGATATCTGCATACTTAAAATAATCTAAGCATTCAGGAGGCAGTCAGTTGACTAATTTTCATAATACATTTCTAGACCCAACTATAATTTTCTTTCTTCTTAGCTGAACAAAGAGCTGGGCATGTGTTCTGGAACAGCATAGCATGTCATACTCCATTTTACTTTATGAATTGAAATCTCTCTTAAGCTGAATATTACCTCCATTTTAGAACAAGGGAAAGAGCCCTGGACTTTGCAGGGTAAAGTGAAAATAGGGAAAAATCCAGGCAAGTGGGAATATATCGAGATGTGAGCTCAGGTGGGCACAAAGTAAACTGCTCCATTAAATATTGTTCAGGAAATTCTCCTCAAATGGGAAAGATCTGTGGAAGAATACAAGTTTGTTTCTTATGGGTGCTCAAAGGGAATCCCTCCCACACACTCAAACTTGTCACTCTGTTATTCAAATATATAAAAGTTTAAGCTCCCACTCTACCGCGAGGCTCCAGCTCATTCAGAGCTGAGGAGAAGCTTTGTCATGACCTACAATACTCTATTTTCTGACACCATTGACCGTTTTGGTGCCTTGGTTTGAGAGGGACTGAGATGGCTCTCTCTGGAGTCCTCTTTCCCCTTGATCTCTTTTGGTTTTCATTTAATACATATCAGGGCTAAGTCCTCTGTAGTCCTGACCACAGGACCTATTTAGTTTCCTTTCATATTTTATATCCTTGGAAGAACTCAGGAGATAGACAAAGTTCAATGATTCTCAACATATATTTCACTTTTCCTTTTATATGTTCCTTCTAGAATGTAAATTCTTTCTTTGGTTTTTATGGAAAAATCCTTTAGAATGCCAGAGACCATTATTTTGTATAATTGTGGTTACTTATTAACTTACCTGCTAGATTTATCATGGGTTACTAAAACATTTTATTAATTATTATTGTGATATACAGACTTTTTAAAATATCTTTTTTCTTATATATTTCCACGTTATTAAACACATTTTTTGTATAATTATGTAATTCAATATAAAATATTTATTTTCCAACTGATTTAATAGGAAGCCTTTCTGCTGGATTTGCAATCAAGGAGTTATCACCAAGAGAGGACATTAATAAAGGAGAATTATACCATCTAGTGATACTGGACAGAAATGAAAACCATGGCATCAAGGATTTTGAGCTCAAGGAAGTCTGTGCAGATGTGCAGGAGTGTGAGAGTGAGTGGGGATGTGATGCAAGAAATGACAAAGAAGTACTTTTGACCCATAACAAAAATCTCAGTCATGGAGAAGATCACAATAATAAATCCTTAATTAATTTTCCTCAGAGTGTTTCTGTAAGAAGTAATACACGTGAATATTTCACGCATGACAAGCCATTCATAAGAAGTTTGTTAACAATGAAAAATAACGTCAGCGTTGCTGGAAACAGAGATTCCAAGTGTTTGGAAAGTAGACCTGGAGTGAGGCTGCAGGCCCAGGCGGCTCAGCTGCAGAGATTTCCAGCTGAGGAGAAAGTGTATGCATGTGGTCAAGTTGAGAAGCCAGTCAGCAGTGGTTCCTCAGTTTCACCCCTTCACAGAATTGCTCCTAGTGTGGAAAACACTTTGTCACCTGCACAACACAGGAGAACACACTCTCGAAAAAAATCTTACAGCTGTAATGACTGTGGGAAGGCTTTTAGCAAAAGCTCAAACCTCAGGAATCACAGGAGAATTCATTCTGGACAGAAACCTTACAGATGTAATGTGTGTGGCAAAGCCTTTAACCAGTGTTCTAATCTCACTACACATCAGAGAGTGCATACAGGAGAGAAACCATATAAATGTCATGTATGTGGCAAGGTCTTTAGTCGAAATTCACACCTTGCAAATCATCAGAGAATGCACACTGGGGAGAAACCATATAAATGTCATGAGTGTGGTAAGGCCTTTATCCAACATTCACTCCTTTGGAGTCATGAGAAATTGCATACTGGTGAGAAACCTTACAATTGTAATGAGTGCGGCAAAGCCTTTGCTGAGCGGTCAAGCCTTAACAAACATAAGAAGATCCATACTGGAGAGAAACCTTACAAATGTGTTGTGTGTGGCAGAGCCTTTACCATGCGATCAAATCTTACTCAACATGAGACAATCCATACTGGAGAGAAACCTTACAAATGTAATGAGTGTGGCAGAGCTTTTACCCAATTTTCACGCCTTACTAGGCATCAGAAAATGCATGCTGGGGAGAAGCCACACAAATGTAATGTGTGTGGCAAGGCTTTTATTGAACTTTCACAACTTTGGGGTCATGAGAGAATTCATACTGGTGAGAAACCACACAGATGTCACGAGTGTGGCAAGGGATTTACCCAACGTTCAAGCCTCATGGCTCACCAGCGGATTCATACAGGAGAGAAGTCTTATAAGTGTAAAGCCTGTGATAAGGCTTTCATCCAACGGTCACAACTTTGGGGTCACGAGAGGACTCACACTGGAGAGAAACCTTACAGATGTAATGAGTGTGGCAAAGCTTTTACAATGCGTTCATATCTTACTCAACATAAAACAATCCACACTGGAGAGAAACCTTACAAATGTAATCAGTGTGGCAAAGCTTATACCCAATTTGCCAGCCTTACTAGGCATCAGAAAATACATACTGAAAACAAACATAAACCTAACATATGTGGCAATGCTTTTATTCAAAGCTCAGGCTTTGGAGATCTTCAGACAATTCACAGCAAAAAGAAACCTTAAAAGGTAATGATTGGGCTTCCCCGGTGGCGCAGTGGTTGAGAATCCGCCTGCCAATGCAGGGGACACGGGTTCGAGCCCTGGTCCGGGAAGATCCCACGTGCCACGGAGCGGCTGGGCCCGTGAGCCACAACTACTGAGCCTGCGTGTCTGGAGCCTGTGCTCCGCAACAAGAGAGGCCGCGATAGTGAGAGGCCTGCGCACCGCGATGAAGAGTGGCCCCCGCTCGCCGCAACTAGAGAAAGCCCTCGCACAGAAACGAAGAGCCAAGACAGCTGTAAATAAATAAATAAATAAATAAATTTATTAAAAAAAAAAAAAAAAGGTAATGATTGACACATAACTTGTGCAAGTATCCAAGCCTTACTCAGGCTGAGAGACTCCCTTCATGGAAAAGGAAGACATACAGATGGCCAACAGGTGCGTGAAGAGAGGCACATCCCTGAGCATCAGGGAAATTCAAATGGAAGCCACAGTGAGCTACCACCTCACACCCCTCAGAATGGCTGTCATCAAAAAGACAACAAATCACACGTGTTGGTGAAGATGAGGAGAAAAGGGAACCCTTGTGCACTGTTGGTAGGATTGTGAATTGGTGCAGCTACTATGGAAAACTATATGGTGGGTCCTCAAAAAATTAAAAATAGAACTGCCATATGATCCAGCAATTGCTCATCTGGGTATTTACCTAGGGAAAACAAAAATACTAATTCAAAAAAATATATGCACTTCGTTGTTTGTTGTATCGTTGTTTATAATAGCCAAGATAAGAAAGCCACCTAAATGTCCACTGATAGATGAATGGATAAAGAAAATGTGGTACATATATACACATACATACAAACACACACATAATGGAATATTAGCCATGAAAAAATGAAGTCTTACCATTTGTAACAACATGGATAGCTCTGCAGGGTATTTTGCTAGGTGAAATGTCAGAGAATGGCATAGCACATGACTTCACTTATATGTGGAATTTAAAAAACAAAATACAAGGAAAATAGACTCATACATAGAACAAATAAATGGTTGCCAGAAGGTGGGAGAGAGGGTTCGAGGTGAGTGTGAAACAGGAGAAGGGCTTTAAGAAGTACAAATCTGCAGTTACATAATAAAGCACGGTGGTGTAATATACAGCATAAGGAATATAGTCAGTAATAATAACCGTATGGGGACAGATGGCTACTAGACTTACCGAAGTGATTATTTCATGATGTATGCAATTGTTAAACCATTATGTAGTACACCTGAAACAAAATATTGTATATCAACTGTGTTTCAGTGAAGGGGAAAAGAAGACTCCATCATGGAGAGATACCGTGTAAAACCGATGTGTATGGCAAAGCCTGTAGCCAGGACTCGTACCTCACTTGATATCAGATTATACATCTTTGAGAAAAACTACACAAATGCATGGAGTGACAGAATATAAATGTAAAACTGTTTTCTAAATTACTGTGCTTTTGGGGGTTACAGCCCCTTCTCTGGATTTGTTGATAGGACTCAGGGCCTCTGGTGATGATTATAGGAAGGGCCTACTCTACCAGCTGATCATGAAAGAGAGCAGGACAGGATATTGCAAGAATGAGGTTTTCATGTGAGTAGAATGATGGGTTACTAGAGATGGCATACGTGGGAGAAAAAATGGGGCGGCGGGGAACAATGGTCTCCCTGTCCTTTGAAAGGGAATGGCTGCTGTATATATAAAATAATAAAAATTAGTCTTATTTTTGGAAACTGAAGACTGAAGACACAGTATGATAGAGGACAGTAATCAAAAGAACCAGAGTAGAGTGTGCTTGTGAAGGCTGCAGATTTGGCCTCTGGAATTGCATTTTGACACCATTTTATGTAGAATGTATAAGTAACATGTCGGGACTTCCCTGGTGGTCCAGTGGTTAAGACACTGCAGGGGGCATGGGTTCAATCCCTGGTCAGGGAACTAAGATCCCACATTTCTTGGGGCGTGGCCAAAAAATAGGAAAACAACAACAAGTAAGTAAAATGTTATCTTTTTTATAACCCTTAATTAATCACGTGCCTTCTGTTACCCACGCATATCCCATCGCATTGGGGCGCTTTATAATAATGATCACTAATTACACATCATCATGCTTTCTAAGTTGAATGACATCTGTAACAATTTCTATGTTAGAGTCAAACAGCAGTTTTTGAAATACATGTATATTCATAATTTGCATGTGAGCTGTGAACTCCATAGTGTAACCCAGATTATTTCAGTACAATTTCAGACTCAAACCCCCTGAAACCTGCCTCCCCATTTGTAAATATGCACCGCATGATCAGATTTCTACATACCTTTTTTTGTGTGTGCCAAAACAAGACCCCTGGGTTGCACCTTTACATGAGATGAAGATACAGTAAGCATGTAAAAAATATTAGGAAATAAAATTTCAGAAATAGGGATAAAAATAATCTCTTTTTTGTGCTTGGAGTTGATGAAATAAAATTTGTATTTTAAGGCAAGACAAGATAAAATTAAGCATAAAATTCTCTGTGTGTGTTCGGGCCTCCTCCCTCCCGAATGTGCAGCGTGCATCTGCATTACACATTACCCACAGCTCCTCAAACGTGGGAGTGCCTGCTCGACCCTGAAGATCAATTTATTTTTTTCTTCTGACACTAGTGATTTAACTTCTTAAAAGAATACCGTTCTTTCCCAACTCTGTGGGAGGTCATGGTGACTTGCTGCTCGCTCTGTATGTACTAACCTGGATATGTATCCTTGGTGAACTTTATGAAAAATTTCAGTATGTCATTTTGATGAACGATCCTTTTTCTTGAAATTGAATACAACTGTGCCTTTGACTTCTAACAGAACAGTTCTCAGAGCTTTATGAGAGTCTGTTTCCCAAGTTAGAATCCTCAGTTTGGCTCACATAAAATTCCCTTTTTTTCTCCTTGATTCTTAATTGAATTTTTGTTGACATTTTCTTGTTGTACTCAGTATGATACCAGAGACACCTATCAGAGGACACCTGGAGTCTACCCCAAACCGATGGGTCCTTTGAGACGCATCCACTTCTCGGTACTCCTCAGCTGCTTTGGTGATTTCTCCTGATATTCAGACATCATTGCTTTAAATGACATCCTGAATTTTATTTGAGCTGTTTTTTTCTTGGGACTTGGAGTCCTAAGAGGGAGTATGGTACATTCCCTAGGCAGGGACCTGGGAGGGAACTTGGGAGTGAATTGGGTTGGCTGGTCTTTTTTAAAATTTGGCTTAAATTTAAAAGATTATATATAATCTGAACAAACCATTTGATAGTAGAATGAGAGACTGAGCCTGCTCAGCTCCAAACAAAAGGAACACTTGCTCCTTCCAGCCACAAGGCCTTGTCAGGTGATTGAGAACCTAGTGGACATATCTGAGGATCAACCCTTTAGATGTACTGCGGTCCTACAAGGGACCCCACTACAACCATTCAGTAAATTCTCGCCGAGGGGCACAGCAGTTTTTGCTGGAGGGAGAAACCGAGACCTGTAAGAGGCTCGAACCGACCCAAGAGTAACTCCTTAGGGAGCTAGACTCAGGAGCAGCACACATGCGATCCATCACAGTGCCCTCAGAAGGTTGTTCAGATTATATCTGAATTAGGCTCCCAAATTAATAAAGAGAAACTGCACTTCAAAGGCTGACCAGCTCCCTAATAAACAGCCACTCCCTGGAACTCTGGCCAGCTTCGTGTGCAGTTGGAACAAAGCCAATACTTGCAAGCATTTAACTTTTAAATGGCTAGGATGGCACTCTACTGACATTCCAAAACTGTAGAGAAAGCTGGTTTAATCTTTTCAATTCTGACCTTGAGAGAACAAAAGTATTCCCAGGAGAAATCTTAAAATTTACAGTTCTTACCATATCCTTGAAATGTAGCCCATGGTGCCTGACCTACAGCCTTGGGTCAATTAGTAGAATTTAAAGCTGGAAAAAAACAAACGGTGGGGGAGGGGAAGGACTTTTAAACTCAAGCAGGAAAACAGACCTCTGTGTAGGGGACTTTCCTGGCAGTCCAATGGTTAAGACCCTGTACTTCCACTGCAGTGGGCCTGGGTTCAATCCCTGGTCAGGGAACTAAGATCCCACATGCTGTGCAGCATGGCCAAAACAAAAACAAACAAAAAAAAAAGATCTCTGTGTCTATCTGGATGAATGTATGTCTATCTATACATAATAAATGTGGTATGTCCCTAACTCCAGATGGTGTTATTAAAATTAACTTCTAGGGCTTCCCTGGTGGCGCAGTGGTTGAGAATCTGCCTGCCAATGCAGGGGACACGGGTTCGAGCCCTGGTCTGGGAAGATCCCACATGCCGCGGAGCAACTAGGCCCGTGAGCCACAACTACTGAGCCTGCGCGTCTGGAGCCTGTGCTCCGCAACAAGAGAGGCCACGATAGTGAGAGGCCTGCGCACCGCGATGAAGAGTGACCCCCACTTGCCACAACTAGAGAAAGCCCTCGCACAGAAACGAAGACCCAGCACAGCCAAAAATAAATATAAATAAAAATAAATTTAAAAAAAAAATAAAATAAAATAAAATAAAATAAAATAAAATTAACTTCTAAAGGAGCTCTATTGAATTGACTTACAAGTAAGTGCTTACAAATCAAATATTTGTAAATGTAACTTAAACTAGCCCAAAATTTCTTTTTCATTTATTTATTTTATTTATTTTATTTATTTATTTTTGGCTGTGTTGGGTCTTCATTGCTGCGCGCGGGCTTTCTTTAGTTGCGGCGAGCTGGGGCCACTCTTTGTTGCAGTGTGCAGGCTTCTCACTGCGGTGGCTTCTTTTGTTGTGGAGCATGGGCTCTAGGCGTGTGGGCTTCAGTAGTTGTGGCATGTGGCCTTAGTAGGTGTGGCTCTCGGGCTCTAGAACGCAGGCTTAGTAGTGGTGGTGAACAGGCTTAGTTGCTCCGTGGCATGTGGGATCTTCCCGGACCAGGGCTCGAACCCGTGTCCCCTGCATTGGCAGGCGGATTCGTAACCACTGCACCACCAGGGAAGCCCCCTAATTTAGCTCAAATTTTTAAAGGATCACATGATCTAGGATTAATCTTTACTGAATAAAAACAAGTTTAAATTGATGGCTTCATTAACATAGACATGCCTTTAGAGTCATCAACGTTAAGTATACTTTCGTTGTACCTAGGTTTACTGAAATAAAAGTAGTATCTCTCTTTGAGATGTTCGTGTTATCTCTGTCACAAAGTTTGTCCACGAGAAAATTAACAGTGTGAATAAAATGTAGCATGACAAGTTATCACAAATGTTCAGAACATTAGATTGTAAAGTACGGGAGTAAAGAATTCAATGCCACAAATATAATCACAGGTTTACTTGACCACAACCTACTGATCTGTGAACTGATGCATTGCAGTGACTTTCTTTGCAGTGATAAAATGCGTGCACTCATTCTATCAACGAGGAACGATTCTAATCACTGGTGATACAGCAGGAAATCAATGCCTATCTTCAAGTAGCTTATATTCTATAAGGGTAAGTCAGCAATAATAAAATATGATGGTGATGAATACAACGAAGGTGTACATGTACAATGATAGAGTGACAGGCCGTCCTAACTTAAACAATGTGGTCAGAGACTGCCCATATGATAAGGTGATATTTGAGCAGAGTCATTAATTAATTGAAGAGTGTCATGCAAATAAATACAAATGGGGAAGGGCAATTAGGTGGAGAAAATAGAAGGAGAAAATCCCCAGGATGGGAACGTTTACAATGATTGAGGAATAGCCACAATTGATGTGTGGCTTGGTGGGGTGTGATATTAAGTTTCCATAGGAGACATTTAAAATTCGGGACTTATAGTTAGAATTTTTTTTTTTCAGGACTTAGAAGCAACCCTATATAAACTGGCTGTGTATTCTTTTGTATGAACCAAAAAAAGGGTGTTTTTGGAAATCCCAATCTATAGCCAGTTGGTCAGAAGCACAAGTGGGTGACAACCTGGACTTGCAACTGACATCTGAAATGTATTGGGGGGAGGGGGGCAGACTTGTGGGATCTGTGGGACTTGATCCTGTCTCCAGGAAGTGTCGGAATTGAGTTGAATTGTAGGACACCCAGCTGGTGTCACATACGATTGCTTGTGGAGAAAACGCCCACATATTTGTTGACTCGAAGTGTCAGAAGTGGAGTGTTCTCTGTGAATGTGGCAGTAGCGTAAGGGTAAAGGAGACATAGAGGAAAGAAACGCACAGGTAGGAGGAACTGGATTTTTCCCTCCACAGGAAGAAGAAACAGAGTTTTTCCTTTATTAGAAACTCCACCTTACAAGAGAATTTCACACAGTCTTTCAAAGTGCACATAGTACTTTATCAAGACAAACCATTCTGGGCCATCAAACAAGTCTTGATAAATTTTAAAAGAATTCAAGTTATACAAAATATCTCTATAACCACAATGTCATTAAAACAGAAACTAATAACAGAAAAATCCATGGAACATCAAATATTTGGAAAATAATGATCTACTTGTGACTAATCCTGGGACAAAGAAGAAATTGGAAAAAAAAAAAAACATTGGAATGTATTCTGAATTGAAGGAAAATGAAAACAACATATCACCATTTATAATTTGCCACCAGAGCAGGAGAAGTTCAAAACAGGACGCATAGAGAAGGGATAGCAATTTAACAAAACACTAAGAGCCTAAAGGCTCTTTCATTTTCTTGTTTGCTTGGGGTTTTTGGTCATCAGTGTGAACTTCCTGTTTGTAGTAGGATTTAAGTCGTTAACTGAGCTCATCCAGGTCTGAGCCTTGCTTCCTCAGATGAAGGCAGCACCGTGTAAGAGAGCAAGTTTCTTTTTTTTTTTTTTAATTTATTTTATTTTATTTTTTATTTTATTTTATTTTTGGCTGTGTTGGGTCTTCATTGCTGCGCACGGGCTTTCTCTAGTTGCGGTGAGCGGGGGCTACTCTTCATTGTGGTGCGCAGGCTTCTCATTGCGGTGGCTTCTCTTATTGTGGAGCACGGGCTCTAGGGTGCGCGGGCTTCAGTAGTTGTGGCACGCGGGCTCAGTAGTTGTGGCTTGCGGGCTCTAGAGCACAGGCTCAGTAGTTGTGGCACACGGGCTTAGTTGCTCCACGGCATGTGGGATCTTCCTGGACCAGGGCTCGAACCCATGTCCCCTGCATTGGGAGGCGGATTCGTAACCACTGCGCCACCAGGGAAGGCCGAGAGCAAGTTTCTTGACGTTATTTACAAATATTTGATCACGATAAACCAGTTGGAAATGTTACAACTGGGAACACACAGTCCATTGAGGGTAGTTAGACAATGAAAAGTAATATATTTGTAGGTGAATTAAAAATAAATGGATATTCTAATGGAAAGAGTGAATATATGTAATAGAAGGAATGAGGGTAATAATTTAGGAAGGGAATTCTTTTTTTTTTTTTTTTAATTTATTTTTATTTATTTATTTATGGCTGTGTTGGGTCTTCGTTTCTGTGAGAGGGCTTTCTCTAGTTGTGGCAAGTGGGGGCCACTCTTCATTGCGGTGCGCGGGCCTCTCACTATCGCGGCCTCTACTTCTTGCGGAGCACAGGCTCCAGACACGCAGGCTCAGTAGTTGTGGCTCACGGGCCCAGTTGCTCCGCGGCATGTGGGATCTTCCCAGACCAGGGCTCGAACCCGTGTCCCCTGCATTAGCAGGCAGATTCTCAACCACTGTGCCACCAGGGAAGCCCAGGAAGGGAATTCTTGAAATCAAGATTTTAAAGGTGGGACAATTAGTACTGGAGATAATGAGCTCCTACCTGTAACCTTGAATTTGAGAGTTTCAGGTGGGTGAGGAAAAAAGAAAAGGTCATTGAAAGTGTACCAGTCAGTTTTCTGGAGGTTTTGCTATGGTAATAAATACCCCTGGATTCTCCTTGGCTTACAACAAGAAAACATTTATTTCTTCCTCATATCGTATCATTATTCACCTCTTGCTTGTTTCTCTGATTTGATTCTGGGGTTCAGGGTAAAATTCCAGTGTATCTGGGATGTACCATTCTTGCAGCAGAGAGAAGAGAGGGTTCAAAAAAGCAAACAAAGGCTTTGAAATGTTCCATTTAAAGTTAAAACATGCCACTCTACTCTCACCAAATGGGCCAAGGAACTCACAAAGCCAAGCTTGCATAAAATGGGCAAGGAAATGCAGTCCTCTCAAAGGGAAGGAAGAGTTGCCTAAGTCAAGAGGCCAAGCTTGATATCAGAGGAACAGATGTGTATAATCTCACAGCAAGGTGATAATTAATTGGAAATAATATTTCAGTATATGATAATGCTGCTTCTATCAGAAATAATTTGTCCATCCTTTGTTCACACACAAAATACATTTACCTCTGTCCCAAAAGAAAGGTTAAAAAAGTTCTACTCAAACATGAGAATCTCTAATCATCTCATGAGATTCCTCTGAACTCAGAGCCCCACGTGGAGTTCTCTTCACTCATAACGCATTGTGGTGGAACAGAGAAATATAACCTTAATAAACCCTCCCACTTAAAAAAGAAAGAGAAAGGAGGTACCCAGTAATCTTGGGTCCACAATAAATGTGCAGTCTTGCTGGCCAGATGCAGTCAGTTCCGGAGGCCAGGAATGAAGAATGATCTTGTCTTGGCTCCAACTTTTCTACTGAGAATCGATATAGGGTGGTTTGTGTTTCGTTGTTCTTTTTTCCTTTTTTTTTTTTTTCCAGTAAGTTAGGCTTTTACTCATATATACAGCTTAGCTATGTGTATACAGCTTACCATGCCAAAAAAAACCACCCCCACCAAAAAAACACCCCACAACCCACCTTTTAAAAGTATTTCACTAAGGAAGACAGATTTAGCTTTGGCCGTTTATGTACATATTCATTTTATATCCCCACTTGTTAGCCTGTGCCTGGCACACAGTGGATGCTCTGTGAATTTAGGAATGAATTTGTTTTTCCTTAAAGGTCCCTGTCTCTCTGAGGCCTTTGTGTCTTTTTTTTTTTTTTAATAAATTTATTTATTTATTTATTTATTTTTGACTGTGTTGGGTCTTCGTTTCTGTGCGAGGGCTTTCTCCAGTTGCGGCAAGCGGGGGCCACTCTTCATTGAGGTGCGCGGGCCTCTCACTATCGCGGCCTCTCTTGTTGCGGAGCACAGGCTCCAGACGCACAGGCTCAGTAGTTGTGGCTCACGGGCCCAGTTGCTCCGCGGCATGTGGGATCTTCCCAGACCAGGGCTCGAACCCGTGTCCCCTGCATTGGCAGGCGGATTCTCAACTACTGCGCCACCAGGGAAGCCCGCCTTTGTGTCTTGCGCTTATTCTCTCTCTCCAGTCTTTTCAACTACGTATTTATTTATTTATTTTTTTATTGGAGTAAGATTGCTTTACAATGTTGTGTTAGTTTCTGCTGTACAATGAAGTGAATCAGCTGTATGTATACCTATATACCCTCCCTCTTGGCCACCCCATCCCACCCATCTAGGTCATCACAGAGCACTGAGCTGAGCTCCCTGTGCTATACAGCAGGTTCCCACTAGCTATCTGTTTTACACATGGTAGTGTATTTATGTCAAACCTAATCTCCCAATTCATCCCACCCTCCCCTTCCCACCCTGTGTCCACATGTCCATTCTCTACATCTACCTCTCTATTCCTGCCCTACAAATAAATTCATCTGTACCATTTTTCTACATTCCACCTATATGCATTAATATACGATATTTGTTTTTCTCTTTCTGGCTTACTTTATTCTGTATGACAGACTCTAGGTCCATCCACATCTCTATAAATGACCCAATTTCATTCCCTTTTTTGGCTGAGTAATATTCTATTGTATATATGTACCACATCTTCTTTACCCATTCATCTATCATTGGACATTTAGGTTGTTTCCATGTCCTGGCTATTTAAATAGTGCTGCAATGAACATTGGGGTACATGTGTCCTTTTGAATTATGGTTTTCTCAGGGTATATGCCCAGGAGTGGGATTGCTGGGTCATATGGTAGTTGTGTTTTTAGTTTTTTAAGGAACCTCCATACTGTTCTCTATAGTGGCTGTATCAGTTTACATTCCCACCAACAGTGCAGGAGGGTTCCCTTTTCTACACACCCTCTCCAGCATCTACTGTTTGTAGATCGTTCTTGACTTCACCTAGTTACACCTAATAGAGTATTAGAAACCATGCCTTCTTTCCCATAAATATTTACAGTCCCAAAGACTATTGTAAGTCTATGAAGTCACAGGGTTTTTTTTTAATTTTTAAAAAAATTTATTTATTTTATTTATTTTTGGCTGTGCTGGGTCTTCGTTGCTGGGCGCGGGCTTTCTCTAGTTGCGGCGAGCGGGGGCTACTCTTCATTGCGGTGCGCGGGCTTCTCATTACGGTGGCCTCTCGTTGCGGAGCATGGGCTCTAGGCGTATGGGCTTCAGTAGTTGTGCCTCGCGGGCTTAGTGGCTCTGCGGCATGTGGGATCTTCCTGGACCAGGGCTCAAACCCGTGTCCCCTGCATTGGCAGGCACATTCTCAACCACTGCACCACCCGGGAAGCCCTGAAAGACATTTCTTAATTTTTTTTTTTTTTTTTTTTACTATGCATGAGGGATTGTCCGTTTTATCTTTTGATTTTGTAAACTACACACCACTGGATATTTCAGGGGGCTGACACTCTTCCATACATAAAGCTGTTCTGTGACCCTCACCTCAGAAGCTTCCTCCTCAGCTCCTCTGCAGTTGATGAGCACGCCCCACAGTACACTCACTGCCCCGTGTTGCGGACTTGGGAGTCCACCCTCTGTCTTCCAAACAGGCTAACTGGGACCATCACTTGATGCAGAACATTCTACCTTCTAGAAACCCCCAAATTCTCTCTTGTCCTTTTTTTTTTCTTTCTTTCTTTTTTTTTCTGATTCACATTAATCATCTCTGACTTGAATTATAGGTAAAACCTTCTGACTTGCTTCCAGTGCACAGTTTGCCCTCCAACCACATCTGCCCATTTTACCTGCAAGTTGTTTCGTTTTTGTTTTTTGGGGGGTTTGTTTTTGTTTTTGTTTTCTTTTTTTGGCCACACAGCGCGGTATGTGGGATCTTAGTTCCCGAACCAAGAGATGGAACCCGCACCCCCTGCAGTGGCAGTGCGGAGTCTGAACCACTGGACCGCCAGGGAAGTCCCAACCTGCAAGTGTTGTAAATATGCTCCCCTCCACCCTAAACGATCATATATTTCGGCTGACTACCTTTCCTCTCAGGATTTGAGATAAACACACAACACCTGGTCTCCAGTGTCCTTCAGAGTGTGAAGTACTGTGTTATCTCCAGCTCCATCCAGTACCACTTGTTAGAGAGCCAGGATTTTTCCTTCTCATGTTCAAGATCATCACACAGGCTTCCCCATTCAGCAAATTCTTCTCACACTTCTCTGCCCAGTTAACACTCAGGAGATTTTAATTGATCAGGTTTAAAGTTACATGCTCATATAAGTTTCCATTATCTCCAAGGTATTAGAGACCCCAATTTTAAATGAATTCTTAGGCTGTAGACTTCTCCTCTGCAACATTTAATAAAATGGAAATTATAAAAGCATTGCACATAATATTTAGTTGAGGACCTGCTGTGTCTGCTATGTTACGATTTCTCTAAAGTCAGAGACACGGTCTGTTCTTCACACCCTCTCTGTTATGTGATTGCTCATTTTAGTGCTTAAATCTCTGTAAAGAATGAATGAATAAATGACAACTCTGTTTAAATAAATATAAAACACACAGCTATCTTATCATTTTTAAGGAGTCATGTAACCTTCTGCAGTGCGCAGAGAAGACCCTGCAGACAGTGGGGTCACGGCTCAAGAGAACAAAGGGCTGATTGCTGGGAAACGTGAAGTGATTGGGGGAGAGGGTGATCAGCCACCAACAGGGATTATCAGAAAGACACGAACAAAAGGAAGAGAAGGAAAAGAGGCTGTGAAAAGATACAAAGGTCCTTACCAAGATGAGGATGCTTCGGGTGGCCGTCATCTCAGGGGAAGTTTGGCCGTCATCTCAGGGGAAGTTTGGCCGACACTTTGTTCCTATGAATTGTGCGGGACCCACTGCTTGTGTCTTCAGAGGCTGAAAACCATGGAGACGCTGCCCAGATCATGAATCCCAAACATGCAACATGAGGGAAGTTAAAATGCTGCAAGTCGTGATTGTGTGACCTTGTTATTCCGATTACCAATTATAGTTCTTTGTGATATTTTGCTGTTCGTGTATCAGACACATAAAGAGGAAAAGTGATATTTACCAGCATGTTCAGGATCAAGTGTGGGCTGTTAGAGAGGCACATGGGAGCTTCTATCTTAAGCTCTGTCATCTTGGAGCTCCCGGGGCCAGTCGTGATGTTGCAGAAGATGCTCAAGAAGCAGGTGCTGCCAATGGATACACCACTGGCCACTCGGTGAAGGTACGAAAGAAGTTTAAATCAAAAATCACTGAGGAGGGGCTTCCCTGGTGGCACAGTGATTAAGAATCCTCCTGCCAATGCAGGGGACACGGGTTCGAGCCCTGGTCTGGGAAGATCCCACATGCCACGGAGCAACTAAGCCCGTGCGCCACAACTACTGAGCCTGTGCTCTAGAGCCCATGAGCCACAACTACTGAGCCCGCGTGCTGCAACTAATGAAGCCCACGTGCCTAGAGCCCGTGCTCCGCAACAAGAGAAGCCACCACAGTGAGAAGCCCCCACACCGCAACGAAGAGTAGCCCCTGCTCTCTGCAAATAGAGAAAGCCTGTACGCAGCAACGAAGACCCAACGCAGCCAAAAATAATAAATAAATAAATAAAAATTTTAAAAAAAATCACTGAGGAGACATAGAAAACAAACTTATGGTTACCAAAGGGGAAAGGCGCAGGGGATAAATTAGGAGTTTGGGATTAACATACACACACTACTATATATAAAATAGATAACCAACAAGGACCTACTGTATAGCACAGGGAACTCTACTAAATATTCTGTAGTAACCTATAAGGGAAAAGAATCTGAAAAAAACCCCAGATATATAGTATGTATAACTGAATCACTTTGTTGTACGCCCGAAACTAACACAGCATTGTAAATCAACTATACTTTAATTTTTTAAAAAAAGAATAATCACTGAGGAAATTTTTCAACCCCAAACCTGTCCTTGTCTGAGACACTCCTTTGGAGGCAGTGAGCAAGGAGCTGGCTGCAGTCAGGTGACTGAGAATCAAGCCTTGTGAAGGAATTTAACGGTGTTTTATTTACTTTTTACCATACAGATTTCTCTTTCCTTTGACCTTGATCTTGCTACAGGCTGTGAAGAATAAAACCAGTTATTGTCATTTTTTTAAAATAAATTTATTTATTTATTTATGGCTGCGTTGGGTCTTTGTTGCTGTGCGCGGGCTTTCTCTAGTTGCAGCGAGCAAGGGCTACTCTTTGTTGCAGTGCACGGGCTTCTCATTGTGGTGGCTTCTCTTGTTGCAGAGCACAGGCTCTAGGTGCACGGGCTTCAGTATTTGTGGCACAAGGGCTCAGTAGTTGTGGCTTCCAGGCTCCAGAGCGCAGGCTCAGTAGTTGTGGCACACGGGCTTAGTTGCTCCGTGGCATGTGGGATCTTCCTGGACCAGGGCTCGAACCCGTGTCCCCTGCACTGGCAGGCAGATTCTTAACCACTGCGCCACCAGGGAAGTCCCAACTTATTGTCATTTTGGTAGGAATCTCCATTTCCCAAATATTAAGTATTAATGATAGCTCCGCTGTAGTTTTGCTGCTTATTAACTTTTCTTCTGCATTTTGGCATAAATTTTAGCTGCACTGATCTGTCAGTCTACTCATGAATAACATATCCCCTAGAGATAGCCTCCCTCATTTTGATTCATTTCTAGAGTTTTTGTGGCTCTTATTTGCTCTTCATTCTGTAAGATTTTTGCAATAACGTTGCTAGCTCCAAAACTAACTGAAGTTGTCTATACAGGGAGACAGTAATTTTATTAATTAGCTTAAGGAGAATTGATCTTTTTGTAATATTGAGTTTTTCCAACCAAGAACAAGATGTCAATTTTCATTTATTTATACCTACTTTCATATATTTCAGGAATGTTTTATAGTTTTACTCACATAGAGTATTTCTAACAGACTCACAGACGTAGAGGACAGACTTGTGGTTGTCAAGGGGGAGGGGATTAGGGGAGGGATGGAGTGGGAGTTTGGGATTAGCAGATGCGAACTATTATATATAGAATGGATAAACAACAAGGTCCTACTGTATAACTCAGGGAAATGTATTCAGTACCCTGTGATAAACCATAATAGAAATGAGTTATTTCATGTTTACTTTCTTTAGGGTTCATATTAAAAAGACTATACCTCCCTACTAAATGCCTTACATATATTGCAAAATTGATTATTCTTTAGGTGAAAATAAATCCCAAAGTCTTCTCAAGACTATATATTTACAGGGTTTGTCATCCACACCTGACAGAACGTGCAGAAATGGAAAACACAGAAAAGAGCTAACATATATCACAATTTTTAAATTAAAGTAAACTTTCTAATAGTCTCAAAATGAACATACAGATACTATGAAATTATATTTAGATATTATTGACTTAAGCATATTAGGATGTAAACAAGTTTTTCTGAAAAATATTTGAAGGTAATCCATCACAACATTTATAACTGTTATAAAGACAAATGTAGTTCCCATCAAAAATGAAAAAGAAATTTCTTTTGTGCCTTCCCTTTTTATTGTATCTATATGAGATGATGGAAGCTGATTAAACTTATTGCAATAATCATGTCACAATATATGTAAGTGAAACCATTATGCTATACACCTTAAACTTATACAGTGAAGTATATCAGTTATATCTCAATAAAACTCGGGGAAAGAGTTGGTGTTATTTATTTGTTTGTTTGTTTTGGCCGAGCCACGCGGCATGCAGGATCTCAGTTCCCTGACCAGGGATCAAACCCTCGCCCCTGCAGTGGAAGCGCAGAGTCTTAACCACTGGACCGCCAGGGAAGTCCCCAAGAGTTGGTTTTAAAAAGGCAAATAATTAAAACACTTTAGCAAAAAGAAAACAATGTAATTTATAATTTAATTGTAACAAAATATCCCTATTTTAAAAGCGATGGTTACCGACCTAAATTATCACATGCCTCAGGCCTCCAGTCTCAGACCCCGTCTTGCCGACGAAAATAATCAGTAAACACTCAATAATAAGAATAGAAATGACGTTTATTTGAGCCAAGCTGAGGACTAGCCCAGAAGCCTGCTTCCCAGATTGCTCTGCGAAACTGCTTCAGGGAAGCAGGGTTTTCAGCCACACTTTTATATCTTGTCAGGACAAAGAACATTAAACAAGTCAGGGTTACATTTCTACAGGTTTCAAAAAAAAAACAAAGAACAGATCAGCACGTACTCCAGCAAGTCAGCAAACATAGCCTTGGCACCTGGGAAAGGAGTCTTATCATCAAAGGAGAACCAGCATCTGTATCCCAAGAAGAGAGGCATTTAATCTTTATTTTTAGCATGAACACTCTTTAGTTCTGGTCAATGTGCCCTTTCCTTTAATAATTAAAGCAGATGTACAATGTATGTTTGCTAGGCTGCAAACAGGCTATTTTAGTTAACATCAAATTCGAGTTAACATCAAGTTCAAGTCAACTCATGTATAAGCCAGAATGACTTCCCTATATCTCAATATGTGAAAACTGCTTTTATCAGTCTTGTCCCTGTGAACCTCTAGAACTGAGCTCCGTGTTCAGTTGGCCTCCTGCGAGAACAGGGAATAGAAAAGGAAATGCTGTTAAGTAGGGTGTCAGTATGAAGTGGCCGAATCTGAAGAGGCAGAGTTTTGGTTTTTGTTTTGGTTTTTGTTGGGTTTTTTTCTGAAAAAAAGTATTTTTATTTTTTTATTTTTTAAATTTTTATTTTATATTGGAGTATAGTTGATTAACAATGTTGTGTTAGTTTCAGGTGTACAGCAAAGTGATTCAGTTATACATAGACATGTATCTATTCTTTTTTAAATTATTTTCCCATTAAGTTAATACAGAATATTGAGCAGAGTTTCCTGTGCTATAACAGTAGGTCCTTGTTGGTTATCTATTTTATATATAGCAGTGTGTACATGTCAACCCCAAACTCCCCCTACCTTTCCCCCCCCCCACCCACGTAACCATAAGTTCCTTCTCTAAGTCTGTGAGTCTGCTTCTGTTTTGTAAATAAGTTCATTTGTATCATTTTCTTTTAAGATTCCACATATAAGCGATATCATATGAAATTTGTCTTTCTGTTTCTGACTTACTTCACTTAGTATGATGATCTTTAGGTCCATCCATGTTACTGCAAATGGCATTCAGAGGCAGAGCTTTGTATGTCACATTCTAGTCAGCATCGCTACACAGACAACTCCAGCTCTGGTTTACTTAAACTGCTTAAATGAAATCCAATTGCAGGAAGTGTTCCTGGATCCAACCAGCGATCCCTCACCACTGAATTGCTTCAGCCTCACTAGCAGGACTGGGGCGCAACTCACTGGCACAAATAGCTTTTGACTTAAACCGTTTTCAACTTGTTAAGAGGAAAACATCTTATTAACATCATAAGTGTTTCACACAACAGTAATCTTTACGGTTAGAGACAGTAACTTAATCCAGGCAGGGAACAACGCTGCGTCATAAAACGCAAAAGACACTCAAGTATTCCTAAAGCCTAAAGCCACCCCTTCGCAGCGAGGCGGAAGGACACCTCTTTCCCAGGCTTCTCCTGGGGTCGCGTAGACCTTGGCCCCATGCCTCGCCCCTCGCGGTAGCGCTCCGCCCAGGCCCCGCCCCCGCCGCTCAACTCCTCGCGTGCGCAGTTGCCAACGGACCCGGAAGCGGAGAGCGCGGAGCGAAGGTCCCAGGCGGAGCGTAAGTTTCTTCTTTCTAGCGTAAATTTGCGCTTCACAACCCCCACCCCAACCCATCCTCTGGATGTGGGAGTCACTACGGACCTTAAAATCACCGCACCTGCCCCTCCGCCCCAAGTAAGTCCAGACGTCGCCGTCACAGGGCAGGGGTCGTTTCCGTCTGGGTTTGAAATCGCTCTGAGGCTAGTTCGTTCCTTTGGCTTTTCTTATCGCTTCTTTTTCGCTACATTTTCCTGGTTAAAATCCTTTACTGCCCTCCGCCCCCCCGTGAAGTCCTTTTCTGCGAGGTGGATTCGCTCCGCCTCAGCCTCGCCCTCTCGGCCCCTGGAGGGCAGCCATGGCCGCCCCGCTCCCGGAGAGCCGGCGTCCTCTCCCCGGTCCTGGGGTTCTGGAGAGCCCGCCCCTCTCCGGAGACCCCCTCCCTCCCTCCCCGCCCGTCTTTTTTCGTGTCTTCCTCAGGCCGGTCCTTCAGCTCCCCCTGCCTCCGCTTCTTAGCCACCCCTTCCCCTCACCCCGCATAGGGGGAGGTGACCTGGGCCAGCCGTGTGACGCTCAGTGTTCTTCGGCCTCAAATTCCACCCCGCTGGCAAATGCGCACTTCCGCTGGGCGGGCATCTTAATTCAGTCGACATCACGGTAAATATGTGGGCGAGGGGGATCAGGAGAAGCAGGGACAGAGCGGTTGACAGAGAAATAGGAAAACTAAGGTGAAAATAAGAATGAGTGAGAACAGATGGCAACGTAGAGGATGGGTGAGGGCCTGTTTCAGTGAGTACTTGGTAAGGATGTCAGTGATCTTTTAACAGTTGGAAGTGAGTTCCGTCAGTCAATTTAGTATTGCGTTTTCTTCCCTTTTATGTGATCTGTGAGCTACTAAGTAGATGTTCCTCTCAAGTACCTCTTGTCTGTTCTCTGCGAGTGATGAAGAATGGGCTGGATTGACCTGGAACCTTCTTCCAACAGAGCCCCTCTATTCATGATGAAGACGTTTGCCCAGAGCTTATTTCTCAGCTGAAATAAGCGTTTTCCCAGGAGGACCAACTTCTTGATCTCCATACTGAATGCCCGGTGTCCTTCAGTTTGCAGCTTGTGTGTGTTCCTCTCGCGATCCTGTGCCCATAGGTCTCTGTGCCTTTCAGCCCTGTTTGCTCATGCATGCATGAAGGAGAGGAGGAGAAATGGAGAAAGTGGAGAGGAGCCTGTAGGTGCCTGCCGGAGGGATACGGAAGTAAGTGTGGGCCTCTAGATGAGCCCAATGAATGGTGTGTGCACCTGTCCCAAGCAGAGCTGTGGGATCATGGGGTGTGTGGAACTGTTGGCAAGGGATGCTGCAGTTCTGGCTGGAGCATCTGCAAGTGCGTTTATGGGTGGTTGTGGGCTGCGTGGAATGGTTTGGGGTGCCCTAGTGTCTTAGCTCACGTTTCCTGGGACACAGATGCGGAGACAGATTTGCACGCATGGGTTTAATCGAGTAACTCGTGATCACACCTGTGGAGGAATGAAGGCAGTGGATTTGGCAGAGAGAAATGTATTCCTGCGATGTTGTAAGAATCAAGGCCTGAGCCGAGCCCACAGGGAGCTCTGTGTGCAGGAGGATGGTGTGTTGGTCCTAACGGGTGCCTAGAGGGTGTCCCACAGAATCCACCCCAATCAGTGACGTCTGTGGGATCTTTTGGGAAGGCAAGAATCATCATGCATCCCATATAGTAATTACAGGGAAAACCTTCAGAGATCATTTTGTGGGTTACCTTTTGTGTTTTGAGATATTTTGAGTTGCAGGTGAAGAAAGTTCCAGTAGCATTTTGGAAGATACGAAAGAGAACTTGGAGTGTTTTCTTCAAAGATGTTGGGGTCTTGTTGGGACACGTGCATCACTGGAGACACCTCTCTTAGTAGTAGTTTTTGGAGATGACAGTTTGTGCTGAGGTCACTGAATGAAAAGATGGTGTCTTCAGTCTAGTGGGTCCTCGAGGGTCTTCATGTGTACTGTTCCATCTAAATGCATGAGTTATTAGGGTTTGGAATGTTTTGTGGGGTTTCATAGTAGGATAAGGGATCATTATGGGGTGTCTTGGGAGTGTCTTGGGCCGCATGAGACTTCGTTAAGTCTGTATGACTCCAGAAGGGAAACATTGGGTCTTAAGCTGCAGATGGCAGAAAGGGTTCATAGGGAGGACCTGTGGGGGATGTGTCTATGGGCACAACTTGAGAGGGGCCATAACGCCCTATGACTCGGGGGAAGGATTGTTCCAGGAATCGGGGGCAGTCAACACCAAGGTGAATTGAAGTACAGAGGCTCATTGTTGGGAAAAGGCAGCTTCTGCTTTCTTCCTGCCAGGCCAGTGGTGGGTTCTCTACTGTCCTCTGCACATCTGTCCCAAAACACTACACTACACACACACACACACACACACACACACACACACACACACGTCACAAGGCAGCTGGGAGCAGAGGAGCAAGATGTTTTAAACTAAACGCAGAACCACTGCGAAGGGCTGCTGTGGGCTGAGCAGGGCATTTGGAGACAGGAAGGGGAGCCTCATCTGGGGAGTTACAGCCCTGGCACTTGCGGGAAAACTCAGGAGTGGGATGAAGGAAAAGCTCTGTTCACACTCACCAGTGGATCTGGGGCTCAGCAGTTAGTAGAGCGTAGAATGGGCTGAGCTGATGGGGTCAGACGACAGAAAGGAACTTGCGTTCCTACCCAGCACACACTCACCCTTCATACACGTTTCTCTGTTGTGTTCGCTAGAATGGCAGTGATGGTGGTTTCCCAGATAGGTGACTTGAGGAAGAGAAGTGTGTTCTCTCTTTGTGCCTTGCCTCCCTCAGGTCTTCCAGCTTCCCCTCTACTGTTCTGTTCAGACACCCACTTCCTGCTGTGCTTTTGCTGTTTGCACAATCCCAACCACCCCATCAAGTCAGGATTTCAGGCTGTGACCCTCCCACCCCCCGGCCCCACCGCAGCATATGGGATCTTACTTCCCTGACCAGGGATCGAACCTGCGCCCCCTGCGTTGGAAGCACAGAGTCTTAACCACTGGGCCGCCAGGGAAGTCCCAGGTTGTGATTTTTTTTTAAGCCAATGTCACTGCAGAGTGAGAAATCCTAGACACCGAGACCTTTTCTCCATTGAGGGGTCTAGGCAGCCAGGAGGCCTCTCATTTTTCTGCTGATTTTAGGTTCTTTTATTTCCGAACTGGGTCTTGCTCAGCCTTAGGCAGCTACCCCTTGGTTGAGCTCACTGCGGTCCTGGTTGAACTTACACTTGCCCTTCGCACTTGTTGAGGGTAAGGGGCTTTGTCTGGATGGAGGACCCTTGGCTAGACCTGCCTCTGCTGTTCCTGGTCAGCTCCTTCCTCACTCTTTCCAGGGCAAAGGACCCCTGCACACATCCGTCCCGTCCCCCAAAGTGAAGACCATGCCGCAGGGTGTACGAGTTTCACTCTGTTCTTCTTATTAATTTTCTGACTACATATGGAGTACGTACTGTAGTCCGGGCTTGTTTTGTCTGCATCAGGGGTAGAATGATAAGCCGGTGGAATACACTGCCCTGCCTTATCCAGGTGGTTCTTCCGTCATGGAGACAAGCACACCCTGTCACTTACTCACAGCCGTGCAAGTCAGATGCCGCAAAGCGAAGGACGGGTGCACTCATTCTCCTGTGACCCTCCACTTCCTTGCCCTCCCTGGCATCCCCATCACACCCAGCTGTGCCTCCTCTGCTGTCCCCGTGGGGCTCATCACCGCTGGAGAAAAGCACACCCCCAGACTGCCTGGTCTCACTTCAGGTTCCCGGCTCTGTTCCCTCCCATCCCCTGTGTCTGCTGCATACCTTTCCTTTACAGGCCCTCATCAGCCCAGTTCATCCTCTCCCATCTTTCCTCTCAGAGACCCTGTTTCTTCTTCATGGAGCCCCTGGAGCGAAGGGAAGAGACCTCCTCTAACTGGCTCACCCATCTGTCTCAGGGCCTGTGTTCTCTCCTCAGTACCGACTGTGAAGTCTGTCCCTGCTCCTGGCTGCGGCTGACCCTGCGATTGTGCCCTTGTTGCCAACTTCACTCTGTGTCAGGACGGCGTGGCATCCTTCCTCCACTGCATCATGTATTTGACTTTTAGGGGTTTATTTTCATCAGCATACACAAATGGTGGTGTTGCCTACCTTACACACAAAGACCAACACACACACACGCGCGCACACACACACGCCAAAACCTTTTTATGCACTCTACCATCTTTATTTTTTTAATTTTTTTTTAAAAAAGGAATTATTTATTTATTTATTTATGTCTGTGTTGGGTCTTCATTTCTGTGCGAGGGCTTTCTCTAGTTGCGGCAAGCGGGGGCCACTTCATCGCGGTGCGCGGGCCTCTCACTATCGCGGCCTCTCTTATTGCGGAGCACAGGCTCCAGACGCGCAGGCTCAGTAATTGTGGCTCACGGGCCCAGTTGCTCCGCGGCATGTGGGATCTTCCCAGACCAGGGCTCGAACCCGTGTCCCCTGCATTAGCAGGCAGATTCTCAACCACTGCGCCACCAGGGAAGCCCTTTAATTTTTTTAAAGATGTCTTATTGGAAGTTGCACTCTTCCTTTTTTTTTTTTTTAATTAATTAATTTATTTATTTTGGCTGCGTTGGGTCTTCGTTGCTGTGCGCGGGCTTTCTCTAGTTGCGGCGAGCGGGGGCTACTCTTCGTTGCGGTGCGCGGGCTTCTCATTGCAGTGGTTTCTCTTGTTGCAGAGCACGGGCTCTAGGCGTGTGGGTTTCAGTAGTTGCGGCACGCGGGCTCAGTAGTTGTGGCTCGAGGGCTCTAGAGCGCAGGCTCAGTAGTTGTGAGGCACAGGCTTAGTTGCTCCGCGGCATGTGGGATCTTCCCAGACCAGGGCTCGAACCCGTGTCCCCTGCATTGGCAGGCGGATTCTCAACCACTGTGCCACCAGGGAAGCTCACTCTACCATCTTTAAAACAAAGCATTCTTAATTAACTACATTGTCCCCACTACTATAAGTACCTTTTTTTCTATGCTCCATTTCAGATCACAATGTACTACAAACTTGTTTATGTTCTTTGTCTTCAATTCTTGCCTCTAGTTCCCCTGTGAACCCCACCCAATCAAGCTTTCACATGCACCAGCGACTGATACTTTCTTTTCCAGAGTCACCAATGACCTCCTCATCTCTCAATCCAATCATTTATTTCGTCTTCTCATCTTGCTTGTCGTATCGGCAGCGTGTTGCGCACTCGATCACTCCTTCCTTGAAAGACTGATTTTCTTGAAAGACTGATTTAACCTTTAAAAGTCTGTTTGCTTCAATTTTCTTCTCACTTCCCTGTTCCCTTCTCGCTGTCCTCTGATGAATTTTTCTGAACACCCTGGTTTCTGAACGTAGGAGCATCCAAAAGTTTTAGTCGTTGAACCTCTTCTCTTGTCTACATCCGCTGCCTTTCCTCATCATTTCTTCTCATGAGTTTTCAACACCACCTGCTCGTCTCCCAGTTTGCCGTCTCAAGCCCACATCTCTCCCTTAGAGTCTGGAATCCTGTGTCCAGCTGTCTCCTCGACATCTCTGCTGGGACATCTAACAGGCATCTCCGCCTTAATTTGTCCGAAACTGACTCCTTGAGATCCCTGGCTGTGTTCCCCCTGCCATCTAACACATCTTGCTTAAGGGCGACACTGTCCTTCCTGGGGCTCTGATGAACATTTTGGTATGTATATAAAATATATAAAACACTACATTATGTGTAATTGTTCTAAAATGTAAGATACAAATATATTAGATGTTTACTTAAAATGAATGATGGAATACGTGGTTGCTAAAATTCTTTTTTTCTTATGGAAGAAAAATGTTTGGAGACCAAGGCCCTTCCTCATCAGCTTCCCCTAGTGCCTTTCTGACCTCCCCTCCTGCCGTCTCCTCCTCCTCACCCTGCTCCAGCCACCCAAGGCTCCTTCCTTTTCCTGGGGTCAAGGTTACTACAGTCCCAGGGCCCTCACAGGGGCTGTCCCTCAGACCCAGGTGGCAAACACGCTTCCTCCCCCAGGCCTTTGGTCTGATGTCAGCGTCTCAGTGGAGCCTTCTCTGACCACCCCCCTCCCATTTAACATGCCAGCCACACCCTCCCCCCACCTCTGGTCCATAACGCCTGCTCTGCACGTTTCCTTCTGCTGCTTCCCCTTCCACTGGCTGAGTCCTGGTGAGAACCAGGCCTCAGGGGAGAGCAGACCCACAAGGAGGTGTCACACCTTTCAGAATGGCTATTAGCCAATAGATAAGAGATAACAAGTACAGGCAAGGGTGGGGATAAAAGGGAACCCTCCTACACTGTTGGTGGGAATGTAAATGGTACAGCAGGTGTGGAACTCAGTGTGGAGGTTTCTTCAAAAATGGAAAATAGGTCAGGCAGACCGCCTGGCAAGCCCATTCTGGCTGTTGACGCAAAGGAGACAGAGTCAGTATTTGGAAGGAGATGCCTGCACTCCTGTGGGCATCCCTGCATTAGCCATGGCAGCTGAGGTGTAGGAACAACACGAAGGTCTGGTGACAGATAAATGCGTAACAAAGATGTGTTATATATATATACCATGAACTATTACTATTCAGCCGTAAAAATGAAGGATCCTGCCATTTACGACACTGTGGATGAACATGGAGAACATTCTGCCAAGTAAACTAAGCCAGACCTAGAAAGACATACTGTCTGATCTCGCTTATGTGTGGAAACTGAAAAAGTTAAACTCGTAGAACCAGAGAGTAGAATGGTGGTTACCAAGGTCTGGGAGTTGGTGAAAATGGGGAGATTTTGGTCAAAGGGGTAAACTTTCAGTTGTAAAATGAGTAAGTTCTGGGGAGCTAGTGTGCAGCATGCTGACTGTAGTTAACTGTAGTGTATTTCTATATGCTTGAATTTTGCAGAGAGAGTAAATGTTACGTGTTCTCACCACACGGACACAAAATGGTAATTGTGGGTTGATGGAAGTGTAATTACTTGATTGTGGTAATTATTTCACAGTGTATGTGTCTGTCAAATGATCACATCGTACACCTTATATTTACACCTTTTTAATTCGTCAGTTATACCTCAGTTAAGCTGGAAAAGAAAAAGCAAGTGGGGGCTGTGCTGGGCTTGCCTCCTCTGAGCACTGCTCAACCCAGGCTTCCCATTAGATCGATGAGGCATTTTGCATAGACATGTTTTGTACCCTCTGACCAGGGATTCCCCTTCATGTAGTCAGTGTAGGGCCCAACCTCAATCATATTTAAGGTGCCCCAGGTGATTCCAATCCGGATCCATCACTGAGCATCGTGACTCTGGGTCCCCCCCGTTCCTGCGGGCTGAGATCTGGGCTGAGGCTGAGGGGCTCTGCTCTGCGTGGGGATGAATCAGGGCTGGTCTGTGACCTGCAGGGGGTCGTCGGGTCCAGCTGAGGTGCCCGCTGCTGCTGTGTACGTGAGGGCCTCACCAGGAGGGGAGCCTGATCTGAAGGAAAGGGTGGGAAACTCCTGTGTTGGTCTCTGTGTGGGAGTTTACTGTCCTGAGCCCCTCCTGGGACCGTGGGCAGCAGGGGACTGTCTGTTCCACATGCTGAGGTCTTCCCTGTGTGCGTGGTGGTGACTCAGGAAGGGGCTGTGACTTAGGAAGGGGGTGTGTTGATTCTTAGCATTAAACAGCATGTTTTCAACTTTCAAGATCGACCTCTAAAGACTCATGTTGTCTGAGGAAGAAGCCCGGAAGAGGAGGAAGAGGAAAGAAAAGGAGTCAGGAATGGCTCTTTCTCAGGTAAAGTCATATTCTCAGTTGTTTCTTCTGTCTGTCCTTCCTGAAATGCCCTTCTTCGGACTTGCCAGTCTTCTGTGATGCTTCAGTATGTTCTTGCTCAATAAAAGTTTTTTTTTTTTTTTTTTTAGTATTCTTTTTGTCATGATTTTTAATTATCCAAGAATTTTTCAACTCTACTATTTTGATAATTTCTTTCCTTAATCTGTTAAATTAATGTACACCACTAATAACCCTTCCAATTTTGAATCAATATTTTATTAGTGGAATAAACAAATAAACTCGGTTTGGCTTTTTTTTAATAACTACATATCTAAATTTAAATGGATAAAATTATATTTGTATTTTTGAGTAATGTATTTTATAGACATTAAAGCATTATATATTTCTTCATGTTTGTACCTATTTTTTACTAACCTACTATAGAATAATGTTGACAAACTAAATTAAGTACACTTAGTACATTTTCATTGTCCCAGAGATGTTGAAATACATTGATCAAAATGATAATTTAAAAAATCATCCAAAATACGTTGAGACAGCTGCTCTCATTTTAGTGAGTGGTGTGTCTACATGTGTGTGCATTAGTGCATGGATGTGCAAGTCCATGGCTTTTATAAAATATTATTTTATAAATAAGTTTTATATTTTTTTAGCAGTTGAAATTACATGGTACTTCTCTTTTACACTATCCCATTAATAATTTAAATAGCAAAAATGGTAACATGTGTAGACATGTATGTATTTATATATGACTTTTTATGCATTTGCACATTGTTCACCTTGTACTCATTTTAGGATTTTTCAGGGAACCCTCTGTCAGGGTACTTTTCATGCTGTACTTAACTATTTGATTGTTTAGGTTTGATTAGGGGCCGACCACCTGAGTTCAGGTGCTCGCTGTGTCATTTCCTAGCTATTTGCTCTGAGGCGAGTTTCTTAGAGTGGCTGTGACACAGTTTTCTCCTCTGTAAAGTGGGGACAGGTCTTTCTCTAATGAGCTATTATGTCGATAACAAGTTAACATATGTAAAGTCTCAAGCGTGATGCTCAGCACACAGGAAGTGTTCGCACGCGTTTCGTCATTGTTCTTGTTACCCGCGTCACAATTTTAAGATCCTGATCTCCCGGTAAAGCCACTGTGGAGTCGCCTCTGAAGACGCCACTCATGTCCTAGCTCATCTGCGTACCGAATACCCGCAATGTGTAGAACGTAATATCTGACACTGCTGTGTAGACAACCTGTGCTGCGTTTTTACTTGTATATTTCATGTATCATCCACAAAAACCAGTAATCCACACTGACTCAGAGGATATCGTAATCTTTTATGGAAGCAAAGAAACTAAAATTTCAGGCATATAACTTGCTCAAAATGCCTTTACTCAAATCTGTCAGAACTCACTCTTCAACCCAGTTGACCCTCTCTCTTCTCCTTTTATGTGACAGTAAGAACTCTCCTCATGGCCCCTTGGTGAGATGTATCTTTCATTTCAGGGACAGTTGACCTTGGAGGATGTGGCCATCACGTTCTCTCAGGAGGAGTGGGAATGCCTGGACCCTGGTCAGAGGGCCTTGTACAGGGACGTGATGTTGGAGACCTACAGGAACCTGCTCTCCCTGGGTGAGGATAACTTCCCTCTAGAAGTTGGGATCTGCCCTTGCGTATATTTGCATTTTCCCTTGTGTGCCTCTTGGGAGGCCCTGTTGTGCTTAACTGACCTGAAAGCCCTGTTGACTCAGACGTGAAAAGCTTTATGATTCGACATCAGGAGTTTAAAATTGCCTTTCTTCAGGAATCTGCCCATTTCATGATATACTAGGAGTTGTTCCAGAGCTTCAGTATTTACAAAGCCCAATGGCAAACTCTTAATATATCAGATTTCTTGTTTTCTACCCCTGTGCTTTTGATTCAGTAGTTCTAGGAAAAGAGCTAGATGTCTGCATATTATACTGTTCCCTGTGTATTCAGAAGGAGGCAGTGGATGAATTTGTGAAATGATTCTCCAGACCCATCTGTAATGTCCTCACTCCTCAGCTGAACAAGGAACTGGGATTCTGGAAACGCCACAGTACACCATGTTCCTTTCTTTTTATGAGTACGAATTTCTGTTTCTGTTGTGAATATTATCTCCATTTTGGAGCAAGGGAAAGAGCTCTGGGCTCTGGAGAGTGAAGTGAAAAATAGCAAAAAATCAAATGAATGGGAACGTATCAAAGGTGCCAACACAGGTCGGAGCTCAGAAGAGCAGAGAGGAAACCTCACCATTAATAGTGTTTGGGAAACTTTTCTTTTTTTTTTTTTTTTTTTTTTTAACAATGGTTGAGCAGTGATGGAGGGCCTCTGTGTTTTGTTTTGTTTTTTAAATTTATTTATTTTTATTTATTTATGGCTGTGTTGGGTGTTCGTTTCTGTGCGAGGGCTTTCTCCAGCTGTGGCAAGCGGGGGCCACTCTTCATCGCGGTGCGCGGGCCTCTCACTATCGCGGCCTCTCTTGTTGCGGAGCACAGGCTCCAGACGCGCAGACTCAGTAATTGTGGCTCACGGGCCCAGTTGCTCCGCAGCATGTGGGATCTTCCCAGACCAGGGCTCGAACCGTGTACCCTGCATTGGCAGGCAGATTCTCAACCACTGTGCCACCAGGGAAGCCCGGGAAACTTTTCTTAAGTGGGAGAGTTCTATGGGAAAACAGAAGTTTATTTCTTGTGAACTCTCAGAGGACATTTTTCTCCTCCCTAACTTATCACTCTGTCCTTCAGCATGTAAAATGTGTCTTTTCACCCTTCAGGGGTGCTGCAGCTCCAAAACAGACAAAGGCAGAGTTTTTATCATGATCTGCACTCCGTCATCTGGCTCCTGTGAACTCTTTGGTTCCTTGACCTTGAGGAGCATGGGACGGGATGTTTGAAAGGGGTCTCTTTTCCCCTTGGTCTCTCATTCTGTTCTTGATTGCATCAGATGCTTAGTTCTTAGTCCATGTTGATCGGAGGTGACCCCTCCACAGTCCTAACCCCTGGACCTTTCCCAGTTCCATCTCCATTTGCTGTACTTGGGAGACCTAATCAGGAGATGAGAAAACACTGGCTGCTCTTTGATTCCATCTGTCACCCAGAACCTGCATGGGGCTGTCTCAAGCCCCGTCTGCCTGTTCAAATCCCTCCACCCTTCCTCCTGTTCTATTTTTGTCACACAGCTTGAGGGTGTGTAATGGGAGGTGGGTTGGATCATCTGTGATTGTTACTTAGGAAAACTGTAAAGACGGTGGACGGAGAGATCTTCTTTTTAATCCCCAGTCCTACATGAGGGGCATATGCCAGTCTGTCAGGCTCTTCGCTTGGCATCTGTGGATAGAGCACATGGTCCCATCTCAAGATCCTACAATATCTGACCCCACATCTTGTATTTTCCTGCCTTTTGCACTACTCTATCTAGTTGGGTAATGGAGACTCTTCCAGATTTCATATTCTCTTAAGTTTGCATGAATTTGCCCCTGAAACTTGCTTCTGAAATACACAGTCCTAGGGTCTGAAATTTTATCCTATTTTTTTGCCATGATCATCCACCTTTAAGTAACGGGTGATTTTTGGTGGACTCTCCTATGGAGTGGGTTTCCTTGGTGACAAAATTCTTGATGGAGAATACTGTCACTTATATCTTGTGACGTTATCCTGCTACATAAGAAGCACCACTTGAAGCTACTGAGTAGAGTGGTCAGCATGTCCCAGGATACTGAGATGGAAAGTATCAGAGCCTGACTGATAAGTGTTTTCAGTAATCTTTCCAGTTTGGAGGAGTGTCATGAAAGCACCTCTCAAGGACACTGTGACAGTGGTGTTCACATATGCTAATGACCATCCCCTTTGTGCCACAATAAATAACACGAATTTCTGCTGGGAACAACATTTGTTATGAAGATCATATCCTCATATCTCTGAGGCTGTTGACTAAACTGTTGTCCGTACCACATTTTCTATCCTCTGTGTGTGCCATTGTTCATTCTACCTCAACACATTATTTTCAAGCAACGTAGTGAGGGAACTTACGAAGCTGAATGATGCCTTCAGTGAAGTACCGTAATTTGTTGTGTTTGAGCCGCTGCTACTCTTTGTGTTCTTTGTTTCATATTTGCAATGTGTGGGAGGGGGGGATTAGGGAGTGGATATTGTTTTCTATATTTTACAGTATTTCCTCCTTTAGAGTTGGGGGTATGGCTCAGCAGCTGTTTCCCTAAATCCTACACTTAGTCCAGAATATTTTGAAAACATATTCTTATTAATTCCTTCTACTTCTCACCTAACTGAGTACCAAATATTAAATTTATTACAGTTTTTAAGTTGGGATTTTTAATATCTTGAGAATATATGTATTTTTAATTGTCACTCTCTTAATCCCAGGAATACCATTTGATTGCCTTGCCATAATTTGTTATATAAAATTCATTGCTTTTCCTATTGTATGTTTTCAATTTTCTGTACATAATTTGTTGAATTTTATATAAATTTCACTGAGTTTTTATTTTGGGGCATGACTGTGATATTCTAATAATCATGCTCCCTGTCTAGGTTCATTGTGTCCATGTTGATACACTGAATTAATACTTATATATGCCGTTGTGTTTTATAGAAAATTTAGCCCATTTCTTGCACTTTATGAACTTCTCCACTGTTGTTTCTGACACCTGTATTTCCTGCAAAACTTCTAACGTTCTGGAAACTCCATTCCTTTTTTTTTTTTTAGTTTATTTTATATTGGAGTATAGTTGATTTACAATGTTGTGTTAGTTTCTGGTGTACAGCAAAGTGATTCATCCATACATACATGTAATAGTTTGCATCTGCTAATCCCAAACTCCCAATCCCTCTTCTGGAAATTGCATTCTTGAGTGAACACAGGAAGACCGTCTTGTTCCCCGTCTTCCTTTCCATTAGCTTCATATAAAGTGCACCTGGTCCCTGATGTCCCTCCTACTGGTGCTGTGCTGTTGTCCTCTGGCTTATCTGCTGTGTGTGCTGGTCACCACCTCTGTGCACATGGGTCTCCTCCATCGGTCTCCACGCCACAGCCAGAAAATGTTTCTGCACGGAACTGCTGTTACTACAGCGCCCATTAATACAAGTCCTTCCCCATGAGGGCCATTCACCTATTTTCTCCATAAGGTTACTTCTGTTCTCCTGATGATATTTATGAAGTCTAATTGATTAATTTTAGACATATTGCATATTATTGATTGATTCGAAATAATTATGTATCTACTAATACATAGTATTAACAGTAGAAGCACCCCCGACCTCATGTTCTTTTTTTTATTGTGTCAAATAACTTTCATAATGTTTTACATCATTTGAGCTTAGAAGAGTTAACATATACCACGTTTTTCTTGTTGTTTGACTATAGATTCAGTTGATGACCATGAGTATTTAAACTCACTTGATTTCTCCCCATTATCCCCCCTCAGCCGCCCCTAGCAAACACCATTCTGCTTTCTGTTTCCACGAAGTTGACTGTGTTTGATACCTCACATAAATGGACTCATATAGTATTTTCTGTGACTGGCTTATTTCATAACATCCTCAAGGTTCATCCATGTTGTAGCACATGACGGGATCTGAGTCTTTTGTTGTTTTGCCTGAATAATCACCTTTTTGTGCATTCATCTGTCAGTGGACACTTGGGTTGCTTCCACCTCTTAGCTATTGTGAATAATGCTTCTGTGAACATGGGTATGCAAATATCTCTTCCAGATCCGGCTTTCAATTTCTTTGTTACATATACAGGGAAATGAAATTGCTAGATCATAGGTCTCTTAGTCGGTTTTGGCTCCTCTAGCAAAGTTCCATAGACTGGGTGGCTTGTTAACCACAGAAATTTATTTCTCACGGTTCTGGAGGCTGGAAGTCTGAGATTTGGGTGCCAACATGGTTCAGTTCTGAGGAGGACCCTCTTCCCCATGCCTGGCACAGAGCTCCCCAAACCCTTGGAATTTCCTGAGTGATAACAGCAATGGGAGCATCTTTTGTTATAATGTTAGGTGTCTTGTCCTCAGTTTCTGAAATTACTTCAGAGCCATGAAGGTAGAATGGGTGTCTTGTTATTCATAACAAATCGCCTTAAGTCACAACTGAGTTTATGGTAATAAGGTGACCTTTGGAAATTCCCTCAAGAGGGGGGGCTGTCACCAGGGGAACCAGCCATGTGATTAGAAGGTTGGAACTTTCAGTCTCACCCCTGATTGGAGGGGGTTGGGGAGAGGGGCTAGAAGTTGAGTTTGCCTGCCAATAGCCACTGATTTAATCAGTCATGCCTGTGTAATGAAGCCTCCATAAAAACCCAGAAAGAGGGTTCTGAGAGCTTTCAGGTTGATGAACAGGTGGAGATTTGGGGAGGATGGTGGTCTGGGGGAAGGCGTGGAAACCCCGAACCCTTTCCCCATACTTTGCCCTATGCATCTCTTCCAGCTGGCTGTTCTTGAGTTATATCCTTTATAATAAACTGATGATCTAATAAGTAACATATTTCTCTGAGTTCTATGGAACATTCTTAACAAATAAATTGTTGGAACCTCTGATCTGTAGGCTGCTGGTCAGAAGCCCTGGTGACATCCTGGACTTGAGATTGGCATCTAAAGTGTGAGGTGGAGGGGGCAGTTTTATAACACCAAGCCCTTAACCTGTCGGATATGACTATCTCCAGGTAGATAGTGTCACAACTGAGTTCAATTGTAGGACACCCAGCTGATGCCTGAACATTGCTTGTTGGTGTGGGGATCCACCCCTACCCCCATGATGGAATTGCTGATCAGACCCTGTTAGAATTCTTTCTATATTCCCAATATTAACCTATTATCAGATACATGATTTGCAGATATTCTTCCCATACCGTATGTTGTTTTTTCACTCTCCCGAGTGTGCTTTAATGCACAATACATTGTAAATTTTGATGCAGTCCAGTTTATCCGTTTTCACTTCTGTTGCCTGTGCCTTTGATGTCATATCTGATAGATCATTGATGAATTCAGTGTCATGAAGGTTTCCTCCTGTTTTCTGCTAGGAGTCTTATACTTTTGGAGCTCATGTTTAGACGTATGTGGTGTAAGGCAGTGGTCCAGCTACATTCTTCTGCATGTGGATATTCAGTTTTCTTAACATCTTTTGTGGAATACACTATCATTCCCGCACTGACTGATCTTGACACCCTTGTGGAACATCATTTGACCATATACACGTTGTTTCTTTCTGACATTTATTTCTCTATTCTGTTCCACTGGTCTCTCTGTGCTTATGCCAGTACCACACTGTTTTGATGAGTGTAGCTTTGTGTTAAGTATTTTTTTTTTATAAATTTATTTATTTTATTTTTGTCTATTTTTGGTTGTGTTGGGTCTTTGTTGCTGTGTGCGGGCTTTCTCTAGTTGCAGTGAGCAAGGGCTACTCTTTGTTGCAGTGTGCGGGCTTCTCATTGCAGTGGCTTCTCCCATTGCAGAGCACGGGCTCTAGGGCGTGTGGGCTTCAGTAGTTGTGGTGCATGGGCTTGGTTGCTCTGCAGCACGTGGGATCTTCCCGGACCAGGGTTCGAACCCGTGTCCCCTGCATTGGCAGGCAGATTCTTAACCACTGTGCCACCAGGGAAGCCCTGTGTTAAGTATTGAAATAAGGATGTGGGAGACCTCCAACTTTATTCTCTTCAAGCTTGTTTTTGCTATTCTTTGTCTCTTGAGATTTTATATGCATCTTAGGATGAAATTGTCTATTTTATATGCATCTTAGGATGAAATTATCTAAAATCCCAAGAAACACTTGGGATTTTGCTAGGTATTTGCATTGAATATGTTGATTATTTTGGGTAGTATTGACATCTTGACAATATTGTATTCCAGTCCATGAACTTGGAATATTTTTGCATTTATTTGTATCTTTTCTAATATTTTTCAGCAATGTTTTTAGTTTACAGTGTACAAATCTTCTTCTTTGCTAAGGTTATGCGTGTTTTATTCTTTGATGTTATTGTCAGTGGAATTGTTTTCTCAGTTTTCTTTCAGATTGTTCATCGTTAATGTATAAAAACACACTTGATTTTTACATGTTGATAATATATCTTGCAACTTTTCTGAATTCATTCATTAGTTCTAGCAGGATTTTTGCAGAATCCTCAGGTCTTTCTCCACATTTGATCGTATCGGCTGGAAACAGATAATTTTCTTTCCTTTTTCTATCTGGATACCTTTTATTTCTTTTTCTTCCTATTCTGGCTAGGACTTCTAGTAATTTTTTTTCAGTAATATGTTTTATACAGATAGTGAGAGCATGTATCATTGTCTTGTTCCTGATCTTCAAGGAAAAGCTTTCAGTCTTTCAACATTGAGTATGATGTTTTGGCCATTTAATACATGTCCTTTCCTGTGTTGAGGTAGCTGTTCTGTATTCCACTTTATTGAGTGTTTTTTATCATGTTAACTTTTTTCAAATAGTTTTCCTGCATCAATTGAGATGATTGTGTAGCTTTTTTTTTTTCCTTTTACTCTTTTAATATGCAGGTTTACACGGAAAAGTTTTTATATGTTGAACCACCCTTGCATTCCAAAACTATATCCCCCTTGGTCGTGGTGTATAATTCTTTTAATGTGGTGTTGCATTTGGTTTACTATCGTTTTATTTGTGATTTTTGCATCAGTATTCATCAGAGGTATTGGTCTGTGGTTTTCTAGCAGTGTCTTTGTTTTAGTATTAGAGTAATTCTGGCCTCATAGAATGAGTTTGGAAGTATTTCCTCCACTTCATGTTTTTTTGGAAGTGTTTGAGGAAGATTGGCATTCATTGTTTTTAAATGTTGGATAGAATTCTGCAGTGAAGCTATCTGGCTTTCCTTTGTTGAATGCTTTTTGATTAGTGATTCAATCTTCTTACTAGGTATAGGTCTGTTCAGTTTTTGTATTTCTGTGTTGTTCAGTCTTCAGAGGTTGTGTTGCTGAAAATTTAGCCATTTCTCCTTGGTTTGCCACCCTTTATTTACACATAGAATTGCTTATACTATTCTCTTATAATCCTTTTGATTTCTGTAGCAGCAGTTGTAATGTTCCCTCTTTCATTTCTGATTTTAACTATGAGTCTTCTGACTTTTTCTTAATCTTGCTGAGTGTAAATTTTGTCTCTCAAAGAACCAACTTTTAGTTTTGTGATTGTAGTTTTTTAATTTTCTAGTTCCTTTATCTCTAATCTTACTCTTATTTCTTTCCTTCTGGAGCTTTGGCTCTGTTTTGGTCTTTTGAGATCTTTTTTTTCCCCGTCTTTTCTTCCTTTCTCTCTCTCTGCTTTTTTTTTTGAAATTCTTATTCACATGATAAACCAGGATCTCTTTTGTGTACTCCTTTGTATTTTCTTTTTCCCCAGGTCTGTTGACATATAATCAAACATAACATGGTGTAAATTTAAAGTGTACAGAGTGATGATTTGATATACATATAATATATTGCTAAATAATTACCACAGTTTAGTTAACACATATACATCAATTTACATAATTACAATTTTGTGTGTGTGTGGTGAGAACATTTAACATCTACTGTCTTATCAAATTCAAGTATATAATTACAGTATTGTTCACAACAGTCACCATGCTATGTATTAGATCCCCTGAACTTACTCACCTTATAACTGAAACTGCCAATCCCCAGCCCCTGCAACCACTATTCTACTCTTTTTCTAATCGTTTGGCTTTTGTTTTTGTTTTAAAATTCCACTACGTGTGATATAATTGAGGTCATACTGTATTTGTGTTTCTCTCCTGACTTATTTCACTTGGAATAATGCCCTGAAGGTCTGTCCATGCTGGTACAGATAGCAGGATTTACTACTTAATTTTTTTTATTGCTGAATAATATTCCATTGTGTGTGTAACATTTTAAAATTCATTTACATACTGTTGGACACTTAGGTTATTTCCATGTCTTGGCTATTGTAAATCATGCTGCAACAGCATGGGGGGCAGATATCTGAGGTAGTGATTTCATTTCCTTTCAGTATGCATCCAGAAGTGGGATTGCTATATCCTATGGGAGTGAAATCATGCACCTCAGATTGGGACTTGAACCCACGCAGCCGGGACTCGAACCCGGCCAAAACCCACAGTCTTCCAACTGAGATCACACACCTGGTTTCAGGACTTAATGAAGCTCAGGTTCTTGATGTCTCATCGCAGAAAGAATTCAGTGAGAAACAAAGCGATTGGTAAGAAGTGGATTCATTTAGAGAGAAACACGCTCTACAGACAGAGTGTGGGCCATCTCAGAAGGTGAGAAAAGCGCCAGGGTATGGGGTTGTCAGTTTTTATAGGAGTGGGCAATTTCATAGGCTAATGAGTGGGAGGAGTATTCCATTTATTTTAGGAAGGGGTGGAGATTTCCAGGAATTGGGCTACCGCCCACTTTTTGATCCTTATGGTCTGTGTTGGAACTGTCATGGCGCCTGTAGGTATGTCATTTAGCTTGCTGATGTGAGCGTGTACTGAGGCTCAAGGTCTAGTGGAAAAAGTCGACTTGTCCGTCATCTTGGATCCATTTGGTTCTAATCAGTTTATGTCATGTCCTCGGGCTGTGTCATTCTTTCAAAGGTTGTGCCCTGCCTCCTTCCCTCCTGTTTCAGTAGTTCTTTTTTTGTTTTTTAAAATATTTTGAGGAACCCTCCATACTCCTGTCTGTGGTGGCTGCACCAATTTACATTCCCACCAGCATTGCACTGGGTTCCCTTTTCTCCATATGCTCACCTCCCCTTATTATCTCTTGACCTTTTTTTTTTTTTTAATTTATTTATTTATTTTTGGCTGCGTTGGGTTCTCATTTCTGTGCGAGGGCTTTCTCCAGTTGCGGCGAGCGGGGGCCACTCTTCATCGCGGTGCGCGGGCCTCTCACCATCGCGGCCTCTCCCGTTGCAGAGCACAGGCTCCAGACGCGCAGGCTCAGTAGTTGTGGCTCACGGGCTTAGTTGCTCCGCGGCATGTGGGATCCTCCCAGACAGGGCTCGAACCCCTGTCCCCTGCATTGGCAGGCAGACTCTCAACCACTGCGCCACCAGGGAAGCCCTCTCTTGACCTTTTGATGATAGTCATTCTAGCAGGTGTGAGGTGATAGCTCACTGTGATTTTGATTTGCATTTCCTCCTAAGGAAGGAGCTGGAATTTGGGAAGCTTCCTCCCAGTTGTGGTTGTGGTTTTCTGTAGTTTTTATTCTCTATTTCATTTATCTCTAATCTACTTTTTTCTACTTCTGCTAGCTTTGGTCTTTTTTGTTCTTCTATGTATATATATTCCACCTATAAGTAAGATCATTCAGTATTAGTTTTTACGTGTGACTTATTTTACTGAGCATATACTCTCAACGTCCATCCATGTTGGTACAAATAGCAGAATTTCCTTCTTTTCTGTGGCTAAATAGTATTGCATTGTGTATGTCTACTAGATTTTTTTTTATCCATCCATCTCTTGGACACTTAGGTTGTTTCTACATGTTGGCTATAGTGAATACTGCTGTAATGAATGTGGGAGTGCAGGTATCTTTTTAAGACAGTGATTTTATTTTGTTCGATATATACCCAGCAGTGGAATTGCTGCATTATATGATAGCAGGGTGTTTTTTTTTAATATTTTGAGGAAATTATATACCGTTTTCCATAGTGGCTGCAACAGTTTACATTCTTCCCAGCAGTGATCCCTTTTTTTCCACATTCTGCTCAACACTTGTTATCTCTTGTCTTTTTGATGATAACCCATCTAAGGGGTGTGAGGTGATATCTCACCGTGGTTTTGATCTGCATTTCCTCCTGAGGGCAGATCTGGGTATTAGGAGGCTTTCTCCTGTTCAGTCTCACAGCAGTGTGCTGGGGAGTGAGTGAGTCAAAGGCAAGCAAATCGTCATGATCTTTCTGACACTTTTTGGCTCAGTGTTTTGGGGGTAGTCATTTGTTTGAGTGCTGCAGCTTTATTACTGGTTTCCAGAGTTTTCCCAAAGGATTTTCCCCCCTTTGGTTGTATATTGTTGTTAACTGGGTGTCTCCATGGGGTAATCATTGCCTTGAGTTTATTGGTCTTACCATCTTGCTGACATCACTCCTCATGCCTTTTATATGGCAGAGATTGTGTTAAGAGATCCAGGATATGAGTTCAAGTAGAGACCCCAGGAAAAGGGACACTATTATTTTTAATATCAAACAAAGAGTCTTAGATTTTTTTTTTAAAGATTTTATATAATTAGTGTTTTATTTAGTAAAATTCTTTTTTTGTTTGTTTTTTTTTTAAAACTAACATTATCACATCTTAAAATTCTCAGACCTTTGCAAACACCTCCTGCTATCTTGGTATCTCCAAACAAACTCTCTGCCCACCCAGCCAGGAGATCATCATTTTGAAATCAAGATCCCCCTATTTTGCTGTACCATTGATAACATTTTATTGTACCTGCATGTGTGTGTACAGAGTAAACACATCCATCTACTCTTGATGGCCATTTCCTGATTTTTCTCCCATTCTTGCACATATCCTGGAATATCGTTGTGTGTTGAATACATGCCTGGAAATGGAACACATGAGATACTCAGTTTAAAAAATTTCACAGCACATATTGATGTAGGTGTAAACATGCTTTCTCCCTACAACATCACACTCTCTGCATTTTAAAATCTCTTCCATTTTTGCCCCATAGTCTGTATATAATTCCATTAGTTAAAAATGGGACAGCATTGTGCTCCTTGCCAGGTCTTCTTTTCTTCTGAGGTCAGTATTTTAGTCACCCTCGTACAGTTGTATACCCACAGATATGCAAACACAAGCTGTGCACCCACATGTTTGTTACTCCCTGCCCTCCACTCTTGCCCTTCCTCATACCTGACCTTTCTTCACCAGGTGTCTTGATTTGGATGGAATACACTGTTATTTCCTAGAATTATTAAGTTTTTACTCTGGAACTCCCCAATTTCCACAACACTCCTTTACCCACCCACCCTACCCCTGCACTACTCACACTGTAAAAAATGACCCCTATTTATCCACTGAACAACTTTCTCCAGACAGGACCTAAATCAGAATGTACAGGGCTGGTGACTCAAAAGCCAATTCCAGGAGGAGTGGCTGAGTCACACTATTATAGTGACACAGCTGAGTTCTTATATCTCCCTTGAAGTATTTCTTTCTAAGCTCCTGGTATTCGTTGTAATATTTTGTAATATATACTGCCTGAGTGGCCAGTCATGCTTAAGAACATGTCTGATTCCGTAGGTACAGGTTCAAATCTTGCTTCTCTCACTTTCTGTGTAAATTTGTGTTATGTACATAAACCGTGTGAATCAGCTGTCCTTATTTTAAAAATAGTGGTGATTTACCTCAAGCCTTAAAACAAATTAGTGTTTTTTTGTGTTTTGGTTTTTTTTATTAGGTTGTGTGGGGTCTTAGTTGCGGCAGGTGGGCTCCTTAGTTGCAGCTCGCCAGCTCCTTAGTTGTGGCATGTGAGCTCTTAGTTGCAGCATGCATGTGGGATCTAGTTCCCTGACCAGGGATCGAACCCGGGCCCCCTGCACTGGGAGCGCGAAGTCTTATTCACTGCGCCACCAGGGAAGTCCCCAAATTAATGTTTTTAAATGGCTTAGAATATTGTATGTTTTACAGTAAAGACTCAAAAAGTTACTTTTCTATAATAAGATATGTCAACTTTCTGTCATATTTATTATGAGATATCCCTTTGTCTGCAATGCACCTTGTATGTTTTTATTTTTCAGTATATTCTCAACAATGTTGTCTCTGACCTTAATTAGTAAATTTTCAAAGCACATTACTCTGTATCACAAATAATTTGGTGCCAGTGAACAGGATAATTAAAGGGCACTGCATAGAGAGGGAATTCCTCTATTAATTGACTGATATAACTGCAGTCATGAAATCATAACTGTGACTTCTGACTTCTTTCTCCAGCTCTTCTTTTAATGTTATGTATTTTCCTGACATGATATTGCATAAGTCAGTGATTTCAACATAACTCTCAGTTCTTATATTGTGTGCTCCTTCTAGAATATAAGTCCTTTCTTTATTCTAAAGGGGGAATGTTAAGAGTTCCACAGAGTAAAATTTTCTATAATATGGTGACTTATTATTTATGCTGGCTTTATCATGATTTACTAGAATATTTATCAATTTATATTGTGATTTATAGATGATGTTTTTTCAGCATGTTATTATGCAATATATCTGACACACACCACTTATTAATGCTGTAAAATGCCTATTCTCAATGGGTACATTTGGATTTATAATGTGTATTAAGATAAATATTTTGGGGCTTCCCTGGTGGCGCAGTGGTTGAGAATCTGCCTGCTAATGCAGGGGACACGGGTTCGAGCCCTGGTCTGGGAAGATCCCACATGCCACGGAGCAGCTGGGCCCGTGAGCCACAATTGCTGAGCCTGCGCGTCTGGAGCCTGTGCCCCGCGACGGGAGGGGCCGCGATAGAGAAAGGCCCGCGCACCGCGATGAAGAGCGGTCCCCGCACCGCGATGAAGAGTGGCCCCCGCTTGCCGCAACTGGAGAAAGCCCTCGCACGAACCGAAGACCCAACACAGCCAAAAATAAATAAATAAATAAATAAATAAATAAGAAAATCCTTAAAAAAAAAAGAAGAGAGAGAACTTTAAAAAAAAAAAAAAAAGATAAATATTTTGTTTTCTTATAAATTGTTTTATTGATTTATTTTCTCAATGCTACAATGGTTTTGTGATTCTAAACTGCGAGTTATTTAGATTATTCATTAGATAAGCTTGTTTTGGATTATTTACCATTACAGTACATTGTCCTTTAGTACTTATTTATGTACAATAATTATGCATAAAATATATATTATGGTTTTTTTCTCCTCAGTTATGAGACAGCAGTATGTTTACTGCCAACAGGTATGTGATCTTTGTGGTCATGGTGGAAAATACCCTTTCTTTGAGAGCTAAGTTTGCACAATGTGAGTGTTTTTGTCGTAGGGTGTTTGACTAGGCTACCCTAAAATTAATTTGAATTACATGTGATTATTCTTTCATTAATAAAGGATCCTATTTCTTTAGTGTGTCAAAAAATTTGAAGATCATGGTTGGGAAGTTTTATAACTCTATTCAGGATAAGTATTACCTTTGGTGTCATATCACGTTTTCAACATGAAATGTTTATTTACGATCTGTAATTAATAGGATACCTATGTTTCTTTGTATCTTGTAGCTGTCTCTCATATACATGTGATCAAGAAATTAAAACCAAAAGCGAACAGTGACACAGGAGAAATATTCCAAACAGTGATGTTGGGAAGACATGAAAGCCATGAAATCAGAGATTTTTACTTCAGGGAGAGCCAGGAAAACATGCATGTGTTTGAATGTCAGTGGAGAGATGATGAAAGAAATTACAAAGGAATGCCTATAACCCATAGTGAAAATCTCACTGACAGAAAAAATCAACATGGTGGAAGGGATACTGGAAACAAACTTATTGAAAATAGGCTTACATTAAGCTTTCAGGATGATCTGCATATATTTAAAAGTGAAGAGAAATTTGATGAATTTAATCAGGCTGACAAGAGTATCAACAGTAGTACCTCATTTTTACCACTTCAGACAATTTCTTCTATTGTCCAAACCAACATTCCTAATACATATAAGAATGACTTTATGCATCCTTCAATACTGACACAAGACCAGAAAGCATACAAGAAAAAATCTTACAAATGTAATGAGTGTGGCAAAACCTTTCCTTATGGCTCAAACCTCAGTAGACATCAGTTAAGCCATACAGGAGAGAAACCATATAATTGTGATGTATGTGGTAAGGTGTTTAGTCGAAATTCACACCTTGCATGTCATCGGAGAATTCATACTGGAGAGAGACCTTACAAATGTAAAGAGTGTGGCAAAGCCTTTAATCAGCGCTCAAACCTCAGTCGACATCAGGTCATCCATACAAGAGAGAAGGCATATGAATGTGATGTGTGTGGCAAGGTCTTCAGTCGAAAATCAGTCCTTGGAAGTCATCAGACGGTGCATTTTGGAGAGAAATCTTACACATGTAATGAGTGTGGCAAAGCCTTTAGGAAGCGTTCAAGCCTTACTCAGCATAAGAGGATCCATACTGGAGAGAAGCCTTACCTATGTGTTGAGTGTGGAAAGGCCTTTAGGAAGCATTCAAATCTTACGCAGCATAAGATAATCCATACTGGAGAGAAACCTTACAGATGTAATGAGTGTGGCAAAGCCTTCAGTGTGCACTCAGCCCTAAGGAACCATCGGATAATCCACACAGGAGAGAAGCCATACAAATGTGATGTGTGTGGCAAGGGTTTTAGTCGAAATTCAGTCCTTGCAAGTCATCAGAGGCTGCATACTGGGGAGAAACCTTACAAGTGTCATGAGTGTGGGAAGTCATTTATTCAACGTTCACTCCTTTGGATTCATGAGAAAATTCATACTGGCGAGAAACCTTACAAATGTAATGAGTGTGGCAAAGCCTTTCCCGTGCGGTCAATCCTTACCCAACACATGAGAATCCATACTGGAGAGAAACCTTATGTATGTGTTGAGTGTGGCAAAGCCTTTACAAAACATTCAAATCTTACTCAACATAAGACAATCCATACTGGAGAGAAACCGTACAAATGTGATGAGTGTGGCAAAGCTTTTACCCAAATTTCAAGTCTTAGTAGGCATCAGAGAAGGCATGCTGGAAAGAAACCAAATAAATGTAGTGTGTGTGTCAAGGCTTTGATGCACCCTTCACAGCTTTGGGGTTATGAGAGAACTCACACTGGAGAACACAAGTGCAATTCATGTGGCAAGGCTTTTACCCAGCACTCAAGCCTTGAGGCACATCAGAGGATTCACAGAGGAGAAAGACCTTACAAATGTCATGAATGCCATAAGGCTTTTAGCCAGAATTCACAACTTTGGCGTCACAAGAGAACTCATATTGGAGAGAAATCTCATAAATGTAATGAGTGCGGCAAAGCCTTTACAGATAGTTCACATCTTAATCGACATAAGATAATTCATACTGGTGAGAAACCTTACAAATGTCATGAGTGTGGCAGAGCTTTTACCCAATTTACAAACCTTGCTAGGCATCAGAAAATACATAACTGAAAAGAAACATTATAAAGCTGATACATGTGGCAGTGCTTTTATTAAAAGCTGAAGCTTTGGGGATCATTGGAGAATTCATAGTAGAAAGAATATAATACAAATATAAGGATTGAGATAAAACTTATGCAGGTGGTCAAGCCTTAAAATCAGAGACTCCATCAAGGAGAGAAATCATATAAAACTTAACTATGTGGCAAAGCTTGTAACCAGGCTTGTGGAACATAACAGAATTCTTTTTTTTTTTTTTTTTCATAACAGAATTCTTACTAGAGAAGAAACCTTCCAAATGTAATGACAGTGATCAGCTTTGTCAGAAATGTGTACCTTTGTGGTCATGAATGAATTCACATAAGATAGAAACTGTACAAGTGTGTCAAGGCCTTTAAGCAGTGACCTCAGGATACACCACAAAGAATTCATACCGGACAGAAACATTACAAATGTAACAAAGGTGATAAAGTGTTCAACCACTGCTGTCAATCGACTTACACATAAGAAAATTTATACTGGGGAACTAAATCTGCCAATGGAGAAAGGACGTCTGTGGGAAAGTTTAATTATCTTCAGTTTGTGACATTTTTTTATTCAGTTATTTGAGGTTTCTTGAAAAGGCTACATTACTGTTGATGACCCGCAACCTGAAGTTAGAAACCTGTTGATGTTGTAGTTTCATTACATGCTTTTCATTTGTCACCATGATGGTCTCAGGGAAGGGATCAGTAAAATGAAAGGACCTACTTCTTGGGAATTCCCTGGCAGTCCAGTGGTTAGGACTGCACACACTCTCACTGCCAAGGACCCAGGTTCAGTCCCTGGTCAGGGAACTAAGATCCCACAAGCTGCGCTGCACCGCCAAAAAAAAAAAAAAAAAAAGGACCTACTTTAGGTGGGGTTTATTCATATCCATGTAACCTAGAAAAAGTAAGACACAGTTTTAAGATACAATGTGATATAAATTTGAGAGCCTGGGGAGTGACAGTATAGATGAACACTAATAATACATTATTTGGCTGTTTGGGTTGAATGGCATCTATAACAATCCATGTTAGACTCAAACAACTTACAATTTTGAAAATGTATATTCATAATTTGCATTTAGCTATTCACTCCATGCTGTATCCTAGATTATTTCTGTGGCTATAATAAAAATACAGTGAAATTTCAGATTCTCACACCCTAATACCTGCCTCCCCATTCATGGATATACATGATATGATTATAGTTTTGCCTGCCTTTTTGTGTGTGGAGGCCAAAATTAGACCCGTGGATTACACCTTTACGTGAAGTGAAAATAGAAATATAGTACGGATACGAAAAATAGAAGAAATTTCAGAAGTAAAGATAAATATAGCAGCCTATTTTTTGTAATTGGAGCACTCAGGGAAATAATTTGAAAGGATTGGTGTTCATGAGTTTCCTTTTAAGAATGAACATACACAATGAGAATTTTTTGGATAGCTCATATATTCACCCTGTAACACATGTTTCGTTAGTTTGAACTTGTGCTAACTCTGCTGGAACAGGACAGAGCCCCACTCAAGTTTTGGATGTCAGGACTAATGATTCCATACACTAAAGTGTTTGCATATGAATGTTTGTTACATAATGAGTCTTTCTGGGGAGAGCAGGGTAGACTTCCCAAGTTGTTCCAAAAATGGCTACAGAGAGCAGAGAACGCTGATGGGCTTGTGTTATGGTGGATACAGGACCAGGCTGGGGTGATGGTACTTTATTGTGGTGTGAACCTACAACTGCTGCCAAGGTTGGGAGCACTCGGGCTTTATCTAATCAGCCTGTCCTGCCCAGTTGGGCAGAATCGGAAGAGGTTTTAGTGAGGCTTAAAGGTGTCAGTAGTCAGACATCAAAAATGGAAACAGACTCTTTTGTATAAAACTGAACGTTTACACTTGAAACTCCTGAATTCTTGGTTGGGAAAAGACCACAGTTTTCATAATGTGATAACGTACTTGCTACATTCCTTCTCCTGATGCACACGTAGATCCCATTGCACAATGTGATTATTGAAAATGGTTGTGAAATCCTATTTACATAAATTGCCTAAGATATTTTCATACTTGTTTCATGAAAATTAATATGTGGAAGTGTGTATGAGACAGTACATAATGATTCAATAATTTTTCATAATAGCCATTTTTGAAAGGCTATAAAAATCTATTTGAAGTTACAGTAATAAGCAATATGTTTGATAGTTTCTATACCATAGTAACTTTCCATTTTGTTAGTCATATTTATCGTCTTTTTAAAATACTGTTTAGCCCAATTTGTATGTTTAATTTGTATTTCCTTTTTATTGATTCAGTGAAAAATCTGGAGGATGCATAAATCAAGTTATTTTCAGTTTTGTGTGGTATGAAAATGTACATAGAGCAATGACAGGTTCAAAGCATGTGCTATATAAACACAAAGAACGAGGCCTCTCACGTTTTTAATTTAGGTTGAGAGAATTGAAATGATACAGGATAATGAACTAAAGTCTCAGAATGTGGAAGCAGGAGACTTGTTGCTAATGTGCAGGTGCATCACTGGAATGTTTGGAAACTTGATATGTTAATTTTACCTTACAGTGTATCTTTCCAGTTCCTCCCCATGTTGCCGTTATTCCTGTCATCATCGTCTTTTCCTTCCATTAGTACAATGGAAACTGGAACTCATATCCCCAACACCTTGTAGGCCGTGGGTAGTATAATAGAGCAGATCTCTTTTCTGAGTTTGATACGGAGATATTAGATTGTTTGTTTTGTTGAGATATAATTTGCATACGATAGAATTCACACTTTTTAAATGCACAGTATGGTAGGACTTGTATATTTACAATGTCCAACCACAGTATTTTCATCATTCATCACTCCCCTTTAAAAAAAACAAAAACAAACCTGCACACTTTAGCAGTTATTCGATATTCCATCCCCAGCCACAAGGAAACATTAAGTTATCTTCTGTCTGCATGAATGTGGCTCTTTGGGGCATTTCATATAAATTAAGTCATATAACGTGGCCTTGTTTCTCTCTTCTTTCAGTTAGTTTACTGTCTACAAGGGTCATCCATATTGTAACATTTATCAGTGCCTCATAACTTTTTATTGCTGAGTAGTAATATCCACAGTTTGATTACCCAGTCATCACTCGTTGGAGAGATTCTTTACACATTTTGGCTATTAAGAAAAATGCTTCTATGGACACCTTTTACAAGAAGTCTTTGTGGATATGTGTTTTCCCTTCTCTCAGGTATATTTGTGTAAGAGGAAGTTCTGATTGTGATATTGTGATTTATGACATATAGGTTTGGTCATTCAGATGAGTAATGCATTACTTCCACTCACACCCTATTTGGTGAAAGTGTTCTCAAGGCCTTGCCTAGCTGCACAGTGGCTGAGAAATAAAGGGAACACATAGCTCTTGATGTGGAGCTATTAAAAGAGCGAAGAAAGTCATTATGTTGGTGTAATTACCATGCAACTGTATATGGAAATTAAAATGAATAAAAGTGAAAAATATAATTGAGAAGTATAATGTAAGAATTATTTCATGTCTTTCAGAACAAACATAACTTTAAAGTAACATTTTAAGTTCACCCTCAATTGAGTATGTTTGCCATTTCCAGGGAAATCCTGTTGACATCTCTGCTGCTTCGTGGGAAATATTTATTGTAGCTTTCCCAATTCTGAACATCACTGAGTTATAACAGTTATATTTCCACTAAGTTATAGTCCAATATTAAAATACATTTAGGGGGCTTCCCTGGTGGCGCAGTGGTTGAGAATCTGCCTGCTAATGCAGGGGACACGGGTTCGAGCCCTGGTCTGGGAAGATCCCACATGCCACGGAGCAGCTGGGCCCGTGAGCCACAATTGCTGAGCCTGCGCGTCTGGAGCCTGTGCCCCGCAACGGGAGGGGCCGCGATGGAGAAAGGCCCGCGCACCGCGATGAAGAGTGGCCCCCGCTTGCCGCAACTGGAGAAAGCCCTCGCACGAACCGAAGACCCAATACAGACAAAAATAAATAAATTAATTAAGTAAAAAGAAAATCCTTAAAAAAAAAAAAAAAAAAATACATTTAGGGCTTCCCTGGTGGCGCAGTGGTTGGGAGTCTGCCTGCTAATGCAGGGGACACGGGTTCGGGCCCTGGTCTGGGAGGATCCCACATGCCGCGGAGCAACTGGGCCCGTGAGCCACAACTACTGAGCCTGCGTGTCTGGAGCCTGTGCTCCGCACCAAGAGAGGCCACGATGGTGAGAGGCCCGCGCACGGCGATGAAGAGTGGCCCCCGTTTGCCACAACTAGAGGAAGCCCTCGCACAGAAACGAAGACGCAACACAGCCAAATAAATAAATAATAATTTTAAAAAAAAATACATTTAGAGGTGACATTAGACTATTTCCCAAGTACAAGCCTTTTTGTATGTCTCTGTCAGGGAGGATGGCATGGATGAATAACATCTCAAAATGGATTTTTTTATTTCCTACCCTGATACTAGAATCAGAATATCTGTATTAAAACTTGAAGAATTATTATTTTTTAAATTTATTTTATTTTTAAATTTATTGTCGGCTGCGTTGGGTCGTCTTTGTTGTGCGCGGGCTTTCTCTAGTTGTGCTGAGCAGGGTCTACATTGTGGTGCACGGGCTTCTCATTGCGGTGGCTTCTCGTTGCAGAGCACGGGCTCTAGGCGCTCGGGCTTCAGTAGTTGTGGCTCGCGGGCTCTAGAGCGCAGACTCAGTAGCTGTGGCGCACGGGCTTAGTTGCTCCGCGGCATGTGGGATCTTCCCGGACAAGGGCTCGAACCTGTGTCCCCTGCATTGGCAGGCAGGTTCTTAACCACTGTGCCATCAGGGAAGTCCCTGAAGAATTAGTTTGTTTAGATTGAGATGAAGCTGAAAGGAAATAAATCTGTAATTTAGACAACACTAAGTCCTCTAATAACTTTTGCCTCATTTGGAACGCCTCATAAACTGGCCATGAGTTGCATGGAATATTATACTCTCAGGCTTTAGAACAAAGTCAGTTGATATATCTCTAATAACTAAGTCCTCTAATAACTAAAAAGGTTTTGGCGTGTGTGTGTGTGTGTGTGTGTGTGTGTGTGTTGGTCTTTGTGTGTAAGATAGGCAACACCACCATTTGTGTATGCTGATGAAAATAAACCCCTAAAAGTGAAATACATGGGCTTCCCTGGTGGCGCAGTGGTTAAGAATCCGCCTGCCAATGCAGGGGACACAGGTTCGAGCCCTGGTCCGGGAAGATCCCACATGCCGCGGAGCAACTAAGCCCGTGCGCCACAACTACTGAGCCTGTGCTCTAGAGCCCGCGAGCCACAACTACTGAAGCCCATGTGCCACAACTACTGAAGCCCGCGCGCCTAGAGCCTGTGCTCTGCAACAAGAGAAACCACCGCAGTGAGAAGCCCGCGCCCCGCAACGAAGAGTAGCCCCTGCTCACTGCAACTAGAGAAAACCCGCGTGCAGCAGCGAAGACCCATTGCAGCCAAAAATTAAATGAATAAATAAATAAATTTTTTAAAAAGTCAAATACATGATGCAGTGGAGGAAGGATGCCACGCCGTCCTGACACAGAGTGAAGATGGCAACAAGGGCACAATCGCAGGGTCAGCCGCAGCCAGGAGCAGGGACAGACTTCACAGTCGGTACTGAGGAGAGAACACAGGCCCTGAGGCAGATGGGTGAGCCAGTTAGAGGAGGTCTCTCCCCTTCGCTCCAGGGGCTCCATGAAGAAGAAACAGGGTCTCTGAGAGGAAAGATGGGAGAGGATGAACTGGACTGATGAGGGCCTGTAAAGGAAAGGTAGGGAGCAGACACAGGGGATGTGAGGGAACAGAGCCGGGAACCTGAAGTGAGACCAGGCAGTCTGGGGGTGTGCTTTTCTCCAGCGGTGATGAGCCCCACGGGGACAGCACAGAGGAGGCACAGCTGGGTGTGATGGGGATGCCAGGGAGGGCAAGGAAGTGGAGGGTCACAGGAGAATGAGTGCACCCGTCCTTCGCTTTGCGGCATCTGACTTGCACGGCTGTGAGTAAGTGACAGGGTGTGCTTGTCTCCATGACGGAAGAACCACCTGGATAAGGCAGGGCAATGTATTCCACCGGCTTATCATTCTACCCCTGATGCAGACAAAACAAGCCCGGACTACAGTACGTACTCCATATGTAGTCAGCAAATTAATGAGAAGAACAGAGTGAAACTCGTACACCCTGCGGCATGGTCTTCACTTTGGGGGACGGATGTGTGCAGGGGTCCTTTGCCCTGGAAAGAGTGAGGAAGGAGCTGACCAGGAACAGCAGAGGCGGGTCTAGCCAAGGGTCCTCCATCCAGACAAAGCCCCTTACCCTCAACAAGTGCGAAGGGCAAGTGTAAGTTCAACCAGGACCGCAGTGAGCTCAACCAAGGGGTAGCTGCCTAAGGCTGAGCAAGACCCAGTTCGGAAATAAAAGAGCCTAAAATCAGCAGAAAAAGGAGAGGCCTCCAGGCTGCCTAGACCCCTCGATGGACAAAAGTTCTTTGTTGTTTGCAGTGACATTGGCTTAAATATTCACAGCCTCAAATGCTGACTTGATTGGGTTTGTTGGGATTGTGTAAACCAACAGTAGAAAGTAGAACAGCAGGAAGCTGATGTCTGAACCGAACAGTAGAGGGGAGGCTGGAAGACTTGAGGGAGGAAATGTAGGCAAGGGGCAGACAAACCACTTTGTTCCTCAAGTCTCCTACTTGTGAAAGTATCACCATTACTATTCTAGAGAAGACAATGGAAAAATATGCATAGAACCAATGTGTGTTTGTCAGAAAGACAAGCTTCTTTCCTAAATGGGCCCTCATTAGCTTCCTGCATTCTATTCTACTAATTGCTGAACACCATTAAATATTGTTGAGGGTGGAAATGAAGTTATCAGACCTCAGGTAATCTAGTTTTACTTTCTCTAGTGCTCATATTAAAGAGAATATACCTGCCTACTAAATATCCATAGAAATAATGCAAAATCGATTATTCTTTAGGTCAAAAGAATCCCAGTGTTATCTGGAGACTATATATTTTACAAGCTTCGTTATCCACACCTGAACATTCAGAAATATAAAGCAAAGAGCCAAAGTGCCTTCCAATTTTAAAATAAAAAATAAACTTTCCAGGTACTTTCAGAATGAATGTATAGTGAATTTGAAATTACATTATATTTAGATATTATTGATATGTATATGATGAAGTGAACAAGTTTACCTCAAGTGTGGAATAGAATAACAATTATATAAAAATGCAATTTGATTAAAGTTCATATTTTAAAGGCAAGACAAGAAAAACTTTTTCTCTACCCTTTGTCTTCCCTTCCCTCTAGTGTGCATTGTGCTTGCACATTATGCATTAACTAGACCTCCCCAATGGCAGAAACACCTGCTCCACATTAAAGATCTACTTTTATTCTTCTGGTGCTAGCTACATAACTCCTTAAAAGATAACATTCCTTTCTCAATCCTGTAAGGGGTCATGGTGACTCACCACCTGCGTTATACATGCAAACGTCTTTAGTGAACTTTATGTACAATGTCAATCTGTTATTTCCCTTAAAGATAACAGTTGGTTCAAAAAATAGGCAGAAGATCGAAAGAGACAATTCTTCAAAGAAGACATACAGATGTCCAATAGGCACATGAAAAGATGCTCAATATCGCTAATCATTAGAGAAATGCAAATCAAAACTACAATGAGGTATCACCTCACACTTGTCAGAATGGCCATCATCAAAAAGTCTACATATAATAAATGAGGGAGAGGGTGTGGAGAAAATGGAACCCTCCTACACTGTTAGTGGGAATATAAATTGCAGCAGCCATTATGGAGAGAACAGTATGGAAGTTACTTAAAAAACTCAAAATAGAGTTACCATAGGATCCTGCATTTCTGCTCCTGGGCACATAGCTGAAGAAAACTCTAATTCAAAAAGATACATGCACCCTAATGTTCATAGCAGCAGAATTTACAATAGCCAAGACATGGAAGCAACCTGAGTGTCCGTCGACAGATGAGTAGATTAAGAAACTGTGGTATATATACACAATGGTATATTACTCAGCCATAAAAAAGAATGAAATAGTGCCATTTGCAGCAACATGGATAGACCTAGACATTATCATGTTAAGTGAAGTGAGTCAGACACAGAAAGACACATATCATATGATATCACTTATATGTGGAATCTAAAAAAATTGATATAAATGAACTTATTTACAAAACAGAAATAGACTCACAGACATAGAAAACAAACTTATGGTTACCAAAGGGGAAAGTGGGGGTGGGGGGAATAAGGAGTTTGGGATTAATATATACACACTACTATATGTAATATAGATAAACAACAAGGACCTACTGCATAGCACAGGGAAGAATATTCAGTATTTTGTAATAACCTATAATGAAAAAGAATCTGAAAAAATATATATTATATATATACTTTAGGATATATATAATATATAAATATTATGTGTGTGTGTATAACTGAATCACTTTGCTGTACACCTGAAACTAACAACATTGTAAATTAACTATACTTCAATTTTTTAAAATGGTTTAAAAAAAAGATAACAATTGGTGCAGAACAGACTGGGTCTGACAACCTTGGGAGATAATGGGTCGCACCTAGTGGAAGTTAACTTAAATACTTACTTAGGACCTTATTAATGATAATAGCTATACTACTTGTATTCTGCCTATTTTACAAGATTATTGTTTCTTGCATTACCAAATGGGTGACCGAGCCTCCAATAAAAATAATAGTGACTATGTGACTTGAAACAGTGGACCAAATATAGTCCTATAAGATAAATGATTGTAATAGTAACTCTAGATATGGGAAGAAGCAACCAGAGGGAACCCAGACCGTAACAGACTAGTAAGATAGGCGGTCCAGAGGCTTTTGTCTACTGTTAACAGGGCTTAGTCCAGTTACAGCACATCGAGTAGCCCATCCACGAAATCCTCACCTGACCTGGGAATGAGCATTCTTAGCACCGTGGGACAAATTGGTCACGAAATGCCTCCCAAAACTTGGTTGAAGTTAAGACCGAAAGGGAAGGGGTTGTAAAATAGAGAATGTTGCTCACCACCCAGTTCTACAAGAAACAAGACATTAGCCACCGCGGTCACTGAACTACAGCCACCCTGACAGGAATTCAGGGAGAAGATCAGGATGAGGCACTCTCTGCTCTGCTCTGGGAAAACTGGCAGAACTGGCCCACACATAGATATTTTTAGGAGACAATTTTATGAACCCAGTTTCTTGCATCTTCCCATAGTTAAAAAGGCATTAAAACCATTAACTAAGACAGCTCTTCCTCACCAACAGCAGTAACCTTCTTCCAATACGTGTGCTTGTATTGCACTGTGTCTCTTCCCCAAAATCACATATATACTGGCCTCCACCCTTACCTCTTCCGAACGGTCCTCAGAGCTCTCTGAGAGACTGTCTCCCGGGTTACGATCCTCAGATTGGCTTAAATAAAATATTCCATTTCTTCCTTAGATTGACTATTGATTTCTTTTTTTTTTTTTTTTCGACAAATTTATACAGTTCATAAAAAACTTTTGCTCTTTTTTAAAGCAAAGATTAGGGACCTAAATTGTCACTGCTTAGGCCCTCCACTCCTCACATCCAGGTCTTGTCCACATCAGAGTCTCTGGAACTGAACACAGTTGAATTTGGCCTCCTGGGTGAATGGAGACTAGAAACAAAATGCTGTTCACAGCATTTTAGTATTAAAGAGCCCATTCTACCCAGGGAGAGTTTTGTATTTCATATTCTAGCTTGTAATCCCTACAGGGATAACTCCAGTTGCTGTTTATTTAAACTGCTTAAATTCATTCTAACTGCAGGAAATGTTCCTGGATCCAAACACCACCCCACATCAATCCCTCACTGAGATCCCATTTCTCTCAGTTCAGGACGGGCGTTCAACCCTCTGGCAGAAAATAGGTTCTGACTTAAACCGTTTTCATCTTGTTAAAAAGAAAATATCTTAATTTCCAAAATAAGTGGCCCACACAACTGTAAGCTTTTACTGTTAAACTATTAAAGGCAATAACTTAAACTAAGCTGGAAGCAATGCTACATCACACGACACAAAGACCCTCAAGCATGTCTAAACTCGGAAAAGAGGTTGGGAGGGAAACTGAAAGACGCGCAGACCACGCCCCTAGCCGGCACGCGCCCCTCCCTCTCGCAGTCGCTGCGCAGGCCTGGGCTCCTCACGCCCCGCCCCTTATTGGTGGTGCTCCGCTCAGGTCCCGCCCGTAGCCCGTATGCGCACGCGCAGTTTCTTTCAGACGGGAAGCGAATAGTGCGGAGCAAAGGTCACACTGGGAGCCGTGAGTTAACATTGTTTTTCTAGCTTAAAACCTGCGCCTCGCAGTCCCCTCTCCAGACAGACACTTAAAATGAGCAGTTTCAAGGCAGGGGGAACCACCCCTCCCTCCCGGTCACCGGCCCCGCCGCCCGGCGTTTTCTGCGCGGGCCTCGGCTCCCTCTTCGCCCCGCCCCTCGCCGATAGCGCCCAGGCCCCGCCCCCGGAAGCCCCGCTGGAGACTCTGCGCGCGCAGCTTCTTATGGCTCGGGAAGCGGACAGTGCGGAGTGGAGGTTGCACTGCCCAGCGTGTTTCTCGTTTGTAGTGTAAATCTGTGCTGCGCGGTTCCGCTGACTCCACCCTCAGGGTCTTGGGAGTCACTACGGACCTTAACTCCCAGCAGCCGGCCCTCCGACCCAGTAAATCCAGACATCGCTGTTACAGGTCGGGTATGTTTTCCTTTGGGTTTGAAATCGTTCTGAGGCGGGTCCCGGTGCCCTTGGCTTTTCTACCTTCGGTGCAGGTAGGCACCTCTATTCGTGACATTTTCCTGCTTTAAGTCCTTTACTACCTCCGCCTTCCCCTATAAAGGCCTCTTCCGCGAGGTGGATTCGCGCCCCCCAGCCTCGCCCCCTCGGCCCCTGGAGGGCAGCGCCGGCCGCCCCGCTCCCGGACAGGCCGCGTCCTCTCTCCGGTCCTGGGGTTCTGCAGAGCCCGCCCCTCTCCTGAGACCCCCTCCCTCCCTCCCAGCGCCTCTGTCCTCGCGTCTCCTCAGGCCGGTCCTTCTGCCACCCAGGCCTCCCCTCCCTAGTCAGCCCTTCCCCTCACCCCGCGTAGGGGGAGGTGACGTGGGCCAGCCGTGTGACACCACCTCCATTGGAAAATGGTCCCTTCCTGTCCGCGGGCATCTTATTCAGTCGCCGTCACCGTAAACATGGGGGCGAGGGGGATCAGGAGAAGCTGAGACAGAGCGACTGAGAGAAATCGAAGAACTGAGGAGAAAAGAATGGGGGAGAACCGATGGGAACATGGAGGGTGGCAGAGGACTTGTAAAGAGACGGAAAATGAAAGTGATTAAGCTTGATTGTAGCAGGTGAATAAAATAGAGAAGTCAATTAAAAAGCCGGATCTCCGGGGATTGGAGAGCAACATAGAGACAGGGGCTCTGGATCAGCGGTAGGGGGCGGGTGACAGCGGTGAGGCCCTTCACACACGGAATTGGGGGAGAGGATAAAAGAGTTGGAACCTCGGCCTTTAGAGCAACTTGGTGCTGGGAGAGAAAGAGGACTAGTGACTAGAAGAGCAGAGGAAGAGAGAGAGAGAGCAGGAAGGAAGCGTCCCCACGGGGTACTAGAGAGTTGGGAGGAAGGGAGTGTAACGGAGAGAAGTGAAACCACACACCTCAGATTGGGACTCGAACCCACTGTCCTTTAACATCGCCCACCTGGTCTCAGGACTTAATGAAGCTCAGGTTCTTTACATCTCAGCGTAGAAGGAATTCAGCGAGAGGCAAAGTGAGAGGTAAGAAGTAGATTATTGAGAGACATACACACTCCATAGACAGAATGTAGGCCCTCAGAAGGCGAGAGGCCCTGGGATATGCACATTCCGTAGGCAGAATGCAGTCCGTCTCGGAAGGTGAGAGCGGCCCCAAAATATGGGGTGGTTAGTTTTTAGGGGCTGAGTAATTTCATAGTCTCATGAGTGGGGGGATTATTCCAACTATTTCGGGGAGAGGCGGAGATATCCAGGAGTTGAGCAACTGCCCAGTTTTTGGCCTTGTATGGTTGGCCTCGGAACTGTCATGGCGCCTCTGGGTGTGTCATTTAGCTAATGTATTACAATGAGCGTGTAACGAGGCTCAGAGTCTACTGGAAGTCGGGCCTGATCGGTTATAACCAGTTTTTGTCGTATTCTCAACTGCTGTGTCATTCTTCTAAAGGTTGCGCCCCATCCTCTTCCGTCCTGTCTCAGAAAAGGTGTAACCGAGAGGGCAGAGAGGGAGGAGGGGTGGGGGAAGAAAGAAGCAGAAATAATGGACATTGAGGGCAGTCTGGTTGGGCAGAAAGAGCAACAAGAGGGGGAACGGTTGCAGAGTGGGGGCGGGACAGGTGTGAGGGAGGAAATAGGAGGGGAGAAACAGCAGGGGAGCGGAAGGGAACAAGACGAGAGACAGAAAGAAATAGGGAGACAGAGAAACAATGAAATGGAAATACCTAGTAGTGCAGGTAGAGAGGGGAAACTGGATTCGGATGGGTGGTGAGTTGTTTGCATATGGATGATGAAGTTGTGATAATACTGATTTGTGTCTTTAGAATCTAATCCATTTAAAATTTGTTTAAATTGGGGTTTCCCTGGTGGTCCAGTGGTTAAGACTCCGCGCTTCCACTGCAGGGGGCACAGGTTCGATCCCTGGTTGGGGAACTAAGATCCTGCATGCGGCACGGTGCGGCCAAAAAAAAAAATTTTTTTTTGGTTTAAATTATGCAGATGAGGATGGGAATTGCACAGCTGCTGTCTACAAGGCTTGTGCATTTTGTAATTACTTGTATGCGAAGATAACATTTGCCCACCATGTTCAGCCAGGGGGCAGGGACTTGATTCACTCAGCTGTGAGTCACCCCCTTCCCTTTTCCTGACTTGGAGCAGAGGAGGAGGGAGAGGACACGTGGGGCAAGAAATGATTGAATCTGTCACTACATGGTGCCTTTGTAAAGGAACGATTGGAAGTGTTGTTTTTGTGATGGATTTACTTTTTCTTTATCATTTCTTTACATAGCTTGGAATAAATTTTAGTATGTACAATTTGAACTTTCCTGTAAATAATTGTTAACTTCTGGAATAAGCTTTGGTGGCCTTCTGTAATCAACTCGTGTACTACTTTTCTAAATATGATATATTCTCAATTTTTTAAAACTCTGACACCAGAATTTTTAGATTTAAAAATAATTCACTGGCTTCCCTGGTGTCGCAGTTGTTGAGAATCCGCCTGCCAATGCAAGGGACATGGGTTTGATCCCCGGTCTGGGAAGCTCCCACATGCCGCGGAGCAGCTAAGCCCCGTGCGCTACAACTACTGAGCCTGCGCTCTAGAGCCCGCGAGCCACAACTACTGAAGCCGGCATGCCTAGAGCCTGTGCTCCGCAGCAAGAGAAGCCACCACAATGAGAGGCCCCCGCTCGCGGCAACTAGAGAAAGCCCGCGCGCAGCAACTAAGACCCAATGCAGCCAAAAATAAATAAATAAAAATAAATAAATTTTTTAAAAAAATTTCAGAAAATATTTCTTTTTAAAATGTTTCAGGTTTATTCGAGACTTGCCTGCTTTCTCCTCATTAAGTTATATATTGGAAATGTTCTTTGGTAACTAGTAAATAATTTGACTGTTTTGATAAGGACTTGGAAAGACGTCAGTGATCTTTTCTATTAACAGTTAAAACTTAGTTTAACCAGTTAGCTTAATAATAATACATTGCCTTCCCTTTTATGTGATCTGTGAAAATCGTGAGCTGTGAGGTGACATGAAGACGTTTCCCTCAGGTCCCTCTTGATTGTCACTGCAGTTGATGAAGGATGGGCTGGATTGACTTGGAATCTTCCAACAGAGCCCCTCTGTTCATGATGAAGAAGTTTGCTCAGAGCTTATTTCGAAGTTGACTCCTTGCTATGTTTTCCACAGCTATGTTTTTGCAATTCTGTATTTTTAAAGTATTTTACTGTGATTTTTCTGGAAAAGAAGAATTAAATGCTTGGTATCAGTGTGATCAGACCTTGAAAGAAGAAGCTTCCTTTGCTCAGGAACATGAAAGATGGTCCCAGTGTTTTAAATGGGACAGGCGTAAGCAGAAATTCTCAGTCTGATAACCCCAACATCCCTGGCATATCTGATTCTGATGTTTCCTCCGCCTCTTCCAACTGTGATTGCTGCCTTTGATTGCCTTGTAATTCTTCTCGCGATAGACATGACGCACTGGGTAAAAGCAGTTGCTGCCAATAGGCCTTTAGTGATGTGATGGTGGGGTGTGGGGGGAGGGGAAGCGTTCAGAGTTCTACGAGTGGGTCTCAGTCTTTTAGCGAGCCTGTACCTCTGCGCTGTGAACTGCATATATAATTCTCATTCTCCCTTCCTTTTTTTTTTTTTTTTAATTTTTATTTATTTATTTATTTTGGCTGTGTTGGGTCTTCGTTTCTGTGCGAGGGCTTTCTCTAGTTGTGGCAAGCGGGGGCCACTCTTAATCGGGGTGCGCGGGCCTCTCACTATCGTGGCCTCTCTTGTTGCGGAGCACAGGCTCCAGACGCGCAGGCTCAGTAGTTGTGGCTCACGGGCTTAGTCGCTCCGCGGCATGTGGGATCTTCCCAGACCAGGACTCGAACCCGTGTTCCCTGCATTAGCAGGCAGATTCTCAACCACTGTGCTGCCAGGGAAGCCCTCTCCCTTCCTTTTGTGGGACAGGATGACTAGTATGGTCTGCAGTTGGGTGTTTCCCTCCCAGCAAGTCAGTTAGGTTCAGAACCCCAGCAGGTAAGGCTATGGTTAAATAGTCTCACCTATGGGCGGGCCTTTTTAAAAGGAACAGCATGCTCAGGTGTATTTCAAAATAGTTCCTTTTTCTCTGTCCCCGTTGGAAGCTCCAGAGTCTTTTTCTCCAGTATTTACTATGAGAACTTGGTTGAGCTCCTGCAGGTGAAACCCACAGTTGCATGGAGGGGCCCACCTATGACTGGGTCCCTTGGAGTTTTTACATCTTGGACTTGTCTGCTCTGAGCCTCCAGCAATTTGTTAATTACAGTTCAGGTTTTTTTCTTTGTTTACTCTGGGACCGGTTCTGGTGGAGTTTCAACTCATGAGTTTCCACTCTGGTAAGTTGTGATTCTTTTTGTCTGCCTCTTTGTCTCTCCAGTTTTTGGTTCAACTGAAAATTGTTGTTGGCTCTGTGGCTTTACTTTTCTTAAAGTTGTTGATTTTTTAGTTCGTTCAGCCTTGTGGTTAGAACAGAGTTGCAACTTCCAATCTCCTTTCAAGCAGATTCAAGACACATGGGAAAATTTTAATTTTTTCATATATCTAGGACGTTTAATAGATTACTTTGTATTTTGTCTTTAGTATGGGATATTTAGTATTTCAAAAGGTAAAGATGATAATGTGGTTTATCCTTGTTATAAAGGACTGAGGTTTCTCCATTAAAAATTTATATGTGCTTTCATATAAATTTTTCAGCCTATGTGAATTATATGCTCTATTTAAAATATTTTAAATAATATTTCATTTTACCAGACTTAAGATTTTATTCATTAAATATTTTCATGGACGTATTCTGAGCAGAAACTGTTACTAGTGCTGGTTAAAATACAGTTTGAAGACAAATTGGCATGTCTTCATGGAGTTTCCAGGGAGTTTTTAATTTAAATAATTTGTTTATTTGTAAAATTTCCATTTTGTCCTTCTTATAAAATTTTGTATTTCTTTAAAATTTCTACCTTTTTGATTTATTTCAAATGTTTCTTTGCCACATAGAGCATAGCTTTATAATAGCTGCTTTTAAAATCTTTATCCGATAATTTTATCATCTGAGTCATCCCAGAATCAATGTCTCTCAGTTGCCTTTTCCCTTGAGAATGACTCCTATCTTCCTCAGTTTTGGTATGTTAAGTGTTGTTTTATTATTATTATTTCATGGATGTTGTGAATTCTGTAGACTCTGGGTTTTGTTATAATCCTCTGAAGAATGTTGATGGTTTGTTTCTGTAGGAGATCGAGTTTATTTTGTTCAGACTGCCAGTTGTGTTTAACCTTTTGTTGCAGTGGCTCAAGTCTCAGTTGTTTTCTCAAAACCTTGGTCATGCTGATTTTGGCCTGTCTCATTTGAACCTGTGAGGTTCAGGGGTTAGGCTGAGGTTAGGCTGAGATTTTGCAAGTGGTTCAGATGTCAGCTGAGTGCTCAAAATTGTTGCTATGCTGATTTGGGTTTGTGCAAAGCACGTGTGGTTCACATGTTAGGCTGGGACTTTTATGGGCTTCTACACAGAAACGCTGGTGCCTCTTTTCAAGCTTCCTCTCCTCTAGGATTTTCTTCCCATACTCTGGTCTAACTAACTGACTTTGTTCCATTGTTCCCTGGCCAGAAATATCCAAACTTTCTGTCAGCGCTTTAGCTGCACGTGCTACGTGCCGCTGTGCAAGTGGTGTCTACCGTTGGTGCAAAACCATGCGACTGGTTGCTTCTCCAACTTTTGGCTCATTCCCGTCGCCTCTCTGCTCTTGTTTACCTTCCAGAGTCCTCAAGTAGTGTTTGTTTTCTTTTGTAATGTATCCAAATTTACTGTTGTAATTAGTGAGAGGGATGGGTGCTAGGGGCTTTGATATCATAGGCAGTATTTTATTAAATACATATTTCCCTTGACAGTGAGCCATTAAAGGAGTCGCCGCCCGCATTTTGAAAAGTAGTATGTTTGTAGCATTTCTGAAGGTGTGTCTGATGAGTCCCTGAATGGTATGGGCTTCTGAACCAGTCAGTATTGGATTCAGCTCTAAACTGAACCCACATGGTAATTAATTGGCATCAATTAGGTAAGCGTGCTTTATGGCTGCCCAGCTGCTTGGCAAGAAAATAAGGTTGGGGAATCAACTTTCATCTTTGCTATTTAAAATCACCCATATCCATTATTTTTGAATTTGAGCATCTGCTATCTCTTCTGAAAATTGACCAGACACATCTGTCTTGGTAAGCTGGTAGATTTAAACAACACAAAGGTTTCTGATAAAGTAAACATTTAAAAACAAATCCTATTGCTGCTACAGCTCTGTCAGGTACTCACATGCAACTCACTTTTAAACTGGAAAATAATTTCACTCAAATTATACACACTTTTATGCTTTAGTAGCTCTTTGCTAAGAGGGTACAAAAGATAATCGTCATCTATTAGTTGAGTGCTTAATCTTTATGTGGTAACTGCCACAGTCAAATCCAAATTAATGATTAGATTTCCAAAGAAAATGTTTTTATTTTCTTGCCGATGGCAGTCAGTCTGGCATCCTGTATATGGACCCTGTTGTTAAACATTTTGAGCCAGGAAAATATTTTAAAACACACAGCAGTAGAACTTACTACTGATTGAATTATTCATATATATTCCCAAGATGAAGATGGGGAGAAAATCATGGAATCAATAAATACAGGATACAATTCTATTTTATTAATCCTCTGAAGATCATCCTGCAAGTCTGTAATAATTTTCTTATTAATTCTCTCTCTATTTGTATGTTATGTCCCTTGTGTTGGGTAAGTGGGTGTGTAACTGATTTTAATTTAATGTTATAACACCACATTGACTTCTCTATTTTTCTCATTCTGAGAACTTTATTTTTGTTATAGTTTCTTGAAGCTCATGGTCTGAAATTGAATAGTGTATAAAAGTTTTTATAATTGTTAGAATCAAAATGGCATTTGCCATTTTATAAATTACCTAGAATATAATAATGAAATAGAGAAATTGTCTTTTTTCTATGAAAATGACACTTTTCATAAAAGAAACTTCAAAAATAGATTTAATAGTTACATATAAAAGCAAATTGAGAATAAGATGTTTCTAACTTTTGACCTCTTAACGAATTATTTTCTTCCAAAAATATCGCTGTTGATTATTTCATAAAGAAAATAAATAGTATTAAGAGGAAAGTATTTTCATGTAGAAAAATAACTAGGTCTCTAGGCTCCTGTATGAGGTTGCTAGGGCTGCTGTAACAACGTTCCACAAACTGAGTCTCTTAAACAACAGAAATTTATTGCATTACAGTTGAGGAGACGAGAAATCAGAGATCAGGGTGTCAGCCTGGCTGGTCCTTTCTGAGATCTGTGAGGGACACTCTGTTACTTGCCTCTCTCCTAGCTTCTGGTGGTTTCCTGATGATCATTGTCATTCCTTGGCATAGATATTTTTCTGCCTAAGAAAAATCTTCATCTTCACATGTCATTTTCCCTGTGTGTGTCTCTGTGTCCAAATTTCCTTTTCTTACAAGGATACCAGTCATATTGGATTAGCATACTCACTAATGACCTCATTTAAACTTGATCATCTCTATGAAGACCTGTCTGCAATAAGGTCACATTCTGAGGCACTAGGAGTTTGGACTCCAACATATCTTTTCTGAGGAGAAACAGTTCAACCCATAATAGCATCTAAAATCAGGAAATGATTGGAGCTGGAGCTTTATTTATTAATCATTCCCTTGCTTTTGCATGTTTATGTAATTTCCAAGACTATAACAACCCACTTCTGTTTGTTTCTTTCTATTCAGTCCCTACGTGTTTTAGGGAGAAGAAATACACTGATGAAAATTTAATAAAGCAAATTATTTAATTCTGTAAGAGCTTATTTCAGTATAACAATAACTCATTCATTTTCTCTTTCATTCAAATAAATATTTTTGAGTACTCTGGGAAAACAGACTTTCATTTCATTAGGAAGAATTCAAAGGGTTCTGCCCTCTTGTGGGTTGAGTGTCTCTGGACTTGTGCAAATTAAGAAGTTGTTGTCTAAGCATTAAAAAAAAAAAAGCAAGCTGGAATTTTCTAATTGTTGCACTTCTCCAAGAAAATGTTCCCTTTCATTATTGGGATTAAATAAATGGGACAGGTGATAAGGACAAACTGTGCCCACTGGCCCTTCAGGTGACCTTTTCAGAATTCAGTTCCACCTGGTCTGTTCTCTAAACTCAGACCTTCTCAGAAATGTCTCCCCTGTAGGCCTCAAGGAGATGAGATGGGATGACAGACTAGACCAGAAATTCTCAGTCTGAGCAACCCTGACCCCTGAAAGAATTGGCCAAATTGGGTGTGTGTCCATGTGTGGCAGTTCTTGGAAAGAGTGTGCACTTGTAATTAAAATTTTTTAAATGGGTCCCAGGCCTCCCAGAATGAAAAACAAAAGTGTTAGGATGGAGGCAGGAAGCTAGGCTCCGAGTCAGAGAGCCCGTAGTCAGTCTTCCTTCTCTGCATTAAGTGTAAACCTAAAGGGAGTTTATGTCGGTCCTGGCACTCATACCTCCAATGGCCTCCATTTGTCTTCAGGACAAAATCCCGACTCCTCACTGTGGCTGCTCAGCCCTGTGTCCTCCTCAGGGCCCTGCCAGGGTCTCCAGCCTCATCCTGGGCGCTGACCCTTTCTCATGGTTCACTCTGCCCCAGGCATTTTCTCCTTTTCTCTGTTTCCAAACACCAACACCTTTTCTGTGTCAGATCTCATTTCTTGTTCTTACCTTTGGCCTTTAAGTCACCATGGCTCAGGCCCCTTGTCCTCCTTCAGGTCTAGGCTCAGAGAGGTCTCCCTGTCCCCTCCTGACAATCTCTGTCACGTTACCCGGGTTTTATTAACTCTGTATCAATTGCCATCAACAGAAATACCCTTCTCCATTGATTATTTTGAGTCTTTCCTGTCTTCCCTCCATTGAAGTGCACACAGCGTTCCTCTTTTTCCCAGGATGACGGCAGTACGTGACTTTGAGAATGTGTTTAGATGCTAGGACTGCGGGTTGGGCTGAGTAATCCTCAGGGAAGACCAAGGGACTTGAACAAGTGATGATGATGGTTTGCATATTTGTTCTGGAAATTTGAACTTTAAAAAAAAAATTATTTTCCATTACGGTTTATCATAGGATATTGAGTATAGTTACCTGTGCTATACAGTAGGACTTTGTTTATCCATTCTATATATAAAAGCTTACATCTGCTAACCCCACCCTCCCAGTCCATCCCTCCCCTAATCCCCTCCACCTTGGCAATCGCAAGTCTGTTCTGTATGTCCATGAGTCTGTTTCTGTTTTTGTAGATAGGTTCATTTGTGTCATGTTTTAGATTCCACATATAAGTGATATCATATAGTATTTATTTTTGTCTTTCTGATTTACTTCACTTTGTATGATAATCTCTAGTTGCAACCATGTTGCTGCAGATGGCATTACTGTGTTCTTTTTTATGGCTGTGTAATATTCCACTGTGTGTGTGTGTGTGTGTGTGTGTGTGTGTGTGTGTGTGTGTGTCCGTCCCATCTTCTTTATCCATTCACCTGTCGGTGGACATTTAGGTTGTTTCCATGTCTTGGCTATAGTGAATAGTGCTGCTGTGAACATAGGGGTGCGTGTATCTTTTTGAATTATAGTTTTGTCTGGACATATGCCCGGGGGTGGGATTGCTGGATCGTGTGGTAATTCTATTTGGAAATTTCAACTTTAATTGATCCTTACCCTCTGTGGCTGCTTAATTACTCAAAATAAGAACAAAACGCTTTAGAGAACCCTAGTAAGCACTTCAGGCTGGTACCCGCAGGCAGTGTGCTGAGGTGTCCCCACGTGTAGTCCGCTGTGTCATTGATCCACTGTAGTCCTCAGGTCTTCCAGGCTCTAAACATCCAGGGCCAGTCGCCACCTTGACAAGAGGTTTTTGCCTTCCAGCAGTTCATCTGTTCAGAGTCAGGGATACTGATTTCACTGTGTTAAAGGTAGGCAGAAAGTCAGGAACATAAGGGGGCATGAAGGAGGCCCCTTGTAAAGAGCTAGGGTATCTTGCAATTAGCTGTGCGTGGGGAGATCAGGACACAGTGAGACCTGAGAACCCTCTCTCGATGACTTCTTCACTGAACTCAGTAGCCTTTGTAACTGGACTCTATATCGTCCCCAGTTGCTGGCAAGTTTTCCCAGGAGGGCCAACTTCTTGATCTTCATACAGAATACCTAGCATCCTTTGGGTGGCAGCATTCCTACTGTGATGTCTGTGCTCAGAAGCCTCTGTGCCTTTTAGCCCTATTTGCTCAGTCATGCCCAGAGGAGAGGTAGTAAAATGGGGAAAAGTGGAGGGGTCTGCAGGAGGGATATGGCAGCAAGTGTGGTCAAACAGAAGAGCCCAATGAATGCTGTGTGCTCCTGTTCCTTGTGGGATCAGTGGGTGTGTGCAATGTTGGGAAGGCATGTCTCAGTTCTGGCTGGAGCATCTGCAATTGGGTTTATGGGCGGTTGTGGGCTGCATGGAATGGTTTGGGGTGCCCTAGTGTCAACTCAGGTTGCCTGGGACACACGTGCTGAAACGGATTTGCATATACTAGTTTTAATTGGGTAGGTCATGATCACACCTGAGGAGGAATGTAAGGAGTGGAATTAGGCAGAGGGAAATAATATCGTGCAATGATGGTAGAACCAAGGCCTGAGCTGAGCCCACGGGAGCTGTGGGTGCAGGAGGATGGGTGCCTTAGTCCCGAGGTGCTGGATCTAGAGGGTGCCCCCCAGCATCCACTCCACATGCTGACTTTTGTTGGGTTTTTTGGGGGGCAAGCATCATCATCATTGCAACCCATGGAGTAATACAGGGAAAGTCTCAGAAATCATTTTCTGGGTTACTTTTGGTATTTTTGAGTATTTTGGGTTGCAAGTGAAGAAAGTTTTAGATGCACTTTGAAAGATACAAAAGAGAAGTTGGAGTGTTTCCTTGGAAGACATGTTCTCATTGGAGCATGTGCATCGTTGGAGACATCTTGCTTTTATTATTAGATTTGGATATGACATTGTTTGGGCTAGGGGCACTGTGAATTAAAATATAGTGTCTTGGGACTTACCTGGTTCCAAGGCACAGTGGTTAAGAATCCGCCTGCCAATGCAGGGGACACGGGTTCGAGCCCTGGTCCAGGAAGATCCTATGTGCTGCGGAGCAACTAAGCCTGTGCGCCACAACTACTGAGCCTGAGTGCCACAACTACTGAAGCCCGCGCGCCTAGAGCCCATGCTCCATAACAAGAGAAGCCACCGCAATGAGAAGCCTGTGCATCGCAGTGAAGAGTAGCCCCCACTCTCCGCAACTAGAGAAAGCCTGCGGGCAGCAACGAAGACCCAACGCAGGCAAAAATAAATAAATAAATTAATTAATTAATTATAAAAAATAATGCTTTATATTAAAATATAGTGTCTTGGGTCTAGAGGGTCCTTAGGTGTCTTCATATGTATTATTCCAGCATGAATGCACGAGTTATTAGGGGTTGGAATGTTTTCTGATATTTTATAGCAGGATAGGAGGGGGATATTACGGGGTATATGGAGAGTGTGTTGGACCTCATGAGAACTTGTAAGTTTGAGTCCAGAAGCTAAGTTATGAGTACTGAGCTTCAAATGGCAGAAGGTTTTCGTTAGGGAGGTCTTGTTATGTATGGGTCTGTGGGCACAACTTAACAGGAGACAAAGTCCTGTGATGTAGGGAAAGATTTTTCCAAGAATCGGAGGGCAGGAACACCACCGTGATCTGCAGGCCAGAGGCTCGTCCTTGGGAAGCTGTATGAGGCTTTCCTGTTGCCAGGCCAGTGCTGGCTACTCTATTATCCTCTCCCTTTCTGTCCCAAAACATGCAGACACACACACATGCACGCATGCACGCACAATAGAGAACAGGGAACCCTTGTGCACTGATGGTGGGAATGTAAATGGCACGACTATTATGGAAAACAATGTGGAGGTTCCTCAATAAATTAAAAAAAGAACAGGCACACAATCTATCAAAAACTATTCTGGCTAGATAGCTAATGAAACAAAATCGATATTTTGAGGGAAATGTCTGCACTCCAATGAGCATTACTGCATCATTCGCCATAGCCAAGATATATAAAGAACCAAAATGTCTGTTGACAAAAGAATGGATAAGGAAAGTGTGTGTTTGTGTGTGTGTGTGTGTATACACACACAATGAAATGTTATTCAGCCATAAAAATGAAGGATTTTGCCACTTATTACAAAATAAACGAACCTAGAGAACATGCTAGGTGAAATAAGCCTCACAGAGAAAGACAGATATTGTATGTGGAAACTAGAAATGTCAAACTCATAGAAACAATAGAAAGGTTGTTACCAGGAGCTGGGTGGTGGGGCAAATGGGGAGATGTTGGTCGGCGGGTACGAACTTGTAGGTGTAAAATGAATAAGTTCTGGGGATCTAATACACATCATGCTGATTGTAGTTATCCATACTGTGTTTCTGTATACTTGAAACTTGCTGAGGGAGTATCACTTACGTGTTCTCACTACTCAGATGCAAAATGGTAATTGTGAGTTGATGGAAGTGTAAATTACTTGATTATGATAATTATTTCACAGTGTATACATCTGTCAAATAATCACATTGTACACCTTATATGTGCACCATTTTTATTCATCAGTTATACCTCGATTAAGCTGGAAAAGGAAAAGAAGGTGTGCTGGGCTTTCCTCTTGAGTGGTGCTCAACCCAGGCTTCCCATTAGATCAGTGAGGCATTTTGCATTTACATGTTTTGTGCCCCCTGACCAAAGATTCCCTTAAATAGCTGCGGTGAGGCCCAACCTCAATCATATTTAAGGTGCCCCAGATGACTCTAATCTGTATCCATCACTGAGCATCGTGACTCTGAGTCCCCCCATTCCTGAGGGCTGAGATCTGGGCTGAGGCTGAGGGGGCTCTGCTCTGCGTGGGGATGGATCAGGGCTGGTCTGTGACCTGCAGGGGGTCGTCGGGTCCAGCTGAGGTGCCCACTGCTGCTGTGTACGTGGGGGCCTCACCAGGAGGGGAGCCTGATCTGAAGGAAAAGGGTGGGAAACTCACTGGTTGGTCTCTGTGTGGGAGTTTACTGTCCTGAGCCCCTCCTGGGACAGTGGGCAGCAGGGGACTGTCTGTTCCACATGCTGAGGTCTTCCCTGTGTGTGTGGTGGTGACTCAGGAAGCGGGTGTGTTGATTCTAAGCATTAAACAGCCTGTTTCCAACTTTCAAGATCGACCTCTAAAGACTCATATTGTCTGAGGAAGAAGCCCGGAAGAGGAGGGAGAGGAAAGAAAACGAGTCAGAAATGGCTCTTTCTCAGGTAAAGTCATATTGTCAGTTGATTTTTCTGTCTGTCCTTCCTGAAATGCCCTTCTTTGGACTCGCTGATCTTGTCTGACTCTGAAGTATCCCGCCTGACACCTGTACCGTCACAGTCACCCGGGTCCTTCCCTCAGGGCCTGTCATCTCCACTTAGATCCCATCTCCCTATGACCCAGTGACCTGGAACTTGTGAGGAGTCTCCACTGGGCAGGGCTTCACACCCATGGATTGGAGACGTGGTGTCAGTGCTAGTGGACAGCAGGGATTGCTTAGAGCCCCATCAGGATGCACTGTCTGCTCTCTGTAAACCGGGATAAAGAAGCTGCACATGGAAGTGATGGTATTAATATGCACAATACCTGGTAAGTACTAGAAAAGAGACCAATAAGGAGAAATTTGCTCTTTTTCTAATGCGGTTGAAGTTAAATGAGTGAGTCACTGACTTCAAAATTTTAATGATTGAGAATGGAATGGAAAGTTCAGAAACATCAGTGATAGAGGGTGTTTTATTGCATCACTGATTTTAGAAATTCTTTAAATCACTTGCATCACCTCCATTCCTTAGAGGTTTTCTTTGCACTGTGTTGGTTGCCTCCTCTGACACAAAGAAGTTTCTGCGTTTGATGCAGGCAAGGTTCCAGCTTCATTCTTTTGCTGGTAGATACCTGGTTTCCCAGCACCATTTGTTAGACTGTCCTTTCCCCTTATTGTAGTCTTGGTACCCTTGTCAGTACATTTTAAGGGACTTCCCTGGTGGCACAGTGGTTAAGAATCTGCCTGCCAATGCAGGGGACACGGGTTCAAGCCCTGGTCCAGGAAGATCCCACATGCTGCAGAGCAACTAAGCCTGTGCGCCACAACTAATGAGCCTGCACTCTAGAACCCGCAACACAACTACTGAGCCCGTGTGCCTAGAGGCCATGCTCCGCAACAAGAGAAGCCACCGCAATGAAGAGTAGCCCCTGCTTCCCACACCTAGAGAAAGCCCGCATGCAGCAACAAAGACCCAATGCAGCCATAAATAAATTATATATATATATATATTTATTTTAATACACTTTACATATATTCCAAGAATTATTTCTGAATTAATCTGTTCCATTGGTTTAAGTATCTGTGTTTATGCCAATACCACACCATCTTTTTTTTTTTTTTTTTGGTCAGGCCTCGCTGCTTGTAGGATCTTAGTTCCCTGACCAGGGGTTGAACCCAGGCCCTCGGCAGTGAGAGTGAGGAGTCCTAGCCACTGAAACGCCGGGGAATTCCCAATACCACACCATTCTTGATTCCTTTGTTTGTACTATGTTTTGAAATCTAAAAAAGGGTGGCCTCCATTTTCTTTTTCAAGAATATGTTGGCTATTTGGGATCCCTTGAGATTCCCTATCAGTTTTACCATGTTTTCTTCTATCTCTGCAGAAATTGCCATTGGAATTTTGATAGGGATTCCACTGAATCTATAAAACATTTAGGATTTTCTGGGCATTTCAAGTCTTCCAGTCCATGAGTATAGGATGTCTTTCTATTTATTTGTATCATCTTAGATTTCTTTTAGCAACATTTAGTAGTTTTCAGTGTGCAAGTCTTTCACCTCCTTGGCTAATCTGTTCCTAAGTATTTAATTCTTCTTGATGCTATAGAAATAGGATTGTTTTCTAATTTTCATTTGACTTTGTGCATTGTGTATAGAAATACAACTGATTTTTGCATGTTGATGTCATATCCTGCAACTTTTCTAAAATTGTTTTTTGATGTAGCAGTTTTCTTGTGGAATCTTTACAGTTTTACAGTTTTATAAACCTCATTACCTACTAAAAAAGATAATTTTACTTCTTTGATTTTTTTTTTTCTTTTTATTTTTTGTCCAATTACTCTGGCTAAGGCTTTCAGTACTTTTTTGGACAGTAGCGCAGAGAGTGTGCATCCTTGACTTCCTCCTGATATGAGAGGGAAAGCTTTCACTCTTCCACCATTGAGCATGATGTTAACCGTGTTCTTTTCATATATGGCATTTCTTATGTTGAGATAGTTTACTGCTCCTAGTTTGTTGAGGTTTTTATCCTGAAAGGTTGTTGAATTTTGTCAAATGCTTTTTTCTGCAATTGAGATGATCATGGGTTGATTTATTCTGTTAATGTGGTGCATTGCATTAATTGATTTTTGTATGTTGAATCATCCTTGCCTTATAAATTCCACTTGGTCATGATGTAGAATAGTTTTAATTTGCTGTGAATTTGGTTTGCTGGTATTTTGTTAATGATATTTTTATCAGTATTCATCAGGGATATTAGTTTGTAGTTTTCCTTCCTTCTTGTGTTTTTCTCTGAGTTTGGTATCAGAATCATGCCAGCTCCATAGAACAAGTTTGCCAGTGTTCCCTCTTCAACTCTTCAGAAGATTTTTATTAGGATATGAGGTAATTCTTCCGTAAATATTTGATAAAATTCTGCAGTTAAGCCATCTGGTCCTAGGTTTTTCTTTGAAATTTTTGATTACTGCTTGAATCTCTTCAGTTATATTTCTGTTCAGACTTTTTATTTCTTAGTGATTAGGGCTTAGTAGGTTATATGTTTCTAAGAATTTTCCTCTATCTTCTATATTATGTAATTTTTTGGCCTATTGTATATCATACTCGCTTATAATCCTGTAAAAAATTTGTGACATCAGTTGCAATCTCTTGCCTTTTATATCTGTTTTTAGTTATTTGAATCTTGTTTTTTTTTCATAGTGTAGCTAAGAGTTTGTAAATTTAATTTTGTCAAAACACCAACTCTTGGTTTGTTAGTTTATATATTATATTTCTGTTTTCTATTTCATTTATCTGTGGTCTCATCTTTCTGATTTACCTCTTCTAACTTTGGGTTTAGTTTTTTTCTTCTTTTTCTGTTTCCTTTAGGTGTAAAAATAGATTTCTGATTTGAGATCTTTATTATAAGCACTTTTCAGTGTAGCTTTCACTGTATCTTATAAATTTTCATGTTTTATTTTTATTTTCTTCCAGATATTTTTTTTTTTTTAATTTTATAGCTACTTTATTTATTTATTTATTTATTTTTGACTGTGTTGGGTCTTCGGTTCGTGCGAGGGCTTTCTCTGGTTACGGCAAGCGGGGGCCACTCTTCATCGCGGTGCGGGGACCGCTCTTCATCGCGGTGCGCGGGCCTTTCACTATCGCGGCCCCTCCCGTTGCGGGGCACAGGCTCCAGACGCGCAGGCTCAGTAGCTGTGGCTCACGGGCCCAGTTGCTCCGTGGCATGTGGGATCTTCCCAGACCAGGGCTCGAACCCGTGTCCCCTGCATTAGCAGGCAGATTCTCAACCACTGCGCCACCAGGGAAGCCCCAGATATTTTTAAAATTCCTTTGTGATTTCTTCTTTGGCCCATTGGTTTTTGGCTTTTTTTCCCACATTTTTGGTGTTTTTTTTTTCCCCGTCTGCTTGTTTCTATTTTCATTTAATTGTGGTTAGATAAGATACTTTTATGACCTCAGTCTTCTTAAATTTATTTTGTGCCCCAACATGTGGTCTGTTATGGAGAATGTTCCATGGATAGTTGGGAAGAATGTCTTTTCTGCTGTTGTTGGGTGGTTGTGACGTGTACATGTCTGTTACGTCCAGTCAGTCTATAGTGTTATTGACGTTCTCTGTTTCCTTATTGATCTTCTGTATGGTTCCATCCATAAATAAAACTGGGGTCTTATAATGTCATACTATTACAGCAGTCCATTTCTCTCTTCATTTGTTAATTTTTACTTCATATCTTTGGGAGCTCTAATGTTAGATGTGTGTGTGTGTGTGTGTGTGTGTGTATTTATAATTGTTGAATCTTCTTATTGAATCGACCATTTTTAATTGTATAATATCCTTTGTCCCTTGTGTGTCAGTTTTTGTTTTTAGTTTGTCTGATATTATGTAGCCATCTCTACTCTGTAGGATAGACTATCTTTTTCCATCCTTTTAGCCTATACATGTCCTTAGATTTGTGAATTTTAACGGTTCCAGTTCTTTGACACTCTTTAGCTTCCATTCCAGATCCCAGCCACCTGAGTTCATATGCTTGCTGTGTCATTTCTTATCTGTTGACCTGAGTCAAGTTTCTCAGAGTGTCTCTGACAGTTTTCTCCTCTCTACCATGGGAACACATCTTCTTCTAATGAGCTATTCTGTTGATAACAAGTTAATACATGTAACATTTAGAGTACTGCTTATCATATAGGAAGTATTCAGACCCTTTTAGTCATTGTGGTTGTTATTGATCATAATTTAAGATTCTGACCTTTCTTTAAATCCACTCTGGACTTTGTCATCTCTGAAAACACCACTCATAATGTAGCTCATCTAGATATTGAATATCTCAGTGTGTAGAACATAATATCTATATAGACAATCTGGTGTTCAGTTTTATTTGTGTGTATTTCATGTATTATCGACAAACATGAAAAATCCACATTGTTTGGAAGATATCATACTCTCTTATATAAAACATAGGACGTTAAAAATTAGAGACACATAATTTGCTCCAAATACCTTTACATAGCTTTGCCATTTACATATTTCAACCAGATTGATTGTTACACCTGTCTCTCCTTCTCACATTGTGTAAAAATAAGGACTCATGGCCCCTTGGTGAAATGTGTTTTCATTTCAGGCACCGTTGACCTTCAAGGATGTGGCCGTAGGATTCACTCAGGAGGAGTGGGAATGCCTGGACCCTGCTCAGAGGGCCTTGTACAGGGACGTGATGGTGGAGACCTACAGGAACCTGCTCTCCCTGGGTGAGGATAACTTCCCTCTAGAAGCTGGGATCTGCTCTTGGATATCTTTGCATTTTTCCTGTGTGCCTCTTGGGAGGCCCTGTTTTGCTTGGCTGATCTGAAGTCCCTGTTGACTCGGACATGAAATGCTTCAGGATGTGCAGTGTCAGGAGTTTAAACTGTCCTTTTCTTCAGGTGATCTGCCCATTTCATGATACGTCGGGGGTCGTTCCAGAGCTTGAGTATTTATAAAGCCCAATGGGAAACTTTTAAAATACCCAATTTCCTGTGTTTTCTACCCCTGTGCTTTAGATTCAGTAGTTCTAGGAAGAGAGCTAGGTGTCTGCATATTATGCTGTTCCCTCTGCATTCAAAAGGAGGCGGTGGATGAATCTGTGCAATGTTTTTGCAGAACCACCTGTCATGTCCTCACTCCCCAGCTGAACAAAGAGCTGGGATTCTGGAAACGCCACAGCACTTCACATTTCTTCTAATAAGCAGGAATTTCTCTTTCTGATCTGAATGTTATCTCCATCTTGAAGCAAGAGAATGAGCCCTGGACTGTCAAGAGTGACATGAAAGTATCAGGAAACCTAATGAGTGGGAAAGTAGCAGAAGTGTGAACCCAGGTCAGATGTCAGAAGGGCAGAGGTGACGCCACACCCTTAATAGTGTCGGGGAAACACTCCCATTGTTGGGAGAGAAGTTTATTTTTTGTGAGCTCTCAGAGGAAATTTTTCTCTGCAACTTATCACTCTGTGCTTCAACGTGTGAAATTTACCCCTTCACCTTCCAGTGGTGCTGTAGCTCCAACAAAGATAAAGTCAGTCTTTATCTTGATCCACAACACTTTGTTATATGCCTTCTGTGAACTCGGTCTTTCTTGACTTTAAGAAGCATGAGGTGGGCTGTTTTAAAGGGGTCTCTTGCCCCCTCATCTCTCCTTCTGGTCTTGATTCCACTGGATGCTCAGTTCTTAGTCCATAGAGATAAGAGATGATGCCTCCAGAGTCCAACCCTTGAACCTATGTCAGTTTAATCCCCATTTGATGTTCTGAAAAGATGTAATCAACAGATAGTAACAGGTGGTAAACACTGGCTGTTCTTTAATTCCATCTGGCACCTCATAACCTACATGGAGCTGTCTGAAGCCCCGTCTGCTATTTCCCAGCCATTTCTTCCATTCTGCTTTTGCCACGTACTTCAGTGATGCGAGTGGCGGCCAGGTTGACTGAGCCTTACATAATTGTTACTTAGGAAAACTGTAAGGACCATGGACAGAGAGGCCCTCTCTGATCCCCAGTCCTGCAAGAGGAGCATGTGTGAACCTTTTCAGGCTCTTAGCTTGGTGTCTGTGGGTAGAGAACATGGTCCCATCTCAAGATCCTATCATATCTGAACCCCATATCTTATATTTTTTTCTCTCTTGGAGTGCTCTTCCTAGTTGGGTAATGTAGACACTTTGTGATTCCATATGTTCTTTAAGTTCGCTTGATTTGACTCTGAAACTTGCTTCTGAAATAGATATTCCTAGGGTCTGAAATTTTATCCAGTTTTTTTTTACTGTGATAATCCACTTTTAGTTAGTGGACAACTTCTGGTGGACTCTGTGGAGTGGGTTTACTTGGTAACAGAAAGTTTTTATGGAGAATACTTTCCCTCATGTGTTGCAATATTCTCCAGCTGCATACAAAATCACCACTTGAAGCTGCTTACTGGAGTGGACAGCATGTTCTACAATGTGAGATAGAAAGTATCATGAGAGCCTGACTGATACGTCTTTCCAGGTTTTTATTCTGGTTGAGGAGTGTCACAGAAGCCTGTCTCAAGGGCACTGTGACAATGTTGCTTACATATACCAATGATCATCCTTTATGAACCTCAGTAAATGGTATAGGAATTTCTCCTACGAATACATTGTCCAGATTCTCGTCCTCGTATCTATGAGGCTGTTGACTAAACTGTTGTTCACGCTACATATTTTGTCACCTGTGTGTGCCTTTATTCATTCTACCTCAACACCTAATTTTGAAGCATGTTAATAAAAGAGCTTATGAATTGGTGTGACACCTTCAATGATAAGCTATAGTTCGTTTTGTTTAAGGCACTGCTACTTTCGTTTTGTACATTTCTGTGCATTATGTATGGTCTTGATTTTTGTTTATTTAGTCATCAGGTCTGTATTTTTTATGATATTAGTGTTGAGGATTGAATTGGGGAAAGACCCCCTGCCGTGGTGGAACTGGTGATCAGACCCTTTTAGAGGTCTTTATGTATTCTCAATTTTTACCTATACCGTTATATCATTTGCAAATATTTTCTTCCATTTCATAGTGTCTTTTCACTTGATTGAGTGTGCTTTGATGCACACAGTTTAGGATTTTGATGTAGTCCAGATTATGTTTTAACTTTGTGGCCTGTGCTTTTGGTGTTATATCCAGTTAATCATTGCTGAATCTAGTGTCAACAAGTTTTTCCCTATATTTACTTCTAGGACTTTTATACATTCAGGTCTTTTTTTTTTATTTTTTTTTATTTTTTGGCTGTGTTGGGTCTTCATTTCTGTGCGAGGGCTTTCTCTAGTTGTGGCAAGTGGGGGCCACTCTTCATCGCGGTGCGTGGGCCTCTCACTGTCGCGGCCCCTCTTGTTGCAGAGCACAGGCTCCAGACACGCAGGCTCAGTAGTTGTGGCGCACGGGCCCAGTTGCTCCGCGGCATGTGGGATCTTCCCAGACCAGGGCTCGAACCCGTGTCCCCTGCATTGGCAGGCGGATTCTTAACCACTGCGCCACCAGGGAAGCCCCATTCAGGTCTTATGTTTAGGTCTTTGATCCATTTTCCATTAATTTTTGTATATTGTGTAAGATAATGGTCCTACTACATTCTTTGCATGTGGATATTTAGTTTCCTCAACATCTTTTTTTTTTAATTCACTCTACAAATTATTTGTTTGCTTGTTTACTTTATTGAATTATACTTGATTTACAATATTTTGTTGGTTTCAGGCATACAGCAAAGTGACTCAGTTTTATATCTCTATATATATACAGATACATACATATACACACACACACTTTTTCAGGTTATTTTCCATTATAGGTTATTATGAGATATTGAATATACTTCCCTGTGCTATATGGTAAATCTTTGTTTTTTATCTATTTTATACATAGTAGTATATGTATGTTTTTTATCTATTTTATACATAGTAGTATATATATGTTGAACCATCCTTGTGTATCTGTTAATCCCATACTCCTAATTTATCCCTCCCCCTCTTTCCTCTTTGGTATCCATAAGTTTGTTTTCTATATCTGTGAGTCTGTTTCTGTTTTGTAAATAAGTTCATTTGTATCATTTTTTAGATCCACATATAAGTAATATCATATAACGTTTGTCTTTCTTTGTCTGACTTCATTTAGTATGATAATCCCTCGGTCCATCCATGTTTCTGCAAATGGCAATATTTCATTCTGTTTTATGGCTGAGTAATATTCCACTCTATCCATTCATCTGTCAGTGGACATGTACGTTGCTTCCATGTCTTGGCTGTTGTAAATATCGCTATGAACACTGGCATGCATGTATCCTTTTTGAATTAGAGTTTTCATCTTTTCCAGATATATTCCCAGGAGTGGGATTTCAGGATCATGTGGTAACTCTATTTTTAGTTTTTTAAGGGACCTCCATACTGTTTTCCATAGTGGCTGCATTAACTTACATTCCCACCAACAGTGTAGGAGGGTTCCCTTTTCTCCACACCCTCTCCAGCATTTGTTACTTGTAGACTTTTTAATGATGGTCATTCTGACCAGTGTGAGGTGGTACCTCATTGTAGTTGTGATTTGCATTTCTCTAGTAATTAGTGATTCTGAGCATCTTTTCATGTGCCTATTGGCCACTTGTATGTCTTTAGAGAAATGTCTATTTAGGTCTTCCACCCAACTTTTGACTGGATCAGTTTGTTTTTTTTTTTGTATATTGAATTCTATGAGCTGTTTGTATATTTTGGAAATTAAGCCCTTGTCAGTCACATTGTTCGCAAGTATTTCTCCCAGTCTATAGGTTGTCTTTTCATTTTGTTGATGGTTTCCTTTGCTATGCAAAACTTATACGTTTGATTAGGTTCCATTTATTTATTTTTGCTTTCATTTCTTTTGCTTTGGGAGACTGATCTAAGAAAATATTGCTACGATTTATGTCAGAATGGTTTTTTTAATTAATTATTTTATTTATTTGGCTGCCTTGGGTCTTAGTTGCGGAACACGGGCTCTTCATTGAGGTGCACTAGCTCTTTGTCGTGGCGTGTGGGCTTCTCTCTCTAGTTGTGGCGTGCAGGCTCCAGAGCGTGCGAGCTCAGTAGTTGCGTCATGTGGGCTTAGGTGCCCCGTGGCATGTGGGATCTTAGTTCCCTGACCAGGGATCGAACCCACATCCCCTGCATTGGAAGGCAGATTCTTAACCACTGGACTACCAGGGAAGCCCCTGTCAGAATGTTTTGCCTGTGTTTACTTTTAGGAGTTCTATGATATCATGTCTTATATAAGTCTTTAAGTCATTCTGAGTTTATGTGTATGGTGTGAGGGAATTTTCTAACTTCATTGATTTACATGCAGCTGTCCAACTTTCCCAACACCACTTGCTAAAGAGACTGTCTTTTCTCCATTGTATATTCTTGCTGCCTTTGTCGTGGGTTTTTCAAAAATGGCTTTTATTATGTTGAGATATATTTTCTCTATACCCACTTTGGTGAGAGTTTTTATCATGAATGGATGTTGAATTTTATCAAATGCTTTTTCTGCATCTATTAAGATGATCATGTGGTTTTTTCCTTTTGTTGGTGTGGTGTATCATGTTGATTGATTTGTGAATGTTGAGCCATCCTTGTGACCCTGGAATGAATCCAACTTGATCATGGTATATGATCCTTTTTATGTGTTGTTGGATTCAGTTTGCTAATATTTTTTGAGGATTTTTGCATGTATATTCATCAAAGATATCGGCCTGTAATTTTCTTTTTCGGTATTGTCTTTCTCTGGTTTTTGGTATCAGGGCGATGGTGGCTTCATAGAATGACTTTGGGAATGTGCCCTCCTCTTAAGTCTTTCGGAAGAATTTGAGAAGGGTAGGTATAAGTTCTTTGTATGTTTGGTAGAATTCCCCAGTGAAGCCATCTGGTCCCAGACTTCTGTTTGCAGGGAGTTTTTTTTTTTTTTTAATTACAGATTCTATTTCATTTCTAGTGATCAGTCTGTTCAAATTATCTGTTTCTTCTTGATTCAATTTTGGGAGGCTGTATGTTTCTAGAAATTTGTACATTTTTCCTAGGTTGTCGATTTTGTTGGCATGTAACTCCATAGTATTGTCTTATGATTTTTTGTATTTCTGTGGTATCAGGTGTTATTTCTCTTTCATTTCTTATTTTGTTTGTTTGGGTCCTCTTTTGTTATTGTTGAGGCTGGTCAGAAGTTTGTCAATTTTTGGGCTTCCCTGGTGGCGCAGTGGTTGAGAGTCTGCCTGCCAATGCAGGGGACGCGGGTTCGAGCCCTGGTCTGGGAAGATCCCACATGCCGCGGAGCAACTCGGCCCGTGAGCCACAATTACTGAGCCTGCGCGTCTGGAGCCTGTGCTCCGCAGCAAGAGAGGCCGCGATAGTGAGAGGCCCGCGCACCGCGATGAAGATTGGTCCCCGCTTGCCGCAACTGTAGAAAGCCCTCGCATAGAAACGAAGAACCAACACAGCCATTAAAAAAAAAAAAAAAAAAAAAAAGAATTGAGAAGTTTGTCAATTTTTATCTATTCAAAAAACCAGCAATTGTTTTAATTTTTTTCTATTCTTTTTTATCACTATGTTTTATTTCCTCTCTGATCTTTATTATTTTCTTCCTTCTGCTGACTTTAGGTGTTGTTCTTCTTTTTCTGATTCTTCTAGGTGATAGTTTAGGTTGTTTGAGATTTTTCTTCTTTTTTTTGAAGAAGGCCTCTATCACTATGAAATTCCCTTAGGATTGTTTTTGCTTCATTCCATATATATTTTTTTTATGGTTATGTTTTCATTGTCATTTGTCTCAACATATTTTTTGACTTCCTCTTTGCTTTCATCGTTGACGCATTGGTTTTTTAGTAGCCTGTTGTTTAGTCTGCATGTAATCGTTTTCTTCCTATTTCTCTTTCTGTGATTTCTAGTTTCATGCTGTTGTGGTCAGAAAAGGCGCTTGAAATAATTTCTATCCGTTTTAGTTTGTTGAGATTTACTTTTTGTCCTTGTATGTGGTGTATCGTAGAGAATATTCCATCTGCGCTTGAAAAGAATGTGTATTCTGGGTTTTTTGGATGTAATATCCTGTAGTTATCAATTAAGCCTAACTGTTCTATCATGTCATTTAGGATCTTTGTTGCCTTATTGTTTTTCTGTCTGGAAGATCTGTCCATTAATATTAGTGGGGTATTAAAGCATCTTATTATTATTGTATTCCCTTCAATTCCTCCCTTTATGTCTGTTAGTATTTGTTTTATGTATTTAGGTGCTCCTATATTGGGTGCGTATACGTTAATAAGTGTAATGTCCTCTTCTTGTAGTGATCCTTTTATCATGGTATAGTGTCCTTCTTTGTTTCTATGGCCTTTGTTTTAAAGTTTATTTTGTCTGATACGAGTATTGCTACCCCCACTTTCCTGTCATTTCCATTTGTGTGAAATATCTTTTTCCATGCCCTCACTTTCAATCTGTATGTGTTATTTGCCCTAAAGTGGGTCTCTTGTAGGCAGCATATTGTAGGTTCTTGTTTTATTTTGTGATCTGCCACTATGTGTCTTTTGACTGGAGCATTTAGTCCATTGACGTTTGAAGTAATTATTGATTAAGTATGTACTTACTGCCATTTTAAACCTTGTTTTCCAGTTAATTTTGTATTTCTTCTGTGTTCCTTTTTTGTTTTTACTTTTGTGGTTTGATAGTTTTCTTTTGCATTATGCTTGAGTTCCTTTCTTTTGGGTTTTTGTGACTCTATTGTGTTTTTGATTTGTGGTTACCCTGGTTTTCAAGTATGTTAACCCTCACATTTTGTGATTTTGATGTCCTATTTTACATCTTCATGTTTATCCTTTTGCTGTTCATTGTAGTTAGAATTGCTTTCATAAAATTTTTTGATTGTTTTTTAATCTATGAATTGGCTCATTTATGTGATTTTCAATCCTTTTATATATTTGCCTTTTGTATTGTGATTTTTCCCTTTCCTATAGATTCTTGCTTTTCCATTTAGAGAAGATCTTTTCAATATTTCTTTTAGGGTGGGTTTAGGATTGCTGTATTTTTTTAGTTTTTGCTTGTCTAAAAAATTCTTTACCTCTTTTTCTATTCTAAATGATAATCTTGCTGGGTAGAGTATTCTAGGTTGCAGGTTTGTCCTTTTCAGGACTTTGAATATATCTTGCCACTACCTTCTGGTCTGCAAGAGTTTCTGTAGAGAACTCAGCTGATAGCTTTATGGGGGTTCCCTTGTAACTGACTTTGTTTTTCTCTTGATGCCTTTAGAATCCTCTCTTTAACTTTTGCCATTTTAATATGTCTTGGTGTAGGTCTCTCAGCTCTCCTCACTGTGTGATTTCTGTTACTCTGTCTTCCAGATCACTTATTTGTTCTTCTGCCTTATTTAGTCTCCTTATTCATTACCTTTAGTTCGGTTTTTATCTTGGCAATTGAGTTTTCTAGTTTTGTTTGGCTCCTCTTTATGTTTTCTAGTTCCTTGCTACAATGATCTGCATTTCTATTTGATAGTCTTTCTTAATACCTTCAGCATTTTTATTACCTCCTTTGTGAACTTGGGGCTTACAGACTGAAGAGGTCTGTTTAATTTTTTGTTGTTTCAGGAGATTTATCTTGTTCTTCTAATTGGAAGTATTCCTCTGCTTTTTCATTTTATTTATATTTCTCTATGAATTTAGGAGCAACAGTTATCTACTGTTGAAGGGCTGCTTTTATGCGGGAGCATCCCTGAATAGACTGTGTGTGTGAGTCCAAAATTTTTGGTGCAAGGGCTATTTTGGTATGGACGCTTGCCACATCTTTCGTCAGGGTGTGCTGGCCATCGTCCTCTTGATAGGTGGTACGTTTGTTGTTGTGGTGACCAGAGCCTGCAGTGGATGTTTGGCAGGGCCTCTTCTTTGCTCGGTGGTTGTAACAGCCCTGTAGTTGGAGTACTGGTTGGGGTAGAAGCCCCCAGGTCCAATTCTAAGCTGTGACGTGAGGCAGGCAGGACCGGATCGCCCTGCTGGGAAAGGAGCTATGATGTATTCCTCCCCAGTAGCTCTCCACTGGGATGTGTGACTCTGTGACACCGCCTGCTACCCGGTGTGTGAGCCCACAAGGTCCAGGTTGCTGTGCTGCCCTCACACCCGCCTGCACTGCAGGAGCGCTGGTAATAGGCTCAGATTCAGCCCCAGCTCCGCGTGTGTGCGCCCACAAGGTCCAGGTTGCTGGTGCTGCCTTCACACCCACCTGCACTGCAGGAGCGCTGGTAATAGGCTCAGATTCAGCCCCAGCTCCGCGTGTGTGCGCCCACAAGGTCCAGGTTGCTGTGCTGCCTTCACACCCACCTGCACTGCAGGAGCGCTGGTAATAGGCTCAGATTCAGCCCCAGCTCCGCGTGTGTGCGCCCACAAGGTCCAGGTTGCTGGTGCTGCCTTCACACCCACCTGCACTGCAGGAGCGCTGGTAATAGGCTCAGATTCAGCCCCAGCTCCGCGTGTGTGAGCCCACAAGGTCCAGGTTGCTGTGCTGCCTTCACACCCACCTGCACTGCAGGAGCGCTGGTAATAGGCTCAGATTCAGCCCCAGCTCCGCGTGTGTGAGCCCACAAGGTCCAGGTTGCTGTGCTGCCTTCACACCCACCTGCACTGCAGGAGCGCTGGTAATAGGCTCAGATTCAGCCCCAGCTCCGCGTGTGTGCGCCCACAAGGTCCAGGTTGCTGGTGCTGCCTTCACACCCACCTGCACTGCAGGAGCGCTGGTAATAGGCTCAGATTCAGCCCCAGCTCCGCGTGTGTGCGCCCACAAGGTCCAGGTTGCTGGTGCTGCCCTCACACCCACCTGCACTGCAGGAGCGCTGGTAATAGGCTCAGATTCAGCCCCAGCTCCGCGTGTGTGCGCCCACAAGGTCCAGGTTGCTGGTGCTGCCCTCACACCCGCCTGCACTGCAGGAGCGCTGGTAATAGGCTCAGATTCAGCCCCAGCTCCGCGTGTGTGCGCCCACAAGGTCCAGGTTGCTGGTGCTGCCTTCACACCCACCTGCACTGCAGGAGCGCTGGTAATAGGCTCAGATTCAGCCCCAGCTCCGCGTGTGTGCGCCCACAAGGTCCAGGTTGCTGGTGCTGCCTTCACACCCACCTGCACTGCAGGAGCGCTGGTAATAGGCTCAGATTCAGCCCCAGCTCCGCGTGTGTGAGCCCACAAGGTCCAGGTTGCTGGTGCTGCCTTCACACCCACCTGCACTGCAGGAGCGCTGGTAATAGGCTCAGATTCAGCCCCAGCTCCGCGTGTGTGCGCCCACAAGGTCCAGGTTGCTGTGCTGCCTTCACACCCACCTGCACTGCAGGAGCGCTGGTAATAGGCTCAGATTCAGCCCCAGCTCCGCGTGTGTGCGCCCACAAGGTCCAGGTTGCTGGTGCTGCCTTCACACCCACCTGCACTGCAGGAGCGCTGGTAATAGGCTCAGATTCAGCCCCAGCTCCGCGTGTGTGAGCCCACAAGGTCCAGGTTGCTGGTGCTGCCTTCACACCCACCTGCACTGCAGGAGCGCTGGTAATAGGCTCAGATTCAGCCCCAGCTCCGCGTGTGTGTGCCCACAAGGTCCAGGTTGCTGGTGCTGCCCTCACACCCGCCTGCACTGCAGGAGCGCTGGTAATAGGCTCAGATTCAGCCCCAGCTCCGCGTGTGTGAGCCCACAAGGTCCGCTGCTGCTGGTGCCATTCCCCAACTCAACGCTGCTGCCAGAGCGCCAATAACCGGGTCAGACGCCCCTCCAGTGACACGTGCGCGCTCCCCAAACCTGCCACCTGTGCACACTCCCAAAGCCTGCGACGGCCAGAGCTGTGCCCCTCTGAGCACCCTGACAATGAGGCTGCTATAGCAGACCCACGCCCCTCCCTTTGTGCACTGGTAGTGGGCTCCTATTGCAGACCTGCACTCTGTCCTGCACACAACCCCAGCTGTGGCCCAGACCACACTCCAGGACCTTTGGGCCATCTCTGCACAGCAAAACTGAATCCTCTCCCCGAGTATGTCGCCGAGGCCTGAGTTTCAGCACCCAGTTGCTGCGCACGCCGGGAGGCACACATCTTGGGCTGGGAAATGCAGCAGCATGGCAAGGACTGGCTGTGCTGCTCTCTCCCTACCCTACCTGGCCACAAGCCAGCTCCTGCACTCTCCTCTCTAGCGTCAAAAGCTCCCCTCCCTGTCCTGGTGGACCTCTCAGCCAGTCGAGGAGTTTCCCGGGGTGTGGGAACCTTTCTTCCTTCAGAGCTCCCTCCCAGGGGTGCAGTTCCCATGCTGATTCCTTTCTTCCCCTTTTGTCCTAACCAGTTAAGTGGGGATCTTTCTTGCAGTTCTCGTTGTATGAGATCTTCTGCCAGCTTTCAGTAAGTATTCTGGGAGCATTGTTCCACGTGGAGATTATTTTTGATGTATTTGTGGGAGAAGATGAGCTCCACATCCTTCTACGCCACCACCTTGATCTCCTCTCCTCTCAGCATAGTTCAGTAGACTGACCTTCCCCCATGGAGTGGTACTGACACCTTGGGGAACATCATTTGACCATATACACAAGAGTTCATTTCTGACATCTGTTCTGTTCCACGGGTCTCTCTGTCTTCATGCCAGTACTCTGCCACTTTGATTAGTTTAGCTTTGTGATAATTTTGAAATAATTGTGTGACCTCCAACTTTATTATTTTCAAACTTGTTTTTGCTATGAGGGTCTTTAGATTGCATATAAATCTTAGGATGGATTTATCTATTTCTTCAAGAAACGCTGTTGGGATTTTGCTAAGAATTGTGTTGAATCTATTGATCACTTTGGGTAGTATTGACATCTTGACAGTACTGCCTACCGATCCATGAACTCGGGATATATTTGCAGTTATTGGTATCTTTTCTAATATTTTTCAGCAGTGTTTTTAGGTTATAGTGTAAAAATGTTTTCCTCCTTGGATAAGGTTATACCTACATATTTTATTTTTCTAATTTTTCTGAATTCATTCATTAGTTCCAGCAGGATTTTTTTTTTGTGGAATCTTCAGTTTTTTCTACACATTAGATCATGTAGGTTGTAAACAAAAAATTCTTCTTCCTTTTTCTATTTGGATACCTTCTATCTATATTTCTGCCTATGTGTCCTTGCTAGGACTTTCAGTGATGTTTTTAGAAACAGTGAAAGGAGCTATCCTCGTCTTGTGCCTGATCTTAGAGGAAAAGCTTTAAGTCATTCCCCATCAAGTGTGATGGTAGCTGTGGGCTGTTAATATATGGCCTTTATTATGTTGAGGTAGTATTTTTTTTATTTCTAGTTTACCGAGTGTTTTTATCATGAAATGCTTGTCAAATGCTTTTCAGTAGAAATGATCATGTAGTTTTCTTCCCGTCATTGTGTTAATGTGCTGTTTTACATCAAAAGATTTTCATATGTTGAACCATCCTTATATTTCAAAAATATATCCCTGTTAGTCACAGCATATAATCCTTTTAATGTGCTGTTGGTTTCAGTTTACTATTATTTTATTGATGATTTTTGCATCATTATTCATTAGAGATTGTAGCCTCTGGTTTTCTTGTAGTGTTTTTGTCTGGCTTTGTTATTGGAGTAACTCTGGCCTCATAGAGGGAGTTTAGAACTGTTCCCTTTCCTTCAGTTGTTTTGAAGAGTGAAAGTAAGATTGGTCTTAATTGTTTTTAAATGTTGAGAAGAATTCTGCAGTGAAGCTATCTGGCTTTTCTTTGTTGTATGGTTTTCGATTAGTGATTTCAATCTCCTTAATAGGAATAGGTCTGTTCACATTTTTTTATTTATTCATGAGTCAGTCTTGAGAGGTTATATTTTCTAGGAGAGTATCCATTTCTTCTGGGTTATCCAACATTTAGGTAAAGAATAGTTCTTAGTATTCTTAGAATTATTTTGATTTCTGTAGAATCATTTCTGATGTCCCCTCTTTCATTCCTGATTTCAGTAGTTTGAGTGTTCTCTTTGTGAGTAAATCTAGGTGTTTGTCAGTGTTTTCGTCCTTTTCAAACCACCATATTGTAGGGTTGTGGTTTTCTGTAGTTTTTGTTTCATTTATCTCTAATATACTTTTTTCTTCTACTTCTGTTAGTTTTTGTCTCTTTCGTTCTTCTATATATGTATATTCCACATATAAGTGAGATCATTCAGTATTACTTTTTATGTCTGACTTATTTTACTGAGCATATACTCTCAACGTCTGTCCATGTTGGTACAAATAACAGAATTTCCTTCTCTTCTGTGGCTGAATAATATTGCATTGTGTGTGTCTGCTAGATTTTTTTTAATCCATTCATCTCTTGGACACTTTAGGTTGTTTCTATGAGCTGGCTATAGTGAATACTGCTATAATGAATATGGGAGTGCAGATATCTTTTTAAGACAGTGATTTTATTTTGTCCGATATATACCTAGCAGTGGAATTGCTGCATTATTTGATAGTTTTTTTTTTCTTTAATATTTTGAGGAAATTATATACTGTTTTCCATAGTGGCTGCAACAGTTTTCATTCTTCCCAGCAGTGCACTAGTGATCCTTTTTCTTTCCCACATTCTGCTCAATACTTGTTATCGCTTGGCTTTTTGATGATAGCCCTTCTAAGGGGTGTGAGGTGATATCTCACTGTAGTATTTTTTTCTTTAATAAGTTTATTTATTTATTTATTTATTTATTTGGCTGCATTGGGTCCTTGTTGCTGTCCGTGGGCTTTCTCTAGTTGTGGCGAGCGGGGGCCACTCCTCGTTGTGGTGCGCAGGCTTCTCATTGCGGTGGCTTCTCCCGTTGCAGAGAACGGGCTCTAGGGCATGTGGGCTTCAGTAGTTGTGGCACATGGGCTAAAGGTCCTGGGAAGGTACTGGGGAAAAGTGCTTATTGCTCAAGGAAGGCATAGTTTGTAATAAATACTCTGTTGGGTGTTACTAGGTTAAGTGAAGAACAACAAAACACAAAATATTGGATATCCATTCTCAGGGGAAAAGATGGAGTCCAGAAAAGATCATTTCCCATTCCTGGCTGTATGGAATAGGGACCTGAGAACATCTGCTCAGCAAAACTGCACATTTGCTGTGGACCAAAGACGACTGGGTACCTCCTTTTTCTTCAATAAATGGTAGGATTTATTTAAGTTTTCTTTCTCTGTTTCAGCATAATGTGTTATGAGTGATGAGGACTCCATATAGGACTCTGATTCAAGAGGAATCTCGTGAAACTTATGAAATCCTCATGTGTGACTCAAGTCATGTTTTGGTAGAACTTTTTCTCCTTTTTCTTCTATCCTTAACATACAAGGTTGGATGTATTTTGTGTGAACAAAGAAGGGACAAATTATTTCTGATAGAAGCTGCACTAACATGTATTATAATATTATTTCCAACTATCACCCTGCTATGCAGTTATACATGACATTTGTTTGGTTTCTCTCAAAGATGTATATTCTGATATAAGGTAAGGCATGAGCCCTAGTTACAGGCTTTTCCACATAAGTTTTGTATGGTTTCTCTCTATGATGGAGTCTCTTTTTATTGAAATATAATTGATATACAACAGTATTAGTATTGGCTGTACTACATGAGGTAACATTTGCATACTTTATGAAATGATCACAATGAGTAGCCATCTTTCCTCAGAGCTACTACCATACTACTTCTAAACACATTCCTTATGCTGGATATTACATCCCCATGACTTATTATATAGAGGTTTGTGCCTCTTAATCTCCTTCACCTATTTTACCTGCTGCTGCACCGCCCTTCCTTCTGGCAACAACCACACATTTGTTCTTTATCTGTGAATCTGTTTTCCTTGTCTTGTGCTTTTACTTCTTTGATTCCACTTACAAGTGAGATCGTGCAGTATTTGTTTTTCTACACCTGACTTACGTCTCTTCGCATAAAATCCTCTAGATCCATCCATTTTGTTGCAAATGGCTGGACTTCTTTTCTTAAGGGTGACTGATATTCCACTGTGCGGCATGGACATACAACATCTCCTCTAAGCGTTCATCTATTGATGGACACCTAGGCTGCTTCTCTATCTTGGCTACTGGAAATAATGTTACAATGAATATTCAAATGCCTATATTTTCTCAAATTATTGTTTTTCTTTTCTGCCAGTAAATACTTCAAAGTGCAATACCTGGTTCATCTGTTTTAATTTTTGAGGAACTTCAGTAATGTTTTCCGTAAATGTTGCACCAACTTACAATCCCAGCAATAGTGGACAGGGTTCCCTTTTCTCCACACCATTGCCAATGCTTGTCTTTCTGATGATAGCCATTGTAAACAGGTGTGAGGTGGTACCTCATTGAGCTTTTTTTATATGATTTTTTAAAATTTTATTCATTTATTTAATTTTTAGCTGCATTGGGTGTTCGCTGCTGCACACGGGTTTCCTCTAGGTGCTAGAGAGCGGGGGCTACTCTTTGTGGCGGCACGTGGGCTTCTCATCATGGTGGCTTCTCTTGATGCAGAGCACGGGCTCTAGGCACCCGGGCTTCAGTAGTTGTGGCTCACAGGCTCTAGAGCGCAGGCTCAGTAGTTGTGGCACACAGGCTTAGCTGCTCCATGGCAGGTGGGATCTTCCTGGACCAGGGCTTGAACCCGTGCCCCCTGCATTGGCAGGCGGATTCTTAACCACTGTACCACCAGGGAAGCCCCCTCATTGCGCTTTTGATTTACACTTCCCTGATGATCAGTGACGGTGAGCATCTTTTCATGTGTCTGCTGGCCATCTGTATGTCTTCTTTCTCCCTGATAGACTCCCATATGTTAAGTAAGGCTTGAATACATGCACAGATTTTGTCTGAATTGCTTTATTCTTAAAGTTTCTACTTTTAAAATCTCTGGTGACCCCTAAACCTTGAGCTTTTGGACCAAAGCATTGCCACTTATGTGAGGCTTATGTTTGTTTTCAGTATGTATTTTGAGATGCCTGGTGAGGCTTGCAAATTGAGTATAAGCTTTGCAACACATATTACATTGGTAAGGATTTTCTCCAGTGTGGATTGTTTTATGTTGAATAAGATATGAATGTCTTGTAAGGGCTTTGACACACTCATCACATTCGTAAAGTTTCTCTCCAGTGTGAGTTCTCTCATGACCCCAAAGTTGTGACCGTTCAATGAAAGCCTTATCACATTGATTACATGTAAAAGGCTTTTCTCCTGTATGAATCCTCTGGTGTGCTATAAGGCTTGAACGCTGCGTGAAATGCTCGCCACACTCGTGACATCTGTGTGGTTCCTCTCTAGTGTGGACTCTCTCATGCTGAGTAAGATACGAGTGCACTGTAAAGGCTTTGCCACACTAAGACATCTGTATGATTTCTGTCCGGTATGGATTCTCTTATGTCTGTTAAAGCTTGACTGCTCAGCACAGGCTTTGCCACACTCATGACATTTGTAAGGCTTCTCTCCTGTATGCACTCTCTGATGTGTTGTGAGGTGTGACTGGTGGTTAAAGGCTTTGCCACACTCACTACATCTGTAAGGTTTCTGTCCAGAATGAATTCTCCTGTGATTCCTGAGGTTTGAGCTTTTGCTAAAAGCCTTCCCACAGTCATTACAGTTGTAAGATTTTTCTCGAGTGTGTGTTCTCCTGTGTTGTGCAGGTGACAAAGTGTTTTCCACACTAGGAGCAATTCTGTGAAGTGGTGAAACTGAGGAACCACTGCTGACTGGCTTCTCAACTTGACCGCATGCATACATTTTCTCCTCAGCTGGAAATCTCTGCAGCTGAGCCGCCTGGGCCTGCAGCCTCACTCCAGGTCTACTTTCCAAACACTTGAGATCTCTGTTTCCAGCAACGCTGATGTTATTTTTTTCGTTGTTAACGAACTTCTTACGAATGGCTTGTCATGCGTGAAATATTCACATGCATTACTTCTTACAGAAACACTCTGAGGAAAGTTAATTAAGGATTTATTATCTTGATCTTCTGAGATTTTTGTTATGGGTCAAAAGCACTTCTTCATAATCTCTTGCATCATATCCCCACTCACTCTCACACTCCTGCACATCTGCACAGACTTCTTGAGGTCAAAATCCTTGATGCCATGACTTTCATTTCTTTCCAGTACCACTATATGGCATAATTCTCCTTTATCAGTGTCTTCTCTTGGTGATAACTCCTTGATTGCAAGTCTAGCAGAATGGCTTCCTATTAAATTGAGTTGGAAAATAGCTTAGATAATTACATAAAAAATCATATACAATGAACAGTTTTCTCAAACATGGTCTTCAGACACTATTGTTATATAATTTTCTTTTTATATATTTTCCCATATTACTGTTTTCTCTGATCTTAGATAATAGAATTTCAACCATACACTACATACTACATATATATTTTGCAATGTATCTGGATAACTAAATGATAGTCCATAGTTAGAACGTTTACCTATGTACTGGCTTATAAAAATCCAGGCATGAAATCATCCTTGAGATTTGAGACTGTCTTCCCTAATCCTTAAGCTTTATAATAATGTGACTGTCTTCCCTAATCCTTAACCTTTATAATAATGTTAATCACATGTGAGTATGATGTAAGAAAAAAATATTTTTTAAAATCTGTATATCACAATAATAACTGATAAAGCATTTACATAACCCATGATAAATCAAGCAGGTAAGGTAATAAATAACCACGTTTACACAAAATAATAAGCCTCTGGAATTCTAAAAGATTCTCCGGTAAATACCAACAAAAAAAAATAATTTTCATTTCAGAAGGAACACACAATAGGAAAAATAATATCTTGATAAGCACTGAATTTTGAAATATCAGATTCAGGTAAACGTATGTATAAAGTTTAAGAATTAGGGAAAAATGGTCTGAAATCTCAATCATGATGTCATGCCTGCGGTTCTACATAGTTCAACTACCTAACTGTGGAGTGTCATTTAATTGTACACTTGTATGGCAAAAAATATATATATACATATGGTATATAATGTATGCTTTGAAAATTGTTATCTTAAGGTCAGAGAGAACATCTATATGGAAAAGAGAACATCTATATGGAAAATAATTAGAAAAAGACAACAGCCAAAATATAATGTAGGCTAAGGTCAATTTCATAATAACCATGACCAAAAAATGATACATCTAGTTAACTAAAGGTAACTTTACAGTCCTTACTGTCTGCCATGCAATATTTCAAGCCCTATAACAGCATTAATTATTTAATTATTCTTGAGGTAAAGCATCACAGTTTTTCATATAGAAACACGCATCTATCTCTAACTCACACAGAAAGCAAATTCAAGAGACAGTTTGAACCTGGGTGTGCAGAGTAACATGACATGTTCATAGGTATTAAGCAGCATCGTCCATCCAGGCAGTACAGATTTTAAGAAAATTTGAAGGAAATAACCCGTATCTTAGAAAGAAATGTTTCAAGGAAGATACGGGCAGTGAGCTGTGTCACTTCTACTGTGACTGTCCTGCCATTCCCAGATAATGATAGGAGTCACGTCCAGCACGTGTTGATGTACACAGTGACCAGACCGAGTTGCTGATCTGAGCAAACTGTACTGTGTGCAAGTAGGGGTCCTTCCTTATGCAGTGTGTGGGGTATGGGGAGGGGTGGGGTCTTACGGGAACTGGGGAGCCCAAGTGCTAAATATTAATACAGTACTAAGAAGTACCAATAGAGTTCACTTAGGTCCACAAAAATCTGAGGGAAGGCCAGGACTGGGATTTAACAAAGCAAGAGTGAAAGTAGTGGGCAATGTGGGAGCACTGCTTGTGCTTGCAAATTTATGGGAAGAGGACTGTGCTGCAGCAGATGAAAGCCTAACCTTGGGAAAAGAAGAACTGCCGTAGCAAGAAACATACACATGACTCATTCTATGGAAACTATATTGTTGGTATGAAGGAAATGTGGAAGATAGTAGGAAGGCAGAGAGTGCTGTTATGGGAAGACTGTAGGTTTACATCTATTCCAGTACTTGCTCTAAACATGATCAAGCTGAGTATCCCAGAAATTCCATTCCTAGGCATACATTACTTGTTCCGGAAGATATGTACAAGAATGTTCTTTGCAGGACCTAAAAGCAAAACCTGGAGAATGAATGAATTCACTCTGTGTGAACACATGTGGATGCAATAAAACCCTCTCAAGGGTACAGCAATGGAGGATGATCATGGCTGCTGGATGATGATCTCTTGGCAGGGGCGACAGAGGTTGACTGGTGGAAACAAAGCTAGCAGGAGGCTTTTGCCAAGGTTCAAACTCTTTGTGGATGTGATTATATTTGGTAAGAATAACTTTAAACTATACATTTTAAAAACAATATCAATTTTAGCATGAAGTTTTTTAGTGCAAACAGCTTTGTTATGTAAAAGTAACATCTCTTCTGCTGGAATTTTTTAAAGTATTTGAAATCATATCTTTGGATCTTTTAACATTAGAATCCCAAACATATAACAGACGTCAGATGACAAGTGCTCTCACTAAAGATATACTTACTCTTATCAATAGGAATTAATATGCATGTAACAGAAAGTAATGAATTTTGACTTCTGGAACAGCAACAGAAAACCCTAAGGGGCATTACTGAACAACCTAGAGGAAAGAATGACTTGTATGGACAAGTGTTGTTCACAGCAGGGTTTAACCACAGAAGCAATTCTGGCAGAGCCATGCTAATCCATGGCAGAGTTCTATGTGCAGAGATGTGGTCGACAGCATAAGCAGCCAATTAACAGCCTGAAGAACAGGACAATAATAGGTTGTATATCAACAAGGACCAGGTCACTTTTGATGAAATTTAGTTGAAAGAAAGAGAGGACAGGGAACAAAAGAGGCTTCATTGAAATATGTAATTCAAGGAACATAAGAAAATTTCTGAGAAACATTGTTAGAAGCAGTAATAATGAGGAAACCATGGAGTATAAAAAAATTACCTACATTTCCTTAAATAGAATGAGATACTGAAATATCAGCATCCCAAGATGTACATGAAGAATCTACACAGGGAGAATAATTATTAGAATAAATTAATGTTGGGGAAGCTAGTAAAGTAGTCTTGTTCAGGCTTCAGAGGCAGCACTAGGCCTCTCTGACCGGGCAATGACCCTAAAAGCTGGCTACATGCTGAACTGCTGAGCTACCTGCAGGCAGCACACCTTGTAAATCAAGGAATAAGTCTGGGGCCTTCTTGCACCCTGAGGGCCTGGCCAGCCCCCGGGGATCAGAGAACACTCCAAGACTTATGAGTTAAGACCAAGGCATTTATGACAATAACCAGAGCTGCAAATCTGCAGGTAGGCTGACTGACTGTTGTTAGCCTATGGCCTGATGCTAAAAGCAGGAATCATTCCAGTAGGAAACAAGTCTCACCCGTGGGGTAGATGCACTGCCCGGGGCCTTCCCAACTGGGACTCCAGATTGCTGTTGAAGGGACTTCCCAGTGCTACTTGGATCTGGATGTAGGTGCTTCCCCAATTCCATGATGTAATAAACCTCTGTCTTTACTATACTTTCTTAGTTAGTTATACTATTCTTTTCTTAATTAGTATACTGTAATCTTTTAATTCAGTGAACTCTCTGAATTCTTGTTTACCTGAGTGTAAGAGTGGTTATTTTGCCAGCAAATCCTACGAACCTAAAATGAAAGTAAAACCTTCAGCAAAACAATTATTTGCAGCAAAAAAAAAATTGTAATTAAAATAGAAATCAAAACTTCCTTATAGAAAACTACAGCAAATCAATTGAATGGTAACCTGTGACTAAAACTTAGTAAGAAAAAGTTAAAAATGACATAGACTTGAGGAAAATGTGTGTTAAAACTAAACACCAATGACAGTGGCCAAAATACAGAACACTGAAAACATCAAATATTAGAAATGATGCAGAGCAGCAAAAACTCATTCATTGCTGATGGGAATGCTAAATGGTACAGCTAGTTTGGAAGAGTTTGCGGTTTCTTACAATCTTAAATATGATCTAGCTGTCGCACTACCTGGTAGTTACACAAATGAGCCAAAAACTTCTCTGCATGCAAAAACATGCACTAGAACAAATAATCCTAAAATTTGTGTGGAACCAGAAAGACACCAAATAGCCAAAGCAATCTTCAGAAAGAATAAAAAAGGTGAAGGCATCACATTCCCTAATTTCAAACGATGTTACAAAGAATGGAAACTAAAAGAGTATGCTACTGGCCTTAAAACAGATGTAAGTCAGTGGAAGAGACTAGAAAGCCCAGAAATAAACCCACACATATGCAATCAATAAATTTACAACAAAGGAGCCAAAAATATACAAGGGGGAAAGGACAGTGTCATCAATAATTAGTATTGAGAAAACTGAAAGGCACATACAAAAGAATGAAACTGGACCACTATCTTATACCATATGCATAAATTAACTCAAAACACAGTAAAGACTTGAATGCAATACCTGAAAAAAAAACCTAGAAGAAAGCATAGTAAGCTCCTTGCTATCTTGTCAATGATTTTTTGAATCTGAAATGAAAAGTAAAAGCAAAAGAAACAAAAATAAACAAGTAGGTCTACATCAATCTAAAAAGTTTGTGCACAAGAATGGAATCTATCAACAAAATGCAAAGGCAACATATGGGTTGGGAGAAAATATTTACAAATCATATTTAAGGGGCTTAAAATCTAAATTACATAAAGATCTCACAGCTCAACAACAAAAACAACAAAAATTCTGATTAAAAAACAAAATGGGCAGAAGATCCGAATAGATTTTCTTCCAAAGAAATCATACAGATGGTCAACAGATACATGAAAAGATGTTCAACATCATCATCATCAGGGGAATAAAAATTAAAACCACAATGAGATATCACCTCACAATTCTTAGAATGGCTTTAATATAGATATAAATATAAGACAAGTTAAGTGTTGGCAAGGATGTGGAGAAAAGGGAATCCTTGTGTTCTGTTAGTGCAGACACTACGAAAAACAGTACAGATGTTCTTCAAATAAATAGAACTAACGTAATATCCAGCAATTCCATTTCTGGGTATTTATATGATGAAAATGAAAACACTATCTCAAAAAGATATATGCATCCCCCTCCCTGTTCACCGCAGTATTATTTACAATAGTAAACAACCTAAGTGCCCATCAATGAATATAAATGAATAAAGAAACTGAGACATGTCTAAATATATATAGTGTAATACTATTCAGCCATTAAAAAGAATGAAAACTTGCCATGTGTGACAACATGAAGGGCATTATGCTATCTGAAGTGAGTGACAAACAGAAAGACAAATACCTTATGATTTCTCTTACATGTGGAATCAAAAAGAACCAAAACACAAAACAAACGAACAGATTTCTGCTTGACTAAGGCACAGGGTGGGGAGGTTAGGAAAAATGAAGAAAGGAGAGCAAACAGTTTAAAAGAAGTTATCATCAATATATACTAGGAGTCCAATAAACATTTTTTAAATAAGTGATGAACGGGGGATTTTTTGGGGGGGTGTGTTTCTTTTTAACAGAGAAGCTAATTAGACCTATCAGTAAGCTGTGCTGTATTTAAAGTAAACTACATCTAATTTTTGAATTTTCAATTTTTGTCATTATCCACATCATGACTTCTTCCTACTAAATGCATCCTGGTAACAAGCCAGGATGGACAAAAAAGAAACAAGTAGACTTAGCTCCACTTTATTAGTCAGATATTATTTGGAAAAGGATCAACAATACACTATCATCTTCCCAAAGGATGTTAATGGAAGGTGGTTTTCCTGTCAAATGAGGTAACACTGTCTTCTACACCAAGATTTTTGGGAGTGAAACTTTCTTATCTGGTCAAAACGTGTCTTTTACATTGACAATTACTTTTGTAAACAGGAAATGTAAAAACAAGATGAATGCAGTCAGAAAACAGTAGCCATGGGTGGAGGGGGCGTGGTCTAAGGAGAGCAGCACGGGTGTCGTGATCCACATGATTACTTGTGCAAACACAGTTCTCAGAGGCTGCAGGCAGAAACAAACGCGCCCCCAAGTGGGCCTGAGTACCTTTCATCCCAGAAAGTTAAGGCTGAGGAATACTTACAATTAACCTAAAGGCCTCCCAGTCACGAAAATCCATTTTGGGACTGTTATTGTGGATGCTATAAGAACCTAGTTTAAAAACAAAATCTCAATTATCTCCTGCAGCCTTTAAGCTTCTACCCTCTAAAAGTGAAAAGGAAACCTACAAAACAATAAAAAAATACTCACCAATCATAAATATCTGACAAGGCACCTGCATTTAGAAGATATAAAGAACTTATTTATACTCAACAAAAAAAGACAACCCAATTTTAGGATGGGCAAAGGATCTGAACAGACATTTCTCCAAAGAACAAAGAAAAACAGCCAATACGCACACAAAGAAAATGTTTAACATAATTTTTCAATAGAAAAATGCAAGTCAAACCCAGGATGAGGTACAACTCCACACTCCTACAATGGCTGTAGTCAAAGAGAAAGGTAAGTGTTGGTGAGGGTGTAGAGAAACGGGAACCCTCATTCATACACTCACTCCTGGTGGAAATGTCAAATGGTGCAACAGCTGCTTTTGGAAGACACTGGCAGTTCCTCAAAAGATTAAACAGAAAATTACCACATGACCAATCAACTGCACTTTTAGCTTTATGCAAAAGGAAAATGTAAATATATGTCCACAAAAAATGTTGTTCAAAAATGTTTCTAGCAGTATTGTTCACAATAGCCAAAAGATGGAAACAACCCAAATGTCCAACAACTCACAAATGAATAAACAAAATGTTGTATTCATTCATGGACTATTACGAGGCAACAAGAAGGAATGAAAAACTATTAGATGCCACAAAAACAAAAAACAAACATGCAGAAATAAATTCCCTGCATATAAGTATTTATAGCAGCATTATCCGTATCATCTAAACTTGGAAGGAACCAAAACGTCCTTCAGTTGGTGAATGGAGTAATAAACTGTGGTACATCCAGGCAACGGAAATATTATTCACCACTAAAAAGAAATGAGCTATCAAACTACGAAAAGTCATGGAGAAAATAAAATGGATATAACTAAGTCAAAGAAGACAATCTGAAAACGCTATATAAACTGTTCGATTCCAACTAGACGACATGCTGCAGAAGGCAAACGTATGAAGCCAGTAACCAGATCTGTCATTGCAGCGGTTAGGAGGGAGGGAGAGATGAATAGGTAGAGCACAGAGGATTTTTAAATAATGAAATTACTTTTTATGGTACTATTATGGTACACACATGTCAGTATACATTTGCCCAAACCTACAAAATATATAACACCTAGAGTGAACTCTAACATAGGACTTTGAGGGGATAATTCATGTCAATGTAGGTTGCTCAGTGATAACAAACATACTCTCCTGTCAGGTGTTGATTATGAGGGAGGGTCTGCATATCTGGGGTGGAAAATACATGGGAAATCTCTAACTTCCACCTAATTCCTCCATGAACCTGAAACTCCTTAAAAAAAGATAGCCCATTAAAACAAAGGTGTATGGGTTCATAATAGGTACTAACTAATATGAAACAGAGTAAAAGGAATAGACTATCTTTTCAAAAATTTCTAGAGGTTATACAGCTTTCGGGGAAGCAAATGCTAAGTCGGGGACTTCCCTGGCAGTCCAGTGGCTAAGACTTCACCTTCCAATGCAGGGGGTGTGGGTTTGATCCCTGGTTGGGGAGCTAAGATCCCACATGCCTCGTGGCCAAAAAACCAAAACATGAAACAGAAGCAATATTGTAACAAATTCAATAAAAGACTTTAAAAATGGTCCACATCAAAAAAATAAAGCTAAAGCAAACACTCAAAAAGGAAATTCTATAAAATATTAAAGAAATATTCATTCCAAACCCCAAATTGTAGATATAAAACAAAGAACACTAAGAATATCATCAAAGATTCATAAAGAAAAATGAAGGCCATTTATAACAATGAAATTTGCAAGATGAAAGTATCAGTGGTTTAAAATCAAAACAAGTAACAGAGTTTTAAATGTCAGCATCTACCACAACTAGAAACTAAAAATACTACAAAATAGTTTGTATACCAATAAAGGCAAACGTACAATAAAGGTAGGAAATCATCCACACACAAAGCAAACAGGGAAGTAACAAGACAAAAGTAGTAAAATCATCTATATCCACAGTAATTAAGGGATATACAAAACAATTAGATGTAAAATATGATATCAGAAACAGTAATCATGAGGGGAGGAGAGTACAAATGCAGGGTTTATAAAATGTATTTGAAATTAAGAGATCAGCAACTTAATCATGTATATATAGACTGCTATATAAAAACCTCATGGCAATTGCAAACCAAAATGCTATAACAGATATATACATAAAAAAGTAAAAGGAGGGGGCTTCCCTGGTGGCGCAGTGGTTGAGAATACGCCTGCCAATGCAGGGGACACGGGTTCGAGCCCTGGTCCCGGAAGATCCCACATGCCGCGGAGCAGCTGGGCCCGCGAGCCACAATTACTGAGCCTGCGTGTCTGGAGCCTGTGCTCCGCAACAAGAGAGGCCGCGATAGTGAGAGGCCCGTGCACTGCGATGAAGAATGGCCCCCACTTGCCACAACTGGAGAAAGCCCTCACACAGAAACGAAGACCCAACACAGCCATAAATAAATAAATAAATAAAATTTAAAAAAAAAAAAAAAAGTAAAAGGAGTCCAAACACAACACTAAAGATAGTTATCAAATCACAAACGGGGAAAAAAAGACCTACAAAAACAAATCCAAAACAATGAACACAATGGCAGTTAGAACATTCATATCAATAATTACCTCAAACATAAAAGTACTAAATACTCCAATTAAAAGACATAAACTGGCTGAACGGATATAAAAACAAGACGTGTATAAATGCTGCCTACAAGCAAACTCACTTTAGAACTAAAAACAGGGACTGAAAGTGAGGGGATGGAAAAAGGTATTCCATACAAATGGAAATCAAAAGAAAGCCACAGCAGCAATACTTGTGTCAAACAAGATAGACTTTAAAATTAAGACTGTTGGGACATCCCTGGTGGCGCAGTGGTTGGGAATCCGCCTGCCAATGCAGCGGACATGGGTTCAAGCCCTGGTCTTCGAGGGTCCCACATGCTGCAGAGCAATTAAGCCTGTGTGCCGCAGCTGCTGAGCCTGCACTCTAGAGCCTGCAAGCCACAACTACTGAGCCCATGCGCTAGAGCCCGTGCTCCGCAACAGAAGCCACTGCAATGAGAAGCCCACACACTGCAGTGAAAGAGTAGCTGCCGCTTGTCCCACCTAGAGAAAGCCCGCACGCAGCAGTGAAGACCCAATGCAGCCAAAAATAATTTTTTAAAAAATTAAGACTGTTACAAGAGATAAAGAAGGACACTACATATTGGTCAAGGGATCAATCTAGAAGATATAACAATTGTAAATATATGTGCACCCAACATAGGACCACTTAAATATATAAGGCAAACATTAACAGACATAAAAGTAGGACTCAACTGTAACAAAATAACAATAGAGAACTTTAACACCCCACTTACCTCAATGGACAGATCATCCAGACATCAATAAGGAAACATAAGCCTTAATAACACATTAGACTAAACTGACTTAATTGGACTAAAGTGACTTGATATAAATATAGAGAGAGGGACTTCCCTGGTGATGCAGTGGTTAAGAATCCACCCTCCAGGCTTCCCTGGTGGTGCAGTGGTTGAGGGTCCGCCTGCCAATGCAGGGGACACAGGTTTGAGCCCTGGTCTGGGAAGATCCCACATGCCGTAGAGCAACTAGGCCCGTGTGCCACAACTACTGAGCCTGTGCGTCTGGAGCCTGTGCTCCGCAACAAGAGAGGCTGTGATAGTGAGAGGCCTGCGCACCGCGATGAAGAGCGGCCCCCGCTCGCCGAAACTGGAGAAAGCCCTCGCACAGGAACGAAGACCCAACACAGCCATAAATTAATTAATTAATTAATTAATTAAACAAACAAATAAATAAATAATCCACCCTCCAATGCAGGGAACTCAGGTTCGCTCCCTGGTCAGGTAACTAGATCCCACATGCATGTCTCAACTAAGGAGCACACATACTGCAGCTGAGACCAGTGCAACTAAGTTAAATAAATAAAGAAAAATCAAAAATAAATAAATTTTAAAAATAATAATAATAAATAAATATAGAGAGAACATTCCATCCAAAAGCAGAATACACATTCTTTTCAAGTGCACATGGACATTCACCATGGATAGATCACATGCCAGGCCACAAATCAAGTCTTGGTAAATTTAAGACTGCAATCATACCAAGCATCTTTTCCAACTACAGCACTGAGACTAGAAATCCACTACAAGAAAGAAAAACTGCAAAAACACAAAGATGTGGACGCTAAGCAATATGCTACTAAATAACCAATGGACCACTGAAAAAATCAAAGAGGAAATAAAAAATACCTAGAGACAAATGAAAAAGAAAGCATGACAATCCAAACAACAAAAGCACTTCTAAGAGGGAAGTTTATAGCAATACAGGAATCAAGAAAAATTTCAAATTAACCACCCAACCTAACCTTACACCTAAAGGAACTAGAGAAAGAAGAACAAACAAAAACGAAAGTTAGTAGAAGGAAAGAAATAACAAAGATCAGAACAAAAATAAAGAGACTAAGTAAACAATAGGAAGGGGAAGGAATCAAGATGGTAGAACAGAAAAACGTGAACAGAAAAACGTGGAGATCACCTCCTCCCACAAATACATTTTACATGAGGAAAAATTCTCACAGAATACCTACTGAACTCTGGCAGGTGTTAGACGACTGAAATTGCAAGAAAGATCACTACATAACCAGGTAGGATCAAAGGGAAAAAAAACAAGGAATCGGGACATGACCTGAACTCTGGGGAGAGAGCTGTGAAACAGGAAAGGTTCCCTCAACCTGGGAAGCCCCCTCCCTGGTGGGAGATCAGCCACGACGGAAAGGGAGCCTCAGAGGAGAAAGAGGGCAACGAGCAGCCTGCGGCAGGCAGGACAGACGGACGAGCACAGAAGGCCTGTGTCACCTGCGTGCTGAGACGCGAGCTCCGGCGGACGGACCCTGGGAGAGGACGGGGGTGGCTGCGTGGAAGCAGCCTGAAGCAGCTGGAGCGTGGCACTGGCTGCAGCCAGGGGTGCACGTGGACAGAGCCCGGACCTGCGTGCCAAGTGCCATCGTCAACAGGCACGTGAGGGGAGGGCTGGCCCACCACAGCAGCCCCACTCTCGGCACGCTCACAGCAGGCACGCTCCGCCTCTACGAGCTCTGGGAGCACGCAAGTGTGGGCCCACCCATGGACGTGGGGCCGACGTCAGAGCCCTCTGCCCACAGCTGTGCCACCTGTGGGCTTACTCTGCCACTGCTGCCCCCCACGTCTCGTAAACGCAGCATCTGTGGGACACCCAAGTGGGTTACGGGGTCTCCCGTGGCGGGGGCACGTCCGGCCTCAGCAGCTGCGGGCTTCGTGGGTACCCCCACATAGAGGCGGGGCCAGGGTCTCAGCAGCTTCCGTAGCTTGCGCTGTGATCCTGGTACCTGACTTCAGTATATCTGTATCTACTGTGCTGGTGGCTTCATGAACATAGAATCTGAGGGCCAACAGGGCCTCCCACGGTTGAGGTTGCCACGGTTGAGGCAGGGCCGAGAGCAGTGCTGACAACACTGTACTCTGCGAGCCCGCACGACAGGTGATGGGCGACCACACAGCGCAGTCACCGGTGGACAGCTCTTGCGGAGGAATCCTCAGAGGATCCTCTCCCAGTGCGAGTGCTCCAGTCCTGCCTACCTCACATGGCAGCTCAGAAACAGAGGTGCAATTCTACTCCAACTGGGGACCAGACCCTGCCCCAACAGGGCTCTGACAGCCACGGAGCAAAAAGGAGTGCCTAATCAATACCCATCATAGGCTCCAGTCACCACTAAACCAGTCACACCCCCATCAAGGGGATAACGGACAACACACACTGAGGAGAGACGTGCACAGTATCCGTACTAAAAACAGCCCTCGCACCAAAAATGTTAGACTCACACAGGCTACACAGGGATGCTCCCACATAGAAACAGCCCTCCAAGACCACAGTAGATAACTGATTCTCCTAAAATCATAGAGTCAGAGAAATATAAGTAAAATGAAGAAGCAAAGGAACCAATCCTAATTCAAAGATCATGAGAATTCCTGAAAGAACAAACAATGAAACAGAACTCTCCAGTCTAATAGACTCCAAGTACAAAAAGGAGGTAATAAAAATATTGACAAAATTATGAAAGGCTGTTGAAATGCAGATTCCTGTAAAATAGAACTAGAAACTATAAAGAGGAACCAAGTAAAATTAGAAAACTCATTTGCTGAGGCAAAAGCTGAGCTGAAGGCAATGAATCACAAACTGAATAATGCAGAGTGAATTAGTGATATGGAAGATAAAATAATGGAAATCACCCAATCAGAACAGCAGACAGAAAGACAAAAGAAAAAAATGAAAGCAATATACAATACCTATGGGATAATATAAAGCATGCCAATCTACACAGAATATTGATCCCAGAAGAAGACAGAGAAAAGGAGATCAAAAATGTATTTGAAGAAATAAATGAGAGACAAAACAAAACAGAAAAGATCAATAAAACTAGAAGCTGGTTCTTTGAAAAGATAAACAAAATTGATAAACCTTTTCTGAGAAACATGAAAAAAAAAAAAAGGGACAGGGCCCAAATCAATAAAATCAGAAGTGAAAAAGAAGTTACAACAGACACCACTGTAATACAAAAGATTATAAGAAACTACTATGAACAAGTATATGCCAATAAAATGGACAACCTAGAAGAAATGGACAAATTCTTAGAAAAGTACAATCCCCCAGGACTGAACCAGGAAGAAATACAAACTATGAATGGTTCAATTACCAGTAATGAAATTGAATCAGTAATTTTAAAACTCCCAAAGAACAAAAGTCCAGGACCAGTGGCTTCATAGCTGAATTCTACAGAACATCTAGCGAAGAGTTAACACCCATCCTTCTGAAACTATTCCAAAAAACTGCAGAGGAAGGAACACTTCCAAACTCGTTCTGTGAGGCCAGCATCACCCTGATACCAAAACCAGACAAATATATCACAAAAAAAGAAAATTACAAGCCAATAACATTGATGAACATAGATGCAAAAATACTAGCAAACCTACTACAACAATACATTAAAAGGTTCATACACCATGATCAAGTGGAATTTATCCCAGTTGTGCAAGGACTTTTCAGTATCTGCAAATCAATGTGATACACTGCATTAACAAACTGAAGAATAAAAACCATATGATCATCTCAATAGATGCCAAAAAGCCTTTTAATAAAATTCAACATCTATTTATGATAAAAACTCTACAGAAAGCAGGCATAGAGGGAACATACCATGATAAAGGTCATATGTAACAAACCCACAGCTAACATTATAGTCAACAGTGGAAAGCTGAAAGCATTTCCTCTAAGATCAAGAACAAGACAAAGATGCCCATTCTCACCATTTTTATTCAACATAATTTTGGAAGTCCTAGCCATAAAAGAAATCCATGGAAAGGAAGAAGTAAAAGTGTCATTGTTTGCAGATTACACGATACTATACATAGAAAAGCCTAAAGACACCATCAGAAAACTACTACTGCTGCTCATCAATGAACTCAGTAAAGTTGCAGGATACAAAATTAATACACAGAAATCTGTTGCATTTCTATACACAAAAAACAAAAGATCAGAAAGAGAAATTAAGGAAACAATCCCATTTACCATCACATCAAGAAGAATAAAATACCTAGGAATAAACCTGCATAAGGAGGCAAAAGAACTGTATTCTGAAAACTGTAAGACACTGATGAAAAAAACTGAAGAGGACAGAACAAGATGGAAAGATATACCGTGTTCCTGGATTGGAAGAATCAATATTGCCAAAATGCCTATACTACCCAAAACAATCTACAGATTCAATGCAATATGTATCAAATTACCAATGGCATTTTTCACAGAACTAGAAAAAAAAATTTTAATTTGTATGGAAACACAAAAGACAAATAGCCAAAGCAATCATGAGAAAGAAGAAGAGACCTGGAGGAATCAGGCTCCCTAAGGACTAAACTACAAGCTACAGTAATTGAAACAGTATGGTACTAGCATACACCAAAAAAAAACATATGGATCAATGGAACAGGATAGAAAGCCCAGAAATAAACCCACATACCTCTGGTCAATTAATCTACCACAAAGGAGGCAAGAATATACAAGGGAGAAAAGACAATCTCTTCAAGGGCTTCCCTGGTGGTGCAGTGGTTGAGAATCTGCCTGCCAATGCAGGGGACACGGGTTCGAGCCCTGCTCTGGGAAGATCCCACATGCCGCGGAGCAACTGGGCCCGTGAGCCACAATTACTGAGCCTGCGCGTCTGGAGCCTGTGCTCCGCAACAAAAGAGGCCGCGATAGTGAGAGGCCCGCGCACCGCGATGAAGACTGGCCCCCGCTTGCCGCAACTAGAGAAAGCCCTCGCACAGAAACGAAGACCCAACGCAGCCATAAATAAATAAATAAAAAAGACTTTCTCTCTATTTCACTGCCTTTATAAAAAAAAAAAAAAAAACAATCTCCCAGCTCCTGGCACATAGAAGGTGTCAAATCACTGAAGTCAGTTGAACTGAAACAGCAATAACTAATTTATCCTAATGAGTCAAATACATCCCTGGTCAATTTCCCCAAATTTTGAAATAGCTCAATTAAAAAAAAAAAAAAGACAATCTCTTCAATAAATGGTGCTGGGAAAACTGGACAGCTACATGTAAAAGAATGAAATTAGAACATTCTCTAACACCATATACAAAAATAAACAAAATGGATTAAAGATCTGAATATTAAGACCAGATACTGTAAAACACCCAGAGGAAAACATAGGCAGAACACTCTAACATAAATCACAACAGTATCTTTTTCTATCTGTCTCCTAGACCAATGGAAATAAAAACAAAGGGGACCTAATTAAACTTAACAGTTTTTGCACAGCAAAGGAAACCATAAACAAAATGAAAAGACAACCTACAGAATGGGAGAGGGCTTCCCTGGTGGCGCAGTGGTTGAGAATCTGCCTGCTAATGCAGGGGACACGGGTTCGAGCCCTGGTCTGGGAGGATCCCACATGCCATGGAGCGACTCAGCCCGTGAGCCACAGCTGCTGAGCCTGCGCGTCTGGAGCCTGTGCCCCACAACGGGAGGGGCCGCGATAGTGAAAGGCCCGCGCACCGCGATGAAGAGTGGCCCCCACTTGCCGCAACTGGAGAAAGCCCTCGCACGAACCGAAGACCCAGCACAGCCAAAAATAAATAAATAAATAAATAAAATTAAAAAAAAAAAAAAAAAAGAATGGGAGAAAATATTTTCAAAAGATGTGACCCACAATGGATTAATTTCCAGAATATACAAACAGCCCAGTATCAAAAAAAACAAACACAAAATCTTAATTAAAAAATGGGCAGAAGATCTAAATAGACATTTCACCAGAGAAGACATACAGATGACCAAAGGCACATGAAAAAATGCTTGACATCACTCATTATTAGACAAATGCAAATCAAAACTGCAATGAAGTTATCACCCCATTCCGGTCAGAAAGGCTATTATCAAAAAGTCTACTAATAATAAATTCTGAAGAGGGTCTGAGAAAAAGGAACCCTCCTAAACTGTTGGTGGAAATGTAAACTGGTACAGCCACTATGGAAAACAGTATGGAGGTGCCTTAAAAAACTAAAAATAGAGTTACCATATGATTCTATAATACCACTCCTGGGCATATATCTGGAGAAAATTATAATTCAAAAACATACATGCACTGTAATGTTCATACCAGCACTATTTACAATAGCCAAGACATAGAAGGAACCTAAATGTCCATCAGCAGATGAATGGATAAAGATATTGTAGTATGTACATACAATGAAATATTACTCTACCATAAAAAAGAATGAAATTTTGCCATTTGCAGAAACACGGATGGACTTAGAGATTATCATACTAAGTGAAGTAAGTCAGAAAAAGAAAGGCAAATACCATATGACATCATTTACAGGTGGAATCTAAGATATGACACAAATGAACTTATCTGTGAAACAGACTCACAGACGTAGAGAACAGACTTGTGGTTTCCAAGGGGAAGAGGGGGCACAGGAGGGATGGATTGGGAGTTTGGGTTTAGCAGATGCAAACTATTATATATAGAATGGATAAACAACAAGGTCCTACTATTAGAGCACAGGGAACTGTATTCAATATCCTGTGATAAACCTTAATGGAAGAGAATATAATGTACATATATGTATAACCAAATCACTTTGCTGTATAGCACAAATTAACAGAACATTGTAAATCAACTATACAATTAAAAAAAAAAAAATGAGGCCAGCATCACCCTGATACCAAAACCAGACAAAGAGATCACAAAAAGAGAAAATTACAGGCCAGTATCACCAATGAACATAGATGCAAAAATGCTCAACAAGATACTAGCAAACTGAATCCAACAATACATTAAAAAGATCATAGATCATGATCAAGTGGAATTTATCCCAGGATGAAAGGATTTTTCAATATCTGCAAATCAATCAATATGATACGACACATTAACAAACTGAAAAGTAAAAACCAGAAGGAGCAACCAAGATGGTGGAGCAGTAGGATATGAAGCTCACCTTCTCCCACAAATACATGAAAAATACACGAAAAATACACCTCCATGGGGAACGGTTCTCACAGAATATCTACTGAACGCTGGCAGACGACCTCAGACTCTGAAAGGGCAAGAAAATCTCCACGTAACCGCGTAGGAAAAAAAAAAAAAGAAAAGAAAGTGAGAAAGCAGTCGGGACAGGACCTGTGCCCCTGGGAGGGAGCTGTGAAAGAGGGAAGGTTCCTGCACCCTGGGAAGCCCCCTCACTGGCAGGGAGATCTGCTGAGACAGACGGGGAGCTTCAGAGCCTCAGAGGAGAACGCAGCAGACGGTCTGAGGCAGCCAGAGTGGAGGGAGCAGCGCATAGTCAGTGCCACTGCCCTGCACTCCCCAGCCTGAGATGCACATCCTGGGAGCTGGAACTCAGGCTCTGGTGATCAGGCCTGGGAAGAGGACTGGGGATGGTTGTGCGGAAATAGGCCCAGTGGGGCGGGGGGAAGACTGGATTCTGGTGTGACTACAACTGAGGGTGTATGCGGAGGAAGCCCAGGGTGCCTTAGAGGCCAGGCACCACTGTTTGGGGGGTGTGCAAGGGAAGGGGTGACTTGCCCTCATACCCTTTTTGCCTGTGCACCTGCTTGCTCTCAGAGAACAGGACACCACCTGTACTGGCTCCAGGGCTGGTCACGAGCCACCTCTGCCACCCTCACGACTCTAGAAGTGGTCAGGAGCTGCCACCACTACCCGCCTGGACTCCAGGAATGGTCACAAGCCACCTCCATTCCCATTACATGCTCAGGGGGTGCACCTGAGCCACCACCGCTGCCTAGAACCCCAGGACCCAACACCAGCCACCTCACCTGCACATCTCCTATCAAGGAGATAACGATCAGCACACACTGATGACACACGCCGACAGGCATCCATACTAAAAACAGCCCTTGCACCAAATATATTAAGCCCACACAAGCTACACAGGGACGCCCCCACATACAAATAGCCCTCCAAGACCACAGTAGATAATTGTTTCTCCTAAACTCACAGGGTAAGAGAAATATAATTAAAATGAAAAAGTAGAGGAACCACTCCCAGTTAAAAGACCAAGAGAATTCCCTTGAAACAACAAACAATGAAACAGACCTCTTCAGTCTAACAGACACCGACTTCAAAAAGAAGATACTGAAAATACTGAAGGAATTAATAAAGGCTATCAACAGAAATGCAGAGTACTGTAAAAAGGAACTACAAACTATTAAGAGGAACCAAGAAAAACTAGAAAACTCATTTGCACAGACGAAAGCTGAGCTAAAGGCAATCAACTGCCCAATGAATAATGCAGAAGAAAGAATAAGTGACCTGAAAGATAGAATAATGGAAATCACACAATCATGACAGCACACAGAAAACCAAATGGAAAAAAAGAATAAAAGCAATATAAGAGATCTGTGGGATATAATAAAGTGTGCCAATCTGTATATAATAGGGATTCCAGAGGAGAAGAAAGAGAAAAGGGGATCGAAAATGTATTTGAAGAAATTATGGCCGAAAAATTTCCAAACCTAAAAAAAGGAAACAGATATCCAGGTACAGGAAGTAAAGAGGATCCCAAACAAAATAAATGTGGAACCATAAAAAAAACAGAATTGCCAAAGCAATCCTGAAGAGAAAGAACAAAGCAGGAGGCATAATCATCACAGACTTCAGACAATACTACAAAGCTACAGTAATCAAACAGCATGGTACTGGCACAAAAACAGACATATGTATCAATGGAACAGAAGAGACAGCCCAGAAATAAACCCACATGCCTATGGTCAATTCATCCTCGACAAAGGAGGCAAGAATATACAATGGGAAAAAGACATACTCTTCAGCAAGTGGTGTTAGGAAAGTTGGACAGCCACATGTAAATCAGTGAAGTTAGAACACACCCTCTCACCATACACAAAAATAAACTCAAAATGGCTTAAAGACTTAAACATAAGACATGACACCATAAAACTCCTAAAAGAGAACATAGGCAAAATATTCCCTGACATAAATTGTACCAATGTTTTCTTAGGTCAGTCCCCCAAGGCAATAGAAATAAAAGCAAAAAGAAACAAATGGGACCTAATCAAACTTACAAGATTTTGCACAGCAAAGGAAACCATCAATAAAACGGAAAGACAACCTACAGAATGGGAGAAAATATTTGCAAACGATGCGATCGACAAGGGCTTAGTTTCCAAATATACAAACAGCTCATACAACTCAACAACAAAAAAACCCAGTCGAAAAATGGGCAGAATACCTAAATAGACATTTCTTCAAAGAAAAAATACAGATGGCCAGTAGGCACATGAAAAGATGCTCAACATCGCTCATTATTAGAGAAATGCAAATCAAAACTAAAATAAGGTACCACCTCATACCAGTCAGGACGGCCATCCTTAAAAATTCTACAAATAACAAATGCTGGAGAGGGTATGGAAAAAGGGAACCCTACACTGTTGGTGGTAATGTAAGTTGGTGCAGCTACTGTGGAAAAAAGTATGGAGGTTCCTCAGAAAACTAAAAATAGAATTACCATATGATCCAGCAATCCCAGTCCTGGACATACATCTAGACAAAACTACAATTCAAAACGACACATGAACCCCTATGTTCATAGTACTATTCACAATAGCCAAGACATGGAAACAACCTAAATGTCCATCAACAGAAGAATGGATGAAGAAGATGTGGTACATATATACAATGGAATACTACTCAGCCATAAAAAGTAACGAAATAATGCCATTTGCAGCAACATGGATGCAACTAGAGATTATCATACTAAGTGAAGTAAGTCAGAAAGAGAAAGACAAATACCATACGTTATTACTTATATGTGGAATCTAAAATATGACACAAATGAACCTATCTATGAAACAGCAACAGAATCACAGATATAGAGAACAGGCTAGTGGTTGCCAAGGGGGATGGGGTTGGGGAAGGGGTGGAGTGGGAGGCTGGGGTTAGCATATGTAAGCTTTTATATATAGACTGGATAAACAACAAGGTCCTACTGTATAGTACACAGAACTATATTCAATATCCTATGATAAACCATAGTGGAAAAGTACATTTAAAAAAGAAAAAATATATATATATATATAAATATAAATAAAAATAACTGAATCACTGCTGCACAGCAGAAGTTAACACAACATTGTAAATCAACTACACTTCAATTAAAAAATACTGATTATAAAAAAAAGAATAAAAACCTTATGATCATCTCAATAGATGCTGGAAAACCTTTTGATAAAATTCAACATCTATTTATGATAAAACAAAAACTCTCCAAAAAGCAGGCACAGAGGGAACATACCTCAACATAATAAAGGCCATGTATAACAAACCCATAGCTAACATCATACTCAGTGGTGAAAAGCTGAAAGCATTTCCTCTAAGATCAGGAACGAGACAAGGATGCCCACTCAGGCCACTTCTTTCAACATAATTTTGAATAAAGTATCACAACAATCAGAGAAGAAAAAGAAATAGAAGGAATACAAGTTGGAAAGGAAGAAGTAAAACTATCGCTCTTTGCAGATGACATGATACTGTACATAGAAAAGCCTGAGGACACCACCAGAAAACTACTGGAGTTCATCAATGAATTCCGTAAAGTTGTAGGATACATAATTAATATACAGAAATCTGCTGCATTTCTATAAACTAACAATGAAGTATTAGAGAAATTAAGAAAACAATCCCATTTACCATCACATCAAAAAGAATAAAACCTACGAATAAACCCACCTAAGGAGGCAAAATACCTGTACTCCGAAAACTACAAGACACAGATGAAAGAAACTGAAGATGACACAAAAGGATGGAAAGATACACTGTGTTCCTGGATTGGAAGAATCAATATTGTTAAAATGACCATACTACCTAAGGCAATCTACAGATTCAATGTAATCCCTATCACAACACCAATGGCATTTTTCACAGAACTAGAAAAAAGAATTTTTTTAATTTGTATGGAAACACAAAGGACCCCGAATAGCCAAACAATCTTGAGAAAGAACAGAGCTGGAGGAATCATGCTCCCTAGGGACTATACTACACGCTGCAGTAATTGAAACAGTATGGCACTGGCAAAACGAGACACATAGATCAATGGAACAAGAGAGAGAGCCTATAAAAAAATCCAGGTACTCATGTTCAATTAATCTACCACAAAGGAGGCAAGAATATAAAATGCAGAAGACAGTCTCTTCAAATAAGTGGTGCTCAGAAAACTGTACAGCTACATGTAAAAGAATGAAATTAGGACATTCCCTAAAACCATATACAAAAATAAACTCAAAAGGATTAAAGATCTGAATGTAAGACCATATACCATAAAACTCCGAGAGGAAAACAGGCAGAACACTCTTTGACATAAATTGCAGCAATATTTTTGGGGATCCATCTCCTAAAGTAATGGAAATAAAAGCAAAAGTAAACAAATGGGACCTAATTAAACTTAAAAGCTTTTGCACAACAAAGGAAACCATCAACAAAAGGAAAAGACAACCTACTAAATGGGAGAAAATATTTGCAAATGATATAAATGATAAGGGATTAATATCCAACGTATTTAAACAGCTCATACAACATTACATCAAAAAAACATACAACCCAATTTTAAAAAGGGCACAAGAACTGAACAGTCATTTTTCTAAAGAAGAAATGCAGATGACCAACAAGTACATGAAAAGATGCTCAACATCACTAACCATCAGGGAAAAGCAAACCCAAACCAAATGATATCCCCTCACACCTGTCAGAATGGCTACCATCAAAAAGAACACAGAAAGTGCTGGCGAGGATATGGAGAAAAGGGAACCCTCCTACAGTGCTGGTGGGAATTTAAATTCATGCAGCCACTTTGCAAAACAGTATGGAGGTTTTCTCAAAAAACTTAAGCTACAATTACCATATAACCCAGCAATTCCAATACTGGGTATATATCCAGCAAAGCCCCAAAACAGTAACTCAAAAAAACACATGCACCCCAATGTTCACAGCAGCATTATTTACAATTGCCAAGATATGGAAGTAGCCTCAGGGTCCATCAACAGACAAATGGATAAAGAAAATGTGTACACACACACACACACACACACACATACATACAGTGGAATAATAGTCATAAAAAAGAATGAAATTTTGCCATGTGCAGCAACATGGATGTACTTGGAAGGTATTATGCTAAGTGAAGGAAGTCAGAGAAAGATAAATACTGTATGGTATCACTTATATGTAGAATTTTAAAAATATAACAAACTACTGAATACAACAAAACAGCAGATGCAGAGATATAGATAACTAGTGGTTACAGTGGGGGAGGGGCAATATAGAGGTGGGAGTGGGGGAGGGACAAACTATTGGGTGTAAGATAGGCTCAAGGATGTGTTGTACAACACGGGGAATATAGCCAATATTTTGTAATAACTAAATGGAATGTAGCCTTTAAAAATTGTATAAAATTAAAAAAATGTTTTTAATTTAAAAAAAGAAAAAATGTCAGCACCATTCAAATTGATAAGCTTCCTCCATAAGACATGTCAAAATCACATTTGTTGAAAGTGTGTGAAGGATGGCACACACAGGATTAACAATGTGGCATGAACGGTAGCTTAATCAGCCTCACAGGTATGAGGTTGTGAACTTGGACAGTGTTCTCCTTACGATAAGTTCCTACACCTTTTACTGCCACCTCAAAGTTGATGACCGTATTGTTTCCTACGCACATTGTCACCCTGCCCCAGCGAGGCAGTGTTACACTCCACAAGAACTAGGGGGACAACTGGAGGTCCTTACTGGTCAGGGTCTCCTGATGCTTTCTGTCTTAGTTTCTTGGACATGCTGACCACTCTATCCAGTGGCTTCAAGAAACATTTCTGCATGTAGAGCAGGATAATATTGTAACATATTGTTCAGTGTTTTCCTCCAAGAATCTTCTCTCAAACAGTAAACCCCCTGCATCAAAGTGTCCACCGTAAGTTGCCTATGAACTAAAGGCGCAAAGAGAGATTGAAACTTTAGGCCCCTGGAGTGTTTAAAAAACAAGTTTCAGGGACTTCCCTGGTGGCACAGTGGTTAAGAATCTGCCTGCCAATGCAGGGGACATGGGTTCAAGCCCTGGTCCGGGAAGGTCCCACATGCCACGGAGCAACTAAGCCTGTGTGCCACAGCTACTGAAGCCCTCACACCCTAGAGCCCATGTGCCGCACCTACTGAGCCCGCGTGCTGCAACTACTGAAGCCTGTGTGCTCTAGGACCCACGTGCTGCAACTACTGAAGCCCACATGCCTAGAGCCTGTGCTCTGCAACAAGAGAAGCCACCGCAATGAGAAGCCCACGCACCGCAACAAAGAGTAGCCCCCGCTCGCTGCAACTGGAGAGAGTCCACGCGCCGCAATGAAAACCCAACACAGCCAAAAAAAATTTTTTTAATTAAAATTAAAAAAGAATACAAAAAAAAAAAACAAGTTTCAGAGGCAAAATCTTAGAAGAGAGAAAGAAATCAGAATGACTAAGGTCTTTCTATGTTCCAGTACTAGGCAGAGAGCTGGAAGAGGGAGAAAAATACAAGATATGAGAAAAAAATGACAGGGTCACACTGTGGTCCTCTTGAGAAGGGGTGGTATGATCTACCCACAGGCTGTAGTAGGGTGAACGCCTGAAAGACTGAGATATACTACCATGTAGCAGCTGGGATCAAAGAGGATCTCAGTCTCTAGTCATTATATTACTTCTGAGTAACAACCTCAAAATGTGCACCCCATTCCTCTTTACATACATGCAGCAAAAGGAACTGGAAAAATGGCTCAGGAGCCTGAACAGGCAGAGAAGGCCTGACACAGCCCCATAAGATTCATGGAACCCCAGATACAGTGGAAGAGCAGCTATTTTGTCTATCCCCTGAGAAGTTCTCCCAAAACTATAAAATGTGGAGGAAACTAAATAGGTCCTGGGGTCAGAACCATAGGGGACTTAGCTCTGATATGTATTAACTGAAAACCAAGAGATGAAGGGGAAAGAGGACTTTCCATCCCTCTCAAACCAAGACATCAAAATGGTAGGAGGAGCCAGATAGTAGAGTGTTACAGGTCATGATAAAGCCTCTGCTTTGGCTTTGAATGAGCTGGAGTACCCCAGTAGAGTGGGAGTTCACACTTTTATATATTTGAGTAACACAGTGATAAGGACGCTTGTGCAGGGTTAAATTTCCTTTGAGAACTCATATGAAATGGACTTTTATTTTCCCATGGTTCTTTCCCATTTGAGGAGAACTTCTCAAAGAATATTTAATGAAGAAGCTTGCTCTGTGCCCATCTGAGCTCTCATTTAAGTTCACATCTAAATACATTCTGACCAGGAATTCCCTGGCAGTCCAGTGGTTAGGACTCTGCGCTTTCACTGCCGAGGGCCTGGGTTCAACCCCTGGTCGGGGAACTAAGATCCCACAAGCAGCATGGTGAGGCCAAAAAAAATAATAACAGTAATACATCCTGACCTCTCTGTAATTTTCCCTATTTTCACTTCACTTTCCACAGATCAGGGCTCTTCCCCTTGTTCCATAGTGAAGATAATGTTCACCTCAAAAGAGATTTCAATTTATAATAAAAAAACCAGAACATGATAATGCTATACTCAGTGCTTTGTTCAGCTAAGAAGAAAGGATATTATAGATGGATCTAGAAAAGTGTTTCAAAAAGTAATCAACTGACTGCCTCCTGAATGTTTAGAGATGATTTTAAATGTGTAGATATCTAGCACCCTTCCAAGAACTACTGAATCAGAAGCTCAAGAGTAAAACCACAGATTGATTTTTTTTTTTTTAATTTGCCATAAGGCTTTCTGACTGCTAATATTCTACAGACCACGACTAATCAAGCATGTGCCAAACTTCTGAAGAAAGGAGAAGTTCGTCATAAGCCACTTTATGAAGTCTTTCATTCTGAATACAAAGAGCTTCAATCGCTCTCTTAAGAACACGGATTTGGAACTCTTGCAAGCATGCTAGGGGCTCTTAAAAGACTCCCAAGGGGAAATGCAAAGATATACAAAAGTAGTTACCGACTCTTGGAGGGAAGTTATCCTCACCCAGGGAGACCAGGTTCCTGTAGGTCTCCAGCATCACGTCCCTGTCCAAGGCCCTCTGACCAGGGTCCAGGCATTCCCACTCCTCCACTCCTCCTGAGAGAATGTGATGGCCACATCCTTGAACGTAAACTCCCTGAAAGGAAAGCACATTTCACCAAGTGGACAAGGAGAGATTTCTGAGTTTGACACAAACTTACAGAAGCAGATGTGTAAGGATTGACTTGGCTGGAGTGAATGTTCTGACTGATCCATGTAAGATAATTTTGAGCAAGTTACATTTCTCTTTTTGTAAACGAGGTGAAATGCATATAACATAAAGTTAGCCACTTTTAAAGTACCATTCAGTGGCATTTAGTACATTTATAATGTTGAACAAACATCACCTCTTTCTTGTTCAAAAATATTTCAGTCATCCCCAAAGGAAATCCTTTACCCATTCAGCAGTTGCTTCCTTCTTCCCCATTTGCCTCAGTCCCTGGACACCACTAATGCTTTGTCTCAATGGATGTACCTGTTTGGGATATTTCCATATAACTGGGATAGTATAACATGTGACCTTTTGTCTGGTTTCTTTCACTGTGAATAATTTTTTTGGCTCAGCCATGCTATAGTTATGTATCAGTACTGCATTCCTTTTCATGGCCGAGTAATATTCCACTGTATGAGTAAACCACAGGTTATTCACTCATCCCTTGGTGGACATTTGGCTTATAATCACCTTTTGTCTATTACTAACACTGCCGCTGGAACTTACTTTTTTTTTTTTTTTTATTAATTAATTTATTTTCGGGCTTCCCTGGTGGCGCAGTGGTTGAGAATCTGCCTGCTAATGCAGGGGACACGGGTTCGAGCCCTGGTCTGGGAAGATCCCACATGCCGCGGAGCAGCTGGGCCCGTGAGCCACAATTGCTGAGCCTGCGCGTCTGGAGCCTGTGCCCCGCAACAGGAGGGGCCCCGATAGAGAAAGGCCCGCGCACCGCGATGAAGAGCGGTCCCCGCACCGCGATGAAGAGTGGCCCCCGCTTGCCGCAACTGGAGAAAGCCCTCGCATGAACCGAAGACCCAACACAGCCAAAGATAAATAAATAAATAAATAAATAATTAATTTATTTTGGCTGTGTTGGGTCTTTGTTGCTGGGCACGGGCTTTCTTTAGTTGCGGCAAGCGGGGGCTACTCTTCATTGCGGTGCACAGGCTTCTCGTTGCGGTAGTTTCTCTTTGTTGCGGAGCACGGGCTCTAGGCACGCAGGCTTCAGTAGCTCAGGCTCGCAGGCTCTAGAGCGCAGGCTCAGTAGTTGTGGCGCACAGGCTTAGTTGATCCGCGGCATGTGGGATCTTCCCAGACCAGGGCTCGAACCCGTGTTCCCTGCACTGGCAGGCGGATTCTTAACCACTGCACCACCAGGGAAGCCCCATGCTGCTGGAATGTTCATGCAGAAGTATGTGTTTGAATTATCTGTTCTCAATTCTTTTTGGTATTTATCTAGCAGTGGAATCACTAGGTCACATGGTTTTGTTTTCCATAATGGCTACAACACTTTACCGGCAACTTATCAGGATTCTAACTTCTCTACATCTTTACCAAAACTTGTTATTCTCTATTTTATTATAGTCATCATATCAGGTGTGAAATTATATCTCATGGTAGTTTTGATTTTGCATTTACTACTGACTAATTTCATTGAACATCTGTTTGCTTCTTGGTTACTTCTCTATCTTCTGTGAAGAAAGGTCTATTAAAGTCCTTTGCTTATTTTATAATTAGGTTCTTCGTATTTTGGTTCTTGACATATAGGAGTTCTTCATATATTCTAGATAATAGACACCAGATATGTGATTTGGAAATACTTCCTCCCACTTGGTAGATTATGTTTTCAATTTTGTGACAGTGTCCTTCAGTGTACAAATATTATTAATTTTGGTGAAGCTCAGCTTATCTATTTTGTCTTTCTATCTTTTGCTTTCAGTGTCCTATCTAAAACAAATCCACTGCCAGTACACATCATGAAGATTTATCCCTATGCTTTCACTTAAGGGTATTAGAGTTTTACCTGTTACGCTTAGTCTTTGATTCATTTTGAACGGACTGATTTATTTGGTGAGAGGCACAGGTGCAATTTCATTCTCTTTCACATGGATATCCAGTTGTCCCAGTACAACTGGAGAGACGACTTTTTTTCCTTGAATGTTTCCGGCACCGTGTGAAAAAGGAATAGGCTATAGACGGATGGGTTTATTTGTGGGCTCTTAGTCTATCATTTTGATCTGTATTAACTCTTCTCAAGCTGGGACCACAGTTTTGTTTACCCATGGTTTGCAGTAAGGTTTGATGTTGGGAGTGTAAGTCCTCCAACGTTACTCTTTTTCTCACTTATTTTGGGTACTTGGGGTCCATACTAACTCAAAATGAATTTAAGGATCAGGTTCTCACTTGTACAGAAAAGGCTGCTGGGATTTTGACATGGATTGCTGTCAATCTTTATAACACTTTGGTGAGTACTGCCATCTTAATTACTCTAAGTCTTACAGTCAACAAAGGCTATCTTGACATTTATTTAAATTTTCCTTCAATTCTTTAAGCAATACTTTTAGTTTTCATTGTACAAATCTTCCAGTTCCTTGGTTAAATTCTTACTCTTTTTGATGGTCTTGTAAATGGAATTGTTTCACTTACTTTCAATATGTTTATTGCTAGTGTACAGAAATACTACTGAATACTGGGTATTGATATTATATTCTGTAACCTCAGTGAATTTGTTTATTATCACTAATGGTCTTTTTAAGGATTGTTCAGATGTTTTTAAGTATAAGAGCATGTTTTCTGTGAATATAGGTTGACTTCTTTTTTAATTTTGACATCTTTTCTTTCTTTCTTTCTTTTTTTGGGTCTGATTTATCTGGCTAGATATTCAGTACAATGTTGGCATATAGTGCCAAAATGCATCCCCCCCACTTGCTTCTTCCTGATTATATGGGAAAGCTTTCCATCTTTAACAATGAGTATGATGTTAACTGTGAGATTTTAATAAATATCCTTTTTAACACCAAAGATAATCCCTTCTATTCCTAGTTTTGAGTACACTCTGTTTTTGTTATATGGAGTGTTCTGTATATTTCTCTTAGGTCTACAGTGTTTGCTTGGTTTACAGTTTTGCTCAGTCCTTTATTTCCTTATTGAGCTCCTGTCTGGGTATTAAAAGGAAAGTTTTGAGGGACTTCCCTGGTGGTGCAGTGGTTAAGAATCCGCCTGCCAATGCAGGGGACACGGGTTCAATCCCTGGTCCGGGAAGATCCCACATGCCGTGGAGCAACTAAACCCATGCACCACAACTACTGAGCCTGCACTCTAGAGCCCGTGAGCCACAACTACTGAGCCTGCGCGCCACAACTACTGAAGCCCACCTGCCCTAGGGCCCGTGTGCCGCAACTACTGAAGCCCATGTGCCTAGAGCCCATGCTCCGCAGCAAGTGAAGCCACCACAATGAGAAGCCCGTACACCGCAACGAAGAGTAGCCCCCGCTCGCCACAACTAGAGAAAGCCCACGCGCAGCAATGAAGACCCAACACAGCCAAAAAAAAAGTTTAAAAGGAGAGTATTTTAAGGTTTCCAACTATTATAGTTGAACTGTCTATCACTCCTCAAATTTTGCTTCAAAAAAATGTGGGGCTTTGTACTTATGTATATATTGTTTACAGTTGTTTCATCTCCTTGATGAATTGACTCTTTTATGTATATAAATACATATACCTTACACGTACCTTATATATATGTCTATACATATATATAATTATATATATATATAAAATATCCTTGAACTTCTCTGGTAACAATTTTATGACTTAAAGTTTATTTAATCTGACATTAGTGTAGCTAAGATTGGTAACTATTTCCACAATGTTTTTTCCTATCCTTTCACTTTCAACCTATTTGAGTATCTTAAAGTGAGCATTCTGTAGAAAGATACAGTAGAATCATTTTATAAAAATTCTTCCAATCATTGACTTTTAATGAAGAGTTTGATCTACTTACATTAAAAGTACCCAATAAACAAGGGAGGAATTACTTTTGCTGTTTAGCTATTTGCTTTCTGTATGTCCAATATTTTCTTGGTCTTGTAATTCCTCTCTTGTTTCCTTCTTTGTGTATGTCTGTACATGCATAACATTTTGATTTCCTTCATATTCACATTTCTGTATATGTTAAAACTATTTTCTTAGTGGTTACCCTGCAGGTTATATATTATATATATATATATATATATCCTGTCTCCCTTTATATTGTTATTGTCAAAAATTACTTCTTTATACATTTTGCATTTTATAATGGTTGTTTACATATTTGCCTTTTAATTCAGGGTAAAAAATGAGTTATAAACCAAAAAATACAGTAATACTGCCTTTTATATACACCTATGTGGTTATATTACCACTGTTCTTTATTTGTTCCTGTGCCTTTGAGGTACTGCTAGTAGCCTTTAATTTTGGCTTCAAGAATTCCATTTAGTGTTTCATGTAGGATAAGTCTGTCAGTGTGAACTTCCTCAGCTTTTGTTTATCTAGGACTCTCTAAATTTCATTATCAATTTTAAAGCATAGTTTGCCTGATAATGAATTTTTTTTAATCTTTCAAAATTTAAATATATCATCAGATTCCTTCCTGGCCTCCACAGTTTCTGAGAAAGAGGCTGTTAATTTTATTAAGCATCTTTGTACATGAGAAGTCATTTCTGTCTTGCTACTCTCTACATTCTTTTTTTTGTATTTTAACACTTGACTATGTGTCTTGCCCAAGCTCTCTATGAATTTATCATACTTGAGTTCGTTGAATTTCTTGGATTTGCAGGTTCACATTTTTAATAAATTTGTGAGGTTTTTCAGCTCTTATTTCTTCAGATATTATTTCTGCCTTTTCCTGTTTCTCCTTTCCTTCTAGGACTCCTACTATGTGTATACTGGTATTCTTGGGAATGTCTCAAAAGTTTCTTAGTCTCTGTTCATGTTTCTTTTTACCACCTTTCTCCTATTCAGAGTGGATAATTCCAATTAACCTATGTTCAGGTTCACTGATTCTTTATTCTGATTGTCAATCTGCTGTTGAAATCCTCTAGTGAATTCTCAATTTCAGTTGTGGTACTTTTCAGCTCTAGAATTTCTAATTCTCTTTACTGATATTTTCTGTTTCTTGAAACAATTTTCTCCTACTTTCTTTTAGTTCTCTGTCCATGGTTTCCCTTAAGTCTCTGAGTATGATTAAGACTGTTGATTTAAAATCTTTATTTAGTAATTGTAGTATCTGTGCTTCCTTATGAACACCATTATTAACCCAGTAATCATGCTCAAGCTTCCCATTCTGGAGAAATTCTTAGAAATCTGTAGTAAAGTCGGCATGCTCAGAAGCAGCCACTGTGGCTTTTTTTAAAATAATAATAAATTTATTTACTTATTTGGCTGCGTCAGGTCTTAGCTGTGGCACACGGGCAATTGTTGCGGCACGCAGCATCTCTAGTTGTGGCGGATGGGCTCTAGAGTGCACAGGCTCAGTAGCTGTGGCGCATGGGCTCTGTTGCCCCATGGTATATGGGATCTTAGTTCCCTGACCAGGGATCAAACCTGCGTCCCCTGCATTGGAAGGTGGATTCTAAACCACTGGACCACCAGGGAAGTCCCGGCCTTTTCTTGTAACAGTAAAAACTGTAAAGGACCCATTTATCTTCATTAAGAGAATGCTCCACTGAGGATACAAAAAAGAAAGTCATCTCTATGTCTGTTCATGAAAACAAGTCTAAGATACATGGTATGTAGATATTTAAATTTGAAGAATAAAATACCATAACAAAATATTTAGTAAAGAATATTTTCTAAAATCACATTTCCATATATAAATGTATTGTTGTAAGATTTGCACTGAGAACGAACAGTGGTTTCTGATGGAGACAGTGATGGTGTTAAGATGTAACAGGGAAGGGGATATTTTACTTCTTAGTCTCTAAACTGCATCACTGTGTGAAGTTGAATTACAAAACTGTTATCTATGAAGTGTTTAAAACAAAAAAATATAACACTGAACAACAAGCAGTAGAATCATAATTTGGCTCCAGTCGATCTGATGACAGAAATTTGTGCTCCTCTGTCTTGGCTAAATTATAACCATCTTTATCTAAAACACATGCTGGGACTTCCCTGGTGGTCCAGTGGGTAAGACTCCACGCTCCCAATGCAGGGGGCCCAGGTTCAACCCCTGGTTGGGGAGCTAGATCCCGCAGGCATGCCGCAACTAAAAAAGATCCCGCATGCTGCAACCAAAGATCCCGCATGCTGGAACGAAGATCCCATGTGCTGCAACAAAGACCTGGCACAGCCAAAGTAAATAAATAAATAAATATTTTTAAATAAATAAATAAAACACATGCTGCGTGAGAGTCCATACAAGAACAGGAGGGTCTCTGTAAGACGAACGTGCTGTGAATAATTTTTAAAACCCTTATTGTTAGATAACACCCTGTCTATTATTTATTTCTGTTTCTCAGCTTCCCATTCTACTTTACAGTACTGGTATTTTAGAGTGAAAAACACTGATTCACTCCTTTTATTTCAAAGGCACTTATAAAATCTGACAAAGCATGTTTCCCCATGTCAGTCTTCCTTCCCAGACCTCCTCAGGTATTTGTGCACAGCAGTACATCACTTACATATGTAGTCTCTTTCATCCTGGTTTATATGGAGCTGAAAGGGCATCCAGAAGGGTGCACTAAACCGTCCTCACTGCCCTACCTCACTGACACCACAGAGCCTACTCCCCATCTCCAGTCCACGCCTCAGTATAAAACCTTTCACAGGATGACCACCTAAAAGGGGGCTCTTCCCAAGTTCCCTGTCACTGGGTCACAGTGAGATGGAATCTGCAGGGAGGTGAGAGGAGACTGAGGGAAGGCCCTGTGTGTGAGTAAATATTTTAGACAGGAAACTTCAGAGACCAAGAAGCTCAGCGTGTCCAAAACGGGTCATTTTAGGAAGGAGAGAACAGTCCACAAAGAATATGACTTTTACCTGGGAAAGAACCATTCCTTCTTTCTTTCCTCTTCCTCTGAGCTTCTTTCTCAGGTAGGATTATTCTGTGACAAAAATATGTTCTTAAATGCTTAGAATCAACATACCTCCCTCCCCTGCCACAAGTATAAACACAGGGAGAACCTTAATATGGGGGAGAGAAGGACCACAGCAACAGGAGGGATGCAGACAAAATAACCTCCTAGAAGGAGACCAGTCAGTGAGCCTGTCACCCGCTTCCTCAGGAAGCCCTCCCTGCTGCTGCTGGAACGCCCCCTGCGCTGCAACTGCGCCGTCCTTTGTCCACTTGGCCCTCAGCCAGAGGCAAGTGCCTCCTCCCAGCCCCTGGCTCCTCCCGAGGAAGCCAGCATCCAGTGACTGGCTGATGCAGGATAGGATGCTCGTCCCATCCGACAAGTGGCAGCAACTCCGAGGGGCCACCCCAGCTCCAGAGCTCCCTGCGGAAGCTACACTGAAGACTTTAGATTTTTGTCCTGAAGGCGATGGGAAACCCTAAGAGGGTTTAATGCCAAGAGATGACACAATTAAACTTAACATTTACCCTAAAACCTGTAATTATACTTGTTTCTTCAACTTAATTAGTGGCACAGTATCTATTCTTCCAGGGAACAAAGTATCGTCTTCAATTACTCCATCCTTTCCTCTTACCTACCTACGTCTAATAAATCATCAAATGACACAGACTCTACCTTCTCAATAGGTTTCAAATTCATCCTTTCCTTTCGTATGATGCTTTCTCCCCCACGCCCATCCTCACGTGTCACTCAGATAATTTCAAAGATCTGCCAAGTGTTTCCCTTGCCTGTGATTTCTTCCTCCTTCAATCCATAATCCATACACTTATGAGAGTTCACTATTTAAAATGCAACACTGACCTATTAGCACCTTGTTTTAGCCTCTCAATGACCTCTTCGTGTCAACAGGATCAAATCAAGCTCCTTAGGAGAGACTATGTGGTGAGTCCCCTGGTGACAGGACCCCTGCTTTGCCTGCATTTCTTTCACTCTCTGCGTCATGCTCTGCATCCAAGCAACATTACAGGATGCTAATATTCTCTTTTTCACCCCGACAACACACTTACTTTCTTTTGGAATGCTGCTTCTCCTTCATTAGCTGTTGAATTAATATAAACTATTTAAATCCAACCTGAATAATAAAAATAAACTAAGATAAAATGGCTGTAAGAGTTGCCTCTCCTGATTCTTTCTTTTCCCCTAAACGGTCCCATTTAATACCACCCAGAAAGAATTATTCACGTCTGCAGTTTACACATGCTTCTATTACTGCATTTAACAAGGTATGTTTTAAAATATTCACATATCTATTTTCCCTAAAAGAATGTTAGCTCTGTGTAAAAGGGAACATGTTTTCCACTCTGGTAGCTTGCATTCGGTTCCACATGCTGGCAACCATCTCCTGAGATCTCTTAACATAATTTGAAAGCCTACCTTATAGTAACTGACTTACCCAGCTCCTCATCATTCAGTGGGGTCTACTTATAGGCCATTTGAAACAAGGCGTTTGAGTGGTAAGACGATATCCTTTTTTAAAAATTATATTTATTTATTTATTTGGCTGCGTCGGGTCTTAGTTGTGGCATGTGGGATCTTTTTAGTTGCGGCATGCGGAAGCTTTAGTTGCGGCACGTGGGATCTAGTTCCCTGACCAGGGATTGAACCCAGGCCCCCTGCATTGGCAGTGCAGAGTCTTAGCCACTGGACCACCAGGGAACTCCCGAGATGATACCCTTAATCATGTAACACTCGATGAAAACATAATTATTAAGAAAGAAACATCTGTCTGTGTTTCAACGTCTTACTGGAAATAGGTTTTTGACACTGAATGAGCAGAGGTGTAACTGCAGAAGCAGAAGTAAGCATACACCAGTTGGTAGATGTCATTGTGTTCACAGCAATGTTACTTTCACAGTAATATCATTTTATTATGAACATCATTTTATTGCTTTCCTGTTGGATTACTAGTGCTGAAATTTGTCCGTATACCAGAAGGTACAAGGACGAGGCTCTCAACACGTCCCCGGGTGCAACCTCGAGCTCTGTTTACAAAGTGGGTTCTATGCCAGCTGGGCCTGGAGCCAGGGCATTAACTATGAGGATGTGGTACCGAAGGAGCGAGGGGAGTCCATATTGATGGGGTATTTTCTGTCTTCAACAAGTAGCCTTCTTACCCCCTCAACGTAATCAGAGTAGGAACTGTTCTCCATTTGACCGCATTACCTGCCCACTCATGCTCTCGTTGATACTGATTAGCGTGGACACACACAGCAACACATCCAACACTACAAGTTTCCACAAACACATGGTCTCATCTCTTCTTCATAACCTCTGCCTTCAGTAAAACATACTGTGTATTTTTTTATGACAAACATCATAAACCAATAAATACTGTTTCTTGCACTCAATTACAGTGCTCCAGTGTTTATGTGAAGATTGTAATTAAGCAATTATTCAAAAAGTTGTCACAAGTCCTTTGGCTCGGTTCTGCTTTCTCATGTAAGCATCCTACGTTGTCAAAGGTTCTTCCTAAAATTTGGCCCAAAGTCCAAAACAATATTCTACTGAAGAGATGAAGAACCAACCATCTGTTTTTATGATATTGATATCGAATGTTGCATTTATATCAATGTATTCTAAAGTCACATTAGCTTCTTTTTCTATTTTTTTGAAGTATAATTGATGTACAATACATGTTACTTTCAAATATACTAAATAGTGATTTGACATCTGCACACACTATGAAACCATCACAAGTCTCAAAAAAAAAAAAAAAAAGAAAAAAGATTTACCCCACGATTCACAGATAGAGAAAGAAGCTGAGAGTCATGCCCCTTTCTCTGGGCTTACGCGCCTGCCTCTTTCTTAGTGGATTTCATCACTGTTGCAGGACTAGGACGCATTTCAAATCCTAATGATAACCGGGCACACATCCAAACAACCTGCCAAATGCAAACGCAAGACCAATGTTCAAAATCACTTCAGGGACCCCATTTGCTCAGACTCTGAAAACCTGGTCTGCTCTATCTTCTCCATGTTACAGGTGGCGCATGAGACTCAGAGGGGAATTAATTTTACCAAGTTACCCTGAAGAAGTCTGAGTTGAGTGAGCCGAACTGAGTGTAAGTGGCGGCCTGGATAAGTTTAAATACAAAGAGTTTGTCCTAATTCCAGATCACCTTCCATATTCCTGAGCAAGAGAAGCTTTTCTTTCAGGGGTTTAATCAAACCCAAACATTTAATTCCTCTACTCCCAAAAAAAACAGAATCAAAAATACAAAATGATAAATAGTTATTACTCCAGGAAACCATGAAAGAGAGTCACCTGTAGAGATGAGCTCTGAGCAGTCTCTTCATCATGAACACATGGGCTCTGTGGGAACAAAATTCCACATCAATCCAGCCCATCCTGGGACTTCCCTGGCGGTCCAGTAGTTGAGACTCCACGCTTCCACTGCAGGGGGTGCGGGCTCTATCCCTGGTCAGGGAACTAAGATCCCACACGCCGCGTGGTGTGGCCAAAAAATTAAAAACAAACAAAAACTCCAGCCCATCCTTCAACAACAGAAAGGACACAGGGGACTAGAGGGGAACGTCTGCTTAGCTGGAGCCTTCAGCTCAGAGCTCACTAATTTAGCAAATCACTTAAGGGAAGAAAGCAGCTACTGAATGTTTAACTAGTTAAAACTAGGTTTTGAATGTTAAAAGATTATCAATATCCTTAACCACACACAGAGTGAAATACTGTAAAATTATTTACCAGACATCAAAGAATAGTTCCAAGTTAGGATAAAAAGCATATAAACCTCATAATCTAAACAATAAAATTTAGAGGGAAAACAATCTGGAAATTTTTAAAATATCCAGGGACTTCCCTGGTGGTCCAGTGGCTAACACTCCGTGCTCCCAATGCAGGGGGCCTGGGTTTGATCCCTGGTCAGCGAACTAGATCCCACATGCCGCAACTAAGAGTTTGCACACCACAACTACAGATCACATGTGCTGCAACTAAGACCAGACGCAGCCAAATAAATAAGTATTAAAAATATATATATCCAATGGGTTCTGAGATTAAGTTAAAACAAGTGTGAGGATACATCAAATTTAGAAAAGGATGGCATGAGCCACAGTAGAAAGGGGGAGAGGAAAATAGTACTGTTAATAATAGCCACTTTTTATTAAAAAGCACCATGTGGTGACAGAAATTCTTCCCCCATTTTTTGAAAGCTAAGAGGAGGACCTGGAATTGACTGAGCTAAGTCTCTGCCCCCTGGATCAACAGGGATTGTGAATGGAGTTACCATCTGATGCAATAATTGGGAGCAAATCTGGGGGGCCACCCCATCTCCAGAGCTCCCTGCTGGAGCGATACTGAACAATTTTTCCCGAGGGTGATGGGAAACCATAAAAGGATTTAATGGCAAGAGATGACACAGTCAAACTTATGATTTACCCCTGATACAGACACAGAGAAAGACAAGCTGAGAAAAAGGTATGCCTCCATCTCTGGGCCTATGCCCCTGCCTCTTTTTTTAAGTGTTTTTTCATAATTGTTGGTAGACTGGAACATGTTTAAAATTTCAGTTATAACCGGGCAAACTTGTCTCCTCTATCTTCTCCATGTCACAGGTGGGTACACTGAGGCTCAGAGGGGGAGTAATTTTACCAAGTTACCCTGAAGAAGTCTGAGTTGAGTGAGCAGAACTGGGTAGAAGTGGCAGCCTGGATAGGTTTAGGTAGAATGGGTTTAAACGTCCTAATTCCAGATCACCTTTCATATTCCTGAGCAAGAGAAGGTTCTCTTTCATGGGTTTAATCAAATTCAAACATTTAATTCCTCTTTTCCAGAAAACATTATAGTCAAAAAATATGAAATTACAAATAGTTATTCCTCCAGAAAAACATGAAAGAGGGTCACCCGTGGAGATGAGCCCTAACAATCTCTTCATCATGAACACATGGGTTCTGTGGGAACAAAGTTTCACATCAATCTGGAAAAGGCTGGAACCTGGGACCCCTGGCTACAGTGCCTGCACCTGGACAAATGTGTCCTGAGCACAGAATACAAAGAAACCACAAAGGACTAAAAGTAACTGCATACATGCACAGCTTGGGCAAACAGCTTATGAACAATAAGAAACAAAAAGGTCAAAACCCAGCTGCCACTTCTGAGGTGCTGAGAGCAAAAGCAGCGTCCTGCACGTGATCCCTGCACCCAGCACCACCAAGGGGGTGGGCAGACCACCCAAGCTACACCTCTGGCCCGACCCACCGAGCTGCCCCTACCCTCACCCCCTGTAAGGGACCAGCTCGCACCACACCCCCCCATCAGCGAGCGAGCAAGGGCACCTGTTTCTTGTTCTCGCTCACTTGTGCTGCAGCACGAGTCCCAGTAAAGCTTTGCCTGAATTCCTCGTCTGGCCTGTTACCAACTTCTACTGATTAAAGAGTCCAAGAACCCAGGTCAGTAACAAATCCAGCCCATCAGTGAACATCTGCACAGAAAGGACAAAGGGGACTTGGGGGGACAATCTACTTAGTTGGACACTTCAGTTCAGAGCTCACTAGTTGAGCAGATCACTTAAGGGAAGAAAGAAGCTACTGAATACTAAACTAACTGGTTAAACTAGGTTTTGAGTGTTAAAAGGTGATCAACACCCTTACCACATGCATATGAAGTTATTTAGCAGACATCAAAGAATAGTTCCAATACAGGATACAGTAGAAAGCATATAAACCTCATAATCTGAACAATGAAATTTAGAGTGAAAGTAATTTGGACATTTAAAACATATCCAGTGGCTTCTGAGATTAAAGGTAAAACAAGCGTGAGGCTACATCAACTGTCATGACTCAATGAGCCACCAAAGAAAGAGGGTGATGGCAACAGGACTGAAGGGGGGGGGGGAGGGGAGCCGGGAGTCGCACGAAGGTTTGAGAAAGGGAGTCAGAATAGGAAAACGTCGCTGCAGGAGGTCAGTGTCTCTACGGACCGAAAGCAGAACGCTGGGGCCGGCACCTGCCTCAGAGCGGATTTAAACCGGAACCGGACCCACACTCCCAGGACCGAACCGAGTCTTCTGCCGACGCCGCGAGAGGCGAAAGGGGCGGACTCAGAGCGAGAGCGACGACCGCGTTCAGGGGGTTTTAACTTACCGGGAGACCCCCGAAACCGAGGTGTGGAGAAGCGGGGCCTGAAGACTGCATGGCGCCGTTAGTTTCGGACCAAAAAACCCGAGACTCTCTCGCGAGAGCGCCCTTCGTTCCGGGTCTGCACCTCACTGCGCGTGCGCAAGGCGGCGGGTCGGGGGCGGGGCCACTGAGGGGCGCGTCAAAGGTCGTTCCGGTGGATGGAAGCGGTGTTTGATGACTGGGCGCAGCCTGCGGACGCCGGGTGTGGCCTTCGAAGCCGCCCCTGGGAGATTCTGGTCTGTTCCTCTTCCCTCCGGAGAGGCTCTGCTTCTCTACTTTGGATCCTTTGAACTGGTCTGGTGACCTTTGGAGCCAGGCTAGGTGCAGAAGCGGAGAGTTGACTACGGTCGGCGAGCAAAGACGAGAGTCCTCTGAGCAGCGAGGCGCTGGGAGCTCTGGGACCGGGGGAGGGGGCGGGGCTCGAGGTTATGGGCGTGGCCTGATCCGGGAACTTCTGAGGCCCCAGGCAGTTAACACGTTCCTATTAAGCGAAAGCCCGAGTTTTAGAGTAGGTGATGGAAACTGAACTGACAGGAAAGGCAAAATTGTGCCTGTGCAGAATGTGCCATTTTGCACTCACTTTCCTGCAGAGCATAATTTTCACTTCTGTTCCCCATTCACTTGGAGGCATCAAAAATCACTGAGGAAAATTTTCAACCCCAAACCTGTCATTGTCTGAGGGACTGTTGGAGACTGTGAGCAAGTAACTGGCTACACAGTCAGGTGCTTGAGAACCAAGCCTTAGTGAATAATTCAGCCGTATTTTTTTCCTCCATCTTCATGTTGTCTTTTTTTTTTAACATCTTTATTGGAGTATAATTGCTTTATAATGGTGTGTTTCAACCATATTTTATTTTTTACCCTTTGACCTTTATCTTGCTATAAGATGTGATGAATAAGACCCTTTCTCATTGTGATAGGAATTTCCATTTCCCGAATATTAATGTCTCCACTGTAGGTTTTGCTGCTTATTAACTTTTCATATGCACTTTGGCATATTTCTGAATTAACTTCATTGATCTACCAGTCATGAATAAACATGTGTCCTATGGATATCCACTTTCTTTTGGCTTCTCTTTTGTGGCTATTCTTACTTGTTCTTTATTCCGTAAGATTTTTCGATAACATCACTAGCTTCAGAAACTGAGTGTCTAATGTTCAAATTTTCAAAATTAACATACATTTATTATCTTTTGAATTTTCCTTGGTGTCATTATATAGTGACAACGTTGGACTTCAGTCTAACTCTGTAATTCTGGAAAACAGCAAAGGTAAAAGGACTCCTTTCCCCTTTTAACAGCTTACTTACTAAGAACCACTCTTCCCCATTAGTTTCAATGAGACTTACGTTGGCCCCTTTGTTTACTTAGGAACCATCCAGATACAGACCCTCCAAAATCCCACCCTTGGCCTCGTCAACGATTACCGAATTGTTTGTCCTCATTGATCACGCGGAACAATGCTTGTAAACACGATTTAAGCAACATTTACTTACGTTTTTCTCCTCTCCCAAGGCCCCTGAATTTTGGACCACTCTTGAGCACTGTAATTCAGAAGAAGCCTCTTGCCACACCATCCACTCCCAAGAGTAGGTGACTTAAGGGTAAAACGTTCCCTGATCAACTGTGCGTCATACCGCCTGCTCATTTATTCGGCATATGGGATTTGTTTTCCTAGACTTGCTTAGCCTTCAGTATAAATGAAAAGTTCTTTTCTGTCTTGTTGTTGAGACTTTTCAGATTTTGTGGTTGGAGCACTCTCTCTACCATCATAATCCTTTGGAATAAAATCTCTCTTTACCTAAATCTGACAGTGGTGAATATTTTAGTTGTTCCATCTGTGCTCAAAAATGTATACTCTTTAGTTTTCTAGCACAGGGTTTAATATATATACACAGGTCAAACAAGATGGTTGTGTTTTCACACTTTTGACCATTAATAATTTGCATCTGTTTCTTAATATTACAAGAGACGTTTCAAAATCTATTGTGATTGAGGAAATGTCCTTTTCTTGTGACTATGTCCATTTTGCTGCCTTGAAATTATTATTAAAACAAAACTCACCGGGAACAAAATGGATTCATGACTTCTGCCTATTAGTTTCTCCTGTAGTGTTCTGTGTTTGCTGAAAAATTCCACTTATCAACTCCATGCTGAGATGTCTTTCTTGCCAACATGACTAGTTAGCAATATTACATAATACAAAGTAATCTACCTTATAAAGGCCCTAAAGTCTATCCTAGTCACTAGATCTTTTATGAATGTGATGACATATCTTCTTCTATTCATATGTGCCGTGCCAAGACATTCTGCTCATTTTTATGTGAAAATATTTAAATGCGCTGCTTACCCTATCCAAACAATACATTTCAAATGATTACCATTCCCTGCACAGGAAATCTTTCACATGTAAGGATGTGAGAAAACATACCTAGTAGTAGATATTAAGTGACAGATACTGCCATAAAAATTCCTGAGTATAGAAATAAAATTATTTGATAGTTGCTAATCTAGTTTTACTTTCTATAGAGTTCATATTAAAGAGAATGTACCTCCCTACAAAATGCCCTTGCAGAAATACTGCAAACTTCATAATACTTTAGGTAAAAGTAAATCCCAATGACTTCATGATTTACAGGCTTTGTTATCCACATTTGACAAAACTTTCCGAGATAAAGAACAGAGAAAAGAGCTAAGATACATTACAATTTAAAAAACAAAACTGTCTACCCTCAAAATGAATGTATAGATAATCTGAAATTACATGACATTTAGACATTACTGATTTAGGTATATTATGATGTAAACAAGTTTTTCTCAAAGGTATTTGAACGTAATTCATCACAAGTGTGGAATAAAGTATTTTAAACAATACAGTTCTCATTAAAGGGAAAAAAATTTTTGTTTCTTTTTTCATTGTACCGGTATTGAGATGATGGACACTAAGTAAACTTGTTTCAGCAATCATTTCACAACACATGTAAGACCATTCTGCTGTACAGTTTAAAGTTAATATATGACAATTATAAAACTGGGATGAGGGAAAGATGGTTTTAAAAAGGCAAATAAATAAATAAAATGCCTAAGCAAAATATAAAGAACAATGCAATTTATACAAAAAAAAATTTTTTAAACATTGCTCTTTTTAAAGCAATGGTTAGTGACCTGTAACACATGCCATAGTCCTCCAAGCCTCAAACCCCAGGTCTTGTCCTTATGAGTCTCTGGAACTGAGCACAATGGTGAATAGAAACAGAAATGCTCTTCTGTAGGGTGTGCGAATGAAATTGCTCATTCTAACCGAGAGTTTTGTATTTCACATCGCAGTGTGTAATCCCTATACAGATAAAAATATACATTCACTCTGTAATTCAAAGTATTTATTCAAATGATGTGTTTCACACGGGTCATCTGTGGTCAGTTCCGCTTTTACCGTTTCATGTATGTTGTCAAGCATGTGTATGTAGAGTTTTTGGAACAGTCCCTGACTATCCTACTGATGTCTGCAGGTTTAGTGTTTATAACAAAAATTCAATTGAGTAAATATTAAAGATCATGTACATTAGCTTTATACGGTTTCTCTCTACAGTAGAGTCTCTTTTTATTGAAATATAATTGATTATAACATTGTTCGTTTTGGCTGTACTACACACGAGGTAACATTTACTTTATGAAATGATAACAACGGTATGTGTAGCCATCTGTCCTCAGTTACTGCAATATTTTTGAACAGGTTCCTAATGCTGGATATTACATCCCCATGACTTATCTAAATACCCAGAGGTTTGTACGTCTTAATCCCCTTCACCTATTTTACCCACCGCCGCAGCGCCCCTCCTTCTGGCAACAACCACACATTTGTCCTTCATATCTGTGAATCTGTTTTCATTCTCTTTTGTTTTTCTTAGATTCCACATATAAGTAAATCACGCAGTATTTGTCTTTCTACGTCTAACTTATTTCACTTAGCATAATACCCTCTAGATCCATCCACGTTGTTGCAAATGGCTGGATTTCTTTATGGCTGAGTAATATTCCTGTGTGTGTGTGTGTGTGTGTGTGTGTGTGCGTGTACACACACACACACAGACACGCTGTATCTCCTCTAAGTATTCATCTATTGATGGACACTTAGGTTGCTTCCATGTCTTGGCTACTGGAAATAATGCTACAATGAATATTCAAGTGCCTATATCTTCTCAAATTAGTGTTTTCCTTTTTTTCCAGCGAAGAGCCAGAAGGGCAATACCTGGCTCATATAACAGGTTTTTGTTGTTGTTGTTGTTGTTTTTAATTTCTGAGGAGCTTCCATACTGTTTTCCATAAGTGCTGCACCAATTTACAATCCCAGCAACAGTGCACAGGGTTCCCATTCCTCCACACCATTGCCAACGCTTGTTATTGTCTCTCTGATGACAGCCATTGGAAACAGGTGTGAGGTGTTATCTCGTTGAGCTTTTGACTTGCATTTCCCTGATGATTAGTGATTCTGAGCATCTTTTCATGCACCTGCTGGCCATCTGTATGTCTTCTTTCTCCCTGATAGACTCCCATATGTTGAGTAAGGCTTGAATACGTGCATAAATTTTGTCTGAATCGTTTTATTTTTAAAGTTTCTTTCTACTATGAAATCGGATGATCCCTAAACTTTTGGGTTTTGAATAATAGCATTGCCACATGTGTGAGGCTTACGTTCGTTTTCAGTATGTATTTTGAGATGCCTGGTGAGGCTTGCAAATTGAGTATAAGCTTTGCCACACTCATTACATTTGTAAGGTTTCTCTCCAGTGTGGATTGTTTTATGTTGAGTAAGATATGAATGTCTTGTAAGGGCTTTGCCACACTCATCACATTTGTAAAGTTTCTCTCCAGTGTGAGTTCTCTCATGACCCCAGAGTTGTGACCGTTCAATGAAAGCCTTATCACATTTATTACATTTAAAAGGCTTTTCTCCTGTATGAATCCTCTGGTGTGCTATAAGGTTTGAACGCTGCGTGAAATGCTTGCCACACTCGTAACATCTGTGTGGTTTCTCTCCAGCATGCATTTTCTGATGTCTACTAAGGTGTGAAAACTGGGTAAAGGCTTTGCCACACTCATGACATTTGTAAGGTTTCTCCCCAGTGTGCATTCTCTGATGATTTGCAAGGTGTGAATTTCGACTAAAGACCTTGCCACACTCATGACATTTGTAAGGTTTCTCTCCTGTATGCACTCTCTGATGTGTTGTGAGGTGTGACTGGTGGTTAAAGGCTTTGCCACACTCACTACATCTGTAAGGTTTCTGTCCAGAATGAATTCTCCTGTGATTCCTGAGGTTTGAGCTTTTACTAAAAGCCTTTCCACAGTCATTACAGCTGTAAGATTTTTCTCGAGAGTGTGTTCTCCTGTGTTGTGCAGGTGACAAAGTGTTTTCCACACTAGGAGCAATTCTGTGAAGGGGTGAAACTGAGGAACCACTGATGACTGGCTTCTCAACTTGACCGCATGCATACACTTTCTCCTCAGCTGGAAATCTCTGCAGCTGAGCCGCCTGGGCCTGCAGCCTCACTCCAGGTCTACTTTCCAAACACTTGAGATCTCTGTTTCCAGCAACGCTCACGTTATTTTTCATTGTTAACAAACTTCTTATGAATGGCTTGTCGTGCGTGAAATATTCACATGCATTACTTCTTACAGAAACACTCTGAGGAAAATTAATTAAGGATTTATTATCTTGATCTTCTCCATGAGTGAGATTTTTGTTATGGGTCAAAACTACTTCTTCATAATCTCTTGCATCATATCGCCACTCACTCTCACACTCCTGCACATCTGCACAGACTTCCTTGAGGTCAAAATCCTTGATGCCATGACTTTTACTTCTTTCTAATGTCACTAGATGGCATAATTCTCCATTAGTAATGTCCTCTCTTGGTGATAATTCCTTGATTGCAAATCCAGCAGAATGGCTTCCTATTATATAGAGTTGGAAAATATTTTATGTTGAATTAGATAATTACACAAAAAAATAATACAATGAACACAAAATCTTCAAGCATGGTCTTCAAACACTGTGATATAGTTTTTTTTAGTTTTCTTTTTATACTTTTTCCCGTATTAATGTTTTCTCTGATCTTAGTTAATTACACAAAAAATAATACAATGAACACAAATTCTTCAAGCATGGTCTTCAAACACTACTGTGATATAGTTTTTTTTAGTTTTCTTTTTATACTTTTTCCCATATTAATGTTTTCTCTGATCTTAGATAATTAAATTTCAAGCACACACACAATGTACTACACATATTTTTTGCCAGATAACTGGATAATTAAATGATCCTCCATAATTAGAAAGCTTATCTATTGATACATACTGGCTTATAGAACTGGAAGCATAAAATCAAAATTGAGATTTGAGACTGTCTTCCCTAATCCTTAAATTTATAATAATGTTTAATAACATGAATATGATGCAAGAAAAAATATTTTTACGAATCTGTACATCACAACAATAATTGATAAAACTTTTTTGTAAACCATGATAAATCTAGCAGGTACGTTAGTAAGTAACCACAGTTATACAAAATGATAGTCTCTGGAATTCTAAAAGATTTGAGTAAGTACCAAAAAAAAAAAAAAAGAATTTTCATTCCAGAAGGAACACACGATAGGAAAAATAAAAAAATATCTTGATAAGCACTGAATTTTGAAATATCAGCTTCAGGTCAACACACGTATGTATGAAATTTGAGAATTAGGGAAAACTGTCTGAAATCTCAATCATGATGTCAAGCCTGCAGTTCTATAATAGCCAGTACATAGTTCAACTACCTAGTATCACTTAATTATAGTTACATGGCAAAAATATATGTATATAGTATATAATCCATGCTTTGGACAAATAGCCCAATTTTAAAATGGGCAAAGGATCTGAGCAGACATTTCTCCAAAGAATATAGAAAAATATCCAATAAACACACAAAAAAACAGATGTTTAACATAATTAATTCAATAGGGAAATGCAAATCAAAACCAGAATGAGATACAGCTCCATACCCCTTAAATGGCTGTAATCAAAGAGACAATAACAAGTGTTGGTGAAGATGTGGAGAAACTGAAAAATTCATACACTCCTGTTGCAAACATCAAATGGTGCAGCTGCTTTGGAAAACAGTCTGGGGGTTTCTCAAAAGATTAAACAGGAAATTACCACATAACCAAGCAACTGCACTTTGGGAGGGAGGGAGAGATGAATAGGTAGAGCAGAGTATTTTTAAATAATGAAATTACCTTTAATGGTACTATTATGTTACAAACATGTCAGTATACATTTGTCTAAACCTATAGAATATACAACAGCAAGAGTGAACTCTAACATAGATATAGACTTTGACGTGTTAATTTGTGTCAATGCAGGTTCATCAGTGATAACAAACATACCACTCTCGAGTGGCATGTTGATCATTGGGGAGGGCCTGCATGTCTGGGGTAGAAAATGCATGGAAACTCTTTATAACTTCCATTCAATTTTTCTGTGAACCTAAAACTCCTTTAAAAAAATGGTCTATTAAAAGAAGGTGTATGTGTTCATAGCAGGTACTAACTAATATGAAACAGAGTAAAAGACTAGTTTTTCAGACTAGTTTTTCAAAAATTTCTAGAGGTTATACAGCTTTTGGAGAAAGAAATGTTAAGTCATAAACACTCAAGAAAGAAATCCTGTAAAATATAAAAAAAGATATTCATTCATGAATCCACAACCCCAAATTGTAGGTATAAAACAAACAACACTAAGAATATCATAGAGCTTCCCTGGTGGCACACTGATTAAGAATCTACCTGCCAATGCAGGGGACACGAGTTCGAGCCCCAGTCTGGGAAGATCCCACGTGCCGCGGAGCAACTAAGCCCGTGTGCCACAACTACTGAGCCTGCACTCTAGAGCCTGTAAGCCACAACTACAGAGCCTGTGTGCCAACTACTACAGCATGCACCTAGAGCCCACACTCCGCAACAAGAGAAGCCACCACGACGAGAAGCCTGTGCACCACAATGAAGAGTAGCGCAATGCAACGAAGAGTAGCGCCCGCTCGCCACAACCAGAGAAAAGCCCACATGCAGCAACGAAGACCCAACGCAGCGAAGAATAAAATACGTAAAATAATTATTTTTAAAAAATCATAAAAAATATGGAACTAATGATTGAATAAAGAAAATGAAGGTCAGTTATAACAATGAAATTTACAAGATGAAAGTATCAGTGGCTTGAACAAAACAAATAACAGTAGAGTTTCAAAAAGTCAGCATCGACCACAACTAGAAACAAGAAAATTATGAAATGAAAAAGCTCACCAATAAAGGCAAACATACAGTAAATGTAGGAAATCATCTACACACAAAGCTAGTACAGAGGCAAAAAGACAAAAGTAGTAAAATCAGCTATATCCAAAATAAGCAGTTAAGGGATACACAAAACAATTAGAGGTAAAATATGATATCAGGGACTTCCCTGGTGGCGCAGTGGCTAAGAATCCACCTGCCGATGCAGGGGACACGGGTTCGAGCCCGGGTCCAGGAAGATCCCACATACCATGGAGTAACTAAGCCCGTGCACCACAACTACTGAGCCTGCACTCTAGAGCCCATGAGCCACAACTACTGAGCCTGCATGCCACAAGTACTGAAACCTACATGCCTAGAGCCTGTGCTCCGCAACAAAAGAAGCCACCACAATGAGAAGCCCGCACACCGCAGCGAAGAGTAGTCCCACCTCACTGCAACTAGAGAAAGCCCGTGCACAGCAACGAAGACCCAACACAGCCAAAAGTAAATAAAAAATAAATAAATTTAAAAATATATATGATATCGAAAACAGTAATCATGAGGAGTAGAGTATAAATGCAGGGTTGTTAAAATGCATTTGAAATTAAGAGATCAGCAACTTAAAACAATCACGTACATGGAGACTGCTATACAAAAACCTCATGGTAATTGCAAACCAAAAATCTATAATAGATAATACACACAAAAAAGAAAAAGGAATCCAAACATAACACTAAAGATAGTCAACAAATCACAGGAGAACAAAAGAAGAAAGGGAAAAAATGACCTACAAAGACAAATCAAAAATAATTAATAAAACAGCAGTAAGAATATACATATCCATAATTACCTCAGATGTAAATGGAATAAATGCTCCAACTAAAAGAGATAAAGTGCATGAATGGATACAAAAACAAGACCTGTATATATGCTACCCACAAGAGACTCACTTTAGATCTAGAGAAACACAGAGACTGAAAGCGGGGGGATGGAAAAAGGTATTCCATACAAATGGAAATCAAAAGAAAGCCAGAATCTCAATACTTATATCAGACAAAATAGACTTTAAAATAAAGACTGTTAAAAGAGACAAAAAAGGACATGACATAATGATCAAGGGATCAATCCTAGAAGATATAACAATTATATATGCACCCAACATAGGAGTACCTAACTATGTAAGGCAAATATTAACAGACATAAAAGAAGATATCAACAATAAGACAATAACAGTAGAGGACTTTAACACCCCACTTATATCAATGGACAGATCATGCAGACAGAAAATCAATAAGGAAACACAGGCCTTAAATAACGCATTAGACTAAATGGACTTGACTGATATAGAAAGAGCACTCCATCCAAAAGCAGCAGAACAGACACTCTTTTTAAGTATGCATGGAACATTCCCAATGGATAGATCACAAGCCATTCCAAAAAATAAGACTTGGTAAATTTAAAGAGATTGACTTCATATTAAGCATCTTTTCTAACCACAACACTGAGACTAAAAATCAACTATAAGGAAAAAGACTGCAAACAACGCAGACATGGAGGCGAAACAATATGCTACTGAACAACCAATGGATCACTGAAGAAATCAAAGAGGAAATAGAAAATACCTAGAGGGAAATGAGAACAAAACCACGATGATCCAAAACCTATGGGACACAGTAAAAGCAGTTCCAAGAGGGAAGTTTATAGCAATACAAGCTTACCTCAGGAAAGAAGAAAAATCTCAAACAACCTAAACTTATACCTAAAATAACTAGAGAAAGAACATAGAAACAAAAACAAAACTTAGCAGAAGGAAAGAAATAATAAAAATCAGAGCAGAAATAAATAAGATAGAGACTGAAAAAACAATAGAAAAGAGAAGGAACCAAGATGATGCAATAGAAGGACGTGGAGCTCACCTCCTACCACAAATACATCAAAAACACATCTACATGTGGAACAAGTCTCACAGAATAGCCAATGAATGCTGGCAGAAGATCTCAGACAACCAGAATTGCAAAAAAGGGACTTCCCTGGCGGTCCAGTGGTTAAGACTCTGCACTCCCACTGCAGGGGGCACGGGTTCTAGCCCTGGCCAGGAACTAAGATCCTGCATACCACACATTATGGCCAAAAAAAAAAAAAAAATTGCAAGAAAGATCACCACGTAACCAGGTGGGATGAAAAGAAAGAAAAAAAGAAAAGAAGGAATCGGAACAGCACCTGCAACCCTGGGAGGGAGATGTGAGAGAGGAAATGTTCCCTCACCCTGGGAACCCCCTGACTGACTGGGATATCCGCTGGGACAGACAGAGAGCTTCAGAGGCTCAGAGGCGAGTCCGCCAGCCGGCCTGTGGCAGGCAGAACAAAGCCAGCACTGGCAACCCATGCCACCCCACTGCATTCCCCAGGCCAAGACGCATGTCTGCTGGTGCACGAGGTGACTGGGTGCGGAAACTTGAGCTTCAGAAGACAGGCCCAGGGAGTGGACTGCAGTTGCCTGCACAGAGACAGCCTGAAGGGACTGGAGTGTGGTACGTGCCGCAACTGGGGGTGTACACAGACGGAACCCGGGCCTGCCACAGAAGGGCCATTGTTAACGGGTGCGTGAAGGGGAGGGGCAGGGCCCCGCCATAGCAGCCTAACTCTCGGCAAGCTCACGGCAGGTGCAACTCCACCTCTGTGAGCTCTCGGAGCACAGAAGCACCAGCGCATTACCCATATGCAGAGGCAAGGCTGAAACCAGAGCCGATCCCCAGGGGCCATGCGATTTAGGAAACAGGACTGAAATCTGAGCCCACTCTCTGCAACTATGCAATCCGCAGGTTTACTCTGAAGCTGCAGCCCCGCCAGTTTTGTAAACTCAGCATCTGCGGGACACCCAAGAGCACTACGGGTGCTCCCGTGGCTGGAACAGGTGCAGTGTTAGCAGCTTTGGGCTCTGTGGGTGCGTGCATGGAGGGGCGGGGCTGAGGTCTAGGCTGCTTCTGTAGCTCCTGCACTGGGTCCAGAAGCGTGACTACTGCGGTACTGGCATGTGACTTTAGTGGATCTGCACTTACAGATCTTCGCTGGTGACTTTATGAACACAGAGCCTGAGGGTCACCAGGGCCAACTGCTGGCATTCACACGGCTGAGGTGGGGCCAAGGGAAGTGCCAACAACAGTGTACTCTGTGAACCCAAACAACGGGTGACAGGCAGCACCACAGAGCATACACGTCAGTGGACAGCTCCTGCGGAGGAATACTCAGCAGCTCCTCTCCCAGCAGCAGTACTCCAGTCTGGCCTGCCTCACACGGAAGCTCAGAGACAGATATGGGAGCTTCTACTCCCACAACTGGGGAGCACCCTGCCCCCAAGAGGGCTGAGACAAACACAGAGCGAAGAGGAGGTCCTGCTCAATATCCAGTGCAGGCTCTGGTCCCCAGAGCACCAGTCACACCACGTATCAAGGGGATAATAAACGGCACGCACTGAAGAAAGATGCAGCAGGCATCCACACTAAAATCAGCCCTTGCACCAAAAACACTACGCTCATGCAGGCTACACAAGGATGCTCTCCTGGAAAAACAGCCCTCCAAGATCATGATATTGATAGATAACTTATCTCCTAAAATCATAGGGTGAGAGAAATATATGTAAAATGAAGAATAAGAGGAACCACTCCCAATTCCAAGATCAAGAGAATTCTCCTGAAAGAACAAACAATGAAACCAACCTCTCCAGTGTAACAGACTCCAAGTTCAAAAAGAAGATAATAAAAACATGGAAGGAATTAAGAAAGGCTATCGACACAAATGCAGATTACTGTAAAAGGTAACTAGAAACTATAAAGAGGAGCCAAGTAAAATTAGAAAATTCATTTGCCAAGATGAAAGCTGAGGTAAAGGCAATAAAGAGCAAAATGAGTAATGCAGAAGAATGAATAAGTGACCTGGATGATAGAATAATGGAAATCATCCAATCAGCAGAGCAGAAAGACAAATGAAAAAAAAATGAAAGCAATATACGAGACCTATGGGATAATATAAAGCATGCCAATATCTGCATAATAGGGATCCCGGAAGGAAAAGAGAAAAGGAGATTGAAAATGTATTTGAAGAAATAAATGAAACAGACACTAAAAAAAAATAGAAAAGATCAATGAAACTAAAAGCTAGTTCTTTGAAAACATAAGACAAAATTGATAAACCTTTAACCAGACTCATAAAGAAAAAAGAGAGAGAGGGCACAAATCAACAAAATCAGAAATGAAAAAGGAGAAGTTACAAATGACACCACAGACATACAAAGAATCGTAAGAGACTACTACAAACAACGATACGCAGAGACTACTACAAACAACTATACGCCAATGAAATGGACAACCTAGAAGAAATGGACTAATTCTTAGATAAAATCTCCCAAGACTGAACCAGGAAGAAATAGAAAATATGAACAGTCCAGTTACCAGTAATGAAACTGAATCAGTAATTTTAAAACTCCCAAAGTTAGAAAAGATACATGCACCCCAATGTTCACTGCAACACTATATACAATAGCCAAGACATGGAAGCTACCTAAACGTCCATCACCAGATGAATGGATAAAGAAAATGTGGTGTATATATACAATGGAACATGACGCAGCAATAAAAAGGAACAAAATAATGCCATCTGTAGCAACATGGATGGACTTAGAATTATCATACTAAGTAAAGTAAGACAGAGATAAATATCATATGACACTGCTTATATGTGGAATCTAAAAATTTTAAAAATGGTAAGAATGAACTTATTTACAAAACAGAAATAGACCTACAGACATAGAAAACAAACTTATGGTTACCAAAGGGGAAAGGGGGTAGGGGAGAGATAAATTAGGAGTTTGGGATTAACATATACACACTACTCTATATAAAATAGATAACCAACAAGGACCTACTGTACAGCAAAAAGAACTATACTCAATATTTTATAATAACTTATAAGAGAAAAGAATCTGAAAAAGATTATATATATATATGTATAACTGAATCACACTGCTGTACACCTGAAACTAATAACTTCATAAATCGACTATACTTCTATTAAAAAAAACTCCCAAAGAACAAAAGTCCAGAATCAGATGGCTTCACACGTGAATTCTACAAAACATTTAGAGAAGAGTTAACATTTATCCTTCAGAAACTATTCCAAAACATTGCAGAGGAAGGAACACTTCCAAACTCATTCTATGAGGCCAGCATCACCTTCACACCAACAAGAAAAAGATATCACAAAAAAAGAAAATTACAGGCCAATATCACTGATGAACATACATGCCAAAATGCTCAATAAAATAATAGCAAACTGAATCCAGCGATACATTAAAAGGATCATACACCACAATCAAGTGAAATTTATCACAGGGATGCGAGGATTTCTCAATATCTGCAAATCAATCAATGTGATATACAAATTAACAAACTGAAGAATAAAAACCTTATGATGATCTCAACAGATGCTAGAAAACCTTTTGATAAAATTCAACATCCATTTATGATAAAAACTCTCAAAAAACCAGACACAGAGGGAACATACCTAAACATAATAAAGGCCACATATAACAAACCCACAACTAGCATCATACTCAATGGTGAAAAGCTGAAAGTATTTCATCTAAGATCAGGAGTAATACAAGGATGCCCACTCTTGCCACTTTTATTCAACATACTTTTGGAAGTCCTAGCCACAGCGATCAGAGAAGAAAAAGAAATAAAAGGAATAGAAATTGGAAAGAAAGAAGTAAAACTCTCAAGCTTTGCAGATGACATGATACTACATATAGAAAATCCTAAAGATGCCACCAGAAAACTACTAGAGCTCATCAATGAATCTGGTAAAGTTGCAGGATTCAGAAATAATACAGAAATCTGTTCCATTTCTATACACTAACAACAAAGTAACAGAAAAAGAAATTAAGGAAACAATCCCATTTACCATCACATCAAAAATAAATAGATAAATATTTAGGAAGAAACATACCTAAGGAAGTAAAACACCTGCACTCCAAAAACCATAAGACACAGATAAAAGAAACTGAAGATGACAGAAACATATGGAAACATATACCATGTTTTTGGGTTGGAAGAATCAATATTAAGAATCATTTTTAAAATGACCATACTGGGCTTCCCTGGTGGCGCAGTGGTTGAGAATCTGCCTGCTAATGCAGGGGACACGGGTTCGAGCCCTGGTCTGGGAAGATCCCACATGCCGCGGAGCGGCTGGGCCCGTGAGCCACAATTGCTGAGCCTGCGCGTCTGGAGCCTGTGCCCCGCAACGGGAGGGGCCGCGATGGAGAAAGGCCCGCGCACCGCGATGAAGAGTGGTCCCCGCACCGCGATGAAGAGTGGCCCCCGCTTGCCGCAACTGGAGAAAGCCCTCGCACGAACCGAAGACCCAATACAGACAAAAATAAATAAATTAATTAATTAAAAAGAAAATCCTTAAAAAAAAAAAAAAAAAAAGAAACACTTTAAAAAAAAAATAAAATAAAATAAAATAAAATGACCATACTACCAAAACCAATCTACAGATTCAATGCAATTCCTATCAAAACACAAATGGCATTTGTCACAGAACTAGAACAAAATTTTTTTACATTTCTATGGAAACACAAAAGACCCCAAATAGCCAAAACAATTTTGAGAAAGGACAGAGATGGAGGAATTATGCTCCCTGACTTCAGACTATACTATAAGATCATCAAAACAGTATGGCACTGACAAAAAACAGACACACCGATCAATGGAACAAGATAGAGAGCCCATAAATAAACCCATGCACTTATGGTCAATTAAACTCTGACAAAGGAGGGAAGAATATACAATGGAGAAAAGACAGTCTCTTCAATAAGTGGTGGTCAAACTGGACAGCTACGTAAAAGAAAGAAATTAGGACATTCTCTAATACCATATACAAAAATAAACACATAATGGATTAAAGACCTAAATATAAGACCATATACCATAAAAATCCTAGAGGAAAACATAGGCAGAACACTCTTTGACAAATTGCAGCAACATGTTTTTGGATCTGTCTCCTAAAGCAATGGAAATAAAAGCAAAAATAACCAAAGGGACCTAATTAAACTTAAAAGCTTTTGCATACCAAAGGAAACCATAAACAAAATGAAAAGACAACCTACTAAATGGGACAAAATATTTGCAAGTTATATGACCAATAAGGGATAATAGCCAACATATATAAACAGCTTATACAACTTAACGTCAGAAAAACATAAAACCCGATTAAAAAATGGGCATAAGAACTGAATAGACATTTTTCCAAAGAGGAAATGAAGATGGCCGATGAGCACATGAAAAGATGCTCAACATGGCTAACCATCAGGGAAATGCAAAGCAAAACCACAATGAGATATCACCTCACATCTGTCAGAATGGCTACCATCAAAAAGAACACAAGTAACAAATGTTGGTGAGGATGTGGAGAAAAGGGAACCCTCCTATAATGCTGGTGGGAATGTAAATTGGTGTAGCCACTGTGGAAAACAGTATAGAGGTTTCTCAAAAAAATAAAAATAGAACTACTGTATCACCCAGCAATACCACTTCTGGAAATATATCCAAAAGCATATTAGGTGCTCCCGTAGTTACCGACTTCCAGAGAGAAGTTATCCTCACTCAGGGAGAGCAGATTCCTGTAGGTCTCCCACATCACGTCCCTGTACAAGGCCCTCTGAGCAGGGTACAGGCATTCCCATTCCTCCTGAGAGAATTCGATGGCCACATCCTTGAACGTAAACAGTCCCTGAAAGGAAAGCACATTTCACCAAGTGGACAAGGAGACATTTCTGAGTTTGACACAAACTTACAGAAGCAGACACGTGTAAGGATTGACTTGGCGGGAGTGAATGTTCTGACTGATCCACGTAAGATAATTTTGAGCAAGTTACACTTCTCTTTATGTAACCGAGGTGAAATGCATATAACAAAGTTAGCCACTTTTAAAGTACCATTCAGTGGCACTTAGTACATTTATAATGTTGAACAAACATCACCTCTTTCTTGTTCAAAAATATTTCAATCATCCCCAAAGGAAATCCTTTACCCATTTCAGCAGTTGCTTCTTTCTTCCCCATTTGCCTCAGTCCCTGGACACCACTAATGCAATGTCTCAATGGATGTACCTGTTTGGGATACTTCCATATAACTGGAATGGTATAACATGTGACCTTTTGTCTGGTTTCTTTCACTGAATAATTTTTTTGGCTCAGCCATGCTATAGTTATGTATCAGTACTGCATTCCTTTTCATGGCTGAGTAATATTCTACTGTATGAGTACACCACAGGTTATTCACTCATCCCTTGGTGGACATTTGGGTTATAACCACCTTTTCTCTAATATTAATAGTGCTGCTGAAAAAAAAAAAAAAAAAAGAAAAAAGAAAAAAAAAATAGTGCTGCTGGAAGTTTCACGTAGAAGTATGCGTTTGAATACGTGTTCTCAATTCTTCTTGGTATTTATCTAGGAATGGAATCACTAGGTCACATGGTTTTGTTTTCCACAGTGGCTACAACATTTTACCAGCAATGTATCAGGATTCTAACTTCTCTACATCTTTACCAAAACTTGTTCTTTTCTGTTTTGTTATAGTCATCCTATTGCATGTAAAATGATATCTCATGGTGGTTTTGATTTTGCATTTTACTAATTTCATTGAACATCTTTTCATTTGCTTGTTGATTACCTCTATATCTTCTATGAAGAAAGGTCTATTAAAGTCCTCTATCTATTTTATAATTAGATTCTTTGTACTTCAGTTCTTGAGGTACAGGTGTTCTTTTTTTTTTTTTTTTTTTCACACACACACACTGTATTTTATTTTTACAAGAGATAAATAGACTGACACCAAGCATTGTACATGGATGACCACAACAAAAGTAACAATGATTGCAATTACCAAACATGAAACACACTCATACTATGTCATAATATTGACATTCAGTCCAGTAATCCTCCACTGTAACAGTTCCTTTGCTTTGCAGTGAAAATTGATTTGTATATTCTTTGCCTCTGAGTCCTTGTGGGATTTTTTTTTTTTTAATTCAGACAGAAAGTCACAAAAATTATACTCATCCTCATCAGTTCACTCAGTCCCATGTAATTAATTTTTTTTTTCATCTTGATCTTTTGTTAGCACTTTTGAGAGTTCATCAGTTTTTCGTTAGAGTTCTGAAAATGCTTATTCATTCAGTTCAGCAGTACAGTCAGTTACCAGAAACCTGTACTTGTCAGAGTCTTTTCCATGAATTTCTTGAAGATGAAACCCTTTTATAGGAACATATTTGCAAACTCATCAGAGTACACCCAGAACTGTCTGTAAATGACAAAAGACTTAAAAATGACCACGGTTAAAGATTTGATGAAAGTTCATAATAATGCAGTTGATAAGAAAATTAGTTATTTCTGAGATATACATTTTAAAGTAATAACTAGGATTATTACTTATAACATTATACCAGAACATATAAGATTTTTAGAAATTTCATGTAATGTCTGAAACATTTATATTAACATATTTCCATACATATTTCCATACAAATACAAATATAAGATTTTTAGAAATTTCATGTAATGTCTGAAACATTTATATTAACATATTTCCATACATATTTCCATACAAATACAAATATAAGATTTTTAGAAATTTCATGTAATGTCTGAAACAGGTACAGGTGTTCTTGAGGTATAGGAGGTAAAGGAGTTCACCTTTCTTCTGTTTACAGTGGATAATTCCAATTAACCTATGTTCAAGTTCACCAGTTCTTTTTTTTTAAATTTGTTTATTTTATTTATTTTTGGCTGCATTGGGTCTTTGTTGCTGTGTGCAGGCTTTCTCTAGTTGTGCAGAGTGAGGGCTACTCTTGGTTGCGGTGCGCAGGCTTCTCATTGCGGTGGCTTCTCTTGCTGCGGAGCACGGGCTCTAGGCCCACAGCCTTCAGTAGTTGTGGCGCACGGGCTTCAGTAGTTGTGGCGCACGGGCTTCAGTAGTTGTGGCACATGGGCTTAGCTGCTCCACGGCATGTGGGCTCTTCCCAGACCAGGGCTCGAACCCGTGTCCCCTGCACTGGCAGGTGGATTCTTAACCACTGCGCCACCAGGGAAGCCCCAAGTTCACTAAATGTTTATTCTGATTGTCAATCTGTTGTTGAAATCTTCTAGTGAATTTTCATTTTCAGTTTTGGTACTTTTTAGCTCTAGAATTTCTAACTCTATCTCCTTATTGATGTTTTCTGTTTTTTGAAACAATGTTCTCCTACTTTCCTTTAGTTTGTTCTCCATGGTTTCCCTTAAGTCTCTTAGTACGTTTAAGACAGTTGATTTAAAATCCTGTTTAGTAACTGAAGTATCTGTGCTTCCTTATGAACACCATCATTAACCCGATAATCACGCTCAAGTTTCCCATTCTGGAGAAATTCTTAGAAATCTGTAGTAAAGTCGGCATGCTCAGAAGCAGCCACTATGACCTGTTTTTTAATCACAGTAAAAACTGTACAGGAAAAAAAAAAAAAAAAAAAACTGTACAGGACCAATGTGTCTCCATTAAGAAAATGCTCCATGAGGATACAAAAAAAGAAAGTCAACTCTAAGTTTATTAACACGAAAACAAGTCTAAGATATATGGTATGTAAATATTTAAATGTGCAGAATAAAATACCATAACAAAATATTTATTAAAGAGTATGTTCTAAAATCACATTACCATATATAAATGCATTTCTGTAAGATGTGCAGTGGGAATTAACAGTGGTTTCTGATGGAGACAGTAAGTGACAGTGTAAGATGTGACAGGGAAGGGGATATTTTACTTCTTAGGCTCTAAACTGCATTGCTGTGTGTAGCTGAACCATGAAAATATATACATGAGATGTTCAATACAAAAAAAAAAACACTGAAAAGAATTAGTAAAATTATAATTTGCCTCCAGCCTCTCTGATGACAGAAAGTTCTGCTCCTATGTCTTGGCTAAATTATAAACATTTTTATCTAAAACACCTGCTGCATGAGAGTCCCTACGTGAACACGACAGGCTCTGTGAGATGAATGCTTTGTAAATAATTTAAAGAACCCCTATTGTTAGATGACACCCTATCCATTCCTTACGTCTGTTTCAAAACTTCCCATTCTATTTTAAAGTGTTGGTATTTTAGAGCCAGAAACACACTGATAGACTTCTTTAACTTCCAATACACTTACAAAATCTCACAAAGCATGTTTCCCCATATCAGTCTTCCTTCCCAGACCTCCTCAGGTGTTTGTGCACAGTAGTACATCACTTACATATGTAGTCTCTTTCATCCTGGTTTATATGCAGCTGAAAGGGCATCCAGAAGGGTGCACTAAACCGTCCTCACTGCCCTACCTCACTGACACCACAGAGCCTACTCCCCATCTCCAATCCACGCCTCAGTATAAAACCTTTCACGGGATGACCACCTAAAAGGGGGCTCTTCCCAAGTTCCCCATCACTGGGTCACAGTGAGATGGAATCTGCAGGGAGGTGAGAGGAGACTGAGGGAAGGCCCTGTGTGTGAGTAAATCAGACATTTCAGAGACAGAGAAGATTAATGAGCCCAAACTGTGTCATTTTAGGAAGGAGAGAACAAATCAACAAAGAATACGACTTTTACCTGTGAAAGCTCCATTCCTTCTTCTTTCCTCCTCCTCTGAATTTCTTGTTAAGATTCTTCAGGTAAGATGATTCTGTGGGAGCGAAATATGCTGTTTAATGCTTATAACCAACATATGCCCCTTCTGGCATCTGCCACAAAGCTACCAGAAGGAGAACCTTAACGTGAGGGAAAGACAGTCCTTTGCTGCCAACTGTAACATGAGGGATACAGGGACAATAAACTCTTACACGAAGACCAATTAGTGAGCTTGTCACCCACTTCTTCAGGAAGCCCTCGCCTGCTGCCAAAACCCCCACTCGACTGCAACTGCGCCGTCCTTTGTCCACTTGGCACTAATCCAAAGGAAGGTGCCTCCTCCAAGTTCTGCTCTCTTCCAGAAGCAGCCAGCATCCAGTGACTGGTTGACGCACGATATGGAAGCTTGTCCCTTTTGTTAATTGGGAGCAACTCTGGAGGGGCCACCCCAGCTCCAGAGCTCCCTGTGGAGCTATACTGAACAATTTAGATTTTGTCCTGAGGGTGATGGGAAACCATAAAAGATTTAATGCCAAGAGATGGTGCAATCAAACTTATGATTTACCCCTGATACAGAGACAGACAAGCTGAGAAAAAGGTATGCCTCCATCTCTGGGCCTATGCCCCTGCCTCTTTTTTAAGCATTTTCCTTAATTGCTGGAGGACTGGAATATGTTTAAAATTTCAATTATAACCAGGCAAACTGGTCTCCTCTGTCTTCTCCATGTCACAGGTGGGTACACTGAGGCTCAGAGGGGGAGTAATTTTACCAAGTTACCCTGAAGAAGTCTGAGTTGAGTGAGCAGAACTGGGTAGAAGTGGCAGCCTGGATAGGTTTAGGTAGAATGGGTTTAAACGTCCTAATTCCAGATTACCTTTCATATTCCTGAGCAAGAGAAGCTTCTCTTTCATGGGTTTAATCAAATTCAAACGTTTAATTCCTCTTTTCCAGAAAACATCATAGTCAAAAAATATGAAATTACAAATAGTTATTCCTCCAGAAAAACATGAAAGAGGGTCACCCGTGGAGATGAGCCCTAACAATCTCTTCATCATGAACACATGGGTTCTGTGGGAACAAAGTTTCACATCAATCTGGAAAAGGCTGGAACCTGGGACCCCTGACTACAGTGCCTGCACCTGGACAAATGTGTCCTGAACACAGACTACAAAGAAACCACAAAGGACTAAAAGTAACTGCATACATGCACAGCTTGGGCAAACAGCTTATGAACAATAAGAAACAAAAAGGTCAAAACCCAGCTGCCACTTCTGAGGTGCTGAGAGCAAAAGCAGGGTCCTGCACGTGATCCCTGCACCCAGCACCACCAAGGGGGTGGGCAGACCACCCAAGCTACACCTCTGGCCCGACCCACCGAGCTGCCCCTACCCTCACCCCCTGTAAGGGACCAGCTCGCACCACACCCCCCCATCAGCGAGCGAGCAAGGGCACCTGTTTCTTGTTCTCGCTCACTTGTGCTGCAGCACGAATCCCAGTAAAGCTTTGCCTGAATTCCTCGTCTGGCTTGTTACCAATTTCTACTGATTAAAGAGTCCAAGAACCCAGGTCAGTAACAAATCCAGCCCATCAGTGAACATCTGCACAGAAAGGACAAAGGGGACTTGGGGGGACAATCTACTTAGTTGGACACTTCAGTTCAGAGCTCACTAGTTGAGCAGATCACTTAAGGGAAGAAAGAAGCTACTGAATACTAAACTAACTGGTTAAACTAGGTTTTGAGTGTTAAAAGATGATCAACACCCTTACCACATGCATATGAAGTTATTTAGCAGACATCAAAGAATAGTTCCAATACAGGATACAGTAGAAAGCATATAAACCTCATAATCTGAACAATGAAATTTAGAGTGAAAATAATTTGGACATTTAAAACATACCCAATCGCTTCTGAGATTAAAGTTAAAACAAGTGTGAAGATACATCAGATTTTAAAAAGATTGACATGAACCACAGAAGGGCAACAGTACTGTTAATCATAACCATTTTCAAAAGCACCGTGTGGTGACACAAATTCTTCCCCCCATTTCTTAGAAGGGAAGAGAATGACCTGGAACTGACTGACCTAAGTCTCCACCCTCTGGAAGAACGGGGCTTGCAAATGGAGTTATCTGAAGCAATGATTAGAAAATGCAGACGCCTCAAACACCTGCTTTTGCAACTATCATTCTCTTCTGCATAATTTAAACATGTCAACAAATGTTAAATAGATTAGCTTAGAGACACCACTTAGTACTTCACAACTTAATATTCCATATTTAATCAACTCAATACCCACCTGGGTTTGGGTTCCCGCTTTCTCCACCACCACGTGCTTTGTTCCCTGTATGTGTCTCCCTGGGTCCTTCTGTTTCTCTCCTCTCCTTTTGTGTCCATTTCTGTGTTTCCTCCTCTCTGTTCATACGCATCATTTTGTTTCCCTCCCTCTCTATTCCTCCTCTCACAGACTGTTAGGCCTCGCTCTGTTGCAATCCCTGTCGTAATCCCTGTCGTTCTTGCTCCCCAAACGTTCTGATGCCTCACTAACTGCATATACCTCTGCCTTTGTATTCCCTCTCTGCTCTCCTTGGAGGGAGGTCAAGGGCGATCCACCTCCTGGGTGAGGACCTGACAAAACGGAATTGGGCGGGGTGGGGGGGGGGGGAGCCGGGAGTCACACAAAGGTTTGAGAAAGGGAGTCAGAGTAGGAAAACGTCGCTGCAGGAGATCAGTGTCTCTACGGACCGAAGGCAAAAAGTTGGGGCCGGTACCCGCGTCAAAGCGATTTTAACCGGAACCAGACCCAGACTCCCAGGACCGAACCGAGTCTTCTGGGGACGCCGCGACAGGCGAAAGGGGCGGACTCAGAGCGAGAGCGACGACCGCCTTCAGGGGTTTTAGTTTGCTGGGACACCCTCGAAACCCAGGTATGGAGAAGGCGGGGCTTGGAGATCGCACAGCGCACTTACGAACCGAAAAACCGAGACTCACTCACCCGAGGGCGCCAGTCTGACCGCAGGATCCGCTTCCGCGTCCCTAGGTAATTGCGCGTGCGCATGCGCACTGCCGGGCCAGGGGGCGGGGCCGCCGAGGGGCGCATCTCGGACGTTCCGGCGGGTGGAGGCCGTGTCTCTGGTGGTGCCGCCCTGCGGACGCCGGGTCTGGCCCTCGGACCCGCCCCTGGGAGAGTCTGGTCTGTTCCACTTCCCTCCCGAGAGGCTCTGCTTCTCTACTTTGGATGCTTTGAACGTGTCTGGTGGCCTCTGGAGCCAGGTTAGGTGCAGAGTTAGAGATGCGCGGACCCCTTACACTGGAAGCGGAGAGTTGAGAACGGTTTACGTGAGAAGGGCGAGCGGGTGAAGACGCGGCTCCTCTGAGCAGCGAGGCGGCGGAGCGCTGGGACCTGGGGGTGAGGGACGGGGGGTTGTGAGCGGCGGTTGGATTCCGGAACTGGTGATACCTCAGGCAGTTACAACTTCTTATTTTAATTAAGCGACAGCCTGAGTTTTAGAGTAGGTGATGGAAACTGGAGTGTGACAGGAAATGCAAAATTGTGCCTGTGCGGAATGTGCGATTTTATACTCACTTCCCTGCAGAGCGTAACTTTTTCTTGTGTTCCCCATTCACTTGGAGGCATCAAAAATCAGAATTTGGGGGGAGTTCCCCGGTGGCCTAGTGGTTAGGATTCCGGGCTTTCACTGCCCGGCGGGTTTCAGTCTCTGGTCGGGGAACAGAGATCCCGCAAGCCCGGCAGCACAGAAAAAAAAATCAGAGGAAAATTTTCAACCCCAAATGTGTCATTGTATGAGGGACTCCTTTGGAGACTGTGAGCAAGGAGTTGGCTACACTCAGGTGCTTGAGAATCAAGCCTTATTAAATAATTCAACCATATTTTAATTATTTTTTACTCTTTGACCTTTGTCTGACTATAGGATGTGACAAATAAAACCATTTCTTGTCATTGTGATAGGAATTTCCATTTCCCGAATACTAGTATCTCCACTATAGGTTTTGCTATTTACTAACTTTTCTTACGCACTTTGGCATATTTCTGAATTTTTAACTTCATTGATCTACCAGTCATGAATAAACATGTCTCCTACGGATAGCCACTCTTTTTTGCTTCTCTTTTGTGGCTATTCTTACTTGTTCTTTATTCTGTAAGATTTTTTTCGATAACATTGCTAGCTTCAGAATCTGAGTGTCTATATCGGGAACAGGTTAAGTCTATAAATTAGCTTAAGGAGAATGGACCTTGTTATAATACTCAGTTTTTTACCCAGGATTGTGATGTGATTTTCCATTTGTTTATATCCGCTTTCATATAGTTCAGGAATGTTTTATAGTTTTCTAAACATAGGTGTAAAAACTTTGTTAGATTTACTCCCAATTAATTTCATTTCTGGTTATGCTTTTCTAATTATAGTTTCTCGCACTATAACTTGTAAATGATTGTTTTTTGCACCTATGAAAGCTACTGTTTTTGTATATTTATATGATCTTCCTGACTTATCTTTTGTAGATTTTCTATCAATTCCTTTGTATTTCCAGATGTATGATTGCATGATCTGCAAACATAGTTTTATATTTTTCTTTCCCATTCTCATGCCATTTTAAATTGCCCTGGCTAAACCTCCAACACATGAGAAATGAACTGAATAGGTGATCATATGCTTTTTTTAGTGTGGTTTTCTAACCTTAGTGGAATAACTCTAGTGCTTCCCAAAGAGCAAGATAATCACTTCATTTTGACATGTTAGAAAAAAATGCATCAATTCCCAGTGTTGAGTTTAAGTTAACATACATACATGTTCAATTCTTCCAAATAGATGTTTTTGTAACTATGAGTAAGATCCCCTGATTTCTCTTTATACCCACTACTACGATGTACTACATTAATGGATTTCCAAACACTGAATCATGCTTGAATTCCAGACATAAAATTCATAGTCATCATCTATTATTTTGCTATATTTTATTTTAAATATTGCTATCTGTATGCAGATATGAGATCTTTCCATAGTATTCTTTTTGGTACAAACTTTAGGACATTTGAGTATCAGCATTTTATTTGATTTATATAAACTATTTGGAAATTGTACTTCCTCTTTAAGGCTTGAATTGAGTACATAGCATTGGCTTATCTGTTCTCTAAAAGAATGGAACAATCTACCTGCTAATCTGACCCTGGTGCTTTTATTTGTATGGGACTCATAAAACTCTCCCTTTCCTCTATGGATATTCGTTTGTTTAGACTCCTATTTCTACTGAAGTCAATACTGGTAAAATATATTTTCGTAGAAAATGTCCATTTCATCTAGGCGTCACAGTTGATTTGTATTGATTTGGAGAAATGGGGCAAATATTTCCTAATCTCAATTATTGACATCATGTTCTTTCTTTTGTACTAATTAAAAATTCATTGAACTTACAGAAAATTTAAAAAATTGAAAGTCCTTGATTGTGTGATTCTATTTCTTTGCCCATAAATGGTGGTATTTCAGGGGTCCTCAGAGATTTCAGAAAGCGTTAGATTTGGGGTAAAGGAAATTCTCAGGGAGGCAGGGAATCCACTGAGACACATGTGCTTCTCTGTGGGTCCTCCATGGCTCAGACCTCAGTATTTCCTCCTCTGTCCACATGATACCCTGTCTGCCACCAGGAATAATGGAAAAGGAAGAATTTCTCCCCTTTTGGATATGCTCACTAGAAATTCCTAACAGATTCAAGAAATTTAAAAGTTTTTCAAAACTATTCCCAGCTCCTATTCTCAAGTGTGAACCGCCATTGCCACTCAGGGTGAAAAGACTATTGGGACTTCCCTGGTGGTCCAGTGGCTAAGACTCCACGTTCCCAATGCAGGGGGCCTGGGTTCAATCCCTGGTCAGGGAACTAGATCCCACATGCCACAAGTAAAAGATCCCGCATGCTGCAACTAAGATGTGGTACAGCCAAATAAATAAATATTTTTTAAAAAAATGGTGAAAAGATGATTGAAATTCTTTGAGGAGATGAGGTCATAGGAACACTACCCCATATCTCAGGGTCTGGCATCCTCCCTCACACACATGCTTCGGCTGTTTTGATCATTACATTGAGCTCAGTTTGGGCAGCAGGAAGCAGTTTGTAAGTGTTTTCTATTTCAGACTGAGAGACAGATTCTGTATAGTTAGATGTATCAGGAATCTGGGTAGGGGGGCATGTCTGGAAAAGCAATCCAAGGACAATACCATACATGAAGGAGGAACAATTCTTCAGGCACAGTTTGAGTGTGTGGAAAAGACTAGCAGTCTAAGACCCTAACCGACCCATGACTGCTGCTAAAGCAACTGAATAAAATCCTCATTGAAGGGGTTCTTGGAGATTGAATAACTAAAATCAGAAATGAAAGAGAGGACTGATTACAACTGAATCTACAGAAATTTTAAAAAACTAGAAGAGAATACTACAAACAATTATAGGCCAAAATATTGAATAACCTAGAAGAAATGCATAAATTCCTAGAAATATGCAACCTACCAAGACTGAGTCATGAAGAACACTAATTGAAAATCACTAATCAAAAATAAAGGGAACCCAGAGAGTTCCACTGCAGCGTTCCGCCAAATATTTTAAAACAAGACAAATCTTCCTCAAACCCTACCAAAAAAACTGAATAGGAGGGAACACTTCCAAACTCAATCTACAATGCCAGAATTACTTTAATACCAAAGTGAGACAAAGACACTACAAGAAAACCAGAGTACAATATCTCTAATACTTACACAAAAATTATCAATAAAGCAATATTAAACCAAATTTAACAGCACATTCAAAGGATTATACAACATGACCAAGGAGGACATATTCTTCGCATGCAAGGATGGTTCAACATATGGAAATGTTTCATTATAATTATATCAATAGAATGAAAGGAAAAAAATACATGGTCATCTCAATTGATCCAGAAAAGTATTAGACTAGTTAAAAGCCTTTATGATAAAAACAATCATAAACTAAAAACAGAAAAAAAAAAAAAAAACTAGCTCAGAACAAAAAAGAACATATATAAAAAGCCTGAAACTGACATCACACTCAGTGGTGAAAGCCTGAAAACTTTTCCTCAAAGATCAGGAACAAAACAAGACACCTGCTCTCATTATTTCTATAAAACACGTAATAGGGGACTTCCCTGGTGGCGAAGTGGTTAAGAATCTGCCTACCAGTGCAGGGGACACAGGTTCGAGCCCTGGTCCGGGAAGATCCCACATGCCGCGGAGCAACTAAACTAAGCCCGTGCGCCACAACTACGGAGCCTGCACTCTAGAGCCCGCGTGCCACAACTACTGAAGCCCGCGTGCCTAGAGCCCATGTTCCACAACAAGAGAAGCCACCACAATGAGAAGCCCGCACACCGCAACTAGAGAAAGCCTGCACGCAGCAATAAAGTCCCAACTCAACTAAATAAATAAATAAATAAAAAGAACACATAACAGGAAGTTCCAGCCAGACAAACAGGCAAGAAAATAAATAAAAGGTAATTAGGAAATTGGGTAATTAGGAAAAGGAGAGGCAGAAATATCTCTGCTTAGAGCCAGCATAATCTAATAGTAGAAAATCCATTAGATTCTGCAAAAAACACCCTGATATAACGAATGAATTCAGAAAATTTTCAAGGTATAAAATCAGCATGCAAAATCAATTGTTTTTCTATATTAATGATAAACAATCAGAAAGGAAATTGAGAAAACAATTCCATTTACAATAGCAGCAAAAAGAATAAAATACATAAGCATACCCTTAGCCAAAGGGGAAGCTTTGCACACTGTAAACTAAAAACATTGCTGAAAAATATTAGAAAAGATGAAAATAAATGCATAGATATCCCAAATTCATGCACTGAAAGAAAATATTGTCAAGATGGCGATACTACCCAAAGCAATCAACAGATCCAAAGCAATACCCAGCAAAATCCCAACAGCATTTTTGAAGAAATAAACAAACATGGATTTACATGGAATGTCAAGAGACCACGAATAGCAAAAACAAGCTTGAAAAGAACAAAGTTGGAGGTCTCACACTTCCTTATTTCAAAACTTATTCCAAACCTAAATTAATCAAAGCAATGTGGAACTTGCATAAGACAGCCAGCCAGCCAGTGCAATAGAATAAAAACATTAGAAATAAACTCTTCCATATATGGTCAAATGATGTTCCACAAGAGTGTCAAGGCCACTCAATAGGGGAAGGGTAGTCTACTGAACAAAAAGTATTGAGAAAACTGGATATCCACATACAAAAGAATGTAGTTGGACCATTACACGACACACACCCTATACAAAAACTAACTCAAAATGGATCAAAGATCTAAACATAAGACTTAAAAGTATATAACTCCTAGAAGAAAACATAGGGGAACACTTTCATCACATTGGATTCGGCAATGATTGAACAGATATGACCACAAAAGCAAAGGTAGCAAAGTAAAAACAGATAAAATTGGACTACATCAAAATTACAAACTAATGTGCATTAAAGCACGCTCATAGTAAAAAGACAATCTATGGAATGGGAGAAATTATTTGCAAATCATATATCTGATATACCAGGGGGCTCTTGGCTCAAGTTTCTGATAATGACATTGCTTCTCTTACTGGTACTATTGATAACCGGCTGTGTGTTTTACAAGGTCACTGTCAACTGTCTCTCTCGCTGTGCCTCTCCTACACCTGCTAGAATAATGACTTTTAAGCAAGGTTCAGACACTACTCCTGTGGGCCCCAAAGCTCTTCTAGCTCTAGAAGCGAGAGAGTTTCATTCCTCTAAGTAAGGAGACTACAATGCCCAGTCTCAGCAAGAAGCAACTACAGAAGAATGACCTTCAGCCCTGTACGGCTCAAAAATGAGTGAAATTTCTCAAGGGGGAATTTTGTAGGCAAAAGGGTAAGAGGGTCCCTGGAGAAAGAGAATCAGACATCGTTTCCTTGACAGAAGAGAAGCCATTTTAAGCCTAAGCCATTCTGTGATCTACACCTGGCCACAATTCTTGCCCTTACAGAAGAATAGGCCTCAGTAGTTACTGATTTTAAGGGAACAATAGAATGTAGAACAAACAGCTATTGCCAGGCCAGGGAAATAACTTTACCATATCAGAGACAAAAAATCAGTTGTAAAGACTCCCAGTCCTGTTTTGAAGGTAAAGATTAACCTGAAGCATATCCTTGAGCTGTTTTGCAGGATCCAAACCTCCTCAAGCACTCAACCACCAGACTAACAGGAACATAAAGAATGCTAATGCTAACCTTTGCTAACCCTAGTGACTTCAGTCAACTAGACCCAGACTCTGTCAAGCTTTGCCCCAATTCTATGCTGAATTCTCCTCTGCTCAAGCCCCAAGATGAATTTGCATATAGCGACCGAGCCCCTTCATGAATATGCATGCACCCTTAACTTAAAATTTCCCTAATTTTGCTGTTCCAGGAAATACTGCTTTGGGAAAGATCCCAGGTGTTCTCCTTACATGGGGTAAGTAATACATCCTTCCTTCTCCTAGACTTTGACTTTGTTGTGTCTTCTGGCTCAAGAGCCATCAAGAGGCAAATCCAGTTTTCAGGTAAAATGCAGGCCTCACTGAAAAGAATTTCTAATTTTTTTTTTAATCTAAAGAATTTGGTCTCAAAGTTAAAACAATTTTGGGAATATAGCCTATTTAGAAAAGAATGACATGAGTCGATTGTAGGAAGCCACCAACGGCTTTTTTCAGAAGTTAACAATTATTTATAAAAAGTTGAAAATTGAATGTACTAAGATTTATCCCAAACTACAAAAAGGATTAAGTGTAAAGAAACGAGGAAGAAAAAAGTAAAAGCATTAGAAAAAAACAACACTTTTAATGTTCCTTTGAAAGGGCACCGTGCAATAAGGAGTCAGCCGCAACGGGAGGGGCCGCGATAGTGAGAGGCCCGCGCACCGCGATGAAGAGCGGTCCCCGCACCGCGATGAAGAGTGGCCCCCACTTGCCGCAACTAGAGAAAGCCCTCGCACGAACCGAAGACCCAGCACAGCCATAAATAAATAAATAAATAAATAAATAAATAAAAAATAAAAAAAATGAGTCAGTCATTTCTAATGCCACTTCTCTCCCCCATCCTCTACCCTATGTCAGGAAAAGGGAAGCGGGGTGACCCACAACTGAATGATGAGTCAAGGCACTGCCCCCTGGCTGAACAGGGATTGCAAATGGAAGCTATCTTCTGATACAAATAACTACAAAATGTACAAGCCTTGTAGACAGATACTTTGCAATTCTCATCCTCTATCTGTATAGTTTAAACAAATTTTAAATGTATTAAATTCTAAAGCCACAAATCGTACATCACAACTTAATCATCCATGTCCAAACAACCCACCATCCACCTGGACCCAGTTTCCCCTCTACCTGCACTATACTAAGTGCTCCCGTTTCATTCCCTTTTGCCTAGCTCCCTATTTTCTTTTTGTCCCCCTCTACTGCTTTTTCTCCCCTCCTATTTCTTCCTTCACACCTGTGACGCCCACTCTGCAACTTGTTCCCCCTCTTACTGCTCTTTCTCCCCACCTTTCTGACTGTCCTAAATCTCCATATATTTCTGCCTCTTTCTTCCCCCGTCTCTGCTTCCTCTCTCCCTCGATCACATCCCTTTTATTCCCTTTACACTCCCTTCCTCCCCACTCTCTGGCGCCCCAAGTGGCTATGCTTCCTTCCTGCTCTCTCCTCCTTCCTCTTGTGACCATTGTCCTCTTTCTCCCAATACCATGTTGCCCTGTAGGCCATTCTCCAGCGGGGTGGAATCTGAGACTGAAGAACACTGGATGTCACACGCCTGGCCCAGGTCAAGTTCCCCTTCGAGGGGTGAGGCGAAAGGGCTGACTACGAAGAGGAGGCCGGGGGAGCAAAAGGACCGGCCTGAGGAGATGCGAGGACAGAGGGGCGGGGAGGGAGGGAGGGGGTCTCAGGAGAGGGGCGGGCTCTACAGAACCCCAGGACCGGGGAGAGGACGCGGCCTGTCCGGGAGCGGGGCGGCCGGCGCTGCCCTCCAGGGGCCGAGAGGGCGAGGCTGGGGGGCGCGAATCCACCTCGCGGAAGAGGACTTTACATGGGCGGAAGGGAGGAAGGTCGTAAAGGGTTTTAAGCAGGAAAATGTCGCAAAGTGACTTCCACTAGAAAGAAACTTACCCCCAGCAGCGTGACCTCTGCTGGGCGCTTTCCGCCTCCAGTTGGGAACTGCGCCTGTGCGGAGCGAAGAGGCGGGGCGGCTGGGGGCAGGGCCTGGGCGGAGCGCTACAGGCGAGGGGCGGGGCATGGAAAGCAGCCGGAGCAGCCAGGGCTCAGCCTCCGCGAGCTTAGGAGCTCCTAGCGGCAGCGGGTTGCCCACACACGGGGCTGAAATCTGAGCGGGTCCGGGGACGCTGCAACTTTGGAGGATGTGCACCCGCTGGTGGCGTTGTAAACTCTGCGCCTGCGGGATAGCTGAGAGGATTACTGGGGCTCCAGTGGCTGGGGTGGGTCTGATGTTAGCAGCGCCCACGGAGGTGAGGCCGGGGTGTGGGTTGATTCCGTAGCTCCCAAGGCGGGTCCAGGTGCGCCACTACGGTGGGTCCCGGAGCCTGACTCAGGCAGATCTGCTCCTGTGGCTTTGTGAGTACAGCGCCTGAGGGACATCCAGGCCAATTGCCTGCGTTCCCGTGGCTGAGGCGTGGCCGAGGGCATTGCCAACAACTCTGTGAGCACGCAGGGGTGACACGCGACTCCACAGAGTGCACTTCCTGGTGGGCAGCTCCTGCGGAGGAATACTCATTGGCTCCTCTCCCAGCAGGAGTGCTGCAGTGCCACCTAACCTCACGCTGAAGCTCAGAGTGGGTATGGAGCCTCGACTCCAGCAACTGGGGAGCAGACCCAGCCCCCGAAAGGGCTGTGACAACCACGGAGCAAAGAGGAGGCCCCATTCAACATCCAGTGCAGCCTCCGGTCACCACCACTCCAATCACATCCCCTGTCGAGGGGATAACACACAGCACACAGTGAGAAAAGACATGGCGGAAATCCATACTAAAATCTGCCCTCACACCAAAAATACTAGACTCACGTGGGCTACACAGGAATGCTCCCACATAAAAACAGCCATTGAAGACCACATTAGATAAAAAGGAACCCTCAGACTGTTGGTGGGAATGTAAATTGGTGCAGCCACTATGTAGAATAGTACAGAGGTTCCTTAAAAAACTAAAAACAGAGTTACCATCTGACCCAGCAATCCCACTCCTGGGCATATATCCAGACAAAACTATAATTCAAAAAGACACATGCAACTGTATGTTCACAGCAGCACTATTTACAACGGCCAAGACATGGAAGCAACCTGTTCATCAACAAATGAGTGGATAAAGAATATGTGGTACTTATATACAATGGAATATTACCCACAAAAAAAATGAAATATTGCCATTTGCAGCAACATGGATGGTACCTATCGATTATCATATTAAGTGAAGTCAGACAGAGAAAGACAAATATTATGATATCACTTATATGTGGAATCTAAAAAATGATACAAATCAACTTTTTTACAAAACAGAAACAGACTTCAGACATACAAAATAAACGTATGGTTACCAAGGGGGAAAGGGGGAGGAAGAATACATTAGGGGTTTGGGATTAGCAGATACAAACTACTGTATATAAAATAGAAAAACAACAAGGTCCTACTCTATAGCACAGGGAATTATATTCAATATCTTATAATAAACGATAATGAAAAAGAATCTGAAAAATTATATATATATATAACTGAATTCATTGCTGATGTACAGAAACTAACACAATATTGTAGATCAACTATACTTCAATTTTAAAAAAGGACCAAGCCATGATTGGAAGCTTTGAATTTTCAACCCTACCCTCCATTATTTCAGAGGAGAGGAGTAGGGCTAGAAAAGAAGGTAATAATTGATCAGGCCTACTTGAGGAAGCCTCCATAAAATCCCAACACTAGCTGGTTCAGAAAGCTCCACGCTGGGAGGGTGACACACCCCAACTCCACAAGGATAGGTCCTGCACTTGGGTCCATCCCAGAACTCACCCATGTTATCTTTTCATGTGGCTATTCATCTGTATCCTTTATCATATCCTCTAATAAACTGGTAAACGGAAGTGTTTTCCTGAGTTCTGTGAGGTGCTCCAGCCAATTCATTGAACTGAAAAAGAGAGTTCTTGGAAACTGATACATAACCAGTTAATAAGAAGCACAGGTGGATAACCTGAACTCGCGACTGGCATATGAAATGTGCCGGAGGGGAAGTCTTGTGGGGTCTCCATGTTATTTCTGTGAAGACAGGGTCAGAACTGAGTTGCATTGCAGGACACCCAGCTGGGGTTGTATGGACTTGCTTGTTGTGGGGAAAATCCCCACACGTTGGTGACCAAAATTGTCAAAAGTGCTCTGTGTAAGGGTGGTTGTAGTGTCAGCATAAAGGAGACACAGAGGAAAGAAACACACAGCAGGAAGGTCTGAATTTTCCTTCCACAGGAGGAAGAAAACTGAGGGGTTTTGTTTTGTTTTGTTTTTCAAGAACCCACCTAATGAGAGAATTTTACAGTCTTCAAAGTGCACATTCTGCAACAGCAAGACAAACCATATTTCTGGCTACCAAACACATCTTCATAAATTGTAAGAATTCAAGTTCTACCAAATGTTTCTATGACCACAATGGAATTAAAATAGAAATCAATAACAGAAAAATCTCCTGGAAATCAAATATTTGGAAAATAATGATCTACCTGTAATTTTGGGAAAAGGAGGAAATTCGAATGTATTCTGAATTGAGTGAAAATGAAAACTGAATATGTCAACATTTGTAATTTGCCACGAGAGCAGAAATTTTTGAAAAAGCACCCATGGAAAATATTTTCAACATCACTATCTAGCAAGTTATGAGACTTCAGCATTTCCTGTTTCTGCCATGAGAACACCAGTCTGCCTTCAGGGCGGTCATAGAAAAGGAAGCGTCTCTAATATACACTGGTGACGTTCATTAGGAACTTTTAATTATTCACAGGATTGGCAAATGGGAACAAAGTTTTTCAGAAACATTCTCAGCTCACCAGCTGTACACTGTAGTTGTACTACAGTTGAATTGATGTTGAATATGAAGTTCTAGGAGATGGTATGTCAGAATCACAAACATATCTCAGAGACGGGCTGCCAACCTCCCCGACCGACACCGATACACCACACGAAGTCCTGGCAGCAGGAAGGACTCACGTGAGTATTTACCTATTGCAGTCTGAGTGGCAGAGTCTGTAAGGGAAAGAGGTTTATGAGGAGTCGGGAAAGCATTCCCATGTCAAACAAGGATTTCTCTAGAGGAGAAACTAATCTCCTGAAACAAAACCCCAGGCATATTTTGGAGATGTTGGGTATTTGGTTCCAGAGCACCCCAATAAAGAAAATACTGCAATTAAATCGGTCACATGAATTTCGTACATTCACAGTGCTTATGAATTCATGTTTATACTTTTCTGTAGACTATAAATTGTGCAATGGCAGTACAAAATGTTAAATAAAGGATACATTATTGCTGCAATCTCTTTAAGGAGGCAGCCAAGTAGATGCAGACACACAGATCTCTGTGAAGACCCTGAGGGCGTTCCACCTGGCCGGCAGCCTTGGATTTTTGCGGGCAAAGAGGTGGAGGATGGTCGTACTCTCTCAGAATACAATATCCAGAGAGTCAACCCTGCACTTGGTGCTTTGCCTGAGGGGTGGCATCATGGAGCTGTCCCTCAGCAGCTCGCCCAGAAACACAACTGGGACAAGAGGACCTGCCCCACGTGTTATTCTTCCCTGCATCCCCATCCTGTCAACTGCCCCATGAAGAACTGCGGCCAGGCCAGCAACCTGTCCCAAGAAAAAGATCAAATAAGACCCGTCCACAGGCTTCTCCTTTGCCAGCGGGGCGGCCTCCTTCCCAAGCAGCAGGCATTTCATTTCACAACTTAGTATTATTAAGATTACTGGTCACGGGACTTCCCTGGTGGCACAGTGGATAAGACTCTGCACTCCCAGTGCAGGGGACCTGGGTTCGATCCCTGGTCAGGGAACTAGATCCTACATGCATGCCGCAACTAAGACCCAGTACAACCAAATAAACAAATAAATTAAAAAAAAAAAAGATTACTGGTCACAGACAACATAACAAATGTAATAATAAAGAGAAAGTGTGAAATATTGAGAGAATTATCCAAATGTGACAGAGACACACAAAGTGACCAAATGTTGCTGGAAATATGGTGCCAAAGACTTGCTCCACACAGGATTGCCACAAACCTTCAGTTTAGGAGGGGAAAAAAAAAAAAAAACAGTATCTGTGAAGCTCAATAAAGCAAAGTGCAATAAAAACAATTATGCTTGTAATGACATAATAGGAAGTTACCATAACCACAATTACATATGAAGTCACTTAAAAATGGCAAGAGATGCAAAATTAAATACAGATGTTGAGTAGTTGAAGGATAGAAATAATTAGCCTTGTTAGTGTAGCAACTTGATTAAGAGATTTGTTTTTAAAGCTGGACAACATGGATTCAACTCCTGATTCAGTCACTTGCTGGGATGGAACTGAATGGGTCTAAATCTGTCTTTGTCCTAAAATCCTTCATTTGTGAAATGAAAGTAAACGTCAGTGCTTTTTTCAGACATGAAAATTCAGTAAGTTATTGGGCATAAAGCCTTAATAACAGTGACTCTTGAACTGTGAAAGGAAAGATAATACAAATCAAAATTAAGATCACTTATCCAAGGAAAACATTTTATTTTTGGTCAGGATCAAATTCTAAGTGGAGGATATCTGGTGTCAGTTGTCATGGTATGAGAAGCACAAATATTTTCTCTGCAGAATTCACTGATTCTGAATGTGAATACCAATCACTGCGAAGTGTCAGAATGGCTTCTAGATATTTGGCAATGGAGATTGTCTCCTTGTCAAAAACTATAGTTGGAATCTTGCGATCTTTGTTATTCATCCTTATAATTTCATTCAGTTTGTAACAGGGAAGAGTCAATCCTGACTCCATGTTGAATCTGTTTTTTACTTTAACCTTTGCTTCCTGTTGCATTTGTTCACTAAAAGGATACTGTCTATACACAACGGCCTACCTCGGGAACCCTGCCCATCTGCCTGAATGTTAAACCAAAGCGCCTTTGTTCAGGGAAGAATCCTGACCCTGTCCACCTGTGAATGGCTGCTAGACAGAAGAAATTAACACATCCCCTCCCCAAGGCTGGCCATTCCAGGAGATATTTGCAAGACTTATGGCCTTTTTACTTTACTTCCCCACCTCCTCTGCCTCTCTTTTCTATAAAAGAAACTGGCATCCAAACCCCAGTAAGATGGTTTTTTTGGAGACACTAGTCTGCCATCTTCTCGGTCTGCCAGCTTTCCGAATAAAGTTGCTGTTCCTTGCCTCAACACCTTCCTCGTCTCCCGATTTACTGGCCTGTTGTGTGGCTAACAGAGCAAGCTTGGACTTGGTAACAAGTTCACTGTTTGTTCAACTCCACAAACTTGATTTTCAAACACCTGACCATAGCCAACTCCCAAGGTAAGATTTCACTTCACCATTTGGCCATTCCAGTTCTTCCATTTAACTGAACCCCTAAAAGAACACTCTTCTATCATGTTTATAGTGCCCCTACTTTGTACACATCATTGCATTATGAGCATATTCACGTCACAGAGTCCCCAAACAACCCACAGATTTATACATCCCTTGGTGTAAAATGGGAATATGTCTGGGAGGAAAAAATAATGCTAAAGAAAAGGGGTATTTTAAAAATATATATATTACAGTAGAAAATAAACCATGTAGGGAATTCCTTGGTGGTCCAGTGGTTAGGACTCAGTGCTTCCACTCCACGGCCTGGGTTCATTCCCTGGTCGGGGAACTAAGATCCCACAAGCCATGCCGTGCTGCCAAAAAAACAAAACAAAACAAAAACAAACAAAAAAATCAAAAGAAAAGAAACCATGTAACCTATTGCTTAATACAATGATTATAATCAAAATTTTAATAGCCTTTGGATAACTGCTCTTCTGGTAAATTGCTTAGATTATCTAAATAACAGTTCCACGCATTAATTTTTATTAAACGAGGGTAAAAATATCTTAGGCAATTTATTTAAATAGTATTTTACAAACTTTTTCAACAACCCTATTGAACAATGGAACATATGTCTGCTGCAGGGGGAAAACTGTAATGAATTAGTAGCATGAAGAAAAGGATGGTGAACTTCCCTGGTGGTCCAGTGGTTAAGAATCCGTCTTCCAATGCAGGGGACGTGACTTCGAGAGCCCGCACGCAGCAACCAAGAACCGGCGCTCCGCAACTAAGACCGACGCAGCCAAATAAATAAATAAATATTTTAAAAAAAGGAAAACTATGGTGTATCCTAACCAAGAAATCAGGAGTAAACATTCAGTGTTTTATTAAAGAGTCTGACTCCATTTTTTGATGTTTGATTACTGACACCTTCTAAGTCTCACAACCTCTTCCTATCCTGCTTCTCTGGGCAAGCTGATAAGGAAGCCTAATGGATCCCTCCTGTGATGCAAACTGGAAGTTCAAACCATATGCATATCCTCCAACAAGCCTCAAATAGTGATCACATTAACAAACCAAGCCAGTGACCATTCCCTGTTGTCTCAAATCATTTTTTGAACAACCTAAAAGTCTCCCCTGTCCCCCTAGAAACCTGAATAATGTAACATACATTCTCATAACACTTCAACGTTAATATCAATCTAAATGACCTTTAGTGGGGTCCCACCTTTTTCCACTGAATGGCTACAAGTACAAATTAGCAACGACAAAAAATATTTGGGGAGTGAATGTATGAAATTTCAAGTTTATCTATCAAACAAAAAAATTCCCATTGTACACTGTTCATTTTTAAGAGAAAACTGATGAACATTGATATTTTCAAATTATTTCACTGAGTGATTCAAGCACAAAAGAGAGATTTATGATTTTTAAATTTTCTAATATTTTGCATATGTGTACTATATTTGTATTTTCCCGTCATGTAAATCAAGGTGCATGCCTTGGGTTTACCTTGGACACAATAAAGAACATGAAGAGCTACATTCATGTAATGCATACTCATGGATGTGCAGCAGGTTTCAGGGAATGTTCAAAAAAAAACAAAACAGTCCCAATGTGGAGTCGCTTGCCTCCAGGACAGCAAACCAAGACTTAACTTGCAGTTTCACCCCTCCCAGGAATGTGACCTTAAATCAATCACTCTGGAATTTCCTGAACAACACTACAGATGTAATCTACAGGATAAGACCTTTGCAATCCCTCCCCCAGCAAAAGGTCACCTTGCCAAAAATACTTTTTTCTTCTGGAAATATCTTTTTTATCCTGCCTGGTTTCTATTTACAAAAGATTTCCATTTTGTACAGCTGCTTTGAGCCCCTCTTTATTTATTGATACTAGATGGGATGCACACTGATTCACAAATCACTCAAGAAAGCCAGTTAGTTCTTTAAATTTACTTGGTTCAATTTTTGTTCTTTAATAGAAGGCAGAGTCTGAAACACACTCCTACGGTATTTTCACTATAGCCGCATAAATATTCTGGAGCAGAGTTTGCGGAGGATAAGTCAGATACAAATTATGAATATATAATCCATAAATTGTATGTTGTTTGATTCCATCAGGGAAAGAAATTGTTACAGATTCTTTCAACCCTGAGAGCCTGATGATGCAATGTTAGCTTCTGTTATAAAGTACTAAGGTGGAATAAAACTGTGTTGGTGGAAGAAACATGATTCATCCAGGGTTATGAAAAACGATTGATTTTATTAATTAAACACCTATTTTAATCGATTCAGAATTAAACCAAAGCAAAATGTAATGGCAACAGTCAAATGTGAATCATACACATGCACATACTGTTTTTCTCTCACGCTAACTGCTCTCTCTTCAATTTCCAAGAAGAAGACTAATTTTTCATTGAACATACATATATACAACAGCTATCCCCATTCACTGGAAAAAGTGATCAGCTTTTCCTTTGTACTGTTTCTACCACATAATCAGTCCCTATGAACCTGTCACTCTCCTTCTGTGAAAAGCCCAGTTCCTTAATGTCCCTCCTGCTCTGTTCACGGCCAGTTGGTAGAGCATTCTGTGCTGTAACCCATAATGGCCTATCTACAGAAGGGCCTGAATATAGTAAGCATGATTAGTCATGTCACAGTTTTACACTATTCACTGCCACCCCCCAACTAATGCTAATTCACACACTACTGAATTTGATAATAAAGGGTCCCACTTTTACCAGGCAACATGGATGTGGATGAACTATATAGCTAATGAAGTCAGCCCCCTCATCTTATTCTTTCCCAAAGACCATTCTGAAAGGCCTGTAGTTAAGGCATAAAATCAACAGACTTCAAACTTCAGGTTGAAAGGCATTAAGAGCAACATAGCCTTTTCAAGAAAAGACAAATAATTAAATATTTATACACTGAAGGTAACGGGCCATTTCCACAAATGTCCTTCTTCCTGTCATACACGTCGTATGTTTTACCATACGTGACTTGTAATTATTCTGCTGTATGCAATATCTCAGATTAATCTCAAAGAACTAAAGACATTTGTTTCTAGTATGGATTCTCTGATACAGTCTGTTGTCAGAAGGGCTCAAAAATTTCCATATCATTATACCAAAGGTGTCAATACTTGATGAAAATCTTTACAACATTTCTTGCCACACACATTACATTTGTGTGGTTTCCCTCCAGGATAAATACTTTGATATCTAGTGATGAATGAGCAATAATTTGAAACCTTGCAATACTCACTGAATTTTTAAGTATGAAGTATTTGGTGAACACTCAGTTTAAGGCACAACACAAAAGCTTCGACACATTCATTACATCTGTAATGTCCTCTCCAGTATAGATTATCTGATGATTGGTGAGATGTGAGCCCTGAGTAAAGGTTTTTCCCATTCATGGCATTTGTGAGGTAGTCTCCAGAATGAATTCTTTGGTGAATGAATTTCTTCTCGAAAGGCCTGGTCATACTAAATACGTTTATCTGATTCTTTCCAGCGTGATTTTTCCAATGAAGTGTAACATGTGGACACCTGCTAAAACCCTCACTTAAAGTCTCTCACCAGTATGGATTACCTGATGGTAAGGTAGGATTGAAAGTAAACTGAAGGATTTGCCACACATTATATTTGAAAGGTTTCTCTCCAGTATAAATTCTTCAGTGGATATTAAGGTATGAATTCTGACTAAAGACTTTGAGACATTCATTACATTTCTATGGTTTCTATCTAGCATGGATTATCCGATCGTAGGTAAGGCTTTGTCACGTTGAAGACATTTGCATGACTTCTACCACTATGACTCTCCCATGAACTTAAAGTGTCAATTTTGAAGGAAGTCCTTCCCACCTATATTACATTAATATGGTTTCCCCTCTGTATTTATTACCTAATGTGTAGGGAGGGTTGAAATCTGAGTAAAGGCTTTTCAGCACTCAGTATTTTTGAGAGGTTTCTCTACAGCATGTATTCTACAATGAGTTGCAAGTAGTGAATTCTGACTAAAGACCTTACCACACTAATTACATTTGTAAGGTTTTTTTTCCAGTATGTATTCTCTGATGCTTTGCAAGGGTTGGATTTTGACTAAATACCTTGCCACACTCATTACATTTGTAAGGTTTCTCTCCAGTATGAATCCTCTGATGAATCCTGAGGTGTGAATTTTGAGTAAAGACCTTGCCACAGACATTACATTTATAAGGTCTCTCTCGAGTATGAATTCTCTTATGACCTGCAAGGTGTGAATTACGACGAAAGCCTTTGCCACAAAAATCACATTTATATGGTTTTGCTCCTGTATGGATCATCTGATGTCGACTGAGGGCTGACTTATCGTTAAAGGTTTTGCCACACTCATTACATTTGTAAGGTTTCTCTCCAGTATGAATCCTCTGATGTCTTGCAAGATATGAATTTTGACTAAAGACTCTACCACATACATCACACTTATATAATTTCTCTTGTGTGTGGATTAACTGATGTCTACTGAGTTTCGATCTGTAATTAAAGGTCTTGCCACACTCATTACATTTGTAAGGTTTCTCTCCAGTATGATTTCTCTGATGAATTACAAGGTCTGAATTTCGACTATAAACTTTGCCACATACATCACATTTATATAACTTCTCTCCTGTATGGATTATCTGATGTCGAGTGAGGGTTGAGCTGTGATGAAAGGTTTTGCCACACTCATTACATTTGTAACATTTCTCTCCAGTATGAATTACCTGATGCCTTGCAAGGGCTGCTTTCTGACTAAAGACTTTGCCACACTCATTACATTTGTAAGGTTCCTCTCCAGTATGAATTCTCTGATGAAATGCAAGGACTGCTTTTTTAATAAAGACCTTACCACAGTCATTACATTTGTAAGGTTTCTCTCCAGAATGAATTCTATGATGTTTTGCAAGGTATGAACTTTGACTAAAGACCCTGCCACACACATCACATTTATATAATTTTCCTCCTTTATGAATTACCTGATGTTTCCTGAGGTTCGAGCTATGATGAAAGATTTTGCCACACACATTACATTTGTAAGGGTCCTCTCCAGTATGAATTGCCTGATGACATGCAAGCGTTGCTTTTTGACTAAAGACCTGGCCACACTCATTACATTTGTAAGGCTTCTCTCCAGTATGAGTTCTCTGATGAATTGCAAGATTTGAATTTCGACTATAAACTTTGCCACACACATCACATTTATATAATTTCACTCCTTTATGGATTATCTGATGTCGAGTGAGGATTGAGCTGTGATAAAAGGTTTTACCACACTCATTACATTTGTAAGGTTTCTCTCCAGTATGAATTCTCCGATGACTTGCAAGGGTTCCTTTTCGACTAAAGACCTTCCCACACTCCTTACATTTGTAAGGTTTCTCTCCAGTATGAATTCTCTGATGAAGTGAGAGGATTGAATTTCGATTAAAGACTCTGCCACATACATCACATTTATATGGTTTTGCTCCTGTATGGATTCTCTGATGTCTTCTACGATTCGAGCTGTGATGAAACATTTTATCACACACATTACATTTGTAAGGTTTCTCTGCAGTATGAATTCTCTGATGAATTGCAAGGTATGCTTTTTGACTAAAGACTTTTTCACATATGTCACATTTATATAAATTCTCTTCTGTACGGATTACCTGATGTCCAGTGATGTGTGAGCCATGATTAAGGGTTTTGCCACACACGTTATATTTGTAAGATTTCTCTCCAGTATGCTTTCTCTGATGAACTGCAAGGTCTGAATTTCGACTAAAAACTTTGCCACATACATCACAATTATGTATTTTTTCTTCTGTATGGATGATCTGATGTCGAGTGCGGTTTGAATCCTGATGAAAGGTTTTGCCACACTCATTACATTTGTAAGGTTGTTCCCTGTGTGCCCTCTGGTCTTGTGTCAGTACTGAAGGATGCATAAAATCATTCCCATTTGTATCAGAAATGCTTGTTTGGACAACAGGAGAAATTGTCTGAAGTGGTGAAAATGAGGCACTAATGCTGATACTCTTGTCAGCTTGATTAAATTCATCAATTTTTTGTTCACTTTTAAATATATGCAGTTCATCCCGAAAGCTTGATGCAAGCCTATTTTCAATAGGCTTAATTCCTGCAACACTCCTACCAAGTCCATCTCTCTTATCAGTAGGATTTTCATTATGGGACATAGGAGTTCCTTTGTAATTTCTTACCTCATCTCTCTGCTGAGACTCAAAGTCAGATATATTTTCCTGGATTTCCCTGAGGTAAAAATGTTTCATTTTATTCCTTTCATGTCTTCCCAACATCACTGTTTGTAATACTTCTCCTCTACCAGTGTTTACTTTTAGTTGTAATTTCTTGATCACGTGTATAGGCGAGATGTCTAGAAGATAAAAGAACCATAAGTAGCCTATTCATTTTAATTCATAAATAAATGCTTCATGTTAAATACCTGATATTACACCAAAACTAACACTTATACCAAAGTTATTAACTTTCCAACACAGATCTTAAAATTTTTAGGAACACAAAAGGAATGATTCTTTACTAAAGAAAAAGTGATTAATTTTAGGGTACTGTACTTTCAAACAACCTATGCCAAAAATACTCACATAGGAATAACTTCTGTTAGCTATCAAAGAAAGTGTATATTTCCACCATGACGTGTAAGCACACACCAATTAACAGTAAACATACTGCTGTCTCATAACTGAGGAGAAAAGTATATTACATTATGCATATATTCTGCATACCTATTATTCATAAATAATTGCTAAATAGCAGATAATATATTGTAACAGTCAGTAATAAAAGACTAGTGGGAATTCCCTGGTGGACCTGTGGTTAGGATGTTGCACTTTCACCACAGAGGGCCCAGGTTCAATCCCTGGTCAGGGAACTAAGATCCCACAAGCTGTGCAGCACGGCCAAAATGAAAGAAAAAAAGAAAACTAGCATATTAATGAATAATCTAAATGAGTTGCAGATAGAATTGGGGAAAAAATATAGCATAGAGAAAATTAAGAATTTGATAAAACAACTTTTTAGAAAACAAAATATTTTTCTCAGTACCTCCCTCCTATAAAACTATGTACCCATGAAAAAGCATAAAACATCTAAAAGCCAATCATCTGTAAATCAAAATTAAATATTTATGAATAAAATATTCTCCATTTATATTTACAACCAATTAATGGAGCAATTCCCAACCTATGAAGTGCTCTTAAACATCCAGTTCATTGGCTCCAAAATATACATAACAAAGAGTGAGCAATTGGTAAATTTATTAACTACGGTCAGAAACGACATTGTTGAGAACAAATTGCAAAAAAGAAAAAAAAGCATACGATATAAAATGCAAAGGGATGTCAATAAACATGACAGACTATTAATATATCTTGATATACAAAATTACCTTTAGAGTCTTTACTAAAAACATGCACTATTCTAAGGCATCTAACAGTACTAATTTCCTTTAAATGGCTTGAAGAAACTTACCACAATTTTTCAAATTAGGACAGAAGACTCGCAGTTTTATGTACATGATCCCAACTGACACAGAAAGTAGTGAGAGAATACTCCAATAAAGACGTTAAAAAAATAAAAATTAAAAATATAAATAAATTTTTAAAATAAATTTTAAAAAAAAAGTAGTGAGAGAAACAGGATTTGAACCTGGACCTACAGACTAAGACAACATAACTTAAGCATGACTACCCAGACAAGCAGTATAAATTACATATTACAGCAAATTCCAAGAGTTTAAAAAGAAAACTTCAAGGGAGATGCAAGAAGACGTGAGCTGTGTAACTAAAAATGTTGTTCAGGCATCCCTCCTGGAAATGGTTTCTGGTTCATCACTGGAGATGTCACTCCACCTCATAAGCTCTCTCATTAAGATGCTTCAAAATTAGGTGTAGACGTAGAATGAACAATGGTGCACACACAGGTGACGAAAAATATGGCATCAACAACAATTTACTCAACAATGTCACAAATATGGGGATGTGAACTTGGACACTTTTCTTAGGAGAAATTCCTATACCATTTAACTGAGGCTGAAAGGGGATGGTCATTAGCATATATGAAACACTGTCACAGTGCCCTTGAGACATGCCTTTGTGTCATTCCACAAAACCAGAAAAAAGAATGTGGAAAGACTAATCGGCCAGGCTCTGATGGTATCCTGGAACATGCTGAACTCTCCACTAAATAGCTTGAAGTGGTGATTTTGTATGTAGCAGGAAAATGTTACAAGATATGAGGAAAACTATTCTCTGTAAGAATTTTCTGTTACCCAGTAAACCCACTCCATAGAGAGTCCACCAGAAGTTGTCCATTAACTAAGGGTGGATTATCACAGCAAACAAACTAGAAACATTTCAGAGCCTAGAACTATGTATTTCAAAAACAAAGTTATAGAGGCACAATCATACAAACTTAGAGGAGTACAAAGTCAGGAAGAGTATACATTTCCCAACTAGGTAGAGCAGTACAAGAGTGGAAAAATTGCAAGATATGTGTGTCAGATTCTGTAGGACCTTCAGATGGAACCATGAGCTTTACCCACAGATGCCAAAGTAAAACCCTGAAATATTCACATATTCACCTCATGAAAGATTGAGGATTAAAAAAAGGATCTCTCTGTCCATTATCTTTACAGTTTTCCTAAGTAAAAGTTACATAAGATCCATTCAAACTGGCTGTTACACACATCCTGCAGTTTGTGGCAAAAGCAGAACATAAAAAATGGCTGAGGGATCTAAACAAGCAGACAGGGCTTGAGACAGCTCCATGCAGGTTCTGAGGTGCCAGATGGAATAAGAGAGCAGCCAGTGTTTTCCCATCTTCTGATTACGTACCCTAAAAACATCAAATGTGGATGGAACTGGGCAAGGTTCAGGTATTGAGTCTGGAGGTATCAGCTCTTATCTATATGGACTGAGAACTGAGCTTCCAATAAAATCATGCCCTGAGGGAGAGATGAGTGGGCAAGAAACCCCAATAAAACAGCTCGCTTCGGACAACTGGCACTCAATTGAGCAGGAGGCTTTGGGGTCACTGGGCAGCAGGGACTCACTGCCAGCCTGCCAGACTCCCGGCCCGGTCTCGATCCTCCTGGTGGGCATTTCTCTGCTCAGGGCCGCTGCCAGCCCAGGACTGGCAACCTTTTCTGCTGAACATCCCTAGGCAAGATACGAGTGCCAGGGAGGGGATGGGTTCCTCCCTCCACAAAGCACCTCCTAGCCCGTGCTGGGCATGTGCCAGGAATGGGAACTGGCTTTCAACTTTCACCGCAGGCCACCCTTAGCCAGCAGGAGCACACTGAGGAAATTTTACCATCATGTGCAATGCATGAGAAAGTTGACTGTTTTTCCCCCTGCTGCCAACACAACAGACATCAACAAATGACACTCATAAAACATGATACTATTAAAAAGAGAAACAAAAAGCAGCCAGCATCACGCTCCTCAAAGTGAAGCAACAACCAGTTCACGGGAGCCAGGTACGGAGTGCTGTAGATCATGATAAAGACTTTGCTTTTGTCTCTGTAGGAGCTGCAGCACCACTGGAGGGTGAAAGAATACATTTTACATGTTGAAAGAGTGATAAGTTATGGAGAAGAAAAACTTCCTCTGAGGGTTCATAATAATAAACAACATTGGTATTCTCATAGAACTCTCCAACAAGAGCGTTCAGAGTTTCTCAAACACTATAAATAACGAGGCTTCCCCTCAGCCCTTCTGAGATCTGACCTATATTCAAACTTTGATACATCCCCAAAGGCATTCACCTCACTATCTACAGCCTAGGGCTCTTTCTCTTGCTACAAAGTGGGTAAAATATTCAGATGAGAAACAGAAATTCCTCCAATTAAGAACAAAGAAACATGATTTGCTGTGGGTTTTCCAGAATCCTAGTTCTTTGTTCACCAGAGGATTGAGGACATTACCAATGGGTCTAGAAAAATATTGCAAAAATTCATCCACTACTTGCCTCCTTCTGAATACACAGGGAACAGTATAATATGCAGAAACATAGCTCTTTTCCTAGAACTCCATAATCAAAAGCCCATGGGTAGAAAATAGGAAAGTGGGTATATCAAAAGTTTGCCATAACTACATAAGCTCTGGAACAACCCCTGATGTATCATGAAGTGCGCAGATCATCAGAGGAAAAGGTAGGTTTCTACTTCTGATGCCATATCATGAAGCGTTTCACGTCTGAGTCAACAGGGATTTCAGATCAGTCAAGGAAAACCGGCTCAAATGAGGCACACAAAGGAAATGAAAAGATAGCATGGGAAGATCCCTACTTCTAAAGGGAAGTTATCCTCACCCAGGGAGAGCAGGTTCCTGTAGATTTCCAACATCACGTCCCTGTACAAGGCTCGCTGAGCAGGGTCCAGGCATTCCCACTCCTCCTGAGAGAATTCTATGTCAATATCCTTGAATGTCAACTGTTCCTGAAATGAAAATACATTTCACCAAGGGGCCCTGAGGAGAGTTCTTATTTGCACACAAAATGACAAGAGGAGAGGGGTAAGGATGAATTCAGTTGAAGTATGTTTCTGACAAATCCACGTAAAGGTATTTAGAGCAAATTATCAGTCTCTAATTTTAATTTCTTATGCTTTTTCACGAGATTATGATATCCTCCAATTAATGTGGATTTTTCATTTTTGTGGAAAATATATGAAATACATACAAATAAAATTCAATAATGGATTGTCTATGCAGAAGTATTACATATTATATTTTACATACTGAGTGATATTCAATATCTAGATGAGCTATAGCATGAGTGGTGTCTTAAGTCCACAGTGGCTTTAAAAAAAAAAGTCAAAATCTTAAATTATGATGATGATGGCAACAGCAATGACTAATGGTGGTTGAATACTTCCTATATGCAAAAAACTACTCTAAAGGCTTTACAGATGTGAGCTTGTTATCAACCTAATAGCTCTTTAGAGTAAGATCTGTTCCCATCTTACAGAGGAGAAAGGTGTCAGAGACACTCTGAGAAACTCAACTGAGGTTAAGAAGCTAAGAAATGACAGAGCAAGCACATGAACTAAGGTGGCTGGGCTCTGGAATTGAAGCTAAAGAAGCAGAAAATTTAGTAACAGAAAGAACAGTAAAAGTACACTGACAGAGGATTCCCGGAGAAACCCTGAAAGGTCACTACAGATGTGGGCACACACAAAAATGTACATAAAATGTTAGTAATATTATTACTATTTAAACCATTAAGGGAATTCCTTGGCAGTCCAGTGGTTAGGACTCTGCACTTTAATTACCGAGCACCCAAGTTCAATCCCTGGTCATGGAACTAATACCCTGCAAGCTGAGCAGTGCGGCCAAAAAACATATAAAAATTAAAAGAAAAAACAAAAAACATTAACAGGAGAGTGTAGAAAAAATTCAAGGCCATGGAATATATTTAAGATACCATCTCAACTGAAAAAGATATTTTACGTAGTAATAAAATCATGATGTCTTTTATCAAACCATGCACTTGAACATTCATAAACTCTTGGATAAATATGTAAACACACAATTAACTGAAATGAGAGTTGTCTCTGGACATATTTTTGCATCATTTTTTTCATCATCAATTTTATTCAAGTGAATTTCAGCATCTTTGGGACAATGAAAACGTATCAGCTATAGTAAATGGTACTAACATGAAAAAACAGGATACTTTAACTCTGATCTCTATAGATACCTATATTCAAAAATATAAATAAAATTTTATCCACTAAAATTGACATATGAAGGTATTAATAAATACAAAACAGAGTTAACAAGAACATGTCACCATATACCATAATCAAAAGAAAACACTTGATGCATTTCCTCTGTAACTACCCTGGAGTGAAGGGGGCTGGCTAGGTCTCCTACCTTTTGCCACAGTACAATGTGCCTGAGTAGAGGCAACTAGAAGAAATGACAGGAAAAACAGAGAACAAGAGTGAGAAAAACAGAGAAAATGTGTCAGAGAGTTGGAACAGTTAACGTTCACAAATCTGAGGAGATGGACAGGCAAAAAGTTAAAGGATGGAAAAAGATATTCCGTCCTAAAGAGAGCACAGGTGACTATATTATACCATACAAAATAAAGACAAAAGCTGACATGAAACAAAGGATATTATGTAATGATATAAGGTACAAATCACCGAGAAGATATAAAAATTATAAATACATATACATATAACATTAGAGCTCCCCCCAAAATGAAGTAAATGTTAATAGAGATAAAGAGAGAAATAGACAGCAGCACAATATTAGCATGAGACTTCAACACCCTAGTTTTACCTACAGACAGAAACAAAAAGAATATCAATAAGGAAACAGAGGACTTAAACAACAATATAGGACAACTGTACCTAAGAGACATGTACAGAACACTCCACCCAATGACAGTAGAAAACACATCCTTCTAGAGCACACATGAAACATTTTCCAGGAAAGACTACATCTTAGGCCACAAAACAAATCTTAACAAATTTAAGAAGACTGAGATCATAAAAAGTATCTTCTCCAACCACAATGAAAAGATACTAGAAATAAAGAGCAGAGGGAAAACAGGAAAATCCCCCAAATGAGGAAATTAAACAGCCCATTCTTTTTTTTAATAATTAATTAATTACTTTATTTATTTATTTATTTATGGTTGTGTTGGGTCTTCGTTTCTGTGCGAGGGCTTTCTCTAGTTGTGGCAAGCGGGGGCCACTCTTCATCGCAGTGCGCGGGCCTCTCACTATCACGGCCTCTCTTCTTGCGGAGCACAGGCTCCAGACGCGCAGGCTCAGTAATTGTGGCTCATGGGCGTAGTTGCTCCGCGGCATGTGGGATCTTCCCAGACCAGGGCTCGAACCCGTGTCCTCTGCACTGGCAGGCAGACCCTCAACCACTGCGCCACCAGGGAAGCCCCAACAGCCCATTCTTAAAGAAGCAATGGGTCAAAGAAGAAATCACAAGGAAATTTTAAAAATATTTGAATGAGAATAAAAACGCAACATACTAAAATTTATAACATGCAGTCAAAGCTGTATTAAAACAAGAGTCAACGACTTCCCTGGCAGTCCGGTGGTTAAGACTCTGCACTTCCATTGTAGGGGAAGTGGGTTCGATCCCTTGACAGGGAACTAAGATCCCACGTGCTGCATGTCACGGCCTAAAAAAAAAGGTCTACAATGCTAAATGCTTACAACAAAAGGGGGAAAAGCGGGACCTCCCTGGCGGTCCAGTGGTTAATACTCCACGCTTCCACCGCAGGGGGCATGAGTTTGATCTCTGGTCGTGGAACTAAGATCCTGTATGGCGCACAGCATGGCCAAAAATATAAAATAAAATATTTTTAAAAAGGAAAAAGATGTCTACGCTGCTGTTCAAGAAAGTACTGAACGTCCTAGCTAGAGCCATTAGACAAGACAAAGAAATCAAAGATATGAAAATTGAAAAAGAAGTTAAAATTGGTTTTTTTCAGGTGACAACGTTTTATATATACAAAACAAAAAGATTCCACAAAAAAACGACTACTTCAAAAGAAAACTTTACAAAAGTTGCAGCATAAAAACATCAGCACACAAAAATCAGTTGCATTTCTATACACAATGAATATCAAAAAAAATTAGAAAACAATGTTATTTACTATAGCATCAAAAGAGATAGAATACTTAGCAAAGGGGGTAAAAGACTCGTACACTGAACACTGCTAAACGTTGCTAAAAGAAATCCATGCAGATACAAATAAATTAAAAGACACCCTGTACTCATGGAATGGAAGACTTATGAATCTTTTTTTTTAATTTTTTAAAATTATTTATTTATTTATTTATTTACGGCTGTGTTGGGTCTTCGCTTCTGTGCAAAGGCTTTCTCTAGTTGCGGCAAGCGGGGGCCACTCTTCATCGCCGTGCGCGGGCCTCTCACTATCGCGGCCTCTCTTGTTGCGGAGCACAGGCTCCAGACGCGCAGGCTCAGCAATTGTGGCTCACGGGCCCAGTTGCTCCGCGGCATGTGGGATCCTCCCAGACCAGGGCTCGAACCGTGTACCCTGCATTGGCAGGCAGACTCTCAACCACTGCACCACCAGGGAAGCCCAAGACTTATGAATCTTAAAATGACAGTATTACCCAAAGTGTTCTATAAATGCAACAGAATCCCTATTAAAATTTCAATGGCAATTTTTGCAGTCATAGAAAACATAATGCTAAAATTCATAGGGAATCTCAAGGGACCCCAAAAAGCCAAAATACTCTTGGAAAAGAAGATGGAGGCCATCATTTTTAGATTTCAAAACATATTACAAAGTAATCAAGATGATGTGGTACTGGCAGAAACGCAGATACATAAAACAATGGAGCAGATTAGAATACCAGCAATACTCCTTGGTATATATGAAAAATGTATTGACATGGATGCCAAGACTGTACAACAGGGAAAGGAGAGTCTCAATAACAAATGGTGTTAAGAAACTAGATATCTACTAGCAAAAGAATGAAGCTGGAACACTGCCTGCATCAAAGGTAGAAACTGTGTGTCAAAGGATGCAATCCAAAGAGTGAAAAGACAATTTCTGAGGAATGGAGGTATGAAAGTGATTTAAAGAATTTCCAACTGTCAGAGATTTAGGCTGATTTCATAGTTTAAATTCGATGATGGACTAAAACACATTCTACCACTGATGTCTGTCTCTGAACTGACCATTTCCATTCCGTATTATTAAGATTTTGACGTCAGCTACATTTAGTTTCAATTGCCTTAGAAAAAGCCAGAACAAATTTCTCCTAATTGGTCTGATATCCAGATTTTACCAGGTATTGTGCATATTAAGACCTGACTTCTACATGCAGCTTTTTTTTTTATAACATCTTTATTGGAGTATAATTGCTTTACAATGGTGTGTTAGTTTCTGCTTTATAACAAAATGAACCACCTATACATATATATATATCCCCATATCTCCTCCCTCTTGTGTCTCCCTCCCACCCTCCTACATGCAGCTTCTTTATCCCGGTTTATAGAGCGTGGACACTGCATCCACATGGGACCCCGAAACAATTCCTGCTGCCCAACAGCTCTGACACCACGTCTCCAATCCTGCCCAGGACTACGCCCAGTGGAAACCATTGGCTCTCATCATCCAGATCACTCTGTCATAGGGAAATGAAATCTAAGAGGAGCTGACAGGGACTGAGGGAAGGCTCTTGATGACTGTGAAAGTACAAGTGTCAACCAGGATACTTCAGAGTCAAACAAGATTAGCGAGTCCAAAGAAGGGCATTTCAGAAAGAACAGACTGAGAATCAAATGAAAATATGACTTTACCTGAGAAACAGCCATTCCTGACTCCCTTTCTTTCCTCCCCCTCCTCTTCCGGGCTTCTTCCTCAGGCAACATGAGTCTTTAGAGGACAATCCTGAAAGATGAAAACATGCTTAGAATCAAAAGACCCCATTCCCATACCACAACCATAAACAGAAGGAAGATCTCTCCATGTGGAACAGAGACAGTCCCCTGCTGCCCACTGTCCCAGGAGGGGCTCAGGACAGTAAACTCCCACACAGAGACCAACACAGGAGCTTCCCACCCTTTCCTTCAGATCAGGCTCCCCTCCTGGTGAGGCCCCCACATACACAGCAGCAGCGGGCACCTCAGCTGGACCCGACGACCCCCTGCAGGTCACAGACCAGCCCTGATCCATCCCCACGCAGAGCAGAGCCCCTCAGCCTCAGCCCAGATCTCAGCCCTCAGGAAAGGGGGGACCCAGAGTCACAATGCTCAGTGATGGATACAGAATGGAATCACCTCAGACACTTTAAATACTATTGAGGTAGATCTCATACCAACTATATGAAGGGAAATCTCTGGTCAGAGGGTACAAAACATGTCTATACAAAACGCCTCAACAATCTAACGTGAAGCCTGGGTTGAGCAGCGCTCAGAGAAGGCAAGCCCAGCACACCCAGCACTTTAGTTTTCTTCTGCAGCTTTACTGAGGTACAGGTGATAAATAACAATGCTGTCCATGTGAGGCACACAATGTGATTATCTTACAGATGTACACACTGTGTAATAATTATCACAATAAAGTAATTTACCCTTCCATCAACTCACAATTACCCATGCATGTCTGTGTGGTGAGAACATTTAAGTTTTACTCTCTCAGCAAATTCCAAGTATATAGTAACACAGTATTAACTACAGTCAGCATACTGTACATTAGATGTCCATGCTGTACTTATTCATTTCACAACTGAACTATTTGTAACCTTTGGCCAACATCTCCCCAACTGCCCTACCACCCAAGTCCTCATAACAACCTTTATACTCTATGGCTCTATGAGTTTGACATTTCTAGTTTCCATATAAAATGTGTGTCTTCTTCAACCGAAATTATGTTAGAAATAATAATAGTAATGCCAAAATGTCATAATAATAATTTATGGCTGATATAAATTTCTATACACACTCATTTGTCAACAGACATTTTGGTTCTTTCTACATCTAGACTGTTGGGAATAATGCAATAATGCTCATTGGAGTGCAAATATTTCTTTTACTGGAATGATTTTGTTTCCTTTGGATATCTAGTCACAGGTGGGTTTCACAGATTGTGTGCCTGTTCTTTGTTTAATTTATAGAGGAAACTCCATATCACTTTCACTAAGAGCTGAACCAATTACATTCCCACCAACAAAGCATAAGGGCTCCCTGTTCTCTGTACCGTGTGTGTGTGCATACGTGTGTGTGCACGCGCATGTTTTGTTGAGACAGGTAGGGAGAGGACAGTAGAAGAACCAATACTGGCCCGGGAGCAAGAAAGTAGCAGCTACATTTTCCCAAGGATGTGTCTCTGGAATGCAGATCACTGTGGTGTTGCTGGTACTCTGATTCTTGGAACAATCTTTCCTACATCAAAGAACTTAATGGCCCTTCTCAAGTTGTGCCCACAGACACATACCTACCAGAACCTCTCTAATGAAAACGTTCTGCCATTTGAAGCTTACTACTCATAATTTCCCTTCTGGGCTCAAGTAAACGTACAAAATCTCATAAATCCAACACAGTCTCCATATGACCCATATTCACTCATCCTGCTATAAAATACCAGAAAACATTCCAAACTCTAATAAATCATGCCTGAGGGCAAAATACATATGAGACACTCAAGGAACCACCAGACACAAAACACCATATTTTTATTCAGAGTGGCCACAGACCAAACACTGATCTCATAAAGCTATATATAAAAGAAAGATGTTTCCGATGATGCACATGCCCCAATGAGAACCTGTAACCAAGAAGGACCCTATGGGGACTTCCCAGAACAGAGCCCCCCCTCCTCGATGCTCTCTGCCTGCCTTTTGTCTGTAGAAAACTTTAGTCAAAGAAAAAATTTAATCATAGAAGTGAGAAAATGCAGAAAGAAAGGAAAACAGTCAAGCAAGACAAAATAAGAATACTTTACCCATTAAACAACGTCAATGACCTTTAGTTCCTCCTCAAGGACTATAGATAACATTCTGAGCCCTGTCCTTTGAGCTGTTTTGCAGATACTGAAACCCCCACCAGGTGAAAAAAGTTAACTGTATGCTGCCCATAAGGATGTAGACCCCAGACTGGTTAGAACCAGAAGGTTGATGATGTTGACTCCCACTTACCTCACCAAGCCATCAGAAGAATGTCCACGAGCTGATCACGCACCCCACAATGTCCCTCCCTCATCCTGTCTTTAAAAGTCTTTGGGGCTTCCCTGGTGGCACAGTGGTTAAGAATCCTCCTGCCTCGGACTTCCCTGGTGGTCCGGCGGTTAAGACTCTGTGCTCCCAATGCAGGGGACCCAGGTTCAATCCCTGGTTAGGGAACTAGATCCCATATGCAGCAACTAAAGACCCAGCACAGCCAAATAAATAAATAAATAAATAAAAATTAAAAAAAAAAAGAATCCGCCTGTCAATACAGGGGACACGGGTTTGAGCCCTGGTCCGGGAAGATCCCACATGCTGCAGAGCAACTAAGCCCGTGCACCACAACTATTGAGCCTGTGCTCTAGAGCCTGTGAGCCACAACTACTGAGCCCGCGAGCCACAACTACTGAAGCCCGTGCACCTAGAGCCCGTCCTCTGCAACAAGAGAAGCCACTGCAATGAGAAGCCCACGCGCCACAATGAAGAGCAGCCCCCGCTTGCCACAACCAGAGAAAAGCACGCACACAGCAACAAAGACCCAACACAGCAAAAAATTAAATAAATTAAATAAATAAAATTTAAAAATTAAATAAATAAATAAAAAATAAATAAATAAAAGGGCACAGCCCCTCCTCAGGGTTTAAAAAAAAAAAAAAAATTTCCCTGAAAGCCTTCAGGGAGTTCAGGCCTTTTAAGCACGAGCTACCTGGACTCCTTGCTTGGCACCCTACGATAAACGCTGCACTTTCCTTCACCACAACCTGGTGTCAATAGATTGGCTTCACTGCACGCAAGCAAGGGGACCCAAGTTTGGTTCGGTAACAAACCCAACATCTTCCAGGAAAACATTCCAAATTCTCTTTTGTATCTTTCACAAATCTGAAACTTTCTTCATCTGCAATCCCAAATACTAAATAACACTGAAGTATCCTGAATCCCTCCTGTGACAGTGGGCAAATGATCTCTGCAATTTTTCCTATATTACTACTCTAGAAATTGCATGATGATTCTTAACCTCCATAACACCCAAGTCGCCTGTGGAACAGATGCTGTGGGGCACCCTCTTGAGTCATCACCTAAGGACAAGGCACCCATCTTCCTGCACCCAAAGATCCCTGTGCACTCAGCTCAGGCCACACTTTTAACCACAATGGAGGAAAATGTTTCTCTTTGCCTAAATCCACTGTCTTCATTCCTCCTCACGTATGGCCATGAAATACCAGATTAAACCAATGCATGGAAACCTCAGTGTCAGCAGCTAGGTCCCAGGGAACCTGAGCTAAGACACCCTGGCACCTCAAACCATGCAACGCACCCACAACTACCCATAAACCCAATTCCAGGTGCTCCAGCCAGAACTGAAACACCCTTTGCCAGCAGTTCCACACACCCCTTGACCCCACAAGGGACAAATGCAAATACCATTCATTGGGCTCATCTTGAAGTTCCCACTTGCTGCCATATCCCTCCTGCAGACCACTATAGGCTCCCCTCTAATTCCCCATTTTTCTACCTCTTCATGCACTCATGGGAAAACAGGGCTAAAAGGCTAAGGACTGCTCAGCAAAGGAATCGCAACAGGAATATTCACAAGCTACCTCCCAAAGAACACTGGGCATTCACTTGACCTTCAGTATGAAGGTCAAAAACTGGCCCCCAGGATTCTTGTCTCCTGTTCTCTATACTCACAGGCAATTAAAAACTACCCTAGCTGTCTGAGGGGGGGCTCCTTCATGCCCCATTAGTTTCCAGACTTCTGCCCACCCTTAGCAGAGTGAAATCACTACCCCTGACTCTGAGCAGATGACCTGCTGGAAGGCAAAGCTCCTGTCCAAGGTGGCAACTGGCCCCTGGATGGGCACAGCCTGGAACACTGGGGGCTACAGCAGAGCAGTGACACGGCACACTAACCATGGGGACACCTCAGGACACTGCATGAGGACGCCAATTCTGTATGGCTTTTCAGGACTCCCTACATCTTTTGGCTCTTATTTTGAGTTCTTAAGTAGCCACATGGGGTAAGGATCAATTACAGTTGAAATATTCAAAACAAACATGGGAACCATCCTTATCACCTACCCTGTTCACCTGGTCTTCCCTGAGGGTTCTTTAGCCCAACCCACAGTCTTAGCATCTAAACCCATCCCCAGAGGGAGACGCTGCAGCCATCCTGAAAGGAAGAGAAGCACTGTACTCCTTCAATGGAGGGAAAACAAGAAAGACTCCAAACCAATAGAAAATGGCATTTCTCGGGAGGGAGTGGGGGGTGGGATGAATTGGGAGACTGGGATCGACATATATACACTACTATATATATAATAGATAACTAATAAGAACCTGCTGTATAAAAAATACATAAATAAAATTCAAAAAAAAAAAAAAGAAAATGGCATTTCTGATGACGGTGACTGATACAGAGGCAATAAAACCTGGTCAACGTGACAGAGATTGTCCGGAAGGGATGGAGAGACCTCTCTGAGTCTAATCCCGAAGGAGCACAAAGGGCCTGAGCCACTGGGATTTAAAGGCAGAAGGTAAGAATGGGAACTAAGATTTGAGAGAGAAATGGTTTTGGTGTTTGGGAACACCAAAAGGTGAATGGGACTGGGGTAAAGTGAACCATGGGAAAAGAGCCAGATCCCAGGATGAGGCAGGAGACATTAGCGGGGCCCTGAGGATGACAGAGGGATGCGTAGCAACAGTGAGGAGTTCGGATATTGTCCTGAGGACAAATAAGAGCCAGTGGGGGTCTGAGTGGCAGAATTGATATAAACTCTCTTCAAATTTACACTTAACGCAGAAAAATACATCTGACTATGGTCACTTCTACTCTGACCCTATGTTCTTGTTTCCATTCTAGCATTTTGCTTGTTTTTCATTCTGGGAAGACAGGGACCCATTCAAATTTCTAAATAGAACTGGACACTCCTCTATAAAAAGAACTGCCACGGGCTTCCCTGGTGGTGCAGTGGTTGAGAATCTGCCTGCCAATGCAGGGGACACGGGTTCCAGCCCTGGTCCGGGAAGATCCCACATGCCGCGGAGCAGCTGGGCCCGCGAGCCACAATTACTGAGCCTGCGCGTCTGGAGCCTGTGCTCCGCAACAAGAGAGGCCGCGATGGTGAGAGGCCCGCGCACCACGATGAAGAGTGGCCCTGCTTGCCGCAACTAGAGAAAGCCCTCACACAGAAACGAAGACCCAACACAGCCAAAAATAAATAAATAAATTAATTAAAAAAAAAAAAGAATCATGTGTCTGAAAAGCAGTGACCTCAATTTAAAAAAAAAAAAAAAAAAAAAAAAGAACTGCCACACACAGACACAGACACAATTTGGCCAATCATTTCAGGGCTCAGAGTTACCCAGGCTGAGAGTTTCTGGTCTAGTCTCTCACCTCCATGTTACAAGTGGGCTCCCTGAGGCCCAGAAGGGAGACACGTATGAGAAAGTCCGGGTTGAGTGAACAGAATTAGGTGGAACTGAATCCTGAAGGGGGATCCAGAAGGGCCAGTGGGCAGAGTTTGTCCTTATCATCCTTCCAACCTAAAACACCAGGACCATCTTTCATTTGCCTCAGCAAAGGAACCTTCTTTTTCAAGGTCTGATCTGGTACCAAGCATTTAGTTCTTCTTTTCCAGAAGACTGCAGTAAAATCTTTTAAACATGCAGATTTGCAAAAATATACCACTGGTGAAAAAAACATTGGAAAGAGTCAGGTTAGAAATCAGCTCTGAGCAAACTTCATCATGAATAGAGGGGCTCTGATGGAAGAAGGTTCCAAGTCACTACACCCAATCCTTCAATATTTGTAGAGAACAGTCAAGAGGGACCTGAGGGAAGCAACTTCCTATCACCTCATAGCTCACTAACTTAACAGATCAAATACAACGGAAAAAAACTGAATATTAGACTAACTGGTTAAACTAGGTTTTAACTGTTAATATAAAAGATGATTGACATCTTAACATCATCTTAATTCATCACAACAGTCTAAAATTATTTACTAGTTCCCAAAGAACTTTTCCAATACACAAGATAAAGAGGACACAGGAGGCAGGCCTCAAACAGACCTTAAACACATTTTAAAAAGAAGTATTTTGTGAATTCTTTTAAATCTAAAATTCTGGTGTGAAAGTTAAAAAAACTGAGAATATATCATATTTAGAAAAGAATCGCATGAGTTGATTATACAGGACCACCAAAGCTTATTTCAGAAGTTTATAATTACTTACAGAGAAGTAGAAATTTAATGCACCAAGATTTATTCCAAGCTACAAAAAGAATTAAATGTAAAAAAAAAATGAAAAAAAAAAAAGAGAAAAAAGTGAATCCATTAGAAAAAAAGTCACTTTTAATGTTCCTTCAAAGAGGCACCATGTTGTAACAGAGTCAGTCATTTCTTGCCCCACTTCTCTTCCCTGTGCTCTACCTCATGCCAGGAAAAGGAAAGGGGGTGACCCACAGCTGTCTTGAGTCAAGTCACTGCCCCCTGGCTGAATAGGGACTGGAGATGGAAGTTATCTTCTGATACAACTGCAAAATGCACAAACCTTGTAAGAAAGTTTTCCAATTCTCACGCTCATCTGTATAATTTAAGCCAACAAATTTTAAATGTACTACATTCTGAAACCACAGATCATACATCACAGCGTAATCATCCACATCCAAACAACTCACCACCCACCTGGATCCCATTTCCGCTCTACCTGCACTACGAGGTGTTTCCATTTCATTCTGTTTGTTCGTCTCCCTATATCATCTCTGTGTCTCTCTTTTTGCTCCCCTCCGCTCTCCTGCTGTTCCTGCCCTCCTCTCTATTTCCTCCCTCACACCTGGCCTGCCCCACTCTGCGACCTGTTCCCCCTCTTGATGCTCTTTCTTCCCCCACCTCTGCTCCCTCTCTGCCCTCCGGGTTACACCCCTTCTGTCCGTGATACACTCCCTCCCTCCTCACTCTCTGGCACCCCAGGTGGCTATGGTTCCCTGGTGTTCTTCTTTCTTCCTCCGCTGTTCTCTCTCCCAGCACCACGATGCTCTAAAGACCATGGTTCCACCTCATTTACCCTCTTTACCCTCTCCCCCCGCTCTCTGTGTGAAGGGCCTCATCACTGTTGCCTCCCTTCCTACCGCTGAATCAGGGCCCCTCTATGTTTTTCTCTAAACTGTGGAAAACCCTCTGTATAATTCACTTCTTTATTTTATCCACCTGTTACTTGCAAGGCTTTTACTCTCTTTCATTTTACTGTCTCTTTACAAGTCCCTAAGCCAATCCTCTACGTCTCTATTGGTTCTCCCTCATTCTTTTCTCATCTCAGTTTTTCTATTCCTCTCTCAGTCGCTCTCTGTCTCAGCTTCTCCTGGTCCCCCTCGCCCACGAATATACAGGGATGGCGACTGAATAAGATGCCCGCCTACTGGAAAAACACATTTTCCAGCGGGGAGACCGAAGAACATTGGGTGTCACACGTCCGGCCCAGGTCACCTCCTCCTACGCGGGGTGAGGGGAAGGGCTGACTACGAAGGAGAGGCCTGCGGAGCAGAAGCACCGGCCTGAGGAGACGCGAGGACAGAGGGGTGGGGAGGGAGGGAGGGGGTCTCAGGAGAGGGGCGGGCTCTGCAGAATCCCAGGACCAGGGAGAGGACGCGAGCTCTCCGGGAGCGGGGCGGCCGGCGCTGGCCTCCAGGGGCCGAGGGGGCGATGCTGCGCAGCCGCGCATCCACCTCGCGGAAGAGGGCTTTACAGGGGGAGGGCAGGGGCAGTAAAGGGTTTTATGAAGGAAAAAGAAGCGAAAGGCGGTGTCTACCTGGACCTAAGGCAGAAAAGCCAAGGGCTCCGGGACCCACCTCAGAGCGATTTCAAACCCAAAGGAAAACACCACACCTGTGACGGCGACGTCTGGATTTACTTGGGGAGGAAGGCCGGGTGCCGGCATTCTAGCTCCGTAGTGACTCCCAAGATGCTGAGGGTGGGGCATGGTGGACGACGCACCACAAATTTACACTACAAAGGAGAAACTTACCTCCTGGAGCTCGAGCTCCACGCCGAGCTCTCTGCTTCCGGTTCCGTAAGAAACTGCGCACGCGCAGAGTTAGAGGCAGGGCTTCCGGGGGCGGGAACTGAGTGGAGCGCGACCGCGAGGGGCGGGGCAAGGGAGCTTACGTCATCGCGGAGATCGCCAGGGGCGTAGTAAGGGGCTGAGGTATGTTACTTCCCGGCGCTTTGACAGTGCCGATTTTAAGTTACTATCCAGAAGTTTTATGGTAAAAGCTTTACCGATGTGTGGGCCACTGATGTCGGAAAACTAACGTTTCCTCCTAACAAGTTGAAACGGCTTCAATAAAAAGCTGTTTTTCCCAGCAGTTTGCTCGCATGCCCCGTTCCGGAGGCTCAAGCAATTCAGAGGTTGGGAATGTGGGTCTCCAAGTGGTAGCTGTGGGGCAGTGGTTGGATCTGGGAACATTTCCTGCAGTTAGAATTAATTGAACCAGTTTGAGGAAACAAAAGCTAGGTTTGTCTCTTTATTACAAACTAGAATGAGAAATACAAAATTCTCCCTAGGTAGAATGGTCCATTTCATACTGACATCCTGCAGAAGCGCTCTTCCGTTTCTATTCCTCATTCAGCCAGGAGACCAAATTCAACACTCTGCTCAGGTCCAGAGACTCAGGGACAAAACCTGGGGTCTGAGACTGGAGAAGTAAGGCATGTGATAATGTTCCTAACTAACAATTGTTTTGAAAAAGCAATGCATTTTTTTAAATTGTTATAAATTGCATTGGTCTTTCTTTCGGCTAAAGTGTTTTATTTGCCTTTTAAAACCACCTCCCCCCCTCCCCCAGTTTTATTGAGATGTACTTGACATACATCACTGTATAAGTTTAAGTTGTACAGCATAATGTTCTTACATATATTGAAATAATTACCAAAATAAGGCTAGTGAGTATCCCATCATCTCAAATACATGCAATAAAAAGACAAAATATATATATATATTTCTTTTTATTAGAACTGCATTATTGGTACTTCCCTGGTGGCCCAGTGGTAAAGAATCCGCCTTACAAGGCAGGGGACGCCGGTTCAATCCCTGGTCAGGGACCTAAGATCCCACTTGCCGCGGGGCAACTAAGCCCACGCGCCCCAACTACTGAGCTGGTGCACTTTAACTAGAGAGCCTGCGTGCCGCAAACTACAGAGGCCACACGCCCTGGAGCCTTCACACCACAACTAGAGAAAACAACCCACATGCCACAACTAGAGAGATGCCTGCGCGCTGCACTGAAGAGCCCGCGCGCTGCAATGAAAGATCCTGCAAGCCTCAACGAAGATCCCGAGTGCCGCAACTAAGACCAGACGCAGCCAAAAATAAATAATAAATAAATCTTTTTTTAAAAACTGCATTATTCATTAAAATACCTGCTCTATTCCACCCTTGTTTTTTTTTGTTGTTGTTGTTGTTTTAATTTTTGGCCACTCCCAAGGGGATGTGGGATCTTAGTTCCCTGACAAGGGATCAAACCCAAGCCCCCTGCACTGGAAGTGTGGAGTCTTAACCACTGGACCGCCAGAGAAATCCTATTCCACACTTTTGAGAGTTACCTTTAAATATCTTTCAGAAAAACTTGTTTATGAAATTATAGTTAAGTATACAATAACTAAACAATGTAATTTCAAACTGACTATATGTTCATTATGAGGGTAATTAGAAAGTTTCACTTTCTATATTCAAATTGTAATATCGTTTAGCTCTTTGGTTTTTTATTTCGAAAAGTTCTGTCAAGTGTGGATAAAAGAGCCTATAAAATATACAGCCTTTAGAAGACATTGGGATTTATTTCCATCTAAAGAATAATTAAGTTGCAATATTTCTAAGGGTTTTTAGTAAGGAGAATGTCCTGGTGTAGCACATATATAAATACAAGAAGATATGTCACATTTTAAAAGTTGCAGTGACTCAAATTTTATGAACTCTATTAGGTAGATTACTCTGTATTATACAATATTTCTAACTAGCCATGTTGGCAAAAAAGCCATTTCAGCATGGACTTCCATGATTCCAAGCAAAGAAATGAGTCGATAGTGGAACTTTTCATTAAACACAGAAGAATAGAGGAGAAGCCAATTATAGGGGAAAGTCATTTTTTGAATGGAGAGTTTTGTTGCAGGAAAATAAATATATTCACAAGGGAAAAAACCCACTAAATTTCTTAAATCACAGGAAGATTTTGGTATGTCTCCCTGTATTTCATTATGAAACAGATGCAAACAATTCAAAAATGTAAAAAACACAAAGATATAGTTTGAGACACACACACACACAAACCCTGTCCTAGAAAATTAAAAAATATACATTTTTGAGTTCAGATGGAATGACTGAAATATTTACCACTGTCAAACTTAGGTAGGGACAGGTTTTATTCCAAGTGATTATTACAATATAAAGAATGCTCCAGCCATAAAATCTGTAAAGCCTTAAAATTCAGACCAGAAAAGAACTTTTTTTTTTTACACCAAGAGGTCAACAAGTGGGAAAAATCCCATATGGTGGAGTGGATGCCCAGGTGGCACGAGCTTACATACTCGGGGGATGTTTTACACTAAAGTCACCTCTGCTTGCTTAAGTTCCTGTAGCGCTGTTGTTCTGAATTACAATGCTAAAAAGGGGTTCAAAACATAGGCCCCTTGGGAGAGGAGAAAAGCATAAGTAAATTTTGATTAAATCATGGTAACTGCCATTATACCCAAAGATAACTGAAGACAAACAATAAGGCAATGGATGGGAATTTGGAGGATTCTCATCTGGCTGGTTTCTAAGTAAACAAGGAGGCTATCACGAGTCTTACTGAAATTAACGGGGAAGTGTACTTCTTAGCAAATAAACTGTTTCCTTCCACGCAAAAGAAGAAAGGGAGGTCTTTAACCTTCAATATTTTCCAGAGTTACAGACTTGGAGTAAAGTCTAACATTGTCTCTACATTATATGATATCAAGCAAAATTCAAAAAATAATAAATACACGTTATATTTGAAAAATGGAATATTAGAAATTTAAACCAATAATGGTAATAAAAAACTTGCCCAGGAACCTCAGCATTTGAGTTTGGATGGCACTGAAGGACCCTGTATGTTCATTGTGCCTCTGTTGTGTCTGTCCCTGCCACGTGCAAGAGAAATCATTAAGTGTTGAAAGATGTTGCTCTAAATCATCAAGTCAGAGTTCTGTGAACTATATAAACTGAATAAAACCCTAGAGGTTATTTTAAGACCAAAATTGTTATAACTCTATTTCTGTTTTGTAGGTAAGTTCATTTGTACACTTCTTTTTAGATTCCACATATAAGTGATATCATATATTTGTCTTTCTCTGTCTGACTTCACTCAGTATAATCTCTAGGTCCATCCATGTTGCTGCAAATAGCATTATTTCATTCTTTTTATGGCTGAGTAATATTCCATTGTATATAAGTACCACATCTTCCTTATCCATTCCTCTGTTGATGGACACTTAGGTTGCTTCCATGTCCTGCCTGTTGTAAATAGTGCTGCAATGAACACTGGGGTGCATGTGTCTTTTCGAATTATGGTGTTTCACCTTTTTTTCCTAAAAGTCCCTGGGCAAGGTACCAATGCTGGGGAGGGGATGCTTTCCTCCCTCCACAGAGCACCTCCTGGTCCGTGTTGGGCCAGTTCTAGGCACAGGAACTGGCTTCAAAATTTCACCACATGCTGCCTAAGCCTGCCGGAGCACATTGAAGAATTTTCACCATCATCTTCAGTCAATATCACACCCTTTGCACATGAGAAAGTTGAGTACCTCCCCCGACCCCGGCTGTCGCCACAACAAAGAGACATCAATAAATGAAACTAATAAAAATACGGTAATGTATGAAGGAAAACAAAAAACAAAAATCAGCCCACCTCAAGCTCCTCCAAGTCAAGCAACAATGAGTTCACAGGAGCCAGATGGCAAGTGTAGCAGCTCATGACCAAGACTTTCCCTTGTCTCTGGTGGAGCTGCAGCACCAATGGAGGGTGAAAGAACACATTTATTTTACAGATGGATGGAGAAAGTGATAAGTTATGGACAAGAATTCCTATGAGGGCTTCCCTGGTGGCGCAGTGGTTAAGAATCTGCCTGCCAATGCAGGGGACAAGGGTTCGGGCCCTGGTCCGGGAAGATCCCACGTGCCGCAGAGCAACTAAGCCCGTGTGCCACAACTACTGAGCCTGCACTCTAGAGCCCGCGAGCCACAACTACTGAGCCCACATGCCACAACTACTGAAGCCCGCGTGCCTAGAGCCCGTGCTCCGCAACAAGAGAAGCCACCTCAATGAGAAGCCCGCGCACCGCCATGAAGAGTAGCCCCTGCTCACCGCAACTAGAGAAAGCCCGAGCGCAGCAACAAAGACCCAGCGTAGCCAAAAATAAATAAATTAAATAAATAAATTAAAAAAAAAAGAATTCCTATGAGAGTTCAAATAATAAATAAACTTCTGTATTCCCATAGAACTCTCCAAAGAGGGGAGAGTTTCTCAAACACTATTAATAAGGAGGCTTCCCCTCAGCCCTTCTGAGATCTGACCTGTGTTCACACTTCAGTACATCCCCAAAGGCATTCACCTCACTATCTACAGCCTAGGGCTCTTTCTCTTGCTACAAAGTGGGTAAAATATTCAAATGAGAAGCAGAAATTCCTCCACATAGGAAAAAAGAAACATGACTTGCTGTGGCTTTTCCTGAAAACTAGTTCTTTGTTCACCTGAGGATTGAGGACATGACCGATGGGTCTAGAAAAATATTTCAAAAATTCACCCACTGCTTGCCTCCTTCTGAATACACAGTGAACAGTATAATATGCAGAAATGAAGCTCTTTTCCTAGAACTCCTAAATCGAAAGCACATGGGTAGAAAACAGGAAAGTGGGTATGTTAAAAGTTTGCCATTGAGCTTTATAAATAAAATGGGTTCATTTGCAGAAGCCATCTGACTATTGTCTCTCTTACTCTGACCCCCCCTATTCCTGCCTCCATCCTAGCATTTTTGTTTTTCTTTTTCATTTTTGAGGACTGAGTCCCATTTTAAATATTAAGTACAGTTAGATACTCTCTCCAAAAAGAACTGCCACACACAGAAACACAGCCAATCTAGCCAATCATTTCAGGCGTCAGTGTTGCTCAAACTGAGAGTTTCTGGTCTAGTCTCTCATCTCCATGTTACAAGTGGGCTCCCTGAGGCCCAGACGGGAGACATTTCTGAAGAGGTCTACAATGAGTGAATAGAACTGTGTGTAATGGAATTCTGAAAAGGCCACCTGAGGGGCCAGTGGACAGAGTTTGTCCTTATTTCCCCTCTCATTTAAAACACCATCTTTCATGCGCTTCAGCAATGGAAACTTCTCGTTCAAGAACTGATCACACTGATTACCAAGCTTGAATGGCATTCCAGGAGCTTAGGCTTCAGATTGAGGGCTACAGGGAGAAGGGGAGGTTTGTATGGGGAGGAGGGAAGGGCTCTTACAGGGAGCAAATGGGAGGGTGGACAGATCGAAGACAAGGAGATTGTGATGGGCTGTCCAGCCGAGAGAAGACGAAGGCCTGGAGAACATGGGTGCAGTGATGATAGGAAGAATTCTGGTAATTCTTCTCCAGAAAAATCACAGTAACATAATTTAAAAATACAGAATAGCAAAACATAGCTGAAAACCTTTTTAGGGGTCAGCTCAGAAAGAAACTATGAGCAAAATTTTTCATCATGAACACAGGGGCTCTGATGGAAGAAAGGACCAAGTCAATCCAGTCCTTCCTTCATTTGCAGAGGACAGTTAAGAGGGACCTGATGGAAACATCATCTCACATCTCGCCATTTCAACAGATCACAGAAAAAGGAGGAAGATGGAATAGAAGGGAACTGGTTAAACTAGATTTTGAATGTTAATATAAAAGATATTTGACACCTTTGCCAAGTACTCATCAAAATAGACTAAAATTATTTATTACTTACTGAAGTACTTTTCCAAGATCTCAGATAAAGAGGAGGAAGCACACAAACATCAAACAAATGTCAAAAATATTTAATGGGAAATAATTTGTGAATTACATTAAATCTAAAATTTCTGGTGTCAGGAATTCACTGGCGGTCCAGTGGTTAGGACTCTGCGCTTTCACTGCCGAGGGAGCGGGTTCAACCCCTGGTCGGGGAACAAAGATCCCGGAAGCCATGCAGCGTGGTCAAAAAAAAAAAACCAAAAAAAATAAAAAAATTAAAATGCTGGTGTCAAAGATTTAAATAATTGAGAATCTATTATATGTAGAAAAGAACGACATGAGTTAATTATAGGCCACCAAAGCTAAGTTCAGAAGTCAGTAATTATTTATAGAAAAGTAGAAATTGGACATATTAAGATTTATTTCAAACTCCAAATAATTAACTGTAAAAAAGAAAAAAAAAAAAAGTAAATCCAGTCCAAAAAAAAACCCCTAAGAGTTTTAACATTTCTTTAAAGAGGCACCTTGTGGTGATGGGCGTTTCTTTCCCCACTTCTCCTCTCCCCTGTCCACGTCAGGAAAAGGGAAGGGGGTGACGGACAACTGTCTGAGTCAAGTCACTGCCCCCGGGCTGAAGAGGAATTACAAAAGGGTATTATCTTCTGAAACAAATGATTACTAAATGCACAAACCTCATAGACAGTTTTGCAATTGTCATCCTCATCTGTATAACTAACCTGAGGCAACAAATGTGAAATTTATTAGATTCTGAAGCCACAAATCAATTTATCACAAATTAATCATCCATATCCAAAGGCACCGCCCACCTGAATCCAATTTCCCCCCCCCCTCTAAATACACTACTATGTATTTCCATTTCGTTCTGTTTATCTATCTCCCTATTTCTCTCTCTTTCTTTTTGTTCCCCTCTGCTCTACTGGTGTTCCTGCCCTCCTATTTCGACCCTCACACATGTCATGCCTGCTCTCCAACTTGTTTCCCCTCTTATTTCTCTTTCCCCTCAATTTTTTTTTTAAAGATTTTTTTTTAATTAATTAATTAATTAATTAATTTATTTTCGGCTGTGTTGGGTCGTCGTTTCTGTGCGAGGGCTTTCTCCAGTTGCGGCGAGCGGGGACCACTCTTCATCGCGGTGCGCGGGCCTCTCACTATCGCGGCCTCTCTTGTTGCGGAGCACAGGCTCCAGACGCGCAGGCTCAGTAGTTGTGGCGCACGGGCTTAGTTGCTCCGCGGCATGTGGGATCTTCCCGGGCCAGGGCTCGAACCCGTGTGCCCTGCATTGGCAGGCGGACTCCCAACCACTGCGCCACCAGGGAAGCCCCTCTCCCTCCGTCTTTGACTGCTTTAAATCTGTCTTTCTGCCTTTCTTTCCCATCTCTGCTCCCTCTGTGCCTTTGGGGGTACACCCCTTCTATCCCTGTTAGGCTCACTTCCACCCCATTCTCGGGCACCCCAGGTGGCTATGCTTCCTTCCAGCTTGCTCTCTTCCTCTGCTCCTCCAATCACTAGTTTTCCTGCTTCTCTCCCAGCATCACGATGCCCTGAATGCCAAGTTTCCAACTCCTTTATCCTTGCCCCCGACGCACTGCGTGAAGCGCTTCACCACTGTTGTTCCCCCTCCTATCACTGACTCAGGACTCCTCTCCCCGTGTTACTCTCCTACCCCTTCAGATCCTGTTTCAATTACTTTTTTTATTTTAGAGAACTGTGACTTTCAAGGCTAAATTTCTTTTATGTTACTGTCTCTTTGCAGGATCCTCAGCCGTCATCTATATTCTCATCGGTTTTCCCACACTCTTCTCTCCTCACTTTTTCTGTCTTTCTCAGTCCTTCTCTGTCTCTGCTTCTCCTGATCCCCCTCGCCTACCTATTTGCAAGGATGCGACTGAAAAAGATGCCTGCCTACCGGAAGAAAACATTTTCCAATTGCGCTGAAGACAGAAAAACAATGGCTGTCATATGGCTGACCCAGGTCACCTCCACAACGGGATAAGGGGAAGGACCGACTACAAAGGGGAGGTCTGCAGAGGAGGACCAGCCACAGAAAGACGCAAGGGTCTGGAAGGGTGGAGGGGGCGTGGCGAGCTCTCCAGAATCCCAGGACCAGGGAGAGGACGCGGCCTCTCCAGGAGCGGGGAAGCCAGCACTGCCCTCCAGGGGCGGAGAGGTCGAGGCCGGGGGTGGGGAGGGGGGGTAGATGTAGTAAAGGGTATTTACTTATTTATGCAGCACACGGTATCTTTGTTGCCACGTGCGGGATCTTCCCTGCTGCCTGCGAGATCTTCGTTGCAGCATGCAAGACCTTTAGTTGCGGAATGCAGGGAACTTTAGTTGTGGCATGCGAACTCTCAGTGGCCGCATGTGGGATCAAGTTCCCTGACCAGGGATGGAACCCAGGGCCCCTGCATTGGGAGCACGGAGCCTTAGCCACTGGATCACCAGGGAAGTCCTGGTAAAGGGTTTCAAGCAAGAGAATGTCGAAAGGCAGCTCCCACGTGGACGAATGGCAGAAAAGCCAAGGGCAGGGACCAGCTTCAGGGTGAATTTAAACCCAAAGGAAAACATACACGACCTGGAACGGACCTGTAGGTGATATCCGGATTTACTTGTATCCCGGATGCTGGGATACAAGGTCGAGCCTTTCCCAAGACCCTGAGGACAGAATAAGGGGGACCACGCAGCACAGACTTACAGAAAAGGAGACTGTGAAGTGTGAACTTCACCCCGTGTACTCCAATTCCGGTTCCAGAGGAAAGTGTGGGCGGAGAGAAGCAGGGCTGGGCGGGGGTGGGGGTGGGGCGAGTAGGGAGATCAGGTCAGCGCAAGGAGGACTGCTGGGCTAACCCGGGGAAGGAAGTGCTTCCCTGGACCTTGACCTGTTTATTTTAAGTTAGTGACAGTTTTTGGTGTTTTTTTTTTTAAATTTATTTATTTTTGGCTGCGTTGGGTCTTCGTTGCTGCGCGCGGGCTTTCTCTAGTTGCGGGGAGCTGGGGATACTCTTCCTTGCGGTGCACAGGCTTCTTGTTGCGGTGGCTTCTCTTGTTGCAGAGCATGGGCTCTAGGCGCACGGGCTTCAGTAGCTGCAGCACGCAGGCTCAGTAGTTGTGGTTCACGGGCTCTAGAACACAGGCTTAGTAGTTGTGGCTCATGGGTTTAATTGCTCAATGGCATGTGGGATCTTCCCAGACCAGGGCTCGAACCCGTGTCCCCTGCATTGGCAGGCAGATTCTTAACCACTGTGTCACCAGGAAAGTCCTCTGTGACAGTTTTAAGGTAAAAGCTTAAAATTTTGTGGGCCACTTACGCTGGAAGCTGTTTCCGCGAGATGAAAACAGTTTCAAAAAAGCTGTTTTGCCAGCAGGTTGCGCCCATATCCTGCTAGCGAGGAGAAAGCAATTCAGAGGCCTGGAAACTTGGGTCTCCAAGTGGTTGCTGTGGGGCGGTGGATTCAGAAATATTTCCTGCACTGGGCGTTTCTCTGTATTACAAACTAGAATAACAAATACAAAACTCTCCCTAAGTAGTAAGTGCTACTTCTTACACCCTGAAGAACAGCTTTTCCATTTTCTCTTCACATTCAAGCAGGAGGCCAAACTCAACACTCTGCTCAGCTCCAGAGACTCAGGGACAAGACCTAGCATCTGAGACTGGACGACTAAGTCATGCGAAGTTTATCTCCTTATCACAGAAGTAAGCTGGTGAGGACTTCCCTGGTGGCACAGTGGTTAAGAATCCACCTGCCAATGCAGGGAACATGGGTTCAAGCCCTGGTCCGGGAAGATCCCACACTCCATGGAGCAACTAAGGCCGTGCGCCACAACTACTGAGCCTGCGATCTAGAGCCCACGAGCCACAACTACTGAGCCCACGTGCTGCAAATACTGAAGCCTGTGTGCCTAGAGCCCATGCTCTGCAACGAGAAGCCACAGCAATGAGAAGCCTGCTCACCGCAACGAAGAGTAGCCCCTGCTCGCCGCAACTAGAGAAAGCCTGCATGCATCAATGAAGATGCAACGCAGCCTATAAGTAAGTAAATAAAGGCTCAACCTAAAAAAAAAAAAAAAAAAAGCTGGTGAGACATGAGCTACTCTTTTTTAAGACTTTTTTTTGATGTGAACCATTTTTAAGTCTTCACTGAGTTTGTTACAATATCGCTTCTGTTTTATGTTTTGATTTTTTCGCCGCGAGGCATGTGGGATCTTAGCTCTCCAACCAGGGATCAAACCCACACCCCCTGCATTGGAAGGCGAAGTCTTAAACACTGGACCAGCAGGGAAGTCCCTAAGCTACTCTTTATTGACGTGATGAAGGGTCTTCTGTTTTCTGTTACTTGGGAAAGAGAACCACATGTGACTTGTCATTTGCATTGGGCATGGAGACAGTACACACATGTGGATGAACTGGATATTATGTTAAATCTTTTCCAATGCAGACATACCTGCTGGTAAGTCTTCATGTAATCCTGCAGAGGACCAATTGAGGATGTATCGAATCTAAATGAGTATACAATAACTGACCTGAATTATCCAATAAATAATCTTTCTTTCACATCAACACTGTGGGGAAATACAATTACGAACAAAACCAAAATGTAAGACCAATAAATTTCCTCCACGTAGGTTAATATGGAAAGGAAACAGCTTTACTATTGAATAATCATTACTCATGATTACAACACACAACCCGCTTCATATCCTGATTCAGCCACTTGCTGGGATGGAACTGAATGAGTCTTTAAACCTGTCTTTGTCCTAAATTCCTTCATTTCTGAAACGAGAATAAGTACTTTTTTTCAGAGATGAAAATTCAGTAAGTTACTATGCACAACGCATTAATAACAGTGACTTGTATTTGCAGTGTAATATGAAAGACAATAGAAATAAAAATTAAGATCACTTATTAAAGGGGACTTCCCTGGTGGTGCAGTGGTTAAGAATCCATGCTCCCAATGCAGGGGGCCCAGGCTGGATCCCTGGTCAGGTAACTAGATCCCACATGCATGCCGCAACTAAGAGTTCACATGCCACAACTAAGGAGCCCGCCTGCCGCAAATAAGACCCAGCACAACCAAATAAATAAATAATTTTTTTTTTTAAAGATCACTTATCAAAGAATCTATATTATTTTGTTTAGTAACAAAGTCTAAGTGGAGCATAATGGGTATCAGGTGTCATGCTAAAAATAGCACAAATATTTTCTCTGCAAGGAGCTCTGCCTTTGAATGTCAATACATCACTGGGAAATGGCAGAATGGCTTCCAGGCATTTGGCAATGGAGGTTGTCTCCTTGTTACAAACTATAGTTGGACTCTTGGGGTCCATCTCATTAATCCTTTTGGTTTCACTGTGTGCTTCCTAAACTCCGCATACTGGATTTTGAAACACCTGACCACAGCCAACTCCCACATTAAAAGATTTCAGTTTACCCTCATGACATTCCAAAATGAACTCAAGTCCTAAAGGCTTCCATGGAATTAAAGTCCTAAAGGAACTCCCTTCATATTTACAGTGCCTCTACTTTCTACCTCTCATTGAGTTATGTTCATTTTCATTTCACAGGAATCCTAAAACAACCCACTGATTTAGAGATCCTTTGGTTTAAAACAAGGGAAATAATGTGGCGAAAGAAAAAAGTAATGCTAAGAAAAAACTGTATTCAAAAAAAACTTTTTTTCTGGAATTCCCTGGCAGTCCAGAGGTTAGGACTCTGCTCTTTCAATGCAGGGACCGGGTTCGATACCTGAATAAGGAACCAAGATCCCCTAAGCTGCGTGGTGCAGCCAAAAAAATATATATGTATATATTACAGTAGAAAATTAACCATGTAACATCACATTGCTTAATACCACAATTTGAAATTGAGATTTTAAGAGCCTATCAATAATTGCTCTTCTAGGGCTTCCCTGGTGGCGCAGTGGTTAAGAATCCGCCTGCCAATGCAGGGGACACGGGTTCGAGCCCTGGCCCGGGAAGATCCCACATGCCGCGGAGCAACTAAGCCCGTGCGCCACAACTACTGAGCCTGAGCTCTAGAGCCCGCGAGCCACAACTACTGAAGCCTGTGTGCCGCAACTACTGAAGCCTGCGCGCCTAGAGCCTGTGCTCCGCGACAAGAGAAGCCACCGCAATGAGAAGCCTGCGCCCCACAACAAAGAGTAGCCCCCGCTCACTGCAACTAGAGAAAGCCCGCGTGCAGCAGCAAAGACCCAATGCAACCAAAAATTAAATAAATGAATAAATAAATAAATTTAAAAAAAAAAAAAAAAAAAGAATGATTACCTTAAAAAAAAAAAATAATAATAATAATTGCTCTTCTAGTAAATTGCTTATATTATCTGATAAACACTTCCAAACACCCATTTTTATTAATCTAGGATAAAAATACCTTAGGCAATTTATTTAATATTTTATAAGCATTTTCAACAACCATATTGCACAATGAGATGAATGTGTGCTGCAAACAAAAAAATGTAATAAATTATTATCATAAAGAAAAGTGTGGTGTTCCTTATCAAGAAATCAGGAGTTTTAAGAGCAAATATTCACTGTTTTGTCAAACAGTTAGACTCCATTTTTCAGTGTTTGACTATTGACACCTTTTAATCTTCGGGACAACATCTTCCCATTCAGCCTGAGCAAGCTGATAAAAAAAGCCTGAAGGGTCCCCTTCTTTGACTCAACCTGGAAGTTCAAACGTCAAGCCTCATCAAGTAATTTCCTTAACACATCAAGCCAATCACCATTCCCTGTCCTCTCAAACCATTTTTTGAACACCTTGGAAGTCTCCAACATGTGCCTAGAAAGCTGAATTATGTAACATTCTCCTAACACTTCAATGTCAATATCACCCTCAATAACCAAACCAAACTTTGGGTGGGGTTCCACTATACTCCAGTAAATGACCACAAGTGCAAACTAGCAAAAACAAAAAAATGTTTTAAGGGTGAATATATGAAATTTCTCGTTTCTCAAACAAAAACGTTCCCATTGTATAATACTCATTTTAAAAAGAAAATCCATGAACACTGATCCTTTAAAATTAATACACTGATGGACTTCCCTGGTGGCACAGTGGTTAAGAATCTGCCTGCCAATGCAGGGGACAGGGCTTTGAGCCCTGGTCCACATGCCGCAGAGCAACTAAGCTCGAGCACCACAACTACTGAGCCTGTGTTCTAGAGGCCTCGACCACAACTACTGAGCCTGAGTGCCACAACTACTGAAGCCCAAGCGCCTAGAGCCTGTGCTCTGCAATAAGAGAAGCCACCGCAATGAGAAGCCCGCGCACGGCAACAAAGAGTAGCCCCCGCTCGCCGCAACTAGAGAAAGCCCATGCGCAGCAACGAAGACCTAACAGAGCCAATAAATAAATAAATAAATAAATAAATAAATAAAATTAAATCAAGGTGCATACCATGACATTTATTTAGACACATGAAAGAACAAGAAAAAATACATTCATATACTGCATATTCAAGAATGGGGAGCAGGTATTAAGGAGCGTTAAAAAAAAATAAAACAGTCCCAAGGTGGAGAACAGCTGTAATGTTCTGTTCAGTATGGACTGTCTTATGATTAGTGAGATGTGAGCCCCGAGTAAAGTTTTCTCTCCCATTCATAACATTTGTGAGGTAATCTCCAGAATGAATTCTTCGGTGAATAAATTCCTTGTTTAAAGGACAGGACACAATAATTACATTTATCTGGTTTCTAACCATAATGAATTTTCTAATAAAGCCTAAGGTGGGGACACCTGCTAAAAGCCTTGTCACATCAAAACATTATTAAAGTCTCTCACCAATATGGATTACCAGATGGTATTAACTTAGGCTTGAAAGCACACTGAAGAATTTGCCATGCTCATTATATCTGTAAGACTGCTCCCTAGTATGTAATCTCCAATGACTTGATAGGGTTGAACTTTGACTAAAGGCTTTGCCACACTCATTACATTTGTAAGGTTTCTCTCCAGTATGAATTCGTTGATGCCTTCTAAGGGCTGGCTTCTCATGAAAGGCTCTGCCACACTCATTACATTTGTAAGGTTTCTCTCCAGTATGAATTCGTTGATGCCTTCTAAGGGCTTGCTTCTCACGAAAGGCTTTGCCACACTCATTACATTTGTAAGGTTTCTCTCCAGTATGAATTCGTTGATGCCTTCTAAGAGCTGGCTTCTCACGAAAGACTTTGCCACAGCTGTTACATTTGTAAGGTTTTTCTTCAGTATGAATTCTCTGGTGATATTTAAGGTATGAATTTTGACCATAGACTTTGTCACATACATCACATTTATATGCTTTTGCTCCTGGATGGATTATCTCATGTTTCCTGAGGTCTGTGCCACAAAGAAAGGTTTTCCCACAAAAACTACATTTGTAAGTTTTCTCTCCAGTATGAATTCCCTGATGACGTTGAAGGGATAGATTCTGACGATACACTTTGCCACATGTATCACATTTATATAATTTCTCTTGAATGTGTGTTATCTGATGTCTTTTGAGGTATGAGCCGATAGGAAAGGTTCTGCCACACTTATTGCATTTGTAAGGCTTCTCTCCAGTATGAATTCTCTGGTGAACTGCAAGACTTCCTTTCTTATCAAAGACCTTTCCACACTCATTACACTTGTAAGGTTTCTCTCCAGTATGAACTCTTCGATGAATTACAAGGTATGAATTTCGGCAAAAGACCTTGTCACATACATCGCATTTATGCAATTTCTTTCCTATATGGATTCTCTGATGACTCCTGAGATTTGAGACCTGATGAAATGTTTTGCCACACTCATTACACTTGTAAGGTACTTCCCTGTGTGGGCTCTGGTCTTGTGTCAGTATTGAAGGATGCATAAAATCACTCCCGTATCTATTAGAAATGTTGTTTTGGACAGGAGGAGAAATTCCTTCAACTGGTGAAAATGAAGAACTACTGCTGATACTCTTAACAGCTTTATTAAATTCATCAATTTTCTGTTTACTTTTAAACATATGCAGTTCATCCTGAAGGCTTAACACAAGTCTATTTCCAATAGGCTTGTTTTTTGCATCCCTTCCACCATGTGGACTTCTATCAGTGACATCTTGGTGACAGGATATAGGGATATTTTTGTAACTTCTTCCATCATCTCTCCACTGAAAACCATGGTCATACATATTTTCCTGAATTTCCGGGAGGTAAAAATGTTTGATTCCCTGGTTTTCATGTCTTCCCAACATCAATGTTTGGAATACTCCACCTCTATCAGTGTTTGACTTTAGTTGTAATTTCTTGATCACATGTATATGAGAGATAGCTACAAGACATAAAGAAACATACATGACCTACTCATTACAATGCATGAGTAAATGTTTCATGTTAAATACATGACATTATACCAAAAGTAATACTTATAAACAGTCAGTTAGGAAACTGTGCAACCATGATGTTCAAATTTTTAGAAACACTAAATAGGATTACTTACTAAAGAAAGTGATAATACGTAATTCAAATTAAGTTTAGGGTAGCCTAGGGGATTGGGATTGACATATATACACTAATACGTATAAAACAGATAAGTAATAAGAACCTGATGTATAGGAAAAAAAAAAGTTTAGGGTAGCTTTATTTGAAACACACTATGACAAAACATTCAAATTGGAAAAAATTATGAGCTCTCAAAAAAAGTGTTTTTCCACCATGACCACAAAGAACATAGCAATTAACATTAAACACACAAATACCAGGAGTTTAGAGAAAAAACTTCTGGGGAGATGCAAGAAGAAGTGACCCATGGAACTAAAGACATTATTCACTCATCCCTACTTGAAATGGTTTCTGAGTCATCATAACTGCACATAATGATTTAGGTTGTGTCCTGAGAAAGTTGTTCAATGGATGAACGGGGATCATTTTTACAGTGTGAGTAATGAGGCAACTGAAAATACTGAAGTTAAAAGAAAAGAACTGGCCTAGCAAGTAACATAATACTGCTCCATTTTTAACAGTGGGAATTAATAGTATAGGTATGGAACAGAAACCAAAGACATTTAAAAAGGGAGAAAATGAAGCATTATAGAAACAAAGCAGGTTTACATCTATCACATTGTTTCCTATGTAAGGCATAAACTGAATATTCCATAAGTCCCATTTCCATGCATATATTCACAAAGAGCACACATAATATTCCATAAGATGTACAAGAATGTTCTCAGCTGAAACTTGAAGGAAAAGCCAGAAGAAGGCCATCAAAAACAGATGAATGAGTTTATGCTATACACAAACATACAGATATAAAGAAATCGAAAACTATTAAAAGTTCATCAACATATTTTAAAAAGAACGAAACTATCATATAATGCAGCAATTACAGTGTTGGCAATATATCGAAAAAAATGAAATCACTGTCTTAGAAGATACCTGCACTCCCACATTCATCAGAGCAGTAATCACAATAGCCCAGGCATCAAAACAACCTAAGTGTCCAACAGATGAATGGGGAACAACCCTGTGAGATATACAGAATATAATATCATTTACCCATAAAGAAGAAAAAATTCCTACTATTCTTAACAATACAGATGGACAACAAGGGTATAGACTCAGTAAAATAATCCACAGAGAAAGAATAATACTCAATAATCTCACTTATGTGTAAAACATACCAAAAAAAAAAAAAAAAAAAAGCCAAACTAAGAGCCACCTAGAGTAGCATAGTGATTACCAAAGGTTAGGGGTTAGTAGAATGGGAAGATATTCGTCAAAGGAGTAAATTTACCGTTTTAAGTTGAAAGATTTCTACATATTTAATGTACAGTATGGTAATTATAATTATCAATACTATACTATATGCCTGAAAGTTGCTAAGATGGTAGACCTTAAATGTTCTCACCACACATAAAAAACTGTAATTATGTCACAGATGAATGTATTAAGTGACCTACCAAGGTAATCATTTTGCAATATAACTGGATCAAATCATTACCCTGTACACCTTAAACTGATAAAATGATATATATTAATTAAATTTTAATAAATCAGGAAAGAGAAAATACAAATAAGTAGACAAAAAAGGTCGTGGTTTACCAAGTAAATAAATTTCAAGAAACTTAAAAAATAAATGACTTAGAAGTAGAAAATATGCCAAAACTAGCAGATTTAAAAAGCATTAGATTACAAATCAATGAAATAGAGAATAAAAACTACATAAAATCACAAGCTCACAACTTGGTTCTTACCTACATCTAGAATAACTACCAAAAAGAGTAAAGACTCAAATTACTGAAATCAGAAATGAAAGAGAGGACATTACAACTGATTCGACAACAATCAAGAAAATTAGAACAAAATATTAAGACAATTCTATTCCTAAGTATTGCATAAACTAGAAGAAGTGAATAAATTCTTAGAAAAACAACCTATCAATGCAAACCAAAGAAGAAATTAAAATCTGTATGAACCAGTAACGGAAAAAAGATGGAATCACTAATCAAAAACCATTCAACAAGAAAGGCCAGATACATTCACTGCAGAATCCTAGACAACATTTCCAAACAATTAAGAATAATCTTCCTTAAACTCTGTCCCCAAAGAAACAAAGAGAAAGGACCAGTTGCAAACTCTATGACACTAGAATTACTCTAATAGCGCCAGACAGACATTAAAAAAAAAGACTAAAATCTCTATAATGAATAATGATGCAAAAAGCATCAATACAACAATAGTAAGCTAAACTTAACACCAAATTAAAAGGATTATATACGATAAAAAAAGAGAATACATTCTTGAAATGTCAGGATGCTTCAACATATGAAAACATTCAGTGTAAAATACATTAAGAGAATGAAAAGGAGCAACGCAGGTCCCGGGAGCGCGGCGGGTGGCATGAGCGGGACAGGGGGCACGGGCCAGGCGCTGGCCGGGCACTGGCCGCGCTGCTGCTGGCTGCGTCCGTGTTGAGCACTGCACTGGTGGCCCCCGGAGACTCCCCAACGCCAGACTTAGGGAAAAAAAGGCACTTAGAGCTTTAGATGGACCAGGCTTTGCTGCTCATCCATAATGAACTGCCTGGGACAAACTTGACCGTCTACTGGAATTTCAATCGCTGTTATCATTGCCTGCTCCAGGTCCTGGTCGACGTCTCCCAGAGCAGGAAACCTGGGGAGCCCAGCATTGAGGCCGTGGCTGTGAGCACCCAGCACGGATCCATCCTGCAGCTTAATGACACCACGGAGGAGAAGCAAGTTTGTAGGCTGGAATACAAATTTGGGGAATTTGGAAACTATTCTCTCTTGGTAAAGCACACCCATGATGGAGTGAATGGAATTGCATGTGACCTGGTCGTTAACGGGAAGCCAGTCGACAGTAACCTTCCCGTGAGTATTGCGTTCCTTGTCGGCCTGGTGCTCATCATTGTGGCGTCCTTTCTAAGGTTCTCGCTGAGAGAAATTTATTAAAGGAAAACATTGACTGAAACCATTGAACACCGGGCGTAACAACACACAGAGGAACTTCTAACGGCCACCGGATCCAACAGGTCCCGGCCCCTCATCCCAGGGTCCCCAACAAGGTGCCTTTGCTGCACCCCACCGGGCGGCCCTCCATCCCCCCACCCCAAGTCTCCCTTCCTCAGGGCCCCGCAGGTGGCCTCTCGCCAGGACGATGGGCGCCGGCAATGCCCGCTCCCCCCGGGGCAGCCCCTCCCCCTCTGGCCCACATGCCCGGGGCCTGGCCCTGCCCTATGGCGGGCACAGGACGGTCCCACAGCAGGGCACGTGCCACTGAGCCAAGGACGTGGAGTCCTGAGGAACAATAGGGTGGCCCAGCAGAGCACAGGCCCCGGGGTCCTCCTGCAGACCTCCTGCAGCCCCAGTCCAGGTCTTCCTTCCCAAGGTCCCAGGTGGGCTCCCAGGTCCTGGGGTGGGCGCTGGCTGTGACCTCGTCCATCCCGTCCTCCCCGCCGGCTCCTGGGACTGGGCTCAGGGTCTCCGCGCCGGGCCGGGGTCAGGGGGAACTGCTCAGAGTAGAGCACACGCACATTTCCACAACAAGAAGCAGCGCTGGGCCTGAATCTACACCCAGAAAGCACACGTTGAGCTCATGACACTGGCCCACAGAGACCAGAGCCTTGGCTGGCACGTGGTGCACCACAGGGCTCCGCGGGGGGACGATGGCTAGGGTGTGTGTGTTGGGGGAGGGGAGCGGGGGCTGGGGGGTTCCTTGACACCTGGGTCCCTCTGGGGCCTACACGGACACATTTGGGCTTGCCAGTGCAGGGAGCAGCCTGCCCCAGAGGGGGGACACTGAATAGGGGTCCCCTCTCGGGAGGGAGGCCCAGGCACCTTGAGTGGCCCCCAACGTCTCCCAGGCCAGTGTGGGTGGCAGCCATCTGCAGGTGCCCCTCACCTAGGCCGGGGCTGGCCACTCAGGGCTGCTCCCAGGTGGCAGGCTTTGCGGCTGGCCTTGGCATTGGCAGCTGGTGAGTTGTGGTTCTCCAGGCCAGTCCCAGGTCTCCAGTGGCCATGCACAAACCTAGGTAGAACAAAACACTCCTCCCTCCCACCAACAAATTCCCTTGGACCCTGCCTGGACCCCCCTCCCCTCCTCCTCCTGCCCCTCATCCTCTTCTCCATGTCTCCCTCCTCTGTCTCCTCCCTCTCCTCCTCCTCCTCCTCCTTTGGAACAAACGCTTCCCTGCACCCCCCACTCACACCAAAGCCAGTTGTGGGGTACTGGGCCACCAGGTACTCAGCGCCCTGCCTGCCAAGCTGAGCCGACGCTCTCGCCTGGGATCGTCTCCTCACAGCGTTTGCTGTCCTTGTCCCTATTGCCCTTGCAGGCTGCAGGGGGAGGAGACTGCCCCCGGCCCTCACTTGCGCAGAGGCTCCAGGGGGCTGCCTTCCTGGGGCGGGGCTCCCCTCGAGCGGTGTAGATGATCCTGAAGACGGGCTGGACCCTGCGGTGTCCCCTCCGGGGCACCTCCTCTCTGCCCCGCAGCTCTTCCTCGCCAGCGCCAGCGCTGGCTCCTTGTGGCAGGGGCGGCCCCGGGGGAGGCGCCTCTAGGCCCCGCGTGGCCTGGGGGCCCATCAGCATCACTAGCTCAGAGCCCACAGGGTGGGCGTCTGAGGGTGGCCGGAAGACAGGGCTGATGCCAGAGCCCCCGACTATACCTTTCTCAGCCTCTGCTGCGTTGGGGTCTCTGTCCGAGGCTCGGGGACCCCTCGTGCTGGGTATGGTGGCTCCCCGCTTGTGTCGCCGGTGCCTCCCTGAGCTGACGTTGGCTTGCTTGGTGGAGTCCCTTCCAGCTGGTGGGTGCCGAGGGGCTGGGCCCGGGCCTGGCGGCCCTGCCCTCTGCCCCAGTCAGGGCCCCCACTGTTCCTGCGGACTGCCCCTTCCCTCGTTAAAATAGCTGGGTTGCCTGCTAGGGGAGGGGGTGCCTGGATATCCTGAGCCTATGCTTCCTCGGGCTTGGGGTGGCTCATGGCCCCAGCCCCCATCTCGTTTCCCAGCTCCTCTGCTGCAAGCTGAGGCTTCTGCTTTGCTGGGGGACACGCTGCCTGGCTCTGGCCTTCCTCCCCAGTCCCGCAGAGGCACGGCACCTGCCTGCGCTCCAGTGACAGGGTAGCCCCTGTCTGGACGGTCTCAGCGCTGCTCCCACGAAACAGCCGTGCCTGCACCATGACCGGAGGGGCTGGCACGCTGGTCTCTGCCAGTACCTGGGGGCCAGAGGCCCTGCGGCCCCTTCCCACTTGCCTCTGCTTCTCCCTGGCCACTGCCATGGTGGCCTCCCACTCCTCCTCGTCTCGAATGAGCTTCAGTAACTCCAGGAAAGTGGGCGCACACCCTCGCTGCTCCAGGAGCTTGAGCTTGCCCTGGAGGGCGCTGCTCCTGGAGGCCTGAGCCAGGACGTGTTTCAGGCGAATCATGTCTGCGCTTCTCACTGACCAGGGGCTGTGCTGCAGGGCATTCTGCAGCAGGGGCTGTAACCGTAACAAAAAATCAGAGACTTTCTCTCCGGACTTCTGGCATGTCTGGAGGAAGTTTAAATGTGAGGTTCTATAGTCCTCTTTACTCCCGAAGATCTGCTTCAGGGTGTCCAGGCACTGCTCCACAGTCATGGAGTCATTGTTGGCCCGCAGCACCTGTATGAGGGACAGGGCAGGGCCCTCTAAGCTTTCTAGTAAACGCCGCTGCTTCTCTACCTCAGGCACCTGCCACATCTGCATCATCTCAGTCACCTGCTCTAGCCAGGCTTCAAAGTTCTCTTCGCCTGGGTCTGGGAATGTGCTTCCCGAAAACACCTTCAGTTTTGGGTACCACATGCTTTCTTTCAGAGGCTGCGGGACTGGTGGCTCGACTTGAGCCAAGCCTTTTGGCTCTACGTCCTCAGGGTAAGTGCTATGCCCCAGGGTATTGACCACATCTACCATTCTCCGGCCCTCATCTTTCAGGAAGTAGTTCAGTCTGTTGATACATTCATCATCTGGGCTACGGGGCTTCACCACCACTTCCCAGGTACCTCCCCTTCCTGGGATCTGATTGGGCATCGTAGCATAATTGACCTCGTCAGCCAATTCGATGAAAACTGCCTTAGAGTTGTCTTCCCTTCTGAACATTCTGCCCAGCACACTGTAGGCACACAGGGGCTGTAAGTCCGCCTTCAGGGTCTCTGTCATTTCCTCTTCACTACACTCCACAGGGATGCCCACGATCAGCACGGCCTTCCTGGGGTCCAGGTCCATCCCCTTGCACCAATCCTCCAACAGATGCACAGCCATTGCTCCCACTACCTATGGACTGACCTAATACTAGGGGCAGTAATCAGCTCACAGCGTCTGACCAGGACTCAAGGAATTCTGAGTCAATGCCAAGTATGAAGGCAGAATCGTTCCGGGTTCCCACAGCCTCTGCTTGCCGTGGCCTCCTCCTCAAAGTCCAAGGACTCTTCTGTGTGTACTGGAGGTGCCTGCTGGAGATGCCTGCAGGCCGGGGCGCCTGTGCACCACGCCACCGCGCGTCCGTGGCCACTGCTCGCGTGGTGCATTCTCCTGTAATTGATTTCTAATCTCATAGTGCTGTGGTCAGAAAAGATGCTTGATATGATTTCAATTTTCTTAAATTTACTGAGGCTTGATTAGTGACCCAAGGTGTGATCTATCCTGGAGAATGTTCCGTGTGCACTTGAGAAGAAAGTGTAATCTGCTGTTTTTGGATGGAATGTCCTATAAATATCAATTAAATCTGGAAAAAAAAAAAAAAAAGAGAATGAAAGAAGGACTTCTCTGGTGGCAGAGTGGTTAAAGACTCCGCCTGCCAATGCAGGGGACACGGGTTCGAGCCCTGGTCCGGGAAGATCCCACGTGCCGCAGAGCAACTAAGCCCGTGCGCCACAACTACCGAACCTGTGCTCTAGAGCTTGCGAGCCACAACTACTGAGCCCGAGTGCCACAACTACTGAAGCCCACATGCCTAGAGCCCGTGCTCCACAATAAGAGAAGCCACCGCAATGAGAAGCCCACGCACCACAATGAAAAGTAGCCCCTGCTCGCCGCAACTAGAGAAAGCCCGCACACACCAATGAAGACCACACAGCCAAAAATAAAGAAATAAAATAAATAAATGTATACAAAAAAGAGAATATATAAAAAAAAACCCTACATGATGGTCTCAATTGATGCTGGCAAAGCATTTGAAAAAAGTCAACAGCCTTTCATGATAAAGATACTCAATAAACCAAAAAAGTTTTAAAAAGCTACCTCAACACAATAAAGGACACATATTGACAGCACACAGCAAACATTATGCTCAATGGTGAAAGACTGAAAGCATTCCCTCTAAGATCAGAAACAGGACAAGGATACTTGCTCTTACTTCTAAAAACTTATTCCTGGAAATCCTAGTAGGAACAAGAACAAGTAGGCAAAAAAAAAAGAGATAAAAGGTATCCAAATATAAAAAGGAAACAAAATTATCTGTTTAAAACCAATATGATCTAATTTGTAGAAATCCTGAAGATTCTGGAAAAAAAACAAAAAAAACAAAAAACCCTGCTAGAAATACTAAATTACCAGACATTTAATCAACATGCAAAAATCAATGTATTTCTATACAACAAAAATTCCACCATGAGGGGGCTCTTCCCCAATCAAACACTCACATGGAAAATAGAAAACAAAAACACTAATAGTAACATCAAATACATAGACCTGATGATAAAATTAATAAAATCAAGACCACTTGTTACCCATAGAAATGCACAAAATGAAAGCAGCAGTGCTGTAAACAAAAAAATGATTGCTCACCATTGATAAAGTATCACTCCACAAACTGTCTCATTAAGACGCTTCAAAATTAGCTGTGACGGTATAATGAACAAGGGCATGCACAGGCAACAAAAAATATGGCATGACAGTTGAGTCAATAGCCTAACACGAGAATGTGAACTTGGACAATGTTATCCCTAGGAGAAATTCCTATACCATTTCTTGAGGCTCAAACGATGGTAATTATTACATGTGAGCAACATTGTCACAGTGCCTTTGAGACATGTTTTGGTGATATTCCTCAAAACCAGAAAAAGAACTGCAAAGACTTATCAGGATCTTACAACATAGGAGGGAAAGTATTCTCCATCAAAAATTTTCTGTTACACAGCAAACTCATTCCACAGTATCCACCAGAAGTTGTCCATTAACTACAGGTACATTATCAAGGAAAGAAACGAGATAAAATTTCAGTCCCTAGAAGCATGTCTTTCAAAAGCAACTTTCAAAGGCAAAATCATGCAAACTCAGGAGAATATTAAATCAGAAAGAATCTATATTTCCTAAGTACAGCAGTAAGAAAGGAAAAAAATATAAGATACGGGGTTCAGATATTATGGGTCCTTGACACGGAATCATGAGCTCAACCCATAGATTCCAAGATAGAGCCAGAAAGATTCATATGTTCTCCCCATGTAGGACTGGGGATTAAAACGAGGATCTCTCTGTCCACCGTCTTTAGAGTTTCCCTAAGTTACAATAACAGAAGATCTAATGCACCTCCCTATTACACACATCCCTGATGGGTGTGGCAAAGTCAGAACAGAAGAAATGGCCGACGGATCTAAACAAGCAGACAGGGCTTGAGAAAGCTCCATGCAGGTTCTGAGGTGCCAGATGGAATGAAACAGCAAGCAGTGTTTTCCCATCTTATAATTAGATCTTCTAAAAAACATCAGATGGGGGTGTAATCCAGAAAGGCCCAGGGACTGGAGTCTGGAGGCATCAGCTCTGATCTATATGGACTGAAAACTGAGCATTCAAGAGAATCAAGTCCAAAAGGAGAGATGAGAGAGCAAGAGACCCCTTTATTTTAAAACTTTCCAGTTGGGTGTTTTAAATACTTAAGCACTGGAAAAAACTCCTGGTGTATCATGAAGTGGGCAGACCATCTAAAGAAATGGCACATTTAAACTCCTGAGACCTGAGACATCAAGGCACTGAGTTCAGTTAAGCGAGGCATGGGATTCCAAAAGGCAAATAAGGGTAAATGCAAAGATACGCTCCCAACATTTGGAAGGAAGTTATCCTCACCCACAAAGATCAGGTTCCTGTAGGTCTCCAACATCACGTCCCTGTACAAGGCCCTCTGAGCAGGGTCCAGGCATTTCCACTCCTCCTGAGAGAATGTGATGACCACATCATTCAATGTCAACTGACCCTGAAAGAAAAAACACATTTCACCAAGTGTGAAAGAGTTTATTTGTGTATTCCACTAATAAAACACTGATTCAGGGGTTTCCCTGGTGGTGCAGTGGTTAAGAATCCGCCTGTCAATGCAAGGGACACGGGTTTGCGCCCTGGTCCAGGAAGATCCCACAGGCCGTGGAGCAACTAAGCCAGTGCACCACAACTACTGAGCCTGTGCTCTAGAGCCCACGAGCCACAACTACTGAGCCCGCATGCCACAACTACTGAAGCCCACACGCCTAGAGCCCGTGCTCCACAACAAGAGAAGCCACCACAATGAGAAGCTCACACACAGCAACGAAGAGTAGTCCTCGCTCACTGCGACTAGTGAAAGCCCGTGTGCAGCAACGAAGACCCAGTGTAGCCAAAAATAAATAAATAAATTTATATATATAAAAAAATACTGATTTAAAATTAGAAAAGTTATTACTATTATACATTAACAGATTAAGAAAAAATTATCACAATAATAAAGTTTAAAACTTACTGGAAAATGAAAAACCATTAAAAAAAAAAAGGAAAAAAATATTGCAATTAAGCAAGAACATTTCACCAAACATGATGATCAGAAGGAAACACTCGGAGAGAAGTTAACGCTCTTACACCGTTGATGGGAATATAAATTGATGCAGCCATTATGGAAACCAGTGTGGATGTTCCTCAATAAATTAAAAATGGAGTTGCCATATGTTCCAGCAATTCCACTCCTGGGCATATATCCAGACAAAACTATAATTCAAAAAGATACACGATCCCCTATGTTCACATGATCGTCATTTACAAAATTCAAGACATGGAAACAACCTAAATGTCCACTGACAAATGAGTGGATAAAGAAAATGTGGTGTATATATACAATGGAATATTACTCAGCCATAAAAAAGAATGAAAGAATGTCATTTGCAGCCACATGGATGGACTTAGAGATTATCATACTAAGTGAAGTAAGTAAAACGACAAATACCATGTTATCACTTATATGTGGAATCTAAAATACGACACAAATGAACATATTTACGGAACAGAAATACTCACAGAGAACAGACTTGTGGTTGCAGGATTGTGGTGGGGGAGGATTGCAAGTTTGGGATCAGCAGATGCAAACTAGTATATACAGGATGGAGAAACTACAAGGTCCTACCGTAGAGGACAGGGAACTATATTCAATATCCTGTGATAAACCAGAATGGAAAAGAATATATACATGTATAATTGAGTCACTTTGCTGCACAGCAGAAATTAACACAACACTGTAAATCAACTATACTTCAATAAAATTTAAGAAAAAAAAAAAACAGAAGGAAATACTCAGTGCATTCCCACTGACATTACAGTGGAGGGAAGGGGGCTGGCCAGGGCTCCTGACTTTCACCACTGTACGGTGTGGCTGAGCAGGGACCACTAGAGGAAGTAACAGGAGGAAAACAGAGAACAAGAGCAAGACACAGAGACAGCATGTCAGAGAGTTAAAACTGTTAACATTCACAAATCCAAGGACACAGAAAAGCTAAAAGTGAAAGGATGGAAAAAGATATTACGTCCCAAAGATAGCAGGGATGACTGCATAATATCAGACAAAATGAATTAAAGAGAAAAATTGACATAAGACAGAAAGGACATTATATTATCATAAAAAAGGGTAACTCTCAAAGATATAACAATTATAAATATTTAAACACCTAACAGAGTTCCCCTCAATACCCCAGTGTTAAGTACCAGTGGAAGCAAAGAGAAGACCAAAAGGAAACAGCACCTGAACAACACTATAGACTCACAAGACCACAGAGATCACCCCATCCAACAAAAGCAGAAAACACATGCTTCTCAAGCACACATGAAACATTCTCCATCACAGACTACATGTTAGGCCACAAAGCAAATCTTAGCAAATTCAAGAAGACTCAGATCATAAAATGTATTTCTCCAAACATAATGAAACCAAACTTCAAAAAGCCAGCAGAAGGAAAACAGAAAAATTTCAAAAATGTAGAAATGAAACAATTCATTTTTAAACCAATACTTGAAAGAAGACAAGGAAACTTTTAAAATATCTAAATGAAAGTAACAACACAACATACTAAAAATTATACCGTCAAGCAGTACAAAAAGGAAAGTCTACACTGCTAAACATCTACAACAAAAAAGAGAAGAGAACACAAATCAGGAATATATTCACTACAAGGAAGGAGAAAAAGAAAAAACTAAACAAAAAGTTACTAGAAAGAAACAGAGACGAAAGGTTAGATGAGAGATAAATGAAACAGAATGTAGGAAAACAAAATAAAAATCAAACAACCAAGAGTTGGTGTTTTAACACTAGGCAGGAAACAGATTGCAACTGATGTCACAGAAATGTTTTTTAAAGGAAGATAAGGGAGAACTATGAACAGTAATGCCTACAAATTACATAATCTAGAAGATACAGGTAAGTTCTTACAAACGTCAAACCTAACCAGGCCTAATCATTACAAAATAAAAAATCTGAATAGAATTATAACTGGGAGATTCAAGCAGTAATCAAAAACCTCAAACAAGGAAAAACCCAGGACAAGATAGCCTCCCTACTGAATTGTACCAAACACGTGCAGAAGAATCGCCTCTACTCCTGCTAAAATCTTCTTGAATAGTCAGAGGCAACACTAGCAAATTCCTTCTATGGAGTCTGCTTAACTCTGATACCAAAGCCAGAAAAAGATGCAAGAAAAGAAAACTACAAATCCAATATCCCCCACACATACTGATGCAAAATCCTTAACAAAATACTACAAAATCAAATTCAACAGCACGTGAAAATGTATTCAAATCAACACCAAGTACATTTTATTCCTATAATGCAAGGCTGACTCAACATGGAAAAGTCAATTAATGTGATATAACACGTTGACAGAATAAAGGAAAAAACCACATATGATCATCTCAATTGATGCAGAAATAACCCACTTAACAAAATGCAGCAACCTTTCAAGATATAAACCCTCAACAAACCAGAAACAGTAAACTATCTTGACATAATAAACACCAAATATGAAAAGAACACAGCTAACATTATACTCTACAGTCAAAGACTAAAAGGTTTTCCTCTCACATCAGGAGGAAGGCAAGCATGCACACACTCTGCTATGCACACTTACTACTATTCAACAAAGTACTGAAAATCCTACCAAAGCCATTAAATGGAAAAAGAAATCAAAGATACTCAAACTAAAAAAGAATTATCTTTTTTTGTGGGTGACAAGTTTTATACGGACAAACCACAAAGACACTACAAGAAAACAACTATGTCGGGACTTCCCTGATGGTGCAGTGGTTAAGAATCCGCCTGCCAACGCAGGGGACACAGGTTCGAGCCCTGGTCCGGGAAGATCCCACATGCCCTGGAGCAACTAAGCCCATGCGCCACAACTACTGAGCCTGTGCTCTAGACCCTGCGAGCCACAACTACTGAGCCTGTGTGCCACAGCTACTGAAGCCTGCGCGCTCTAGAGCCCGTGCTCCACAACAAGAGAAGCCATCGCAGTGAGAAGCCCAAGCACCTCAAGGAAGAGTAGCCCCTGCTTGCTGCAACTAGAGAAAGCCCATGCACAGCAACGAAGACCCAACACAGCCCAAAATAAATAAATAAATAAATAAATTTTTAAAAAGAAAAAGAAAACCCAACTATGTCAAAAAATTTTTTTAGAAAAGTTGGATAAAAAAATTACCATGCAAAAATCAGACAAATTTCTATATGGAATGAAAAATGTCAAAAAAAATTGAGAAAACAATCCCATTAACTACAGCATTAAAAAGTACAGAATACTGCCATTGTGCTCGGCGGTTCCCCGGATCTGTCTCTTGCTTCAACAGTGTTTGGACGGAACAGACCCAGGGTCGCCCTTTCCTCCAGCCTCCGACCACCCTCCAGCCTTCTGAGCCAGCCACTCATCTATCCACCCTCCAACCTTCGGAGTCAGGCACTCAGCTGTCCTCGGTCACCGGGACCAGCCGACACCTTTTTTTGAGCCGAACTCCTTATTACTGATCAACCATGAGCTCCCAGATTCGTCAGAATTATTCCACCGAGGTGGAGGCCGCCGTCAACCGCCTGGTCAACATGCATCTGCGGGCCTCCTACACCTACCTCTCTCTGGGCTTCTATTTCGACCGCGACGATGTGGCTCTGGAGGGCGTGGGCCACTTTTTCCGCGAATTGGCCGAAGAGAAGCACGAGAGCGCCGAGCGCCTCTTGAAAATGCAAAACCAACGCGGCGGCCGCGCCCTCTTCCAGGACGTGCAGAAGCCATCTCAAGATGAGTGGGGTAAAACTCAGGACGCTATGGAAGCCGCCATTAACATGGAGAAGAACCTCAACCAGGCCCTTCTGGATCTGCATGCCCTGGGGTTGTGCCCGCGCAGACCCCCACCTCTGCGACTTCCTGGAGAGCCACTTCCTAGATGAGGAGGTGAAACTCATCAAGAAGATGGGTGACCACCTGACCAACCTCCGCAGGCTGGCTGGTCCCCAGGCTGGGCTGGGCGAGTATCTCTTCGAAAGGCTCACCCTCAAGCACGACTAGGAGCCTCCGGAGCCCAGTGGCCTTTGAGGAGCCCCTCTGGTGTCAGGGCTTCTGCCTGAAGCCCCTCTCTGCAGCCACTAGGCAGCTTTTTAACCACCCTGGAGCCCTCTCCCAAGCCTTGGACCAAATGGAAACAATAAAGCTTTTTGCAGCGGTAAAAAAAAAAAAAAAAAAAAAAAAAAAAGTACAGAATACTTAGGAATAAATTAGCCAAGGAGGTGAAACACTTGTACACTGAAAACTACAAAACTTGTTACAAGTAATCCAAGGAGATACACACAAATAGAAAGATATCCTGTACGCATGCACTGGAAGACTTAATATTCTTAAAATGACCACAGTCTCAAAGTGTTCTATAGATACAACAGAATCCCTGTCAAAATTCCAATGGCAATATTTGCAGTGACAGAAAAAAACATGGTAAAAAAACATGCTTTGCAGTAATACAAAAAAACATGGTAAAAAAAACATGCTAGGGCTTCCCTGGTGGCGCAGTGGTTGAGAATCTGCCTGCTAATGCAGGGGACACGGGTTCGAGCCCTGGTCTGGGAAGATCCCACATGCCACGGAGCAGCTGGGCCCGTGAGCCACAATTGCTGAGCCTGCGCGTCTGGAGCCTGTGCCCCGCGACGGGAGGGGCCTCGATAGAGAAAGGCCCGTGCACCGCGATGAAGAGCGGTCCCCGCACCGCGATGAAGAGTGGCCCCCGCTTGCCGCAACTGGAGAAAGCCCTCGCACGAACCGAAGACCCAACACAGCCAAAAATAAATAAATAAATAAATAAATAAATAAATAAATAAGAAAATCCTTTTAAAAAAAAACATGCTAAGAGAATCTCAAAGGACCCAAAACGGCCCAAATACTCTTGAAACAGGAGGGAGATGGAGAAGGCCCTTTTTGAATATCAAAACATATTATATACAAATTAATCAAGATGGTGTGGTACTGGCATGAACACAGACACATAAAGCAAAGGAACAGAACAGAATGCTCACAAATAATCCTTGGCATGTATGTAAAATGTACTCACAAGGGTGGTAATACTACACAATGGAAAAAGGACAGTCTCAGTAACAAATGCTGCTGGGAAACTGGATATCTACCAGCAAAAGAATAAAGTAGGGACCTTACTTGCATAAAGCAGAAAAACTTCTCTGTCATGAAAAAGGCAATCAACAGAGTGTAAAGACAACCCCTGAGAAATGGAGGGGAAGAAAATGACTTGAAGAATCCAGAGAATTTTGTTGATTTCATAGTTCAAAATCGATGATGGAATAAAACACCCTCTCTATCACTGATGTCTCTTTCTGAACTTTCCATTCCATTTTCCAATCATTCAGATTTTGAACTCAGTGACTCACTCATTTAGCTTCTAGTGTATTATAAAAAAAAATCAGAACAAATTTCTTGTTATTGTTCAGTTTTCCAGAATTTACCAAGTATTGTGCATATGCAGATGACTTCCACGAACAGGATAGGTCACAGAATTTACAGAGAGCGGACGGTGCATTCAGACGAAGCCCTTTAACAATACCTGCTGCCCAACAGCACTGAGACCCCATCCACAATCCACAGGTGTGAAGCCCTGCCTAAGACAATGTCCACTGGAACCTCAGGGGAGATGAAATCTAGGTGGACAGGACAGGGACTGAGGGAAGGCACTAGATAAAGGTGGATGTACAGGTGTCGGGAAGGGTACCTCAGAGTGAGACAAGATCAGCAAGTCCAGCTGAGGGCACTTCAGAGAGGACAGACTGAAGAATCAACTGAGAATATGACTTTACCTCAGAAAGAGCCATTCCTGACTCCTGTTCTTTTCCCTCTCTTAAGGGCTTTGTTAAGACAACAGGACTCTTTAGAGGTCTATCCTGAGAGTTGGAAACAGGCTGTTTAATGCTTAGAATCAACACACCCCCTTCCCGAGTCACCACCACACACACAGGGAAGACCTCAGCATGCGGAACAGACAGTCCCCTGCCGCCCACTGTCCCAGGAGGGGCTCAGGACAGTAAACTCCCACACAGAGACCAACACAGGAGTTTCCCACCCTTTCCTTCAGATCAGGCTCCCCTCCTGGTGAGGCCCCCACGTACACAGCAGCAGTGGGCACCTCAGCTGGACCCGACGATCCCCTGCAGGTCACAGACCAGCCCTGATCCATCCCCACGCAGAGCAGAGCCCCCTCAGCCTCAGCCCCGATCTCAGCCCTCAGGAACGGGGGGACCCAGAGTCACGATGCTCAGTGAGGGATCCAGATTGGAACATCCTGGGGAACGTAAAGGATTACTGATGTCGGGCGCCATCCATACTACTGGAAAGCAAACCTCTTGTTGTATGAAGGGGATATATGAAGATGCCTTACTCAAATCCATGTGAAGTCTGGGTGGAGCCCAGCACACCTCCCACGTTCTTTTTTTCCCAAGCTCTATTAACGTATAACTGATGAATAAACATGCTGTGCATATAAGATACACAATGTGATTATTTGGCAGATATATACACTGTGTAATAATTATCACAAAAATTACATGTGAAGACACCCAAGGACCCACTCAACCTAAGATACCATACTTTCATTTACAATGATTCCAGCCCCAACACTGTCATCTCCAAAACCTACTAATTAAAAAAGAGACACATGCAATAATGCACGTGCCACAGTCAGACCACAACCTCTCCCAATGAAATGGCCCAAATTCTCCACTGTATCTTTCAAAGTGCATCTGAAATGGTCTTCACTTACACAATAAAATGCTCAAAAACACCAAAGGTAACCCACAAAATGATCTCTAAAATTTTCTGTATATCACTTTAAGGGTTGCATGATGATCCTTCCACTCTCAAAAGACCCAACATGAGTCAATGTACAGAGTGGATTCTGTGGGGCACCCTGTAGATCCAGTCCCTCAGGACCATGGCGCCCATCCACCTGTACCCAGAGCGTGCTGTTCGCACAGCTCAGGTCATATCTCTAAGGGCACAGGAGGAAAACGTTTGTCTTTCTAAATCCTTCATTGTCTTCATTCGTACTCAGGTGTGACCATGAGTTATTCAATGTAACCAATGCATGCACTCCTCAGTCTCAGCATCTATGTCCCGGGGAACCTGAGCTAGGACTTGATGGCAATTCAGTTCGTGTAAGGCAGCCCACAACTACACACACCACCTCCAGGTGCTCCGACCACAATTAAGACATCCCTTTCAAAGAGTTCTCCAGACGCCTTGACCCCACAAGGGACAGGTGCCCACACCATTCACCTGGCTCACCCTGAAGCCCACACTGGCTGCCACATCCCTCCTGAAGACCCCTACAGGCTGCCCTCCAGCTTCCCAACTGTTCTGCCTCTCCTCCACGCACTCATGGGCAGACAGGGCTAAAAGGCACAAGGACGTCTCAGCAAAGCCATCGCAACAGGAATACACACAAGCTGCCACCCAAAGGACACTTGCCATTCAGTATGAAGGTCAAGAAGTCGGCCATCCTGGGAAAACTGACCAACAATTGGGAACGTCATGAAGTCCAGTTACAAAGGCATGTGAGTTCATTTACGGAGACTCAAAGCAGACAGTCCCCAAGTTTCTTGACTCCTGTTCTACCCACTCACAGGTAATTAAAGGATACCCTAGCTCTTTGAGGGAGGCCTCCTTCATGCCCCACTGGGTTCTGGACTTCTGCTCACCCTTAGCAGAGTGAAATCACTAACGCTGACTCTGTGCAGATGACCTGCCGGAAGGCAAAGCTCCTGTCCAAGGGGGCCGCTGGTCACCTGACATGCACAGCCTGGAACACCTGGGGGCTACAGCAGAGCACTGACACAGCAGACTAAATATGGGGACACATAACCCACTGCTTGAGGACACCAGCTGTATAGGACTTTTTAGGCCTCCCTACATCTTTTTGCTCTTGAGTAATTAAACAGACACATAGGATAAGGATCGATTAGAATGGAAGTGTCTAAAACAAGTGTGAGAACCATCCTCATTACCTGCCCTGGCACCTTGGTATTTCCTGAGGAGTACTCAGCCCGATCAACAATCCTAGCCTTGAAAACATCCCCAGAGTGAGGTGCTGCAGTGACCCTGGGAAGATGAGGAACACTGTGTCCTTCGATGGAGGTTAAGCAGGAAAGACTAAAAATAATCAATACACAAGTACATTCCTGTTGAGGGTGACTGATACAGAGGCAATAAAACCTGGGTAATTCCACAGAGATTGTCAGAGGAAGGGGAAGGGGACACATCTCTGAAGTAAGATGTGGAGGACAAAGGGCCTGAACCACGGTGACTTAAAGGCCAACGGTAAGAACAGGAACTAAGATCTGAGACAGAAAACGTGTTGGTGTTTGGGAACAGAAAAAAGGTGAATGTGTCCGGGGCAGAGTGAACCATGAGGAAACGGTCACTTCCCAAGATGAGGCTGGAGACACTGGCAGGGCCCTGAGCATGATACAGGGCTGTGTAGACACAGTGAGGAGACTGGACTTTGTCGTAAAGACAAATAACAGCCAGTGGAGCTATGAGTGCCAGGACTGACATAAACTCTCTTCAAATTTAAACTTTCTGCAGAGAAATACATCTCACTATGGTCACTTTAACTCTGAGCCTATGTTCTTGTCTCCCTTCTAGGGTTTGTTTTACTTTTACATTCTGGGATGACTGTGACCCATTTAAATTTCTAAATACAACTAGACACTCTCTTCAAAAATAATTGCCACACACGGTGGGTGGGGGTGGGAGGTGGGGAGGGATGATGGGAGATTCAGATTGCCATATACACACTACAATGTATAAAATAGATAACTAATGAGAACATACTGTATAGCACAGGGAAGGCTATACAGTATGTTCTCAATACTCTGTGGTGACCCAAATGGGAAGGAAATCCAAAAAACAGGGGATATGTATACATACGGCTGATTCACTTTGCTGTACATCAGAATATGACAGTACAGCAGTGTAAAGAAACTATACTCCAAATAAAAAGTGCTACTTCTACTTTTTATTAAAACTTTATCCATAAAATAAGACTATAATGATATATACTAAAAGATTAGTACCATCTTTTTTGAATGGGATCAGAAATGATTTCCATTTTCTTCTTTTTGTCTGTATTTTCACATGGGCTTGATATTACCTTTGCAATAAATATATACTCAAAAAAAAAGTACTGCCACACACAGACACACACCCAATTTCGCCAATGAATTCAGGGGTGAAGTGTTGCTCAGACTGAGAATTTCTGGTCTAGTCTCTCATCTCTATGTTACAAGTGGGCTCCCTGAGGCCCAGAGAAGGCACGTTTCGGAGAAGGTCTGAATTGACTGAACAGAATCAGGTGGAAATGAATTCCGAAAAGGTCACCCAAAGGGCCTCTTCCTTTCAAGAGGTACCATGTGCTGACAGTTATTTCTTACCCAGTCCTCTACCCCCTGACAAAAAATGTAAGGGGGTGAAGGACAACTGTCTGAGTCAAGTCACTGCCCCATGGCTGAATAGGAACTGGATATGGAAGTCATCTTATGATTCAAATAATTACAAAATGCACAAACCTTATAGCCAGTTTTTCAATTCTGATCCTTGTCTATGTAAGTCAAACAAACAAAATTTACATTTATTAGATTTTAAAGCCAGAAATCAATGTATCACGACTTAATTGTCCACATCCAAAGAACTCACCACCCATCTGGACCCCGTTTCTCCCTTGTACCTGCACTGCTACATCTTTACATTTCATTAGGTTTATCTGTCTCCCTATTTCTTTCTCTGTGTGCATCTTTTTCTTCCCTTCTGCTCTGCTGCTATTCCTGCCCTCCTGTTTCCTCCCTCACGCCTGTCCTGCCCCACTCTGCGACCTGCTTCCCCTCTTGTTGCTCTCTCCGCCCAACCTTTCTGACTGTCCTGAATATCCGTATCTTTCTGCATCTTTCTTCCCGATCTCGGCCCCCTCTCTCATCCCCTGGTTACGGCGTTTCCATCCCGGCCACAGTCCCTTCCGCCCCACTCTGTGGCACCACCAGGTGGCTGTACTTCCCATCGGCTCTCTCTTCCTCTGCTCTTCTAGTTCCTAGTTGTTCCTCTCTTGCTCTCCCAGAGCCACGTGGCTCTGAAGGCCAAGGTTCAAACTCCATTCTCTCCGGCCACTCTCTGCGTGAAGCGCCTCGCCACTGTATTGTCCTCCATTCTACTGGTGATCCAGGGCCCCTCTTCCCACGCTGCTATGCCATGGGTTCTCCCCCATTCCTTCAACATCTCAGTTATTCCTACTTCTCTGTCAGTCGCTCCGTCTCTACTCCTCCTACTTCCCATCGCCCACGTGTCTCCAGAAATGGCGACTGAAGAACATACCCGCCTACCGGAAAAGAGACATTTTCCAGCGGGTGGAATTCGGTAAGAAACAACACTGGGTGTCACACGTCTGGCCCAGGTCACCTCCCCCTACGCGGGGTGAGGAGAAGGGCTGACTACGAAGGGGAGGCCGGGGGAGCTGAAGGACCGGCCTGGAGACGCGAGGACAGAGGGGCGGGGAGGGAGGGAGGGAGGGGGATCTCAGGAGAGGGGCGGGCTCTCCAGAATCCCAGGACCGGGGAGAGGACGCGGCCTGTCCGGGAGCGGGGCGGCCGGCGCTGCCCTCCAGGGGCCGAGGGGGCGAGACTGGGGGCGCGAATCCACCTCAAGGAAGAGGACGCTACGCGGTGGGCCACTGAAGGTTTGAAACAGGAAAACGGCGCTAAAGACCGTGTCCACGTGGACTGAAGGCCGTAAAGCGAAGGGCAGGGACCTCAGAGCGATTTCAAACCCAAAGGAAAACATACCCGACCTCTAACGGCGACGTCTGGATCTATTAGGTAGGAGGCCGGATGCTGGGATTTACGGTTCATCGTAACTCCGAAGCCAGTAGGTTTCAGTACGAGGAGCAGCGAAGCACAGATCTTCACTAGCGAAGCGCAGCTCACCTCTGCATCTTACCTCGTACCGTGACCCTCAAAACATGGCCCCTGTTTCCGGTTCCGCAGGTAACTACTAATTCGGGGGAGAGGCGGGGCTTCCGGGGCGGGGCCTGCGCGGAGCGCTGTGTGCGAGGGGCGGGGCGAGGAGGGAGCCCAGACGCTGGGATGGCCGGAGGGCGGGCAGTCACTTTCATCAAAAACTAAGACGTTTCCTCTTAACTTAAAGACGGTTTAAATAAAAAGCTCCCCCCCACCACTCCCCGCCGCACAACAGGTTGCTCTAAAGTCCCGTTAGTGAGGCTGAAGCAATTCAGAGCTCTGGAAACTTGGGTCTCCGAGTGGTAGCTGTGGGGCTGTGATTGGAGCCTGGAACATTTCCTGCAGTTAGAATAAAAGCAATTCAGGAAACAAGAGCTGGACTTGTCTTTCTATTACAAACTAGAATGACAGAATTACAAAACTCTGGGTAGGATGGGCTTTTTCACACTGAAAACTCTACAGAACAGACATTCTGTTTCTAGTCCCTGCTCACTCAGGAGGCCAAACTCAACGCTCTGCTCATTTCCAGACAACCAGGGATTCAGGGCACTAACCGTTGCTATAAAAAGAGTAATAGGGGCTTCCCTGGTGGCGCAGTGGTTGGGAATCTGCCTGCCAATGCAGGGGACACGGGTTCGAGCCCTGGTCTGGGAAGATCCCATGCCGCGGAGCAACTGGGCCCGTGAGCCACAACTACTGAGCCTGCGCGTCTGGAGCCTGTGCTCCGCAACAAGAGAGGCCGCGGTAGTGAGAGGCCCGCGCATCGCGATGAAGAGAGGCCCCCGCTTGCCGCAACTAGAGAAAGCCCTCGCACAGAAACGAAGACCCAACACAGCCATAAATAAATAAATAATAAGAAAAATATATTTTTTTAAAAAAAGCAATAAATTGTAGTATTCTTTTTTAGGTAAATTATTTTTTGATTGTTTTGCTTCTTTTTGCCTTTTAAAACCTGCTTTCCCCCGGAGTATGATAGAGAAATACTTGAGATAACATCACTATTCAGTAAAGGTGTACCACAGAATTCTCTGACTGAACGTATCTTGTGAAATGATTAGGGCAGTAAGTTTAGTTAGCCTCCAGCATTTCATACAGATACAATAAAAAGAGAGAGAAAAAAGAGAAACATTGTATTCCTTTGATGAGAAGGCATTATTCTTTAAAATACTTCTCCTATTCTACACTTAATAATTGCCTTCAAATATCTTCGAGAAAAACTTCTTTATATCATAGTACACTTAAGTCAAACATAACTAAAAATAATGTAATTGTAATTAGAAAGTTTTTCATTTTGAAATTGTAACATTTTAGCTCTGTTTCTTTTTTTTAATATTTATTTTTTAAACCTTACTTTATTTTTTTATTTTTCGCTGCACTGCATCTTCATGGCTGCACGCGGGCTTTCTCTAGCTGATGCAAGCAGGGTCTACTCTTCGTTGCGATGTGCAGGCTTCTCATTGCAGTGGCTTCTCTTGTTAAGGAGCACAGGCTCTAGGCGCACAGGCTCAGTAGTTGTGGCTCACGGGCTCTAGAGTGCAGGCTCAGTAGATGTGGCATGCGGGCTCAGTAGCTGTGTCTCGCAGGCTCTAGAGCACAGGCTCAGTAGTTGTGGCACATGGGCTTAGCTGCTCCATGGCATGTGGGATCTTCCCAGACCAGGGATCAAACCTGTGTCTCCTGCATTGGCAGGCAGATTCTTTTTTGTTTTTTCCCACTGTTCAAGGTTTATTTATTGTTTTCGTTGGTATAACACTTAGATAGTTGGCTGCATTATTTATGTCGATTTTTCTTTTTTACATTACATGGCAATGTATACTATTCTGATACATATAGTACATAAAATAAGATTCTTTAGAACAGTTATGCACAACACATACAATACTGGATTTATAATCAATCCCAGAATGTGATTAATTGGAGGAAAAAAAGTTGGACTAGGCATCTTGGCTAAAGGAACCGGAAGTTATATAACACAGAGTTAAATACACATCTGGTTTGAAGGGCAACTGCAGCATCTGCAACATTGTCAGTGGTACCTCTTGAGGAAGTAGAACTATTTTACACGAACCAATTTAGGACCACACAAGATAAGTGCCATGCAGCATCAGGATACAGCTGCAGGGTTTTATGAACCATTCCTATTGCTAATGTTAGGAAATTGATGTTTTTCCTAAGCTGTCTTAACATTACTGCTTTAGTCACAGATCAGATATAAAGGACAGTATGCACAACCTCCAGCTAAAATCCTGTTGTAGCCTAGACAGGGAAGTGGTATGATTTTAGACTTTAAAACTGCAGCTCTTTCTGGATCCCCCAAAGAGTTTCTGCACTCTTCTTCAAACAGGCCTGTTCCTCAGGAGTCAGAGTCACTTTCACAACGTCTGAGATTCCATTCTGTCCCAAGATGCAAGGAACACTAAGGAAGACATCCTCTTTCATTCCACAGAAACCCTTAATCATGGTGGAAATCGGATGCACCCGCCTAAGGTTCTTCATTATACTTTCTGCCAAATCTGCCACAGATAGTCCAGTGGCCCAGGATGTGTATGTAGCCTTTCAGTCTGATCACCTCAAAAGCACTGTCAACCACCTGTTTGTGAACTGCCTTCCACTGTTCCTTACCTGCATCAGTGCCTAATTCGGGGTGCAGATGCTTCAGCGAGACACCAGCAACATTCACTCCACTCCATACAGGCACACTAGAGTCTCCATGCTCCCCAAGGATCCACCCATGACAGCTTAAGGGGTGAACTCCCAGCGTTTCCCCCATGAGGTAACGGAACCACGCTGAATCCAAATTGCAACCGCTTCCAATAACACGGTTTTTGGGAAAGCTGCTTATCTTCCAAGCCACACAGGTCAAGATAGCCACTGGATTGGACACAACAAGCAACTTGCAGTTTGGGCTGTATTTTACAATATTAGGAATGATGAATTTAAGGATGTTCACATTACACTGGACCAAATTAAGACAGCTTTCTCCCTCTTGCTGGCATGCCCCAGCTGTGATAATAACCAGCCTGGAGTTTGCTGTCACAGTATTAGTCTTTGCCAGAGACGATTTCTGGTGTCCTAAGGAAAAGGCTGCCATGTTGGAGATCCATCATCTCTCCCTTCAGTTTGTCTTCTACCAAGTCCTTCATTAAGATACTGATGGCAGGGCTTCCCTGGTGGCGCAGTGGTTGAGAATCTGCCTGCCAATGCAGGGGACACAGGTTCGAGCCCTGGTCTGGGAGGATCCCACATGCCGCGGAGCAACTGGGCCCGTGAGCCACAACTACTGAGCCTGCGCGTCTGGAGCCTGTGCTCCGCAACAACAGAGGCCGCGATAGTGAGAGGCCCGTGCACCGCGATGAAGAGTGGCCCCCGCTTGCCGCAATTAGAGAAAGCCCTCGCACAGAAACGAAGACCCGACACAGCCAAAAATAAATAAATAAATTTTTTAAAAAAAATCTGAAATTAAAAAAAAAAAAAAAAAAGATACTGATGGCACAGGCCACGCCAACAGCACCAACACCAACCACTGTATTCTTATTCTGGGGGACATGTTCTTCCTTAAGAAGATTCTGAATCAGCTGATCCTTGAGAGTTGCCATATTGGACTTAGAACCGAAAGGAATCGGGAGTGCACATTGGGCGGGCGGGCAGGCAAGCGGCGCTGGACCCGGAATTGGCGGTAGCTGCTCGGGTACTCCGAGTGGGGAGCGGGAGGGGCCTTAAATAGAACCGCGAGGCTGACGTCAGGGGGGAGCCGGGCGGACGTGCGGGAACCCACCGGCAGGCGGACTCTTAACCACTGCGCCACCAGGGAAGCCCTAATATTGATTGATTGATTGATGGATTTGGTTGTGCCAGGTCTTTAGTTGCAGCAAATCCTTAGTTGCGGCTTGCAGGCTCCTTAGTTGTGGCATGCAAACTCTTAGTTGCAGCATGCATGTGGGCTCTAGTTCCCTGAGCAGGGATCGAACCCAGGCCGCCTGCATTGGAAGCGCAGAGTATTAACCACTCCGCCACCAAGGAAGTCCCTAGGTCTTTGTTTCTACTTCTGAAAGTTCTGTGATGTGTGGATGAGAAAGCCTGTAAAGTATACAGTCTTCAGAGGAAATTAAGATTAGTTTCATCTACAGAATAATCATTTTTACAATGTTTTAAGGGCATTTTATAGGGAGATATATTCTCTTTAATACAAACCCTAAAGAAATTAAAACTAGGTTATCAGCTATGCAAAAACTTCATTTCAACCCTCAATATATTTATGGAAATATCTGCTTGATAACGCCTACAATGTATGTTTTATCACATGCCTACATGATGATATTTACATAGGGAAATAACCTAATTGCAATATTTTCAGGTAAACGAATAACCTGCCACAATTCACCCTTGTGAAACAGATCATTTGAGTAAATACTCTGAATTACAGACTACATTTTTAATTTGAAAATCGCCACCACCCAGAAAACAAATCTAAAATCACAGATGGTGGCCATGAGAGGCTAGGTGAAGTACTCCATAATGTGGTGATCTCAGCATTTATTTGGTGTAGGCAACTGGCCAACAGGGATCTTGATCTGACTCGAGCCTTTCCCCTGACGACACGTCCTACGGAACAGCCCACAGAGTCACAGCAAGTTTAAGTTCCTGTTATGACTGACTCCCCCGACTGCCCTTGTGATAACCCTTTTCCCCTGTCACCCAAGGCTTTCGCCTGGTTCTTCTTTGGATGAGACATGCTTCCAACAAGGAAGCCTACCCATTCCTGTTTTTTTCGGTTTGCACTGACAAATGCAGCCTGAACCCAAGAAGCCAAAACATTTCATCCATGGACCCTAACGAAGGCACATGCCTCAGGGCATGCCCCATGCTCTCTGCCTGCACCCCTCCTTGAATTCTGACGTGTTCCCTCCAGCTGTATCCTGTACCTCCTCCAGAACCTGTGAGTAATAAACACCTCCATTTCACGTTCCCTTGCAGTCTTTTACTGAGTTGCAGCTCAACAATCGGTATCAAGAGGCTCTAGTTAACAAATGCTAAATTTAAAAAGTCACAAGAGTGATATTAGACAACTGTATCAAATGTATGAAGAATAATTAACAGTAATTCTATACAATTATATTGTTCCTTGTTCTCTGTCGTGTGTGTGTGTGTGTGTGTGTGTGTGTGTGTGTGTGTACACTCGGAGGTTTGACACAGGGAGGGAGAGGACAGTAGGAGAACCAGCACTGACCTGGCAGTAAGAAAGTAGCAACTACAGCTTCCCAAAGATGAGCCTCTGGGCTGCAGGTCACTGTACTGTTGCTGGCTCTCGGATTTTTGGAATAAATTTCCCTACATCCACGAAGTTACTGGCCTCTCTCAAATTGTGCCCACTGACACATACCTACCAGAATCTATCTAATGAAAACATTCTGCCATTTGAAGTTTATACTCATAATTTCCGCTCAGGATTCAAATGAACTTACAAACCCTCATGGGGTCCAACCCAGCCTCCATGCAACCCGTAATGATCCACTCATCCTGCTATAAAATACCAGAAAACATTCCAAACTCTAATAAATCATGCCTGAGGGAAAAATACGTATGAAGACACCCAAGGAAACGCTACATGCAAAACACCATATTTTCTTTCATAGTGACCACAGACCAAACACTGTCATCTCCAAAAACTACATAAAAGAGATGTATCTAGTGATGCACATGCCACAGAGAGACCCCACCGTTTCCCAAGGAAACACTCCAAATTCTCTCTTTCTTATCTTTTGTATCAGTGCATCTGAAACTTTATTTGCAACACAAAATACTAAAAAACACAAAAGGTAACCCACAAAATGATCTCTGAACTTTTCCCTGTATTACTCTAAAAATAGCACAGTGATTCCCTCCCCAGGCCCCCCCCGGACAAGGAAGGATTTATTACTTGCAGCAATTAATAGAACACCAGAGTTCTTTCCCAAAGCAGTGTCCCTGCACAATGATCCTTGACCTCCCAAAAGACCGACACAAGTCACTTGTGGAGTGGATGCGGTAGGGCACCCTCTAGCTCCATCGCCTGAGGACAAGGCACCCATCCTCCTGCACTGAAGGATTCCTGCAGGCTCAGCTCAGGGAAGACATCTAACATTGGAGAAAAAGTGTTTTTCTCTGCCTAAATCCACTGCCTTCTTTCTTCCCGAGGTATGATCATGAACTATCCGAATAAACCAATGCATGGAAACCTCAGTGTCAGCAGCTAGGTCCCAGGGAACCTGAGCTAAGACACTCTGGCACCTCAAACCATGCAATGCACCCCACAACTACCCATAAACCTAATTCCAGGTGCTCCAGCCAGAACTGAAACACCCTTCGCCAACAGCTCCACACACCCTTTGAGCCCACAAGGGACAGGTGCACACATCTTGATGCCCCGACTTGCGGCCATGTCTCTGCTGCAGAGCCCAACAGGCTTCCCTTCGATTTCCCCAATTTTCTACCTGTTCCCAAAGCACTCATGGGCAAACAAGGCTGAAAGACACAAGGACCTCTCAGTAAAGCCATCACAACAGGAATACACACAAGCTGCCACCTAAAGGACACTGGCCATTCAGTATGAAGGTTAAGAAGTTGGCCCTCCTGGGAGAACTGACCAGCAACTGGGGTTGTTATGAAGTCCAGTTACAAAGGCATTTGAGTATAGTGAGGAAATCTCCAAGACAGACGGTTCCCAGGGTTTTTATCTCCTGTTCTCCCCACTCACAGGTAATTAAAAGATACCCTAGCTCATTGAGGGGGGCCTCCTACATGCCCCCTTAGGTTCCCAACATCTGCACCCTCAGAACAGTGAAATCACTATCCCTGACTCTGAGCAGATGAGCTACTGTTAAATCAAGGCTCTTGTCCAAGGTGGCGCCTGGCCCCTGGATGGGCACAGCCTGGAACACCTGGGGGCTACAGCGGGGCAGTGACAGAGCACACTAACCATGGGGACAGCTCAGGACACTGCACGAGGACACCAGTTCTGTAGGGCTTTTTAGGACTGCCTACATCTTTTCCTCCCATCCTTGGAGGAAGAGAAACATGGTGCGCCCTTCAACAAACGGAAAAGGGGAAAGACTCCAAATGATCAATGGAGAAAGGCATTTCTGATGAGGGGGGTTGATACGGAGGCAATAAACCCTGGTGAATGTGACAGAGACTGGCTGGAGGGGATGGAGGGGCCCTCTCAGAGCCTAGAACTGAAGGAAGACAAAGGCCTGAGCCATGGTGACTTAAAGGCAAAAGGTTAAAACAGGAACTGAGATCTGACACAGAAAAGCCACCCCAGGAAGGACCCTGAGTCAGACCAAAAATGGACCAAGCAAGATGACTGGCAAGAGACAACCCGGAAACTAACCCCATGACCATCAACCTGAGACTGAGAGCCACGTGACAGAGCCCTTCTCCTGGGTTCCCTTACCCTGCTGCTCTTCACCCAGGCGCTCCTTCCCAATAAAGTCTTTTGCTTTGTCAGTACGTGTGTTTCCAAGGACAATTCATTTCTGAGTGTTAGACAAGGGCCCACTCTTGGGTCCTGGAAGGGGTCTTCCTTCCTGCATCAAAAGTATGAATGCTACACATGCACATTTTTACCAAAGTGGGCTGAACAAACTAAAATTAATCCAGAATTACAGTGGCCATTATGAGTATCATTCCATCTCCCCAGACTCGTTTTCCTTTAGACTAAATTTGAAGACTGCAGTTCTAAAATTAAACAAGACGAACGGTATATTTATTTTCACGGGTACCTGGAAGCTTCCAAACAGGAACAAAATTCTAAAATTGCCTCTTTGCGAAACACTTTCTGAACTGACCAAACCAACCAAAAAGCCAGAAATGAACAAAATAGCTTCTGAAGCCTTATGCTACTAATGTTTTCCTCCCCCAACTTGACAACCTGTGTGTTTTCTCAGAACCCTTTGTTTCAGACTCCACCATACAACGGTGGGAACCTTAGCAGGGCAGGAAGGATTCAGCACAGTAAACTCTTACACAGAGACCAGCAAGGCAGTTTTCCCACACTTTCCTTCAAGTCACTGTGCTCTCTGGTGAGAACCTCAGCTGGACCCGACAATCCCCTGCAGGTCACAGACCAGCCCTGATCCATCCCCACGCAGAGCAGAACCCCTCAGCCTCAGCCCAGATCTCAGCCCTCAGGAATGGGGGGACTCAGTCAGGATGCTCAATGGTACATACAGATTAGAACATACTGGAGATCCTTAAATATTATTCATTAAAGTTGGGCCCCACCCTGATAGCATGAAAGAGGATCTCTGGTCAGGCGGCACACATGTATTTACAAAATGCCTCATCCATCTAATGTGAAGACTGCATTGAACACCACTGATGGACAAATTGATCATGAAAATGTGGTGTGTATATATATAGAATGCAATATTGCTCAGAAATGTTGCCATTTGCAACAACATAGATGGCTCTAAAACGTACTATGCTAAGTGAAAAAAGTCAGACAAAAACAAATACCACATGGTTTCACTTATATATGGCATTTTTTAAAAAAAAGTGAAATACAGTGGAGACTGGTAAAACAAACATATGATTTCGAGAAAGGGGTAAAGGGGTGAGATAAGAGGGGCATTATTTCAGGGACTTCCCTGGTGGTCCAGCGGCTAAGACTCCGTGCTTCCACTGGAGGGGGTTCGGTTTAGATCTCTGGTCAGGGAACTAAGATCCCACATGCCAGGTGGTACGGCCAAAAGAAAAAAAAGTTAAGAGGGTCACATTTAAAACTGCACAATAGATAGGTCACAGTGATGTAATATACAGCATAAAGAATATGGTCAATAACATCATAATTTGTTTGGGGACAAGAAGGCTACTAGACTCATTGTGGTGATCATTTCATAATGTATACAAATATTAAAAGTGTAGGGCTTCCCTGGTGGCGCAGTGGTTGAGAATCTGCCTGCCAATGCAGGGGACACGGGTTCGAGCCCTGGTCTGGGAAGATCCCACATGCCGCGGAGCAACCAGGCCCGTGAGCCACAACTACTGAGCCTGCGCTTCTGGAGCGTCTGTTCCGCAACAACAGAGGCCGTGACAGTGAGAGGCCCGCGCACTGCGATGAAGAGTGGCCCCCGCTTGCCACAACTAGAGAAAGCCCTCGCACAGAAACGAAGACCCAACACAGCAAAAAATAAATAAATAAATAAAAATTTTAAAAAAAGTGTATAGTGCACCTGAAACATTATATTGTACATCACTTATATTCCAATTAAAAATAAAAAGAGAGGGAATTCCCTGGCAGTCCAGTGATTAGGACTCGGGCTTTCACTGCTGAGGGCCCAGGTTCAATACCTGGTTGGGGAACTAAGATCCCACAGGCCATGCAGTATGGCCAAAAAAAAAAAAAAAAATTTTTTTTAAAATAAAAACAAACTCCATTGTGGAGAAATACCATATAAAACTAACGTATGTGGCAAAGCCAGGAACCAGGGCTCATACCTCACTTGGTATCAGAATATACATTTTTGAGAAAAAACACACAAGTATATGGCAAAGCTGATCCAAATTTTAAGCCTTCTGGAACATAACAGAATTCTTTCCAGAAATTTGACAAATGTAATGAGTGTGATCAACTTTGTAAACAATACACAGTTTTGTGGTCATGAAAGTATTCATATAATATGCAAACAGTACAAGTGAGTCAAGGTCTTTCAGCAATTACCTCAGCACACACCACGAAGAATTCATACTAGACAGAAATGACAAATGTAATGGAGATAAATGTTCAAACAACGGTCTCAATGGACTTAACGATAAGAAAATTTACACTCAGGGGAACTAGGTTCATTACTTATGAAGATCAACCAAGATCAGATAGGACTCAGCGCTTTCACTGCCATGGCCTGGGTTCAATCCCTGGTCAGGGAACTAAGATCCTGCAAGCAGCATGGAACAACAGGAAGAAAAAAAAGAAAGGCTACTTAAAAAAAAAACAAACAAACTAGAGACTGTCATACAGAGTGAAGTCAGTCAAAAAGAGAAAAACAAATACCGTGTATTAACGCATATATGTGGAACCTAGAAAAATGGTACAGATGAACCCATTTGCAGGGCAGAGATAGAGACAGAGATGTAGAAAACAAATGTATGGACACCAAGGGGGGAAAGTGGTGGTGGGGTGGGGTTGGTGGTGTGATGAATTGGGAGATTGGGATTGACATGTATACACTAATATGTATAAAATGGACGACTAATAAGAACCTGCTGTATAAAAAAAAAAAACTCATGAGATGGTGTCTATCAATGAAGCAAGGATACCTGTGGAAAAACCTAATTATCTGCATATTATTAAATGTTTTTATTCAATTATTTGAAGTTTCTTGAAAACGGTGTATTCTTATTAACGACCTATAACCTGAAGTTTGAAATCTGCTGTTAGTCTTTCGTTACTTGCTATTCTTTTATCACCATGATGGTCTTAGGGAAGGGATGGGTAAGATGAAAGGACCTACTTCATTAGGTGGGATTTATTCATATCCAGCTTACTGTGAAAAACTAGGACACTCATTTTAAGGTGCAATGTTATAAATAATAAACTTGACAGCATGGGGAGGGGCAGAGTATAGATATAAAACTATTATCTAAAATATAGTGGTTTGTGTGGTCATTGCCCCTTCTCTAGATTTGCTATGACTGAGGGCTATTGCTGATGATTATAGGAAAGAGTTACTCTACCAGATGATCGTGAAACACAGTACAACTGGACACTGAGAGAATGAAGTTTTCATATGAGTATCATGATGGTAGAAAAAATGGAGGGGAACAATGATCTTCTGTCCTCTTAAAAGGGAATAGCTGTTGTATATCACTTATTAATGAAAATTAGTATTATTTCTAGACACTGAAGACACAGTGTTACAGAAGATAGTTTAATGAAAGGAACTAGAGTAAAGCATGCTTGTAAGGGATTCAAAAATTAATGTAATGTAATGTAATCTTTCCTTTATAATCCTGAATGAGTCATAAGCTTTCTATTGACCCCAGTGTATCCCACCTCCTTGGGGCACTTCATAATACATAATACATCGTTAGGCTCTCTAGGTTGAGGGGCATCTAAACAATTTCTTTCCACGTTATATACAAAACGACGTTCAACTTTGGAAATATATATTCATAATCTGCATTTGACTTATGAACTCCAAAGTGTATCCCTGATTATTTCTGGGGCTACTATGAAAATATCAAGTCAGTGGAACTTCAGATTCAAGCTCCCTACAAACTGCCTCTCCTTACCTGAATATACACAAGATTATATTTCTACACGCTTTTTTTAGTGCTGAAGTTAGACCCATGGATTGCATATCTACATGAAATGAAAATAGAAATATAGTAAGCATATAAAAACTATGAGGAAATAAAAGAACATTTCATAAATAAGGATTAAAAGGACACAATCTATCACTTGTGCTTGCAGTGCTCAGAGAAATAACTGGAAAAGATCAAGGTTCATGAGTTTCCTCTAAGAATGAACATACACAATGGGATTTATAAACTAGAAATTTCACGTATGCACTCTCCAAAATATTTGTTGGGTTTTTTTTTAGGTTTTTTTAAAAAAATACATTTATTTATTTATTTTTGACTGTGTTGGGTCTTCCTTGCTGCGCACGGGCTTCTCATTGTGGTGGCTTCTCTTGTTGTGGAGCATTGGCTCTAGGCACGCGGGCTTCAGTAGTTGTGGTGCACAGGCTTAGTAGTTGTGGCTCGCAGGCTTTAGAGCACAGGCTCAGTAGTTCAGGTGCACGGGATTAGTTGTTCTGCGGAATGTGGGATCTTCCCAGACCAGGGCTCGAACCCATGTCCCCTACACTGGCAGGCGGATTCTTAACCACTGAGCCACCAGGGAAGCCCTATTTGTTGTTAATTTGTACTTTTGCTTTTTTTTTAATTAATGAATTTATTTATTTATTTATTTTTGGCTGCGATGGGTCTTCACTGCTGTGTGGCTTTCTCTAGTTGCTGAGTGGGGGCTACTCTTCGTTGCGGTGCGCAGGCTTCTCACTGCGGTGGCTTCTCTTGTTGCAGAGCTCCGGCTCTAGGCACGGAGGCTTCAGTAGTTGAGGCTTGTGGGCTCTAGAGCGCAGGCTCAGTGGCTGTGGCTCACGGGCCCAGTTGCTCTGCAGCATGTGGGATCTTCCCGGACCAGGGCTCGAACCCATGTCCCCTGCATTGGCAGGCGGATTCCTAACCACTGCGCCACCAGGGAAGTCCCTGTACTTTTGCTTTTTCTGCTGGAAAAGGATGGAACCCCACACAAAGTTTAGTTTGGAGGGCTTTCTGGGGAGACCAGGGTGGACCAAGTTGTTCCCAAAATGGCTAGAGAAAGCAGAGAATGGTGATGTTCTTGCGTTACGGTGGATACAAGACTGGGCTGTGGTGATGGTACTTGCTTGTGGTGTGAACCTACAAGTCCTGCCAAGGGATGGAGCACTCAGGCTTTATTATCAGCCTGCCCTGATAACATGTGCAGAAGAGGAAGAGCTTGTACCAAGTCTTAAAGGTGTCTGTAGTCAGACCTCAAAAATGGAGTCAGACTCACAATGTTTTGGATTCATTTTGTACCTCTGCCCTCCAGAAAAACAAGAGCATAAATCTATGTTGATTTAAGGCATTTAGTTTGTGGTAAGCTGTTACAGCAGAAATAGAAATTTTAAAGAAATGATGTATATGGAAAATCAAAAGAATCTACAGAAATTTCTAGAAAAAGTATACAATGCAAGGTGTCAGGATACAAGTACCGCACGCAAAAATTTATTGAAATTTTATATAGTAGCAATTTACAAATGAATACTGAAATAAAAAATGTAATATCTTCTTTAAATGCTCAGAAAAGTAAAACTGGAAGAAAAATGTGTAAATCTAACAAAACATGGACTTTTATATGGAAAACTACAGTGGTCTGAAAGAAATCAAAGATGACATTTCATTTAGGTCATTTTAGAGAAACATACCACAGTCAATGAATTGCTAGAGAAACATACCATATTCATTGAAGGTAAGACACAACATAGAAATGATGACAAATCACCTCAAATTGACATACAGGTTTAACGCATTTCCAAACAAAATTTTTGAAGATACAAACAAGATTTTTCTAAAATAAATATGGAAAGGCAAAAGAAATAGAAGAGCTAATATATCTGAAAAATACTGAAGTGGTTGGAATCACTCCACACGATAAGATTTATAATACAGTGACAGTAATCAAGACTGTGTGGGATTTCTCGAGTGACAGACACATAGACCAACAGAACAGAATGAGGAAACGAGAAACAGCCCCACAGGAGTACAGTGTACCCTTGAACAACACGGGTTTAAGCTGTGTGGATTCACTTATACATGCATGTTTCCCAAAACACACTATCACAGTACTACAAGGTCACAACTCAGTTGAATCCAAGGATGCAGAACCACGGATATGGATGGCCAATATTAGCTTATACGTGGATTTTTGACTACTCGGGACTCAACACCTCTAACTCACTGCACTGTCCAAGGGCCACTGTACTTCCAACAGATTTTTGACTAAGGTACCAAGGCAATTCAATGAACGAAGTATTTTCAAAAACTGGTAGTAATCAATAACATGTTCACAATGGGGGAAAAAACTCCATTCAAACTTCACACCTGTACAAATATTAGCTCAAAGGTAATCACTGGTTTAAAGGTAAAATTATAAAACTAAACAACAAGACATTTAGTAAAAACACTGCAGAATAAAATTTTGATACCCTATGGATAACTGCTCTTCTAAAAAACTGCTTACATATATTATCTGGTAAACATTTCCAAACATTAATTTTTTTACTGAAGTATAGTTGATTTACAACGTTCTGTTAGTTTCTGCTGTACAGCAAAGAGACTCAATTATACACATATATACACTCTTTTTTTTTTTTTTTAATGAGTATAGACTTATAAACATTCTATTTCTGTTTAAAATCTTCACATTTTGATTGTGGGGTTTTGTTTTGGTTTGTTTTTTTGTTTGTTTTTATTGAGGGGAGAATTTCTTAAATTTATTTATTTATTTATTTATTTATGGCTGTGTTGGGTCTTCGTTTCTGTGCGAGGGCTTTCTCTAGTTGCAGCGAGCGGGGGCCACTCTTCATCGCAGTGTGTGGGCCTCTCATTGTCGCGGCCTCTCCCGTTGTGGAGCACAGGCTCCAGACACACAGGCTCAGTAGTTGTGGCTCACGGGCCTAGTTGCTCCACGGCATGTGGGATCTTCCCAGACCAGGGCTCGAACCCATGTCCCCTGCATTGGCAGGCAGATTCTCAACCACTGTGCCACTAGGGAAGCCTACACTCTTTTTTATATTCTTTTCCATTATGGTTTATGCCAGCAGACTGGATATAATTCCTTGTCCAAACATTAATTTTTATTAACCTAGGGTAAAAACACCTTGGGCAATTTATTTAAACAGTGTTTTACAAGCATTTTCAAAAACCATATTGCACAATGGAACATATGTGTGCCACAGGTAAAGAAATGTAATAAATTATTAGCATGAAGAAAACTGTACTGTTTCCTAATCAAGAAATCAGGAGTTTCAAGAGTAAACATTCCCTGTTTTGTTAAACAGTCTGAATCCATTTTATGATGTTTGACTACTGACAGCTTTAGGCAGCAGGACAACCTCTTCCTATTCTACCTATGTGGGCAAACTAATTAAAAAACAACAACAACAACAAAAAACCCTGAGGACTCCCTCCTTTGATACAAACTGAAAGTTCAAATCTCATCAAGTGATCTCCTTAACACATCAAGCCAATCACCATTCCCTGTTCTCTTAAACCATTTTTTGAACACCTTGGAAGTCTCCACCCTTCCCATAGAAAGCTGAATTATATATAACAAACATTCTCATAACACTTCAATATAAATATCAGTCTCAATAACCAAACCAAATTCTGTGTGGGGTTCCACCCTATTCCAATGAATGGTCACAAGTGCAAACCAGCAACAACAAAAATATGTCTTAAGGGTGAATACATGAAATTTCTAGTTTATCCACCAAACAAAAATGTCCCCATTGTATGTGGTTCATTTTGAAGAGAAAACTCATGAACATAGAGCCCTAAAAATTATTTCACTGAGCACAATAAAGAACAAATGTGATACTGATTTTTAAATTTTTCTATTTTGCATATGATTACTATTTTCCTACTTTCTCTTCATCTAAATCAAGATGCATACCATGACGTTTATTTAGACACATAAAAGAACAAGAAAAAAATACATTCATATACTGCATACTCAAGAATGGGGAGCAGGTATTAAGGAGTGTTTAAAAAAATAGCATTCCCAAGGCAGAGTAATGCTGTAATGTTCTGTTCAGTATGGACTGTCTGATGATTAATAGGATGTGAGCCCCGAGTGAAGGTTTTTCGCATTCATACATTCATGAGGTAATCTCCAGAATGAATTCTTTGGTGAATACATTCCTTGTCAAAAGGCCAGGCCACAATAATTACAATTACTGGTTTCAATCAGGAATGAAATTTCTAATCAAGCATAAGATGGGGACACCTGCTAACAGCCTTGTCACATCACTACATTATTAAAGTCTCTCACCTATATGGATTGCCTGATGGCATTAAGTCAGGCTTGAAAGCACACTGAAGAATCTGACACGCTCATTACATGTCTAAGACTGCTCACCATTATGAATTCTCCGAAGACTTGAAAGGGTTGAACTCTGACGAAAGACCTTGCCACGCTCATTGCATTTGTAAGCCTTCTCACCATTATGAATTCTCTGATGACGTACAAGGTTTGCATTTTGACTAAACACTTTGCCACAATCATTACTCTTGTAATTTGCTCCATTATGTATTTTCCAATGAATTCGAAGTTGGAGGCTTTGACTAAAGACCTTGGCACATGCATTACATTTGTAAGGTTTCTCTGCAATATGAATTTCTTGATGCCTTGTAAGGGTTGTCTTCTCACAAAAGACTTTGCCACACTCATGACATTTGTAAGGTTTCTCTCCAGTAAGAATTCTCTGAAGAAGAATGCAAGGACTGCATTTCGATTAAAGACTCTGCCACACACGTCACATTTATATGGTTTGGATCCTGTATGGATTATTTGATGATGCCAGAGAGTTGAGCCATGATGAAAAGTTTTGCCACACACATTACGTTTGTAAGGTTTCTCTTCAGTATGAATTCTCCGATGAACTGCAAGGTATGAATTTTAACCAAAGACCTTGCCACATACATCACAATTGTGTAATTTCTCTCCTGTATGGGTTATCTGATGCCTACTGAGGTATGAGCCCTGATGAGCGGTTTTAGCCACACTCATTACATTTGTAAGATTACTCACTATTATGAATTGTTGGATGACTCGCAAGGTTTGTGTTTTGACTAAAGACTGTGACACACTCATTACATTCCTAAGGTTTCTCTCTAGTATGAATTTCCTGATGAAGTCCAAGGACTGCATTTTGATGACTGACTCTGTCACATACATCATATTTATATGGTTTTGCTACTCTATGGATTATGTCATGCCTACTGACGCCAGAGGAAGAAAAAAAGGTTTTCCCACAGACACTACATTTTTAAGGGTTCTCCACAGTATGAATTCTCTGATGAGTTACAAGGTCTGGATTTTGACTAAAGACCTTGGCACACACATCACATTTATGTAATTTCTCTCCTGTATGGACTATCCGATGTCGACTGAGGGTTGAGCTCTGATTAAAGGTTTTACCACAGTCATTACATTTGTAAGGTTTCTCTCCAGTATGAATTCTCTGATGAACTGAAAGCTTTCTTTTCTGACTAAAGACCTTGCCACACTCATTACATTCGTAAGGTTTCTCTCCAGTATGAACTCTTTGATGAATTACAAGGTCTGAATTTTGACTAAAGACCTTGTCACATACATCACATTTATGTAATTTCTCTCCTGTATGGATTATCCAATGTCGAGTGAGGATTGATCTCTGATTAAAGGTTTTACCACACTCATTACATTTGTAAGGTTTCTCTCCAGTATGAATTCTCTGATGAACTGAAAGCTTTCCTTTTGTACTAAAGACCTTGCCACACTCATTACATTTGTAAGGCTTCTCTCCAGTATGAATTCTTTGATGAATTACAAGGTCTGAATTTCGGCTAAAGACCTTGTCACATACATCACATTTATGTAATTTCTCTCCTATATGGATTCTCTGATGACTCCTGAGATTTGAGCCCTGATGAAACGTTTTGCCATACTCATTACATTTGCAAGGCATTTCCCTGTGTGGGCTCTGGTCTTGTGTCAGTATTGAAGGATGCATAAAATATATATTAGAAATGTTGGTTTGGACAGGAGGAGAAATTCCTTCAACTGGTGAAAATGAGGAAGTACTATTGATACTCTTATTAGCTTTATTAAAATCATCAATTTTCTGTTTACTTTTAAACATATGCAGTTCATCCTGAAGGCTTAACACAAGTCTATTTCCAATATGGTTGTTTCCCGCATCCCTTCCACCATGTTGACTTCTTCTATCAGTGACATTTTGGTTATGGGATGTAGGGATATTTCTGTAATTTCTTTCATCATGTCTCCACTGAAATCCAAAGTCAAACACATTCTCCTGTATTTCCGAGAGGTAAAAAGGTTTGATTTCCTGGATTTCATGTCTTCCCAAAATCACTGTTTGGAATACTCCTCCTCTATCAATGTTTGATTTTAGTTGTAATTTCCTTATCACGTGTATATGAGAAATATCTACAAGATACAAAGAACCATACATTTCCTATTCATTACACTGCATGAATAAATGTTTCATGTTGAATATATGATATTAAACAAAAGTAACACTTTTATCAAACAGAGTTACGAAACTTTTCAACCGTGATGTTAAATTTTTGAAGAACAGTAAAGAATAGGATTCTTCACTACAGAAAGAGTGATTACACGTAATTCAAATTAAGTTCAGCATAGCATCGTTTCAAACACCGTGACAAAAACGTTCAAATGGAAAAACTTACATTAGCTCTCAAAAACGGGTATTTTCCACTGTGACCACAAAGCACATACCAACTAACAGTAAACATACAAATACCAGAAGTTTAAAAAGGAAATCTTAAGGGAGATGCAAGAAGAAGTGAGCTATGTAACTAATACTGCTATTCAAGCATCCCTGCTGGAAATGGTTTCTGAGTCATCACGGCTGCACATTTTGATTTAGGTCATCTACTGAAAAAGTTTTTCAGTGGATGAAAGGGAATCATTTTTACAGTGTGAGTAATGAGGAAGGTGGAGGGATGGATGATGAAGTGCTGTGGAAACTGGGGAGATCAGGAGAACAACTTAAATACGTGACCAAACGACAGTGATTCTAACCACATCAAGAGACAATGTAAACGGACTTCCCTGGCGGTCCAGTGGTTAAGACTCTGTGCTTCCAAAGCAGGGGGTGCGGGTTCCATCTCAGGTCAGGGAACTAAGATCCCACATGCTACGGGGTGTGGCCAAAAATAAATAAATAAATAATACAAAAAGAGAGAGAGAGACCATGTAAAGAAAGACCAGGACTGATACCAGGACTGAGTGGAGGAGAGGGAATAATAAACACGGGGTATCATAGCTTGTGATCGCATATATGTGTGAATAAAACTGTACGAGGCAACTAAAAATAATGAGGTTAAAAGAAAAGAAGAGGACTTCCCTGGTGGTGCAGTGGTTAAGAATCCACCTGCCAACGGAGGGGACATGGGTTTGAGCCCTGGTCCGGGAAGATCCCACATGCCGCGGAGCAACTAGGCCCGTGCGCCGGAACTACCGAGCCTGCGCTCCACAGCCCGCAAGCCACAACTACTGAGCCTGCGCGCCTAGAGCCTGTGCTCTGCAACAAGAGAAGCCACCGCAATGAGAAGCCCGCGCACCACAAGGAAGAGTAGCCCCTGCTCGCCGCAACTAGAGAAAGCCCGCGCGCAGCAACAAAGACCCAACGCAGCCAAAAATAAATAAATAAAATAAATAAATTTATTAAAAAAAAAAAAAAAGATACCTGCACTCCCACATTCATAACAGCAGTAATCACAATGGCCCAGGCATTGAAACAACCTAACTGTCCAACAGATGGATGGGGAACAAATCTGGGAGATACACAGAATGCAATTTCATTTACACATAAAGAAGAAAAAAATCCAGCTATTTTTAACAGCACAGATGGACAATGAGGGTATATACTCAGTAAAATTATTCAGAGAAAAAATAATACTGAATGATCCCATTTATGTGCAAAATATATTTTTTTAAAAAGAGGCATGCTGGGACTTCCCTGGTGGTCCAGTGGTTAAGAATTCGCCTTCCATTGCAAGGGACGTGGGTTCGCTCCCTGGCTGGGGAACTAAGATCCCATATGCCAAGAGGCAAATAAGCCCAAGCGCTGCCTCAACTGCGCCCGCGAGCTCTGGAGCCTGCCCGCCACAACTAGAGAAGCCTGCGCGCCACAATGAAGACCCAGTGCAGCCAACAAAAAAATAAACACATAAATAAAGTAAAATTTAAAAAAGGGGCATACTAAGAGCAACTTAGAGTAGAACAGCTGTTACCAAACTCTGGTAGCAGAATGGGGAGATATTAGTCAAAGGAGTAAATGGCTGAGGTAGCAAAACAAGCAGACAGGGCTTGAGACAGCTCCTTGCAGGTTCTGAGGTGCCAGATGGAATGAAAGAGCAGCCAGTGTTTTCCCATCTCCTGATTAGGTCTTCAAAGAACACAAGATGGGGGTGGAACCCAGAAAGGCTCAGGGGCTGGAGTCTGGAGGCATCAGCTCTGATCTATATGGACTGAGAACTGAGCATCCAAGGGAATCAAGTCCAAAAGGAGAGCTGAGGGAGCAACAGACCCCTTTAAAACAACCCTGTTTACGCTCCTCAAAATCAAGCAGCAACAAGTTCACAGGGGCCAGATAGCCGAGTGCTGTATATCATGATAAAGACTTTGCCTTTGTCTTTGGTGGAGCTCCCACACCACTGGAGGGGGAAAGAATACATTTTACATGTTGAGGGACCGAGTGATAACTAAGGGAGAAGAAAAATTTCCTCTCAGACTTGACAACGAATAGATTTCTGTTTTCGCAAACAACTCTCCCATTTGGTAGAGTTTCCCAAACACTACTAATGCTGCAGTGGGTCTGGAAACATATTTCAGAAACTCATCCACCACGTGCCTCCTTCTCAATGCAGAGGGAAGAATGAAATATGCAGACATCTAACTCTCTTCCAATAGGTACTGAATCAAAAGCACAGAGGTAGAGCACAGGGAATGAAATATTTTAAAAGTTTCTGCTTGGGCATTAGACACACTTAATCACTTAAAAAACTCCTGGTGTACCGCGAAGTGGCCAGATCATCTGAAGAAAGGGCATGTTTAAACTCCTGATGCTAAATCAAGAAGCTTTTCATGCCTCAGTCAACATGGCTTTGAGCTCAGTTAACCAAGGCAGGGGATTCCAAAAGGGAAACAGGGGAAAATGCAAAGATACCCTCCCGACTTTTGGAGGGAAGTTATCCTCACCCACAGAGAGCAGGTTCCTGCAGGTCTCCAACATCACGTCCCTGTACAAGGCCCTCTGAGCAGGGTCCAGGCATTCCCACTCTTCTGGAGAGAATTCGATGACCACATCATTTAATGTCAACTGTCCCTTAAATAAAAAAACATTTCACCGAGAGGACATGAGGAGAGTTCTTATTTCCATACAAAATGAGTAGAGGTAAAAGATCAATTAGATTGAAGTATGTATTCTGACAGATCCATGGAAAGGTATTTGAAGCTAATTGGGTGTCTAATTTTAACTTCTTATGCTTTGTCATAGAGATTACAATATCCTTCAAATAGATTTACCCTTCTCATTTTTGTGGGCAATACATGAAATACATACAAATAAAAATTCAACACCGGGCTGTCCATGTGGAAGTGTTAGATATTACGTTCTATACACTGGGGGATAATCCTCCTCCTGGATGTGGAGGAGCATGAGTGGTGTCTTCAGAGATGACAGAGTCCACGGTGGCTTTATAAAGAAAGCTCAAAACCTCCAATTATGATGACACTAACAGCAGCAAAGAGGAACATTATATGAACACTTCCTACATGCTATGCATTACTCTAAATGTTTTACATGTATTAACTTGTTAGCAACATCAAAGCTCATTAAAGAAAGATCTTTTCCCAACTTACAGAGGAGAAGACTGTGTCAGAGACACTCTGAAAAACTCGACTGAGTTCAGGAATCTAAGGAATCATACAGTAAGCACATGAACTTGGTTGGGCTATACCATGGTTGGGCTCTGGAACTGAAGCTTAAAAATCACAGAGTTTAAAAAAAAAAAAAAAAAAAAATCAGAGTTAAGTAACACATAGAGCATTAAAACTTCACTGACAGATGATTACCTGAGAAAACTTTAAAGAAGTTCAAGGTAAACAACATGGAACAGCCTAAAAGTTCATTATATACGTGTACACGCACACATACACACAAAACGTTAGTAATCTTATTACTATTTAAACCATGAACATGATACTGTAGAAAAAATTCAAGGCCAGGGAATATACTAAAGATATAATATGAACTGCAAAAAGATATCTATAGATTTAAAATCATGATGTCTTTTATCTAAACCATGGACTTGCACATCCATGCACGTATACACACATGTCAACGATAAATTAACTGAAACGAGAGTGGTCTCCTGACAGATTCTCAGACTATTTTTTCATTATCATATCTATTCACGTGTATTTCAGGATATTTCTTACAGAAATGAAAATGTACAAACTGTACTAAACTGAGCTTCTCAACATGATTCTATAGTAGTCTGCTAAAAAAGAAAATAGTACAGACATTTAAAAAAAATAAGAATACTTTAACTCCAATTTCAATAACTATATTCAAAAATATAAATATAAATCTGTCCATTTGAATTTATACAGATAGGCATTAACAAAGGCCAAAAAGGGTTTCTTTGTTTTTCCACTAATAAAACATTGATTCAAAATCAGAAAAATTTTTTTTTAAAATTAGAAAAGTTATTACTATTATACGTTATTTTAACAGATTAAGAATAAAATTCTCACAATGGTAAAGTAAAAAGTTTCTTGGAGAATTATAAAACATAACAAAAAAGAATATGGAAAAAGTATATTGTTATTAAGAAAGAACATTTCACCAATGTCATGATCAGAAGGAAAGGGTCGATGCATTCCCGCTGAAGTTACAGTGGAGTGAAGGGGGCTGGCCAGGGCTCCTGCCGTTCACCACGGTACAGTGTGCCTGAGCAGGGACCACTAGAGGAAGTAACAGGAGGAAAACAGAGAGCTAGAATGAAAGACACATCTAAGGACAGGAAAGGCAAACAGCAAAAGGAAGGAAAAAGACATCCCACCCCACAGACAGCAAGAGTGACTGCAAAATATCGGACAAAGTAAACAGAAAAACTGACGTAAGAGACAAAGGACATCACGTAATCATAAAAGGGTCAATTCTCCAAGAAGATATAACAATTATAAACACGTACTGAGGGACGGCACTAGGTTAAGGATGAATGCACAGGTGTCAGGAACAACACCTCAGAGTCAGAGAGGATTAGCGTGTCCAAAGAAGGGAATTTCAGGACGGATACACTGAAGAATCAACTGAGAACATGAATTCACCTGAGAAAGAGCCATTTCTTACTCCTTCTCTTTCCTCTTCCTCCTCTTCTTATGGGCTTCTTCCTCAGACCATGTGAGCCTTTGGAGGTCGATCTTCAAAGTTGGAAACAGGCTGTTTAATGCTTGGAATCAACACCCCCCCCTTCCTGAGTCACCACCACGCACACAGGGAAGACCTCAGCATGTGGAACAGACAGTCCCCTGCTGCCCACGGTCCCAGGAGGGACTCAGGACAGTAAACTCCCACACAGAGACCAACAAGGGAGCTTCCCCACCCTTTCCTTCAGATCAGGCTCCCCTCCTGGTGAGGCCCCCACGTACACAGCAGCAGCGGGCACCTCAGCTGGACCCGACGACCCCCTGCAGGTCACAGACCAGCCCTGATCCATCCCCACGCAGAGCAGAGCCCCCTCACCCTCAGCCCAGACCTCAGCCCTCAGGAATGGGGGGACCCAGAGTCACGATGCTCAGTGAGGGATCCGGATTGGAACATCCTGGGGAACCTTAAGTATTATTCGTGTTGGGCCCCAACCCAGCTACTTTAAAAGGCATCTCTGTTCAGGGGGGATAAAACATATAAAGATGCCTTACTCAAATCAACGTGAAGCCTGGGTTGAGCACCATCTAGAGGAGGTGAGCCCAACACACCTCACGCTTTCTTTTTCTTTTCAAGCACTACTGAGGTATAATTGATGAATAAAAATGGTGTGCATATAAGCTGTACAATGTGATTATTTGGCAGATGTACACAATGTACAATAATTATCAGCATCAAGTAATTTACACTTCCACTAACTCACAGTTACCATTTTGTGTCTGTGTAGTGAGAACACTAAAATTTTACTCCCTCAACAATTCTCCAGTATATAGTAACACACTATGATCAACCGTAGTCAGCATAGTACACAGAGATCCCCAGAACTTACTCATTTTACAAATGAAAGTTTCTAACCCTTGGGCAACATCGCCCCATTTTCTCCACCACCCAGCCCCTGGTAACAACCTTTCTACTCTACAGCTCTATGAGTTTTACATTGCTAGTTTTCACACAGAATTTATCTTTTTCTGTCAGGCTTATTTCACTGAGCATATTCATTCTAGGTTCGTTCATTTTGTCACAAATGATAGGCTCCTTCATTTTTATGGCTGAATTTTGTGTGTGTGTGTATATATATACATACATACATATATATATATATTTATATATAAAATCTCTTCATTATTCATTCGTCAACATTATGGTTCTTTCTACAACTTGGCTGTTGTGAATAATGCATTAATGCTCATTGGAGGGCAGATATTGCGCTCAGTATACTGATTTCATTTCCTTTGGATATCGAGCCAGAGGTGGGTTTGACAGATTGTGTCTGTTCTACATTAAATTTACTGAGAAACCACCATATTGTTTTCTATAATAGCCGTATCATTTACATTCCCACCAACAGGGCATTAAGTGTGCTCTGTTCTCCGTATTGGGCCTGTGTGTGTGTGTGTGTGTGTGTGTCTGTGTCTGTGTGTTGAGACAGATAAAGACAGGATAGTACAGAAACAAGCATGAGCCTGGCAGCAAGAAAGTTAACAGCTATTTCTTCCCAAGGATGAGCCTCTAGACTTTCGATCACTGTGGTGTTGGGGCCCTTTGATTCTTGAAACAATCTTTCCAAACATGACAGGACTTTATGACCCGTGCTAGACACATACCTAGCAAAAGCTCCCTGCTCAAAACATTCTGCCATCTGACACAGAACTCATAAATTCCCGTACGGACACAAATAAACTAACAAACTCTTACGGGGTCCAACACAGTCTCCAGACACTCTCTTAATGGTTCTCATAGAAAATACCAAATAACAAGCCAAGCTCTTCATAACTCATGCCATCAGGAAAAAACACATATGAAGACACCCAAGGATCAGTAGACCCAAAAGCCCATATTTTCATTTACAATGATTCCAGCACAAACACTGTCGTCTCCATAACCTACCAATTAAAAAGATGTCTCCAATGATACACATGCCTCAGTGAGACCCCAACATCCCCAATGACGTGCTCTCTTTTGTACCTTTCATAGCGCATCTGAAATATTCTTCCCTCACAACCCAAAATGCTCAAAAATAGCAAAGGTAATGCGAAAAATGATCTCTGAGACTTTCCCTGTATTACTTGGAGGTTTACACGATGATTCTTACCCTCCCAAAAAAGCCAACACAAGTCACGGCTTAGAGTGGATTCTACAGGGCGCCCTCTAGATCCATTCCTGCGGTACCATGGCAGCCATCCTCCTCTACCCAGAGCTCCCTACGGGTGTATCTCAGGCCACAGCTCTAACAATACTGGGGGAAAATGGTTCCCTTTCTAAATCCACTGTCTTCATTCCTCCTCAGGAATGAAGGTGTGACCCAACGTAACCAGTACATGCAAGCCTCAGTCTCAGCATCTATGCTACAGGGAAGCTGAGCTAGGAGCCTATGGTGCCTCAAACCCACAACCACCCATAAACCCAGGTCATGATGCTCCAGACAGAATTAAGACATCCCTTGCCAATACCTCCCCACGTCCCTTGATCCCACAAGGGACAGGTGCACACATTCACGGGGCTCAACTTGATGCCCACACCTGCGGCCATATCCCTCGTGCAGACCCATACAGGCTCTGCTTCCCTTTCCCGACTTCTCTATCTCTCCTCCATGCGAACACGAGGAAACGTGATAAGTGGCACAAAGACCTCTCAGCAAAGATCTTGCAACAAGAACACAGACGCTCCCACCCAAAGGACACTGGGCATTCAGTATGAAGATCAAACAGCTGGCCCCCTGGAGAATATTTGCCAGCAACTGGGGACGTTATGGAGTGCAGTTACACAGGCATTTGAGTTCAGTGAGACAGTTACAAAGGGAGAGCGTCCTTTAAGTTTCTTGTCTCCTGTTCTCCCCACTCACATCTAATTGGAAAATACATTCCCTATTTAGGGCGATCTCCTTCACATCCCCTTAGGTTCTGGACTTCTTCCCACCCTTAGCATCGTAAAATCACTACCCCTGACTCTGAGCGGATGAACTGCTGGAAGGCAAAGCACTTGTCAAGGTGGCAACTGGTCCCCAGATGTGCACAGCCTGGAACACCTGTAGCTACAGCAGAGCAGTAAGGCAGCAGAATAAACATGAGGACACCTGACAACACTGCAAGAGAAAATCAGTTGTACAGGGCTCCTTAGGCCTCCCTACAGCTTTTTGCTCTGGAGTAATTAAGGAGGCACACAAGGTAAAGATCAATAAGCGCTGAGATATCCAGACAAATATGGGAACCATCCTCATCACCTACCCTGTTACCTTCGTATTCCCTGAGGAGTACTCAGCCCAATGCAAATTCCTAGCATCTGAAAACATCCCACGAGTGAGGCGTTGCAGTGACCCTCGGAAAAAGATGAACACCGTGTCCTTCGGTGGACGTTAAAGACAAGAGACTCAAAATAATCAATGGAGAAGTGCGTTTCTGTTGAGGGTGACTGATACTGAGGCAATAAAACCTGGTTAATGTCACAGAGATTGTCGGGGGGTGGATGGCGAGCCATCTCTGAACTAAGACTTGAAGGAGGGTGTACGGCCAGAATCATGCTGATTCAAAAGAAAAAGGTAAGAGGAACAACTAAGGTCTGAAACATGAAAGGTGTTGGTGTTTGGGAACAGAGAAAAGGTGAATGTGACCAGGACAGAGTGAACCAACAGAACAGGGTCAGCTCCCAGGATGAGGCTGGAGACACCGGCAGGGCCCTGAGGATGACACAGGTCTGTGTAGCTACAGGAAGGAAACTGGATTTTGTCCCAAGGACAAAAAAAACCCAGTGGAGGTCTGAAGCCCAGGGGTTGACATAAACTACTTTCAGATTTACATTTAATGCAGAGAAATATGTCTGACTATGGTTTCTCAAACTATGAGGCTATGTTCCATTCTCAATCCTAGCATTTTTGCTTTTCATTCTAGATGACTGGGAACCGTGAAAAATTCTAAATAACACAGGACACTCTCACTAGAAAGAATTCCCACACACAGACAAACAAACAATTTGGCCAATCACTTCAGGAGTCAATATTCCTCAGACTCACAGTTTCTGAGTCTAGACTCTCATCTCCATATTACAAGTGGGCTCCCTGAGGAGGCCCAGAGGGGAGACATGTCTAAGAAAGCCCAGGTTGAATCCAGAGAATCAGGTGGAACTAAAGTCTGAAATGGGATCTTGAAGGGCCAGTGGGCAGACTTTGTCCTCATCGCCTGTCGAATTTAAAACACCAGGACCAACCTTCACGTTCCTGACCAAAGGAAACTTCTCTTTCAAGGTCTGATCACACAGACATAATACTGAGTATTCAAATTCTTTTTTCCAGAAGATCTCAGTAAAATATTTAAACGTGCAGATTTGCAAAAATATAGCCACTGGTGAAGAAAACATTGTAAGGGGTCAGCTGAAAAATAAACTGTGAGCAAACTTCTTCATCATGAATAGATGGCTCTGTTGGAGGAAGGTTCCAAGTCAATCCAACCCATCCTTCATCATTTGCAAAGAACACTAAAGAGGGACCTGAGCGAAACATCTTCCTGTCACCTCATAGCTATTTTAACAGACCAAATAAAAGAGGAAAAAAACAAATATTAGACTAACTGGTTAAATTAGGTTTTGACTGTTAATGTAAAAGTCCAATGACCTCTTTACCAAATACTCATCAAAATAATCTAAAATTATTTACTAGTTATCAAAGAAGTTTTCCAATATATAAGATGAAGAGGAAAAGCACTCAGGCCTCATATAAACCTGAATCAATAAAAAGAAATAATTTGTGAATTATTTTTAATCTAAAAATGCTGGTGTCGAAGTTTTTCAAAAATTGAGGATTTACCTTATTTAGAAAAGAATGACATGAATAGACTACCTAAGGGAACCAAACTTATTCCAGAAGTTAATAATTACCTACAGGAAAGTAGAAATTGAATGGACTAAGATTTATTCCAAGCTACACAAAGAATTAAACGTAAAGAAACCAGAAAGAAAGAAGAAAATTCATTACAAAACCCAAAACTTTTAATGTTCCTTTAAAGAGGCACCACGTGGTGACAAAGCTAGTCATTTCTTGTGCCACTAGTCTCTCGCCTCTCCTCTCCTCTACCTCATGCCAGGAAAATGGAAGAGGGTGACCCACAACCGTCTGGGTCAAGTCACTGCGCCTTGGCCGAACAGGAACTGCAAATGGAAGTTATCTTCTCATACAAGTACTTACAAAATACACAAAACTTTCACTTTTTGCACTTCCCATACTCATCTGTCTAATTTAAGCAAATACATTTTAATTCATTAGATTCTAAAGCTACAAATCAGCATATCACAACATAATCATCCGTATCCAAACAACTCACCACCCATCTGGACCCAGTTTCTCACCTCTACCTGCAACGCTATGTGTTTCCATTTCATTCTGTTTATCTGTCTCCTATTTCATCTCTGTCTTTTTGTTCCCCTCTACTCTCCTGCTGTTTCTCCCCTCCTACTTCTCCCTCACCCTTGTCCTGCCCCACCCTGCGACTTCTTCCCCTTCTTGCTGCTTTCTCCCCAACCTGTATGATTGTCCTAAATATCCATGTGTTTCTCCATCTTTATTCCCAAACTCAGCTCCCTCTCCGATCTCCAGGTTACATCTTTTCTGTAACTGCTACAATGCCTTAGTCTGCACTCTCAGGCACCCCAGGTGGCTATGCCTCCTTCCTGCTTTCTCTCTTGTGCTCTTCTAGTCACTAGTTTTCCTCTTTCTCTCCCAGCACCACGGTCCTCTGAAGGGCATGGTTGCAACTCCTACGCTCTCCGCCCACTCCCTGTGTGAAGTGCCTCCCTCCTGCCGGTGATACAAGGCCCCTCTCCCTATGTTACTATCCCATCGGTTCTCTCTCATTCCTTCCTCCTTCTCAGTTTTTCTGCTTCTCTCCCAGTCGCTCTGTCTCTGCTTCTCCTGATCCCCCTCGCCCACGAATTTACAGGGATGGTGACTAAATAAGATGCCGCCCTACCGGAAGAGACTATTTTCCAGCGGTGTGGAAACTGGGGACAGACATACACTGGGTGTCACACGGCTGGCCCAGGTCACTCCCCGCCCCCCACGCCGGGTGAGGGGAAGGGCTGACCAGGAAGGGGAGGCCTGCGGAGCAAAGCACCGGCCTGAGAAGCAGGCGAGGACAGAGGGGCTGGGAGGGAGGGAGGGAGGGGGTCTCCGGAGAGGGGCGGGCTCTGCAGAATCCCAGGACCCGGGAGAGGACGCGGCCCCTCCGGGAGCGGGGCGGCCGGCGCTGCCCTCCAGGGGCCGAGAAGGCCAGGCTGGGGGCGCGAATCCACCTCGCGGAAGAGGACTTTACACTGCGAGGGCGAGACATTAACAGGTTTGAAGCAGGGAAATGTTGCGAAAGGCGGTGTCTACGTGGACAAGGTAAAAAAGCCAAGGTCAGGGACCAGCCTCAGAGCGAATTCAAACCCAAAGGAAAAGACACCCGTCCTGTGACGGCGACGTCTGGATTTACTTGGGGTGGAGGGCCGGCTGCTGTGATTTTACGTCCATAGTGACTCCGAGACCCCGAGGATGGAGTAAGGGGGACCGCGCGGCACATACACACTACGAAGAAAAAACTTACGGTCAGCCGCACGACGTTCACCTCGCGCTCACCGCTTCTACTTCCGTAGGAAACCGCGGACACGCAGAGAGAAGAGGCGGGGCTTCCGGGGCGGGGCCTGGGCGGAGCGCTACGTGCGAGGGGCGGCGGGGGGAGAGTGCAGGTCTGCAGAGAGAGCGCGGGAGTGCGGCGCAGGGGCCGGGGTTCCCTTACCTTGACCTGCTTAGTTAACTGTCCATAATACTTTTAAGGTAAAAGCGTACAATTGTATGGGCCGGTTTTGCAAAAACTAAGAAGATTACTCTTAAGTTAAAAGCAGATTAAATAAAAAGCTTTTTTTTGCCAAAAGATTTCTCGCACGTCCCGCTCGTGAGGCTGAAGCAATTCAGAGCTCTGGAAACTTGGGTCTCCAAGTGGTAGCTGTGGGGCGGTGATTGGAGCCTGGAACATTTGCTGCAGTTACAATTAATATAAGCACTTTAAGGAAATAAAAACTGGATTTTTCTTTGCATTACAAACGAGAATGTGCATTAAAAAAAAAACTCTAGCTACGTAGAATGGTCTATTTCATACTGAAACCCTAAACAACGGATATTCTGACCTTTCAGCCTCCGCGGCCGCCTTGGAGCCCCTGAAAAAGCTTGTGGCAAAGGGGGGCAATTAAAAAACCAAAAGAAGCAGGTCCTGAAGTTTACTCTTGACTGTACCCATCCTGTACAAGATGGAATCATGGATGCTGCCAATTTTGAGCAGGTTCTTCAGGAGAGAATCAAACAACGGAAAAGCTGGGAATCTTAGTGGAGGCGTTGCAACAATCAAAAAGAAGCAGCTGCCAATTTTCAGCAGGTTCTTCAGGAGAGAATCAAACAACGGAAAAGCTGGGAATCTTAGTGGAGGCGTTGTAACAATCAAAAGAAGCAATGCAAGATTACTGTAACTTCTGAGGTGTCTTTTTCCAAAAGGTATTTGAAATATCGCACCAAAAAATATCTGAAGAAGACTAATTTCCGAGATTGGTTACGTAGGTTAGGTAGGTGCTATCACCAAAGAAAGTTTCAAATTGCATTACTTCCAGATTAATCAAGATGAAGAGGAGGAAGATGAGGATTAAAAGGCAATTATCTGGGAACTTCCCTGGTGGTCCAGTGGCTAAGACTCTCCACTCCCAATACAGGGGGCCCGGGTTCAATTTCTGGTCAGGGAACTAGATCCCACATGCTGCAGCTAAAAGATCCCACATACCGCAACCAAGACACAGCACAGCCAAATAAATAAAATAAAAATTATTTTTTAAAAAACCTCAATTACCTGGAATATTCTGTATGAGTTCTAGAATAAAACATAGGAACCAAAACCAAAAACGTATATTCTGTTTCTGTTCCTGATTGACTCAACACTCTGCTCGGTTCCAGAGACTCAGGGACCAGACCTGGGGTCTGAGACTGGAGGACTAAGTCACCTTAGCTAGCCACAATATTGTGCAATAATTTCAGAAGCTGGTATCGTTTTACACTTGTTCCTGCCTAAAGGGAAAATGTGTCCTTTTTTTTTTCTTTTTTCTTTTTATATTATAGCTGCAAGTTTTCCTCTAAATATTGCTTTAGCTGCCATAAGTTTTGTTATCTGTGTCTTTTAAATATTTTATTTATTTATTTATTTTTGGCTGCGTTGGGTCTTCGTTTCTGTGCGAGGGCTTTCTCTAGTTGCGGCAAGTGGGGGCCACTCTTCATCCCGGTGCGCAGGCCTCTCACTATCGTGGCCTCTCTTGTTGCGGAGCACAGGCTCCAGACGCGCAGGCTCAGTAGTTGTGGCTCACGGGCCTAGCTGCTCCGCGGCATGTGGGATCTTCCCAGACCAGGGCTCGAACCCGTGTCCCCTGCATTAGCAGGCAAATTCTCAACCACTGCGCCACCAGGGAAGCCCGAAAATGTGTCTTTTCTATCCATCATAATTGTGAGCCCTTTTTCCTCAATAAATACAACTTCATCTTGGATACTTTTTCTTGTAGAATTATGTGATAATCAGTGTACCTGCATCTTATTTAAATACTCATTCTTTGGTAATATTTGCCTATGAAATAAATCTACACACATAGTTTGGAGATATTGCAAATTCGGTTCCAGAGCACCTCAATAAATCAAACTTAACAATAAAGTGGGTCACTCCAATTTTTTATATTCACAGTGCATATAAAAGTTATTCTGTAGACTATAAAGTGTGCAATAGGATTATGTCTAAAACAAGTTTAAATACATTAACTAAAATAAACATCATTTCTGCTTTCTCTTCAAGGAGTTGGTCTAGTAGACGTAGAGATGCAGACCTTCGTGAAAGCCCTGGGGGCATCTTACCTGACCAGCAGCATTTAATTTCTGTGGGCAAAGAGGTGGAGGCCGCAACTAAAAAGATCCCAGGTGCAGCAACTAAGACCCAGCCCAGCCAAATAAAGAAATAAATAAGTATTAAAAAAAAAAGATCACTGGTCAGACACAACATAAGATATATTAATAAACGAAAAGTTTGAAATATTGTGAGAATAACCAAAATGTGACACAGAGACACAAAGTGACCAAATGTTGTTGGAAAAATGGTGCCAAAGACTTTCTCCACCCACCGTGGCCACAAACCTTCAATCTGTAAAAAAAACCACAGTATCTCTGCAGCACAATAAAATAAAGGGCAGGGACTTCCCTGGTGGCGCAGTGCTTAAGAATCCACCTACCAACGCAGCAGACACCGGTTCGATCCCTGTTCCGGGAAGATTCCACATGCTGGAGAACAACTAAGCTCGTGTGCCACGACTACTGAGCCTGCTCTCTAGACCCCATGAGCTACAGCTAAGGAAGTCCATGGGCTCTAGAGCCCGCATGCTGCAACTACTGAAGCCTGCACACCTAGAGCCCATGCTCCACAAGAGAAGCCACCGCAATGAGAAGCTGGTACACCGCAACAAAGAGTAGCCCACGCTCGCCACAACTAGAGAAAGCCCACGCACAGCAAAGAAGACCCAACGCAGCCAAAAATAAAATAATAATTTAAAAAATAAAATAAAGTGCACTAAAATGAGGTATGCCTGTATAGATGTTATAGAACATTATCATAACCACAATTATATTTGCAGTTAAGTCATTTAAAAGAGTCAACAGATACTAACAAATTAAGTACAGATGTTGAGTTGTGGAAGGATAGAAATAATTAGTCTTGTTAGTGTAGCAACATAATTAAGCAATTTGTCACTGAAACCAGACAACCTGGATTCAATTCCCGATTCTGCCACTTGCTGGGATGCAAATGAATGGGTCTAAATCTGTGTTTGTCCTAAAATCCTTCATTTGTGAAATGAGAATAAATATCAGTGCTTTTCTGAGAGATGAAAATTTAGTAAGTTATTAGGCATAAACCCTTAATAACAATAACTCTTACCTGAAGTGGGATAATGACGAAATATAATATAAATCAGACTGAAGATCACTTTTCCAAAGAAAATATTTTCTTTTTGCTCAGGATCAAGTTCTAAGTGAAGGATATTGGGTGTCAGTTGTCATGCTATATATACGTAGCACAAATCTTATTTTCTCTGCAAAATGCACTGGCCCTGAATGTGAATACCATCCACTGAGAAGTGGCAGAATGGCTTCCAGGCATTTTGGCAATGGAGACTGTCTCATTGTCACAAACTATACTTGGAATTGTGGGGTCTTTCTATCTTATTCATCCTTATAATCTCATTCAGTTCCCTGCATCCTTGTTCATTTCCACAATCTTGATTTTCAAGCACTTTACCATACCAATTCCCAAATTAAAACATTTCATCTCACCATCTCCCCATTCCAGTTCTTTCATTAAATTGATCGCCTAGAGGAATGCCCTTTTATCATGTTTATAGTGCACCTACTTTATTTTATTTTATTTTTTTTTAATTAATTAATTTATTTATTTTTGGCTGTGCTGGGTCTTCGGTTCGTGCGAGGGCTTTCTCTAGTTGCGGCAAGTGGGGGCCACTGTTCATCGCGGTGCGGGGACCGCTCTTCATCGCGGTGCATGGTCCTCTCACTATCGCGGCCTCTCTTGTTGCGGAGCACAGGCTCCAGACGCGCAGGCTCAGCAGCTGTGGCTCACGGGCCCAGTTGCTCCGTGGCATGTGGGATCTTCCCAGACCAGGGCTCGAACCCGTGTCTCCTGCATTGGCAGGCAGATTCTCAACCACTGCGCCACCAGGGAAGCCCACACCTACTTTATATAACTCACTGAGTTATGTACGTATTCATGTCACAAGAATCAGAAAACAACTCACTGATTTATACATCCCTTGATGTAAAAATGGAAGATGTGGACTAACTGGTGGCACAGTAGTTAAGAATCCGCCTGCCAATGCAGGGGACACAGGTTTGATCCTTGCTCCGGGAAGATCCCACATGTAGCGGAGCAACAAAGCCCAGGTGCCAAAACTACTGAGCCTGCGCTCTAGAGCGCACGAGCCACAACTACTGAGCCCGTGAGCCTAGAGCCCGTGCTCCGCAACAAGAGAAGCCACTGCAATGAGAAGCCCGCACACCGCAACGAAGAGTAGCCCCGCTCGCCACAACTAGAGAAAGCCCGCGGGCAGCAACAAAGACCCAACGCAGCCAAAAATAAATAAATAAATAAAATAAATTTATTTTTCAAAAAAGCAATACATTTTTAAAAAATGGAATATGTCTGGAAGGAAAAAATAATGCTAAGGAAAAAGTGTATTTACAAAAAAACAACAGTTACTCAGGCATAAAAAGAAACGAAATTGAGTTATTTGTAGTGAGGTGGATGGACCTAGAGTCTGTCAGACAGAGTGAAGTAAGTCAGAAAGAGAAAAACAAATACCGTATGCTAACGCATATATATGGAATCTAAAAAAAAAAAAAAAAAGGTTCTGAAGAACCTAAGTGCAGGACGGGAATAAAGACGCAGACCTACTAGAGAATGGACTTGAGGACACGGGGCGGGGGAAGGGTAAGCTGGGACAAAGTGAGAGAGTGGCCTGGACATATATACACTACCAAATGTAAAATAGATAGCTAGTGGGAAGCAGCCGCATAGCACAGGGAGATCAGCTGGTGCTTTGTGACCACCTAGAGGGGTGGGATAGGGAGGGTGGGAGGGAGACGCAAGAGGGAAGAGATATGGGGATATATGTATATGTATAGTTGATTCACTTTGTTATAAAGCAGAAACTAACACACCATTGTAAAGCAATTATACTCCAATAAAGATGTGAAAAAAAAAAAAACAAAAAACAGGGACTTCCCTGGTGGTCCGGTGGTTAAGACTCTGCACTCCCAATGCAGGGGGCCCGGGTTCGATCCCTGATCAGGGAACTAGATCCTGCATGCAGGCTGCAACTAAGAGTCCACATGCTGCAACTAAGAACCCACGTACCACAGCTAAAAGATCCCACATGCTGCAACGAAGATCCTCCGTGCCTCAGCTAACACTCAGCACAACCAAATAAATAAATATTTTTAGAAAAATGAAAAAATAAAAAAACAAAAATGTATTACAGTAGAAAATAAACCATGTAACATATTGCTTAGTAACATTATTTGAAATTAAAATTTTAATAGCCCTTGGATAATTGCTCTTCTACTAAATTGCCTAGTTATACTATCCAATAAACAGTTCCACACATTAATTTTTATTAAACAGGGTAAACGTATTTAGCCAATTTTTTAAAATAGTATTTTACAAGCATTTTCAACAACCCAATTGAACAATATGTCTGCTGCAGGAATAAAAAAAAATGTAATAAAATTATTAGCATGAAGAAGCGCATGGTGTGTCCTAACCAAGAAATCAGGAGGTTCAAGAGTAAATATTGCATTTAGTTAAAGAATCTGACTCCAGTTTTTGATGTTTCACTACCGACACCGAATAAGTCACAACCTCTTCCTATCCAGCCTATGTGGGCAAGCTGATAAAGAAGCCTGACGGCTCCGTCCTGTGATACAAACTGAAAGTTCAAACCGTAAGTGTACCCTCCATCAAGCCTCACCTGGTAATCACATTAACACACCAAGCCAGTCACCATTCCCTGTTCTCTCAAACCATTTTAAAACACCTTGGAAGTCTCCCCTGCCCCCTAGACAGCTGAAGTATGTAACAAATATTCACATAACACTTTAATGTTAGCACCAGCCTCAATGACGAAACAACACTTTGCATGGGGTTCCACCCTATTCCAGTGAATGGTTACAAGTGCACATTACCAAAAATAAAGAATGTTTGGGTAGTGAATTATGAAATTTCTACTTTATCTCTCGAAGGAAAAAGTTCCTCTTGTATATTGTTCGTTTTTAAAACTCATGAACATTGATATTTTCGAATTAGTTCCCTGAGCGATTCAAGCATAAGAGATCGTATGATTTTTAAATTTTCTAATATTTCACATGTGCTTGCTATATTCCTATTTTCCCATAATGTAAGTCAAGGTGCATGCCATGTACTGCATATTCATGAATGGGGAACAGGTTTTAGGGAGTGTTGGAAAAAATAAAACAGTCCCGAAGTGGTCATTTGCCCCAAAGACAGCAAAACAAGACTTTATTGCAGTTACACCCCTCCCAGGAATGTGACCTTAAACCAAACACTCTGGAATTTCATGAATGATACCACTGAGGTAAACAACAGGATAAGACCTTTGCCATACCTCCCCCAGAAAAATATAACCTCGACGAAAAAATTTTCCTTCTCTTCGCAATAAAAATATTTTTTAAATTATATGTCCTGGAATTATCTCCAAGATATATACTAATGAAAAATTTAAGTATAAAACAGTGTTCATAGTATGCTGTCATTTGCATCTATTTTTTTGAACTTCATTTTATTTTTTATACAGCAAGTTCTTATTAGTTACCCATTTTATACATACTAGTATATATATGTCAATCCCAATCTCCCAATTCATCCCACCACCACCCCCCCCTTCCCCCCTTGGTGTCCATATGTTTGTTCTCTGCATCTGTGTCTCTATTTCTTTCTTGCAAACCGGTTCATCTGTACCTTTTCTAGATTCCACATATATGCATTAATATACGATATTTTTCTCTTTCTGACTTACTTCACTCTGTATGACAGTCTCTAGGTCCATCCACGTCTCTACAAATAACCCAATTTCGTTCTTTTTTATGGCTAATACTCCATTGTATATATGTAGCACATCTTCTTTATCCATTCGTCTGTTGATGGGCATTTAGGTTGCTTCCATGACCTGGCTATTGTAAATAGTGCTGCAATGAACATTGGGGTGCATGTGTCTTGTTGAATTACGGTTTTCTCTGGGTATATGCCCAGTATTGGGATTGCTGGATCTTCGCAATAAAATTCTTATGCTGCCTAGCTTCTATCTATAGAAGCTTTCCAGCTTGTACAGCTTTGACCACCACTTTATCATCTAGATGTGATGCCGAAAACTCAGCCTCTGCGCAACGGTCCCAAATCAAATCTCAGAGACAGAGCTCTGAGTGAAGTAGAAAAAAACAGCTTTATTGCTTTGCCAACCAAAGTGGGACACAGCAGGCTCATGCCCTTCGAAACTGTGTGTCCCAACCGGAGGCGGGGGAGGGGGATATGGTGAGGAGTTTTATAGCACTGGTTCAAGGGCAGGGTTGTTGATAAGTATCAGGGTGTGTGCAGGGCCTGCTTCCTTTAATCTGGCCTCAGGTGATCTCCTGACGTTTCTGGAATGAAGAATGCTTCATCGAATTTTGTTCTGCAGAAAAGCTCTAAGATATTGTTATGTGTATCCCTTGAGGCAGAAGCAGGATCCTATCCCAAGGATGCACTATTATTTGACGGCCCTTCCTTTGTCTCTGTATCCTGATTAGCAACTGTTTCCACCTGCCCTTTGAAACTCAGGGAAGATCATGGAGGCTGAAGCCTATTCCCTACAAACAGGAAACAGGAGACACGGAAAGGCTTCCGTGTCCAGGAGGCCCTCCGGGTCCTGCTCGGTTTCAAATGGGATGCACCCCAATTCGTGAAGCACTCAAGAAACCCAATTTACTTGGTTCAATTTTTGTACTTTAATAGAAGGCAGAGCCTTAAATGCACTCCTATGGTATTTTCATTATAGCCGCATGAATATTCTGGAGCAGAGTTTACAGAGAATAAGTCGGGTACAAATTATGAATATATAATTCGTAAACTGTATGTTGTTTGATTCCACCACGGAAAGAAATTGTTACAGACTCTTTCAACCCTAAGAGCCTAATGGTGCTTCTGTTACAAAGCACTGAGGCGGAACAAAACTGTGCTGGCCGAAGAAACATGATTCACCCAGGGTTATGAAAACGGACTGAATTTCATTAATTAAAACAGGATACCCATTTTAATTAATTCAGAATTAAACTACAGCAAAATGTAATGGCAGCAGTTAAATGTGAACCATACACATATAAATACTATTTTGATTCTTTTGATTAATTGTTCCATTCACAATTACTGGTAGTAAAGGGTTTTACGATGGAAAATGTCACAAAAGGCTGTCCGTGGACCAAAGGCAGAAAAGCGAAGGGAAGAGAGCAGCCTCAGCTCGATTTCAAACCCAAATAAAAAGATACATGACTTGTAATGGCGATCTGAGGATTTGGCAGGCAGAGGGCCGGGTGCTGGGATATCAGGTCTACAGTCACTCCCAACACCCTGAGGACGGAATAAGGGGGACAGCACAGCACAGGGTCCCACCAGTAAAGAGAAACATATACTCTGCATAGTGACCTCGCCGTGTATTGTTTCTGCTTCTGGAGGGAAGTGTGCCTGAAGGGAACAGGCAGGGCTTGACGGGCTGTACCTGGACCGTGCTACTGTTGAGGGGCGGGGTGAGGAAGGAGCCCAGGTGGGAGCAAAGAGCCAGGGAGGGCGGCTGGCGAAGCTGCTTCCCTGTACCTTGACCTGCTTACTTTAAGTGACTATCTGTAACAGCTTCAAAGTGAAAGCTTAACATTGTGTGGGCCAGTTATTCCAACACTTCAAAAACTAAGATGTTTCCGATTAAGATGAAAATGGTTTCAATAAAAAGCCGTTTTTATAGCAGGTTGCTCGCATGTCCGGATCCTGAGGCTCAAACAATTCACAGGCCTGGAAACTTGGGTCTCCAAGTGTTTGCAGTGGGGCAGCGGTTAGATCCAGAAACATTTTCTACAATTTGAATTAATTTATGCAGTTTAAAGAAATAATAGCTGTTCTTGTCTCTGTATTAGAAACTAGCACGACAAATACAAAACTTACCCAGAGTAGTAAGGGCTATTTCACATCATACTCTCATCCTACAGATCACCTTTTCTGTTTCTATTCACATTCAAGCAGGAGGCCAAACTCAGCTCCAGAGAATCAGGGACAAGACCTGGGGTCTGAGACTGGAGGACTCAGGCATGTAAAATTCATCCCCCTATCACAGAAATAAGCTGGTAAGTCAGAAGCTACTCTTTATTGAAGTGATTCTGAAGGGTCTTCTGTTTTCTGTGACCTGGGAAAGAGAACTACACCTGAATTGTCAATTGCATTGGGCATATAGACAATCCACATACATGGATGAGCTGGGTATTATGTTAAAACTCTTCTTATGCAGACCAACCTGATGGTAGGTCTTCATGTAATCCTACAGTGAGGACCTATTCAGGATGTAGTGAATCTAAATTAATAAACAATAACTGAGCTAATTATCCAAGACATGTTAATATCAGTCTCACTAACCAAACCAAACTCTGGGTGGGGTTCCATCCTACTCCACTGAATGGTCACAAGTACAAACTAGCAAAAACTTAAAAAAAAAATCTTTTAAAGGGGAATATATGAAATTTCCAGTTTATCTATCAAGCAAAAATGTTCCCATTGTATAGTGTTCATTTTAAAGAGAAAACTCATGAATATTGATCCTTTAAAATTACTGCACTGAGCACAGAAAGGACAAAAGAGACACTGTATGATTTTAAAATTTTGTTAATATTTTGTATATGCTTACTATACCCCTATTTTACCATCATGTAAATCAAGATGCATGTCATGACATTTATTTAGACACAAAAAAGGACATGAAGGGGACTTCCCTGGTGGTGCAGTGGTTGAGAATCTGCCTGCCAATGCAGGGGATACGGGTTCGAGCCCTGGTCTGGGAAGATCCCACGTGCCGCAGAGCAACTGGGCCCGTGAGCCACAATTACTGTGCCTGCGCGTCTGGAGCCTGTGCTCCGCAACAAGAGAGGCCACAACAGTGAGAGGCCCGCGCACCGCGGTGAAGAGTGGCCCCCACTTGCCGCAACTGGAGAAAGCCCTCGCACAGAAATGAAGAGCCAACACAGCCATAAACAAACAAACAAACAAACAAACAAACCCAAAGTTTAAAAAAAAAAAAAAAGCAGAGGGAACCTCAGCTGGACCCAACAATCCTCTTTGAGTCACAGACCAGGCCCTGATGGATCCCCGTGCAGAGCAGAGCCCCTCACCCGCAGCCCAGATCTCAGCCCTCAGGAACGGGGAGGACGCAGAGTCACGATGCTCAGTGATGGGTCCAGATTCCTCATCCATCTAATGTGAAGACTGGGTTGAGCACCATAGAAGGACGAATGAATAGTGAAAATGTGGTGTATATATATAGAATGGAACATTACTCAACCAGAAAATAAATCTTGCCACTTGCAACCACATGGATGGATGAAGAAGGTACTATGCTAAGAGAAAAAACTCAAAGACAAATACCACATGGTTTCACTTAGATATGGAATCTAAAAAAGTAAAACACAAAGAACGCAAAATACGGTGAAAGGAGACTCATAGAACTAACATGTGATTTCCAGAAAGGGGTAGGGGGCTGAGAGAATTAGAAAAGATCAATGTTCGTGACTTTTCTCTAAGAATGAACACACACAGTGGGAGTTTTTGGTAGATAAAACTAGAAATTTCACCTATTAACTCTCCCAACACATTTCTGTTAGTTTGCACTTAGGCTTTCTCCATTGGAAAATGATGGATCCCCACTCAAAGTTTAGATTCGATGGCAGGACTGATGACTCCATACATTAAAGTGTTAGGAGTGAATTCCCTGATGGTCCAGCGGTTAGGACTCCGAGCTCAGCTTCAACTGCAGGGGGCCTGGGTTCGATCCCTTGTTGAGGAACTAAGATCCTGAAGGCCGCGTGGCATGGCAAAAAAAATAAATAACGTGTTAGGAAAATGTTTGTTACATGATGAGGCTTTCTGGGGAGAGCAGGGTAGACTTCCCAAGTTTTTAAAAATGGCTAGAGAGAGCAGAGAACGCTGATGGGCTTGTGTTACTCTGGATACAGGACCGGGCTGAGGTGATGGTACTTGCTCGTTGTGTGAATCTACAACTACTGCCAAGGGAAGGAGTGCTCAGCTTTATTATCAGCCTGCCCTGCCCACATGAGCAGAAGAGGAACAGTTTGTAGTGAGACTTAAAGGTGTCTATAGTCAGACCTCAAATATGGAATCAGACTCTTTCATACAAAACTGAATGTTTATTCAAGAGTAAACTCCTGATGTCTTGCTTAGGAAAGACCACAATTTTCCACCTGCTAATAATATACATACAATATTCCTCTTCCTGATGCACAGAGATCTCATTGCACAATATGTTTGTTGGAATCCTAACCACTAGGCCAACAGGAAACTCCCCCATATCCATTCATCTGTTGATGGACATTTAGGTTGCATCCATATCTTGGCTACTGTAAATAGTGATACTATGAACGTTCAGGTGCCTGTATCTTTTCAAATTAGCGTTTTCTTTTTTCCTGGTAATGTACCCAGGAGTGGAGTGGCTGAATCATATGGTAGTTCGACTTTCAGGTTTTGAGGAATCTCATCTTGTCAATCATATATATTATCTTTTTCAAAGATACTGTTTTGTCCAATTTGTATATTTAATTTGTATTTCTCCCTTTACGTCAGTGAAATGCTTGGAGGCTGCATAAATCAAGGGGTTGTTTTCAGATTTGCATCACATGAAAATGTACAAAGAGGAATGACACATGCAATTACACATATACATATTCTTTTTTACATTCTTTTACATTATGGATTATTATGGGATATTGAATACAGTTTTCTGTGCTATACAGTAGGACCTTGTTGTTTATCCATTTTATATATTACTTTGTGTCTGCTAATCCCAAACTCCTAATCCAACCCTCCGCTACCTGCCCCCCTCCACCTGGGCAAACCACAAGTCTGTTTTCTATACCTGTGACTCTGTTTTTTAGGTATGTTCATTTGTGTCGTATTTTAGATTCCACACATCATCAACGCTATACAAGATGTTTTCATGAAAAAAATCTTTTCAAATCTCTTGGGTATATTTGCAAAAGTAGAATTGCTGGGTGTGATATCCTGATGTTTAAGAAATAATGATTTCCTCATTCAAATGAGAAAGGTACAACTTCCATGCACAAACAACTGGGCAAAATTGGTCTCAAGACCTGGCCTTGATGCAAGAGGGCTGAGAAATTAGGGGAACACATGGCTATGTGTAAAAAGGTATTAAAAGAGTGCAGAAAGTCATTATACTGAAACGATCTCTATTATACAGAAAAAACAAAGTGTAAAAAGAAAAACAAAAAAAAACAAACAAAAAAAACCAAAGTGTAAAATCTTATATATAGCATCTATTGATATTTTGTTGTAAAAAAAAAAAAATACACCTGAAAATCAAATGAAAGTTATCTTACTGAATATACTTCAGAATGAAGATTGTAATGGGTATACTTGCAGTGTATATATTTGTAATATGTATATTCATGTGATTTTATGAATTAAAACAGGAGACCTATGATACATTTAGAATAAAATAGCAAAATGTAATGGCAGCAGTTAAATGGCAAATCACATACACACACATACTATTCTATTTTGATTAAATTTCCTCTCAACATAACTGTTCTCTTTTCAAAGAATAAAACTAATTTTCCTTTATACATAGATGTACACGACGGCTGTCACCATCCAATGGAGAAAGTGACCAACTTTTCCTGTGCATTCTATCTACCTGATAATCAGTCCCTAGTAACCTGTCACTCTCCTGCCATGAAAAGCCCAGTCCCTTCATGTCCTGCCTGCTTCACTCATGGTCAATTGGTAGAGGATTCTGTCCTATAACCCACACTGGCTTATCCACAGAAGGGCTCCCTGAACATAATAAGCATGATGAGTCATGTCATAATTTTACATTATTCCCTGCCCCTCCCTGCCGCTAATTCACATACTATTGAATTCGATCATTCAGGGTCTTTGTTTTTCCAGGGAACATGGATGTGAAGGAACCATGCCTAATGAAGTTGGCCCATTTATGTTACTGATTCCTTCCCAGAGACAATCATCGAAGGCCTGTAATGAAGGCGTAAGATCAACAGACTTTAACCTTCAGATTGAAAGGTATATATAGTAATTAAGCCTTTTCAAGAAAACTCAAATAATTATTCATACACTGAAGATAATGGGCCATTTCCACATATCTCCTTCCTCTTCTCATACACACATCGTAAGTTTTAACATGCCGTGATTTGTAATTATTCTGAAGTATGTCATATCTCAGGTTAATCTCAGACGACTAAAGGATTATTTAGTCCTAGTATGCATTCTCTGAGGTGTGGTCTATCGAAGAATTGCTCAAAATATTCACCAAATTCATTATATTTGTGAGGATTCTCACAAATATAAGTTCTTTGGTGACCCCTGAGGATGGACTGTTTCTTAAAAGGGTTTTCATGTTTATTATACCTGTATACTTTCTGACCTGTAAGAATTCTCTTATTATACCAAACATGTGGATGTCTGATGAAACACTTTACAATATTCATTACACTTGATGCTTCTTCTCCAACGTTAACTCTACGTTCCAGTTTTTCTTGTTTTAATAAATTTATTTATTTATTTTTGGCTGCGTTGGGTTTTCGTTGCTGTGCGTGGGCTTCTCTAGTTGCGGCGAGAAGGGGCTACTCTTCGTTGCAGTGCGCGGGCTTCTCATTGCGGTGGCTTCTCTTGTTGCGGAGCACGGGGCTCTAGGTGCGCAGGCTTCAGTAGTTGTGGCACGTGGGCTTTAGAGCACAGGCTCAGTAGTTGTGGCGCACGGGCTTAGTTGCTCCACAGCATGTGGGATCTTCCCGGACCAGGGCTCGAACTCATACCTCCTGCATTGGCAGGCGGATTCTTAACCACTGCGCCACCAGGGAAGCCCTGTTCCACAGTTTTGATCTTCAGGTTCAAGCATTAGCACACATATTGCTCTGTGTGGATTCTCACAAAGATGTATATTCTGAAGTCTACTGCACGTTGAGTCTTGGATAAGATGCTTATGTGGATACATGGTTTCAAACATCTTGGGTGCCTTTCTAAAAGCGGCATCTCTGGGTCTGATATTGTGATTTATAAGAAATATGGGGCTTCCCTGATGGCACAGTGGTTAAAAATCTGCCTGCCAATGCAGGGGACACGGGTTTGAGCCCTGGTCCGGGAAGATCCCACATGCCGTGGATCAACTAAGCCCGTGCGCCACAACTACTGAGCCTGCGCTCTAGAGCCCGTGAGCCACAACTACTGAGTCTGCAAGCCACAACTACTGGGCCAGCATGCCACAACTACTGAAGCCTGTGCACCCAGAGCCCGTGCTCTGCAACGAGAAGCCACAAGAAGCCGTGCACCGCAATGAAGAGTAGCCCCCAGCCGCCGCAACTAGAGATAGCCCGCACGCAGCAACAAAGACCCAACGCAGCCAAAAAAAAAAAAAAAAAGAATATTTCTGAACTACAAGCCTTTGGTATATCTCTCACTTTCAGGTAGGATGGCATGAATTGAAAACATCTCAAAATGGTTTCTTCTGGGGGAATACCCTGTTGCTCTAGTGGTTAAGCCTCGGTGCTTTCACTGCCATGGGCCCAGGGTTCGATCCCTGGTCTGGGAACTAAAATCCCACAAGCCATGCAGCGTGGCCAGAAAAAATAAAGGATTCTTTTATTTCTTATCATGATACCAGAATCAGAATTATATTAAAACTGAAGGATTATTTCACTGTGTTTAGAATCAGAGCAGCAAGGAAATAAATCTGTGAGTTAGAAAACACTATGGGCCTAATAATTTTTGCCCAACATTTGGAAAACTGGGCAGACTGGCCAGGTGTTACACGGAATATTACACTATCAGGAAAATGCACAAAGTCCATAGATACAATCTGGCCCTAACACCTTTTCCCTTTACCTATCTCTGTTCTTGAGATAGAAATATGAAACTTGAAAATTCATACATTTCATATTAAAATCATGGTGGATATTGAACACAAATTGCTAATATATTGGGAAAAGATGTCTCGAATTAATATTTCTATGAAAAGGAGACAAAATCTAAAATTGAAAAGGATTTTATGTCACAATGATCAATCTCCTTAGTCATCCCGCAGCCAGGTTGCTAGAAAAACACTGAAGACTAAGTGGTCATGGAGGAAGAAGGGAGAGGACCCATCACATCCAACACAGCACCCTCTGGACTTCCTGTTAGGTGAGAATGATAAACCTATTTCTTTCAGTTACTGTTTTCCAGGCAATCTATCACAAATAGAAACTGTCCGACCTGAGAAGTAGGACTGTTATTTAGTGATGGGGACAGAATGGAGCATTTGAGAAAGAATCTTGAATTTAAAATGTTGTGGTTTAAGAAAACTTCATGAAGACATCCCTTCACTCATGAGCTAGAACTGTTCAGCATGTGTTGTGGAAAATTCATGTGTGAACAAATTATGATGTGGGAATTTATGTCAAATATTCAGAACATTAGACTGTAAAGTACAGGACAATTAAATTTTGGACCACAAATATAATCACGTTTATTTGACCATCTGACCTACTGATCTATGATCCTATCCATCACACTAACCGTCTTTGCACTCATAAAGTACATTCACTCATTCTGTCAATGGGGAATGAGTCCAATCACTGAATACGTAGTAAGAAATACAATAACCTGCCTTCAGGAGCTTATACTGTATATGGGAATGTCAGCAATTATTAAATATGACTGTGTTAGGTACGATGAAGAGGTATATACATTAATACAATGATAGAGTGAGATGGTGGCCTAATTTAAACAATGTGTTCAGGAAATGCCCAAATGAAAAGAAGATAACTAAACAAAAGCATTGATTAATTAAGACTGTGTCATGCAAACCCACATGAAGACCATGAGGATAAGGATGAAAGTGATATTTGGAATTCAGGAAAGGAAAGAAAACGAATTGTGACCTGGAGTACCCAAAAGAGCCCAGTGCTTTGGGTCCATTTACAACTCTGGACGGAAAAAGAAGAGAATAAATTTGTTTATTTAAGGCACTCTGTGGTAATTTCATACAGCATAAATAGGAAATTTAATTACATGGTGTATGTAGAAAAATAAAAGAACCTACAAACATTTCTGGAAAAAGAATAATTTACAAGGTGTCAGGACACAAGTAGAACATGCAAAAATCGATCACAATTCTATATACCAGAAACTTACAAATGAAATTGAAATTTAAAATGTAATATCATATTGGTGAACGCTCAAGAAAGTAAAAGAAAAATGTGTAAACTAAGAAAATAAGGGGTCAAGGAAAAGGAAGAGTCTCTGCTACACTGTAGTGATGTTCATTAGCAACTTGTAGTTGTTTGAGGGAATTGGCAACTGGAAACAAAGTTTTGCAGAAACATTCTCACCACACCAAGTGTGCGCTATCCTTGCACTTCCGCTGAAGTTATGTTGCAGTTCTAGAAAATGGTACGTCAGAATCACAAACACATCACAGAGACTGGCTGTCACCTTCTCCCCCAAACACTGTTACAAAATGCTAAGCGGGTAGTCCTGGCACCAGGAAGCAATCAGAGGAGTATTTTGCTGTTTGAGACTAAGAGGTAGAGTCTCTATGAGAAGTGGGGGAAGTGCTCCCACCTCAAACAGGGATTTCTCTAGGACAGACAATAGTAAAGTGGCAAAGATGCAAATATAGGAGGAATAATTTCATAATAATCCAGCACAGATTATCTGATGCCTAGTGAGATGTTAGCCCCAAGGAAAGGTTTCCCCATTCATAACATCTGTGAGGTAATCTCCAGAATGAATTACTTGGTGAATAAATTCCTTTTCTAAAGACCTGGCCACAATAATTACATTTATCTGGTTTATTTCCAGAATAAGTATTCTAATAAAGCCGAAAATGTGGACACCTACTAAATGCTTCACAGTGTAAACACTTCACTATACTGTTAAACTCTCTCAAGATCATGGATTACCTCATGTCCAGTTAGGCTTAAAAGCACACTGAAGAATCTGCCACACTCATTACATTTGCAAGGTTTCTCTCCAGTATGAATTCTTGGGCAGATTATAAGGTATGAATTTTGACTAAACACATGCAGACAGTCATTATACTTGCAAGGTTTCTTTCCATTATAGATTATCTGGTGGTAAGAGAGGCGGCACACACAAAAACTACAACACTCATGATACTTGTACAGTTTCTCCCCACTGTGATTTCTCCAAAGAATTGTAAGGTGTGAGTTTTCAAATTTGAATTTTTCAAGTTTGAATTTTGAAGACCTTTCCACATACAACACATTTATATGGGTTTTCTTAAGTATGGATTTTCTGATGTGTAGCAAGGGTTGAGACCTGAGTAAAGGCTTTTCCACACTCAATACGTTTGCAAGGTTTCTATCCATTATGTAGTCTGTGATGAATTTGAAGACGCTGTTTGTAACGAAAGACTTTGCCACACTCGTTACATTTGTAAGGTTTCTCCCCAGTATGAATTCTCTGATGACACACAAGGTTTGAATTTTTACTAAAAACTTTGCCACACTCACCACATTTGTAAGGTTTCTCCCCAGTATGAATTCTCTGATGAACTGCAAGGTTTCCTTTTCTATTAAAGAGCTTGCCACACTGATTACATTTGTAAGGTTTCTCACCATTATGAATTCTCTGATGACGTGCAAGGTTTGAATTTTGACTAAAGACTCTGCCACACTCATTACATTTGTAAGGTTTTTCTCCAGTGTGAACTTGCTGATGCCTTCTAAGGGTTGGCTTCTCACGAAAGAACTTCCCACACTCATTACATCTGTAAGGTTTCACTGCAGTATGAATTTGTTGATGCCTTGTAAAGGTTCTCTTATCCCGAAAAAACTTGCCACACTCATTACATTTGTGAGGTTTCTCTCCAGTATGAGTTACCAGATGACTTGTAAGGTGTGTTTTTTGACTAAAGACATTGCCACATTCACCACATTTGTAAGGCTTCTCTCCAGTATGAATTCTCTGATGAACTACAAGGACCGCATTTTGATGAAAGACTTTGCCACATACATCACATTGATATTGTTTAGCTTCTCTATGGATTATCATATGCCTCCTGAGGCCTGAGATAGAATAAATGGTCCTCCCACACAAATTACATTTATAAGGCATCTCTCCAGTATGAATTCTCTGATGACTCGTAAGATGTGAATTTTGACTAAACCTCTTGCCACACTCATTACATTTATAAGGTTTCTCTCCAGTATGAACCCTCTTATGACTTACAAGGTCTGAATTTCGACGAAAGACCTTGCCACACACATCACATCCACACAGCAATTTCTCTCCTGTGTGGATTCTCTGATATCTACTGAGGTTTGAGCCCTTAGGAGAGGTTTTGTCATACTCATTACATTTGTAAGGACTTTCCCTGTGTGCTTTCTGGTCTTCTGCCAGTATTGAAAGATGCATAAAATCACTCCTATGTATATTAGAAATTTCGGATTGGCCAGTAGGAGAAATTTCTTGAGATGGTGAAAATGAGGTACTATTGCTGATGCTCTTATCAGCTTGATGAAATTCATAAATATTCTGTTTACTTTTAAACATATGCAGTTCATCTGAAAAGCTTAATGTCAGCCTATTTGCAATCGGCTTCTTTCCTGAATCCCTTCTACCATGTCGAACTCTTCTATAAGTGACATCTTCATTAGGGGATGTAGGGATATTTTTGTAATTTCTTTCATCATCTCTCCACTGACACCCAAGGTCATGCATATTTTCCTGTATTTCCCGTAGGTAAAAATGCTTGATTTCACAGCTTCCATGGCTTCCCAACATCACTGTTTGGAATATTTCTCCTATATCAGTGTTTGATTTTAGTTGTAATTTCTTGATCATGTGTATATGAGAGAGATCTACATGATAAAAAGGACCATAGGTATACTATTCATTACACTGCATGAATAAATGTTTCATGGTGAATATATGATGTTACACCAAAAGTAATACTTGTACCAAACACAGTTATGAAACTTCTCAACCATGATGTTAAAGATTTTTTAGGAACACTAAAGAATAGGATTCTTTACTAAAGAAACAGTGATTACATGTAATTCAACTTAAATTTAGGGCAGCCTACCTGCAAACACACTGTGACGAAACATTCAATTGGAAAAACTTGTATTAGCTCTCAAAAAAAAGTTTTTCCACCATAACCACAAAGCATATACAAATTAAGACTCAACATACAAATACCAGTAGTTTAGAAAGGAAAACTCAAAGGAGATGCAACAAGAAGTGAGCTGTGGGCTTTACTCCCTACTCCCCTTGCGACCACTACACACAGCTACGGAGGCCCCTAAAGTACAAATATCCCCCAGGGACTGGCATAGCCTGATAGATTTTGTCCTTGTTACTCCATCCCGTCCCAGGGCCCCGCATTCTGCTTTTGTCAGGAATTCGAGCTCCTGAGTTTCTTCCGGCGGCAGGAACTCTAACTCTTTTCACGGAAGTAAAGTTGTTTTTTTGGCTTTTTTTGCGGGGTGGGGGGGAGGTGGCTTTTTTTTTTTGGCCGCTAGGGCTGCCCGCATTCCTTCCCTCCCACCTCGCAGAATTGTGGCGGGAGGGGGAGGAAAAAAAAAAAAAAGAAGTGAGCTGTGTAACTAATACTGTTATTCAGCAATCCCTCCTTCAAATGGTTTCTGAGTCATCACGGCTGCACATATTAATTTAAGTCATATCCTGAGAAAGTTGTTCAATGGATGAAAGGGGAACATTTTTACAGTGTGAGTAATGAGAAAGGTGGAGGGATGGGTGAAGAAATGCTGTGGAAACTGGGGAGATCAGGAGAAAAACTTAAATATGTGAGCAAAGGACAGTGTTTCTGTCAGCATCAAGGGACCATGTAAAGAAAGACCAGGACTGATAAGGGCCTCAGTGAAGCACAGGGAATAATAAACATGGCATGTCACTCCTTGTGACTGCATATATGTGTGAATAAAACTGTACGAGGCAACTGAAAATAAGGATGTTAAAAGAAAAGAAAAATTGGCTTAGCAAGTAACACAATACTGTTCAATTTTTAACTGTGGAAATTATCCTATGGGTATGCGGCCAAAACGAAAGAGATTTAAAAAGAGAGCGAATAGAATATTTTAGATATAAAGCAGTTGTACATCTATTACACTATTTGCTATGTAGGGTATCAAATTCAATATTCCCATTTCCATGCGTATTTTCACAAAGAACAGATATAATATTCCACGAGATGTGCAAGACTGTTTTTAGCTGAAACCTGAAGGAAAAACTAGAATAAGGCCATCAGAAGGAAATGAGAGACTTCTCAGCTAAGGCAGTGGTTAAGAATCCACCTGCCAATGCAGAGGACATGGGTTCAATCCCTGGTCTGGGAAGATCCCACATGTCGCAGAGCAACTAAGCCCGTGCGCCACAACTACTGAGCCTGTGCTCTAGAGCCCGTAAGCCACAACTACTGAGCCCACGTGCTACAACTACTGAAGCCTGCTCACCTAGAGCCTGGGCTCCACAAGAAGGGAAGCCAGTGCAATGAGAAGCCCACACACCACAACAAAGAGTAGCCCCTGTTCACCACAACTAGAGAAAGCCCACGTGCAACAATGAAGACCCAACAGAGTCATAAATCAATTAATTAATTACTTAATTAAAAAAAAAAGTAAACTAAAACTAACACCACATTAAAAGGATTATATACAATAACATAAGGTGATATATTCTTGAAATGTAAGGTGGTTCAAGATATGAAAACTTTTGGTGTAAAACAGTACATTAACAGAATGAAACAAAAAATAAAATGACCATCTCAACTGATGCAGTAAAAACCATATGACACAAGTCAACAGGCTTTCATGATAAAAACACTCAATAAACAAGGAATTTAAAAAGCTACCACAACACACTGAAGGACATATATGAACTGCTGACAGCTAACATCAGGCTCACTGCTCAAAGACTGAAAGCGTTCTTTCTAAATCAGAAACTGGAAAAGAATACCTGCTCTATTTCTAAAAGCTTATTCCTGGAAATCCTAGCAGGAACAAATAGGCATAAAAAGACATAGAAGTATCCAAATAGAAAAAGGAAACAAAATCATGTGTTTAAAAGCAACATGATGTAATATGTAGAAAACCATGAAGATTCTGCTAAAAATCTGCTAGAAATAATGAATGAACTCAGAAAAATTACAGGATAGTAAATCAACACACAAAAATCAATTGTGTTTCTATATATTAACAATGAAAAATCAAGAAAGAAATTGAGAAAACAATTACATTTACAATAACATCAAAAAAATAAAACAAGGGGACTTCCCTGGTGGCGCAGTGGTTAAGAATCTGCCAATGCAGGGGACACGGGTTCAAGCCCTGGTCTGGGAAGATCCCACATGCCACGGAGCAACTAAGCCCATGCGCCACAATTACTGAGCCTGTGCTCTAGAGCCCGTGCTCTGCAACAAGGGAAGCCACCACAACGAGAAGCCCGCGCACCGCAACCAAGAGTAGCCCCCGCTCGCTGCAACTAGAGAAAGCCCCCACACAGCAACCAAGACCCAACGAAACCATAAATAAATAAATAAATAAATAAAATTGAAAAACAAAAACCCAAAAACTCCTGATGCTACATCACAAAACTTTTCTTGCCCAGTCAACATGGCTTTGAGTTCAGTTAAGGAAGGCAGGTGATCCCAAAAGGCAAACAATGGTAAATGCAAAGACACCCTCCCAACTTTTGGAGTGAAGTTATCCTCACCCAGGGAGAGCAGATTCCTGTAGGTCTCCAACATCACGTCCCTGTACAAGGCCCTCTGAGCAGGGTCCAGGCATTCCCACTCTTCTGGAGAGAATTCTATGACCACATCCTTGAAGGTCAACCGTGCCTTAAATAAAAGAAACATTTTGCCAAGGGGCCATGAGCAGAGTTCTTACTTGCATATAAAATGAGTAGAAGTTAAAAGATCAATTAGGTTGAAGTATGTATTCTTTTTTTTTAAACATCTTTATTGGAGCATAACTGCTTTACAATGTTGTGTTAGTTTCTGCTGTATAACAAAGTGAATCAGTTATACATATACATATATCCCCATGTCTCCTCCCTCTTGCGTCTCCCTCCCACCCTCCCTATCCCACCCCTCTAGGTGGTCACAAAGCACCAAGCTCATCTCCCTGTGCTATGCAAAAGTATGTATTCTGACAGAGTCATGTAAAGGTATTTGGAGCTACTTGTGTGTCTAATTTTAATTTCTTATGCTTTGTCATAGAGATTACGATATCCTTCAAATGGATATAGATTTATCATTTTTGTAGGAAATACATGAAATAGATACAAATAAAAATTCAATGCCGGGTTGTCCATATGGAAGTGTTAGATATTATGTTCTACACACTGAGGGATAATTAAACCTGGAGGTGGAGGAGCATGAGTGGTGTCTTCAGAGACGACAAAGTCCACAGTGGGTTTAAGGAAAGCTCAAAATCTCCTATCATGAATGACAGCAGCAAAGACGAACACTGTTTGAACACTTGCTATATGCTATGCATTACTCTAAGTGTTTTACTTGTGTTAACTTGTTATCAGCAACACATCTCATTAGAGAAAGACCTGTTCCGATTCTGCAGAGGAGAAAACTGTGTCAGACACTGAGAAACTCAACTCAGGTCAAGAATCTAAGGAATCCCACAGCAAGCAGCTGAACTCCGAAGGCTGGACTTTGGAAATGAAGTTTAAAATCAAAGAGTTAAGTAACACATATAGCATTAAAAGTACATTGCCAGAATCTCAGGGCTTTCTCAACACCCCTCAAGTCCCACCCCACCCTCCTCTGCCCTTGGGATCCTTTAGAAGGAAAAGGAAAAAGAGGAGGTGGAAGGAGAGCCCGTTTTCCTGGAGGGAGCCTTGCCCTAAGCCTGCTCATCTGACTGTAGCTTCCCACAGGTCACTGCCCTTCCACGGAAGGGGTGAGCACCCAGGGTGCGTGGACGGGATGGAAAATGCCAGTCTGTCCGGCAAAGGGAGGGAGGAACGGGCGGGCAGACAGGAGCTGCCTAAGAAACACACAGTGGCTCACAGGGACCACAGCGCCCCCTGGTGGAGCTGCTGGTGGCCAACGGTCTGGAGGGGCCTATGTTGGACCAAAGGGGCTTGGGGCCCCCGTCAGTGAGGCAGGGGCATGCTGGGAGAGGCAGTGCCAGCCCCACCAGGCTGCGTGAGGGGCAGTGAGGACGACTCCACACCGAGCACCAGGGCCCACTGCTGCCCGGCGCTCACATCAGCATGAATCTGTCTGTGGGCAGAGCTCAGGGTGGTGTGTTCAAGACGCTGGGCTAGGCTGCCTGGGTTCAAGTCTCAGCCGCACCACATCCCAGCTGTGTGGCCCTGGGCAAGTCTCTTAACCTCTCTGAACCTCAGGCACCTCCACTGTAAAATGAGGGTAACACTAGAATCCACTTCGTGGGTGGGAATTAAACACGTTAATATTCTTAAAGCCCTCAGAACAATGCTGTGTTCATACTAAGTGCTACTGGGAGGAGGAGGTTAAATAAACAAAATGCTCTTGGAAGCTTAAAAAAAAAAAAAAAAAAAGTACATTGCCAGACGGTTCCCTGAGAAAATGTGAACGAAGTTCAAAGTGAACAACATGGAACGGCCTAAAAGGCCATTACACATGTGTGCATGCACATATGCACACAAAATGTTAGTAATTGTATTACTATTTAAACCATTAACATAATAGTATAAAAAAAATTCAAGGCCATGGAATATATTAAAAATATAATTTCTACTGCAAAAAGGTAAAATACATAGTTTCAAAACCATGACGACTTTTATCTAAAGAATGGAATTGTACATCCATGAATGTATGCACACGCATGTCAACACTATATCAAGTGAAATGAAAGGAGTATTCTCCAGACAAATTTTCAGACAATTTTTTCATCATCATTTTTATTCATGTGCATTTCAGGATCTTCCAGACAATGAAAATGTATCGATCACACTCAACTGCATTTGTCCACATAATTCCATGATGGGCTACTAAAAAATAACAGTAGAGACATGAAACAATAGCAGAATACTTTAATTCCAACCTCAATATAATAACTATATTAAAAAATATGATTTTGTCCATTTAGCCTTAGATAGGTATTAACAAAGGCAAAAGAGTTTCTTTTTTTCCACTAATAAAACTTTGACTCAAAATTGGAAAAGTTATTACTATTATACATTATTTGCACAGATTAATAATAAAATTATCATGATAGTAAAATTAAAAACTTATTGGACAATTAAAAATCATGACAAAAAAACATGGAAAAAAATATATTGTTATTAAGCAAGAATATTCCACCAAACATCATGATCAGAAGGAAACACCTGATTAATTCCCACTGAAGTTACAGTGGAGTGAAGCAGGCTGGCCAGGGCTCCTGCCTTTCACCACTGTACAGGGTGCCTGAGCAGGGACCACTAGAGGAAGTAACAGGGGGAAAACAAAGAGCAAGAGACACACAGAGAGTGTGTCAGATCTGGAACTGTGAACATTCACAAATCTAAGGATGTGGAAAGGCGAAAAGTGAAAGGATGGAAAAAGATATTCAGTCCTAAAGGGAGCAGGGGTGACTGCACAATATCAGACAAAATAAACTAAGGAAAAAACTAACACAAGAGACAAAATACATTATGAAATGAGAAAAGGGTAAATTTACCAAGAAGCTATAACAATTACAAGTATGTATACACCTAACATCAGAGCTCCCCCCAAAATGAAGAAGCTCTTAACAGAAATAAAAAGGGAAATAGATAACAGCAAAATATTAGTATCAGATGTCAATACCTGAGTTTTACCAATGCATGGAAACCAAAAGATCAATAAGGAAACAGAGCACTTGAACAACACTGTAGAACAACTGTACCTAACAAACATGTACAGAACACTCCACCCAACATCAGCAGAAAACACATCCTTCACAAGCACATGTGAAACATTCTCCATGACAGACCACATGCTAGACAGTAAAACAAATCTTAACAAGTTTATGAAGATTCAGATCATAAAAAGTATCTTCTTGAACCACAGTGAAATGATACCAGAAATAAAGATCAGAATGAAAACAGGAAAATGCTCCAAAAGTGGAAATTAAATAGTTCATTCTTAAAGAAGCAATGGGTCAAAGAAGAAATTACAAGGAAATTTTTAAAATATCTGAATGAAAATAAAAACAACATGCCCAAATCTATAACAGGTAGTCAAAGACGTACTACTAAACGGGAAGTCCACACTGCTAAATCCTTACGACAACAAAGGAGAAAGATGCACTCTCTGCACTACTGCTCAAGAAACTATTGAACAAGTTAGCTAGAGTTATTGGAAAACAAAAAAAGCATTGAAGTTATCCAAACTGGAAAAGAAGTAAAATTATCTTTTTTTTTTGTAGGTGACAAGGTTTTCTATATCGAAAGCAAGAAGATTCCAAGAGAAAACTACTACTTCAAAAAACAACTTTAAAAAAGTTGCAGCATAAAAAATCAGCACATGAAAATCAGCTGCATATACAATGAACAATGTCAACAGAAAATCAGAGAACAATCCTATAGAATCCTTAGGAAAAATCAGCCAACTAGGTGCAAGACTTGTACACTGAAAAGTACTAAACATTCTAAAAAAAAGTGCATAGTGATACATAGAAACACCCTGTACTCATGGATTGGGAACTTCATATTTTTAAAATGACCAAATTAGGGAATTCCCTGGCAGTCCAGTGGTTAGGACTCTGAGCTTCCACTGCCGGGGGCACAGGTTCAATCACTGGCTGGGGAACTAAGATCCTGCAAGCCCTGTGAAGCAGCCAAAAAAAAAAAAAAGAACAAAATGACCAAATTACCCAAAGTGTTCTACAGATTCAACGGAATCCCTATGTAAAATTTCAAAGGCAATTTTTGCAGTAATAGAAAAAAATCATGCTAAAATTCACAAGGAATGTCAAGAGGCAGCAAACAGCCAAAATACTCTTGAAAAAGAAGAGGAAGGCAGTCATTTTTAGATTTTAAAACATATTACAAAGTAATCAACATGATGTGGTACTGGCATAAACACAGATACATAAACCAATGGAACAGATTAGAAAACTCAAATAATCCTTGGAATATATGTAAAATGCATAGACAAGGGTGCCAAGACTACACAAAAGGTAGCATAGTCTCAATAAGAAATGGTGCTGAGAAAATACATACCTACTAGCAAAAGAATGAAGCTGGAACCTTACCTACATTAAAGGTAAAAACTTCTGTCTCAAAGGATACAATCCACAAGTAAAAAGTCAGCTTCTGAGGAATGGAGGTGATGAAAGTGATTTAAAGAATTTCCAACTGTCAGAGATCAAGGTTGATTTCACGGTTTAAATTCAAGGATGGAAGAAAACACCCTCTGTCACTGATGTAAGGTTCTGAACTTTCCATTCCATTCCCAGTCATTAAGATTAAGTCAGTGACTTGCTCCTTCAGCTTCAATTGCCTTTGAGTAAGTCAGAACAAGTTTCCCCTTAATGCCTCTTCGCTAGAATCCACCTTGGCTGAGACTCGTGCACACACAGGAGAGGACCCTGGGATAAACCAAAGACAGACTTGGAGCCAGGCAAAGAAAGATGACTGTCCAGAGGAAACCCAGAAGAAATGCCCTATGTAAGTGATTCAAACTACCACAAAGGTACGACTCTTTCTCTGAGCCTGCCTGTGTGTGTCTATTCAGACGTACTCTTTTGCCTCCTAACAAACACTTTACTTGCTTCACTACTTTCCGTCTGTCGAAATTCGTTTCTATGAATGAACTCGGGCCAGAGGCCTTGTCGACGGCCGCTGGCCCTCGTGGTCTAGGGGCATTCGTTTCTATGAACGAACTCGGGCCAGAGGCCTTGTCGACGGCCACTGGTCCTTGTGGTCTAGGGGCATTCGTTTCTATGAACGAACTCGGGCCAGAGGCCTTGTCGACGGCCACTGGCCCTCGTGGTCTAGGGGCATTCGTTTCTATGAACGAACTCGGGCCAGAGGCCTTGTCGACGGCCGCTGGCCCTCGTGGTCTAGGGGCTAGGATTCAGCACTCTCACTGCCACGACCTGACTTCAACCTCCAGCTGGGAGCTGAGATCCTGCTTCAAGCCTCTGTAGGCCGAGGCCACCAGAGATCAGCTTTTCAACATATCCCTATCTACATGATGTCCATCGCCTCTTTCAGGCAATAAGATAAGTGAAATCAGGTAACTCTGCTGCCAATATAATGTCCTAAAACGCAAATCTGATCAGACCGCTCTTTTTTTTTTTGGAGCAACAGGGTTTATTTCATGCTCAGGTTAAATTTTGTCTGCAATATTCACATTTTCTTCATTCTGGAACCCAAAAGGGTAGAGCAGTCCTTATCTAGGACACCCTACTCATATCACAGGAGGATCCATGGTAGAACCACACAATGGCTCCTAAAGCTTCGGCTTGAAAAGGGCGTGGGTCACTTTTGCTCACATTTTATTGGCTTAAGCAAGTCCTTTGACCATGCCTGATGCCCATAGAGAATTAGACGTATAATTCTCCCATAGGATGGGGAGACAAATAATTGAGACCCATGACACAGTGTGCTAATGCTGTGTTTAAGGTTTTTGTATTTATATTTAGGGGTGAGATTGGCCAGCCTATAATCTTCCTTCCTCAAAGTGTCCTTGTTGTGCTCGCTTCGGCAGCACATATACTAAAACTGGAAAGTGTCCTTGTGATCAGACCACTCTTGACTTTGATCCCTTTATTGGTTTTTCATTGTTTGGTTAAATAAATTTCTTAGCCATTAAAAAAAGAAAAATCCCCCCTTATTGTTCTGTTTTCCAGATTTTACCAGGTATTGTGCATATTAATACCTGACTTGCATGTGCAGCTTCTTTATCCTGGTTGACAGAGAGCAGACAGTGCATCCGGATGGGGCCCCTCAACAATCCCGGAGGCCCAGGAGCACTGACACCCCATTTCCAGTCCATGGGTGTGAAATCTGAGTGGAGACGACAGGGACTGAGGGGAAGACCCGGGTGACTGTAAGGTACAACTGTCAGGCAGGATACTTCAGAGTCAGGGAAGATTAACGAGTCCAGAGAAGGGCATTTCACAAGGACAGACTGTGAATCAACTGAAAACACGATTATACCTGAGAAAGAGTCATTCCTGACTCCTCTGCTTTCCCCTTCCTCCTCTTCCTCTTAGCAGCACACAAGAAAAGGAGAAAACAAAATATTAGACTAACTGGTAATATTAGGACTTGACTGTTAATATAAAAGATCATTGACAATTTTACCAAGTGTCCACCAAAATAGTCTAAAATTACTTGTTACGTACCAAAGAGCTCTTCCAGTACAAAAGATAAAGAGGAGAAAGCAGGCGGGCCTCCAAGAAATCTGAAACACATTTTAAAAAGAAACAACTTGTGAGTTTTTTCATCTAATAATTGTTGTGTCAAAGTTTTAAAAATTTGACAATATATCATGTTTAGAAAAGAATGACTTGACTTGATTATAGAAGACCACCAAAGCTTGCTACAGAAATTAATGATTATTTATAGTGAAGTAGAAACTGAATGAAAATTTATTCCAAGCTACAAAAAGAATTCTATGTAAAGAGATGAAAAAGAAAAGAAAACCCATCACAAAAAATGAACACTTTTAATGTTCCTTTTAAAAGGTTCCACGTAGGGGCTTCCCTGCTGGCGCAGTGGTTAAGAATCCGCCTGCCAATGCAGGGGACACGGGTTCAGCCCTGGTCCGGGAAGATGCCACATGCTGTGGAGCAACTAAGCCCGTGCACCACAACTACTGAGCCTGCGAGCCACAACTACTGAAGCCCACGCACCTAGAGCCCGTGCTCCACAATGAGAAGCCACCGCAATGAGAAGCCCGCGCACAGCAACGAAGAGTAGCCCCCGCTCCCTGCAACTAGAGAAAGCCCGTGCGCAGCAACGAAGACCCAATGCAGCCAAAAATAAATAAATTAGATACAACATTAAAGAAATAAAAAATGTTTTAAAAATATACAAAAAATAAAATAAAATAAAAGGTACCATGTAGTGACAGATTCAATCATTTCTTGCCCCACATGTCCTCTCCCTACTCCTCTGCCCCATGTCAGGAAAAGGGAAGGGGGTAACACAACTTCGTGAAGCAAATCACTGCCCCCTGGCTAAATAGGGTTTGCAAATGTTACAAAATGCACAAGACAGGAGTTCTGCAATTCTCATCCTCATCTGTAAAATTAAAGAAAAATTAAATTTATTACATTTTAAAATAACAAATCATGTATCACAACTTAATCATCCGTATGCAAACAACTCACCATCCATCTGCAGCCAGCTCCCACCACCTCCCTGCACTACAATGTGTTTCCACTTCATGAGGTTTATGTCTCCCTATTTTTTTATTTGTCTCTGTCTCTCTTCTTGCTCCCCTCTGCTCTCCTGCTGTCCCTGCCCTCCTATTTCCTCCCTCACACCTGTCCTGCCCCACTCTGCAGCCTGTTCCCCCTCTGGATGCTCTTTCTCCCCAACCCTTCTGATTGCCCTAAATCTCTATGTATTTTTGCCTCTTTCTTCCCCCACCTGCTCCCTCTCTGCCCTTCGGGTTACACCCCTTCTGTCCCTGTTACACTCCCTTCCTCCTCCTTATCTGGCACCTCAGATGGCTGCGCTTCCTTCCTGCTCTCTCTCTCTCTCTTCCTCTTCTCTTCTAGGCACACTTTGTCCTCTTTCTCTCCCAGCACCACGTTGCTCTGTAGCCCAAGGTTCCAACTCTTTCATCCTCTCGCCCACTCTTTGTGAAGTGCCTCTCCTTTGTTACCCCCGTCCCGCCGCTGATCCAGGGCCCCTCTAGGTTGCTCTCCCATCCCTGGAGATCCGACTTTTTAAAAATGTACTTCTTTATTTTATTCACCTATTTCAGTGCTTAATCGCTTTCATTTCCCTGTCTTTTTACAAGTCCTCAGCCACCTCCTGTATTCCCATTGATTCTCCCTCATCCTTTTCTCGTTCTCTGTTTTTCATTTCTGTCCATCTCTGTCTCTGCTTCTCCTGATCCCCCTCGCCCACGTATTTACAGAGATGGTGACTAAATAAGATGCCCGCGTATCGAAAGAGCAAATTTTCCAGCGAGATGGACTTGGGACGAAAGAATACTGAGTGTCACACGCCTGGCCCAGGTCACTCCCCGCCCCCCACGCCGGGTGAGAGTAAGGGCTGACTACGAAGGGGAGGCCGGAGGAGAAGGACCGGCCTGAGGAGACGCGAGGACAGAGGGGTGGGGAGGGAGGGGGTCTCCGGAGAGGGTCGGGCTCTGCAGAACCCCAGGACCGGGGAGAGGACGCGGCCTGTCCGGGAGCGGGGCGGCCGGCGCTGCCCTCCAGGGGCCGAGAGGGTGAGGCTGGGCGGCGCGAGTCCACCTCGCGGAAGGGGACGTTACATGGGGGGGGGGGGGGGGGGGACGGAGCTACTAAAGCGTTTTAAGCAGGAAAATGTAGTGAAAGGCAGTGTCTATGTGGACCGAAGGCAGAAAAGCCAAGGGCAGGGACCAGCCGCGGAGCGAATTCAAACCCAAATGAAAAGATACCCGACCCGTAACGGCGACGTCTGGATTTACAGGGGTAGGAGGGCCGGATGCTGGGATTTTAGTTCCACAGTCACTCCCGACACCCTGAGGTTTGAGTAAAGGGGGCCGAGCAGCACAAATGTACACTTCAAAGGAGACACTTACCACCGACGGCTCGACCTTCGCTCCGAGCTCCCCACTTCCGGTTCCGTAAGAAACTGAGCGGAGTTAGAGGCAGGGCTTCCGGGGGCGGGGCCTGGGCGGAGCGCTAGCGGCGAGGGGCGGGGCGAGGAGGGAGCCAGTTCTGCGAACGGAGCACCGGGGGTCGAAGAGGAGTTGGTGCTTCTCCGTAACTTGGAGTAAAAGCTTACAGTTGTGTGGGCTACTTAGGTGGGAAGCTAATATGTTTCCTCCTAACAAGCTGAAAACGGTTTCAATAAAAACCTGTTTTTGCCAGCAGGTTGCTCGCATGTCGTGGTCGTGAGGCTCAAGCAATTCAGTGGTTGGAAACGTGGGTCTCCAATGGGTTGCTGTGGGGCAGTGGTTGGATCCCGGAAAATTTCCTGCAATTAGAACTAATTTAAGCAGTTCAAGGAAACAAGAGCTGGACTTGCCTCTGTATTACACACTAGAATGAGAAATGAAAAAACACTCCCAGTGTAGAATGGGCCATTTCAGAGTGACACTTTACAGAATAAGATTTTCCTTTCTATTCCTCGTTCAGCCAGGACTACAAACTCAACACTCTCTTGGTTCCAGACACTCAGAGAGAAAACCTAGCATCTGAGGATGGAGGACTAAGGCATATGATAATTTCTGTCACTAATCATTGCTTTTAAAAATGCAATACAGGGCTTCCCTGGTGGCGCAGTGGTTGAGAGTCTGCCTGCCAATGCAGGGGACACGGGTTCAAACCCTGGTCTGGGAAGATCCCACATGCCGCGGAGCAACTGGGCCCGTGAGCCATAATTACTGAGCCAGCGCGTCTGGAGCCTGTGCTCCGCAAGAAGAGAGGCCGCGATAGTGAGAGGCCTGCGCACCGCGATGAAGAGTGGCCCCCGCTTGCCACAACTGGAGAAAGCCCTCACACAGAAACGAAGACCCAACACAGCCATAAATAAAATAAATAAATAAATAAATAAACCAAGTGAAGAAATATTTTAAAAAAAAAATGCAATACATTTTTAAAAATTGTTATAAATTGCCTCGTTCTTTTTGCTAGTGTTTTGCCTTTATTTAAAATCACATTCCGCTCCCCCCTCCCCCAGTTTTGATACGTATTTGACTTCATCACTGTGTGAGTTTAAGTTGTACAGCATGATGTTCTGACTTACATAGACTGAACTAATTACCAAAATAAGTTTAGTAAGCATCTATCATCTCATAGTCTCAGGATAAAGAACAAACTCCATTCACATACTCTGTCCCTAACATCTTTTCCCTTTACTTTTCTCTGTTCTTTAGGTGGAAATATGAAATTCAAAAATTCACATTTCTTATTAAAACTATGATGGCCACTTAAAAAGTAGGTAATATTTAGAAAAACATGTGAGACTAACGTTTCGCTGAAAACGAGACAAAATCTAAAAATGAAAAGGGTTTTGCTCAATCGTCACCCTTCTTAGTCATCCAGCAGCCATGTTGCTACAAGCAAAGTAAAGACTTAGTGCTCATGGAGATAGAAGGGGCAAAGGACCCATCACATCACAAACTTCGCCCTCTGGACTTCCTCTTATGTGATAATGATAAACCTCCAACTTCTTTCAGTCACCGTTCTCCAGGTATTCCTGATGAGTATCAGGTGTTCCTGATAAATAGGATTATTATTTTCTGATGGGTATAGAATGAAGCCTTTCAGAAAGAATCTTGAATTCAAAATTTTGTGGCTTAGGACTTCTCTGGTGTCGCAGTGGTTAGGAATCCACCTGCCAATGCAGGGGACACGGGTTCGAGTCCGGGAAGATCCCACATGCCGTGGAGCAACCAAGCCCGTGCACCACAACTACTGAGCCTGGGCTCTAGAGCCTGCGAGCCGCAACTACTAAGCCCGCGTGCTGCGACTACTGAGCCCATGTGCCTAGAGCCCGTGCTCTGCAACAAGAGAAGCCACCACAACGAAGAGCAGCCCGCGCTCACTGCAACTAGAGAAAGTCCGTGCGTAGCAACGAAGACCCAACGCAGCCAAAAATAAAAAATAAATAAATAAATTTTTAAAAAAACATTTTGTGGCTTAAAAAGACTTTATGAAAACATCACTTAAGTGATGAGTTAACAGCTGTTGAGCACATGTGGCCTAGAATTCACACCATGTTAACAAAATATAGCATGAGAATGTATGTCAAATGTTCAGAATGTTAGGTTGTAATGTCACAGGAGTAAGGAATCCAGTGCCACAAATACTTCCATGACCATTAAAGCTACTGGTCAATGAGCCTGTGCATTCCAGCACCCTTGTTTACACTGGCAACGTGGATTCACTCATCGTGTCAGCCGTGAATGATTCCCTCACTGACGATCCAGCAGGAGATAAAATCAATACCCTGCTTTCAAACAGCTTCTGTTCTATAAGGGACGGTCAAAAATAATTAAAGAAATTAAATAATTCAATAATACATGAAATTTAATGGAATGATGTGTGTAGAAAGTCAAAGGAGTCTACAGAAACTTAGAGAAAAACTGCAATTTGCAAGGTATCATGATATAAGAACACCCAAAAATCTATTATAATTGTATATACTAGCAATTTAAAAATGGAAACTGAAATTAAAAGTATAATATGTTTGAATGTTCAAAAAAGAAAAAGTAGAAGAAAAATGAGTAAATCTAACAAAACATTGACTTTCATGAAACAGTAATGAAAGAAATCAATGATGAACTTTTACTTACATTTACTTATGACATACCATATTGAATATGACATAGCATATTCATTGACTGGAAAACAACATAGAAATGATGTTAAATGACCCCAAATTGTCATACAGGTATAATGCATTTCCAACCTAGATTTTTATAGAACAACCAATATTATTCTAAAATTAATATGGAAAGGCAAAAGAACGAGAAGAGCTACAGTATCACAAAAATACTGAAGTGGCTGGAATCATTCCACATGATCTCAAGATTTCAAATATAGTAACAGTAATCAAGATTGTGTGGGATTTGTTGAGGGACAGACACACAGACCAAAGGAACAGAATGAGGAAAAGAAAACCCCACACAGCTACAAGTAACCTTTAACAACATGGGTGTGAGCTGTGCGGATTTACTTTTTTACACAGATGCCACAACAAATTTAATAATAATGAAAACATTTGAAACTTTGGGAGAATTGCCAAAATGTGACACAGAGACACAAAGTGGCTGTCGGAAAAATGGAGCAGACTTCCTCCATGCAAAGTTGCCAGAAAACTGAAATTTGTAAAAAATGCAAAAAAAAAAAAAAAATGCAGTATCTTGAAGCACAATAAAGCAAATTGCAATAAAAGAGGTATAACTGGATTGACATAATAGGAAGTTACCATAACCACAATTATATATGACGATAGTCGATTTAAAAATGGCAAGTTATACTCGTAAAATTAACGATAGATGTTGTGTGGTTGAAGGATTTAAATAACTTGGCTTATTAGAGTAGCAAAATGGTTAAGATACCTCTCTTTGAAGCCAGTCAACATGGATTCAATTTCTGATTTACCCACTTGCTGGGATGGGACTAAATAAGTCTTTAAACCTGTCATTGTGCCAAGCTGCTTCATTCATGAAATAATAAACAGTACTTTTCTTCAGAGATGAAAATCCAATATCTTATTATGCATAAAGCATTAATAACAGTGACTGTTACTAATCAAAATCAAGAACACTTATCAAAGAAAAATATATCATTTGAAGATGGGAAGAAACTCTAAGTGGAGGATATCGGGTGTCAGTTGTCATGCTAAACAGAACAAATCTTTTCTCTGTAAGCTCCTCTGGCAATGAATGTGAATACATCACTGGGAAAGGACAGAATGACTTCCAGGAATTTGGCAATGGGGATTATCTCGTTGTCACAGACTATACTTGGATTCTTGCGATCTTTCTTTCTTATGTATCATGATATTTTCATTCTCTTCACTGCATGCTTCTTTACCTCCACACACTTGCTTTTCAAGCACCTGACCACAGCCAACTCCCAGAAAAAAAGATTTCAGGGCACCATTTTGCCATTTCAGTTCTTTCATTGAACTAAAGCCCCCAAATAACTCTTTCATCATGTTTACAGTACACCTACTTTGTGTCATGGCTTATATGCATTATCACTTCACAAAAGTCCCAAAACAACCCACTGATTTATATACCCCTTGCTGCAAAACAAGGGAAATATGCAAGGGAGGAAATAATAATGCAAAAACAAAAAGTGTATAAAAAACATTTTACTATACTAGAAAATTAACGATGGAACATACTGCTTAATATTGTAATTTGAAATACAAATTTTAATAGTCTTTGGATAATTGATTCTCTAGTAAATTGTTTAGTTATATCATCAACTAAGCATTTCCAGACATTAATTTTTAGTAAACTAGTATAAAGATATCTTAGACAACTTATCTAAATAAAATCTTTACAGCATTTCCAAAAACCAAATTGATTTTTATTTTTTGGTGGCGCTGCTTAGCTTGTTGAATCTCAATTCCCTGACCAGGGATTGAACCTGGGCCACAGTAGTAAAAGCCCTGAATCCTAACCACTAGATCACCAGGGAACTCCCTACATTCTTTATATTCTTTTCCATTACAGTTTAACCCAGGACATTGAACGTAATTCCCTGTGATCTACAGTAGGACCCTGTTGTCCATCCATTCTATATATAGTAGTTTGCATCTACTAACCCCAAACTCCCGGTCCATCCCTCCCCTACCTCTCCTCCCCCTTGGCAGCCACAAGTCTATTCTCTATGCCTGTAAGTCTGTTTCTGCTTCATAGATAGGTTTGTTTCGGTCGCATTTTATTTTTTTATTTTTTATATTTTTTGCTGTGCTGTTTGGCTTGAGGGATCTTAGTTCCCGGACCAGGGATCAAACCTAGGCCGCCACAGTGAAAGCGCCAAGTCCTAACCAATGGACTGAGGGGGAATTCCCTGTGTCATATTTCAGATTCCATAGATAAGTGATATCATATGGTATGTACCTTTCTCTTTCTGACTTACTTCACTCAGTATGATAATGTCTAGTTCCGCCCATGTTCCCGAAAATGGCATTATTTCATTCTTCTATGGCTGAGTAGTATTCCATTGTATACGTGTACCACATATATCCATTCATCTGTCCACATCCATTTTTTAGCAGCCGGCCAAAAAATAAAATAAAATAATCCAACTTGAACAATGGAATGTACATGTGGTGCAGGAAAAGAAATGGAATAAATTAGTAACATGAAGAAAAGTGTGGTCTTTCCTAACCAAGAAAACAGGATTTTCAAGAGTAAACATCCAGTGTTTTATTAAAGAGTCTCACATCATTTTTTGATGTTTGACTACTTACAGCTATATATTAAGATTCACCATAACCTCTTCTTATTTGGCCTATGTGGTGAAGAAGATCAAGTCTGAGGGCTTCCTTCTCTGATACAAGTGGAAGTTCAAACCATAAGTGGTTATCCTTCCCTAAGCCCAATCCAGTAATCACCTTAATACATCAAGCCATTCATCATTCCCTGTTATGTCAAACCATTTTTTGAACACCTTGGTATTCTTCCCTGTCCCCCTAGAAAGCAGAATTACATAATAAACATTCTCATAACACTTCAACGTTAATATCAATCTAAATGACCAAACTAGCCTTTGCGTGGAGTTCCACCCTATTCCAGTGAATAGCCACAAGTGCAAACTAGCAACAACAAAAACTGTTTTGGTGGTGATATGTGAAATTTCTAGTTTATCTATCAAGCAAAAATCTTCCCATTGTATATTGTTTAGTGTTAAGAGAATACTCAGGAACACTGTTATTGTCAAATTACTGTACTGAGTGGTTCAAGGACAAAAGTAAAACTGGATGATTTTAAATTTTTCTAATATTTTTTATGTGCTTCTATATTCCTATTTTTCCTTCATGTAAATCAAGGTGCACGATGTTAGATTTACTGGGCACAAAAAAGATCATGAAGAAATACATTCATACACCACATATTCATGAATAGGGATGAGGTTACACACACATTCACAAGGTAGAGTCACTTGCCCCCAAGACAGAAAACCAAGAAGTAATTGCAGTTTCACCCCTTGCAGGAATGTCACCTTAAACCAATCACTCTGGAACTTCCTGAACACTAGTGAGGTAATCTGCAGGATAAGACTAAGACTTTGGCACTACTTTACCCCAAAAAAGGTAACCTTGCCTGAAAGAGCCTTTTCTTTTACTAATAACATTCTTATCCCACCAAGTTACTGCCCATAAAAGCTTCCCAATTTGTACAGCACCGTTTAGGACCTCTTTAATTTCTAGGTGGGATACTGCCCAATTCATGAATCATTCAATAAAACCAATCAGATCTTTAAATTTACCCTGTTCAATTTTCGCACGTCAATAAAATTCAGAGTCTGAAATAAACTGCTATGCTACTTGCATTATAGCCATCTGAATATTCTGGAATAGAGTGTGGAGGGAATAACTCAAGTACAAATTATGAGTATATAATCCCAAAATTATATGTTATTTGATTCCATATTCGAAAGAAATTGCTATAGAGTCTTTCCATCCTGACAGCCTAATGGTGCATTCTTAGCGTTTGTTGTAAAGCACCAAGACAGGATAGAACTGTGTTGGTAAAAGAAACAGGATTCCACCAGGGTGATGAGGAAAGTGATTAAATTTTGTTACATCTGTGTGGTTTCTCTCCAGGATAAATATTCTGATATCTAGGGACAAGTAAGTAATAATTTGAAACACTGCCATATTTATTGCATTTTATTTTATTTACTTTTTTTTTTTTTGGCTGCATCGTGTCTTCATTGCTGTGCGTGGGCTTTCTCTAGCTGCTCTAGCTGCGGCGAGCGGGGGCTGTTCTTCGCTGCGGTGCGCGGGCTTCTCACTGTGGTGACTTCTCTTGTTGCAGAGCATGGGGTTCTAGGCACGCGGGCTTCAGTAGTTGTGGCTCACAGGCTCAGCAGTTGTCACTCGAGGCTCTAGAGTGCAGGCTCAGTAGTTGTGGTGCACGGGCTTAGTTGCTCCGTGGCATGTGCGATCTTCCCGGACCAGGGCTTGAACCTGTGTCCCCTGCATTGGCAGGTGTATTCTTAACCACTGCCCTACCAGGGAAGTCCCTATTGCATTTTAAAGTATTAAGTATTTGGTGAACCCTCAGTTTAAGACACAACCAAAAAGCTTTGCCATATTCAGTACATCTGTAATGTCCTGTCACGTATAGATTATCTGATGATTGATGAAATGTGAGCCCCGAGTAAAGGTTTTTCCCATTCATTGCATTTGTGAGGTAATAATTTCCAGAATGAATTATTTGGTGAATGAAGTTGTTGCCTAAAGGCCTGGTCAAAGTAAATACATTTACCTGATATCTGTCCAGTATGACTTTTCCAATGAAGCTAAGATGTGGACACTTGCTAAAACCGTGGTTTAAAGTCCCTCACCAATATGGATTACCTGATAGTAAGTTAGACTTCAAAGTACAATAAAGGATTTGCCATACTCATTATATTTGTAAGGTTTCTCTCCAGTATGAATTTTTTGGTGCACCTTAAGGTACAAATTTTGACTAAAAACTATGAGACATTTATGACATTTCTACGATTACTGTCCAGTATGGCTTATGTGATGGTAAGCGAGGTTTTGCCACAGTCATGAATGTGCATGTTTCCTCCCACTATGAATCTCCCATGAATTTAAACTGTCAGTTTTGAATGAGGACCTTCCCATATATATCACATTAATATGGTTTCCCCTCTGTATTTATTATCTGATGTGTAGTGAAGGTTCAGATGTGAGTAAGGTCTTTTCAACACTCATTATTTTTGAAAGGTTTCTCTCCATTATGAATTCTCTGATGCTTTGCAAGGGTGGCTTTTTGACGAAAGACCTTGCCGCACTCATTACAGTTGTAAGGTTTCTCTCCAGTATGAATTCTCTTATGAACTGCAAGGTTTGATTTCCGACTAAAGAGCTTGCCACACTCATTACATGTGTGAGGTTCCTCTCCAGAATGAATTCTCTGATGAACTGCAAGGTCTGAATTTCTACTAAAGGCCTTGCAACATATATGACATTTATGTAATTTCTCTGCTGTATGGATTATCTGATGACGCCTGAGTTTTGAGCCCTGACTAAACGTTTTCCCACACTCATTACATTTGTAAGGTTTCTCCCCAGTATGAATTCTCTGATGACTTGCAAGGATTTGTTTTTGATTAAAGACCTTGCCACACTCACTACATTTGTAAGGTTTCTCTCCAGTGTGAATTCTCTCATGAACTGCAAGGTTTGATTTCCGACTAAACACCTTTACACATTCATTACATTTGTAAGGTTTCTCTCCAGTATGAATTCTCTGATGAACCATAAGGTTTGAATTTCGACTAAAGACTTTTTCACAAATATCACATTTATGTAATTTCTCTCTGGTATGGACAATCTGATGTCTACTGAGGCGTGATCCCTGAAGAAAGGTTTTGCCACACAGATAACATTTGTAAGGTCTTTCCCTGGGTGCTTTCTGGTATTTTGTCAGTAATGATGGATGCATAAAATCACTCCCATGTACATTAGAAATGTTGGTTTGGACCCCAGAAGAAATTCCTTGAAGTGGTGAACATGAGGCATTACTGCTAATAGTCTTGTCAGCTTGATTACACTCATCAATTTTCTCTTCACTTTTAAAAATATGCAGGTCATCCCGAAAGCTTAAGGCAAGGCTGTTTTCAATAAGCTCAATTCCTGCAGTACTTCTACCATGTCCATCTCTCTTACCAGTGAGATTTTGGTTATGGGTTATAGTCATGCCTTTGTAATTTCTTACCTCAGCTCTCCGCTGAGACGCAAGGTCATAAATATTTTCCTGGACAACCCTGAGGTAAAAATGTTTGATTTCATTCCTTTCATGTCTTCGCAGCATTAAGGTTTGGAATACTTCTTCTCTATCAGTGTTTGCTTTTAGATGTAATTTCTTGATCACATGGATATGAGAAATATCTACAAGATACAAAGAATCATATGTATCCTACACATTGTAATTCATAAATAAATATTTCAAGTTACATACATGATACTACACTAAAAATAGTACTTATTTCAAAGAGAGTTATGAAACTACCTACCATGATCTTAAAAACTGTAGCAACACAAAAAAAAACAGGATTCTTGGGGCTTCCCTGGTGGCACAGTGGTTAAGAATCCGCCTGCCAATGCAGGGGACACAGGTTCGAGCCCTGGTCCAGGAAGATCCCACATGCCATGGAGCAACTGAGCCCGTGCGCCACAACTACTGAGCCTGCACCCTAGAGCCTGAGAGCCACAACTACTGAGCCCACATGCCGCAACTACTGAAGCCTGCGCGCCTAGAGCCCATGCTCCGCAACAAGGGAAGCCACCACAATGAGAAGCCTGTGCACTGCAACAAAGAGTAGCCCCTGCTCGCTGCAACTAGAGAAAAGCAATGAAGCAGCAACAAAGACCCAACGCAGCCAGAAACAATAAATAAATAAAATAAAATAATAAAATAAATAAATTTATTTTTAAAAAAATGTAGTATATAATTAAAAGCTGTTAAGATAGTACAGCTTAAATGTTCTCACCACACAAAAAATACTGCACTTAAGCGAGTGGATGAAAGTGTTCAGAAACCTATTGAGTTAAACATTTTCCAATATAAACGTACACCAAGTAATCACACTGTACACTTTAAAGTTACACCGTGTTATATGTTAATTAAAAGTCAAAATTGCAGGGAAAGGGACTTCCCTGGCAGTCCAGTGGCTAAGACTCCATGTTCCCAATGCAGGGGGCCCAAGTTCGATCCCTGGTCAGAGAATTAGATCCCACAAGCCGCAACTAAGAGTTTGCATGGTGCAACTAAAGATCCCACATGCCGGACTTCCCTGGTGGCGCAGTGGTTAAGAATCCTCCTGCCAATGCAGGGGACACGGGTTTGAGCCCTGGTCCAGGAAGATCCTTTAGCCTCTGGTTTAGATCCTAGTGATGCAGAAAAAGCATCTGACAAAACTCAACAGCCTTTCATGACAAAAACACTCAATAAACTAGAAATTTAAAATATTTCCTGAATCTAATAAAGGACATATATTAACAGCCCACAGCTACCATCATTCTCAATAGTGAATGACTTAAAGCTTTTCCTCTAAGATCACGAATAAGAAAATACCTGCTCTCACTATTTCTAAAAACATATTACCAGAAGTCCTAGCAAGAACACATGGCAGGACTTCCCTGGTGGTGCAGTGGTTAAGAATCCACCTGCCAATGCAGGGGGCATGGGTCCAAGCCCTGGTCTGGGAAGATCCCACATGCCGCGGAGCAACTAAGCCCATGCGCCACAACTACTGAGCCTGCGCTCTAGAACCCGTGAGCCACAACTACTGAAGCCCGCATGCCTAGAGCCCATGCTCTGCAACAAGAAGCCCGCACACCACAACGAAGAGTAGACTCTGCTCTCCATCATTAGAGAAAGCCCACGTGCAGCAATGAAGACCCAATACAGCCAAAAAAATAATAATAAATAAATAAATAAAAATTTTTTAAAAATTTTTTTCAAAAAAAGAACACGTAGGCAGAAGAAGAGATAAAAGTTATCTAAACAGAAAAAGGAAGCAAAATCACCTCTATTGACAAACGACATGATCTAATATGTAGAAAACCCTGTAGGTTCTGCAAAAGAACTTAGTAGCAATAACTTAGTAGAAGGAACTCAGAAAAACTACAAAGTTGGAGGTTTCACAATTATTTCAAAATTCTTAGAAACCTAAATAAACCAAACTGCTGTGGTACTAGCGTAAAGACAGACAGAGACCAGTGGTGTAAAACAGAGACATGAGAAATAAGCTCTTGTGTATATGGTCACATAATGTTCCACAAGGGTGTCAGGACTACTCAAAGGGGGAAGGGCTGTCTACGCCTTTAACATGCTTTAAAATTAGGGAGACTGAACAATGGCACACACAAGTGACAAAAAAAAATGGCATCCACAGCAGTTTACTCCACAGCCTAACAGACAGAAAGATGTGAACTTGGATAACGTTATCCCTAGAAGAAATGCGTATATCGTCTACTGAGGCTAAAAGTGGATGGTCATTAGTATATGTGAAAACACTGTCACAGTAGCCTGTAGACATTTGTTTGTGACATTCCTCACAAAAACAAAAACTGGAAAGACTTAAGCAGTCAGGTTCTCGTGATACTTTGTATAATGTATTCTAGAACATGCTAACCATTCTACTAAGTAGCTTCAAGTGGTGATTTTATATGAAGCCAGAAATATGAGGGAAACTATTCTCCATGAAAAATTATCTGCTACCCAGTAAAATGACTCCATAGAAAGTCCATCAGAATCTGTTCATTGGGACTTCCCTGGTGGCGCAGTGGTTAAGAATCCGCCTGCCAATGCAGGGGACACAAGACACAAGTTCAAGCCCTGGTCCGGGAAGATCCCACATGCTGCAGAGCAGCTAAGCCCGTGCGCCACAACTACTGAGCCTGCACTCTAGAGCCCCCAAGCCACAACTACTGAGCCCACGTGCCACAACTACTGAAGCCCGCACGCCTAGAGCCCATGCTCTGCAACAAGAGAAGCCACTGCAGTGAGAAGCCCGCACACTGGACCAAAGAGCAGCCCCCACTCGACGCAACTAGGGACAGCCCACGTGCAGCAACGAAGACCCAACACAGCCAAAAAACAAAGAATCTGTTCATGAACTATGGGTGAATTACCAAAGCAAAGAAACTAGATAAAATTTCAGAACCTAGGACTATGTATTTCTTTTTTTTTAATGAATTTATTTATTTATTTATTTATTTTTGTGTCACCAGGGAAGTCCAGGACTATGTATTTCAAAAGCAAGTTTCAGAGGCAAAATCATGCAAACTTAGGAGAATACAAAATCAGGAAGATTACGCATTCGCCGACTAGGTAGAGCAGTACACAAGTGAAAAAAATACAAGATATGTTTGTCAGATATTATAGGACCTTCAGATAGAACCATGCACTCTACCCACAGATGCCAAACAAAAAGCCTGAAAGATGCACATATTCCCCCCATGAGAGACTGGGGATTAAAAAGAGGATCTCGGGACTTCCCTGGTGGCGCAGTGGTTAAGACTCTGCGTTCCCAATGCAGGGAACTAGATCCCACATGCATGCCACAACTAAAAATTTGCATGCCACAACTAAGGAGCCCTCCTGACGCAACTAAGACCTGGCACAAGGTTTTAATAAATAAAATATAAAAAATAAAATAAAATATAAAAATATAATAAATAAGTAATAATAATAAATATAAAATAATAATAATAAAATATAAAAAATAAAATAAAATAAAAAAATTAAAAGAGGATCTCTCTGTACACTGTCCTTACAGTTTTCCTAAGTAACAATAACAGAAGATCCAACCAACAGGGCTAGTACACACATCCTTGAACTGTGCGGCAAGAGGAGAACAGAAGAAATGGCAAGAGGAGAACAAAAGAAAGTAAACAGGACTTGAGACAGCTCCATGCAGGTTGTGAGGTGCCAGAGGAAATCAAAGAGCAGCCAGTGTTTTCCCATCTTCTGTCTGGGTCTTCTAAAAACATCCAATGGGGATGGAACCAAGAAAGTTTCAGGGATTAGTCTGGAGGCATCAGCTCTTCACCATGTGGACTGAGAACTAAGCATCCAGTGGAATCATGCCCTGAAGGGGAGATGAGGGGGCAGGAGACCCATTTAAAAAATCCCACCTCATGCTCCTCAAAGTCAAGCAACAACTAGTTCACAGGAACAAGATGGCAGAGTGTGGCAGATCACGATAAAGACTTTGCCTTTGTCTCTGGTACAGCTGCAGTACCACTGGAGGGTAAAAGAACACATTTTACATGTTGAAGGACAATGTGATAAGTTGGGGAGAAGAAAAATTTCCTCTGAGGGTTCACAATTATAAATTATCTTCTGTATTCCCACAGAACTCTCCGATGAGGGGAGAGTTAACCAAACACTATTAATAATGAGGTTTCCTCTCGGCGTTTCTGAGATCTCACCTATGATCACACTTTGATACATGCTCAAAGGCATTCACATCACTCTCAACAGCCCAGCACTCTTTCTCTTGCTACAAAGTGAGTAAAATATTCAGCTGAGAAACAGAAATCCCTCCACATAAGAAGAAAGAAACGTGATTTCCTGTGACTTTTCCAGAACTCTAATTCTTTGTTCAACTGAAGATTACAAATGAATCTAGAAAAATATTTCAAAAATTCATCCACTTTTCCCCTCCTTCTGAATACACACGGAACAGTATAAAATGCACAAATGTAGCTCACTTCCTAGAACTCCTAACTCAAAAAACACAGGAGTAGAAAAATAGGAACGTGGGTATATTAAAAGTTTGCCATTGAGCTTTATGAATACATAAGCTCTGAAACGACCCCTGATAAATCATGAAGTGGGGAGATCATCTAAGGAAAGGTAGGATTAAACTCCTGATGCCACATCATGAAGCTTTTCAATGTCTGAGATAACAGGGATTTCGGATCAGTCAAGCAAACAGGGCCTCCCAAGAGGCCCACAAGAGAAAATGCAAAGATACCCAAGGGCAGAGCCCAGCTTCTGGAGGGAAGTTATCCTCACCCAGGGAGAGCAGGTTCCTGTAGGTCTCCACCATCACGTCCCTGTACAAGGCCCTCTGAGCAGGGTCCAGGCATTCCCACTCCTCCTGGGAGAATCCTACGGCCACATCCTCGAAGGCCAACCGTTCCTGAAATGAAAACACATTTCACCAAAGAGCCCTGAGGAGATTCTTATTTTCACACAAAATGAGAAGAGGACAGAGGAGTAAGGATCAATTCAGTTGAAGTAAATATTCTGACAGATCCATGTAAAGCTATTTGAAGGAAACTGTCATTCTCTAATTTAATTTCTTAGGCTTTTTCTTAACATTATGATATCCCCCATCTATCAATGGATTTTTTCCTCTTGTAGTCAATACATAAAATACATACAAATAAAATTCAACAATGGATTGTCTATGGAGAAGTGTTACATATTATATTTTACACACTGACTGATATTTAATATCTAGATAAGCTACACTATGAGTGGTATCTTCAAGGTTGACAGAGTCAACAGTGGCTTTTTTTTTTTGGCTGCATGGGGTCTTAGTTGCATCACTCGGGATCTTCATTGCAGCATGCGGGAACTTTCGTTGCAGTGTGCAGGATCTTTTGTTGCGGCGTGCGGGCAATCTGCTGTGGTGCGCAGGCTCCAGAGCACTTGGATTTCAGTAGTTGCGGCTCACGGGCTCAGTAGTTGTGGCGCATGGCCTTAGCTGCTCTGCGGCACGTGGGATCTCAGTTCCCCAACCAGGGATCGAACCCGAGTGCCCTGCATTGAAAGGCGCATTCTTTTTCTTTTTATAAATTTATTTACGTATTTATGTATTTATTTATTTATTTATTTAATTTTTGGCTGCGTTGGGTCTTCGTTGCTGCGCGCAGGCTTTCTCTAGTTGTGGCGAGCAGGGGCTACTCTTCGTTGCAGTGTGCGGGCTTCTCATTGCGGTGGCTTCTCTTGTTGTGGAGCACGGGCTCTAGGAGCACGGGCTTCAGTAGTTGTGGCATGCGGGCTCAGCAGTTGTGGCACACAGGCCTAGTTGCTCTGCAGCATGTGGGACCCTCCTGGACCAGGGCTCAAACCCATGTCTCTTACATTGGCAGGCGGATTCTCCATCACTGCGCCACCAGGGAAGCCCGGAAGGCCCATTCTTAACCACTGGACCACCAGGGTAGTCCCCAACAGTTGCTTTAAAGAAAAGTCAAAATCTTAAATTATGATAAGGGTAGCAACAGCAATGATTAAAGGTGTTTGCATATTTAACATATACTAAGCATTACTGCAAATGCTTTACAGGTGTAAGCTTTTAATCATCATCAGAGCTCATTAGAGAAAGGTCTGTTCCCAAGTTACAGAGGAGAAAACTGTCAGAAACACACTGAGAAACTCAATTCAGGTCAAGAAACTAAGAAACAACACACACATAAACTAAGGAAGTTCGGCTCTTGATCTGAACATCAAGAAGAAAAACTTAAGTAACAGAAAGAGAATTAAAAGTACACTGACAGAGAGTCACCTGAGAAAACTTAACTTCAAGGTGAACACCATGGAAGGGCATAAAATGTCATTATAGATGTGGACACGCACACAAATGCACATAAAATGTTAGTAATCTTACTACTATTTGAACCATTAACATAATAGTGTAAAAAAATACAAGGCCAAAGAATATATTTAAGATACAATTGGGGGACTTCCCTGGTGGCACAGTGGTTAAAAATCTACCTACCAATGCAGGGGACATGGGTTCGAGCCCTGGTCTGGGAAGATCCCACATGCCTCAGATCAACTAAGCCCCTGAGCCGCAAGTACTGAGCCTGCACTCTAGAGCCTGCATGCCACAACTACTGAGCCCATGTGCCGCAACTACTGAAGCCCACGCACCTAGAGCCCATGCTCCACAACAAGAGAAGCCACTGCAATGAGAAGCCTGCACACCGCAACGAAGAGTAGCCCCCGCTTGCCGCAGCTAGAGAAAGCCCGTGCGCAGCAACGAAGACCCAACGCAGCCAAAATAAATAAATACATAAATAAATAAATAACTTATTTATTTATTTTTTTATGTGGGATCTTCCCAGACCAGGGCTCGAACCCGTGTCCCCTGCATTAGCAGGTGGATTCTTAACCACTGCACCACCAGGGAAGCCCAATAAATAACTTTAAAAAAAAAGATATTCCAGGGCTTCCCTGGTGGCGCAGTGGTTGAGAATCTGCCTGCTAATGCAGGAGACACGGGTTCGAGCCCTGGTCTGGGAAGATCCCACATGCCACGGAGCAGCTGGGCCCGTGAGCCACAGCTGCTGAGCCTGCGCGTCTGGAGCCTGTGCCCCGCAACGGGAGGGGCCGCGATAGTGAAAGGCCCGCGCACCGCGATGAAGAGCGGTCCCCGCACCGCGATGAAGAGTGGCCCCCACTTGCCGCAACTAGAGAAAGCCCTCGCACGAACCGAAGACCCAGCACAGCCAAAAATAAATAAATAAATAAATAAAATTTTAAAAATAAATAAATAAATAAAAGGCTGCTAGTAAAAAAAAATTAAAAAAAAAAAAAATTCCATGCTAAAAAGGGCAGAGGTGACAATATCATGTCAGACAAATTTAATTAAAGAGAAGAACTGACACAAGACACAAAGGGTATTATATAATAATAAAAGATATAAATCACCAAGAAGATATAACAATTATAAATATATATATATATACATCTAACATTAGACCTCCCCGCGAAATGGAGCAAACATTAACAGAAACAGAGAAAGAAATAACTAGAGCAAAACGTGAGTAAGAGACTTCAATACTCTAGTTTTACATATGCATGAGAACAAAAAGAAGGTCAATAAAGAAACAGAGGACTTGGACAACACCATAGAACAACTGTACCTAACAGACATGTACAGAACGCTCCACCCAACAACAGCAGAAAACACATCCTTCGGAAGCATTCTCCAAGACGGAACATACCTTATACCACAAAACAAATCTTAACAAATTTAAGATGATTGAGATGATAAAAAAATATCTTCTCCAAACACATTGAAATTGCGAATTTCCTGTCGGTCCATTGGTTAGGGCTCCGTGCTTTCACTGCCAAGGGCCCAGGTTCAATCCCTGGTCAGAGAACTAAGAGCCCGCCAGACGAAGTGGCCAAATAAATAAGCACAATGAAATGATACTAGAAATAAAGAGCAGATGGAAAACAGGAAAATCCCCCAAATGTGGAAATTAAGCACCTCATTCTTAGAGAAGCAGTGGGTCAAAGAGGAAATTATAAGGAAACGGGAAAAATATCTGAATAAAAATAAAAACACAGCATACCAAATTTATCACAGGTAACCAAAGCTGCACTAAAACGGAAGTCTACGCTGATAAATGCTTACAACAAAAAAGGGAAAAGATACACACTCTGCACTACTGTTCAAGAAAGTAATAAACTTCCTAGCGAGAGCCATTAGACAAGAAAGAGAATTCTAAGCTACTCAAATCGAAAAAGAAGTAAAATTATCTTTTCTTTTAGGTGACAAGGTTATATATGTACAAACTAAAAAGGTTCCACAGTAAAACAACTATTTCAAAAAACAACTTTACAAAAGCTGGAGCATAAAACATCAGCACGCAAAAATCAGTTGCATTTCTGTATACAATGAACAATGTCAAAGAAAATTAGAAAACAATTCAATTTACTATAGCATCAAAAGGAATAGAATATTTAGGAAAAAATCAGCCAAGGAGGTGCAAGACTTGTACACTGAAAACTACTAAATGCTGCAAAAAGAAGTCCAAGGAGACACAAATAAATAGAAACAAACCCTGTACTCGTGGATTGGTAGACATAATAGTCTTAAAATGACCATATTACCCAAAGTGCTCTATAGATGCAATGGACTCCCTATCAAAATTTCAATGGCAATGTTTGCAGTAATAGAAAATATCATACTAAAATTCATATGGAATCTCAAGGGATCCCAAAGAGCCAAAATACTCTTGAAAAAGAAGATGGAGGCCGTCATATTTGGATGTCAAAACATATTACAAAGTAATCAAGATGATGTTGTACTGACAGAAACACAGACACATAAACTAATGGAACAGATGAGAATATCAAAAACAAGCCTTTGAAAATATATAAAATGTATAGACAAGGATGCCAAGATTACAAAGGGGAAACTGCAGGCTCAATAACAAATGGTGCAGAGAAACTAGATCTATTAGCAAAAAGATGAAGCTGGAAACCAACCTACAGCAAAGGTAAAAACTCCTGTGTCATAGGATACAACCCAGAGTAAAAAGACAACCTCTGAGGGACTTCCCTGGTGGCGCAGTGGTTAAGAATCCGCCTGCCAATGCAGGGGACACGGGTTGAAGCGCTGGTCTGGGAAGATCCCACATGCTGCGGAGCAACTAAGCCCGTGCGCCACAACTACTCAGCCTGTGCTTTAGAGCCTGCAAGCCGCAACTACTGAAGCCCGTACACCGAGAGCCCATGCTCTGCAACAAGAGAAGCCACCGCCATGAGAAGCCCACGCACCGCAACGAAGAGTAGCCCCCACTCACCGCAACTAGAGAAAAGCCCACATGCAGCAACAAAGACCCAATGCAGCCAAAAATAAATAAATAAATGCATAAATTTATTTTAAAAAAAAAAAAGACAACCTCTGAGGAATGGAGGTAATGAAAGTGATATGAAGAATTTCCAACTGTCAGAGATTTAGGTTGATTTCAAGACTAAATTTGCTGATGGACTAAAACACCCTCTATCACTGATGTCTGTTTCTGAACTTTCCATTCCATTCCCAATCATTAAGATTTGAAGTCAGTGAGTCACTCGTTTAGCTTAATTGCCTTAAAAAAGTCTGAACAAATTGCCCATAATTGGTATGATTTCCAGATTTTACCAGGTATTGTGCATATTAATACCATCACTTCCATGTGCAGCTTCTTTATCCTGGTTTACAGAGAGCAGACGCTGCATCCTGATGGGGCCCTAAGCAATCCCTGCTGTCCAGTAGCACTGACACCACATCTCCAGTCCATGGGTGTGAAGCCCTGCCCAGGACTACACCCAGTGGAGCCTCTTCACAAGCTCCAGGTCACTGGGTCATGGGGAGACGGGATCTAAGTGGAGATGACAGGCCCTGAGGGAAGGACCCGGGTAAGTGTGAATGTACAGGTGTCAGGCGGGATACTTCAGAGTCAGACAAGATCAGCGAGTCCAAAGAAGGGCATTTCAGGAAGGACAGACAAAACAATCAACTGAGAAAAAGTCTTTACCTGAAAAAGAGTCATTCCAGGCTCCTTTTCTTTCCTCTTCCTCCTCTTCCGGGCTTCCTACCCAGGCAGCAATACTCTTTAGAGGTCTATCCTGAGAGTTGAAAACAGGCTGTTTAATGCTTGGAATCAACACACCCCCATCCTCAGTCACCACCACACACACAGGGAAGACCTCAGCATGTGGAACAGACAGTCCCCTGCTGCCCACTGTCCCAGGAGGGGCTCAGGACAGTAAACTCCCACACAGAGACCAACAAGGGAGTTTCCCCACACTTTCCTTCAGATCAGGCTCCCCTCCTGGTGAGGCCCTCACGTACACAGCAGCAGCGGGCACCTCAGCTGGACCCGACGACCCCCTTCAGGTCACAGACCAGCCCTGATCCATCCCCACGCAGAGCAGAGCCCCTCAGCCTCAGCCCAGATCCCAGCCCTCAGGAACAGGGGGACCCAGAGTCCTGATGCTCAGTGATGCATCCGGATTGGAATCACCTGGGGCACCTCAAATATTATTGAGGTTGGACCCCACACCGACAATATTAAGTGAAATCTCTGGTCAAAGGGTACCAAACATGTATATGAAAAATGCCTCAATGATCTAACGGGAAGCCTGTGTTGAGCACCACCCACCGTAGCCTAGTCCAGCACACCTCCCACTTTCTTTATTTTTCTAGCTTTATTGGGTATAATTGATAACTAAGAATGGTGTACATATGAGTCATCGAATGTGGTTATTTTACAGATGTAAGCACTGTGCAATAATAATCACAATAAACTAACTTTCAATTCCACCAACTCACAGTAATCTCTGTATCTGTGTGCTGAGAACACTTAAGTATTACTCTCTGGAAATTCCAAGTATATAATAACACAGTGGATTCACTATAGTCAGCATGCTGTACGTGAGATGTGTATGTTGTACACATTTACAACTGAATGTTGTATCCTTTGACCAACATCTCCCCAGTTACCACACCACCCAAACCCTTGTAAGAACCTTTATACTCTATGGCTCTATAAGTCTGATATTTCTACTTTCCTCAAAAAATGTCTGTCTTTTTCTGTCATAATAATGTCATAATTTATGGATGACATAAATTTTCTACATCCATTCACTTGTCAACAAACATTTGGTTCTTTCAACATCTTGGCTGCTGTGAATAATGCAGTAATGGTCAATGGAGGGCAAATATTTCCCTCACTAGAATGATTTTGTTTCCTTTGGAAAACTAGCCAGAGGAAGGTGTCATACACTGTCTGCCTGTTCTATGTTTAATTTACTTAGGAACCTCCACATTGTTTTCCATAAGACCATAGCATTTATATTCCCACCAACAAAGCACAGGGGTTCCCTATTCTCTGTACTGTGTGTGTGTGTGTGTGTGTGTGTGTGTGTGTGTGTGTGTGTGTGTGTGTGAGAGAGACAGGTAGGGAGAAGACAATACAAGAAGCAGCACTGGTCTGGCAGCAAGAAAGTAGCAACTGCACCTTCCCAAGGATGATCCTATGGACTGCAGATCATTGCGGTATTCCTGGCCCTCTTGGAAAAATTCTCAGAAAAATCTTTCCCTACATCAACGAACTTAACGGCCCTTCTCAGGTTCCGTCCACAGGCAAATACCCAGCAGAATATCCCTATTGAAAACCATCTGCCGGGCTTCCCTGGTGGCGCAATGGTTAAGAATCCGCCTGCCAATGCAGGGGACATAGGTTGGAGACCTGGTCCGGGAAGACCCCACATGCCACTGAGCAACTAAGCCCGTGCGCCACAACTACTGAGCCTGCGCTCTAGAGCCCATGAGCCACAAATACTGAGCCCTCATGCCACAACTACTGAAGCCTGTGCACCTAGAACCCATGCTCCGCAACAAGAGAAGCCACTGCAATGAGAAGCCCGCGCACCGCAACGAACAGTAGCCCCAGCTCGCCGCAACTAGAGAAAGCCCGTGTGCAGCAACGAAACCCAAAGCAGCCAAAAATAAATAGTTATTAAAAAAAAAAAAACAGTAGAACTTTAAAAAAAAAAAAGAAAGAAAGAAAACAACCTGCCATTTGAAGCTTAGTACTCATAATTTCCCTTCTGCACACAAATGAACTTACAAACTCTCATGGGGTCCAACACAGTCTCCATAAAACGCATAATGATCCACTAATCCTGCTATAAAATATCAGAAAACATTCCAAACTCTAATAAACCATGCCTGAGGGAAAAATATATATGAAGACACACAAGGAATCACTAGATGCAAAACACCATATTTTTGTTCACAGTGACCACATACCAAACACTGTCATCTCCAAAAGTACATATAAGAAAGATGTTTCCAATGATGCACATGCTGCAGTAAGAACCCAACATCTCCCAAGGAAACGCTCAAAATGCTCTTTTGCGTCATTCATAGTGCATCTAAAACTTTCTTCATTTGCAATCCAAAGTACTAAAAAAATAACAAAAGTAACCCACAAAATGATCTCGGAAATTTCCCCTGTATTACTCTAAAAATTGCACACTAACTCTTGGCCTTCCAAAAGAACCAACACAAGACACCTGTGGAGTGGATGCGGTAGGGCACGCTCCAGCTCCAGCTCCTGAGGACAAGGCACCCATCCTCCTCTGGGGCTCAGCTCAGTCCACACTTCTAACCACATTGGAGGAAAATGTTTCTCTCAGCCTAAATTCACTCCTCCTCACGTATGACCATAAAATACCCGAATAAAACAATGCACAGAAACCACATTCTCAGCAGCTATGTCCCAGGGAACATGACATAACGCACTATGCCACCTCAAAGCATGCAAGGCACCCCACAACTAACCATAAACCCACTTCCAGGTGCTCCAGCCAGAAATGAGACACCCTCCACCAACAATTCAACACATCCCTTGAGCTCACAAGGTACAGGTGCACACACCATTCATTGGGCTCGTATTGATGCCCCCACTGGCTGCCAGGTCCCTCCTACAGTCCCCAGCAGGCGCCCCTCCAATTTCCTCATTCTCTATCCTTCTTCTACGTGAACACAAGGAAACGGGGGGAAAAGCAAAAAGACCTCTCAGCAAAGGCATCGCAACAGGAATAAACATAAGCTATCACCGAAAGGACACTGGCCGTTCAGTATGGAGGTCAAGAAGTTGGCCCTCCTGGGAAAACTGACCAGAAACTGGGCACATTATGGAGTCTAGTTTCAAAGGACATTTGAATTCAGCGAGGGAGACGCAAAGACAGGCGGTCCCCAAATTTCTTGTCTCCTGTTCCCCCCATGCACAGGTAATTAAAAAATACCAGATACCCTAGCTCCTTGAGGGGGTTCTCCTTTATGCCCCATTAGGGTTGACTTCTGCCCACCCTTAGCACAGTGAAATCACTATCCCTGATTCTGAGCAGATGACCTGCTGGAAGGCAAAGCTCCCGTCCAAGGTGTCGACTGGTCCCTGGATGTCCACAGCCTGGAACACTGGCGGCCATAGCGGAGCCGTGACACAGCACACTAAACGTGAGGACACCTCAGGACGCTGCATGAGGACGCCAATTCTGTAAGGCTTCTTTAGGACTCCCTACATCTTTCTGACTTATTTTGAGTAATTAAGTAGCCACATGGGGAAGGACCAATTACAGTTGAAAAGTCCAGAACAAATATGAGCACCATCCTCATCACCTACCAGGTTCCCATGGTCTCCACTGGGGATTACTCAGCACAACCCACAGTCCTAGCATCTAAACACATCCCCACAGTGAGATGCTGCCATCAGCCTGGAAGCAAGAGGAACACTGTGAGCCCCTGAATGAAGGAAAAATGGGACAGACTCCAAATAACCAATGGAGAAGGGCATTTCTAAAGAGGATGATTGGGGAAGGGACAATAAAACCTGGTGAAAATGACAGAGATTGTCAGGAAGGGATGGGGAGACCTCTCTGAGCCTAGACCTGAAGGAGGACAAGGGGCCTAAGCCACGATGACTTAAAGGCCAAAGGTAAGAACAGGAACTGAGATCTGACACAGAAAAGGTGTTGCTTTTGGGGAAGAGAGAAAAGGTGAATGTGCCCAGGGCAGAGTGAACCATGAGAAAAGGGTCAGCTCCCAGGATGAGGCTGGAGACACTGGCAGGGCCCTGAGGATGACACAGGGCTGAGTAGCCACAGTGAGGAGATTCGATTTTGTCCTAAAGACAAATAAGAGCCAGTGGAGGTCTGAGTGCCAGGACTGACATAAACTCTCTTCAAACATACATGTAATGTAGGAACTTCCCTGGTGGTGCAGTGGTTAACAATCCGCCTGCCAATGCAGGGGACACGGGTGCGAGCCATGGTCCGGGAAGATCCCACATGCCACGGAGCAAATAAGCCCATGCACCACAACTACTGAGCTACGCTCTAGAGCCCGCAAGCCACAACTACTGAAGCCCGCGCACCTAGAGCCCATGCTCCGCAACAAGAGAAGCCACCGCCATGAGAAGCCCGCACACCGCAACGAAGAGTAGCCCCCGCTTGCCACAACTAGAGAAAGCCTGCGCACAGCAACGAAGACCCAACGCGGCCAAAAATAAATTAATTAATTTTAAAAAATACATGTTATGTAGAGAAATAGTTCTAAGTCACTTCTACTCTGAGCCTACTTTCTTGTCTCCATTCTAGTGCTTTTGTTTTTCATTCTGGGAAGACAGGAACCCATATACAATTCTAAACAAAACTCAACACTCTCTCCAAAAAGAACAGCCACACACAGACACACACCCAATTTGGCCAATCAATTCGGGGTCAGTGTTGCTCGGACTGAGAGTTTCTGGTCTAGTCTGTCATCCCCATGTTACAAGTGGGCTCCGTAAGGCCCAGAGGAGAGAGATTTCTGAGAAGGTCTGAGTTGAGTGAACAGATCAGGTGTATCTAACTTCTGAAATGGGATCCTGAAGGGTCAGTGGGCAGAGCTGGTCTTTATTGCCCGCTGCATTTAAAACACCAGGACTATCATTCATGTTCCTGAGCAAAGGAAACTTCTTTCAAGGTCTGATCACACTGATACCAAGCAGCTAATTATTCCTTTCCAGAAAAATCACAGTAAAATAATCTCAACATACAGAAACGCATCAACATATCTACAAAATGAAAACAGACTCACCGACATAGAGAAGAGACTCGAGGTTGCCAAGGAGGAGGAGGAGAAGAGGGAGGGATGGATTGGGAGTTTCGGACTAGCAGAGGCAAACTATTATGTATCGGATGGATAAACAACAAGGTCCTACTGTATAGCACAAGGAGCTATATTCAATATCCTGTGGTAAACCATAATGGAAAAGAATATGAAAAAGAATATATATATATGTATAACTGAATCACTTTGCTGTACAGCAGAAATTACAACTTTGTAAATAAACTGTACATCAATAAAATTTTTAAAAATAAAAATTTTAAGGAACTTCCCTGGCAGTCCAGTGGTTAAGACTCCACGCTCCCAGTGCAGGGGGCACGGGTTCGATCCCTGGTTGGGGAACTATGATCCCGCGTGCCACAAGGCACGGCCAATAAATAAATGAATAAATAATAAAACATAAAATAATTTTTAAAATACAGAATTGCAAAAGCATAGCTGCTGGAGCAGAAAACATGAAGGGGTCAGCCTAGAAATAAGCTCTGTGCAAACTTCTTCTGTTGGAAGAAGATTCCAAGTCAATACAGCCCATCCTTCATCACTTGAAAAGAACAGTCAAGAGAGACCTGAGGGAAACATCTTCATATCGTTTACAGCTCACAATTTTAACAGTTCAAAGAAAAAGGAAGAAAACAGAATATAAGGCTAAAACTAGGATTTGAATGTTAATATAAAAGATCATTGACATCTTTGCCAAGTACTCCTCAATATAGTCTAAAATTATTTACTAGTTACCAAAGAACTTTTACCAGATGGAAGCTCACACATATCGAATAAAGCTCAAAAAAATTTTAACGGGAATTAATTTGTGAATTACTTTTTATTTTTTATTTTTTTTATTTTTTGGCCACAGCTTGCAGGATCTTAGTTCCCCGACCAGGTATTGAACCCAGGCCACGGCAGTGAAAGCACTGAGTCCTAATCATTGGACCACCAGGGAACTCCCTGTGAATTATTTTTAATCTAAAAATTCTGGCCTTGGGACTTCCCTGGTGGTCCAGTCGTTGAGAGTCTGACTGCTAATGCAGGGGACTCGGGTTCGATCCCTAGTTGGGGAACTAAGATCCCACATACCGCGGGGCAACTAAGCCAACGTGCTCTGGAGCCCTCGCGCCAGAACTAGAGAGAAGCCCACGCGCCAAAACCAAGAGCCTGCGTGCTGCAACTAAGACCGGAGGCAGCCAAAAATAAAAATAAATAAATAAATAAATGTAAAAAATAGATTAAAAAAATAAAAATTCTGGCCTCGACGCTTTAAATAATTGACAATATATCATATTTAGAAAACAATGACATGAGTTAATTATAGAAGACCACCACAGCTTATTTCAGAAGTTAATAATTATTTATAAGAAAGTAGAAATTGAATATAAGACTTATTTCAAGCCCTAAATAATTCAATGAAAACAAACAGGAAAGAAAAAGTAAATCCAGCACACACACACAGAAAAAAAACACTTTTAATGTTCTTTTAAAGAGGCCCCAGGTAGCGACACTCACGCCTTTCTTGCTCTACTTCTCATCTCCCTACAACCTCTACCAGATGCCAGGAAAAGGGAACTATCTGATTCAAGTCACTGCCCCCAGGCTAAACAGGAATTGCAAAAAGATTTTATCTTCTGATATAAATTACTAAATGCCCAAACCTTATAGACAGTTTTGCAATCTTCATTTAAATTTGTTTTAAACTCACCATCCATCTGGATCCAGTTTCCCTCACTACCTAACTAGTGTGTTCCCATTCCATTCCATTCGCTTACCTCCCTATTTCTTTCTCTTTCTCTATTTTGTACCCCTCTACTCTACTGCTGTTCCCGCCCTCGTATTGCAAAACTCACTCATTTCGTGACCACTCTGCAACTTGTTTCCCCTCTGATGGGTTTTTCCCCTCAACCTTCCTGATTAACCTGAATCTCTATTTATTGCTGCCCCTTTCTTCCCCCATCTCGGCTCCAGATCTGACTTCTGGGATACACCTCTTCTGTCCTTGTCGTGCTCCCTTCGTCCCCACTCAGGCACCCGCAAGCGGCTGTGCTTCCTTCCGGCTCTTTCTCTTCCTCTGCTCCTCCAATCACTAGTTTTCCTCTTTCTCTCCCAGCACCATGTTGCTCTGAAGGCCAGGTTTCCAAATATTTTATCCCCCCGCCCCCACTTTCTGTGTGAAGCGCCTCACCATTGTTACCCTCCCTCCCACAGCTGAACCACGCCCCCGTCCCAACGTAGCTCTCCAATCCCTGCGGATCTTCTTTTAATTACTTCTTTGTTTTATAAAACTACGACTTTCATGGGCTTCCCTGGTGGCGCAATGGTTAAGAAACCGCCTGCCAATGCAGAGGACACGGGTTCGAGCCCTGGTCCGGGAAGATCCCACATGCCGCGGAGCAACTAAGCCCATGAGCCACAACTACTGAGCCTGTGCGTCTGGAGCCTGTGCTCCGCAACAAGAGAGGCCGCGATAGTGAGAGGCCCGCGCACCGCGATGAAGAGTGGCCCCCGCTTGCCGCAACTGGAGAAAGCCCTCGTACAGAAACGAAGACCCAACACAACCCAAAAAAAAAAAAAAAAAAAAAAAAGTTCGTTCAGAAAAAGAAAAAAAAAAAAAAAAGAGTAGCCCCTGCTCTCTGCAACTAGAGAAAGCCCGCGTGCAGCAACAAAGACCCAATGCAGCCAAAAATAAATAAATAAAATAAATTTATATTAAAAAAATTAGGACTTTCAGGGCTAAATTTATTTTTACTGTCTTTTTGCAAGATGCTCAGCCGTAGTCTACGTTCTCATCCGTTCTCCCTTATTCCTTTCTCCTCAGATTTTCGCTTTCTTAGTCCTTCTCTGTCTCTGCTTCTCCTAATCCCCTCGCCACGTATTTACTGTGCTGGCGACTGAATGAGATGCCCCCCTACGGAAGTGCATATTTTCCAACGGCGTGAAATTGGGGAACGACAACACTGGGTGTCACACCTCTGGCACAGGTTACCCCGCCCCCCCGCAATCGACGCCGGGTGAGGGGAAGGGCTGACTAGGAAGGGGAGACCAGAGAAGCAAAAGGACCGGCCTGAGGAGACGCGTGGACAGAGGCGCTGGGAGGGAGGGAGGGGGTCTCCGGAGAGGGGCGGGCTCTGCAGAACCCCAGGACCGGGGAGAGGACGCGGCCTGTCCGGGAGCGGGGCGGCCGGCGCTGCCCTCCAGGGGCCGAGAGGGCGAGGATAGGGTGGAGGGAATCCACCCCGTGGATGAGGACTTTACATGGCAAGGACGGAGGTAGTAAAAGGTTTCAAGCAGGAAAACGGCGCGAAAGGCGGCGTCCGCGTGGATGTAAAACCCAAGGGCACGGACCGGCCTCAGAGCGATTTCAACTACAAAGTGAAACGACCCCCACCTTGAATTTACTTAGGATGGAAGGGCGGGGGCGAATATTTTAAATTCCGTAGTGAGTCCCACACTGTGAGGATGTATGGGGGAACCCCGAAGCGCCGGTACACTAGAAAAAAGAAATCACGCACCAAAGAGTGACTTCAGCTTTCCGTGGTAACCCCTGTTCAGCCCGCCGCTTTCCGGTTCGTAGACCACTGCGCAGGCGCAGAATGCTTAGAAGGAGCCGCCTGAGGGCGGGGACTGCGAAAGGCGCTTACGCGAGGAGGCGGGGCGAGGAGAGCGCCAAGGCCAGCAGGAGACCCCCCCAGTGGGCGGGGCAGGAGGCGGGGCCTCTGCATCCCCTCCCCCACCCCAGCCTTGCCTGTAAAGCTACTCTTAGGGATTTAGAAACGTGTGTCTTTTGAACTTTGTGTAGCCGCTTTGTCTCCTGCTTATTTTGATTTACTGTTGAAACCAAAGGTAGTCACCAGTTAGATCTATTTAACTTGCTAAATAATAAAACTGTAACCTGCTTTTGAGGATCAAGCCCACTTTAGTTATTTGTAGGAAAGCTTGCACATCCTGCAAGTGTCATTTAGCTAAAGATGTTTGTCCAAGTTGTTTTTTAGAAACTTGGAATCAGCTGTGTCCAGTTTGATGCCGAGCTGGTTACAACTAGTTAGAACCACTGGCCCTCCACCTGCGCATCTGCGAGTGTCTGCTCTGTGACATTTTGACATCAGAGGGCCAAAAACTCCACCTTCTGAACAAGCTAAGAGCCATTTTCTGAACATGAGTTCCATGCAGAAACCTGTAGCTAAGCTGAGCTGGTGCAGAACAAGGATTACCTCACATTTTTCTTATCTCCAACCACTTTTCCCGTGTCCCAGGCCACCTTCTTTCTTTATCCTTAAATACCAGAGGGTCTTGCAGTCAGGGAGGCAGATTTGATGTTTCTTCTCCCATCACGTAGCTTGGCTGCCTCATGAATAAAGCTTTCTCTGCTGCAAACCTTCACGTCTTGCTGAGTATTGGACAAAGGAACCTGGTCTGGTAATGCAACCAGACAGGGTAGGGGGTCCCAGTAGAAAGAGAACCAGGCATGGATTTCTTGATATATAAGAAACCATTTTTGCCTTAGCCATTTCTTGATCTAAGCCTGTCCACGATGCTTGCCCTTGAACAGGTCTCAGGAATTAAAGATCTTAAGGGAATAAAGGAACGCAGAAAAGTAGTCCGCTATCAGGCAAGAGAAGTAACAATAGCAAAGATAACATATCAGTTGTAATGACTCCCAGTTCTGTTTCAGTAGTAAAGATTAGCCTGAAGCACTCAACCACCAGGTCAACTGGAACCTAAGGGATGTTGATGTTGACCTTTTCTGACCCTCTTGACCAATCAGCTAAAGCTTGGACGCTGTTCAAAGCCCAAGCCCCTTCATGGATATGCATGTACCCTTAGCTTAAAACTTGCCCTTTGACCTCTCTGGCGGTCAGTTGGTTGAGACAACACGCTTACACTGCGGGGTCAAGGATTTGATCCCTGGCTGGGGAACAAAGATCCCGTATGGGGCTTACCTGGTGGCGCAGTGGTTAAGAATCTGCCTGCCAATGTAGGGGACACGGGTTCGAGCCCTGGTCCAGGGAGATCCCACATGCCGCGGAGCAACTAAGCCCGTGTGCCACAACTACTGAGCCTGTGCTCTAGAGCCTGCGAGCCACAACTACTGAAGCCCGCGCACCTAGAGCCAAGAGAAGGCACAGCAATGAGAAGACCGTGTACCACAACGAAGAGTAGCCCCTGCTCACTGCAACTAGAGAAAGCCCACGTGCAGCAGTGAAGACCCAATGCAGCCAAAAATAAGTAAATAAATTAAATAAATTTTAAAAAAATCCCATATGCTGCGCGGCACAGCCCCCTACCCAAAAAAAGGTTTCCCACTTTCGGTGTTGGGGAGACACTGCTTTGGAAAAGATCCCAGTGTTCTCCTTGCTTGCTGTAAGTAATAAGTCCTTCCTGTGAATTCCATGGTGGTCCAGTGGTTGGGATTCCAGGCTTTCACTGCTGGGGTCCCAGGATGGATCCCCACTCAGGGAACTAAGCTCCTGCAAACCATGGGGCGTGGCCAAAAAAAATAAAAAACCAAATCATTCCTTCTTGCTTGCTTTGGCTTGGTTGTGTCTGTTGTCTACACATCCGCCAAGATTTTCCCTGTAACATTAACACTGTCTCTAATAGTTTTAAGGTAAAAGCTTACATCATGTGGGACACTTCTGTCAGAAACTGAGATTTTTTTGTTTTTTCTGCTGCACACATGGCTTCTGGGATCTTAGTTCCCCAACCAGGGATCAAACCAGGAGCGAACCCAGGACCTCAGCAATGAAAGCATGGAGTATTAACCACTGAACTGCCAGGGAATTCCCAGACACTGAGATGTTGAACATGGTTTATGTCAAAACCTATTATTGCCAGCAGGTTACAGGCAAGTCCTGCTGGTGAGGCTGAAGCAATTAAGTGATCTAGAAACTGGGATCTTGGTGAGAGCCTGACATGGCAGAGATTGGACCCAGGAACATTTCCTGCAATTACAATTAATATAAAATAGAAAACCAACAAGCACCCACTGTATAGCATGGTGAACTATTCTCAGTATTTTGTAATAAACTATAAGGGAAAAGAATCTCAAAAAGAATATATATATAGATAACTGAATCATTGTGCTATATACCTGAAACTAATGTAACATTGTAAATCAAATATACTTCCAATTTTTAAAAAAGAGAATTAATTTAGTTGGTTTAAGAAAACAAAAAACAGAGTTGTTTGTATAGGGATTACAAATGAGAATGTGAAATGCAAAACTCTCCCTGAGTAGAATGGACAGTTTCATACAGACATGCATTTCTGTTTCTATTCAGAAACAGTAACAGCATTTCTGTTTCTATTCCCCATTCACCCAGGAGGCCTGTTGGGCTGCATCCCGAAGGCCTGCAAACCTTGTAATTGCACAACCTCAAGACCTAAGAAAGAGCCCGGAGACAGTCACAGACACATCAGTGATTCTATTGGACAGGGGAACTTACATGTCAGAAGCAAGGTCCTGAAATGACACCCCGCCGTGTATAGCAGAAGGCAGGCAGGCAGGACAGGGCAGCAGTCTTCACTATTGGAGGGGAAGAGGTAGGTTACCAGTTGGTGGGGGAATTGACCTGAGCTTGGTTCATGGGTTACCAAGGAAACTATCATAGTGGAGCTGTTCCAATCTAAAGAGTAAAACCATCACTAGCTGGGGCAGAGGGGTAAGCCTGTAGGCAGTTACTGATTAGGCTCTGTGATTAAAAAATATAAATAGATCGTTTTCGGGTCTGCAGAAACCTGGGAGTGTTTCTGACCCTGAAGCAACATACAGTGAGGAGGGAGGACAGGACAGTGGCAGGGGAGCAGGGAACGAGGAGGGGTGAATTCAGGGCTGATATGGAGATTTGGTCAGGAAAAAGGAAGGTTCTGGGGGCAGCACCGGGCTTCCCTCTGCTCTGCGCCTGGAGGCTTCCTTCTGCCTAACTGAACTGGATCATTGCCCTCTGGATCTCTTGGAGTCCCTGTGGTGTCCTGAGGAGTACAGCTCCTACCTGCTTATTTCAAAGTAATGTTTGACACAATCAAGGAAAATGCTTAGAGCTGTCATTTTCGGCCGCTTATATTGAACACGGTTTTGTTTTGTTTTGTTTGTTTGTTTTCCTTCTTAACTTAAAAAAAGAACTGTTCAAATGAAAAATTTGGGGGACTTCCCTGGTGGTCCAGTGGTTAAGACTCCAGGCTTCCACTGCGGCACGGGTTCCAAAAAAAAAAAAGCAAGGAAGCAAGCAAGCAGAGGGCAAGAATTAAAGATTTATGATTCACTGCAAAGGCATGATAGACTAAGAAAGACACCCGGGGGGCTTCCCTGATGGCGCAGTGGTTGAGAATCTGCCTGCTAATGCAGGCGACACGGGTTCGAGCCCTGGTCTGGGAAGATCCCACATGCCGCGGAGCAACTGGGCCCCTGAGCCGCAGTTACTGAGCCTGCGCGTCTGGAGCCTGTGCTCCGCAACAAGAGAGGCCGCGATAGTGAGAGGCCTGCGCACCGCGATGAAGAGTGGTCCCAGCTCGCCACAACTGGAGAGAGCCCTCGCACAGAAACGAAGACCCAACACAGACAAAAATAAATAAAATAAAATAAATACTTATTAAAAAAAAAAAAAAAAAGAAAGACACCCGGGCATGAGTGGGTGGAGACAGGTACACTGGGACTCAGCCGTGGGATGCAGGGTGCTAGGGTTCTAGGTGGAGGGTCAATGTGGGTGCTGACTACACCCAGAACAGGCTCATTCAGTTAAGTTGTCTTTGTAGGGAACGGAAATTGAAAGGTGAAATGCAAAAACTCTGCTCGTGCTGACTCAGTGTCTTCATACTAAAGGTATAAGAACATCATTTCCATTTCTATTCCCCTAAAACCCAGGAGGCAGAGACCAACTCTGGTCCAGGGAGTGTAGGTCAAGGGGAATCTGACAGTTTAAGTCAAAAGCATTGCTTTATAACATCAATGTCAAAAAATTTTTTTAAACACATTATTAAGTCTTTGCTTCTTTATATTTAATTTGTTGATCTGTTACAATCAGGAGGTGACTTGCTATTTCATAAATATGAATGAAATTAAGCCTAGGGGCATCTACTTTTTTCAATCAACTGAAATTGTCTTTTGGCTAACTTTAAGGTCACACTTGCTGCCTTTTCTATGTGTGTGTTGTAAGGACAAATATAAATTAAAACTAAGAGACTTAATTCCTCTTGCATGTGACAGGAATAGACACAACACAGGCACAAGGAGAATGCAGGGTCCTTCAATGCCATTCAAAGGCATAAACGCTGCGCTTCTTGGGTATGTTTGTTATTATCATTATTAGTTTAAACTTTCTAATATTCCATTATCCAAATGTAACATGTGTATTTGTTATTTTTTGAATTTTGCTTGATGTCACATTATGCGGTGACAATGTTAGACTTTACTTCAATCCTGGAACTCTGGAAAATAGCAAAGGTAAAAGAACTCCTTTTCTTCTTTTCTGCGGACGGTAACAGCTTACTTACTAAGAACTACACTTCCTCTTTAATTTCAGTAAGACAGGATAGCCCCCTTGTTTACTTTGGAAACAGCAAGAAAGGAATCCTCCAAATTCCCATCCATTGCCTTATCAACGATTACTGATTTGTTGGTCCTTAGATAAGTGGACACAATGCTTGTTAAGATGATTTAATCAAAAAATTCTTAAGCTTTTCTCCTCTCCCAAATGCCTTAATTTTTGGACCACTTTTGAGCTTTGTCATTCAGAGCAACCTTGCTGCCAGAATATCTGCACCCAAGAGTAAGTGACTTCAGCATAGAACATCATCTGAGAAACTGAGGCTTCTGCCACATGCTCATCCACTCCTCCATATGGGAGTTTTCCTACCTTGTTTACCCCTGGGTATAAAAGAAAAGCTCTTTTTTTGTCTGACTTTTGAGGCTTTACAAATTTTGTGGTTGCAACATTCTCTGTATGGTAAGAATCTTTTTTTTTTTTTTTTTTGGCCGTGCAGCGCACCTTGTGGGATCTTAGTTCCTGCACTAAAGATCAAACCGTGCTTCCTGTAGTGGAAGCGTGTAGTCCTAACAACTGGACGGCCAGGGAATTCCTGGTAATAATCCCTTCTGGTAAAATTTATCCCTATCTAAGTTTGAGAGTGGTAAATATTTCGGTCCTTCCACCCGGACTCAGAAATGTATATTCTTTAATTTTTAAGGACACGTCATACTATATCCTTGTGTTTTTCACATTTTTGAATCCTTAATAATTTGTATCAGTTTCATAACGATATCACAGGGAGAACTGTGTCAAAATCTTCCTGTGATTTAGGAAATTTCCTTTTTTTCTTGTAAATATGCTAATTTGGCTGCCTTGATAATTATGTAAGCAATAGAATTCCTCATTAAAAAAATGGATCCATTACTTTGCCTGATAATCAGCTTCTCTATTGTTCTGTGTTTAATGAAATGTTCCACCATTGACTCATCCTTGACCGGAATCATGGAAGTCCACACTGAAACGTCTTTTTTGCCAACACGGCTAATTTCAAATGTTGCGTAATACAGAATTATCTATCCAATAGACATTCTAAAATTTATTCCAGTCACTGCATCTTTAAAAAATGTGATGTTGTTTGCATGTTGTGTTACACCAGGATATTCTGCTCATTTTGTCTGAAAACATTTTAAGTATGCTAATAGCCCTATGTAAACATCAATTGTAAACAATTGATTGCCATTTCTCTATGGACAAAATCTTCCACCGGAGGGATGTAGGAAAACATAATTTCTAGTAAATGTTTTTATTATTTATTTTTTTATTTTTGGCTGCGTTGGGTCTTCATTGCTGCGCATGGACATTTCTCTAGTTGCGGAGAGCGGGGGCTACTCTTCGTCGCGGTGCGGCTTCTCCTGTGGAGCACCGGGCTCTAGGTGCGTGGGCTCAGTAGTTGTGGCGCAGGAGCTTAGTTGCTTTGTGGCGTGTGGGATCTTCGCGGATCAGCGCTCGAACCCATGTCCGCTGCATTGGCAGGCGGATTCTTAACCACTGCGCCACCAGGGAAGCCCCTGTAGTAAATGTTTAATGACACATATTGCCATAGAAATATTGAGGGCAGAAATGAAGTTACTGCATAGTTGATAATCTAGTTTTACTTTCTTTAGGGCTCATATTAAAGAGAATATGGACCTCCCCACTCAATGCCCTTAGAAATATGGCAAAGTTAATTATTCCTTAGATGAAAATAAATACCAATGTCTTCTGAATACTGTATATTTTACAGGCTCTGTTATCCACCCTTGACAGAACTTTCAGCAATAGAACATAAAGAGCTAATATACATTACAGTTTAAAAATCAAAGGTAAATTTCTAATTACTCTCATAATGAACATAAAGGGAATTTGAAATTGCATTATATTTAGTTATTGACTTAAATATATTATGATGTAAACAAGTTTTTCTCAAAGATATTTGAAGGTAATTCAGCACAAGTGTGGAATTGGATAAGCATTTTATGAAATAAGGCAGTTCTCACCAAAAGAAAAAAAATGTTTTCTCTTATTGCCCTTCCTCCTTTTACTTTATCTATATGAAACGATGGATGCTAATTTTTTTTTTAAAGAAATTCACGTTCTTTTTATTTATTTATTTATTTATGACTGTATTGGGTCTTCGTTTCTGTGCGAGGGCTTTCTCTAGTTGTGGCAAGTGGGGACCACTCTTCATCGCGGTGCGCGGGCCTCTCACCATCACGGCCTCTCTTGTTGTGGAGCACAGGCTCCAGACGCTCAGGCTCAGTAATTGTGGCTCACGGGCCCAGTTGCTCCGCGGCATGTGGGATCCTCCCAGACCAGGGCTCGAACCCGTGTCCCCTGCACCAGCAGGCAGATTCCCAACCACTGCGCCACCAGGAAAGCCCCAGCTAATTTTAAAAAATTAAACTTTTTTTTTGGCCTGGTGCGGCCAAAAAAAAAAAAAAAAATTTAGGCTAAAACGGCAAATAATTAAAACACGTTAGCACAAAGAAAGGGCAATACAATTTATAACAATTCTTTCTTTCTTTCTTTAGGCCACACTTTGCGGCATGTGGGGATCTTAGTTCCCTGACGAGGGATCGAACCCATGGCCCCTGAATTGGGAGTGCAAAGTCTCAACCACTGACCACCAGGGAAGTGTCAATACATAACAATTTTTAAAAACGTTTTGCTCTTTTTAAGCCAATGGTTAGTGACCTAAATTATCACTTGCTTTAGTCCCGACAGTCTCAGACCCCAGGTGTTGTCCCTGAGTCTCTGGAACTGAGCAGATTGTTGAATTTGGCCTCTGGTGTTTAAGGGGAATAGAAACGGAGAAGCTATTCTGCAGGGTGTCAGTATGAAATAGCCCATTCAACCCAGGGAGAGTTCTGTATTTCTCCTTCTAGTGTGTAATACAGAGACAAGTTCAGTTCTTGTTTCCTTAAACTGCTTAAATTAATTCTAATTTCACAAAATCTTCCTGGAGCCAACCACTGCCGCATGTCAACCACTCTGGGAGGCCCGCGTTTCCAGAAACCTTAATATCTTTGGCCTCATTAACAGGACATGAGAGCAACCTGTTGGCAAAAATAGCTTGTATTTAAACCGTTTTCAACTTGTTTAGAGAATACATCTTGGTCTCCGACATAACTGGCCCCCATAAACGTAAGCTTTACCTTAAAACTGTTACAGACTGCAACTTAAAATAAACCCGTCAAGCACGGAGAAGCACCTTCCGGGCCCGCCCCCTTCCCCGTCCCCGTCCCCGCCCCCGCCCCCGCCCCCGCCCTACCCCCCCCGCCCCCGCCCCCGCCCCACCCCCCGCGTTCCCTTCCCAGACCCGGGTTCCCCTCACCGCCCCGCAACCCCGTCGCTAGCTCTCCGCCCAGGCCCCGCCCAGGCCGCCCCGTCTCTTCACCAAGCGCATGCGCACTTCTCTACGGTCCCGGAAATGAAATGCAACGAAGGTCACACTGCAGAGTGTAAGTTTCTCTTTTCTAGTTTAAATCTGTGCTTCGCGGTCCGTTTACTCCATCCTCAGGGTTCTGAAGTCACTGTGGTCTTTTAATTCGCACTCCTGCTCCTCCTCCTCATGTAAATCCAGACGTCAGTATTACGGATCGCGGACCGTTTCCCTTTGGGTTTTAAATTTCTCTGAGGCCAGTACCGAAGCCCTTGCCTTTTCCGCTTCCGGTCCACATACAAACCTCCTTACATTTTCCTTCTTGAAACCCTTTACTACCTCCGCCCGCCCCCACGTAACGTCCTCTTCCGCGAGGTGGATGCGCGCCCTCCAGCCTCGCCCCCTAGGCCCCTGGAGGGCAGCGCCGGTCCCCCCGCTCCAGGGGAGGCCGCGTTCTCTCCCCGGTCCTGGGATTCTGGAGAGCCCACCCCTCTCCCTCCCAGTCCTTCTGTTCTCGCGTCTTAGACCGGTCTTTCTGCTCCGCAGGCCTCCCCTTCCTGGTCAGCCCTTCCTCTGACCCCGTGTAGGGGGAGGTGACCTGGGCCAGCCTTGTGACACACAGTGTTCTTCGGTTCTGAGTTCCAAACGGTCTCTTCCAGTATGCGGGCGTCTTATTCAGTCGCCATCCTCGTAAATACAGGGACGAGGGGGATCAGGAGAAGCAGACACAGAGAGCGACTGAAAGAAATAGAAAAACTAAGGAGGATAAAGAATGAGGGAGAACCAATGGGAACATAGAGGGACTTGTAAATAGTAAAGTGAAAGTGATTAAGCCTGGAAGGTAGCAGGTGAATAAAATAGAGAAGTAAATTAAAAAGCCGGATCTCCAGGGATTGGAGAGCAACAAAGGCAGAGGGGCTCTGGATCAGTGGTAGGAGAGTGGTAACAATGGTGAGGCATTTCACACAGAGAGTCCGGGAGAGGATAAAAGGTGGAACCATGGCCTTCAGAGCATCATGGTGCTGGGAGAGAAGGAGAGGAAAAATACTGACTACTAGAGCAGAGAGAGAGAGCAGGAAGGAAGCACAGCCACCAGGGGGCGCCGGAGAGTGGGCAGGGAGAATAACAGGGACAGAAGGGGTGTAACCAGAGGGCAGAAAGGGAGCAGAGATGAGGGAAGAAAGAGGCAGAAATACATAGAGATGTAGGTCATCAGAAAGGTCGGGGAGAAAGAGCATCAATAGGGGACACAAGGTGCAGAGTGGGGCGGGACAGGAGTGAGAAAATAGGAGGGGAGAAACAGCAGGAGAAGAGAGGGGAACAAAAAGAGACATAGAAAGCAATAGGGAGACCGATAAACAGAATGAAATGGAAACGCAGAGCAGTGCAGGTGGAGACCTGGAGGTGATCACACTGTAATACAGCCCAGCAGTGAGCAGCCCTTAGCACAGGGCCCTTGGCGCACGCTGTGCCCCCCACCCCCGTTACCAGGCAACGGTTACCAGGAGACCACTGAAGGGATGGTTGGAGTGGCCTCAGAGCTCCCATTCAGCCATTGATCGGCGCCACTGTGAGCCCCTCCCTCAAGCGACCAACTATCAATGAGTGACATTTAGTGGACCCATTCAGCCAAATGTCCGCAGAGTGGTGGTGGTCAGGCAGAGAGTGAAGTAAGAGAGGGATCCCGGCCTTCTCCCCTCCCCTTCTCCTTGGGCCGGCAGGGGAGCTGGGAGGCCGAGGGAACAGGCTGGGGGTGTGTCTTGCAGGGCTCCAGGGCCCTCGCCAAGGCTGCCCACTGCCCGGGCCCTGAGGCAGCGGTGACCCTCTCCCCCATCCCCGCCTCTGCGACCTAATGGCAGCGGCAGTCTGCATGGGCCACTGTCTGCAGGACCTGGCCCCTTGCCGTTGGGCGGCCAGAGGAGCTGGAGGGCCAGTTGGGTCCTGGGTGCCTGGCTCTCTCAGCAGTCACAGCTGGGCAGGGTCTGGGGACCTGGCCCTGAGGGAGCTGCCAACTGAGATCATCATCTTCCGCCAGGCCTGGGCACTGGCGGCAGGCCCCAAACCTGGTTCTGGATGAATGCTCTGGGGCAGGGTAACTGGCCCCCCTGCAGGGACCCCCTTCTCTTAGCCAGGCCTGGACCTCGGAGGGTGAAAGGTGTGCCTTGGCACCTTCCCCTTTCTTGTCAGGACAGAGAGTAACATTTGTTTGGTGGAGGTTTACAGGAACATCTTTACCTGCCCATGACCTGACCTCAGGTACAAAGGATCTGCCACCAAGAAGTCTGCAACAACTAACCACACCCCTCCCTCACTGTTCCTATAAGAGGACTTTGCTGGAAGCTTTCAGGGAGTTTGGGGTTTTTAAGGCATGAGCCACCCATCTCCTTGCATGGCCCTGCAGCAAACCTTTCTGTTCCAAACCCCAACGTTTTTTTTTTTTTTTTTAATAGCTACTCTATTTATTTATTTATTTTTATTTTTTTTTTATTTTTAGCTGTGTTGGGTCTTCGTTTCGTGCGAGGGCTTTCTCTAGTTGTGGCAAGCGGGGGCCACTCTTCATCGCGGTGCGCGGGCCTCTCACTATCACGGCCCCTCCTGTTGCGGGGCACAGGCTCCAGACGCGCAGGCTCAGTAGTTGTGGCTCACAGGCCCAGTTGCTCCGCGGCATGTGGTATCTTCCCAGACCAGGGCTCGAACCCGTGTCCCCTGCATTGGCAGGCAGATTCTCAACCACTGCGCCACCAGGGAAGCCCAACCCCAACGTTTTGATAGTTCGGCCTCACTGTGCGTCAAGCACAGGGACTTGCGTTTTGGTAACATGACCACTATCACCACTGTCCCACTATCACACCACCACCATCACCGCTGTCTCGAGAAGAAATGGCGCAATAGCTCCGCCTCCACCACTCTCTCCTGGGAGCCCGGAACCCGGAACCGACCCAGTCACAAGGGGCTCCATGGAGACGGGAGGGCTCGGCTCAGGCTGACCGTCATCAACACTGCAGAGACAGGAAGCGGGCGGGCGGGAAGAGGGGGTGATTCCAAAGACAGCAGGCTGAGTGTGTGCCGAAGAGGGCATGCCCCCCCCAGCACGACTTTGAAAGGATGCTGTTTCAAAGTGGCACTGAAGAGTATTAACTGTTTCAGAAACCAAAACCACCAGAAATAAGCATGGTCTTCTAAGAGGGGTTTTGCCACCTCCTCCTACTAAAAATGCCGCCAGTGAGGCTATTGGAAGGGCACCACCTAAACTCAAGGGCATCCCTAGAATCTACCCTGGTGAGGAGTCACTAGGCTAATTTTACCTCACTCTGATTCCAAGGTCAATTCTGCCTAATTGACTCACTCAAGCTCAGGAAGTGCTGGATCCAACCTTGTTAAGGGCACTGAAAATGAACCCACAGTGGAGTGCTGGACCCTGCTGTGAACTCAGCGGTACTCGAGACAGGCTGGGGACTCTTCCCACCAGAGCCTCTCGACCGCGGCTGTGCCGTGGGTGCCGCGTAGATGTTCAGGAGCTGTGACAGCCACGGCCCCTCGGACCCCGCCAGGTGTCACCCCTTCCTCTGTCCCCACATCATCCCCCATCCCCTCACCCTCCTGCCTGGGCTGCGCTTCCACCCTCCTTGCTCCCTGATCCCCCGGCACAGTCTCCACTGCTCCTGGCTCCACCCAAACCTCTGCTGTGACAACCAACACTCCTGACACAGGCAGACTAAGTTGTGATTTTAGGACCTTAGGGTCCTAAACACCTTAGGGTGTTTGGAGTCCTATATCCACCCATCTCAGGAATTAGCAGACTCTGGGAGACACAGAGGATTTAAATAAAGATATAAATTCGAAGATATAAATTCAAAGATATAAATTAGACTATGAAAGGTATATAACATGGTTTAGGGTCTTCCCAGGTGGTGCAGTGCTTAAGAATCTGCCAGCCAATGCAGGGGACACAGGTTCGAGCCCTGGTCCAGGAAGATCCCACATGCCATGGAGCAGCTAAGCCCCTGTGCCACAACTACTGAGCCTGTGCTCTACAGCCCACAAGCCACAACTACTGAAGCCCATGCGCCTAGACCCCGTGCTCTGCAACAAGAGAAGCCACCGCAATGAGAAGCCCATGGCACTGCAACGAAGAGTAGCCCCTGCTCGCCGCAACTAGAGAAAACCCGTGCACAGCAATGAAGACCCAACACAGCCATAAATTAATTTAAAAAAAAAGATATATTACATGGTTGACTTGCACATCCATGAACTTATGCACACACATGTCCACACAAAAAAAATGAAATGAGAGGAATTGTTTCTTGACAGATTTTCAATTTTATTAACCATCGTTTTATTCACACGTATTTCAGCATCTTTCAGACAATGAAAATGTATCAACTGTACTGAATTTAGTTTGTCAACATGATTCTATAATAGCCTAAAAAAAGAAAAATGGTACAATCATGAAAAAAAATATTTTCACTCCAATCTCAATAACTATATTCAAAAATATAAATACAATTTTATCCATTAAAATTTACATACACAGGCATTAAAAACAGCCAAAGCGTTTGTTTTTTCTAATAATAAAACATAGATTCACAATGAGAAAAGTTAATAGTATTATACACTATTTTCACAGATTATGAAAAATATTACCACAATAATAAAGTTATGAACTTGGAGAATTAAAAATCATGAAAAAAGTATATTGGAAAGACATATTGTTATTTAAAAAAATACATTTTAACCAAACATCATGACGAGAAGGAAACCCTCGATGAATTCCCTCTGAAGTTACAGTGGAAGGAAGGGGGCTGGCCAAGGCTCCTGCCTTCCACCACTGTACAGGGTGCCTGAGCAGGGACCACTAAAGAAAGTAACAGGAGGAAAACAGAGAGCGAGAGACACAGAAACAGCCTGTGAGAGAGTTAAAAGCTGAACATTCACAAATCGAAGGACATGGAAAGGCGAAAAGCAAAAGGATGGAAAAGACAGTCCATCCTAAAAAGAGAGCAGTGGTGACTACATAATATCAGAAAAAAATGAACACAAAGAACGTTATATAATGATAAAAGGGTCAGTTTAACAAAAAGATAGAAGAAATAAAAATACATACACATATAACATTAGATCTCCAAGAAAAAGGAAGCAAACGTTAACAGCAATGAAGACAGAAACAGCATGGGAGACTTCAATGGCCCAGGTTTACTCATGGATGGAACCAAAGAGAAGATCAATAAGGAAACAGAGGACTTAAACAACACTATAGACCAAGTAGACATAACAGACACATACAGATCACTCCACCCAAGAGCAGCAAAAACATGCTCCTGAAACACACATGGAACATTCTCCATGACAGACCACATGTTAGGCCAAAAAACAGATCTTAACAATGTTAAGAGATTGAGATCATAAAAAGTATGTTCTCCAATCACAGTGAAATAAAACTAAAACAGCAGAAGGAAAACAGAAAATTCCCAAATTGTGGAAATTAAACAACTCAGTATTTAAAAATAATTTTATTTATATAAATATTTATTTATATAAATTTATATTTATAAATTTATTCAGCTGTACCCAGCAATCCCCTTCAAGTCACAGACCAGCCCTGATCCATCCCCACGCAGAGCAGAGCCCCTCAGCCTCAGCCTAGATCTCAGCCCTCAGGAACGGGAGGACTCAGAGTCACGATGCTCAGTGATGCATCCGGACTGGAATCACCTCAGGCACATTAAATATACAAATATTTACAAAATGCAAAAGCCTTGTAGACAGGAGTTTTGCAATTCTCCTCATCTGTATAATTTGAGCAAATTTTAAATTTACTATATTCTAGCCCCAAAACATACATCCCAAATTAATCATCCACATCCAAAGAACTCACTACCCATCTGGATCTAGTTTCTCCCCTCTACCTGCACTTCTGTGTTTCCACTTCATTCCGTTTATCTTTCTCCCTATTTTAACTCTTTTTGTCTCTCATTCTCTTCCCCTCTGCTCTCTTGCCATTCCTGCCCTCCTCTCCATTTCTTCCCTCACACCTGGCCTGCCCCACTCTGCAACCTGTTCCCCCTTGTTCCTCTTTCTCTCCAGCCTTCTTGATTGCCCTACATCTCTAAGTATTTCTGCCTTTCTTCCCCCATCTCTGCTCCCTCTCTGCCCTCCAGATTACACCCCTTCTACCCAAGTGGTTGTTGTGAGGGGCTAGTTCCATCTGGGAACATTTCCTGCAATTAGAATCAATTTAGGGGACTTCCCTGGTGGCGCAGTGGTTAACAATCCACCTGCCAATGCAGGGGACACGGGTTCGATCCCTGGTCTGGGAAGATCCCACATGCCGCGGAGTAACTAAGCCCATGCGCCACAACTACTGAGCCTGCGCTCTACAGCCCACGAGCCACAACTACTGAGCCCACGTGCCACAACTACTGAACCTATGCGCCTAGAGCCCACGCTCCACAAGAGAAGCCGTCGTGATGAGAGGCCTGTGCACCGCAATTTAGAGTACCTCCCACTCGACGCAACTAGAGAAAGCTGGTGCGCAGCAACAAAGACCCAACACAACCAAAATAAATAAATAAAATTGGTTCTTTAAAAAAAGAAAGAATCAATTTAGGCAGTTCAAGGAAAGAAGAGCTGAACTTGCCTCTATTTTACAAACTAGAATGAGAAGTATGAAATGCTCCCTGGGTAGAATGGGGTATTCATGCTGACACCCTACAAAAGTTTTTCCTTTCTGTTCCTCATTCAGCCAGGCTGAATGACAACACGTGTCGGTTCCAGAGACTCAGAGACAAATCCCAGAGCCTTGAGACTGGAAGACTGAGCCATGTGATAATTTCCGTCGCTAACCATTGCTTTAAAAAGAGAAATACGCTCTGAAAAATTGTTCTAAATTGCATTGTTCATTGTTTCTTCTTTTCCCCAAAGTGTTTTATTTGCCTCTTAAAATGTTTTCCCCCAGTTTTATTGAGATGTATTTGACATACATCACTGTATGAGTTAAAGGTGTACAGCATAATGTTCTGACTTTCATATATTGAAATAGTTATCAATAAGTTTAGTAAGCATCCATCATCATATAGATATCACTAAAAGAGAAAGCAAAAAAAAATAAAATATAATTTTCTTTTTATGAGACTGTCGACTGAAAAAAATGCACAATCCAAGAGTTGTGAGTTATTTTATTTGGGGCAAAATGAGCGCTATAATCTAGGAGACAGTGTCTCAGATAGCTCTGAGGAATTGTTCTGAAGAGGTAGGGGGAGAAAGTCAGTATAACTTCTTTCCTGTATGAATTTTCTGATGTCTAATGAGGTTTGAGCGGTAATTAAAGGTTTTTCCACACTCATTACATCTGTAAGGTTTCTCTCCAGTATGAACTCTCTGATGGCTTGCAAGGGTTGCATATAGACTAAAAACCTTGCCACACTCATTACATTTATAAGGTTTCTCCCCAGTATGAACCCTCCGATGAACTGCAAGGTTTGAATTTTGACTGAAGACTTTACTACACGTATCACATTCATATAACTTCTTTCCTGTATGAATTTTCTGATGTCTAATGAGGTTTGAACGGTGATTAAAGGTTTTTCCACATTCATTACATCTGTACGGTTTCTCTTCAGTATGAATTCTCTGATGATTTGCAAGGACTGAATTTCGACTGAAGACTTTGCCACATACATCACATTTATATGGTTTCTCTCCTGTGTGGATTATTTGATGTTGAGTGAGGTGTAAGCCACGACTAAACGTTTTGCCACACTCATTACACTTGTAACATTTCTCTACAGCATGACTTTCCCCATGACCCACAAGGTGTGAATTTTGACCAAAGATTTTACCACATATATCACGTTTATACACTTTCGCTCCTGTGTGGATTCTCTGATGTCTAGTGAGGTTTGAGCTGTTAAGGAAGGTTTCGTTACACTCATTACACTTGTAACATCTTTTGCTGTGGGCTTTCTTGTCTTGTGTCAGTATTGAGGGATGCATAAAATCATTCTCATTTGTATTAGAAATACTGGTTTGAACACTAGGAGGAATTATGTGAAATGGTGAAAATGAGGCACTACTGTTGATTGTCTTGTCAGCTTGATTAAATTCATAAATTTCCCCTTCACTTCTCATTATATGGAGTTCATCCTGAAAGTTTAATCCAAGCCTGTTTCCAATGGGCTTGATTCCTGCATCCCATCTACAATGGCAATGTCTTCCATCAGTGAGATTTTTGTTATGAGTTATAGGCATTTCTTTATAATTTCTTTCATCACCTCTCTGCTGAGACTCAAAGTCATAAATATTTTCATGCATTTCCCTGAGGTAAAAATGTTTGATTTCATGACTTTCAGGCCTTCCCAGCATCACTGTTTGGAATACTTCTCCTATATTGCTGCTCATTTTTGGTTGTAACTGCTTGATCACATGTATAGGAGAGAGATCTACAAGATATAAAGAACCATGGTTATCCTATTCATTAGTCCATAAGTAAATGCTTCATGTTGAATATATATTACACCAAAAGTAATACACCAAACAGAGTTATGAAACTTCCCAACAATGATCTTAAAATTTTTAGAAACACTAAAGGAATAGAATTCTTTACTAAAGAAAGAGTAATAACATAAAATTCAATCTAATTTTAAGGTAGCCTTGTTTCACAAACCCTACGTCAAAAACACTCACACTGGACATCAGCTATCGAAGAAAGGGTATTTTTCCACCACGAACCCAAAGCACATACCAATTAACATTAAACATACCACTGTCTCATAATTGAGAAGAAAAAATATAATAAATTCTGCATACTTACTGTACATACATAAATGCTAAAAAACAGACAATATACTGTAATACTAAATAATCCAAACAAGCTTACCTAATAAATAATCTAATTAATTGGCTGTTTAGGATTGAAAAATTAATATATGATAGAGAAAATAAAGATTTGATAAAACAATTTTTAAGAAAACAAAATATTTTTCTAAATAGATGCTATAAAACTATGTACCCATAAATAAAAGGCATTTTACAACATTAACAAGTAGTGCAGGTCAGTTGTATTGCAGAATACACACCAAACAACCATCATCTGGAAATCACAATTAAGAATGAATACATAGGGCTTCCCTGGTGGCGCAGTGGTTGAGTCTGCCTGCCAATGCAGGGGACACGGGTTCGAGCCCTGGTCTGGGAAGATCCCATGTGCCGCGGATCAGCTGGGCCCGTGAGCCACAATTACTGTGCCTGCGCGTCTGGAGCCTGTGCTCTGCAACAAGAGAGGCCGCGATAGTGAGAGGCCCGCGCACCACGATTTAGAGTGGCCCCCGCTTGCCACAACTAGAGAAAGCCCTCACACAGAAACGAAGACCCAACACAGCCATAAATAAATACATAAATACTTTAAAACAAAAAAAGTAAAAGTATTAATTTTAAAAAAACAAAAGAATGAATACATAAAAGATTCTCCAGGTATCAAACAGGCAATATTTAGAGCAATCCCTACATGTGCAGTACCCTTAAATTATCTACGTTATTGGCTCCAAATATACGTAATGAAGAGTGAGCACTTTGTAAATTTTTAAACCATGGTCAGACAAAATGTTCAGAAAAATTGCAAAAGAAAAGCATACAAAATATAATAAAGGGCTATTAAAAACCTGTGACGGGACTTCCCTGGTAGCACAGTGGTTAAGACTTTGTGCTCCCAATGCAGGGGACCTGGGTTCAATCCCTGGTCAGGGAACTAGATTGCACTTGCATGCCACAACTAAGAGTTCATATGCCACAACTAAGGAGCCAGCGAGCTGCAGCTAAGGAACACGCCTGCTGCAACTAAGACCTGGTGCAACCAAATAAATAAATAAATAAATAAAATACTAAAAAACAAAAACAAAAGGAAAAAAACCCTGCAACAATGTTAATACTATCTTTTTATACAAAAGTAACTTTTAAGTCTTTACTATACACCATGCAATATTCTAAGCCATCTAACAGCACTAATTTGTTTCAAATGGCTGGAGGTAAATTAACATGATTTTTCAAATCAGAGCAGTAGACGCATAGCTCTATGTACGTGACCCCGACAGACACAGAATCAAAATGTGAGCCTGGACCTGCAGACTGAGACAACATACTCTTAAGAATGACCGCCCTGGGGCTTCCCTGGTGGCGAAGTGGTTAAGAATCCACCTGCCAATGCAGGGGACAGGGCTTCAATCCCTGGTCCAGGAAGATACCACATGCCGCGGAGCAACTAAGCCCATGCGCCACAACTACTGAGCCTGCGCTCTAGAGCCCGTGAGCCACAACTACTGAGCCCACGTGCCACAACTACTGAAGCCCACACGCCTAGAGCCCGTGCTCCACCACTAGAGAAGCCACTGCAATGAGAAGCCCACACACCGCAATGAAGAGTAGCCCCCGCTCGCCACAACTAGAGAAAGCCCGTGCACAGCAACGAAGACCCAATGCAGCCAAAAATAAATAAATAAATAAATTTATACATATATAAAAAAAGAATGACCGCCCACCCAGGCAGTACAGAATATAAAATACTGCAACAAAATCAGGAGTTTAATAAGAAAACCTCAAGGGAGATGCAAAAGAAGTGAGCCATGTAACCAATAACGTTATTCAGCCATCTCTCCTGGAAACTTTGAGTCAAGGCTGCGCATAGTGGTTTAGGTCGTGTACTGGGATAGTTGTTCAATGGATGAAGAGGGGTCATTTTACAGTATGAGTGATGTGGAAGGTGGAGGGATGAGTGAAAAAGCTTGAAATTGGGGCTATCAGGAAAACAAGTTAAATATGCTAGGAAATAACATTGTTTTCAGGGACTTCCCTGGTGGTCCAGTGGTTAAGAATCCGCCTCCTAATGCAGGGGATGTGGGTTCGATCCCCGGTCGGAGAACTAAGATCCCACATGCCACAGGGCAACTAAGCCTGTGCACCCCAACTACTTACTTAGCTCGCGCGCGCTGGAGCCCACGTGCCACCACTACAGAGAAGCCTGTGCACCACAACAAAGAGCCCGCAGGCTGCAACTAAGACCCGATGCAGCCAGAAATAAATAAACAAATCAAAGAAAAAAACAGACCATAGAAAAGGTAGGAGAAATAGAATGAAAATAACAAGATAGTAGATTTAAAAAACAAACAGTGCCTCCATCTACATCAAGGTACGTGTGAGGAAAGGTCAGGACAAAAAGGGTCTGAGTGGCATGCAGGATATATGCATATGTGGGAACACAGCTGGTGACTGCACATCTGTGTGAATATAACTGTACGAGGGGAACTAAAATAGTAACCTTAAAAGAAAAGAGGGACTTCCCGGGAGGTGCAGTGGGTAAGACTCTGCACTCCCAATGCAGGGGGCATTGGTTTGATCCCTGGTCGAGGAACTAAGATCTCGCGTGCTGCACGGCACAGCCAAAAAAATAAATAAATGAATAAAATAATAGTAATAATAACTGGTTCAGCAATTTTCATAATACTGTCCGATTTTTAACTATAGAAATTATACTATGGGTATGGGACAGAAACAAAAGAGATTTAAAAAGAGATTTAAAAAGAGATTGTAGGGAGAAAGTAGGATTACATCTATTACACTATTTGCTATGTAATGTATCCAACTGTGTACTCCATAAGTTCCACGGTCATGCTTATATTGGAGAAATACATACATAATATTCCAGGAGACTGTGCAAGAATTTTGTTAGCAGAAACCAGAAGAAAAAATCAGGAAAAGGCGACTCAAAAGGAGATGGATGCATTTCTTCTGTACACACACATGCAGATACAAAGAAATCGAATCAACAGTACAGTCGAGTAGGAAGGAGATCATGATTTTGAAACCAAGTCCCCCTACATTTCAGTTCCCCTGCCGAGTTGGATTAACCTCTTTATAGAATATTTTATTCCCTTTCTTGTCCCACACCTGCTCCCCTTAAGACTGAGGGTATCAAAAAGGGTGGGGGGGATTGAGACTGAGGAAGACCCTGTGGGGCCCTGCCAGCCTTTCCGTGTCCCCGTTTCTTGTTCATAGAAAAAGGCTTAGTCTCCTAGACTTTACCAGAGACCGAAAGAGCAGATTCAAGCCGTTACTATTAGAAGAGTGAGGGAACGCAGAAGCAAAGGAAAAGCAAGTCCAGCATAATCTTTCCCATGATGGGTAGCTTAAACCGATACCTTGATTTACGACCCCTAACTGCAGCTTCATCCAGCTGGCCCCAAAAAGATTTAAAAATTGATGACACCCGTAGGGTGAATTGAGAAATGAAATTCTTAACCTGTTAACATTGGCTCTAAGTAAATAATAAAATATCTCAACTAATGCCTTTGCTCTCTCCTAGAAAGAAGTTAAGGAATCCCAAGATGGTGATTTAAGAGCTTGTTTTGCAGGCACGTACAGAATAATCACAAAGGAAGTCACAATGTGGTGCCCAAAAGTCTACAGCTGAGATCTTACAGGAAACCTGGGATCACAGACACTCCCCTCTTTCCTTTTGCCTTTAAAAATCTTACACCCTGGCCAGCCATCAAGATGGATTTGAGTCAAGCCTGGGTCTCCTATCTTCCTGGTTGGTGCCACCTCGGATAATAAGCCTTTCATTGCTCCAAACTCCAACGTTTCTGTTTGTTTGCCTTCACTGAACAACAGGCACATGAACTTGGATTCAATATCATGATGTCTTACGCATGTTCTTTGCCAGGAAAAGGTACAAAACTATGCTGAAAACCATGCTTCAACGGAGCAGTTCCTCAGAGCTCTCATCAGACGCAATGGTGAAAGAATGAAAGCTTTTCCTCTACGATCAGGAACAAGACAAGGATACAGGCTCTCGATATTTCCATATACCTGGAAGTTCTAGCAAGAACACATAGGCATGAAAAGAGACAATAGGTATCCCAACAGCAAAAGGAAGCAAAATTATCTGTTGACAACTGACATGATCTAATTATGTAGAAAACTCTGAAGATTCTGCAAAATGAAAACCCTGCTAGAAAAAATGAAAGAATTCCCCCAAAATTACAAGATATAAAATCAACCTGCAGGGACTTCCCTGGCGGTGCAGTGGTTAAGACTCCGCACTTCCACTGCACAGGGCAAGGGTTCCATCCCAGGTCTGGGAACTAAGATCCCACATGCCTAGCTGTGCGGCCAGAAAAAAAAGTAAAAAAATCAACGTGCAAAAGTCAACTGAGTTTCGGGACTTCCCTGGTGATGCAGTGGTTGAGAATCTGTCTGCCAATGCAGGGGACACAGGTTCAAGCCCTGGTCCGGGAAGATCCCACCTGCTGCACAGCAACTAAGCCCGTGTGTCACAACTACTGAGTCTGTGCTCTAGAGCCCATGAGCCACAACAACTAAGCCCGTGCACCACAACTACTGAAGCCCGCATGCCTAGAGCTCATGCTCTACAACAAGAGAAGCCACCGCAATGAGAAGCCCGAGCACCGCAAGGAAGAGTTCTCCCACTCCCAGCAACTAGAGAACACCGGGTGCAGCAACAAAGACCCAACGCAGCCAAAAATTAATTAATTAATTAATTAATTGATTGATTTTTAAAAATGAAAAGTTTAAAAATTAATTGAGTTTCTAAATACTGACAATGAACAATCAAAAAAGAAGCTCAGAAAACCACTCCATTTAAAGGAGAATCAAAAAAATACAGTACTTAGGCATACAGTTATACAGGAAGGGAAAGATTTATACATTATAAACTAAAAAGACTGCTGAAAAATATTAGAAAAGACACAATAAATGCAAAGATGTCCCAAGTTCATGAATTGGAAGTCAATACTGTCAAGATGCCAATACTAGCCAAAGTGATCAACAGATTCAAAACAATCCTTAGTGAAATCCCAATAGCGTTTTTGAAGAAATAGATAAATCCATCCTACTATTCATACGGAATCTCAAGAGACAATGAATAGCGAGAACAAGCTTGAAAAGAACAAAATCGGCGGTCTCACACTTCATTTCAAAACTTATTCCAAAGTTTCCAGAGATCAGTGGAACACAACAGAGCCGACAGAGAAAATCTCTTGTATATATAGTCTAATGATGTTCCACAATGGCCTCAAGATCACTATATAGGGGAAAGGCAGTGTTTTCCACAAAAGGTGTTGAGAAAACTGAATATTCACATACAAAAGAATTTAGTTGGACCATTATCTTACACTACATACAAAATTAACTCAAAATGGATGAAAGACCTAATCCTAAGACCCAAATGCATAAAACTCCTAGACATAAACATACAGGAAGGTCTCTTGACATTGGATCCACCAATGATTTGTCAGATATAACACCAAAAGCAGAGGCCACAAAGTAAAAACAGATAAACTGGACTACATCAAAATTGTTAACTATGGGGCTTCCCAGATGGCACAGTGGTTAAGAATCTGCCTGCCAATGCAGGGGACACAGGTTCGAGCCCTGGTCCAGGAAGATCCCACATGCCACAGAGCAACTAAGCCCGTGCGCCACAACTACTGAGCCTGCGCTCTAGAGCCTGCATGCCACAACTACTGAAGCCCGTGCACCAAAAGGCCATGCTCCACAAGAGAAACCACCACAGTGAGAAGCCCATGCATCGCAATGAAGAGTAGCCCCCGCTCACCACAACTAGAGAAATCCCACATGCAGCAACGAACACCCAACGCAGCCAAAAATAAATAAATAAAATAAATTTTTTAAAAAATCGTAAACTATTATTCATTAAAGCACACTCAGTAGAGTGAAAACACAATCTAGGGTATAAGAGAAAATATTTGCAAATCAGATATCTGATAATAGATTAATGTCTGGAATATAGAAAGAACTCTAAAAGGGACTGATCACCAATCCCACCATGGGGCCGGGGAGGGGGGGGGGGCCTTCCTCAATCAACCATCCCATACATTGCAAATAAGAAAAACACTAAGGCTAACATAAAAAGTATGAAAGTTAATGACAAAATACATAAAAATCAAGATCATTTATAACTCACAGAAAAGTACAAAATGAAAGTACCAGTGTATTAAACAAAACAAATTATGGTTCATCATTGAAGGTCTCCCTCAACTTCATAAGCTCTCTCATTAAGATGCTTCAAAAGTAGGTGTGCAGATAAAATGAACAGTGGCACACACGCGACAAAAGATGTGGTATCAACGACAGTTTAGTCAACAGCCTCACAGACATCAGGGTGTGAACGTGGACAATGTTCGTCACAGAAGAAATTAAGGTGCCATTTACTCAGGCTCAAAGGGGATGGTCATTAGTATATGTGGACAACAGTGCCACGGGGCCCTGGAGACAGGCTTCTGTGACAGTCCTCAAAACCAGAACAGAAAACTGTAAAGACTTATAGGTCAGGCACTCGTGATACTTTCTATCTTGTATCCTACAGCCTGCTGACCACCCTACTGAGTAGGTTCAAGTGGTGACTCTGAACGCAGTAGGATGATATTGCGACACACGAGGGAAAGTGTTCTCCATCAGTAATTTTCTGTTACCCAGTAAACCCATTCCCCAGAGAGTCCACCAAAAGTTGTCCACAAACTGCAGGTGGATCATCACAGCAAAGGAACTGGAAAAATCTTCAGTCCTTAGGACTATGTAATTCAAAAGCACATTTAAGGGGCAAAATCGTACAAACTTAGGAAAATAAGAAATCAGGAAGAGTACACATTCCCAGACTAGGCAGAGCAGTACAAGAGCCAAAAAATCACAAGATACAGGAGTCAGATGCTCGAGGACCTTGAGATGAAACCACATCCTCAACCCACAAATGCCAACCTAAGAGCCTGAAAGACTCATATATGCTCCCCATGTAGGACTGGGGGTCAAAAAGAGGATCTCTCGGGACTTCCCTGGTGGCGCAGTGGTTAAGAATCCGCCTGCCAATGCAGGGGACACAGGTTCGAGCCCTGGTCCAGGAAGATCCCACATGCCGCGGAGCAACTAAGCCCGTGCGCCACAACTACAGAGCCTGTGCTCTACAGCCCGCAAGCCACAACTACTGACCCACGTGCCACAACTACTGAAGCCTGCGCGCCTAGAGCCCGTGCTCTGCAACAAGAGAAGCCACTGCAATGAGAAGCCCGCGCAACGCAATGAAGAGTAGCCCCCGCTCACTGCAACTAGAGAAAGCCTGCGTGCAGCAACGAAGATCCAACGCAGCCAAAAATAAAAAATTAGAAATTAATTAATTAATTAATTATTTTAAAAAAAGAGGATCTCTCTGTCCACTGACCTTAGCTTTCCTAGCTAACAATACAAAAGAACCACTCCATCTCCCTGTTACACACAACCCTGAAGGGCATGGCAAAAGCAGAACACAAGAAATGGCTGAGGGATCTAAACAAGCAGACAGGGCTTGAGACAGCTCCATGCAGGTTCTGAGGTGGCAGATGAGTCAAATGCAGCCAGTGTTTTCCCATCTTCTGATTACGTCTTCCAAGTACAGCAACTCTGATCAAACTCAGAGGCTCAGGGGTGGGACTCCAGAGGCATCAGCTCTGATTTACAGGGACTAACTGAGCATCCAGTGGAATCAAGACCAGAAGGAGAGATGAAGGGGCAAGAGACCCTGAAAAAACAGCCCGCCTCATGCTCTTCAGAGTCAAGCAACAACCAGTGCACAGGAGCCAGATGGTGAGTGTTGTGGATCCTGATAAAGGCCTTGCCTCTGTCTCTGTAGGAGCTGCAGCCCCATTGGAGTGGGAAAGAACACATTTCACATGCGGAAGGACAAGAGGGATAAATTACGGAGAAGAAAAATTTCCTCTGAGAGTTTTCAATAAATCAACTTCGGTTTTCCCAAAGAACTCTCTACCCTGAGAAGAGGTTCCCAAACACTACTAGATGTCGTGGCTTCCTCTCTGCCCTGAGATCCCACCTCTGTTCACACTTTTGATACATTCCCACCCATTTGGTTTTTTGCTATTTTCACACCACTCACCAGAGCCCTGGGCTCTTTCTCTTGCTCTAAAATGGAGATAATGTTCAGATCAGAAATAGAAATTCCTGCTTATCAGAACAAAGAAATGTGAAGTGCTGTGGTTTTTCCAAAATCACAGCTCTTTGTTCAGCTGAGGAGTGAGGACATGATGGGTGGGTCTGGAAAAATATTTCACAAATTCATCCACTGCTTGCCTCCTTCTAAATGCATTGGGAACAGTGTAATACATATATCTAACACTCTTCCAAGAAGTAGTGAGTCAAAAGCAAGGGGCAGAAAACAGGAACTCAGATATTTTTTAAAAGTTTGCCATTGAGCTTTATACATAATTAAGCTCTGGAACAACCTCTGATGTTTCATGAAATGGACAGATCATCTGAAGAAAGGGTCAGTTTAAACTCATGGTGCTGCATCATGTCTGAGTCCAAGGGGCCTCCCAAGAGGCACACAGGGGAAAATGCATAACACGACAGGGCAGATCCCAATGTCTAGAGGGAAGTTATCCTCACCCAGGGAGAGCAGGTTCCTGTAGGTCTCCAACATCACGTCTCTGTACAAGGCCCTCTGACCAGGGTCCAGGCATTCCCACTCCTCCTGAGAGAAATCGATGACCACATCCTCGAAAGTCAACTGTTCCTGAAATGAAAACATTTCACGGGGCGGGGGGTGGGGGAGATTTGATAAATGAGGAGTTTGGGATTCACATATACACACTACTATATATAAAGCAGATAAACAAAAAGGACCTACTGAATCGCACAGGAACTATACTCAATATCTTGAAATAACCTATAATGGAAACGAATCTGAAAAAGAATATATATATAGCTGAATCACTTTGCTGTACACTTGAAACTAACACAACATCGTAAATTAACTATACTTCAACTAAAAAAAAAATTTTTTTAACCAAGTGGCCAAGAGGATACTTCTTACCTTTATAAAAATGAAATGAGGAAGGTGTAAGGACTGATTCTGTTGATGTATATATTCTGAAAGATCCATGTTAAGGTATTTGGAGCAAATTATGTATCTCTAATTTTAATTTCTTATGCTTTTCTATAACAGATTATGATATCCTCCAATTAATACAGATTTTTCATCTTTGTGGACAATTATAAAACACACAGAAACAAAATTCAAGAACGGGTTGTCTATGCAGAAGTGTTAGATGTTATGTTCTAAACACTGACTGATATTCAAAAGCCAGATGAGCTCCAGTATGTGTGCTGTCTTCAGACATGACGAAGTCCACCGTGGCTTTAGAGAAAGGTCAAAATCCTCAGTTATGATAATGATAACAACAGCAATGACTAAAAGTGTTTGAACACTTCCAATATGTAAACATTACTCTAAATAAGTACTTTACAGGTATGAATTGTTATCAACATAACAGGTCATTAGGAAAAGACCTGTTCCCATTTTACAGAGGAGAAAACTGTGTCAGAGACACTCTGAGGTCTCAGATCAGGAAGCTAAGAAATGACACAGCAAGCACCTCCACCCAGAGGGTTCGGCTTTGGAACTGAAGCTAAAAAATAGAAGAGTTTAGTAATAGAGCATTAAAAGTACATTGACAGGGACTTCCCTGGTGGTCCAGTGGCTAAGACTCCACGCTCCCAATGAAGAAGGCCCAGTTTCCATCTCTGGTCAGGGAACTAGATCCCACATGCTGCAACTAAGAGTTTGCATGCTGCCACTAAAGATCCCGCATGCCACAACTAAAAACGATCCTGCATGCCGCAACTAAAGATCCCACAAGCCACAAAAGAGATACGAAGATTGGAGATCCCGCATGCTGCAACCAAGACCCGGTGCAGCTAAATAAATAAATAAATATTTTTAAAATTGTTTAAAAAAAAGTGCACTGACAGAGGGTTCCCTGAGAAAACTTAAAAGAAGTTCAAGGTAAACAACATGGAATGGCATAAAAGGTCATTATATACGTGGGCCCACACAAACACACACACATACACAGAAAATGTTAGTAATCTTCCTACTATCTAAACCATTAACATGATAGTGTAGGAAAAACTCAAATATATACTGAAGATATAATTTCAACTACAAAAGATATATACTTCTGAAATCATGACGACTGATTGCAACTGATATCAAAAAAAATTTTTTTAAGGATTAAAAGGGAGTACTATGAACAATAATGCCCACACCTTACATAATCAATAAATAAGATACAGATAATTTCATAGAAACATAAACCTACCAAGTTGGAAACATTAAAAAATAAAAAATTTGAAGAGAATTATCACTAGAGAGATTCAAGTAGTAATCAGAAACCTCAAAGAAAAACTCAGGAAGAGATGTCTTTACTGCATAATTCTACCAAACATTTACAAAAGAATTACCACTGATGCTGCTAAAAATCTTACAAAGAGTTGAAAACACTGCCAAATTCATTCTATGCAGCCAGCATGACTGTGATACCAAACCAGAGCATCACATAAGAAGAAAGGAAAACTAGAAACCGATACCCCAATACAAAATCCTTAACAAAATACTAGCAAATTCAATAGCACATTAAAAAGATTTGACATCATGAACAAGTGGATTTTATTCCTATAAGGCAAGGATGAGATGACTCAAGATACAAAAATCAATTAATGGGGCTTCCCTGGTGGCACAGTGGTTGAGAATCTGCCTGCCAATGCAGGGGACATGGGTTCGAGCCCTGGTCTGGGAAGATCCCACATGCCGCGGAGCAACTAAGCCCGTGCGCCACAACTACTGAGCCTGCGCGTCTGGAGCCTGTGCTCCGCAACGGGAGAGGCCACGACAGTGAGAGGCCTGTGCACCGCGATGAAGAGTGGCCCCCGCTCGCCGCAACTGGAGAAAGCCCTCGCACAGAAACGAAGACCCAACACAGCCAAAAATAAATAAATAAATAAATAAATTTATTTTAAAAAAAAATCAATTAATGTGATTCACCAACTTATCAGAATAAACGGAAAAAAAACACATCATCATCTCAGTGGATACAAAAAAAGCATTTGACAAAATTCAATAATCTTTCAAGATATAAACACTCAACAAACTAGGAACAGTAAACTATCTCAGCATAATAAATCCTATACATGAAAGGAATACCCTTAACATCATACTCAGAGGTGAAAGACAAAGTTTTTCCTCTCAGATCAAGGAGAGGGCAAGGATGCACACACTCTACACAACTGTTTGACAAAGTGTTGAAACTCCTCGCCAGAGCAATTAGACAAGAAAAAGAAATCGAAGTTATCCAAATAGAAAAAGAAGTAAAATCATCTTCTTTCCTAGACAATAAGTTTGTACTTACTTACTTACTTCCTTATTTATTTATGGCTGCATTGGGTCTTCATTGCTGTGCATGGGCTTTCTCTAGTTGCGGCGAGCGGGGGCTACTCTTCTTTGTGGTGCTCGGGCTTCTTATTGTGGTGGCTTCTCTTGTTGCAGAGCATGGGCTCTAGGCGTGCAGGCTTCAGTAATTGTGGCACACGGGCTCAGTAACTGTGGCTCGAGGGCTACAGAGTGCAGGCTCAGTAGTTGCGGTGCACGGGCTTAGTTGCTCCGCGGCACGTGGGATTTTCCTGGACCAGGGCTGGAACCCGTCTCCCTGCATTGCCAGGCGGATTTTAACTGTGCCACCAGGGAAGACCCGACAACAAGGTTTTAAACGTACAAACCATAAGTATTAAAGAAGGAAGCTGCTACATCCAAAAATAATTTTATAAAATTCCATGATACAAAATCAACATGCAAAAATCAGTTGCATCTCTATATACAAAGAAGAATGCCAAAAGAAAATTAGAAAACAATCTTATTTGCTATAGCATTAAAAAAGAATGATGGACTTCCCTGGTAGTCCAGTGGCTAAGACTCCACGCTCCCAATGTACAGGGCCCGGGGCTCGATCCCTGGTGAGGGAACTAGTCTCACATGCTACAACTAAGAGTTCGCAGGCTGCAACTAAACATCCCACATGCCGCAACTAAAGGATCCCGCATGCCGCAACTAAAGGATCCCGTATGTCGCAACTAAGACCCAGTGCAGCTAAATAAATAAATAAATAAAACTTTAAAAAAAAGAATTAAATACTCAGGAATAAATTACGCAAGGAGGTGAAAGACTTAAATACTGAAAACTATTAAACAATTGCTAAAAGAAACCCAGAAAAATACATATAAATAGAAAGACTTCCAGTACTCACAGATTGGAAGACTTAAAACTCTTAAAAGGTCTGAACTACCCAAGTGTTCTACAGACTCAATGGAATCCCTATCAAATTTCCAATGGCAATTTCTGCAGAAATAGAAAAAAAATGCTAAAAGTCATAGGGAATCTCAAGGACTGCAAATTGTGAAAAGACTCTTGAGAAAAGAAGATGGAGGCCTCCCTTTTCTAGATTTCAAAACATATTACAAAGTAATCCAGATGGTGTGGTACATATATAAACATAGATATATGAACCAATGGAACAAAACAGAATGTTCAGAAATAATCCTTTGCATATATGTAAGATGCACTGAGGAGGGTGGTAAGACTACACAATGGAAAAAGGACAGTCTCAATAAAAAATGGTGCTGGGAAACTGAGTATCTACCAGCAACACAATAAAGCTGGAACCTTACCTGAATCAGAGAAACTGCTGTGTGTCAAAGGACACAATCAACAGAGTGAAAAGAAAACCTCTAAATGGAGGGAATGAAAGTGACATAAAGAATTTCCAACTGTCATAGATTTAGGTTGATTTCACAGTTTAAAATCGATGATGGAATAAAACAACCTGTATCACTCATGTCTGTTTCTCAACTATCCATTCCATTCCCAATCATTAAGATTTTGAAGCCATGGCTTCCCTGGTGGTGCAGTGGTTAAGAATCCACCTGCCAGTGCAGAGGACACGGGTTCCAGCCCTGGTCTGGGAAGATCTCACATGCCGCAGAGCAACTAAGCCTGTGCACCACAACTACCCAGCCTGCACTCTAGAGCCCGTGAACAACTACTGAGCCCATGCGTCACAACTACTGAAGCCTGCGCGCCTGGAGCCCGTGCTCCGCAGCAAGAGAAGCCACCGCAATGAGAAGCCCGTCGACACAACTAGAGAAAGCCCGCACGCAGCAACGAAGACCCAACGCAGCCAAAAATAAATAAATTTAAAAAACAAAAAAAGATTTTGAAGCCAGTGCCTCACTCATTTAGCTTCAAATATATTATAAAAAGTCAGAGTAAATTTCTCTTCACTTGTCTCTTCCAGAACTTAGCGGGCATTTGTGCATATTAATACCTGACCTCCACGTGTAGCTTCTTTCATCCTGGTTTGTAGAGAGCTGACAAAGCATCCAGATAGGGGCCCCTAAATAATCCCTGCCGCCCAACAGCACTGACACCATGTCTGAATCTGTGGGTGTGAAGCCCTGCCCAGGACTACACCCAGCGGAGCCTCTTCACAAGTTCCAGGTCACTGGGTCATGGGGAGATGGGATCTAAGTGGAGATGACAGGCCCTGAGGGAAGGACCCGGGTGACAGTGAATGTACAGGTGTCAGGCAGGATACTTCAGAGTCAGAGATAGCGAGTCCAAAGAAGGGTATTTCAGGAAGGACAGACAGAAAAAACAACTGAGAATATGACTTTACCTGAGAAAGAGCCATTCCTGACTCCTTTTCTTTCCTCTCCCTCCTCTTCTGGGCCTCTCAGACAAGAGTCTTTAGAGGTCGACCCTGAAAGTGGAAAACAGGCTGTTTAATGCTTAGAATCGACACACCCCCTTCCTGAGTCACAGCCACACACACAGGGAAGACCTCAGCATGCGGGACAGACAGTCCCCTGCTGCCCATTGTCCCAGGAGGGGCTCAGGACAGTAAACTCCCACACAGAGACCAACACAGGAGTTTCCCACCCTTTCCTTCAGATCAGGCTCCCCTCCTGGTGAGGCCCCCACGTACACAGCAGCAGTGGGCACCTCAGCTGGACCCGACGACCCCCTTCAGGTCACAGACCAGCCCTGATCCATCCCCACGCAGAGCAGAGCCCCTCAGCCTCAGCCCACAGACCCATATCTAGCAGGACATATTCCCTACTGAAAACATTCTGCAATCTTAAGCTTAGTACTCATAATTTCCCTTTCTGGACTCAAACAAACTTACAAACTCTCATGGGGTACAACACAGTCTCCAGAGAACCCATAATGATCCCCTCATCCTGTTATACAACAACAGAAAACATTCCAAGCTCTAATAACTGATGCCTGAGGGAAAAGTACACGTGAAGATACCCAAGGGCCCACCAGAACCAAGTCACACTACTTTGATTTCCCGTGACCCAATCTCCAGAAATGACTAATAAAAGAGAAATGTCTCCAATGATGTACATGTCCCAGTGGGACCCCAACATCTTCCAAGGAAACACTACAGATTCTCTTTTGTATCTTTCAAAGTGCATCTGAAACTTTCCTCACTTGCAACCCGACATACTCAAAGGTACCAAAGGTAAGCCACAAAATGATCTCTGGGGTTTTCCCTATGTTACTCCATGGGGTGCACAACGATGCTTGCCCTACCAAAAGAGTCAACGAAAGTCAGACAGTGGAATGCATGCTGTGGGGCATACTCTAGATCCAGCCCCTCAGGACCAGGGCACCCATCATCGTGCACCCACAGCTCCCTGTGGGCTCAGCTCAGACCTTGGTTCTACTACCATTGCGGGAAACTGTTTCTCTCGGCCTAATTCCATTTCCATCATTCTTTCTCAGGTGTGATGTGAGTTTCCCAATTAAACCCATGCACGTAAACCTCAGTCTCAGCATCTATGTCCCAGGGAACCTGAGCCAAGACGCTATGGTACCCCATACCATTCCACGAAACCTGCAACTACCAAAAAACCCACTTCTAGGCTCTCCAGCCTGAACTTAGACATTCCTGTCCAACAGCGTCACACAGCCCTCGATCCCGTAACTACACCTGGGACAGGTGCACACACCATTCACTGGGCTCATCTTGATGCCCACACTGGCTGCCATATGGCTCCTGCGGCCCCCTACAGGCTCCCCTCCGCCTTCCCCATTTCTCTATCTCCCTGCCGTGATGACTGAGCAAACGGGGCTAAAAGGCACAAGGGTCTCCTGGCACAAGCATGGCAACAGGAATGCACACGAGCTGCCACCCAAAGGACACGGAGTATTCCGTAGGCAGATCACAAAAGCGCCCCCCCCATCAAAGTTTGCCCGCAACTGGGGACATTATGGAGTCCAGTTACAAAGGCATTTGAGTTCAGTGGGGAAGACTCAAAGGGAGAGGGTCCCCAGCTCTCACTGTCTCCTGTTCTTCCCACTCACAACTACTTGGAAGACATTTTAGCCCTTTGTGGGGGGGGCCTCCTTTATGCCCCCTTAGGTTCTGGATTTCTGCCCACCCTTAGCACGGTGAAATCACTACCGCTGACTCTGTGCAGATGACCTGCCGGAAGGCAAAGCTCCTGTCCAAGCTGGTGCCTGGTCACTGGACGTGCACAGCCTGGAACGCCTGGGGGCTACAGCGGACCAGGGACACGGCACACTAACCACGGGGACACCTCAGGACGCTGCATGAGGACACCAGATCTGGAAGGCTTTTTAGGCTTCCCTGTATCTTTTTTGCTCTTATTTTTGTAATTAAGAAGCCACATGAGGTAAGCATCAATTAGACCTCAAATGTCCAGAGCAAATATGGGAACCATCCGCATCACCTACCCAGTTCCCTTGGTCTCCCCTGAGGATTGTTCAAACCAACCCACAGTCTTAGCTTCTAAACACATCCTCAAGAGTGAGATTCTGCAGGCATCCTGGGAAGAAGATGAATACTGTAAACCCTTCAATGAAGGGAAAATGGGAAAGACTCTAAATAATCAATGGAGAAGGGCATTTCTTTTGACAGTGATGAATATGGAGGCAATAAAACCTTGTGAATGTGACAGAGATTGTCGGGAGGGGCTGGGGAGACCTCCCTGAGCCTAGACCTGAAGAAGGACAGAGGGCCTGAGCCATGGTGACTTAAAGACAAAAGGTAAGAACAGGAACTAAGATGTGAAACAGAAAACGTGTTGGTTTTGGGGAAGAGAGAAAAGGTGAATGTGCCCGGGGCAGAGTGAACCATGAGAAAGGGTCAGCGCCCAGGATGAGGCTGGAGACACTGGCAGGGCCCTGAGGATGACACAGGGCTGAGTAGCCACAGTGAGGAGTCAGGATTTTGTCCTGAGGGCAAAGAAGAGCCAGTGGAGGTATGAGTACCAGGACCCATATAAACCCTCCTTAAATTACACTTAATGCAGAGAAATACATCTGACTATGGTCACTTTTACTCTGAGCCTATATTCTTGTCTCCATTCAAGTGTTTTGGTTTTTGGTTTTCATTCTGGGAACACAGGGACACATTTAAAATTCTAAAGACAACAGGACACTCTCCAAGAAGAACTGCCACACACAGACACACACCCAATCTGGCCAATCACTTCATGGATCAGTGTTACTCACGCTCAGAATTTCTGGTCTATTCTCTCATCTCCACGTTACAATAGGGCTCCCTGAGGGCCAGAGGGGACATAGTTCTGAGAAGGTCTAAATTCAGTGAAGAGAACCATGTGGAATTGAATTCTGAAAAGCTCCCTGAAGGGCCAGTGGGCAGTTTGTCCTTACCATCCATCCCGCTTAAAACATAGGGACAGGGACATCCCTGGTGGTCCAGTGGTCGAGAGTCCACCTTCCAATGCAGGGGACGTGGGTTCGACCCCTAGTCAGGGAATTAGGATCCCACATGCCATGGGGCAACGAAGCCTGTGCGTGCCACAACTACTGAGCCTGTGCACACTAGAGCCAGCGCGCCGCAAGGAAGAGCCTGCATCCCGCAACTAAGACCTAACACAGCCACATAAGTAAATAAATATTTTTTAAAAAAACAAAAAACAAAGACCCAGGGAAGGTCTTTCATGTTCCTGAGCAAAGGAAACTTTTCTTTCAAGGTCTGCTCACACTGATATCAAGCATTTAATTCTTCTTTTTCAGAAAATCAAAGAAAAATATTGTAAAAACACAGAATTGCAAAGCCATATCTGCTGGTGGGGAAGAAGTCTGAAGGGGGTTAGCTTAGAAATAAGCTGTGAGGGGGCCTCCCTGGTGGCACAGTGGTTGAGAATCCACCTGCCAATGCAGGGGACAAGGGTTCGAGCCCTGGTCCGGGAAGACCCCACATGCCGCGGAGCAACTAAGCCCATGCGCCACAACTACTGAGCCTGCACTCTAGAGCCTGCAAGCCACAACTACTGAAGCCCGTGTGCCACAACTACTGAAGCCTGCACACCTAGAGCCCGTGCTCCACACACAACAAGAGAAGCCACTGCAATGAGAAGCCCGCCCACTGCAGCAAAGAGTAGCCCTCGCTCACTGCAACTAGAGAAAGCCCGTGCACAGCAATGAAGATCCAACGCAGCCAAAAATAAATAAATAAAATGAAAAAATTTTTTTTAAAAAGAATGTTAAAAAAAATATATTAAATAAAAAAAGAAAGAAATCAGCTGTGAGCAAACTTCTTCATCATGAATAGAGGGGCTCTGTTGGAAGGTTTCACATCAATCCAGCCCATCCTTCCTCACTTGCAGAGAATAGGTAACAGGGCCCTGAGGGAAACATCTTTTTCTTAAAAAATTAATTAATTAATTTTATTTTTGGCTGTGTTGGGCCTTCGTTGCTGCCCGCAGGCTTTCTCTAGTTGCAGCGAGCGGGGGCTACTCTTCATTGCGGTGAGAGTGCTTCTCGCTGCAGTGGCTTCTTGTTGCAGAGCACGGGCTCTAGGCACGCAGGCTTCAGTAGTTGTGGCACACGGGCTCAGTAGTTGTGGCTTGCGGGCTCTAGAGCGCAGGCTCAGTAGTTGTGGCGCATGGACTTAGTTGCTCCGCGGCATGTGGGATCTTCCCGGACCAGGGCTCGAATCCATGACCCCTGCATTGGCAGGCAGATTCTTAACCACCGCACCACCAGGGAAGTCCCAAGGGAAACATCTTTATATCACCTCACAGCTCACAATTTTAATAGATCACACAAAAAGGAAGAAAACGGAATATGAGACTAACTGGTTAAATTAGGCTTTGGCTGTTAATATACACAGTCACTGATATCTTTACCAAGTACTCATCAAAATAGCCTAAAATTATTTATTAGTTACCAAGGAACTTTTCCCATATAGAAGATAAAGAGGAGAAAGCAGGCAGGCCTCAAAGGAACCTGAAACACATTTAAAAAAAAATAATTTGTAAATTTTTTTTCATTTAAAAAGCTGGTGTCGGGCTTCCCTGGTGGCGCAGTGGTTGGGAATCTGCCTCCCAAGGCAGGGGACACGGGTTCAATTCCTGGTCCAGGAAGATCCCACATGCCGCGGCACAACTAAGCCCGTGCACCACAACTACTGAGCCTGTGCTCTAGAGCCCACGAGCCACAAATACTGAGCCCACGTGCCACAACTACTGAAGCCCACGCGCCTAGAGCCTGTGCTCCGCAACAAGAGAAGCCACCACAATGAGAAGCCCGCGCACCGCAGCGAAGAGTAGCCCCCGCTCGCTGCAACCAGAGAAAAGCCCGCGCACAGCAACGAAGACCCAATACAGCCAAAAACAATAAATAAAATAATTAAAAAAATAAAAATAAAAATGCTGGTGTTAAAGTTTTAAAAAATTGAGACTATAATGTTAGAAAAGAATGATATGAGTTGATTATAGAAGACCAAAAATTATTCCAGGAAGAAATACTTATTTATAGGAAAGGAGAAATTGAATGAACTAAGATTTATTCCAACTGCCAAAAAAACTTATACAGAATAGAGAAAGAAAAACTAAATGCATTACATACACAACAATACTTTAAATAAATGTTCCTCTAAAAAGGCACCATGTAGTGACAGAGTCAGTCATTTCTTGCCCCAGGTGTCCTCTCCCCTGACCCCTAATCCACGCCAGGAAAAGGGAAGGGGGTGACCCACAACTAAGGGAATCAAGTCACTGCCCCCTGGCTGAATAGGGATTGCAAACGGAAGTTATCTTCTCATATAAAGAATTACAAAATGCATAAGCCTGTAGACAGCAGTTTTGCAATTCTCATCCTCATTTGTATAATTTAAATGTACTATATTTAAAGCCACACATCATATATCACGACTTCATCATCCATATCCAAACAACTCACCGTCCATCTGCATCCAGCTCCCACCACCTACCTGCACTACTGTGCGTTACCATTTCATTCCGTTTATCTGTCTCCCTATTTCTGTCTCTGTCTACGTCTTTTTGCTCCCCTCTGCCCTCCTGCCGTTCCTGCCCTCGTCTCTATTTCCTCCCTCACACCTGCCCTGCCCCCACTCTGCACCCTGTTCCCCTTGTTCCTCTTTCTCGCCCACCTCCGCTCCCTCTCTACCCTCTGGGTTACACCTCTTCTAGTGCCCTTAACTTCCGCTCCTCCCCGCTCCCCGGCACTGCAGTTGGCGACGCTTCCTTCCTGCTGTCTTCCTCTGCTCTTCGTGTCCCCCTCTGTCCTCTTTCTCTCCCAGCGCCTGGTGCTCTGAAAGCCTCGGTTCCACCTTTTCTCCTCTCCCGGACTCACCGTGCGAAGTGCCTCACCACTGCTGCCCTCCCTCCTCCCGCTGATCCAGGGCTCTCGCCGTGCTGCTCACCCGGAGATCCGCCTTTTTAAATTTACTTCTCTATTTTATTCGCCCGCTAGTTTCAAGGCTAAATCTATTTCATTTCACTTTCTCTTTGCAAGTCCCTCAGCCGCCGTCTAAGTTCCCATTGGTTCTCCCTCATTCTTTTCTCCCTCTCCGTTTTTTCTATCCCTCTCTCGGTCGCTGTGTCTCTGCTTCTCCTGATTCCCCTTCGCCCCCATATTTAGAAAGATGGGGAGTGAATAAGATGCCCGCCTACCGCAAGAGACCATTTTCCACCTGAGTTGAACTTGGGACGGAAGAACCATGGGCGTCCACAAGGCTGGCCCAGGTCACGTCCCCCTACGCGGGGTGAGGGGAAGGGCTGACCAGGAAGGGGAGACCTGCGGAGCCGAAGGACCGGCCTGAGGCGGAGGCGAGGACAGAGGGGCGGGGAGGGAGGGAGGGGGTCTCAGGAGAGGGGCGGGCTCTGCAGAACCCCAGGACCGGGGAGAGGACGCGGTCTCGCCGGGAGCGGGGCGGCCGGCGCTGCCCTCCAGGGGCCGAGAGGGCGAGGCTGGGGGTGGGGCGGGGGTCGAATCCACCCCGCGGTCAAGGACTTTACAAGGCGAGGCCGAGACAGTTAACAGGTTTTAAGCAGCGAAGTGTTCCGAAAGGTGGTGTCTACCTGGACGGAACGTATTAAAAACCAAGGGCAAGAACCATCCTCAGAGAAATCTATAACCCGAAGAGAAAAGATCCCCGAAAAGATTCAGACCGGCTAGATCTGAATTTACCTGGAGTAAATTCAGGGGCGGGTGTGGGGATTTTAGGTCCGTAGTCACTCACAAGACCCTGAGGATGGAATAAGAGAGGCCCGCAGCGCAACTTTTCAGCAGAAAGGAAAAAACTCACTGTTTGTCGTAAGACCTTCACGCCCTACTCTCCACTTCCAGGTCCTATGGAAACTACTACCGCTGGATTAGAAGCAGGGCTTCCGGGGGGCGGGGCCTGGGCAGAGCGCTTCCGGCGAGGGGCGGGGCGAGGAGAGTGCCCAGGTCCGCCCCAGGCGGAGGGAGGAGGGGCAGGGGGCGGCCACTGGAAGGTGCTTACCAGTAAGCTCATGGGCTTCCTTTAAGTTACTGTCTGTAACAGTTTTTTTTGTTTTATTTTGCTTTGATAGGTAAGAAGTGGATTTATTTAGAGAGAAACATACTCCACAGACAGAAGGTGGGCCCTCTCAGCAGGTGAGAGCAGCCTGGAAACATGGCGTGGTTAGTTTTTATGGGCTGGGTAATTTCATAGGCTAATGCGTGGGAGGATTATTCCAACTCTTTCCAGAAGGGGCGGGGATTTCCAGGAATTGGGCCACCGCCCACTTTTTGATCTTGGATGATTTGCCTCAGAACTGTCACTTAGCTTGCTGTTCTGTTACAATGAGCATATACTGAGGCTCAAGGTCTAGTGGAAGTCGACTCGCTGCCATCTTGGACCTATTTGGTTCTAATCATTTTACGTTGTGTCCTTGGGCTATGTCATTCTTTTAAAGTTTGTGCCCTGCCCCCTTCCCTCCTGTTTCATTCCCCCCTCAGGGGTTCTACTCCCATATTCTTATGGGAAGAAGAGGGCAGATGGTCAGTCTTCTTTAACTACTTCAAGGCCGAGTAGGGGCGTCGACCCTGACAGTCAGGGAGTAAAAATCTCTGGATGCCTGATCTAGGCGACCCAGGGAGCAGGACAGCTCCTTGTTTTAAGTCAGCATGGGCAGGAATCCTTGCATAGCCATCATCTTGGTGTGACTGTTACTACAACTTCCATGTTGTTGAAGCACTTTTTGTAACAGCATCAGAGTACAAAAATATCTATAAATGACAAAAGACTTAAAAGGCATGGTAAAATATCTGATTACAGTGTAATCGATAAAGAAACTTGGTTACAATAACGTACCAAATAATCCTAGTTAAATATTTCTCTTTAAGTTACCTCAGGGGCCCCTGAGTTAGCCGGAAATCAAAAGAAATTTAATTAAAATTTGATATTGGGGAAGTTTGTCAAAAAGTTCTCAAACACTTGGTCAAGAAAGATCATAGGTCACTGTGAGACAATACTTATTTCTTAACCAACGTTACAAAAGAGCTCAAAAGAAAATACAGATCACTTAAAGGCAAGGAAACTCATACTATCTGATATTAAAAGCAGCATTTCAAGAAAACTTTGGAGGGAGAAACCAAATCCAGTCTTCTCCCAGCCCACTCCCAACAAAATCCATTTACCCAACTAAATTTAATCCAGTCTTAGAAAATCCTTATCATGCACAACTCTTTTTTCAGTATATTTTTTCTCATTCCTCCCACCTTCTTTTACTGAAAACATACATGTTACTTTCTTTAAAAGTTTTTTTTTTTTCACATCGAGTTACTTTTTTGGTTGACAAATTTATAACAGAAGAATAAGGTCTTATTTGACCTCTAGTAAACCTAGGTACAACAGAAGTATTATACTTAACATTGATGACTTTAAAGACATGTCTATATTAATCAAACCAACAAGCTTAAGCCACCTTCAATACCAGAAATCAGTTTAGTACTGAATATTTTCCAGATGACATGCACCTGAAATTCATTCTGGCCAGATTATTTTTTATTTCTGAGTATTTATACAAGCGCTTAATTTTTTTAAAAGCCAATTAAGTAGAGCTCTTCTACGAATTGATTTTTGGCAATACCATGCACCTACAACACACATATACATACATATGAACATACAACAGTCTAACAGTTTTAAGGAAAACTTACAGTTGTGTGGGCCAGTTACCTTGGAAACTAAGATGTTTCCTCTTAAGATGAAAATGGTTTAAGTAAGGGAATTCCCTGACGGTCCAGTGGTTAGGACTCGGGAATCTCACTGCCGAGCGCCCGGGGTCAATCCCTGGTCTGGGAACTAAGATCCTGCAAGCTATGCGGAGTGCCCCCCCCCCCCAAAAATAAACAACAACAACTAAAAAAAGCATTCAGTGATTTTTTTCCCCAACAGGTTGTTGTCAATGTCCTGCTAGTGAGACTGAAGCAATTCAGGGTTTTGGAAAGTTTAGTCTCTGAGAGGGGTTGAAATGGGACATTGGTTACATCCGGGAGCATTGGTTGCAAGAATTAATTTAAGCAACTACGAGAAACAAGAACTGGGCTTGTCTCTGTTTTACAAACGAAAATAACAAATAAAATTCTCCCTGCGTAGAATTGATGTTGGGTGACCTTGGCCTGCAGCGGCTTGAAGCCAGGTTTCGGTTCCCGGCCAAAGATTGAGGTCGGGTCGCAGCAGTAAGAGAACCGAATCCTAGCCACTAGGCCAGTTGTCAGTGACAAGGCCCTGGCCCTTCAGCTTTGCAGAAAAGAATTCCCAGAAAGACGGAAAGTAGTGAAACCGGTAAAGTGTTTATTAGGAGGAAAAGAGTACAGTATGTGTGGATAGACACGGGCAGACTCAAGAGAGAGTCGCGCCCTCTTGGTAGTTTAAGTCACTTACATGGGGAAGTTGTACCGGGTTTCCTTTGGCCAATCATTTTGATTTGGCTCGTTCTGTGTCGTATTTGGTGTATCTCAGCATCTTCCCATGTGCGCATGTGCATCTGTCAGCCAAGATGGATTCCACCGAACAGACCTATTGGGGGGCTTTTTTGCTCCGAGGCATGTGGGATCTTCCCAGACCAGGGCTCGAACCCGTGTCCCCTGCACTGGCAGGTGGATTCTTAACCACTGCGCCACCAGGGAAGTCCTGCAACATTTTCTTATGTCATGTGGTCCTCTTGGATCAAATGTCCAAAACCTTTTGATATTTTTGACAAAATTCCCCAAAATCAGGATCTGAATGAAGACTTTTGACATTGAAAAAACTCGGGGCTCTTTTAGAGGTCCCCTGAAATATCTTGAAGGATTTGTTCTTTACCTGGTAAAATGTCAAACGAATAAGGCTTTTAATATGTTAAATTTCAGGGGAGCTTTGTCAAATAAAAAAAGAAAAACTAAATCTTTTAACCTTATATTTATATAGGAATATATTAACAGAAGTGTTCCAAAATTGTATGAAATTCCTGAAATTCTAAGATGCCCTGATATAATGTTATCAGTCCTAATTTAACAATTTATGTCACAGAAATAAGCAGATCTGTTTGTTAATCCCATTATAATGATCTCTCATTAGGTCTTTAATAATAAACATTTTCAGGAGGGAGGGACAAATTGGGAGATTGGGATTCACGTATACACATTCCTATACACAAAATAGATAACTAATAAGAACCTGCTGTATAGCACAGGGAACTCTACTCAATACTCTGTAATGGCCTATATGGGAAAAGAATCTAAAAAAAAAAAAATAAGGTGGATATATGTATATGTGTAACTGATTCACTTTTCTGTACACCTGAAATGAGCCCATTTTGTAAATTAAGTATACTCCAATAAAAATTAAAAATAATAAACATTTTCAAGACTTTTTGTAATTTATAGACAGCTGTTGCTTTACCCTGATGCTTTTGCAAATGTGTTTCCTCTTCAGAGAAATTCAATGAAATGATTCTGACGGGCACTCGGAAATACAGTTCTTGTAACTTTAAGATCATAACAATGAAGTGGGTTCATTAGGAGTCTGTTTTCTTTGTAACATGATACCTGGTGCAACTACCTCCTGCTTCATTTGATCCAGGACCGATAAAGTAAAACTTAAATCAGTATTTTAAAGACCTAAAAATAATAATGCTCTGTAGAGCACTGTTTTCTTAATACAGTCCCAGGAGATGAAAACAAACATCACACTCTACAGCCCTAAGATGTGTACTGGAAAAGACACTTCCAGATGTACTCTCTGCAGGCTCACTGGAAGGGACTCTATCCGGTACTGTTGACTAAACTTTGTAATGCCAAACTCCAGGGAGTACACTTCTGGATCCACATGGTGCACCTAAAGAAGGCACTCAACCCCAGCTGGACCTCCACACCATCTGACAACCTGAAGATAAAGCTCACGAAAATCAGAAGCAGATGATGTCTGAGGCTGATGGCTTTCCCAGGCTATCAAGACCAGGCTTGTATAACTTCCTTTCAATACAATCTCTTAGCTTGTTTTCTCCTTCCCTTCCAGAGAAGGACAATGCCTTCGTCCATATTCCCCAATCACTTGTAAAATGGGAAGCCTGTCTGATTGCTAGATTTGCCATCAGAAATCTCAGTCCATCCAAGGAGGAACGACCCTTTGGTTCACCCTATATGTCACTGGGGTTCCAGATGCTGTTTTCTGTCCAAAGTGTTCCACTGGCCCATTTTATGGAGCTAGGGTGCTCAGCCTATCTGAACTCTTCCTTGCTTCAATTTGATACAGCCCTGGGACAGGAAAACAAGACCTTTTGAATATTTTCATGAAAAGTTTTGTCGAACTGCCAGTGCAAGTCAGGTCATCTAAAAACTTAACGAGGTATCTATATATCTAGGTAACCTCTGTGTGTAATAAGAACACAATATCTGAGCCTTGGTTCAGTAGCGCTAATGCCTCTATACAATTGAATGAATCCATAGATACTATCACTTATGTGGGGGACCTAGAGGTTACACCTTCATGGGTGTAAGTTTCGTGAATGACTTCTATGCCTGGGCAATTCATTGCCTTGATACCTGGAGAATACAAGGACACAGTGCTAGCTGTGTTCACTATCCTAGTCACTTTATTATTTTTTTAATTTTAAAATTTATTTATTTATTTATTTTGGCTGCACCAGGACTTGGTTGCGGCACGCGGGATCTTAGTTGTGGCATGCGGGATCTTAGTTGTGGCACGCGTGCGGGATCTAGTTCCCCAACCAGGGATCGAACCCGGGCCCCCTGCATTGGGAGCTTGGAGTCTTGACCACTGGACCGCCAGGGAAGTCCCACAAAATGTATATTCTTCAATGTTTAAGGGCATCTCATACTATATCCTTGTGATTTTCATATTTTTTAATCGTTATTAGTTTGTATCTGTTTCATAATGATATCACAGGGAGACCTATATCAAAATCTTCCTGTAACTTAGGAAATTTCCTTTTTTTCTTGTGAATGTGTTCATTTTGGCTGCCTTGATAATTATATAAGCAACAAAACTCCCCATTAAAAATTGGATTCGTGACTTAGCCTTATAATCAGATTCTCCTCTATTGTTCTGTGTTTAATGAAATGTTCCACCACTGACTCATTTCCCTGCTTGGAATCATGGAAGTCCACACTGAAACGTCTTTTTTGCCAACATGGCTAGTTTGAAATTTTCTATAATACAGAGTTATCTTTCTAATAAACATCCCAAAATTTATTCCAGTCACTGAAACTTTTAAAAATGTTATGTTTTCATATGTATGCTACACCAGGACATTCTACTCATTTTTACTGAAAATATTTTAAATATGCTAATATCTCTATGTAAACAGCATGTTTCAATTGATTGCCATTTCTCTATGGATGAAATATTCCACCTGTAGGAATGTAGGAAAACATACTTTGTAGTAAATGTTTAATGACAGATATTGCCATAAAAATATTGAGGTAGAAATGAAGTTATTGCATAGTTGATAATCTAGTTTTACTTTCTTTAGGGTTCATATTAAAGAGAACATGGACCTCCCCACTAAATGCCCTTAGAAATATGGCAAAGTTCCTTTCATTCCTTAGATGAAAATAAATCCCAGTGTCTTCTGAATACTATATATTTTACAGGCTCATAAGAGAGCTTTCAGCAATAGAACACAAACAGCTAAAATACATTACAGTTTAAAATTCAAAGGTAAATTTCTAATTACTCTCATAATGAATATAGTGAATTTGAAATTGCATTCTATTTAGTTATTGTTGACTTAAGTATATTATGATGTAAACAAGTTTTTCTCAAAGCTATTCGAAGGTAATTCAGCACAAGTGTGGAATAGGATAAGCATTTTACAAAATAAGGCAGTTCTCATCAAAAGAAAATTTTTTTTCTCTTATTGCCCTTCCTCCTTTTATTTTATCTATATGAAATGATGGATGCTAATTAAACATATTGTGGTAATCATTTCACAATATAGGGAAGTCAGACTATTTTGCTTTACACCTTAAACATATAGTGATGTATGTAATTGTATAAAGAGTTGTTTATACAACTCACTGTGTAAAGACTTGGTTTTAAAACGGCAAATATTTAAAACACGTTAGCAAAAAGAAAGAACAATACAATTTATAACAATTTTGGAAACGTTTTGCTCTTTTTGAAGCAACGGTTACAGACCTAAATTATCACTTGCCTTAGTCCTCCAGTCTCAGACCCTACGTCTGGTCCCTGAGTCTCTGGAACTGAGCAGATTGTTGAATTTGGCCTTTGGAGTGAAAGGGGAATAGAAACGGAGAAGCTATTCTGCAGGGTGTCAGTATGAAATAGCCCATTCGACCGAGGGAGAGTTTTGTATTTCTCATTCTAGTGTGTAATACAGAGACAAGTTCAGTTCTTATTTCCTTAAACTGCTAAAATTAATTCTAATTTCACAAAATGTTCCTGGAGCCAACCACTGCCCCATGCCCACCAGTCTAGGAGACCCACATTTCCAGAAACCTGAATAACTTTGGCCTTGCAGGACATGAGAGCAACCTGCTGTTAGAAACAGCTTTTATTTAAACCGTGTTCAACTTCTTTATAGGAAACATCTTAGTTTCCGACATAACTGGCCCCCACAATCGTAAGCTTTAACTTAAAATTTTTACAGGCTGTAACTTGAAACAAGCCCGTCAAATACAGGGAAGCACCTTCCGGGCCCGCCCCCTTCCCCGCCCTCCCGCGTTCCCTTCCCGGACCGGGTTCCCCTCACCGCCCCCCAAACCCGGCCGTAGCTCTCCGTCCAGGCCCCGCCCCGGCCGGTCGGCCTCTTCACCAGGCACGTGCGCGTTTCTCTACGGCCCCGGAAATGGAATTCTTGGAACGAAGTAGCAATGCAGAGCGTTTCTCTTTGCTAGTTGAAATCTGTGCTTCGCGGTCCTTTTACTCCATCCTCAGGGTTTTGGAGTCACTGCGGTCCTTTAATTCCCACTCCCGCCCCTCCTCCCCACGTAAATCCAGACGTCATTGTTACAGATCGCGGACCGTTTCCCTTTGGGTTTCAAATTTCTCCGAGGCCAGTACCGAAGCCCTTGCCTTTTCTACCTTCGGTCCACGTAGAAACCGCCTTTCGGGACATTTTCCTGCTTGAAACCCTTTAGTACCTCCGCATTTGGCAAAACTGGTTCTATGGCCTTGCCTTTATGTGAGGGGAGTGAGAAATTAGGGGAATACATGGCTATGCGTGAGAAGCTAGTAGAGCGAGGAAAGTCAGTAGACTGGAATGGTCTCTATCATACATAACGAGCAAAGTATAAATATGATATATATGTAGCACTTTTTGTTGTAAAAAATACACCTAAAAATAGTATGAAAGGTAGCTTATTTATTTTATTTTTGGCTGCATTGGGCCTTCGCTGCTGCTCGTGGGCTTTCTCTAGTTGCGGTGAGCGGGGGCTACTCTTCCCTGCGGTGCGCGGGCTTCTCACTGCAGTGGCTTCTTGTTGTGGAGCAGGGGCCCTAGGCGCGTGGGCTTCAATAGTTGTGGCGTGTGGGCTCAGTAGTTGTGGCTCACAGGCTCTAGAGCGCAGGCTCAGTAGTTTTGGCGCATGGGCTTAGTTGCTCCGCAGCATGTGGGATCTTCCCAGACCAGGGCTCGAACCCGTGTCCCCTGCATTGGTAGGCGAATTCTTAACCACTGGACCACCTGGGAAGTCCAAGGTATCTTTAAAAAAAGATATTTATTTGGCTGCGTTGGTTCTGGATCTTTAGTTGCGGCATGCACACGGGATCTAGTTCCCTGACCAAGGATGCAACCCGGACCCACTGCAGTGGGAGCGTGGAGTCTTAGCCACTGGACCGTTAGGGAAGTCCCAGGTATCTTTATTTTTTTAAAAATAAATTTATTTTTGGCTGCACTGAGTCTTTGTTGCTGCGCCCAGTCTTTCTCTAGTTGCTGCAAGCAGGGGCTACTCTTAGTTGCGGTGCGGGGGCTTCTCATTGCGGTGGCTTCTCTTGTTGCGGAGCACCGGCTCTAGGTGTGCGGGCTTCAGTTGTGGCACATGGGCTCAGTAGTTGTGGCTCGCGGCTCTAGAGCACAGGGCAGGCTCAGTAGTTGTGGCGCATGGGCTCAGTAGTTGTGGCTTGCGGGCTCTAGAGCGTAGGCTCAGTAGCTGTGGCACACAGGCTTAGCTGCTCCGTGGCATGTGGGATCTTCCCAGGCCAGGGCTCCAACCCGTGTCCCCTGCATTGGCAGGCAGATTCTTAACCACTGAGCCACCAAGGAAGAAGGAAGTCCCAGGTATCTTATTAAAAAAAGGAAATATGGGACTTCCCTGGCGGTCCAGTGGTTAAGACTCTGCGCTTCCACTGCAGGGCAGCGGGTTGGATCCCTGGTTGGCGAACTAAGATCCTAAATGCAGTGTGGCTCGGTCAAAAAAAAAAATATATATATGCTTGGGAATTCCCTGGCGGGCCCTGAGGTTTCACTGCAGAGGACCAGGGTTCAATCCCTGGTTGGGGAAATATGATTCTGCAAGCTGCACGGTGCGGTCCAAAAAAAAAAAAAAAATGATGCTTGAGAACGGATTGTAATGTGGATACTTGTAGTACATATATTTAATGTAATTTTCCTGTTTGGGAGTCAATATTTTGTATGTGGACAATGAAAAAAGAAAATTAAAAATGATAATATAAGAATCATCTCATGTCCAGAAACATATAGCTTTCTGGAATTCCTTGGCAGTCCAATGGTTAGGATTCCAAGCCTTCACTGCCGAGGGCCCAGGTTCAACTCCTGGTCGGGGAACTAAGATCCTGCAAGCCCTGCTACCGGGCCAAAAAAAGAAACATAACTTTAAAATAACATTTTAAGGGGGAGTTCCCTGGCGGTTCAGTGGTTGGGACTCTGCGTTTCCACTGAAGGGGGCACGGGTTTGATCCCTGGTCAGGGAACTGGGATCCCACAAGCTGTGCAGTGGGGCCAATAGAATTGTTTTTAAATGAATGATTAAACAAATAAATAATAAAATAAAAATTAAAGTAGCATTTTAAGTGCCTACCCTCAACTGAATATATTCTGTAGTTTCAAGGAAATCTTATTTCTCTATTCCTCTATAGGAAATACTTAAGGTAGCTTCTCCAATTCTGATCATCCCTCAGATATAACAGGTATGTTAATATCACATAGTTTAATATTAAATTAAATGTGGAGTTAATAAGAGCGCTCATCGAAAAGGAACAGCAATTTACCAATACACTAAAAGTCTAAGGGCTCATTTCATTTCTTTGCTTGGCTTTCTAGCCCTCAGTGTGAACTTCCTGTTTGTGGTGGGACTGAAGTATTAACTGAGTTCATGTAGTTCTGAGGCTTCCTTCCTCAGGTGAAGGCAGCACCATGTAACTGGGCAATTTTAGTAAGGTTATTTTACAAATATTCAATGATAAACCAGTTGGAAGTGTTAAAACTGAAAACCTGTAGTCAACCCAGTGTAGTTAGACAAAGAAGGTAATATATTTGTAGTTGAATCAAAATTAAATGGACATTCTAATGGAAAGAGGCAATATATGAGAGAAGGAATGAGAGACAATGAGTTCTCACCTATAACCTTGACTTTGGGAGGTTAAGGTGGGCATGAAAAAAGAAAAGGTCATTGAAAATGTACCAGTCACATTTTTACACGTTTTGCTATGTAACAAGTATTCCTGAATTTTCAATGTCTTACAACAACAAACATTTATTTCTTCCTCATATGTATCATTTATTCACCTCTTGCTTGTTTGTATAATTTGATTCTGTCATTCAGCATAAAATTTCAGTCTATCCAAGACCCTTCTTGCAGTAGAGAAGACAGGGTTATACGAAACAAACAAAAGATTTGAAAGCTTCCATTTAAACTTGAAACGTGCCTTTCTACTCACACCAAATTGGCCCAGGAACTCAAAAAGCCAAGCTTGCATAAAATGGGCAAGGAAGTGCAATCTTCTCAAGTGAAAGGAAGGGTTGCCTAAGTCAAGTGGCCAAGACTGATATCAAAGGGCAGACATGTATGATCTCACAGAAGGGTGATAAATGATTGTAAATAATATTAGTATATATGATAACTGCAGCTTTTCTCAGAAATGATTTTTCCCTCCTTTGTTCACACTAAATAAAACTACTGATTATTAGATAAAATAGGGAATATCACTACAGAACATGCAGACAAGAAAAGGATAGAAATGAACTATTACAAAAACTCTACAAAATAATACTTAAAAACTAAGATGAAATGGACTGATTCCATGAAACAAGTAACCTAAAACAAATCACCAATGTGAAACAGATTATTTGAATAACTACCTTGAATTACAAAGTAAATTTTAAATTTCAAAATCCCCACTAGCCAAGAAAGAAATCTGCAAGCTGAGATGGTGACTGTGAGATCCTAGATAAACTATTCCATAATATGGCTGTTTCAGTATCTATTTGGTGTAGTCTAGTGGCCTGCTGGGGCCGTGAACTGACACCAGCCTTTCCTTTGACAGCACATCCTAGGTTAACAGCCCAGAGTCACAGGGATATGACTCCTTGGACTGCCCTCGTGACAACCACACTTCCCCATCACCCCCGGCCTTCCCCTGGTTCTTCTTTAAATCTGGCTCCCCTTCCCCCACTGAAGCTTAGTAATTCCTATTCTTTCTGGTTTGAATTCACCAATTCCATTTAAACAGCCTATCCATGGACCCTAAAGAAGGTTTACGCCCCAGGTCTGGCCCCATGCTCTCTGCCTAGACCCTACCTGGACTTCTTACATGTTCCCTCCAGCTATACCTTGTAGCTCCTCCAGAATCTGTGAGTAATAAACGTCTCCATTTCACTTTCTCTTGCAGTCTTTCGTGGAGTTGTTGCCTAACTTTCAACACTCAGGGGCTCAACTTTACAAAAGGTAATTTAACAAAGTCACAACGATGGCATTCAACAATTCTATCAAATTTATAAAGAATTACCAGTAATTCCATACGATTTCTTTTTTAATTTTTAAACTTTTATTGGAGTATAGTTGATTTACAATGTTGTTTCAGGTGTACAGCAAAGTGAATCAGTTATACATATATCCACTCTTTTTTTTTGTTTTTTCAGATTCTTTTCCCATATAGGCCATCAGAGTATAAAGTAGAGTTCCCTGTGCTATATACAGCAGGCTATAAAATTTCTTTTTAAGACAAGAAAAGGAGGGAGTACTTGTCAACTCAATTTATAAGGCCAGTATTACTAGGATAAAAAACTAGACAAAGTTAATAAAAAAAAAAAGAGAAAGTAAACAAAATGACCAGTTAAATCCCACATGAAGATTCCAAAATACATCATAAAATATTACAGAAATGAATCATAGAAAGAATTCATATTAAAGATAATATAAGTCAGGGAATTCCTTGGCAGTCCAGTGGTTAGGACTCGTCACTTTTGCTGCCGGGGCCCAGGTTCAATCCCTGGTTGGGGAACTAATATCCCGCAAGCCACATGGTACAGCTTAAATAAATAAATAAATAAATAAATAATAATAATAATCAAGATCACTTATCAAAGAAAAATACATTATTCTTGGTTGGGAACAAATTCTATGTGGAGGATACTGGGTGTCAGTTGACATACCAAAAGTAGCACAAATGTTATTTTCTCTGCAAGATCTTCTGGTTCTGAATGTGAACATATCAATAGGAAAGGGCAGCACAGCTTCCAGACACTTGGGAATGGAGATTCTCTCCTTGTCACAAACTATAATTGGAATTCTGCAGTCTATCTCATTCATCCTTGTAATTTCTTTCACTTCACTGCATGTTTGTTCAACTCCACACACTTGATTTTCAAGCACCTGACCATAGCCACCTCCCACAAGAGAGATTTCATGTCACCATTTTGCCACTCCAGTTTTTTCACTGAACTAAAGCCCTAAAGTACCAGTTTTTCTTCATATTTATAATGCACCTACTTTGTACCTGTCATTGCCTTATGGGCATTATCATGTCACAGAAGTCCCAAAACAACCCACTAATTTACATATCCCATGCTATAAAAACAGGAGAAATATATGCGACAGAAAAAATTATCGCTAAGGAAACAATTCAAAACATTTTTTATTACAGTAGAAAACAATGTAACACATTGTGTACTAGCCTAATTTGAAACTCAAGTTTTAATAGCATTTAGAAAATTGCTCTTTGAGTAAATTGCTTAGTTACATTATCTAATAAACATTTCCAAACATTAATTTTATTAAACTAAGGTAAAAATATCTCTGACAAGTTATCCAAATAGTATTTTACAAGCATTTTCAAGAACCATATTGAACAATGGAATGTATGTGTGCTGCAGGAAAAGAAATGTTAAGAAAGGATTAGCATGAAGAAAAGTGTGGTTTGCCAAGTCAAGAACTCAGGAATTTCAAGAGTAAGCATTCAGTGTTTGTTTTCTTTTCTTTTCGGGTGAAGTAGAGAAGAACAGCTTTATTGCTCTGCCAGGCAAAGAGGCCACAGCGGGCTAATGCCCTCAAAACTGTGTGTCCCAACCTGGAGGGGGTAGTGAGTTTTATAGTAATGGTTCAGAGAGGGCGTGATCAGCGCGTGGACATTCTTTTGATTGGTTGGTGGGGAGGTAAGCGGGAGTCAACATCCTCAACCTTCTCCTTCCCACCAGTCTGGGGTGTACATGCTTGTGGGTAGCACACGGTTCATTTTTCCCACCTGGTGGGGGTTTCTGTATCTGGTCTCTGGACTTCCTGAGCCTCAGGTTCTTTGTGTCTCAGCGCAGAAGGAATTCAGCGAGAGGTAAAGTGACAGGCAAGAAGTAGACTTATTAATATAGGACACTTGTGAGGGATACAAGTGGGTAGGCGAGGGGGCTCTGCCTCAGTGTTTTATTAAAGAGTCTGACTCCATTTTTTCTTTTCTTTTCTTTTTTTTTTGGCTGCACCATGCGGCTTGTGGGATCTTAGTTCTCCGACCAGGGGTTGAACCCAGGCCCACGGCAGTGAGAGCTCGGAGTTCTAACCACCGGACTGCCAGGGAAGTCCCCTGACTCCATTTTTTGATGTTTGACTATTGACACCTCTTAATCCTCAGGAAAACCTCTTCTTATTCAGCCTATCTGGACAGACTGATAAAAAAGCCTAAGGGCTCCTTCCTTTGAGAGAAACTGGACATTCAAACCGTAAGCTTATCCTCCACCAAGCCTCACCCAGTAATTAAAATTTCCTCTAACGTTTACTGCTCTCCCTTCAATTCCCAAGAATGAGTCTAATTTCTCATTAAACATAGATGCAAACACCACCTATTCACATGCAGTGGAAGAGGTGACCAACTTTTCCGACACATCGTTCCTACCACATAATCAGTCCCTAGCAACCTGTCACTCTCCTCTCATGGCAAGTCCAGTCCCTTTATGTCCTTACTGCTCTGTTGATGGTCAGCTAGTAGAGCATTCTGTCCTGTAACCACAGTGACCTATCCATGCACCCTGAACATAACAAGCATGATGAGTCAAGGCAGTTTTATATTATTCTCCGCTCCTCCCTATTGCTGATTCACAACTATTGAATTTGGTAATTCAGGGGCCTTGTTTTTCCAGGGAACATGGATGTGAATGAACCACACCTAATGAAGTTGGCCCCCTTATGTTACTGATTCCTTCCCAGAGACAATCATCAAAGGCCTGTAATGAAGGCATAAGATCAACAGACTTCAAACTTCAGGTTGAAAGGCATAAATAGTAATGTGGCTTTTTCAATAAAATTCAATTAACAATATTTACAGTGAAGATAATTGGCCATTTACACGTTATTCTTCCTGTCATATACATAATTCATAATTTTTAACATACTGTGACTTGTAATGATTCTAAGGTACATAACAATCTCACATTAATCCTGGAGAAGTACTTATGCCTAGTATAGACTCTCTGATATGTAGGCTGATTTAAGAATGGCACAAAAAATTTACCTAATTCATTACATTTGTAAGGATTATCCCTCATATGAGTTCTGTGGTGAAACCTCAGGACGCATCGTTTCATCAAATTCTTTCCACGTTCAGTAAATCTCTATAGTTTCCGACCTGTATGAATTTTATCATTACACTAAAGGTGTAGATACCTGATGAAAACTTTTACAACATTCATTACATTTGAAACGTTGCTCTCCAAACTAAATCCTCTATGTTTCAGAAATTTCATCTTTAGGTATAAGCCTTAGCACACATATTAGTTCGTGTGGTTCCTCTCAAAGATACATATTGAGAAGTCTGGTGAATTGTGCAGCCAGGATAAAGCCTCTGCTCATACATTTGTAGTGTTTCTCTTCAGTGGACTCTCCACTGTTGCCTAATATTTGAACTCAAGGTAAAGATTTTGCCACACTAGTTGCATTAGTAAGGGATAGTTCCAGTACCTTCCCATCTTGTGATCTTTGTGTAAAATCCTTACCACACACATAATATTTGAGTGGTTTCTCTCCAGGATAAATATTCCAATATCTAGTGACAAGTGAGCACTAACTTGAAACTTTGCCACATTTGGTACATCTGTAATGTTCTCCCCAGTATGGATTATCTGATGATTGGCGGGATGTGAGCCCTGAGTAAAGGTTTTGCCCATTCATAGCATTTGTGAGGTAATCTCCAGAATGAATTCTTTGGTGAATGACTTCCTTGTCTAAGGACTGGTCATACTAAACACACCTACCGGTTTCTCTCCAGAATGATATTTTCAGTGAAGCCTAAGATGTGGACAGCTGCTAAAACCCTTGCTTGAAGTTCGTCATCAATGTGGATTACCTGACAGTAAGATAAGCTTCTAAGTACACTGACGGATTTTTCACACTCATCATATTTGTCAGGCAGCTTTCCAATATGAAACTTCAGTGCACCTTAAGGTATGAATTTTGACTGAAGACTTTGAGAAATTCAATACATTTCTAGAGTTTCTGTCCAGTATAGATTATGTGATGGTGAGGCTTTGCCACACTCATGACATGTGCATAGTTTCTCTCCACTATGAATCTTCCATGAATTTAAAGTGTCAATTTTGTTTTGTTTAAGGATTTTTCAAAATTTTATTTATTTATTTATTTATTTATTTATTTATTTATTTATTTATTTAAGGCTGCATTGGGTCTTCATTGCGGGGGCTACTCTTCGTTGTGGTGCGCAGGCTTCTCTTTGCGGTGGCTCCTCTTGTTGCAGAGCATGGGCTCTAGGCGCACAGACTTCAGTAGTTGTGGCATGCGGGCTCAGTAGTCGTGGCGCACGGGCTTAGTTGCTCCGCAGCATGTGGGATCTTCCCAGACCAGGGATCGAACCCGTGTCTCCTGCATTGGCAGGCGGATTCTCAACCACTGTGCCACCAGGGAAGCCCAAAGTGTCAATTTTGAGTGAAGACCTTCCCACATATATCACGTGAATATGATTCCCCCTTTGTATTTATTACCTGATATGTAGTGAGAGTTGAGATCTAAGTAAAGGTTTTTCAACAGTCTTTACTTTTGTAAGGTTTCGCTTTTGTATGAACACTCTGATGCTTTGCAAGGTATGCTTTTCGACTAAAGCAGCTGCCACACTCATTACACTTGTAAGGTTTCTCTCCAGTATGAATTCTCTGATGAATTACGAGATTTGAATTCCGATTGAACACCTTGCCACACTCACTACATTTGTAAGGTTTCTCTCCAGTATGAACTCTCCGGTGAATTGCAAGGTATGAATTATAACTAAAGACTCTGCCACATATATCACATTTACATAATTTCTGTCCTGTATGGATTATCTGATGTCTCCTGAGGTTTGAGCTGTGATTAAAGATTTTGCCACAGTCTTTACATTGGTAAGGTTTCTCCCCAGTATGAATTCTCCGATGAACTGCAAGGTATGAATTTTGACCAAAGACTTTGCCACATATATCACATTTATATGGTTTATCTCCTGAATGGATGATTTGATGTTGTATGAGGTGTGAGCCAAAATAAAAGGTTTTGCCACACTCATTACATTTGTAGTGTTTCTCTCCAGTATGAATTATCTGATGACTGACAAGGGTTGATCTAATACTAAATACCTTACCACACTCATTACATTTGTAAGGTTTCTCTCCAGTATGAATTCTCTGATGACTTGCAAGGTTTCCTTTTTGACTAAAAGCCTTGCCGCACTCATTACATTTGTAAGGTTTCTCTCCAGTATGAATTCTGCGATGTTTTGCAAGGTATGAATTCTGACTAAAGACCTTGCCACATTCATTACATTTGTATGGTTTCTCTCCAGTATGAATTCTCTGATGAACTGCAAGGTATGAACTTTGACTAAACACTTTTTCACATACATCACATTTATATAAGTTCTCTTTTGTATGGATTATCTGATGTCCAGTGAGGCGCAAGCCATGATTAAGGGTTTTGCCACACTCGTTATATTTGTAAGATTTCTCTTCAGTATGAATTGTTCGATGAATTGCAAGGTCTGAATTTCGACTAAAGACTTTGCAACATACATCACAATTAAATATTTTCTCTTTTGTATGGATCAACTGATGCTGAGTGAGATTTAAGCCCCGATGAAAGGTTTTGCCACACTGATTACATTTGTAAGGGCTTTCCATGCATGCACTCTGGTCTTGTGTCAGTATTGAAGGATGCATAAAATCATTCTCATGTGAATTAGAAATGGTGGTTTGGACAGTAGAAGTTCCTTGAAGTGGTGAAAATGAGGCACTAATGCTGATACTCTTGTCAGCTTGATTAAATTCATCAATTTTCTCTTCATTTTTGAAAATATGCAGTTCATCCTGAAAGCTTAATGCCAGCCTGTTTTCCATAGGCTTGATTCCTGCAATGCTTCTACCATGTCGATCTCTCTTATCAGTCAGCTTTTTGTTATGTTTTATAGGCATTCCTTTGTAATTTCTTTCCTCATCTCTTGGCTGAGACTCAAAGTCATGTATATTTTCCTGGATTTCCCTGAGGTAAAAATGCTTGATTTTATTCCTTTCATGTCTTCCCAATATCAGTGTTTGGAATACTTCTGCTCTATCAGTGTTTGCATTTAGTTGTAATTTCTTGATCACATGTACGTGAGAGATATCTACAAGACATAAAGAACCATAAGTATCCTATTCATCCCAATTCATAAGTAAATAGTTCATGTTAAATACATATTACACCAAAATTAGTACTTACACAAAACAGAGTTATGAAAATTCCCAACCATGATATTAAAACGTTTACAAACACAAAAGGAATGATTCTTTACTAAAGATAAAGTGATCCGAGGTAATTCCACTTAAATTTAGGGCACCCAATTTTCAAACAACCTATGATAAAAACACTCACATTGGAAAAACTTCTGTTAGCTATCAAAGAAAGTGTATTTTTCAACCATGACACCAAAGCACATACCAATTAGCAGTAAACATACTGGTGCCTCGTAACTGAGGAGAAAAGAATATTATACTATACATATATTGTGCATACTTGTTAGATAGAAATGAATGCTAAAAAAACAGACAGTAAATAACTGTAACAGTAAATAATCCAAAACTAACTTATTCAATGAAAAATCTCAAGGAGTGGCGGTTTCCAATTGGGAAACAAATATAGCTTAGAGAAAATGGTGAATATGATAAAACAGTATTTTAAAAAACAAAATGTTCTTCTAAAAATGTGCTGTAAAGCTATGTACCCAGGAAGAAGCATAAAACATTCTGAAAGACCACCTTCTGTATATGACAATTAAATATCAATAAATAAAATATTCTCCAGTTATATTAACAGCCATTAAATAGAACTCCCTACCTGTTCAGTGCCCTAAAATATCCAGTTCATTGGCTCCAAAATATATGTAATGAAGAGAGAGCAATTTGTGAATTTATTTAACTAGGTTCATGCAACAAATTGCAAAAGAAAGGCATACAATATATAAGGCAAAAAAAGGGACATCATAATAAACATGCCAGAATATTAATATATCTTTTTTATACAAAAGCCACTTTTGATTCATTAATATAAAAAATGCACTATTTCTGGGAATTCCCTGGCAGTCCAGTGGTTAGAATTCAGCACTTTCACTGCAACGGGCCCAGGTTCCACTCCTGGTTGAGAAAGTAAGATCCCGCAAGCAGCGTGGTGTGGCCAAACAAACAAACAAACAACCCCCCCCCAAAACCCCCCCACTATTTCAAGCCGTCTAACATTACTAGTTTCTTCTGAAAGGCTTAAGGAAAATTATCAGAATTTTTTAAGTAAGGAAAGTGGAATCACAGGTTTATGTACATGACCCCAATTGACGCAGAAAGTAGTGAGAATCATGATGTGAACCTTGACCAATAGACTGAGACAACATATTCTTAAACATGACCACCCACCCAAGCAGTATAGATTACAAAATACTACAACAAATGTCAGGAGTTGAGAAAGAAAACTTCAAGGGAGATGCAAGAAGTGAGCTGGATAACTGCTAAGGTTATTCAGCCACCCCTCCTGGAAATGGTTTCTGAGCCATGACAGCTACACACAAAATGATTTAGGTTGTGTCATGAGACAGTTGTTCAATATATAAAGAGGCATTATTTTTACAGTGTGAGTGATGTGGAAGGTGGAGGGATGGGTGAAGGAGTGCTGTAGAAATTGGGAAGTTCAGGAGAATAACTTAAATGTGCTAGGAAATAACAATCTTTCCATCCACATCAAGGTACCATGTAAGGAAAGGTCAGGACTGAGAAAGAGCCTGAGTGGAGCACAGAGTTTTTTAACCATGGGAATTATACTATGAGTATGGGAAGAACTGAAAGAGATTTAAACACTGTAGAAAGAAATTAACTTTAAATCTATTACACTGTTTGCTATGCAAGGTATCAAATTCCAACAGCTGTATTTCCATGCACATATTCAATAAAAACATGTATAATATTCAAGGAGATGGTGCAATAATGTTCTTAGCAGAAAGCAGAAGGAAAAACCAGGAGAAGACCACCAGAAGGAGACGGATCAGTCTATTCTGTACACACACATGCAGAACAAAGTAATCAGATCAACACTACTGTAAAGTAGGGAGATCATGATTTCAGAATGAAGATCTCCTGGCTGGGTGAGCAGGGTTTGTATGGGGAAACAAAGATAGCAGAAAGTGTTTGAGAAAGCCTGAGCAATTTCAGGATAGGATCACAATAGTTAAGTAAGCAAAGAAAGAAACAAATGTTACTAACTAAAATATCGATTACATAACATAATTTGGTATATAAAATGTTTCTGTTAACACTCCTTGTTATTAAACATGACAGTGTTCTTTTAGCTGGCCTCTCTAAATACTGAAAATCGTATCATTAAATTTCTTAACACAAACTCTGCAAAGAAAAACAAAACCGTGAGGAGTGATGTCAGCAGAACAGTAAACCACAGGCACTCATTAGAGCCATGAGGAAGCCAAGTTAAAAACAATAAACAAAAAAGAATTTGGGAAAACTCTACAAACCAGTAAAAAAAAGTGGCAGCACCCAGGCAATTGCCTATCCTGAAAACACTAAACCGAAAAATGCAGGAAAGTTCATGACAATTTCCTGGCCTGCGACTCCCCACCTCCTTCTTACGTTGCATTGAGATTGAGCTGGAAGGAGCCTCCCAATTACCAGAGGTGTCCTCATGGGGAAACGCTAAAAACATGACAAAAACACTCAGTAAACTAGAAATAGGAAAAGATGACCTCAACATAGTAAAGGACATGTATTAAAAGCCCACAGCTAACATCATACTCAATGGGGAATGACTTAAAGCTTTTCCTCTAAGATCAAGAAAAAGACAAGGACACTTGCACTCAGTATTTCTAAAAAAAAATTACTGGAATTCCTAGCAAGTACACGTAGGTAGCAGAAAAAGACATAAAAACAACAATTCCAATAGCAAAAAGAAGCAAAACTATCTCTTTTGACAAATGAAATGATCTGATAAGTAAAAAACCCTGGGGAATTCCCTGGTGGTCCAGTGGTTAGGACTCCATGCTTCCTCTGCTGGGGGCCTGGGTTCGATCCCTGGTATGGGAACTAAGATCCCACAAGCCGTGCAACGCGGCAAAAAAATAAAAAATAAAAATAAATAAATAAAAATCTGTGAAGATTCTTAAAAAAAAATTGATAGAAATAATGAACTCAGAAAGATGACAATATATAAAATTGACAAACAAAAATCAATACTGTTTCTATACATTGACAATAAAAAATCAAGAAGGAAATTCAGAAAACAATTCCATTTACAACACCACCAAAAAAATAAAGTACTTGGCAAAACTTTACAGAAGGGAAAGATATATGCACTATAAACTAAAAACACAGCTGAAAAATATTTGAAAAGACACAAATTAATGCAAAGATATCCCAAGTTCATGGATTAGAAGTAAATATTGTCAGTATGTAAATACTACCCTAAGTGATCAACAGATTCAATGCAATCCCTAATAAAATCCCAATAGTGTGTCTCGAAGAAACAGATAAATCCATCCTAAGATTCAAATGCAATCTCAAAAGACACTCAATAGCAAAACCAAGGTTGAAAAGAATGAAGTTGGAGGTTTCACAATTATTTCAAAATTCTTAGAAACCTAAACTAACCAAAGCAGTATGGTACTAGCATAAAGACAGAGAGAGACCAGTGGCATACAACAGAGACACGAGAAATAAACTCTTGTGTACGTGGTCAAATGATGTTCCACAGGAATATCAGAACCACTCATTGGGGGAAGGGCAGTCCATTAAACAAAACAAAACGAATTATGGTTCAGATTGAAGGTATCACTCCACTTCATAAGTTCTCTGATTTAGATGTTTCAAAATTAGCTGTTGATGTAGAAAGAACAATAGCACACAGGTGACCCCAAAATGGTTCCAACAACAGTTTACACAACAGCCTCACAAATAGGAGGATGTGAACTTGGGCAATGTTATCCTGAGGAGAAATTCCTCTTCACCATTTACTGAGGGTGAAAGGGGATGGTCATAGTACATGTGAACACCACTATCACAGTGCCCTTGAGACAGGCTTTTGTGACATTGCTCAAAACCAGAAAAAAACCTGGAAAGATTTATCAGCCAGGCTCTGGTGATACTTTCTATTTCATATCATAGAATATGCAGACCACTTCACTATAGCTTTAAGTGGTGATTTTCTATATAGCAGGAAAATATTACAATATATGAGGGATACTATTCTCATTCAAAATTATCTGTCACACAGTAAACCCACTCTATAGAAAGTCCACCAGAAGTTGTTGATTAATGAAGGGTGGATTATCACACCAAAGATTCTGGATAAAATTTCAGAGCCTAGTTCTATGTATTTCATAAACAAGTTTCAGAGGCAAAATCACACAAACTTAGGAGAGTATGAAATCAGGAAGAGAATACATTCCCAGACTAGATAGAGCAGTACAGGAGTGAAAAAAATATATGAGATATGTGCGTCAGACATCATAGAACCTTCAGATGGAACCATGTGCTCTAGCCACAGATGCCAAACTAAGAGCCTGAAAGACACATATATGCTCCTCAGCAGGACTGGGGATCAAAGAGGTGATCTCCCTGTCCACTGTCCTTAGTTTTCCTAAGTAATAATTACAGAAGATAGAATGCACCTCCCTGTTACACACAAGCCTGAAGAATGTGGCCAAAGCAGAACAGAAGAAATGCAGGAGGGATCTAAACAGGCAGACGGGGCTTGAGACAGCTCCATGCAGGTTATGAGGTGCCGCATGGAATCAAAGAGCAGCCAGTGTCTCCCATCTTCTGATGAGGTCTCCTAAAAACATCCAATGGGGATGGAACCAGGAAAGGTTCCGGGATTGGAGTCTGGAGGCATCAGCTCTTATCTATGTGGACTGAGAACTGAGCATCCAATGGAATGAAGTCGAGAAGGAGAGATGAGGGGGCAAGAGGCCCCTTTGAAAAAGTCCACCTCATGCTCTGCTAAGTCAAGCAACAGGAGCTCACAGAAGCCAGATGGCAGAGTGCTGTAGATCGTGATAAAGACCTTGCCTCAGTCTCTGTAGGAGCTGCAGCACCACTGGAGGGTGAAAGAACACATTTCACATGCGGAAGGAAAGAGGGAAAAGTTACGGAGAAGAAAAATTTCCTCTGAGAGTTCAAATAACAAGTAAATTTTTGTATTCCCACAGAACTCTCTGATGAGGGGAAGGTCTCCAAACACTATTAATAACTAGGCTTCCCCTCGGCCCTTCTGAGATCTGACCTGTGTTCACACTTTGATACATCCCCAGAGGTATTCAGATCACTCTTCACAGCCCAGGGCTCTCTCTCCTGTTACAAAGTGGGTAAAATATTCAGATAAGAAACAGAAATTCTTCCACATAAGAGGAAGGAAACATGATTTGCTGTGGCTTTTCCAGAATCCTGGTCTCTTGCTCAACTGAGAATTGAGGTGACTACAGATGGAAACAGAAAAATATTTCGAAAAACTGACCTGCTCTTTACCTCCTGAATACACAGGGAACAGTATAATGTGCAGAAACGTAGCTCTTTTCCTAAAACTTCTAAATCAAATGCACAGGGGTAGGAAACAGGAAAATGGGTATATTAAAAGTTTCCCATTGAGCTTTATATATATGTAAGCTCTGGAACAACTCCTGATGTATCATGAAGTGGGCAGGTCATCACAGGAAAAGGTAGATTTAAACTCCTGATGCTGCATCCTGAAGCTTTCCATTTCTGAATCAACAAGGATTTCAGATCAGTCAAGCAAAACAGGGGCTCCCAGGAGGCACACAATGGAAAATGCAAAGATACTTAAGAGCAGATCCCAATTTCTGGAAGGAAGTTATCCTCACCCAGGGAGACCAGGTTCCTGTAGGTCTCCAACATCACGTCCCTGTACAAGGCCCTCTGAGCAGGGTCCAGGCATTCCCACTCCTCCTGAGAGAATGTGATGGCCACATCCTTGAAGGTCAACTGTGCCTGAAATGAAAACACATTTCACCAAGGGGCCATGAGGAGAATTCTTATTTTCACACAAAATGAGAAGAGGTGAAAAGATCAAGTTGAAGTATGTATTCTGACAGATCCATATAAAGATATCTGGGGAAATTATGGGTCTCTAATTTTAATTTCTTATGCTTTTTCATAGAGATTATGATAACCTGTAATCAATGTGTATTTTTCATTTTTGTGGACAATACATGAAATACATATAAATAAAATTCAACAGTGAGTTCTCTATCCAGAAGTGTTAGATTATGTCTTACACACCGAGTGCTATTCAAAATCTAGATGAACTACACTATGAGTGGTGGCTTTAGAGATGACAAAGTCCACAGTGCTTTAAAAGAAAAATCAAAATCTTAAATTACAATGACGATAATAACAGCAATGACTAAAGGTGTTTGAATACTTCACAGATGCTAAGCATTACTCTAAATGCTTTACAGATATGAACTTTTTAGTCAACATTGTAGCTCAGTAGAGAAAGATCTGTTCCCATCCTGCAGAGGAGAAAACTGTCAGAGACATTTGGAGAAACTCAACTTAGTTCAAGCTAAGAAATGATACAGCAAGCAGCTGAATTAAGGTGGGTGCGGTCTTGAACTGAAGATAAAGAAGCAAAAACTGAAGTAACATAAGAGCATTGGAAGCACATTGCCAGAGAATTCTCCCAGAAAACTTGAAAGAAGTTGAACAACATGAAAGGCAGTAAAAGGTCATTATAGATGTAGGCGCATGCGCACACACACACATACAACATGTTAGTAATCTTTTTCTTCTTTAATTTATTTATTTATTTATTTATTTTTGGCTGTGTTGGGTCTTCGTTTCTGTGCGAGGGCTTTCTCTAGTTGTGGCAAGCGGGGGCCACTCTTCATCGCGGTGCACGGGCCACTCACTATCGCGGCCTGTCTTGTTGCAGAGCACAGGCTCCAGACGCACAGGCTCAGTAGTTGTGGCTCACGGGCCTAGTTGCTCTGCGGCATGTGGGATCTTCCCAGACCAGGGCTCGAACCCATGTCCCCTGCATTAGCAGGCAGATTCTCAACCACTGCGCCACCAGGGAAGCCCCATGTTAGTAATCTTACTAGTATTTGAACCATTAACAGGATAGTGTAGGAAAAATTCAAGGCCATGTAATATATTTTTGATGTAATTTCAACTGCAATGCAGTACATAGTTATAAAATTATGATGTCTTTTATCAAAACCATGGACTTGCACATCCATGATCTCATGGACACACATGTAAATGCACAAATAACTGAAACAAGAGAAGTTGTCTCTGGATATATTATTGCATGATTTTTTTTTCATCATCATTTTTATTTATGTGAATTTCAGCAACTTTGGAACAATGAAAAAGTATCAACTGTACTAAATGGTACTAACATGAAAAAAATAGGATCTTTTAACTGCAATGTCTGTTGAATACCCATACATAAATACAATTTAAACCACAAAATTGACATAGGTAGGTATTAACAAATGCAAAGCAGAGTTTATTTCTGTATTCCACACATAAAACACTGACTCAAAATTAGAAAAGTTATTACCATTATACACTAATTTAAGAGATTAAGAAAAAAATTATCACAATAGTAAAGTTAAAAACTACTTGGAAAAAAACAAACAAACAAAAAAAAACAAACAAAAAAACTACTTGGAGGATTAAATATCATGACTAAAAAGAATATGGAAAAAAGCATATTGTAATTAAGGAAGAATATTTCACCAAACATCATGATTAGAAGGAAACTTGACGCATTCCCTCTGGAGTTACAGTGGAGTGAAGGGGGCTGGCCAGGGCGCCTGCCTTTCACCACTGTACAGAGTGCCTGAGCAGGGACCACTAGAGGAAGTAACAGGAGGAAAACAGAGGGCAAGAGACACACAGAGAGTGTGTCAGAGAGCTGGAACTGCAAACATTCACAAATCTAAGGACATAGAAATCTAAGAACAGAGAAAGGATGTGAAAAGACAGTCCAACCTAAAGACAGCAGGGGTGACTATATTACATCAGAAAAAATAAAGACAAAAACTGACACAAGAGACAAAGGATATTATATAATAAAACAGTCAATTCACCAGGAAGATATAACAATTATAAATATATATACATCTAACATTAGAGCTTGACCAAATATAAAGCAAACAACAGAGATAGACAACAGCAAAATGTCAGTATGAGACTTCAATACTCTAGTTTTATCTACACATGGAAACAACTTATAAGGAAAGAGAACTTGAACTACACTAAATAACAATTGTACCTAAAAGACATGTACAGAACACTCCACCCAACACCAAAAAACATCCTTCTCAAGCAAACATGAAACATTCTCCATGACAGACCACAAAACATCTTAGGCCACAAAACAAATCTTAACAAATTTAAGGAGACTGAGATCTAAAAAGTATCTTCTCTAACCACAATGAAATGAAACTTGAAATAATGAACAGAGGGAAAACAGGAAAACCCCCAAAATGTACAAATTAAACAGCTGATTCTTAAAGAAGCGATGGCCCGGGCTTCCCTGGTGGCTCGGTGGTTAAGAATCCGCCTGCCAATACAGGGGACACAGGTTCGAGCCCTGGTCCGGGAAGATCCCACATGCCGCGGAGCAACTAAGCCCGTGCACCACAACTACAGAGCCCCAGCACCACAACTACTGAAGCCCACGTGTCTAGAGCCCGTGCTCCACAACAAGAGAAGTCACCGCAATGAGAAGCCCGCGCACCACAACAAAGAGTAGCCCCTGCTCACCACAACTATGGAAAGCCCACATGCAGCAATGAAGACCCAACACAGCCAAAAGTAAAATAAATAAATTTATTTTTTAAAAAAAGAAGCAATGGGTCAAAGAAGAAATCACAAGGAAATTGTAAAAATATCTGAAAGAAAATAAAAACACAATATACCAAAATTTATAGCAGGCAGTCAAAACCATAGTAAAAGGGAAGTCTGCAATGCTAAATGCTTACAACAAAAAAGGGGAAAGATGCAAACCCTGTACTGCTGTTCAAGAATGTACTGAGAGTCCTAGCCAGAGCCATTAGACAAGAAAAAGAAATCAAAGTTACACAAATTGAAAAAGAAGTAAAATTACCTTTTTCTCTAGGTGACATGGTTTTACATGTGCAAACCAAAAAGGCTCCATGAGAAAACTACCACCTCAAAAAACAACTTCAAGGACTTCCTGGTTGGTCCAGTGGTAAAGAATCCACCTTCCAAGGCAGGGGACTTGGGTTCAATCCCTGGTCAGGGAACTAAGATCCCATATGCCACAGGGCAACTAAGCCCGCGCGCCTCAACGAAAGAGCCCGTGTGCCGCCAACTACAGAGCCCACGCACTCTGGAACCCGTGTGCCACAACTAGAGAGAGAGAAAAAAAAAACCCTGCACGCCACAACTAGAGAGAGAAGCCCATGCACCACAACGAAGAGCATGTGCCTCAACGAAAGACCCTGCACGCCACAACGAAAGATGCCGCACGCATCAATGAAGATCCCAAGTGCCACAACACCTGACACAGCCAAAAAAACAAAACAAAACAAAACAAAACAAAGAAAAAACAACTTTGGAAAAATTGCAGCAGGGAATTCTGCAGCAGTCCAGTGGTTAAGACTCTGTGCTTTCACTGCCATGGCCCTGGGTTCAAAACCTGGTGGGGGAACTAAGATCCCACAAACCACAAGGCATGGCCAAAAAAAGAGAAAGGAAAAAAAAAATCAGCACACAAAACTCAGTTGCCTTGCTATACACAATGAACAAATTCAAAAGAAAGTTAGAAAACAATACTATTTACTATAGCATCAAGAGACAGACTAGGAAAAAATTACCCAAGGAGGTGAAAGACTTGCACACTGAAAACTGCTAAATGTTGCTAAAAGAAATCCAAGGATATATAAATAAATAAAAAGACACCCTGTATTCATGAATTGGAAGAATTAATATTCTTAAAATGACTTTATTACTGAAAGTGTTCTACAGATTCAATGGAATCCCTGTCAAAATTTCAAAGGCAATTTTTGCAGTTAAAAAAAAAAAAAATCATACTAAAATTCGTAGGGAATCTCAAGGGACCCCAAACAGCCAAAATACTCTTGAAAAAGAAGATGGACATCATTTTCAGATTTCAAAACATATTACAAAGTAATCAAGATGATGTGGTACTGGTATAAGCACAGATACATAACCCAGTGGAAGAGATTAGAATACCAGAAATAATCCAGTGAATATATACAAAATGTACAGACAAGGGTGCAAAGACTACACAAAGGAGAAAGGACAGTCTCAATAACAAATGATGCTGAGCAACTATATACATACCAGCAAAAGACTGAAGATGGAACCTTACTTGCATCAAAGGTAAAAACTTCTGTATCACAGGATACAATCCACAGAGTGAAAAGACAACCTCTGAGGAATGGAGGTGATGAAAGTGATTTAAAGAATTTCCCACTGTCAGAGATTTAGGTTGATTTCATAGTTCAAAGTCAAGAATGGAATAAAACATTCCCTGGTGATCCAATGGTTAGTGCTTGGCGCGTTCACTGCAGTGGGCCGGGGTTCAATCCCTGGTCGGGGAACCAAGTTCCCACAAGCCTTTGTGGGGCGTGGCAATAAAAAAAAAAAAAAGTTAAAAAGACAGAACAAATTACCTCTTATTGGTCTGTTTTCCAGATTTTACCAGATACTGTGCACATTAATGTCCAGCTTCTTTATCCTGCTTGACAGACAGCAGACAGTGCATCCTGATGGGGCCCTAAGCAATCCCTGCTGCCCAGTAGCACTGACACCACGTCTCCAGTCCATGGGTGTGAAGCCCAGCCCAGGACTACACCCAGCGGAGCCTCTTCACAAATTCCAGGTCACTGGGTCATGGGGAGACGGGATCTAAGTGGAGATGACAGGCCCTGAGGCAAGGACCCGGGTGACTGTGACGGTACAGGTGTCAGGCAGGATACTTCAGAGTCAGACAAGATCAGCGAGTCCAAAGAAGGGCATTTCAGGAAGGACAGACAGAAGAAACAACTGAGAATATGACTTTACCTGAGAAAGAGCCATTTCTGACTCCTGTTCTTTCCTCTCCCTCCTTTTCAGGGCTTCTTTCTCATACAAGAGTCTTTAGAGGTCGATCCTGAAAGTGGAAAACATGCTGTTCAATGCTTGGAATCAACACACCCCCTTCCTGAGTCACCACCACGCACACAGGGAAGACCTCAGCATGTGCAACAGACAGTCCCCTGATGCCCACTGTCCCAGGAGGGGCTCAGGACAGTAAACTCCCACACAGAGACCAACACAGGAGTTTCCCACCCTTTCCTTCAGATCAGGCTCCCCTCCTGGTGAGGCCCCCACGTACACAGCAGCAGTGGGCACCTCAGCTGGACCCGACGACCCCCTGCAGGTCACAGACCAGCCCTGGTCCATCCCCACGCGGAGCAGAGCCCCCTCAGCCTCAGCCCAGATCTCAGCCCTCAGGAACGGGGGGACCCAGAGTCACGATGCTCAGTGAGGGATCCAGATTGGAATATTCTCGGGAACCTTAACTATTGTTAAGGTTGGACCCCCACACTGACAGTATGAAGAGGAATCCCTGGTCAGAGGGTACAAAACATGTCTATACAAAATTCTTCATCGATCTGAGGAAAGGCCTGAGTTGAGCGGCACTCAGAGGAGGCAAGCCCAGCACACCCTCCCACTTGCTTTTCATTTCCCAGGTTTACTGAGGCATAACAGATGTATAACAATGGTGTACATATGAGGCATCCAGTGTGATTATTAGACAGATGTATACACTGTGTAATATTCACAATAGAGTGCTTTACATGTCCATCAACTCACAACGACCATTTTATTTCTGTGTGCTAAGAACAGTCAAGTATTATTCTCTCAGCAAATACCAGGTATAGAGAAACACAGTATGATTAACGATAGTCAGCACGATGAACATTAGATGAACATGTTGCAAATATTTACCTAAATATAATGATTTCATTTCCTTTGGATATCTAGACAGAGGAATCTCTAAATTGTTTTCCGTAACAGCCATACCATTTACATTCCCACCAATGAAGCACAAGCGTTCCCTATTCTGTGTGTGTGTGTGTGTGTGAAAGTAGCGGCTACACCTTCCCAAGAATGTGCCTCTGTACTACTGATCACTGTGGTGCTGCTGGCCCTCTGATTCTTGGAACAATCTCTCCCTACATTAAAGAACTTAATGGCCCCTCTCAGGTTCTGTCCACAGAAACATACCTAGCAAAATCTCCCTAATGAAAACCTTCTGCCATTTGAAGCTTACTACTCATAATTTCCCTTCTGGACTCAAATGAACTTACAAACTTTCATGGGGTCCAACACAGTCTCGATAAAACCCATAATGATCAACTCATCGTGCTAGAAAATACCAGAACACATGCCAAACTCTAATAAATCATGCCAGAGGGAAAAATACATATAAGACACCCAAGGAACCGGTAGATGTAAAATACCATATTTTCATTCACAGTAACCACAGCCCAAACATTGTCATCCTCAAAAACTACATATAAAAGAAAGATGTTTCCAACTATGCACATCCCCCAGTGAGACCCAAACATCCCCCAAGGCAACACTCCAATTCCCCTTTTGTATGTTTCACAGTGCAACTGAAAATTTCTTTATCTGTGACACAAAATACTAAAAAGTAGCAAAGGCAAACAACAAAATGACCTCCATATTAGTCTAAAAACTGCACAATGATTTCTCTCTTTCTTTTTTTTTTTTCTGGAGCAGGAAGGATTTATTACTTGCAGCAAGTAAGGAGAACACCAGAGATCTTTCCCAAAGCAGTGTCCCTGCACAATGATTCTTACCTCCCAGAATACCCAACACAAGTCACTTGCGGAGTGGACGCTGTCGGGCACCCTCTAGCTCCATCGCCTGAGGACAAGGCACCCACCCTCCTGCACCCAAGAATCCCTGTGGGCTCAGCTCAGGCCATACTTCTAACATCGGAGGAAAATGATTTTCTGTGCCTAAAACCACTGCCTTCATTCCTCCTCATGTATGGCCATGAAATACCAGATTAAACCAATGCATGTAAACCTCAGTGTCAGCAGCTATGTCCCAGGGAACCTGAGCTAAGACGCTCTGGCACCTCAAACCATGCAATGCACCCACAACTACCCATAAACCCAATTCCAGGTGCTCCAGCCAGAACTGACACATTACTTGCCAGCAGTTCCACACACCCCTTGAGCCCAAAAGGGACAAATGCATACACCATTCACTGGGCTCATCTTGAAGCCCACACTTGCTGCCATATCCCTCCTGCAGGCTCTCCTCCAATTTTCCCACTGTTCTGCCTCTCCTCCTTGCACTCATGGGCAAACAGGGCTAAAGGACAACAGTACCTCTCAGGAAAGCCATCGCAACAGGAATACACACAAGCTGCCACTGAAAGGACACTGGGCATTCAATATGCAGGTCAACAAAGTTGGCCCTCCTGGGAAAACTTACGAGAAAGTAAGAATGTTACGGAGTCCAGTTACAAAGGACATTTGAATTCAGTGAGGGAGACTCAAAGACAGGCGGTCCCCAGATTTCTTGTCTCCAAGACAGATGGTCCCCAAGTTTCTTCTCTCCTGTTCTCCCAGCTCACAGGTAATTAAAGGATACCCTAACTCTTTGAGGGAAGTCTCCTTCATTCGCCCTTAGGTTCTGGACCTTGGCCCCCAGTTACCACAGTGAAATCACTATCCCTGACTCTGAGCAGTTGAACTGCTGGAAGTCAAAGCACCTGACCAAGGAGGCAACTGGTCCCTGTATGTGCACAGCCTGGAACACCTGGGGGCTACAGCAGAGCAGTGACCCAGCACACTGACCATGGGGACACCTCAGCACGCTACATGAGGACATCAGTTCTGCAGGGCTTTGTTAGCACTCCCTGCATCTTTCTGCTCTTATTTTGAGTAATTAAGCAGCCACGTGGGGTAATAATCAATTAGAGTTGAAATGTCCAGAACAAACGTAGGAACCATCCTCATCACCTACCCTGTTCCCCTGGTCTCCCCTGAGGATTATTCAGCCCAACCCACAGCCCCAGCCACTAAACACACCCCCAGAGGGAGTGCTGCCTCCATCCAGGGAAGAAGAGGAACACTGTGCATCCTTCAATGAACGCAAAAGGAGGAAGACTGCAAATAATCAACGGCGAGGGCCATTTCTGTTGCAGGTGATTGATGCAGAGGCAATAAAATGTGACACAGATAGTCAGGAGGAGATGGGGAGCCCTCTCTGAGCCTAGAGCTGAAGGGAGACAAAGGGCCTGAGCCACGGCAACGTCAAGGCAAAAGGTAAGAACAGGAACTATGATGTCAGACAGAAATCGTTTTGGTGTTTGGGAAACAGACAAAAGGTGAATGTGCCCGGGGCAGAGTGAACCATGAGAAAGGGTCAGCTCCCAGGATGAGGCTGGAGACACCGGCAGGGCCCTGAGGATGACACAGGGCTGAGCAGCCACAGTGAGGAGCTGGGATTTGTCCTGAGGGCAAATAAGAGCCAGTGCAGGTCTGAGTGCCAGAACTGGCATAAACTCTCCTCAGACTTATTTAATGCAGAGAAATATTTCTGACTACGGTCACTTCTACTCCGACCCTGTGGGAAGACAGGGACCCATATACAATTCTAAATAAAACTAGACACTCTCAGGGCTTCCCTGGTGGCGCAGTGGTTGAGAATCTGCCTGCCAATGCAGGGCACACGGGTTCGAGCCCTGGTCTGGGAGGATCCCACATGCCGCGGAGCAACTAAGCCCGTGAGCCACAACTACTGAGCCTGCGCGTCTGGAGCCTGTGCTCCGCAACAAGAGAGGCCGCGATAGTGAGAGGCCGGCGCACCGCGATGAAGAGTGGCCCCCGCTTGCCGCAACTGGAGAAAGCCCTCGCGCGGAAACGAAGACCCAACACAGCCATAAATAAATAAATTAATTAAAAAAAAAAATCATGAAGGTCCAAACCCTTTCTAAAAAAAACAAAAAACAAAAAAAAACTAGACACTCTCTCCAAAAAGAAGACACACACAGACACACACCCAATTTGGCCAATCACTTCAGGGTCAGTGTTACTCTGACTGAGAGTTTCTGGTCTAGTCTCTCATCTCCATGTTACAAGTAGGCGCCCTGAGGCCCAGAAGGGAGACTTTTCTGAGAAAGTCCTGGTTGAGTGAACAGAATCAGGGGTAACTGAATTCTGAAATGAGATCCTGAGGGGTCGGTGGGCAGAGTCTGTCCTTATCGCCTGTCCCATTTAAAACACCATCTTTCAGGTGCCTGATCAAAGGAAACTTCTCTTTCAAGGTCTGATCACACTGACACCAAACAGGTAATTCTTCTTTTCCAGAAAAATCACAGTAAAATCATTTAAAAATAAAAATTGAAAAAGCATAGTTGCTGGTGCATAAAATATTGCAAGCATTCAGCTTAGAAACAAACTTCTTCATCATGAATAGAGGAATAAAAGGGGAAAAAAATATTAGACTAACTGGTTAAACTAGGTTTTGACTGTTAATATAAAAGATCACTGACATATCTACCAAGTACTCATCAAAAGAGTCTAAAATTATTTACTAGTTACCAAAGAACTTTACCAGTATATAAAGATAAAGCAGGGGAAGAACTCAGGTGTCAATTATATCTGAATCAATAAAAAGAAATAATAATAATAAAATAATAATAATAAAAAGAAATAATTTGTTAATTTTTTAAATCTAAAGATCCTGCTGTCAATGTTTTTAAAAAATTGAGGATTTATCATATTTAGAAAAGAATCACATGAGTAGAATACATAAGGCCACCAAACTTATTTCACAAGTTAATAACTATTTGCAGGAAATTAGATATCTAATGCACTAAGATGTATGCAAAGTTAAAAAAAAAGACATAAATGTAAAGAAACCAGAGAGAAAAAAGTAAGTCCATTAAGCAAAATTTTTAATGTTTCTTTAAAGAAGCACCATGTAGTGAGAGTCAGTCGTTTCCTGCCCCGCTCGTCTCTCCCCTGTCCCCTACCCCACGCCAGGAAGTGGAAGAGGGCGACCCACAACTGTCTGAGTCAACTCCCTGCCCCTTGGCTGAAGAGGGATTGCAAAGGGAAGTTTTCTTGTCATACAAACAATTACAAAATGCACAAACCTTACAGTTTTGCAATACAAATCCTCACCTGTATAATTTAAGCAAGCAAAATTTCAGTGTATTAGAGTCTAAAGCCAGAAATCAGTATACCATAACTTAATCGTCCAAATCCAATCAACTGACCCCCAACCTGGACCCAGTTTGCCCCCTACCTGCACTACTATGTGTTTCCATTTTATTGTCTCTTTCTTTTTTAAAAATTTTTATTTATTTATTTATTTTTATTTTTGGCTGTGTTGGGTCTTCGTTTCTGTGCGAGGGCTTTCTCTAGTTGCGGCAAGTGGGGGCCACTCTTCATCGCGGTGCGCGGGCCTCTCACTATAGCGGCCTCTTTTGTTGCGGAACACAGGCTGCAGACGCGCAGGCTCAGTAGTTGTGGCTCACGGGCCTACTTGCTCCGCGGCATGTGGGATCTTCCCAGACCAGGGCTCGAACCCGTGTCCCCTGCATTGGCAGGCAGATTCTCAACCACTGCGCCACCAGGGAAGCCCCTGTCTATTTCTTTCCCTGTTTCTGTCTCCTTCTTTTTTATCTTATCTACTCTCCTGGTGCTCCTGCTGGCCTATGCATACATTTCTGCCTCTTTCTTCCCCCAACTCTACTCCCTCTCTGCCCGGCCCGTTACACCCCTTCTGTCCCTGTTACTCTCCCTTCCTCCCCACTCTCGGGCACCCCAGGTGGCTGTGCTTGCTTCCTGCTCTCTCTCTTCCTCTGCTCTGCTAGCCACAAGTTGTCCTCTGTTTCTCTCCCAGGACCAGGACGCTCTGAAGGCCACGGTTCCACCTTTTATCCTGTCCCAGACTTTCTGTGCAGTGCCTCACCACTGCTGCCCTCCCTACTACCACTGATCCAGGGCAGCTGTCCCTATGTTGCTCTCCAATCCCTGGAGATCCGGCTTTTTCATTTACTTCTCGATTTTATTCACCTGCTATTTTCAAGGCTTACTTAGTCTCTTTCATTTCACTGTCTCTTTGTAAGCTCCTCAGCCGTCCTCTGAGTCTCCATCCGTTCTCCCTCATTCTTTCCACCCTGTCAGCTTTCCTATTTCTCTCTCAGTCGCTCTGTCTCTGCTTCTCCTGGTCCCCCTCGCCCACATATTTACAGAGACGGAGACGGAATAACATGCCGCCTACCGGAAGAGACCATGCTCCAGCGGGGTGGAATTTCAGACGGAACAACACTAGGTGTCACACGCCTGGCCCAGGTCACTCCCCGCCCCCCACGCCGGGTGAGGGGAAGGGCTGACTACGAAGGGGAGGCCGGGGGAGCCGAAGGGCCGGCCTGAGAAGACGCGAGGACAGACGGGCTGGGAGGGAGGGAGGGGGTCTCAGGAGAGGGGCGGGCTCTGCAGAACCCCAGGACCGGGGAGAAGACGCGGCCTCGCCGGGAGCGGGGCGGCCGGCGCTGCCCTCCAGGGGCCGAGAGGGCGAGGCTGGGGGGCGCGAATCCACCTCGCGGAAGAGGACGTTACAGGGGGCGGGAAGGGGCGGAGGCAGTAATGGATTTTAAGCAGGAAAATGTCGCGAATGAAGGTGTCTACCTGGACCGAAGGCAGAAAAGCCAAGGGCACCGGGACCCGCCTCAGAGCGAATTCAAACCCAAAGGAAAACATGCCCGACCTGTAACGGCGACGTCTGGATTTACTGGGAGCGTAGGGCCGGGTGCTGGGGTTTACGGTCCTTGGTGACCCCCACACTCTGAGGATGGAGAAAGGGGGGCCGCGCGGCACAGATTCACACTAGAAAAGAAAACTTACTCTCAGCAGGGTGACCTTCTCTCCGCGCTGTCCGCTTCCGCTTCCGTTATTAACGGCGCGCGCTCGGAGTTAGAAGCAGGGCTTCTGGGGGCGGGGCTTGGGCGGAGCGCTAGCGGCGAGGGGCGGGGCGAGGAGGGAGCCCCTGTCAGTCCAGGGAGCGCCGGCAGGCGGGGCAGGGGGCGGCGAGGGGTAGGTTGGTCTCTGCAGCTTGAAACTGCTTGTTTTAATTTACTGTTTGCTACAGTTTTAAGGCAAAAGCTTACCGTTGCTTGGGCCAGTTATATCGGAAACTAAGATGTTTCCTCCTAACGAGTCGAGAATGGTTTCAATAAAAAGCTGTTTTTGCCAGCAGTTTGCTGGCGTGTCTAAGTGAATTGAAAATGTATATGAGATAAAAGGTTCCACGTAGGGCTTCCCTGGTTGCTCGGTGGTGAAGAATCCGCCTTACAATGCAGGGGATTTGGGTTCAAGCCCTGGTCTGGGTAGATCCCACAGGCCGCAGAGCAACTAAGTCTACGTGTCACAGCTGCTGAGCCTATGCTCTAGAGCCCGCGAGCCACCACTACTGAGCCCATGTGCCTACTGAAGCCCACGTGCCTAGAGCCCGTGCTCCACAACAAGAGAAGTCACCGCAACGAGAAGCCACGCACCGCAATGAAGAGTAACCCCCGCTCCCCGCAACTAGAGAAAGCCCTTGAGCAGTAACAAACACCCAACGCAGCCATAAATTAATTAATTAATTAATTAAAAAAAAAAACACACACTTGCTACATTCTGCTTCCTGATGCACACAGATCTCATGGTGCAATATGACTGTTAGAAATACTTGTGAAATACTGTTCAGATGAATTGCCTAGGATATTTTCCACTTGTTTCATGAAAATTAATGTGTGCAGGTATTTATCAGATTATAAATATGAATCATAATTTTTCAAAAGAGGCTTTTTGAAAGGCTGTTAAAAATTTTAAGTTATAGTAATAAGCATTATATCTCAACTGTTATAAAATTCCATTTTGTGAATCCTACATGATACATATGCATGATATATATTTATTTATTGAACTATGGTTGATTTACAATATGACATTCACTGCACGTGCACAGCATAGTGATTCAGAATTTTCATAGACTATAAAACTTATTACAAAATAATCACTATGATTCCCTGTGCTGTGCAATATATTGTTTAAGATATTGCTTATCTATTTTATACAAAGTATTGATAGCTTGGCTCTCTCAATCCCATACTCTTATCTTGCCCTTCCCCTCCTCCCTCTCTTCACAGGTAACCTAGTTTGTTTTCTCTGTGAGTGTGTCCTGTTTCACTATATACATTCATTTCTTTTCTAGATTCCACATGTAAGTGATATCAAGTAGTATTTGTCTTTCTCTGTCAGACATATTTCACTTAGCATAATGCTCTAGGTCCACCTATGGTGCTGCAAATGGCAGAATTTCATTCTTCTTTGTGGCTGAGTAGTATTTCATTGTAGATATGTATACCATTTCTTTAATCCATCTTTTTCCTTTTTTTATGGCTTTTAAAAAAAAGAAATTTATTTATTTTTGGCTGCTTTGGGTCTTCATTGCTGCGCACGGGCTTTCTCTAGTTGCCGCGACCGGGGCCTAGTCTTTGTTGCGGTGCATGGGCTTCTCATTGCAGAGGCTTCTCTTGCTGTGGAGCACAGGCCCTAGGTGCGTGGGCTTCAGTAGTTGTGGCACATGGGCTCAGTAGTTGTGGCTCGGGATCTCTAGAGTGCAGGCTCCGTAGTTGTGGCGCACGGGCTTAGTTTCTCCACGGCATGTGGGCTCTTCCCAGACCAGGGATCAAACCCGTGTCGCCTGCATTGGCAGGCGGATTCTTAACCACTGCACCACCAGGGAAGCCCTAATCCATCTTTTTCTTGATGGACACTTGGGTTGCTCCCATATACTGGCTACTGTAAATAATGCTGCTATGAACATTGGGATGCATGTATTTTTTCAAACTAGTGCTTCCATCATTTCCAGATATATACCGAGGAGTGGAATTCCTGGATCAAATGGTAGTTCTATTTTTAGTTTCCTGAGGAAGCTCATTTTGTGAGTCATATATTTCATTATTATTTTTAAAAACACAGTTTGCCCAATTTATCTATTTCATTTACATTTCTTCCGTTTTACTTCACTGAAATGCCTGGAGGATGCATAAATCAAGGGGTTGTTTTAAGATTTGTGTGGCATGTACACAGAGAAATGACAGATGCAATGTGTGAATTCTATAACCATGAAGACAGAATCTCCTCACATTTCAAGTTTATTGAGAGAACTGGAATAGTACCAGATAATGAACTAGTCTCACAGTGGCGTAGCAAGAGACTTATTGCTAATGTGCAGGTGAAACACTGGGATTTGATTTTATTTTATTTTTATGATTATGATTATTATTATTTTTGGCCAGGCTGTATGGTATGTAGGATCTTAGTTCCCAAACCAGGAATTGAACCCATGTCCCTTGCTTTGGAAGCATGGAGTCTTAACCACTGGACTGCCAGGGAAGTCCCTATCACTGGCATTTTGGAAACACGGTCTGTTAATTTTACCTTAAAAATGTCTCACTCATAGAGATAGAAAATAGACTTGTGGTTGCCAAGGGGGGGTCGGGAGGGAGAGGGATGGACTGGGAGTTTGGGGTTAGCAGATGCAAACTATTATATGTAGAATGGATAAACAACAAGGTCCTACTGTATAGCCCAGGGAACTATATTCAATATCCTGTGAGAAACCATAATGGGAAAGAATATTTTAAAAAAGACGGTCTATATGTGTATAACTGAGTCACTTTGCTGTACAGCAGAGATTGACACAACTTTGTAAATCAACTATACTTCAATTAAAAAAAAATGTATCTCTCAAGTTCCTCCCCTTCTTGCCATTGTTCCTATCATCATGTCTTCCTTCCACTGGTACAATGGAAACTGGAACTCCTCTCTCCAACACCTTGTAGGCCATGGTTAGTAAATAGGAACAATTTTCTGAATTCAACATGGAGATATTAGCTTGTTTCTTTTATTGTATAATTTGCATACAATAAAATATACAGTTTTCACGTTCACCATACAGTGGGATTTAGTATGTTTGCAATGCTGTCCAACAATGTTTTCATCATTCGTCATCACCTCTTAAAAAAAACCTGTACGCATTAATAGTTATTCAGCACTCTACCCTGAGCCACAAGCAAATATTTAGCTACTTTCCATCTCTACAGATATGACTATTCTGGGCATTCTATATAAATTAAGTCACAATATATGGCCATCTCGCTTCTTGTACTTGGCATAATGCTTTCAAGGGTTATCCATGATTAACTTTTATCAGTGCTTCGTAACTTTTATTTCTGATGAGAAACATTCCAGTTTGTTTAAACATTCATGATTTAATGGAGCTTTGGGTTCTTTCCACATTTTGGCTATTATTTAAAAAATGCTTCAGGCTTCCCTGGTGGTGCAGTGGTTAAGAATCTGCCTGCCAATGCAGGGGACACAGGTTCGAGCCCTGGTCTGGGAAGATCCCACATGCCGCGGAGCAACTAAGCCCGTGTGCCACAACTACTGAGCCTGCGCTCTAGAGCCCACGAGCCACAACTACTGAAGCCCGCAGGCCTAGAGCCCGTGCTCCGCAACAAGAGAAGCCACCACAATGAGAAGCCCGCGCACCACAACGAAGACCCAACGCAGCCGAAAATAAATTAATTAAATAAATAAATTTAAATAAATAATAAAAATAAATAACGCTTCTATCAACAATCTTTTACAAGGTGTTAACGTGGAAAATGTTTACAAATCCCTTGGGTAGATATGTAAATGTGGATTGCTTGGTGGGTTATTGTGATTTTTAAGAAATGTGGATTTGGTCATTCAGACGAGTAGTGCATTATTTCCACTATCATCTTATTTGGCAAAACTGGTTGATTTGAATTTTAAGGATCAATAATATTTTATTGCAAACTACAAATAAAAAGGAAAATGGTAATTTAAGAAAGAATGTATATTAGGACCTACAACTTTCCGAAAGTAACAATCTGTACAAAAGGTTGCCACAAAACTAATCACCAAATATGTTCCCAGTCCGCCTGTGCTCATCTATAAATTACTTTAATTATTAAGATGAAATGTAGCACACATATGTATATCATATTTAGCTTCTAACTAGTAAAATCAGATCTACGTTGGATAATGATTATTTTAAAAGGAGAATGGGGCTTCCCTGGTGGCGCAGTGGTTGAGAATCTGCCTGCCAATGCAGGGGACACGGGTTCGAGCCCTGGTCTGGGAAGATCCCACATGCCACGGAGCAATTGGGCCCGTGAGCCACAATTGCTGAGCCTGTGCGTCTGGAGCCTGTGCTCCGCAACGAGAGGCCGCGATAGTGAGGGACCCGCACACGGCGATGAAGAGTGGTCCCCGCTTGCCACAACTAGAGAAAGCCCTCGCACAGAAATGAAGACCCAACACAGCCATAAAAAAAAATAAATAAATAAATAAAATAAAACAAATAATAATAATAATAAAAAATTTAAAAAAAAAAAAAAAAAAAAAGGAGAATGAATCACCCAGGAAATAATCATTTGCGGCTAAACTAACATTTTGAAGTCACTAAACTCCCATTTTTCAATAAACAGTATGGTAACAACAACAACAAAAAAGAATTATTTCCTGTCTTCCAGAACAGCGTAACTTTCAGGTAGCATTTTCAGGGCTTACCCTCAATGGAATACATTCTGTACTTTCAAGGAAATACTTCTTTTTTATTTACTTATTTAAAAACATTTATTTATTTATTTTGGCTGCGCCAGATCTTAGTTGCAACAAGCGGGATCCTTAGTTGCGGCATGGGGGCTTCTTAGTTGCGGCATGAGAACTCTTAGTTGAGGCGTGCGTGTGGGATCTACTTCCCTGACCAGGGACCGAACCCAGGCCCCTCCATTGGGAGCGCAGAGTCTTACCCACTGGACCACCAGGGAAGTTCCACTTCTTTTTTTGATCGAAGGATAGCTGATTCACAATATTGTATGAGTTTCAGGTGTACCACAAAGTGCTTCAGTTATATAAATTTTTTTCAGATTAATCTCCATTGTAGGTTATTCCAAGATAGTGAATGTAATTTCATATGCTATATGGTAAATCCTTGTTGCTTATCTATTTTATGTATAGTAGCAAGTAAATCCTATTTGAGCCTCTAGTAGTTCACGGAAAATATTTAATGTTCCTTCCCCAATATTTAACATCTCAGTTATGATATAGCAGTTATATTACTATATAGAGTCTAATATTAAAATATATTTGGAGGTGATATTAGAATATTTCCCAACTACAAGCCTTTTGTATATTTCTCACATTCAGGTAAGATGGCATGGATAAAAAACATCTCAAAATGGATTCCTTTACTTCTTAGCCTGATACTGGAATCAGAATAACTACATCACAGTTGGGGAGGGAATTCTCTGGCAGTCCAGAGGTTAGGACTTGGCACTTTCACTGTGAGGGCACCGGTTCAATCCCTGGTCAGGGAACTAAGATCTGCAAGCTGCGGGGCACAGCCAAAAAAAAAAAAAAAAAATTGGAGAATGATTTAAGTGTGTTTAGAATCAGACACAGCAGAAAGGAAATAAATCTGTGAGTTAGAAAACACAAGGGCTCTAAAAACTTTTCCTTGACATTTTGAACATCAGACAGAGTAGCCCAGTGTTACATGGAATATTACCCTATCACGATAAAGAAGAAAGTCTTTTTTTTTTTTTTTTTTTTTTTTGTGGGTTTATCCGGGCATATTCCACTCTAATTTACTTTTTATTTTTTTTTGTTTTTAAATTATGAAACTTTTATTATAGTATAAAGTACATACAAAAAGGGAACACATCAAAAGTGCACAGTTCTATCAATTTTGCACAAATGAAACACACCCCTGCAACCAGCCCCTAGATCAAGGGACAAGCATTACCACCTCTCAGAAGGCCACTCCTGTTTCCAAGAAGAAAGTCTTTTGATATAATCTGTCCCTGACACCTTTTCCCTTTACTTTTTTTCTCTATTTGAGGGAAATATGAAATTTGAAATTTCATATTATTATTAAAATTACGGTGGCCATTTAATGCAACTGGCTAATAATCTTCCATGAAAATGAGACAAAACCTAAAATTGAAGAGGGTTTTGCCTCTCAGCCTTCTTCGTCATCCCACAGCCAGGTTGCTATGAGGGCACTGAAGACTTAAGTGCTCATGGTGGTAGAAGGGGCAGAGGACCTATCACACCGCCCACAGCACCCTCTGGACTTCCTGTTTGGTGAGAATGATAAACTTCTTTCAGTTACTACCTGAGAAACAGAATTATTATTTTGTCACGGGTATGGAATGGAGCACAAATGAAAGAATCCTAAACTTAAAATGTTGTGGATGAAAAATACTTCATGAAGACATCTCTTCACCGATGAGTTAGATCTGTTGAGCCCATGTGGGAGAAAATTTCACAATGTGTGAATAAATGATACTGTGAGAATTTATGACAAATGTTCACAACGTTCAGGTGTAATGTTAATGGAGTAAAGAATGTGAGGCCACAAATGCAATATAATTACATGTTTATTTGACCATCTGACTTACTGACCTATGAGCCGATGCATTACACAAACCTTCTTTGCACTGATAAACGCATTCACTCACCTGTCAGTTGGGAATGCTTCCAGTCACTGGATATCTAGCAGGAAACAAAATCAATACCCTGCCTTCAAGGAGCATATATATTCTACAAGGGAAAGTCAGCAATAATTAGATCAGATATGATGGTGTTAAGTATGATGAAGGTGTACACATACAATGAGAGAGTGACAGGGTGTCCTAATGTAAACAACGCGTTCAGGAAATGCCCACATGATAAGAAGATATCTGAATACAATCACGAATTAACTGAAAGAGTGTCATGCGAATACACATGGCGACCATGAGACAAAGAAGGTAAGTGGCTTCTGGCATCCAAGAAAGGCAAGAAAACAAATTCTGCCCTGGAATATCCAGAAGGAGCACAGTGCTTTGGATCATTTTACACGTCTCGCCTCCAGAACCATAAGAGAATAATTTTGTGTTCCTTCAAGGCCCTCAGTTTGTGGTAATTTGTTACAGTAGAAACAGAAAATTTAATAAATTAATGTATGTAGAGAATCAAAACAATCTATACAAATTTCTAGAAAAAGTATAATTTGCAAGGTGTCAGGGTACAATGTGCAAAAATCCACTGTAATTTTATACACATGCAATTTACAAATGGAAATTGAAATTAAATATATAATACAATGTTTGAATGCTCAAGAAAGTAAAAGTAGAAGGAAAATGTGTAAATCTAACAAAGTAAGGACTTTTATGCTGAAACCTACAACCGTAATGAAACAAAGATGACCTTCTATTTAGGTCATCTGAGCGAAACATACCATATTCATTGAATTGCTAACAAAATATACCAGATTAATTGACTGGAAGACACAACGTAGAAATGATATTAAAATGCCCCAAATTGACATACAGGTTTAATGTGTTTTCAATCAAGATTTCTGTAGATTCAAACAAGATTTTTCTAAAAGTAATAGGGAAAGGCAAAAGGACTAGAAGAGCTAAAATACCTGAAAAATACTGAAGTGGTTGGAATCACTCCACATGACCTCAAGATTTCTAATATAGTGACAGTTATCAAGACTGTGTGGGATTTGTGCAGTGACGGACACATAGACTAATGGAACAGAATGTGGAAACCAGAAAGAGCCCTACATCAGTGCTGTTAACCCTTGAACAGCACAGGTGTGAGCTGTGTGGATTCAATTATATGGGCATTTTTTCCAATAAATAGTACTACAGTACTACAGGATCTGTGGCCGGTTGAATCTGAAGATGCGGAACCATGGATAGAGAGGGACAACATTAAGTTATATGTGAATTTACAACTGCTCATGAGTCTAAAACCCTAACTCCATGCCTTGTTCAAGGGTCAAGTGTACTTCCAACCACTTTTTGACAAAGGTACTCAGGCAATTCAATGAAGGAACGACTTTCCAACACTGGTGCTGATCAATGAAATATTCAAAGAAGAAGAAGAAAAAAAGAGATCTCCATTTAAACTTTACATTTGTACAATTAGCTCAAAGTAAATCAAAGCTTTAAAACAAAGTTTAAAACTTTATTCTATAAGAGAGTTAGGAAGAACGGTATAGAATAAAATCTTCAGAATCCAGAACTTGATGCAGAGTTCTCAGACATGTCACAAGAGCATGACCCAAAAAGAATATATCTGGGATGAATGTTTCCATGAAAACAAGACAGAATCTTAAAATGAAAAGGGTTTTTGCCCTCCACCTTCACCCTTCTCAATCATACAGCAGTCATGTTACTATAGGAAGGTGAGGACCAAGTGCTCATGGATGAAGAAGCAGAGCATCCATCACACCCCACACTACACCCTCTGGACTTCCTGTTAGGTGAGAAGGATGACGCACCCACTTCTTTTCGGTCACTGTTCTCCAGGTGGTCTGTCACTCACAAATATAAACTGTCTTACCTGAGAACTAAGATTATTATTTCACATTCGTGGCATTTGTGAGGTAATCTCCAGAATGAGTTCTTTAATAATTCCTCCTCTTAAGGCCTGGCCACAATAAATGCATTTATCTGGTTGCTATTCAGAATGAATTTTCTAATGAAGCCTAAGATGTGGATGCCTGATAGAAGCCTTGTCATATCACTATATTATTAAAGTCTCTCACCAGTATGGATTACCTGATGGTTAAGTTAGGCTTGACAGAACACTGAAGGATTTGCCACACTCATTATATTTGAAAAGATTTTCTCCAGTATAAAGTATTTGGCAGATCTTAAGGTATGAATTTGGACTGAAGACGTTGAGATACTCATTACATTTGTAAGGTTTCTCTCCACTATGGATTATCTGATAGAAAGTGAGGCTTGCAGGCACAAAATCTTTGCCATATTCATGACGTTTGCTCAGCTTCTCCCCACTATGAATTCTCCAATGAATTGTAAGGTGTAAATTTTGAATGAAGACCTTCCCACATATGTCACATTTACATGGTTTCTCTCACATATAAATTATCGGATATTTAGTGAGGGTTGAGATCTGAGTAAAGGCATTTCAACTTCATTAAAGTTGAAAGGTTTCTCTACATTATGTATTCTCTGATGAATTGCAAAAAGTGAATTTCGACTGAAGACCTTCCCACACTCATTACATTTGTAAGGCTTCTCTCCAGTATGAACTCTCTGATGCTTTCCAAGGTTTGGCTTTTGAGAAAAGAACCTGCCACACTCATTACATTTGTAAGGTTTCTCTCCAGTATGAATTCTCTGATGACTTTCAAGATTTGAATTTCGATTGAAGACCCTGTCACACACATTACATTTGTAAGACTTCTCTTCATTATGAACTCTCTGATGCTTTGTAAGGTATGCCTTTTGATTAAAGAATTTGCCACACTCTTTACATTTATAGGGTTTCTCTCCCGTATGAATTCTCTGATGACTTACAAGATTTGAATTTTGACTGAAGACCTTGCCACACACATTACAGTTGTAAGGTTTCTCTCCAGTATGAATTCTCTGATGATTTGCAAGATGTGAATATTGATTAAAGACCTTGCCACACTCTTTACATTTGTAAGGTTTTTCCCCGGTATGAATTCTCTGATGTCTTCCAAGATGTGAATTTTGACGAAAGACCTTACCACACTCATTACATTTGTAAGGTTTCTCTCCATTATGAATTCTCCGATGGATTCTAAGGCATGAATTTTGACTAAAGACTTTGCCACACACGTCACATTTACATAATTTCACTCCTGTATGGATTACCTCATGTGTGGAGAGGTGAGAGCCACGATTAAAGGTTTTGCCACACTCATTACATTGGTAAGGTCTCTCTCCGGTATGAATCCTCTGATGACGTTTAAGGGAGGAATTCTGACTACACACTTTGCTACATACATCACATTTATACAGTTTCTCTCCGGTATGGCTTATCTGATGTCTACGGAGGGATGAGCCATGATTAAAGCTTTTGCCACAGTCATTACATTTGTAAGTTTTCTCACGAGTGTGAGTTGTCCAATGACTTATAAGGTGTGACTTTAGACGAAAAACATTGCCACATACCCCACATTTATATAACTTCTCTCCCGTATGGATTATCTGGTGTCTGCGGAGGGATGAGCCATGATTAAAGGCTTTGCCACACTCATTACATTTGTAAATATCGTTCTTAAATACACGCAGTTCATCCTGAAAGCTTAACGTAAGCCTATTTTCAATGGGCTTCTTTCCTGAATTCCACCTACCATGTCGATCTCTTCTGTGAGTTACATTTTCCTTACAGGCTACAGACATTCCTTTGTAATTTCTTTCATCATCCTTCCACTGACACCCAAAGTCATCTTCCTGGATTTCCGTGAAGTAAAAATGTTTCATTTTATGGCTTTCTTGTCTTTCCAACATCACTGTTTGGAATACTTCTCCTCTATCACTGTTTGCTCTTGGTTGTAATTTCCTGATCACATGTATATGAGAGATATCTACAAGATACAAAGAACCATAAGGTGTATTATTCATTACAATTCATGAGTAAACGTTTAATGTTGAATGTATGATATTAAACCAAAAGTAGGTAATTCCCCAGTGGTCCAATGGTTAGGGCTCTGCACTCCCACTGCAGGGGGCACGGGTTCAATCCGTAGTCCGGGAACTAAGATGCCACAAGCCACACAGCGTGGCCAAAATAAAGTAAAATAAACACAAAGTAATACTTATGCCCAAAAAGGTTATGAAACTTCCCAATCATGACCTTAAAAATGTTAGGAACACTAAAAGAATAGGACTCTTTACTAAAGAAAGAGTGATTACATGTAATTCAAATTAATACTAGGGGAGCCTAGTTCTAACACCCTATAACAAAAACATTCACACTAGACGAACTTATGTTAGCTCTTGAAGAAACAATATTTTTCCACCAAGGCATATACCAATTAACAATAAACATACTACGGTCTCATAAATGAGGACACAAAATATATTATACTATACATACGTTCTGCACACTATGGTTCATAAATAAATGCTGAAGAACACACAAGGTACTGTAATAGTACATAATCCAAAACAGACTTATCTAATGAATAATCTAAATAACTAGCAGTATAGAATTACAAAATACAGCATATAGAAAATGAAGACTTTGATAACACAATTTTTCAAAAAATATTTTTCTAAATATCTGCTATAAAACTATGTACCCATAAAGAATACATATTTTACTACATTAACAAGTGGTACATGTCAGTTGTATTCTATAATAAATGCTGAAAAGCCATCATATATAAATTACAATTAAAAATTAATAAATGGGGCTTCCCTCATGGTGCAGTGGTTAAGAATCCACCTGCCAATGCAGGGGACACAGGTTCGAGCCCTGGTCCAGGAAGATCCCACATGCTGCGGAGCAACTAAGCCCGTGCACCACAACTACTGAACCCGTGTGCCTAGAGCCCATGCTCTGCAACAAGAGAAGCCACTGCAATGAGAAGCCTGCACACCACAACGAAGAGTAGCCCCCGCTCACCTCAACTATAGAAAAGCCCGCTCACAGCAACAAAGACCCAGTGCAGCCAAAAATAAAATAAATAAATTTAAAAACACACCAAAAAAAATTAATAAATGAACTATTCTAGAGTTACCTAACCTAACAGCCAATAAACAGAGCAATTCCCTACCTTCACAGAGTGCTTAAATTCTCCAGTTCATTGCCTCTAAAATATATGTAATAAAGAGTGAGCAATTTGTATATTTATTAACTAGGGTCAGACACAACGTTGTTTAGAACAAATTGGAGATGAAAAGCATACAAGATATGATACAAAGTAATATGACAATAAACATGACAGAATATTAATATAACTATTTATAAAAAGTAACTTTTCAGTCTTTACTATAAAACATACAAGATTCTAAGCCATCTAATGGCACTAATTTGTTTAAAAGGCTTGAGGGAAATCAACACAATTTTTCAAATCAGGGAAGTAGACTCACACATTAATGTACATGACTGCAATTGATATAGAAGGTACTGAGAGAAACAGGATTTGAACCTGAACTTCCAAACTAAGACAACATATTCTAAAGCATGACTGCCCACCCAGGCAGTACAGATTACAAAATATTAAAACAAATACCAGGGGTTTAAAAAGAAAACTCCAAGAGAGATGCAAAAGAAGTGAGCCATGTAACTGATAATGTTATTCAGCCACCACTCCTGAAAATGATTTCTGAATCATCACAGCTGCACATAGTGATTTCGGTCGTGTCATGACAAAGTTACTCGACAGAAAAAGAGGGATCATTTTTACAGTCTGAGTGATGTGGAAGGTGGAGGGATGGGTGAAGGAGTGCTGCGGAAATTGAGACAATCAGGGGAACAACAAAAATACGTGAGCAAATAACAGTGGTTCCATCTACATCAAAGTACCATGTCAGGAAAGGTCAGGTCTGAGAAAGGGCACGAGTGGAGCACAGGGTATATGCGTATTGGGAGCAGAGCTTGTGATTGTCTAGCTGTGTGAATATAACTGTACAAGAGGAGAGCGGCCAAGATAGCTGAGTGGAAGGACCCTAAGCTCACCTCGTCTCAGGAGCACACCCAAATAACAACCTGCAGAACAACCATCGCTGAAAAAGACTGAAACCTACCAGAAGATATACTCCACAACTAAAGACATAAAGAAAAAACCACAACGAGATACGTAGGAGGGGGCGGACCCATGAGACCACCAAATCCCATACTTTGTGTGGGTGATGGACAAACTGGAGAATAATTACATTATCGAGGTCTTCCCACAGGAGTGAGAGTTCTGAGCCCCATGTCAGACCCTCCAGCCCTGGGGTCTGGCATCAGGAAGAGGAGAACTTGGACAAAGTTTTCCTGGGATAAATTCCTACATCATTTCCTGTGGCTCATAGGGGATGGTCATTAGTATATGGAAACAAGATTGTCACTCTGCCCTTAAGAGAGGCTTTTGTGACAGTCCTCCAAGCCAGGAAAAAAAACGGGAAAGACTTCTCAGTCAGGCTCTCGTGATACTTTCTATCTCGTGTCCTACAACACGCAGACCACTCTACTGAGTAGCTTCAAGTGGCGACTTACTGTGGAGCAGGAAAATATTACAGCATAAGAGGAAAAGCATTCTCCAACAAAAATTTCCTGTTACCCAGTAAACCCACTCTACAGAGAGTCCATCCGTAGCTGTCTGCTACAGGTGGATTATCACAGCAAAGAAACTGGATAAAATTTCAGACTCTAGGAATATGTATTTCAAAAGCAAGTTTCAAAAGGCAAAATCACGCAAACTTAGAAGAATATGAAATCAGGAGAGTCTACATTACTGACTTGGTAGAGCAGTACAAGAGCGAAAAAAATACAAGGCATGGGGGTCAGATATTACAGCCCTTGAGAGGAAACCATGCGTTCTATCCAAGATGCCAAACTGAGAGCCTGAAAGATTCACATATTCCCCATATCAGGGACTGGGAAATAAAAAGAGGATCTCTCTGTCCACTGTCTTTATAGCTTTGCCCTGTAAAAATTACACAAGATCCAATCTACCTCTCTGTTTCACACATCCCTGAAGTGTGCGGCAAAGTCAGAACAGAAGAAATGGCTGTGAAATCTAAACAAGCAGACAGGGTTTGAGACAGCTCCATGCTGGTTCTGAGGTGCTGGATGGAATGAAAGAGCAGCCAGTGTTTTCCCATCTTCTGATTAGGTCATATAAGATCACAAATAGGGATAAAACTGAGAAAGGCCCAGGGACTGGAGTCTGGAGGCATCAACTCTTATTATACGGACTGAGAACTGAGCATCCAATGAAATCAAGTACAGAAAGAGAAATGAAGGGGTCAAAAGACCCCTTTAAAACAACCCTCTTCATGCTCCTCAAAGTCAAGTAAAAACTAGTTCACAGGGGCCAGATGGCAGAGTATAGATCATGATAAAGACTTTGCCCTTTGGGCTTCCCTCCCTGGTGGCGCAGTGGTTAAGAATCTCCCTGCCAATGCAGGGGACACGGGTTCGAGCCCTGGTCTGGGAAGATCCCACATGCCGCGGAGCAACTAAGCCTGTGCACCACAACTACTGAGCCTGCGCTCTAGAGCCTGCGAGCCACAACTACTGAAGCCTGCGAGCCTAGAGCCCGTGCTCCGCAACAAGAGAAGCCACCGCAATGAGAAGCCCGCGCACCACAACGAAGAGTAGCCCTTGCTCGCTGAAACTGGAGAAAGCCCGTGCGCAGCAACGAAGACCCAACGCAGCCAAAAATAAATCAATAAAAATAAATAAACTAAAAAAAAAAAAAAAAAAAAGACTTTGCCTTTGTCTCTGACGGGGCTGCAGCCCCACCAGAGGGTGAAAGAATACATTTTACATGTTGAATGACAGAATGATAACCCAGGAATAAGAAAAATGTCCTCTCAGAGTTCACAATAAATAAATAAACTTCTATTTTCGGAAAGAACTCTCCCACTTGGGTAGAGTTACCCAAAGACTACTAATGCTGCCGCTTCTTCTCTGCCCTGAGACCTAACCTGTGTTCACACTTTTGATAAATTCCCACCCCCTTGGTTTTTTGCTATTTTCACATCACTCTTCAGAGGCTAGGGCTCTTCCTCTTGTTCCAAAATGCAAATAATATTCAGACCAGAAATAGAAATTTCTGCTTCTCAAAAGAAATAAATAAGATCTGTGGCTCTTCCAGAATCCCAGCTCTTTGTTCAGCTAAGGAGTGAGGACATGACGGGTGGGTCTGGAAAAATATTTCACCGATTGCTCCACCACTTGCCTCCTTCTGAATGCAGAGGGAACAGTGTAATATGCAGATAATTAGCTCCCTTCCAAGAAGTAGTGAATCGAAAGCACAGGGGGAAAAAAAGAGAATTTGTTATTTGAAAAGTTTGCCCTGAGCTTTTTTTTTTTTATTTATTTATTTTTGGCTGTGTTGGCTCTTCGTTTTTCTGTGCGAGGGCTTTTCTCCAGTTGCGGCCAGTGGGGGCCACTCTTCATCGCAGTGCGCGGGCCTCTCACTATCGCAGCCTCTCTTGTTGTGGAGCACAGGCTCCAGACGCGCAGGCTCAGTAGTTGTGGCTCACGGGCCTAGTCGCTCTGCGGCATGTGGGATCTTCCCGGACCAGGGCTCGAACACGTGTCCCCTGCATCGGCAGGCAGATTCTCAACCACTGCGCCACCAGGGAAGCCCTGCCCTGAGCTTTATAAATACTTAAGCTCTGGAACAACGCCTGACGTATCATGAAATGGATAGATCATTTGCAGAAAAGTGAAGCTTAAACTCATGATATCACATCATGAAGCTTTTCATATCTGAGTCAACAGGGATTTCAGATCAGTCAAGCAAAACAAGGGCTCCCAAGGGGCACAGAGGGAAAATGCAAAGATACCCAAAGGCAGATTCCAACTTCTGGAGGGAAGTTATCCTCACCCAAGGAGAGCAGGTTCCTGTAGGTCTCCAACATCACATCCACATAAAAGGCCTTCTGAGTAGGGTCCAGGCATTCCCACTCCTCCCGAGAGAATTCTATGGCCACATCCCTGAATGTCAACGGTGCCTGAAATGAAACCATATCTCATCAAGGGGCCATGAAGAGAGTTCTTATTATCACACAAAATGAGAAGAGGAGAGAGTGGTAAGGATCAATTCAGTGGAAGTATGTAGTCTGACAGATCCATGTAAAGGTATTTAGGGAAATTATGGGTCTCTAATTTTAATTTCTTATGCCTTTTCATAGCAATTACGATATCCTCCAATCAATGTAGAGTTTTCATTTTTCCGGACAACACACGAAAAACTTAGAAATAAAATTCAATAACAGGTTGTCTATGCAGAAGTGTTACATATTATGTTTTACACACTGCGTGATATTCAAAATCTAAATGAGCTACAGTATCAGTGGTGCCTTCAGAGATGACAAAGTCCACAGTGGCTTTACAGAAAGGTCAAAATCTGCAATTATGATAATGATAACAAGAGCAATGACTTGAAGTGTTGGAACAATTCCTATATGCTAAGTATCATTCTAAATAAATTCTTTACATGTATGAAATTGTTATAAACATAATAGCTCATTAGAGACGACCTGTTCCAATCTTACAGAGGATAGTATTGTGTCAGACACACTTGGAGACACTTGACTCAGGTCATAACACTAAAAAATGACACAGGAAATATCAGAACTCAGAGGGCTGGTGTCTGGAATTGAAGCTAAGGAATGAAACAGTTGAGTAACAGAAAGGGCATTAAAAACACACTGACAGAGGGTTTCCTGAGAAATTTTGAAAGAAGTTCAAGGTGAGCAACGTGGAAGGGCATAAAAGGTCATCATATATGTGGGCTCACACACAGATACACATAAAATGTTAGTAATCTTATTGCTATTTAAACCGTTAACACAATACTGTGGAAAAAATTCGAGGCCAAGGAATACATTTAAGATATAATTTCAAATGCAAAAAGATAGGTTTGAAATAATGATGTCTTTATCAAAACCATGGACTTGCACTTCCATGCACTCATGCACACACATGTAAACACACAATTCATTGAAAAGGCAGGAGTTCCCTGGGGGTCCAGTGGTTAGGTCTCGGCAATTTCACTGCTGTGGCCCTGGGTTCAATCCCTAGTTGGGGAACTAAGATCCCTCAAGCTGCTTGGCTTGGCCAAAAAAAAAAAAAAAGATAGGAGTTGTCTATTGACATATTTTTGGATAACATTTTCTTTTATCATTTTCATCCACATTTATTTCAGCATTTTCGAACAACAAGAAAGTATTACCGGGCTTCCCTGGTGGCGCAGTGGTTGAGAATCTGCCTGCCAATGCAAGGGACACGGGTTCAAGCCCTGGTCTGGGAAGATCCCACATGCCGCGGAGCAAAAGGGCCCGTGAGCCACAATTACTGAGCCTGTGCATCTAGAGCCTGTGCTCCGCAACAAGAGAGGCCGCGATAGTGAGAGGCCTGCACACTGCGATGAAGAGTGGCCCCCGCTTGCCGCAACTAGAGAAAGCCCTCGCACAGAAACGAAGACCCAACACAGCCATAAGTAAATAAAATAAATAAAAATAAAATTTAAAAAAAAATGTATTAAAAAAAAAGAAAGTATTACCTGCACTTAATTTACTTCGTCAACATTATTCTATAGTAGTCTAGTAAAAGAAGAATGGTACAAACATAAAGAGAAAAATACAAAACTTTTAACTCCTATCTCTATACAACACCTAAATTGAAGAATGTAAGTACAATTTTATCCACTAAAATTAAAATAGGTAGGTATTAACAAATGCAGAACAGAGTGTGTGTATTCCACTTATAAAACACTGACTCAAAATTAGAAGTTATTACTGTTATACATTAATTTAACATATTAAGAAAAAGACTTACCACAATAATAAAGTTAAAAACTTCCTGGAGAATTAAAAATCATGACAAAAAGGAATATAGAAAAAAATACATTGTTATGAAGCAAGAACATTTCACCAAACATCATAATCAGAAGGAAACCCTCAATGCTTTCCCTCTGAAATTACGCTAGAGGGAAGGGGGCTGGCCAGGGCTCCTGCCTTTCACCACTGTACAGTGTGCCTGCAACAGCGACCACCAGAGGAAGTAACAGGAGGAAAACAGGGAACAAGAGCGAGAGACACAGAGAGAGTGTATTAGAGCTGGGACTGTTAACATTCACAAATATAAGCACATGGGAAGGCGAAAAGTGAAAGGATGGAAAAAAATATTCCATCCTAATGAGAGCAGGGGCGACTACATAATGTCAGACAAAATAAACTAAAGACAAAATCTGATACAAGAGACAAAGGACAGTATATACTATTAAAAGAATCAATTCCCCAAGAAGATATAATAATTATATATACTTATATATTTAACATTAGAGCTCCCTCCAAAAATGAAGGAAACATTAACAGAAACAGAGACAGAAATAGCAGCACAATAATCGTATGAGACTTTAACACCCCAGTTTTTTCGATGGGTGGAACCAAAGAGAACATCAATAAGGAAACAGAGGCCTTGAACAACACTACAGACCGACTGGACCTAACAGACATGTACAAATCACTCTACCCAACAACAGCAGAAAACACACACTTCCCAAGAACAAATAAAACATTCTCCATGAGAGACCACATGTTAGGACATAAAAGAAATCTTAACAATTTTAAGAAGACTGAGTGCATAATGCATTTTCTCAAACTACAAAGCAATGAAATTAGAAATAAACAGCAGAATGAAAACAGAAAAATCCCCCAAAATGTGGAAGTAAAACAACGTATTCATAAATAACCAATGGGTCAAAGAAGAAATCACAAAGGAATTTTTAAAATATCTGGATGAAAATGAAACCACACAAAAATTTATAAAATGTAGTGAAAGCCGTACTAACAGGGAAGTCAAATCAGAAATCTACTTTTACTACTCAAGGAAGTAGAGAAGAAGAATAAACTAAAATCAAATTTAGCAAAAGGAGGCGCTTCCCTGGTGGCACAGTGGTTAAGAATCCACCTGCCAATGCAGGGGACACGGGTTCGAGCCCTGGTCCGGGAAGATCCCACATGCCACAGAGCAACTAAGCCCCTGCACCACAACTACTGAACCTGTGCTCTAGAGCCTGCGAGCCACAACTTCTGAGCCCACGTGCCACAACTACTGAAGCCCATGTGCCTAGAGCCCATGCTCCATAACAAGAGAAGCTTCTCACCTCAGTAAGAAGTCCGCGCACCGCAATGAAGAGTAGCCCCAGCTCGCCGCAACTACAGAAAGCTCACACGCAGCAATGAAGACCCAATGGAGCCAAAAGTAAATATATAAAATAAATTTTAAAAAAACAAACTATAAGGGGTTCTATGAACAATAATGCTTACAAATTACATAATCTAGAAGATACAGGTAAATTCATTGAAACATACAACCTATTAAGCTCTAATCTTTAAGTAATAAAAAAGTTGGGGGGCTTCTTAGGTGGCGCAGTGGTTGAGAATCTGCCTGCCGATGCAGGGGACACGGGTTCGAGCCCTGGTCTGGGAAGATCCCACATGCCGCGGAGCGACTGGGCCCGTGAGCCACAATTACTGAGCCTGCGCGTCTGGAGCTTGTGCTGCGCAACAAGAGAGGCTGCCATAGTGAGAGGCCCGTGCACCGTGATGAAGAGTGGCCCCCACTTGCCACAACTAGAGAAAGCCCTCGCGCAGAAACGAAGACCCAACACAGCCATAAATAAATAAATAAAAATAAAAAATGACTAATACTTTAAAAAAAAATGCTTAAAAAAGTTGGGACTTCCCTGGCGGCACTGTGGTTAAGAATCTGCCTGCCAATGCAGGGGACATGGGTTCGAGCTCTGGTCCAGGAAGATCCCACATGCCACGGAGCAACATAAGCCCACGCGCCACAACTACTGAGCCTGCGCTCTAGAGCCCACGAGGCACAATTATTGAGCTCACGTGCCACAACTACTGAAGCCCATGTGCCTAGAGCCCATGCTCCACAACAAGAGAAGTCATTGCAATGAGAAGCCCGTGCACCACAACGAAGAGTAGCCCCCGCTCACTGAAACTAGAGAAAGCCCGCGCACAGCAACGAAGACCCAACGCAGCCAAAAAAATAAATTAAAAAAAAAAAAAAAAGAAAGTTGAAATGAATTATAACTAGAGAGGTTCAAGCAGTAATCAGAAATCTCGAACAAGGAAAAAGCCAAGACCAGATCGGTTCACTGCATAATTCTACCAAACATTTACAGAAGAATTACCTCTAATCCTGATAAAAAGCTTCCGAAGAGCTGTAGAGGGAACACTAACAAACTCATTCTGTGGAGCCTGCATGATTCTATACCAAGCCCAGAGAAAGACACACAAAGCACAGAAAACTACAAACCAATATCCCTCATGAATACTGAAGTAAAAATCCTCAGCAAAATAGTACCAAACCAAAATCAACAACACATGAAAATGATTTTACATCATGACCAAGTGGACTTTATTACTATAAAAAAATCGATTCATGTGATACACCACATTAACAGGATAAAGGAAAAAAACATATGATCGTCTCAACTGATGCAGAAAAATGCATTTCACAAAATTCAACTACGTTTCAAGATATGAAAACTCTTGGAATTCCCTGGCGGTCCAGTGGTTAGGACTCGGCACTTTCACTGCCATGGCCCAGGTTCAATCGCTGGTCAGGGAACTAAGATCCCAACACAAGGCCAAAAAGAAAAAAGAGAGATATAAACACTCAACTAGAAAGCTTTCCTTCTCAGATCAGGAAGAAGGCAAGGATACACACTCTCTGCACTACTGTCCAGCAAAGTACAGAAAGCCCTCACCAGAGAAATTAGACAAGAAAAAGAAATCAAAGTTATCCAAAATGAAAAAAGGAAAATTATCTTTTTTCGTAGATGACAACTTTTATATGTAAAAGCAGTAAAGATTCCACAAGGAAACTGCTACATCAAAAAACAACTCTAGAAAAGTTGCAGGATACCAAAAGTTAATGCCCAAAAATCATGTGCATTTCTATACACAGTGAACAATGTCAATAGAAAATTAGAAAACAATCGCATTTCTATAGCATCAAAGGGGTAGAATACTTAGTAATAAATTCATCAAGGAGGCAAAAGACTTGTACACTGAAAACTATTAAATGTTGCTTAAAGACACACAAGGAGATACAAATAAATAGACACCCTATACCCATGGATTGAAGACTAAATATTCTTAAAATGACCCTATTACCCAAAGTGTTGTGTAGATTCAATGTAATCCCTATCAAAAGTCCCATGGCAATTTTTGCAGAAATAGAACTAACTATGCTAAAATTCATAGGGAATCTCCAGGGATCCCAAATCGCCAAAATACTCTTGACAAAGAAGAAAAATAGAGGGCACCCTTTATAGATTTCAAAACATATCACGAAATAATCAAGATGGTGTGGTACTGGCATAAACACAGATACGTAAAGTAATGCAACAGAATAGAACACTGAAAATTAATTTTGCATATATGTAAAACACATTTTCAAGGGTGCCAAGACCATCCAATAGAAAAAGGACAGTCTCAGTAACAAACGGTGCTGGGAAACCGGGTATCTACCGGCAAAAGTATAAAGCTGGAACCTTATCTGCATCAGAATGAGAAACTTCTGTGTGTCAGAGGAGGCAACCAACACAGTGAAAAGGTAACCTCCAAGGATTGGAGATGATGAAAATGGGTTAAGAATCTCCATGTGTCAGAGATTTAGGTTGATTTCAAAGTTTAAAATCAATAATAGAATGAAACACCCTCTATCACTGATGTATCTCTGAACTTTCCATTCCATTCCCAATCATTACGATTTTTAAATCAGTGACACACCCATTTCGCTTCTAATGCAGCATGAAGAGTCAGAAGGTATTTGCTGTAATTAGTCTGTTTCCTACAATTTACCAGGCGTAAGTGCATATTATTACCTGACTTGCATGTGCAGCTTCTTTATCCTGGTTTACAGAGAGCATACAGTGCATCCAGACGGGGCCTCTCAACAATCCCTGCTGCCCAACAGCACTGACACCCCGTCTCCAGTCCATGGGTGTGAAGTCCTGCCCAGGACTAGGCCCAGTGGAGACTCCTCACAAGTTCCAGGTCACTGGGTCATGGGGAGACGGGATCTAAGTGGAGATGACAGGCCCTGAGGCAAGGACCCGGGTGACTGTGAATGTACAGGTGTCAGGCAGGATACTTCAGAGTCAGACAAGATCAGCGAGTCCAAAGAAGGGCATTTCGGGAAGGACAGACAGAAACATCAACTGACAATATGACTTTACCTGAGAAAGAGCCATTTCTGACTCCTTTTTCTTTCCTCTTCCCTCCTCTTCCGGGCTTCTTCCTCAGGCAATAGGAGTCTTTAGAGGTCGATCCTGAAAGTGGAAAACATGCTGTTCAATGCTTAGAATCGACACACCCCCTTCCTGAGTCACCACCACACACACAGGGAAGACCTCAGCATGTGGAACAGACGGTCCCCTGCTGCCCACTGTCCCAGGAGGGACTCAGGACAGTAAACTCCCACACAGAGAACAACAAGTAAGTTCCTACACTTATTTTTTTTCAGTGCATGATAGATCTTTGAAGATCAAATAGTGTAGGTTATCCTTTTTTTATTGAATATATATATTTTTCAGATTATTTTCCATTATAGGTTATTATAAGATACTGAATATAGTTCCCTGTGCTATACAGTAGGTCACTGTCGTTTAATTATTCTATATATAGTAGTGTGTATCAGTTCATCCCAAACTCGTAATTTATCCCTCCCCCTCCTTCCACCTTTGGGAACCATAAGTTTGTTTTCAATGTCTGTTGAGTCTAGTTCTGCTCTGTAAATAAGTTCATTTGTACCATTTTTTTAGCTTTCCCCATATAAGTGATATCATACGTGTCTATTTGTCTGATTTAATTCACTTAGTATGATAACCTCTAGGTCTCTTCCTGCACTACTATGTGTTTCCATTTCATTCTGTTTATCTGTCTCCCTATTTCCTTCTATGTCTCTGCCTCTTTGTTCCCCTCTACTCTCCTGCTGTTTCTGCCCTCCTCTATTTTCTCACTCCTGTCCCGCCCCACTCTGCACCTTGTTCCCCCTATTGACGATCTTTCTCCCTAACCTTTCGGATGACCTACACTTTTATGTATTTCTGCCTTTCTTCCCCCCATTTCTGTTCCCTCTCTGCCCTCTGTTTACACTCCTTCTCTCCCTGTTACTCTCCCTTCCTCCCCACCCTCTGGCACCCCAGGTGGCTATGCTTCCTTCCTGCTCTCTCTGCTCTAGTAGTCAATATTTTTCCTCTCCTTCTCTCCCAGCACCATGATGCTCTGAAGGCCGTGGTTCCACCTTTTATCCTCTCCCGGACCCTCTGTGTGAAACGCCTCACCATTGTCACCACCCTCCCACCACTGATCCAGAGTCCCTCACCCTTTGTTGCTCTCCAGTCCCTGGAGATCCGGCTTTTTTATTTACTTCTTTATTTTATTCACCTGCTACCTTCCAGGCTTAATCACTTTCACTTTACTGTCTACTTAGAAGTCCCTCTATGTTCCCATTGGTTCTCCCTCATTCTTTATCCCCCTCAATTTTTCTGTTTCTCTCAGTCGCTCTCTGTGTCTGCTTCTCCTGATCCCCCTCGTCCCTGTATTTACGAGGATGGCGACTGAATACGACGCCCGCATACTGGAAGAGACCGTTTGGAACTCAAAACCGAAGAACACTGTGTGTCACAAGGCTGGCCCAGGTCACCTCCCGCTACACGGGGTCTGAGGAAGGGCTGACCAGGAAGGGGAGGCCTGCGGAGCAGAAAGACCGGTCTGAGTAAGAGGCGAGGACAGAGGGTCTAGGAGGGAGGGGGTCTCAGGAGAGGGGTGGGCTCTCCAGAATCCCAGGACCGGGAGAGGACGCGGCCTCGCCGGCAGCACGGCGGCCGGAGCTGCCCTACGGAGGCGGACGGCGAGGCTGGGGGGGCGCGAATCCACCTCACGGAAGAGGACTTTACAAGCAGGGCGGAGGTACTAAAGGGTTTTAAGCAGGCAAATGTAGCGAAAGGCGGTGTCTACGTGGACCGAAGACAGAAAAGGCAAGGGCTTCGGTACTGGCTTCAGAGAAATTTAAAACCCAAAGGGAAACGGTCCGCGATGTGTAACAGTGATTTACATGGGGAGGAGGGGCGGGAGTGGGAATTTAAACACCGCAGTGACTCCAGCACCCCGAGGATGGAGTAAAGGGACCGCGAAGCACAGATTTAAACTAGAAAACAGAAACTTACGGTCTGCAGTGTGACCTTCGTTGCAAGCATTCCGTTTCCGGGTCCGCAGAGAAGTGCGCATGCGCGTAGTGAAGAGGCGGGGCGGGGTCTGGGTGGAGCGCTAAGGACCGGGTTGGGGGGAGGTGAGGGGAACCCAGGTGCAAGCAGGGACCAAGGCAGGGCGGGAAGGGGGCGGGAAGGGGGCGGGAAGGGGGCGGGCCCGGAAGGTGCTTGGAAGGTGCTTGTTGTACTTGACTGGCTTAAGTTGCAGTCTGTAACAATTTTAAGCTAAAGCTTACATTTGTGGGGGCCAGTTATGTCGGAAACGAAGATGTTTCCTCTAGACAAGTAGAAAGTGGTTTAAATAAAAGCTATTTTTCCCAGCAGGTTGCTCTCGTGTCCTGCTAATGAGCCCAAAGGTATTCATATTTCTGGAAATGTGGGTCTTCCAGAATAGTTGACATGAGTCAGTGGTTGGATCCAGGAAGATTTTGTGCAATTAGAATTAATTTAAGAACTGAACTTGTCTCTGTATTACACACTAGAATGAGAAACACAAAACTCTCCCTGGGTTGAATGGGCTATTTCATACTGACACCCTGCAGAACAGCTTCTCCGTTTCTACTCCCCTTTCACTCCAGAGGCCAAATTCAACCATCTACTTAGTTCCAGAGACGCAGGGACAAGTCGTAGGGTGTGAGACTGGAGGACTAAGGCAAGTGATAATTTAGGTCAGTTGCTTTAAAAAGAGCAAAACGTTTTCAAAAGTTGTTGTAAATTGGGACTTCCCTGGTGGTCCAGCGGTTAAGACTCTGCACTCCCACTGCAGGGGCCACGGGTTCCATCCCTGGTCGGGGAACTAAGATTCCGCATGCCTCACAGCGCGGCCTGAAGAAAAAAATAAATAAGTTTAAAAATTGTTATAAATTGTATTGTTCTTTCTTTTTGCTAACGGGTTTTAATTATTTGCCGTTTTAGCCTAAGTATTTTTATTTATTTATTTTTGGGCTGCAGCATGGGGCATGTGGGATCTTAGCTCCACACCACCTCCAGTGGGAGTGCAGGGTCTTAACCACTGGACTGCCAGGGAAGTCTCATTTCCCGTTTTTTGTGTGTGTTTGTCTCTGTGTGTGTGTGTTTTTTTAAATATATCTCCTTGAGAGGTGTTTCTCTATATCTCCTCTTTTTTTTTTTTTTTTTTGCAGATATTCATTTTTAATTATTGTTTATTTTTATTTGTTTTTGGCTGTGTTGGGTCTTCGTTTCTGTGCGCGGGCATTCTCCATTTGCGGCAAGCGGGGGCCACTCTTCATCGCAGTGCGTGGGCCTCTCACTATCGTGGCCTCTCTTGTTGCGGAGCACAGGCTCCAGACGCGCAGGCTCAGTAGTTGTGGCTCACGGGCCTAGTTGCTCTGCGGCATGTGGGATCCTCCCAGACCAGGGCTCGAACCCGTGTCTCCTGCATTGGCAGGCAGATTCTCAACTACTGCGCCACCAGGGAAGCCCTCTGTGTGTTTTAATATTTATTTTTTATTTGGCTGCGCGGGGTCTTCGTTGAGGCATGCAGGATCTAGATCCCTGACCAGTGATAGAACCTGGGCCCCCTGCATTGGGATTGCTGAGTGTTAACTACTGGACCACCAGGGAAGTCCCCTATTTGCCGTTTTGAAACCAACTGTTTACACAGCGACATATAAGAATTGTATAAACAACTCATTATACAATTACATACATCAGTATATAAGTTTAAGGTGTACAGCAATAGTCTGACTTCCCTATATTGTGAAATGATTACCACAATATGTTTAATTAGCATCCATCATTTCACATAGGTAAAATAAAAAGAGAAAGGGAAATAAAAGAAAAAAAATTTTTCTTTTGATGAGAATTGCCTTTTTTTTTTTGGATTCTTCTACACATATAATCATATATTTCTCCTTTGTTATTGTCTTTGGCTTTGAGCCATAAGAATTGCCTTATTTTGTAAAATACTTATCGTATTCCATGCTTGTGTTGAATTACCTTAAAATATCTTTGAGAAAAACTTGTTTACATCATAATATACTTAAGTCAACAATAACTAAATATAATGCAATTTCAAATTCACAATATGTTCATTATGAGAATAAGTAGAAATATACCTTTTATTTTTAAACTGTAATGTATTTTAGCTGTTTGTGTTCTATTGCTGAAAGTTCTGTCAGGTGTGGATAATAGAGCCTGTAAAATATATAGTATTCAGAAGACATTGGGATTTATTCTCATCTAAGGAATAGTTAACTTTGCCATATTTCTAAGGGCATTTACTGGGGAGGTATATTCTCTTTAATATGAACCCTAAAGAAGGTAAATCTAGATTATCGACTATGCAATAACTTCATTTCTGCCCTCAATATTTCTGTGGCAATTTCTGTCATTAAACATTTATTGCAGTACGTTTTCCCACATCCCTGCAGGTAGAAGATTTCATCCATAGAGAAACAGCAATCAATTGTAACATGATGTTTACATAGGGCTATTAGCGTATTTAAAATATTTTCAGACAAAATGAGCAGAATGTCCTGGTGTAACACAACATGCAAACAACATCACATTTTTATTTTCTTTATTTTTGGCTGCGCCGGGTCTTAGCTGCAGCACTCAGGCTCTTCGTTGCAGCATGTGGGATCCATTTCCCTGACCAGGTATCAAACCCAGGCCCCCTGCATTGGGAGTGCGGAGTCTTAGCCACTGGACCACCACGGAAGTCCCCAACACCACATTTTTAAAAGATGCAGTGACTGGAATAAATTTTGGGATGTGCGTTAGATAGATTATTATGCAACGTTTGAAACTAGCCGTGTTGGCAGCACCGGGGACGCCCTTGGGAAGAAGACACTGGTCTCCATCTCTCAAGCAATAACTTCTCATCCAGCGCCCCCCACCCCCACCCCTGGCTCCCCACAGGGCCCGGCAGGGACGTCAGTCACAGTGGCCTCGAGCAGGAGCCCCCCCCCCCCCCCGGTGCCTTATCGCCCAGCTACGATGGGGGTCTCCACGGCGCGCAGAGCAAGATGGAGGACCACCGGGACGAGGCCATCCGTGTCCTCTGCGGCCTCGCCGTGAGCGGAGCGGGGGACGTGCCCGGGCTGTTGCCGGGTCCCTGGGCGCTGGCCTCGGGCTTTGCTGGCGCCGTCAAGCCGCTGGGCCGGCGGCCCGCCAGCCTGGTGGGAGGCCGTCACTCCACCTGAAACTGCGGCTCAGCCCTTGCTGGCCAGGCCTGGGCCGAAAGGAGCCTTTCTTGTTTGTTTGTTTGTTTTCGGTAACAAAACTGTAAAGAAAGCAAGCAGGAAATATATACACTTTGTCAGACAAGAGAAAAAGATGCCTTGAGTATAAAACGTGAAGAGTCAAACATACCGTTCATGGGAGGGAGCTGCTGTGGGGAACCAGCTCGGTTGACAGGCGCCAGCAACTTGTGCCGAAGCCTGATAGTTTTTTTTTTTTTTACGGAAAATAAAAGGAACCGTAGTTATGAGGTGTTTTTTTTTTTTTAAATAATGTGGAAGAAAATTATTAAGAATGGTGCCTTTGTTCTCCTTTTTTTTTTTTTTAGCTTTTTTTGCATATTTTTTTTAATGTATTTTTAAAAATATTTATTTATTTTTAGCTGCGTTGTGTCTTAGTTGCAGCACCGGGGATCTTTCCTTGGCGGTGGGTGGCTGGGTGGTTGGGGTCGTTTCTCTCTAGTTGTGGCGCGCTGCCTCCAGATTGTGGGCTCTGTAGTAGCTGCAAGCCGGCTTAGTTGCCCCGTGGCACGTGGGATCTTACTTCCCCGACCAGGGTTTCCAACCCGCATTCCCTGACGTTGGAAGACGGATTCTCAACCACTGGACCACCAGGGAAGACCCTGAATGTGTCTTGCAAGCAACACATTTTTTTATATAGAAGTCTCCTGTCTCTTGCTTAAAAAAAAAAGAAAGAAACTAGCCGTGTTGGCAAAAAAAGACGTTTCAGTGTGGACTTCCATGTTTCCAAGCAAGGAAATGACTCAATGGTGGAACCTTTACATTAAACACAGACCAGTAGAGGAGAAGCTGATTATAAGGCAAAGTCATGAATCCATTTTTTTAATGGGGAATTTCATTCCTTACATAATTATCGAGGCAGCCAAATTAACATATTCACAAGAAAAAAAAGGAACTTCCTAAATCACAGGAAGATTTGACACAGGTCTTCCTGTGATATCATTATGAAACTGATACAAATTATTAACAATTCAAAAATGTGAAAAACAGAACGATATAGTATGACGTGACCTTAAAAATTAAAGAATATACATTTTTGAGTCCAGGTGGAAGGACTGAAATACTTACCACTGTCAAACTTAGATAAGGATAGATTTTATTATAAAGGATTATTACCAGGAATTCCCTGGTGGTCCAGTGGTTAGGACTCTGTGCTTGCACTGCGGGGGGACGGCTCAATCCCTGGTCGGGGAACTAAGATCTAGCAAGCTGCCCTGCCACAAAATTTGTAAAGCCTCAAAAGTCAGACAAAAAAAGAGCTTTTCTTTTATACCCTGGGGTAAACAAGGTAGGAAAACTCCCATATGGAGGAGTGGATGAGTACATGGCAGAAGCCTCAGTTTCTCACATGATGTTCTATGCTGAAGTCACTTACTCTTGGGTGCAGATATTCTGGCAGGAAGGTTGCTCTGAATGACAAAGCTCAAAAGTGGTCCAAAAATTAAGGCATTTGGGAGAGGAGAAAAAACTTACTTTTGATTAAATCATGTTAACTGGCATTGTGTCCACTGATATAAGGACCAACAAATCAGTAACCGTTGATAAAGCAATGGATGGGAATTTTGAGGATTCCTTTCTTGCTGTTTCCAAAGTAAACAAGGGGGCTATCCTAAGTCTTACTGAAATTAAAGAGGAAGCATAGGGTTTCCCTGGTGGCGCAGTGGTTGAGAATCTGCCTGCCAATGTAGGGGACACGGGTTCCAGCCCTGGTCTGGGAGGATCCCACATGCCGCGGAGCGACTAGACCCGTGAGCCACAATTGCTGAGCCTGCGCGTCTGGAGCCTGTGCTCCACAACAAGAGAGGCCGCGGTAGTGAGAGGCCCGCGCGCCGCGATGAAGAGGGGCCCCCACTTGCCGCAACTAGAGAAAGCCCCCGCACAGAAACGAAGACCCAACACAGCCATAAATAAATAAATAGATAGATAGATAGATAGATAGATAGATAAATAAATAAATAAATAAATGCATACTTCTTAGTAAGTAAGCTGTTACCATCTGCAGAAAAGAAGAAAAGGTGTTCGTTTACCTTTGCTATTTTCCAGAGTTCCAGGATTGGAGTAAAGTCTAACATTGTCACTACATAATGTGACATCAAGCAAAATTCAAAAAATAACAAATACACATGTTACATTTGGATAATGGAATATTAGAAAATTTAAACTAATAATGATAATAACAAACATGCCCAAGAACCTCAGCGTTTATGCCTTTGAATGGCACTGAAGGACCCTCCATGCGCCTTGTGCCTGCGTTGTGTCTATTCCTGTCACATACAAGAGGAATTAAGTCTCTTAGATTAAATTCGTATTTCTCCTTACAACACACACATAGAAAAGACAGCAAGTATGACCTTAAAGTTGGCCAAAAGACAATTTCAGTTGATTGAAAAAAGTAGATGCCATTCGGCTTCATTTCAATCATATTTATGAAATAACAATTTACCTCCTGATTGTAACAGATCAACAAATTAAATATAAAGAACCAAAGACTTAATATGTGTTTAAAAAAATTTTTTTTTACATTGATGTTATAAAGCAATGCTTTTGACTTAAACTGTCAGATTCCCCTTGACCTACACTCCCTGGACCAGAGTTGGTCTCTGCCTCCTGGGTTTTAGGGGAATAGAAATGGAAATGATGTTCTTATACCTTTAGTATGAAAATGCTCAGTCAGCACGAGCAGAGTTTTGCATTTCACCTTTCAATTTCCGTTCCCTACAAAGATAACTCTGTTATCTCTTGCTTAACTAAATGAGCCTGTTCTGGGTGAAAACCCACCCTACATCCCATTGGCTCAGTTGCAGTCATCTCACCTCCAGTGTACCTGTCTCCACCCACTCATGCCCGGCTGTCTTCCTTAGTTTATCATGTCTTTGCAGTGAAACATAAATCTTTCCTTCTTGTCCTCTGTTCTCTCTTTCTTTCTTTTCTTTCTTCCTTCCTTCCTTCCTTCCTTCCTTTCTTTCTTTCTTTCTTTCTTTCTTTCTTTCTTTCTTTCTTTCTTCCTTTCCTTCTTTCTTTCTTTCTTTTTTTGGAACCCGTGCCCCATGCAGTGGAAGCCTGGAGTCTTAGACCACCAGGGAAGTCCCCCTAATTTTTCATTTAAATAGTTCTTTTTTCAATTTAAGAAGGAAAAAAACCCAACAAAACAAAACAAAACCGTGTTCAATATAAGTGGCCGAAAATGACAGCTCTAAGCATTTTCCTTGATTGTTTCAAACATTACTTTGAAATAAGCAGGAAGGAGCCGTACTCCTCAGGACACCACAGGGACTCCGAGAGATCCAGAAGGCAATGATCCAGTTCAGTTAGGCAGAAGGAAACCCCCAGGTGCAGAGCAGAGGGAAGCCCGGTGCTGCCCCCAGAACCTTCCTTTTTCCTGACCAAACCTCCATATCAGCCCTGAATTCACCCCTACTCGTTCCCTGCTCCCCTGCCATGGTCCTGTCCTCGCTCCTCACTGCATGTTGCTTCAGGGTCAGAAACACTCCCAGGTTTCTGCAGACCCGAAAACGATCTATTTATATTTTTTAATCACAGAGCCTAAGCAGTAACTGCCTACAGGCTTACCCCTCTGCCCCAGCTAGTGATTGTTTTACTCTTTAGATCGGAACAGCTCCACTATGATAGTTTCCTTGGTAACCCATGAACCAAGCTCAGGTCAATTCCCCCACCAACTGGTAACCTACCTCTTCCCCTCCAATAGTGAAGACTGCTGCCCTGTCCTGCCTGCCTGCCTTCTGCTATACACTGTGGGGTGTCATTTCAGGACCTTGCTTCGGACCTGTAAGATCCCCTATCCAATAGAATCACTGATGTGTCTGTGACTGTTTCCGGGCTCTTTCTTAGGTCTTGAGGCTGCGAATTTACAAGGTTTGCAGGCCTTCGGGGTGCAGCCCAACAGGCCTCCTGTGTGAATGGGGAATAGAAACAGAAATGCTGTTACTGTTTCTGAATAGAAACAGAAATGCATGTCGGTATGAAACTGTCCATTGTACTCAGGAGAGTTTTGCATTTCACATTCTTGTTTGTAATCCCTATACAAACAACTGCAATTTTTGATTCGTTAAACCACCTAAATTAATTTTCTTTTTTAAAAAATTAAAGTATAGTTGATTTACAATGTTATGTTAGTTTCAGGTATACAACACAGTGATTCAGTTATATGTATATATGCAGTTATATATAATATATATTCAAAATGAATACATATATATATATTTTGAGATTCTTTTCCCTTATAGTTTATTACAAAATATTGAGTATAGTTCCCCATGCTATACAGTAGGTCCTTGTTGGTTATCTATTTTATACTAATTCTAATTGCAGGAAATGATCCTGGGTCCAATCACAGCCACAATCAGGCTCTCACCAAGATCCCAGTTTCCAGACCAGCTAATTGCTTCAGCCTCACTAGCAGGACTTGCCTGCAACCAGCTAGCAAAAATAGATTTTAACTTAAACCATGTTCAACTTGTCCTGAAGAAAACATCTGTTTCTAGGACTGCCCTGGTGGTCTAGTGGTTAAGACTCCATGCTTTCACTGCCAAGGGTTGGGGTTTGATCCCTGGTTGGGGAACTAAGAGCCCACAAGCCGTGCGGCAAGACAAAAACAAAACAAAACAAAATTTTTTGACAGAACTGTCCCACACGATGTAACCTTTTACCTTAAAACTGCTAGAGGGACTTCCCTGGTGGCGCGGTGGTTAAGAATCCACCTGCCAATGCAGGGGACATGGGTTCGAGCCCTGGTCCGGGAAGATCCCACATGCCATGGAGCAACTAAGCCCGTTTGCCACAACTACTGAGCCTGCGCTCTAGAGCCCATGAGCCACAACTACTGAGCCCATGTACCACAACTACTGAAGCCTGCGTGCCTAGAGCCTGTGCTCTGCAACAAGAGAAGCCACCACAATGAGAAGGCTGCAAACAAAACTGTTAGAGACAGTGTTACTCTCCTCCAGTGGGTGTGGAGCCAACAGATGCAAAGCAGGAAAGATGGAAGGGTTTGTTTATTTATTTAATTTTGGCCCTGCCACGTGGCTTGCAGGATCTTAGTTCCCTGACCAGGCATCCAACTCCGGGCCTCCAGCAGTGAAAGCCTGGAATTGTAACCACTGGACCACCAGGGAATTCCCAGGAAGGACTTATTACCTGCAGCAAGTTAAGGAGAACACTGGGGATCTTTCCCAATGCTGTGTCTCACCAACAGCAAAATTGGCAAAGTTTTTTGTTGGGGGTTGTGCCTCGAGGCATGCGGGATCTTATTTCCCCTGACAAGGGATCGAACCCGTGCTCCCTGCAGTGGAAGCACAGAGTCTTAACTACTGGACTGCCAGGGAAGTCCAAGGGGATGTTTTAAGCTAAAAGTACATGCCTATTCATGAAGGGGCTTGGGCTGTCAATGGAGTCCAAGCTTTAGTTGATTGAAGTAAGGAGGGTCAGAAAGGTCATCATCAACATCCAGTTAGGTTCCAGTTGACCTGGTGGTTGAGTGCTTCAGGCTAATCTTTACTACTGAAACAGAACTGGGAGTCATTACAACTGACGTATTGTCTTTGCTATTGTTAGTTCTCTTGCCTGATAGCAGGCTATGTTTCTGCCTTCCTTTATTCCCTTAAGATCTTTAATTCCTGAGACCTGTTCAAGGGCAAGCATTGTGGCCAGGCTTAGATCACGAAATGGCTAAGGCAAAAATGGTTTCTCATATGTCAAGAAAGCCATTCCTGGTTCTCTTTTTCTGAGGATCCTCTAACCTATCTTGTTACCTTACCGAACCAGGTTTCTTGACCCAATGTTCAGCAAGACATGAAGGTTTGCAGCATGCCGCAGACCGGCTGCAGAAAGCTAGAAGTTCCTGGCGGTGAGGGGTAAGGAACTGAAAAGCACCAGTATGGGATCAGAAGGGCCAAGACAACTGATGGCTGCAAGGCAAGTTTATTCAAAGAGCATGAATGTATATATAGGTTTAGTACGGAAGGCATAGCAGACAATAAATCAGTAAACCTTGTTTTCCACATAATTCTGTCGCCACTGCCTATGCGTCAGCATGCTTTATGGGCCATTCTCTGGAGATACAGACTTCCCCCTTAGGGCAGCACGTCCTTCTTCTGGGGAACAACCAGGGGCTCTTAGATGCAGAGCAGGCACCTGGAACGAAACTGGCCGCAAGCCATTTTCCTTTTTTACGCTCAATACCGCAGCGTCAGGAGTGCATACCAAGAAAGAGACAAGCAGTTCTCCGGAAAGCAGAAAGCTGAATAAGCTTACAGCTTGGGGGCCACCACAGCAGCAGAGAAAGTTTTATTCATGAGGCAGCCAAGCTAAGTGATGGGAGAACAAATATCAAACCCACCTCCCTCATGGCAAGACCTGGGACATAGGAAAAGTGATTGGAGATAAGAAAAACATGAGGTAATCCTTGTTCTGCACCAGCACAACTAAGTTAAAGGCTTCTTCAGGGAACTCATGTTCAGAAAATGGCTCTTAGCATGTTCAGAAGGTGGAGTTTTTGGCCCTCTGATGTCAAAATGTCACAGAGCAGACACTCACAGATGCGCAGGTGGAGGGTCAGTGGTTCTAACTAGTTGTAACCAGCTCGGCATCCAACTGGACACAGCTGACTCCAAGTTTCTAAAAAACAACTTGGACAAACATCTTTAGCTAAATGACACTTGCAGGATGTGCAAGCTTTCCTAAAAATAATTAAAGTGGGCTTGATCCTCAAAAGCAGGTTACAATTTATTATTTATTTAGCAAGTTAAATAGATCTAACTGGTGACTACCTTTGGTTTCAACAGTAAATCAAAATAAGCAGGAGGCAAAGCGGCTACACAGAGTTCAAAAGACACACGTTTCTAAATCCCTAAAGAGACGCTTTACAGGCAAGGCTGGGGGTGGCGGAGGGGATGCAGAGGCCCCGCCTCCTGCCCCCGCCCTCTGGGGGGGCCCCCCCGCAGGTCTGGGCGCTCTCCTCGCCCCGCCTCCTCGCGTAAGGACCTTTCGCAGTCCCCGCCCCCAGGCTGCTCCTTCTGCGCCTGCGCAGTGTTCTACGGACACGGAAGCGGAGAGACCACCCTGGGTCACGACGGATAGCTGAAGTCACTTTTCGGTGCGTGAGTTTCTTCTTTCTACTGTATCTGCGCTTCGGGGCCTCCCCCCCATACATCCTCAGAGTGTGGGACTTACGCGGAATTTTAAATACTCGCCCCCGCCCTTACATCCTAAAGAAATTCACAGTGGGGGTCGTTTCCTTTTGGGGTTGAAATCGCTTTGAGGCCCGTCCCGGTCCTTGGGTTTTCGGCCTTCGGTCCACGTAGACACCGCCTTTCGCGCCGTTTTGCTGTTTGAAACCTTTTACTGTCTCCGCCTTCGGCCTGTAAAGCCCTCTTCCGCGAGGTGGATGCGCGTCCCCCCAGCCTCGCCCTCTGGAGGGCAGCGCCGGCCGCCCCGCTCCCGGAGAGGCCGCGTCCTCTCCCCGGTCCTGGGGTTCTGCAGAGCCCGCCCCTCTCCGGAGACCCCCTCCCTCCCCGCCCCCTCTGTCCTCGCGTCTCCTCAGGCTGGTCTTTCTGCGTGAACGCCCAGTGTTCTTCGGTCCCCAGTTCAACTTGTTTGGAGAATGGCCAACAGAGCAACATGGTGCTGGGAGAGGAAGAGGACAACTGGAGGCGAGAGTAAACGAAGAGAGAGCAGGAAGGAGGCGTAGCCGTGTGGGGTGCCAGGGAGTGGAAGTCAAAGGGAAGGTGGCAGGGATAGAAGGGGTGTAAGCCGAGGACAGAGAGGGAGCAGCGATGGAGGAAGAAAGAGGAAGAAATATATGGAGGTTTCGGGCAATCAGAAAGGTTGAGGAGAAAGAAGAACGAGAGGAGGAACAAGTTGCGGAGTGCGGCAGGATGGGAGTGAGGGAAGAAACAGGCGGGGAGAAAGGGCAGTAGAGCAGAGGGGCATAAAAACAGACAGAGAAAGAAATACAGAGATATATAAACGGAATGACACGGAAACACATAGCAGTGCAGGTAGGGGGGGAAACTGGATCCAGATGGGTGGTGAGTTGTTTGGATATGGATGATTAAGGTGTAATATATTGATTTGCGGCTTTGGAATCTAATACAAATAAAACTTGTTTGTTTAAATTATACAGATAAGGATGAGAAGTGCAGAACTCCTGTGCACAGGGCTTGTGCATTTTGTAATTATTTGTAACAGAAGATAACTTCCGTTTGCAAGCCCTGTTCAGCCAGCGGGCAGTGACGTCACTCCGTTGTGGGTCACCCCCTTCCTTCCCTTTTCCTAACACGGGGTAGAGGACTATGGACAGGAGTCGTGCAGCGAGAAATGACTGACTCTGTCACTACACGGTGCCTTTTTAAAGGAACATTAAATGTGGGTGTTTCTTTTTTTGTACTGGATTTACTTTTTTCTTGCTGTTTTCTTTACATTTAATTCTTTTTGTAGCTTGGAATAAATCTTAGTGTATTCAATTTCTACTTTCCTATAAATAATTATTAACTTCTGAAATAACCTTTGCTGGTCTTCTGTAATCAAGTCACGTCATTTTTTTCTAATTATGATGTATTCTCAATTTTTTTTATCTTTGACACCAGAATTATTAGATTAAAAAAATTCACAAATTATTTCACTTTAAAATTTTTTTGAGGTTTATTCGATATCTGTGTGCTTCTTCCTCTTTATCTTAGATTATTTTGATGAGTACTTGGTAAACATGTCAATGATCTTTTATATTAACCGTCAAAACCTAGTTTAACCAGTTAGTCTAATAGTCTGTTTTCTTCCTTTTTGTGTGATCTGGTAAAAGAGTGAGCTATGAGGTGACAAGATGTTTCCTTCAGGTCCCTTTTGACCGTTCTCTGCAAATGACCTGAAACCTTCTTCCAACAAAACCCATCCATTCATGATGAAGAGGGCACGCACACACACGCATGTGAACACAAAATACCGAGAATGGGGAACCTTGTGCACTGTTGGTGGCAATGTAAATGGTACAGCTTTGTGGAAAACAGTAAGGAATTTCCTAAAAAACTGAAAATAGAACAGGCACAGGATCTAGCAACCCCACTTCTGATCGTATATCTAAAAAAACAAAAACAAAAGAAAACAAAAACAGGAAATGAAAGCAGTATATTGAAGAACATACCCAAACTCACATGAGCGTTACTGCATATGTGTATATTTCACAACAGCCAAGGTACAGAAACAACCTAAATGTCTGCTGATAGATGAGTGGGTAATGAAAACATTGTGAAATATTATTTAGCCATAAAAATTAAGGAGATTTGTCATTTATGACAACTTGGATCAGTGTAGAGAACATTATGCTAAGTGAAGTAAGCCAGACAGAGAGAGACAGATATTGTATGGTCTCCCTTGTATGTGGATTCTACAAAAGTCAAATTCATAGTAACAGTAGAATGGTGGTTACCAGCGGATGGGGGTGGGGAAAATTGGGAGATGTTGGTCAACAGGTACAAACTTCCAGTTGTTACATGAGTAAGTTCTGGAGTAAGGTATAGGGTGGTCACTATAGTTAATCATACTGTGCTACTAAATACTTGAAATTTTTGGAGAGAGTAAATCTTTTTTTTTTTAATTTTTAAAAATTTTTGGCTGCATTGGGTCTTCATTGCTGCACATGGGCTTTTCTCTAGTTGTGGCGAGTGGGGGCTACTCTTCGATGCGGTACACGGGCTTCTCATTGTGGTGGATTCTCTTGTTGTGGAGCACAGGCTCTAGTCGCGTGGGCTTCAGTCGTTGTGGCTCACGGGCTCTAGAGCGCAGGCTCAGTAGTTGTGGCGCATGGGCTTAGTTGCCCCGTGGCATGTGGGATCTTCCCGGACCAGGGCTCGAACCCGTGTCCCCTGCATTGGCAGGCAGATTCTTAACCACCGCGCCACCAGGGAAGTCCCGAGAGTAAATCTTAAGTGTTCTCACCGCACAGACATGAAAAATGGTAATTGTGAGTTGATAGATGTGTTAATTCCTTGATTGTGGTAAATATTTCACACTGCATATGCCTGTCAAATGATTACATTGTACACCATATATATATATGTATATATATAGATATAGAATACATATAGAATATATACCATTTTCATTAGTCAGTTATACCTCAGTAAAGCTGGAAAAGACAAAGAAAGTGAGAGGTGTGCTGGGCTTGACTCCTCTGAGTGGTGCTTAACCCAGACTTCACATTAGATTGCTGAGGCATTTTGCACATATGTTTTGTGTCCCCTGACCAGATATTCCCCTTCAAATAGTTGAGGTTTGGCCCAGCCTCAGTAATATTGAAAATTCCCCGGGTGATTCTAATTTGTATCCATTTGAGCATCATGGCTCCAGGTCCTCCCGTTCCTGAGGGCTGAGATCTGGGCTGAGGGTGAGGGGGCTCTGGTCTGCGTGGGGATGGATCAGGGCTGGTCTGTGACCTGCAGGGGATCGTCGGGTCCAGCTGAGGTGCCCACTGCTGCTGTGTACGTGGGGGCCTCACCAGGAGGGGAGCCTGATCTGAAGGAAAGGGTGGGAAACTCCCGTGTTGGTCTCTGTGTGGGAGTTTACTGTCCTGAGCCCCTCCTGGGACAGTGGGCAGCAGGGGACTGTCTGTTCCACATGCTGAGGTCTTCCCTGTGTGTGTGTGGTGGTGACTCAGGAAGGGGGTGTGTTGATTCCAAGCATTAAACAGCCTGTTTTCAACTTTCAAGGTCGACCTCTAAAGACTCAACGTTGTCTGAGGAAGAAGCCCGGAAGAGGAGGAAGAGGAAAGAAAAGGAGGCAGGAATGGCTCTTTCTCAGGTAAAGTCATATTGTCAGTTGTTTCTTCTGTCTGTCCTTCCTGAAATGCCCTTCTTTGGACTCGCTGATCTCTGACTCTGAGCCTGACACCTGTACATTCACACTCACCTGGGGGCTTCCCTCAGGGCCTGTCATCTCCACTTAGAGTCTCCACTAAGCATAGTCCTGGGCAGGGATTCGCACCCATGAGTTGGAGACACCGTGTCAGTGCTATTGGGCAGCAGGGATCGCTTAGAGGCCCCATCTGGATGCAGTGTCCATTCTCTGTAAACCCTGATAAAGAAGCTGCACGAGGAAGCCACATATTAATATGTACAAATACCTGGTAAAATCTAGAACATAGACCAATAAGGGGAAATCAGTTCTGTTTTAGTACACTTGAAGCTAAATGAGTGTACTTCATTCAAAATCTTAATCATTGGGAATGGAATGGAAAGTTCAGAGACATCAGTGATAGATGGTGTTTTATTCCATCACTGATTTTAAACTATGAAATCAACCTAAGTCTCTTGACACTTAGAGATTCTTTAAATCATCTTCATCACCTTCATTCCTTGGAGGTTGTCTTTTCGTACTACTCACTGTGTCCTTTGACACACAGAAGGTTTTTTTTTTTTTTTTAATTTATTTATTTATGGTTGTGTTGGGTCTTCGTTTCTGTGCGAGGGCTCTCTCTAGTTGCGGCAAGCGGGGGCCACTCTTCATCGCAGTGCGCGGGCCTCTCACTATCGCATCCTCTCTTGCTGCGGAGCACAGGCTCCAGACACGCAGGCTCAGTAATTGTGGCTCACGGGCCCAGTTGCTCTGCGGCATGTGGGATCTTCCCAGACCAGGGCTCGAACCCGTGTACCCTGCATTGGCAGGCAGACTCTCAACCACTGCGCCACCAGGGAAGCCCCACAGAAGGTTTTTTAAGTTTGATGCAGGTAATGTTTCAGCTTCATTCTTTTGCTGGTAGATACTCAGTTTCCCAGCAGCATTTGTTGAAGAGACTGTCCTTTCCCCATTGTGTAGTCTTAGCATCCTTGTCAAAAATTAGTTGGCATACATGCAGGGGTTTATTTTTGAATGTTCTATTCTGTTTTATTTGTTCTTTTTTTAAAAAAATTTATGTATTTATTTGGGGGCTGCGCCGGGTCTTCGTTGTGGCACGCGGGATCTTCATTGCGACATGTTTAGTTGTGGCATGTGGGATCTTTAGTTGCGGAATGCATACTTCTTAGTTGCGGCATGTGTACTTCTTAGTTGCGGCATGCAGACTTCTTTGTTGTGGCATGCGAACTCTTAGTGTGGCGTGCATGTGGGATCTAGTTCCTGGACCAGGGATCAAACCCTGCATTGGGAGCACGGAGTCTTACCTGCTGGACCACCAGAGAAATCCCTGGTTTATTTGTTTAAATATCTGTTATGCCAGTGCCATGCTATTTTGCTTTTTAATATGTTTTGAAATCTGAAACAGCACGGTATCCATCTTTCTTCTTTTTCAAGAGTGTTTTGTCTACTTGGAATCCCTTAAAATTCCATATGAATTCTAACATTAAGTCTTCCAGTTCATGAGTAGGGGATGTGTTTCTGTTTATTTTTTAGCAGAGTTTAGTAGTTTTCAGTGTACAAGTCTTTCACCTCTTTGGCTAAATTTACTACTAAGTGTTTTTTTTTTGTTGATTCTATAGTAAAAATGATTGTCTGTTTCAGATTATTCATTTTGAGTGTATAGAAAAGCAGTGATTTTTTTTGTGTTGATTTTGTATCTTGCAACTTTTCTAATATTGTTTTTTATTTATAACATTTTCCTTGTGGTATCTTTATGGTTTTGTACATATAAGATCTACTCATCTGCAAAAAAAAGATAATTTTACTTCTGTATTTTTCTTGCCTAATTGCTCTGGCTGGGTATTGCAGTACGTTGCTGAATAGTAGTGTAGAGAGTGTACATCTTTGCCTTCTTTCTGACCTTAGAGGAAAAGCTTTCATCTTTTACCATTGATTTTAATGTTAGCTATGTGCTTTTTTTTTTTTTTAACAAACCCAAAATGTTAAGATTTTATTTACAAAGCTTCTTTGTTGTACAGAAAGAAAGATGCTGTTACAATCTCAATGTAACTGGCAGCCACGGACGGTTGACTCACCAATCACAGCTATCCATGCAACAGCAAGAGTCTTACATGAAAACCTAACAACGCTTACAATTCTGTTGGGATGAAGTCCCCAAGCTTGGTGGTGGATTTCCAAGAGGGACTAAATGGAGGAAGGCGGACTGTCACAGGAACTATTCTTTAGCTCTTTGGGTGGGTGGGTGGGTGCCCTGTGGTTTGTATCACAGCTACCTTTTTTTTGTTTTTTTAAACAGCTACCAAATCCATGTGAGCCGTCCAACCAGTACTGGACAGTTCTCTTTTTGCAGGTTATTTGGGGTCTTAATCATCTTCTCCTTCATCATCTGTTTCTCTCTTCCTCTTCTCACCTTTCCCGCTTTCTTCCTCTTCTTCCTCCTCATCCTCATCTTCATCTTCATCTTCATCAGCTTCTCCATCATGTCCACATTCTTCTTCCTCCCCACTGACTTTATCTTCATCCTCCCCTTCTACATCTTCATCTTCATCTTCTTCATCATCACACTCTTCTTCCTCACCATCCTCCTCCTCCTCCTGGTCCTCATCTTCTCCTTCATCGTCCTCTTCTTCATCCTCATCATCTTCATCTTCATCAGCTTCTCCATCATGTCCACATTCTTCCTCCCCACTGACTTCATCTTCATCCTCCCCTTCTACATCTTCATCTTCATATTCTTCATCATCACACTCTTCTTCCTCCTCCTCCTCCTCCTCCTCCTGGTCGTCATCTTCTCCTCTTCGTCGTCCTCTTCTGCATCCACACCATCCACCTCGGCATCTGAGTCAGGGGTTTCACTGTCCTCCCGGTCATAGCCATCCAGGTAGGTCAGCTGGGGCAGGAGCTTGAAGACACTCTCTTGGTAGTCATTCAGGTTAGTAACCTCACAGTTAAACAGATCCAGGCTCTTCGGACATTCCAACTTTTTCGAAGGTTTCAGGGTGCTGATATCTTTTAGTTTATTTCCACTTAAGTTTAGATGTGTAAGATTTGGAAGTTTTTCTGCTAACATATCCAGACCTGCAAAGATTCTGTTGTCACTGGGCTCAAGCTTTTTCAATTTAGGTAGTTTGGGGAGATTTGAAACTGAAATCAAGCCTACATTTATTTTTTTTAAATAAATAAATAAATTTATTTATTTATTTATTTATTTATTTTTGGCTACGTTGGGTCTTTGTTGCTGCGCGTGGGCTTTCTCTAGTCGTGGTGAGTGGGAGGCTACTCTTCGTTGCAGTGCATGGGCTTCTCATTCCGGTGGCTTCTCTTGTTGCGGAGGAGGGGCTCTAGGCATGTGGGCTTCAGTAGTTGTGGCACGTGGGCTCAGTAGTTGTGGCTCGTAGGCTCTAGAGCACAGGCTCAGTAGTTGTGGTGCATGGGCTTAGTTGCCCCGTGGCATGTGGGACCTTCCCGGACCAGGGCTCGAACCCGTGTCCCCTGCATTGGCAGGCGGATTCTTAACCACTGTGCCACCAGGGAAGCCCAAAGCTACATTTATTAAACTGAAGTACTCTAAGTTCACAAATTCAGCCATTAGGCCCTCAATTTTCCCATCATTTGATTTGCAGTTGTCCAGGACAAGTTCTCGAACAGCTGCCGGGGTCTGGTTCCTCAGCTCCAGGTGGATCCTCCTCTTCATGTCCATGTTTCTCTCTTCCCCCCTCTTCAAACTTAACTTTCCGCGGCGGGGGCGTAGGAGGGAGAGGCGTCCCAGCCTGCGCAGCGAGGACGGTCAGAAGGGGTCTGCTAGCCGCAGGGCCCGGCGGCGCGGTCCCGGGCGGTGGGCGGTGTGCGGGCAGGCGAGTGGAGCCCCCGGAGCCAAGTTACTCACGGCAGCGGAGAGAAAACATGGAGGGAAAGGGGGGCTGGGGCGCAGCGCTGGTCTCACTACCGCCGCCCCTGGCCGCGGCCCTGCACTGCGCTTAAACCGGCGACGCGGCACGGGTGGCTCCGCTGGGCTCCACGGCCGCGGCGCACCAAGGACGGGGCGGGGAGAGGCGCCTTAGCTATGTGCTTTATAATATTAGCTGTTATTATACTGAGGTAATTCACTGAGTGTTTTTATCTTTAAATGTCCTGGAATTTTGTCAAATGCTTTTTCGGCATCAATTGAGATGATCATGTGTTATTTTTCATTCATTCTATTAATGTAGTGTATTGATTGATTTTTTTGTGTGCTGAATCATCCTCGCCTTGCAGGTTTTTGATTACTGCATCAATCTCTCTAGGTGTGACTTTGTTCACATTTTTTATTTCTTTGTGAGTAGATCTTCGTAGGGTGTTTTTCTAGGAATTTACCCATATATTTTAGGTTATGTAATTTTTTGGCATAAAATTGTTCATAGTACTCTCTTTTAATAGTGATTAAATTTTTCTGTGATTCAGTTACAGTTTTTCCTCTTTCATCTGTGATTTTAGTTAATTCAATATTTTCTTCTTTTTTTTTTAGCCTAGCTAAGTGTCAATTTGTTCATCCTTTCAAAAAACCAACTTTTGCTTTTTTGATTTTTATGTAGTTTTCCTATTTTATATTTCATTTATCTCTGGTCTTTATTATTTATCTCTTTTGTTCTGATTTGAGATCTTTTCTCCTTTTTTAAAAAAATTTATTTATTTATTTATTTTTGGCTTTGTTGGATCTTCATTGCTACGTACGGGCTTTCTCTAGATGCAGCGAGCAGGGGCTACTCTTTGTTGCGGTGCGTGGGCTTCTCATTGTGGTGGCTTCTCTTGTTGTGGAGCACTGGCCCTAGAGCATGCAGGCTTCAGTAGTTGTGGTGCGTGGGCTCAGTAGTTGTGGCTTGCGGGCTCTAGAGCGCAGGCCCGATAGTTGTGGTGCACGGGCTTAGTTGCTCTGCGGCATGTGGTATCTTCCCAGACCAGGGCTTGAACCCGTGTCTGCTGCATTGGCAGGCAGTTTCTTAACCACTGCGCCACCAGGGAAGTCCCAGTGCATTGTATTTTATACTTCATTTTCGTCCAGATATTTTTAAAATTCCCTTGCCATTCCTTCTTTATCCTGTTGGTTGTTTAAGAAGGAGATGATTAATTTCTAGATTTTATGGATATTTGTTTTTCTTCTGTTATCTATTTCTGTTTTCATTTCTGTGAGATAGAGGAGATATTTTTTATTACTTGTTAAGATTTGGTTTGTGGCCTAACAAATTGTCTGTCATGGAGAATGTTTCATGTGTGCTTGAGAAGGACGTTTTCTGCTGTTATTGGATGGAGTGATCTCTATATATCCATTTGTTCCCATTGGTTTATAGTGTTGTTCAAGTCCTCTGTTTCCTTACTGATCTTCTGTTTGGTTCCATCCATAAGTACAACTGGGGCATTGAAGTCTTATACTATTACTGTGCTGCTGTCTGTTTCTTGCTTCATTTCTGTCAATGTTTGCTCCATATATTTGGGAGCTCTAATGTTAGATATATAAATATTTATAATTGTTATATCTTCTTGGTGAATTAACCCTTTTATCATTATATAATGTTTTTTGTCTCTTGTGACAATTTTTGTCTTTATTTTGTCTGATGTTATGTAGTTACCCCAGCTCTCTCTTTATCATGGAATATCTTTTTCCCTCATGTCACTTTAATCCTATCCATGTCCTTAGATTTGTGATTTTTAACAGTTCTAGCTCTTTGACTCTCTCTCTCTGTTTCTCCCTCTCACTCTCTATTTCTTCCTCCCTTTTACATCTTCTGCTTGCTCAGACATACTGTACAGTGGTGAACGGCAGGAGCCCTGGCCAGCCCACTTTTCTCCACAGTAATTTCAGAGGAAATGCATCCAGTGTTTTCTTCCGATCATGACGTTTGATGAAATACTTTTGCTTAATAAGGTTTTCCCCCAATTTCATTTTTGTCATGGTTTTTAGTTATGCAATGATTTTTGGAAGTATCTAATACTGTGATAAATTTTTTTATCTTCATCAGTTAAATTTCTGTGTAACACTAATAAGAGATGGGAGCTACAGTATTCTATGTATTTTTTCATGTTGGTACCTTTTTTTTTTTTTTAATTTTTGGCTGTGTCGGGTCTTAGTTGTGGCTTGCGGGATCTCTCTTGCGGCACGCAGGCTTCTCTCACATTGTGGCACGCGGGCTTCAGAGCGCGTGGGCTCTGTAGTTGTGGTGCAAGGGCTCCAGAGCGCATGGACTGAGACACCTCCTCTCATTTCAGGTAATTATGTGTTTACACATCAGTGCCTGAGTGCATGAATGTGTAAGTCCTTGGCTTTTATAAAAGACATCATTTCATTGGTAAGTTTTATATTTTTTAGCAGTTGAAATTATACCTTTTTTTTTAAAGATTTATTTATTATTTGTTTATTTTATTTATTTTTGGTGTTGGGTCTTAGTTGCGGCACGCAGGCTCTTCGTTGTGGTGCATGGTCTTCTCTCTGGTTGTGGCGTGTGGGTTTTCTCTTCTCTAGTTCTGGTACGCAGTCTCCAGGGTGCATGGGCTCTGTAGTTGTGGCGTGGGGTTTCCAGAGCACGTGGGCTCTGTAGTTTGCGGCACGCGGGCTCTATTTTAGGCGTGGGAGCGCTCAGTAGTTGTGGCCCGCGGGCTTAGTTGCCCCGCGGCATGTGGGATCTTATTTCCCTGACCAGGGATCGAACCCGTGTCCCCTGCATTGTAAGGCAGATTCTTTACCACTGTACCACCAGGGAAGTCCCTGAAATTATATCTTGAGTGTATTCCGTGGCTGTAAATTTTTCCTACACTGTCATGTTAATGTTTTATAGTAGGAAGGTTATTAATATCTTCAGTGTGTGTGTGTGTGTGTGTAGTGACCTTTTATGCAGTTCTATAGGTTAACCTTGAAATTGTCTCAAGTTTTCTCAGGGAACCCTCTGTCAGTGTACATTTATCCTCTATCCGTCACTTAACTTTGATATTTTATGTTCCATTCTAAAGTCTGACTACCTGAGCTTTCGTGCTTGCTGTACCATTTCCTAGCTGTTTGTTCTGAGGCAAGGTTCTTAGAGTGTCTTGGACACAGTTTACTCCTCTGAAAAATAAAAATGGGACTTTCTCTAATGAGCTATTATGTTGATAACAAGTTCATACATGTAAAACATTTAGAATAATGCTTTGCATATAGTAAGCATTCAGACAGCTCTAGTCATTGCTCTTGGTATCATCATAATTTAAGATTTTGACTCTTCTTTAAAGCCACTGTGGGCTTTGTCATCTCTGAAGACACCAGTCATACTGTAGCTCATCTAAATATTGAATATCACTCAGCGTGTGAAACATAATATATAACACTTCTGCCTGGACATCCTGTTGTTGAATTTTATTTGTATGCATTTCATGTATTGTCCAAAAAAATGAAAAATCCATATTCAATGGAAGATATTATAATCTCTATGAAAAAGCATAAGAAATTAAAATTCGAGACCCATAATTTGCTCTAAATACATTAACATGGATCTGTCAGAATACATACTTCAACTGAATTGATCCTTACCCCTCTCTCCTCTTCTCATTTTGTGTGAAAATAAGGACTCTCCTCATGGCCCCTTGTTGAAATGTGTTTTCATTTCAGGAACAGTTGACCTTCAAGGATGTGGCCATAGAATTCTCTCAGGAGGAGTGGGAATGCCTGGACCCTGCTCAGAGGGCCTTGTACAGGGATGTGATGCTGGAGACCTACAGGAACCTGCTCTCCCTGGGTGAGGATAACTTCCCTCCAGAAATTGGGATCTGCCCTTGGGTATCTTTGCATTTTCCCTTCTCTGCATTTTGGGAGCCCCTACATTGCTTCACTGAGCTCAAAGCCCTGTTGACTCAGACATGAAAAGCTTCATGGTGTAGTGTCAGGAGTTTAACGTTGTCCTTTCTTCTGGTGATCTGCCCACTTCATGATACACCAGGAGTTGTTCCAGAGCTTAAGTATTGATAAAGCCCAATTGGAAACTTAAAATATCTGATTCCCTATTTCATACTGCTGCGCTTTTGAGTCACTATTTTTTAAAAAATAAATTTATTTATTTATTTTAATTTTTCTTTTTGGCTGCGTTGGGTCTTCATTGCTGCACGTGGGCCTTCTCCAGTTGTGGCGAGTGGGGGCTACTCTTCATTGCAGTGCGCAGGCTTCTCATTGTGGCGGCTTCTCTTGTTGTGGAGCACAGGCTCTAGGTGCGCAGGCTTCAGTAGTTGTGGCTCACGGGTTCAGTAGTTGTGGTTCGCGGGCTCTAGAGCGCAGGCTCAGTAGTTGTGGCGCATGGGCTTAGTTGCTCCACGGCATGTGGGATCTTCCCGGACCAGGGCTCGAACCCATGTCCCCTGCATTGGCAGACAGATTCTTAACCACTGCACCACCAGGGAAGCCCTGAGTCACTACTTCTTGGAAGAAAGCCAGTTATCTGCACATGATACTATTCTGTCTGCATTCAGAAGGAGGCAAGCAGTGAATGAATGAATCTGTGAAACATTTTTTGAGACCCATTTGTTGTGTGCTCACTCCTGTGCTGATCAAAGAGCTGGGATTCTGGGAAACCCACAACATATTATTTTCTCTTTTGGGCAGTTATTTCTGTTCCTGACCTGAATATTATTTGCATTGTGGAGCAAGAGGAAGACCCCTTGACTGTGAAGAGTGACATGAAAATAGCAAAAAACCAGTGGGTGGGGATGTATCAAAAGTATGAACACAGGTCAGATCTGAGATGGGCAGAGAGGAAGCCACACCATTAATGGTGTTTGGAAATCTCTCCCTTCGTGGGAAGAGCTCTTTAGGAAATTCGAAGCTTATTACTTACGAACTTTTCTCAGGGGAAATCTTTCTTCTCCCCAGCGTAGCACACTCTCCTTCAACGTGTAAAATTCATCCTTTCACCTCCCTGTGGTGCTGCAGCTCCAATAGAATCAAAGGCAAGGTCTTTATCATGATGTACGCTCTGCCGTCTGGGTCTTGTGAACTTGTTGCTTGATTTGAGGAGCACTTGGTGAGTTGTTTCAAAGGCCTCTGTTTCCCCCTTGGTCTCTTCTTCTGTACTTGATTGCATGGGATTTTCCATTAAGAGCTGAGGCCTCCGTAGTCCAAACCCCTGGACCTGTCTCAGTTTGGTGTACCTGGAAGAACTAATTAAATGATGGGAAAACAGTGGCTGCTCTTAGATCCCATCTGGCACCTCGGAACCTGCATGGATCTGTTTCAGGCCATGTCTGCCATTCAGATCCCTCAGCCATTTCTTCGTTTTTTGTTTTTGTTTTTTCCTTTTTTTTTTTTTTGGCTGTGCCGTGCAGCTTGCAGGATCCTAGTTCCCCAGTCAAGGATTGAACTTGGGCCCGTGGCAGTGAAAACCCAGAATCCTAACCAGTGAATGTGCCAGGGAATTCCCCCTCAGCCATTTCTTCTGTTCTGCTTTTGCCACATACTTTTGGGGGGTGTGTAGTGGGGAAATGGGTTGGATCTTCTGTAATTGTTACTTAGGAAAACTATAAACAGTATGGACGAAGAGATTCTCTTTGATCCCCAATTCCACATGGGGAGCACGTATGAATCTCTGAGCTTGGCGACTGTGGGTAGAGCCCATGGTCCCGTGTTAAAGTTCTATAATATCTGACCCCAATATATTGTATTTTTCTTGTTCTTTTACCTCTCTACTTAGTCTGGGAATGTAGACTCTTCTTGATGTCATATTTTCTTTAGTTTGCATGATTTTGCCTCTGAGATTGCTTTTAAAATACCCATTCTTAGGTATTTGAAATTTCATCCTTTGTTTGTTTGTTTGTTGCTGTGGTAAGCCATCTTTAGGTGATGAATAACTTCTCTCCACTCTCCTGTGGAGTGGGTTTACTTGGAAACATAGCATTCTTTTTTTAATAATTAATTAATTAATTAATTAATTTATTTATTTTTGGCTGTGTTGGGTCTTCGTTGCTGCATGTGGGCTTTCTCTAGTTGCAGCGAGCGGGGGCTACTCTTTGTTGCGGTGAGCGGGCTTCTCATTGCGGTGGCTTCTCTTGTTGCGGAACATGGGCTCTAGGCACGCAGGCTTCAGTAGTTGTGGCACATGGGCTCAGTAGTTGTGGCTCGCGGGCTCTAGAGCGCAGGCTCAGTTGTTGTGGCGCACGGGCTCCGTGGAATGTGGGATCTTCCCGGAGCAGGCCTTGAACCCGTGTCCCCTGCCTTCGCAGGCAGATTCTTAACCACTGTGCCACCAGGGAAGCCCCCTGAAGCATCTTAATGAGAGAGCTTATGAAGTTGAATGATGCCTTCAATGAAGTACTGTTTTTTCTTTTTTTTAAGTAAATTTTTACTTATTTATTTATTTTTGTCCGCGTTTGGTCTTTTTTTTTTTTTTTTTTAAAGAAATTATGTTCTTTTTTTTTTTTTTTTTTTATAATTTTATTTATTTATTTATTTATGGCTGTGTTGGGTCTTCGTTTCTGTGGGAGGGCTTTCTCCAGTTGCGGCAAGCGGGGACCACTCTTCATCGCGGTGTGCGGGCCTCTCACTGTCGCAGCCTCTCTTGTTGCGGAGCACAGGCTCCAGACACGCAGGCTCAGTAATTGTGGCCCACGGGCTTAGTTGCTCCGCGGCATGTGGGATCTTCCCAGACCAGGGCTTGAACCCGTGTCCCCTGCATTGGCAGGCAGATTCTCAACCACTGCGCCACCAGGGAAGCCCCGCGTTTGGTCTTCGTTGCTGCTTGCGGGCTTTAGTTGCAGCAAGGGGGGCTACTTTCGTTGCGGTGCATGGGCTTCTCATTGTGGTGGCTTCTCATTGCGGAGCACGGGCTTCAGTAGTTGTGGCACGTGGGCTCAGTAGTTGTGGCTTGTGGGCTTAGTTGCTCTGCGGCATGTGGGATCTTCCCGGACCAGGGATCAAACCCGTGTCCCCTGCATTGGCAAGCGGATTCTTAACCACTGTGCCACCAGGGGAATACCTCTAAGCATTATAAATGAACTTGACTTTTATTTATTTAGTCATCAGGTTCATATTTTTATGATATTCTTAGTTTTCTTGTTTTTTTTTGTAATGTGTGGGTGGTTGAATTGGGGAATGTCCCTTCATTGTGAAATTGGTGACCAGACTCTTTTACAGTTCTTCATATATTTTCGGTATTAACCCATTATCACATAGTGATTTGCAAATATTTTCTCTCCCTTCTGCAGATTGTCTTTTCATTCTACTGAGTGTGATTTGACGCACAATAGTTTGTAATTTTGACGTAGTCCAATTTATCTGTTTTTACTTCCGTTTGCTGTGCTTTTGCAGTCATATGTTCTCAATCATTGCTGTATCCAATGCCATTAAGATTTTTTCCTATGTTTTCTTCTAGGAGTTTTATGCTTTTAGGTTGTATGTTTAGATCTTTGTTCTGTTTTTTTAATTAATTAATTAATTAATTTGGCTGTGTTGGGTCTTAGTTGCAGCATGTGGTATCTTCGTTGTGTCATGTGGGATCTTTCGTTGTGGCGCACACGCTTCTCTCTAGTTGTGGCATGCGGGCTCAGTAGTTGCAGCGCATGGGGTTAGTTGCCCCACGACATATGGGATCTTAGTTCCGTGACCAGGGGTCGAATCCGCATCCCCTGCTTTGGAAGGTGAATTCTTAACCACTGGACCACCAGGGAAGTCCCTAGATCTTTGTTCTATTTTGAGTTAATTTTTTAGTTGGGTTCATGCAGCAGTCCAACTACATTCTTTTACATGTGGGTATCTGATTTTCTCAACATCTTTTTTTCAAGAGGCTGCGTTTCCCTCATTAACGAATCTTGACACCCTTGTGGCATGTCATTTGACTGTATATGCAAGAGTTTATTTCTGACGTCTTTTCCACTGGTGTTTCTGTCTGTCTTTATACTGGTACCACACTCTTACTATTAGTTTTGCTTTTTAATAAGTTTTGAAATAAGGAAGTATGAGACCTTCAACTTTGTTCTTTTCAAGGTTGTTTTTCCTATTCAGGGTCTCTTGAGATTCAGTGTGTGTCCTAGGATGTAAGTGTTTATTTTTTCCAAAATTGATATTGTGGTTTTGCTAGGTATTGCTTTGAATCTCTTGATCATTTTGTGGGTATTGATGTAATGACAGTGTTGTCTTTCAGTCCATGAACTGGGGATATCTGCATTTACGTGTGTATTTTCTAATAATTTTCAGCAACGATTTTAGTTACAGTGTACAAGTCTTTTTTATGTGGCTAATGTTTTGCCTAAGTATTTTATTCTTTTTGATGCTATTTGAAATGGAAATGTTTTCTCAATTTTCTTTCTAACTGTTCATCATTAACATATAGAAATACAATTTTTACATGTTGACTTTATATCTTCCAATTTTTCTGAATTCATTAGTTACTTATATCAGGGTTCTTTGGTGGAATCTCATGTTTTTTCTACATATTAGATTATGTCCTTTCTAAACAGACATAATTTTCTTCTCCTTTCTCTAATTGGATACCTTTTATTTTGTTTTCTTGCCCATTTGTCTGGCTGGGACTCCAGCTATGTGTTTAATAGAAATAGTGAGAGTAGGTATGTTGTCTTGTTCCTGATCTGAGAGTAAAAGCTTTCAGTCTTTCCCCATTGTGTATGATGCTAGCTGTGGGCTTTTTATATTAGTCTTTTATTGTGTTACTGTATTTATTTCTATTCCTACTGTATTGAGTGTTTTTATTATGAAAGGCTGTTAACTAGTCAAATGCTCTTCTGCATCAGTTGAGATAATCATGTAGTGTATTTTCTTATATTTAATGTGCAGTTTTACATTGAAAGATTTCATTTGTTGGAGCATCCTTGCATTCCAAGAATATATCCTCTTTGGTTGTACTGTATAATCCTTTTGTAGTACTGTTAAATTTCATTTACTCTTGTTTGATTGATGAGTTTTGCATCAATAATCATCAGAGATAGTGGGTTTTTTTTTTAAGATTTATTTATTTTATATTTTATTTTTGGCTGCGTTGGGTCTTCGTTGCTGCGTGCAGGTTTTCTCTAGTTGTGGCGATGGGGGCTGCTCTTCGATGTGGTGCACAGGCTTCTCATTGCGTTGGCTTCTCTTGTTGCAGAGCACGGGCTCTAGGTGCACGGGCTTCAACGGTTGTGGCACGCGGGCTCAGTAGTTGTGGCTCGCAGTCTCTAGAGTGCAGGCTCAGTAGTTGTGGCGCACGGGCTTAGTTGCTCTGCGGCATATGGGATCTTTCCGGACCAGGGCTCGAAACTGTGTCCCCTGCATTGACAGGAGGATTCTTAAACACTGCGCCACCAGGGAAGTCTGGTTTTTGGGTTTTTTTGTAGAGTCTTTGTCTGACTTTGATTGTAGAGTAATTCTAGTCTCATAATGAGTTTTGAAGTGTTTCCTGTTCAAATTTTGGGGAAGAGTTTGAAGAAACTTGATCTTAATTCTTTTAAGATGTTGGGTAGAATTCAGTAGAGACGCTATCTAGCTTTCCTTTGGATTTTCTTTCTTTCTTTTTTTTTTTTTTTCCTGGCTGCACCACATGGCGTGTGGAATCTTAATTCCCTAATCAGGGATCAAATCTTGCCCTGCAGTGGAAGCACGGAGTCTTAACCACTGGAGCACCAGAGAAGTCCTCCTTTGATTTTGATCAGTGATTTTTGATTAGTGACTCAGTCTCCTTACAAGGAATGGGTCTGTTCAGATTTTTTATTTCTTCATGACTCTATTGATAGGTGTGTGTCTCGGGGAATTCATTTAGATTTTGCAATATTTAGGCATAGAACTGTTCTTGGTATTCTCTTCTAATTTTTCTTTATTTCTGTGGAATCAATTGTAATGCCCCCACTTTCGTCTTTTATTTTAGTTATTGGGCCTTCTCTCTTTTTGGTTAGTTAATCTACTTAAAGGTTTATTATGTCTATCTGATTAAAGAACCAACTTTTAATCTTGTGATTTTCTGTAGTTTTTTATTCTTTTTATATATCTCTTAATTTAATTTTTTTCTTTCTAGCTCTGACTCTGTTTCCTACGGTCTTTTTTTCTATTTTCATTTTTAAAATTATTTTTATTCACATGATAAACCAGTATCTTTTATGTGCATTCCTTTGTATTTTGTTTTTTCAAGCTTTAAGATATAATCAACATATAATATTGTGTAAGGTAAGTGTGATGATTTGATACATGTGTATATTTTGAAAAGATTACCAGGTATGTTTGTTAAAACATCCATTAACTCACATAATTACAATTTTGTTTGTGTGTTGAGAACATTAGAAGGTTACTGTCTTAACAACTTTCAAGTATATAATACAGTATTGATAATCATAGTCAGCATGCTGTATGTTAGATCCCCAGAACTAATTCATCTTGACTAACATCTCCCCATTTCTGCTATGCCCCAGCCTTTGGTAATCACTATTTTACTTTCTGTTTGTATTTGGCTTTTTTTCCCCCCACATATAAGTGAGATTATTCTATGTTTGTTTTTTTCTCGACTTATTTTACTTAGCATACTTCAAATGCTTTCCATGTTGGTCCAGATAGCAGGATTTCATTCTTTCTTATGGCTGAATAATATCTCACTTTGTATAGAAATGAGATTTTTTTTAATCCATTCATTAGTTGGACACTTAGGTAGTTTCCATATCTTGGCTATTGCTTATACTGCTCTAATGAACATAGGAATGCAGATATCTCTTTGTGATAGTGATGACTTCATTTCTTTTCAGTATATACCCACATGTGGAATAACTACATTATGTGGTACTTTTAAAAAAAATACTTTGACTGTAATTAGTTTTATCCAGTGGCTAAAACTAATTATAATCTTCCGATAGTACGGTAGCGTTCTCTTTAATCCACAACCTTACTAACACTCATACCTCTTGGTTTATTTGTTTTTGTTTTCTTTTGGCTGTGCTGCTGGACCACCAGGGAATTCCCCCTCTCTTGTCTTTTTGTTAATAGCCATTCTAAAGGTGTGAAGTGATATCTCCTTGAGGGTTTGATTTGCATTTTCTCCTAAAGGAGGAGCTGGGAACTGGGGAACTTTCTCCTGTTTATTCTCACCTTATTGTGCCTGGGAGGGATTGAGTCAAAAATCATTATGATTACACTTTTTGGTTCTGTGTTTTCAGTGTAGGCATTTCTTTGGGTGCTTCAGCTTCTCACCTGGTTCTTAGAGTTATTCCAAAGGATTTTGTTGGGAATTCCCTGGCGGTCCAGTCTTTAGGACTCTGTGCTTTCACTGCCAAGGGCAAGGGTTCAGTCCCTGGTCGGGGAACTAAGATCCCGCCAGCCATGTGGTGTGGCCAAAAAAACAAAACAAAACAAAACAAAACAAAACCCACAAAGGGTTTTGTTCTTGTTGTATATTGTTGTTAATTCAGTGTCTCCATGGGCTGAGTGCCTGGAGTTTACTGGTCTGCTATATTGCCAACATCGTTTTTCATGTCTTTTTTATGGCAGAGATTGTGTTAAGAGATCCAGTGCTATGATTTCCAGTAATTAGAGCAGGGCAGCAAAACGGACACTATTGTTTTTAACACCGAATAAGGAGTCTTAGTCTAAAAAGTTGATATGACAAATTGTTAAAATTTTTACAATGTTAGGTAATTAATAATTTAGTTAATAAGATTCTTTTTCTTTTTAAATTTATTTATTTATTTTTGGCTGAGTTGGGTCTTTGTTGCTGGGAGTGGGCTTTCTCTAGTTGTGGTGAGCAGGGGCTACTCTTCGTTGCGGTGCACGGGCTTCTCATTGCAGTGGCTTCTCTTGTTGTGGAGCATGGGCTCTAGGCGCACGGGCTTCAGTAGTTGTGGCACGCAGGCTTCAGTAGTTGTGGCATGCGGGCTTCAGTAGTTGTAGCTCACGGGCTCTAGAGCACAGGCTCAGTAGTTGTGGCACACAGGCTTAGTAGCTCCGCGGCATGTGGGATCTGCCCGGACCAGGGCTCGAACCCACGTCCCCTGCATTGGCAGGCGGATTCTTAACCACTGTGCCACCAGGGAAGCCCTCTTTTTTCTTTTTTTAACTAATATGATCACATCTTAAAATGCTCATGCCTTGGGAAACACCTCCTCTTATCTTTGTTTCCTGAAACGAACTCTCTGCCCACCCAGCTAGGAGATTATCATTGTGAACACTTGTCTCCCTGCTTTGCTATACTGTAAGGTTTCATTGTATCTGCAAGAAAATGTGCAGAATAAACTCATCTATCTCCTCTTTATGGCCATTTCCTATGTTTTCCTTCCAGATCCTGCTTCTTACATTCTTGGATGTATCTCTGGGAATGTCTGTGTATTTTTCTCACTCTCTGTTTTTTTGGGGGGGGGTCTTTGTTGCTAAGCACGGGCTTTCTCTAGTTGCGGTGATCGGGGCTACTCTTCGTTGCAGTGCACAGGCTTCTCATTGCAGTGGCTTCTCTTGTTGCAAAGCACAAGCTCTAGGCACGTGGGCTTCAGTAATTGTGGCACGTGGGCTCAGTAGTTGCAGTTCGTGGGCTCTAGAGTGCAGGCTCAGTAGTTGTGGCTCACGGGCTTAGTTGCTCCATGGCATGTGGGATCTTCCCAGACCAGGGCTGAACCCGTGTCCCCTGCATTGGCAGGCACCAGCAGAGAAACCCGTGTTTTTCTCTTGAATATATATTCCTGGCAATGGAACTCGTGGATATTAAAATTGGTACATTTCATAACAAATATTGCTAGAGATGAAAACCTGCTTTCTCTTTACAATGTCATACTCTCTCCCGTTTTAAATTTCTTTTGTTTTTGTTGCATGCCCATGGTATAAGTCCCATGGTTGAGAATGAGATGGTACAGTGCTACTTACTAAACCAGTTCTTCTTTTCTTCCCCATTCAGTATTCTCATTGCCCTGGTACAGTTACATTCCCACAGTTTAGAAAGCACAAGCTGTGTTCCCACACGTCCATTACTCCTTGTCCTCCATTCTTGGCCTTCCCAGTTCTGACCTTTCCTCACATGGTCCCTTGATGTGGATGGAATACACTGTTATTTGCTAGCATATTCAGTTTTTTCTTCTGAACTCCGTAATTTCCAGAGCCCTTTTTCACCCATCCCACTGTCTTCCCACACTGTTCACATTGTAAAAAATCATGTGTATTCCTACAGTGAATTAATTTCACTAGGCAGGACCTTAATTTATATGTGCAGAGGTGGAGCGTCCGAAATCATTTCCAGGAAGGATGGCTGAATAATGCTATATACAACTCAGTTCTTGTATCACCCTTGAAATTTTCTTTCTGAACTCTTGGTATTAATATCCTGTTTCTCTCACTTACTTTTTGTGTAAATTGGTTTCATGTACATGAACCCTTTGCGTCTGATGCCCACAGGGTTTGAAAAATTGGGCATAGAATATTTCATGTTCCACAGTAAAGATTTGAAGGTTACTTTTAAAAAATACTAACTTTCATGTTTATTGTGAGCTATCCGTTTGTCTACATTATAACTTGGATGTTTTTATTTGTAATTGATCCCAACAACATTGTCTCTGACCCTAGTTAATAAATTTTCAGGGCTTCCCTGGTGGCTCAGTGGTTAAGAATCCACCTGCCAATGCAGGGGACACGGGTTCGAGCCCTGATCCGGGAAGATCCCACATACCGTGGAGCAACTAAACCCATGCGCCACAACTACTGAGCCTGTGCTTTAGAGCCCATGAGCCCAACTACTGAAGCCTGTGCACCTAGAGCCGATGCTCTGCAACGAGAGAAGCCATCACAATGAGAAGCCCGTGCATGCACCACAACAAAGAGTAGCCCCCGCTCGCCACAACTAGAGAAAGCCCACGCGTAGCAACAAAGACCCAACGCAGCCAAAAATAAATACATAAAATAAATATATTTTTAAAATAATAAATAAATAAATAAATAAATTTTCAGTGCACACTGTATTACATACACTTTGGGGCCAATAATTTAAGGTAACTGCCTAGATAGGCCATAGCTCAATGCTATCTGTTTTCCGATACTAAACTGCCATTTGTTTACATTATTCATCAGGTAAGCTTGTTTTGGATTATTTACCATTATAATAAATTGTCGGTTCTTTAGCATTTACTTACGTACAAATATGCAGAAATTTTGTACAATATAATACTTTTTTCTCCTCAGTTACAAGACAGCAGTGGGATTCCCTGGCAGTCCAGTGGTTAGGACTCAGTGCTTTCACTGCCATGGGCCCAGGTTTGACCCCTGGTTGGGGAACTAACATCCTACAAGCCACTTGGCGTGGCCAAAAAAAAAAAAAAAAAAGACAGCATTATGCTTACTGCCAATTACTGTGCTTTGGGGTCATGGTGGGAAAATGCCCTTTTTTTGAGAGCTAATACAAGTTTGTACAGCGTTAGGGTTTTTGTCATAGGGTGTTTGGAACTAGGCTGCCCTAAAATTATTATTTTTTTATTTTTTTATTTTTCTCAGTTATATATCCTTATTTTGTTATTAACGTATAGTTGATTTACAGTATTATATAAGTTTCGAGTGTACGACATAGTGATTCACAATTTTTAAAGGTTATACTCTACCTAAGATTACTTTGAATCACATGTGATCACTTTCTTTCATAAGGGATCATATTTCTTTACTGTTCCTTAAATTTTGAACATTTTGTTTGGGAAGTTTCATTACTCTGTTCAGGATAAGTATTATTTTTGGTTTAATATCGTGTTATCAACAAGAAATGACTTTGTTCTGACCTATAATTAATAGGATTCCTATGGTTCTTTATATCTTGTAGATATCTGTCATATATATGTGATGAAGAAATTACAACCTAAAGTGAACAGTGATGGAGGAGAAGTATTCCAAACAGTGATGTTGGAAACACGTGAAAGCCATGAAATAAGAGATTTTTACTTCAAGGAAATCCAGGAAAATATGCATGACTTTGAGTATCAGTGGAGAGATGATGAAAGAAATGGCAAAGGAATGCCTATAACCTGTAAAGAAAATCTCACTTATAAAAGAAATCAACCTTGGAAAAGGGATGCAGGAAACAAGCCTGTTGAAAATAGGCTTGGATCAAGCTTTCGAGATAAACTGCTGATATATCAAGCTGAAGGGAAAATTTATGAATGTAATCAAGCTGTGAAGTCTACCAACAGTAGAGGCTCATTTTCAATACTTGAAAGAATTCCTCCTAGTGTCCAGGCCAACATTTCTAATATATATGGGAATGATCTTACCCATCTTTCAGTACTGACACAGGAACAGAAAGCATACAAGGGAAAACCTTACAAATGTGGTCAGTTTGGCAAAATGTTTCGTCAGGGCTCATACCTCACTAGACATCAGATAATCCACACAGGAGAGAAATCATACAAATGTGATATATGTGGCAAAGTCTTTAGTCGAAGTTCACACCTTGCAAGTCATCGGAAAATTCATACTGGAGAGAAGCCTTACAAATGTAATGAGTGTGGCAAGCTCTTTAGTCAAAAAGCACACCTTGGAAATCATCAGCGAATTCATAGTGGAGAGAAACCTTACAAATGTCATGAGTGTGGCAGAGCCTTTACCCTTCGCTCAAATCTCATCAGACATCAGAAAATTCATACAGGAAAGAAATTATATAGATGTGATATATGTGGCAAAGTCTTTAGTCGAAATTCACACTTTGCAAGTCATCAGAGACTTCATACTGGAGAGAAACCTTACAAATGCAGTGAGTGTGGCAAGGTCTTTAGTCAAAAGTCACACCTTACAAGACATCAGAGAATTCATAGTGGAGAGAAACCTTACAAATGTAATGAGTGTGGCAAAACCTTTAATTTTCGCTCAAACCTCATTAAACATCAGAAAATTCATATAGGAAAGAAATTATATAAATGTGATGTATGTGGCAAAGTCTTTATTAGAAATTCACACTTCGCAAGTCATCAGACACTTCATACTGGAGAGAAACCTTACAAGTGCAATGAGTGTGGCAAGGTCTTTAGTCAAAATTCACATCTTACAAGACATCAGAGAATTCATAGTGGAGAGAAACCTTACATGTGTAATGAGTGTGGTAAAGCTTTTAGCCAAAGTTCAAGCCTGGTTGACCATCGGAAAAGTCATTCTGGAGAGAAACCATATAAGTGTTTTGAATGTGGCAAGGCCTTTAAGCAATGGTATTACATCAAGATTCACCGAAGAATTCACACTGGAGAGAAACCATACAAATGTGATGTGTGTGGCAAGGCCTTTATTGCTCTTTCAAGCCTAACTAATCATCAGGTAATCCATACTGGAGAGAGACCTTACCAATGTAATGAATGTGGGAAGGCATTTAGGCAACAGTCTGAAATCAGGATTCACCAAAGAATTCATGATGCAGAGAACCCTTTCAAGTGTAATGAATGTGGGAAAGCCTTTACTCAGCGTTCAACTCTCACTACACATCAGATAATCCATAAAAGAGAGAAACCATATAAATGTGATGTATGTGGAAAGGTCTTTAGTCAAAAATCACACTTTAAAATCCACCAGAGAATTCATTCTGGGGAGAAGCCATACAAATGTCATGAGTGTGACAAAGCCTTTATTGTGCGTTCGAGCCTCACTTCCCATCAGGTAATCCATACAGGAGAGACAGCACATAAATGTGACGTTTGTGGCAAGGGCTTCAGTCAAAATTCACACCTCGTGACTCACCGTAGAGTTCATACTGGAGAGAAACCTTACAAATGTAATGTGTGCAGCAAAGCATTTAGTGTGCAATCAGGCTTAACTTCCCATCAGGTAATCCATACAGGAGAGAAACCACATAAATGTAATGTATGTGGCAAGGGCTTCAGACAGACTTATCACCTAGTGAATCATCAGAGAATTCATACAGGAGAAAAGCCTTTCAAATGTAATGAATGTGGCAAAACATTTAGCGTGCAGTCAACCTTAACTTCCCATCAGGTAATCCATACGGGAGAGAAACCACATAAATGCGATGTGTGTGGCAAGGGCTTCAGACAAAGTTCACAACTCGTGACTCACCGTAGAATTCATACTGGAGAGAAACCTTACAAATGTAATGAGTGTAACAAAGCATTTAGTATGCGATCAACCTTAACTTCCCATCAGGTAATCCATACAGGAGAGAAACCATTTAAATGTGAAGTATGTGCAAAATTCTTCAGTTATAGGTCTCACCTTGTGTATCATCGGAGAATTCATACTGGAGAGAAAACTTACAAATGACTTGATTGTGGCAAAGTCTTTATTTTGCGTTCAAGCCTATCTTACCATGAGGTAATCCACACTGGTGAGAGACATTACAAATGTAATCAGTGTTGCAAGGCTTTTAGAAGGTGTTCACTCCTTAGGCTTCATGAGAAAATTCATACTCAATAGAAGCTGTATAAATGTATCGTGTGTGTCAAGGCTTTTAGAGAATGGTTTGACCTTAGTATTCGATAAAGAATTCATTCTGGAGAGAAACCTTACAAATGATATGAGTGTGTAAAACCTTTACTTGGGTCACATCTCGCCAATCATCAGGTAATCCGTACTGGACAAAACCTTACACATTTACTGAATGTGGCAAGGCTTTTTAGGTATTGCCTAAACTCGGGGTTCACCAAATACTTTGTACTTACAAATGCAAGGAATGTGGCAAAGTTTTGAATTATTGCTTACTTTCAGGATACATAAGAATGTATGTCTTGGAGACAAGCCACACAAATCTAATGTGCATAGCAAGGATTTTACCCAGACATAAAAGGGGGAACATACTGGAGCAATAGTTTACAAATGCAATGGGAGTGGCAACAGTTTTACCTTGAGTTCAAGTATTATACAACAACTGAGAGTCCATATCGAGGAGAAGCTGTATGAATGTATGGACAGAGGTTTATCCAGGCCTCACACTGCACTAGACTTCAAAATATACATCTTTCAGAAAAACCACACAAAAGTAATGTGCAGGCTAAGGCTTTACCCAAAGATCAAAACTGTGGAACATAAGAGGAGTTATAGGGCTTCTGTGGTGGCGCAGTGGTTAAGAATCCGTCTGCCAATACAGGTGACACGGGTTCAAGCCCTGGTCTGGGAAGATCCCACATGCAGCGGAGCAACTAAGCCCGTGCGCCACAACTACTCAGCCTGCGCTCTAGAGCCCAGGAGTCACAACTACTGAGTCCGTGTGCCACAACTACTGAAGGCCACGTGCCTAGAGCCCATGCTCCGCAATAAGAGAAGCCACTGCAATGAGAAGCCTGCACACTGCAACCAAGGGTGAACCCCGCTCGCCACAACTAGAGAAAGCCCGCATGCAGTGATGAAGACCCAATGCAGCCAAATAAATAAATAAATAAACCTTTATTTAAAAAATAAAGAATCTGCCTGCCAATGCAGGAGACATGGGTTCAAGCCCTGGTCCAGGAAGATCCCACATGCTGCGGAGCAACTAAGCCCGTGTGCCACGACTACTGAGCCTGCGCTCCAGAGCCCGCGAGCCACAACTACTGAAGCCCATGTGCTTAGAGGACATGCTCTGCAACAAGAGAAGCCACTGCAATGAAAAGCCTGCACACCGCAACGAAGGGTAGTTAGCCCCTGCTTGCCTCAACTAGGGAAAGCCCGTGAGCAGCAACGAAGACCCAAAGCAGCCAAAAAAAAAAAAAAAAGTTATATTGAAGAGCAACCTTGCAAATGTAATGAATGTTGTAAAGTTTTTTTTAATCAAGTATTCACATCTTGGGTGTAATGAGTGAATTCATGCAGGACAGAAACTATACAGATATACTAAACGTGGAAATACCTTTTAAGAAACAGTGTGTTCTTAAGATTCACCAAAGAATTCATGTTGGGGAGAATCCTTACAAATGTAATGAATGTGTAAATTTTTTGGCCAATTCTTACAACACACCATACAGCCAATAATCTATACTAGGAATAACTGTCTTTACTTCTCTGAGATTAACCTGAGATGTTACATACTACAGAATAATTACAAGTCACAAAATATTAAAACTTATGACATGTTGTGTGTATCACTGCAGCAAGGACATGTGGAAATGGCCCATTCTGTTCTAATAAAATATAGAGTATTTCATTTGAGTGTTCTTGAAAAGGCTGCATTGCTACTTTATGAATTTCAAGCTAAGGTTTGAAGTCTTTTGATTTTATACCTTTATTACAGGAATTTCCTGATGGTCTCTGGGATGGAGTCAAGACAAAGGGGCCAAATTCACTAGGTGTGGTTCATTCATATCCACCTTTCCTGGAAAAACAATACCAAAGGACTTCCCTGGTGGTCCAGTAGTAAAGAATCCACCTTCCAGTGCAGGGGACGTGGGTTAATCCCTGGTCAGGGAACTAAGATCCCACATGCCGTGGGGAAACTAGCCCACGCGCTGCAACTACTGAGCTTGCGCTTCTCAACTAGAGAGCCCGCGTGCCACAAACTACAGATCCCATGCGCCCTGGAGCCTGCATGCCACAACTAGAGAAGAGAAAACCCTCATGCCACAACTAGAGAGAAGCCCACCTGCCACAACAAAGACCCAATCTGCTGTAACGAAAGATCCTGCATGCCTCAATGAAGATCCCACGTGCCACAACTAAGACCCCACCTGGCCAAAAAAAAAAATATACAGAGTTACGTAACTCAATGTTGAATGAATTAGAATCAGGGAAGGGCAGAGAATAATGTAAAACTATGATATCAGTTATCATGCTTATGTTCAAGGAACCCATCCATAGACAGGCTACAGGGGGTTATAGTACAGAATGTTCTACCAACTGACCATGAACAGATTAAGCATTAAGGACTGGACTTTTCATGGGAGGAGAGTGACAGGTTACTAGGACTCGTTATTTGTTAGAAATAACACACTGGAAATGGTGGTTACATTCTCCATTGAATGGCAATGGTTAATGAAAAATTAGTCTTTTTTTTCAATAAATTTATTTTTGGCTGCATTGGGTCTTCGTTGCTGCACGTGGGCTTTCTTTAGTTGCAGCAAGCGGGGGCTACTTTTTGTTGTGGTGTGCAGGCTTCTCATTGCAGTGGCTTCTCTTGTTGCAGAGCATGGGCTCTGGAGCACAGGCTCAGTAGTTGTGGTGCACGGGCTTAGTTGCTCTGCAGCATGTGGGATATTCCAGGACCAGGGCTCGAACCCCTGTCCCCTGCATTGGCAGGTGGATTCTTTTTTTTTTTTTTTTTTTTTTTTTTTTTTTTTAAGGATTTTCTTTATTTATTTATTTATTTATTTATTTATTTTTTTGGCTGTGTTGGGTCTTCGGTTCGTGCGAGGGCTTTCTCCAGTTGCGGCAAGCGGGGGCCACTCTTCATCGCGGTGCGGGGACCGCTCTTCATCGCGGTGCGCGGGCCTTTCTCTATCGCGGCCCCTCCCGTTGCGGGGCACAGGCTCCAGACGCGCAGGCTCAGCAATTGTGGCTCACGGGCCCAGCTGCTCCGTGGCATGTGGGATCTTCCCAGGCCAGGGCTCGAACCCGTGTCCCCTGCATTAGCAGGCAGATTCTCAACCACTGCGCCACCAGGGAAGCCCTGGCAGGTGGATTCTTAACCACTGCACCACCAGGGAAGTCTGAAAAATTAGTCTTATTCTTGGAAATTGAATAGAAAGCAGTTAACCAAGAGTGGAATTTAATCAGAACAAACCAAATAGTATTTGTAGTTATATGATTCACATTTAATAGCTGCTGCTGTTTTATTCAGAATGTATGATAGGTCTCTTATTTAATAAATCACTTTTTTCTTAACCACGGATTAATCATGTTCCTTCTACCAATACAGTTTTATCCCACCTCAGTAATATATTACAGAAACTAAGAATGCACTATTAGGCTCTCAGGGCTGAAAGTATCTGTAACAATTTCTTTCCATGAAGGAATCAAGCAGCATACTTGGGGAGATTACATACTCATAATTTGTACTTTAGTTATTCTTTCCACACTCTATCCCAGAATATTCGGATGGCTATAGTGAAAATACCATAGCAGTGCATTTTAGAGGCTGACTTCCATTAATGTGCAAAAATGGAACTGAGTAAATTTAAAGATCTAATTGGCTAGGACTTCCCTACTGGTCCAGTGGTTAAGAATCTGCCTTCCAATGCAGAGGACGTGGGTTCAATCCCTGGTCGGGGAACCAAGATCCCAGATGCCACAGGGCAACTAAGCCTGTGCGCCACAGCTAGAGAGCCCAGGTGCCACAACTACTGAGCCCCCAGGCTGTAGAGCCCATGCGCCGCAATGAAGGATCTCACGTGCCACAACGAAGATCATGCGTGCTGCAACTAAGACTCCACACAGACTAATTAATTTTAAAAAACATCTGATTGGCTTTGTTGAATGATTCATGAATAGGGCAGCATGCCACCTAGTAAATAGGGTGGTGCTCAAGGAGCTGTACAATTATGAATGCTTTTGTAGGGAGAAAGTGGGTTAGACAAGAAACGTACTGGCACAAAAAAAATTAAAAAGGATTGTTTCAGGCTAGGTCTCCTATTTTGGGTAGTCGTGCAGCTGAGGTCTTATTCTGTAGATAACCTCACTAGTGTTGATCTGGAAATTGCAGAGTTACTGGTTTCAGGCCATGTTCTAGGGAGGGATGAAACTACAATTAAGACTTGGTTTGCTGTCCTGGGGTGAAGGGACTCTGCCTTGGCCTTGTTATTCCTTTTTCACACCACCTAAAACCTGACATACTTTCACGAATATGCACTATATGAATATATTTTATGTGGGTTTTTTTGTGTGTGTGCTAGAGTAAAAACTATGGCATAAACCTTGATTTACATGAAGTGAAAATAGGAATATAGGAAGTAAACCAAAAATATAAAAGATTTTCAGAAATCATTAAAAGTAGAACAGTCATTTTTGTGCTTGGAATGCTTAGTGAAATAGTTTGAAAAGGTCAGTGTTCTTCAGTTTCCTTTTAAGAATAAACAATATACAGGGGGCTTCCCTGGTGGCACAGTGGATAAAACTCCGCGCTCCCAATGCAGGGGGCCCAGGTTCAATCTCTGATCAGGGAACTGGATCCCACGTGCATGCTGCAACTAAGAGTTCACATGCCACAACTTGCTTCAGTCTCACTAGCAGGACTTGAAAGCAAACTCTTGCCAAAAAGACATTGTCGGGTTTTTGTTTTGTGTGTGTGTGTGTGGTGTTTTCCTGTTGTTTTTGTTTTGTTTTTGGTTTTTGGTTCAGCTGTGCAGCTTGCAGGATCTTAGTTCCCTAACCAAGGTCCTAACCACTGGCCCAACAGGATATTCCCTTACTTACACCATTTTCATCTTAAGAGGAAACATCTTAGTTTCCGACATAACTGGCCCACACAACTGTAAGCTTTTTTTTTTTATTTTAATGAGGATTTATTCCACAATGATTTCTTTTTTAAAAAATAAATTTATTTATTTATTTTTGCCTGTGTTGGGTCTTCGTTGCTGTGCATGAGGTTTCTCTAGTTATGCTGAGTGGGGGGGCTACTCTTTGTTGCGGTGTGCAGGCTTCTCATTGTGGTGGCTTCTCTTGTTGCGGAGCACGGGCTCTAGGCGCGCGGGTTTCAGTGGTTGTGGCACGTGGGCTCAGTAGTTGTGGCTCGCGGGGTCTAGAGCACAGGCTCAGTAGTTGTGGCCCATGGGCTTAGTTGCTCTGCGGCATGTGGGATCTTCCCGGACCAGGGCTTGAACCCGTGTACCCTGCATTGGCAGGTGGATTCTTAACCACTGCGCCACCAGGGAAGTTCCCAACTGTAAGCTTTTTATCTTAAAACTATTACAGTCACTTAAACTAAGCACGTGAAGTTACTGGGAAGCACCTTCGGTGCCCGCCTCCTGCCCGGAAGTCTCGCTCCCCCTTCTCAGACCTGGGCTCCCTCCTCCTCCCGCTCCTCGTTGGAAGCGCTCCGCCCCGGCCACGCCCCCCGGAGGCCCTGCTTCTAATCGCGGGCGCAATTTCCAGAGGACCTGGAAGCGGATACGGCGGAGACAGGGTCATAAGACACAGGGTGAGTTTCTCCTTTCTAGGGCAAATCCGCGTGGCGGGGCCTCTCTTACTCCATCCTCAGGGTCTTGTGAGTGACTACGGACCTAAAATCCCCACACCCGCCCCTGAATTTACCCCAGGTAAATTCAGATCTAGCCGGTCTGAATCTTTTCGGGGATCTTTTCTCTTCGGGTTATAGATTTCTCTGAGGATGGTCCTTGCCCTTGGTTTTTAATACCTTCCGTCCAGGTAGACAACGCCTTTCGCAACACTTCGCTGCTTAAAACCTGTTAACTGTCTCGGCCTCCCCTTGTAAAGTCCTTGACCGCGGGGTGGATTCGCCCTCCGCCCCACCCCCAGCCTCGCCCTCTCGGCCCCTGGAGGGCAGCGCCGGCCGCCCCGCTCCCGGACAGGCCGCGTCCTCTCCCCGGTCCTGGGGTTCTGCAGAGCCCGCCCCTCTCCTGAGACCCCCTTCCTCCCTCGCAGCCCCTCTGTCCTCGCGTCTCCTCAGGCCGGTCCTTCTGCTTCTCTGGCCTCCCCTTCCTAGTCAGCCCTTCCCCTTACCCCGCGTAGGGGGACGTGACCTGGGCCAGCCTTGTGGACGCCCATGGTTCTTCCGTCCCAAGTTCAACTCAGGTGGAAAATGGTCTCGGGGTAGGTGGGCATCTTATTCACTTGCCATCTTTCTAAATTTGGGGGCGAAGGGGGATCAGGAGAAGCAGAGACAGAGCGACCGAGAGAGGGATAGAAAAACTGAGAGGGAGAAAAGAATGAGGGAGAACCAATGGGAACTTAGACGGCGGCTGAGGGACTTGCAAAGAGAAAGTGAAATGAAATAGATTTAGCCTTGAAACTAGCGGGCGAATAAAATAGAGAAGTAAATTTAAAAAGGCGGATCTCCGGGTGAGCAGCACGGCGAGAGCCCTGGATCAGCGGGAGGAGGGAGGGCAGCAGTGGTGAGGCACTTCGCACGGTGAGTCCGGGAGAGGAGAAAAGGTGGAACCGAGGCTTTCAGAGCACCAGGCGCTGGGAGAGAAAGAGGACAGAGGGGGACACGAAGAGCAGAGGAAGACAGCAGGAAGGAAGCGTCGCCAACTGCAGTGCCGGGGAGCGGGGAGGAGCGGAAGTTAAGGGCACTAGAAGAGGTGTAACCCAGGGGGTAGAGAGGGAGCGGAGGTGGGCGAGAAAGAGGAACAAGGGGAACAGGGTGCAGAGTGGGGGCAGGGCAGGTGTGAGGGAGGAAATAGAGACGAGGGCAGGAACGGCAGGAGGGCAGAGGGGAGCAAAAAGACGTAGACAGAGACAGAAATAGGGAGACAGATAAACGGAATGAAATGGTAACGCACAGTAGTGCAGGTAGGTGGTGGGAGCTGGATGCAGATGGGTGGTGAGTTGTTTGGATATGGATGATGAAGTCGTGATATATGATGTGTGGCTTTAAATATAGTACATTTAAATTATACAAATGAGGATGAGAATTGCAAAACTGCTGTCTACAGGCTTATGCATTTTGTAATTCTTTATATGAGAAGATAACTTCCGTTTGCAATCCCTGTTCAGCCAGGGGGCAGTGACTTGATTCCCTTAGTTGTGGGTCACCCCTTACCTTTTCCTGGCGTGGAGTAGAGGTCAGGGAAGAGGACACCTGGGGCAAGAAATGACTGACTCTGTCACTACGTGGTGCCTTGTTAGAGGAACATTTAAAGTATTTTTTGTGTGTAATGCATTTACTTTTTCTTTCTTGATTCTGTGTATATAATTTTTTTTGTAGGTTGGAGTAAATCTTAGTTCATTCAGTTTCTCCTTTCCTGTAACTAAGTATGTATTTCTGGAATAATTTTTGGTGGTCTATAATTAACTCATATCATTCTTTTCTAAACATTATAGTCTCAATTTTTAAAAACTTTAACAGCAGAATTTTTAGATGAAAAAAATTCACAAATTATTTCTTTTAAAAATGTGGTTTTTTTTTTTTAAAAAAGTATGTTTCAGGTTCCTTTGAGGCCTGCCTGCTTTTTCCTCTTTATCTTCTATATGGGAAAAGTTCCTTGGTAACTAATAAATAATTTTAGGCTATTTTGATGAGTACTTGGTAAAGATATCAATGACCGTGTATATTAACAGCCAAAACCTAGTTTAACCAGTTAGTCTCATATTCCATTTTCTTCCTTTTTGTGTGATCTATTAAAATTGTGAGCTGTGAGGTGTTATAAAGATGTTTCCCTCAGGGCCCTCTTGACTGTTCTGTGCAAGTGAGGAAGGATGGGCTGGATTGATGTGAAACCTTCCAACAGAGCCCCTCTATTTATGATGAAGAAGTTTGCTCACAGCTTATTTCTAAGCTGACCCCTTTCAGTGTTTTCCCCACCAGCAGCAATGGTTTTGCAATTCTGTGTTTTTAAAATATTTTTCTTTGATTTTCTGAGAAAGGAGAATTAATTGCTTGGTATCAGTGTGATCAGACCTTGCAAGAGAAGTTTCCTTTGCTCAGCAATATGCAAGATCATCCCTGTGTTTTTTATTTTTTAAAATATTTATTTATTTATTTACTTATTTGGCTGCGTTGGGTCTTAGTTGTGGCACGCGGGGCTGTTCGTTGTGGAGCACGGGCTCCAGATCGTGCAGGCTCAGTAGTTGAGGCGCGCAGGCTTAGTTGTCCCGCGGCATGTGGGATCCTAGTTTCCCGGACGAGGGATCAAACCCACACGTCCCCTGCATTGGAAGGTAGACTCTCAACCACTGGACCACCAGGGAAGTCCCCATCCCTGTGTTTTAAGTGGGATGGACGGTAAGGACAAACTTTGCCTACTGGTCCTTCAGGAAGCTTTTCAGAATTCAGTTCCACATGGTTCTCTTCACTGAATTCAGACCTTCTCAGAAATATCTCCCCTCTGGCCCTCGGGGAGCCCACTTGTAAAATGGAGATGAGAGAATAGACCAGAAATTCTGAGTGTGAGCCACAGTGACCCATGAAATGATTGGTCAAATTGGGTGTGTGTCTGTGTGTGGCAGTTCTTTTTGGAGAGAGTGTCCTGTTGTCTTTATTTTTGTTTACATAAATTTCTTTAATTTTATTTATTTATTTTTGGCTGCGTTGGGTCTTCGTTGCTGTGCGTGGGCTTTCTCTAGTTGTGGCGAGCAGGGGCTACTCTTGGTTGCGGTGCACGGGCTTCTCATTGCAGTGGCTTCTCTTGTTGCAGAGCACGGGCTCTAGGTGCGTGGGTTTCATTAGTTGTAGCACACGGGCTCAGTAGTTGTGGCTCGCGGGCTCTAGAGCACAGGCTCAGTAATTGTGGCGCACTGGTTTAGTCGCTACGCGGCATGTGGGATCTTCCCGGACCAGGGCTGAACCCGTATCCCCTGCATTGGCAGGCGGATTCTTAACCACTGGGCCACCAGGGAAGCCCTACTTTTCCTTTCTTCTTATGTGATGCTCTGGGTTTGGTATCACAGTCATGCTGGCCACATAGAATGAGTTTGGCAGTGTTTTCTCTTCAACTCTTTGTAAGATTTTTAGCAGGATTAGTGGTAATTCTGCTGTAAATGTTTGGTAGAATTATGCAGTTAAAGACATCTCTTCCTGAGTTTTTCTTTGAGGTTTCTGATTACTACTTGAATCTCTCTAGTTATAATTCTGTCCAGATTTTTTATTTCTTAATGTTTCCAACTTAGTAGGTTTATGTTTCTACGAAATTACCTGTATCTTATAGATTATGTAATGTGTAGGTATTATTGTTCACAGTACTCCCTTTTAATCCTTTAAAAACATTTTTTTGACATCAGTTGCAATCACTTCTTATGATTTCAAAAGTATATATCTTTTGTAGCTGAAATTATATCTTCAGTATATTCCCTGGCCTTGAATTTTTCCTACACTATCATGTTAATGATTTAAATAGTAGGAAGATCACTAACATTTTCTGTGTATGTGTGTGTGTTTGTGTGGGCCCACATATATAATGACCTTTCATGCTGTTCCATGTTGTTCACCTTGAACTTCTTTATTTTTTTTTAAATTACTTTATTTTTGGTTGTGTTGTGTCTTCGTTGCTCTGTGTGGGCTTCGTCTAGTTGCGGCGAGTGGGGGCTACTCTTCGTTGCAGTGCATGGGCTTCTCATTGCGGTGGCTTCTCTTGTTGCACAGCATGGGCTCTAGGCGCCCGGGCTTCAGTAGTTGTGGCTCACGGGCTCGGTAGTTGTGGCACGCAGGCTCTAGAGCACAGGCTCAGTAGTTGTGGCGCACGGGCTTAGTTGCTCCACGGCATGTGGGATCTTCCTGGACCATGGATTGAACCCACACCACCTGCATCAGCAGGCGGATTCTTAACCACTGTGCCACCAGGGAAGTCCCTTGAACTTCTTTTAAGTTTTCTCAGGGAACCCTCTGTCAACGTACTTTTTTGTTTTTAACAACTTTTAAATTATTTATTTATTTATTTAGTTGTGCCGGGTCTTAGTTGCCACACACAGGATTTTCGATCTTCATATCTCCGTTGTGGCCTGTGGGATCTTTAGTTGTGGCATGCGAACTTTTAGTTATGGCATGTGGGATCTAGTTCCCTGACCAGAGATGGAACCTGGGCCTTCTTCATTGGGAGTGCCGAGTCTTAGCCACTGGACCACCAGGGAAGTCCCTGTCAATGTACTTTTTTTTTTTTAAATTAATTAATTAATTTATTTATTTTTGGCTGTGTTGGGTCTTCGTTTCTGTGCGAGGGCTTTCTCTAGTTGCGGCAAGCGGGAGCCACTCTTCATTGCGGTGCGCGGGCCTCTCACTATCGCGGCCTCTCTTGTTGCGGAGCACAGGCTCCAGACGCGCAGGCTCAGTAGTTGTGGCTCACGGGCCCAGCTGCTCTGCGGCATGTGGAATCCTCCCAGACCAGGGCTTGAACCCGTGTCCCCTGCATTGGCAGGCAGATTCTCAACCACTGCGCCACCAGGGAAGCCCATGTCAATGTACTTTTAATGCTCTATTACTAAACTCTTCTATTTTTTAGCTTGAGTTCCAAAGCCCAACCCTCTGAGTTGAGGTGCTTGCAGTATCATTTCTTAGCTTCTTGACCTGAGACCTCAGAGTGTCTCTGACACAGTTTTCTCCTCTGTAATATGGGAACAGGTCTTTTCCTAATGACCTGTTATGTTGATAACAATTCATACCGGTAAAGTACTTATTTAGAGTAATGTTTACATATTGGAAGTGTTCAAACACTTTTAGTCATTGCTGTTGTTATCATTATCATAACTGAGGATTTTGACCTTTCTCTAAAGCCACGGTGGACTTCGTCATGTCTGAAGACAGCACACATACTGGAGCTCATCTGGCTTTTGACTATCAGTCAGTGTTTAGAACATAATATCTAGCACTTCTGCATAGACAACCCATTCTTGAGTTATGTTTCTGTGTGTTTTATAGTTGTCCACAAAGATGAAAAATCTGTATTAATTGGAGGATATCATAGTCTGTTATGAAAAAGCATAAGAAATTAAAATTAAAGATACATAATTTGGTCCAAATACCATAACGTGTATCTTTCAGAATATATACATCAACAGACAGAATCAGTCCTTACACCTTTCTCCTCATTTCATTTTTTATAAAGATAAAATCTATCCTCATGGCCACTTGGTTAAATTTTTTTTTTAATTGAGGTATAGTTAATTTACAATGTTGTCTTAGTTTCAAGTGTACAACAAAGTGATTCAGCTGTATATATATTCTTTTTTCAGATTCTTTTCCATTATAGGTTATTTCAAGATATTGAGTATAGCTCCCTGTGTGATTCAGTAGATCCTTCCTGTTTATCTGTTTTATTTATAGTAGTGTGTATATGTTAATCCCAAACTCCTAATTTATCCAACTTCCCCCCCACCCCAGAAATGTTTTTGTTTCAGGAACAGCTGACTTTCGAAGATGTGGCCATCGATTTCTCTCAGGAGGGGTGGGAATGCCTGACCCTGCTCAGAGGGCCTTGTACAGGGACATGATGTTGGAGACGTAAAGGAACCCGATCTCCCTGGGTGAGGATAACTTCCCTCTAGACGTTGGGATCTGCCCTTTTGTTTTATGCATTTTCCCCTGTGTGCCTCTTGGGGGGCCCCTTGGAGACTCAGACATCATACAACATCATGAGTTTAAACTGACCCTTTCTTCAGATGATCTGTGCCTTTCGTGTTACATCAGAGGTTGTTCTAGAGCTTAATTATATATAAAGTTCAATGGCAGGGCTTCCCTCGTAGTGCAGTGGTTAAGAATCCGCCTGCCGATGCAGGGGACACGGGTTCGAGTCTTGGTCCGGGAAGATCCCACATGCCGCGGAGCAGCTAATCCTGTACACCACAACTACTGAGCCTGAGCCCTAGAGCCCACGAGCCACAACTCCTCAGCCCACGCACTGCATCTACTGAAGCCCAAGTGCTCCAGAGCCCGTGCTCCGCAAGAAGAGAAGCCACCGCAATGAGAAGCCCGCGCACTGCAACGAAGAGTAGCTCCTGCTCGCCACAACTAGAGAAAGCCCGCATGCAGCAACGAAGACCCAACACAGCCAAAAAATAATAAATAAATAAAAATAAAATAAATTTAAAAAAAAGCTCAATGGCAGGTTTTTTTTTTTAAATTTCATTAAAAGATAGACATAAAATAGAATTATTAAGCACTGACTTTAGGCCCTTCTTAGGAAACATTAATAAATACATCTCTTAAACTTGCTCAAGGCCCATTTTATCTTTGACATCTCTGCCATGTTGTATTTCTTTTTTTTTTTTAATTTTTAAATTTAATTTTATTTATTTTTTTATACAGCAGGTTCTTATTAGTCATCAATTTTATACACATCAGTGTGTACATGTCAATCCCAATTGCCCAATTCATCACACCACCTCCCCCACCCCCCGCCGCTTTCCCCCCGTGGTGTCCATACGTTTGTTCTCTACATCTGTGTCTCTATTTCACAATGGCAGACTTGTAAAAAATGTCTGATTTCCTGTTTTGTACCCTTTGCTTTTGACTCAGTATTTCTTGAAAGAGTGTTAGATATATGTATTACACTGTTCCCTATGCATTTAGAAGAAGGCAAGCAGTGGGTGAATGTTTGAAATATTTTTCCAGGAACAGCTGTCATGTCTTCACTACTCAGCTGAACAAAGCACTGTGATTTTGGAAAAACCACAGCACTTTACATTTTTTTTTTCTAATTAAGTAATTAATTTTTTATTTTTGGCTGCTTGGGGTCTCAGTTGCGGCACGTGGGATCTTTCATCGCGGAGCGCAGGCTCTTCATTGCAGCGAGCGCGCTTCTCTCTGGTTGTGGTGCACGGTTTCCAAAGCCCGTGGGCTCTGTAGTTTGCAGCACGCGGGCTCTAGTTGAGACGCACTTGCTCAGTAGTTGTGGTGTGTGGGCTTAGTTGCCCCGTAGCATGTGGGATCTTAGTTCTCTTACCGGGGATTGAACCCACATCCCCTGCATTGGAAGGCAGATTCTTTACCACTGGACCACCAGGGAAGTCCCACTATACATTTCTTTGTTCTGATAAGCAGGAATTTCTGTTTCTGATCTGAACATTATCTCCATTTTAGAGCAAGAGAAAGAGCCCAGGGCTCTGGTGAGTGGTGTGAAAATAGCAAAAAACCAAACGGGTGGGAATGTGTGAAAAGTGTGAACACAGGTGGGATCTCAGGGCAGAGAGGAAGACACGACATCTAGTAGTGTTTGGGAACCTCTTCTCAGGGTAGAGAGTTCTTTGGGAAAACCGAAGTTGATTTATTGAAAACTCTCAGAGGAAATTTTTCTTCTCCGTAACTTATCCCTCTTGTCCTTCCACATGTGAAATGTGTTCTTTCCCCCTCCAGTGGGGCTGCAGCTCCTACAGAGACAAAGGCAAGGTCTTTATCAAGATCCACAACACTCATCATCTGGCTCCTGTGCACTGGTTGTTGCTTGACTTTGAGGAGCATGAGGTGGGCTGTTTTATCAGGGTCTCTTGCCCCTTCATCTCTCCTTCTGGTCTTGATTCCACTGGATGCTCAATTAGGCCCTGTAGATCAGAGCTGATGCCTCTGGAGTCCCACCCCTTAGCCTCTGAGTTTGATCAGAGTTGCAGTACTTGGAAGATGTAATCAGAAGATGGGAAAACACTGGCTGCTCTTTGACTCATCTGCCACCTCAGAACCTGCATGGAGCTGTCTCAAGCCCTGTCTGCTTGTTTAGACCCCTCAGCCATTTCTTGTGTTCTGCTTTTGCCATGCCCTTCAGGGTTGTGTGTAACAGGGAGATGGAGTGGTTCTTCTGTATTGTTAGTTAGGAAAACTAAGGTCAGTGGACAGAGAGATCCTCTCTCTCTTTTTTTTTTTTTAATTTACTTATTTATTTATTTTTGGTTACATTGGGTCTTTGTTGCTGCGCATGGGCTTCCTCTAGTTACAGTGAGCGAGGGCTACTCTTCGTTGCGGTGCACGGGCTTCTCATTGTGGTGGCTTGTCTTTGTTGAGGAACACGGGCTCTAGGCGCGTGGGCTGCAGTAGTTGCGGCGCGCGGGCTGCAGTAGTTGCGGCACACGGGCTCAGTAGTTGTGGCACACGGACTTAGTTGCTCCATGGCATGTGGGATCTTCCCAGACCAGGGCTCAAACCCGTGTCCCCTGCATTGGCAGGTGGATTCTTAACCACTGTACCACCAGGGAAGTCCCAAGAGATCCTCTTTTTGATCCCCAGTCCTACATGGGGAGCATATATGAGTCTTTCAGGTCTTAGCTTGGCATCTGTGGGTCGAGCCCATGGTTTCATCTCAAGGTCCTCGAGTATCTGACGCCCATATCTTGTAATTTTTTGGCTCTTGTACTGCTCTGCCTAGTCTGGGAATGTGTACTCTTCCTGATTTCTTATTTTCCTAAGTTAGTACGATTTGCCTCTTAAATGTGCTTTTGAATTACGTAGTCCTAAGGACTGATGATTTTTCCAGTTCCTTTGCTGTGATAATCCACCTGTAGTTTGTGGACAACTTTTGGTGGACTCTCTGGGGAATGGGTTTACTGGGTAACAGAAAATTACTGATGGAGAACACTTTCCCTCATGTGTTGCAATATCATCCTACTGCATTCAGAGTCACCACTTGAACCTACTCAGTAGGGTGGTCAGCAGGTTGTAGGATACAAGATAGAAAGTATCACAAGTACCTCACCTATATGTCTTCCAAGTTTTTTGTTCTGGTTTTGAGGACTGTCACAAAAGCCTGTCTCCAGGGCACTGTGACAATGTTGTCCACAACTGGTTGAAGCCGCAGTTAGGGGTCATCAAGCAAGGTATCGGTTTAAGCTACCTTAAAGATTATGCTGGACTTGCTTTTCCTTTGTTTCTGCGTTCCCTCACTCTCCTAATAGTAACGGCTTGAATCTGCTCTTTGGATCTCTAGTAAAGTCTAGGAGACTACACCTTTTTCTATGAACAAGAAACGGGGACACGGAAAGGCTGGCAGGGCCCCACAGGGTCTTCCTCAGTCTCAATCCCCCCCAACCTTTTTGATACCCTCAGTCTTAAGGGGAGCAGGTGTGGGACAAGAAAGGGAATAAAATATTCTATAAAGAGGTTAATCCAACTCGGCAGGGGAACTGAAATGTAGGGGGACTCGGTTTCAAAATCATGATCTCCTTCCTACTCGACTGTACTGTTGATTCGATTTCTTTGTATCTGCATGTGTGTGTACAGAAGAAATGCATCCATCTCCTTTTGAGTCGCCTTTTCCTGGTTTTTCCTTCTGGTTTCTGCTAGCAAAATTCTGGCACAATCTCCTAGAATATTATGTATGTGTTTCTCGAATATAAGCATGACAATGGAACTTATGGAATATACAGCTGGACACATTACATAGGAAATAGTGTAATAGATGTAATCCTACCTTCTCCCTACAATCACTTTTTTTTTTCTTTTTAAATTTTTTTATTTATTTACTTTTGGCTGCATTGGGTCTTTGTTGCTGTGCACAGGCTTTCTCTAGGTGCAGCAAGTGGCGGCTACTCTTTCATTGCAGTGTGTGGGCTTCTCATTGCGGTGGCTTCTCTTGTGGAGCACAGGCTCAGTAGTTGTGGCTCATGGGCTCTAGAGCACAGGCTCAGTAGTTGTGGCTCATGGGCTCTAGAGCGAAGGCTCAGTAGTTGTGGCGCACGGGCTTAGTTTCTCCGCGGCATGTGGGATCTTCCCGGACCAGGGCTGGAACCTGTGTCCTCTGCATTGGCAGGCGGATTCTCAACCACTGCACCACCAGGGAAGCCTGGTACATAGTTTTAAAGCAGATATTTAGAAAAATATGTTGTTTTCTTAAAAGTTGTATCAAATTCTTCATTTTCTCTATTATATATTAATTTTTCAATTCTAAACAGCCAATTAATTAGATTATTTATTAGCTTGTTTGGATTATTTAGCATTACATCTTTTTTTAGCATTTATGTATGTATAGTAAGTATGCAGAATATATCTCTAATATAATATTTTTTTCTCAGTTATGAGACACCAGTATGTTTAATGTTAATTGGTATGGGCTTTGGGGTCATGGTGGAAAAATACCCTCTCTTTGATAGCTGATGTCCAATCTGTGTGTTTTTAACATAGGATTTGTGAAACAAGGCTACCTGAAAATGAACTTGAATTATATGTTATTACTCTTTCTTTAGTAAAGAATTCTATTCCTTTAGTGTTGCTAAAAATTTTAACGTCATTGTTGGGTAGTTTCATAACTCTGTTTGGTATAAGTATTACTTTTGGTGTAATATATATTCAATATGAAACATTTATTTATAGGTTGTAATGAATAGGATAACCATGGTTCTTTATATCTTACAGATATCTCTCTCATACGTGTGATCCAGCAGTTACAACCAAAAACGAACAGTGATACAGGAGAAGTATTCCAAACAGTGATGTTGGGAAGATCTGAAAGTCATGAAATCAAACATTTTTACCTCAGGGAAATCCAGGAAAATATGTATGACTTTGAGTTGCAGCAGAGAGATGATGAAAGAAATTATAAAGTAATGCCTATAACCCATAACAAAAATCTCTCTGATGGAAGACATTGCCATTGTAGACGGGATGCGGGAATCAAGCCCATTGGAAATAGGCTTGGATTATGCTTTCAGGATGAACTCCATATAATGAGAAGTGAAGGGAAAATTTATAAATTTAAATTTAAATTTAGCTGACAAGAAAATCAACAGTAGTGCCTCAGTTTCACCACTTCACGTAATTCCTCTTACTCTTCAAACCAGTATTTCTAATACAAATGAGAATGATTTTATGCATTCCTCCAACACTGCCAGAAGACCAGAAAGCGCACAGCAAAAGACCTTACAAATGTAACGAGTGTAACGAAACCTTCCTTAACAGCTCAAACCTCACTAGATATCAGAGAATCCACACAGGAGCGAAATTATCTAAATGTGATATATGTGGTAAAATCTTTGGTCGAAATTCACACCTTGTGGGTCATCAGGAAAGTCATGTTGTAGAAAAATGTTACAAATGTAATGAGTGTGGCAAAACCTTTACTCCTGGCTTATAGCTCGCTCAACATCAAATAATCCATTCAGGAGAGAAACCATATAAATGTGATGTATGTGGCAAAGTCTTCAGTCGAAATTCAGTCCTTGCAAATCTTCAGCGAATTCACACCGAAGAGAAACCATATACAAATGAGTGTGGAAAAGCCTTTAATCACTGCTCAAACCTCATTAGACATCAGAAAATTCATACAGGAAAGAAATTATATAAATGTGATATGTGTAGCAAAGTCTTCAGTCGTAATTCAAACCTTGCAATTCATTGGAGGGTTCATACTGGGGAGAAACCTTATAAATGTAATGAGCGTGGCAAGGTCTTTCGTCTAAAACCACATCTTTGAATTCATCGGAGGGTTCATACTGGAGAGAATCCTTTCAAATGTAGTGATTGTGGCAAAGCCTTCAGTCAAAATTCACACCTTACAAGTCATTGGAGAGTACATTTTATAAAGAAACCTTTCAAGTGTATTGCGTGTGCAAAAACCTTTACTCAGGTCTCAACCCTCACTACACATCAGAAAATCCATACATGAGAGAAACCATATAAATATGATATATGTTTGGAAGGTCTTCAAAATTCAAACTTCAAAATTCACACCTTACAGTTCTTTGGAGAATTCATAGTGGAGAGGAACCGTACAAGTATGAGTCTGGCAAAGCTTTTGTGCGTTCAGCCTCACTTACCATCAGACAATTCATAATGGAAAGAAACCTTAAAAATGTAATGACTGTCTCAATGTGTTTAGTCAAAATTTATACCTTATGACCTACCAAATTATTCATACAGGAGAGAAACCTTTTAAATGTAATGAGTGTGGCAAATCCTTGAGTGTGCTTTCAAGCCTAACTTATCAGATGGTCCATACTGGTGAAAGACCCTGGAAATATAATCGATGTGGCAATGCTTTTAGCATAGGTTCACATTTTAATGTTCATGAGAAAATTCTTACTGGCTAGAAGCCAGGTAAATATATTTAGTGTAGTCAGACCTTTAGAAAATGAATTCATTCTAGAAAGAAACCTCACAAATTCCATGAATGTGCAAAACCTATACTCATGGCTCCCATCTCACCAGTAGTTTGGTAATAAGCACTGGACAAAACATTACGAAAGGGCTTCCCTGGTGGCGCAGTGGTTGAGAATCTGCCTGCTAATGCAGGAGACACGGGTTCGAGCCCTGGTCTGGGAAGATCCCACATGCCACGGAGCGGCTGGGCCCGTGAGCCACAGCTGCTGAGCCTGCGCGTCTGGAGCCTGTGCCCGCAACGGGAGGGGCCGCGATAGTGAAAGGCCCGCGCACCGCGATGAAGAGCGGTCCCCGCACCGCGATGAAGAGTGGCCCCCACTTGCCGCAACTAGAGAAAGCCCTCGCACGAACCGAAGACCCAGCACAGCCAAAAATAAATAAATAAATTAAATAAATAAATAAATTAAAAAAAAAAAAAAAAAGCCAAAGAAACAAACTCTCCATCAATCGCGTACCCCTAACCATCTTAAAAAAAAAAAAAAAAAAAACATTACGAAAGTAATGAATTTTCAGAGCTTTTAGGTTGTGCCTTAAACTCAGGGTCACCAGATACCTCATGCTTAAAAATGCAATGAATATGGCAAAGTTTCAAATTATTGGTCCTTCGTCACTAAATATCAGAATCTTTATCGTGGAGAGAGACAACACAAATGTACTGTGTGTGGCAAGGATTTTACCCAAAGATCACAAGTTGGGGAACATACTGAAGTGTTAGCTCCCAAATGCAATGGGTGTGGCAAAACATTCACCTTGAGTTCAAGTATTAAGCAACAACAGAGAGTCCATATTGAAGAGAAGCCATGGAAATGTAGGGCAGAAGCTTTATCCAGGCCTCACAGTGCACTAGACTTCAGAAGACTTATCTTTGAGAGAAACCACACAAAAGAATACGTTTACTAATGCTCGTAAGTGATGATCCAGACTGTGGAACATAGAAGCTTTCCAATGTAATGAATGCGTAAAGGTTTTCATCAAGTAATCACACCTTTGGTGTGATGAAATAATTCATACAGGTCAGAAAATATACAGATATTCTGAACATAGAAACACTTTTAAGAAACAGTGCGTCCTCAGGGAGCATCATGAAAGTCATATTTGGGAGAGCCCTTACAAATGTAATAAATTTGGGGAACTTTTTGAGCAATTCTTAGAATAGACCACACATCAAAGAATGCATACTAGGGGCTTCCCTGGTGGTGCAGTGGCTGAGAATCTGCCTGCCAATGCAGGGGACACGGGTTCGAGCCCTGGTCTGGGAAGATCCCAAATGCCGCGGAGCAACTAGGCCCGTGAGCCACAACTACTGAGCCTGTGCGTCTGGAGCCTGTGCTCCGCAACAAGAGAGGCCACGACAGTGAGAGGCCCGCGCACCGCGATGAAGAGTGACCCCCACTTGCCGCAACTAGAGAAAGCCCTCGCACAGAAACAAAGACCCAACACAGCCATAAATAAATAAAAATTAAAAAAAAAAAAGAATGCATACTAGGATTAAATAAGCCTGTAGTTCTCCAGATTAATCTGAGATATTACATACTGAAGAATCATTACAAGTCACAGTGTGTTAAAACTTATGACATGATGCATATATGAGGGTAAGAAGGATATATGTGGAAATGGCCCATTATCTCCAGTGTATAAATATTCAACTTTCTTGAAAAGGCTTCGTTACAATTTATGCCTTTCAACGTGAAGTTTGAAATCTGTTGATCTTATGCCTTCAGTGTAGGCCTTTGATGATGGTCTCTGGGAAGGAGTCAATAAGATGAAAGGGCCAACTTCATTAGGTGTGGTTCCTTCACCTCCATGTTGCCTGGAAAAATAAGGACCCTGAATTATTAAATTGAACATTGTGTAAATCATCGTTAGGGAGGGGCAGAAAATAATGTAAAACTAGGACATGACCCATCATGCTTATGTTCCGGGAGCCCTTCCGTAGATACCCCACAGTGTGTTATGGGACAGAATCGTCTACCAAGTGACCTTGAACAGGGCAGGAAGGACATTAATGGACTGGGCTTTTCATGGGAGGAAAGTGACAGGTTGCTAGGGACTGATTGGTGGAAATAATGCAGGGGAAAACTTGGTCACTTTCTCCATTGGATGGCCATAACCGTTGTATATATCTATGTTTAATGAGAAATTAGTCTTATTTTTGGAAGTTGAACAGAGAGCAGTTATCTTGAGAGGGAAATTTATTCAAAAGAACCAGAATATTATGTGTATGTGTATGATTCGCATTTAACTGCTGCAATTACATTTTGCTAGTGTTTTATTTAGATTGTATTGTAGGTCTCCTGTTTTAATTAATAAATTTAATCACTTTTGTCAACCCTGGATGAATTCTGTTGCTTCCACCAACACAGTTTTTCCCCATCTCAGTACTTTACAAGAGAAGCTAACAGTGCACCATTAGGCTCTCAAGATTGAAAGAATCTGGGCTTCCCTGGTGGCGCAGTGGTTGAGAGTCTGCCTGCTAATGCAGGGGACACGGGTTCGAGCCCTGGCCTGGGAAGATCCCACATGCCGCGGAGCGGCTGGGCCCGTGAGCCACAACTGCTGAGCCTGCGCGTCTGGAGCCTGTGCTCCGCGGCGAGAGAGGCCGCGGCGGTGAGAGGCCCGCGCATCGCGATGAAGAGTGGCCCCCGCTTGCCACAACTGGAGAAAGCCCTCGCACAGAAACGAAGACCTAACACAGCCAAAATCAATCAATCAATCAATCAAAAAACATACGCATCTGATTCAAGATCCTCATTTAAAAAAAAAAAAAAAAAAGATTGAAAGAATCTGCAATAATTTCTTTCCAATATGGAATCAAACAACATACAATTTGGGGATTAAATTCTCATAATTTGTACTTGAGTAATTCCTCTCCACTCTCTGTTCCAGAATATTCAGATGGTATAATGAAAATATCATAGCAGTGTATTTCAGACTCTGACTTCTATTATTGTGCAAAAATTGGACAGAGTAAATTTAAAAATCAAATTGGTGTTATTGAATGATTCATGAAATGGGCAGCATTCCACCTCGTAAAAAAAGAGGTGCTCCATGGAGCTGTACAAAATGGAAAGCTTTAATAGGCAGATACTGGGCAGGATAAGAAAGTTATTAGTTAAAGAAAAGATAGTTTCTGGACTTCCCTGGTGGTCCAGTTGTTAAGACTCTGAGCTCCCAATGCAGGGGGCCCTGGTTCGATCCCTGGTCAGGGAACTAGATCCCGTGTGCCGCAACTGAAAAATCCCACATGCCACAACAAAGGTTCCATGTGCCGCAACTAAGACCAGGGGCAGCCAAATAAATAAACAATAATTTAAAAGATAGTGTCAGGCAAGGTTACCTTTTTGGGGGAAAGGAGGGCAAAATCTTTTCCTGTCTATTACCTCACTAGTGTTGTTTAGGAAATTCTAGAGTGATTGGTTTAAGGTCACTTTTCTGGGAGGGATGAAGCTGCAGTTAAGTCTGGGTTTGTCCTCTCAGGGGCAAGTGAGTCCACCTTTGGAATTTTTTTTTTTTGGCACTCCCTACAACCCGCTCCCCATTCCTGAATATGCAGTATATGAACGTATTTCTTAATGCCCTTTTTTGTTCCTAAGTAAATGTCACAGCATGCACCCTGATTTCCATGAAGGGAAAATAGGAATATAGTAAGCATACGAAAAATATTAGAAAATTTCAAAATCATGCAATTTCAGTTTTGTCCTTGAAGCACTCAGTGCAATAATTTGAAAATATCTATATTCAAGACTTTTAAAAACGAACAGTATACGATAGGAAGATTCTGTTTGATAGATAAAGTAGAAATTTCATATATTCACCTCCAGAGCACTTTTTGTTGTTGTTGCTAAATTGCAGTTATGGTCATTCACTGGATTAGGATGGAACTTCACCCAAAGATTGGTTTGGTCATTGAGACTGATTTTAACATCGAAATGTTAGGAGAATGTTTGTCAGCTTTCCAGGGAGATGGGAGAATTCCAAGGTGTTCAAAAAATTATTTGAGGAAACAGGTAATGCTGACTGGCTTGGTGCCTTAAGGTGATTCCTGAGTGGTGCTTATAGGTGGATACCTATTTATGCTTTGACTTCCCAATTGGTATTGAAGGAGGAAGCCCTTGGGCTTTTTCTTTTTTTTAAAATTTATTTATTTTTGGCTGTGTTGGGTCTTTGTTGCTGTGCATGGGCTTTCTCTAGTTGCGGCAAGCAGGGGCTACTCTTTGTTGCAGTGCGTGGACTTCTCATTGTGGTGGCTTCTCTCATTGTGGAACACAGGCTCTAGGCGCAAGGGCTTCAGTAGTTGCGGCACACGGGCTTCAGTAGTTGCGGCACACGGGCTCAGTAGTTGTGGCTCAGGGGCTTAGTTGCTCCACGGCATGTGGGATTTTCCTGGACCAGGGAAGTCCCAAGAGTATTAAAATTTCGATTTCCAAGTATGGTATTAAGCTATAAGTTACATGGTTGATTTTTTACTATAATAAAATACTTTAATACAATTTTTCCTTAGCATTATTTTTTTCCCACACTTTACATTTCACACGTTCTCATTTTACAACAAGAGGTAAATCAGTGGGTTGTTTGGGGAATTTTGTGACGTGACAATCCACATGTATAAAGTTAGGTGCACTATAAACATGATGAAAGAGTGTTCCTTTAGGGGTTCACTTCAGTGAAAGTACTGGAATGGCAAATGGTGAACTGAAGTCTTTTAATTTGGGAGTTGGCTGTGGTCAAGTGCTTCAAAATCAAGTGTGTGGAGTTGAACCAGCATGCAATGAACTGAATGAAATTTTAAGAATGAATGAGATAGAAAGACCCCAAGGACTTCCCTGGTGGCACAGTGGTTAAGAAACCGCCTGCCAGGGCCTTCCCTGGTGGCGCAGTGGTTGAGAATCTGCCTGCCAATGCAGGGGACACGGGTTCGAGCCCTGGTCTGGGAAGATGCCACATGCCACGGAGCGACTACGCCCGTGAGCCACAATTGCTGAGCCTGTGTGTCTGGAGCCTGTGCTTTGAACAAGAGAGACCGCAATAGTGAGAGGCCCATGCACCGCGATGAAGAGTGGCCCCCACTTGCCGCAACTAGAGAAAGCCCTCGCACAGAAACGAAGACCAACCCAGCCATAAATAAATAAATAAATAAATAAATAAAATTAAAAAAAAAAAAGAATCTGCCTGCCAATGCAGGGGACACGGGTTGGAGCCCTGGTCCGGGAAGATCCCATGTGCCGTGGAGCAACTAAGCCCGTGAGCCACAACTACTGAAGCCTGCGCACCACAACGAAGAGTAGCCCCCGCTCGCTGCAACTAGAGAAAGCCCGCACACAGCAACGAAAACCCACCACAGCCAAAAATAAATAAATAGGTTTATTTATTTAAAAAAGAAATAAAGACCCCAAGATTCCAACTATAGTTTGTGACAAGGAGAGAGCCTCCATTGCCAAATGCCTGGAAGCTATCCTGCCATTTTCCAGTGATATAGTGACATTCAGAGCCAAAATATCTTGCAGAGAAAATAAGATTTGTGCTACTTCCAACTTGACAACTGACACCCTATATTCTCCAGTTAGAATTTGTTATCAACCAAAAATAATATATTTTTCTTTGATAAGTGATCTTGGGACTTCCCTTGTGGCACAGTGGTTAAGAATCCGCCTGCCAATGCAGGGGACACCGGTTTGAGCCCCGGTCCAGGAACTAAAATCCCACATGCCGCGGAGCAACTAAGCCCATGCGCCACAACTACTGAAGCCCGTGTGCCTAGAGCCCGTGCTCTGCAACAAGAGAAGCCACCACAATGAGAAGCCCGCACACCGCAACGAAGAGTAGCACCCGCTCTCCGCAGCTAGAGAAAACCCGTGTGCAGCAATGAAGACCGAACGCAGCCAAAAATAAATAAATAGATAAATAAATTAATATAAATTTATTTTTAAAAAGTGATCTTAATTTCGCTTTTTTTTTTTTTTCTTTTTTGGCTCCGCCACGTGGCTTGTGGGATCTTAGTTCCAGGACCAGGGGTCCAACCTCATAGCAGTGAAAGCACGGTGTCCTAACTACTGGACCTCCAGGGAATTCCCTTAATTTCAATCTCTATTATCTTTCTTACCAGACTTCGAGTAAGAATCATTGTTATTAATGCTTTAAGCATAATAACTCATTGAATTTTCATCACTGAAAAAGACACTGATGTTTATTCTCATTTCAGAAATGAAAGAACATAGGACAAATACTGGTTTAAAGACTCATTCAACTCCACCTCAGCAAGTGCCTGAGTCAGGATGTGAAGCCATGTTGTCTGACTGCAAAAATAATCTCTTAAGGCAAATTGTTTTCGATTCTTTAACTACTCAGTATCCATAGTTAATTTTATGAGTATCTCTTGCCATTTTTAAATGGGTTATCATCATATGTAATTGTTGTTATGGTAACTGTTATTTTTATACAAGCATACCTCTTTTTTTTTCTTTCTTTCTTTCTTGTTTTTTTTTGGTTGTGCTGTGTGGCATGTAGGATCTTAGTTCCCCAACCAGGGATCGAACCCTCACACCCTGCAATGGAAGCTCAGAGTCTTAACACTGGACCGCCAGGGAAGTCCCAAGCATACCTCTTTTTATTGCACTTTACTTCATTGGCTTCACAGATGCTGCATTTTGGAAATTGAAGGCTTGTAGCAACTGTGCCTGAACCAATCTTTGTGCTCTTTTTCCAAGAGCATTTGGTCACTCGGTGTCTCTGTGTCAAGTTTTGATGATTTTCACGATATTTCGAACTTTTAACATTATTTTATTTGTCACGGTGATTGTTCATCAGTGATTTTGATGTTACTGCTGTGACTCACTGGATGCTCCGACGACTGTCAGCATTTTTTAGCAGTAAGTTGTTTTGTTTGTTCGCTGCTTCAGTCACCAAAAGGGAAATTTCTGCTTGACAGGAGGCCGTCCTGCTCGCAAATAGTAGACTGCGAATGGGCCTTATTTGATGTTTTTCTTGGGGCCCAGATTGTTGGTGTGGCCACAGTTCTTCATGTGGCAATGACAGGGCAGGGGTGCAGGGAAGAATAACACTTGGGGCAGGTCCTCTTGTCCCAGTTGTATTTCTGGCGAGCTGCTTGCTGAGGGACAGCTCCATGAAGCCATCCTTCAGGCAAAGCACCAAGTGCAGGGTGGACTCTGGATATTTTGGTCTGAGACAGTACGACCATCCTCCAGCTCTTGGCCCATAAGAATCAGATGCTGCTAGTCAGCTAAGATGCAGTCAGGGTCCTCACAAAGATCTGTGTCTCTGCATCCACTCAACCACCCACTTGACAAGAGCAGCAAGAAAGTTTTTTAAATTAATTAATTAAATTTATTCATTTGGTTGCACCGGGTCTTAGTTGAGGCAGTCAGGGTCCTTAGTTGCGGCGTGCATGTGGGATCTAGTTCCCTGACCAGGGATCGAACCCTGGCCCCCTGCATTGGGAGCACAGAGCCTTAACCACTGGACCACCAGGGAAGCCCCAAAGTATTTTTTTTAATTTTTCTTTTATATTGGAGTATAGTTGATTAACATGTGTTAGTTCAGGTGTACAGCAGAGTGATTCCATTATACATATACATGTATCTATTCTTTTTCAAATTATTTTCCCATTTAGGTTATTACAGAGTATTGAGCAGAGTTCCCGTTATAGTCTACAGTATAGTGTAAATATAACTTCAATATGTACTGTGACCCACTTTATTACAGTAACCACTTCATTGCACTGTAATGAACACACAATATCTCTAAAGTATGCCTGCAGTTTTATTTCATAGGCCAGTATTACAAATGAGAGGTTCTTGTTCTTTGTTGCAGCAGGCGGGATCTTTAGTTGCCGCATGCAAACTCTTAGTTGCGGCACGTGGGATCTAGCTCCCTGACCAGGGATTGAACCCAGGCCTCCTGCATTGGGAGCACGGAGTCTTAGCCACTGGACCACCAGGGAAGTCCCCATGAAGTTTTTTTTAAGCCACAGAATTTTAAATTCAAGATTCTTTCTGAAAGGCTCCATTCTATACCCGTCACAAAGTAAAAATCCTATTTGTCAGGTAGGGTAGTTTTTACTCGTGAGTGACAAACCACCTGGAAATTAGTAACTGAAAGAAGTAGGAAGTTTATCATTCTCGTGTAACGGGAAGTCCAGAGGGTGTCATGTGGGATGTGATGGGTCCTTTGCTCCTTCTACCTCCATGACCACTTATTCTTCGCTATTTTTTCTGGCCATGCTGCGTGGCTTCCGTGATCTTAGTTCCCCCAGCAGGGATCAAACCCAGGCCCTTGCAGTGGAAGCTCCGAGTCCTAACTGCTGGACCACCAGAAAATTCCCTCTTCACTTTCCTTATAGCAACATGGCTTCTTATGACTAAGAAGGGTGAAGATTGAGAGGCAAAACCCTGTTAATTTTTAGATTTTGTCCCATTTTCATGAAAACAATAATTTCACGTTTTTCCGAATATTAGCTAATTTTAATAAGAAATGAGAATTTTTGAATTTCGTATTTCCACCTCAAAAACAGAGAAAGGGAAAGGGAAAAGATGTTAGAAACAGATTTGTCAGCTGTCTTTGTTGTTTATCCTGAGAGTATAATATTCCATGCAATATGCTTAGTGACATACGTCAGACAAAGACAAATACTATATGCTATCACTTGTGTGTGGAATCTAGAAAATAAATCCAAGAAGTATATATAGCAACTGAGAAATAGACTCACAGATTAAAAAAAATGTAGGCTATCAGTGGGGAGAAGGAAGGGAGGAGGTGCAAGATAGCAACATGATATTAAGAGATCCAAACTACTAGGTATAAAATAGATAAGCAGGGACTTCCCTGGTGGCGCAGTGGTTAAGAATCTGCCTGCCAATGCAGGGCACACGGGATCAAGCCCTGGTCCGGGAAGACCCCACATGCCGCGGAGCAACTAAGCCTGTGCGCCAAAACTACTGAGCCTGCGCTCTAGAGCCTGCGAGCCACAACTACTGAGCCCGCGAGCCACAACTACTGAGCCCGCGTACTGCAACTACTGAAGCCCGCGCACCTAGAGCCCGTGCTCCGCAACAAGAGAAGCCACTGTAATAAGAAGCCTGCGCTCCACAACAAAGAGTAGCCCCCGCTTGCCACAACTAGAGAAAGCACGCGCGCAGCAATGAAGACCCAACGCAGCCAAAAATAAATAAATAAAATAAATAAAATAGATAAGCTATATCTTAAGTAACATATTGTGTAGCACAGGGATTCATAGCCATTATTTTGATAGAACTTCTAAGGAAGTATAACATATTAAAATACTGTGTCACTATGCTGTATGCCTGCAACTAATATAAGTATTCCAACTAATATAGTATTGTAAATTCCCTTGGACTCAAGGTCATGTACATACCAGTTTGGAGATGGCCATACCAGTTTACCATAGGTATGATCCTGATGGGTCAAGAAATCTGCATTCCACTGTTATGATCATTTACCAGCGACTTTTGCACATTCAATAGGATTGGAGAGTGTAATTGCCCACACTGGAGCCTTAACAAAATTCACTCAATAGGCTTTAAATGATATTAATCAGGCTATTGGCCTACTGAATTCTGAGGTCTCTATGATGAGTAAAGCTGTGCTACAGAACTGCATGGCCCTTGACATCCTTAGGGCATCTCAGGGGAGCACCTATGCCATAATTCAAACTGCATGCTGTGTTTTCATACCTGATGAGTCCTCTGATATAACACATTTAATGAACCATATGAAAAGTCAGATCTCAGCCTTGAAGTGACCCATTCCCTAGTCTTGACTTCTTCAAAATCTGGTTTGGCGTAGGAAGCTCTTGGCTTAAATATTTACTTATAACTCTATCAATGCTACTTGCTATATTACTTCTATTTTGCCTGTTTCAGAAGGCGATTGTTTCTTGTGTTACCAAATGTGTGACTGAGCCTCTGATAAAAATAATGATGAGTAGGTGACTTGAAGGACTTGACCAAGTACATAGTTTTTTTTTTATTATTATTATTTATTTATTTATTTATTTATTTATTTATTTACCCTTGGCTGTGTTGGGTCTTCGTTTCTGTGCAAGGGCTTCCTCCAGCTGCGGCAAGCGGGGGCCACTCTTCATCGCGGTGCGCGGGCCTCTCACTATCGTGGTCTTTCGTTGCGGAGCACAGGCTCCAGACGCGCAGGCTCAGTAGTTGTGGCTCACGGGCCCAGCTGCTCCGCGGCATGCGGGATCCTCCCAGACCAGGGCTCGAACCCGTGTCCCCTGCATTGGCAGGCAGATTCTCAACCACTGCGCCACCAGGGAAGCCCCCAAGTACATAGTTTTTATGAGATCAATGACTGTAACAGTGTAACTCTAGATATGGGAAGAAGCAACAAGAGGGATTTTTTTCCCCCGTGTACCATAACAGAATAGTAAAACAGGTGGTCCAGAGACGTTTTGCTACTGTTAATAAGGCCTAGTCCAGTAATAGCGCAGTGAGTGGCCTATCAATAAAATCCTTCCCCGACCTAGGAACGAGCATTCCTAGCACCATGCTAAGAAATGGTCATGAAATGCCTCCCGAACAGGTTTGAACTTATGGCCATGAGGGGGCGCTGCAAACTAAACTTGGAACTTGCCGTCTGACTCTACAAGACTTAAATCAATAGCTGCTGCAGTGGGTGACCTTCAAGACACCGTAAAAGTATTTTAGGGTGGAGATCAGGAATGAAGCACTCTGTGCGCTGTAAAAACGGTCAGAACAGGCCTTGGGATGTTTAGATATTTTCAGGAGAAGATTTTATGAGCCCAAATTCTTGAATCTCCTCGTATCTAGATAAGCACTAAATCATTAATGGAGATATCTGTTCCTCATGACTAGCAGTAACCTCCACAGGAATGGTAACAACATTCTGCAAAAATGCATGCTTGATTGCATTTGTCCCCCTTCACCAAAATAACAGTTATAGTGACTTTTCCACCCTACCTCTTCAGACCAGTTCCTCAGAGCTATCTGAGACTGTCTCCTGGGGTATAGTCCTCATTTTGCCCCAAATAAAACAACGCACCTCTCGCGTTGTGCATTTTTTCCAGTCGACATTCTCATAAAAAGAAAAATATTTTTTCCGTTTTTTTTTTTTTGCTTTCTGTTTTTATGGTACCTATATGGGATGATGGATGCTTACTAAACTTATTGATAACTATTTCAACATATGAAAGTCAGAACATTATGCTGTACACCTTAAATTCATACAGTGATGTATGTCAAGTACATCGCAATAAAACTGGGGGGAAAAGTTTGAAGAGGCAAATAAAACACTTCGGGGAAAAAAGAAAAAAATGAACAATGCAATTTACAACAATTTTTTACAGTGTATTGCCCTTTTTAAAGCAATGGTTAGTGACGGAAATGATCACACGGCTTAGTCCTCCAGTCTCAAGACTCCGGGATTTGTCCCTGAGCCTCTGGAACTGACACATGTTGTCATTCAGCCTCATTCGGCCACCTGGCTGAATGAGAAACAGAAAGGAAAAACTGTTCGGTAGGGTGTCAGCATGAATGGGCCATTCTACACAGGGAAAGTTTTGTATCTTCCATTCTAGTTTGTAATATAGAGCCAAGTCCAGCTCTTCTTTCCTTGAACTGCCTAAATTAGTTCTAATTGCAGGAAACGTTCCGGGATGGAACTAGCGCCCCACAGCTACCGCTTGGAGACCCACGTTCCCAACCACTGAATTGCTTGAGCCGCAGGAGCGGAACGTGAGACAAACCTGCTCTCACGCTTTTCACTGAAGCCGTTTTCAACTTGTCAGGAGGAAACATCTTAGTTTCAGACACAACTGAAAGCTTTTATCTTAAACCTGTTCCAGATAAGAACTCAAGATGAACGTTTTCATGGTACATGAAAGTACCGTTACCAGCCCGGCCTCCGGACGCCGACTGAGCGGGTTAGGGCCCTCCTCCCGCCGCCTCTAACCCGTAGCGCTCCGCCCGGGCCGCGCTCCCGGAAGTTCCGCCTCTAAACCTGCGCGTGCGCAATTTCTTACAGAACCGGGAGTTTAGCTCTCGGAATGACGATCGCCCTGCGGAGCGTAAATTTCTCTTTTCTAGTGTAAATCTGTGCTACGCGGTACCCCCTTACTCCATCCTCAGGGTCTCGGAGTCACTTCGGACCTAAAATCCCATCACCCGGCCCTCCGTCCGAAGTAAATCCAAACGTCGCCGATACAGGTCGGGTATGTTTTTCTTTGGGTTTGAATTCGCTCTGAGGCTGGTCGGTTCTCTTGGCTTTTCCGCCTTCGGTCCAGGTAGACACCTCCATTCGCGATATTTTCCTGTTTAAAATCCTTTAGTACCTCCGCCCTCCCCCTCGCCGCTCCATGTAACGTCCTCTTCCGCGAAGTGGATGCGCGCCGCGCCCCCCGCCCCGCCAGCCTCGCCCTCTCGGCCCCTGGAGGGCAGGCAGGTCGCCCCGCAGAGGTCTCTCCCCGGTCCTGGGATTCTGCAGAGCCCGCCCCTATCCGGAGACCCCCTCCCTCCCTCCCAGCCCCTCTGCCCTCGCGTCTCCTCGGGCCTGTCCTGCTCCCCCGGCCTCCCTTTCGTAGTCAGCCCTTCCCCTCACCCCGCGAAGGGGGAGGTGACCTGTGCCAGCCGCATGACACCTATGGTTCTTCCATCGCAAATTCCACCCGATGGAAAATGGTCTCTTGCGGTTGGCGGGCATCTTATTCAGTCTCCATCCCTGTAAATACGTTGGCGAGGCGATCAGGAGAAGCAGAGACAGAGAGACTGAGAGAGAAATAGAACAACTGAGGCAAAAGAATGAGGGAGCATCGATAGGAACATAGAGGATGGCTGAGCGACCTGTAAATAGACTGTAAAATGAAAGCGATTATGCCTTGAAAGGAGCAAGTGAATGAAATAGAGAAGTATATAAAAAGCTGGATCTCCAGAGTTTGACATAGAGCAGCATAGAGAGGGGGGCTCTGGATCACCGGTAGCGGGCGGCAAACAGTGGTGAGGCCTTTCACACAGAGAGTCGGAGAGAGGATAAAATGCGGAACCATGGCCTTCATAGCAATGTGGTGCTGGGAGAGTATGAGGACAAGGGATGACAGGGAGAGCAGGAAGGAAGCACAGCCACTTGCCGTGCCAGAGAGTGGGGAGGAAGGGAGAGTAACAGGGACAGAAGGGGTGTAACCTGGAGGGCAGAGAGGGAGCACAGATAAGGGAAGAAAGAGGCAGAAATACAGAGAGATGTAGGACAATCAGGAAGGGTGGAGAGAGAGAACATCAAGAGGGGGAGCAAGTTGCAGAGTGGGGCAGGACAGGTGTGAGAGGAGGGCAGAAGTATCAGGAGAGTAGAGGGGAAGAGAAAGAGAAAGAAATAGGGAGACCCAAACAGAAGGAAATGGAAGCACATAGTAGTGCAGACGGAAGGGGGGAAACTGGATGCAGTCACAGTGTATTCCTCATATGTACAGAATTTTTATGCATCGGTTATATATCTATACATCTGGAAAAGAAGAAGAAAGTGGGAGGTGCGCTGGGCTTGCTTCCTGTGAGTGGTGTGCAATCCAGCCTTCACATTAGATGGATGAGGCATTTTGCGTACGCGTGTTTTCTACCCCCGACTAGAGATGTCCCCTCATATCGTCAGTGTGGTGTGCAGCCTCAGTAGTAGTTAATGTGCCCGAAGTGATTGCAGTCTGGATCCGTCACTGAACATCAGGACTCTGAGTCCCCCCCGTTCCTGAGGGCTGAGATCTGGGCTGAGGCTGAGGGGGCTCTGCTCTGCGTGGGGATGGATCAGGGCTGGTCTGTGACCTGCAGGGGTCGTTGGGTCCAACTGAGGTGCCCGCTGCTGCTGTGTACGTGAGGGCCTCACCAGGAGATCTGAAGAAGGTGTGGGAAAATGCACGTGTTGGTCTCTGTGTGGGAGTTTACTGTCCTGAGCCCCTCCTGGGACAGTGGGCAGCAGGGGACTGTCTGTTCCACATGCTGAGGTCTTCCCTGTGTGTGTGGTGGTGACTCAGGAAGGGGCTGTGTCAATTCTAAGCATTAAACAGCCTGTTTCCAGCTTTGAAGATCGACCTCTAAAGACTCACGTTGTCTGAGGAAGAAGCCCAGAAGAGGAGGGAGAGGAAAGAAAAGGAGTCAGAAATGGCTCTTTCTCAGGTAATGTCATATTCTCAGTTGATTTTTCTGTCTATTCTTCCTGAAATGCTCTTATTTGGACTCGGTAAATTTGTCTGACTCTGAAGTATCCCGCCTGACACCAGTACATTCACACCCACCCAGGTCCTTCCCTCAGGGCCTGTCATCTCCACTTAGATCCCATCTCCCCATGACCCAGTGACCTGGAACTTGTGAAGAGGCTCCGCTGGGTGTAGTCCTGGACAGGGCTTCACACCCACAGATTCAGACGTGGTGTCAGTGCTACTGGGCAGCAGGGATTGCTTAGGGCCCCATCAGGATGCACTGTCTGCTCTCTGTAAACCAGGATAAAGAAGCTGCACATGGAAGTCAGGTATTAATATGCACAATAGTGGGGTAAAATCTGGAAAATAGACCAGTAAGCGGAAATTCTTTCTGACTTTTTCCAAGGCAATTGAAGCTAAATGACTGAGTCACTTTGTTCTAATCCTAATGATTGAGAATGAAATGGAATGGGAATTCAGAAGCAGACTTAAGTGATGATGGGTGTTTTATTGCTTCATTGAATTTAAACTGTGAAATCAACCTAAATTTCTGACAGTTGGAAGTTCTTTAAGTCACTTTCATCACCTCCATTCCTCAGAAGTTGTCTTTTTACTCTGTGGATTATATCCTTTTACACACAGAATTTTTTATCTTTGATGCAGGTATGTTTCCAGCTTCACTCTTTTTTAATTAATTTATTTTTTAAAATATTTTTAAAAATATTTATTTGTTTATTCATTTATTTGGTAGTGCTGGGTCTTTTTTTTTTTTTTTTTTGAAGTTAAGCAACTTTATTGAAAATGCACTGGAGAGCAGGGAAAGATTTGTTTTTTTTTTAAAGGTCAAGTCTTGCATTTATTTATTTATTTTTGGCTGCATTGGGTCTTCGTTGCTGCGTGCGGGGGCTACTCTTCGTTTCAGTGCGTGGGCTTCTCGTTGCGGTGTCTTCTCTTTCTGCGGAGCACGGGTTCTAGGCGCGCGGGCTTCAGTAGCTGTGGCACACGGGCTCTAGAGCGCAGGCTCAGTAGTTGTAGCGCACGGGCTTAGTTGCTCCGCGGCATGTGGGATCTTCTCGGACCAGGGCTCGAACCCGTGTCCCCTGCATTGGCAGGCGGATTCTTAACCACTGCATCACCAGGGAAGTCCCAGTGCTGGGTCTTAGTTGTGGCATGTGTGGTATCTTTATTGCAGCATACAGGATCTTCGTTGCTGCGTGCGGGATCTTTTAGTTGCGGCATGCAGACTCTTAGTTGTGGTATGCATGTGGGATCTAGTTCCCTGCCCAGGGATCAAACCTGGCCCCCTGCATTGGGAGCACAGAGTCTTAACGACTGGACCACCAGGGAAGTCCCCAACTTCATTCTTTGTTTTTTAATATAAATTTATTTATTTATTTTTGGCTGCATTGGGTCTTTGTTGCTGTGCGCAGGCTTTCTCTAGTTTTGGCGAGTGGGGGCTACTCTTCATTGCGGTGCGTGGGTGTCTCATTGTGGTGGCTTCTCTTGTTGTGGAGCACGGCTGTAGGCACACCAGCTTCAGTAGTTGTGGCACCCGTGCTCTGTAGTTGTGGCTCGTGGGCTCTAGAGTGCAGGCTCAGTAGTTGTCGTGCATGGGCTCTGCAGCATGTAGGATCTTCCTGGACCAGGGCTGGAACCCACGTCCCCTGCATTGGCAGGCAGGGTTTTAACCACTGTGCCACTGGGGAAGTGCCTTTTTTTTTTTAGTTATTTTTTAAAATGTTTATTTATTTACTTATTTATATTTTTGGCTGTGTCGGGTCTTAGTTGCACCAAGCGGCCTCTTCGTTGCGGTGCACATGCTTCTCTCTAATTGTAGCACTGGCTTCTCTCTAGTTGTGGAGTGTGGGCTCTGTAGTTGTGGCACTCGGGCTTAGTTGCCCTGCGGCATGTGGGATCTTAGTTCTCCGATCGGGATCGAACTGGCGTCCCCTGCATTGCAAGACTGATTCTTAACCACTGGACCACGAGGGAAGTCCACCCCCACCAGGTTCATTCTTTTGCTAGTAGGTATCTATTTTCTCAGTACCATTTCTTACTGAGACTGTCCTTTCCTCTTTGTGTAGTCTTGGCATCCTTGCCAGTACATTTTTTGTATTTACCAAGGATTATTTCTTAGTTTTCTAATCTGCTCCACTGGTTTATGTATCTGTGTTTATGCCAGTACCACATCATCTTGATTACTTTGTAATATGTTTTGAAATCTAAAAGTGATGGCCTCTACCTTCTTTTTCAAGAGTATTTTGGCTATTTTGGGTCCCTTGTGATTGCCTATGAATTTTAGCATTATATTTTCTGTTACTCCAAAAATTGCCATTGAAATTTTGATTTGGATTCCATTGAATCTATAGAACTCTCTTGGTAATACAGTGATTTTTAGACTATTAACTTTTCCAATCCATGAGTGCAAAGTGTCTTTCTATTTATTTGTATCTCCATGGATTTCTCTTAGAACTTTTAGTGGTTTTCAGTTTACACGTCTTTCCCCTACTTGGCTCATTTTTTTCCTCTGTATTGTATCCCATTGATGCTTTAGAAAATAGGATCGTTCTCTAATTTTCTGTTGACATTGTTCATTGTGTATAGAAATGCAACTGGGGACTTCCCTAGTGGTCCAGTGGTTAAGTGCTCCTATTGCAGGGGGCCCGGGTTTGATCCCTGGTCAGGGAACTAGATCCCACATGCATGCCACGACAAAGAGTTCGCATGCTGCAACTAAGAGCTCGCATGCTGCAACTAAGACCCGGAGCAGCCAAATAAATAAATCAACAAATATTAAAAAAAACAAACAAACAAACCCAGAACTACTGTTTAAAAAAAATAATAAAAGAAATGCAACTGATTTTTGCATTCTCATTTTTTATGCTGCAACTTTTCTAACGTTGCTCTTTGGAGTAGTAGTTTTCTCTTGGAATCTTTTTGATTTCTACATATAAAACTTGTCGCCTAAAAATAAGATAATTTTACTTCTTTTTCAGTTTGGATAACTTTGAATTTTTTCTTGGTGTCCAATGGCTCTGTCTGGGACGTTCAGTAGTTTCTTGAACAGTAGGGTGGAGTGTGCATCTTTCTCCTTTTTGTTGTAATCATTTAGCAGTGTGGACTTCCCTTTTAGTACAGCTTTCACTGTCTGTTAGAAATTTTCGTATGTAGTTTTTTTGTTTCCATTCAAGTATTCTTACATTTTCCTTGTGATTTCTTCTTTGGTGTTTGCTTCTTTAAGAATGAGCTGTGTAATTTCCACATTTGGCAGATTTTCCTGTTTTGCTTCCGCTTTCTATTTGTAATTTTATTTCCTTGTGTTTAGAGAAGATACTGTTTATGATCTCAGTCTTCTCTCATTTATTCAGATTTGTTTTGTGGGAGATGTGGTCTGTCCTGGAGAATGTTTTACGCATGTTGGAGAAGGATGTGTTTTCTGCTGCTGTTGTTGGGTGGAGTGTTCTGTACATGTCTGTTAGGTACACTTGTACTGTAGTGTTTTTCAAGTCCTCTGTTTCCTTATTGATCTTCTTTTTGTTTCCATGTGTAGGTAAACCCAGGATATTGAAATCTGCTACTAATGTTGTGCTATCTATTTCTCTCTTTATTTCTGTTAAGATTTGCTTCATTTTAGGGTGAGCAATGATGTTAGATGTATACATATTTATAATTGTTCTAGCTTTTGGTAATTTTACCCTTTTACTGTTATATAATGTATTTTGTCTTGTGTTTGTGTACTTATTTTATTTTGTCTGATATAATGTAGTCACCCCTGCTGTCATTAGGATGGAATTTTTTTTTTCCTTTCACTTTTTGCCTTTCCATGTCCTTATATTTGTGAATGTTAACAGTTCCAACTCTGACACACTCTCTCTGTGTTTCTTGTTCTTGGTCTCTGTTTTCCTCCTGTTACTTCCTCTAGTGGTCCCTGCTCAAGCACTCTGTACAGTGATGAAAGGCAGGAGCCCTGGCCAGCCCCCTTCACTCCACTGTAACTTCAGAGAGAATGCACTGAGTGTTTCCTTGTTCTTCTTTTGTTTTTTAATTTAAAAAAAATTTTTTGGCCGCACCTCGTGGCATGTGGGATCTTAGTTCCCCAACCACAGATCCAACCCATGCCCCGTGCTGTGGAAGCGTGGAGTCTTAACCACTGGACCGCCAGGGAAGTCCTGAGTGTTTCCTTCTTATTTCCTTCTTATCGTATCATTTGGTGAAGTGTTCTTGCTTAATTACAATATATTTTTTCCATATTCTTATTTGTCATGACTTTTAATTCTCCAGGAATTGTTAACTTTATTTTTGTGATAATTTGTTTCTTAATCTGTGGAAATTATGCATAATACTAATAAAATTTATAATGTTGCATCAATGTTTTATTAGTAGGAAAAACAAACTTTTTATGGCTTTTGTTAATGCCTGCTTATGTATGTTTAAATGGAGAAAAATGGTATGTATATTTTTGAATATAATTATTTTATTGAGATTGCCCTTAAAGTATTCTGTTTTTTTCATGTTAGTACCACTTAGTAGAGTTGATACTTTTTCATCTCGCCAAAACTTCTGATATTCAAATGAATAAAAATGAGTATGAAAAAAAATGCAAAAATATGTCCTGAGACAACACCCCTCATTGTGACTTTTGTTTAAAGCCACTGTGGCCTTTGTCATTTCTGAACTCACAACTCATACCCGTAACTCACCTAGATATTGAATATCACTTAGTGTTTAAAACATAATGTGTAATACTTCTGCATAGACAACGAATTATTGAATTTTATTTGTATGTATTATATTTCATGTATTGTGCACAAATATGAAAAATCATGATTTTATGAAAAAGCATAAGAAATAAAACTTAGAGACGTACAATTTGCTCTGAATCCCTTTACATAGATCTGTCAGAATACATACTTCAACTGAATTGACCCATACCCTTCTCTTGTCATTTGGTGTGAAAATGAGAACTCTCCTCAGGGCCCCTTGGTGAAATGTGTTTTCGTTTCAGGGACTGTTAACATTCAAGGATGTGGCCATAGAATTCACTGAGGAGGAGTGGGAATGCCTGGACCCTGCCCAGAGGGCCTTATACAGGGATGTGATGTTGGAGAACTACAGGAACCTGATCTCCGTGGGTGAGGATAACTTCCCTCTAGATATTGCCATCTGCCCTTGGGTATCTTTGCATTTTCCCTTCTGTGCCTCTTGGGAGCACCTGTTTTTCTTGACTGATCTAAAATGCCTGCTGACCGAGATATGAAAACCTTCAGGATGCAGCATCAGGAGTTTAAATTTTTATTTAGTTATTTACTTTATGGCCTGACTGCACAGCACGGCCTGTGTGATCTTAGTTCCCCGACCAGGCCGCAAACCTGTGTCCCCTGCAACCCTGCATTGGAAGCACGGTGTCTTAACCACTAGACCACCAGGGAAGTCCCGGCATCAATTTAAACCTAACTTTCCTCAGATGATCTGTCCACTTCATGATACATCAGGAGATGTTTTAGAGCTTACATATTTACAAAGTTCATTGGAAGTTTTGGACATACCCACTTTCCTGTTTTCTACCCATGTGCTTTTGAGTTAGGAGTTGTAGGAAGTGAGCTGCATTTCTGCTTTTTCGTTTTTTTTTTTGAATTTAATTTATTTTTTTATACAGCAGGTTCTTATTAGTCATCCATTTTATACACATCAGTGTATACATGTCAATCCCAATCTCCCAATTCATCACATCACCACCCCCACCCCCCGCCACTTTCCCCGCTTGGTGTCCGTACGTTTGTTCTCTACATCTGTGTCTCAATTTCTGTCCTGCAAACCGGTTCATCTGTACCATTTTTCTAGGTTCCACATATATGCGTTAATATACGATACTTGTTTTTCTCTTTCTGACTTACTTCACTCTGTATGACAGTCTCTAGATCCATCCACGACTCTATACAAATGACTCAATTTCGTTCCTTTTTATGGCTGAGTAATATTCCATTGTATATATATACCACATCTTCTTTATCCATTCGTCTGTCGATGGGCATTTAGGTTGCTTCCATGACCTGGCAATTGTAAATAGTGCTGCAATGCACATTGGGGTGCATGTGTCTTTTTGAATTACGGTTTTCTCTGGGTATATGCCCAGTAGTGGGATTGCTGGATCATATGGTAATTCTACTTTTAGTTTTTTAAGGAACCTCCATACTGTTCTCCATAGTGGCTGTATCAATTTACATTCCCACCAACAGTGTAGGAGGGTTCCCTTTTCTCCACACCCTCTCCAGCATTTGTTGCTTGTAGATTTTCTGATGATGCCCATTCTAACAGGAGTGAGGTGATACCTCATTGTAGTTTTGATTTGCATTTCTCTAATAATTAGTGATGTTGAGCAGCTTTTCATGTGCTTCTTGGCCATCTGTATGTCTTCTTTGGAGAAATGTCTATTTAGGTCTTCTGCCCATTTTTGGATTGGGGTGTTTGTTTCTTTGATATTGAGCTGCATGAGCTGTTTATATATTTTGGAGATTAATCCTTTGTCCGTTGATTCATTTGCAAATATTTTCTCCCATTCTGAGGGTTGTCTTTTTGTCTTGTTTATGGTTTCCTTTGCTGTGCAAAAGCTTTGAAGTTTCATTAGGTCCCACTTGTTTATTTTTGTTTTTATTTCCATTACTCTAGGAGGTGGATCAAAAAAGATCTTGCTGTGATTTATGTCAAAGAGTGTTCTTCCTATGTTTTCCTCTAAGAGTTTTATAGTGTCCAGTCTTATATTTAGGTCTCTAATCCATTTTGAGTTTATTTTTGTGTATGGTGTTAGGGAGTATTCTAATTTCATTCTTTTACAGGTAGCTGTCCAGTTTTCCCAGCACCACTTATTGAAGAGACTGTCTTTTCTCCATTGTATATCCTTGCCTCCTTTGTCATAGATTAGTTGACCATATAGGTACGTGGGTTTATCTCTGGGCTTTCTATCTTGTTCCATTGATCTATGTTTCTGTTTTTGTGCCAGTACCATATTGTCTTGATTACTGTAGCTTTGTAGTGTAGTCTGAAGTCAGGGAGTCTGATTCCTCCAGCTCCATTTTTTTCCCTCAAGACTGCTTTGGCTATTCGGGGTCTTTTGTGTCTCCATACAAATTTTAAGATTTTTTGTTCTAGTTCCGTAAAAAATGCCATTAGTAATTTGATAGGGATTGCATTCAATCTGTAGATTGCTTTGGGTAGTATAGTCATTTTCACAATATTGATTCTTCTAATCCAAGAACATGGTATATCTCTCCATCTGTTGCTATCATCTTCAATTTCTTTTATCACTGTCTTATAGTTTTCTGCATACAGGTCTTTTGTTTCCCTAGGTATGTTTATTCCTAGGTATTTTATTCTTTTTGTTGCAATGGTAAATGGGAGTGTTTCCTTAATTTCTCTTTCAGATATTTCATCATTAGTGTATAGGAATGCAAGAGATTTCTGTGCATTAATTTTGTATCCTGCAACTTTACCAAATTCATTGATTAGCCCTAGTAGTTTTCTGGTGGCATCTTTAGGATTCTCTATGTATGGTATCATGTCATCTGCAAACAGTGACAGTTTTACTTCTTCTTTTCCAATTTGTATTCCTTTTATTTCTTTTTCTTCTGATTGCCATGGCTAGGACTTCCAAAACTATGTTGAATAATAGTGGTGAAAGTGGACATCCTTGTCTTTTTCCTGATCTTAGAGGAAATGCTTTCACTTTTTCACCATTGAGAATGATGTTTGCTGTGGGTTTGTCATATATGGCCTTCATTATGTTGAGGTAGGTTCTCTCTATGCCCACTTTCTGGAGAGTTTTTATCATAAATCGGTGTTGAATTTCGTCAAAAGCTTTTTCTGCATCTATTGAGATGACCATGTTGTTTGTTTTTTTTTTAAATTTATTTTATTTGTATTTATTTTTGGCTGTATTGGGACTTCATTGCTGTGCGCGGGCTTTCTCTAGTTGCGGCGAGCGGGGGCTACTCTTGATTGTGGTGCACAGGCTTCATTGTGGTGGCTTCTTTTGTTGTGGAGCACGGGCTCTAGGCATGCAGGCTTCAGTAGTTGTGGCACGTGGGCTCAGTAGTTGTGGCTCACAGGCTCTAGAGCACAGGCTCAGTAGTTGTGGCACATGGGCTTAGTTGCTCCGCGGCATGTGGGATCTTCCCAGACCAGGGCTCGAACCCGTGTCCCCTGCATTGGCAGGCAGATTCTTAACCACTGCACCACCAGGGAAGCCTGGTCATATGGTTTTTATTCTTCAGTTTGTTCATATGGTGTATCACATTGATTGATTTGCATATATTGAAGAATCCTTGCATCCCTGGGATAAATCCCACTTGATCATGGTGTATGATCCTTTTAATGTGTTGCTGGATTCTGTTTGCTAGTATTTTGTTGAGGATTTTTGCATCTATATTCATCAGTGATATTGGTCTGTAATTTTCTTTTTTTGTAGTATCTTTGTCTGGTTTGGGTATCAGGATGATGGTGGCCTGATAGAATGAATTTGGGAGTGTTCCTTCCTCTGCAATTTTTTGGAAGAGTTTGAGAAGGATGGATGTTAGCTCTTCTGTAAATGTTTGTTAGAATTCACCTGTGAAGCCATCTGGTCCTGGACTTTCGTTTGTTGGAATATTTTTAATCACAGTTTCAATTTCATTACTTGTGATTGGTCTGTTCATATTTTCTATTTCTTCCTGGTTCAGTCTTGGAAGGTTATACCTTTCTAAGAATTTGTCCATTTCTTCCAGGTTGTCCATTTTATTGGCATAGAGTTGCTTGTAGTAGTCTCTTAGGATGCTTTGTATTTCTGTGGTGTCTGTTGTAACTTCTCCTTTTTCATTTCTAATTTTATTGATTTGAGTCCTCTCCCTCTTTTTCTTGATGAGACTGGCTAATGGTTTATTATCTTCTCAAAGAACCAGCTTTTAGTTTTATTGATCTTTGCTATTGTTTACTTTGTTTCTATTTCATTTATTTCTGTTCTGATCTTTATGATTTCTTTCCTTCTGCTAACTTTGGGTTTTGTTTGTTCTTCTTTCTCTAGTTCTTTTAGGTGTAAGGTTAGATTGTTTATTTGAGATTTTTCTTGTTTCTTGAGGTAGGCTTGAATAGCTATAAACTTCCCTCTTGGAACTGCTTTTGTTGCATCCCATAGGTTTTGGGTCGTCGTGTTTTCATTGTCATTTGTCTCTAGGTATTTTTTTGATTTCCTCTTTGATTTCTTCAGTGATCACTTGGTCATTTAGTAACGTATTGTTTAGCCTCCATGTGTTTGTGTTTTTTATGTTTTTTTCCCTGTAATTGATTTCTAATTTCATAGCGTTGTGGTCAGAAAAGATGCTTGATACGATTTCAATTTTCTTAAATTTACTGAGGCTTGATTTGTGACCCAAGATGTGATCTCTCCTGGAGAATGTTCCATGCGAACTTGAGAAGAACATGTAATCTGCTGTTTTTGGATGGAATGTCCTATAAATATCAATTAAATCTCTCTGGTCTATTGTGTCATTTAAAGCTTGTGTTTCCTTCTTTATTTTCTGTTTGGATGATCTGTCCGTTGGTGTAAATGAGGTGTTAAAGTCCCCCACTATTATTGTGTCACTGTTGATTTCCTCTTTTATAGCTGGTAGCAGTTGCCTTATGTATTGAGGTGCTCCTATGTTGGGTGCATATATATTTATAATTGTTATATCTTCTTCTTGGATTGATCCCTTGATCATTATGTAGTGTCCTTCCTTGTCTCTTGTAAACATTCTTTAAAGTCTATTTTATCTGATGTGAGTATTGCTACTCCAGCTTTCTTTTGATTTCCATTTGCATGGAATATTTTTCCATCCCCTCAACTTTCAGTCTGTGTGTGTCCCTAGGTCTGAAGTGGGTCTCTTGGAGACAGCATATATATGTGTCTTGTTTTTGTATCCATTCAGCAAGCCTGTGTCTTTTGGTTGGAGCATTTAATCCATTCACGTTTAAGGTAATTATTGATATGTATGTTCTTGTGACCATTTTCTTAATTGTTTTGGGTTTGTTTTTGTAGGTCCTTTTCTTCTCTTGTGTTTCCCACTGAGAGAAGTTCCTTTAGCATTTGTTGTAGAGCTGGTTTGGTGGTGCTGAATCCTCTTAGCTTTTGCTTGTCTGTAAAGCTTTTGATTTCTCCATCGAATCTGAATGAGATCCTTGCCCGGTAGAGTAATCTTGGTTGTAGGTTTTTCCCTTTCATCACGTTAAGTATATCATGCCACTCCCTTCTGGCTTGTAGAGTTTCTGCTGAGAAATCAGCTGTTAACCTTATGGGAGTTCCCTTGTATGTTATTTGTCATTTTTCCCTTGCTGCTTTCAATAATTTTTCTTTGTCTTTAACTTTTGCCAATTTGATTGCTATGTGTCTCGGCGTGTTTCTCCTTGGGTTTATCCTGTATGGGACTCTCTGTGCTTCCTGGACTTGGGTGGCTATTTCCTTTCCCATGTTAGGGAAGTTTTCGACTATAATCTCTTCAAATATTTTCTCAGGTCCTTTCACTCTCTCTTCTCCTTCTGGGACCCCTATAATGTGAATGTTGTTGCGTTTAATGTTGTCCAAGAGGTCTCTTAGGCTGTCTTCATTTCTTTTCATTCTTTTTTCTTTATTCTGTTGTGCAGCAGTGAATTCCACCATTCTGTCTTCCAGGTCACTTATCCATTCTTCTGCCTCAGTTATTCTGCTATTGATTCCTTCTAGTGTATTTTTCATTTCAATTATTGTATTGTTCATCTGTTTGTTTGTTCTTTAATTCTTCTAGGTCTTTGTTAAACATTTCTTGCATCTTCTCGATCTTTGCTTCCATTCTTTTTCCGAGGTCCTGGATCATCTTCACTTTCATTATTCTGAATTCTTTTTCTGGAAGGTTGCCTATTTCCACTTCATTTAGTTGTTTTTCTAGGGTTTTATCTTGTTTCTTCATCTGGTACATAGCCCTCTGCCTTTTCATCTTGTCTATTTTTCTGTGAATGTGGTTTTTGTTCCACAGGCTGTAGGATTGTAGTTCTTCTAGCTTCTGCTGTCTGCCCTGTGGTGGATGAGGCTATCTAAGAGGCTTGTGCAGGTTTCCTGATGGGAGGGACTGGTGGTGGGTAGAGCTGGCTCTTGCTCTGGTGGGCAGAGCTCAGTAAAACTTTAATCCACTTGTCTGCTGATGGGTGGGGCTGGGTCCCCTCCCTGTTGGTTGTTTGGCCTGAGGTGACCCAACACTGGAGCCTACCCAGGCTCTTTGGTGGCACTAATGGCGGACTCTGGGAGGGCTCATGCCAAGGACTACTTCCCAGAACTTCTGCTGCCAGTGTCCTTGTCCTCACGGTGAGACACAGCCACCCCCCGCCTCTGCAAGAGACCCCCCAACACTAGCAGGTACGTCTGGTTCAGTCTCTATGGGGTCAGTGCTCCGTCCCCTGGGTCCTGATGCGCACACTACTTTGTGTGTGCCCTCCAAGAGTGGAGTCTCTGTTTCCCCCAGTCCTGTCAAAGTCCTGCAATCCAATCCCGCTAGCCTTCAAAGTCTGATTCTCTAGGTATTCTTCCTCCCGTTGCCAGACCCCCAGGTTCAGAAGCCTGATGTGGGGCTCAGAACCTTCACTCCAGTGGGTGGACTTCTGTAGTATAAGTGTTCTCCAGTTTGTGGGTCACCCACCCAGCAGTTATGGGATTTGATTTTATTGTGATTGTGCCCCTCCTACTGTCTCATTGTGGCTTCTCCTTTGTCTTTGGATGTGGGGTATCTTTTTTGGTGAGTTCCAGTGTCTTCCGGTCGATGATTGTTCAGCAGTTAGTTGTGATTCCAGTGTTCTCGCAAGAGGGAGTGGATTTCTGCATTTTAACTGTTCCCTGTGTATGCAAAAGGAGGCAAGCAGTGGGTAAGTTTCTGAAATATTTTTCTAGATCCCTCAGTAGTGTCCTCAATCCTTAGCTGAATAACGAACCATGATTCTGGAAAAGCCACAGCAAACCATGTTTCTTTTTTCTCAGGTGTAGGACTTTCTGTTTATCATCTGAATATTTTACCCATATTGTAGCATGAGGCAGAGTGCTGGGCTGTGGAGAGTGACATGAATGCAGCTTGGGGATGTATCAAAGTGTGAACACAGGTCAGATCTCAGAAGGGCAGAAGGGAAGCCTCATTATTAATGGTGTTTGGGAACCCTGCCCTAGTCAGACGGTTATAGGGCTCTGTCCTTCAACACGTAAAATGTATTCTATCACCCTCCAGTGGGTCTGCCGCTCAAACAGACACAGAAGCACAATTTTTATCACGATCTAAGACACTCGCCATCTGGCTCCTGCGAACTTGCTGTTGCTTGTCTTTGAGGAGCATGAGGCAGGCTGTTTTATGGAGGTCCCTTGCCTTGTCATCTCTCCTTCAGGGCATGATTCCACTGGACGCTCAGTTGTCAGTCCAGTCGCCAATCCCTGAACATTTCCTGCTTCCGTCCCCATTTTATATTTTTAGGAAGCCTCATCAGAAGATGGGAAAACACTGGCTGCTCTTTGATTCCATCTGGCACCTCAGAACCTGCATTAATCTGTCTCAATCCCTGTCTTCTTGTTTAGATCCCTGAGCCATTTCTGTTTTAAAAAAATTTTTAAATTTGTTTTTGGCTGTGTTGGATCTTCATTGCTACGCACGGGCTTTTCTCTAGTTGCGGCAAGTGGGGGCTACTCTTTGTTGTGGCGTGCGGGCTTCTCGTTGTGGTGGCTTCTCTTGTTGCGGAGCACAGGCTCTAGGTGCGCAGGCTTCAGTAGTTGTGGTGCGCAGGCTTCAGTAGTTGTGGCATGTGGGCTCGGTAGTTGTGGCTCATGGGCTCTAGAGTGCAGCCTCAGTAGTTGTGGCACACGGGCTTATTTGCTCCATGGCATGAAGAATCTTCCCAGGCCAGGGCTCGAACCTGTGTCCACTGCATTGGCAGGCGGATTCTTAACCACTGCGCCACCAGGGAAGCCCTGTAATATTTTTCTGCTACGTACAAATCACTTCAAGCTATGTAGTGGAGTGGTCATCATGGATGTGAGAAAGTATCAACAGAGCCTGACTGATAAGTCTTTCCAGGTTTTTTTTCTGATTTTGAGGAATGCCACAAACCCATGTCTCAAAGTTACTAGAATTCCATTTTATCCCCATTCTCAATGACAATTGTCATCTCTGGTCTTTTTAATGAGAGCTATTCTCACAGGCATGATGTAATATCTCATTGTGGTTTTTATTATCATTCCTCCTGAGGGCACCTCTGAAAATTGGGAGGCTTCCTCCAGTTCAATCTCAATGCAATTTAAGAAAGAACTGGGGAGTCAAAGGCCAGCAAATTGTCATGAACTTTCCTACACTTTTTGGTTTAGTGTTTTTGGGATAGGCAATTGCTTGGGTGGTATGGCTTCTTAACTCGTTTGTAGAGTTTTCCCAAAGGCTTGTATGTTTATATATTGTTTTAAACTTGGGTTCCTCATGTGTTAATGAGTGCCTTTTGTTTACTTTTCTGCTATCCTGCTGATATCACTCCTCATTGGTTTCATTTTTTTCCTTGCAAAGCTAATGTTAAGAAATATAATGATATGATTTTTAGTAATTTGAGAGGTAGGCTAATTTTAATGTTTGATCACATGCAGCGTTAGCATGAACTTTTGATATTCTAAAGCCAATACATTTCTTTGTTTAAAGTATATTTATAGTTAATATTTTAGTAGCATTCTTTCTTGTGTTCACATTCTTTTTTTTTTTTTTTTTTTTTTTAATTTATTTATTTTTATTTATTTTTGACTGTGTTGGGTCTTCGTTTCTGTGCGAGGGCTTTCTCTAGTTGTGGCAAGCGGGGGCCACTCTTCATCACGGCGCGCGGGCCTCTCACTATCGCGGCCTCTCTTGTTGCGGAGCACAGGCTCCAGATGCGCAGGCTCAGTAATTGTGGCTCACGGGCCCAGTTGCTCCGCGGCATGTGGGATCTTCCCAGACCAGGGCTCGAACCCGTGTCCCCTGCATTAGCAGGCAGATTCTCAACCACTGCGCCACCAGGGAAGCCCTGTGTTCACATTCTTAACTAATGTAATCATATCCTTAAAATGCTCAGACTTTGGCTGTTAATATAACTAGAGAATATTTCATTTATTAATATTTAATTTTGATTTACAGATGATATAACATTTCAGAATGTTTTCTGCTTCTTCATGGGCACATAGTTTTATAGGAGTTATTTAGAAAAATATTTTCGTTATATCATGGACATTTTATAGCAATTACTCTATTACCACGAAAATAGTGTCAGGGCTCTTTTATGTCAGGCAAATTAGATTTAAAGTTATAGATAAATTTAATATCATATTACATGCTTCATAGATAACCACCATCCACAGCCACCATCAGTGAGCATTACGTTAAATTATAGTAGTAGCAGTCAGGGATTGTTGTGGTCCTCAGGAACTGTAATTTTTCTCCACAAACTCCTTTCTTTTTTCAGAATTATTCTTCCTTCCTCTGTGTCTTTGCCACTGGATTAGTTTCTACCCTATAGCATTGCATGTTTGAGATGTGAACATTTACTGCTTTTCCCCTTGCATATTCTTTTGCCTCAGCAAATTACTTTGCTGATGCCTTCCTGCTGCTAGAACTGTGGGCTTAGTGTAGTGTAAGAGTGTTGGGTGGGAGGGACACAGCCAGTCTCTAAGATGTGTTTTTTATTCTGACATACCATCTCCTAGAACCACAACATCAATTCAGCTGTGTTTCAATGACAGTGCACACTTGGTGAGTTGAGAATGTTTCTGAAAAACTTTGTTCCCATTTACCAATTCCCACAGACAATTACAAGTTCCTAATGGACATCACTAGAGTGTAGTAGAGACTTTCCCTTTTTTATGACCCCTGAAGGCAGTCGGGGGTTCACATGGAGGAAACAGAAAACTCAAAGGTCTTACACTGGTTAGTGATGTTAAATATATTTTCTTTTTCCTACTTTTATTCTGTATATTGATTTTAGTGAAACGTCTCTTACTCTTTTTGCCCATTATCTAATTTTGCAGCCCCGTTCCATCAAGGCAGGCCAAGGGACCAGTTTTGGCAAATAAGTTGTGAGTGGAAGTAATGAATTTCTCATCTGAATCACCAAGTCTGTATTTTTAATAAGTCACAATATCACACCTAAGAATTCTGATTTTACAGATATACCCAGGGTGTATGTAAACATTTATCCACTTTAACATGCTGTAAAAAATTGTCAATAGAAGCATTTTTTCCTAACAGCCAGAACTTTTAACTTTGAGCTAATTTCTGTACACCTGTAGAGTTCAGATGGAGATCCTTTTTTTTCCCCCCCACTATAAATATTCTTTTGACTAGCACCAGTTTTTCAGTTATTCTTTCATTAAATTGTCTTGGTGCCTTAGTCTGGTGGGCTGCTTGGGTTGAGGGTCATCTTAAAAATATGTTTTCTCACACTTAAGTCCAGATGCACATCCTGGTTCTCTCACTGGTTTCTTTGTCTATTGAGGTCATGTACATAATCCTCTGAGTCTACTTCCTTTCCTTGAAAAATCTTGATAATTTTCCTCAAGCCTTTTCAAAGGAATAAGTACTGTTAGATGGCTTTGAATAGTGTATTTTTTATAGTAAAAACTCAAGTTATTTTGGCTGAAAAGATATATTATTATTCTGTTATTTTTATTATACTATCTCTTTGTCTGCATTATATCTTGTATACCTTATTTTTGCAGTTTGTTCCCGACAATATTGTATCTGACCATAATTAAATAAATTTACAAGTTGCTCATTCTTCATTACATGTATGCCAGAGCCAATGAACTGGATGTTTAAGGTCCCTGCATATGTAGGGAGTTGCTCATTTATTGGCTGCTCATATAACTGGAGAATGTTTCATTTATTGATAATTAGTTTATTTAATTTTGATTTCCAGATGGTGATCTTACAGATGTTTTATGCTTCTTCATGGGTACATAGTTTTATAGGAGGTTTTTAGAAATATTTAGTTGTTTTAAAAAAATGTTTTATTGGTACTTCTCTGGTTGTCCAGCAGTTAAGACATCTTGTTCCCAATTCAGGGGGCACTGGTTCGATCCCTGGTCGGGGAACTATGATCCCGTATGCCACATGGGCCTGGTCAAAAAAAAAATTTTTTTTTTAAATAAAATTCTTCATTTTCTCTGTGTTATATTTGTTTCCCCGTTCTAAAGTGGCAGTCATTTAGATTATTCATTAGATAAGCTAGTTTTGGTTTATTTACTGTTAACAATATAGTTTTGGTTCTTCAGCATTTATTCATGTATAATAAGTATTCTGAAAAAATATATACATACACACACACACACACACACACACACACACACAGACACACATATAGCTTAATATCCTTTTCTCCTCGAGTAAAGATTACCAGTATGTATGTTTACTGATAATTGGTATGTGCTTTGGCATCATGGGTGAAAACTACCCTTTGAGAGCTAACAGCAGTTTTCCCAGCGTGAGCATTTTTGTCATAGGTTGTTTAAGCATGCCATAAAACGACTGGAAGTGCCTCTGATGACTTTAGCTTTAGTAAAGAATCATCCCTGTTGTGTGTCTACAAATTGCAATACCATGGTTGGTGAGGTTCATAACTTTGCTTGGTAGACGTATTATTTGGTTTAGCGTGGTTTATTTAACCTGAAACATTTATTCATGAATTGTAATGAATGGGATACTTAACCGTTCTTTGTATCTTGTAGATATCTCTTATATGCACGTGATTGAGATACTACAACTGAAAGCAAATACTGATAGAGGAGAAGTATTCCAAACAGTGATGTCAGAAAGACATGAAAGGAATGAAATGAAACATTTTTACCTCAGCGATGTGCAAGAAAATATATATGACTTGGTGTCTCAGAAGAGAGACGAGGAAAGTAATTACAAACGAATACCTATAACCCATAACGAAAATCTCCCTGAGAAGGGAGATCAACATGTTAGGAGTGTTGCAGGAATCAAGCCTATTGAAAACAGGCTGGCATTAAGGTTTTGGGTTGAACTGCATATATTTAAAAGTGAAGAGAAGGTTGATGAATTTATTCGAGTGGACAAGGATATCAGGAGTAGTGCCTCATTTTCACCACTTGAAGGAACTTCTTCTAGTGTGCAAAACAACATTTCTAATACATATGCGAGTGGTTTTGTGCGTCCTTCAGTAGTGACACAAGAACAAGAAGCACACAGGGAAAGATCTTACAAATGTAATCTGTGTGGCAAAACCTTCCTTCAGGGATCATACCTCAAAAGACATCAGATCTTCCATACAGGAGGGAAAGTACATAAATGTGATGATGTATGTGAAAAAGTCTTTACTCACAATTCATACCTTGCAAGTCATCAGAGAACTCATACTGGAGAGGAACCTTACAAATGTAATGAGTGTGGGAAAATCTTTCATTACAGCTCAGAACTTGGAAGACATCAGTTTCTCCATACAGAAGAGAAATTACATAAATGTGATGTATGTGAAGATGTCTTTATTCGAAATTCATTCCTTGCGAGATATCAGAGAAATCATAATGGGGAGAAACCTTATAAATGTAATGAGTGTGGCAAATTCTTTAATCAAAAAGCATACCTTACAAAGCATCAGAGAGTTCATAATGAAGAGAAGTCTTACAAATGTAATGTGTGTAGCAGGGTCTTCAATCGAAATTCAAATCTTGAAAGTCATCAGAGAATTCATACTGGAGAGAAACCTTACAAATGTAATGACTGTGGCAGGTTCTTTTCTCAAAAGCCAAACCTTGGAAAGCATCAGAGAGTTCATACTGGAGAGAAACCTTACAAATGTAACAAGTGTGGGAAAATCTTTCATTACAACTCAAAACCTGGCAGACATCAATTTCTCCATACAGAAGAGAAATTACATAAATGTGATGTGTGTGAAAATGTCTTTCCTCAAAATTCATTACTTGCAAGATATCAGAGAAGTCATACTGGGGAGAAACCTTATAAATGTATTGAGTGTGGTAAGTTTTTTAGTCGAAAAGCACACCTTAAAAGTCATAAGGGAACTCATACTGGAGAGAAACCTTACAAATGTATTAAGTGTGGCAAGCTCTTTAGTCGAAAAAGTAACCTAACAAGACATCAGAGAATTCATACGGGAGAGAAACCTTACAAGTGTATTGGGTGTGGTAAGTTCTTTAGTCGAAAAGCACACCTTATAAGACACCAGACAATTCATACTGGAGAGAATCCTTACAAATGTAATCAGTGTGCCAAGGTCTTTAGTGAAAAATCACACCTTGTAAGTCATCAAAAAATTCATACCGGAGAGAACTGATACAAATGTAATGAGTTTGGCAAAACCTTTTATCACATCTCAGCCCTCACTCAACACCTGAGAATCCATACAGGACAGAAATTATATTGGGTTGCCCAGAAGGTTCAGTTTTTTCTGTAAGATGGCTCTAGGAGCACTTAGTTGTCTTTAACTTCATTCAAACAGTTTTGTTAGATTTTATGTGACAGCTGCGATGTCAGCGTGCATTTTAAAAAAAGACATCAAAATCGGTGAATTTTTATGTAGCCATTTTAATATTGAAGATGGAGGGCTTCCCTGGTGGCGCAGTGGTTGAGAATCTGCCTGCCAATGCAGGGGACAAGGGTTCAAACCCTGGTCTGGGAAGATCCCACATGCCGCGGAGCAACTAGGCCCGTGAGCCACAATTACTGAGCCTGCACGTCTGGAGCCTCTGCTCCGCAACAAGAGAGGCCGCGTTAGTGAGAGGCCCGCGCATCGCGATGAAGAGTGGCCCCCGCTCGCCGCAGCTGGAGAAAGCCCTCGCACAGAAACGAAGACCCAACACAGTCAATAAATAAATAAATAAATAAATAAACCCAAAAGTTAAAAAAAAAAAGAATGAAATCCATTTTAAAAAAATATATATATTGAAGATGGAAGGAAAAAAGCAACCGAAACGCAAAAAAAGATTTGTGCAGTGTATGGAGAAGGTGCTGTGACTGATCGAACGTGTCAAAAGTAGTTTGCAAAATTTCGTGCTGGAGATTTCTCAGTGGGTGATGCTCCACGGTCAGGTAGACCATTTGAAGTTGATAGCGATCAAATTAAGACATTAATTGAGAACAATCAACGCTATACCACGTGGGAGATAGCCGACATACTCAAAATATCCAAATCAAGCATTGAAAATCATTTGCACTAGCTTGGTTATGTGAATTGCTTTGATGCTTGGGTTCCACATAAGTTAAGCAAAAAAAAAAAACCCTTCTTGACCGTATATCTGCATGCGATTCTCTACTTAAACATAATAAAAAGTTCTGTTTTTAAAACAAATTGTGATGGGTGATGAAAAGTGGATACTGTACAATAATGTGGAATGGAAGAGATCGTGTGGCAAGCAAAGTGAACCACCACCAACCACACGGAAGGCTAGTCTTCATCCAAAGAAGGTGATGTTGTGTCTAGAGTGGGACTGGAAGTCCTCTATCATGAGCTCCTTCCAGAAAACCAAACGATTAATTCCAACAAGTACTGCTCCCAGTTATACCAACTGAAAGCAGCACTTGATGAAAAGCATCCAGAATTAGTCAACAGAAAACGCATAATCTTCCATCAGGATAACGCAAGACCACATGTTTCTTTGATGACCAGGCAAAAACTGTTACAGCTTGGCTGGGAAGTTTTAATTCATCCGCCATATTCACCAGACATTGCACCTGTGGATTTGTTTATTTCAGTCTTTACAAAATTCTCTTAATGGAAAAAATTTCAATTCCCTGGAAGACTGTAAAAGGCACCTGGCACAGTTCTTAGCTCAAAAAGATGAAAAGTTTTGGGAAGATGGAATTATGAAGTTTCCTGAAAAATGGCAGAAGGTAGTGGAACAAAAGGGTGAATATGTTGTTCAATAAAGTTCTTGGTGAAAATGAAAAAAATGTGTCTTTTATTTTTTCTTAAAAGCAGAAGGCACTTTTTGGCCAACTCAATATAAATGTGATGAATTTGACAAAGTCTATAGTTGAAATTGAGACCTTGCAATTCATCAGAGAATTCATAATGCAGAAAAATCTTTAAAAGGTAATGAGTGGGGCTTCCCTGGTGGTGCAGTGGTTGAGAATCTGCCTGCCAATGCAGGGGACACGGGTTCGTGCCCCGGTCTGGGAAGATCCCACATGCCACGGAGCAACTGGGCCCGTGAGCCACGATTACTGAGCCTGCGCGTCTGGAGCCTGTGCTCCGCAACAAGAGAGGCCGCGACAGTGAGAGGCCCGCGCACCGCGATGAAGAGTGGTCCCCACTCGCTGCAACTGGAGAAAGCCCTCGCACAGAAACGAAGACTCAACACAGTCATAAATAAATAAATTAAAGAACGTGAATTTCTTTAAAAAAAAAAAAAAAGGTAATGAGTGTTGGAAAGCCTTTAGTGAGATCTCAACCCATACTACAAATCAGGTAATAAATACAGAGGGGAAATCATATTAATGTGATATATGTGGAAAGGTCTTCTTTCAAAATTGACACTTTAGGGACATCCCTGGCGATCCAGTAGTTAAGACACAAATGTAATGTGTGTGGCAAGGCTTTTACCCAAAGATCACAAGGTGGGACATACTGGAGTGATACCTTATAAATGAAATGAGTGTGACAAAACCTTTTCTTGACTTCAAGTATTAGTTAACAGCAGACAGTCCATTGAAAAGAAACCCTTCAAATGTATGAGCAGAGGCTTTATCCAGGCCTCACAATGCACTAGATTTCTCAATATATATCTTTGAGAGAAACCACACAAAGCAGTATGTATGCTAAGGCTTGTACCTGAAGATCAACGCTCTGAAACATAGAGAATGTATTTTGAAGAGCAACATTTCAAATGTCATGAATGTTGTAAAATTTTTCATCAGCTATCCACACCTTTGTTGTAATGAGAGCATTCATACAGGTCAGAAACTATAGGTATTTGCTGAACATGGAAAGAAATTGACACAACAGTGCATCCTCAGGGTTCACCAAAGAACTCATATTGGGAGGGAATCCTTACAAATGTAAGGATTCCCTTACGTTAGGTAAATTTTTTGAATTAGGTAAATTTTTTGAGCAATTCTTAAAACAGACGACATATCAGAGAATCCATACTAGGAATAAATGTCTTATCTGTCCAAGGTTAATGTGAGATACTATATGCTGCAGAATCATTGCAAGTGACAATACGTTAAAACGTTTGACATGATGTTTATAGTACCAGAAGAAGGACATATGTAGAAGTATGCCAGTATCTTCTCTGTATAAATATGTAATTATTGGAGTTCTTTTGAAAAGGCTACATTATATTTATACCTTTCAACCTGAAGTTTGAAGTCTTTTTTTAAAAATAAATTTATTTATTTATTTTTGGCTGTGTTGGGTCTTCGCTTCTGTGCGAGGGTTTTCTCTAGTTGTGGCAAGCGGGGGCCACTCTTCATCATGGTGCGCAGGCCTCTCACTATCGCGGCTTCTCTTGTTGCGGAGCACAGGCCCCAGACGTGCAGGCTCAGTAGTTGCGGCTAACGGGCACAGTTGCTCTGCGGCACGTGGGATCTTCCCAGACCAGGGCTGGAACCCGTGTCCCCTGCATTGGCAGGCAGATTCTCAACCACTGCACCACGAGGGAAGCCCCTGAAGTCTTGATCTTACGCCTGCATTACAGGTCTTCCATGATAGTCTCTGGGAAGGAATCTATAAAATGAGGGGTCCAATTTGATTAGGTGTGGGTCAGTCACATCCATGTTTCCTGAGAAAACAAGGCCCTTGAATTACCAATTTCAATATTGTTTGAATTATCAACAAGGGGGGACAAAAAATAAAACTGTGACATGATTTATCATGTTAATTCATGTGTTCTTTTGTAGATAGGTCATAGTGGGTTATAGGACAGAATGCTTTACTAACTGACCATGAATAGGTCAGGCAGGACATTAAGGGACTGGGCTTTTCATGGGAGGAGAGTGACAGGTTAACAGGGACTGATTATGTGGTAGGCAGAATGCATGGGAAAATTTGGTCACTTCCTCCATTGCATGGGAATAGCTGTTGTATAGATCTATGATTAATGAAAAACTAGTCTTATTCTTCGAAACTAAAGGGAGAGCAGTTATCACAAGAGGAAAATTTAATCAAAAGTCCCAGAATTCTAGGGCTTCCCTGGTGGCACAGTGGTTAAGAATCTGCCTGCCAATGCAGGGGACACGGGTTCGAGCCCTGGTCTGGGAAGATACCACATGCCACGGAGCACCTGCAGCCCATGCACCACAACTGCTGAGCCTGTGCTCTAGAGCCCGGGAGCCACAACTACTGAGGTCACGTGCCACAACTACTGAAGCCCACATGCCTAGAGCCTGTGCTCTGCAACAAGAGAAGCCACCGCAATGAGAAGCCTGCGCACCGCAACAAGGAGTGGCCCCCGCTCACTGCAACTAGAGAAAGCCCGCGTGCAGCAATGAAGACCCGACACAGCCAAAGATAAATAAATAAATAAATGTATAAAAAAAATAAAGCCCCAGAATTCAATGTGTATATGTATGTTTGACATTTAACTGCTGTCGTTGCCTTTTGCTACTGTTTTATTCAGAATGTATCATAGGTCTCTTGTTTTAATTAATAAAATTTAATTATTTTTCATCATCCTAATTAATCATGTTCCTTTCACCACCACAGTTTTCTTCCACCTAGGTACTTTATACCAGAAGGTAACAGTGCGCCCGTAGGTTCTCGGGCTTTAAAGAATCTTAACAATTTCTTTCCATGATAGGTTCAGAAAACTTATAAGTAGATTATTTATCCTTGTGTTGTTGTCTCCAAACTTTTCTCCAGAATATTTTTGTGGCTATAATGAAATGCAGTTCTATGGTACAGTTTCTGATTGTCATGTCATTCTGATGAATTTCTGTCTTTATGATTATAAAATAGATTTCCTTAGTCTTGACACATTATTTACTCTTTAATTTACTTTGTATTATGTTAGCCACTCTATTTTGAGTGGTGTTGAAATGGTGTATTTTTTCATGCTTTCTTACTTTGTGTATTTTAATTTTTGGAGTGCATTTCTTGTGGGAGACATATTGTTGTCTGTGTTCAAAAGAGTCCAGTTGAAAATATTTGCTTTTCATTTGGAGTCTTTAGGTCACTTTGTTTTAAAGAGGTTATTGTTTAGGTATTTTAAATTCTTATCTTGCTTTTGGTTTTATATTGTCTCCTTTGTTTTTTCTACTGTTTTCCTATTTTTCCCCTGTTCTTTAGAATAAGTAATTATTTATGATTTTTTTTATAGTGAAAACTTTTATATGTGTAACTGTCCAGCTGGACTCAGTTTAGATGATCCCAGTTTTGTTGGCAACATCCAAAGCATCATAGTCAGGAGGCAGTCAAACATAGGCCTTCTCTCCATCAGGCCTGATCACGGTGTTTACCTTAGCCACGTCAGTGTCATAGAGCTTCTTCACAGCCTGTTTAATCTGGTGCTTGGTGGTGGTGATCTCCACAATGAACACCGGTGTGTTTTTGTCTTCTGCTTTCTTCATGGCTGACTTGGTGGTGAGGGGGATCTTGATGATGGCATAGTGTTCAAGTTGTTTCTCCCAGGGCGCTCTTCTGAGGATATTTGAGCTGTCTCCTGAGCTGCAGTGTTTCAGGCAGTTGGAAGGTGGGTGACATCTGGATCTTCTACTTTTTTTTTTTTGGTGGCTCTGGACACCTTTCAAAATTGCTTTCTTTACCTTCAGGTTGTGAGTGCTGTCTTTCCACTACTTCATTATCCCACCTCACCTTCACGTCCCCTTGGTAGTAGTGAGGATGCCATGACGAAACACATCTGTGCATTCTCCAAACAGGTCTTCATGGTTTGGAATCTTATTATTTATACTGTAAGACCTCTAGGTAAACTATTGTTTTTAAAAAGAAGAATCAACATGCAAAAGATACACAGATCCTTTAAGTTTGCATTTTAAATCCTCAACAACAAAAAATTCTAATTAATAGAAGTTCACAATTCTAATTGTCTCCAATAGAAATTTAATACCACACTTCACCAAGCCACACACTAGTTGTGGCTAGTCCTTAATCTTGTAAATATGTGCCAATTTTGGATCTCCTCCTACTTTTTTCCACCAAATTGCCCTTCCCGGTTTGTATTTTCATGACAAACTCTTTAAATTAATTAATGATATTATGCAAATATCCCTTATATGGGCATTTCCTGAACACACTGTTTAAATTAGAACGACCTGTCATTCTATCATTGTACATATGAAACTTCACTGTACTTAACACCATCATAATCTTATTTAATTTTTACTGACTTTCCCTTTTAGAATATAAGCTACTTGAAGGCAGGATATTGATTTCGTTTCCTGCTAGCTATTCAGTGATTGGAATCATTTCCGAATGATAGATTTGTGAATGCACATTATCAGTGCAAAGGAGGTTGCTGTAATGCATGATTTAATGGATCAGTAGGTCAAATTTTCAAGTAAACATGTAATTATATTTGTGGCCCCAATTTCCTTGTTACCATAATTTACAGCCTAATGTTCTGAATATTTGTTATAAATTCTCACAGTATAATTTGTTCACACACTGAATTTTCTACAACATATGCTGAACAGATCTAACTCATCTGTGAAGGGATGTCTTCGTGACTTTTTTTCAAGCCACAACATTTAAAATTCAAGATTCGATCGGAAATACTCCATTCTACACTCATGAAAGATAATAATCCTATTTCTCGGGTAGGACAGTTTTTATTTCTGAGTGATAGGCTGCCTGGAAAACAGTGACTGAGAAAAGTAGGAGGTTTATCATTCTCACCTGACATGAAGTCCGGAAGGTGCAGTGGTGGGTGTGATGGATCCGCTGCCCCTTCTTCCCCCTTGACCACTTAACCTTCAGTGTCCTCAAAGCAACTCTCGTGTTGTGCATTTTTTTTCAGTCAATACTCTCATAAAAAGAAAAAAATTTTTTGACTTCTTTTTATGGTATCTATATGAGATGCTGGATCCTTACTAAATTTATTGCACTATTTCAATATATAAGTCAGAACGTTATGCTGTACACCGTAAGCTCATAACGTGATGTATGTCGAGTACATCTCAATAAAACTGAGGGGGAAAAGGCAAATAAAACAGGCAAAATGAAAGAATGAACAATGCAGTTTATAGGAATTAAAAACAATGTATTGCTCTTTATAAAGCAATGGTGAGGGAAATTATCAAACGGCTTAGCCCTTCAGCCTCAAACCGCAGGTTTTGTCCCCAAGTCTCTGGAACTGACAGCGTGTTGAGCTGGCCTGGCTGAATGAGAAACAGAAAGGAAAACTCTTTTGTAGGGTGTCAGGGTGAAATGGGCCAGCCTACGTGGGGAGAGTTTTGTATTTCTTATTCTAGTTTGTAATACAGTGGCAAGTCCAGGTCTTGTTTGCTTAAACCGCTTAAATTAATTCTAATTGCAAAAATGTTCCCGGATCCAACTAGCGCCCCACAGCTACCACTTGGAGACCCAAGTTCCCAACCACTGACTTGGCTTGAGCTGCCGGAGCGGGACATGCGAGAAACCAGCTGGCAAATATAAGCTTTTTATTGAAACCGTTTTCAACTTGTTAGGAGGAAACATCTTACTTTCAGACAGAAGTAGTCCACACAATTGCAAGCGTTTACCTTAAACTGTTTCAGACAGGAACGTAAAATGAGAAAATTCATGGTGCTGGAAAGCACCAACCTAGGCCCCGCCTGCCGGCGTTCCAGGCGAAGATCTGGGCTCTCCTCGCCCCGCCCCTCGCCAGTAGCGCTCCGCCCAGGCCCCGCCCCGTAAACTCCGCCTCTAAACTGCGCTTGCGCATTTTTTAATGGTAACGGAAGCGTAGAGCTCGGAGCCCAGGTCACACTGGAAAGCGTTAAGTTTCTCCTTTCTAAGTCAGTGCTGCGCGGTCCACCTTTCTCCACCTTCCGGTGTGGGCGTCACTACGAACCTTAAATCCCAGCAGCCGGCCCTCCGCCCCGCGTAAATCCAGACGTCGCCGTTACAGGTAGGTGTGGTTTCCTTTGGATGTGAAATCGCTGAGGCCGGTCCCGGTGCCCTTGGCTTTTCTACCTTCGGTCCAGGTAGACACCTCCATTCGCGACATTTTTCTGCTTAAAACCCTTTACTAACTACGCCTTCCCATTCAAAATCGTCTTCCCCGAGTTGTATTCGTGCCCCGCAGCCTCGCCCTCTCGGCCCCTGGAGGGCAGCGCCGGCCGCCCCGCTCCCGGCGAGGCCGCGACCTCTCCCCGGTCCTGGGGTTCTGCAGAGCCCGCCCCTCTCCTGAGACCCCCTCCCTCCCTCCCAGCCCCTCTGTCCTCGCCTCCTCCTCAGGCCGGTCCTTCTGCTCCCCCGGCCTCCCCTTCCTGGTCAGCCCTTCCCCTCACCCCGCGTTGGGGGAGGTGACCTGGGCCAGCCTTGTGACACCCCATGGTCTTCGGTATCAAATTCACTTCCATTGGAAAGTTGGAGGGCATCTTATTCGGTCGCCATCTTTCTGAATATGTGCGGGAAGGGGAATCAGGGGAAGCTGAGACAGAGCGACTTCGAGAAAGAGAGGAAAGAATGTGTGCGAACCGATGGGAACGTAGAGGATGGCTGAGAGAGTTGTAAAGAGATAGTAAAATGAAAGCGATTATGCCTCGAAAGGAGCTGGTGAATAAAATAGAGAAGTAATTAAAAAGGCCGTATCTCCAGGGATTGGAGAGCAACATAGAGAGAGAGGGGCTCTAGATCAGCGGTAGGGGGCGGGTAACAGCGGTGAGGCCCTTCACACAGAGAGTCCAGGATAGGATGAAAGGTGGAACAATGGCCTTCAGAGCATCGTGGTGCTGGGAGAGAAACGGAGGACAAACGGTGACAAGAAGAGTAGAGGAAGCAAAAAGAGAAGGCTTTTTGCTTTTTCCCCATTGTCTCATGTTCTCATGGAGGAGAGATAGCAAAATGGGGAAATTGGAGGGGAGCCTGTAGGGGTCTGCAGCAGGGACATGGCAGCCAGTGTGGGCTTCAAGATGAGCCCCATGAATGGTGTGTGCACCTGTCTCTTGTGGGCTCAAGCGGTGTGAGGAACTGCTGCAGGTTATGTCTCAGTTCTGGCTGGAGCACCTGGAATTGGTAGTTGTGGGGTGCATTATGGTTTGAGGTGCCAGGGTGTCTTAGCTCAGGTTCCCTGGGACCTAGCTGCTGAGACTGAGGTTTCCATGTATTGGTGTAATTGGGTATTTCTTGATTATATGTGAGGAGGAATGAAGGCAGTGGATTTAGGCAGAGAAAAACATTTTCCTCCAATATGAGAAGTGTTGGGTTAACTAAGCCCACAGTGGTCATTGGGTGCAGTAGGATGGTGACTTGTCCTCAGGGGACGGAGCTACAGGGTGCCCCACGGCATCAACTGCGCAAGTGACTTGCGTTGGTCTTTTGGAAGGTCAGGAGTCATTGTGCAGATTTTAGAGTAATACAGGGAAAATTTCAGAGATCATTTTGTGGGTTACCTTTGGTATTTTTTTTTTTTTTAGTATTTTGGCTTGCAAATGGAGAAAGTTTTAGATGTACTATGATAGTTACAAAAGAGAATTTGGTGTTTCCTTGGGAGATGTTGGGGTCCCCCTGGGGCATGTGCATCATTGGAAGCATCTTTTATACGTAGTTTTCGGAGATGACAGTGTTTGGTCTGTGTTCACCATGGTGAATGAAAGTATGGCGTTTTGCTTCTAGTGGTCCCTTGGGTGTCTTCGTATGTAGTTGTCCCTCAGGCATGATTTATTTGGGTTGGAATGTTTTCTGATATTTTATAGCAGCATTAGTGGATCATTATGGATTTTTTTTCGAGACTGTATTGGACCCTATGAGAGTTTTCAGAAGGGAAATCAGGAGTACTAAGCTTCAGATGGCAGATGATTTTTATGAGGGAGATTCTGCTAGGTGTGTTTCTGTGAACAGAACTTGAGAGGGGCCACTAAGTTCTTTGATGTAGGGAAGGATTGTTCCACGAATCAGAGGCCCAGCAGCACCACAGTGATCTGTAGTCCAGACGCTCATTCATCCTTGGCAAGCTGTAGCTGCCGCTTGCTTGCTGCCAGGCCAGTTCGTTCTGCTACTGTCCTCTCCCTACCTGTCTCAAACACACAGATACACACACACACGCGCAATACAGAGAACACAGAACGCTTGTGCTTTGTTGGTGGGATTTAAAATAATGTAGCTCTCATTGAAGGTAATGTGGAGGTTGGTCAATAAATCAAACATAGGACAGGCGCACAATCTGTGAAACCCACCTCTGGCTAGATATGCAAAGGAAATGAAATCATTATACTGAGGGAAGTATATGCACTCCAGTGAGCATTAGTGCATTATTCACAGCAGCCAAGATGTAGAAAGAACCAAAATGTTTGTTGACAAGTGAATGGATTTAGAAAATTCACGTCAGCCATAAATGATGACATTATTATGATAGAAAAAGATAGACATTTTATGTGGAAAGTAGAAATGTCAAACTCATAGAACCATAGAGTATAGGGGTTGCTAGGAAAGGTTGGGTGGTGGGGTAAATGGGGAGATGTTGGTCAAAGGTTACGAATGTTCAGTTGTGAAATGAATAAGTACAACACGTACGCCTAATGTCTGTTGTGCTGACTATCGTTAATTATAGTGTGTTTCTATACTTGGAATGTGCTGAGAGAGCATCCCTTAAGTGTTCTTTTATTTATGCATTTATTTATTCATTTATTTTGGCTGTGTGTGGGATCTTAGTTCCCCAACCAGGGATCGAACCCAGGCCCACAGCAGTGAAAGCACTGAGTCTTAACTGCTGGAACGCCAGGGAATTCCCTCACTTAAGTGTTCTAAACACACAGAAATAAAATGATAACTGTGAGTTGATAGACATGTAAATTCCTTTATTTTGACAATGATTACACATCTGTCAAATAATCGCATTGTATGCCTCATATGTTCACCATGGTTATTCATCAGTTAGAGCTCTGTAAAGCTGGCAGAGAAGAAGAAAGTGGGTGTGCGGAGCTTCCCACCTCTGAGTGGTGCTCAACCCAGGCTTCACATTAGATCAGTGAGGCATTCTGCATATACGTGTTTTGTACCCTCTGACCACAGATTCCTTTTCATAATGTCAGTGTGGAATCCAGCCTCAATAGTATTTTAACGTGCCCCAGGTGATTCCAATCTGGATCCCTCACTGAGCATCGTGACTCTGGGTCCCCCCGTTCCTGAGGGCTGAGGTCTGGGCTGAGGCTGAGGGGCTCTGCTCTGCGTGGGGATGGATCAGGGCTGGTCTGTGACCTGAAGGGGGTCGTCGGGTCCAGCTGAGGTGCCCACTGCTGCTGTGTATGTGAGGGCCTCACCAGGAGATCTGAAGAAGGTGTGGGAAAATGCACGTGTTGGTCTCTGTGTGGGAGTTTACTGTCCTGAGTCCCTCCTGGGACAGTGGGCATCAGGGGACTGTCTGTTCCACATGCTGAGGTCTTCCCTGTGTGTGTGGTGGTGACTCAGGAAGGGGGTGTGTTGATTCTAAGCATTAAACAGCATCTTTCCAACTTTCAGGATAGACCTCTAAAGACTCATGTTGTCTGAGGAAGAAGCCTGGAAGAGGAGGAAGAGGAAAGAACTGGAGTCTGCAATGGCTCTTTCTCAGGTAAAGTCATATTCTCAGTTGATTTCTCTGTCTCTCCTTCCTATAATGCCCTTCTTTGGACTCCCTAATCTTCTCTGACTCTGCAGTATCCTGCTTGACAGTTATTAATGAAAGTCAAGTATTAATATGCACAATACCTGAGTAAAATCTGGAAGTCAGACTAATTAGGGCAATTTGTTGTGACCTTTTTTTTTTTTTTGGCCACACTGCATGGCTTCTGGGACCTTAGTCTCCGACCAGGGATGGAACCCGTGCCCCCTGCAGTGGAAGCGCGGAGTCTTAACCACTGGACCACCAGGGAAGTCCCAAGGGTGTTTTATTCAGTCATCAAATTTAAAGTTTGAAGTCAACCTAAATCTCTGGCAGTTGGAAATTCTTTAAATCACTTTCATCACCTCCATTCCTCAGAGGTTGTCTTTTCATTTTGTTGGTTTTATCCTTTGACACACAGAGGTTTTTACCTTTGATGCATGTAAGGTTCCAGCTTCATTCCTTTGCTAGTAAGGTATCTAATTTCTCAGCAACATTTGTTATTGAGACTATCCTTTCCTCTTTGTATAGTTTTGGCAACCCTTATCATTACGTTTTCCATATATTCCAAGGATTATTTGGAATCTGATTTCTGATCTGATCTATTGGCTTATGTATGTGTGTTTATGCCAGTACCACATCATCTTGATTACTTTGTGATACATTTTGAAATCTAAAAATGTCAGCCTCCAATTCCTTTTTGAAGACTATTTTGGCTATTTGGGGTCCCTTGAGATTCTATAGAAATTTTCACAAGATTTTTTTCTATTACTGCAAAAATTGCCACTGAAATTTTAATAGGGATTCCATTGCATCTATAGAACATATTGGGTAATATGGTCATTTTAAGAATCCTAAGTCTTTCAATCCATGAGTACAGGGTGTCTTTTAATTTATTTGTGTCTGCATGGACTTCTTTTAGCAACGTTTAGTAGTGTTCGGAGTACAAGTCTTTCACCGCCTTCACTAGTATTTCCTAAGTATTCTATCCCTTTTGATGGTGTAGTAAATAGTATTTTTCTCTAATTTTCTGTTGACGCTGTTCATTGTGTATAGAAATGCGACCGATTTTTGCGTGCTGATTTTTTTCTGCTGCAACTTTTCTAAAGTTGTTTTTTTTTTTTTTTTAAGAATGTAGTCTTTTTTTCTTTTTTAAAGTATTTATTTATTTATTTATGGCTGTGTTGGGTCTTCGTTTCTGTGCGAGGGCTTTCTCTAGTTGTGGCAAGCGGGGCCACTCTTCATCGCGGTGCACGGGCCTCTTACTATCGCGGCCTCTCTTGCTGCGGAGCACAGGCCCCAGACGCGCAGGCTCAGTAATTGTGGCTTACGGGCTCAGCTGCTCCGCAGCACGTGGAATCTTCCCAGACCAGGGCTCGAACCCGTGTCCCCTGCATTGGCAGGCAGATTCTCAACCACTGCGCCACCAGGGAAGCCCAAAAGTTGTTTTTTGAAGTAGTAGTTTACTTGTGGAATTGTTTTGCTTTGTACATATAAAAAACCTTGTCACCTACAAAAAAGATAATTTTATTTTATTTTTTGATTTGGAGAACTTTTTTTTTTCCTGTCTAATGCCTCTTCTGCTTTTTATTTCTACTTTCATTTCATTGTGGTTAGACAAGATACTTTTCATGATCTTCATCTTAAATTGTTAAGATTTGTTTTGTGGGGCTTCCCTGGTGGCACAGTGGTTGAGAATCTGCCTGCCAATGCAGGGGACATGGGTTCAAGCCCTGGTCCGGGAAGATCCCACATGCCGCGGAGCAACTAAGCCCGTGTGCCACAACTACTGAGCCTGCGCTCTAGAGCCTGCGAGCCACAACTACTGAAGCCTGCAAGCCTAGAGCCCGTGCTCCGTGAAAAGACAAGCCGCCAAAATGAGAAGCCCGCGCACCGCAACGAAGAGTAGCTCCCGCTCGCGGCAGCTAGAGAAAGCCCGCGCACAGCAACGAAGACCCAACACAGCCAAAAATATATATATATATATACAAAATAATCAACAAGGACCTACTGTGTAGCACAGGGAACTTCTACTCAGTATTCTGTAATAACCTATATGGGAAAAGAATCTGAAGTAGAATGGATATGTGTATATATATAACTGAATCACTTTGGTGTACACCTGAAAGTAACACAACATGGTAAATCAACTATACTCCAATGTAAGGTAAACATTAAATTTAAAAAAAAAGAAGAAGATAACATCGTTTTGTAATAGCTGTTCACCCAGGGAGGAGTGACTTCACTCAGACATTTGTGGATCACCCCCTTCCCTTTTCCTGGCGTGGAGTAGAGGAGAAGTTGGGCAAGAAATGACTGTCACCACCTGGTGCCTCTTTAAGTGAATGTGAAAAGTGTTGTTTTTTTGTGCAGGCTTTACTTTTTCGATCTCATTTGTGTATATTTAATTATTTAGAGCTTGAGATAAGTCAGTATATTCAATGTCTACTTTTCTATAAATAATTACTAACTTCTGAAATAAGCTCTGGTGCCTTCTATAATCTACTCATGTTATTCTTTTCTAAATATGTTATATTCTCGAGTATTTAAAACTTTTTTTTTTTTAATTTTATTTATTTATTTATTTTATTTATGGCTGTGTTGGGTCTTCGTTTCTGTGCGAGGGCTTTCTCTAGTTGCGGCAAGCGGGGGCCACTCTTCATCGCGGTGCGTGGACCTCTCACTGTCGCGGCCTCTCCTGTTGCGGAGCACAGGCTCCAGACGCGCAGGCTCAGTGGTTGTGGCTCACGGGCCCAGTTGTTCTGCGGCATGTGGGATCTTCCCAGACCAGGGCTCGAACCCGTGTCCCCTGCATTGGCAGGCAGATTCTCAACCACTGTGCCACCAGGGAAGCCCAGTATTTAAAACTTTGACACCAGAATTTTTAGATGAAAAATAATTGACAAGTTATTTCCCTTTAAATTTTTTTTGAGGTTTATTTGGTATCTGTGTGTTCCTCTTTATCTTATCTCTTGGAAAAGTTCTTTGGTGAATAGTAAATAATTGTCTATTTTGATGTGTACTTGGCAAAGATGTCAATGATCTTTTATATTAACATTCAAAATCAAGTTTAGCCAGTTAGCCTTATATTTTGTTTCCTTCCTTTTTCTGTGATATGTTAAAATAGTGAGCTGTGAGATGATAGGAAGATGTTTCCCTCAGGTCCCTCTTAACTGTTCTGTACAGACGATGAAGGATGGACGAGATTGACTTGGAAGCTTCCAGCAGAGCCTCTCTATTCATGATGAAGAAGTTTGCTGAGAGCTTATTTCTAAGCTGACCCCTTACAATGTTTTCTGCGCCAACAGCTGTGCTTTGGCAGTGGCCACGCCGCACGGCTTTCAGGATCTCCGTTCCTTGACCAGGAATTGAACCCAAGCCAGGGCAGTGAAAGCCCAGAATCCTAACCACTAGGCCAACTGGAAACTCCTTGTATTTTTAAGTTATTTTAATGTGATTTTTCTGGAAAAGAAGAATTAAATGTTTGGTACCAGTGTGATCTGACCTTGAAAGAGAAGTTTCCGTTGCTCAGACTCATGATAGATGGTGTTTTAAATAGGATGAGCAATAAGGACAAACTCTGCCCACTTAACCCTTCGGGTGACCTTTTCAGAATTCAGTTACACCTGATTCTGTTCACTCAACTCAGACTTTCTCATAACTGCCTCAGAGAGCCCACTCGTAACATGGAGGTGAGCAACTCCACCAGAAATTCTTCATTTGAGCAACAGAGACCCTTGAAATGATTGGCCCAGTTAGGCGTGAGTTTGTGTGTGGCAGTGCCCAGTTGAATTTAGAGTTTTAATTTTAATTTATTTTATTTTATTTATTTATTTATGGCTGCATTGGGTCTTTGTTGCTGTGCACAGGCTTTCTCTAGTTGCTGCCAGCGGGGGCTACTCTTCGTTGCGGTGCGCAGGCTTCTCACTGCGGTGGCTTCTCTTGTTGTGGAGCATGGGCTCTAGGCGCACGGGCTTCAGTAGTTGTGGCATGCAGGCTCAGTAGTTGTGGCACACGGGCTTAGTTGCTCCGCAGCATGTGGGATCTTCCCAGACCAGGGCTCGAACCCGTGTCCCCTGCCTTGTCAGGCGGATTCTTAACCACTGCACCACCAGGGAAGCCCCTAATTTTAATTTTCAACTCTTACACTCAGACCTCCACTGGCTACCGTTTGTCCTGTGGACAAAATCCTGACTCCTCATTTTGGCTACACAGCCCTGTGTCATCCTCAGGGCCCTGCCGGGGTCTCCAGCCTCATCCTGGGAGCTTAACCTTTTCTCGTGGTTCACTCTGCCCCGGTCACATTCACCTTTTCTCTGTTCCCAAGCACCAAAACCTTTTCTGTCTCAGCTCTTAGTTCCTGTTCTTACCTTCTCCCTTTAAGTCACCATGGGTTAGGCCCTTTGTACTCCTTCAGGTGTGGGCTCAGAGAGGCCTCCCCACCCGCTCCTGACAATCTCTTGTCACTTGAATGGTTTTATTGTCCCTACATCAATCACCCTCATGAGAAATGCCCTTCTCCATTGATTATTTGGAGTCTCCCATTTTCGCTTCACTGAAGAGCACAGTTTTCCTCTTCTCCTGAGGATGGCTGCAGCATCTCACTCTGGGGATGTGTTTAGAAGCTGGGACTGTGGGTTGGGCTGAGTAATCTCCCCTCAGGAGAGACCAGGTGAACAGGGTAGGTGACGAGGATGGTTCCCATATTTGTTTTGGACATTTCGACTTTAATTGATCCTTACCCCATGTGGCTACCTAATTACTCAAAAGCAAGAAGATGTAGGGAGCTGTAAAAAGCCCTACAAATCTGATGTCCTCATGCAGTGTCCTGAGGTGTCCCCGTGTTTAGCCTCCTGTGTCACTGCTCCCCTGTAGCCCCCAGGTGTTCCGGTCTCTGCACATCCGAGGATCAGCTGCCACCTGGGACAGGAGTTTTGCCTTCAAGCATTTCATCTGCTCAGAGTCAGGGATACTGATTTCACTGTGCTAAGGGGGGGCATAAATCCAGAACCTAAGGGGAATGAAGGAAGTCCCTGTCAAAGAGCTAGGGTTAATTAATCTTTTTTTATTTTTTTAAAAGAAATTCACATTCTTATTGATTGATTGCTGTGTTGGGTCTTCGTTTCTGTGCGAGGGCTTTCTCCAGCTGTGGCAAGCGGGGACCACTCTTCATCGCGGTGCGCGGGCCTCTCACTATCGCGGCCTCTCTTGTTGCGGAGCACAGGCTCCAGACGCGCAGGCTCAGTAATTGTGGCTCACAGGCCCAGCTGCTCCGTGGCATGTGGGATCTTCCCAGACCAGGGCTGGAACCCGTGTCCCCTGCACTGGCAGGCAGACTCTCAACCACTGCGCCACCAGGGAAGCCCCTAATTAATCTTTTAATTACCTGTGAGTTGGGAGAACAGGAGACAAGAGACCTGGGGACCCTCTCTCTTTGAGACTTCCTCACTGAATTCAAATGCCTTTGTAACTGAAGTCCATAACGTCCCCAGTTGCTGGTAAATTTTCCCAGGAGGGGGTCAACTTCTTGACCTTCATACTGAACGCCCAGCGTCCTTTGGATGGTTTCTTGTGAATATTCCTGTTGCGATGCCTCTGCAGACAGATACTTGTGCCTTTTAGCCCTCTTTGCCCGTGTTTGCATGAGGAGAGGTAGAAAAATGGGGAAATTGAAGGGGGCCCAGTAGGGTTCTATAGGCTGGATATGGCAGCAAGGGCGGGCATCAAGATGAGCCCCATGAATGGTGTGTTCAGCTGTCCCTTTGGTCTCAAGGGGTCTGTGGCAAGGGATGTCTCAGTTCTGGCTGGAGCACCTGGAATTGGGTTTATGGGTAGTTGTGGGGTGCGTTGCATGGTTTGAGGTGCCAGGGTGTCTTAGCTCAGGTTCCCTGGGACCCAGCTGCTGACACTGAGGTTTCCATGCATTGGTTTATTCGGATAGTTCATGGTCATACCTCGGGAAGAAAGAAGGCAGTGGATTTAGGCAGAGAAGAACATTTTTCTCCAGTGTTGTGAGAAGTATGGCCTGAGCTGAGCCCATGGGGATCTTTGGGTGCAGGAGGATGGGTGCCTTGTCCTCAGGCTATTCACCTAGAGGGTGCCCTACAGCCTCCACTCCACAGGTGACTTCTCTTGGGTCTTTTGGATGGTCTAGAATCATTGTGCAATTGTTAGAGTAATACAGGGAAAATTTCAGTGATCATGTTGTGAGTTATCTTTGGTATTTTTTAGTATTTTGGGTCCCAAATGAAGAAAGTTTTAGATGCACTGTGAAAGGTACAAAAGAGAATTTGGGGTGTTTCCGTGGGAGATTTGGGGGCATCACTGGGGCATGTGCACCATTGGAAACATCTTTCTTTTATATATAGTTTTTTGGAGATGACAGTGTCTGGTCTGTGGTCACGGTGAAGGAAAATATATGTAGTTTTCCCTCAGGCATGATTTATTAGAAGTAGAATGTTTTCTCGTATTTTATACTAGGATGAGTTAATACAGATTGTATGGAGACTGTGTTGGACCCCATGAGAGTTTGTAAGTTCTTTTGAGTCCAGAAGGAAAATTATGAGTACTAAGCTTTGAATGGCAAAAGGTTTTCGTTAGGGATATTCTGCTAGGTATGTGTCTGTGGACACAACTTGAGAGGGGCCATTAAGTTCTCTGATGTAGGGAAAGATTTTTCCAAGAATCAGAGGGCAAGTAGCACCACAGTGATCTGCAGTCCAGAGGTTCACCCTTGGGAAGCTGTAGCTGCTACTTTCTGGCTGCCAGGCCAGTGCTGGTTCCTCTACTCTCCTCTCCCTACCTGTGTGAAAATACACACGCACACACACGCATACACGCACGCACAATACACAGAACAGGGAACTCTTGTGCTTTGTTGGTGGGGATGCAAGTGGTAGGGCTTTTATTGAAGACAGTATGGAGTTTCCTTAATAAAATAGACAGAACAGCACACAGTCTATGACACCCACGTCTGGCTAGATATCCAGATGAAATCAAATCATTACAGTGAGGTTAATATTTGTACTCCAATGAATATTATTGCATTGTTCAAAACAGCCAAGATGTAGAAAGAACTAAAATGCCTGTTGGCAAATGAATGGATATAGAAAATTTATGTCAGCCATAAATGATGACATTGTGACAAAAAAGCAAGGTATTATGTATGGAAACTAGAAATGTCAAACTCATAGAGCCATAGAGTATAAAGACTGTTAGCGTGTAAGTCCCAGAGAGATCCTATTTCTAGTCCGCAGTCCCTCAAAGGATGAATATGCAGCTTTCAGCCTTTTAGTTTGTCTTCTGTGGGTAGATCACATGGTTTCATCTTATAATATCTGACCTACAAATCTTGTATTTTGTTTTGCTCTTGTACTGCTCTGTCAAGTTGGGGAATGTATACTCTTCTTGATTTCATATTCTCCTAAGTTTGCATGATTTTGCCTCTGAAACTTGTTTTTGAAATAGCTAGTCCTAGGGTCTGAAATTTTATCCAATTTCTCTGCTGTGATAATCCACCCTTAGTTAATGCACAATTCAGGTGGACTCGCCATCGTGTGGGTTTGCTGGGTAACAGAAATTTCTGATGGAGAACAGTTTCCCTCATATGTTGTAATATTTTCCTGCAGCATACAAAATCACCTTTTCAAGCTATGTAGTGGAGTGGTCAGCATGTTCTAGGATATGAGACAGAAAGTATCAACAGAGCCTGGCTGATAAATCTTTCCAAAGGGTTTTTTTTTCTGATTTTGAGGAATATCACAAGCCATTTCTCAAGGGCAGTGAGTCTTAGGATGTGTTTATCTATTCCTTCAAGAGACACTATTGGGATTTACTAGGGATTGGGTTGACTCCGTTGATTGCTTTGAGTAGTATTTACATCTAGAAAATATTGACTACCGATTAATGAACTTGGGATATCTTTGCATTGTGTCCTTTCTAATATTTTTCAGCTGTGTTTTTAGTTTACAGTATACAAATCTTTCCCTTTAAATGTCAGCTTATTCCAAGTATTTTACTTATTTCTTTGATGTTATGGTAAATAGAGTTGTTTGTGAATTTCCTTGTTTTTTTTTTTAAGGAGTGTTTTTGTTGTTGTTGTTGTTGTTGTTGTTGTTTGTGCCACCCAGCACTGCTTGAGGGATCTCAGTTTCCCAATCAGGGATTGAACCCGGACCACAGCAGTGAAAGCGCCAAATCCTAACTACTCGACCACCAGGGAACCAGCGAACTCCCCCTGAATTTCCTTCTTGATTGTCCATTTTTAATTTATAGAAACACAATTGATTTTTTTTTTTAATTAATTTATTTATTTTTGGCTGTGCTGGGTCCTCGCCCCTGTGCGAAGGCCCTCTCCAGCTGCGGCGAGCGGGGGCCACTCTTCATCGCGGTGCGCGGGCCTCTCACTATCGCGGCCTCTCCTGCTGCGGAGCACAGGCTCCAGATGCGCAGGCTCAGTAGTTGTGGCTCACGGGCCCAGCTGCTCCGCGGCATGTGGGATCCTCCCAGACCAGGGCTTGAACCCGTGTCCCCTGCATTGGCAGGCAGATTCTCAACCACTGCGCCACCAGGGAAGCCCAACACAATTGATTTTTATTTGTTGATTTTATCTCGTAATTTTTCTGAGTTCCTTCATTATTTCTAGCAGGTTTATTTTGCAGAACTTTCAGGGTTTTCTACATACTAGAACATGTTGTTTGTCAACAGAGATAATTTTGCTTCCTTTTTCTATTTGGATACCTTTTATTTACTTATTTTTTTCTGCCTATGTGTTCCTGCTAGACTTTCTAGTAATTCATTTTTAGAAACAGTGAGAGCAGATATCCTTGTCTTGTTCCTGATCTTAGAGGAAAATCTGTTGAGTATGATGTTAGCCATGGGCTGTTACTATACGTCCTTAATGTTGAGGAATTTTTGTCTAGTTTATTGAGTGTTTTTATCATAAAAGACTGTTGACATTTGTCAACTGCTTTTTCTGCATCAGTAGAGATGATCATGTTGTCTTTTTCTTTCATTCTGTTAACATGCTGTTTTACATTGAACGATTTCCATGTGTTGAACCATCCTTATATTTTAAAAATACATTCCCATTAGCCATGGTATATAATCGTTTTCACGTGCTATTGAGTTGTTAGGTATAATGTGTAGAGTTTTTTCATAGCTTCTTTATATCATTTTGATGTATTCATGTTCTGTAGTAATATTCCTTATGTCATTTGAAATTAGTAGTTTTATTTATTGTGAACAGAGGAGGGACAAATTATTTGTGACAGAAGCTGCAGTATCATATATTGTAATAATTTCCAATTAATTATCACCCTGTGAGATTATACATGTCTGCCCTTTGATATCAAAATTGGCTGCTTGACTTAGGCAACCCTTACTTCCCTTTGAGAGGATTGGTACTTCCTTGCCCATTTATGCCTTTTGAGTTCCTTGGCCAATTTGGTGTGAGTAGAATGGCATGTTTCAACCTGAAATCAAAGCTTTCAAAGCTTTTATTTGCTTCATATAACCCTGTCTTCTCTCTACTGCAAGAATGGTCTTGGATAGACTGAAATTTTACCCAGAATGACAGAATCAAATTATTGAAAGAAGCAAGAGATGAATAATGATTGATATAATATGAGGAAGCAATCAGTGTTTCTTGTTGTAAGCCATTGAGAATTCAGGAATATTTATTACCATAGCAAAACTTGTAGACAGTTAACTGGTACACTTTCAATGACCTTTTCTTTTTGCATACCCATCTTAACCTCCCAACGTCAAGGTTATAGGTGAGAACTCATTATCTCCAGTAATTACTCCACCTTTAACCCTTGGATTCACTTCCTAAATTAGTACCCTTATTCCTTCTCATATATTGCCTCTTGCCATTAGAATATGCATTTATTCTTTTTTAAAAAATATTTATTTATTTATTTAGGCTGCACCATATCTTAGTTGTGGCACGCAGGATCTTCGTTGTGGCACGCGGGATCTTTTAGTTGCAGCATGCGGACTTCTTAGTTGCGGCATGCATGCGGGATCTAGTTCCCCAACCAGGGATGGAACCTGGGCCCCCTGCATTGGGAGCTCAGAGTCTTACCCACTGGACCACCAGGGAAGTCCCGCATTTATTATTATTTATTTATTTTTAACATCTTTATTGGAGTATAATTGCTTTACAATGGTGTGTTAGTTTCTGCTGTATAACAAAGTGAATCAGCTATATGTATACATATATCCCCATATCCCCTCCCTCTTGTGTGTCCCTCCCAGCCTCCCTATCCCACCCCTCTAGGTGGTCACAAAGCACCGAGCTCATCTCCCTGTGCTATGCGGCTGCTTCCCACTAGCTATCTATTTTACATTTGGTAGTATATATAAGTCCATGCCACTCTCTCACTTTGTCCCAGCTTACCCTTCCCCCTCCCTGTGTCCTCAAGTCCATTCTCTACGTCTGTGTCTTTATTCCTGTCCTGCCCCTAGGTTCTTCAGAACCTTTTTGTTTTTTTTTAGATTCCATATATACGTGTTAGCATATGGTATTTGTTTTTCTCTTTCTGACTTACTTCACTCTGTATGACAGACTCTAGGTCCATCCACCTCACTACAAATACCTCCATTTCATTTCTTTTTATGGCTGAGTAATATTCCATTGTATATACGTGCCACATCTTCTTTATCCATTCATCTGATGATGGACACTTAGGTTGCTTCCAAGTCCTGGCTGTTGTAAATAGAGCTGCAGTGAACATTGTGGTACATGACTCTTTTTGAATTATGGTTTTCTCAGGGTATATGCCCAGTAGTGGGATTGCTGGGTCGTATGGTAGTTCTATTTTTAGTTTTTTAAGGAACCTCCATACTTATTTATTTCTATTGAAGTATCGCTGATGTACCATGTTGTGTTAGTTTCAGATGTACAGTAAAGTGATTCAGATATATATATTCTTTTTCGGATTCTAATCCATTATAGGATATTACAAGATATTGATTTTAGTTCTCTGTGCTGTACAGTAGGTATTTGTTTTTTGTCTACTTGATATACAGTGCTGTATATCTGTTGATCCCAAACTCTAATTTATTCCTCCCCCACTTTCCCCTTTGGTAATAAGTTTGTTTTCTATGTTTTTGAGTTTATTTCTGTTTTGTAAATAAGTTCATTTGTATAGTATATTCATTTGTTTTTAATTCAATTACAAATATATTACATTCATTGTCTAATTACCCTTAAAGGACTTTGTGTTTTCAGTTATAAAACTTCCAACTGGTTTATCATGATCAAATATTTGTAAATAATCTCACTGAAATTGCCCTATTTCATGGTGCTGCCTTCATTTGAATGAGGAAGCCTCGGAACTGGATGAGCTCAGTTAAGACTAAATTTTGGTCTGAAAATATCCTCTAGGATTTTGTTCAGTTTATGGTTCATAGACTTCTGACTTGGTGACTTAGAGCAACATATTTCAGCACTTAATGGTTTCTCTTGTATGTGACGGGGAGAGTCACAACACAGGCACAACGAGTATGACGGGTCCTTCAATGCCATTCAAAGTCATAAACGCTAAGGTTCCTGGGCAAGTTTGTTATTACCAGTATTAGTTTAAATTTTCTAACATTCCTTTATTCAAATATAACACGTGTATTTATTATTTTTTGAATTTCACTTGATGTCATATTATGGAGTGAAAATGTTAGACTTAAACTCTGTAACTTGAAAATAGCAAAGGTTAAAGAGCTCCTTTTCTTCTTTTGTGCTAAAGGAAACAGCTTACTTAGCTAAGAACTACACCTCCCTGTCAATTTCAGTATGACTCATGATAGCTCCCTTGTTTCCTTAGGAACCAGCCAGATAGGAACACTTGAGATTGCCAGCCTCAGTGTCGTCCTCAGTTGTCCTCAGTGATCACTGGGTACAATGACCGTTACCGTGATTTAATCAAAATTTAGTGTGCTTTTCTCCTCTCCCAAGGTCACTATTTTATTTTAAAATTTATTTATTTTATTTATTTTTGGCTGTGTTGGGTCTTGGTTTCTGTGCGAGGGCTTTCTCTAGTTGTGGCAAGCGGGGGCCACTCTTCATCACGGCGCGCGGGCCTCTCACTATCGCGGCCTCTCTTGTTGCGGAGCACAGGCTCAGTAGTTGTGGCTCACGGGCCCAGTTGCTCCGCGGCATGTGGGATCTTCCCAGACCAGGGCTCGAACCCGTGTCCCCTGCATTAGCAGGCAGATTCTCAACCACTGCGCCACCTGGGAAGGCCGCCAAGGTCACTATTTTAGACCGCTTTTGAGCATTGTAATTCAGAACAACAGCACTGCCTGAACATCTCCTCCAAGTAGGAGACTTTAGTGTAAAACATCCCCTGAGAATGTAGCCTCAGGCCACCTAATCTTCCACTCTTCCATATGGGGGCTTTCCTACCTTGTTGACCTCTCGGTGTAAAAGAAAAGCTGTTCGTTGGTCTGACTTTAGAGGCTTTACAGATTTTTTATGGTTGGAGTGTTCCCTATATTGTAATAACTCTTTGGAATAAAATCTATCCTTACCTAAGTTTGACAGTGGTAAAAATTTCAGTCATTCCATCTAGACTCAAAAATATATATATTTAAGAAAGCCCTCGCACAGAAACGAAGACCCAACACAGCCATAAAAAAAAAAAAAAAAAAAAAAATATATATATATATATTTAAAAATTTTCTAGGACACGGTTTGAAAGCCTGCATATATATATTTCAAACTATATCTTTCTTTTTACATTCTTGAATCGTTCATAATTTGCATTTGTTACATTATGATATACAGGGTGACATCAAAATCTTCCTGTGATTTAGGAAATTTCCTTTTTTCTTGTGAATTTGTTCAGTTTGATGCCTTGTTAATTATATAAGCAATAAAACTCCCCATTCAAAAAAATGATTCATGACTTTCCCCTATAATTGGCTTCTCCTCTCCTGTTCTGTGTTTAATGAAAAGTTCCACCGCCAACTCATTTCCTTGTGTGGAATCATGGAAGTCCATGCTGAAATGGCTTTTTTGCCAACATCGCTAGTGAGCAGTATTGTATAATACAGAGTAATCTACCTAATAAAGTTCACAAAATTTATTTGAGTCACTGCATCTTTTAAAAATGTGAGGGACTTCCCTGGCGGTCCAGTGGTTAGGACTCCTCGCTTTCACTGCCATGGGCCTGAGTTCAGTCCCTGGTCAGGGAACTAAGATCCTACAAGCCACACAGGGTGGCAAAAAAAAAAAAAAGTGATATATCTTCTTGTATTCATATGTGTGCTATACCAGGACATTCTGCTCATCTTACCTGAAAATATTTTAAATACACTAAGTTCCGTATCTAAACATCATCATATTTCAATTTATTCCCATGTCTGTATGGATGAAATGTTTCACATGCACAGATGTGATAAAACACACATAGTAGTAGATGTTATCTAACAGATAGTGCCTTAAAAATATTGAGGGCTGAAATGAAGTTATTGCATATTTGACAATCTAGTTTTACTTTTTTAGGGTTCATATTAAAGAGAGTATATCTCCTTACTAAATATCCTTAGAAACATTGCAACTTAATTATTCTTTACATGGAAATAAATCCCAGTGTCTTCTGGAGACTATATGTTTTACATACTTTGTTATCCACATTTGACAGAACTTTTAGAAGTAGAAAATAAAGAGCTAAAATATATTACAATTTAAAAATAAGATGTGAAACTTTCTAATTACCTGTATAATGGACGTATAGTCAATTTGAAATTACATTGTGTAGTTATTATATATTTAAGTATTTTTCATAAACAAGTTTTTGTGAAAGATGCTTAAAGGTAATTAAGTGTGGGATAGAGGAAGTATTTTAAAAAATAATGCAGTTATTCTTATTGTGGTAGTTATTTCAATATATGTAAATCAGAACATTATGCTGTATACCTTAAACTCATGCAGTGATGTATGCCAAGTATGGCTCAATAAAGCAGGGGGGAAAATGTGGTTTTAAAAGGCAAATAAAACACTTTAGCAACAAGCAGGAACTGTAATAGGGAAGAACACTTTGTATTCCATGACAAGTTCATCCCTGAAGGCATGTTGCCCAGAAGCTTAAATTACACATAATGGCCCGTCTCTGTGAACCCTGCCTCCCGGGTCATGAGCGTTAAGCTAAAATACCTTTGTTTAGCTCAAAGGAAACCTCGTGACCAGGCCCACCTGTGAATGACTGCAGGGAGGAAGAAATTAACACATTCCCCCTCTGGAGGCTGATGGGAACCAGGAAGTGTCTGACTTTACTGCCTCCCCTTTTAGTATAAAAGGAGCCTGAATTCTGAGTCAGGCAAGATGGTCCTCTGGGGGGCATGAGCCTACCATCTTCTTGGTTTGCTGGCTTTCTGAATAAAGTCGTTATTCCTTGTCCCAACAACTCGTCTTTCGATCATTGGCCTGTCATGTTGCGAGCAGTACGAGCTACGTTAGACTCGGTGACAAATTTTGGTGAAGCCAGCTGGCCCCGGTTGGGGGATTTTCGGGTAAGCCCCTACAGCTGCCAGGACCACTTGCCCTGAGGATCGTCCCTCCAGAATTCCCTGCTGGCAGTTGGAGCAAGGAATCGACATTTGAGAGCCGACAGGCTCCATATGGTAGGGTAAGTCGCTCCTGTGTGTACAGCCGGGAACATTATTTCCTCTCCGTTTGGGGCTTTTTCTCTGGAATAAGCCAATTTGTTTTGTATTTGAGTGGGGTACCCTGCTGGAGAGAGGAAAGAGTTGTTGGACTTCTACCCGATTTGTGAACGGGTTCATTGGTTTCTCTGGATGCTAGCATTTGTTTGTGTTTTGTTTGTCTTGAAAAGGGGGGGATGTTTCAGCTATCCCTAAATAAAGTCCTCTGAGGCACATTTTGGATAACGGATCTGATTATAGCTATGAGCCCATGGGCAAGAGGAAGATGTTATCTTATTGTAACAATGTGTGGCCACAGTGCCTGTTAGGACCTCCACTGGGGGTGTAGAAAGGGTTATCTTGGGACCCTGTGCACCATGTACTGCTACTCTTGCTGTGTTAATTACGTCGTTTGTGGTCTCCTGTGTTGTTGATATATGTAAAACCCCAAGACCAAACTTGGGGGTTTATTTAGGATTTTCTGTCTGTTCTTTGGGCTTTTTGTTTATTTTATTGTGGTACTGTTTCTCCATTTACAGCCAAATCAGTTTGTGGTACTTAAAACTTTTACTGATATCAAATGGAGGAAAAGGACAGGAAAAAACCTGTCCTTGTCCAAGAGTGGGACATTCTGATGAAGAAGAGAAAGCTTCCACTTGGTTCCTAAAATCACCAAAGGCTACAAATAGAAATAGAAGTGTCTCTTCCACCATAAATACTATTAAAAGGGTTTAGCTATGTGGACAGGTGACCTTGATTTGTCCCATCTGCCAGAAGCCCAATTTGAATCCAGCCTCTTTATAACTGATGGGTTTTACGTGGTTGTACCTGATTCATGGGTAAAATTTTGGAATGGGAACTATGAGGTCCCTGTGTTTGTGTGTTTGTACATGTGTTATAGAAGTATGGCATTGCCAAAATTAATTTTAAAAGAGCTCTATTTAATTGGCTTAAAGGAAATTAAGTGCTTATATAAATACTCAAACATAAAGAAACTGGCCAGAATGAGTTTCAGGTTCACATGATGTAGGACATACTCAATATTGAATTAATATCTGGTGTTAAAAAGTCAGCTTAAGCTCGTTGGTTTGATACAGTTTAGAGTCATCAACATTAAGTATAATACTTTCATTGTACCTGGGCTTACTAGAAGTCAAATACATTACTCCTGTTACAGAGTTTGTCAGCAAGAAAAATAATAATGAGACAAAGCTTTTAAGTAAATAAAATAGAGGCAAATGAAGTAGAGAGTTCTGGGGTATACTATATGGGAATAATGTTTTGAGAATGTCTATATAGGATAGTCTCTCCAGATTTTCATAAATTGAAACTAAGTTCTAAGATTGAACTTAATTAAGAAAATAAATCTTAAAGTGGTACAAAACCTCAATTTCATTCTCTAAGAGGACAAATTGTTTCTTCAAATATTGAACTGCTTTTGGTAATAGATTATGAGTTTCTTTAAGTGATCTGTATTTACCATTGAGATCTCTTCCAGTGGTTAAAACTTTTTGATATTTTTGACAGACTTCCCAAAGATCAAGTTCTAAATGGGGTTCATTTGACCTCTGGCTAACTTGGGGGTTTTCTGGAGGGTCCCTGGAACACCTCAAATTATTTGTTTTCTCTCCATCTCAGAGAGAGGAATATTAAACTAATTGGGCTTATTTGGTGTGTTGAAAGCATGGGAGACATTGTCAAATGAGTGATAAACTTCTTAGATTGTTATCATATGGGTAAACGTTATCAACATACATATTTTAGAAATTATATGGAACTCCTAAAATCCTGGTATATCCTGGTAAATGATGTCAGTCATAATTTTAGTAATTAAGTGGTTTGTCACAGCAGTAATTAAGTTTCTGTTCAATTGCATCGTAATCCCAGTTGTTTGATCCCAAATCAAAAAGGCACCCGTTGAGATTACTCCTCTCTGCCCTTGGATGCCGCCGAGTCAGCATCGTTGACGTCTCCCCACTCCACCGCCATCGTGTCTAAGTCAGAGTCTCCCAAAGAGCCCGAACAGCTGCGCAAGCTCTTCATCGGAGGTTTGAGCTTTGAAACAACTGATGAGAGTCTGAGGAGCCCTTGTGAGCAGTGGGGAGCGCTCACAGATTGTGTGGTAATGAGGGATCCAAACACCAAGCGCTCCAGAGGCTTTGGGTTTGTCACATATGCCACTGTGGAGGAGGTGGAGGAGGCCATGCAGGCAAGGCCACACAAGGTGGATGGGAGAGTTGTGGAACCAAAGAGGGCCGTCTCAAGAGAAGATTCTCAAAGACCTGGTGCCCACTTAACCGTGAAAAAGATTTTTGTTGGTGGCATTAAAGAAGATGCTGAAGAACATCACCTAAGAGATTGTTTTGAACAGCAGGGGAAAACTGAAGTGACTGAAATCATGACTGAGCAAGGTAGTGGCAAAAAGAGAGGCTTTGCTTTCGTAACCTTTGATGACCATGACTCTGTAGACAAGACTGTCAGTCCGAAATACCACACTGTGAATGGCCACAACTGTGAAGTAAGGAAAGCCCTATCTAAGCAAGAGATGGCTAGTGCCTCATCCAGCCAAAGAGGTCAGAGTGGTTCTGGAAACTTTGGTGGTGGTCACGGAGGTGGTTTTGGTGGGAATGACAGCTTCGGTCGTGGAGGAGACTACAGTGGCCGAGGTGGCTTTGGTGGCAGCCGTGGTGGCGGTGGATATGGTGGCAGTGGGGATGGCTATAATGGATTCGGTAACGATGGAAGCAATTTTGGAGGCGGCGGAAGCTACAATGATTCTGGCAATTACAACAACCAATCTTCACATTTTGGACCCATGAAAGGAGGAAACTTTGGAGGCAGAAGTGCTGGCCCCTGTGGTGGTGGAGACCAATACTTTGCCAAACCCCGAAACCAAGGTGGCTGTGGCGGTTCCAGCAGCAGCAGGAGCTATGGCAGGGGCACAAGGTTTTAACTACTGCCAGGAAACAAAGCTCAGCAGGAGAGGAGAGCCAGAGAAGTGACAGGGAAGCTACAGGTTACAACAGATTTGTGAACTCAGCCAAGCACAGTGGTGGCAGGGCCTAGCTGCTACAAAGAAGACATGTTTTAGACAATACTCATGTGTGTGGGGAAAAAAAACTTGAGGACTGTATTTGTGACTAATTGTATAACGGGTTATTTTAGTTTCTGTGCTGTGGAAAGTGTAAAGCATGCCAACAAAGGGTTTTAATGTAGATTTTTTTTTTTTTGCACCCATGCTGTTGATGGCTAAATGTAATATAGTCTGATCATGACGCTGAATAAATGTGTTCTTTTTAAAAAAGTATGCTGTGTAAAGTTAGTCTACTCTGAAGCCATTTTGGTAAACTACCCCAACAGTGTGAAGTTAGAATTCCTTCAGGGTGATGCCAGGTTCCATTCAAAATTTATTTACAACCTGGTTTGGTGGAGAAGCTATTGTCTTCAGACACCTTGGTGTAGTTGAACAGACAGTTACTGTGTTGTGACCTAGAGTTCATCGTTGAAAGGGTCACCCAAGCAAAGTCATGGAGTTTTTTGGATATTAATATGATTGTTAATTGGGTGATTGGGATTGACATGTATACACTGATGTGTATAAAATTGATGACTAATAAGAACCTGCAGTATAAAAACACAAAACAACTAATACTAAACTTTCATTGGGTTATTTGTATGGAAATATGTTAATATAAATGTTTCAGACATTACATGAAATTTCTAAAAATCTTATATGTTCTGGTATAATGTTATAAGTCATAATCCTAGTTATTACTTTAAAATGTATATCTCAGAAATAACTAAATTTCCTTGTCAATTGCATTATTATGAACTTTCATCAAATCTTTAACCGTGGTCATTTTTAAGTCTTTTGTCATTTACAGACAGTTCTGGGTGTACTCGGATGCTTTTGCAAATATGTTCCTATAAAAGGGTTTCATCTTCAAGAAATTCATGGAAAAGACTCTGACAAGTACAGGTTTCTGGTAACTGACTGTACTGCTGAACTGAATGAACAAGCATTTTCAGAACTCTAATGAAAAACTGATGAACTCATAAAAGTGCTAACAAAAGATCAAGATAAAAAAAAAATTAATTACATGGGACTGGGTTAACTGATGAGGATGAGTATAATTTTTGTGACTTTCTGTTTCAATTAAAAAAAAAAATCCCACAAGGACTCAGAGGCAAAGAATATACAAATCAATTTTCACTGCAAAGTAAAGGAGCTGTTACAGTGGAGGATTACTGGACTGAATGTCAATATTATGACATAGTATGAGTGTGTTTCATGTTTGGTAATGGCAATCATTGTTGCTTTTGTTGTGGTCATCCATGTACAATGCTTGGTGTCAGTCTATTTATCTCTTGTAAAAATAAAATACAGTGTGTGTGTGTGTGTGTGTGTGTGTGTGTGTGTGTGTGTGTGTGTGAAAAAATAAATAAATAAAAATAAATAAATAAAAAGAGATTACCCTGAACAGAGGGCAGGGCCAGATGATACACAGCCTTGAGAGATGGCAACCAAGGGAAGCACCTTAGAAATGATGTGATCATTTCTGCCTCTTCTCTCTTGCACTGAGGATTCCAATAAAAACTTTCACCCCCATCATTTTCAAATGCCATGTTCTGCCCCCTAAGCCAGCTTTATCCTCCGCTTAGGACCCAGCCAGACAATGCCCTTCACACCTAAATCAGAGCCCGGTGAGTAAATGACTCACCCTACTCAAATTATTCCCAGCACCCTGAAACTTCTTTTCCCTTCCAGCCCCACCGCGGCCTCCCCATCCAAATTAACATGGAACTTTCCAAGGCACTTTGTTATGGATTCCCCACAGGGGTGACAACCATTGGTAACCTGGCCCCGTTGTTAGATATCATACAATTTTTTTTTAAAGAAATTCAAAAAAAAAAATATGATTGTTGGCACGTCCTGTGCAAACTATCTAAGTTGAATTATGGTACCAGGGAAAGTCATAGGTGGGCATGAAGCCTGTGTATCACCCATTATCATGTGTAATCAGTAAATGATTTAATGCCCTCTTAAAAAGAAATTCACCCTTTTAATGGTTATATGATCGATTGTTATCTATAGTTTTACAGCGGCTGTCGAATGACCCTATAGCTCTTCTGTGAAAAAGCAGGGAAGAATGATGAAATCCTTTATGCGCAAGGATTGGTACTATTATCAGGGAAGATACGAAAAGGCAGGGAATGAGAGCGAGGGTATGTTGCTCCAAACCTTAACTCCTCTGGCCGAGCTAGGTGTCCCAGCTGCTCTGGCAATTATGCCACCCCTCCCACCACTTTCCGTTCCCATCCAGCCCTTATTCCTTACACTGAGGCCCAGGACTTCCCCTCCTTATAGGGGTCAGTTAGAAAATCCTGTGTTTAGTTTCAGGGGTACGGGGACTTGGTCTGGTATTGCCATCTAAGACCCGACAGGGCACCCAATTTGGGCCAGGAGCCATATCCGGGACGGGCGGGCAGTTTCCCTTACGCCGCCGTTATCTCACAGGGGGCCTAAATGCAAATGAATAGCCGGCTGGGTTTCTCAGACTTGTTTAATTGGAAAGATTGCAGTCCTCATAAGATCGCAGCCCTCCTTATAGGGAGGATCCCCTACACCTGAAGCCCACTTGGAAGCACCCACAGCTGAACCAAAGTGGGACCCCCCCCCCCCCCCCCCCAGTGAGGGAAGAAGGCCCTTATTAGAGCACTACTCATTAGCGCACCTTGGCAGGGCCTTGCAAAGGGAAACCAAAGCAAAAGCGTTTGAGCAACAGTCAAGAAATTCAGCAAAACAAATGAAGACCTCTCTGAAATTTTGGAAGGGATTTATCAGGCCTACAGACGTCATACTAATGCAGATCCTGAGGCCCCTGAAAATATTAGAATGGTACATTTGAGCTTTTGGGGCAAAGTGCCTCCGATATCAGGAGAAAGTTGCAAAAATTAGATGGTATATTTGGAATGAACCCTCCTCAATTGGTAGATGTTGCTTTTAAAGTGTTCAACAGGGAACAACAACAGAAAAATGAAGATGCAAAACGACACGCCACTCTTTTGGCAGTGGCATTGGATTCCCGGAAGGTGAGTAACCTGAAGAGAGGTGAGCACCCACTGGGGAAGGAACAATGTGCTTACTGGAGGGAGGGGGAACACTGGAGAAGATTGCCCTCGGCTAAAACAGAAGAAGAACAATAAAAGACAAGGACCTCTCATATGGTAGAAAGAGAGGAACACTGAATGAAGAGGCCCAGGGGCTCCCTTGGCCTTGAGGCACCTAATTCCCCACAGAAGTCGGGGGTGAAATTGACAGTGGGGAATGAGCTGATTAACTTTCTGATAGACCTCACCCTGAAGTTTTTCCACCGGAATAGCTTGACATCAGAGTCCCACCAGAACACGCTTTAAGCCTACAGATGGGGCTCATGAAAATCCCTGGAAAGGAGACAGAGCTCTTTCCCGCAGGGTCTTAAAAATAACCCAAAGACTGCTGTCAGACCTCCCCAGATGGGGACTCAACACAGGAAACTGCCCCACCCAGGACTGAAAAATAGACTTTCCTCAAATGCCTTGAACTGCAAGAAATTTCAGATAACCTGCTAGTGTTTGTGTGGACACTTTTTCAGGATGGGTGGAAGCATACCCCACGGACAGAAAATCTCTGAAGTGGTTAAAGCCCTTCTAAGGGATATTATCCCCTGATTTGGAAGAAGGCATTAAAACTACATTCTTCCTGGAGACCATAATCAACAGGAAAAACCAAGAAAATGAATCATACATTAAAAAGGAATGTCGCTAAAACATGTCAAGAGACATTGAACTTGTCGCTAAAACATGTCAAGAGACATTGAACTTGCCAGCTGCCCTGCTATGGATCAGTGGCTCCCAGAAGCAGGCTTAAATTAAGCCCCTTTAGAATACTGTATGGCAGGCCATTGCAGGTGTGTGCCCAGGCAGGAGAATCTATAAATGCTAAAGACCTAGCGGTGGCCAATCACATTAAAACTGTGGGCGCTATTTATTCATGAGTTTACCTCCAACAGGTCTGCCCATCCAACCGAAGTAGACGGGAATTCCATCGCCATTGCCCATTGGAGAAGGGGCAACCAATTTGTTTAATTGTGTCCAAAGAAATAGCACCAGCATTTAGTATATGTATTAAACTGGAACCAAAACCCCAAGTTCAGTTACGAATTAGACAAGAAACTGCTAAGAGGTTTCATCAGGTTTAAATAGTTGTAGATAAAAAGGACTAACTAAAGATTCTAAGGAATATTCCTCACCTCCGTTCAGCAGAAGGGTCTTCATTCCTTTTCCCACAAGATTGTGGGATGGAAATTGACAGTGGGGAATTGTAATAGGGAAGAACACTTTGTATTCCATGACAAGTTCATCCCTGAAGGCGTGTTGCCCAGAAGCTTAAATTATACATAATGGCCCGTCTCTGGGAACCCTGCCTCCCAGGTCATGAGCGTTAAGCTAAAATACCTTTGTTTAGCTCAAAGGAAACCTCGTGACCAGATCCACCTGTGAATGACTGCAGGGAGGAAGAAATTAACACATTCCCGCTCTGGAGGCTGATGGGAACCAGGAAGTGTTTGACTTTACTGCCTCCCCTTTTAGTATAAAAGGAGCCTGAATTCTGACTCAGGCAAGATGGTTCTTTGGGGGGGGGGCATGAGCCCACCATCTTCTTGGTTTGCTGGCTTTCTGAATAAAGTCGCTACTCCTTGTCCCAACAACTCGTCTTTTGATCATTGGACTGTCATGTGGCAAGCAGTAGGAGCTTAGACTCAGTAACAAAAGAACAGTGTAATTTATATCAGTTTTTGAAAATGTATTGCTCTTTTTAAAGCAGTGGTTAGTAAAAATGTTTTTAATTTAAAAATGAAAAACGAGGAGACAGAGGACAAAGGAAGGAGACACAGGACTGGAGTGACCTCAGCTGGAGGCGGGGTTTCACAGTGTTGGGTGCTGCAGAGAGGTAGTCAGCAGGAGCAGGGGCTGTGTACATCATCAGAGGCATTTTTTATTTTATTTTATTGTTTTTATTGACGTATAGTTGATTTACAATCTTGTGCCAATCTGCTGTATGGCAAAGTGACTCAGTTATACACGTATAGACATTCTTTTTTTATATTCTTTTCCATTACAGTTTATCACAGGATATTGACTCTAGTTCCCTGTGCTGTAGAGTAGGACCTTGTTGTTTATCCCTCCTATATATAATAGTTTACATCTGCTAATGCCACACTCCCGGCCCTTCCCTCTCCCACCCCCCTCCCCCTTGGCAACCACAAGTCTGTTCTCTATGTCTGTGAGTCTGTTGCTGTTTCATAGGTAGGTTCATTTGTGCCACAGTTTAGATTCCACATGTAAGTGGTATCACATGGTAGTTGTCTTTCTCTTTCTGACTTACTTCACTTAATAATCTCTAGTTGCATCCATGTTGCTGCAGTCATCAGAGGCATTTTAGAAGAGGCTCTGCTTGCCATAGCTTCTGGCAGCGTTGCTTCCTACAGTGGAAAGAAGAATGTTGTTGATGGGAATTCCCAAAGTTAGGCTAAAGTGGGGGTGAAGTAACTTTTCTAGGTGAAGAGGTGATCTTTTTTTTTTTTTTTGATTTTTATGTGTGTGTTTTATTATATATTAGTCTCTTAAATCAAATAGAAGACAAAAAGTGGAGCTACAAACCAAAGTTACAACAGTACTAGCTTTTCTCGTCGCCCGTCTGTCTACTTTTACCAGAGGTCTTTATTTCTTCATAAGGCTTTGAGCTACTGTCCAGGGTCCTTGACTCCAACCTGAAGAACTCCCTGTGGCAGGCGGGTCTGGTGGTTAAGAACTGTCTCAACTCTTGATTAACTGGGAATGTCTTGATTTCTCCCTCATTTTCGAAGGAAAGTTTTGCTAGATATAGGATTCTTGGTTGACGGTTTCTTTCCTTCAACACTTCAAGTACATTGAGTCATGCCATCTGGCCTCTGAGGCTCCTGATGAGAAATCTGCTCAATGACCTTCCTGGCAAACCTTCTCTCAGCTTCATAGACTTTCATAATGTACCGTATCATGTCTTATGCAACAGAACATTTTGTATAGTATCGTGAAGTCAGTTAAGTTGTAACGTTATTTTGAGACCAGAATTTAAGGAAAAGGAATTGAACGTTTCAAGTGTAGACATTATGAGGTCTCTAAAATTATTACACATTTTCAAACTAGAAATAAAAAGGCCACTGAAGTATCCTGCAGATTTTTATTTATAACAAAGTGAATACCAATATCTAATAACACATGTAAAGAAAAATTTCTTTGGGATCCTTTTTCCTAAGTGTAAAGGGGCCTTGAACTCAAAAAGTGAGAAAACCACTGTGGTGTATCCCCAGCGGTGATGGGTCCATTTCTTGCTCTGACCTCAGAGTGCACCATTGTGATGTACTTCACAAAGCCCTATGAAAGAGAAAGGTGGGCCCAGGCTTTTGGTCCTTAGAGCCCAGGAAGCTGCTTTTGGTGACCTGACGGCCTTGGACCTACAGTTAGCTTGTGTTTTCCTTGTTTCTGCCATTTTGTTGATTTTCGTTTCTCTTTTCTCTACTCTTTTTTATTTGTGTCATTGTTCTTTCTACAGTTAGCATAGTGAGTATTGTTGGTATAGTTAATACTTGATTAGCATAGTTAGTGTAGTTAGTACTAGTTAGCACTGTTGGTACAGTTAGCGTAGTTAGCGTTGTTAGTAGAGACAGCACACTTAGCCCTGTTAGTACAGTTAGCATTGTTAGTTAGCGTAGTTAGCGTTGCTAGGTAGTGCTATCAGTCAGTGTAGTTAGCAGATCACCATGATGCAGGGCCTCACAGCCAAATCTGCTGGCAAGAAGGCTCATATTGATGACTTCGAGATCCTCCACACCATTGGTGAAGGCACCTTCGGTAAAGTGAAGTTGGCCCGGCACATTCTGACCGGGACACAGGTGGCTGTGAAGGTCATAAAGAAAAGGCGTCAGAGCTTCTCAAGTGTCCAGGCACTTTTCCGGGAAGTGTGCAGTCTGAAGGCTCTGAATCACCCCAATATTGTAAAACTGCTGGGGGTGATTGACACAGAGGAGACATTTTTCGTGGTGATGGAGTACCTCAGTGGGGGAAACATGTACCGCTATTTGAAGACCCATGGCCGTATGACAGAGGCGGAGGCCCGAGGCCCGTTCCAGCAGCTGGTCTCCGCCCTGCAGCACTGCCACCGGAGGGGCATCGTGCATTGGGACCTGAAGCCACTGAGCCTCCTCTTTGATTCCAACATGAATATCAAACTTACAGACTTTGGCCTCAGCAACAAGAGTGATGGCACTGTCCAACTGGACACGATCTGCGGCAGACACCCTTATGCTGCCCCGGAACTCTTGCTGGGGCAGAGCTACAGCGGCTCTGCGGTGGACGTGTGGAGCTTGGGAGTAATGCTGTACACCATGGTAACTGGGTCCCGGCCCTTTGTGGGAAAAGGCTTCCAGGAGCTGCGGAAGCAAATCCTACAAGGGCAATACCCCATCCCACCTTATCTGTCTTTGGAGATAAGGGATCTGTTACAAAAAATGATTGCCCTCAACCCCAGTGACAGAGGCACCTTACCTGACCTCATGAGCCATGCTTGGTTAAACATGGGCCAGAAGGAGCCACTCCAGCCACCCTGTGAAGAGGAACTGGAGGTGACAATGGTGAGGACTCCGGGCTTGACTTGCGACCAGATCCAGGACACTGGGACAGGCAGTGTGAGCTCCAAGAAACCCAAGGTGGAGGTCTCCATCATAACTCTGAAGCCCTTCTCTTGCGGGGACCTCTGTGGCAGTGAACTTGAGCCTTCTCCAAGCCCTGTGGTGTCCTCCCTGCAAACCAGGTGGCTCTACCACAGAAAAAATGTGCAGCTGCAGGAAGACCAGCAGGCAGGGCAGGAGACCGGTGAGTCTGCCTGTCCCCCACCCAGCCTGGAGGCGAGGACTGCCACCCCCAGCCCAGCCCCCCAGTGTGGCACTGGGACATCCACCTCCAGCAGCAGCAGGATTGGAGCCCCAGAGGGAAGCAGCTGCCCCCTGGGTGTGTCCAACACTGGAAGGTCCTCCCACGCTGGGCAGCCTGAGAGTGTGTCCTCATCCACTCTCTCTGGCCAGAGCCAGAAAAAGCAAGGGGTGGCTGGGAGAGTCTGGAACTTTATTTTGAAACATCTTTGTTGCAAGCTGCCCAGCATGAGGCGTCATAATAAAGTGAGCCCATGTGAACCCCATGGATGACCGAGGCAGGAAGGTCAGGCCGCCGCGCTCCCTGGGGCCCGGTCCAGTGGAAGATGAGCGCGTTCTCTGCACGGCCTTCAGAAGCATCGTATCCAAGACCCTGGCCAGCTCAGAGGATGGTCCGGAGCAGCCCGGGCGACCGAAAGCGAGGCCACCGTGGCTGCAGGTCTGCCCCTCAACCCCCACCTGGGTGAAACTTCAGAGACTGGACTGTCATTCCTGGGGCACGTCTCCCCTCCCCCACTCTTCTGTCTTCCGTGTTGGTGGGGGAGGGGGATGGTTCTTGTTCCAGGAACTCCTTGGTTCTTCCAATTCTAGTTAATAAACTTGATGCTCCAGAGGAAAAAAAAAAAATTAAAAAAGAAAAATTTTTTAAAAAGTAAAGTAATCATTACTGACAGAAGTTATCACATACCTTAGTCCTCCAGTCTCAGACCCTGGGTTTTGTCCCTGAGTCTCTGGAACTGAGCAGTGTTGAGTTGGCCTCCTGGCTGAATAAGGAACAGAAAGGACAAGTTGTTCTGCAGGGTGTCAGTATGAAATGGCCCATTCTCCCCAGGGAGAGTTTTGTATTTATTTATTTATTTATTTATTATTTATTTGTTTACTTATTATTTATTTTTGGCTGCGTTGGGTCTTCTTGCTGTGCGCAGGCTTTCTCTAGTTGCAGCGAGTGGGAGCTACTCCTTATTGTGGTGCGTGGGCTTCTCGTTGTGGTGGCTTCTCTTGCTGCAGAGCACAGGCTCTAGGAGCACGGGCTTCAGTAGTTGCGGCACGTGGGCTTCAGTAGTCGCGGCCCGTGGGCTCTAGAGCGCAGGCTCAGTAGTTGTGGCGCACGAGCTTAGTTGCTCTGCGGCATGTGGGATCTTCCTGGACCAGGGCTCGAACCCGTGTCCCCTGCATTGGCAGTCGGATTCTTAACCACTGCGCCAGCAGGGAAGTCCCAGAGTTTTGTATTTTTTATTCTAGTTTGTAATACAGAGACAAGTCAAGCTCTTGTTTTTTTAAACTGCTTAAATTAATACTAATTGCAGGAAATGTTCCACATCCAATGACTGCCCCACAGCTACCACTTGGAGACCCAAGTTCCCAACCACTGAATTGCTTGAGCGTCAGCAGCAGGACTTGTGAGCAACATGCTGGCAAAAACAATTTTTTATTAAAATCATTTTCTGCTTGTTAGGAGGAAACATCGTAGTTTCCAACATAACTGGTCCCCAAAGCTGTAAGCTTTTACCTGAAATCTGTAACAGCAGTAACTTAAGGGGTTTCAAAGTACTGGGAAGCACCATTCCCTGACTGCCCCCCTACCCCCTGTCCCGCCTTTCGGGCTCTCGGGCTCAGACCTGGACTCCCCTCGCCCCGCCCCTCACCTTCAGCGCTCCGCCCAAGTCCCGCCTAGAAGCCTCGCCTCTTAAGTACGTCCCTCGTGCGCAGTTTCTTCCGGAAGCGGAAGCGGAGACCTGAGAGAGAAGGTCGCGCAGCTGAGCTTAAGTTTTCCCTTCTAGTGTTGAGTCTGTGCTGCGCGGACCCCCTTACTCCATCTTTAGGGTCTCCGAGGTTCTGCGGGCGTAACAGCCCAGCGCCCGCCGTCCGCCCCAGGTAAATCCAGAAGTCGCCGTTACAGGTCGAGTATTAATTTCTTTTGGGTTTGAAATTGCTGTGAGGTTGGTCCTTGCCCTTTGCTTTTCGGCCTTCGGTCCACTGAGACACCGCCTTTCGCGACATTTTCCTGCTTACAATTCTTGATTACTTCCGCCTGCGCCTTGTGAAGTCGCCTTCTGCGAGGTGGATTCGCGCGCCCCCAGCTTCGCTCTCTCTCCCCGCCCCCCAGAGGGCAGCGCCGGCCGCCCCGCTCCCGGCGAGGCCGCGTCCTCTCCCCGGTCCTGGGGTTCTGCAGAGCCCGCCCTTCTCCGGAGACCCCCTCCCTCCGTCCCAGCCCCTCTGTCCTCGCCTCCTCCTCAGGCCGGTCCTTCGGCTCCCCGGGCCTCCCCTTCCTAGTCAGCCCTTCCCCTCACCCAGCGTGGGGGGCGGGGAGTGACCTGGGCCAGCCGTGTGACACCCAGTGTTCTTCCGTCACAAGTTCATCTCGCTGGAAATTGTTCTCAAAGGGATAGTAAAATGAAATAGATTTAGCTCTTAAAGTAGCGGGTGGATAAAATAGAGAAGTGAATAAAGGAGTGTGATCTCCTGGGATTGGAGAGCAACGTGGGGACGGGGGTCCTGCGTCAGGTGTAGCAGGAGGGACAGCAGCGGTGAGAGCACGTCACGGGGCGGGGGGGAGGGGATAAAAGAGTTAGAAGTAAGGCCTTCGGAGCATCGTGGTCCTGGGAGAGAAACAGAGAGGACAGGTGTTGACTAGAAGAGCAGAGGAAGACAGAGCAGGAAGGAAGCATAGCCGTCTGGGGTGCCGTAGAGTCGGGGTGTAACAGGAATAGAAGGAGTGTAATCTGGAGGGCAGAGAGGGAGCAGAGATGGAGGAAGAAAGAGGCAGAAATACATGGATATTTAGGACAATCGGAAAAGTTGGGCGCAAAGCGCAACAAGAGGGGGAACGAGTTGCAGAGTAGTGGGGCAGGACAGGTGTGATGAAATAAATAGGAGGGCAGAAACAGCAGGAGAGTAGAGGGGAACAGAGAGAGAGAGGGAGATAGATAAAGAATGAAATAGAAACACTTAGTAGTCAGGTAGAGGGGGAAACGATACAGATGGGGGGTAAGTTCTTTGGATATGGACGATTAAGTTGTGATATTTTAATTTGTTGCTTTAGAATGTAAAACATTTAAAGTTTACTTATGTTATCCACCTCTGGCTAGATATCCAAGGGAAATGAAATCATTATAGCGAGGGAAATATTTGCACTGCAATGAACATTACTGTATTATTCACAACAGCCAAGATGTAGAAAGAACTAAAATGTCTGACAAATGAATGGATATAGAAAATTTATTTCAGCCATAAATTATGACATTATTATGACAGAAAAAGACAGATAGTATATGTGGAAAGTAGAAATGTCTTACTCATAGGGCCACAGAGTATAAAGGGTATTAGGAGGGGGTTGGATGGTGGGGTACATGGGGAGTTGTTGGTCAGAGGTTACAAACGTTCAGTTGTAAAATGAAAAAGTACCACATATATATCTAATGTACAGCATACAGACTATAGTTAATCACACTGCGTTTCTATATACTTGGAGTTTGCTCTGAGCGTAACACTCACGTGTTCTCACTGCACAGAAATAAAATGGTAATTGTAAGTTGATGGAAATGTAAACTACTTTATTGTGATAATTATTACACGGTGAATATACATCTATCAAATAATCACATTGTATGCCTCACATGTACACGGTTGTTTCTCATCAATTCTACCTCAGTTAAGCTGGGAAAGAAAAAGAAAGTGAGGGCTGTGCTGGCCTTGCCACTGCTGAGTGGTGCTCAACCCAGGCTTCATGGTTGATCGGTGAGGCATTTTGCATAGACATGTTTTTTTTTTTTTTTTCAAACATCTTTATTGAAGTATAATTGCCTTACAATAGTGTGTTAGCATCTGCTTTATAACAAAGTGAATCAGTTATACATATACAATATGTTCCCATTTCTCTTCCCTCTTGCATCTCCCTCCCTCCCACCCTCCCCATCCCACCCCTCTAGGTGCTCACAAAGCACCGAGCTGATCTCCCTGAGCTGATCTCCCTGTGCTATGCGGCTGCTTCCCACTAGCTAGCTATTTTACATTTGGTAGTGTATATATGTCCATGACACTCTCTTACCCTGTCACATCTCACCCCACCCCCTCCCCATATCCTCAAGTCCATTCTCTAGTAGGTCTGTGTCTTTATTCCCGTCTTGCCACTAGGTTCTTCATGGCCTTTTTTTTTTTTTCCCCTTAGATTCCATATATATGTGTTAGCATAGTGTATTTGTTTTTCTCTTTCTGACTTACTTCACTCTGTATGACAGACTCTAACTCCATCCACCTCATTACAAATACCTCCATTTCATTTCTTTTTATGGCTGAGTAATATTCCATTGTATATATGTGCCACATCTGCTTTATCCATTCATCTGTCGATGGACATTTAGGTTGCTTCCATGTCCTGGCTATTGTAAATAGAGCTGCAATGAACATTTTGGTACATGACTCTTTTTGACCTATGGTTTTCTCAGGGTATATGCCCAGTAGTGGGATTGCTGGGTCGTATGGTAGTTCTATTTGTAGTTTTTTAAGGAACCTCCATACTGTTCTCCATAGTGGCTGTATCAATTTACATTCCCACCAACAGTGCAAGAGTGTTCCCTTTCCTCCACACCCTCTCCAGCATTTATTGTTTCTAGATTTTTTGATGATGGCCATTCTGACCGGTGTGAGATGATATCTCATTGTAGTTTTGATTTGCATTTCTCTAATGATTAATGATGTTGAGCATTCTTTCATGTGTCTGTAGGCCATCTGTATATCTTCTTTGGAGAAATGTCTATTTAGATCTTCTGCCCATTTTTGGATTGGGTTGTTCGTTTTTTGTTATTGAGCTGCATGAGCTGCTTGTAAATCTTGGAGATTAATCCTTTGTCAGTTGCTTCATTTGCAAATATTTTCTCCCATTCTGAGGGTTGTCTTTTGGTCTTGTTTCATAGACATGTTTTGTACCCTCTGACCAGGGATTCTTCTTCAGATCGTCGGTGTGAGGCCAAAGCTCAGTAATATTTAAAGTGCCCCCAATTAATTCTAATTTGGATCCGTCATTAGCATCTTGACTCTGAGTCCCCCCGTTCCTGAGGGCTGAGATCTGGGCTGAGGCTGAGGGGCTCTGCTCCGCATGGGGATGGATCAGGGCTGGTCTGTGACCTGCAGGGGATCGTCGGGTCCAGCTGAGGTGCCCACTGCTGCTGTGTACGTGGGGGCCTCACCAGGAGGGGAGCCTGATCTGAAGGAAAGGGTGGGAAACTCCTGTGTTGGACTCTGTGTAGGAGTTTACTGTCCTGAGCCCCTCCTGGGACAGTGGGCAGCAGGGGACTGTCTGTTCCACATGCTGAGGTCTTCCCTGTGTGTGTGGTGGTGACTCAGGAAGGGGGTGTGTTGATTCTAAGCATTAAACAGCATCTTTCCAACTCTCAGGATAGACCTCTAAAGACTCATGTTGTCTGAGGAAGAAGCCTGGAAGAGGAGGAAGAGGAAAGAACTGGAGTCTGCAATGGCTCTTTCTCAGGTGAAGTCATATTCTCAGTTGATTTCTCTGTCTCTCCTTCCTATAATGCCCTTCTTTGGACTCCCTAATCTTCTCTGACTCTGCAGTATCCTGCTTGACAGGTATTAATGAAAGTCAAGTATTAATATGCACAATACCTGAGTAAAATCTGGAAGTCAGACTAATTAGGGCAATTTGTTCTGACCTTTTTTTTTTTTTGGCCGCACTGCATGGCTTCTGGGACCTTAGTCCCCGACCAGGGATCGAACCCACGCCCCCTGCAGTGGAAGCGCAGAGTCTTACCCACTGGACTGCCAGGGAAGTCCCAAGGGTGTTTTATTCAGTCATCAAATTTAAAGTTTGAAGTCAACCTAAATCTCTGGCAGTTGGAAATTCTTTAAATCACTTTCATCACCTCCTTTCCTCAGAGGTTGTCTTTTCATTTTGTTGGTTTTATCCTTTGACACACAGAGGTTTTTACCTTTGATGCACGTAAGGTTCCAGCTTCATTCCTTTGCTAGTAAGGTATCTAGTTTCTCAGCAACATTTGTTATTGAGACTATCCTTTCCTCTTTGTATAGTTTTGGCAACCCTTATCATTACATTTTCCATATATTCCAAGGATTATTTGGAATCTGATTTCTAATCTGATCCATTGGTTTATGTATGTGTGTTTATGCCAGTACCACATCATCTTGATTACTTTGTAATTACAAAATGTAATGCATTTTCAAATCTAAAAATGTCAGCTTCCAATTCCTTTTTGAAGACTATTTTGGCTATTTGGGGTCCCTTGAGATTCTATAGAAATTTTCACAAGATTTTTTTCTATTACTGCAAAAATTGCCACTGAAATTTTAATAGGGATTCCATTGCATCTATAGAACATATTGGGTAATATGGTCATTTTAAGAATCCTAAGTCTTTCAGTCCATGAGTACAGGGTGTCTTTTAATTTATTTGTGTCTGCATGGACTTCTTTTAGCAACATTTAGTAGTGTTCAGAGTACAAGTCTTTCACCTTCTTCACTAGTATTTCCTAAGTATTCTATCCTTTTTGATGGTATAGTAAATAGTATTGTTCTCTAATTTTCTGTTGACGTTGTTCATTGTGTATAGAAATGCAACCGATTTTTGCGTGCTGATTTTTATCTGCTGCAACTTTTCTAAAGTTGTTTTTTGAAGTAGTAGTTTACTTGTGGAATTGTTTTGCTTTGTACATATAAAAAACCTTGTCACCTACAAAAAAGATAATTTTATTTTATTTTTTGATTTGGAGAACTTTTTTTTTTCCTGTCTAATGCCTCTTCTGCTTTTTATTTCTACTTTCATTTCATTGTGGTTAGACAAGATACTTTTCATGATCTTCATCTTAAATTGTTAAGATTTGTTTTGTGGGGCTTCCCTGGTGGCACAGTGGTTGAGAATCTGCCTGCCAATGCAGGGGACATGGGTTCAAGCCCTGGTCCGGGAAGATCCCACATGCCGCGGAGCAACTAAGCCCGTGTGCCACAACTACTGAGCCTGCGCTCTAGAGCCTGCGAGCCACAACTACTGAAGCCTGCAAGCCTAGAGCCCGTGCTCCGTGAAAAGACAAGCCGCCAAAATGAGAAGCCCGCGCACCGCAACGAAGAGTAGCTCCCGCTCGCGGCAGCTAGAGAAAGCCCGCGCACAGCAACGAAGACCCAACACAGCCAAAAAAATATATATATATATACAAAATAATCAACAAGGACCTACTGTGTAGCACAGGGAACTTCTACTCAGTATTCTGTAATAACCTATATGGGAAAAGAATCTGAAGTAGAATGGATATGTGTATATATATAACTGAATCACTTTGGTGTACACCTGAAAGTAACACAACATGGTAAATCAACTATACTCCAATGTAAGGTAAACATTAAATTTAAAAAAAAAGAAGAAGATAACATCGTTTTGTAATAGCTGTTCACCCAGGGAGGAGTGACTTCACTCAGACATTTGTGGATCACCCCCTTCCCTTTTCCTGGCGTGGAGTAGAGGAGAAGTTGGGCAAGAAATGACTGTCACCACCTGGTGCCTCTTTAAGTGAATGTGAAAAGTGTTGTTTTTTTGTGCAGGCTTTACTTTTTCGATCTCATTTGTGTATATTTAATTATTTAGAGCTTGAGATAAGTCAGTATATTCAATGTCTACTTTTCTATAAATAATTACTAACTTCTGAAATAAGCTCTGGTGCCTTCTATAATCTACTCATGTTATTCTTTTCTAAATATGTTATATTCTCAAGTATTTAAAACTTTGACACCAGAATTTTTAGATGAAAAATAATTGACAAGTTATTTCCCTTTAAATTTTTTTTGAGGTTTATTTGGTATCTGTGTGTTCCTCTTTATCTTATCTCTTGGAAAAGTTCTTTGGTGAATAGTAAATAATTGTCTATTTTGATGTGTACTTGGCAAAGATGTCAATGATCTTTTATATTAACATTCAAAATCAAGTTTAGCCAGTTAGCCTTATATTTTGTTTCCTTGCTTTTTCTGTGATGTGTTAAAATAGTCAGCTGTGAGATGATAGGAAGATTTTTCCCTCAGGTCCCTCTTAACTGTTCTGTACAGACGATGAAGGATGGACGAGATTGACTTGGAAGCTTCCAGCAGAGCCTCTCTGTTCATGATGAAGAAGTTGGCTGGGAGCTTATTTCTAAGCTGACCCCTTACAGTGTTTTCTGCGCCAACAGCTGTGCTTTGGCAGTGGCCACGCCGCACGGCTTTCAGGATCTCCGTTCCTTGACCAGGGATTGAACCCGAGCCAGGGCAGTGAAAGCCCAGAATCCTAACCACTAGGCCAACTGGAAACTCCTTGTATTTTTAAGTTATTTTAATGTGATTTTTCTGGAAAAGAAGAATTAAATGTTTGGTACCAGTGTGATCTGACCTTGAAAGAGAAGTTTCCGTTGCTCAGACTCATGATAGATGGTGTTTTAAATAGGATGAGCAATAAGGACAAACTCTGCCCACTTAACCCTTCGGGTGACCTTTTCAGAATTCAGTTACACCTGATTCTGTTCACTCAACTCAGACTTTCTCATAACTGCCTCAGAGAGCCCACTCGTAACATGGAGGTGAGCAACTCCACCAGAAATTCTTCATTTGAGCAACAGAGACCCTTGAAATGATTGGCCCAGTTAGGCGTGAGTTTGTGTGTGGCAGTGCCCAGTTGAATTTAGAGTTTTAATTTTAATTTATTTTATTTTATTTATTTATTTATGGCTGCATTGGGTCTTTGTTGCTGTGCACAGGCTTTCTCTAGTTGCTGCGAGCGGGGGCTACTCTTCGTTGCGGTGCGCAGGCTTCTCACTGCGGTGGCTTCTCTTGTTGTGGAGCATGGGCTCTAGGCGCACGGGCTTCAGTAGTTGTGGCATGCAGGCTCAGTAGTTGTGGCACACGGGCTTAGTTGCTCCGCAGCATGTGGGATCTTCCCAGACCAGGGCTCGAACCCGTGTCCCCTGCCTTGTCAGGCGGATTCTTAACCACTGCACCACCAGGGAAGCCCCTAATTTTAATTTTCAACTCTTACACTCAGACCTCCACTGGCTACCGTTTGTCCTGTGGACAAAATCCTGACTCCTCATTTTGGCTACACAGCCCTGTGTCATCCTCAGGGCCCTGCCGGGGTCTCCAGCCTCATCCTGGGAGCTTAACCTTTTCTCGTGGTTCACTCTGCCCCGGTCACATTCACCTTTTCTCTGTTCCCAAGCACCAAAACCTTTTCTGTCTCAGCTCTTAGTTCCTGTTCTTACCTTCTCCCTTTAAGTCACCATGGGTTAGGCCCTTTGTACTCCTTCAGGTGTGGGCTCAGAGAGGCCTCCCCACCCGCTCCTGACAATCTCTTGTCACTTGAATGGTTTTATTGTCCCTACATCAATCACCCTCATGAGAAATGCCCTTCTCCATTGATTATTTGGAGTCTCCCATTTTCGCTTCACTGAAGAGCACAGTTTTCCTCTTCTCCTGAGGATGGCTGCAGCATCTCACTCTGGGGATGTGTTTAGAAGCTGGGACTGTGGGTTGGGCTGAGTAATCTCCCCTCAGGAGAGACCAGGTGAACAGGGTAGGTGATGAGGATGGTTCCCATATTTGTTCTGGACATTTCGACTTTAATTGATCCTTACCCCATGTGGCTACCTAATTACTCAAAAGCAAGAAGATGTAGGGAGCTGTAAAAAGCCCTACAAATCTGATGTCCTCATGCAGTGTCCTGAGGTGTCCCCGTGTTTAGCCTCCTGTGTCACTGCTCCCCTGTAGCCCCCAGGTGTTCCGGTCTCTGCACATCCGAGGATCAGTTGCCGCCTGGGACAGGAGCTTTGCCTTCAAGCATTTCATCTGCTCAGGGTCAGGGATACTGATTTCACTGTGCTAAGGGGGGGCATAAATCCAGAACCTAAGGGGAATGAAGGAAGTCCCTGTCAAAGAGCTAGGGTTAATTAATCTTTTTTTATTTTTTTAAAAGAAATTCACATTCTTATTGATTGATTGCTGTGTTGGGTCTTCGTTTCTGTGCGAGGGCTTTCTCCAGCTGTGGCAAGCGGGGACCACTCTTCATCGCGTTGCGCGGGCCTCTCACTATCGCGGCCTCTCTTGTTGCGGAGCACAGGCTCCAGATGCGCAGGCTCAGTAATTGTGGCTCACAGGCCCAGTTGCTCCGTGGCATGTGGGATCTTCCCAGACCAGGGCTGGAACCCGTGTCCCCTGCACTGGCAGGCAGACTCTCAACCACTGCGCCACCAGGGAAGCCCCTAATTAATCTTTTAATTACCTGTGAGTTGGGAGAACAGGAGACAAGAGACCTGGGGACCCTCTCTCTTTGAGACTTCCTCACTGAATTCAAATGCCTTTGTAACTGAAGTCCATAACGTCCCCAGTTGCTGGTAAATTTTCCCAGGAGGGGGTCAACTTCTTGACCTTCATACTGAACGCCCAGCGTCCTTTGGATGGTTTCTTGTGAATATTCCTGTTGCGATACCTCTGCAGACAGATACGTGTGCCTTTTAGCCCTCTTTGCCCGTGTTTGCATGAGGAGAGGTAGAAAAATGGGGAAATTGAAGGGGGCCCAGTAGGGTTCTATAGGCTGGATATGGCAGCAAGGGCGGGCATCAAGATGAGCCCCATGAATGGTGTGTTCACCTGTCCCTTTGGTCTCAAGGGGTCTGTGGCAAGGGATGTGTCAGTTCTGGCTGGAGCACCTGGTATTGGGTTTATGGGTAGTTGTGGGTGCATTGCATGGTTTGAGGTGCCAGTGTCTTAGCTCAGGTTCCCTGGGACCTAGCTGCTGACACTGAGGTTTCCATGCATTGGTTTATTTGGGTATTTCATGGTTATACCTGAGGACGAATGAAGGCAGTGGATTTAGGCAGAGAAAAACATTTTTCTCCAGTGTTGTGAGAAGTATGGCCTGAGCTGAGCCCACGGGGATCTTTGGGTGCAGGAGGATGGGTGCCTTGTCCTCAGGATATTCACCTAGAGGGTGCCCTACAGCCTCCACTCCACAGGTGACTTCTCTTGGGTCTTTTGGATGGTCTAGAATCATTGTGCAATTGTTAGAGTAATACAGGGAAAATTTCAGTGATCATGTTGTGAGTTATCTTTGGTATTTTTTAGTATTTTGGGTCCCAAATGGAGAAAGTTTTAGATGCACTGTGAAAGGTACAAAAGAGAATTTGGGGTGTTTCCGTGGGAGATTTGGGGGCATCACTGGGGCATGTGCACCATTGGAAACATCTTTCTTTTATATATAGTTTTTTGGAGATGACAGTGTCTGGTCTGTGGTCATGGTGAAGGAAAATATATGTAGTTTTCCCTCAGGCATGATTTATCATAAGTAGAATGTTTTCTCGTATTTTATAGTAGGATGAGTTGATACAGATTGTATGGAGACTGTGTTGGACCCCATGAGAGTCTGTAAGTTCTTTTGAGTCCAGAAGGAAAATTATGAGTACTAAGCTTTGAATGGCAAAAGGTTTTCGTTAGGGATATTCTGCTAGGTATGTGTCTGTGGACACAACTTGAGAGGGGCCATTAAGTTCTCTGATGTAGGGAAAGATTGTTCCAAGAATCAGAGGGCAAGTAGCACCACAGTGATCTGCAGTCCAGAGGTTCACCCTTGGGAAGCTGTAGCTGCTACTTTCTGGCTGCCAGGCCAGTGCTGGTTCCTCTACTCTCCTCTCCCCACCTGTGTGAAAATACACACGCACACACACGCATACACGCACGCACAATACACAGAACAGGGAACCCTTGTGCTTTGTTGGTGGGGATGCAAGTGGTAGGGCTTTTATTGAAGACAGTATGGAGTTTCCTTAATAAAATAGACAGAACAGCACACAGTCTATGACACCCACGTCTGGCTAGATATCCAGATGAAATCAAATCATTACAGTGAGGTTAATATTTGTACTCCAATGAATATTATTGCATTGTTCAAAACAGCCAAGATGTAGAAAGAACTAAAATGCCTGTTGGCAAATGAATGGATATAGAAAATTTATGTCAGCCATAAATGATGACATTGTGACAAAAAAGCAAGGTATTATGTATGGAAACTAGAAATGTCAAACTCATAGAGCCATAGAGTATAAAGACTGTTAGCGTGTAAGTCCCAGAGAGATCCTATTTCTAGTCCGCAGTCCCTCAAAGGATGAATATGCAGCTTTCAGCCTTTTAGTTTGTCTTCTGTGGGTAGATCACATGGTTTCATCTTATAATATCTGACCTACAAATCTTGTATTTTGTTTTGCTCTTGTACTGCTCTGTCAAGTTGGGGAATGTGTACTCTTCTTGATTTCATATTCTCCTAAGTTTGCATGATTTTGCCTCTGAAACTTGTTTTTGAAATAGCTAGTCCTAGGGTCTGAAATTTTATCCAATTTCTCTGCTGTGATAATCCACCCTTAGTTAATGCACAATTCGGGTGGACTCGCCATCGTGTGGGTTTGCTGGGTAACAGAAATTTCTGATGGAGAACAGTTTCCCTCATATGTTGTAATATTTTCCTGCAGCATACAAAATCACCTTTTCAAGCTATGTAGTGGAGTGGTCAGCATGTTCTAGGATATGAGACAGAAAGTATCAACAGAGCCTGGCTGATAAATCTTTCCAAAGGGTTTTTTTTTCTGATTTTGAGGAATATCACAAGCCATTTCTCAAGGGCAGTGAGTCTTAGGATGTGTTTATCTATTCCTTCAAGAGACACTATTGGGATTTACTAGGGATTGGGTTGACTCCGTTGATTGCTTTGAGTAGTATTTACATCTAGAAAATATTGACTACCGATTAATGAACTTGGGATATCTTTGCATTGTGTCCTTTCTAATATTTTTCAGCTGTGTTTTTAGTTTACAGTATACATAAATCTTTCCCTTTAAATGTCAGCTTATTCCAAATATTTTACTTATTTCTTTGATGTTATGGTAAATAGAGTTGTTTGTGAATTTCCTTGTTTTTTTTTTAAGGAGTGTTTTTGTTGTTGTTGTTGTTGTTGTTGTTGTTTGTGCCACCCAGCACTGCTTGAGGGATCTCAGTTTCCCAATCAGGGATTGAACCCGGACCACAGCAGTGAAAGCGCCAAATCCTAACTACTCGACCACCAGGGAACCAGCGAACTCCCCCTGAATTTCCTTCTTGATTGTTCATTTTTAATTTATAGAAACACAATTGATTTTTTTTTTAATTAATTTATTTATTTTTGGCTGTGCTGGGTCCTCGCCCCTGTGCGAAGGCCCTCTCCAGCTGCGGCGAGCGGGGGCCACTCTTCATCGCGGTGCGCAGGCCTCTCACTATCGCGGCCTCTCCTGCTGCGGAGCACAGGCTCCAGACGCGCAGGCTCAGTAGTTGTGGCTCACGGGCCCAGCTGCTCCGCGGCATGTGGGATCCTCCCAGACCAGGGCTTGAACCCGTGTCCCCTGCATTGGCAGGCAGATTCTCAACCACTGCGCCACCAGGGAAGCCCAACACAATTGATTTTTATTTGTTGATTTTATCTCGTAATTTTTCTGAGTTCCTTCATTATTTCTAGCAGGTTTATTTTGCAGAACTTTCAGGGTTTTCTACATACTAGAACATGTTGTTTGTCAACAGAGATAATTTTGCTTCCTTTTTCTATTTGGATACCTTTTATTTACTTATTTTTTTCTGCCTATGTGTTCCTGCTAGACTTTCTAGTAATTCATTTTTAGAAGCAGTGAGAGCAGATATCCTTGTCTTGTTCCTGATCTTAGAGGAAAATCTGTTGAGTATGATGTTAGCCATGGGCTGTTACTATACGTCCTTAATGTTGAGGAATTTTTGTCTAGTTTATTGAGTGTTTTTATCATAAAAGACTGTTGACATTTGTCAACTGCTTTTTCTGCATCAGTAGAGATGATCATGTTGTCTTTTTCTTTCATTCTGTTAACATGCTGTTTTACATTGAACGATTTCCATGTGTTGAACCATCCTTATATTTTAAAAATACATTCCCATTAGCCATGGTATATAATCGTTTTCACGTGCTATTGAGTTGTTAGGTATAATGTGTAGAGTTTTTTCATAGCTTCTTTATATCATTTTGATGTATTCATGTTCTGTAGTAATATTCCTTATGTCATTTGAAATTAGTAGTTTTATTTATTGTGAACAGAGGAGGGACAAATTATTTGTGACAGAAGCTGCAGTATCATATATTGTAATAATTTCCAATTAATTATCACCCTGTGAGATTATACATGTCTGCCCTTTGATATCAAAATTGGCTGCTTGACTTAGGCAACCCTTACTTCCCTTTGAGAGGATTGGTACTTCCTTGCCCATTTATGCCTTTTGAGTTCCTTGGCCAATTTGGTGTGAGTAGAATGGCATGTTTCAACCTGAAATCAAAGCTTTCAGAGCTTTTATTTGCTTCATATAACCCTGTCTTCTCTCTACTGCAAGAATGGTCTTGGATAGACTGAAATTTTACCCAGAATGACAGAATCAAATTATTGAAAGAAGCAAGAGATGAATAATGATTGATATAATATGAGGAAGCAATCAGTGTTTCTTGTTGTAAGCCATTGAGAATTCAGGAATATTTATTACCATAGCAAAACTTGTAGACAGTTAACTGGTACACTTTCAATGACCTTTTCTTTTTGCATACCCATCTTAACCTCCCAACGTCAAGGTTATATATAGGTGAGAACTCATTATCTCCAGTAATTACTCCACCTTTAACCCTTGGATTCACTTCCTAAATTAGTACCCTTATTCCTTCTCATATATTGCCTCTTGCCATTAGAATATGCATTTATTCTTTTTTAAAAAATATTTATTTATTTATTTAGGCTGCACCATATCTTAGTTGTGGCACGCAGGATCTTCGTTGTGGCATGCGGGATCTTGTAGTTGCAGCATGCGGACTTCTTAGTTGCGGCATGCATGCGGGATCTAGTTCCCCAACCAGGGATGGAACCTGGGCCCCCTGCATTGGGAGCTCAGAGTCTTACCCACTGAACCACCAGGGAAGTCCCGCATTTATTATTATTTATTTATTTTTAACATCTTTATTGGAGTATAATTGCTTTACAATGGTGTGTTAGTTTCTACTGTATAACAAAGTGAATCAGCTATATGTATACATATATCCCCATATCCCCTCCCTCTTGTGTGTCCCTCCCAGCCTCCCTATCCCACCCCTCTAGGTGGTCACAAAGCACCGAGCTGATCTCCCTGTGCTATGCGGCTGCTTCCCACTAGCTATCTATTTTACATTTGGTAGTATATATAAGTCCATGCCACTCTCTCACTTTGTCCCAGCTTACCCTTCCCCCTCCCTGTGTCCTCAAGTCCATTCTCTACGTCTGTGTCTTTATTCCTGTCCTGCCCCTAGGTTCTTCAGAACCTTTTTGTTTTTTTTTAGATTCCATATATACGTGTTAGCATATGGTATTTGTTTTTCTCTTTCTGACTTACTTCACTCTGTATGACAGACTCTAGGTCCATCCACCTCACTACAAATAACTCAGTTTCATTTCTTTTTATGGCTGAGTAATATTCCATTGTATATATGTGCCACATCTTCTTTATCCATTCATCTGATGATGGACACTTAGGTTGCTTCCAGGTCCTGGCTGTTGTAAATAGTGCTGCAGTGAACATTGTGGTACATGACTCTTTTTGAATTATGGTTTTCTCAGGGTATATGCCCAGTAGTGGGATTGCTGGGTCGTATGGTAGTTCTATTTTTAGTTTTTTAAGGAACCTCCATACTTATTTATTTCTATTGAAGTATCGCTGATGTACCATGTTGTGTTAGTTTCAGATGTACAGTAAAGTGATTCAGATATATATATTCTTTTTCGGATTCTAATCCATTATAGGATATTACAAGATATTGATTTTAGTTCTCTGTGCTGTACAGTAGGTATTTGTTTTTTTGTCCACTTGATATACAGTGCTGTATATCTGTTAATCCCAAACTCTAATTTATTCCTCCCCCACTTTCCCCTTTGGTAATAAGTTTGTTTTCTATGTTTTTGAGTTTATTTCTGTTTTGTAAATAAGTTCATTTGTATAGTATATTCATTTGTTTTTAATTCAATTACAAATATATTACATTCATTGTCTAATTACCCTTAAAGGACTTTGTGTTTTCAGTTATAAAACTTCCAACTGGTTTATCATGATCAAATATTTGTAAATAATCTCACTGAAATTGCCCTATTTCATGGTGCTGCCTTCATTTGAATGAGGAAGCCTCGGAACTGGATGAGCTCAGTTAAGACTAAATTTTGGTCTGAAAATATCCTCTAGGATTTTGTTCAGTTTATGGTTCATAGACTTCTGACTTGGTGACTTAGAGCAACATATTTCAGCACTTAATGGTTTCTCCTGTATGTGACAGGGAGAGTCACAACACAGGCACAACGAGTATGACGGGTCCTTCAATGCCATTCAAAGTCATAAACGCTAAGGTTCCTGGGCAAGTTTGTTATTACCAGTATTAGTTTAAATTTTCTAACATTCCTTTATTCAAATATAACACGTGTATTTATTATTTTTTGAATTTCACTTGATGTCATATTATGGAGTGAAAATGTTAGACTTAAACTCTGTAACTTGAAAATAGCAAAGGTTAAAGAGCTCCTTTTCTTCTTTTGTGCTAAAGGAAACAGCTTACTTAGCTAAGAACTACACCTCCCTGTCAATTTCAATGACTCATGATAGCTCCCTTGTTTCCTTAGGAACCAGCCAGATAGGAACACTTGAGATTGCCAGCCTCAGTGTCGTCCTCAGTTGTCCTCAGTGATCACTGGGTACAATGACCGTTACCATGATTTAATCAAAATTTAGTATGCTTTTCTCCTCTCCCAAGGTCACTATTTTATTTTAAAATTTATTTATTTTATTTATTTTTGGCTGTGTTGGGTCTTCGTTTCTGTGCGAGGGCTTTCTCTAGTTGTGGCAAGCGGGGGCCACTCTTCATCACGGCGCGCGGGCCTCTCACTATCGCGGCCTCTCTTGTTGCGGAGCACAGGCTCCAGATGCGCAGGCTCAGTAATTGTGGCTCACGGGCCCAGTTGCTCCGCGGCATGTGGGATCTTCCCAGACCAGGGCTCGAACCCGTGTCCCCTGCATTAGCAGGCAGATTCTCAACCACTGCGCCACCAGGGAAGCCCGCCAAGGTCACTATTTTAGACCGCTTTTGAGCATTGTAATTCAGAACAACAGCACTGCCTGAACATCTCCTCCAAGTAGGAGACTTTAGTGTAAAACATCCCCTGAGAATGTAGCCTCAGGCCACCTAATCATCCACTCTTCCATATGGGGGCTTTCCTACCTTGTTGACCTCTCGGTGTAAAAGAAAAGCTGTTCGTTGGTCTGACTTTTGAGGCTTTACAGATTTTTATGGTTGGAGCGTTCCCTATATTGTAATAACTCTTTGGAATAAAATCTATCCTTACCTAAGTTTGACAGTGGTAAAAATTTCAGTCATTCCATCTAGACTCAAAAATATATATATTTAAAAATTTTCTAGGACACGGTTTGAAAGCCTGCATATATATATTTCAAACTATATCTTTCTTTTTACATTCTTGAATCGTTCATAATTTGCATTTGTTACATTATGATATACAGGGTGACATCAAAATCTTCCTGTGATTTAGGAAATTTCCTTTTTTCTTGTGAATTTGTTCAGTTTGATGCCTTGTTAATTATATAAGCAATAAAACTCCCCATTCAAAAAAATGATTCATGACTTTCCCCTATAATTGGCTTCTCCTCTCCTGTTCTGTGTTTAATGAAAAGTTCCACCGCCAACTCATTTCCTTGTGTGGAATCATGGAAGTCCATGCTGAAATGGCTTTTTTGCCAACATCGCTAGTGAGCAATATTGTATAATACAGAGTAATCTACCTAATAAAGTTCACAAAATTTATTTGAGTCACTGCATCTTTTAAAAATGTGAAGGACTTCCCTGGCGGTCCAGTGGTTAGGACTGCTTGCTTTCACTGCCATGGGCCTGAGTTCAATCCCTGGTCAGGGAACTAAGATCCTACAAGCCACACAGGGTGGCAAAAAAAAAAAAAAGTGATATATCTTCTTGTATTCATATGTGTGCTATACCAGGACATTCTGCTCATCTTACCTGAAAATATTTTAAATACACTAAGTTCCGTATCTAAACATCATCATATTTCAATTTATTCCCATGTCTGTATGGATGAAATGTTTCACATGCACAGATGTGATAAAACACACATAGTAGTAGATGTTATCTAACAGATAGTGCCTTAAAAATATTGAGGGCTGAAATGAAGTTATTGCATATTTGACAATCTAGTTTTACTTTTTTAGGGTTCATATTAAAGAGAGTATATCTCCTTACTAAATATCCTTAGAAACATTGCAACTTAATTATTCTTTACATGGAAATAAATCCCAGTGTCTTCTGGAGACTATATGTTTTACATACTTTGTTATCCACATTTGACAGAACTTTTAGAAGTAGAAAATAAAGAGCTAAAATATATTACAATTTAAAAATAAGATGTGAAACTTTCTAATTACCTGTATAATGGACGTATAGTCAATTTGAAATTACATTGTGTAGTTATTATATATTTAAGTATTTTTCATAAACAAGTTTTTGTGAAAGATGCTTAAAGGTAATTAAGTGTGGGATAGAGGAAGTATTTTAAAAAATAATGCAGTTATTCTTTTTGTGGTAGTTATTTCAATATATGTAAATCAGAACATTATGCTGTATACCTTAAACTCATGCAGTGATGTATGCCAAGTATGGCTCAATAAAGCAGGGGGGAAAATGTGGTTTTAAAAGGCAAATAAAACACTTTAGCAACAAGCAGGAACTGTAATAGGGAAGAACACTTTGTATTCCATGACAAGTTCATCCCTGAAGGCATGTTGCCCAGAAGCTTAAATTATACATAATGGCCCGTCTCTGTGAACCCTGCCTCCCGGGTCATGAGTGTTAAGCTAAAATACCTTTGTTTAGCTCAAAGGAAACCTCGTGACCAGGCCCACCTGTGAATGACTGCAGGGAGGAAGAAATTAACACATTCCCCCTCTGGAGGCTGATGGGAACCAGGAAGTGTGTGACTTTACTGCCTCCCCTTTTAGTATAAAAGGAGCCTGAATTCTGAGTCAGGCAAGATGGTCCTCTGGGGGGCATGAGCCTACCATCTTCTTGGTTTGCTGGCTTTCTGAATAAAGTCGTTATTCCTTGTCCCAACAACTCGTCTTTCGATCATTGGCCTGTCATGTTGCGAGCAGTACGAGCTACGTTAGACTCGGTGACAAATTTTGGTGAAGCCAGCTGGCCCCGGTTGGGGGATTTTCGGGTAAGCCCCTACAGCTGCCAGGACCACTTGCCCTGAGGATCGTCCCTCCAGAATTCCCTGCTGGCAGTTGGAGCAAGGAATCGACATTTGAGAGCCGACAGGCTCCATATGGTAGGGTAAGTCGCTCCTGTGTGTACAGCCGGGAACATTATTTCCTCTCCGTTTGGGGCTTTTTCTCTGGAATAAGCCAATTTGTTTTGTATTTGAGTGGGGTACCCTGCTGGAGAGAGGAAAGAGTTGTTGGACTTCTACCCGATTTGTGAACGGGTTCATTGGTTTCTCTGGATGCTAGCATTTGTTTGTGTTTTGTTTGTCTTGAAAAGGGGGGGATGTTTCAGCTATCCCTAAATAAAGTCCTCTGAGGCACAGCTTGGATAACGGATCTGATTATAGCTATGAGCCCATGGGCAAGAGGAAGATGTTATCTTATTGTAACAATGTGTGGCCACAGTGCCTGTTAGGACCTCCACTGGGGGTGTAGAAAGGGTTATCTTGGGACCCTGTGCACCATGTACTGCTACTCTTGCTGTGTTAATTACGTCGTTTGTGGTCTCCTGTGTTGTTGATATATGTAAAACCCCAAGACCAAACTTGGGGGTTTATTTAGGATTTTCTGTCTGTTCTTTGGGCTTTTTGTTTATTTTAGTGTGGTACTGTTTCTCCATTTACAGCCAAATCAGTTTGTGGTACTTAAAACTTTTACTGATATCAAATGGAGGAAAAGGACAGGAAAAAACCTGTCCTTGTCCAAGAGTGGGACATTCTGATGAAGAAGAGAAAGCTTCCACTTGGTTCCTAAAATCACCAAAGGCTACAAATAGAAATAGAAGTGTCTCTTCCACCATAAATACTATTAAAAGGGTTTAGCTATGTGGACAGGTGACCTTGATTTGTCCCATCTGCCAGAAGCCCAATTTGAATCCAGCCTCTTTATAACTGATGGGTTTTACGTGGTTGTACCTGATTCATGGGTAAAATTTTGGAATGGGAACTATGAGGTCCCTGTGTTTGTGTGTTTGTACATGTGTTATAGAAGTATGGCATTGCCAAAATTAATTTTAAAAGAGCTCTATTTAATTGGCTTAAAGGAAATTAAGTGCTTATATAAATACTCAAACATAAAGAAACTGGCCAGAATGAGTTTCAGGTTCACATGATGTAGGACATACTCAATATTGAATTAATATCTGGTGTTAAAAAGTCAGCTTAAGCTCGTTGGTTTGATACAGTTTAGAGTCATCAACATTAAGTATAATACTTTCATTGTACCTGGGCTTACTAGAAGTCAAATACATTACTCCTGTTACAGAGTTTGTCAGCAAGAAAAATAATAATGAGACAAAGCTTTTAAGTAAATAAAATAGAGGCAAATGAAGTAGAGAGTTCTGGGGTATACTATATGGGAATAATGTTTTGAGAATGTCTATATAGGATAGTCTCTCCAGATTTTCATAAATTGAAACTAAGTTCTAAGATTGAACTTAATTATGAAAATAAATCTTAAAGTGGTACAAAACCTCAATTTCATTCTCTAAGAGGACAAATTGTTTCTTCAAATATTGAACTGCTTTTGGTAATAGATTATGAGTTTCTTTAAGTGATCTGTATTTACCATTGAGATCTCTTCCACTGGTTAAAACTTTTTGATATTTTTGACAGACTTCCCAAAGATCAAGTTCTAAATGGGGTTCATTTGACCTCTGGCTAACTTGGGGGTTTTCTGGAGGGTCCCTGGAACACCTCAAATTATTTGTTTTCTCTCCATCTCAGAGAGAGGAATATTAAACTAATTGGGCTTATTTGGTGTGTTGAAAGCATGGGAGACATTGTCAAATGAGTGATAAACTTCTTAGATTGTTATCATATGGGTAAACATTATCAATATACATATTTTAGAAATTATATGGAACTCCTAAAATCCTGGTATATCCTGGTAAATGATGTCAGTCATAATTTTAGTAATTAAGTGGTTTGTCACAGCAGTAATTAAGTTTCTGTTCAATTGCATCGTAATCCCAGTTGTTTGATCCCAAATCAAAAAGGCACCTGTTGAGATTACTCCTCTCTGCCCTTGGATGCCGCCGAGTCAGCATCGTTGACGTCTCCCCACTCCACCGCCATCGTGTCTAAGTCAGAGTCTCCGAAAGAGCCCGAACAGCTGCGCAAGCTCTTCATCGGAGGTTTGAGCTTTGAAACAACTGATGAGAGTCTGAGGAGCCCTTGTGAGCAGTGGGGAGCGCTCACAGATTGTGTGGTAATGAGGGATCCAAACACCAAGCGCTCCAGAGGCTTTGGGTTTGTCACATATGCCACTGTGGAGGAGGTGGAGGAGGCCATGCAGGCAAGGCCACACAAGGTGGATGGGAGAGTTGTGGAACCAAAGAGGGCCGTCTCAAGAGAAGATTCTCAAAGACCTGGTGCCCACTTAACCGTGAAAAAGATTTTTGTTGGTGGCATTAAAGAAGATGCTGAAGAACATCACCTAAGAGATTGTTTTGAACAGCAGGGGAAAACTGAAGTGACTGAAATCATGACTGAGCAAGGTAGTGGCAAAAAGAGAGGCTTTGCTTTCGTAACCTTTGATGACCATGACTCTGTAGACAAGACTGTCAGTCCGAAATACCACACTGTGAATGGCCACAACTGTGAAGTAAGGAAAGCCCTATCTAAGCAAGAGATGGCTAGTGCCTCATCCAGCCAAAGAGGTCAGAGTGGTTCTGGAAACTTTGGTGGTGGTCACGGAGGTGGTTTTGGTGGGAATGACAGCTTCGGTCGTGGAGGAGACTACAGTGGCCGAGGTGGCTTTGGTGGCAGCCGTGGTGGCGGTGGATATGGTGGCAGTGGGGATGGCTATAATGGATTCGGTAACGATGGAAGCAATTTTGGAGGCGGCGGAAGCTACAATGATTCTGGCAATTACAACAACCAATCTTCACATTTTGGACCCATGAAAGGAGGAAACTTTGGAGGCAGAAGTGCTGGCCCCTGTGGTGGTGGAGACCAATACTTTGCCAAACCCCGAAACCAAGGTGGCTGTGGCGGTTCCAGCAGCAGCAGGAGCTATGGCAGGGGCACAAGGTTTTAACTACTGCCAGGAAACAAAGCTCAGCAGGAGAGGAGAGCCAGAGAAGTGACAGGGAAGCTACAGGTTACAACAGATTTGTGAACTCAGCCAAGCACAGTGGTGGCAGGGCCTAGCTGCTACAAAGAAGACATGTTTTAGACAATACTCATGTGTGTGGGGAAAAAAAACTCGAGGACTGTATTTGTGACTAATTGTATAACGGGTTATTTTAGTTTCTGTGCTGTGGAAAGTGTAAAGCATGCCAACAAAGGGTTTTAATGTAGATTTTTTTTTTTTGCACCCATGCTGTTGATGGCTAAATGTAATATAGTCTGATCATGACGCTGAATAAATGTGTTCTTTTTAAAAAAGTATGCTGTGTAAAGTTAGTCTACTCTGAAGCCATTTTGGTAAACTACCCCAACAGTGTGAAGTTAGAATTCCTTCAGGGTGATGCCAGGTTCCATTCAAAATTTATTTACAACCTGGTTTGGTGGAGAAGCTATTGTCTTCAGAAACCTTGGTGTAGTTGAACAGACAGTTACTGTGTTGTGACCTAGAGTTCATCGTTGAAAGGGTCACCCAAGCAAAGTCATGGAGTTTTTTGGATATTAATATGATTGTTAATTGGGTGATTGGGATTGACATGTATACACTGATGTGTATAAAATTGATGACTAATAAGAACCTGCAGTATAAAAAAACAAAACAACTAATACTAAACTTTCATTGGGTTATTTGTATGGAAATATGTTAATATAAATGTTTCAGACATTACATGAAATTTCTAAAAATCTTATATGTTCTGGTATAATGTTATAAGTCATAATCCTAGTTATTACTTTAAAATGTATATCTCAGAAATAACTAAATTTCCTTGTCAATTGCATTATTATGAACTTTCATCAAATCTTTAACCGTGGTCATTTTTAAGTCTTTTGTCATTTACAGACAGTTCTGGGTGTACTCGGATGCTTTTGCAAATATGTTCCTATAAAAGGGTTTCATCTTCAAGAAATTCATGGAAAAGACTCTGACAAGTACAGGTTTCTGGTAACTGACTGTACTGCTGAACTGAATGAATAAGCATTTTCAGAACTCTAATGAAAAACTGATGAACTCATAAAAGTGCTAACAAAAGATCAAGATAAAAAAAAATTAATTACATGGGACTGGGTTAACTGATGAGGATGAGTATAATTTTTGTGACTTTCTGTTTCAATTAAAAAAAAAAATCCCACAAGGACTCAGAGGCAAAGACTATACAAATCAATTTTCACTGCAAAGTAAAGGAGCTGTTACAGTGGAGGATTACTGGACTGAATGTCAATATTATGACATAGTATGAGTGTGTTTCATGTTTGGTAATGGCAATCATTGTTGCTTTTGTTGTGGTCATCCATGTACAATGCTTGGTGTCAGTCTATTTATCTCTTGTAAAAATAAAATACAGTGTGTGTGTGTGTGTGTGTGTGTGTGTGTGTGAGAAAAATTAATAAATAAAAATAAATAAATAAAAAGAGATTACCCTGAACAGAGGGCAGGGCCAGATGATACACAGCCTTGAGAGATGGCAACCCAGGGAAGCACCTTAGAAATGATGTGATCATTTCTGCCTCTTCTCTCTTGCACTGAGGATTCCAATAAAAACTTTCACCCCCATCATTTTCAAATGCCATGTTCTGCCCCCTAAGCCAGCTTTATCCTCCGCTTAGGGCCCAGCCAGACAATGCCCTTCACACCTAAATCAGAGCCCGGTGAGTAAATGACTCACCCTACTCAAATTATTCCCAGCACCCTGAAACTTCTTTCCCCTTCCAGCCCCACCGCGGCCTCCCCATCCAAATTAACATGGAACTTTCCAAGGCACTTTGTTATGGATTCCCCACAGGGGTGACAACCATTGGTAACCTGGCCCCGTTGTTAGATATCATACAATTTTTTTTTTTTAAAGAAATTCAAAAAAAAAAATATGATTGTTGGCACGTCCTGTGCAAACTATCTAAGTTGAATTATGGTACCAGGGAAAGTCATAGGTGGGCATGAAGCCTGTGTATCACCCATTATCATGTGTAATCAGTAAATGATTTAATGCCCTCTTAAAAAGAAATTCACCCTTTTAATGGTTATATGATCGATTGTTATCTATAGTTTTACAGTGGCTGTCGAATGACCCTATAGCTCTTCTGTGAAAAAGCAGGGAAGAATGATGAAATCCTTTATGCGCAAGGATTGGTACTATTATCAGGGAAGATACGAAAAGGCAGGGAATGAGAGCGAGGGTATGTTGCTCCAAACCTTAACTCCTCTGGCCGAGCTAGGTGTCCCAGCTGCTCTGGCAATTATGCCACCCCTCCCACCACTTTCCGTTCCCATCCAGCCCTTATTCCTTACACTGAGGCCCAGGACTTCCCCTCCTTATAGGGGTCAGTTAGAAAATCCTGTGTTTAGTTTCAGGGGTACGGGGACTTGGTCTGGTATTGCCATCTAAGACCCGACAGGGCACCCAATTTGGGCCAGGAGCCATATCCGGGACGGGCGGGCAGTTTCCCTTACGCCGCCGTTATCTCACAGGGGGCCTAAATGCAAATGAATAGCCGGCTGGGTTTCTCAGACTTGTTTAATTGGAAAGATTGCAGTCCTCATAAGATCGCAGCCCTCCTTATAGGGAGGATCCCCTACACCTGAAGCCCACTTGGAAGCACCCACAGCTGAACCAAAGTGGGACCCCCCCCCCCCCCCCAGTGAGGGAAGAAGGCCCTTATTAGAGCACTACTCATTAGCGCACCTTGGCAGGGCCTTGCAAAGGGAAACCAAAGCAAAAGCGTTTGAGCAACAGTCAAGAAATTCAGCAAAACAAATGAAGACCTCTCTGAAATTTTGGAAGGGATTTATCAGGCCTACAGACGTCATACTAATGCAGATCCTGAGGCCCCTGAAAATATTAGAATGGTACATTTGAGCTTTTGGGGCAAAGTGCCTCCGATATCAGGAGAAAGTTGCAAAAATTAGATGGTACATTTGGAATGAACCCTCCTCAATTGGTACATTTTGCTTTTAAAGTGTTCAACAGGGAACAACAACAGAAAAATGAAGATGCAAAACGACACACCACTCTTTTGGCAGTGGCATTGGATTCCCGGAAGGTGAGTAACCTGAAGAGAGGTGAGCACCCACTGGGGAAGGAACAATGTGCTTACTGGAGGGAGGGGGAACACTGGAGAAGATTGCCCTCGGCTAAAACAGAAGAAGAACAATAAAAGACAAGGACCTCTCATATGGTAGAAAGAGAGGAACACTGAATGAAGAGGCCCAGGGGCTCCCTTGGCCTTGAGGCACCTAATTCCCCACAGAAGTCGGGGGTGAAATTGACAGTGGGGAATGAGCTGATTAACTTTCTGATAGACCTCACCCTGAAGTTTTTCCACCGGAATAGCTTGACATCAGAGTCCCACCAGAACACGCTTTAAGCCTACAGATGGGGCTCATGAAAATCCCTGGAAAGGAGACAGAGCTCTTTCCCGCAGGGTCTTAAAAATAACCCAAAGACTGCTGTCAGACCTCCCCAGATGGGGACTCAACACAGGAAACTGCCCCACCCAGGACTGAAAAATAGACTTTCCTCAAATGCCTTGAACTGCAAGAAATTTCAGATAACCTGCTAGTGTTTGTGTGGACACTTGTTCAGGATGGGTGGAAGCATACCCCACGGACAGAAAATCTCTGAAGTGGTTAAAGCCCTTCTAAGGGATATTATCCCCTGATTTGGAAGAAGGCATTAAAACTACATTCTTCCTGGAGACCATAATCAACAGGAAAAACCAAGAAAATGAATCATACATTAAAAAGGAATGTCGCTAAAACATGTCAAGAGACATTGAACTTGTCGCTAAAACATGTCAAGAGACATTGAACTTGCCAGCTGCCCTGCTATGGATCAGTGGCTCCCAGAAGCAGGCTTAAATTAAGCCCCTTTAGAATACTGTATGGCAGGCCATTGCAGGTGTGTGCCCAGGCAGGAGAATCTATAAATGCTAAAGACCTAGCGGTGGCCAATCACATTAAAACTGTGGGCGCTATTTATTCATGAGTTTACCTCCAACAGGTCTGCCCATCCAACCGAAGTAGACGGGAATTCCATCGCCATTGCCCATTGGAGAAGGGGCAACCAATTTGTTTAATTGTGTCCAAAGAAATAGCACCAGCATTTAGTATATGTATTAAACTGGAACCAAAACCCCAAGTTCAGTTACGAATTAGACAAGAAACTGCTAAGAGGTTTCATCAGGTTTAAATAGTTGTAGATAAAAAGGACTAACTAAAGATTCTAAGGAATATTCCTCACCTCCGTTCAGCAGAAGGGTCTTCATTCCTTTTCCCACAAGATTGTGGGATGGAAATTGACAGTGGGGAATTGTAATAGGGAAGAACACTTTGTATTCCATGACAAGTTCATCCCTGAAGGCGTGTTGCCCAGAAGCTTAAATTATACATAATGGCCCGTCTCTGGGAACCCTGCCTCCCAGGTCATGAGCGTTAAGCTAAAATACCTTTGTTTAGCTCAAAGGAAACCTCCTGACCAGATCCACCTGTGAATGACTGCAGGGAGGAAGAAATTAACACATTCCCGCTCTGGAGGCTGATGGGAACCAGGAAGTGTTTGACTTTACTGCCTCCCCTTTTAGTATAAAAGGAGCCTGAATTCTGACTCAGGCAAGATGGTTCTTTGGGGGGGGGCATGAGCCCACCATCTTCTTGGTTTGCTGGCTTTCTGAATAAAGTCGCTACTCCTTGTCCCAACAACTCGTCTTTTGATCATTGGACTGTCATGTGGCAAGCAGTAGGAGCTTAGACTCAGTAACAAAAGAACAGTGTAATTTATATCAGTTTTTGAAAATGTATTGCTCTTTTTAAAGCAGTGGTTAGTAAAAATGTTTTTAATTTAAAAATTAAAAACGAGGAGACAGAGGACAAAGGAAGGAGACACAGGACTGGAGTGACCTCAGCTGGAGGCGGGGTTTCACAGTGTTGGGTGCTGCAGAGAGGTAGTCAGCAGGAGCAGGGGCTGTGTACATCATCAGAGGCATTTTTTATTTTATTTTATTGTTTTTATTGACGTATAGTTGATTTACAATCTTGTGCCAATCTGCTGTATGGCAAAGTGACTCAGTTATACACGTATAGACATTCTTTTTTTATATTCTTTTCCATTACAGTTTATCACAGGAGATTGACTCTAGTTCCCTGTGCTGTAGAGTAGGACCTTGTTGTTTATCCCTCCTATATATAATAGTTTACATCTGCTAATGCCACACTCCCGGCCCTTCCCTCTCCCACCCCCCTCCCCCTTGGCAACCACAAGTCTGTTCTCTATGTCTGTGAGTCTGTTGCTGTTTCATAGGTAGGTTCATTTGTGCCACAGTTTAGATTCCACATGTAAGTGGTATCACATGGTAGTTGTCTTTCTCTTTCTGACTTACTTCACTTAATAATCTCTAGTTGCATCCATGTTGCTGCAGTCATCAGAGGCATTTTAGAAGAGGCTCTGCTTGCCATAGCTTCTGGCAGCGTTGCTTCCTACAGTGGAAAGAAGAATGTTGTTGATGGGAATTCCCAAAGTTAGGCTAAAGTGGGGGTGAAGTAACTTTTCTAGGTGAAGAGGTGATCTTTTTTTTTTTTTTGATTTTTATGTGTGTGTTTTATTATATATTAGTCTCTTAAATCAAATAGAAGACAAAAAGTGGAGCTACAAACCAAAGTTACAACAGTACTAGCTTTTCTCGTCGCCCGTCTGTCTACTTTTACCAGAGGTCTTTATTTCTTCATAAGGCTTTGAGCTACTGTCCAGGGTCCTTGACTCCAACCTGAAGAACTCCCTGTGGCAGGCGGGTCTGGTGGTTAAGAACTCTCTCAACTCTTGATTAACTGGGAATGTCTTGATTTCTCCCTCATTTTCGAAGGAAAGTTTTGCTAGATATAGGATTCTTGGTTGACGGTTTCTTTCCTTCAACACTTCAAGTACATTGAGTCATGCCATCTGGCCTCTGAGGCTCCTGATGAGAAATCTGCTCAATGACCTTCCTGGCAAACCTTCTCTCAGCTTCATAGACTTTCATAATGTACCATATCATGTCTTATGCAACAGAACATTTTGTATAGTATCGTGAAGTCAGTTAAGTTGTAACGTTATTTTGAGACCAGAATTTAAGGAAAAGGAATTGAACGTTTCAAGTGTAGACATTATGAGGTCTCTAAAATTATTACACATTTTCAAACTAGAAATAAAAAGGCCACTGAAGTATCCTGCAGATTTTTATTTATAACAAAGTGAATACCAATATCTAATAACACATGTAAAGAAAAATTTCTTTGGGATCCTTTTTCCTAAGTGTAAAGGGGCCTTGAACTCAAAAAGTGAGAAAACCACTGTGGTGTATCCCCAGCGGTGATGGGTCCATTTCTTGCTCTGACCTCAGAGTGCACCATTGTGATGTACTTCACAAAGCCCTATGAAAGAGAAAGGTGGGCCCAGGCTTTTGGTCCTTAGAGCCCAGGAAGCTGCTTTTGGTGACCTGACGGCCTTGGACCTACAGTTAGCTTGTGTTTTCCTTGTTTCTGCCATTTTGTTGATTTTCGTTTCTCTTTTCTCTACTCTTTTTTATTTGTGTCATTGTTCTTTCTACAGTTAGCATAGTGAGTATTGTTGGTATAGTTAATACTTGATTAGCATAGTTAGTGTAGTTAGTACTAGTTAGCACTGTTGGTACAGTTAGCGTAGTTAGCGTTGTTAGTAGAGACAGCACACTTAGCCCTGTTAGTACAGTTAGCATTGTTAGCGTAGTTAGCGTTGCTAGGTAGTGCTGTCAGTCAGTGTAGTTAGCAGATCACCATGATGCAGGGCCTCACAGCCAAATCTGCTGGCAAGAAGGCTCATATTGATGACTTCGAGATCCTCCACACCATTGGTGAAGGCACCTTCGGTAAAGTGAAGTTGGCCCGGCACATTCTGACCGGGACACAGGTGGCTGTGAAGGTCATAAAGAAAAGGCGTCAGAGCTTCTCAAGTGTCCAGGCACTTTTCCGGGAAGTGTGCAGTCTGAAGGCTCTGAATCACCCCAATATTGTAAAACTGCTGGGGGTGATTGACACAGAGGAGACATTTTTCGTGGTGATGGAGTACCTCAGTGGGGGAAACATGTACCGCTATTTGAAGACCCATGGCCGTATGACAGAGGCGGAGGCCCGAGGCCCGTTCCAGCAGCTGGTCTCCGCCCTGCAGCACTGCCACCGGAGGGGCATCGTGCATTGGGACCTGAAGCCACTGAGCCTCCTCTTTGATTCCAACATGAATATCAAACTTACAGACTTTGGCCTCAGCAACAAGAGTGATGGCACTGTCCAACTGGACACGATCTGCGGCAGACACCCTTATGCTGCCCCGGAACTCTTGCTGGGGCAGAGCTACAGCGGCTCTGCGGTGGACGTGTGGAGCTTGGGAGTAATGCTGTACACCATGGTAACTGGGTCCCGGCCCTTTGTGGGAAAAGGCTTCCAGGAGCTGCGGAAGCAAATCCTACAAGGGCAATACCCCATCCCACCTTATCTGTCTTTGGAGATAAGGGATCTGTTACAAAAAATGATTGCCCTCAACCCCAGTGACAGAGGCACCTTACCTGACCTCATGAGCCATGCTTGGTTAAACATGGGCCAGAAGGAGCCACTCCAGCCACCCTGTGAAGAGGAACTGGAGGTGACAATGGTGAGGACTCCGGGCTTGACTTGCGACCAGATCCAGGACACTGGGACAGGCAGTGTGAGCTCCAAGAAACCCAAGGTGGAGGTCTCCATCATAACTCTGAAGCCCTTCTCTTGCGGAGACCTCTGTGGCAGTGAACTTGAGCCTTCTCCAAGCCCTGTGGTGTCCTCCCTGCAAACCAGGTGGCTCTACCACAGAAAAAATGTGCAGCTGCAGGAAGACCAGCAGGCAGGGCAGGAGACCGGTGAGTCTGCCTGTCCCCCACCCAGCCTGGAGGCGAGGACTGCCACCCCCAGCCCAGCCCCCCAGTGTGGCACTGGGACATCCACCTCCAGCAGCAGCAGGATTGGAGCCCCAGAGGGAAGCAGCTGCCCCCTGGGTGTGTCCAACACTGGAAGGTCCTCCCACGCTGGGCAGCCTGAGAGTGTGTCCTCATCCACTCTCTCTGGCCAGAGCCAGAAAAAGCAAGGGGTGGCTGGGAGAGTCTGGAACTTTATTTTGAAACATGTTTGTTGCAAGCTGCCCAGCATGAGGCGTCATAATAAAGTGAGCCCATGTGAACCCCATGGATGACCGAGGCAGGAAGGTCAGGCCGCCGCGCTCCCTGGGGCCCGGTCCAGTGGAAGATGAGCGCGTTCTCTGCACGGCCTTCAGAAGCATCGTATCCAAGACCCTGGCCAGCTCAGAGGATGGTCCGGAGCAGCCCGGGCGACCGAAAGCGAGGCCACCGTGGCTGCAGGTCTGCCCCTCAACCCCCACCTGGGTGAAACTTCAGAGACTGGACTGTCATTCCTGGGGCACGTCTCCCCTCCCCCACTCTTCTGTCTTCCGTGTTGGTGGGGGAGGGGGATGGTTCTTGTTCCAGGAACTCCTTGGTTCTTCCAATTCTAGTTAATAAACTTGATGCTCCAGAGGAAAAAAAAAAATTAAAAAAGAAAAATTTTTTAAAAAGTAAAGTAATCATTACTGACAGAAGTTATCACATACCTTAGTCCTCCAGTCTCAGACCCTGGGTTTTGTCCCTGAGTCTCTGGAACTGAGCAGTGTTGAGTTGGCCTCCTGGCTGAATAAGGAACAGAAAGGACAAGTTGTTCTGCAGGGTGTCAGTATGAAATGGCCCATTCTCCCCAGGGAGAGTTTTGTATTTATTTATTTATTATTTATTTGTTTACTTATTATTTATTTTTGGCTGCATTGGGTCTTCTTGCTGTGCGCAGGCTTTCTCTAGTTGCAGCGAGTGGGAGCTACTCTTTATTGTGGTGCGTGGGCTTCTCGTTGTGGGGGCTTCTCTTGCTGCAGAGCACAGGCTCTAGGAGCACGGGCTTAGTTGCTCTTCGGCATGTGGAATCTTCCTGGACCAGGGCTCGAACCCGTGTCCCCTGCATTGGCAGTCGGATTCTTAACCACTGCGCCAGCAGGGAAGTCCCAGAGTTTTGTATTTTTTATTCTAGTTTGTAATACAGAGACAAGTCAAGCTCTTGTTTTTTTAAACTGCTTAAATTAATACTAATTGCAGGAAATGTTCCACATCCAATGACTGCCCCACAGCTACCACTTGGAGACCCAAGTTCCCAACCACTGAATTGCTTGAGCCTCAGCAGCAGGACTTGTGAGCAACATGCTGGCAAAAACAATTTTTTATTAAAATCATTTTCTGCTTGTTAGGAGGAAACATCGTAGTTTCCAACATAACTGGTCCCCAAAGCTGTAAGCTTTTACCTGAAATCTGTAACAGCCAGTAACTTAAGGGGTTTCAAAGTACTGGGAAGCACCATTCCCTGACTGCCCCCCTACCCCCTGTCCCGCCTTTCGGGCTCTCGGGCTCAGACCTGGACTCCCCTCGCCCCGCCCCTCACCTTCAGCGCTCCGCCCAAGTCCCGCCTAGAAGCCTCGCCTCTTAAGTACGTCCCTCGTGCGCAGTTTCTTCCGGAAGCGGAAGCGGAGACCTGAGAGAGAAGGTCGCGCAGCTGAGCTTAAGTGTTCCCTTCTAGTGTTGAGTCTGTGCTGCGCGGACCCCCTTACTCCATCTTTAGGGTCTCCGAGGTTCTGCGGGCGTAACAGCCCAGCGCCCGCCGTCCGCCCCAGGTAAACCCAGAAGTCGCCGTTACAGGTCGAGTATTAATTTCTTTTGGGTTTGAAATTGCTGTGAGGTTGGTCCTTGCCCTTTGCTTTTCGGCCTTCGGTCCACTGAGACACCGCCTTTCGCGACATTTTCCTGCTTACAATTCTTGATTACTTCCGCCTGCGCCTTGTGAAGTCGCCTTCTGCGAGGTGGATTCGCGCGCCCCCAGCTTCGCTCTCTCTCCCCGCCCCCCAGAGGGCAGCGCCGGCCGCCCCGCTCCCGGCGAGGCCGCGTCCTCTCCCCGGTCCTGGGGTTCTGCAGAGCCCGCCCCTCTCCTGAGACCCCCTCCCTCCCTCCCAGCGCCTCTGTCCTCGCCTCCTCCTCAGGCCGGTCCTTCGGCTCCCCGGGCCTCCCCTTCCTAGTCAGCCCTTCCCCTCACCCGGCGTGGGGGGCGGGGAGTGACCTGGGCCAGCCTTGTGACACCCAGTGTTCTTCCGTCACAAGTTCATCCGCTGGAAATTGTTCTCAAAGGGATAGTAAAATGAAATAGATTTAGCTCTTAAAGTAGCGGGTGGATAAAATAGAGAAGTGAATAAAGGAGTGTGATCTCCTGGGATTGGAGAGCAACGTGGGGACGGGGGCCCTGCGTCAGGTGTAGCAGGAGGGACAGCAGCAGTGAGAGCACGTCACGGGGGGGGGGAGGGGATAAAAGAGTTAGAAGTAAGGCCTTCGGAGCATCGTGGTCCTGGGAGAGAAACAGAGAGGACAGGTGTTGACTAGAAGAGCAGAGGAAGACAGAGCAGGAAGGAAGCATAGCCGTCTGGGGTGCCGTAGAGTGGGGGTGTAACAGGAATAGAAGGAGTGTAATCTGGAGGGCAGAGAGGGAGCAGAGATGGAGGAAGAAAGAGGCAGAAATACATGGATATTTAGGACAATCGGAAAAGTTGGGCGCAAAGCGCAACAAGAGGGGGAACGAGTTGCAGAGTAGTGGGGCAGGACAGGTGTGATAAAATAAATAGGAGGGCAGAAACAGCAGGAGAGTAGAGGGGAACAAAGAGAGATAGGGAGATAGATAAAGAATGAAATAGAAACAGTAGTCAGGTAGAGGGGGAAACTGGGTACAGATGGGGGGTAAGTTCTTTGGATATGGACGATTAAGTTGTGATATTTTAATTTGTTGCTTTAGAATGTAAAACATTTAAAGTTTATTTGCTTATATTTTCCACCTCTGGCTAGATATCCAAGGGAAATGAAATCATTATAGCGAGGGAAATATTTGCACTGCAATGAACATTACTGTATTATTCACAACAGTCAAGATGTAGAAAGAAGTAAAATGTCTGACGAATGGATATAGAAAATTTATTTCAGCCATAAATTATGACATTATTATGACAGAAAAAGACAGATAGTATATGTGGAAAGTAGAAATGTCTTACTCATAGGGCCATAGAGTATAAAGGGTATTAGGAGGGGGTTGGATGGTGGGGTAAATGGGGAGATGTTGATCAGTGGTTACAAACGTTCAGCTGTAAAATGAAAAAGTACCACATGTATATCTAATGTACAGCATGCAGACTATAGTTAATCACACTGCGTTTCTATATACTTGGAGTTTGCTCTGAGCGTAACACTCAAGTGTTCTCACTGCACAGAAATAAAATGGTAATTGTAAGTTGATGGAAATGTAAACTACTTTATTGTGATAATTATTACACGGTGAATATACATCTATCAAATAATCACATTGTATGCCTCACATGTACACGGTTGTTTCTCATCAATTCTACCTCAGTTAAGCTGGGAAAGAAAAAGAAAGTGAGGGCTGTGCTGGCCTTGCCACTGCTGAGTGGTGCTCAACCCAGGCTTCATGTTAGATCGGTGAGGCATTTTGCATAGACATGTTTTGTACCCTCTGACCAGGGAATCTTCTTCAGATCGTCGGTGTGAGGGCAAAGCTCAGTAATATTTAAAGTGCCCCCAATTAATTCTAATTTGGATCCGTCATTAGCATCTTGACTCTGAGTCCCCCCATTCCTGAGGGCTGAGGTCTGGGCTGAGGGTGAGGGGGCTCTGCTCTGCGTGGGGATGGATCAGGGCTGGTCTGTGACCTGCAGGGGGTCGTCGGGTCCAGCTGAGGTGCCCACTGATGCTGTGTACGTGAGGGCCTCACCAGGAGGGGAGCCTGATCTGAAGGAAAGGGTGGGAAACTCCTGTGTTGGACTCTGTGTAGGAGTTTACTGTCCTGAGCCCCTCCTGGGACAGTGGGCAGCAGGGGACTGTCTGTTCCACATGCTGAGGTCTTCCCTGTGTGTGTGGTGGTGACTCAGGAAGGGGGTGTGTTGATTCTAAGCATTAAACAGCATCTTTCCAACTCTCAGGATAGACCTCTAAAGACTCATGTTGTCTGAGGAAGAAGCCTGGAAGAGGAGGAAGAGGAAAGAACTGGAGTCTGCAATGGCTCTTTCTCAGGTAAAGTCATATTCTCAGTTGATTTCTCTGTCTCTCCTTCCTATAATGCCCTTCTTTGGACTCCCTAATCTTCTCTGACTCTGCAGTATCCTGCTTGACAGGTATTAATGAAAGTCAAGTATTAATATGCACAATACCTGAGTAAAATCTGGAAGTCAGACTAATTAGGGCAATTTGTTCTGACCTTTTTTTTTTTTTGGCCGCACTGCATGGCTTCTGGGACCTTAGTCCCCGACCAGGGATCGAACCCACGCCCCCTGCAGTGGAAGCGCAGAGTCTTACCCACTGGACTGCCAGGGAAGTCCCAAGGGTGTTTTATTCAGTCATCAAATTTAAAGTTTGAAGTCAACCTAAATCTCTGGCAGTTGGAAATTCTTTAAATCACTTTCATCACCTCCTTTCCTCAGAGGTTGTCTTTTCATTTTGTTGGTTTTATCCTTTGACACACAGAGGTTTTTACCTTTGATGCACGTAAGGTTCCAGCTTCATTCCTTTGCTAGTAAGGTATCTGGTTTCTCAGCAACATTTGTTATTGAGACTATCCTTTCCTCTTTGTATAGTTTTGGCAACCCTTATCATTACATTTTCCATATATTCCAAGGATTATTTGGAATCTGATTTCTGATCTGATCCATTGGTTTATGTATGTGTGTGTATGCCAGTACCACATCATCTTGATTACTTTGTGATTACAAAATGTAATGCATTTTCAAATCTAAAAATGTCAGCTTCCAATTCCTTTTTGAAGACTATTTTGGCTATTTGGGGTCCCTTGAGATTCTATAGAAATTTTCACAAGATTTTTTTCTATTACTGCAAAAATTGCCACTGAAATTTTAATAGGGATTCCATTGCATCTATAGAACATATTGGGTAATATGGTCATTTTAAGAATCCTAAGTCTTTCAGTCCATGAGTACAGGGTGTCTTTTAATTTATTTGTGTCTGCATGGACTTCTTTTAGCAACATTTAGTAGTGTTCAGAGTACAAGTCTTTCACCTTCTTCACTAGTATTTCCTAAGTATTCTATCCTTTTTGATGGTATAGTAAATAGTATTGTTCTCTAATTTTCTGTTGATGTTGTTCATTGTGTATAGAAATGCAACCGATTTTTGCATGCTGATTTTTTTCTGCTGCAACTTTTCTAAAGTTGTTTTTTGAAGTAGTAGTTTACTTGTGGAATTGTTTTGCTTTGTACATATAAAAAACCTTGTCACCTACAAAAAAGATAATTTTATTTTATTTTTTGATTTGGAGAACTTTTCTTTTTCCTGTCTAATGCCTCTTCTGCTTTTTATTTCTACTTTCATTTCATTGTGGTTAGACAAGATACTTTTCATGATCTTCATCTTAAATTGTTAAGATTTGTTTTGTGGGGCTTCCCTGGTGGCACAGTGGTTGAGAATCTGCCTGCCAATGCAGGGGACATGGGTTCAAGCCCTGATCTGGGAAGATCCCACATGCCGCAGAGCAACTAAGCCCGTGCGCCACAACTACTGAGCTTGCGCCCTAGAGCCTGCAAGCTAGAACTACTGAGCCTGCATGCTGCAACTACTGAAGCCCATGCACCTAGAACCCGTGTTCTGCAACAAGAGAAGGCACCGCAATGAGAAGCCTGCACACCACAATGAAGAGTAGCCCCTGCTCGCCGCAACTAGAGAAAGCCCGCGCACAGCAACGAAGACCCAATGCAGCCAAAAATAAATAAATTAGTTTAAAAAAAAAAAAAGATTTGTTTTGTGGCCTAAGATGTGGTCTGTCATAGAGAATGTTTCACATGTGCTTGAGAAGGAATTGTTTTCTGTTATTGTTGGGTTGAGTGTTCTGCACATGTCTGTTAGGTACAATTGTTATACAGTGTTGTTCAAGTTCTCTGTTTCCTTATTCATCTTTTTGTTTGCATGCTAGGGTAAACCTAGAGTATTGAAGTCTCATACTAGTATTGTGATGTTATTTATTTCTGTATTTCTTTTATGATTTGCCTCATTTTGGGGGGAGTTCTGATGTTAGAAGTACATGTTTTTTAATTGTTATATTTTCTTGGCAATTTACCCTTTTATCATTACATAATGTTTTTGTTTTTGGTTTATTTTGTCTGATGTAATGTAGCCTCCCTTACTCTCTTTAAGATGGAATATCTTTTCCATACTTTCACTTGTCTCCTTTCTGTGTCCTTAGATTTGCGAACATTAGATGTTCCAATTTTCTGACCTGCTCTTTCTTTGTCTCCTGCTGTTGCCCTCTCTTTTTCCTCTGTTACCTTTTCTATTGTTCCCTGCTAAGGCACACTGTGCAGTGCTAAAAGGCAGGAGCCCTGGGTAGCTCCCTTTACTCCACTGTTGTAATCTCAGAGGGAATGCATTGAGTGTTTCCTTCTGATCATGATGTTTGGTGAAATGTTCTTCCTTAATTACCATATATTTTTTTCCATATTGTGTTATCTCATGATTTTTAATTCTATAAGAAGTTTTAAATTTTATTAGTGTGATAATTCTTTTCTTAATACATGAAAATAATGTATAATACTAATACCTTTTGTTATTTTGAATCAATATTTCATTAGTGGGAAAAACAAACTATGGCTTTTGTTACTGCATATCTGTGTACACTGAAATCTATTAAATTGTATTTATATTTTTGAATAAAATTATTAAGATTGGAGTAAAAGTATTTTTATCATGTCAGTACCATTTAGTACTGTTGATACTTTTTAATTGTCCACAGAATGCTTATTTACATGAATAAAAATATCATGTAAAAACATTTCTTGAGACAATTCCTGTATTTCAGTAAATTGTGTGTTTACATGTGTGTTGTAGAGTTCATAGATGTTCAAGTCTGTGGCTTTGATAACAGACATCACAATTTCATAACTATGTTTTACATCTTTTTGCAGTTGAAAGTATATCATAAATATATATTCCCTGGCCTTGAGTTTTCTCTACAGTATTCTTTTAATGGTTTAAATAGTAGTAAGATTCCTAACACTTTATGTGCCTGTGTTTGTGTGCCCACATGTATAATGACCGTTTATGCTCTTCCATCTTATTCACCTTGAACTTGACTCAAGTTTTCTCAGGGAACCCTCTGTCAGTGTACCTTCAATGGTCTGTTACTTAACTTTCTGCTTTTTTAGCTTTCATTCCACAGCTCAGACACGTTAGTTCAAGTGCTTTGCTGTGTCACTTCTTAGCTTCTTGACCCAAGTTGAGTGTCTCAAGAGTGTCTCTGACAGTGTTCTCCTCTGAAAGATGGGAACAGATCTTTCTAATGAGCTATGATGTTTACAAAAAGTTGTTTACCAATGAAGCATTTAGAGTAATGCTTAACATATAGGAAATATTCCCATACCTTAAGTCATTGCTATTCTTATTCATTGTCATTTAATATTTTCATTTTTTAAAAAATCCACTGTGAACTTTGTTATCGCTCTTTTTTTTTTTAACTGTTGGCTGCGCCTCGTGGCATGCAGGTTCTTAGTTCCCCAACCAAGGACTGAACCCGTGCCCCCTATAGTGGAAGTGTGGAGTCTTAACCACTGGACCACCAGGGACGTCCTGACTTTGTCATCTCTTGAGATGGCAATCATACTGTAAGTCATGTAGATATAGAATATCTCTCAGTGTGTAAAACACAATATGTAACACTTCTGCATAGCCAAGCCATTGTTGAATTTTATTTGTATTTCATGTATTGTCCACAAATATGAAAAGTCCACATTAATTGGAGGATATCATAATTTTATGAAAAAGCATGAGGAATTAAAATTAGAGACCCATAATTTGCTCCAAATACATTTAAGTGGATCTGTCAGAGTACATACTTTAAATGAATTGATCCTTACCCCTCTCTCCTCTTCTCCTTTTTTTGTGAAAATAAGAACTCTCCTCATGGCCCCTTTGTGAAATGTGTTTTCCTTTCAGGAACAGTTGACGTTCAAGGATGTGGCCATAGAATTCTCTCAGGAGAAGTGGGAATGCCTGGACCCTGCTCAGAGGGCCTTGTACAGGGACGTGATGGTGGAGACCTACAGGAACCTGCTCTCCCTGGGTGAGGATAACTTCCCTCTAGAAGTTGGGCTCTGCCCTTGGGTATCTTTGCATTTTTTCTGTGTGCCTCTTGGGAGCCCCTGTTTTGCTTGACTGATCTGAAATCCCTGTTGACTTGGACATGAAAAGCTCCAGCTTGTGGCATCAGAGGTTTAAAATTACCTTTTCCTTTGATCGTCTGCCCACTTTGTGATCCATGAAGGGTTGTTCCAGAACTTGAAGTATTTATAATTCCCAATGGCAAACTCTTAATATTCTCAGTTTCCTGTTTTCTACCCATGCGCTTCCGATTTAGGAGTTCTAGGAAGTGAGCTTCATTTGTGCATATTATACTGTTCCTTGTGTATTCAGAAGGAGGCAAGCAGTGGGTGAATTTTTGAATTATTTTTCTAGACCCATCAGTAATGTCCTCAGTCCTTAGCTTAACAAAGAACTAGGCTTCTAGAAAAGTCACAGCAAATTATGTTTCCTTCCTATATGGAGGAATTTCTAGTTCTCATCTGAATGTTTTACCCATTTTGTAGCAAGAGAAAGAGCGCTGTGTTGTGGAGAGTGATGTGAATGTGCTTGGGGATGTGTCAAAACGTGAACACAAGTGATAGCTAAGAAGGGCAGAGGGAAAGCCTGGGTAGTCATAGTGTTTGTGAAACTCCCCTCATTGGATTGATCTATGGAAATACAGAAATTTACTTACTTTTGTGACTGCTGAGTGTAAATTTTTCTTCTTTGTAATTTATCACTCTGTCCTTCAACATGTAAAATGTATTCTTTCATCCTCCATTGGTACTGCACCTCCTACAGAGAGAAAGGCAAAGTCTTTATCATGGTCTGTAACACTGCCCTCTGGCTCCTGTGAACTCCTTGGTGCCTGACTTTGAGGAGCATGAAGTGGGCTATTTTATCAGGGTCTCTTTCCCCTTCATCTGTCCTTCAGGGCATGATTCCATTGGGTGCTCTGTTTTCCGTCCATATAGAGAAGAGCTGATGCCTCAAGACTCTAATCCCTGGACCTTTCCCATTTCTATCCCCATTTGATATTCTTAGAAAACCCAAAGAGAAGATGGGAAAACACTAGCTCCTCTTTGATTCCCTCTGGCACCTCCGAACCTGCATGGAGCTGTTTCAAGCCCTCTCTGGTTATGTAGATCCCTCAGGCATTTCTTCTGTTCTGCTTTTGCCACGTCCTTCAGTGCTAAGTCAGCCTGATTGGATCTTCTGTGATTGTATTTTTAAAATTAATTAATTAATTAATTAATTATTTTGCTGAGTTGGGTTTTTGTTGCTGCACGTGGGCTTTCTCTAGTTGCGGTGAGCGGGGGGCTACTCTTTGTTGCAGTGCGCCGGCCTGTCATTGCAGTGGCTTCTCTTGTTGCGGAGCATGGGCTCTAGGCACGCGGGCTTCGGTAGTTGTGGCACGTGGGCTCTAGAGCGCAGGTTCAGTAGTTGTGGCGCATGGGCTTAGTTGCTCCACGGCATGTGGGATCTTCCTGGACCAGGGCTCGAACCCATGTCTCCTGCATTGGCAGGTGGATTCTTAACCACTGCGCCACCAGGGAAGTCCCTGGATCTTCTGTGATTGTTACTTAGGAAAAGTGTAAGGACAGTGGACAGAGAGATTGTCTTTTTAATCCCCTGTCTCTCATGGGGTGAATATGTGCATCTTTCAGGCTTTTAGTTTGGCATCTATAGGTAGAGCAAATGGTTTCATCTCAAGGTCTGTAATATCTGACACACATACCTTGTTTGTTTTCCCCACTCTTTTACTGCTCTACTTAGTCAGGGAATGTATACTCTTCCTGATTTCATAGTTTCATAAGTTTACTTGATTTTGCCTCTACAATTTGTTTTTGAAGTAGATAGCCCTGGTATCTAAATTTTTATCCAGTTTCTTTGCTGTGATAATCTACCCTTTGTTAACAGACAACTCTTGGTGTACTCTCTATGGAATGTGTTTACTGGGTAACAGAAAGTACTTGAACTGAGAATACTTTCCCTCATATGTTGTAATATTTTCTTGCTCTGTACAAAATCACCACTCGAAGCTACTTAGTAGAGTGGTCAGCATATTCTAGGGTACAAGACAGAAAGTATCACAAGAGCCTGACCAGTAAGTTTTTTCAGTTTTTCTGTTTGTTTGTTTGTTTTTGAATTTTATTTTATTTATTTATTTTTTATTTATTTTTATTTTTAATTTTTTTGGGGGGGTTTATTTATTTATTTATTTATTTATGGCTGTGTTGGGTCTTCATTTCTGTGTGAGGGCTTTCTCTAGTTGCGGCAAGTGGGGGCCACTCTTCATCGCGGTGCACGGGCCTCTCATTATCGCGGCCTCTCTTGTTGCGGCGCACAGGCTCCAGACGCGCAGGCTCAGTAATTGTGGCTCACGGGCCTAGTTGCTCCGTGGCATGTGGGATCCTCCCAGACCAGGGCTCGAACCCGTGTCCCCTGCATTGGCAGGCAGATTCTCAACCACTGCGCCACCAGGGAAGCCCTATTTTTTTTATTTTTTATACAACAGATTCTTATTAGTCATCCATTTTATACATATTAGTGTATACATGTCAATCCCAATCTCCCAATTCATCACACCACCACCACCCCCCCGCCACTTTCCCCCCTTGGTGTCCATATGTTTGTTCTCTACGTCTGTGTCTCTGTTTCTGCCCTGCAAACTGGTTCATCTGTACCATTTTTCTAGGTTCCACATATATGCGTTAATATACGATATTTGTTTTTCTCTTTCTGACTTACTTTACTCTGTATGACGGTCTCTAGATCCATCCATGTCTCTACAAATGACCGAATTTCGTTCCTTTTTATGGCTGAGTAATATTCCATTGTATATATGTACCACATCTTCTTTATCCATTCATCTATCAATGGGCATTTAGGTTGCTTCCATGACCTGGCTATTGTAAATAGTGCTGCAATGAACATTGGGGTGCATGTGTCTTTTTGAATTATGGTTTTCTCTGGGTATGTCACAAATGCATGTCTCAAGGCCACTGTGAAAATATTGTTCTCATATATTAATGACTCTTTTGGCCTCAGTATATGGTGTAGGAATTTCTCCTAGCGATAACATTGTCCAAGTTCACATCCTCATATTTGTGAGGCTGTTGAATAAACAGTTGTTGATGCCATATTTTTTGTCATTTGTGTGTGCCATTGTTCATTCTACCTCAACACCAATTTTTATGCACTGAAATCAGAGAACTTATGAAGTAGAATGATACCTTTAATGATGAACCACAATTTGTTTTGTTTAATAGACTGTCTTCCCCATTGAGCAGTCCTGATACTCTTGTGGAACATCATTTGACCATATACACAAGAGTTTATTTCTGATGTCTTATATTCCACTGGTCTCTCTTGTTTCTCTTTGTGCCAGTACCGCACTGCTTTGATTAGTTTAGCTTTGTCATAATTTTGAATTAATTGTGGAACCTCCATGTTTGTTCTCTTCCACCTTTTTTTCTGCTATAGAAAGTCTTTTGAGATTGTGTATGAATCTTAGGATGGATTTATCTATTTCTTCAAGAAACACTATTGGGATTTTGCTAGGGATTGGGTTGACTCTGTTGATGCTTTGGGTAGTACTGACATCCTGACAATGTTGACTTCCAAGACAACAACTTGGAATATCTTTGCATTAATTTGTGTCTTTTCTAGTATTTTTCAGGTCTGTTTTTAGTTTACTGTATGCAAATCTTTACCTTTTTGTATAAGGTTATTCTGAGTATTTAATTTATTTTATTGTAAATGAAATTGTTTTCTGACCTTCTTTATTGTTCATTGTTAATGTATAGAAATACAATTGATTTTTGCCTGTTGATTTTAGATCTTGTAATTTTTCTGATTTCCTTCATTATTTTCTTGCAGGTTTTTTTTGCAGAACCTTCAGAGTTTTCTACATATTAAATTATGTCATTTGTCAACAGAGAGAAAAAGTAATGCTTACTTTTTCTATTTGGATACCTTTTATCTCTTTTTCTGCCTCTTTGTTCTTGCTAGGACTTGCAGTAATATGTTTTTAGAAATAGTGATGGCAGGTATTCTCAACTTGTTCCTGATTTTAGAGGAGAAGCTTTAAGTTATTCACCACTGAGTATGATGTTAGCTGTAGGTTGTTAATATATGTCCTTTATGATGTTGAGGTAACTTTTTTGTATTTCTAGTTTATTGAGTGTTTTTATCATGAAATGCTGTTGACTTTTGTCAGCTGCTTTTTCTGCATCAATTGAGATGATCATATCGTCTTTTTCTTTCATATGTTGAACCATCCTTATATTTCAAAATTATATGCCATTAGTCATGGTATATAATAATTTTAATGTTGTATTAATTTTAGTTTACTATTTTATTGATGATATTTCCATCATTATTCATAAGTGACTTTAGTCTCAGATTAGCTTGTAGTGTCTTTGTCTGACTTTGGTCTTTGAGTAATTCTGACCTGAGAGAGAGTTTGGAACTGTTTCATTTTCTTCAATTTTGGGGGGATGGATTTAAGGAAGGTTGGTCTTAACTGTTTTTAAATGTTGCATAGAATTCTGCAGTAAAGTTATCTGGCTTTCCTATGTTGAATGGTTTTTGATTAGTGATTTATCTCCTTACAGATTATAGGTTTGTTTAGATTTTTAATTTCATCATGCTTCTGTCTTGGCAGGTTGTGTTTCTCCTAGAATTTATCCATTTATTCTAGGTTATCTAAAATTAGGCATAGAACTGTGTTAGTATTTTCTTCTAGTTTTTTTGATTTCTGTAGAATCAGTTTCAGTCTGTTGTAATGTACCCTCTTTGATTTCTGATTTAATAATTTTGGTCTTATCTCTTTTTTTGATATTCAGTGTCAATAAGAGTTTGTCAATTTTGTTATTCTTATCAGAAAACCAACTTGTAGTGTTGTTAATTTCTGTAGTTTTTATTCTGTATTTCATTTATATCTAATTTAATTCTTTTTGCTAACCTTCTGATACCTTAGGCGTATGTACTTCTAAGTTCTTTTCATTTTCTTCTTTTCTTTTTTTAATTTAAAAAACATACATGGTAAACCAGTACCTCTTTTGTGTATTTATTGTATTTTCTCTTTCCCTGCTTTTTTTGGAATTTAATTAAATTATAACATGGTGTAAATTTAAAATGTACCATGTGATGATTTGATATACGTTTATATTGCAAAGTGGTTACCTCAATAGTTTTCTTAACACATCATCCACTCATTAATTATAGTATTTTTTGTGTGGTGAGGACATTTAAGGTCTACTGTCTCGAAAACTTTGAATTATATATCACAGTATTGATAACTATAATCACCATACTCTACATTTGATTCCTATAATTCAGTTACAACTGGAAATTTATTCTTTTGACTAATATCTCCTCACTCTGCGAACCCCCAATACCTACTCTGTTTCTGTTAGTTTGACTCTTTTTTTCTTTTTAATAATGGGTTCCACTGATAAGTGAGAGCATTCAATATTAGTCTTTATTGCTGAATAATTTACTGAGCAAATATTCAGTGTCCAACCGAGTTGGTACAGATCACCTGATTTCCTCCTTTTTCATGAGTAAATATTGTTACATTGTATATCTACCAGATTTTTTTTTGTCCATTGTCTGTTGGACACTTAGGTTGTTTTCAAGCCTTAGCTATTGTAAATAGTGCTGTAATGAACATGGGAGTGCAGGTATCTTTTTAAGACAATGATTTCATAGAGCAATTGGTGCATTATATGGTATATACTTTTTAAAATATATTTTGAGGAACCTTAAAGTGTTTTCCAAAGTGGCTGCACCAATTCACATTCTCCAATATAGTTGTTAGAGTTCCATTTCTTCCCCATTCTCAACAACACTTGTCATCTCTTGTCTTTTTGATGACAGCTATTCTAACAGGCATGAGGTAATATCTCATTGTGATTTTGTTTTACATTTCCTCTTGAGTGCACATACGGGAATTGGGAGGCTTCCTACAGTTCAATCTCAGTGATATATAAGAAAGAGCTGGGGAGTCAAAGGCCAGGAAATTGTCATAAGCTTTCCTACACTTTTTGGTTTAGCGTTTCTGGGACAGGCAATTTCTTAGGTCCTCCAGCTTCTTTACTGGTTTGTAGAGTTTTCCCAAAGTCTTTTTTGTTTATTGTTTTTGACTTGTGTTCCTCTTGTGTTAATGAGTGCCTGTGGTTTATTGTTCTGTTATCCTTCTAACATCGTTCCTCATTGTTTTTTTCCTCCTTTCAGAGCTTGTGTTAAAAAATGTATTGGTATGATTTTTGATAATTAGAGAGGCCAGCTAAAGGAACGCTGTCATGTTTAATAACATAGAGTGTTAGCATAAACTTATGATATACCAAAGTCAATACATTCCTTTTTTTAAAGTGTCTTACTAATATTTTAGTAACATCTTTCTTTTTGTTCATGTTCTTAACTAATGTGATCATATCCTTGAAATGCTCAGACTTTGGCAAACACCTTCTGCTAACCTTGTTTCCCCATATGAGCTCTGCTCACCCAGCCAGGATCTTCGTTCTGAAATCATGGTCTCCCTACTTTATGGTACTGTGGGTACAATTACTTAGGTCTGCATGTGTGTGCACAGAATAAACTCATCCACCTGCTTTAGTTTGCCTTTTCCTGGTTTTTCGTTCTGGTTTCTGCTCAGAAAATGCTTGCCCAATCACCTAGAATATTATATATGTTTTTATTGAATATATGCATGGAAATGGAGCTTATGGAATATTCAGTGGGATACATGACATAGTAAATAGTGTAATAGATGTAAACCTGTTCTCTCTCTACAACATCACAATCTGTTTGTTTTAAAATCTCATAGTTAAAAATTGGACAGTAGTATGCTTCTTGGTGAACCAGTTCTTCTTTTCTATTAAGGTCAGTATTTTAGTTGCCCTCTTATAGTTGTATTCACACAGATATGCAGTCACAAGCTGTGCTCCCACATATGCATATACCCTGCATGCCACTCAGGCCCTTTCTCAGTCCTTAGCTTTCCTTACATGGTATCTTGATGTGGATGGAAACACTCATTCCTAGCATATTTAAGTTGTTCTCTGGAACTTCCCAGTTTCCACAGGACATCTTCACCCATCCCTCCATCTTCCACATGTAAAAATACACTGTAAAAATAACCTGTCTTCATTCATTGAACAACTTTTTCGTGACAGGACCTAAATAAGTAAGTGCAGCCATGATGACTCAGAATCCATTTCCAGGAGGGTTGGCTGAATAACATTATTACTTACACAGCTCATTTCTTATTGCATCTTTCTTGAAGTTTTCTTTCTAAACTCCTAATTTTTTGGTAATAGTTTGTAATGTACACTGTTTGGGTGGGTGGTCATGGTTAAGAGTATGTTTTCTCAGACTGTAGGTCCAGGTTCAAATCCTGGTTGTCTCACTAGTTTCTTTGTCAATTGGGGTCATGTACATAAACCTGTGAGTCTGTTTCCCTTAACTGAAAAATTGTGATAATTTTCCTCAAGCCTTTAAAAGAATTTAGTATTGTTAGATGGCTTAGAATACTGCATGTTTTATGGTAAAGGCTCAAAAGTTACTATTGTATAAAAAAATTAATATTCTGTAATGTTTATTATGACATCCTTTGTTTGCATTATATCTTGTATGCTTTTCTGTTGCACTTTATTCTCAACAACATTGTTTCTGACCCTATTAATAAAGTTGCAAATTGCTCACTCTTTATTACATGTGATTTGGAGCCAATGAACTGGATATTTAAGTGCACTGCGTAGGTAGTGAATTGCAGTATTCATTCATTGTTACTATAACTGCAGAAAATTTCATTTACAAATATTTTAGTTTGATTTACATATCATGGCCTTTCAGAATGTTTTATACTTCTTCATGGGTATATTGTTTTATAGAAGGTATTTAGAAAAAAATTTTTTTTTAATTGTTTCATCAAATTCTTCACTTTCTTTATGCTATATTTGTCTCCCAATTCTTAACTTCCACTTATTTAGGTAATTCATTAGATAAGCCATTTTTGGTTTATTTAGTTTTACAATATATTGTGTGTTCTTTAGCATTTGCTTATTTATAGTATGTAGGCGAATATATGTACAGTATAATATTCTTTTCTCCTCAGTTTTTAAAAAATAATTAATTAATTTTTGGCTGCGTTGGGTCTTCATTGCTGCATGTGGGCTTTCTCTAGTTGCGGCGAGCGGGGGCTTCTCTTCGTTGCGGTGCGTGGGCTTCTCATTGCAGTGGCTTCTCTTGTTGCAGAGCTTGGGCTCTAGGCGTGCAGGCTTCAGAAGTTGTGGCTTGTGGGCTCTAGAGCGCAGGCTCAATAGTTGTGGCGCACGAGCTTAGTTGCTCTGCGGCATGTGGGATCTTCCCGGACCAGGTCTCGAACCCGTGTGCCCTGCATTGGCAGGCAGATTCTTAACCACTGTGCCACCAGGGAAGTCCCAAACTGCATATTTTTAAAGTGAAGAGAAAATTGATGAATTTAATCAAGCTGACAAGAATATTAACTGTAGTTCCTCATTTTCACCACTTCAAGGAGTTTCTTCTAGTGTCCAAACCAGCATTTCTAATATATATCGGAGTGATTTTAAGCACGCTTCAATAATGACACACGGGCTTCCCTGGTGGCGCAGTGGTTAAGAATCCGCCTGCCACTGCAGGGGACACGGGTTCGAGCCCTGGTCTGGGGAGATCCCACATGCCGCAGAGCAGCTGGGCCCGTGAGCCACAATTACTGAGCCTGCGTGTCTGGAGCCTGTGCTCCGCGACAAGAGAGGCCGCGATAGTGAGAGGCCTGCGCACTGCGATGAAGAGTGGTCCCCACTTGCCACAATTGGAGAAAGCCCTCGCACAGAAACGAAGACCCAAGACAGCCATAAATAAATAAATAAATAATTAAAAAAAAAAAAAAATAATGACACACGGCCAGAAAGCACACAGGGAAAGACCTTTCAAATGTAATAAGTGCGGGAAGACCTTTCTTCAGATATCATACCTAAATAGACATCAGACCATCCATACAGCAGAGAAATCACATAAATGTGATGTTTATGGAAAAGTCTTTATCCAAAAATCATACCTTACAACTCATCAGAGAATCCATACTGGAGAGAAACCATACAGATATAATGAGTGTTGGAAAACCTTTTCTTGTGTCTCTCACTGCACAGAACATCAGAGAATCCATACAGGTGCAAAACCATATCAATGTGATGTATGTGGGAAATGCTTTCGTCGAAGTTCACACCTTTCATGTCATCAGAGAATTCATACAGCAGAGAAAGCTTACAAATGTAATGAGTGTGGAAAAACCTTTAGTCAAAGCTCACTTCTCAGGATTCATCAGATAGTCCATACAAAAGAGACATTACATAAATGGGACGTATGTGTCAAGGTCTTCAGTACAAGTTAACAACTTGTAGTTCATAAGAGAATTCATACTGGAGAGAAACCTTACAAATGTAATGAGTGTGGGAAAACCTTTCTTTGGTGCTCATATCTCAGGGGTCATGAGATAGTCCCTACAGGAGACAGTCCATATAAATGTGATTGTATGTGGCAACGTGTTCCGTCAGAATTCAAATCTGGTAAGACATCGGAGAATTCATACTGGAGAGAAACCTTACCAATGTAATGAGTGTGGCAAGTTGTTTTGTGAAAAAGCACACCTTACAAGTCATCATCAGAGAATTCATTCTTGAGAGACAGCCTACAAATGTAATGAGTGTGGCAAAGTCTTTAGTCAAAATGCAATCCTTGCAAGTCATCAGAAAATTCATACTGGAGAGAGACCTTATGAGTGTTAAAAACTGAAAAGACCTTACTCACATCTGGACGATTACTATACATGAAGTAATAAATACAGAAGGGAAACCATATTAATGTGATATGTGTGGGAAGATGTTCATTCACAATTAACACTTTAAATTCATGGGAGATTCATAGTGGGAGAAAACACGCACAGTTATGAGTATGGTAAAGCCTCACTTACCAGATTATCCATACTGGACAGAAATCGTAGAAATGTAACGAATGTCTCAAAGTTTTTAGTTGGAATTCATACCACGGCTGAAACATTATCCAGGCCTCACAGTGCACTAGACTTCAGAATATAAAATTTGGAGGGAATCTACACCAAGCAATATATGTGGTAAGGCTTGTACCTGAAGATCAAAAATGTGGAACATAGAGGATTCATGTTGGAGAACAAGCTGTCAGATGTAATGAATGCTGTAAATTTTTTCATCAAGTAGCTACACCTTTGGTGTAATGAGAGAATTCATACATGTATACTGTCCATATAAACACTGTTAAGAAACATTGCGTCCTCAGGGGTCACCAAAGAACTAATATTTGGGAGAATCCTTACAAATGTAATGAATTTGGTGAATTTTGTGAGCAATACTTACAAGAGACCACACATCAGGGAATGCATACTAGGAATAAATACGTCTTTAGTTCTCTGAGATAGTAAATACTGCAGAATCACTACAAGTCACAACACGTTAAAAACTTATGACATGATGTTTATATGAGAGGTCGAAGGAGATATGTTCATACAGTTACCTTCATTGTATGAATAGTCAATTATTTGAGTTTTCTTGATAAGGGTACATTACTTCTAATGCCTTTCAACCTGAAGTTTGAAATCTGTTGATCTTATGCCTTCACTATAGGCCTTCCACAATCATTTCTGGAAAGGAGTCAATAAGATGAAGGGGCCGACTTCATTCGGTGTGGTTCCTTCACTTCCATGTTGCCTGGAAAAACAAGGACCCTGAATTATCAAATTGAATAGTGTGTGAATTAGCGTCAGGGAGCGGCAGAGAATAATGTAAAACTAGGACATGACTCATCATACTCATTACGTTCAGGGCGCCCTTCCATAGATTGGCCACAGTGGGTTATAGGACGGAATGCTCTGCCAACTGACCTTGAACAGAGCAGGCAGGACATTAAGGGACTGGGCTTTTCATGGCAGGAGAGTGACAGGTTAACAGGGACTGATTATCAGGTAGATGTGATGTGGAGGAAAAGATGGTCCCTTTCTCCATTGGATGGCAATAGCAATTGTATAGATCTATGTTTCAAGGAAAATTAGTCTTATTCTTGGAAAATGGAGACAGCAGTATTCTTAGAGGAACATTTAATCAGAATAGCGTGTGTGAGTGTATTATTCACATTTAACACCTGCCATTACATTTTGCTACTGTTTTATTCCAAATGTACTATAAGTCTCTTGTTAGAAGTAATAAAATTTAATCGATTTTGTCATAACACTGGGTGAATCCTGTTTCTTCCACTAAGACAATTTTTTTTAAAAATACCATAAGCCTATTTTCTTTTAAAGATTGATTGATTGATTGACTGATTGATTGCTATGTTGAGTCTTCGTTTCTGTGCGAGGGCTTCCTCTAGCTTTGGCAAGCGGGGACCACTCTTCATCGCGGTGCGCGGGCCTCTCACTATCGTGGCCTCTCTTGTTGCGGAGCACGGGCTCCAGACATGCAGGCTCAGTAGTTGTGGCTCACGGGCCTAGTTGCTCCGCGGCATGTGGGATCTTCCCAGACCAGGGCTCGAACCCGTGTCCCCTGCATTGGCAGGTAGATTCTCAACCACTGCGCCACCAGGGAAGCCCCCATGTGTATATTTAATATCAGATTAAATGCTACATAGATAAAACATCAACAACCACCGTCAGTGAGCATTACGTTAAGTTATGTGAGTAGCAGTCAGGGACTAGAGTGGCTTTTAGGACCTGAAGATTATCTCCAAAACTCAGCTCCTTTCTCAGGAATTATTACTTGTAAGTTTGTGTCTGTGCCCCTGGAAAAGTTATTAACCTAGAGAAATCCCTGTTTGAGATGTGAGCGTTACTCCTTTTCCCCATACAGACTGCCTCTTAGTCTGAAACAGCAAACCCCATACAGACTGCCTCTTAGTCTGAAACAGCAAAATACTCAGCTGATTCCTTCCTGCTACCAGACTGTAGGCTCTGTATGAATGTTGGTGAGTGAGAGATCCAGCCGGTCCCTGAGATATGTTTGTGATTCTGAAATTCCCTCTCCTAGTACTGCAACATCAATTCCACTACTGTACAATGATAGTGCAGACTTGGTGAGCTTAGAATGTTTCTGAAAAACCTTGTTCCCAGTTGCCAGTTCCCACAGATAATTACAGGTTCCTAATGAACATCACCAGAGTGTAGTAGGTCTTTTACCATGACCTCTGATGGCAGACGTGGAGGAATCAGAAAATGTGGAGGTGTCACAATTGCTGGATGCCGATGTTGAAAATATTTTCCTTTTCCTACTTTTTCTCTGTATATCTGCTTCAGGGAACTGTCCTTTGTTCTTTTTGCCCATTTGCTTTTCTTTTTTTGGATTGTGCTGTACTGCGTGGCTTGCAGGATCTCAGTTCCCCTACCAGGGCTGAACCTGGGCTATGGCAGTGAAAGCCTTGAATCCTAACCACTAGGCCACCAGGGAACGCCCCTCTTTTTGCCTGTTTTCTAATTAGATTTTTTTTTAATGTTATGGATTTAGAATTCCTTGTATATTGTACATATATTCCCCTTGGCAGATATGTGGTATGCAAAATATTCTACATTATTTTATAGTTTTTCTTTTTGTCCTCTTAACATGGTTTTTCATGGATCAAACCTTTTTAAATTTAGTTGTAGTCCAGTAAATCCATTTTTAAAAAATGGGTCATGCTCTTTTGTGATGTCTAGGAACCCTACCCAAGTTTGAGATACTGAAGATTTTATTCTGCAGTGTTTTTCCTAAATCTCTTATAAAAGTTTTATAATTTTACATTAGTTTAATTTTGATCTAATATTTGTATAGGTATGAAGTTTAAATGGAGGTTTTTTTCCCCTGCTAGGATTCTTTTTTTTTTAAAGTAAATTTATTTATTTATTTTTGGCTGCATTGGGTCTTCATTGTTGTGCACGGGCTTTCTCTTGTTGAAGAGCACAGGCTCTAGGTGCATGGGCTTCAGTAGCTGTGGCTCGTGGGCTCTAGAATGCAGGCTCAGTAGTTGGGGCGCATGGGCTTAGTTGCTCCACGGCATGTGGGATCTTCCCGGACCAGGGCTCGAACCCGCGTTCCCTGCATTAGCAGGCGGATTCTTAACCACTGCACCACCAGGGAAGTCCCAGGATTATTTTCTTGATGAGCACTAGTTTTTGAAAATCCTCCCTTCATTGAATTGCCTTGTTACCTTAGTCAAAAATCAGTTAGGGGCTTCCCTGGTGGCACAGTGGTTAAGAATCCGCCTGCCAATGCAGGGGACACGGGTTCGAACCCTGGTCCGGGAAGAGCCCACATGCTGTAGAGCAACTAAGCCCGTGTGCCCCAACTACTGAGCCTGCGCTCTAGAGCCCATGAGCCACAATTACTGAAGCCCGAGTGCCCCAAGCCTGTGCCCCGCAATGGGAGGGGCCACCGCAATGAGACGCCCCGCACCCCAAAGAAGAATAGCCCCTGCTCGCTGCAACTAGAGAAAGCCCACGGGCAGCAAGAAGACCCAACGCAGCCAAAGATAAATAAATTTATTAAAAAAAAAAAAGATGAACTAGGTGTCACCAATGGTGCTGTCAAATCCTTTTACTTGCGTACCAGTTCTTGTTTATCGGAATCATGTAAGTGGTAGTTCACATAAAAGGGTGGGATTTCTTTGTGTCTTTGCAGTCCGTTAGTGACGTCTGTGATCCCCATCATACGCTGGTTGGTTATAGAGTATTCAATAATAAAGCTGTTTTCTTTCTATTCTGCCTACGTGGAGGAAATTTCTGGGTCAGGAGATTCTGGTTTTGTTTGTAATTCTATTTCCCCAACACTGTTGATGTGGAAAAAAGATTGTTTTTTGGATTATTTCTTGGATAATTGAGCTCGATTATTGTTTGCCAATTTAGATTCACTACATTCTCAACGGGTCCTCACGTGACATTACCTGAGGACATTCCAGCAGGTAGGTCTGCATTGGAAGCGTTTTAATGTAATACCCAGTTCATCCTCATGTGTGTTCTGTGTACATGCGCATGTGAAGAGAACACGCGCAGTTCTCTTTCCCAGGTCACAGAAAATGCAAGACCCTTCATCACTTCAGTAAAGAGCAGCTTACTTCTTCTCATCAGCTTATTTCTTTGATGATGTGATAAGCTTCACATGCCTTAGTCCTCCAGTCTCAGACCCCAGGTGTTGTCCGTGAGTCTGTGGACCAGAGCAGAGTGTTGAATTTGGCTTCCTGCTTGAATGAGGAATAGAAACGGAAAAGCTATTCTTTAGGGTGTATGAAATAGCTCCTACTACTCAGGGAGAGTTTTCTAACTGTCGTCCAAGTTCGTAAGAGTCACATCCAGTTCTTATTTCCTTAAACTGCTTAAATTAATCCTTAACAAGGAAATGTTCCTGGATCCAACCACCGCCCCACATCAACAACTTGGAGACCCAAGTTTCCAGGCCACTGAATTGCTTCCATCTCACAAGGAGGGCATGTAAGCAACCTGCTGGCAAAAACAGCTTTTTATTGAAATCGTTTTCATCTTAAGAGGGACCATCTTAGCCTCTGAAGTAACAGGCCTACAGAATTTTAAGCTTTTACCTTAAAACTGTTACAGATAGTCACTTAAAGTAAGTAGGTCAAGATAAGATGAAGCACCTTCACCACCAATCCGCCCTCCCGGGTTCCTTGCGCTGACCTGGGCTCCCTCCTCGCCCCGCCCCACGCCAGTAGCGCCCCGCCCAGTTCCGCCCCTGGAAGTCCCGCCTCATCGCTTCGCACGCAGTTCACTCTTTAACCAGAATCGCAGTAAACGTCTCATTTTAAAAAGTAGGTTTGTTTGTAGTGTAAGGCTATGCCGCGCGGTCCCCTTTATTCTGTCCTTAGGGATTTGGGAGAGACTATAGCACCGGGCCGTCGCACCCGAGTAAATCCAGACGTCGCTGTTACAGGTCGCGAATCTTTTCATTTAGGTTTGAAATCGCTCTGAGGCTGGTCCCTGCCCTTGGCTTTTCTGCCTTCGGTCCATGTAGACACCGACTTTCGCGACATTTTCCTGTTTAGAACCCTTTACCGTCTCTGATAGCGCCATGTAAAGTCCTCTTACGCGAGGTGGATTCGCGCCCCCCTCCCCCATCCTCGCCCCCCTCCCCCATCCTCGCCCCCTCGGCCTCTGGAGGGCAGCGCCGGCCGCCCCGCTCCCGGAGAGCCGGCGTCTTCTCCCCGGTCCTGGGGTTCTGGAGAGCCCGACCCTCTCAGGAGACCCCCTCCCTCCCTCCCCGCCCCTCTGTCCTCGCGTCTCCTCAGGCCGGTCCTTCAGCTCCCCCGGCCTCCCCTTCGTAGTCAGCCCTTCCCCTCACCCCGCATAGGGGGAGGTGACCTGGGCCGGACGTGTGACACCCACTGTTCTTCCGTTCCAAATTCCAAATGGTCTCTTCCAGTAGCTGGGCATCTTGTTTATTCTCCATCCCACTAAATATGTGGGGCAGGGGGATCAGGAGAAGCAGAGACAGAGTGACTGAGAGAGAAGGAGAAAAACTGAGGAGAAAAGAATGAGGGCGAATCGAAGGGAACGTGAACGATGGCTGAGGATCTTGCAGAGGAATAGTAACATAAAATAAATTTAGCCTTGACAGTCTTGCACTGTGATAAAATATAGAAGTAATTAAAATAGGATCTGCGGGATTGGAGAGCAACATAGTGGGAGGGGCCTGGGATCATTGGCAGGAGGGGGGTAACAGTGGAGAGGCAACACATAGCGTGGCGGCGGGAGACAAAAGAGTTGGAACCTTGGCCTTCAGAGCAACATGGTGCCTGGAGAGACAGAAGAAACAAAGATTTTAGGAGCAGAGGAAGAAAACGAGCAGGAAAGAAGCATGGCCACCTGGGGGTGCTAGAGAGTGGGGACAGCATAACAGGGATAGAAGGCGTGTAACCCAAGGGCAGAGAGGGAGCAGAGATGGGGGAAGAAAGAGGCTCGAATATCTAGAGATTTAGGGTAATCAGAAAGGTTTTGGGAAAGAGCCGTAAGAGGGGAAACAAGTTGCAGAGTGGACTGGACACATGTGAGGGTCGATATAGGAGGGCAGGAATGAGACAGTTTGGGATCTGGGACCTGGCAACCTTTGCTGCAGTGCTTACACCTGGACAAACATCTCCTGTTGTTTCTTTGCAACAGAATACAAAGAAACTAGAAGGAACTAAAAATAGCTGTGTGCATGAGCAGTTGGGGCAAATTATAAACAATATACAAAGAAACTAAAAACCCAGTTGCCACTTCTGAGGTGTTGGGTGCAAAAACAGGATACTGTGCATGCACCCTGCACACCCCTCCAGCCTGACCCCTGGGCCCACCCCTACCCTCACTCCATGTAAGGGACAAACTTGCCCCGCGACCCTGGGAGTGAGCAAGGGATCCTGTTACTTGTTGCTGCATGAGTCCCAATAAAGCCTTGCCTGAATTTCTTGTCTGGACTCTTAGCAATTTCTATTGATAAAAGAGCCCAAAAATCCTGATCCGTAACAAGAACAGCAGCAGAGTAGAGGGGAAGAAAAACAGAGACAGAATAGAAAAAGGGAGAAAGATAAAGAGAATGAAATGGAAACGCACAGTAGTGCAGGTAGTGTTGGGGAAACTGGATCCAGATGGATGGTGAATTGTGTCGATATGGATGGTTAAGTTGTGATATGCTGATTTGTGGCTTTAGAATATAGTAAATATAAAATTTGCTTAGGTTTACAGATGAGGATGACAATTGCAAAACTTTATAAGATTTGTGCATTTAGTAATTATTTGTATCAGAAGATAACTTCATTTATTTATTTATTTATTTATTTATGGCTGCGTTGGGTCTTCATTGCTGCTCGCGGGCTTTCTCTAGTTGCGGTGAGTGGGCTTCTCATTGTGGTGGCTTCTCTTGTTGCGGAGCACGGGCTCTAGGTGCACGGGCTTCAGTAGTTGTGGCACGCAGGCTCAGTAGTTGTGGTGAACGGGCTTAGTTGTTCTGCGGCATGTGGGATCTTCCCGGACCAGGGCTGGAACACATGTCCCCTGCATTGGCAGGCGGATTCTTAACCACTGCACCACCAGGGAAGTCCCTAACTTCATTTTAATGTGGTGTATTGATTGATGTGCAGATATTGAAAAATCCTTGCATCGCTGGGTTAAATCCCACTTGATCATGGTGTATGATCCTTTTAATGTATTGTTGGATTCGGTTTGCTAGTATTTTGTGGAGGATTTTTGTGTCTATGTTCATCAGTGATATTGGCTTGTAATTTTCTTTTTTTTTTTCGTGGCATCTTTGTCTGGTTTTGGTATCAGGGTGATGGTGGCCTCATAGAATGAGTTTGGGAGTGTTCCTGCCTCTGCAATTTTTTGGAATAGTTTCAGAAGGTTAGGTGTTAACTCTTCTCTAAGTGTTTGATAGAATTTGCCTGTGAAGCCATCGGGTCCTGGACTTTTGTTTGTCGGAAGTTTTTAAATCACAGTTTCAATTTCAGTACTTGTGATTGGTGTCTTCATATTTACGATTTCTTCCTGGTTCAGACTGGGAAGATTGTACCTTTCTAGGAATTTGTCCATTGGCATATAGTTGCTTGTAGTAGTCTCTTATGATCCTTTGTATTTCTGAGATTATTTCTGATAATCTCTGTATTTTTAGAGATTATCATACTAAGTGAAGTAAGTCAGAGAAAGACATACATCATTTGACTTATCATTTGTCATATCATATGACAAATATATCACTTTTATGTGGAATCTAAAAAAATGATACAAATGAATTTATTTACAAGACAGAAACAAACTCACAGACTTAGAAAACAAATTTATGGTTACCAAAGGGAAAAGGTCGGGTGTGGAGGGATATATTAGGAGTTTGGGATTAATATATATACACTGATATATATAAAATAATTGGGGACTTCCCTGGTGGCGCAGTGGTTAAGAATCCGCCTGCCAATGCAGGGGACATGGGTTCGAGTCCTGGTCCGGGAAGATCCCACATGCCGCGGAGCAACTAAGCCCGTGCGCCACAACTACTGAGCCTGCGCTCTAGAGCCTGCGAGCCACAACTACTGAAGCTCGCAAGCCTAGAGCCCGTGCTCCGTGACAAGAGAAGCCGCCACAATGAGAAGCCCGCGCACCGCAATGAAGAGTAGCCCCCGCTCACTGCAACTAGAGAAAGCCCGCGCACAGCAACGAAGACCCAACACAGCCAAAAAAAAATATATATATATACAAAATAATCAACAAGGACCTACTGTGTAGCACAGGGAACTTCTTCTCAGTATTCTGTAATAACCTATATGGGAAAAGAATCTGAAGTAGAATGGATATGTGTATATATATAACTGAATCACTTTGGTGTACACCTGAAAGTAACACAACATGGTAAATCAACTATACTCCAATGTAAGGTAAACATTAAATTTAAAAAAAAAGAAGAAGATAACATCGTTTTGTAATAGCTGTTCATCCAGGGAGGAGTGACTTCACTCAGACATTTGTGGATCACCCCCTTCCCTTTTCCTGGCGTGGAGTAGAGGAGAAGTTGGGCAAGAAATGACTGTCACCACCTGGTGCCTCTTTAAGTGAATGTGAAAAGTGTTGTTTTTTTGTGCAGGCTTTACTTTTTCGATCTCATTTGTGTATATTTAATTATTTAGAGCTTGAGATAAGTCAGTATATTCAATGTCTACTTTTCTATAAATAATTACTAACTTCTGAAATAAGCTCTGGTGCCTTCTATAATCTACTCATGTTATTCTTTTCTAAATATGTTATATTCTCGAGTATTTAAAACTTTGACACCAGAATTTTTAGATGAAAAATAATTCACAAGTTATTTCCCTTTAAATTATTTTTGAGGTTTATTTGGTATCTGTGTGTTCCTCTTTATCTTATCTCTTGGAAAAGTTCTTTGGTGAATAGTAAATAATTGTCTATTTTGATGTGTACTTGGCAAAGATGTCAATGATCTTTTATATTAACATTCAAAATCAAGTTTAGCCAGTTAGCCTTATATTTTGTTTCCTTGCTTTTTCTGTGATGTGTTAAAATAGTCAGCTGTGAGATGATAGGAAGATTTTTCCCTCAGGTCCCTCTTAACTGTTCTGTACAGACGATGAAGGATGGACGAGATTGACTTGGAAGCTTCCAGCAGAGCCTCTCTGTTCATGATGAAGAAGTTGGCTGGGAGCTTATTTCTAAGCTGACCCCTTACAGTGTTTTCTGCGCCAACAGCTGTGCTTTGGCAGTGGCCACGCCGCACGGCTTTCAGGATCTCCGTTCCTTGACCAGGGATTGAACCCGAGCCAGGGCAGTGAAAGCCCAGAATCCTAACCACTAGGCCAGCTGGAAACTCCTTGTATTTTTAAGTTATTTTAATGTGATTTTTCTGGAAAAGAAGAATTAAATGTTTGGTACCAGTGTGATCTGACCTTGAAAGAGAAGTTTCCGTTGCTCAGACTCATGATAGATGGTGTTTTAAATAGGATGAGCAATAAGGACAAACTCTGCCCACTTAACCCTTCGGGTGACCTTTTCAGAATTCAGTTACACCTGATTCTGTTCACTCAACTCAGACTTTCTCATAACTGCCTCAGAGAGCCCACTCGTAACATGGAGGTGAGCAACTCCACCAGAAATTCTTCATTTGAGCAACAGAGACCCTTGAAATGATTGGCCCAGTTAGGCGTGAGTTTGTGTGTGGCAGTGCCCAGTTGAATTTAGAGTTTTAATTTTAATTTATTTTATTTTATTTATTTATTTATGGCTGCATTGGGTCTTTGTTGCTGTGCACAGGCTTTCTCTAGTTGCTGCCAGCGGGGGCTACTCTTCGTTGCGGTGCGCAGGCTTCTCACTGCGGTGGCTTCTCTTGTTGTGGAGCATGGGCTCTAGGCGCACGGGCTTCAGTAGTTGTGGCATGCAGGCTCAGTAGTTGTGGCACACGGGCTTAGTTGCTCCGCAGCATGTGGGATCTTCCCAGACCAGGGCTCGAACCCGTGTCCCCTGCCTTGTCAGGCGGATTCTTAACCACTGCACCACCAGGGAAGCCCCTAATTTTAATTTTCAACTCTTACACTCAGACCTCCACTGGCTACCGTTTGTCCTGTGGACAAAATCCTGACTCCTCATTTTGGCTACACAGCCCTGTGTCATCCTCAGGGCCCTGCCGGGGTCTCCAGCCTCATCCTGGGAGCTTAACCTTTTCTCGTGGTTCACTCTGCCCCGGTCACATTCACCTTTTCTCTGTTCCCAAGCACCAAAACCTTTTCTGTCTCAGCTCTTAGTTCCTGTTCTTACCTTCTCCCTTTAAGTCACCATGGGTTAGGCCCTTTGTACTCCTTCAGGTGTGGGCTCAGAGAGGCCTCCCCACCCGCTCCTGACAATCTCTTGTCACTTGAATGGTTTTATTGTCCCTACATCAATCACCCTCATGAGAAATGCCCTTCTCCATTGATTATTTGGAGTCTCCCATTTTCGCTTCACTGAAGAGCACAGTTTTCCTCTTCTTCTGAGGATGGCTGCAGCATCTCACTCTGGGGATGTGTTTAGAAGCTGGGACTGTGGGTTGGGCTGAGTAATCTCCCCTCAGGAGAGACCAGGTGAACAGGGTAGGTGACGAGGATGGTTCCCATATTTGTTTTGGACATTTCGACTTTAATTGATCCTTACCCCATGTGGCTACCTAATTACTCAAAAGCAAGAAGATGTAGGGAGCTGTAAAAAGCCCTACAAATCTGATGTCCTCATGCAGTGTCCTGAGGTGTCCCCGTGTTTAGCCTCCTGTGTCACTGCTCCCCTGTAGCCCCCAGGTGTTCCGGTCTCTGCACATCCGAGGATCAGCTGCCACCTGGGACAGGAGTTTTGCCTTCAAGCATTTCATCTGCTCAGAGTCAGGGATACTGATTTCACTGTGCTAAGGGGGGGCATAAATCCAGAACCTAAGGGGAATGAAGGAAGTCCCTGTCAAAGAGCTAGGGTTAATTAATCTTTTTTTATTTTTTTAAAAGAAATTCACATTCTTATTGATTGATTGCTGTGTTGGGTCTTCGTTTCTGTGCGAGGGCTTTCTCCAGCTGTGGCAAGCGGGGACCACTCTTCATCGCGGTGCGCGGGCCTCTCACTATCGCGGCCTCTCTTGTTGCGGAGCACAGGCTCCAGACGCGCAGGCTCAGTAATTGTGGCTCACAGGCCCAGCTGCTCCGTGGCATGTGGGATCTTCCCAGACCAGGGCTGGAACCCGTGTCCCCTGCACTGGCAGGCAGACTCTCAACCACTGCGCCACCAGGGAAGCCCCTAATTAATCTTTTAATTACCTGTGAGTTGGGAGAACAGGAGACAAGAGACCTGGGGACCCTCTCTCTTTGAGACTTCCTCACTGAATTCAAATGCCTTTGTAACTGAAGTCCATAACGTCCCCAGTTGCTGGTAAATTTTCCCAGGAGGGGGTCAACTTCTTGACCTTCATACTGAACGCCCAGCGTCCTTTGGATGGTTTCTTGTGAATATTCCTGTTGCGATGCCTCTGCAGACAGATACTTGTGCCTTTTAGCCCTCTTTGCCCGTGTTTGCATGAGGAGAGGTAGAAAAATGGGGAAATTGAAGGGGGCCCAGTAGGGTTCTATAGGCTGGATATGGCAGCAAGGGCGGGCATCAAGATGAGCCCCATGAATGGTGTGTTCAGCTGTCCCTTTGGTCTCAAGGGGTCTGTGGCAAGGGATGTCTCAGTTCTGGCTGGAGCACCTGGAATTGGGTTTATGGGTAGTTGTGGGGTGCGTTGCATGGTTTGAGGTGCCAGGGTGTCTTAGCTCAGGTTCCCTGGGACCCAGCTGCTGACACTGAGGTTTCCATGCATTGGTTTATTCGGATAGTTCATGGTCATACCTCGGGAAGAAAGAAGGCAGTGGATTTAGGCAGAGAAGAACATTTTTCTCCAGTGTTGTGAGAAGTATGGCCTGAGCTGAGCCCATGGGGATCTTTGGGTGCAGGAGGATGGGTGCCTTGTCCTCAGGCTATTCACCTAGAGGGTGCCCTACAGCCTCCACTCCACAGGTGACTTCTCTTGGGTCTTTTGGATGGTCTAGAATCATTGTGCAATTGTTAGAGTAATACAGGGAAAATTTCAGTGATCATGTTGTGAGTTATCTTTGGTATTTTTTAGTATTTTGGGTCCCAAATGAAGAAAGTTTTAGATGCACTGTGAAAGGTACAAAAGAGAATTTGGGGTGTTTCCGTGGGAGATTTGGGGGCATCACTGGGGCATGTGCACCATTGGAAACATCTTTCTTTTATATATAGTTTTTTGGAGATGACAGTGTCTGGTCTGTGGTCACGGTGAAGGAAAATATATGTAGTTTTCCCTCAGGCATGATTTATTAGAAGTAGAATGTTTTCTCGTATTTTATACTAGGATGAGTTAATACAGATTGTATGGAGACTGTGTTGGACCCCATGAGAGTTTGTAAGTTCTTTTGAGTCCAGAAGGAAAATTATGAGTACTAAGCTTTGAATGGCAAAAGGTTTTCGTTAGGGATATTCTGCTAGGTATGTGTCTGTGGACACAACTTGAGAGGGGCCATTAAGTTCTCTGATGTAGGGAAAGATTTTTCCAAGAATCAGAGGGCAAGTAGCACCACAGTGATCTGCAGTCCAGAGGTTCACCCTTGGGAAGCTGTAGCTGCTACTTTCTGGCTGCCAGGCCAGTGCTGGTTCCTCTACTCTCCTCTCCCTACCTGTGTGAAAATACACACGCACACACACGCATACACGCACGCACAATACACAGAACAGGGAACTCTTGTGCTTTGTTGGTGGGGATGCAAGTGGTAGGGCTTTTATTGAAGACAGTATGGAGTTTCCTTAATAAAATAGACAGAACAGCACACAGTCTATGACACCCACGTCTGGCTAGATATCCAGATGAAATCAAATCATTACAGTGAGGTTAATATTTGTACTCCAATGAATATTATTGCATTGTTCAAAACAGCCAAGATGTAGAAAGAACTAAAATGCCTGTTGGCAAATGAATGGATATAGAAAATTTATGTCAGCCATAAATGATGACATTGTGACAAAAAAGCAAGGTATTATGTATGGAAACTAGAAATGTCAAACTCATAGAGCCATAGAGTATAAAGACTGTTAGCGTGTAAGTCCCAGAGAGATCCTATTTCTAGTCCGCAGTCCCTCAAAGGATGAATATGCAGCTTTCAGCCTTTTAGTTTGTCTTCTGTGGGTAGATCACATGGTTTCATCTTATAATATCTGACCTACAAATCTTGTATTTTGTTTTGCTCTTGTACTGCTCTGTCAAGTTGGGGAATGTATACTCTTCTTGATTTCATATTCTCCTAAGTTTGCATGATTTTGCCTCTGAAACTTGTTTTTGAAATAGCTAGTCCTAGGGTCTGAAATTTTATCCAATTTCTCTGCTGTGATAATCCACCCTTAGTTAATGCACAATTCAGGTGGACTCGCCATCGTGTGGGTTTGCTGGGTAACAGAAATTTCTGATGGAGAACAGTTTCCCTCATATGTTGTAATATTTTCCTGCAGCATACAAAATCACCTTTTCAAGCTATGTAGTGGAGTGGTCAGCATGTTCTAGGATATGAGACAGAAAGTATCAACAGAGCCTGGCTGATAAATCTTTCCAAAGGGTTTTTTTTTCTGATTTTGAGGAATATCACAAGCCATTTCTCAAGGGCAGTGAGTCTTAGGATGTGTTTATCTATTCCTTCAAGAGACACTATTGGGATTTACTAGGGATTGGGTTGACTCCGTTGATTGCTTTGAGTAGTATTTACATCTAGAAAATATTGACTACCGATTAATGAACTTGGGATATCTTTGCATTGTGTCCTTTCTAATATTTTTCAGCTGTGTTTTTAGTTTACAGTATACAAATCTTTCCCTTTAAATGTCAGCTTATTCCAAGTATTTTACTTATTTCTTTGATGTTATGGTAAATAGAGTTGTTTGTGAATTTCCTTGTTTTCTTTTTTAAGGAGTGTTTTTGTTGTTGTTGTTGTTGTTGTTGTTGTTTGTGCCACCCAGCACTGCTTGAGGGATCTCAGTTTCCCAATCAGGGATTGAACCCGGACCACAGCAGTGAAAGCGCCAAATCCTAACTACTCGACCACCAGGGAACCAGCGAACTCCCCCTGAATTTCCTTCTTGATTGTCCATTTTTAATTTATAGAAACACAATTGATTTTTTTTTTTAATTAATTTATTTATTTTTGGCTGTGCTGGGTCCTCGCCCCTGTGCGAAGGCCCTCTCCAGCTGCGGCGAGCGGGGGCCACTCTTCATCGCGGTGCGCGGGCCTCTCACTATCGCGGCCCCTCCCGTTGCGGAGCACAGGCTCCAGACGCGCAGGCTCAGTAATTGTGGCTCACGGGCCCAGCTGCTCCGCGGCATGTGGGATCCTCCCAGACCAGGGCTTGAACCCGTGTCCCCTGCATTGGCAGGCAGATTCTCAACCACTGCGCCACCAGGGAAGCCCAACACAATTGATTTTTATTTGTTGATTTTATCTCGTAATTTTTCTGAGTTCCTTCATTATTTCTAGCAGGTTTATTTTGCAGAACTTTCAGGGTTTTCTACATACTAGAACATGTTGTTTGTCAACAGAGATAATTTTGCTTCCTTTTTCTATTTGGATACCTTTTATTTACTTATTTTTTTCTGCCTATGTGTTCCTGCTAGACTTTCTAGTAATTCATTTTTAGAAGCAGTGAGAGCAGATATCCTTGTCTTGTTCCTGATCTTAGAGGAAAATCTGTTGAGTATGATGTTAGCCATGGGCTGTTACTATACGTCCTTAATGTTGAGGAATTTTTGTCTAGTTTATTGAGTGTTTTTATCATAAAAGACTGTTGACATTTGTCAACTGCTTTTTCTGCATCAGTAGAGATGATCATGTTGTCTTTTTCTTTCATTCTGTTAACATGCTGTTTTACATTGAACGATTTCCATGTGTTGAACCATCCTTATATTTTAAAAATACATTCCCATTAGCCATGGTATATAATCGTTTTCACGTGCTATTGAGTTGTTAGGTATAATGTGTAGAGTTTTTTCATAGCTTCTTTATATCATTTTGATGTATTCATGTTCTGTAGTAATATTCCTTATGTCATTTGAAATTAGTAGTTTTATTTATTGTGAACAGAGGAGGGACAAATTATTTGTGACAGAAGCTGCAGTATCATATATTGTAATAATTTCCAATTAATTATCACCCTGTGAGATTATACATGTCTGCCCTTTGATATCAAAATTGGCTGCTTGACTTAGGCAACCCTTACTTCCCTTTGAGAGGATTGGTACTTCCTTGCCCATTTATGCCTTTTGAGTTCCTTGGCCAATTTGGTGTGAGTAGAATGGCATGTTTCAACCTGAAATCAAAGCTTTCAAAGCTTTTATTTGCTTCATATAACCCTGTCTTCTCTCTACTGCAAGAATGGTCTTGGATAGACTGAAATTTTACCCAGAATGACAGAATCAAATTATTGAAAGAAGCAAGAGATGAATAATGATTGATATAATATGAGGAAGCAATCAGTGTTTCTTGTTGTAAGCCATTGAGAATTCAGGAATATTTATTACCATAGCAAAACTTGTAGACAGTTAACTGGTACACTTTCAATGACCTTTTCTTTTTGCATACCCATCTTAACCTCCCAACGTCAAGGTTATAGGTGAGAACTCATTATCTCCAGTAATTACTCCACCTTTAACCCTTGGATTCACTTCCTAAATTAGTACCCTTATTCCTTCTCATATATTGCCTCTTGCCATTAGAATATGCATTTATTCTTTTTTAAAAAATATTTATTTATTTATTTAGGCTGCACCATATCTTAGTTGTGGCACGCAGGATCTTCGTTGTGGCACGCGGGATCTTTTAGTTGCAGCATGCGGACTTCTTAGTTGCGGCATGCATGCGGGATCTAGTTCCCCAACCAGGGATGGAACCTGGGCCCCCTGCATTGGGAGCTCAGAGTCTTACCCACTGGACCACCAGGGAAGTCCCGCATTTATTATTATTTATTTATTTTTAACATCTTTATTGGAGTATAATTGCTTTACAATGGTGTGTTAGTTTCTGCTGTATAACAAAGTGAATCAGCTATATGTATACATATATCCCCATATCCCCTCCCTCTTGTGTGTCCCTCCCAGCCTCCCTATCCCACCCCTCTAGGTGGTCACAAAGCACCGAGCTCATCTCCCTGTGCTATGCGGCTGCTTCCCACTAGCTATCTATTTTACATTTGGTAGTATATATAAGTCCATGCCACTCTCTCACTTTGTCCCAGCTTACCCTTCCCCCTCCCTGTGTCCTCAAGTCCATTCTCTACGTCTGTGTCTTTATTCCTGTCCTGCCCCTAGGTTCTTCAGAACCTTTTTGTTTTTTTTTAGATTCCATATATACGTGTTAGCATATGGTATTTGTTTTTCTCTTTCTGACTTACTTCACTCTGTATGACAGACTCTAGGTCCATCCACCTCACTACAAATACCTCCATTTCATTTCTTTTTATGGCTGAGTAATATTCCATTGTATATACGTGCCACATCTTCTTTATCCATTCATCTGATGATGGACACTTAGGTTGCTTCCAAGTCCTGGCTGTTGTAAATAGAGCTGCAGTGAACATTGTGGTACATGACTCTTTTTGAATTATGGTTTTCTCAGGGTATATGCCCAGTAGTGGGATTGCTGGGTCGTATGGTAGTTCTATTTTTAGTTTTTTAAGGAACCTCCATACTTATTTATTTCTATTGAAGTATCGCTGATGTACCATGTTGTGTTAGTTTCAGATGTACAGTAAAGTGATTCAGATATATATATTCTTTTTCGGATTCTAATCCATTATAGGATATTACAAGATATTGATTTTAGTTCTCTGTGCTGTACAGTAGGTATTTGTTTTTTGTCTACTTGATATACAGTGCTGTATATCTGTTGATCCCAAACTCTAATTTATTCCTCCCCCACTTTCCCCTTTGGTAATAAGTTTGTTTTCTATGTTTTTGAGTTTATTTCTGTTTTGTAAATAAGTTCATTTGTATAGTATATTCATTTGTTTTTAATTCAATTACAAATATATTACATTCATTGTCTAATTACCCTTAAAGGACTTTGTGTTTTCAGTTATAAAACTTCCAACTGGTTTATCATGATCAAATATTTGTAAATAATCTCACTGAAATTGCCCTATTTCATGGTGCTGCCTTCATTTGAATGAGGAAGCCTCGGAACTGGATGAGCTCAGTTAAGACTAAATTTTGGTCTGAAAATATCCTCTAGGATTTTGTTCAGTTTATGGTTCATAGACTTCTGACTTGGTGACTTAGAGCAACATATTTCAGCACTTAATGGTTTCTCTTGTATGTGACGGGGAGAGTCACAACACAGGCACAACGAGTATGACGGGTCCTTCAATGCCATTCAAAGTCATAAACGCTAAGGTTCCTGGGCAAGTTTGTTATTACCAGTATTAGTTTAAATTTTCTAACATTCCTTTATTCAAATATAACACGTGTATTTATTATTTTTTGAATTTCACTTGATGTCATATTATGGAGTGAAAATGTTAGACTTAAACTCTGTAACTTGAAAATAGCAAAGGTTAAAGAGCTCCTTTTCTTCTTTTGTGCTAAAGGAAACAGCTTACTTAGCTAAGAACTACACCTCCCTGTCAATTTCAGTATGACTCATGATAGCTCCCTTGTTTCCTTAGGAACCAGCCAGATAGGAACACTTGAGATTGCCAGCCTCAGTGTCGTCCTCAGTTGTCCTCAGTGATCACTGGGTACAATGACCGTTACCGTGATTTAATCAAAATTTAGTGTGCTTTTCTCCTCTCCCAAGGTCACTATTTTATTTTAAAATTTATTTATTTTATTTATTTTTGGCTGTGTTGGGTCTTGGTTTCTGTGCGAGGGCTTTCTCTAGTTGTGGCAAGCGGGGGCCACTCTTCATCACGGCGCGCGGGCCTCTCACTATCGCGGCCTCTCTTGTTGCGGAGCACAGGCTCAGTAGTTGTGGCTCACGGGCCCAGTTGCTCCGCGGCATGTGGGATCTTCCCAGACCAGGGCTCGAACCCGTGTCCCCTGCATTAGCAGGCAGATTCTCAACCACTGCGCCACCTGGGAAGGCCGCCAAGGTCACTATTTTAGACCGCTTTTGAGCATTGTAATTCAGAACAACAGCACTGCCTGAACATCTCCTCCAAGTAGGAGACTTTAGTGTAAAACATCCCCTGAGAATGTAGCCTCAGGCCACCTAATCTTCCACTCTTCCATATGGGGGCTTTCCTACCTTGTTGACCTCTCGGTGTAAAAGAAAAGCTGTTCGTTGGTCTGACTTTAGAGGCTTTACAGATTTTTTATGGTTGGAGTGTTCCCTATATTGTAATAACTCTTTGGAATAAAATCTATCCTTACCTAAGTTTGACAGTGGTAAAAATTTCAGTCATTCCATCTAGACTCAAAAATATATATATTTAAGAAAGCCCTCGCACAGAAACGAAGACCCAACACAGCCATAAATAAAAAATAAAAAAAAAAAAAATATATATATATATTTAAAAATTTTCTAGGACACGGTTTGAAAGCCTGCATATATATATTTCAAACTATATCTTTCTTTTTACATTCTTGAATCGTTCATAATTTGCATTTGTTACATTATGATATACAGGGTGACATCAAAATCTTCCTGTGATTTAGGAAATTTCCTTTTTTCTTGTGAATTTGTTCAGTTTGATGCCTTGTTAATTATATAAGCAATAAAACTCCCCATTCAAAAAAATGATTCATGACTTTCCCCTATAATTGGCTTCTCCTCTCCTGTTCTGTGTTTAATGAAAAGTTCCACCGCCAACTCATTTCCTTGTGTGGAATCATGGAAGTCCATGCTGAAATGGCTTTTTTGCCAACATCGCTAGTGAGCAGTATTGTATAATACAGAGTAATCTACCTAATAAAGTTCACAAAATTTATTTGAGTCACTGCATCTTTTAAAAATGTGAGGGACTTCCCTGGCGGTCCAGTGGTTAGGACTCCTCGCTTTCACTGCCATGGGCCTGAGTTCAGTCCCTGGTCAGGGAACTAAGATCCTACAAGCCACACAGGGTGGCAAAAAAAAAAAAAAGTGATATATCTTCTTGTATTCATATGTGTGCTATACCAGGACATTCTGCTCATCTTACCTGAAAATATTTTAAATACACTAAGTTCCGTATCTAAACATCATCATATTTCAATTTATTCCCATGTCTGTATGGATGAAATGTTTCACATGCACAGATGTGATAAAACACACATAGTAGTAGATGTTATCTAACAGATAGTGCCTTAAAAATATTGAGGGCTGAAATGAAGTTATTGCATATTTGACAATCTAGTTTTACTTTTTTAGGGTTCATATTAAAGAGAGTATATCTCCTTACTAAATATCCTTAGAAACATTGCAACTTAATTATTCTTTACATGGAAATAAATCCCAGTGTCTTCTGGAGACTATATGTTTTACATACTTTGTTATCCACATTTGACAGAACTTTTAGAAGTAGAAAATAAAGAGCTAAAATATATTACAATTTAAAAATAAGATGTGAAACTTTCTAATTACCTGTATAATGGACGTATAGTCAATTTGAAATTACATTGTGTAGTTATTATATATTTAAGTATTTTTCATAAACAAGTTTTTGTGAAAGATGCTTAAAGGTAATTAAGTGTGGGATAGAGGAAGTATTTTAAAAAATAATGCAGTTATTCTTATTGTGGTAGTTATTTCAATATATGTAAATCAGAACATTATGCTGTATACCTTAAACTCATGCAGTGATGTATGCCAAGTATGGCTCAATAAAGCAGGGGGGAAAATGTGGTTTTAAAAGGCAAATAAAACACTTTAGCAACAAGCAGGAACTGTAATAGGGAAGAACACTTTGTATTCCATGACAAGTTCATCCCTGAAGGCATGTTGCCCAGAAGCTTAAATTACACATAATGGCCCGTCTCTGTGAACCCTGCCTCCCGGGTCATGAGCGTTAAGCTAAAATACCTTTGTTTAGCTCAAAGGAAACCTCGTGACCAGGCCCACCTGTGAATGACTGCAGGGAGGAAGAAATTAACACATTCCCCCTCTGGAGGCTGATGGGAACCAGGAAGTGTCTGACTTTACTGCCTCCCCTTTTAGTATAAAAGGAGCCTGAATTCTGAGTCAGGCAAGATGGTCCTCTGGGGGGCATGAGCCTACCATCTTCTTGGTTTGCTGGCTTTCTGAATAAAGTCGTTATTCCTTGTCCCAACAACTCGTCTTTCGATCATTGGCCTGTCATGTTGCGAGCAGTACGAGCTACGTTAGACTCGGTGACAAATTTTGGTGAAGCCAGCTGGCCCCGGTTGGGGGATTTTCGGGTAAGCCCCTACAGCTGCCAGGACCACTTGCCCTGAGGATCGTCCCTCCAGAATTCCCTGCTGGCAGTTGGAGCAAGGAATCGACATTTGAGAGCCGACAGGCTCCATATGGTAGGGTAAGTCGCTCCTGTGTGTACAGCCGGGAACATTATTTCCTCTCCGTTTGGGGCTTTTTCTCTGGAATAAGCCAATTTGTTTTGTATTTGAGTGGGGTACCCTGCTGGAGAGAGGAAAGAGTTGTTGGACTTCTACCCGATTTGTGAACGGGTTCATTGGTTTCTCTGGATGCTAGCATTTGTTTGTGTTTTGTTTGTCTTGAAAAGGGGGGGATGTTTCAGCTATCCCTAAATAAAGTCCTCTGAGGCACATTTTGGATAACGGATCTGATTATAGCTATGAGCCCATGGGCAAGAGGAAGATGTTATCTTATTGTAACAATGTGTGGCCACAGTGCCTGTTAGGACCTCCACTGGGGGTGTAGAAAGGGTTATCTTGGGACCCTGTGCACCATGTACTGCTACTCTTGCTGTGTTAATTACGTCGTTTGTGGTCTCCTGTGTTGTTGATATATGTAAAACCCCAAGACCAAACTTGGGGGTTTATTTAGGATTTTCTGTCTGTTCTTTGGGCTTTTTGTTTATTTTATTGTGGTACTGTTTCTCCATTTACAGCCAAATCAGTTTGTGGTACTTAAAACTTTTACTGATATCAAATGGAGGAAAAGGACAGGAAAAAACCTGTCCTTGTCCAAGAGTGGGACATTCTGATGAAGAAGAGAAAGCTTCCACTTGGTTCCTAAAATCACCAAAGGCTACAAATAGAAATAGAAGTGTCTCTTCCACCATAAATACTATTAAAAGGGTTTAGCTATGTGGACAGGTGACCTTGATTTGTCCCATCTGCCAGAAGCCCAATTTGAATCCAGCCTCTTTATAACTGATGGGTTTTACGTGGTTGTACCTGATTCATGGGTAAAATTTTGGAATGGGAACTATGAGGTCCCTGTGTTTGTGTGTTTGTACATGTGTTATAGAAGTATGGCATTGCCAAAATTAATTTTAAAAGAGCTCTATTTAATTGGCTTAAAGGAAATTAAGTGCTTATATAAATACTCAAACATAAAGAAACTGGCCAGAATGAGTTTCAGGTTCACATGATGTAGGACATACTCAATATTGAATTAATATCTGGTGTTAAAAAGTCAGCTTAAGCTCGTTGGTTTGATACAGTTTAGAGTCATCAACATTAAGTATAATACTTTCATTGTACCTGGGCTTACTAGAAGTCAAATACATTACTCCTGTTACAGAGTTTGTCAGCAAGAAAAATAATAATGAGACAAAGCTTTTAAGTAAATAAAATAGAGGCAAATGAAGTAGAGAGTTCTGGGGTATACTATATGGGAATAATGTTTTGAGAATGTCTATATAGGATAGTCTCTCCAGATTTTCATAAATTGAAACTAAGTTCTAAGATTGAACTTAATTAAGAAAATAAATCTTAAAGTGGTACAAAACCTCAATTTCATTCTCTAAGAGGACAAATTGTTTCTTCAAATATTGAACTGCTTTTGGTAATAGATTATGAGTTTCTTTAAGTGATCTGTATTTACCATTGAGATCTCTTCCAGTGGTTAAAACTTTTTGATATTTTTGACAGACTTCCCAAAGATCAAGTTCTAAATGGGGTTCATTTGACCTCTGGCTAACTTGGGGGTTTTCTGGAGGGTCCCTGGAACACCTCAAATTATTTGTTTTCTCTCCATCTCAGAGAGAGGAATATTAAACTAATTGGGCTTATTTGGTGTGTTGAAAGCATGGGAGACATTGTCAAATGAGTGATAAACTTCTTAGATTGTTATCATATGGGTAAACGTTATCAACATACATATTTTAGAAATTATATGGAACTCCTAAAATCCTGGTATATCCTGGTAAATGATGTCAGTCATAATTTTAGTAATTAAGTGGTTTGTCACAGCAGTAATTAAGTTTCTGTTCAATTGCATCGTAATCCCAGTTGTTTGATCCCAAATCAAAAAGGCACCCGTTGAGATTACTCCTCTCTGCCCTTGGATGCCGCCGAGTCAGCATCGTTGACGTCTCCCCACTCCACCGCCATCGTGTCTAAGTCAGAGTCTCCCAAAGAGCCCGAACAGCTGCGCAAGCTCTTCATCGGAGGTTTGAGCTTTGAAACAACTGATGAGAGTCTGAGGAGCCCTTGTGAGCAGTGGGGAGCGCTCACAGATTGTGTGGTAATGAGGGATCCAAACACCAAGCGCTCCAGAGGCTTTGGGTTTGTCACATATGCCACTGTGGAGGAGGTGGAGGAGGCCATGCAGGCAAGGCCACACAAGGTGGATGGGAGAGTTGTGGAACCAAAGAGGGCCGTCTCAAGAGAAGATTCTCAAAGACCTGGTGCCCACTTAACCGTGAAAAAGATTTTTGTTGGTGGCATTAAAGAAGATGCTGAAGAACATCACCTAAGAGATTGTTTTGAACAGCAGGGGAAAACTGAAGTGACTGAAATCATGACTGAGCAAGGTAGTGGCAAAAAGAGAGGCTTTGCTTTCGTAACCTTTGATGACCATGACTCTGTAGACAAGACTGTCAGTCCGAAATACCACACTGTGAATGGCCACAACTGTGAAGTAAGGAAAGCCCTATCTAAGCAAGAGATGGCTAGTGCCTCATCCAGCCAAAGAGGTCAGAGTGGTTCTGGAAACTTTGGTGGTGGTCACGGAGGTGGTTTTGGTGGGAATGACAGCTTCGGTCGTGGAGGAGACTACAGTGGCCGAGGTGGCTTTGGTGGCAGCCGTGGTGGCGGTGGATATGGTGGCAGTGGGGATGGCTATAATGGATTCGGTAACGATGGAAGCAATTTTGGAGGCGGCGGAAGCTACAATGATTCTGGCAATTACAACAACCAATCTTCACATTTTGGACCCATGAAAGGAGGAAACTTTGGAGGCAGAAGTGCTGGCCCCTGTGGTGGTGGAGACCAATACTTTGCCAAACCCCGAAACCAAGGTGGCTGTGGCGGTTCCAGCAGCAGCAGGAGCTATGGCAGGGGCACAAGGTTTTAACTACTGCCAGGAAACAAAGCTCAGCAGGAGAGGAGAGCCAGAGAAGTGACAGGGAAGCTACAGGTTACAACAGATTTGTGAACTCAGCCAAGCACAGTGGTGGCAGGGCCTAGCTGCTACAAAGAAGACATGTTTTAGACAATACTCATGTGTGTGGGGAAAAAAAACTTGAGGACTGTATTTGTGACTAATTGTATAACGGGTTATTTTAGTTTCTGTGCTGTGGAAAGTGTAAAGCATGCCAACAAAGGGTTTTAATGTAGATTTTTTTTTTTTTGCACCCATGCTGTTGATGGCTAAATGTAATATAGTCTGATCATGACGCTGAATAAATGTGTTCTTTTTAAAAAAGTATGCTGTGTAAAGTTAGTCTACTCTGAAGCCATTTTGGTAAACTACCCCAACAGTGTGAAGTTAGAATTCCTTCAGGGTGATGCCAGGTTCCATTCAAAATTTATTTACAACCTGGTTTGGTGGAGAAGCTATTGTCTTCAGACACCTTGGTGTAGTTGAACAGACAGTTACTATGTTGTGACCTAGAGTTCATCGTTGAAAGGGTCACCCAAGCAAAGTCATGGAGTTTTTTGGATATTAATATGATTGTTAATTGGGTGATTGGGATTGACATGTATACACTGATGTGTATAAAATTGATGACTAATAAGAACCTGCAGTATAAAAACACAAAACAACTAATACTAAACTTTCATTGGGTTATTTGTATGGAAATATGTTAATATAAATGTTTCAGACATTACATGAAATTTCTAAAAATCTTATATGTTCTGGTATAATGTTATAAGTCATAATCCTAGTTATTACTTTAAAATGTATATCTCAGAAATAACTAAATTTCCTTGTCAATTGCATTATTATGAACTTTCATCAAATCTTTAACCGTGGTCATTTTTAAGTCTTTTGTCATTTACAGACAGTTCTGGGTGTACTCGGATGCTTTTGCAAATATGTTCCTATAAAAGGGTTTCATCTTCAAGAAATTCATGGAAAAGACTCTGACAAGTACAGGTTTCTGGTAACTGACTGTACTGCTGAACTGAATGAATAAGCATTTTCAGAACTCTAATGAAAAACTGATGAACTCATAAAAGTGCTAACAAAAGATCAAGATAAAAAAAATTAATTACATGGGACTGGGTTAACTGATGAGGATGAGTATAATTTTTGTGACTTTCTGTTTCAATTAAAAAAAAAAATCCCACAAGGACTCAGAGGCAAAGACTATACAAATCAATTTTGACTGCAAAGTAAAGGAGCTGTTACAGTGGAGGATTACTGGACTGAATGTCAATATTATGACATAGTATGAGTGTGTTTCATGTTTGGTAATGGCAATCATTGTTGCTTTTGTTGTGGTCATCCATGTACAATGCTTGGTGTCAGTCTATTTATCTCTTGTAAAAATAAAATACAGTGTGTGTGTGTGTGTGTGTGTGTGTGTGTGTGAGAAAAATTAATAAATAAAAATAAATAAATAAAAAGAGATTACCCTGAACAGAGGGCAGGGCCAGATGATACACAGCCTTGAGAGATGGCAACCCAGGGAAGCACCTTAGAAATGATGTGATCATTTCTGCCTCTTCTCTCTTGCACTGAGGATTCCAATAAAAACTTTCACCCCCATCATTTTCAAATGCCATGTTCTGCCCCCTAAGCCAGCTTTATCCTCCGCTTAGGGCCCAGCCAGACAATGCCCTTCACACCTAAATCAGAGCCCGGTGAGTAAATGACTCACCCTACTCAAATTATTCCCAGCACCCTGAAACTTCTTTCCCCTTCCAGCCCCACCGCGGCCTCCCCATCCAAATTAACATGGAACTTTCCAAGGCACTTTGTTATGGATTCCCCACAGGGGTGACAACCATTGGTAACCTGGCCCCGTTGTTAGATATCATACAATTTTTTTTTTTAAAGAAATTCAAAAAAAAAAAATATGATTGTTGGCACGTCCTGTGCAAACTATCTAAGTTGAATTATGGTACCAGGGAAAGTTATAGGTGGGCATGAAGCCTGTGTATCACCCATTATCATGTGTAATCAGTAAATGATTTAATGCCCTCTTAAAAAGAAATTCACCCTTTTAATGGTTATATGATCGATTGTTATCTATAGTTTTACAGTGGCTGTCGAATGACCCTATAGCTCTTCTGTGAAAAAGCAGGGAAGAATGATGAAATCCTTTATGCGCAAGGATTGGTACTATTATCAGGGAAGATACGAAAAGGCAGGGAATGAGAGCGAGGGTATGTTGCTCCAAACCTTAACTCCTCTGGCCGAGCTAGGTGTCCCAGCTGCTCTGGCAATTATGCCACCCCTCCCACCACTTTCCGTTCCCATCCAGCCCTTATTCCTTACACTGAGGCCCAGGACTTCCCCTCCTTATAGGGGTCAGTTAGAAAATCCTGTGTTTAGTTTCAGGGGTACGGGGACTTGGTCTGGTATTGCCATCTAAGACCCGACAGGGCACCCAATTTGGGCCAGGAGCCATATCCGGGACGGGCGGGCAGTTTCCCTTACGCCGCCGTTATCTCACAGGGGGCCTAAATGCAAATGAATAGCCGGCTGGGTTTCTCAGACTTGTTTAATTGGAAAGATTGCAGTCCTCATAAGATCGCAGCCCTCCTTATAGGGAGGATCCCCTACACCTGAAGCCCACTTGGAAGCACCCACAGCTGAACCAAAGTGGGACCCCCCCACCCCCCCACCCCCCCAGTGAGGGAAGAAGGCCCTTATTAGAGCACTACTCATTAGCGCACCTTGGCAGGGCCTTGCAAAGGGAAACCAAAGCAAAAGCGTTTGAGCAACAGTCAAGAAATTCAGCAAAACAAATGAAGACCTCTCTGAAATTTTGGAAGGGATTTATCAGGCCTACAGACGTCATACTAATGCAGATCCTGAGGCCCCTGAAAATATTAGAATGGTACATTTGAGCTTTTGGGGCAAAGTGCCTCCGATATCAGGAGAAAGTTGCAAAAATTAGATGGTATATTTGGAATGAACCCTCCTCAATTGGTAGATGTTGCTTTTAAAGTGTTCAACAGGGAACAACAACAGAAAAATGAAGATGCAAAACGACACGCCACTCTTTTGGCAGTGGCATTGGATTCCCGGAAGGTGAGTAACCTGAAGAGAGGTGAGCACCCACTGGGGAAGGAACAATGTGCTTACTGGAGGGAGGGGGAACACTGGAGAAGATTGCCCTCGGCTAAAACAGAAGAAGAACAATAAAAGACAAGGACCTCTCATATGGTAGAAAGAGAGGAACACTGAATGAAGAGGCCCAGGGGCTCCCTTGGCCTTGAGGCACCTAATTCCCCACAGAAGTCGGGGGTGAAATTGACAGTGGGGAATGAGCTGATTAACTTTCTGATAGACCTCACCCTGAAGTTTTTCCACCGGAATAGCTTGACATCAGAGTCCCACCAGAACACGCTTTAAGCCTACAGATGGGGCTCATGAAAATCCCTGGAAAGGAGACAGAGCTCTTTCCCGCAGGGTCTTAAAAATAACCCAAAGACTGCTGTCAGACCTCCCCAGATGGGGACTCAACACAGGAAACTGCCCCACCCAGGACTGAAAAATAGACTTTCCTCAAATGCCTTGAACTGCAAGAAATTTCAGATAACCTGCTAGTGTTTGTGTGGACACTTTTTCAGGATGGGTGGAAGCATACCCCACGGACAGAAAATCTCTGAAGTGGTTAAAGCCCTTCTAAGGGATATTATCCCCTGATTTGGAAGAAGGCGTTAAAACTACATTCTTCCTGGAGACCATAATCAACAGGAAAAACCAAGAAAATGAATCATACATTAAAAAGGAATGTCGCTAAAACATGTCAAGAGACATTGAACTTGTCGCTAAAACATGTCAAGAGACATTGAACTTGCCAGCTGCCCTGCTATGGATCAGTGGCTCCCAGAAGCAGGCTTAAATTAAGCCCCTTTAGAATACTGTATGGCAGGCCATTGCAGGTGTGTGCCCAGGCAGGAGAATCTATAAATGCTAAAGACCTAGCGGTGGCCAATCACATTAAAACTGTGGGCGCTATTTATTCATGAGTTTACCTCCAACAGGTCTGCCCATCCAACCGAAGTAGACGGGAATTCCATCGCCATTGCCCATTGGAGAAGGGGCAACCAATTTGTTTAATTGTGTCCAAAGAAATAGCACCAGCATTTAGTATATGTATTAAACTGGAACCAAAACCCCAAGTTCAGTTACGAATTAGACAAGAAACTGCTAAGAGGTTTCATCAGGTTTAAATAGTTGTAGACAAAAAGGACTAACTAAAGATTCTAAGGAATATTCCTCACCTCCGTTCAGCAGAAGGGTCTTCATTCCTTTTCCCACAAGATTGTGGGATGGAAATTGACAGTGGGGAATTGTAATAGGGAAGAACACTTTGTATTCCATGACAAGTTCATCCCTGAAGGCGTGTTGCCCAGAAGCTTAAATTATACATAATGGCCCGTCTCTGGGAACCCTGCCTCCCAGGTCATGAGCGTTAAGCTAAAATACCTTTGTTTAGCTCAAAGGAAACCTCGTGACCAGATCCACCTGTGAATGACTGCAGGGAGGAAGAAATTAACACATTCCCCCTCTGGAGGCTGATGGGAACCAGGAAGTGTTTGACTTTACTGCCTCCCCTTTTAGTATAAAAGGAGCCTGAATTCTGACTCAGGCAAGATGGTTCTTTGGGGGGGGCATGAGCCCACCATCTTCTTGGTTTGCTGGCTTTCTGAATAAAGTCGCTACTCCTTGTCCCAACAACTCGTCTTTTGATCATTGGACTGTCATGTGGCAAGCAGTAGGAGCTTAGACTCAGTAACAAAAGAACAGTGTAATTTATATCAGTTTTTGAAAATGTATTGCTCTTTTTAAAGCAGTGGTTAGTAAAAATGTTTTTAATTTAAAAATTAAAAACGAGGAGACAGAGGACAAAGGAAGGAGACACAGGACTGGAGTGACCTCAGCTGGAGGCGGGGTTTCACAGTGTTGGGTGCTGCAGAGAGGTAGTCAGCAGGAGCAGGGGCTGTGTACATCATCAGAGGCATTTTTTATTTTATTTTATTGTTTTTATTGACGTATAGTTGATTTACAATCTTGTGCCAATCTGCTGTATGGCAAAGTGACTCAGTTATACACGTATAGACATTCTTTTTTTATATTCTTTTCCATTACAGTTTATCACAGGATATTGACTCTAGTTCCCTGTGCTGTAGAGTAGGACCTTGTTGTTTATCCCTCCTATATATAATAGTTTACATCTGCTAATGCCACACTCCCGGCCCTTCCCTCTCCCACCCCCCTCCCCCTTGGCAACCACAAGTCTGTTCTCTATGTCTGTGAGTCTGTTGCTGTTTCATAGGTAGGTTCATTTGTGCCACAGTTTAGATTCCACATGTAAGTGGTATCACATGGTAGTTGTCTTTCTCTTTCTGACTTACTTCACTTAATAATCTCTAGTTGCATCCATGTTGCTGCAGTCATCAGAGGCATTTTAGAAGAGGCTCTGCTTGCCATAGCTTCTGGCAGCGTTGCTTCCTACAGTGGAAAGAAGAATGTTGTTGATGGGAATTCCCAAAGTTAGGCTAAAGTGGGGGTGAAGTAACTTTTCTAGGTGAAGAGGTGATCTTTTTTTTTTTTTTTTGATTTTTATGTGTGTGTTTTATTATATATTAGTCTCTTAAATCAAATAGAAGACAAAAAGTGGAGCTACAAACCAAAGTTACAACAGTACTAGCTTTTCTCGTCGCCCGTCTGTCTACTTTTACCAGAGGTCTTTATTTCTTCATAAGGCTTTGAGCTACTGTCCAGGGTCCTTGACTCCAACCTGAAGAACTCCCTGTGGCAGGCGGGTCTGGTGGTTAAGAACTCTCTCAACTCTTGATTAACTGGGAATGTCTTGATTTCTCCCTCATTTTCGAAGGAAAGTTTTGCTAGATATAGGATTCTTGGTTGACGGTTTCTTTCCTTCAACACTTCAAGTACATTGAGTCATGCCATCTGGCCTCTGAGGCTCCTGATGAGAAATCTGCTCAATGACCTTCCTGGCAAACCTTCTCTCAGCTTCATAGACTTTCATAATGTACCGTATCATGTCTTATGCAACAGAACATTTTGTATAGTATCGTGAAGTCAGTTAAGTTGTAACGTTATTTTGAGACCAGAATTTAAGGAAAAGGAATTGAACGTTTCAAGTGTAGACATTATGAGGTCTCTAAAATTATTACACATTTTCAAACTAGAAATAAAAAGGCCACTGAAGTATCCTGCAGATTTTTATTTATAACAAAGTGAATACCAATATCTAATAACACATGTAAAGAAAAATTTCTTTGGGATCCTTTTTCCTAAGTGTAAAGGGGCCTTGAACTCAAAAAGTGAGAAAACCACTGTGGTGTATCCCCAGCGGTGATGGGTCCATTTCTTGCTCTGACCTCAGAGTGCACCATTGTGATGTACTTCACAAAGCCCTATGAAAGAGAAAGGTGGGCCCAGGCTTTTGGTCCTTAGAGCCCAGGAAGCTGCTTTTGGTGACCTGACGGCCTTGGACCTACAGTTAGCTTGTGTTTTCCTTGTTTCTGCCATTTTGTTGATTTTCGTTTCTCTTTTCTCTACTCTTTTTTATTTGTGTCATTGTTCTTTCTACAGTTAGCATAGTGAGTATTGTTGGTATAGTTAATACTTGATTAGCATAGTTAGTGTAGTTAGTACTAGTTAGCACTGTTGGTACAGTTAGCGTAGTTAGCGTTGTTAGTAGAGACAGCACACTTAGCCCTGTTAGTACAGTTAGCATTGTTAGCGTAGTTAGCGTTGCTAGGTAGTGCTGTCAGTCAGTGTAGTTAGCAGATCACCATGATGCAGGGCCTCACAGCCAAATCTGCTGGCAAGAAGGCTCATATTGATGACTTCGAGATCCTCCACACCATTGGTGAAGGCACCTTCGGTAAAGTGAAGTTGGCCCGGCACATTCTGACCGGGACACAGGTGGCTGTGAAGGTCATAAAGAAAAGGCGTCAGAGCTTCTCAAGTGTCCAGGCACTTTTCCGGGAAGTGTGCAGTCTGAAGGCTCTGAATCACCCCAATATTGTAAAACTGCTGGGGGTGATTGACACAGAGGAGACATTTTTCGTGGTGATGGAGTACCTCAGTGGGGGAAACATGTACCGCTATTTGAAGACCCATGGCCGTATGACAGAGGCGGAGGCCCGAGGCCCGTTCCAGCAGCTGGTCTCCGCCCTGCAGCACTGCCACCGGAGGGGCATCGTGCATTGGGACCTGAAGCCACTGAGCCTCCTCTTTGATTCCAACATGAATATCAAACTTACAGACTTTGGCCTCAGCAACAAGAGTGATGGCACTGTCCAACTGGACACGATCTGCGGCAGACACCCTTATGCTGCCCCGGAACTCTTGCTGGGGCAGAGCTACAGCGGCTCTGCGGTGGACGTGTGGAGCTTGGGAGTAATGCTGTACACCATGGTAACTGGGTCCCGGCCCTTTGTGGGAAAAGGCTTCCAGGAGCTGCGGAAGCAAATCCTACAAGGGCAATACCCCATCCCACCTTATCTGTCTTTGGAGATAAGGGATCTGTTACAAAAAATGATTGCCCTCAACCCCAGTGACAGAGGCACCTTACCTGACCTCATGAGCCATGCTTGGTTAAACATGGGCCAGAAGGAGCCACTCCAGCCACCCTGTGAAGAGGAACTGGAGGTGACAATGGTGAGGACTCCGGGCTTGACTTGCGACCAGATCCAGGACACTGGGACAGGCAGTGTGAGCTCCAAGAAACCCAAGGTGGAGGTCTCCATCATAACTCTGAAGCCCTTCTCTTGCGGGGACCTCTGTGGCAGTGAACTTGAGCCTTCTCCAAGCCCTGTGGTGTCCTCCCTGCAAACCAGGTGGCTCTACCACAGAAAAAATGTGCAGCTGCAGGAAGACCAGCAGGCAGGGCAGGAGACCGGTGAGTCTGCCTGTCCCCCACCCAGCCTGGAGGCGAGGACTGCCACCCCCAGCCCAGCCCCCCAGTGTGGCACTGGGACATCCACCTCCAGCAGCAGCAGGATTGGAGCCCCAGAGGGAAGCAGCTGCCCCCTGGGTGTGTCCAACACTGGAAGGTCCTCCCACGCTGGGCAGCCTGAGAGTGTGTCCTCATCCACTCTCTCTGGCCAGAGCCAGAAAAAGCAAGGGGTGGCTGGGAGAATCTGGAACTTTATTTTGAAACATCTTTGTTGCAAGCTGCCCAGCATGAGGCGTCATAATAAAGTGAGCCCATGTGAACCCCATGGATGACCGAGGCAGGAAGGTCAGGCCGCCGCGCTCCCTGGGGCCCGGTCCAGTGGAAGATGAGCGCGTTCTCTGCACGGCCTTCAGAAGCATCGTATCCAAGACCCTGGCCAGCTCAGAGGATGGTCCGGAGCAGCCCGGGCGACCGAAAGCGAGGCCACCGTGGCTGCAGGTCTGCCCCTCAACCCCCACCTGGGCGAAACTTCAGAGACTGGACTGTCATTCCTGGGGCACGTCTCCCCTCCCCTACTCTTCTGTCTTCCGTGTTGGTGGGGGAGGGGGATGGTTCTTGTTCCAGGAACTCCTTGGTTCTTCCAATTCTAGTTAATAAACTTGATGCTCCAGAGGGGAAAAAAAAAAAATTAAAAAAGAAAAATTTTTTAAAAAGTAAAGTAATCATTACTGACAGAAGTTATCACATACCTTAGTCCTCCAGTCTCAGACCCTGGGTTTTGTCCCTGAGTCTCTGGAACTGAGCAGTGTTGAGTTGGCCTCCTGGCTGAATAAGGAACAGAAAGGACAAGTTGTTCTGCAGGTGTCAGTATGAAATGGCCCATTCTCCCCAGGGAGAGTTTTGTATTTATTTATTTATTTATTTATTATTTATTTGTTTACTTATTATTTATTTTTGGCTGCGTTGGGTCTTCTTGCTGTGCGCAGGCTTTCTCTAGTTGCAGCGAGTGGGAGCTACTCTTTATTGTGGTGCGTGGGCTTCTCGTTGTGGTGGCTTCTCTTGCTGCAGAGCACAGGCTCTAGGAGCACGGGCTTCAGTAGTTGCGGCACGTGGGCTTCAGTAGTCGCGGCCCGTGGGCTCTAGAGCGCAGGCTCAGTAGTTGTGGCGCACGGGCTTAGTTGCTCTGCGGCATGTGGGATCTTCCTGGACCAGGGCTCGAACCCGTGTCCCCTGCATTGGCAGTCGGATTCTTAACCACTGCGCCAGCAGGGAAGTCCCAGAGTTTTGTATTTTTTATTCTAGTTTGTAATACAGAGACAAGTCAAGCTCTTGTTTTTTTAAACTGCTTAAATTAATACTAATTGCAGGAAATGTTCCACATCCAATGACTGCCCCACAGCTACCACTTGGAGACCCAAGTTCCCAACCACTGAATTGCTTGAGCCTCAGCAGCAGGACTTGTGAGCAACATGCTGGCAAAAACAATTTTTTATTAAAATCATTTTCTGCTTGTTAGGAGGAAACATCGTAGTTTCCAACATAACTGGTCCCCAAAGCTGTAAGCTTTTACCTGAAATCTGTAACAGCCAGTAACTTAAGGGGTTTCAAAGTACTGGGAAGCACCATTCCCTGACTGCCCCCCTACCCCCTGTCCCGCCTTTCGGGCTCTCGGGCTCAGACCTGGACTCCCCTCGCCCCGCCCCTCACCTTCAGCGCTCCGCCCAAGTCCCGCCTAGAAGCCTCGCCTCTTAAGTACGTCCCTCGTGCGCAGTTTCTTACGGAAGCGGAAGCGGAGACCTGAGAGTGAAGGTCGCGCAGCTGATCTTAAGTTTTCCCTTCTAGTGTTGAGTCTGTGCTGCGCGGACCCCCTTACTCCATCTTTAGGGTCTCCGAGGCTCTGCGGGCGTAACAGCCCAGCGCCCGCCGTCCGCCCCAGGTAAATCCAGAAGTCGCCGTTACAGGTCGAGTATTAATTTCTTTTGGGTTTGAAATTGCTGTGAGGTTGGTCCTTGCCCTTTGCTTTTCGGCCTTCGGTCCACTGAGACACCGCCTTTCGCGACATTTTCCTGCTTACAATTCTTGATTACTTCCGCCTGCGCCTTGTGAAGTCGCCTTTTGCGAGGTGGATTCGCGCGCCCCCAGCTTCGCTCTCTCTCCCCGCCCCCCAGAGGGCAGCGCCGGCCGCCCCGCTCCCGGCGAGGCCGCGTCCTCTCCCCGGTCCTGGGGTTCTGCAGAGCCCGCCCCTCTCCGGAGACCCCCTCCCTCCGTCCCAGCCCCTCTGTCCTCGCCTCCTCCTCAGGCCGGCCCTTCGGCTCCCCGGGCCTCCCCTTCCTAGTCAGCCCTTCCCCTCACCCGGCGTGGGGGGCGGGGAGTGACCTGGGCCAGCCGTGTGACACCCAGTGTTCTTCCGTCACAAGTTCATCTCGCTGGAAATTGTTCTCAAAGGGATAGTAAAATGAAATAGATTTAGCTCTTAAAGTAGCGGGTGGATAAAATAGAGAAGTGAATAAAGGAGTGTGATCTCCTGGGATTGGAGAGCAACGTGGGGACGGGGGCCCTGCGTCAGGTGTAGCAGGAGGGACAGCAGCGGTGAGAGCACGTCACGGGGCGGGGGGGAGGGGATAAAAGAGTTAGAAGTAAGGCCTTCGGAGCATCGTGGTCCTGGGAGAGAAACAGAGAGGACAGGTGTTGACTAGAAGAGCAGAGGAAGACAGAGCAGGAAGGAAGCATAGCCGTCTGGGGTGCCGTAGAGTCGGGGTGTAACAGGAATAGAAGGAGTGTAATCTGGAGGGCAGAGAGGGAGCAGAGATGGAGGAAGAAAGAGGCAGAAATACATGGATATTTAGGACAATCGGAAAAGTTGGGCGCAAAGCGCAACAAGAGGGGGAACGAGTTGCAGAGTAGTGGGGCAGGACAGGTGTGATGAAATAAATAGGAGGGCAGAAACAGCAGGAGAGTAGAGGGGAACAGAGAGAGAGAGGGAGATAGATAAAGAATGAAATAGAAACACTTAGTAGTCAGGTAGAGGGGGAAACGATACAGATGGGGGGTAAGTTCTTTGGATATGGACGATTAAGTTGTGATATTTTAATTTGTTGCTTTAGAATGTAAAACATTTAAAGTTTACTTATGTTATCCACCTCTGGCTAGATATCCAAGGGAAATGAAATCATTATAGCGAGGGAAATATTTGCACTGCAATGAACATTACTGTATTATTCACAACAGCCAAGATGTAGAAAGAACTAAAATGTCTGACAAATGAATGGATATAGAAAATTTATTTCAGCCATAAATTATGACATTATTATGACAGAAAAAGACAGATAGTATATGTGGAAAGTAGAAATGTCTTACTCATAGGGCCATAGAGTATAAAGGGTATTAGGAGGGGGTTGGATGGTGGGGTAAATGGGGAGATGTTTATCAGTGGTTACAAACGTTCAGTTGTAAAATGAAAAAGTACCACATGTATATCTAATGTACAGCATGCAGACTATAGTTAATCACACTGCGTTTCTATATACTTGGAGTTTGCTCTGAGCGTAACACTCAGGTGTTCTCACTGCACAGAAATAAAATGGTAATTGTAAGTTGATGGAAATGTAAACTACTTTATTGTGATAATTATTACACGGTGAATATACATCTATCAAATAATCACATTGTATGCCTCACATGTACACGGTCGTTTCTCATCAATTCTACCTCAGTTAAGCTGGGAAAGAAAAAGAAAGTGAGGGCTGTTCTGGCCTTGGCACTGCTGACTGGTGCTCAACCCAGGCTTCATGGTTGATCGGTGAGGCATTTTGCATATACATGTTTTGTACCCTCTGACCAGGGATTCTTCTTCAGATCGTCGGTGTGAGGCCAAAGCTCAATAATATTTAAAGTGCCCCCAATTAATTCTAATTTGGATCTGTCATTAGCATCTTGCCTCTGAGTACCCGCATTCCTGAGGGCTGAGATCTGGGCTGAGGCTGAGGGGGCTCTGCTCTGCGTGGGAATGGATCAAGGCCGGTCTGTGACCTGAAGGGGGTCGTCGGGTCCAGCTGAGGTGCCCACTGATGCTGTGTACGTGGGGGCCTCACCAGGAGGGGAGCCTGATCTGAAGGAAAGGGTGGGAAACTCCCGTGTTGGTCTCTGTGTGGGAGTTTACTGTCCTGAGCCCCTCCTGGGACAGTGGGCAGCAGGGGACTGTCTGTTCCACATGCTGAGGTCTTCCCTGTGTGTGTGTGGTGGTGACTCAGGAAGGGGCTGTGTTGATTCCAAGCATTAAACAGCCTGTTTTCCACTTCCAAGGTCAACCTCTAAAGACTCAACGTTGTCTGAGGAAGAAGCCCTGAAGAGGAGGAAGAGGAAAGAAAAGCAGTCAGGAATGGCTCTTTCTCAGGTAAAGTCATATTCTCAGTTGTTTCTTCTGTCTGTCCTTCCTGAAATGCCCTTCTTTGGACTCGCTAACCTCTGACTCTGAAGTGTCCTGCCTGACACCTGTACACTCACACCCACCCGGGTCCTTCCCTCAGGGCCTGTCATCTCCACTTAGATCCCGTCTCCCCATGACCCAGTGACCTGGAACTTGTGAAGAGGCTCCGCTGGGTGTAGTCCTGGGCAGGGCTTCACACCCACAGATTCAGGCAGAGTGTCAGTGCTATTGGGTGGGAGGGATTGTTTAGGGCCCCATCTGGATGGACTTTCCACTCTCTGTAAACCAGGATAAAGAAACTGCACATGAAAGTCAGTTATTAGGTGCACAATACCTGGTAAAATCTGGGAGTAGACCAACAAGGGGAAATTTGTTCTGACTTTTTCTAAGGCAATTGAAGCTAAATGAGTGAGTCACTGACTTCAGAATCTTAATGATGGGGAATGGAATGGAAAATTCAGAACCGGACATCAGTGATAGAGGGTGTTTTATTCCATCATCTATGTCAAACTGTGAAATCAGTCTAAATGTCTAAGAGGTGGAAATTCCTTAAATCACTTTCATCACCTTCATTCTTCAGATTTTGTATTTTCGCTGTGCTGGTTTTGTTCTTTGGCACAGAGAAATTTTTACGTTTGATGAAGGTAAGGTTTCCTCTTCATTGTTTATCACATAGGTATCCAGTTTCCCAGCACCATTTGTTTTGTTTTGCTATAAATTTTATTTATTTATTTATTTATTTATTTTTGGTTGCGTTGGGTCTTCATTGCTGCACGCAGGCGTCTCCCTAGTTGTGGCGAGCGGGGGCTACTCTTTGTTGCTGTGCACGGGCTTCTGTTGTTGTGGAGCACGGGCTCCAGGCATGTGGCACGCCAGCTCAGTAGTTGTGGCTCGTGGGCTCTAGAGCGCAGGCTCAGTAGTTGTGGCACACGGGCTTAGTTGCTCTGCAGCATGTGGGATCTTCCTGGACCAGGGCTCAAACCCATGTCCCCTGCATTGGCAGCCAGGTTCTTAACCACTGCGCCACCAGGGAAGCCCTCCCAGCACCATTTGTTAATGGCAGCTGTCTTTTTTCCACTGTGTAGTCTTAGTATCCTTAGTATCAGTAGATTTTAAATATACACAAAGGATCATTTCTGAGCCTTCTCTTCTGTTCCATTGGTTTATATATCTGTGTTTATGCCAGTACCACACCATCTTGATTACTTTATACTATGTTTTGAAAATTAAAGGGTGGCCTCCATCCTTCTTCTTATTCAAGAGTGTTTTGGCAATTTGCGGTCCCTTGAATTTCTATGATGTCTGGCCTGTGTTTTTTCTATTTCTGCAAGAGTTGCCATTGTAATTTTGATAATGGTTGCATTAACTATGTGGAACAGTTTGGGTCGTTTGTTTGGACATTTCAAGAGTTTTGAGACTTCCAGTCTATGAGTATAGATTTATTTGTATCTTTGGATTTCTTTTTTTGTTTAGTCTGAGGCAACGATTTTTCTCTTTTATTCTTTTTTTTTTTTAAATTTTTTAATTTTTATTTATTTATTTTTATTTTTGGCTGTGTTGGGTCTTCGTTTCTGTGCAAGGGCTTTCTGTAGTTGCGGCGAGCGGGGGCCACTCTTCATTGCGGTGCGCGGGCCTCTCACTATCGCGGCCTCTCTTGTTGGGGAGCACAGGCTCCAGACGCGCAGGCTCAGTAATTGTGGCTCACGGGCCCAGTTGCTCCGCGGCATGTGGGATCTTCCCAGACCAGGGCTCGAACCCGTGTCCCCTGCATTGGCAGGCAGATTCTCAACCACTGCGCCACCAGGGAAGCCCTCTCTTTTATTCTTTAACAGACATGTTCAACATTATGGACAACATTCTTAAAACCTTAAGCTTCACAGACTTTCAGACATTCAAATACTATGGTCTGCTTTTCTTTGACGTGAAGGATTATTCAGCTAGAAAAATAAAAGCATGGTAGACAATACATTTTCACCAAATTCAAAGTAGTACAAAAATTAAGACTACAGAACTACACATCGTACCTAATGTGTCGTTAAAAATAGAAGACAGTATTTTCTTCAGCAAATAAAACAGCATACTGGTATGCTGTTAATGCATAAACCGTTTAATGTATACTGTCATTCACAAATTATTACAACTTCCACTGTGTGAAGAGAACTAGAATGTAAATTTTCTGCAAAACTGGAAAAAAGCAATACAAAATTTGTGAAAGCCTGTGTTTCATATTATACAAAAGTAAGCAAGTTTTTCTCTTCAAATACCAGATATTGTATGCAGGGATATTTTGGACATATTACAGTAATTCTTGAGGATGTTTTAATGCTGGAGGTAAGTTTACAGGCCTTGACTCTTCATCGAGGAGGACTAAGTCTTTGATTTCACTGCCTCTGTATTTCCTTTTACATATTTTTACCACCGTCTTTTTCTTGAGAAATAAGTTCCAGGCTTCTCTTGATGCAACTGCTTTTGTGTTTTCTTTGCTTTTTCCACAGCCAGTGCCCAAATACACAGGCTTACATTTCAATTCACAAACAATACTTTCTTGAGAACTCTTATTTTGAGGCAGATCTGCCAGTTCTATTAGAGGGACAAGAGACACATCCAGTGTTGCTTTCAGAGCCTTGATAGCTGCATTTAGGAGCTCTCCATGATTCATGCTGGGACTGAAGTCACCAACGGCCACCAACTTCCATGCCACCATTCTGTACAGTCTATTGACAGAAGGCTGCTTCTGTTTCACATCTTCATTGGTTAACTTGCGACGAGAGAATCTGCCAGAACTCTCGCTCGATTGCCAAGTACTTTTAGAACGCAGCTGTGACGTGCTGGTCTGAGAACGACTTAGAAGCCAGCTGGGACACGCTTGCTATGGAAGTGCTTTTGGAAACCAGAGAGCCGCTGGTCTGGGAGCTGTTCTTGGAAGCTAACACTGATGCAGCTGCCTGCGAAGTGCTTTTGGAAGTCAGCATCGTGTTTGCTGAGGTGGTGCTCTTGGGAGTTAGTAAAGATGTGCCTGATGAGGAACTGTTTTTTAGAAACGGATGACGAAACACTAGCCTCTGAACTAGTTTTGGAAGTTAACCGCTTGAAGCTGTCTCTAGGTTTAGAATAGGTTCTAAGGTTTAGAATACAACAGTGGCAACTCTACTTCTGAGCTTCCTGAGGAGCCCAACAAGGGCACCTCAATCTCTGAGATGCTTTGAGAGTCTGAGACTGAAGAGCCTTCCAAAGCCCTCTTTTTCGGTGATCCACTTTGTTCTCTGGAATCAGTGGATTGGGTCACGTGACTGTTCACACTGGATTTCAACAACGAAGAAACAGAGGATGCTGAATCATGTTTATCTGGAGCTTCTGGTTCAGAAATTTTTCCAGACCCTACCGTTGTTACCAGAGAGGGAATGCTGCTGCTGCTTTGGCTGGAAACAGATCGCTCTCCTTCACTTGTGGAGCTATTCTGACTCAGGGTACCAGAGCTCCGTATCATTTCTTTTTAGATTCCGCATATAAGTGATATCATACGATATTTCTTTCTCCGTCTGACTTACTTCAGTTAGTATGACAATCTCTAGGTCTATCCATGTTGCTGCAAATGGCATTAATTCATTCTTTTTAATGGCTGAGTAATATTCCATTGTATATATGTACCACATTTTCTTTTTTTTTTTTTTTTTTTTTAAAGGATTTTCTTATTTATTTATTTATTTATTTATTTATTTATTTTTGGCTGTGTTGGGTCTTCGGTTCGTGCGAGGGCTTTCTCCAGTTGCGGCAAGTGGGGGCCACTCTTCATCGCGGTGCGGGGACCGCTCTTCATCGCGGTGCGCGGGCCTTTTCTCTGTCGCGGCCCCTCCCGTCGCGGGGCACAGGCTCCAGACGCGCAGGCTCAGCAATTGTGGCTCACGGGCCCAGCTGCTCCGTGGCATGTGGGATCTTCCCAGACCAGGGCTCGAACCCGTGTCCCCTGCATTAGCAGGCAGATTCTCAACCACTGCGCCACCAGGGAAGCCCTCCACATTTTCTTAATTTTATTTTATTATTTATTTTTGGCTGCCTTGGGTCTTTGTTGCTGCACGCGGGCTTTCTCTAGGTGCGGTGAGTGGGGACTACTCTTCATTGCAGTGCGCGGGCTTCTCATTGCGGTGGCTTCTCTTGTTGCGGAGCACGGGCTCTAGGCGCACAGGCTTCAGTAGTTGTGGCACGTGAGCTCAGTAGTTGTGGCTCGCGGGCTTTAGAGCGCAGCCTCAGTAGTTGTGGCGCAAGGGCTTAGTTGCCCCGTGGCATGTGGGATCTTCCCAGACCAGGGCTCGAACCCGTGTCCCCTGCATTGGCAGGCGGATTCTTAACTGTTGCGCCACCAGGGAAGCCCCGTACCACATCTTCTTTATCCATTATTCTGTTGATGGATATTTAGGTTGCTTCCGTGCCTTGGCTCTTGTGAACAGTGCTGCAGTGAACCCTGGGGTGCATGTATCCTTTTGGACCATGTTTTTCTCTGGATATATACCCAGGAGTGGGAATGCAGTGTCATATGATAGCTCTATTTTTGTTTTTTTTTAAGGGACCTCCATAGTCTTCTCCACAATGGCTCTACCAATTTACATTCCCACCAGCAGTGCAGGAGGGTCCCCTTCTCTCCACACCCTCTCCAGCATTTATTGTTTGTGGGTTTTTTGATGGTAGCCATTTTGACTGGTGTGAGGTGATAGCTCATTGTAGTTTTGATTTGTATTTCTTTAATAATTAGTGATGTTGAACAACTTAGCAATTGTTTACTGAAGTATTCTTTTTTTTAACATCTTTATTGGAGTATAATTGCTTTACAATGGTGTGTTAGTTTCTGCTGTATAACAAAGTGAATCAGCTATACATATATCCCTATATGAAGTATTGTTGATTTACAGTGTTTGCTTAGTTTTGTGTGTACAACAAAATGACTCAATTTTATATATATTCTTTTTCAGATCCTTTCCCCTTATAGGTTATTACAAAATACTGAGTATGGTTCCGTGTGCTATATAGTAGGTCCTTGTTGGCTATCTATTTTATACAAAATAGTGTGTATGTGTTAATACCAAATCCTAATTTATGCCCCTCCCTTCTGCTTTGGTCACCCCTAACTTTCTTTACTATGTCTGTGGGTCTATTTCTGTTTCATATATAAGTTCAATTGTATCTTCTTTCCTTCAGTTTCACATATAAGTGATATATTTGTCTTTCTCTGTCTGGCTTACTTCACTTAGTATGATAATCTCTTGGTCCATCCATTTTGCTGCAAATGGCATTATTTCATTTGTTTTTATGGCTGAGTAATATTCCATTGTGTGTGTGTATATATATGTATATATGTGTGTGTATGTATATATATATATATATATATATATATATATATATATATACACACACACACATATACACCACATCTTCTTTATCCATTCATCTGTTGATGGACATTTAGGTTGCTTACATGTCTTGGGTATTGTAAATAGTGCTGCAGTGAACATTGGGGTGCATGTATCTTTTCGAATTATGGTTTTCTCCAGATATATGCCCAGGAGTGGGTTTGCAGGATCTGAATCTTTCTTATTTAACTAACTCTTTTGTTCTGCCAAAGTTGGATTCAGTTTGTTCTCTTTCTGCTTCATTGAGATGTAAAAAATTCTTGAGTGGAGATCTTTTCCCTTTTTGTTGTAACGGTGTAGCCGTGTAGATTTCTCTTTTATTATAGCCTTCAAGTAAAATGGAGGTGTTGAAGTGTCATATTGTTACTGTGCTGCTGTTTCCGTCTTTTTTTTTTTTTTTAATTAATTTATTTTTGGCTGTGTTGGGTCTTCGTTGCTGCGCGTGGGCTTTCTCTAGTTGCGGCAAGCAGGGGCTACTCTTTGTTGCGGTGTGTGGGCTTCTCACTGCGGTGGCTTCTCTTGTTGCGGAGCATGGGCTCTAGGCGTGCGGGCTTCAGTTGTGGCACACGGGCTCAGTAGTTGTGGCTTGCAGGCTCTAGAGCACAGGCTCGGTAGTTGTGGCGCACGGGCTTAGTTGCTCCGCGGCATGTGGGATCTTCTCGGACCAGGGCTCAAACCCGTGTCCCCTGCATTGGCAGGCGGATTCTTAACCACTGCGCCAGCAGGGAAGTCCCTGTTTTCCTCTTGATTTCTGTTAACGTTTGCTTCATTTGGGGGGAAGCTCTAATGTATACATATATTTATAACTGTTACATCTTCTTGGTGAATGGACTCGTTTAAGATTGTATAATATCCTTTGTGCCTTCTGTCAGTTTTTGCCTTTGCTTTGTGTGCTATAATATACTCACCCCTTGCTCTCTTTAGCATGGAATATCTTTTTCCTTTCTTTCACCTTTAGCTTTTCCGTCTCATCTGGTGTGTGAATGTTCACATTTCCAGCTGTCTGACACACTCTCTCTGTGTCTCTTACACCTGGTCTTCGTTTTTCCTCCTGTTTCTTCCTCCAGTGGTCCCCGCTCAGGCACACTGAGCAGTGGTGAAAGGCTGGTGCCCTGGCCGGCCCCCTTCCTTCCACTGTAATTACAGAGGATACGTGTCAAGTGTTTACTTTTCATGACGTTTGGTGAAATGTTCTTGCTTAATAACAATATATTTTTTCCATACGCTTTTTTTGTCATGATTTTTAATTCTCCAAGAAGTTTTTAACTTTACCACTGTGATAATTTTCTTAATCTGTGAAAATAGTATATAACACTAAACTTCTCTAGGGCTTCCCTGGTGGTGCAGTGGTTGAGAATCCGCCTGCTAATGCAGGGGACACGGGTTCGAGCCCTGGTCCGGGAAGATCCCACATGCCGCGGAGCAACTAGGCCCGTGAGCCACAACTACTGAGCCTGCGCGTCTGGAGCCTGTGCTCCGCAACAAGAGAGGCCGCGACAGTGAGAGGCCCGCGCACCGCGATGGAGAGTGGCCCCCGCTTGCCGCAATTAGAGAAAGCCCTCGGACAGAAACGAAGACCCAACACAGCCACAAATAAAAATAAATAAATAAATTAATTAAAAAAAAAAATAAACTTCTCTAATTTTGTGTCAGTGTTTTATTAGTGGAAAACAAAAAAACCAATGATAAAAAACATTGTCCTGAAATATGTAAAGAGATAAGTCTTCTCATTCCAGTTGATTTAGTGTTGACGTGTGTGATGGGTGCCGTGGATGTGCAAGCCATTCATTTAGATAGAAGACATGATTTCAAAAGTATATATCGTTTTGCAGTTGAAATTATATCTTCAATATATTCCGTGGCCTTGGTGGTGGGATGAATTGGGTGATTGGGATTGATATATATACGTTAATATGTATAAAATGGATAACTAATTAAAAAAAAAAGACGTATTTAAGTAATAGAAGACATGAAGAGATGAAACAGATTTGAATCCTTGTTTTAATGATTTAAGGTACATATACATAAGCAAGTGTCTGCAATCCAAAGTAAAAGTAATAAATGCCCTAACCAAGGAATAAAAAAATATATATGTGTATGTATATATATATATATTCCGTGGCCTTGAATTTTTTCTACACCATCATGTTAATGGTTTAAATAGTAGTAAGATTGCTAACATTTTATGTGTATGTGCTTGTGTGCCCACATCTGTAATGACCTTTCATGCTATTCCATGTCATTCACCTTGGATGTCTTTCAAGCTTTACTCAGGGATCTGTCAATGTACTTTTTTTTTTTTTTTTAAACATCTTTATTGGAGTATAATTGCTTTACAGTGGTGTGTTAGCTTCTGCTTTATAACAGTGTCAGTGTACTTTTAATGCTCTCCTTTACTTAACTGATTTTTAAGCTTCAATTCCAGGGCTCAACCACGTGAGTTCAGGTGCTTGCTGTGTCATTGCTTAGCTTCTTGACTTGGTTCGAGTTTCTCTTGGTATCTCTGACACAGTTTTCTGCTGTGTAAGATGGGAACATATCTTTCTCAAATGAGTTGTTATATTGATAAGAAGTTCGTGCTTGTAAAGTACTTATTTTGAGTAATGTTTTGTCTATAGGAAGTATTCAAACACTTTTAGTCATTGCTGTTTCTGTCATTATCATAATTGAAGATTTTGAGTTTTCTTTAAAGCCATTGTGGACTTTGTCATCTCTGAAGCCACCACTCATAGTGTAACTTATTTAAATATTGAATATCACTCAGTGTTTAGAACGTAGTATCTGACACTTCTGCATAGACAACCTGTTGTTTAGTATTATTTATATATGTTTTATGGATTCTCCACAAAGATGACAAATCCATATTTATTGGATGATATGATAATCTCTTATGAAAAAGCATAAGAATTTAAAATAAGGGACACAGTATTTGCTTCAAATACCTTAACACAGATCTTTCAGAACATATACTTGAACCAAATCGATCCTTACCCCTCTCTCATCTTTCCATTTTGTATGAAGATAACTCTTCTCGTGACCCGTTGTTGAAATGTATTTTCATTTCAGGAATGGTTGACCTTCAAGGATGTGGTCATTGAGTTCTCTCAGGAGGAGTGGGAATGCCTGGACCCTGGTCAGAGGGCCTTGTACAGGGACGTGATGTTGGAGACCTGCAGGAACCTGCTCTCCCTGGGTGAGGATAACTTCCCTCTAGAAGTTGGGATCTGCCCTTGCGTGTTTTGCATTTTTCCCTTGTGTGCTTCTTGGGAGGCCCTGTTTTCGTTATGTGATCTGAAAGCCCTGTTGACACAGACATGATGCAGCATCACGAGTTTAAACTGACCCTTTCTTCAGATGATCTGCCCGTTTCATGTTACATCAGGGGTTGTTCAAGAGCTTAATTATGTATAAAGCTCAATGGCAAACTTTTAAAAGATATCCGATTTCTTGTCTTATGCCCTGTGGCTTTGACTGACTATTTCTTGGAAGAGTGTTAAGATACATGTATTACACTGTTCCCGATGCATTTAGAAGGAGGAGGTGGATGAACTTGTGAAATATTTTTCCTGACCCACCTGTAATGTCCTCATTCCTCAGCTGAACAAAGAGCTGTGATTTTGGAAAAACCACACCAATTTACATTTCTTTGTTCTGATAAGCAGAAATTTCTTTTTCTGATCTGAACATTATCTCCATTTTTGGAGCAAGAGGAAGAGCCCAGGGCTCTGGTGAGTGGTGCGAAAACAGCAAAAAAACACAAATGGGTGGGAATGTATCAAAAGTGTGAACACAGGTGGGATCTCAGGGCAGAGAGGAAGCCACAACATTAATAGTGCTTGGGAAACTCTTCTCATGGTGGAGAGTTCTTTGGGAAAACCAAAGTTTCTTTCTTAAACTCTCAGAGGAGACTTTTCTTCTACCCGAGTTATCACTCTATCCTTCCAAATGTAAAATGTATTCTTTCACCCTCCAGTGGTGCTGCAGCTTCTATAGAGACAAAGGCAAGGTCTCTATCAAGATCCACAACACTCATCATCTGGCTCCTGTGAACTGGTTGTTGCTTGACTTTGAGGAGCATAATGCGGGCTGTGTTATTGGGTTGTCTTGCCCCCTCTTCTCTCTTTATGGACTTGATTCTGTTGGATGCTCAGTTCTTAGTCCATATAGATCAAAGCTGATGCTTCTAGTGTCTAACCCCTGACCCTATCCTGGTTTCATGTCTGTTGTATTTGGAAGATATAATCAGAAGATGGAAAATACTGGCTGCTATTTAATTTTTTTTTTTTTTTTTTTTTTTTGGCTGCATTGGGTCTTCGTCGCTGTGCGTGGGCTTTCTCTAGTTGCGGCAAGCGGGGGCTACTCTGTTGTGGTGCGTGGACTTCTCATTGCGGTGGCTTCTCTTGTTATGGAGCACGGGCTCTGGGTGCATGGGCTTCAGTAGCTGTGGCACGTGGGCTCAGTAGTTGTGGCGCACGGGCTTAGTTGCTCCGTGGCATGTGGGATCTTTCTGGCCCAGGGCTCGAACACGTGTCCCCTGCATTGGCAGGCGGATTATTAACCACTGCACCACCAGGGAAGTCCCTGCTATTTGATTTTATCTGGCACCCCAGAACGTGTATGGAGCTGTCCAGCCCCTGTCTTCCTGTTTAGATCTGTCAGCCATTTCTTCTGTTCTGCTTTTGCCACACATTTCAGGGGTGTGTGGAATAGCCAGGTGCATTGGATCTTCTGTGATTTTTATTTAGGAAAACTGTAAGGACAGTGGACAGAGAGATCCTCTTTTTGATCCTAAATCCAGCAAGGGGAACATACATGAATCTTTCAGGCTCTTAGCTTGGCGTCCCTGGGTCGAGCAAATGGTCCCATCTCAAGATCTTATAATATCTGACTCCCATATATTGTATTTTTTTTGCTCCTGTACTGCTCTATCTAGTCTGGGAATGTAGACTCTTCCTGACTTTACTTTCTCCTTAGTTTGTATAAGTTTTCCTCTTAAACTTGATTTTGAAGTATGTAGTCCTAGAGTCTGAAATCATATCCAGTTTCTTTGCTGTGGTAATCCACCTATGTTTAATGGGCAGCTTCTAGTGGATTCTCTGTAGAGTGGGTTTACTGGGTAACAGAAAATTTTTGAAGGAGAATACTTTCCCTCATATGCTGTAATATTTTCCCATTACATACAAAATCACCACTTGAAGCTACTTAGTAGAGTGGTCAGCATGTTCTGAGGTACAAGACAGAAAGTGTCTGAAGACCTTGACCTGTAAGTCTTTCCAGTTTCTTTTTCTGGCTTTGACCAGTGTCACAAAAGCCTGTGTGAAGGGCACCGTGACAGTGTTGTTCACATGTACTAATGTCCATCCCCTTTGAGCCTCAGTAAGTGGTATAGCAGTTTCTCCGAACAACAGTATTGTCCAAGTTCACATCCTCTTATTTGTGAGGCTGTTGACTGAACTGTTGTTCATGCCATGCCACGTGTGCCATCACCTGTGTGCCGTTGTTCTTTCTGCCTTCACACATAATTTTGAAGCAACTTAATGAGAGACCTTATGAAGTAGAATGGTACCTTCAGTGATAACCCATCATTTGTTCAAGGCACTGCAACTTTCATTTTGTATATTTTTATGTGTTATAAATGACTGTCTTTTATTTTTATCATTAGGTTTCTGTTTTTTGTTCCTCTTCGTTTTTGTTTTTTATTTGCAATATGTGGGATGGTTGGTTGAGAAAGCCCCCCACCCCATGGTGGAATTGGTGATCAGTTCCTTTTAGAGTTCTTTATGTAGTCTTTTTTTTTTTTTAATTTATTTATTTTTGGCTGCGTTGGGTCTTCGTTGCTGTGCATGGGCTTTCTCTAGTTGCGGTGAGAGGGGGCTACTCTTCATTGTGGTGCGCAGGCTTCTCATTGCAGTGGCTTCTCTTGTTGCAGAGCACGGGCTCTAGGCATGCAGGCTTCAGTTGTTGTGGCGCATGGGCTTAGTTGCTCTGCGGCATGTGGGATCTTAGTTCCTGGACCAGGGCTCGAACTGGTGTCCCCTACATTGGCAGGCGGATTCTTAACCACTGTGCCACAAGGGAAGTCCCGAGATCACTTATCAAAGAAAAATATATTATTTTTGGTTGAGAACAAATTCTAACTGGAGAATATAGGGTGTCAGTTGTCAAGTTGGAAGTAGCACAAATCTTATTTTCTCTGCAAGATACTTTGGCTCTGAATGTCACTACATCACTGGAAAATGGCAGGATAGCTTCCAGGCATTTGGCAATGGAGAGTCTCCTTGTCACAAACTATAGTTGGAATTTTGGGGTCTTTCTTTTTTTAAAAAAAAAAAAAATTTATTTATTAAATAAATATTCTTGATGTTAGACTATTATTGAATATATGATTTACAAATATTTTGTATTATACCATACATTGTTTTTTCACTCTGCTGAGTATGGTTTAGTGCACAGTAGTTAATAGTTATGATGTAGTCCAATTTATCTGTTTTTAGTTTGTTGGCCTGAGCTTTTGCTGTTATATCTGATAAATCATTGGTGAATCCAATGTTAAGAATCTTTTTTTGTAAATTTACTTGTAGGAGTTTTATTCACTAGGGACTTAGGTTTAGATCTTTGAAGCATTTTGAGTTAATACAATAATGGTCCAACTAAATTCTTCTGCATGTGGATATCCAGTTTTCTCAAGCCCTTTTGTTCCATAGACTGCCCTTCCCCCATTATGTGGTCTTGACAACCTTGCGGAACATCATTTGACCTTATACACGAAAGTTTTTTTCTGAATCTCTTGTGTTCCACAGGTCCCTCTGTTTTTATGCCAGTACCATACTGCTTTGATTAGTGTAGCTTTGGAAAAAGTTTTGAAATAAAGAAATGTGAATTGTCTGACTTTGTTTTCAAGCTTGTTTTTGCTATTCATTGTCTCCTGAAATTCCACAGGAATTGTAGGATTGATTCATCTGTTTCTTCAGCAAAGCGGTATTGGGATTTGGGATTACACTAGGGATTATTTTGAATATCCTGATAACTTTGGCTATTTTGACATCTTGACAATATCAACTTCAAATCCATGAACTTGGGGTATCTTTGCATTTATTTGTGTCTTCTCTAATATGTTTCAGAAGTCTTTATTTTGCAGTAGTTATAAATCCTTCCCTTCTTGTATAATGTTACGTTTAAGTATGCTTTTTTTTTGATTCTATTGTAAATTGAATTGCTTTGATTGTTCATTTTTAATGTTTAGAAACCCAGTTGGTTTTTGCATGTTGATGTTGTATCTAGTAATTTTTTTGAAATCTTTCATTATTTCTATAAGTTTTTTTTACTTATTAATGTTGCAGAATGCCTGTTGTGGGTATGTCATTTTGTAGAAGATATTTAGAAAAATGTTTTGTTTTCATAAAATCTGTCCTATTGAATTCTTTTTCTCTATGGTATATATGTTTTATAATTCTAAACAGCGACATATTATTAGATAAGCTTGTTTTGGATTTTTTAGCATTACAGTATATTGTGTGTTCATTAACGTTTATTTATGTACACCAGGTATGCAGAATATATCTATAGTATAATGTATTTTTCTCAGTTAGAGACAGCAGTATGTTTACTGTTAATTGGTACGTGCTTTGGAGTCATGGTGGAAAAATTGCGTTCTTTTGAGAGCTGACATCAGTTTTTCCTGTATGAGTGTTTTTGTCATAGAGGGTTTGCAAGTAGTCTCCTCTAAAATCAATTTGAATTATATTTTATAACTCTTTTTTTAGTAAACAATTCTATTGCTTTAGTGTTTCTAATAATTTTAAGATCATAGTTGGGAAATTTCAAAATTTTTAAAAAATGAAAAAAAATTTAAAAAATGCATAGTTGGGAAGTTTTACAACTGTGTTTGGTATAAGTATTACTCTTGGTATAATATCATATATTCAACATGAAACAGTTAATTTTGAACTTATCCCTATGGCTCTTTATGTCTTGTAGATATCTGTCCAATACATGTGGTCAAGCAATTACAACCCAAAGGGAACAGTGATCCAGGAGAAGTATTTCAAAGAGTGATCTTGGGAAGATCTAAAAGTCGTGAAATCAAACATTTTTACCTCACGGAAATCCAGGAAAATATGTATGACTTTGAGTGTCATTGGAGAGATGATGAAAGAAATTACAAAGGAATGCCTATAACCCATAATGGAAATCTCACTGATAGGATAGATCCACATGGTAGAAGGGATGCAGGAATCAAGCCCATTAGAAATAGGCTTGGATTAAACTTTCAGGGTAAACTGCAGGTATTTCAAACTGACAGGTTAATTTCTGAATGTAATGAAGTTGAGAGGTCCATCGACAATAGTTTCTCATTTTCACCACTTCAAAGAATTCCTCCTAGTGTCCAAACTAACGTTTCTAATGTATATGGGAATGATTTTATGCATCCTTTAGTACTGACACAAGATCAGAAAACACACAGGGAAAGAGATTTTAAATGTACTGAGTGTGGGAAAACCTTTAGTCATGGCTCAATTGTCAGGAAGCATCAGATAATCTATTCAGAAGAGATATTACATAAATGTGATGTATGTGTCAAGGGCTTTAGTACAAATTCACACCTTGCAGTTCATGAGAGCATTCATACGGGAAAGAAATCTTACAAGTGTAGTGAGTGCGGCAAGGTCTTCAGTCAAAAAACAGCCCTTGCAAATCATCAGAGAATTCATACTGGGGAGAAACCTTTCAAATGTAACGAGTGTGGCAAAACTTTTAATCGCTACTCAAACCTCAGTAGGCATAAGATAATTCATACAGGAAAGAAATTATATAAATGTGATGTATGTGGCAGTGTCTTTAGTCGAAAATCAAACCTTGCAGATCATCGGAGAGTTCATACTGGAGAGAAACCTTACAGATGTAACGAGTGCGGCAAGCTGTTCAGTTACAGTTCACACCTCTCAACTCATCAGAGGATTCACACCGGAGAGAAACCTTACAAATGTAATGAGTGCGGCAAGGTCTTCAGTGAAAAGGCAACTCTTGCAAAGCATCAGAGAATTCATACTGGAGAGAAACCTTACACATGTAATGAGTGTAGAAAGGCCTTTAGTCAAAAAGCACATCTTCAACTTCACTGGAGAGTTCATACCGGAGAGAAACCTTTCAGATGTGATGAGTGTGGCAAGGTCTTCAGTCGAAATTCACACCTTACAAGTCATCAGAGAGTACATATCGTAGAGAGACCTTTCAAATGTTTTGAGTGTGGAAGAGCCTTTACTGAGGTCTCAACCCTCACTAAACATCAGAAAATCCATACCTGAGAGAAATTGTGTAAGTGTGATATATGTGGGAAGGTCTTTAAATCTCAAAGTAGAAAAGAAACTCTACAAATATCACGAGTGTGGCAAAGCTTTTATGTGTGTAAGCCTCACTTAGGATCAGATAATTCATACTGGAGTGTTATATTACAAATGCAATGAGTGTCTCAAAGTGTTTAGTCAAAATGCTTACCTTATGATCCATGACAGAATTCATATTGGAAGGAACGGTGAGAAATGTAATGAGTGTGGTAAGTTCTTAAGTGTGCTTTCAGGCCTAACTTGCCATCAGCTGACGTATACTGGTGAGAGCCCTTAAAAATATAATGAAGGTTGTAATGCTTTTAGCAGCTGTTCACATCTTAGGCTTCCTGAGAATATTCATACTGGATAGAGCCCAGATACATGTATTTAATGTGGTCAGGCCGTTGATAATGCATTCTGGAAAGAATCCTCACCAGTGCCGTGAATGTGAGAAATCTGTTCTCATGGCTCACATCACACCAATAATCAGGTAGTCTGCACTGGACAGAATGTTACAAATGTACTGAATTTTGCAAAGCTTTTAGGTTGTGCCTTAAACTCAGGGATCATCAAATACTTCATTCTTTAAAATGCAATGAATATGTCAAAATTTAATATATTGCTTACTCGTACTTAAATACCAGAATATTTATCTTGGAGAGAAACCGCACAAATGTAACGTGTGTGGCAGGGATTTTACCCAAACATCACAGTATGTTTTACCCAGCATACTGGAGCGATAACTCCCAAATGCAATGGGTGTGCAAAACCTTTACGTTGAGTTCAAGTATTAGGGAGCAGCAGAGAGTCCATATTGAAGAGAAGCCATGGAAATGTGAATCGAGGCTTTATCCAGGCCTCCCATGCACTGAACTTTAGAATACACATCTTTAAGAGAAACCACAGAAAGCAATATGCGTGCTAAGGCTTGTAACTGAAGAACAAAACTGTGGAACACAGGATTTATGTTGGAGAACAAGATTTCAAATGTTATGAATGTTGTAAATATGGATACATCCAGTAAGTTTGGTGTAATGAGAGAATTCATACAGGTTATAAAGTGTATACGTGGAAAACTCTTCATAAATCAGTGCATTCTCAGCGTTTAACAAAAAAACTCAACGTTTGGGGGAATTCTTACAAATGTAATGAATTTGTTGAGTTTTTTCAGCAGTTTTTTCAACAGACCACACATCAGAGAATGCATACTCGGAATAAACAAGTCTTTAGTTGTCTGAGGTTAACCTAAGATATTATATACTGCAGAATCATTACAAGTCACAGTGTGTTAAAAGATGATGTATTTGTGAGAGGGAGAAGAGCATGTGTTGAAATGGCCCATTGTCTTCAGTGTATAAATAGTCAGTTATTCGGGTTTTCGTGAAGAGGCTACATTCATATTTACGCCTTTCAACCTGAAGTTTGAAGTAACACGGAAGAACAAATCTGAGTCCATATCGGACCTGTTTCTTTTACTTTAACCTTTGTATTCTGTTGCTTTCGGTAGAAGTGAATCAGTAAAGGGATGTTGCCTGTAAGCTTAAGTTATACATCATGGGCCATCTCTGGGAACCCTGACTTCCTTGTAATGAGCATTAAAGTAAAATACCTTTTTTAGCTCCCAGGAAACATCCTGACAAGGCCCTCCTGTGAATGCCTTCAGGAAGGAAGAAATTCACACAACCCCTCCGGAATGTCAACAAAAAAATCAATCAGTCAATCTAAGAAAGAAATGGAAAATTTTATTCAAGCCAAATTTGAGGATGATAACCTGGGAGGAGTGTCTGAGAAAGCTCAGAACTATTCTGCCCATTAGAAATCAAGGCACAGGGCTTTCCTGGTGGCGCAGTGGTTAAGAATCCGCCTGCCAGTGCAGGGGACACGGGTTCGAGCCTTGGTCCGGGAAGATCCCACATGCCGCGGAGCAACTAAGCCCGTGCGCCACAACTACTGAGCCTGCGAGCCACAACTACTGAGCTCGTATGGCGCAACTACTGAAGCCCGCGCACCGCAACAAGCGAAGCCACTGCAATGAGAAGCCCGCGCACCTCAACAGAGACCCAGTGCGGCCAAAAATAAATAAAAAATTAAAAAAGAAAAAGAAATCAAGGCACAGTTACATAAGTTTTCTAAGACAGCAGTACAACACATGACATATTATTGACAGTTCACATAATCCAGATCTAAGCGTCATCGCAGTGGGTCGTGTGACCCTTACAAATCAAGAAGGAATGCTATCATTTAAGGAGTTTTCCTGTTGATGCTAGGAGAATGTTGCTTTTTATGATTGAGTATGTATTCTGCTGATGGGGGAGGTTTGCTTGATACATAATGCAAATACACAGTTCATAGTGGGAGGAGAGAGGAGGCCAAAGGGCCGAGAGGAATTAATGTTTAAATATTCCTGTCTTGCCATAATAGTTGAATTTTATTTCACAGGAGTCTGACCTGAACCAGGACTTTACTCCCTCCGCTTTTACTATAAAGAGCCTGATTTCTGTCTCAGGACATGTGACTCTTTGCGTTGCTAGTCCCCCGTTTTCTCGGTCTGCTGGATTTCAGAATAACGTCACTATTCCTTGCCCCCAAAAGTAGTCTATTTTTTGGCCTGTTGTGCAGCGAGCCGTAAGAGCTTGGCCTCGGTGACAAGATAATCTTATCTCTTCATTACAGGCCTTTGTTGATGGTCTCTGGGAAGAATCAGTAACATGAGGGGGCCAACTTCATTAGGTGTGGTTCATGCACATCCATGTTCCCTGGAAAAACAAGGACCCTGAATTATCAAATTCAATACCATGTGGATTAGCAACAGGGAGAGGCAGAGAATAATGTAAAACTGTGACTTGACTCATCATGGTGATGTTCAGGGTGCCCTTCCATAGATAAGCCAGTGTGGGTATAGTGCAGAATGCTCTACCAGCTGACCATGAACAAAGCAGGAAGGACATGCAGGGACTGGGCTTTTTGTGGGAGGAGAGTGACAGGTTATTAGGGACTGATTATGTGGTAGGAACAATGCACAAGAAAACTTAATCACTTTATCTATTGCATGAGCGTATGTGTTGTCTCCATCTCTGACCAAGAAAGAAGTAGTCTAATTTTTGGATATTGAAGACAGCAGTTATCTTCAGAGTGAAATTTAATCAGAAGCACCAGAAGTATATGTATGTTTATGATTCACGTTTTAATTCCTGCCATTACATTTTGCTACCGTTTTATTGAGAATGTACCATAGGTCTCCTGTTTTAAGTAATAAAATTTAATCATCTTTTAAATCCTGGATGCATTATGTTCCTTTTACCAATACAGTTTTATCCCGCCTCAGTACTTTATAACAGAAGCTAGGAGTGCACTATTAGGTTCTCAGTGTTAAAAGAATAACAGTTTCTTCCCAATATGGGATCAAATAACATACAAGTTGGAGATTATAAACTCATAAATTGTACTTGAGTTATTCTCTCCACTCTGTCCCAGAATATTCAGATGGCTGTAGTGCAAATAGCATAGCAGTGAATTTCGTACTCTGACTTCCATTAATGTACAAAAATTGAATCAAACAAATTTAAAGATCTATTTGACTTTATTGAATGATTCCTGCGTTGGGCAGCATCCCACCTAGGAAATAAAGAGGTGCTCCAAGGAGCTGTGCAAAGTGGAAACGCCCATGATGTTGAGCATCTTTTCATGTGCTTTTTGAATGTGTATTATAGATATTTGGATTGTGGTTACTATGAAGTTTTTATATGGATATGGGACTCTTTGCACTTCCTGGACTTGCGTGATTTCCACGCTCTGTCTTCCAGCTCACCGATCCATTCTTCTGCCTCATTTAGCCTATTACTGATTTCCTCTATTGTATTTTTCATTTCAGTATTTCTTCAATTCTGTTTGGGGGTTACTTATGTTTTCTACACCTTTGTTAAAAAGCCTCATTTCTCACTCTGTGCATCCATTCTCCTCCCGAATTGTTTGATCATTTTCCCGATCATTACTCTGAGCTCTTCCTCGGGTAGATGGCATATCTCCACGTCAGTTCTTCTTCTGGGTTTTTGTCTTCTTTCTTCGTCTGAAACGTATTCCTCTGTTGCCTCATTTTGCGTAATTTGCTATTTGTATTTTTATGTATGTGGTAGGTTTGTTACGTTTCTTGACCTTGGAGAAGTGGCCTTGGTAGAAGATGTCCTGTGCATCTCAGCAGTGTACTCCCCCTCATGTTACCCAAGGGCCAGAAGGCAGGTGGTCCCAGGGTAGTGTCCGGACTGTATCTGTGGACTGTGTCTGCAGGTTGTATGACTGTAGTTTTCTTGCTTCTGGTGTCTGTGCCCTGGTTGGTGAGGCTGGTCTAGAGGCTTCTGTCTGTCCACTGTTGGTTGGACCTGGATCATGGCCCTTTGGTGGGCAGGTTTATGTCTAGGGGCATGTAGAGAGGTGGCTGCCTCAGGAAGCCTTTAGGCAGCCTGTCTGCTGATGGGTGGGGCTGTGTCAACTGAGACGATCGGTAGTTTTTGTTTTTTTTTTTTTTTTTTTTTTTTTTTTTTTTTTTTTTATTTTTGTACTCATATTTTCTATTTAGTGTCTCTTTTTATTTCTCTGTCCTATTTTTATTTTAATCAATTGAGTTTCCCTTGTTCATTTTGTTTCCTAGTATATATTTTTTTGTAGTTGACTTACAATATTACATTAGTCTCAGGTGTACAACATAGTGATTCAATACTTTTACAGAATACACACCATACAAAGTTATCATAAAATGTTGATTATATCCCCTGTGCTGTATACCCTGTGACTTATTTATTTTGTAACTGGTAGTTTACATCTCTTAATCCCCTCCACCCATTTTGCCCCTCCCCTCCCCTCTGACCATGAATTTATTCTTTGTATCTGTGAGTCTGTTTCTGTTTTGTTATATTTGTTCATTTGTTTTGTTTATCTCGTATTTCAATATTTGTACTTCCTATTTAACGTTTGATAATGAAAACTCTTATATCATTGCCCTTCAGATCAACCTCTGAGCCTGTTGGTATCCATATCCTTTACCTTAACAGTATAAAAACCTTGGTAAAGTTTCATTCCCCTCCTCTCTCTAACCCTAGCTTTCTTCTATCTTAAGATCCATATTGGTGCTAAAATTTTTTTTTTTTTTTTTTCCACACACACACACACTGTATTTTATTTTTACAAGAGATAGATAGACTGACACCAAGCATTGTACATGGATGACCACAACAAAAGCAACAATGATTGCAATTACCAAACATGAAACACACTTATACTATGTCATAATATTGACATTCAGTCCAGTAATCCTCCACTGTAACAGCTCCTTTACTTTGCAGTGAAAATTGATTTGTATATTCTTTTCCTCTGAGTCCTTGTGGGATTTTTTTTTTTTTAATTCAGACAGAAAGTCACAAAAATTATACTCATCCTCATCAGTTCACTCAGTCCCATGTAATTAATTTCTTTTTTTTCATCTTGATCTTTTGTTAGCACTTTTATGAGTTCATCAGTTTTTCATTAGAGTTCTGAAAATGCTTATTCATTCAGTTCAGCAGTACAGTCAGTTACCAGAAACCTGTACTTGTCAGAGTCTTTTCCATGAATTTCTTGAAGATGAAACTCTTTTATAGGAACATATTTGCAAAATCATCAGAGTACACCCAGAACTGTCTGTAAATGACAAAAGACTTAAAAATGACCATGGTTAAAGATTTGATGAAAGTTCATAATAATGCAGTTGACAAGAAAATTAGTTATTTCTGAGATATACATTTTAAAGTAATAACTAGGATTATGACTTATAACAACTGAGACGATCGGTAGTTTTTGTTTTTGTTTTTGTTTTTTTTTTGGTTCATTCTCTTTTTGTATTTTCCATTGAAAGATTTTTATATGTGGAACCGTCCTTACGTTTCAATAATATATTCCTTTTAGTCATGGTATGTAAACTTTTAATGTGATTTTGATTTAGTTTACTATTTTTTTGTTTTTGTTTTTATTTTATTTTTAGCTGTGCAACGAGGAATACGGTATCTTAGTTCCATGACCAGGGATGGAACCCGCGTCCCCTGCAGTGGAAGCGCAGGGCCCTACCCACTGGGTGGCCAGGGAATTCCCTGAGTTTACCATTGTTTTATTGATGATTTTTTGCGTCATTATTTGTTAGGGATTTTGCTGTGTGGTTTTCTTGTAGTGTCACTGTCTGACTTTGTATTAGAGTAATTCTGGACTCATAGAGTTTGGAACTGTTCCCTTTTCTTCAATATATTGGGGAAGAGTTAAAGGAAGGGAGGTCTTAATTGTTTTTAAATGTTGGGTAGCGTTCTGCAGTGAAGCTCTCTGACTTTCCTTTGTTGTATGATTTTTGAATAGTGATTCAGTCTCCTTAAAATGTGTAGGTTTGTTCGGATTTTAAATTTTTTCATGATTCTATCTTGGTAGATTTGTTTCTCTAGGAATTTATCTATTTTAGGTTAGCCAATATTTTTAAAAAATTATTTATTTTTGGCTGCGTTGTGTCTTTGTTGCTGCGGGCAGGCTTTCTCTAGTTGCAGCAAGTGGGGACTCCTCTTCGTTTTGGTGTGCGGGCTTCTCACTGCGGTGGCTTCTCTTGTTGCGGAGCACGGGCTCTAGGTGCACAGGCTTCAGTAGTTGTGGCACACGGGCTCAGTAGTTGTGGCTTGTGGGCTCTAGAGTGCAGGCCAGTAGTTGTGGCACACGGGCTTAGTTACTCCTTGGCATGTTGGATCTTCCGGGACCAGGGATCAAACCTGTGTCCCCTGCATTGGCAGGCGGATTCTTAACCACCGCGCCACCAGGGAAGTCCCTAGGTTAGCCAATATTTAGACATAGACTTGTCTAAGTATTTTCTTCTAAATTAAAAAAAAATTTTTTTGTAGGGTCAGTTGTAATCTTTTATAATGTCCCCTCTTTCATTTCTGATTCGGTAATTTGAGTCTTCTCTCTTTTTTAAATCTAGATAAGGATTTGTCCATTTTGTTCTATTTTTCAAAGAACTGTTGTGTTGTCTTTTTCTGTAGTTTTATTCTCTTTCATTTGTCTAATCCTTTTTCCTACCTTCTGCTAGCTTAGGCATATTTTGTTCTTCTAAGATCTTTTTACTTTGTTCTTTTTCAAAAAAAGGAATTTTTTATTCACAATGTAAATTCACAAGGGAATTTATCACAAGTGTGGAATAGGATAAGTATTTTAAAGAGCAATGCAGTTCTCATCAACAGAAAAGAATTTTTTCCCCCTATTTCGCTTTTTCTTTAGTTTGCACCCATAATTTCATATAGATAAAATAAACACTGTCATAATCTTTTCACAGTATATATAACTTCATTATGCTGTACACCTTAAACTTATAGAGTGATGTATGTCATTGTATAAAGAGTTGTTTATACAACTCATGTTACTGTGTAAATAGTTGGTTTTAAAAAGGCAAATAATTAAAACACGTTGGACAAAACGAAGAATAATGCAGTGTATAACAATTTAAAAATACGTATTGCTGTTTTTAAGGCAATGGTTAGTGACCTAAGTGATCACACGCCTTAGTCCTCCAGGCTCAGACTCCAGGGCCTGTCCCTGAGTTTCTGAAACTGAGTAGTATGTTGAATTTGACCTTCTGCATTAATAGGGAATAGAACCGGAAAAGCTGTTTTATAGGGTGTTGGTAGGAAATATATCATTCTACCCAGAGAGAGTTTTGTATTTGTAATACAGAGACTAGTCCCATTTCTTTTTTAAAAAATTTATTTATTTTGGGCTGTGTCGGGTCTTAGTTGCGGCATACGGGATCTTCGTTGCCACACACAGGCTTCTCTCTGGTTGTGGCCCGCGGGTTCCATGGCGGGTGGGTTCTGTAGTTTGTGGCTCTTGGGCTCTAGTTGAGCCGCGCCAGCTCAGTAGTTGTGGAGTGCGGGCTTAGTTGCCCCACAGGATGTGGGATCTTAGTTCCGTGACCAGGGACCGAACCTGGGTCCCCTGCATTGTAAGGCGGATTCTTTACCACTGGACCACCAGGGAAGTCACCCTATTCTTATTTCTTAAAGTTACTTAAATTAATTCCCATTTAGGAAATGTTCCTGGATCCAACCAATGATCCATGTCAACCCCTCCCTCTGCTCCAGGAGACTCAGGTTTCCAGACCACTGAATTGCTTCCGCCTCACTAGCAGGAAGTCAGAGCAACCTGAGGGCAAAAATAGCTTTTTATTTAAACTCTTTTAGTCTTAAGAGGAAACATCTTGGCTTCGGACGTAATTGGCCCACACAGCCGTAACCTTTTACCTGCAAACTCTTGCAGACAGTAACTTAAACCGGCCAAGGTACTGGAAGCACCAACCCCTCTCTGCTCCCAGTTCCTCCCTCCGGCGCTCAGTGAGCACACCTGGGTGCTCTTTTCGCCCCGCCCCTCACCGGTAGGGCCCCGCCCAGGCCCCGCCCCGGAAGCCCCGCCTCTAACGCCAGAAGCCCATGCCTAAGGACCCGGAAGCGGAGAGCGCGGAGCTAAGGTCACGGAGCGGAGCGTAAGTGTCTTTTTTTCTAGCCTAAGTCTGTACTGCGCGGTACCGCTCTACTCCGTCCTCGGGGTGTGGGAGTTTCTAGGGACTTTAAGTCCCAGCAGCCGGCCCTCCGCCCCAGTAAATCCAGACGTCGCCCTTACGGGTCGGGTAATTTTTTCCCTGGGTTTGAAGTCTGGCTGAGGCCGGTCCCTGCCCTTGACTCTTCTGCCTCTGGTCCACGTAGACAACCGCTTTTCGCAACATTTTCCTGCTTATAACGTGTTACTTTCCCGGCCTCCCTTGTGAACTCCTCTTCCCCGAGGTGGATGCGCGCCCCGCAGCCTGGCCCTCTCGGCCCCTGGAGGGCAGCGCCGGCCTCCCCGCTCCCGGAGAGCCCGCGTCCTCTCCCCGGTCCTGGGGTTCTCCAGAGCCCGCCCCTCTCCGGAGCCCCCCTCCCTCCCTCCCTCCCAGCGCCTCTGTCCTCGCGTCTCCTCAGGCGGGTCCTTCAGCTCCCCCGGCCTCCCCTTCGTGGTCAGCCCTTCCCCTCACCCCGCGTAGGGGGAGGTGACCTGGGCCAGACGCGGGAACACCCAGTGTAGTTACTTCCCCAATGCCACCCCGTTAGAAAATATTCCCTTCTGGTAGGTGGGCATTTTATACGTGAGTGAATGGAATCAGGAAAAGCAGAGACGGAGAGGCTGAGATCGAAGTAGAAAAACTGAGGAGAAAAGAATGAGGGAGAACCAGTGGGAACATAGAGGGTGGCTGAAGGACGTGCAGAGAGATAGTAAAATGAAAGTGATTAAGTCTTGAAAGTAGCAGGTGAAGATAATGGAGAAAGAAATTAAGCCGGATCGGCAGAGATTGCAGGGCAACCTAAGGAAGGGGACCTGGATCAGCCTTAGAAGGGGATAATAGTGGAGAGTCACTTCACACAGAGTAAGGGGAGATGATAAAAGAGTTGGAACCTTGGCCTTCAGAGCATCACGGTGCTGGGAGAAAAACCGGACAAAGGGTGACAATAAGAGCAGAGGAAGAGAGAGAGCAGGAAGGAAGCACAGCCACTTGGGGCGCCCGAGAGTGGGGAGGAAGGGAGAGTAACAGAGACAGAAGGGGTGTAACTGGAGGCATGGTGTAACCGCAGAGATGGGGGAAGAAAGAAATACATAGAGATTTAGGACAGTCATACGGGTTGAGGAGAACGAGCAACAAGAGGGGGAACGGGTTTCAGAGTGGGGCAGGCCAGGTGTGAGGGAGGAAATGGAGAGGAGGGCAGGAACGGGAAAGTAGAGGAAAAGAAAAAGAGAAACAAAGGCAGAAATGAAACAGGGAGACAGAGAAACAGAATAAAATGGAAACACCTAATAGTGCAGGTGGAGGGGGAAAGTGGATCCAGATGGGTGGTGAGTTGTTTGGTTGTGGATGATTATGTCGTGATAAGATTGATTTGAGTCTTTAGAATCTAATGTATTTAACATTTGTTTAAATTACACAGGTGAGGATGAGAATGGCACAACTGTCTATAAGGCTTGTGCATTTTGTAATTATTTGTGTCAGAAGAAAACTTCCATTGGCAAACCCTGCTGAGCAGAGAGGCAGTGACTTGACTCACTTAGAGGTGGGTCACCCCCTTCCCTTTTCCTGGTGTGGGGTAGAGCTCAGGGGAGAGAAGTGGGGCAAGAAAAGACTGACTCCGTCACTACATGGTGCCTTTAAAGGGACATTGAAAGTGTGTTTTGGAATGGATTTACTTCTTTTTTTTTAAACTTTTGGGTTTGTTTGTTTGTTTGTTTATTTATTTATTTATGGCTGTGTTGGGTCTTCGTTTCTGTGCGAGGGCTTTCTCTAGTTGCGGCAAGCGGGGGCCACTCTTCATCGCGGTGCGCGGGCCTCTCACCATCACGGCCTCTCTTGTTGCGGAGCACAGGCTCCAGACGCGCAGGCTCAGTAGTTGTGGCTCACGGGCCCAGCTGCTCCGCGGCACGTGGGATCTTCCCAGACCAGGGCTCGAACCCGTGTCCCCTGCATTGGCAGGCAGACTCTCAACCACTGCGCCACCAGGGAAGCCCACTTCTTTTCTTTTTGTTTCTTTACATTTAATTATTTTGTAGCTTGAAATAAATCTCAGTTCATTCAATTTCTTTGTTCCTCTGAATAATTTTTAACTTCTGAAAGAAGCTTTGCTGGCCTCCAATATTCTATACCTGTCATTCATTGCGTCTTTAAGAAGGAGCTATGTAATTTCCGTATTTAGGGGATTTTCCTGTTTTCTTTACGCTTTCTGTTTGTAGTTTTATTTCATTGTGGTTAGAGAAGATACTTTTTTTTTTTTTTGGTCTTGTCGGATCATAGTTCCCTGACCAGGGATCAAACCTGTGCCCTTGGCAGTGATCATGTGGAGTCCTAACCACTGGACCTACCACCAGGGAATTACCATATCCTCAGTTTTGTTTTTTTCAAAACTTTGACACCAGTCTTTTAGATTAAAAACAATAAACAAATTATTGCTTTTTAAAATTTGTTTCAAATTTATCCCTGGCCTGCGTGACTTAGTGACTCTGAGTCCCCCCATTCCTGAGGGCTGAGATCTGGGCTGAAGCTGAGGGGGCTCTGCTCTGCGTGCGGATGGATCAGGGCTGGTCTGTGACCTGAAGGGGGTCGTCGGGTCCAGCTGAGGTGCCCGCTGCTGCTGTGTACGTGAGGGCCTCACCAGGAGGGGAGAGTGACTTGTTTGTTTATTTATTTATTTATTTATTTTTGGCTGTGTTGGGTCTTCGTTTCTGTGCGAGGGCTTTCTCTAGTTGCGGTGAGCGGGGGCCACTCATTATTGCGGCCTCTCCCTTTGAGGAGCACAGGCTCCAGACGCGCAGGCTCAGTAGTTGTGGCTCACAGGCTTAGTTGCTCCGCGGCATGTGGGATCTTCCCAGACCAGGGCTCGAACCCGTGTCCCCTGCATTGGCAGGCAGATTCCCAACCACTGCGCCACCAGGGAAGCCCTTGTTTTTTTGTTTGTTTTATTTTTGTTTGGTTTTGGCCTTGCCACACGGTTTTCGGGATCTCAGTTCTGTGACCAGGGATTGAACCTGGGCCACAGCAGTGAGAGCCCAGAATCCTAACCACTAGGCCACCAGGGAAGTCCCAGGGAAGCGTGATCTGAAGGAAAGCGTGGGAAACTTCACCTATTGGTCTCTGTGTGGGAGTTTACTGTCCTGAGTCCCTCCTGGGACAGTGGGCAGCAGGGGACTGTCTGTTCCACATGCTGAGGTCTTCCCTGTGTGTGTGGTGGTGACTCAGGAAGGGGGTGTGTTGATTCTAAGCATTAAACAGCATCTTTCCAACTTTCAAGATTGACTGCTAAAGAATCATGTTGCCTAAGGAGTATGCCCGGAAGAGGAGGACGAGGAAAGAACTGGAGTTTGGAATGGCTCTTTCTCAGGTAAAGTCATATTCTCAGTTGATTATTTCATCTTATTTCTTGAAATGCCATTCTTTGGACTCACGAATCTTGTCTGACTCTGAAGTGTCCTGCCTGACACCTGTACATCACAGTCACCCAGGGCCTTCCCTCAGGGCCTGTCCTCTCCACTTGGATTCCATCTCCACACAATCCTGTGACCTGGAACTGGAACTTGTGAAGCTTCTGTGCTGGGCATAGTCCTGGGCAGGGCTTCACACCCTTGGATGGGTCAGTGCTGTTGGGCACCAGGGATTGTAGAGGGGCCCATCTGAATGCACTGTCCTCTCTCTACAAAACAGAATGAAGAAGCTACACGTGGAAGGCAGGTATTAATATGCAGAAATGCCTGGTACGTTCTGGAAGAAACCAATAAGGAGAAATTTGTTCCGAGTTTTTATAATACATTCTCAGCCAAATAACTGTGTCACTGATTTCAACATCTTCATGATTGGGAATGGAATGGAAAGTTCAGAAATAGACATCAGTGATAAGAGGGTGTTTTATTCCATTATCCATTTTAAACTATGAAATCAACCTAAATTGTTGAGATTTGGAAGTCCTTGGAATCAGTTTCGATACCTCCATTCTTCAGTTTTTTGTCTTTTCACTGTGTTGGTTGCGTCCTTTGACACATAGAAGGTTTTACCTTTGATGTAGGTAAGGTTTCAGCTTCATTCTTTTGCAGGGAGGTATCCAGTTTCCCAGCAGCATTTGTTATTGAGACTGTCTTATTTTCATTTTGTAGTCTTAGCACCTTTATGAATACATTTTACATATATGCAAAGGATTATTTCTGAGCATTCTCTTGTGTTCATTTGGTTTATATATCTGTGTTTATACCAGTACCACACAATCTCGATTGCTTTGTGATATGTTTTGAAATCTAAAAAAGGGAGGTATCCATCTTTCTTCTTATTCAAGAGACTTAGGGCTATTTGTGGTTTTTTGAAATTCTCTATGACTTTTAGCATGATTTTTTCTGTTTCTTCAAAAATTGCCATGAGAATTTTGATAATCATTCCATTGAATCTGTAGCACACTTTGGGTAGCTGGGATACTTTAAGAGTATTAAGTCTTATAGTCCATGAATATGGGATGACTTTCTATTTATTTGTATCTTTTTAAATTTCTTTTAACACTGTTAAGTAGTTTTCAGTGTACACTTCTTTCACCTTCTTGGCGAATTTATTCCTGAATATTGATATTTCATTTGTTTTTATTGCTATAATAGATAAGATTGCTTTCTAATCTTCCTTTGATACTGTTCATTGTGTATAGAAACGCAACTGAAAGTTTTTGCATGTTGATTTTGTATCCTGCAATTTTTCAAAACATGTATTTTGATGTAGCAGTTTTCTTGTCAAAAGGTTATGGCTTCTTCATATCAAACCTTGTCTAGGAAAGAAGAAAATTTTGCTTCTTTTTCAATTTGGATTACTTTGATTTCTTTTTCTTGTCTAATTGCTCTGGCTAGTGGTTTCAGTACTTTGTTGAAGAGTAGTGCAGAAAGTATGCATCCTTGCCTTCCTCCTGATCTCACGGGAAAAGCTTTCAGTCTTTCACGTTTGAGTATGACTTTAGCTGTGCTCTTTTCATAAATGGTGTTTATTATGTTGAGATAATTACTGTTTCTAGTTTGTTGAGTGTTTGTCTCTCTCTTTTTTTTTATTATTTATGTTTATTTATTTATTTGGCTGCACTGGGTCTTAGTGGTGGATCCCGATCTACCATCTTCGTTGTGGCATGGGGGATCTAGTTCCCTGACCAGGGATTGAACCCGGCCCCCCTGTATTGGGAGCGCGGAGTTGTAGCCACCAGACTTGGACCACCAGGGAAGTGTTTATATCTTGAAAGTTTGTTGCGTTTTGTCAAATGCTTTTTTCTGCAGTAATTGAGATGATCCTTTGTGACATTTTTTTCCTTTATTTTGTTGATGTGGTGTACCACATAATTGATTTTTGTATGTTGAGTCCTCCTTACCCCTTATAGTGATATAAATAAAATCCACTTGATCATGATGTCAGATCTTTTTAATGTGGTGTTGAATTTGGTTTGCTGGTGTTTTGTTAAAGATTTTGTATCAGTATTCATCGGGGATATTGATTTCTAGTTTTCCTTTTGTTTTTGTCTGGGTTTGGTATCAGAATCATGCTGGCTCCATACATTGAGTTTATGAGTGTTCCCTCTTCTACGCTAACATTTTTAGCAAGATTAGTGGTAATTCATTTGTAAATGTTTGGTAGAATTGGGTCCTGGGTTTTTTTTGTTTGTTTGAAGTTTTTGATTACTGCTTGAATGTCTTTAGTTATAATTGGGTTCAAATTTTTTTTATTTCGTAAGGATTAAGATTTAGTAGGTTATATGTTTCTAAGAATTTACCTGTATCTTCTCCATTCTATAATTTGTAGGCATTACTGTTCATAGTACTCTTTTATAATCCTTTAAAAATTTTCTTTGGCATTATTTGCAATCTCTCCACTTTAGTATCTGTTTTCAGTTATTTGAATCTTTTTTCTTAGTCCAGCTAAGTGTTTTTCCATTGAATTTTTCAAAACGCCAACGCTACTTTGCCTTTATATTTTTCTGCTTTGTATTTTGTTTATCTCTGGTCTAATCTTTATGATTTACCTCTTTACTTTTGCTAAATCTGGGTTCAGTTTGGGTTTTTTCCCCTACTTCATTGAGGTGTAACAATAGATTTCTGGTTTGAGATCTTTTCTTTTTCTTATTTTAAGCATTTAGACTTCCTTTTTAAAGATTGATTGATTGATTGATTGCTATGTTGGGTCTTCGTTTCTGTGCTAAGGCTTTCTCTAGTTGCGGCAAGCGGGGGCCACTCTTCATCGCGGTGCGTGGGCCTCTCACCATCGTGGCCTCTCTTGTTGCGGAGCACAGGCTCCAGACGCGCAGGCTCAGTAGTTGTGGCTCATGGGCCCAATTGCTCCGCTGCATGTGGCATCTTCCCAGACCAGGGCCCGAACCCATGTCCCCTGCATTAGCAGGCAGATTCTCAACCACTGCGCCACCAGGGAAGCCCTAGACTTCCTTTTTAGTACTGCCTTCACTGTGTGTTAAAAATTTTGGTATGTTGTATTTTCATTTTCAGCTCAGTATTTAAAAATTCCCTTGTGATTTGTTCTTTGACCCATTGGTGCTTTAAGAATGAGTTGTTTAGGGAATTCCCTGACAATGCAGTGGTTAGTGCTCCACACTTTCACTGCTGAGGGCCTGGGTTTGATCCCTGGTTGGGGAACTAAGATCTCACAAGTGGCGTGGTGTAGCCAAAAAGGAAAGAATGAATGAATGAATAAAATATTTCAACTTAAAAAAAAAAAGAATGAGTTGTTTAATTTCCACAATTTGGGGAATTTTCTTTTTTCCTCTGCTGTTTATTTTTAGTTTTATTTTATTATGATAGAGAACATACTTTTTATGATCTCAATCTCTTAACATTATTAAGATTTGCTTTCTGGCCTAACACATGGTCTGTCATAGAGAATGTTCCATGTGTGCTTGAGAAGCATGTTTCTGCTGCTCTTGTTGCGTGGAGTGATCTGTACATGTCTGTTATGTCTACTTGGTCTACAGTGTTGTTCAAGTCCTCTGTTGCCTTGTTGATATTCTCTTTGGTTCCATCCATAAGTAAACATGAGCCATTGAAGTCTCATACTATTCTTGTGCTGTTTCTCTCTTCATTTCTGTTAATGTTTGCTTCCGTTTTCTTGGAGATCTAATGTTATGCTTGTATATTGTTTTTGTTTTCTCTTTTGATAAATTGACCATTTTATCATTATATAATGTTTTTTGTCTTTTTATTTTTTCTGGTATTATGGAGTCACCCCTGCTCTCTTTAGGATGGAATATCTTTTCCATCCTTTCACTTTTCACCTTTCCGTGTCTTTAGATGTGTGAATGTTCACAGTTTTAACTCTCTGATATGCTCTCTCTGTGGCTCTCGCTCTCGCTCTCTGTTTTCCTCCTGTTACTTCCTGTAGTGGTCCCTGCTCAGGAAACCTGTACAGTGGTGAAAGGCAGGAGCCCTGGCCAGCCCCCTTCACTGCACTGTAACTTCAGAGGGAATGCATCAAGTATTTCCTTTTCGTCATGATGTTTGTTTGAAATGTGTTTTTTAATAATAATTTTTTTGCATATTCTTTTTTTCATGATTTTTAATTCTCCAAGAAGTTTATAACTTCACTGTTGTGATAAATTTGTTCTTAATCTGTGAAAATAATGTAGAATACTACTATTCTAATTTTGAATCGATTTTTTAAAAATTAATTAATTAATTAATTAATTTATGGCTGTGTTGGGTCCTTGTTGCTGCGTGTGGGCTTTCTCTAGTTACGGCGAGCAGGGGCTACTCTTCGTTGCAGTGCACTGGCTTCTCATTGCAGTGGCTTCTCTTGTTGCGGAGCATGGGCTCTAGGTGCGTGGGCTTCAGTAGTTGTGGCATGCGGGCTCAGTAGCTGTGGCTCACGGATTCTAGGACACAGGCTCAATAGTTGTGGCTCACGGGCTTAGTTGCTCCGCGGCATGTGGGATCTTCCTGGACCAGGGCTCGAACCTGTGTCCCCTCCGTTGGCAGGCAGATTCTCAGCCACTGTGCCACCAGGGAAGTCCCGGATCAATGTTTTATTATTAGAAAAAACAAGGAACCTCTTCGCCTGCTGTTAATGCCCAAGTATGTAAATTTTAATGGCTGAAGTTGTATTTATATTTTTGAATATAGTTATTTTATTGAGATTGGAGTTAAAGTATTGGGGTTTTTTTCATGGTCATACCATTTTTCTTTCAGTAGCCTCTTATGGAATCATGTTGACAAACTAAATTCAGTACTGTTGATACATTCTCATTGTCTGAAAGATGCTGAAATACCCGTGAATAAAAGGGTGATTAAAAAATTGAAAATATGTCAGGAAACAACTATCATTTCAGTAATTTAGTGTGGACATGTGTGTGCATAAGTTCATGGATGTGCACGGCGTCCCTGGTTTAGATAAACAACATGATTTTAAAACTATGTATTATATCATTTGTAGTCGAAATTATATCTTCAATATATTCAGTGGCCTTGAATTTTTTCTATGCTATCATGTTAATGGTTTAAATTGTAGTAAGATTACTAAAATTTTTAATATATGTGTGTGTGTGCTCACATTTATAATGGCCTTTCATGCTTTTCTGTGTTCACCTTGGACTTTTTTCAAGTTTTCTCAGGTATCCCTCTGTCAATGTCCTTTTAATGCTCTCTGTTACTTATCTGTTTGATTTTTAAGTTTCAGTTTCAGAACCCAACCCTCTGAGTTTAGGTGCTTGCTGTGTCATTTGTTAACTTCTTGACCTGAGTCAAGTTTCTCAGAGGGTCTCTGACACAGTTTTTTCTTCTGTAAGATGGGAACAGATCTTTCTCTAATGAGCTATTACGTTGATGATATGTTCATACCCATAAAGCACTTTATAGAGTAATGTTTAGATTAATATTACAGTAATTTAGAGCAATAAGAAGTATTCCAGGGACTTTCCTGGTGGTCCAGTGCTTAAGAATCCACCTTCCAATGCAAGGGATGTGGGTTCGATCCTAGGTTGGGGAACTAAGATCCCCCATGCTGCAAGACAGCTGAGCCCCTGCGCCACAACTAGAGAGAATCCCATGCGCTGCCACGAAGAGCCCACGCACCGCAACGAAAGATCCTGCATGTCACAACAAAGATCCCACTTGCCACAACTAAGACCCGACGCAGACAAATAAATAAAATAAATTAACTAAAAAAGAAAAGAAGTATTCCCAAACTTTTAATCATTGTTGTTGTCATCATCATAATTGAAGATTTTGACTTTTCTCTAGAGCCATTGTGGACTTTGTCTCTCTCAAGACGCCACTCAGACTGCAACTCGTCAAGATATTGACTTTCAGTTACCGTGTAGAACATAATATCAAACGCATCTGGATAGACAACCCATTGTTGAGTTTTATTTATAGATGTTTCATGGATTTTCCACAAAGATGAAAAACCCTTAGTAATTGGAAGATATCATAATCTCTTATGAAAAAGCATAAGAAGTTAAAATTAGAGACACATAATGTCTCCCAATACTTCCACATGGACCTGGTAGCACATATACTTCAACCAAGTCAATCCTTACCCCTTACTCCTCTTTTCCTTTTGTATGAAGATATGAACTCTCCTCATGGCCCCTTGGTGAAAATATATATTTTCATTTCAGGAACGGTTGACTTTTGAGGATGTGGCCATCACGTTCTCTCAGGAGGAGTGGGAATGCCTGGACCCTGCTCAGAGGGCCTTGTTCAGGGACGTGATGCTGGAGACCTGCAGGAACCTGCTCTCCCTGGGTGAGGATAACTTCCCTCCACAGCCGGGATTTGCCTTTGCATCTTCCCCTCTGTGCCTCTTGGGAGGCGCTGTTTCCTTTGATCTGAAAAGCCTGTGGACTCAGACATGAAGTGCCTTCAGGCATTTAAACTGACCCTTTCTTTGGATGATCCGTCCATTTCATGTTGCGTCAGGACTCGTTCCAGAGCTTAATTATGTATAAAGCCCAATGGCAAACTTCGAACAAATACCCAATTTCCCATTTTCTACCTTTTGGCTTTTGACTTAGTGTTTCTAGGAAGAGAGCTGAATATCTGCATATTATATACTGTTCCCGATGCATTTAGAAGGAGGCAGTGGATGAATTCGTGAAATATTTTTCCTGACCCACCTGTAATGTCCTCACTGCTTAGTTGAAGAAAGAGCTGTGATTTTCGGAAAACCGTAGCACTTTACATTTTTTGTTCCGATAATCAGGAATTTCTGTTTTTGATCTGAATATTGTCTCCCTTTTGGAGCAAGAAAAAGAGCCCAGGACTGTGGTGAGTGATGTGAAAATACCCAAAATCCAAATGGGTGGGAATGTGTGAAAAGTGTGAACACAGATGGGATCTCATAGGGCAGAGAGGAAGCCACAATATTAATAGTGTTTGGGAAACTTTTCTCACGGTGGAGTTTTTTTGGGAGAACAGAAGTTCATTTACTGAAAAGTCTCAGAGGATATTTTTCACCTCCTGGAGTTATCACCCTGTCCTTCATCATGTAAAATGTTTTCTTTTACCCTGCAGTGGTGCTGCAGCTCCTACAGAGACAAAGGCAAGGTCTTTATCATGATCCACAACACTCATCATCTGGCTTTTGTGGACTGGTTTTTGCTTGACTTTGAGGAGGATGATGAGGGCTGTTTGATCGGGGTCTCTTGCCCCTTCATGTCTCCTTCTGGTCTTGATTCCCCTGGATGCTCAGTTCTTAGTCCACGTAGATCAGAGCTGATGCCTCTGGAGTCCCACCCCTGAGCCCATCCTGGTTTGATCAGAGTTGCTGTACTTGGAAGAAGTAATCAGAAGATGTGGAAAAACTGGCTGCTCTGTATTCCACGTGGCCCCTCAGCACCTGCCCTAGCTGTCTCAGGTCCTCTCTGCTGGTTTAGATCCCTCAGCCATTTCTTCTGTTCAGGGGTGTGTGGAATAGCTAGGTGCATTGGATCTTCTGTGCTTGTACTTAGGAAAACTGTAAGGACAGTGGATGGAGAGATCCTCTTTTTGATCCTAAATACTACAAGGAGACCAGTGGTGAATCTGTCAGGCTCTTAGCTTGGCATCTGTGGGTTGAGCACATGGTCCCATCTCAAGATCTTTTAGTGTCTGACCCTCACATGTTGCATTGTTTTTTTGCTCCTGTAATGCTCTCCGTAGTCTTGGAATGTCGACTCTTCCTGATTTTACATTCTGCTTAGTTTGTATGATTTTATCTCTTAAATTCCTTTGCAGTATAGTCCTAAGGTCTGAAATTTTATCCTTTGCTCTGATAATGTACCCGTGTGTAATAGGGAACTTGTGGTGGATTCTCTATGGAGTGTGTTTACTGGTTACCAGAAAATATTTAATGGAGACACTTTCCCTCATATGTTGTAATATTTTCCTCCTCTGTTCAAAGTCACCACTTGAAGCTACTCATTGGAGTGGTCAGCACGTTTTGGGACACGAGGTAGAAAGTATCATGAGAGCCTGTCTGATAAGTCTTTCCAGGTTTTTTTCTGGCTTTGGGGACTGTCACAAAAGCCTGTCTCAAGGGCACTATGACAATGTTTCACATATACCAGCGATCATACATTTTAGTCTCTGTAAATGGTGTAGAAATTTATCCCAGGATGCTAAATATGAACTAATCTGTTGTTGATGCCACATTTTTTGTTGCCTGTGTGCCATTGTTCATTTACCTCAGCAGCTAATTTTGAAGAATCTTAATGAGGGAGCTTATGAAGTGGAATGATACTTTCAGTGATGAAGCATCATTTGTTTTCTTTAAGACAGTGGTACTTTCATTTTGTATATTCATATGCATTATACATGATTCTTATTCCTATTTATTATCAAGTTCATACATTTTGTGTTAATCTTTGTGTTTTTGTTTTTATGTTTGCAATGTGTGGGTTGGTTGATTGGGGAAGGCCCCCCCGCCCCCCGCCGTGGTAGAATTGATCAGTCCCTTTTAGAGTTCTTTATGTATTCTAGATGTTAATCTGTTATCAAATATATAATTTGCAAATATTTTCTCTTATACCATAGAGTCTTTTCACTTAGAGCATGCTTTAATTCACAGTATTTTATAATTTTGATATAGTCCAATTTATCTGTTTTTCTTTCGTGGCCTGTGTTTTTTGGTGTTATCTGATAAGTCCTTGGTGAATCCAATGTCAAGAAACATTCCTTGTATGATTACTTCTAGTAGTTTCATACACTTGGGAGTTAGGTTTAGCTTTCTGAACCATCTTGAGTTAATTTTTTTCTGTCGTGTAAGACAGTGGTGCAACTAAATACTTTTGTTAGTGGGTTTCCAGTTTTCTCAGCACCTTTTGTTCAGTAGACTGCCCTTCTCCCATTGAATGGTCCTGACACCCTTGTGGAACATCAGTTTAGCATATACACAAGTTTTTTTTTCTAATGTCTCTGTTCTGTTTCAAGGATCCCTCTATCTATCTTGATGCCAGTACCACATTGTTTTGGTAAGTTTAGCTTTGGAAGAAGTTTTGAAATAAGTGTGAGACCTTCAACTTTGTTTTTTTTCAAGCTTATTTTTGTTATTCAGGGTCTCTGGAGATTCCATATGAATCATCGGATGGATTTTTCTGTTTCTTTGGGAAAAAGCTATTGGGATTTCACTAGGGGATAATTTGATGTGTTGACCAGTTTGTGTAGTATTGACATCTGGACAGTATTGACTTCAGTCTATGGACTTGAGATACCTTTGCATTTATTCGTGTCTTTTATAAGCTTTTGCAGCGGTCTTTTTTTTTTTTAAATATTTATTTAATTATTTGGCTGCGCCAGGTCTTAGTTGCACCACTAGGGACCTTTAGTTGCAGCATGCAGGATCTTTTAGTTGCAGGAATCTTTAGCTGCGGCATATGAACTCTTAGTTGTGGCATGTGGGGTCTAGTTCCCTGACTAGAGATGAACCCCGGGCCCCCTGCATTGGAAGCACAGCTCCTTAACCACTGGACCACCAGGGAAGTCCTTCAGCAGTCTTTTTAATTGGCAGTGTACAAATCTTTCCTGTCATGTATAACATTATGTCTAAGTATTTTATTTTATTATTTGATGTTATTGTAAATAGAATTGTTTTCTCAATTTCTGTTTTGATTGTTCATTTTTAAGGTTTAGAAACCGAATTGATTTTTGCATGTTGACTTGGTGTCTTGTAAGTTTATTGCAGTCTTTCATTATTTCTAGCAGTTTTATTTTATTTTTTTTACAGAATCTTCAGGGTTTTCTACATGTTATATAATGTCAGAGATAATTTTGCTTCCTCTCGCTATTGGGATCCCTATTATCTCTTTTTTCTGCGTCTGTGTTCTTTCTAGGACTTCGGGTATTATGTTTTTAGAAATACTGAGAGCAGGTATCCTCGTCTTGTTCCTGATCTTAGAGGAAAAGCTTTCATCCTTTCACCATTAAGTATGATGAGAGCTCTGAGGAGCTACTCCATTGAAGCATGGCTTTCATCATAGTCCTCTACCTTTTCTGAACAGAGAACGTATTCAAACATAATGAGGTTGAACCCAAGTTTGTGTGCTCAGTGAGGCCAAACAAACTGAAACGTTGGACTTTGGAGCAGAGAAAGGTTTATTAATCAAAGAGGCGCCGGCCCGGAAGATGGTAGACCTAAGCTTGCCTCAAATGCATCTTGCGGGTTGGCCAGGGTGTAAGATTTTTGGAGAGAAAAGGAGAGCGGGGAGGGGAGCGTCCGTGATCCCAGCTTCCCTGTAAGGCCTCAGCTGCAGACTTTGGGCACCACGTTGTGCCATCTTCCTGATTATTCTGTAGGTTCCTGCAAAGCAAACTCCTAATCACAGCCTTCTGATCCCTTAACTTCCTTCTGGGAGAAAGCAATAGTTGTGACATTTTATTATTTACTTAGAACCGATGTGATGGCTTAAGAATTTTACTTCTCACTTGGCCCTCTGACTGTCATCAATTTTTTCAGTCCTCTTGGGGCAGCTGGCTGAAGCCACAGTTTGGGCTCATAGATCAAGGTATCAGTTTAAGTTACCAGTCATGGGAAAGGTTATGTTGGGCTTGCTTTTCCTTTCTTTCTGCATTCCCTCCTTCCCCTAATGAGTATCTGCTTGAATCTGCTCTTTGGAACTCAGGGAAGATCCAGGAGACCGAAGTGTTTTTCTACCAAGAGGAATCACGGCACTTGGAAAGGCTTTTGTATCTAGGAGGGCCCTGCTGGGTCCCGTTTGTTTCAATCCCCCGTTTTCTTTGATACTGCTCAGTCTTGAGGGGAACAGGTGTGGGAAGACAAGAAATGGAATAAAATTTTGGATAGAGAGGCTAATCAAACTCAGCAGGGGAACACAGATTTAGGGAGACTCACTTTTACAATCATGGCCTCCTACTCTACTGGACTGTTTATTCAGTTTCTTTGTATCTGCACATGTGTGTACAGAAGAAACTCATTCTTCTCCTTTAGATGGCCTTTTCCTGTTTTTTTTTCTTCTGATTTTTGCTAAGAACATTCTTGTGCAATCTCCTGGAATATTATGTGTCGACATGGTAAAAGGGATGTCGCAATCAAACCCATTGGAAATAGGCTTGGATTAAATGTTCAAGAGAAACTGCAGGTATTTAAAACTGATGGGTTATTTTATGAATGTAATGAAGTTGAGAGATCTAGCAACAGTAGTTCCTCATTTTCACCATCTTTCAATACAGACACAAGATCAGAAAGCACTCAGGGAAAGACCTCACAAATATAATGAGTGTGGCAAAACATTTCTTCAGGGATCACACCTCATTAGACATCACATTATCCACACAAGAGAGAAATTACATAAATGTGAGGTATGTGGCAGAGTCTTTAGTCATAATGCAACGCTTGCAACCCATCAGAGAATTCATACTGTGGAGCAGCCTTACAAATGTAATGAGTGTGACTAAACCTTTCTTCAGGGATCTCACCTCATTAGACATCAGATCATCCACACGAGAGAAATTACATAAATGTGAGGTATGTGGCAGAGTCTTTAGTCATAATTCAAAGTTCGCAACCCATCAGAGAATTCATACTGTGGAGCAGCCTTCCAAATGTAATGAGTGTGGCAAAACCTTTAATAGCTCATACCTCAGGAGACATCAGATCATTCATACAGGAAAAAGTGTATATAAATGTGATGTATGTGGCAAACTCTTTAGCCAAAACTCACACCTTGCTGCTCATTGGAGAGTTCATACTGGAGAGAAACTGTATCAGTGTAATGACTGTGGCAAGGTTTTTAGTCAGTATGGAACCCTTGAAAGTCTTCAGAGAGTTCATACTGGAGAGAAACCTTATGAATGTAATGAATGTGGTAAGGCCTTTAGTCAAAAACCATATCTTCAAGTTCATTGGCGAATACATACTGGAGAGAAACCTTTCAAATGTAATGAGTGTGGCAAGTTCTTCAGTCTAAAATCACACCTTACAAGTCATCAAAATTCACATCTTACAGGTCATCAGAGAGTACATAACGTAGAGAAAGCTTTCAGATGTAATGAGTGTGGCAAGTTCTTCAGTCTAAAATCACACCTTACAAGTCATCAAAATTCACATCTTACAGGTCATCAGAGAGTACATAACGTAGAGAAAGCTTTCAGATGTAATGAGTGTGGCAAGGCCTTTAGTGTAAAGGGAACCCTTTTAAGTTATCAGAGAATTCATAGTGGAGAGAAACCTTACAAGTGTAATGAATGTGGTAAGGCCTTTCGACAAAAGTCACATCTTCAAATTCATTGGAGAATTCATACTAGAGAGAAACCTTTCAAATGTAATGAATGTGGCAAGTTCTTTAGTCAAAATTCATATAAGTCATCAGGGAGTACATATTGTAGAGAAAGCTTTCAAATGTAATGAGTGTGGCAAGGCCTTTAGTGTAAAGGGAGCCCTTTTAAGGCATGAGAGAGTTCATACTGGAGAGAAACCTTACAGATGTGATGAGTGTGGAAAGGCCTTTTGTTGAAAATCACATCTTTGACTTCATTGGAGAATACATACTGGAGAGAAACCTTTCAAATGTAATGAGCGTGGCAAGTTTTTCAGTAGAAATTCACACCTTACAAGTCATCAAAATACACACCTTAGAATTAATCAGACAGTACATATTGCAGCGAAACCTTTCAAATGTAATGAATGTGGCAAAGCCTTTTGTCAAAAATCACACCTTCGAGTTCATTGGAGAATTCATACTGGAGAGAAACCATACAAATGTAATGAATGTGGCAAGGTGTTTAGTTGGAAATCAAACCTTGCAGTTCATAAGAGAATTCATACTGGCGAGAAACCTTTCAAATGTAATGAGTGTGGCAAGGCCTTTAGTGTAAAGGGAAACCTTTTAAGTCATCAGAGAGTTCATACTGGAGAGAAACCTTACAAATGTAATGAATGAGGCAAGGCCTTTAGTCGAAAATCACATCTTTGGGTTCATTGGAGAATACATACTGGAGAGAAACCACACAAAGCAATATGGTTTGCTAAGTCTCATTTTTGAAGATCAAGAATGTAGAACAATGAGAATTTATGTTGAAGAGCGAACTTTCAAATGTAATGGATGTTGTAAATTTTTACATCAAGTATGCACACCTTTGGTGTTGAGAGCATTCATACAGGTCAAAATGTATACACATGGAAGCTCTTTGAAATAGTGTGTCCGTATGGTTCACTCAAGAACACATATTTGGGAGAATACTTAAAAATGTAAGGCATCTGGTGAATATTTTGAGCAATTCTTACAACAGACCATACACTAGAGAATGCATACTAGAAATAAATTTTTACCTCTTTGAGTTATTACATACAGCAGAACCATGACAAGTCACCAGCTGTTAAAACTTATGACATGATGTGTATATTTGAGGAAGAAGGACATGTATGGAAATGGCCCATTGTCTTCAGTGTATAAAATATTCAATTTGATTTTTCTTGAAAAGCATACATTACTATTTGTGCCTTTCAATCTGAAGTTTGAAGTAATAGGGAAGAACAGGGACTTCCCTAGTGGGCCAGTGGTTAAGACTCTGTGCTTCCAATGCAGCAGGTGTGGGTTTGATCCCTGCTCGGGGAACTAAGATCTCAAATGCTGCACGGTGCGGCAAAAAACAAAAAAAAAGAGAGTGAAGTAATAGAGAAGAAGAAATCTGATTCCATGTTGGACTTGTTTCTTTTACTTTAACCTTTGTATTCTATTGCTTTTGGTAGAAGTCAGTCACTAAAGGGATGTTGCCTGTATGCTTGAATTATATATAGTGGGCCATCTCTGGGTACACTGCCACCCTTGTAATGAGTGTTAATGTAAAATACCTTTGGTTAGCTCCCAGGAAGCGTCCTGACCAGGCCCACCTGTGAATGGCTTCAGGAAGGAAGAAATTAACATACCCCTTCCAGAGTGTCACCAGAAAATAAATCAGTGCATCTAAGAAAAAAATGGAAAATTTTATTTGAGCCAAAATAGAGGATTGTATCCTGGGAAGAGCATCTCAGAAAGCTCTGAGAACTGTTCTGCCTGTTAGAAATCAAAGCACAGTTATATAATTTTTGTGGGACAGACAGCTATACATCAAATGACATATATTTTTTAAAATTTATTTATTTATTCATTTATTTAATTTTTGGCTGCATTGGGTCTTCGCTGCTGCGCGCGGGCTTTCTCTAGTTGCAGTGAGCAGGGGCCACTCTTTGTTGCGGGGCGCAGGCTTCTCATTGTGGTGGCTTCTCTTGTTGTGGAGCACAGGCTCTAGGCGCGTGGGCTTCAATAGTTGTGGCACACGGGCTTCAGTAGTTGTGGCTCGCGGGCTCTAGAGCGCAGGCTCAGTAGTTGTGGCGCACGGGCTTAGTTGCTCCGCGGCATGTGGGATCTTCCCGGACCAGGGCTCGAACCCGTGTCCCCTGCATTGGCAGGCGGATTCTTAACCACTGCGCCACCAGGGAAGCCCCAAATGACATATTTTTGACAGTTCACATAATCCAGGTCTAAGCCTCATCGTGGTGGGTTATGTGAACCTTTACAAGATCAAGAAGGAATGTTATCTTTTAAGGAGTTGCCTTGTTTTTTTTTTGTTGTTGTTTTTAATAAATTTATTTATTTACTTATTTATTTATTTGGCTGTGTTGGGTCTTCGTTTCTGTGCGAGGGCTTTCTCTAGTTGCGGCGAGTGGGGGCCACTCTTCATCGCAATGCGCGGGCCTCTCACTGTTGCGGCCTCTCTTGTTGCAGAGCACAGGCTCCAGATGCGCAGGCTCAGTAGTTGTGGCTCACGGGCCTAGTTGCTCCGTGGCATGTGGGATCTTCCTGGACCAGGGCTCGAACCCCTGTCCCCTACCTTGGCAGGCAGACTCTTAACCACTGTGCTACCAGGGAAGCCCTCAGGTGCTTTCTGAATGTGTATCTATGACAGATTTTTGGATTATGCTTACTATGAAGTGGTTTTTTTGGTTTTTTTTGTTTTTGTTTGTTTTCTTTTGTTTTTTAAATGCAAGGAGGTTAGCTTTTTTAAAAAATTATTATTAATTAATTAATTTATTTATTTATGACTGTGTTGGGTCTTCATTTCTGTGTGAGGGCTTTCTTTAGTTGCGGCAAGTGGAGGCCACTCTTCATCGCGGTGCGCGGGCCTCTCACTATCGCGGCCTCTCTTGTTGCGGAGCACAGGCTCCAGATGCGCAGGCTCAGTAATTGTGGCTCACGGACCCAGTTGCTCCGCGGCATGTGGAATCTTCCCAGACCAGGGCTTGAACCCGTGTCCCCTGCATTGGCAGGCAGATTCTCAACCACTGCGCCACCAGGGAAGCCCACTATGAAGTTTTTATATGGATATAGAACTCTGTACTTCCTATACTTAGGTGACTCTTTCTTTTCCCTTGTTAGGGAATTTTTTAGTTATTGTCTCTTCAGATATTTTCTCAGGCCCTCTCTCTTCTCCTTCTGGATCCCTTATAATGTGAATATTGGCACACTTGCTGTTGTCCCAGAGGTCTCATAAGCTGCCCTCCTTTCTTTTCATTCTTTCTTCTTTTTTCTGTTTGGGGGTGGTGATTTCCACTACTCTGTCTTCCAGCTCACTGACCATTCTTCTGCCTCATTTAGTCTACTGTTGATTCCTTCTAGGTTTTTTTTTTCTTTACATTTCAGTTGTTGTATTCTTCAGCTCTGTTGGATTGTTATACTTTCTAAGTCTTTGTTAAAAACTTTTCATTTCTTGCTCTGTGCATCCATTCTCCTTCTGACGTCTTTGATCATCTTTATGGTCATTACTCTGAGCTTTTCCTTTGGTAGATTGCATATTTTCATGTAACTAAGTTCTTCCGGGGTTTTATCTTCTTCCTTTGTCTGAACCATAATCTTCTGTTGCCTCATTCTGTCTAAATTGCTATTTGTATTTTTATGTATGTGGTAGGTTAGCTGCGCTTCTCATCCTTGGAGAGATGAGAAAGTGTCGCCCACTTTAGGTGACATCCTTTGCGTCCCAGCATTGCACTCCCCTCTTGTAAGCCAAGGGTCAGGGGCCAGCTGGTCCGAGGGCTGTGTCTGGCCTGTGTTTGCAGGTTCTGTCTGTAGACTGCAGGACTTCAGTTTTTTTGCTTCTCGCGTGTGCCCCTTGGTGGGTGAGGCTGGTCTCGAGGCTTGTGCTTGCCCACTGGTGGGTGGAGCTGGGTCTTGCCCCTCTGGTGGGCAGGGCCAGGTGTAGATGCATGTGTAGAGATGGCTGTGGTCTCAGGATTCCTTTAGGCAACCTGTCGGCTATGGTTGGGGCTCTGTCCCCACCCAGTTTCTTGTTTAGCCTGAGCAGTCCCAGCACTGGAGCCTACAGGCTGTTGGATGGTGCTGGGTCTTGGTGCTGACATGTCAGCCTCCTGGAGAGCTCATGCAGATGAATGCTCCCCGAGATGTCTGCCACCAGTGTTTATGTCCCCAGTGTGAGCCACAGACGCCTCCCCAGTAGACCATGTAAGACTAGCAGATAGGTCTGGCCCATGCTTCTATTCTATTACTGCTTTTGCCTTTTGTCTCTGTATGTGGGCCTTTTAAGAGTGAGGTATTGGGCTTCCCTGGTGGCCCAATGGTTAAGAATCCACCTGCCAATGCAAGGGACACGGGTTCAAGCCCTGGTCTGGGAAGATCCCACATGCCGCGGAGCAACTAAGCCCGTGCACCACAACTACTGAGCCTGTGATCTAGAGCCTGTGAGCCACAGCTACTGAGCCCACATGCCACAACTACTGAAGCCCGTGCACCTAGAGCCTGTGCTCCGCAACAAGAGAAGCCACAGCAATGAGAAGTCCGTGCACTGCAACGAAAACCCAACGCAGCCAAAAATAAATAAATAAATTTTTTTTTAAAAAAAAGTGAGGTATCTGTGAGGGAGTGAGTCGTGGGTTCCCACGGGGCTTTGTGGGAGGCGTGAAGGGTCCGGCTGAGGTCCTTTGCGGACCAGATTGGATCTGGGAAGCCAAGCTCGAAAGGTCACCTCCCTTTCCTCTCACACCCCACCTTAGTGCCACCCCCCAGCTTCCCGCAGCCCTTGGTATCCATTGGATTAACCTCCAAGGGCGTCCCAGTCCTCACCTTGGTGTGCACCTGGCCTAGGGCCTTAGGTCTCTGTTAGTGCTGCCCCTATGAGTTAGGCCATTTCCAGGGAAAGTTTAGGTAGTCGGCTTGCTGCAGGGGCATGGGGTTGTCCTGGGTGACCTCAGAACCAGGGTCCTAGGTGAAGGTGGCCAGAATGAGCCAGGTCTGATTGTTGCACAGGCACTGGTACGACCTAGTGCAAAAATGGAGGTGGTTCTTCAACCCTAAGCACCCTTTCGCAGAGGATGGTGGTGTTAACAATTGCCTGTTCTTTATGCGACTGTTAACAATCAAGATGGAACATGCTGAAGCCTTTTCTCGTCCCCTGAGTCGGAATGATGTTGGTTTAATTTTCTGTTTGATGATATTTGATGCAATAACATACTTTACAATCGAATGGATGCTGGATGCAATTGATCCAATCAGAAAGCAAAAGCTCTGAAACAGGCAGAAAAATTAATGAAGCCAATTGGCGTGAAAAATGTGAAGCTTTCAGAATATGAAATGGGTGTTGCTGCTCATCAGCTAGACCGTCTGAACACGTATGTTACTTGGAGTGATATAGGAGGTTTAAATGATGTCATTACGGATCTGAAAGATACAGTCATCTTACCTACCAAAAAGAAACATTTGTTTGAAAATTCCAAGCTTCTGCAGCCTCCAAAAGTTGTATTTCTCTGTGCGCCTCCATGCTGTGGTAGAACATTGATTACCAAGGCTACAGCCAAAAAAGCAGGTTGTTGTTTTCTTAACCTTTAGCCTTCAACACTGACCGGTAAGTGGTATGAAGAATCTCAGAAACTAGCTGCTGCTGTTTCCTTCCTTGCCATGAAGCTGCAGTCTTCCATCATCTTTATAGATGAAATTGACTCCTTTCTACGAAAACGTTCAAGTTCTGACCACGAAGCTACAGCCGTGATGATAGCTCAGTTGCTCAGTTGATGAGTCTTTGGGATGGATTGGGTACTGATCACAGGTGCCAGGTCATAGGGATGAGAGCTATGAATCATCCTCAGGATTTTGACTCAGATATAATTGGAAGAATGCCTATGAGATTTCATGTCAACCAGTCTGTTCTAAAACAAACCTCAATGCGGGAGTTGGCTCCCGGGGATGCATCCAAAAAGATATTGCTGTGATTTATGTATCCTGACATATTTTTGAAAATAATGTGTAATCTGCTGTTTTTTAATGTTGTCCTAAAATTCTTGATTCTATCCCATGCTTTGATGGTGGTATGGAGTTCATCCATGTAAGGTGCTTTTCTTTGTCCTTGTTCTATCAATTACTGAGAGAGATGTATCAAAATCTCAAGGTATAATTGTGGATTTGTGTATTGATCCTTTCAGTTCTATGAGTTGTTGCTTCACAGATTTTGCTGCTGTTCTTTTGTGCGTATACACTTAGGATTGTGTGGTCTTCATGGTAGATTGGCCCTTTTTTCATTATGTCATTTGCTATTACTCTTGGTAATTTTATTTTCTTTGAACTTTATTTTATCTGCTATTAAGAAGACACTCCTCTTTCCTTTCAGTTCATGTTTACGTGGTATAACTTTTTGATTCTGTTGACATTGTGAGTGAGATAAATCTTTGTTGCGTGAAGCTGTTCCATGCATTGTAGGATGTTTACCAACATCACTGGACTGTACACACTAGACACCAGAAGCACTATCCCAGTTGTGACACTAAAAGGTGTGTCCAGATTTTTGCAAATGTTTCTGGGAGTAGTGTGATCTCCCCTGGATATCCTTTCAATAACAGAAAAGATAGTAGTCTGGCATTTTGTTTTCAGCTTCCCTTGATGTAATATTACAATCAAGACCTGACATTATGAATGAACAATCTGTTTTCCAAGCAAGAGGGATCTCATGAGACCATAATGAGATCCTCATTGGTGATGGAAGTTGTATTCGTATAGACATTTTTTTGTTTTCGTTTCAGTTGGAACTGAGGTGAATGTATTTTGTGTGTGAACAAAGTAAAGACAACTTTCTTTTATTTATTTTTTTATTGAAGTATAGTTGATTTACCATGTTTCAGATGTACCACAAAGTGATTCGCTTACATGTATATTTTTTTCTGATTCTTTTCCATTATAGTTTATTACGAGATATTGAATATTGTTCCCTGTGCTACACAATAGTTCCTTGTCGATTATCTATTTTATATAGAGAGTGTGTATATGTTAATCTCACATTCCTAATTTATCCCTCCCCTCGTTTCCCCTTTGGTAACCATAAGTTTGTTTTTACTGTCTCTAAGTCTGTTTCCGTTTTATAAATAAGTTCACTTGTATCATTATTTCAGACTCCACGTATAAGTGATATCATGTGATATTTGTCTTTCTCCATGTGACTTACTTCACTTAGTATGAAAATCTCTAGGTCCATCCATGTTGCTGCAAATGGCATTCTCTCATTGTCTTTTATGGCTGAGTAATATCACATTGTATACATGTATATACCACATCTTCTTTATCCATTCATCTGTTGATGGACATTTAGGTTGCTTTTGTGTCTTGGCTACTGTAAATAGTGTCGTGATGCACATTGGAGTATATATGTCTTTTTGAAGTAGAGTTTTCATTTTTCTGGATATATGCACAGGAGTGGGATTACTGGATCATATGGTAACTCTATTTTTAGTTTTTTAAGGAATCTCAATACTGTTCTCCGAAGTGGCTGCACCAATTTACATTCCCACCAACAGTGTACAAGGGTTCCTGTTTCTCCACACCCTCTCCAGCATTTATTATTTGTAGACGTTTTAATGATAGCTATTCTGACCGAGGTGAGGTGGTACCTTGTAGTTTTTATTTGCATTTCTCTAATAATTAGTGATGTTGAGCATCATTTCATGTGCCTTTTGGCCATGTGTATGTCTTCTTTGGAGAGATGTTTATTCAGGTCTTCTGCCCATTTTTTGATTGGGTTGTTTGGTTTTTTGATATTGAGCTATATAAGCCATTGTATATTTTGGAAATTAATCCATTGTTGGTTGTCTCATTTGCAAATATTTTCTCCCATTCTGTAGGTTGTTCTTTCATTTTGTTTATGGTTTCCTTTGCTTTGCAAAAGCTTTTAAGTTTCATTAGGTCCCATTTTTTTATTTTTGCTTCTGTTTCCATTACTCTAGGAGAAGGATTCGGTATATCTTTCTGTTTGTGTCATCTTTGATTTCTTTCATCAGTATCTTAAAATTTTCTGAATACAGGTCTTTTGCCTCCTTAGGTAGGTTTATTCTTAGGTATTTTATTCTTTTTAGTGTGATGGTAAATGGGATTGTTTCCTTAATTTCACTTTCTGATATTTTGGTTTTACTGTATTCAAATGCAACAGATTTCTGTATATTAATTTTGTACCCTGCTACTTTACCCTGTTCATTGGTGAGCTCTAGTAGTTTTCTGGTGGCATCTTTAGGATTTTCTATGTATAGTATTATGTCATCTGCCAACAGTGACAGTATTACTTCTTCCCAATTTGGATTCCTTTTATTTTTCTTGTCCAATTGCTGTGGCTAGGGACTTCTTTCTGATGAAGCTGTACTAATCACATATTGCAATATTATTTCCAACCATTTATCACCCTCCTGTGAGATCATGCATGTCTGCCCTTTGATATCAAGCTTGGCCAGTTGACATAGGCAAACCTTCCATCCCTTTGAGAGGATTGCTCTTCCCTCCCTATTTTATGCAAGCTTGGTCATTTGAGTTCCTTGGCCTATTTGGTGTGAATAGAATGGCATGTTTTTAAGTGGTGCTGGGAAAACTGGACAGCTACATGTAGAAGAATGAAATTAGAACACTCCCTGACACCGTACACAAAAATAAACTCAAAATGGATTAAAGACCTAAATGTAAGGCCAGACACTATAAAACTCTTAGAGGAAAACATAGGCAGAACACTCTATGACATAAATCACAGCAATATCCTTTTTGACCCATCTCCTAGAGAAATGGAAATAAAAACAAAAATAAACAAATGGGACCTAATGAAACTTAAAAGCTTTGCACAGCAAAGGAAACCATAAACAGGATGAGAAGACAACCCTCAGAATGGGAGAAAATATTTACAAACAAACAACTGACAAAGGATTAATCTCCAAGATTTACAAGCAGCTCATGCAGCTCAATATCAAAAAAACAAACAACCCAATCCAAAAATGGGCAGAAGACCTAAATAGACATTTCTCCAAAGAAGATATGCAGATTGCCAGCAAACACGTGAAATGGTGCTCAACATCACTAATCATTAGAGAAATGCAAATCAAAACTACAATGAGATATCACTTCACACCAGTCAGAATGGCCATCATCAAAAAATCTAGAAACAATAAATGCTGGAGAGGGTGTGGAGACAAGGGAACCCTCTTGCACTGTTGGTAGGAATGTAAATTGATAACAGCCACTATGGAGAACAGTATGGAGGTTCCTTAAAAAACTAAAAATAAAACTACCATGTGACCCAGCAATCCCACTACTGGGCATATACCCTGAGAAAACCATAATTCAAAAAGAGTCATGTACCACAGTGTTCGTTGCAGTTCTATTTACAATAGCCAGGACATGGAAGCAACCTAAGTGTCCATCGACAGATGAATAGATAAAGAAATGTGGCACATATATACAATGGAATATTACTCAGCCATAAAAAGAAACGAAACAGTTATTTGTAGTGAGGTGGATGGACCTACAGACTATCATACAGAGTGAAGTAAGTCAGAAAGAGAAAAACAAATACCATATGCTAACACATACATATGGAATCTAAAAAAAAAAAAAAAGGTTCTGAAGAACCTAAGGGCAGGACAGGAATAAAGATGCAGAATAGACTTGAGGACACGAGGAGGGGAAAGGGTAAGCTGGGACGAAGTGAGAGAGTGGCAATGACATATATACACTACCAAATGTAAAATAGATGGCTAGTGGGAAGCAGCCGCATAGTACAGGGAGATCAGCTCGGTGCTTTGTGTTCACCTAGAGGGGTGGGATAGGCAGGGTGGGAGGGAAATGCAAGAGGGAGGGGATATGGGGATATATGTATATGTATAGCTGATTCACTTTGTTATACAGCAGAAACTAACATACCATTGTAAAGCAATTTTACTCCAATAAAGATATTAAAAAAAAAAAAAAAAGAATGGCATGTTTCAACTTTACATGGAAGCTTTCAAAGTCTTTGTTTGTTCCATATAACCCCGTTTCCTCTCTACTGCAAGAATGTTCTTGGGTACACTGAAATTTTACCCTTAATGACAGAATTGAATTATAGAAATAAGCAAGAGGTGAATAATGATAGAGGTCATATGAGGAAGCAATACATATTTGTTGTTATAATCCAGTGTGAATTCAGGAATATTTGTCACCACAGCAAAACTTTTACAAAGCTGACTGGTACACTTTCAATGACCTTTTGTTTTTTTCATCCCCACCTGAACCTCCCAAAGTCAAGGTTACAGGTAAGAACGTATTATCTCCAGGAATCGTTTCACCTTTCTTGACGTCAAGAATTCTTTTCCTAAATAATTACCCTCATTCCTTCCAATTTCTGTTTTCTCTTCCCATTAGAATAGCCATTCATTTTTATTTTAACTAGAAATATATTACTTTTTGTAGTCCAACTACCCTCAATGGCCTATGTGTTCTCAGTTATAACATTTTGAAGTGGTGTATCATAATCAAATGTTTGTAAATAACCTCAAGACGTGTCCTTTTACCTGGTCCTGCCTTCCCCTGCCTATGTAGGCCTCAGAACTGGATGAACTCAGTTATGGACTTAAGTCCCATGCCAAGCAGGAAGTTCACATTAATAACCAAAATAACCAAAACCCTAGCAAACAAACAAACAAGAAAGAAAGAGCCCTTAGGTTTTCAGATGTTTTAATAAATTGCTATCCATTTTCAAGTTTTTAATTTCTCCTGAAGTACTGGTCAGTTGTAAATTTCATATGTTCTGTTTTCATTTTCATTCAGTTGAGGATGCATGCTAATTGCCTTTGTAATTTCTTCCTTGTTCCAGCCTTGTTCATTAGTAGGTCATTATTTTCCATATATTTGTTTTTCCAGATATTTTTTGGTTATTGATTTCTGTTTTTTCCATTGTGGTCATAGAAATATTTTGTATAACTTGATTTCTTATAATTAATCAAGACTTGTTTGATGGCCAAGAATATGGTTTGTCTTGATAAAGTACTTGGAAGATCTTGAAAAATTATCTCATTATGTTGGGTGTTCTTACAAAGGAAAAGCTTGATTTTCTTCCTCCTGTGGAGGGAAAAATCCATTTCTTCCTACTGTGTGTTTCTTTCCTCTGTGTCTCCTATGTCTCACACCACAACACCCTCACATAGAACACTTCTGACACTTTTGGTCACTGATGTGTGAGGAGTTTTCTGCACAAGCAATTCCTGGGACACCAGCTGTGTATCCTACAATTCAACTCAATTCTGATACTGGCTGTACTGAGATCGCATGAGATCCTACAGATCTCACAGGACTGCCATCCCTCTCAACACACTTCAGATGGCAGCACAAATGTACGTTATCACCCATGCTTCTGGCCAACAGGCTGTAAGATCATAAGTTTCAACAACCCTCACCCCCCACCCCCGTCACCCTCTGTAAACCAGGAGTAAAGAATCTGCACTTGGAAGTTATGTATTCATATGCAAGAATGCCTGGTAAATTCTGGAAAAGACATATTAGAGGAAATATGTTCAGACTTATTATAATGCATTGAAGCTAAATGAGTGAGTCACTTTCTTCAAAATCTCAGTGGTCGGGAGTGGAAGGGAAAGTTCAGAAAGAGACCTCAGGGCTAGAAGGTATATTATTCCATCATTGGTCTTCAGCTATGAAATCAACCTAAATCTCTGACACGTGGGTGTTCTTTAAATGACTTTCGTCACCTCCATCCCTCAGAGGTTGTCTTTTCACTCTGTTGATGGTATCATTTGGCACACCGAATTTCTGCGTTTGATGCACGTAAGGTTCCAGCTTCCTTCTTTTGGTGGTAGATATCTAGTTTCCCAGCACCATTTGTTAGTGAGACTGTCCTTTCCTCTTTGTGTAGTCTTGGTACCCTTGTCAAAACACTTTACATAATGGAAAGGATTATTTTGCGGCATTCTGTTCTGTTCCATTGGTTTATTATATAGCACAGGGAACGGTATTCAATATCCTTAATAACCATAATGGAAAAGAATATGAAAAGAATATATGTATTGTATGTATAAGTGAATCATTTTGCTATACAACAGAAATTAACAGAACATTGTAAATCAAGTATACTTCAACCAAATAAATTTTAAAAAAATACAGAAAAAAAAGAATATATTCCCCTTAGTCATAATAGTCTTTTTAAATGTGTTGATTTTTAAAATTTATTTATTTATTTATTTTCGGCTCCATTGGGTCTTTGTTGCTATGCACGGGCTTTCTCTAGTTGTGGTGAGCGGGGGCTATTCTTCGTTGCGGTGCGTGGGCTTCTCATTGCAGTGGCTTCTCTTGTTGTGGAGCATGGGCTCTAGGTGCATGGGCTTCAGTAGTTGTGGCACGTGGGCTCTGTAGTTGTGGCTCACGGGCTCTGGAGTGCAGGCTCAGTAGCTGTGGTGCATGGGCTTAGTTGCTCCACAGCATGTGGGATCTTCCCGGACAAGGGCTCAAACCCATGTCCCCTGCCTTGGCAGATGGATTCTCAACCACTGTGCCACCAGGGAAGCCCTAAATGTGTTGATTTTTGCTTACTATTACTTATTTTTGCATCATTATTCATTAGAAATTTTATTCTTTGGTTTTCTTGTAGTGTCTTTGTCTGACTTTGGTATTAGAGTAATTCTGGATTCGTAGAGGGAATTCAGAACGGTTCCCTTTTCTTCACTATTTTCAGGAAGATGTTAAGGAAGGTTGATCTGTTTTCTGGGGGGCTGGGTTGGGTCTTCATTGCTGCGTGCAGGCTTTCTCTAGTTGTGGTGAGTGGGGGCTACTCTTTGTTGTGGTGTGAGGGCTTCTCATTGCGGTGGCTTCTCTTGTTGCGGAGCACGGACTCTAGGCGTGCTGGCTTCGGTAGTTGCAGCATGTGGGCTCAATAGTTGTGGCACATGGGCCCTAGAGCTTGTGGACTCAGTAGTTGTGGCGTGAGGGCTTCAGTAGTTGTGGTGCATGGGCTTACTCGCTCTGTGGCATGTGAGATCTTCCTGGACCAGGGATCGAACCATGTATCCATTGGCAGGCAGATTCTTAACCATTGCACCACTAGGGAAGTCCTTGGAAGGTTGGTCTTAATTGTTTATAAATGTTGGGTTGAATTTTGCAGTTAAGCTATCTTACTTTCCTTTGCTGAATGGTTTTTGAATACTGGTTCAATCTCCTTAAAAGTTATAGGCTTGTTCAGATTTTTAATTTCTTTATTATTCTGTCTTGGTAGGTTGTGTTCTGTATGGATTTATCCATTTCTTCTAGGTTATCTGATATTTAGGCATAGAATTGTCTAAATATTTTCTTCTAAATTTTTTTAAAAATTTCTGAAGAATCAGTTGTAATCTGCTATAATGTCCCTTCTTTGATTTCTGATTCAGTCATTTGAGTCTTCCCTTTGTTGTTAATCTGGATAAGGATTTGTCAGTTTTGTTATCCTTTTCAAATAACAGTGTTGTACTGTTGTCATTTTCTCTGGTTTTATTCTACATTTCATTTGTATCTAATCCTTTTTCCTACCTTCTGCTAGCTTAAGCGTATTTTGTTCTTCTAAGATCTTTTTATTTTGCTTTTTTTTTAAAAAGGAATTTTTTAGTCACCATATACGTTCACAAGGTAATTCATCACAGGTGTGGCATAGAGTAAGTATTTTAAAGAATAATGGGGACTTCCCTGGCGGCCCAGTGGTTAAGACTTTGCCTTCCAGTGCAGGGGCTTGCAGGTTCGATGGGGAGCTATGATTCCACATGCCTTGGGGCCAAAAAACCAAAACATAAAACAGAAGCAGTATTGTAACAAATTGAATAAAGACTTTAAAAATGGTCCACATTAAAAAAAAAAAACCTTTAAAAAAATGAATAATGCAGTTCTCATCAAAGAAAAGTTTTTTTCTCCTATTTTGATTTCTCCATTTTATCTATATGAGATGATGCATGATAATTAAACTTACTCTGAGTTATACACCAGGACAGTCTGCTCATTTTACCTGAAAATACTTTAAGTATGCTAATTTCCCTATGTAAACAGCATCCTATTTCAGTGGATTCCCATGTCTGTCTGGTTGAAATGTTTCACATATAGGGATGTGATAAAGCATAGTTTATAGTAGATGTTACCTAACAGATACTGCCTTAAAAATATTGGGGGTCGAAATGAAGTTACTGTATATTTGGTAATCTAGTTTTACTTTCTTTAGGGTTCAAATTAAAGAGAATATACCTCCCTACTAAATGCAGTTAGAAATATTGCAACTTAATTATTCTTTAAATGGAAATAAATCCCAGGGTCTTCTGAAGACTGTTATTTTTCAGGCTTTGTTACCCACCCTTGACAAAACTTTAAGAAATAGAAAATAAAAAACTAAAATATATTATAGTTTGGAAATAAAAAGTGAAAAATTCTAATTACGTTCATAATGAACATATCATCAATTTGAAATTACATTGTGTTATTATGTATTTAAGTAGAATTTCATTAAAAGTTTTTGGGAAAGATACTTAAAAGTAATTCTCCCAAGTGTGGAATAGAGTAAGTTTTTTAAACAATAATGCAGTTCTTATCAAAAGAAAAAGAAGTTTTTTCTTCTATTTTGCTTTCTCTTTTTATGTTATCTATATGAAATTCTGGATGCTAACTAAACTTATTGTGATAATCATTTCACAGTATATGTCAGTTACTTATGCTCTACAGCTTAAACTTATTCAGTGATGTTTGTCACTGTATAAAGTGTTGCTTATACAACTCTCATATGTCACTGTTTACAGAGTTGGTTTTAGAAAGGCAAATAATTAAAACACATTGGATAAAAGAAAGAATAATGCAGTTTATAACAATTTTAAAAAAATGTATTGCTGTTTTTAAGGCAATTTTTAGTGATCTAAATGATCACGTGTCTTAGTCTTCCATCTCAGACCTCCAGGTACTGTCCCTGAGTTTGTGGAACTCAAGCACTATGTTGAGTTTGCCCTTCTGCGTGAATGGGCAATAGAAAAAGAAAAGCAGTTTTGTAGGGTGTCAGTATGAAATAGCCCATTTCTGCCCAGGGGGAGTTTTGTATTTGTTATTTGTATTTGTAATACAGAGAGTAGTCCCGTTCTTATTTCTTAAAACTGCTTAAATTAATTACAATTTAGGAAGTGTTCCTGGATCCAACTAATGGCCCACGTCAACCCCTCCCTCTCCGCTCCTGGAGACCCAAGTTCCCAGACCAGTAAATTGCTTCAGCCTCAGTAGCAGGACGTCAGAACAACCTGCTGTGAGAAATAGGTTTTTATTAAACCCTTTTAGTCTTAAGAGGAAATATCTTGGCTTCCGACGTAACTGGCCCACACAGCCTTAAGCTTTTACGTGAAAACTGTTACAGCCAGTAACTTAAACGAACGCAGTCAAGGTAACAGGCGCACCAACGCCGCGCTGCTCCCTGCCCCTCCCTCCCGCGCTCAGTGCGCAGACCTGGGCGCTCTCCTTGCCCCGCCCCTCGTCGCTGGCGCTCCGCCCAGGCCCCGCCCCGGAAGCCCTGCCTCGAACGCCACGCCAGGAGCCCTTTCCTAGGGACTCGGAGAGCGGAGAGTGCGGAGCCAAGGTCGCGGAGCGGAGAGTAAGTTTCTTTCCAGGGTAAATTTGTGCAGCGCCCCCTCACCCCCACCCCCGGCCGCAGCCGTCCCAGAGTAAATCCAGACGTTGCAGTTGCAGGTCGGGTATCTTTTCGTTTGGGTTTTAATTTTTTCTGAGGCTGGTCCGTTCCCTTGGCTTTTTCAGCCTTCGGTCCACTTAGACACCGTCTTTGGCGACATTTTCCTGTTTAAAACCCTTTACTACCTCCGCTTTACCCCTGTAAAGTCCTCTTCCGCGAGGTGCATGCGCGCCCCGCAGCCTCGCCCTCTCGGCCCTGGAGGGCAGCGCCGGCCGCCCCGCTTCCGGCGAGGCCGCGTCCTCTCCCCGGTCCTGGGGTTCTGCAGAGCCCGCCCTTCTCCTGAGACCCCCTCCCTCCCTCCCAGCGCCTCTGTCCTCGCGTCTCCTCAGGCCGGTCCTTCGGCTTCTCTGGCCTCCCCTTCCTGGTCAGCCCTTCCCCTCACCCCGCGTTGGGGGAGGTGACCTGGGCCAGCCTTGTGACACCTAGTGTTGTTCCGTGTCATATTTAGCTCTATTGAAAAATGTGCTCTTCCGGTCCGCGGGCATCTCATTCAGTCTCCAGCCCAGTAAATGGGCGAGGGGCATCAGGAGAAGCAGAGACTGAGGGACTGAGAGAGAAAGATTAAAACTGCGAAGGAGAAAAGCAGGAGGGAGAACCAATGGGAACGTAGAGGGTGGCTGAGGGACTTGCAAGGAGGTAGTAAAATGAGAGATTAAGCCTTGAAAGTAGCAGGTGAATAAAATAGAGAAGTAAATGAAAAAGCCAGATCTCCAGGGATTGGAAAACAACATAGGGAGAGCTGCCCTGGAGGAGGGGGAGACGAACGGTGGTGAGGTACGTCAGACGTGGAGAGGATAAAACATGGAACCATGGACTTCAGTGCATCGTGGTGCTGGCAGAGAAAGAAGCCAAAGGGTGACAAGAGCAGAGGAAGAAAGAACAGCCACCTGGGGTGCCAGAGAGTGGGGAGGAAGGGAGAGTAACAGGGAGAGAAGGAGTGTAACCCGGAGGGCAGAGATGAGGCAAACAAGAGGCAGAAATACCTACAGATTTTTGACGGAATCAGAAAGGTTGGAGAGAAAGAGCATCTCGAAGGGGAATAAGTTGCAGAGTTGGGTAGGACAGGTGTGAGGGAAGAAATAAGAGGGGAGAAGCAGCAGGATTGTAGAGGGGAATAAAAAGAGACACAGAGACCAAGATGAAATAGGGAGACAGGTGAACAGAATAAAATGGAAACACCTAGTAGTTAAAGTAGAGAGGGTAAACTGGATCCAGGTGGATGGTGAGTTGTTTGGATATAGATGATTAAGTTGTAATGATATTGATTCGTGTCTTTAGAATCTAATACATTTAAAATTTCTTTAAATTATACAGGTGAGGATGAGAATTGCAAAACTCCTGTCAATAAGGCTTGTGCCTTTTGTTATTATTTGTATCAGAAGATAACTTCCATTTGCAGACCCTGCTGAGCCAGCAGGCAGTGACTTGATTCACTCAGTTGTCACCCCCGTACCTTTTCCTGACATGGGGTAGAAGTCAGGGGAGAGGAGAACTGGGGCAAGAAATGACTGACTCTGTCACTATGTGGTGGCTTTTTAAGGCAACATTATTTTTTTTAATGGATTTATATTTTTCTTTTTTCTTTCTTTACATATGGTTCTTTTTGTAGCTTGGAATAAATCTTAGTTCATTCAACTTCTTCTTTCCTATAAATCATTTTTAACTTCTGAAATAAGCTTTTTTAGTCTCCAGTATTCTAGTCATGTCATTCTTTTCCAAATGTGATATACCCTCAGTTTTTGTTTTAAAACTTTGATACCAGATTTTTAGATTAAAACTAATACACACATTTCTTTTTCAAATTTGTTTCAGATTCATTCCTCGCCTGAGTGCTTTCTTCTCTTCGTCTAATATATTTGAAATTTTCTTTGGTAAGTAGAAATAACTTTAGACTATTTTGAGGAGTACTTGGCAAAGATGTCAATGATCTTTTACAGTAACAGTCAAAACCTAGTGTAACCAGTTAGTCTAATGTTCCTTTTTTTCCGTTTTCTGTGATCGGTAAAATAGTGAAAATAGTGAGCTATGAGGTGATATGAAGATGTTTCCCTCACATCCCTTTTGACTCTTCTGTGCAAATGAGGAAGGATGGGTGGGATTGACTTGGAACCTTCCTCCAACAACGTCCCTCTACTCACGATGAAAAGGATTGCTCAGATCTTATTTCTAAGCTGATCCCTTACAATGTTTTCTGCACCAGTGGATATATATTTGCAATTCTGTGTTTTTAAAATATTTTACTGCAATCTTCTGATAAAGAAGAATTACCTGCTTGGTATCAGTGTGATCGAACCTTGAAAGAGAAGTTTCCTTTGTTCTGGCACATGAAAGATGGTCCTGGTGTTAAATGGGACGGTTGATAAAGACAAACTGTGCCCACTTGCCCATCAGGTGACCTTTTCAGAATTTAGTTACACCCGGTTCTGTTCACTCAGCTCAGACCTTGTCATAAATGTCTCCCCTCTGGGCCTCAGGGAGCCCACTTGTAACATGGAGATGAGAGACTAGACCAGAAACTCTCAGCCTGGGTAACTCTGAGCCCTGAAACGATTGGCCAGATTGGGCGTGTGTCTGTGTGCGGCAGTTCTGGTTTGGAGGGAGTGTCCGCTGGTAATTAGAATTTTAAATGGATCCCAGACCTCCAAAAATGAAAAACTAGAAGAAAAACAGTAGGATGGAGGCAGGAAGCTAGGCTCAGAGTCAGCGAGAATATCATCAGGTGTCTTCCATGACTAAGGATAGATCTCAAGGGAGATTTTGTCACTTCCTGACACTCAGACCTCCACTGGCTTCCATTTGTCCTCAGGACAAAATCCCGACTCCTCACTGTGGCTACTCAGCCCTGTGTCTTCCTCAGGGCCCTGCCAGTGTCCCCAGCCTCATCCTGGGAGCTTTTCTCATGGTTCACTCTGCTCTGGTCACCTTCACCTTTTCTCTGTTTCCAAACACCATCTGTCTCAGATGTTAGTTTCCGCTCTTACCTTTTGTTATTAAATCACCGTGGCTCAGGCCCTTTGTCGCCCTTCAGGTCTAAGCTCAGAGAGGGCTCCCCATCCTGCCTTGACAATCTCTGTCATTTTAACCAGGTTTTATTGCCTTTAAGGTCAATCACCCTCATCTGAAAGCCTTTCTCCATTGATTATTTTGAGTCTTTCCTGGTTACCCTTTATTTAAGGGCTCACAGTGTTCCTCTCCTTCCCGGGATGGCTGCAGTACCTGATATTGGAGATGTCTTTAGATGTTAGGACTGTGGGTTGGGCTGGATAATCCTCAAGGGAGACCAAGAGAACAGAGCAAGTGATGAGGATGGTTCGTGCATTCTGGACATTTCAGCTGTAGTTGATCTTTACCCCATATGGCTACTAAATTACTCAAAAGAAGAGCCCCAAAATACAGGAAGTCCTAAAAAGCCCATGGATGTCCTCATGCAGTGTCCTGAGGTGTCCTCGTGTTTAGTGTGCTGTGTCACTGCCCTGCTGTAGCCCCCAGTGTTCCAGGCTGTGCCCATCCAGGCGCCACCTTGCACAGGAGCTTTGCCTTCCAGCAGCTCATCTGCTCAGAGTCAGCGGTAGTGGTGTCACTGCGCTAAGGGGGGGCAGAAGGAGAACCTAACGGGGCATGAAGGAGGCAGCCCTCAAAGAGCTAGAACATCTTCCAAGTAGGTGTGAGTGGGGACAACAGGAAACTGAGACCCGGGGACCCTCTCTTTGAGACGTCCTCCCTGATCTCAGATGCCTTTGTACCCGGACTCCATAATGTCCCCAGCTGGTGGCAGACTTTCCCAGGAGGGCCAGTTTCTTTTTTTTTTTTTCTTTTTTCTTAAATAAATTTATTTTATTTATTTATTTATTTTTGGCTGCACTGGGTCTTTGTTGCTGCGCACGGGCTTTCTCTAATTGCGGCAAGCAGGGGCTACCCTTCATTGCGGTGCGTGGGCTTCTCACTGAGGTGGCCTCTCCTGTTGCAGACCACGGGCTCTAGCCACGCGGGCTTTGGTAGTTGTGGTGCGCAGGCTCAGTAGTTGTGGCGCATGGGCTCAGTTGCTCCACGGCATGTGGGATCTTCCTGGACCAGGGCTCAAATCTGTGTCCCTTGCATTGGCAGGCGGACTCCCAGCCACTGCGCCACCAGGGAAGCCCAGAGGGCCAGCTTCTTGATTTTCACACTGAATGCCCAGTCTCCTTTGGGTGGCAGCTTGTGTGCATTCGTGTTTTGATCCCTTTGCCGAGAAGTCCCTGTGCCTTTTAGTCGCGTTTAGTCAATCATGCATGGAGAAGAGGTAGAAAAATGGGGAAGGCGGAGGGGAGCCTGTAGGGGGCCGCAGGAGCCATATGGCAGCCAGTGTGGGCATCAAGATGAGCCCAGTGAATGGTGTGTGCCCCTGTCCCAAGTGTAGTTACGGGATCGAGGGCTGTGTGACGCTGTTGGAAAGGAATGTCTCAGTTCAGGCTGGAGAACCTGGAAGTGCGTTTGTTGGAGAACCTGCATGGAATGGTTTGAGGTGCCCTAGTGTCTTAGCTCAGGTTTCCTGGGACATCAGTGCTGAGGCTGACGTTGCCTGCATGGGTTTGATGTGATAACTCATGATCGTACGTGAGCAGCAGTGAAGAAAGTGGAATTCGGCTGAGAGAAATGTTATCCTCCACTGTTAGAACCCTGGCCTGAGCAGAGCCCACAGGGAGCTCTGGGTGCAGGAGGATGGGTGCCTTGGTCTTCAGGGGCTGGATCTAGAGGGTGCAGCATCCACTCCACACACTGACTTTTGTTGGCTCTTTTAGGAGGGCAGGCATCATCGTGCCACCAATAGAGTAATACAGGGAAAATCTCAGGGATCATTTTTTGCGTTAACTTTGGTATCTTTGAGTATTTGGTGTTGCAAGTGAAGAAAGTTTCATATGCATTTGGAAAGATGCAAAGAGAATCTGGAGTGTTGCCTTGGAAGATGTTGGGGTCTCACTGGGGCCTGTGCATCCTTGGAAATATCTCTCTTTTTAGTAGTTTTTGGAGATTTCAGTGTTTTGCCTGGGTCACTGTAAATGAAAATACGGTGCCTTGTGTCTAGTGGGTCCTTGGGTGTCCTCTTATGTATTATCCCTCATGCATGAGTTGTTAGGGCTTGAAATGTTTCCTGTCATTGTGTAACAGGATGAGGGGATCATTATGGGCTCTCTGGACACTGTGTTGGACCCCATGAGAGTTTGTAAGTTTGTTTGAGTCCAGACTGGAAATTACGAGTACTAAGCTTAAGACTGCAGAATGTTTTCAGTAGGGAGGTCCTGCTAGGTATGGGTCTATGGGCCCAACTTGAGAAGAGTCATAAAGTCTCGTGTTGTTGGGAAAGATGATTGCAAGAGTCAGAGGGCAGCAACATTGCAGTGATCTGCAGTCCGGGGGCTCATCCTTGGGAAGATGCAGCTGCAACTTTCTCGCTGCCAGGCCAGTGCTGGGTACTCTATTACCCACTCCTGTCCCTCCCAAAATATGCACACACACAGGCACGATACAGAGAACAGGGAACCTTTGTGTGCTGTTGGTGGGTGTGTAAATGGTACCGCTATGCTGGAAAACAATATGGAGGTTCCTTAATTAAACAGAACAGGCACACAATCTATCAAACCCTCTTCTGGCAGGTATCCAAAGGAAAGGAAATCAGTGTTTTCAGGGACATACCTGCAGTCTCATGAGTATTACGGTATTTGCAGTAGCCAAGGAACGGAAACAACCAAAATGTCCGTTGACAAAAGAATGGGTAACAAAATTGTGGTATCTAAACATATACCGTATATTGTATAGTATGTGTATAATATGTATAATGAAATGTTATTCACTGTGTATAAATATGAAAAATCAAGGATCCTGCATTTATGACAAAATGAATGAACCTAGAGAACATTATGCTAAGTGAAATAAGCCTGACAAAGGACAGGTATTGTACATGGAAACTAGAATTATCAGAGTCATAGAGCCATAGAGTAGAAAGGCTGTTACCAGGAGCTGGGTGATAGGGAAAATGGGGCGATGTCTGTCAAAGCATACGGATTTTCAGTTGTAAAATGAATAAGTTCTGGGGATCTCATGTACTGCATGCTGCCTGTACTGTTTCTATATACTTGAAATTTGCTCACAGAGAAACAGTTAAGTGTCCTCACAACACACACACACAAAATGGTAACTGTTAGTTGATGGAAGTGTGACTTACTTGATAGTGATAATTATTCACAGTATACACATCTGTCAGAGGATCATTTTGTATACCTTACATTTACACCATTTTCGTTAGTCAGTTATACCTCAGTAAAGCTGGGAAAGAATAAGAAAGTGGGGGCTGTGCTGGGCTTGCCTCCTTTGAGCGCTGCTCAGCCCAGGCTTCCCATTAGATCGATGAGGCTTTATGCATAGACATGTTTGTACCCTCTGACCAGGGAATCCTCTTCATGTAGTCAGTGTGGGACCAAAGCTCGATAATATTTATGCTGCCCCAGGTGGTTCCAATCCGGATCCATCACTGAGCATTGTGACTCTGGGTCCCCCCGTTCCTGAGGGCTGGGATCTGGGCTGAGGCTGAGGGGCTCTGCTCTGCGTGGGGATGGATCAGGGCTGGTCTGTGACCTGCAGGGGGTCGTCAGGTCCAGCTGAGGTGCCCGCTGCTGCTGTGTACGTGGGGGCCTCACCAGGAGGGGAGCCTGATCTGAAGGAAAGGGTGGGAAACTCCCTTGTTGGTCTCTGTGTGGGGGTTTACTGTCCTGAGCCCCTCCTGGGACCGTGGGTGGCAGGGGACTGTCTGTTCCACATGCTGAGGTCTTCCCTGTGTGCGTGGTGGTGACTCAGGAAGGGGCTGTGACTTAGGAAGGGGGTGTGTTGATTCTTAGCATTAAACAGCATGTTTTCAACTTTCAGGGTCAACCTCTAAAGACTCATGTTGTCTGAGGAAGAAGCCCGGAAGAGGAGGGAGAGGAAAGAAAAGGAGTCAGAAACGGCTCTTTCTCAGGTAAAGTCATATTTTTGATTGATTCTCAGTCTGTTTTTTCTGAAATGCCTTTTTTGGACTCGCTAATCTTCTCTGAAGTATCCTGCCTGACACCTGTACATTCACACTCACCCAGGGCCCTCCCTCAGGGTCTGTCGTCTCCACTTAGATTTCACACCCACGGATTGGAGACGTGGTGTCAGTGCTCTCGGGCAGCAGGGATTGTTGAGGGGCCCCATCCGGATGCACTGTCCACTCTCTGTCAACCAGGTTACAGAAGCTGCACTTGGAGGTCAGGTATTAATATGCACAGTACCTGATAAAATCTGAAAATCAGACCAATTGGGGCAGTTTGTTCTGACTTTTTCTAAGGCAATTCAAGCTAAAAATGTGAGTCACTCTCCTTAAATCTTAATGATTGGTCATAGAATGGAAAGTTCAAAAATAGACATCAGTGGTAGAGGGTTTTTTAGTTTATCATCAAATTTAAACTATGAAATCAACCTAAATCTCTGGCAGTTGGAAATTCTTTAAATTACTTCCATCACCTCCATTCCTCAGAGGTTGTCTTTTCACTCTGTGGATTGTATCCTTTGACAGACAGAAGTTTTTACTTCTGATACGGGCAAGATTCCAGCTTCATTCTTTTCCTAGTAGGTATCTGTTTTCTCAGCACCATTGTTATTGATACTCTCCTTTCCCCTCTCTGTATCTTGGCACCCTTGTGAATACATTTTACATATATGCAAAGGATTATTTCTGAGTATTGTGTTCTGTTCATTTGGTTTATGTATCTGTGTTTATACCGGTACCACACCATCTTGATTACTTCTCAATATGTTTTGAAATAAAAAGGGAGGCTTCCACCTTCCTTCTTGTTCAAGAGACTTTTGGCTATTTGTGGTCTCTAGAGCTGCCCTATGACTTTTAGCATTTTTTTTTCCCTCTATTTCTGCAAAGATTGCTATGGAAATTTTGATAATGGGTCCATTGAATCTGTAGAACACTTTGTGTAGCTTGGATATTTTAAGAGTATTAAGTCTTCCAGCCCATGAGTACAGGTTGTCTTTCTATTTATTTGTATCTTTTTGTATTTCTTTTAGCAATGGTTAGTAGTTTTCAGTGTACAAGTCTTTCACCATGTTGGCTAATTTATTCCTAAATATTTCATCCCTTTTTAATGCTATAGTAAATAAGATTGTTTTCTAGTTTTCTTTTGACATTGTTCATTGTGTATAGAAATGCAACCGATTTTTGCATTTGGAGTTTGTATGCGACAACTTTTCTAAGACTCTTGTTATAGCAGGTTTCTTGTGGAATCTTTATGATTTTTACATATAAAACCTTGTCGTCTAGGAAAGAAGATAAGTTTACCTTTTCAATTTGGATAACGTAGATTTCTTTTTCTTATCTAATTGCTCTGGCGAGGAGTTTCAGTACTCTGTTGAGCAGTAATGCAGAGAGTGTACATCCTTGCCTTCCTCCTTTTCTCAGAGGACAAGCTTTCAGTCTGTCCCCATTGAGAATGTTGTGAGCTGTGCTTTTTTCATAAATGGTGTTTATTATGTTGAGAGAATTTACTCTTTCTGGTTTGTTGAGTGTTTTATCTTGAAAGGTTGTTGAATTTTGTCAGATGCTTTTCTCTGCATCAATTGAGATGGTCCTGTGTGTTTTTTTCCTTTAATCTGTTAATGTGGTGTACCACATTAATTGATTTTTGTATGTTGACTCCTCTTTGCCTTATATGAATAAAATCCACTTGGTCAAGATGTCAGATCTTTTTAATGTGGTGTTAAGTTATTTTGCTAGTATGTTGTTAAGGATTTTGCATCAATATTCATCAGGGGTATTGGTTTCTAGTTTTCCTTTCTTGTTGTGTTTTTGTCTGGGATTGGTATCAGAATCATGCTGCTCCGTAGAATGAATTTGCAAGAGTTCCCTCTTCAACTCTGTAACATTTTTAGCAGGATTAGTGGTAATTATTTTGTAAATATTTGATAGAATTTGGTCCTGGGATTTTCTTGTTTTTTTTTGTTTTTGTTCTTTTAAATTATTATTTATTTATTTATTTTTGGCTGTGTTGGGTTTTCATTGCTGGGCGTGGGCTTTGTCTAGTTGTGGTGAGTGGGGGTTACTCTTTGTTGCGGTGCACGGGCTTCTCATTGTGGTGGCTTCTCTTGTTGTGGAGCATGGGCTCTAGGCCCACAGGCTTCAGTAGTTGTGGCACACGAGCTCAGTAGTTGTGGCTTGCGGGCTCTAGAGTGCAGGCTCAGTAGCTGTGGCTCGCGTGCTCTAGATCGCAGGCTCAGTAGTTGTGGCATGTGGGCTTAGTTGCTCCACAGCATGTGGGATCTTCCCGGACCAGGGTTCAAACCCGTGTCCCCTGCATTGGCAGGTGGATTCTTACCCACTTCGCCCCCAGGGAAGCCCCCCTGGGTTTTTCTTTGTTTGAGGTTTTTGATTACTTTTTAAATTTCTCTAGTTATAATTCGGTTCAAATTTTTTATTTCTTTTTTCTTTTTCTTTTGAATTTTATTTTTTTATACAGCAGGTTCTTATTAGTTATCCATTTTATACATATTAGTGTATATATGTCAATCCCAATCTCCCATTTCATCACACCACCACCACCTCCCCTGCCACTTTCCTCCCTTGGTGTCCATACGTTTGTTCTCTATATCTGTGTCTCAATTTCTGTCCTGCAAACCATTTTTCTGTACCATTTTTCTAGGTTCCACATATATGTGTTAATATACAATATTTTTCTCTTTCTGACTTACTTCACTCTGTATGACAGTCTCTAGATCCATCCACGTCTCAACCAGTGACCCAATTTCGTTCCTTTTTATGGCTGAGTAATATTCCATTGTATATATGTACCACATCTTTATCCATTCGTCTGTCGATGCACATTTAGGTTGCTTCCATTACCTGGCTATTGTAAATAGTGCTGCAGTGAACATTGTGGTGCATGTGTCTTTTTGAATTGTGGTTTTCTCTGGGTATATGCCCAGTAGTGGGATTACTGGGTCATATGGTAATTCTATTTTTAGTTTTTCAAGGAACCTCCATACTGTTCTCCATAGTGGCTGTATCAATTTACATTCCCACCAACAGTGCAAGAGGGTTCCCTTTTCTCCACACCCTCTCCAGCATTTGTTATTTGTAGATTTTCTGATGTTGCCCATTCTAACTGGTGTGAGGTGATACCTCATTATAGTTTTGATTTGCATTTCTCTACTAATTAGTGATGTTGAGCAGCTTTTCATGTGCTTCGTGGCCATCTGTATGTCTTCTTAGGAGAAATGTCTGTTTAGGTCTTCTGCCCATTTTTGGATTGGGTTGTTTGTTTTTTGAATATTGAGCTACATGAGCTGTTTATATATCTTGGAGATTAATCCTTTGTCCGTTGATTCGTTTGCAAATATTTTCTCCCATTCTGAGGGTTGTCTTTTTGTCTTGTTTATGGTTTCCTTTGCTGTGCAAAAGCTTTTAAGTTTCATTAGGTCCCATTTGTTTATTTTTGTTTTTATTTCCATTATTCTAGGAGGTGGATCAAAACAGATCTTGCTGTGATTTCTGTCAAAGAGTGTTCTTCCTATGTTTTCCTCTGAGAGTTTTATAGTGTCCAGTCTTACATTTAGGTCTCTAATCCATTTTGAGTTTATTTTTGTGTATGGTGTTAGGGAGTGTTCTAATTTCATTCTTTTATATGTAGCTGTCCAGTTTTCCCAGCACCACTTATTGAAGAGACTGTCTTTTCTCCATTGTATATCCTTGCCTCCTTTGTCATAGATTAGTTGACCATAGATGCGTGGGTTTACCTCTGGGCTTTCTATCTTGTTCCATTGATCTATGTTTCTGTTTTTGTGCCTGTACCATATTGTCTTGATTACTGTAGCTTTGTAGTATAGCCTGAAGTCAGGGAGTCTGATTCCTCCAGCTTCATTTTTTTCCCTCAAGACTGCTTTGGCTATTCGGGGTCTTTTGTGTCTCCATACAAATTTTAAGATTTTTTGGTTCTAGTTCCGTAAAAAATGCCATTGGTAATTTGATAGGGATTGCACTGAATCTGTAGATTGCTTTGGGTAGTATAGTCATTTTCACAATATTGATTCTTCCAATCGAAGAACATGGTATATCTCTCCATCTGTTGGTATCATCTTTAATTTCTTTCATCAGTGTCTTATAGTTTTGTGCATACAGGTCTTTTGTCTCCCTAGGTAGGTTTATTCCTAGGTATTTTATTCTTTTTGTTGCAGTGGTAAATGGGAGTGTTTCCTTAATTTCTCTTTCAGATTTTTCATCATTAGTGTATAGGAATGCAAGAGATTTCTGTGCATTAATTTTGTATCCTGCAACTTTACCAAATTCATTGATTAGCTCTAGTAGTTTCCTGGTGGCACTTTTAGGATTCTCTATGTATAGTATCATGTCATCTGCAAACAATGACAGTTTCACTTCTTCTTTTCCAATTTGTATTCCTTTTATTTCTTTTTCTTCTCTAATTGCCGAGGCTAGGAGTTCCAAAACTATGTTGAATAGTAGCGGTGAGAGTGGACATCCTTGTCTTTTTCCTGATCTTAGAGGAAATGCTTTCAGTTTTTCACCATTGAGAATGATGTTTGCTGTGGGTTTGTTGTATATGGCCTTTATTATGTTGAGGTAGGTTCCCTCTGTGCCCACTTTTTGAAGAGTTTTTATCATAAATCGGTGTGGAATTTTGTTAAAAGCTTTTTCTGCATCTATTGAGATGATCATATGGTTTTTATTCTTCAGTTTGTTAATATGGTGTATCACATTGATTGATTTGCATATATTGAAGAATCCTTGCATCCCTGGGATAAATCCCTCTTGATCATGGTGTATGATCCTTTTAATGTGTTGCTGGATTCTGTTTGCTAGTATTTTGTTGAGGATTTTTGCATGTATATTTATCAGTGATATTGGTCTGTAATTTTCTTTTTCTTTGTTTGGTTTTGGTATCAGGGTGATGGTGGCCTCATAGAATGAGTTTGGGAGTGTTCCTTCCTCTGCAATTTTTTGGAAGAGTTTGAGAAGGTTAGGTGTTAGCTCTTCTCTAAATGATTGATAGAATTCACCTGTGAAGCCATCTGGTCCTGGACTTTTGTTTGTTGGATATTTTTAATCACAGTTTCAATTTCATTACTTGTGATTGGTCTGTTCATATTTTCTATTTCTTCCTGGTTCAGTCTTGGAAGGTTATACCTTTCTAAGAATTTGTCCATTTCTTCCAGGTTGTCCATTTTATTGGCATAGAGTTGCTTGTAGTAGTCTCTTAGGATGCTTTCTATTTCTGTGGTGTTTGTTGTAACTTCTCCTTTTTCATTTCTAATTTTATTGATTTTGAGTCCTCTCCCTCTTTTTCTTGATGAGTCTGGCTAATGGTTTATCAATTTTGTTTATCAAAGAACCAGCTTTTAGTTTTATTGATCTTTGCTATTGTTTTCTTTGTTTCTATTTCATTTATTTCTGTTCTGATCTTTATGATTTCTTTCCTTCTAGTAACTTTGGGTTTTGTTTGTTCTTCTTTCTCTAGTTCCTATAGGTGTAAAGTTAGATTGTTTATTTGAGATGTTTGTTGTTTCCTGATGTAGGATTGTATTGCCGTAAACTTCCCTTTTAAACTGCTTTTGCTGCATCCCATAGGTTTTGGATCGTCATGTTTTCATTGTCATTTGTCTCTAGGTATTTTTTGATTTCCTCTTTGATTTCTTCAGTGATCTCTTGGTTATTTAGTAACATATTGTTTAGCCTCCATGTGTTTGTGTTGTTTACGTTTTTTTCCCTGTAATTGATTTCTAATCTCATAATGTTATGGTCAGAAAAGATGCTTGATACGATTTCAGTTTTCTTAAATTTATTGAGGCTTGATTTGTAACCCAAGATGTGATCTATCCTGGAGAATGTTCCGTGCACACTTGAGAAGAAAGTGTAATTTGCTGTTTTGGGATGGAATGTCCTATAAATATCAATTAAATCTCTCTGGTCTATTGTGTCATTTAAAGCTTGTGTTTCCTTATTAATTTTCTGTTTGGATGATCTGTCCATTGGTGTAAGTGAGGTGTTAAAAGTCCCCCACTATTACTGTGTTACTGTCGATTTCCTCTTTTATAGCTGTTAGCAGTTGCCTTATGTATTGAGGTGCTCCTATGTTGGGTGCATATAGAGTTATAATTGTTATATCTTCTTCTTGGATTGATCCCTTGATCATTATGTAGTGTCCTTCCTTGTCTCTTGTAACATTCTTTATTTTAAAGTCTATTTTGTCTGATATGAGTATTGCTACTCCAGCTTTCTTTTGATTTCCATTTGCATGGAATACCTTTTTCCATCCCCTCACTTTCAGTCTGTATGTGTGCCTAGGTCTCAAGTGGGTCTCTTGTAGACAGCATATATGTGGGTCTTGTTTTTGTATCCATTCAGTGAGCCTGTGTATTTTGGTTTAATTTTGCATTTAGTCCATTCACGTTTAAGGTAATTATCAATATGTATGTTCCTGTTACCATTTTCTTAATTGTTTTGGGTTTGTTTTTGTAGGTCTTTTTCTTCTCTTGTGTTTCCCACTTAGAGAAGTTCCTTTAGCATTTGTTGTAGAGCTGGTTTGGTGGTGCTGAATTCTCTTAGGTTTTGCTTGTTTGTAAAGCTTTTGATTTCTCCGTCGAATCTGAATGAGATCCTTGCCGGGTAGAGTAATCTTAGTTGTAGGTTCTTCCCTTTCATCACTTTAAATATGTCATGCCTCTGCCTTCTGGCTTGTAGAATTTCTGCTGAGAAGTCAGCTGTTAACCTTCTGGGAGTTCCCTTGTATGTTATTTGTTGTTTTGGCCTTGCTGCTTTCAATAATTTTTCTTTGCCTTTAATTTTTCCCAATTTGATTACTATGTGTCTTGGCATGTTTCTCCTTGGGTTTATCCTGTATGGGACTCTCTGTGCTTCCTGGACTTGGGTGGCTATTTCCTTTCCCATGTTAGGGAAGTTTTCGACTGTAATCTCTTCAAATATTTTCTCGGGTCCTTTCTCTCTCTCTTCTCCTTCTGGGACCCCTGTAATGCGAATCTTGTTGTGTTTAATGTTTTCCCAGAGGTTTCTTAGGCTATCTTCATTTCTTTTCATTCTTTTTGCTTTAGTCTGTTCTGCAGCAGTGAATTTCACCATTCTGTCTTGCAGGTCACTTCTCTGTTCTTCTGCCTCAGTTATTCTGCTATTGATTCATTCTAATATATTTTTCATTTCAGTTATTGTTCATTTCTGTTTGTTTGTTCTTTAATTCCTCTAGGTCTTTGTTAAACATTTCTTCATGTTCCTGATCTTTGCCTCCATTCTTTTTCCGAGGTCCTGGATCATCTTAACTATCATTATTCTGAATTCTTTTTCTGGAAGGTTGCCTATCTTCACTTCATTTAGTTGTTTTTCTGGGATTTTATCTTGTTCTTTCATCTGGTACATAGCCCTCTGTCTTTTCATCTTGTCTGTCTTTCTGTGAATGTGGCTTTTGTTCCACAGGCTGCAGGATTGTAGTTCTTCTAGCTTCTGCAGGCTGCCCTCTGGTGGATGAGGCTGTCTAAGAGGCTTGTGCAAGCTTCCTGATGGGAGGGACTGGTGGTGGGTAGAGCTGGGTGTTGCTCTGGTGGGCAGAGCTCAGTAAAACTTTAATCCACTTGTCTGCTGATGGGTGGGGCTGGGTCCCCTCCCTGTTGGTTGTTTGGCCTTAGGCAACCCAACACTGGAGCCTACCCGGCTCTTTCGTGGGGCTAATGGCAGACCCTGGGAGGGCTCATGCCAAGGAGTACTTCCCAGAACTTCTGCTGCCAGTGTCCTTGTCCTCACGGTGAGCCACAGCCACCCCCTGCCTCTGCAGGAGACCCTCCAACACTAGCAGGTAGGTCTGGTTCAGTCTCTGTGGGGTCACTGCTCCTTCCCCTGGGTCCCAGTGTGCACACTGCTTTGTGTGTGCCCTCCAAGAGTGGAGACTCTGTTTTCCCCAGTCCTGTCAAACTCCTGCAATCAAATCCCGCTAGGCTTCAAAGTCTGATTCTCTAGGAATTCCTCCTCCCATTGCCAGACCCCCAGGTTGGGAAGCCTGATGTGGGGCACAGAACCTTCACTCCAGAGGGTGGGCTTCTGTGGTATAAGTGTTCTCCAGTTTGTGGGTCACCCACCCAGCAGTTATGGGATTTGATTTTATTGTGATTGCGCCCCTCCTACTGTCTCATTGCGGCTTCTCCTTTGTCTTTGGATGTGGGGTATCTTTTTTGGTGAGTTCCAGTGTGTTCCTGTCGATGATTGTCCAGCAGACAGTTGTGATTCCCGTGCTCTCGCAAGAGGGAGTGAGAGCACGTCCTTCTACTCTGCCATCTTGAACCAATCTCCAAATTTTTTATTTCATAATGATTAATCAAGTTTAGTAGGTTGTATGTTTCTAAGAATTTACCTGTATCTTTTAGATTCTGTAATTTGCAGGCATTATTGTTCATAGTACTTCCTTTAAAAACTTTCTTTGATATCAGTTGCAATCATTTCTTTTTCATATCTGTTCTTAATTATTTGAATCTTTTTTTCTTTTTTCCTTAGTCTAGCTAAGGGTTTTCCCATTCAGTTTTTTCAAAACACCAACTCTTGGTTTGTTCATTTTTCTATTTTTCTATTTTCTATTTTATTTATCTCTGGTCTAATCTTTCTGTTTTTTTAAAAAATATATTAATTTATTTATTTTTGGCTGCATTGGGTCTTCGTTGTTGGGTCTTCGTTGTGGAGCGCCGGCTTCTCCTTGTGGTGGCTTTTCTTGTTGCAGAGCTTGGGCTCTAGGCATGTGGGCTTCAGTAGTTGTGGCACACAGGCTCAGTAGTTGTGGCTCACAGGCTCTAGAGCACAGGCTAAGTAGTTGTGGCGCACGGGCTTAGTTGCTCTGCAGAATGTAGGATCTTCCCAGACCAGGGCTCGAACCCGTGTCCCCTGAATTGGCAGGCGAATTCTTAACCATTGCCCCACTGGGGAAGTCCCTGGTTTCATTTTTCTTATTTACCTCTTTCCTTCTGCTAAACTTGGGTTTAGTTTGTTTTTGTTTTTCTGCTTCCTAGAGGTGTAAAAATAAATTTCTGATTTGAGATCTTTTCTCTTTTTTACTGTAAGCATTTAGCAGTTTAGAATTTCCTTTTAGTACAGCCTTCATTGTGTGTTATAAATTTTGGTAGGTTGCATTTTCCTTTTCATCCATATATTTAAAAATTCCCTTGTGATTTCTTCTTAGACCCGTTAGTGGTTTAAGAGTGAGTTGTTTAATTTCCACATTTGGGGGAATTTTCTTTTTTTTCTTCTGTTTATTTCATTGTTGTTTACTTTTATTATATCAGTCTCTTAAAATTGTTAAGATTTGTGTTTTGGCCTAACATGTGGTCTCTCATGGAGAATGTTTTACGTGTTCTTGAGATGCATGTGTTTTCTGCTGTTGTTGGGTCATGTGATCTGTTATGTCTAATAACCAATAAGGTCTATAGTTTCCTTATTGATCTTCTTTTTGGTTCCATCCGTAAGTTTAGCTGGGGCATTGAAGTCTTATACTATTCCTGTGCTGCTGTCTATTTCTCTCTTCCTTTCCTTTAATGTTTGCTTCATTTTTCTGAGATATCTAATGTTAGATGTATATATAGTTTTACTTGCTACGTCTTTTTGGTAAATTGACCCATTTGTCATTATATAATGTTTTTTTGTCTCATGTCACTTGTTTTTCTTCAGTTTATTTTGTCTGATATAATGTATTCTCTCCTGTTCTCTTTAGGATGGAATATCTTTTTCCATCCTTTCACTTTTCACCTTTCCGTGTCCTTAGATTTGTGAACACTAGCAGTTCCAAGTCTCTCACACTGTGTCTTTTGCCCTCTGTTTTCCCCGTTACTTCCTTTAGTGGTTGGTCCCTGCTCAGGCACCCTGTACAGTGGTGAACGGCAGGCGCCCTTGCCAGCCCCCTTCACTCCACTGTAACTCCAGAGGGAATGCATCGAGTGTTTCCATCTGTTCATGATGTTTCTTGAAATGTTCTTGCTTAATCAGAATTTATTTTTTTCCGTATCCTTTTTTTCATGATTTTTAATTGTCCAGGAAGTTTTTAACTTTACTATTATGATAATTTTTTTCCATAACCTGTGGAAATAATGTATAATACTAATAAATTTTCTAATTTGAAATCAATGTTTTATTAGTGGCAAAAACACAAATTCTTTGGCTTTTGTTAATGCCTAGCTATGTAAATTTAAATGGATAAAATTGTATTTATATATATATATATTTATTTAATTTATTTATTTATTTATGGCTATGTTGGGTCTTCGTTTCTGTGCGAGGGCTTTCTCTAGTTGCAGCAAGTGGGGGCCACTCTTCATCGCGGTGCATGGTCCTCTCAGTATCGCGGCCTCCCTTGTTGTGGAGCACAGGCTCCAGACGCACAGGCTCAGTAATTGTGGCTCACGGGCCTAGTTGCTCCGCAGCATGTGGGATCTTCCCAGACCAGGGCTCAAACCCGTGTCCCCTGCATTGGCAGGCAGATTCTCAACCACTGTGCCACCAGGGAAGCCCTATATTTTTGAGTATGATTATCTTATTGAGATTTGAGTTCAAGTATTCTATTTTTTTTAAATGTTCGTACCATTTTTCTTTTAGTAGCCTACTACAGAATCATGTTGACAAACTAAATTGAGTACAGTGGATACATTTTCATTGTCTGAAAGATGCTGAAATACACGTGAATAAAAGGATGATAAAAAATTGTCCAAAATTCTGTCAAGAGATTTTTCTCTCAGTTATTTTTTTATAGATATGTATGTGCATAGTGCAAGTCTGGTTTAGATAAAAGACATCATGATTTTAAAACTATATATTATATCTTTTTTCAGTTGAAATTGTCGTCAGTATATTCCATTGCCTTGAATTTTTCTATGCAATCCTGTTAATGGTTTAAGTAATAGTAAGATTTACTAACAATTTATGTGTATGTGCTTGTGCGTCCACATCTATAATGACCTTTCATGCCATTCCATGTCGTTCACCTTGGACTTCTTTCACGTTTTCCCAGGGAACCCTCTGTCAATGTACTTTTAATGCTTTCTGTATTACTTAACTATTTGATTCTTAAGCTTCAGTTGCTGAGCACAACCCTCTGAGTTCAAGTGCTTGCTGTAACATTTCTTACCTCCTTGATCTGAGTCAAGTTTCTCAGAGTGTCTGTGGCAGTTTTTGTCCTCTGTAAGATGGGGACAGATCTTTCTTTAATGAGCTGTTACGTTGATAACAAGGTCTTGCCTGTAAAAGTACTTATTTAGAGTAACGTTTAGAGTAACATTACTGTAACTTAGAGCAATGGGAATTGTTCAAACACTTTTAGTCGTTGTTATCATCATCATAGTTGAAGATTTTGACCTTTTGTTCAAAGCACTGCAAACTTTGTTGTCTCATCTATATACTGAATCTCACTCAGTGTGTAGAACATAATACCTCACACTTCTGCATAGACAACACAGTGTTGAGTTTTACTTATAGGCGTTTCATAGATTTTCGACAGTGATGAAAAATCCATATTAATTGGAGGATCTCATAAGGTCTTATGAAAAAGCATAAGAAATTAAGATTAGAGATACATAATTTTTCCAGATACCTCTAAATGGATCTCGTAGAACACATACTTTAATTGAATCAGTCCTTACCCCTTACTCCTCTTTTCCATTTGTATGAAGATGAGAACTCTTCACGGCCCATTGGTGAAATGTGCTTTCATTTCAGGAACGGTTGACCTTTGAGGATGTGGCCATCGAGTTCACTGAGGAGGAGTGGGAATGCCTGGACCCTGGTCAGAGGGCCTTATTCAGGGACGTGATGCTGGAGACCTACAGGAACCTGCTCTCCCTGGGTGAGGATAACTTCCCTCTGAAGTTGGGATCTGCCCTTGCATATATTTGCATTTTCCCTTGTGTGCCTCTTGGGAGGCCCTGATAATCTTTGAAAGCCCTGTTGACTCACCTGTGATGCAGCAACATGAGTTTAAACTGACCCTTTCTTCAGATGCTCTGCCTGTTTCATGTTACATCAGGGGTTGTCCCAGAGCTTAATTACATACAAAGCTCAATGGCAAACTTTAAAAAATACCAAATTTCGCATTTTCTGCCTTTTGGCTTTTGACTCAGTTTCTGCAGGAAGAGAGCTTGATGTCTGCATATTACACCGTTCCCTGTGTAGAAGGGTGGTGGTGGATGAATTTGTGAAATATTTTTTCTGACCCTCCTGTAATGTCCTCACTCCTCAGCTGAACAAAGAACTGGGATTTTAGGAAAACCACAGCACTTCACATTTCTTTGTCCTGATAAACCAGAATTTCTATTTCTTTTTTAAAAAAATTTTTGGCCACACCTTGTGGCTTGTGGGATCTCAGTTCCCTGAGTAGGGATTGAACCTGTGCCCTCTGCATTGGAAGCATGGAGTCTTAACTGGTGGGCCACCAGGGAAGTCCCAGAATTTCTTTTTCTAATCTGAATATTACCTCCACATTGCAGCAAGAGAAAGAGTCCTGGACAGTGGGGAGAAATGTGAAAAATAGCCAATAATACATTGTGTGGGAGTATATCAAAAGTGTAAACAAAGATGGGTATCTCAGAAGGGCTGTTTCTTGTGTTTAGGGGTGTGTGGGACAGGCAGGTGGATTGGATCTTCTGTGATTGCTACTTAGGAAAAGTGTAAGGACAGTGGACGGAGAGATCCTCTTTTTGATCCCAAATCCTACAAGGGGAGCATATGTGAATCTTTCAGGCTCTTAGTGTGGCATCTGTGGGTTGAGTACATGGTCCCATCTCAAGATCCTATAATGTCTGACCCATAGACGTTGTATTATTTTTACTCTTGTACTGCTCTACCTAGTCTGGGAATGTCGACTTTTCCTAATTTTACCTTCTCCTTACTTTGTGTGATTTTACCTCTTAAATTTCTTTGAAGTATATTCCTAAGGTCTGAAATTTTACCTGGTTTCCTTGCTGTGATAATCCACCTATGTTTATCTGGCAACCTCTTGTGGAGTCTCTATGCAATGTGTTTACTGGGTAACAGAAAATTTTGATCGAGACACTATTCCTCATATGTTGTAGTATTTTCTTGCTCTGTACAAAATCACCACTTGAAGCTACTCAGTAGAGTGGTCAGCATGTTCTAGGATATGAGGTAGAAAGTATCACAAGAGTCTGACTGATAAGTCTTACCGGGTTTTTTTCTGGCTTTGGGCACTGTCACAAAAGCCTGTCTCAAGGGCACTGTGACCGTGTTATTCATGTGTCTCAGTGACCATACATTTTAGCCTCTTTAAATTGGTATAGGAATTTATCCCAGGACAACTTTGTCAAAGCTCACATTCTCATATCTGTGAGGCTGTTGGCTAAACTGTTGTTGATGCCACATTTTTCATCGCCTGTGCCATTGTTCATTCTACCTCAACAGCAAATTTTGAAGCGTCTTAATGAGAGAGCTTATGAAGTGGAGGGATACCTTCAGTGATGAACGATAATGTGTTTAAGACACTGGTACTTTCATTTTGTACATTTCTATGCATTATAAAGGATTTTTTATTTTATCATTAGGTTCAAATTTCTATGTTACTCTTGGGGTTTTTGTTTTATATTTGCAATGCGTGGGATGGTTGATTGGGGAAGGGTCCCTGTGGTGGACTTGGTGATCAGTCCCTCTTAGAATCTTTATATATTCTTCATACTCATCTATTATCAGATATGTGATTTAGAAATGTTTTCTCTTTTACTGTTGGTTGTCTTTTCACTGAGCTTTAATGCACCGTAGTTTATATATATATATATATATTTTTTTTTAATTATTATTTATTTATTTATTTATTGGCTGTGTTGGGTCTTCATTTCTGTGCAAGGGCTTTCTCTAGTTGTGGCGAGCAGGGGCCACTCTTCATCGCGGTGCGCAGGCCTCTCACTATCGTGGCCTCTCTTGTTGCGGAGCACAGGCTCCAGAAGCGCAGGCTCAGTAGTTGTGGCACGTGGGCTTAGTCACTCCGCGGCATGTGGGATCTTCCCAGACCAGGGCTCGAACCCGTGTCCCCTGCATTAGCAGGCAGATTCTCAACCACTGCGCCACCAGGGAAGCCCCTATATTTTTGATATAGTTCAATTTATCTGTTTTTATTTTGTAGCCTGTGCTTTTGGTGTTATACCTGATAAATCATTTGTGGGTTCAGTGTCAAGAAACTTTTTCTGTATGTTTACTTCTAGGAGTTTAATACACTTGGGACTTAGGTTTAGGTCTTTGAACCATTTTGAGTTAATTTTTGTTTATAGTGTAAGATAATGGTCCAAGTAAATACTTTTGTTAGTAGGTATCCAGTTTTGGCAACACCTTTTTAAAAAAATTTATTTATTTTTAATTAATTAATTTTTTTTGGCTGCGTTGGGTCTTCGTTGCTGCGCGTGGGCTTTCTCTAGTTGTGGTGAGCGGGGTCTACTCTTTGTTGCGTTGCGCAGGCTTTTCATTGTGGTGGCTTCTCTTGTTGCGGAGCACCAGCTCTAGGTGCCTGGGCTCAGTAGTTGCAGCACATGTGCTTAGTAGTTGTGGCACCTGGGCTTCAGTAGTTGTGACACATGGGCTCAGTAGTTGTGGCTCGTGGACTCTAGAGCACAGGCTCAGTAGTTGTGGCGCACGGGCTTAGTTGCTCCGCGGCATGTGGGATCTTCCCAGACCAGGGCTCGAACCCGTGTCCCCTGCATTGGCAGGTGGATTCTTAACCACTGCACCACCAGGGAAGTCCTGTCAACACCTTTTGTTCCATAGACTGCCTTCCCCCATAAAGTGGTCTTTACACCTTTGTGAAACATTGTTTAAGCATCTACACAAGAGTTTTTTTTTTTTTAAGTATAGTTAATTTACAATGTTGTGTTAATTTCAGGTGTACAGCAATTTACAAGATATTTAATATAGTTCCCTGAGCTATACAGTAGGTCCTTGTTGTTTATCTATTTTATATATAGTAGTGTGTATATGTTAATCCCAGACTCCTAATTTATCTCTCTCCTCTTCTCCCCATCCCCCCGCATCCTGCACTTTCCCCTTTGGTAACCATAAGTTTGTTTTCTATGTCTGTGAGTCTATTTCTGTTTTGTAAATAAGTTCATTTGTATCACTTTTTTAGGTTCCACATATAAGTAATATCATATATGTCTTTCTTTGTCTGACTTCACAGGTCCATCCATGTTGCTGCAAAAGGCATTATTTCATTGTTTTTTATGACTGAGTAATATTCCACTGTATATATGTGCCACATCTTCTTTATCCCTTCATCTGTCAATGAAAATTTAGGTTGCTTCCATGTCCTGGCTAGTGTAAATAGTGTTGCTGTAAACATTGGGGTGCATATATCTTTTCAAATTAGAGTTTTCATCTTTTCCGGATATATGACCAGGATTGGAACCTCCATACTGTTCTCCAAAATGGCTACACCAATTTACATTCCTTCCAACAGTGTAGGAGGGTTCTCTTTTCTCCACACCCTCTCAAGCATTTATTGTTTGTAGACTTTTTTTTTTTTGGCCACGCTGGATCTTAGTTGTGGCACGCAGAATATTTAGTTGGGGCATGCGGACTTCTTAGTTGCTGCATGTTGACTCTCAGTTGCGACATGCATATGGGATCTAGTTCCCCGACCAGGGATTGAACCCGGGCCCCCTGCATTGGCAGCATGGAGCCTTACCCCCTGGACCACCAGGGAAGTCCCCTATTTGTAGACTTTTTGATGGTGGTCATTCTGACCAGTGTGAGGTGATAACCATTTTGTGGTTTTGATTTGCATTTATCTGATAATTAGTGACGTTGAACATCTTTTCATGTGGCTGTTGGCCATCTTTATGTCTTCTTTGGAGAAATATCTATTTAGGTCTTCTGCTAATTTTTTGATTGGGTTGTATGGTTTTTTTGATATTAAGCTATATGAATTTTGTATATTTTGGAAATAGATCCCTTTTTGGTAGCATCATTTGCAAATATACTCTTCTAGTCCATAGGTTGTATTTTCATTCTTTTTATGGTTTCCTTTGCTTTGCAGTAGCTTTTAAGTTTAATTAGGTCCCATTTGTTTATTTTTGCTTTTATTTCTGTGTCTCTAGGAGACAGATCCAAAAAAATATTGCTGTGATTTATATCAAAGAGTGTTCTGCCTTTGTTTTCCTCTAGGAGTTTTATAGTATCTGGTCTTACATTTAGGTGTTTAATACATTTTGAGTTTATTTTTGTATGTGGTGTTAGAGAATGTTCTAATTTCCTTCTTTTCCATGTAGCTGCCCAGTTATCCTAGCACCACTTACTAAAGAGACTGTCTTTTCTCCATTGTATATTCTTTCCTACTTTGTCATAGAATAATTGACTATAAGTGAGTGAGTTTATTTCTGGGCTTTCTATTCTGTTCCATTGATCTGTGTTTCTGTTTTTGCCAGTACCATACTGTTTTGATGACTGTAGGTTTTTGTAGTATTGTCTGAGGTAAGGGAGTGTGATTCCTCCAGCTCCATTCTTCTTTCTCGAGATTGTTTTAGATATTTGGTGTCTTTTGTGTTTTCATACAAATTTAAAAAATGTTTTGTTCTCGTTCTGTGAAAAATGCCATTGTTAATTTGATAAGGATTGCATTGAATATGTAGATTGCCTTGGGTAATATGGTCATTTTAACAGTGTTGCTTATTCCAATCCAAGAACATGGTATATATTTTCATCTGTTTGTGTCATCTTTGTTATCTTTCATCAGCATCATTTAGTTTTACAAGCACAGTTGTTTTGCCTCCTTAGATAGGCTTATTCCTCAGAATGTTATTCTTTGTGATGAGATGGTAAATGGGATTGTTTCCTTAATTTCACTTTCTGATATTTCATTGTTAGTATTTAGAAATGCAACAGATTTTTGTATATTTATTATTTTTTGTATTTATCCAGCAACTTTACCCTGTTCATTGATGAGGTCTAGTAGTTATCTGGTGGCATCTTCAGGATTTTCTACATGTAACATCATGTCATCTGCATACAGTGATAGTTTTACTTCTTTTCCTATCTGGATTCCTTTTATTTCTTTTTGTTTTCTGATTGCAGTGGCTAGGGCTTCCAAATGTATGTTGAATAAAAGTGGTGAGAGTGGACATCCTTGTCTTGTTCCTGATCTTAGAGGAAATTTTTTCAGCCTTTCATGGTTGAGTATGATGTTAGTTGTATGTTTGTCATATATGGTCTTTATTATGTTGAGGTAGGTTCCGTCTGCTGACTTTCTGAAGGGTTTTTATCATAAATGGGTGCTGAATTTTGTGAGAGGCTTTTTCTGCAACTATTGAGATGATCATATGGTTTTTAGTCTTCAGTTTGTTAATGTGGTGTATCATACTGATTGACTTGCAGATATTGAAAATCTTGCATCCCTGGAATAAATCCCACTTGATCATGGTTTATGATTCTTTTAATGTATTGTTGGATTCGGTTTGCTAGTGTTTTGTTGTGGGTTTTTGCATATATGTGATATTGACTTGTAGTTTTCTTTTTTTGGAATATCTTTTTCTGGCTTTGGTGTCAGGGTTATTATGACCTCACAGAATGAGTTCATTGGAAGTGTTCCTTCCTCTCCAAAGCTATTTTTTGTAATAGTTTCAGAAGAATGAGTGTTAGCTCTTGTCTAAATATTAGAATGGGAGAATTCACCTGTGAAGCCATCTGGTCCTGGACTTTTGTTTGTTGGAAGATTTTTAGTCACAGTTTCAATTTCAGTACTTGTGATTGGTCTGTTCATATTTTCTATTTCTTCGTGGTTCAATCTTAGGAGATTGTACCTTTCTAACCCATTTCTTCTAGGTTGTCCATTTTATTGGAGTATAGTTTCTTGGAGTAGTCTATTTTGATTCTTTGTATTTCTGTGGTGTCCATTGTAACCTCTCCATCTTGATTTCTGATTTTATTGATTTGGGCCCTCTCCCTTTTTTATTGATGACTCTGGCTAAAGGTTTTTCAATATTCTTTTCTTTTTTTTATTGGGGTATAGTTGTTTTACAGTGTGTTAGTTTCTACTGTACAGCTAAGTGAAGTAGAGTTCCCTGTGCTGTACATCAGGTTCTCATTAGTTATCTATTTTATACATATTAGTATAAAATAGCATGTTAAAAGATACTTTCTTCTTTCCCAATACAAGCATTTAAAGCAGCAAATTTCCCTGTAATTACCATTTCACTTATTAGTTTTTTTAAAATTAATTTTTGTTGGAGTATAGTTGCTTTACAATGTTGTGTTAGTTTCTACTGTACAGAAAAGTGAATCAACTCTACATATACATATATCCCCTCTTTTTCGGATTTCCTTCCCATTTAGGTCACCACAGAGCACTGAGTAGAGTTCCCTGTGCTATACAGTAGGTTCTCATTAGCTATTTTATACATAGTATCAATAGTGTATATATGACAATCCCAATCTCCCAATTCATCCCACCCGACCCCGCTTTCCCCCTTGGTATCCATACGTTTGTTCTCTACGTCCTTGTCTCTATTTCTGCCTTGCAAACGGGTTGATCTGTACCATTTTTCTAGATTCCACCTATATGCGTTAATATATGATATTTGTTTTTCTCTGAATTACTTCACTTTGTATGACAGTGTCTAGGTCCAACCACGTCTCTACAAATGACACAATTTCATTCTTTTTATGGCTGAGTAATATTCCACTGTGTATATGTACTACATCTTCTTTATCTGTTGGTCTGTTGATAGGCATTTAGGTTGCTTCCAGGACCTGGCTATTCTAAATAGTGCTGCAATGAACATTGGGGTGAATGTGTCTTTGAGTTATGGTTTTCTCTGGGTATATGCCCAGTAGTGGGATTGCTGGGTCTTATGGTAATTCTATTTTTAGTTTTTTAAGGAACCTCCATACTGTTCTCCATAGTGGCTGTATCAATTTACATTCCCATGAACAGTGAAAGAGGGTTCCCTTGTCTCCACACCCTCTCCAGCATTTATTGTTTGTAGATTTTTTTTGATAATGGCCATTCTGACTTGTGTGAGGTGATGCCTCATTGTAGTTTTGATTTGCATTTCTCTAATAATTAGTGATGTTGAGCATGTTTTCATGTGCCTCTTGGCCATCTGTATGTCTTCTTTGGAGAAATGTCTATTTAGGTCTTCTGCCCATATTTTGATTGGGTTGTTTGTTTTTTTGATATTGAGCTGCATGAACTGTTTGTATATTTAGGAGATTAATCTTTTGTCCATTAATTCATTTGCAATTATTTTCTCCCATTCTGAGGGTTGTCTTTTCGTCTTGTTTATGGTTTCCTTTTTTGTTTATGGTTTCCTTTGTTGTGCTGAAGCTTTTCAGTTTCATTAGGTCCCATTTGTTTATTTTTGTTTTTATTTCCATTACTCTAGAAGGTGGGTCAAAAAAGATCTTGCTGTGATTTATGTCAAAGAGTGTTCTTTCTATGTTTTCCTCTAGGAGTTTTATAGTGTGTGGTCTTACATTTAGGTCTTTAATCCATTTTGAGTGTATTTTTGTGTATGTTGTTAGGGAGTTTTCCAATTTCATTCTTCTACATGTAGCTGTCCAGTTTTCCCATCACCACTTATTGAAGGTACTGTCACCATTGTATATTCTTGCCTCTGTTGTAGATTAATTGGCCATATGTACATGGGTTTATTTTGGGGCTCTCTATTCTGTTTCATAGATGTATGTGTCTGCTTTTGGGCCAGTACCACACTGTTCTGATGCCTGTGACTTTGTAGTATAGTCTGAAGTCAGGGAGCCTGATTCCTCCAGCTCTGTTTTTTTTTTTTTTTTTTTCCTCAAGATTGCTTTGGCTATTTGCGGTCTTTTCTGTCTCTATACAGATTTTAAGATTTTTTGTTCTAGTTCTGTGAAAAATGCCATTGGTAATTTGATAAGAATTGCATTGAATCTGTAGATTGCTTTGGGTAGTATAGTCATTTTCACAGTATTGATCCTTGGAGTCCAAGAACATGGTATATCTCTCCATCTGTTTGTGTCGTCTTTGATTTCTTTCATCAGTGTTTTATAGTTTTCTGAGTACAGGTCTTTTATCTCCTTAGGTAGGTTTATTCCTAGGTATTTTTTGTTGTTGTTGTTGTTGCAGTGGTGAATGGTATTGTTTCCTTAATTTTTCTTTCTGGTCTTTTGTTGTTCGTGTATAGGAGTGCAAGAGATTTCTGTGCATTAATTTTGTATCCTGCAACTTTACCAGATTCATTGATTAGCTCTAGTAGTTTTCTGGTGGCATCTTTAGGATTCTCTATGTATAGTATCATGTCATCTGCAAACAGTGACAGTTTTACTTCTTCTTTTCCAATTTTATTTTCCTTTTGTTTCTTTTTCTTTTCTGATTGCTGTGGCTAGGAATTCCAAAACTGTGTTGAATAGTAGTTGTGAGAGTGGACCTCCTTGTCTTGTTCCTGATCTTAGAGGAAATGCTTTCAGTTTTTCACCATTGAGAATGATGTTAGCTGTGTGTTTGTCATACATGGTGAGGTAGGTTCCCTCTGTGCCCACTTTCTGGAGAGTTTTTATAAATGGGTGGGGAATTTTGTTAAAAGCTTTTTCTGCATCTATTCAAATGATCATATGGTTTTCATTCAATTTGTTGATATGGTGTATCACATTGGTTGATTTGCATACATTGAAGAATCCTTGCATCCCTGGGGTAAATCCCACTTGATTGTGGTGTATGAATCTTTTAATGTGTTGTTGGATTCTGTTTGCTAGTAGTTTGTTGAGGATTTTTGTGTCTATATTCATCAGTAATATTGGTCTGTAATTTTCTTTTTTCGTGATATCTTTGTCTGGTTTGGGTATCAGGGTGATGGTGGCCTCACAGAAAGACTTTGGAAGAGTTTCTTCCTCTGCAATTTTTTGGAAGAGTTTGAGAAGGATAGGTGTTAGCTCTTCTCTAAGTATTTGGTAGAATTCACCTGTGAAGCCATCTGATCCTGTACTTTTGTTTGTTGGAAGATTTTTAATGACAGTATCAATTTCATTACTTGTGATTGATCTCTTCATATTTTCTGTTTCTTCCTGGTTCAGTCTTGGAAGGTTATACCTTTTTAAGAATTTGTCCATTTCTTTCAGGTTGTCCATTTTATTGGCATAAAGTTGCTTGTAGTAGTCTCTTAGGATGCTTTGTATTTCTGCGGTGTCTGTTGTAACTTCTCCTTTTTCATTTCTGATTTTATTGGTTTGAGTCCTCTCCCTCTTTTTCTTGATGAGCCTGGCTAAAAGGTTTATCAATTTTGTTTATCTTCTTCAAGAACCAGCTTTTAGTTTTATTGATCTTTGCTATTGTTTCTGTTTCATTTATTTCTGCTTTTATCTTTATGATTGATTTCTTTCTACTAACTTTGGGGTTTTTTTGTTCATCTTTCTCTTGTTCCTTTAGCTGTTAGTTTAGATTGTTTATTTGAGATTTATCTTGTTTCTTCAGGTAGGATTGTATTGCTGTAAACTTCCCTCTTAGAACTGCTTTTGCTGCATCCCATAGGTTTTGGATCATCGTGTTTTCATTGTCATTTGTCTCTAGGTATTTTTTGATTTTCTCTTTGGTTTCTTTACTGATCTCTTGGTTATTTAGTAGCGTAATGTTTAGCCTTCATGTGTTTTATGTTTTTTACAGTTTTTTCCCCCTGTAATTGATTTCTAATCTCATAGTGTTGTGGTTGGAAAAGATGCTTGATATTTCAGTTTTCTTAAATTTACCAGGGCTTCGTTTGTTACCCAAGATGTGATCTATCCTGGAGAATGTTTCTTATGCACTTGAGAAGAAAGTGTATCCTTCTGCTTTCAGGTGGAATGTTCTATAAATATCAATTAAATCTATCCTGTCTATTGTGCCATTTAAAGCTTGTCTTTCCTTGTTTATTTTCTGTCTGGATGATCTGTCCATTGGTGTAAGTGGGGTGTTAAAGTCCCCCATTATTGTGTTACTGTCGATTTCCCTTTTTTGGCTGTTAGCATTTGCCTTACGTATTGAGGTGCTCCTATGTTGGGTGCATAAATATTTACAATTGTTATGTTTCCTTGGATTGATCCCTTGATCATTATATAGTGTCTTTCCTTATCTCTTGTAACAGTCTTTATTTTAAAGTCTATTTTATCTGATATCAGTATTGTTACTCCAGCTTTCTTTTGATTCCCATTTGTATGGAACATCTTTTTCCATCCCCTCGCTTTCAGTCTGTATGTGTCCCTAGGTCTGAAGTGGGTCTCTTGTAGGCAGCATATACATGGGTCTTTTGTGTTTCCTGCTTAGATAAGTTCCTTTAGCATTTGTTGTAGAGCTGGTTTGGTGATGCTGAATTCTCTTAGCCTTTGCTTGTCTGTAAAGCTTTTGATATCTCCGTTGAATCTGAATGAGATCCTTGCTGGGTAGGATAATCTTGGTTGTAGGTCTTTCCCTTTCATCACTTTAAATATATCCTGCCACTCCCTTCTGGCCTGCAGTTTCTGCTGAAAGATCATCTGATAATCTTATGGGGATTCCCTTGTATGTTGCTTTTCCCTTGTTGCTTTAAATCTTTTTTCTTTGTTTTAAATTTTTGATAGTTTGATTAATATGTGCTTTGGCATGTTTCTCCTTGGGTTTATCCTGTATGGCACTCTCTGCACTTCCTGGACTTGATTGGCTATTTCCTTTCCCACGTTTAGCGAAGTTTTCAACTATAATCTCTTCAGATATTTTCTCAGACCCTTTCTCTTTCTCTTCTTCTTCTGGGACACCTATAATTCGAATGTTGGTGCATTTAATGTTGTCCCAGAGATTTCTGAGACTGTCCTCAATTCTTTTCATTCTTTTTTCTTTATTCTGCTCTGTGGCAGTTATTTCCACCATTCTATCTTCCAGGTCACTTATCCATTCTTCTGCCTCAGTTATTCTGCTGTTGATTCCTTCTAGAGTATTTTTAATTTCAATTGTTGTGTTGCTTATCACTGTTGGTTTGTTCTTTAGTTCTTCTATGTCCTTGTTAAACGTTTCTTGTATTTTATCCTATTTCTGAGATCTTATTATTTTTTTTTTATAAATTTACTTATTTTTGGTTGTGTTGGGTCTTCGTTTCTGTGCGAGGGCTTTCTCTAGTTGTGGCAAGCGGGGGCCACTCCTCATCACGGTGCACGGGCCTCTCACTATCGCGGCCTCTCTTGTTGTGGAGCACAGGCTCCAAATGCGCAGGCTCAGTAGTTGTGGCTCGCGGGCCCAGTTGCTCCGCGGCATGTGGGATCCTCCCAGACAAGGGCTCGAACCCGTGTCCCCTGCATTGGCAGGCAGATTCTCAACCACTGCACCACCAGGGAAGCCCTGCTGAGATTTTAGATCATCTTTACTATCATTACTCTGAATTCTTTTTCAGGTAGACTGCCTATTTCCTCTTCATTTGTTTGGTCTTGTAGGTTTTTACCTTGCTCCTTCATCTGCAGCGTATTTCTCTGTCTTCTCATTTTGTTTAATTTACTGTGTTTGGGGCCTCCTATCTGCAGGCTGCAGGGTCGTAGTTCCTCTTACTTCTGGTGTCTGCCTGCAGTGGGTGAGGTTGGTCCAGTGGCTTGTGTAGGCTTCCTGGTGGAGGGGACTGGTGTCTCCGTTCTGGTGGGTGGAGCTGGATTTTGTCCCTCTGATGGGCAGGGCCACGTCCGGTGGCTCTTTTTGTGGTATTTCTGAGCTTAGTATGACTTTAGGCAGCCTCTCTGCTAATGGGTGGGGTTGTGTTTCTGTCTTGCTAGTTGTTTGGCATGAGGCCTCCAGCACTGGAGCTTGCTTGCCATTGGGTGGAGCCAGGTCTTGGTGTTGAGATGGAGACCTCTGGAAGAACTCTTTCCAATTAATATTCCCTGAGGCCACGAGTTCTCTGGTCATCCAGCGTCCTGGACTAGGCTCTCCCACCTCAGAGACTCAGGCCCGACCCCTGTCCGGAGCACCAATACCCTGCAAGCTGCACGGTGTGGAAGAAAAGGAAAAGAAAGAAAGAAAACAGACACACACAAAGAAACACACACACAGACGAAAACAAACAAACGAAAAAGAAAACGAACAAGCAAAACCCCAAGACAAATGTTAAAAACAAACCAAACAAAAACGCACAAAGAATCACACATACACACACACACACACACACACACACAAAAGAGAGAGAGATAACAAAAAAGAAGAGAGCAGCCAAACAAATAAACGAACCCCAAAATGAAAACAAACACTAAAAACTAAGCTACCAAAACAAAAAACTAAAAACAAAATCAGAAGCAGAAATCGAACTCTCGGTAGGTGTCTGGACCTGCTGTGGGCACTGTGGGGCCAGCTTATACTCTGACCTGGCCCAGCTCCTACGGGTACTTGCCCCCAAAGTCCACAGCCTCAATTGTGGGAACACTCGTTGTCTATTCAGATATTGCACAGATGGAGGGTTTGCCAAGCCGATTGAAGGGATTTAATCTGCTGCTCTTGTGGCTGCATGGAGAAATTTCCCTTTCTCTTCTTTGGTCGCACTGCCCCAGGAGTTCAGCTTTCGTTTTGGCTCTGCCTCTGCATTTGGGCCACCCTCAGGAGTCTCTTCCCCACCCAGGCAAGAGGGAGCGAAAGCAGTGGCTGATTAGGGCTCACTTGCTCACCCAGGCCAGGGAGGGGGAGGGATACGGCAGTCACAATTGGGATGTACGGGGAGTGCCTTTGGCGGCAGAGACCAGTGGGAATTTGCAACAGCCTGAGGTGTGCTGTTCACTCTCCCCAGGAAGTTGGCCCCAGATCGCTGGACCGTTGGCAGTGGCGGGCTGCACTGGCTCCTGGGAAGGTGTGGGCAGTGACCTGAGCTTGCTCACAGGACCCTTGGTGGCAGCGGTGGCAGCAGTAGCCGTCACGCCCACCTCTGGGGTCCAAGATAGCAGGCACAGCTCTCACCCGGCCCTAGAGCTTGTGTAGGCTGTGCCCTGCTGTCTGTGAGCATGTGGAGAAAAGCTCCTAGGGCGGCTGTGCCCCTCTCCTCGTGCACCCTGCAACAATGGTCCCTTGTCTATCTGGCAGGCCCAGGTTTCTTTCCAGACTCCCTCAGGCTGTCTTCTCACAGCTAACCCCCATTCCTCTCTCCCTGGGGTCTGACCTCCGAAGCCCGAGCCTCAGCACCCAGCCCCCACTCGCCCCAGCAGGCAGGCAAGCGTCTCAGGCTGGGGAGTGCTGGTTGACACTGATCCTCTGTGCGGGATTCTCTCTGCTTTGCTCTCCGCACCCCTGTTGCTGCGTTCTCCTCTGAGGCTCCAAAGCTTCCCCTTGTCTCTGCCAGTGGGGGGGCTTCCTAGCGTGCAGAAACATTTCCTCCTTCACAGTGCCCTCGCAGAGGCGTGGGCCCTGTCCTGATTCCTGTGTCTCTTTTTTTTTTTCCTTTTTTCTTTTGCCCTACCCAGTTACATGGAGGTTTTCTTGCCTTTTTTGGAAGTCTGAGGTCTTCTGCCAGTGTTCAGTAGGCATTCTGTAGGAGCTGTTCCACATGTAGATGTGTTTTTGATGTATCTGTGGGGAAGAAAGTAATCTCCACATCTTATTCCTCCGCCATTTTCTGAGACTTCTCTATCAATGTTCTTTATCTTTTCAAAGAACCAGGTTTTAGTTTCATAGATCTTTTCTTTTTTCTTTTTTTGTTTTTGGTCTCTATTTCATTTATTTCTGCTCTGATCTTTATATCTTTCTTTGGGGTTTTGTTCTTTTTCTAGTTCCTTTAGGCATAAAGTTAAGTTGTTTATTTGAGATTGTTCTTGAATCCTAAGTTTAGCTTGTTTTGCTGTAAACTTCACTCTTAGAACTGTTTTTACTGTGTCCCATAGGTTTTGGGTCATACTGTTTTCATTTTCATTTGTCTCTAGGTTTTCTTTTTTTTTTAATTTCCTCTTTGATTTCTTCAGTGATCCACTGGTTGTATAGTAGCATATTCTTTGGATTCCACATCTTTGTGTTTTTTTGCAGCTTTTTTGTTTTTTTGTTTTGTGGGTTTTTTTTTTTTTTAGTTGATTGCTAGCCTAGATGCTTGATATGATTCCAGTTTTCTTACATTTACCGAGGATTGCTTTGTGACCCAGCATGTGGTCTGTCTTGTAGAATGACCCATGTGCACTTGAAAAGAATGTGTATTCTGCTGCTTTCAGGTGGAATGCTCTATAAATATCAATTAAGTCCATCTGCTGTATTGTGTCATTTAAGGCCTGTGTTTCCTGATGGATTTTCTGTCTGGATGATCTGCCCATTGATATAAGTGGGTGTTAAAGTCCCCCACAATTATTGTGTTGCTGTCCATTTCTCCTTTTATGTCTGTTAACATTTGCCTTATATATTGAGGTGCTCCTCAGTTGGGGTGGATATATATTTGGAATTGTTATGTCTTCTTTTTGGATTGATCCTGTGATCATTTTCTTGTGGCCTTCTTTGTATCTTTTAACAGTCTTTTTTCTTTTTCAAGTCTATTTTGTCTGATATAAGTGTTGCTTCTCAAGCTTCCTTTTTATTTCCATTTGCATGGAATACCTTTTACCACCCCTTCACTTTCAGTCTGTATATGTCTCTGCATCTGAAGTGAGTCTCTTGCAGGCAGCATATGTACAGGTCCTATGTTTGCATCCATTCATCCGGTCTGTATCTTTTGGTTGCAGCATTTAGTTCATTTACATTTAAGATAATTATTGATATGTATGTTTCTATTTCCATTTCGTTAATTGTTTTGGATTTGTTTTTGTAGGTCTTTTTGTCCCTCTTTCTTCTTTTGTTCTCTTTTTTTGTGGTTTGATGAGTATCATTAATGTTATGGTTGGATTTCTTTTTCTTTTTTGTATGTGTATGTATTAGAGATCTTTGTTTCTCGGTTACCATGAGGTTTTTGTATACTAGTACTTATGTTTATGTGCTTGTTTTAAGTTGCTAATCTCAAATGCATTTTAGATACCCTACATTTGTACTCTCCTCTTGGCATGATTACTGTTTTTGATATTATATTTTACAGCGTTGTTTTGTATATCTCTTAACTGCTCATTGTGGATACAGATGGTTTTACTACTTTTGTCTTTTAACCTACCTGCTAGCTTTGTGTGTGGATGATTTTCTGCCTTTATTGTATGTTTGCCTTTACCAGTGAGCTTTTCCATTTTGTGATTTTCTTGTTTGTAGTCAAGAAAGTCTTGTTGCGGTCTTTTCCCACTGGAGAAGTTCCTTTAGCATTTGTTGTAAATTTGGTTTGGTGTTGTTGAATTATTTTAGCTTTTTCTTGTCTATAAAGCTTTTGATTTCTCCATCAATCTGAAGGAGAACTTTGCTGGGTAGACTACTCTTGGTTGCAGGTTTTTCTCTCTCATCACTTTAAGTATATTGTGCCACTGCCTTCTGGCTTGCAGAGTTTCTGATGAAAAATCATGTAATAGCCTTATGGGAGTTCTCTTGTATGTTTTTTATTGCTTTCCCTTGTTGCTTGTAATATTCTCTCTTTATCTTTAATTTTGGTTGTTTTAATCAGAATGTGTCTTGGTGTCTCCCTTCCCAGATTAGAGAAGTTTTCAGCTATTATCTCTTCAAATATTTTCTCAAGCCCTTTCTCTCTTCTCCTTCTGGGAACCCTGTATTGCGAATATTAGCACACTTGCTCTTGTCCCAGTGGTCTCTTAAACTGATCTCATTTCTTTTTATTCTATTCTTTTTTCCCCTTTGGTGGCAGTGATTTCCCCTACTCTGTTTTCCAGCTCACTGATCCATTATTCTGCCTCATTTCGTCTATTATTAATTTGTCATATTTTTCATTTCAGTTATTGTATTTTTCAATTCTGCTTCATTGTTATTTATAATTTCTAAGTCTTTGTTAAAAACTTCTCATTTCTCACATTGTGCATCCATTCTCCTACCAAATTCTTTGATCGTCTTTACGATTATCACTCTGAACTCTTTCTTGAATAGTTTGCCTGTCTCCACGACACTTGGTTCTTCTTCTGGGTTTCTGTTTTGTTCCTTTATCTGAAACATATTCCTCTGTCGCCTCATTTTGTCTAAATTGCCGTTTGTATTTTATGTATGTGGTAGGTTTGTTACATTTCTCAACCTTGGAGAAGTGGCCCTCTGTAGGAGACGTCCTATGCATTCAGGCAGTGCACTCCCCTCTCGTCACCTATGGACCAGGGGCTATCTGGTCCCCAGGTAGTATGTGGCCTGCGTTTGCAGACTTGGTCTATAGGCTGCAGAGACTATAGTTTTCTTGCTTCTAGTGTCTGCCCCCTGGTGAGTGAAGCTGGTCTAGAGGCTTGTGCAGACTTCCTTGTGGGAGGGCCAGGTGCCTGCTCACTGGTGGGTGGTGCTGGGTCTTTGCCTCTGGTGGGTAGGGCCCTCTGGTGTCTAGGGGCATGGGAAGTAGCTGGGGGCTCAGGAAGTCTTTAGACAGCCTGTCTGCTAATGGGTGGGACTGTTCCCCTGCCCAGTGTGTTGTTTGGTCTGGGGGCGTCGGGGTCACAGCACTGGAGCCTACAGGGTTTTGGGTGGGGCCAGGTCTTGGTGTCAGCCTCCAGGAGAGCTCATGCAGATGAATGCCCCCTGATATGTCCACCACCAGTGTCTATGTCTCCTGGCCATGCTACAGTTGCCTCCTGCCTCCCCTGGAGATACTCTAAGACCAGCAGGTAGCTCTGGTCCATGCTCCTATGATATTACTGCTTTTGCCCTTTGTCCCGGTGCATGTGAGATTCTTTTGTGTGCCCTTTAAGAGTGAAGTCTCCATTTCCCCCAATCCTGTGGAGCTGCAGTCAAGTCCCGCTGGCCTTCTAAGCCAAATGCTCTGAGGACTCCGCTTCCTGGGGCTGGACCCCTGGGCTGAGCTGCCTCATGTGGAGCTCAGAACTCTCACTCCTGTGGGAGAACCTCTGTAATATAATTATTCTCCAGTTTGTGGGCTGCCCACCCAGGGGGCATGCGATTTGATTATATGGCCAATCTGCCCCTCCTTCTATCTAGTTGTGGTTCCTTCGTTAGCTGTTGAAGATCTTTTCTGGTAGGTTCTAGTTCAGTGGTTGCTCTTCAGTCAGTTGTGATTTTGGTGTGCTTGTGAAAGGAGGGGAACTTAGGGTCCTTCTCTGCCATCTTAGCTGCTATCCCACAAGAGTTTTTTTTTGGAAGTCTCTGTTCTATTCCAGCAGTCTCTCTGTCTATATGCCAGTACCACACTGTTTTGATTAGTGTATCTGTGGAATAAGTTTTGAAATAAAGAAGTGTGATACAACAAGTTTGTTCTTTTCAAGATTGTTTTTGCTGTTTGTTTTCTGCTGAGACTCCATATGAATCACAGGATGGATGTATCTGTTTCTTCAGGAAAACACTACTGGGATTTCACTAGGGAATGATTTGAATATAATGATCACTTTGGGTAGTATTGACATCATGGCAATATTGACTTCCAATCCATGAATTTGGGATGTCTTTGCATTTATTTTTGTCTTTTCTAAAATTTTCAGCAGTCTTTAGTTTGCAATATACATATCTTTACCTTCTTGTATAATGTTGCATCTAACTTTTTTTTTTTTTTTGATTCTCTTGTAACTGGAATATTTTTCTCATGTTCTTTTTTGGTTGTTCATTTTTAATGTTTACGAACCCAACTGAATTTTGCATGTTGATTTTACATCTTGTCATTTTTTAGAGCTCTAAAAATTTTAGCAGGTTTTTTCTGCAGAATATTCACGGTTTTCTACATATTAGATCATGTCAGTTGTATACAGAGATGATTTCACTCTCTTTTGCTATTGGGATATCTGTTACCCAATTTTCTGCCTCTGTGTTCTTCCTGGGACTTCCAGTAATATGCTTTTAGAAATATTGAGAGCAGGTATCCTTGTCTTGTTCCTGATCTTAAAGGAAAAGCTTTCATTCTTTCACCATTGAGTATGATGATAGTGCTGTGTAACTGCTCCATTGCAGGATATTTTCCAGCATAGTCTTCTACCTTTTCCTAATAAAGAACATACATCACACATGATGTCGAATCCAAATTCATATGCCCATTCCTCATTGGAGTTAGAAGCAGAGAAATGTGTATTAGTTGAGGAGGTGCCAACCAGAAACTTGGGAGACCTGGCCTTGCCTCAAATCCATCTTCCTGGCTGGCCAGGGTGTAAGATTTTTAAATGATAAGGGAGAGAGGGGAGGGGAGTGTCTGGAATCCCAGCTTTCCCATAAGATGTCAGCTGCAGACTTTTGAGAATCAAGTTGTGATTTCCTTTCTGATTATTCTGTATGTTCCTGCAAAACAGTTCCTAAATCAGAGTCTTGTGATCCCTTAACTTCCTTCTAGGAGACAGGAAAAGCAATAGTTCAGGCATTTTATTATTTACTTAGAGCCAAATGTGACTGGTTAAGAATTTCAATTCTCAGTTGACCCTCTGGTGTCATCAGTTTTTCAGTCCTCTTGGGATAACTGGTTGAAGCCCAGTTTGGGGTCATAAATCAAGGTACCAATTTAAGCTACCAATCATGGAAGTGATTAGATTGGACTTGCTTTTCCTTTGTTTCTGTATTCTCTCAATCCCCTAATTAGTAACTGCTTGAATCTGACTTTTTGAACTCAGGAATGGTCTAGGAGACTAAAGCCTTTTTTTTTTAACAAACAGGAAATGGGAGACTCAGAAAGGCTTTTGTAACCAGGAAGGCCCTGCAGATTCCTGTTCAGTTTCAATCCCCCCTTTTCTTTGGTACTCCTCAATCTTGAGATGAACATGTGTGGAAGAAGAAACAGAATAAAATTTTCGATAGAGAGGTTAATCAGACTTAGCAGGAGAACTCAGATTTAAGGCAACTTAACTTTTGAAAATTACGGTCCCCTACTCTACTGGTGGGTTGATTCAGTTTCTTTGTATCTGCATGTATGTACAGAAGAAATTCATTCATCTTTAGATGGATTTTTCCTGGTTTTTCTTTCTGATTTCTGCTAATAAAATTCATGTTCTTTATGATATGACTTTATCTGCATTATATCTTGTATGGTTTTCATTTGCATTTTTTTCAACAACGTTGTGTCTGACCCTAGTCAGTAAATATACAAAGTGCTCACTTTTTGTTTCTAGTATTTTGGAGCCATTAAACCAGATAATTAAGGATACTGCATAGGTAGGGATTGCTCTGTTACTGGCCATTAGATAACTGGAGAATATTTTATGTCTTAATTTATGTCATTTACAGATGATGGTCTTTTAGCATGTATTATGCAATACAACTGACAGGTACTACTTGTTAATGTTGTAAAATGCCTTTTCTTTTTGGGTACATAGTTCTATAGCAAAGATTTAGAAAAATACATTGTTTCTTAAAAATTGTTTTATCAAACTCTTCATTTTCTCTGTTATGTTTGTTTTACAGTTCTAAACAGCTAATTATATTATTAATTGGATAACTTTTGTTTTGGATTATTTCCCGGTACAATATATTGTCTACTTTAAAAAATTTATTTATGTACAGTAAGTATGCAGAATACATCGATAGTATATTTTTCTCCTCAATTATGAGACAGCAGTATGTTTACTGTTGGTTGGTATGTTCGTAGAGGTGATAGTAGAAAAATACTCTTTCTTTGAGACCCAACATAAGTTTGTCCAGTGTGAGTGTTTTTGTCATATGGTGTTTAAAACTAGGCTACCTTAAAGTATATTTGGATTTATGTTACATGCTTTCTTAAGTACAGAATTCTATTCCTTTAGTGTTTCCAAAAATTTAAGGTCATGGTTGGGGCATTTCATACCTATCTTTGGTGTAAGTATTACATTTGGTGTAATATCATGTATTCAACATGAGACATATATTTTTGAATTATTGTGAATGGGATACCTATGGTTCTTTATATCTTGTAGATATCTTCCCTATACATGTGATCAAGCAATTACAACCCAAAGTGAACAGTGATAAAGGAGAAGTATTCCAAACACCGATGTTGGGAAGACCTGAAAGCTGTAAAATCAAACATTTTCACCTCTGGGAAATCCAGGAAAATATGTATGACTTTGAGTGTCAGTGGAGAGATGATGAAAGAAATTACAAAGGAATGCCTGTAATCTGCAACAAAAATCTCACTGATGGGAGAGATCGACATAGTAGAAGGGGTGCAGGAATCAAGCCCTGTGGAAATAGGCTGGGCTTAAACTTTCAGGATAAACTGCAGATATTTCAAACTGATGGGATAATTTCTGAATGTGATGTAGTTGAGAGGTCTGTCAACAGCAGTTTCTTATTTTCACCACTTCAAAGAATTTCTCCTAGTGTCCAAACCAATGTTTCTAATATATATGGGAATGATTTTATGCATCCTTCAGTGATGACACAAAACCTTAAAGCACACAGGGAAAGACCTTGCAAATGTAATGAGTGTGGGAAAGCCTTTCTTAAGGGCTCACACGTCATTAAACATCAGACCATCCACACAGGAGAGAAATTAGATAAATGTGACATATGTGACAAATTCTTTGGTCGAAGTTCACAGCTTGCACGTCATCGGAAAATTCATCCTGGAGAGAAATGTTACAAATGTCATGAGTGTGGCAAAACCTTTAATGATGGCTCCACCCTTGCCAGACATCAGATAATCCACCCAGAAGCAAACTTACATAAATGTGATGTATGTGGTAAAGTCTTTGGTCAAAATTCATACCTTGTACGTCATCGTAATATTCATGCTGGAAAGAGAAGTTACCAGTGTAATGAGTGTGGCAAAACCTTTACTGACAGCTCAAACCTCAGTAGACATCAGAAAATTCATACAGGAAAGAAATTATATAAATGTGATATGTGTGGCAAAGTCTTTAGCCGAAATGCACACCTTGCTGGTCATCGGAGGATTCATACTGGAGAGAAACCTTATAAATGTAATGAGTGTGGGAAGCTCTTTAGTCAGCATTCACATTTCATAAGTCATAAGAGATTTCATACTGGAGAGAAACCTTACAAATGCAATGAGTGTGGCAAGGCCTTTAGTGAGAAGGCAATCCTTTTAAGTCATCAGAGAATTCATACTGGTGAGAAACCTTACAAATGTGATGAGTGTGGAAAGGTCTTTAGTCAAAAATCACATCTTCGACTTCATTGGAGAATTCATACTGGAGAGAAACCTTTCAAATGTAATGAGTGTGGCAAGTTCTTCAGTCGAAATTCACACCTTACAAGTCATCGGAGAGTACATATAGAGAAACCTTTCAAATGTTTTGAGTGTGGGAAAGCCTTTACTCAGGTCTCAACCCTCACTACACATCAGAAAACCCATACCTGAGAGAAACTATGTAAGTGTGATACATGTGGGAAGGTCTTCAAAATTCACACTTCAAAATTCACACCTAACCGTTGTTCAGAGAATTCATACTATGGAGAAATCATACAAATATCAGTGTGGCAAAGCTTTTGTGCATTGAACCTCACTTACCATCAGAGAATTCATACTAGAGAGAAAGCTTACAAATGTAGTGAGTGTGGCAAAGTCTTCAGTGTACTTTCAAGCCAAACTTACCATCAGAGGATCCATACTGCTTAGAGCACTTAAAAATATAATGAAGGGGACTTCCTTGGTGGTCCAGTGGTAAAGAATCTGCCTCACAATGCAGGGGACACGGGTTCGATCCCTGGTCAGAGAACTAAGATCTCACGTGCCATGGGGCTACTAAGCCTGTGCGCCACAACTACTGAGCTTGCGTGTCTCAACTAGAGCCTGCGTGCCGCAAACTACAGAGCCCACGCACTCTGGAACCCACGTGCCACAACTACAGAGCCCATGCATCCTGGAGCCTGTGCGCCACAACTAGAGAAGAGAAAACCCGCACACCACAACTAGAGAGAAGCCTGCACACTACAGTGAAAGATCCTGCATGCCTCAGTGAGGATCCCGCGCGCCACAACTAAGACCCGACACGCCAAAAATAAATAAATAAATAATAAATAAATCTTAAAAAAAAAATACAACGAAGGTGGCAGTGCTTTAGGAGGTCTTCACATCTTAGGCTTCACGAGAAAATTCATACTGGATAGAAGCCAGATAAATGTATTTAGTATAGTCAGGCCTTTAGAAAATGAATCTAGGAAGATTCCTCACCAGTGCCATGAATGTGAAAACCTATTCTCACAGCTCACATCTCACCAATATTCAGGTAATCCGCACTCTTCAGAATGTTACAAATGTACTAAATTTTGAATGCTTTTAGATTGTGCCTTAAACTCAGTGATCACCAAATACTCCACGTTTTAAAATGCAACGAATATGTCAAAAGTTAAATTATTGCTCACTCATCACTAGATATCAGAATATTTATCCTGAGTAAAACCCACAGAAATGTAATGTGTGTGGCAAGGATCTTACCCAGAAGTCACAAGATAGGAACATACTGGCACCATACCTCCCAAATGCACTGGTTGAGGCAAAACCTTTACCTTGAGTTCAAGTACTTGGCAATTGCAGAAAGTCCATATTGAAGAGAAGCTATGGAGATGTATGAATAGAGGCTTTCTCCAGGCCTTACAATGCACTAAGCTTCAGAGTACACATTTTTGAGAGAAACCACACAAAGCAATACGTGTCCTGAGCACTGTACTTGAAGATCAAAACTGAAATACAGAGGATTTATGCTGGCGAGCAAGCTTTCCGATGTAATGAATGTTGTAAAATTTTACATCAAGTATCCACACCTTTAGTGTGATGACAGAATTCTTACAGGTTACAAAGTATACACACGGAGAAACTTCATGAAACAGTACATCCTTGGGGTTTACCAAAGAACTAATATTTGGGACAGTCCTTACAAATGTAATGAATTTGGTAAATTTTTTGAGCAATTCTTACAACAGACCATCAGAGTCTTAGTTCTCTGACCAGGGATCGAACCCGTGTCCCCTGCGTCAGAGAAATGCATACTAGGAATAAATAAATCTTTAGTTCTCTGAGGTTAACTTGAGATATTACATACTGCAGAAGCATTACAAGTCACAACATGTTGAAACTTCTGACATGGTGTGTATATGAGAGGAAAAAGGACCCATGTGAAAATAACCGATTATCTTCAGTATATTAAAATTTAATTATTTGAGTTTTCTTGAAAAGGCTACTTACTATTTATGCTTTTCAACCTAAAGTTTGAAGTAACAGGGAAGAACAAGTCTGTCTCTATATTGGACCTTTTCCTTTTACTTTAACATTTGTATTCTATTGCTTTTGCTACAAGTGAATCACTAAAGGGATATTGCCTATAAGCTTAAATTATACATAATGGGCTATCTTTGGGAAACCTGATTCCCATGTAATGTGCATTAAACTAAAATACCTTTGTTTACCTCATGGGAAACCTTCTGTCCAGCCTCCCCTGTGAATGGCTTCAAGAAAGAAGAAATTAAAACATCCCCTCAGGAATCTGATTGGAACCAGGACTTTACTCCCTCCTCTTTTAGTATGAAAGAAGCCCGAATTCTAACTCAGGGAAGACAATTCTTTCGGACAGTAGTCCACCATCTTCTGGGTCTGCTGGCTTTCTGAATAACGCCACTATTGCTTGCCCCAACAACTAGTCTCTCAGTTTATTGGCCTGTTGTGTGGTGAGCCCTAAGAGCTTGGCCTTGTTAATATGTTGATTTCATGCATTCATTACAGGCCTTTCATGATGGTCTCTGGGAAGGAATCAGTAAGATGAGGGGGCCAACTTCATTAGGTGTGGTTCATTCACATCCATGTTCCCTGGAAAAACATGAATCCTGAATTACCAAATTCAGTAGTGTGTGAATTAGTGTCAGGGAGGGGCAGAGAATAATGTAAAACTAGGACATGAATCATCATGCTCATTATGTTCAGGGCGCCCTTCTGTTCACAGTGGGTTACAGGACAGAATGCTCTACCAACTGACCTGCACGAGAGCAGGCAAGACATTAAGGCACTGGGCTTTTCATGGGAGGAGAGTGACAGGTTATTAGGGACTGATGATGTGGTAGGAACAATGCACAGAAAAAGTTGGTCACTTCCTCCATTGGATGGCAGTAACTGTTGTATGTATGATTAAAGAAAAGTTAGTCTTATTTTTGGAAATTGAAGAGAGAGCAATTATTTTGAGCATCAAATTTAATCAGAACCAGAATAATATGTGTTTGTGTATGATTCACATTTAATTGCTGCTATTATCGTTTGCTACTGTTGTATTCATAGAATTACATTCTGAATGTATCATGGGTCTCCTGTTTTAATTAATAAAATATAATCACTTTTGTCATAACCCTGGATGAATCATGTTTATTCCATCAACACAGTTTTATCTCGTCTCAGTGCTTTGTAACAGCAGGTAAGAATGCACCGTTAGGCTCTCAGGTTTGAAAGAATCTAACAATTTCTTTCCAATATGGAATGAAACATACAATTTGGGGGTTACATACTCATAATTTGTACTCTCTACACTCTATTCCAGAATATTCAGATGGCTATAATGCAAATCCCATAGCAGTGCATTTCAGACTGACTTCCATTAATGTGCAAAAACTGAATCAAATTTAAATAAATTTAAAGATCTAATTGGCTTTATTGAATGATTGATACACTGGGCAGCATTCCACCTAGGAAATAGAGGTGCTCCAAGGAGCTGTAAAAAGTGGGAAAGCACATGATGTTGAGCATATTTTCATGTGCATTTTGAATTTGTATCTATGATAGATTTTTGGTTTGTGCTTTCTATGAAGTCTTTATATGCATATGGGACTCTTGGCACTTCCTGAACTTGGGTGACTGTTTCCTTTCCCAGGTTAGGGTGGTTTTCAGCTATTATCTCTGCAAATATTTTCTACGGCCCTTCCTCTCTTCTCCTTCTGGGACCTGTATAATACAAATATTAGTGCACTTGTTGTTGTCCCAGAAGTCTCTTCAGATGTCCTCCTTCTTCTATTTTTTCTCTTCAGCAGTGGTGATTTCCACTGCTCTGTCTTCCAGCTCACCGATCCATTCTTCTGCCTCATTTAGCCTGTTATTCTTTCTAGTGTATTTTTCATTTCAGTTACTGTATTCTCCAATTCTGTTTGGTTGTTGTTTATATTTTCAAAGTCTTTGTTAAGTACTTCTCATTTCTCAGGCTGTGCATCCATTCTCCTCCCAAGTTCTTTTTGATCATTACTCTGAACATTTTTTCAGTCAGATTTCCTATCTCCACGTCACTTAGTTCTTCTTCTGGGGTTTTGTCTTATTCCTCCGCCTGAAACATATTCCTCGGGTACCTCATTTTGTCTAAATTGCTATTTATATTTTTATGTATGTGGTAGGTTAGTTACATTTCTCAACGTTGGAAAAGTGGCCCTCTGTAGGAGGTGTCCTATGTGTCCCTTTCATCACCCAAGGTCAGAGCCCAGCTGGTCCCGGGGTAGTGTCTGGCCTGTACTTGTGGATTCATTTTGCAGGCTGTGCGACTGTAGTTTTTTTGCTTCTGGTGTCTGCACCCTGGTGGGTGAGGCTGGTCGAGAGGCTTCTCCCTGCCCACTGTTGGTTGGACCTGGGTCTTGGCCCTTTGGCAGGCCGGGGTATGTCTAAGGGCATGTAGAGAGGTGGCAGTGGGCTCAGGAAGCCTTTAGGCAGCCCATTGGCTGATTGGTGGGGCTGTATCCCCTGCCAGTTTGTTGTTTTGCCTGAGGCGCCCCAGCGCCAGACCTACAGGTTCTTGGGTGGGGCGAGGTCTTGGTGCCAAGAAGTCAGCCTCCAGGAGAGGTCATGCAGATGAATGCTCCCCGATGTTACTGCCATCATTGTCTATGTCCCCAGGGTGAGCCAACGCCTCCCCCCACCTTCCCAGGAGATCCTCCAAGATAGCAGGCAGGGGCAGTTCTTGCCCAGGCTTCCATCAGATTATTGCTTTTGCCCTTCATCTCCGTGTATGTGAGATTTTGTGTGTGTCTGTTAAGAGTGAAATCTCTATTTTCCCCATTACTCTGAGCTCCTGCAATCAAGCCCCACTGGCCTTCAAAGGTAAATGTTCTGGGGGCTCCTCATCCCAGTGCCGGACCTCTGGGCTAGGGGGCTTGATGTGGGGCTTACAACTCTCACTCCTGTGTGAGAACGTCTGTAATATAATTATTCTCTAGTTTTTGGGTCACCCACCCAGGGGATATGGGGTTTGAGTATATCGTGAGTCTGCCCTTCCTACCCATCTCATTGTGGTTCCTTCTTTATGTCTTTACTTATTAAAGAGCTTTCCTGGTAGGTTCCAGTCTTTCATCAATGGTTGTACTGCAGTTAGTTGTGATTTTGGCGTGCTCGTGAGAAGGGGTGAGTTTAGGATCCTTCTACTTCGCCATCTTGGCTGCTATCACAGAAGAGTTTTTTCCTAAAGTCTCTGTCTGCCTTTATGACAGTACCACACTGTTTCAATTAGTGTAGGTTTGGAATAAGTTTTGAAACAAGGAAGTGTGAGACCTCTCACTGTTCTTTTCAAACTTGTTTTTACTATTCATTGTCTCTTGACATTCCATAGGAATCACAGAATGGATTTGTTTTTTCAGGAAAACCCTGATGGGATTTCACTAGGGAATGAATGCTTTGAATCTGTTAATCACTTTGGGTAGTATTGACATCTTGACAATATTGACTTTCAATCCATGAACATGGGGTATGTTTCCATTTATTTTTGTCTTCTGTAAAATTTTCAGCAGTCTATAGTTTGCAGTGTACAAATCTTTCCCTTCTTTTATAATGTCATGTCTAAATATTTTTTGATTCTCTTATAAATGGAATTGTTTTCTCAATCTCTGTTTTGATCATTTTTAATTTTTAGAAACCCAATTGAGTTTTGCATGATGATTTTAAATCTTGTAAGGTTTTTGAACTCTTTCATTATTTCTAGAAGGTTGTTTTTTTTTTTTTAATTTCAGAATCTTCAGGGTTATCTACCTATTAGATCATGTTACCTGTGTACAGAGATGATTTTGCTTCCTGTTGCTATCGGGATGTCTGTTATCTCATTTTATGCCTATGTGTTCTTGGTAGGACTTCCAGTTATATGTTTTTAGAAATAGCAGGTATGCTTGTCTTGTTCCTGATCTTCGAGGGAAAGCTTCCATTCTTTCACCATTGAGGATGGTGAAAGCTCTGAAGAAAGACTGCGTGGAAGGACAGTTTTCGGCATACTCGTATACCTGTGTATAAGACTTTAAAGGCAAAAGGAGGGAGGGGAGGGGAGTGTCTGCGATCCCAGCTTTCCTGTAAGATCTCAGCTGTGCAGGCTGTTTGGCACCACATCATGATTTCCTTTGTGATTATTCTGTACGTGCCTGCAAAACAAGTTTCTAACTCACAGTCTTGTGATTCTTTAACTTCTTTCAGGAAGAGAGTAAAAGCAATAGTTGTGACGTTTTATTATTTACCTAGAGCCAAATGTGATGCGTTAAGAATTCCAGTTCTCAATTGACCCTCTGGGTGTCATCAATTTGTAAGGCTTCTTGGGGCACCTTGTTGAAGCCACAGTTTGGGGTTATAAATCAAGGTATCAGTTTAAGCTACCAATCGTGGAAAAGATACATGGTTCGGCTTGCTTTTCCTTTGTTTCTGCATTCCCTCCTTCCCCTAATTGGTAACGGCTTGAATCTGCTCTTTGGATCTCAGAGAAGGTTTAGGAAACTCAAGCCTTCTTCTATAAACAGGAAACAGGACACAGAAAGGTTTTTGTAACCTGGAAGGCCCCCCAGGTTCCCTTTGATATCAATCCTGCCTTTTCTTTGACGTTCATCAGTCTTGAGGGGAACAGGTATTGGATAAGAATGGGAAAATGTTGGACAGACAGGTTAATCAAACTCGACAGAAGAACTCAGATTTAGGGGGACTCAGTTTCAAAATCATGGTCTCTTACTCTTCTTTACTATTGATTTGATTTTTTTGTATCTCTGTTTGGGTATAGAAGAAACTCATCCATTGCCTATGATTGCCCTTTTTTGGTTTTTCCTTCTGGTTTCTGCCAAGAACATTCTTGCACAATCTCCTGGAATATTATGTTTTGTTGTTGTTGTTGTTTTTTGCTTCATTGGGTCTTTGTTTCTGCACACGGGCTTTCTCCAGTTGTGGCAAACGGGGGTTACTGTTCGTTGCGGTGCGTGGGCTTCTCATTGCGGTGGCTTCTCTTGTTGTGGAGGATGGGCTCTAGGCGTGCAGGCTTCAGTAGTTGTGGACACGGGCTCAGTAGTTGTGGCTTGTGGGCTCTAGAGTGCAGGCTCAGTAGTTGTGGCGCATGGGCTTAGTTGCTTCACGGCACGTGGGATCTTCCCGGACCAGGGATGGAACCCGTGCCCTCTGCATTGGCAGGCGTATTCTTAACCACTGTGCCAAAGTCCTGTATGTTTTTCTTGGATATAAACATGACAGTGGAACTTGTGGTACTTGTGGTATAATCAGTATGACACATTATAGAGCACATTTGTAATCCTGCTTTCTCCTGACAACATCACACTCTCTCCCTTTTCAGATCTTTTTCGTTTGTTTCATATCCATAGTATAATTTCCATAGTTAAAAATGGGGTGGTATCATGTTAATTCCTAAACCAATTCGTGTTTTCTTTTAAAATTAGTATTTTAGTTGCCATCGTACACTTATTTTCACACAGATATGCAATCACAAGCTGTGCGCCCACGTATGCGTACACCCTGTGCTCTGCTCATGCCCTTTTTCATTCCTGATCACTCCTCAAATGGAACCTCGATGTGAATGGAAACAGTTATTTATTTGCATGTTTAATTTGTTCTGTTGATCACCCCCATTTCCAGAGCACTTTTTCACCCATGCCTTCACCTTCCACGTTACTCACATTATAGAAATGATCCCTCTTTATCCATTGAACAACTTTATCTGGACAGTCGTGATGACTCAGAAACCACTTCCAGGAGGGATGGCTGAATAGCTTAGTTACACAGCTCACTTCTTGCATCTCCCTTGACATTTTCTGTCTAAACTGGTATTCGTGTTATTTTGTAGTTTTGTTTTGTTTTGTTTTGTTTTTTGGTTGCGTTGAGTCTTCGTTTCTGTGCGAGGGTTTTCTCTAGTTGCGGCAAGTGGGGGCCACTCTTCATCGCGGTGCGCGGGCCTCTCACTGTCGTGGCCTCTCTTGTTGTGGAGCACAGGCTCCAGACGCACAGGCTCGGTAGTTGTGGCGCACGGGCTTAGTTGCTCTGTGGCATGTGGGATCTTCCCAAACCAGGGCTTGAACCCGTGTCCCCTGCATTGGCAGGCAGATTCTCAACCACTGTGCCACCAGGGAAGCCCCATTGTATTATTTTGTAATCTGTCCTGTTTAAGAATAAGTTTTGGCCAATGGCTGGTCACATTGAAGTTTTCTCAGTCTGTAAGTCCTGGTTCTTGCACCACTTTGTGTGTCGGTTGGGTTAATGTACATAAACCTGTGCATCTCCTACCCTGATTTGAAAAATCGTGTTAATTTACCTCAAGCTTTTTAAAACAATTTAGTGCTGTTAGATGGCTTAGAATATTGCATGTTTTGTAGTAAGTACTCAAAAGTTACTTTTTAAGAAAAAGGTATGTTAGTATTCTGTCATGGTTTTCATGATACACCTTTGTCTGCATTATATCCTGTTTGCTTTTCATTTGTACTTCGTTCTCAACAACATTGTATCTGAACCCAGTTAATGAATATAGAATGTGCTGTTTATTCCATATATTCTGGTAACCATTAGGCTAGATAATTAAGGGTACTGCATAGGTAGGGATTGCTCTACTTACTGGCTGTTAGAGAACTGGAGAAAATTAATATTTTATGTATTAATTTATAAGTGGAATTTACAAGTGATGGTCTTTCAGCATGTCTTATGCAAAACAACTGACACATACTACTTGTTAAAGTTATAAAATGCCTTTTCTTTATGGGTACGTAGTTTTATGGCAGATACTTAGAAAACTATATTGTTTTCTTAAAAATTGTTTTATCAAATTCTTCATTTCTCTATATTGTTTTACAATTCTAAACAGCCAATTAGTTAAATTGGATAAGCTTGTTTTGGCTTATTTAGCATTACAATTTATGTCATCTGTTCTTTTTTTTTTCTTTAACATCTTTGTTGGAGTATAACTGCTTTACAGTGTTGTGTTAGTTTCTGCTGTATAACAAAGTGAATCAGCTATACATATACACATATCCCCATATCTCCTCCCTCTTGCATCTCCCTCCCACCCTCCCTATCCCACCCCTCTAGGTGAACACAAAGCACCGAGCTGATCTCCCTGTGCTATGCAGCTGCTTCCCACTAGCTATCTATTTTACATTTGGTAGTGTATATATGTCAATGCTACTCTCACTTCGTCCCAGCTTACCCTTCCCCCTGCCCGTGTCCTTAAGTCCATTCTCCATGTCTGCATCTTTATTCCTGTCCTGCCCCTGGGTTCATCAGAACCTTTTTTTTTCTTAGATTCCATATATATGTGTTAGCATACGGTATTTGTTTTTCTCTTTCTGACTTACTTCACTCTGTATGACAGACTCTAGGTCCATCCACCTCACTACAGATAACTCAGTTTCGTTTCTTTTTATTGGATGAGTAATATTCCATTGTATATATGTGCCACATCTTCTTTATCCTGTGTCATCTGTTCTTTTGCATTTATTTACAGTAAGTATTCAGAATACACCTATAGTATAATATATATTTTTCTTCTCAATTACGAGACAACAGTCTGTTTAGTGTTAATTGGTATGTAAATATCATTCTTTTAATTCATGTTACCAGTGATTAAAATGTCATCACAGTGTTTCTCAACTGTAGGTCACATTCATTCAAAAGACATGCAGTCAGGGCTTCCCTGGTGGCGCAGTGGTTGAGAGTCTGCCTGCTAATGCAGGGGACACGGGTTCGAGCCCTGGTCTGGGAAGATCCCACATGCCACGGAGCAGCTGGGCCCGTGAGCCACAATTGCTGAGCCTGCGCGTCTGGAGCCTGTGCCCTGCAACGGGAGGGGCCGCGATAGAGAAAGGCCCGCGCACCGCGATGAAGAGCGGTCCCCGCACCGCGATGAAGAGTGGCCCCCGCTTGCCGCAACTGGAGAAAGCCCTCGCACGAACCGAAGACCCAATACAGACAAAAATAATAAATAAATAAATAAATAAATAGATAGATAAATAAATAAAAAAGAAAATCCTTTAAAAAAAAAAAAAAAAGACATGCAGTCAAATAGTGAGTGTTCTGGATAACGAAGCAGGGTGGAAAAGAGGTCGAATCCCCAGAGGTGAGGGCCTCGTGAGTGTGCGCTGACGGGGCCCTGGGACCTGGTGGGAGCGTGTGCAGCCGAAGCCCCTGGTCACTGGCTCGGGAACCTGGAGACCCATCCCTCCCAGCACTCAGCCCCCCACATCCTCAGGAGAGGGGTACCCAGCCTCGGGGTCAGGGCCCCCCGGACACAAGTGCCCGCTCCACCATCCGCCCCTAAGGACACCTTCCGTGGCTTCAGCTGTTGTGCAAGGGGAACAGAGCACCAGGCACACAGCAGGCATCCAGTAGCTGCTCCCTACGAGGGCGGCCTTCCTTGGCGACGGGACAGGTGACCAGGGAGGGCTCCCCGTGCCCACGGGGCACCGCCCACAGCCTTGCGGAGGACACCGTGGGTTTTCTCTCCTCACTCCCCAGTTTTCACTCTTTTCCATGGACTTCCCTCCTGTGGAAACCTGCCAGTTCTCCTGTTTTTAACCCTCTGCCTGTAGAGATGGAGAGGCGTCTGTGATGGACCAGCTTGAACTCCCAGAACTGGGATTCTGCGAAGAACGCGTTTCCATAACTAGGTCGACTCCGAGACGGCTCGGTGCAAGTCAGCGATGGAACGCTCAGCTTGATAAAGCTGCAGGTTGGAAGGGCACCGACAGAAAAATCTTCATGTTAATCTTCCTCCCAACTCTTTAAACTGGTAATAATGACAGAACTGTTCCTATAATCATTTTCACCTCAGGGAAATCCAGGAAAATACACATGATTTTGAGTGTCATTAGATAGATGATGAAAGAAATTACAAAGGAATGTGTATGACCCATAATGGAAATCTCACTGATGGAAGAGATCAACATGGTAGAAGGGATGCAGGAATCAAGCCCATTGGAAATAGGCTTGGATTTAACATTTTGGATAAACTGCAGATATTTCTTACTGATGGGATAATATCTGAATGTAATGAAGTTGAGAGGTCTATCAATAGTAGTTCCTCATTTACTCCACTTCAAAGAATTCCTCCTAGTGTCCAAACCAACGTTTCAAATACATATGGCAATGATTTCATGCCTCCTGCAGTGATGACACAAGACCACATCGAAAGACCTTACAAATGTAATGAGTGTAGGAAAACCTTTCTTAAGGACTCACTCCTCACTGGACATCAGATAATCCGTACAAGAGAGAAATTATATAAATGTGATGTATGTGACAAATTCTTTGTTCGAAATTCACAGCTTGTACATCATCAGAAAATTCACGGAGAGTCATGGTACAAATGTAACGTGTGGCAAAACCTTTAATGATAGCGCCACTCTCGGAAGACATCAGATAATCCACCCAGGAGCCAAATTATATAAATGTGATGTATGTGGTAAAATCTTTGGTCAAAACTCACAGCTTGGAATATTCATGCTGGAAGGAGAAGTTACAGATTTAATGACAGCTCAAACGTCAGTAGACATCAGAAAATTCAGACAGGAAAGAAATTGTATAAATGTGATGTATGTGGCAGAGCCTTTAGCTGAAATTCATACCTTGCCGATCAACGGGGAGTTCATACCGGAGAGAAACCATACAAATGTAATGAGTGTGGCAGATTCTTCAGTGTGCCTTCTAGCCTAACTTAGCATCAGAGGATCCATGCTAGTGAGAGCCCTTAAAAATATAATGAAGTTGGCGATGCTTTTAGCATGGCTTGATAGCTTAGGCTTCATGGGAAAATTTATGCTGGGTAGAAACCAGATAAATGTATTTAGTATAGTCAGGCCTTTAGAAGATGAATTCATTCTGGAAAGAATCCTCACAAATGCCATGAATGTGAAAAACCTATCCTCGTGGATCACATCTCACCAATAATCAGGAACTCCGCACCCGTCAGAGCATTACAGATGTACTGAATTTAGCAAAGCTTCTTGGTTGTGCCTTAAACTCAGGGATCACCAAATACTTCATAATTAAAAATGCACACCACAACACCCTCATGTAGAACGCTTTTGACACTTTTGGTCACCAACGTGTGGGGATTTTTCTCGCAAGTAATTCCTGGGACACCAGCTGGGTATCCCACAATTCAACTCAGCTGAGACAGTGTCTGCACTGGGATTGCATGAGGCCCTATAGGTCTCACAGGACTGACATCCCTCTCAACACACTTCAGATGGCAGGCACAAATCGAGGGTATCACCCGTGCTTCTCACGAGTACGCTATAGATCCTAAGTTTCAACAACGCCCCGTCACCCTCTGTAAACCAGGAGAAATGCATCTGCACATGGAAGTCACGTATTCACATGCATAAATGTCTGGTATATATTTTTGAACAAGTGAAGTTTGCATCTGATAACTGGAGTGTATGGATCCCCTCTGCATCTGTTTCTATTTCTGTTCTTTTTTTCTCTTGGTCCTACTTGTTGTGACATCGTTTTTGTTATTTTAGTTGAGTGCTGGGTATTATATATGAAAAACCGTAGAGGTTCTGGCTGATGCTCTTTTCCTTCAGAGTTTCCTCTGACGCAGACCCAGAGTACGGACAGGCTCTCAGTTTAGTCAGGGACTGAGTGACTGGAGGCTGGGAGTCCTTGTAAGCCTCAGTCTCAGCTGCCTTCACCCACCTTCCCCCCCACCCCCACCCCAGGGTGGAGCCTTCCAGGGTCTCCATCTGGAAGCCTGCGGTGCTTCCCAGGGCCCCTCCTTCTTGGCAGGTCCTGAAGCCCAGTGTTTGTCTCCTGAGCACCATGAGGTTACTGCAACTCAGCTGCTCAGCCAGTTTCTACAGAGTGTTGGGCTCATTTTCTGTGCCTTCCTTTTCTTGGGGAGCTTGGTCCCTAAAGTCCTGGCTGACTTGTCAGGCCTGCACTCGAATTTTTGTCTTCCCAGCCCCATGGAACTGTCCAGAGCTCTGTTAGCCAGTGCTCTCTGCTTGACTTTTCACGGTGTTTTCTTCCCAGAGTCAGATGCCCCCAGTGAAGGAGCGGCCCTCTCAGTCTCCCGCTCCCTCACTGGGTTTCCCTTTTGTTTGGAATCTTGGACCCTTCGGTTGCGGATGCCTCAGTACCTCTTTGACGCCTTCAGACATCTTTAAAAACGTATTTAGCTTTTCTAGTTCTTGGTGGGCTGACCTACAGCGTGCTCACGTATAGAACTGGAAGTGGGGGAAAACTGGTGTTCCCTCCCTCTGAAGCAATACGTAATAGTCATCGTAAATATACTGATCATCTTTATTTGATATGGGAGAAAGCAAGAACCACTGGTCCTTGCTCAGTCCCCACTATTCTGTTTCTAATCAGAATCCCCAGGTTGCCCATGCTTGGCCACTTGAACTTGGAAAGAGGATGGAGCAAGTGGCCCACTCTGCCCAGAGACAGAGGACCTGTGCTCCGGCTGCTCTCGTGGCCACTGTGCCGTCCTCCCAGGCCCGCACTGGTCTCCCCTCCTCCCCTTGCCCTGTGCCAGCCCAGGGCGGGCTTCGTGGTGACGGGCGGTGGCTGAGGAGGTGGGAGGGGTTACGTGACCTTTATTCTGTGAACTGATCCCATGTGAGTTTTCTCTTTAAGTGCTTAAAAAAAATGACTGCTTAGTCTTCCCTCCAATTTCATTTTAAAGGTGAAAATGAAGATTTTATTCTTAAAGTTGAGTGCAGTGATTTTAGTCTTTTTGAAAGCAACAGATGAGATTTGAAAAAGACATCTCAGAGAACTCCAGTGTATAAAGCCGAGAAAAGAGAATGTGTTCAGGCTGAATTGTGGGCGGGAGCCCAAACTGTGCCTCTGTGTCTCCCAGAGTCTGCTAATTCCTGAGATGGGTGGATATAGGACTCCAAACACCCTAAGGTGTTTAGGACCCTAAGGTCCTAAAATCACAACTTAGTCTGCCTGTGTCAGGAGTGTTGGTTGTCACAGCAGAGGTTTGGGTGGAGCCAGGAGCAGTGGAGCCTGTGCCGGGGGGTCAGAGAGCAAGGGGGGGTGGAAGCGCAGCCCAGCCAGGAAGGTATGGGGGGATGGGGGATGACGTGGGGACAGAGGAAGGGGTGACACCTGGCGGGGTCCGAGGGGCCGTGGCTGTCACAGCTCCTGAACATCTACGCGGCACCCACGGCACAGCCGAGGTCGAGAGGCTCTGGTGGGAAGAGTCCCCAGCCTGTCTCGAGTACCGCTGAGTTCACAGCAGGGTCCAGCACTCCACTGTGGGTTCATTTTCAGTGCCCTTAACAAGGCCGGATCCAGCACTTGCTGAGCTGAGTCAGGGGAACTGACCTCAGAATCAGAGTGAGGTAAAATAAGCTCAGTGACTCCTCACCCAGGGTAGATTCTAGGGATGCCCTTGAGTTTAGGTGGTGCCCTTCCAATAGCCTCACTGGCAGCGTTTTTAGTAGGAGGAGGTGGCAAAACCCCTCTTAGTTCTAGTGTTTTTGGTTTCTGAAACAGTTAATACTCTTCAGTAGCTTTGTGTTAATTTATTGTTAAAAATTTTGTTCAATTTTTTAAAAATTAACTTGTTTTATCTGTATGGCTGAGTTGGGTCTTAGCTGTGGCACGTGGGATCTTGAGGCGTGCAGGCTCTTTCGTTGAGGCGTGCGGGCTTCTCTCTAGTTGCCGCACGCAGGTTTTCTCTTCTCTAGTTGCGGCGTGCGAGCGCAGTAGTTGTGGCGTGCGGGCGCAGTAGTTGTGGCGCGCGGGATTAGTTTTCCCACCGCATGTGGGATCTTAGCTCCCGGACCAGGGATCCAAGCCGCGCCCCCAGCATCGTCAGGCGGATTGTTTACCACGGGACCAGCAGGGAAGTCCCTCTTCAAGCGCTACTTTCAAACAGTATCCTTTCCAAGCAGTGTTTGAGCGGGGCGGGGTGGGGGGGGTGGAGGTGCGGGGCGCGGATGCCCTCTTCCCCGCACACTCATCCTGCCGTCTTCTTGGAAGTCGTCGTCCCCCCGCACCCCTTCTCTGCCCCGTTGATGGCGGCCTGAGCCGAGCCCTCCCGTCTCCATGGAGCCCCTTGTGACCGGGTCGGTTCCGGGTTCCGGGCTCCCGGGAGACAGTGGCGGAGGCGGAGCCATGGCGCCATTTCTTCTCGAGAGGCGGTCGCGGTGACAGTGGAGGTGGTGAGGTGCCCGGCAGTGAAGCGGCAGCCAGAGGCGCTGCACCCGTCCCCGAGGGTGGGTGGTGGAAGGGGCCACCTGGGGGCGCATTTCCGGCGCCGCGACGCAGGGCCAAGGCCATGGCGAGGAAGAACTTGGCCTCGGCTCAAGTCACGGAAGCGGGGCGGGCGCCCCCGGCCCCAGGAGCACAGCGAAGAGTGCAGGGAGGTGAGGGCGGCGGGGCTGGGGCCCGTCAGACGGGGCCTGGCGAAGCGGCGGGGTTTGTTTCGTCTGGTAAGTACGGCTGCGGGCCCAGGGCGTTGTGGCCTCCGTGCGGAAGGATTGACACCTGGTCGGACGCGGCAGCAGGTTGTGCGGACGCTGCGTGGAGGATGGTGGGGGCGGGGGAAGAGGGATTGGTAGAAACCACTGGCGGAGGAGTCGTTCTGCGAACACGGGTTGAGCTCTTTGGGCAAAAAGTTTAAACCCCTCAACGTCACGCATCTTACGAAGCCCGGAGCAATGTATATACTACTTTAATTAAGTGTACATACTGCTTACGTGTGTAACGTATATACCCTAACATCTTCAGATATTCACCGAGCGCCTGTTCTGTGTCAGGCACTGTTCTACTCACTACGTAGGAAGGGTTACGTGGCCCAAGATCTCTTTGTGCAGAGAGATAGAATGAAAGACTCCGTGAGTTCAGTTTGAGAAAATTCAGCGCGTGGATAGAACTGCTGCAGAAGCAGCGGCCGATGCCGGGTGTGTGCACGGGAGGCCTCGGCGTGGCAGCTCTCCTTGCGTTTCCAGGACCCTCTGTCCTCCCCGCTCTACTCCTGGAGCTCACACATCCTCGCCTGGCACACCTCCATTTGGGTGGACTTCGGGCCTTTTGAATTCAGCACAGGCCCAAACTGTCTTTTCCTCACATCTATTGCTGCCCCTGAGATTGGTACAGTTTTGTACCTAGTCAGGTGGTCAGAAACCCAGGAGACAGCTTTGCCTCGTCCTCCTAGTCTCCAGGCCCTGTAGAAGGTACCTTTCCCGTGTCTTGGAGGCCGAGTCTGAGGTCCACTGGTGAGATCGGGACCCTCTTCTTCCATCAGGTTAACTCAAGGAGGGGCTGACCCCAGCGGCCTCTCTGTCCCGCCCCAGCCGTGCTGGGTTCCTCATCTGGGATGTTTTGTTTTCCTGTAGCTTCTTTGTAAATATGCTGTTCTCTCAGAGAAGGAGGCCTTTCTTCTTTTTTTTTTTTTTTTTTTTTTTTAAACAGTCAATTGCCTTTTTTAATTTTATTTATTTTATTTATTTATTTATTTATTTATTTATTTTTGGCTGTGCTGGGTCTTCGGTTCGTACGAGGGCTTTCTCTAGTTGCGGCAAGTGGGGGCCACTCTTCATCGCGGTGCGCGGGCCTTTCACTATTGCGGCCCCTCCCGTTGCGGGGCACAGGCTCCAGACGCGCAGGCTCAGCAGCTGTGGCTCACGGGCCCAACTGCTCCGTGGCATGTGGGATCTTCCCAGACCAGGGCTCGAACCCGTGTCTCCTGCATTAGCAGGCAGATTCTCAACCACTGCGCCACCAGGGAAGCCCGAGGCCTTTCTTCTTGCCCTGTCTTCTGCTGGCTAGCTCTTAGCGCTAGCTACTGCTGAGTAATTCGGTAACTAGCTCTTCTGGAGAACCAGTTTTGCCCTGTGTATAAAGATCCTCAAAAATGCTCATATTCTGACAGGAGCCGTTTTATTTCTGCTAAGGAAATGGTTCTTGCCTGGAGGAAACTTATGCGTAACGATGTTCACCATAATAACTTCCAATGTGATTTACATTTTTTACTGGTTAGAAAATTATAAGAGCAATACGCCACTTAGAAATCATTTTAAAGTATGAGTACCATGAAGTTCGCGTTCCACAGGGGTTTAACGTCTCCCACTTTGCCTCCCAGCCTTACCCCGTTTCCCGTTTTGCCCTCACTTTGGGAAGGAATGATTTCTGGTGGTCCCGTTCTTGTGGTGGGTGGACTCAGTGGGCTGAGGCAGTGACTTCTGACCCCTCTTTGCCTCTCTCCTGAGCGGCCAGGAGTGTGTGTGAGCCCACAGCGTGCAGAAGGCAGTTTTGACCTTACCGATTTCCCGGAAGTGCCTTATTTCGTCCCTTACCAAACAAGGCTGTTTAAGGATTCTTTCTGATTGTTCCCTAAGCCACGAGGAAGACCTGGGTAAAGTGATCGAGCTCCAGGAAATCCTGGACGAGCAGTCAAGAGAGCAGAGCCAGGGACGTCACTGGGGTCGGGTTTGACCCCTGGTCAGGGAACTAGATCCCACATGTGTGCCACGACACAGAGCCCACAAGTGGCTTAATCCAGACTCAGTCTTCAGTTTACACACTGGGAAATTCCTCCACCAATGTGTATATAAGCTGATGCCCTTTAAAATACGCTTGTTTCTGCATGTAAATCTGCTCACTGAGTCCACCTGACAGTTAATGGCTGGTGACACTCCTGAGGCCCCCTGGGTCCTTTGTTGAACAGCAGTGGGGAGGGACCTTCTAACGAACCATGCCCCTGCCCTTCTCTGTACCTGTGAGTCAGCTCTGGTGACAGTGCAGAGTCCACTAGAGATGGCAGTGGGAGGCGACAGCCTACGGAGGCAGGGCACAGGCCACGCCCGTCGTTGCACCTTGGCGCTTTTAAAACACTGACCATACTTGTTCTTGAAGTCTGTAAGTTTTTGTTTTTCCTATTTTAGGCAAAAAAGCAGTTACAAGAAATGCAACATAATCAGGTACTTAGATCTCTAAATCGTTTAGAAATCTGTTAAGAGGTGAATTGAGCTGGGCTCATAGTTACTATCATTACTACACACGTTTAGCCGAAGTCTACGCTAGTCCACTGCTGTAACGTATACAGCACCCCTGGACTTGTACACTGAATGTGTTTGCGTTTCAGATGCACTTCGAGCCTGGCAGTTGGGTGTGGTTCGGAGTGCTGGGTCCCTTCTGGGCTCGGCTCACTTGATACAGCACCCCTGGACTTGTACACTGAATGTGTTTGCGTTTCAGATGCACTTAGAGCCTGGCAGTTGTGTGTGGTTCAGAGTGCGGGGTCCCTTCTGGGCTCGGCTCACTTGATACAGCACCCCTGGACTTGTACACTGAATGTGTTTGCGTTTCAGATGCACTTAGAGCCTGGCAGTTGTGTGTGGTTCAGAGTGCGGGGTCCCTTCTGGGCTCGGCTCACTGGAAAGCTGACAGCCCAGGGAGCCAGGGCACAGGCCACTCAACGTCGTCGCTGCTCGGCTCTCCTTGGCGCTTTTAAAATAATGGCCATGCTTGTTCTTGAAGTTTAGAAGTTCTCGTTTTTCCTATTTTAGGCAAGGCAGAGAGGAAAAATGAATGGAAAATGTAATAAATGCTTATCAGACATTGTTGACAAGCTTCTTTCAGAATCTAACAAGAGGCTTCAGCTTCATCTTAAACGGCTGCTCGGGCAGAGACGGTGCGCTAGCACAGCGTCCCTGAAGGCCCCTTTACAAAGAGGGCGCCATTGGTCATGTCCGTGCCGCAACGGAGATCCCCCGTGCTGCGACTAAGACCTGACGCAGCCAAATAAATATTAAAAAAAAAAAATTATATATATATATATATATATATATATATATATATATATATATATATATATATATATATCCATCCACTTTAGCGTTAGGAATTACGTTCAGGAAAACATCTGGGACTTCCCTGGATCTTGAGAAGGGGTGGGTGGGGTTGCGTTCCCTTCTCACCCCGATCCGTGTGCATGCCGGGGTCAGGGGTGGAGGGGTGAAGGCTGGTCTGAGTTATGGTGGTCCGGGGGGTCTTGGGTGGACCCCCTCTTTCTCTGGAGGGGTCTTCCCACAAAGGCGGGAGGTGCCTTTGTGTGAAGACTGGAGAGGCTTGACCGGAGTCAGTCTTGAGGGTCTCTCACTCTCTTTTCTATTTCTATTTATTTAACTGCTTTCCAGGATTTTGCAGCAGTTAAGAATGGAAGAACTAAACATATGCAGAGCGCAGCTCCTTGAAAGAAAAAGAAATCGCTGAACTGAAAGCAGAAAGGACCACCACCAGGGTTAGTGGGGTTCTTACTGGGTTAACATTTGCTTCTGGTCATGATTGGGCTCCGGTTACTGTCTTTAAACTCAAAAGATGATCCACTCTGCCTGCTTTTAAACACATTTCGACATCTTCCCACCAAGTGGACTGGGGTTGACCAGTTCAGGGTTCTCATAGCTTGCTTGAAATTTATGATGAGAGTTAATGTAATTTTAGTACATTTGAGGGGGAATTTCTCTAACTAACTTGATTGACTGGCCACACTGTGCACGCAGCATGTGGGATCTAGTTCCCAGGGATCAAACCCGGGCCCCCTGCATTGGGAGTGCCGAGTGTTATCCACTGGAGCACCAGGAAAGGCCCTTAGCTAATGATTCTTAAGGAGCAGAAAAACCAGAAGAAGACATTAACAGACGGGGGTGCTTGACATAAACCACGAGCAAGGAAACACGCCGAGCATGAATGGAAAGGCAAGTCCTTGTCTCCCTCTCATCTCACCTGTCCAGTCTGTGCAGGTCTGTTGGGAACCTGTGGCCAACACACCGCTTAGACCTGAGCGGCCATGACAGTCGTGTGAGCCCGCAGCGTGCAGAAGGCAGTTTGGATCTTAGCAATTTCCTGGAAGTGCTTTATTTTGTCCCTCACCAAACAAGGCCGTTTAAGGATTCTTTCCCCCGTTAGAGATCTTCTGATGGTTCTCACGAGGAAGACCTGGCTGAAGTGTCTGAGCTCCGGGAAATCTCAGACAAGCAGTCAAGCGAGCAGAGCCAGATGAAGGGGCTGGGCGCCTGGCAGCCCCTCTGTACTCACGTGACAGAGCGGGAGGAACGTCTGTACACAGCCAGAAAAGACCTCATCGTATCTGAGGAAGTGAACACGAAATTGCAACGAGATGTTTGTGAAGTGAGTGACAGTAGTTGTGTCAGTGTTGTCAAGGGAACCAGACATAGTCAAAGACAAAATATAGTGAATTGGCTCCGTGTGCACTGTCTGTGTGGCCACCCCGCTTGCCGGCCATCATCCCACGTGGTTCCTGTCACACGCACGAGCTGGGTGATCTCCAGGAGCAGACACTGAGGAGGCTTCCGTTGTCTCAGTGGGTCCACACACGACCCAGAGAACAAGAGAACAGGGCGGGCGACGATTGTCTGCCTTGAGTCACTCAGCCTCCCCTAGACGTCCAGGCCTTACTGCCTCGAGCATTTTTGTGTGTTTGCTGTCTGGTCAGAAAGTTCGCCTTTACAATTTTCTTCATTCTCCCTGCAGATACTCCTCCACCTGTTAACAGAAACACCTAACTTGGCCGTGTTGATTTTCTCTCAATATTTCGACCACTCTGCTTCCTCGTAGGTGGTATGTCAGAGACATAAAACTAATCTCAAGATGCCTTGGGCCTCAGCAAATTGGGAGGACAGGCTGAAAACAAGGATACGCTTCCAAAAAAGTAAGCTTTTTGTTTTTTGTCTATCTCACTGAACAGTTTTCAGTTGTTCCTGATTTTTAACTAATGTTTATTGATTAAGTGGAATATCCAGCTCTCTCTATATCTTCTGAAAGCTTAACCCAAAGCCTTTTATTAAACTGCTCTTTCTGGAGGACTTAGAGCATCTGAACTAGATTCAGACTCACTTTTTCAAGCTGGGGTTAGATGAGGTCTCCCCACCTAAGCCCACTGTCCCCTTATACTTTGGGGCTTTATAGGAACTTGTGGGCCCAGGGAGGTGATTTCACTGCCGTGGCCCTAAGATCCTGCAAGACACTTGGCTTGGCCAAAGAAAAAACAAAAGATAGGAGTTGTCTAGTGACATATTTTTGGATAACATTTTCCATTACCATTTTCATTTATTTCAGCATTTTTGAACAAGAATTACCTGCACTTAGTTTGTCAACATTATTTTTATACTGGTCTAGTAAAAGAAAAATGGTACAAACATACAGAGAAAAATATAAAACTTTCACTCCTATCTCTGTACAATACCTATATTCAAAAATATAAATACAGTTTTATCCACCAAAATTAAAACAGCTAGGTATTAACAAATGCAAAACAGTTTGTGTCTTCCACTTACAAAACACTGACTCAAAATTAAAAGTTATTAATGTGTAACAGTAATTTAACATATTTATTAAGAAAAAGACTTATCACAGTAATAAAGTTAAAAACTTCCTGGAGAATTAAAAATCATGACAAAAAGGAATATAGAAAAAAATATATTGTTATAAAGCAAGAACATTTCACCAAACAAACATCATAATCAATCAGAAGAAAACACTGGATGCATTCCCTCTGAAGTTGCAGTGAAGGGTGCTGGCCAGGGCTCCTGCCCTTCACCACCATACAGTGTGCCTACAGAGAGAGTGTGTCAGAGAGTTGGAACTATTAACAATCACAAATGTACAGCCGTGGAAAGGCCAAGAGTGAAAGGGTGGGAAAAGACATTCCATCCTAAAGAGACCCAGGGTGACTACACAATGTCAGACAATATAAAGACAAAAGCTGATACAAGAGATGAAGGACAATATATACTATTAAAAGGATCAATTCACCAAGAAGATATACATCTAACATTATTAGAGCTTCCCCCAAAAATGAAGGAAACACTGACAGAAATAGCAGCACAATAATCGTATGAGACTTTAACATCCCAGTTTTTTTGATGGGTGGAACCAAAGAGAACATCAATAAGGAAACAGAAGACTTGAACAACACTATAGACCGACTGGACCTAACAGACATGTGCAAATCACTCTACCCAACAACAGCAGAAAACACACACTTCTCAAGAACAAATAAAACATTCTCCATGAGAGACCACATGTTAGGACATAAAAGAAATCTTAACTTTAAGAAGACTGAGAGCATAATGCATTTTCTCAAACTACAAAGCAATGAAATTAGAAATAAACAGCAGAAGGAAAACAGAAAAATCCCCAAAATGTGGAAGTAAAACAATGTATTCATAAATAACCAATGGGTCAAAGAAGGAATCAAAAAGGAATTTTTTTAAATACCTGGATGAAAATGAAAACATACAAAAATTTATATAACGTAGTGAAAGCTGTACTAACAGGGAAGTCAAATCAGAAATCTATTTTTACTACTCAAGTAAGTAGAGAATAAACTAAAATTTAATGAAAGGAAAGAGGTAAATAAAAAAGTTTAGACCAGAGATAAATGTACGATAATGAATATGAAATATAAAAGTAAAAACTATGAGTTGGTGTTTTGAAAAAATTAAATTTACAAAAACCTTGGCTAGAGTAAGAAAAAAAAGATTCAGATAACTAAAAACATATAAAGAGGAGAGATTTCAACTGTTGTCACAGAAATGTTTTTTAAAACTGTAAGGGGTCCTGTGAACAATAATGCTTACAAATTACATAATCTAGAAGATACAGGTAAATTCATGAAACATACAACCTACTAAGCTCTTATCTTTAATAAAAAAATTGAAAAGAATTATAACTAGAGAGGTTCAAGCAGTAATCAGAAATCTTAAACAAGGAAAAAGCCAAAACCAGATCACTTCACTGCATAATTCTACCAAACCTTTACAGAAGAATTACCTCTAATCCTGATTTGAAAAAAGCTTCCGAAGAGCTGTAGAGGGAACACTGGCAAACTCATTCAATGGAGCCTGCATGATTCTATACCAAGCCCAGAGAAAGGCACACAAAGCAAAGTACAAACCAATATCCCCGATGAATACTGAAGCAAAAATCCTCAACAAAATAGTACAAAACCAAATTCAACAACACATGAAAATGATTTTACCTCATGACCAAGTGGACTTTAATCGATTTTTTAAAAATTAATTTATTTATTTTTATTTATTTATTTTGGTTGTGTTGGGTCTTCGTTGCTGCGCACGGGCTTTCTCTAATTGTGGCAAGCAGGGGCTACTCTTGCTGCAGAGCACAGGCTCTAGGCGCGTGGGCTTCAGTAGTTGGAGTATGTGGGCTCAGTAGTTGTGGCTCACGGGCTGTAGAGCACAGGCTCAGTAGTTGTGGCTCATGGGCTTAGTTGCTCCGCAGCATGTGGGATCTTCCCGGACCAGGGATCGAACCCATGTTCCCTGCACTGGCAGGCAGATTCTCAACCACTGCACCACCAGGGAAGCCCCTAATCGATTTTTTATAGTAATAATGTGATACACCACATTAACAGAATAAAGGAAAAAACACATGATCGTCTCAATTGATGCAGAAAAATGCATTTCACAAAATTCTGCTATGTTTCAAGATATAAAAACTCTGGGAATTCCCTGGCAGCCCAGTGGTTAGGACTCGGCACTTTCACTGTCATGGCCCAGGTTCAATCCCTGGTCAGGGAACTAAGATCCCAACGCAAGGCCAAAAAGAAAAAAAGAGAGATACACTCAACTAGAAAGCTTTCCTTCTCAGATCAGGAAGAAGGCAAGGATACACACTCTCTGCACTACTGTCCAGCAAAGTACAGAAAGCCCTCACCAGAGAAATTAGACAAGAAAAAGAAAGTTACCCAAATTGAAAAAAGGAAAATCATCTTTTTTCATAGATGACAACTTTTATATGTAAAAACACTAAAGATTCCACAAGGAAACTGCTACATCAAAAAACAACTCTAGGGCTTCCCTGGTGGCACAGTGGTTGAGAATCCACCTGCCAATGCAGGGGACACGGGTTCGAGCCCTGGTCTGGGAAGATCCCACATGCCATAGAGCAAATAAGCCCGTGCGTCACAACTACTGAAGCCCACGCGCCCTAGTGCCTATGCTCTGCAACAACAGAAGCCACCACGATGAGAAGCCCGCACACCGCAACAGAGTGTAGCCCCTGCTCGCCGCAACTAGAGAAAGCCTGCGTGCAGCAACAAAGATTCAATGCAACCAAAAATAAAATAAATAAAATTTTAAAAAACCTCTAGGAAAGTTGCAGGATACCAAAAGTCAATATGCAAAACATATCACGAAATAATCAAGATGGTGTGGTACTGGCATAAACACAGATTTGTAATGTAACAGAACAGAACACTCAGAATTAATTTTGCATATATGTAAAATGCATTTTCAAGGGTGCCAATACCACACAATAGAAAAAGGACAGTCTCAGTAACAAACGGTGCTGGGAAACTGGGTATCCCCTGGCAAAAGTATAAAGCTGGAACCTTACCTGCATCAGAATGAGAAACTTCTGTGTGTCAGAGGAGGCAACCAACAGTGAAAAGTAACCTCCAAGGACTGGAGATGATGAAAATGGGCTAAGAATCTCCATGTGTCAGAGATTTAGGTTGATTTCAAAGTTTAAAATCAATAATAGAATGAAACACCCTCTATCACTGATGTATCTCTGAACTTGCCATTCCGTTCCCAAGCCGATTTTTAAATCAGTGACACACCCATTGCGCTTCTAATGCAGCATGAAGAGTCAGAAGGTATTTGCTGTAATTAGTCTGTTTCCTACAATTTACCAGGCGTAAGTGCATATTATTACCTGACTTGCATGTGCAGCTTCTTTATCCTGGTTTACAGAGAGCAGACAGTGCATCCAGATGGGGCCTCTCAACAATCCCTGCTGCCCAACAGCACTGACACCCCGTCTCCAGTCCATGGGTGTGAAGCCCTGCCCAGGACTAGGCCCAGCGGAGCCTCTTCACAAGTTCCAGGTCACTGGGTCATGGGGAGACGGGATCTAAGTGGAGACGACAGGCCCTGAGGGAAGGACCCGGGTAAGTGTGAATGTACAGGTGTCAGGCGGGATACTTCAGAGTCAGACAAGATCAGTGAGTCCAAAGAAGGGCATTTCGGGAAGGACAGACAGAAAAATCAACTGACAATATGACTTTACCTGAGAAAGAGCCATTTCTGACTCCTTTTCTTTTCCCTTCCTCTTCAGGGCTTCTTCCTCAGGAAACGTGAGTCTTTAGAGGTCTATCCTGAGAGTTGGAAACAGGCTGTTTAATGCTTAGAATCAACACACCCGCTTCCTGAGTCACCACCACACACACAGGGAAGACCTCAGCATGTGGAACAGACAGTCCCCGGCTGCCCACTGTCCCAGGAGGGGCTCAGGACAGTAAACTCCCACACAGAGTCCAACAAGTAAGTTCCTACACTTTTTTTTTGTTCAGTGCATGACAGATCTTTGAAGATCAAATAGTGTAGCTTATCCCTTTTTTAACTGAAGTATATAAATATTGAATATATATTTTATTTATTCATTCATTTATTTATGGCTGCATTGGGTCTTCGTTGCAGTGCATGGGCTTCTCATTGCAGTGGCTTCTCTTGTTGCCGAGCACGGGCTCTAGAGCGCAGGCTCAGTAGTTGTGGCGCACAGGCCTAGCTGCTCTGGGAGCATGTGGGATCTTTCCGGACCAGGGCTCGAACCCGTGTCCCCTGCATTGGCAGGCAGATTCTTAACCACTGCACCACCAGGAAAGTCCCTATATTTTCTTTTTCAGATTATTTTCCATTATAGGTTATTATAAGATACTGAATATCGTTCCCTGTGCTATACAGTAGATCCTTGTTGTTTAATTATTCTATATGTAGTAGTGTGTATTTGTAAATCCCAAACTCCTAATTTCTCTCTCCCCCTCCTTCCACCTTTGGGAACCATAAGTTTGTTTTCAATGTCTGTGAGTCTAGTTCTGCTTTGTCAATAAGTTCATCTGTACCATGTTTTTAGATTCCACATATAAGTGATATCATATGTGTCTATCTCTGTCTGATTACTCCACTTAGTATTGTTACCAAAATGCAAGTCCATGTGCCTGACGCACAGTGAGGCCGAACAATACCAAAACATTGGGGTTTGGAACAGAAAGGTTTGCTGCAGGGCCATGCAAGGAGATGGGTGGCTCATGCCTTAAAAACCCCAAACTCCCTGAAAGCTTCCCACAAAGCCCTCTTATAGGAACAGTGAGGGAGGGGTGTGGTTAGTTGTTGCAGACTTCTTGGTGGCAGATCCTTTGTACCTGAGGTCAGGTCATGGTCAGGTAAAGATGTTCCTGTAAACCTCCACCAAACAAATGTTACTCTCTGTCCTGACAAGAAAGGGGAAGGTACCAAGGCACACCTTTCACCCTCCGAGGTCCAGGCCTGGCTAAGAGAAGGGGGTCCCTGCAGGGGGGCCAGTTACCCTGCCCCAGAGCATTCATCCAGAACCAGGTTTGGGGCCTACCGCCAGTGCCCAGGCCTGGCGGAAGATGATGATCTCAGTTGGCAGCTCCCTCAGGGCCAGGTCCCCAGACCCTGCCCAGCTGTGACTGCTGAGAGAGCCAGGCACCCAGGACCCAACTGGCCCTCCAGCTCCTCTGGCCGCCCAACGGCAAGGGGCCAGGTCCTGCAGACAGTGGCCCATGCAGACTGCCGCTGCCATTAGGTCGCAGAGGCGGGGATGGGGGAGAGGGTCACCGCTGCCTCAGGGCCCGGGCAGTGGGCAGCCTTGGCGAGGGCCCTGGAGCCCTGCAAGACACACCCCCAGCCTGTTCCCTCGGCCTCCCAGCTCCCCTGCCGGCCCAAGGAGAAGGGGAGGGGAGAAGGCCGGGATCCCTCTCTTACTTCACTCTCCGCGGACATTTGGCTGAATGGGTCCACTAAATGTCACTCATTGACAGTTGTTCGCTTGAGGGAGGGGCTCACAGTGGCGCCGACCAATGGCTGAATGGGAGCTCTGAGGCCACTCCAACCATCCCTTCAGTGGTCTCCTGGTAACCGTTGCCTGGTAACGGGGGTGGGGGGCACAGCGTGCGCCAAGGGCCCTGTGCTAAGGGCTGCTCACTGCTGGGCTGTATTACAGTGTGATCACCTCCAGGTCTCCACCTGCACTGCTCTGCGTTTCCATTTCATTCTGTTTATCCATCTCCCTATTGCTTTCTATGTCTCTTTTTGTTCCCCTCTCTTCTCCTGCTGTTTCTCCCCTCCTATTTTCTCACTCCTGTCCCGCCCCACTCTGCACCTTGTGTCCCCTATTGATGCTCTTTCTCCCCGACCTTTCTGATGACCCTACATCTCTATGTATTTCTGCCTCTTTCTTCCCCCATCTCTGCTCCCTCTCTGCCCTCTGGTTACACCCCTTCTGTCCCTGTTATTCTCCCTGCCCACTCTCCAGCGCCCCCTGGTGGCTGTGCTTCCTTCCTGCTCGCTCTCTTCCTCTGCTCTCCTCGTTTCTCCTCGTTTCTCCTCTTCTTTTCCCCTCCCAGCATCAAGCTTCTCTGTAGGACATGGGTTCAACTCTTGTATCCCCTCCCCCGACTCTCCATGGGAAATGCCTCACCACCGTGGACGATGCTGTTACCACTGATCAAGGGCTCCTCTCGTATTCTGCCTTAATCCCTTCACCTTCATCTCCCTGGAGATCCCAGTTTTCTATACACTCTATTTTACCCATCTGCTACTTTCACTGCTTTTTCTCTTTCATTCTTACCATCTCTTTGCAAGACACTCACGCAGCCTCTACACTGCCCTCTGATCTTGCCCACTCTTTTCCCCTCTCAGTCCCTCTCTGTCTCCCCTGGTCCCCTTGCCCACCGAGTCAGAGGATGTGGGATGGAGTAAGATGCCTGCTTCCTGGGAAAACACTGATGAAATAAACTCACAGTTTAAGGCAAGACAGGAAAGATTTAAACGTAAATTTTTTCACTGCCCATTTTGGCCTCCTCCCTCCCCTCTTGTGTAAACCAGACCTCCCCAATGGCAGAAATGTCTTCTCAACCATAAAGATCAATTTTTCTCCCTCTGGCCACAGCCATGTAACATCCTCAATCCTCTCACGGGTCACAGTGAGACGGGAAGGAAGGTGGCAGGGCACAACCATTAAAAGAATGAAGAGGGAGACACAAGCATTGAAAAAAACAGGATATGACAAAAACTGGTTAGAACCAACTAGGGCCAAAATGGCAGAAGATTCGACTTCCAGTGGACCTTGAGCCTCCTTTCCCTCTCAGGGTGACATTAGCATATGCCAAACGACATGCCCACAGGCGCCATGACAGTTCCCAGGATGCCCATAAAAGCCCCAAAAGTGGGCAGTGGCCCAATCCCCAGAAATCCTGCCCCTTCCCTAAAGTAGTTAACTATTCCTCCCACTCATTAGCATATGAAATTACCCAGCCCATAAAAACCAACCAACCCCACATCCCAGGGCCACTCTCAATTTCTGAGAAGGCCTGTGTTCTGCCTACGGAATGTGCATCTCTTTGAATCAACTTGCTTTCACTTTACTATGGCTCGCTCTCGAAATCTTTCCTGCATGAAGCCAAGGACACTCACTTGGCAGTCTGTCCCGGGGGCTCACACACATCCTAGAACATGCTGTTTCCTTCTCCTTCATCAGTAATGACGCAGCACTCACCCTGTATGTCTAGATACCTTAGTGAACTTTATGTACAACAACAATATATCATTTCCTTTAAAGATAACAGTTGGTGCAGAAAAGACTGTTCAACAGACCTGGGGAGATAATGGGTCGCACCTAATAGAAGTTCTTTTAAATACTTACTTATGACCTTATTAATGTTACTATACTACTTGTGCTCTGCCTATTTTACAAGATTGTTTCTTGGGCTTCCCTGGTGGCGCAGTGGCTGAGAATCTGCCTGCCAATGCAGGGCACACGGGTTCGAGCCCTGGTCTGGGAAGATCCCACATGCTGCGGAGCAACTAGGCCCGTGAGCCGCAATTACTGAGCCTGCGCATCTGGAGCCTGTGCTCCGCAACAAGAGAGGCCGCGACAGTGAGAAGCCCGCGCACCACAGTGAAGAGTGGCCCCCACTTGCTGCAACTAGAGAAAGCCCTCGCACAGAAACGAAGACCCAACGCAGCCAAAAATAAATAAATAAATTTAAAGGAAAAAAAAAAAAAGAATGTGATCTTTCCATTAAAAAAAAAAAAAAGATTGTTCTTGCATTGCCAAGTGTGTGACTGAGCCTCTGGTAAAAATGATGACTAGGCGACTTGAAACAAGTGACCAAATACACAGTCTTATAAGACCGATGACTTGAAATGGGAAGAAGCAACAAGAGAGAACCATTTCCTGGACCACAACAGGCTGGGGAGACACACCACGCAGAGGCTTTGGCTGCTGTTGCATCAGGGGCAGGGCGCGTGCGGGGCGTTGCCGGCGCAGTCAGTGTGGCAGTGGCCCTGGGGGCCGCAGTCCAGCCCCCGTTTGCCCACTCGCCCCCTTGGCTGGCGTGGTCACCGAGTCTGCAACAACCAGCCACGCAGCACCCCTCCTCTGTATAAAAGGAGCCCGAAATCTGACTGGGGGAAGACGGCTCGTGGAGACACTGGTCCGCCATGTTCTTTTCCGAATGAAAAGTCGCTATGCCGTGCGCCAGCAACTCGCCTCTCAGTTACCGGCCTGCCGTGCAGCGAGCAGAACGACCTTGGACTCTTATTGATTTTGGCGGAGCCGGCCGGGAGCCTTGCTGCCTGTGGTCAGCCCCGGTGGGGAATTTTCGGATAAGGCCCTAGCAGCTGACAGGACCACTTGTCCTGAGGATCTTCCCTTCAAAATCCCCTGAAGCGGCACCGGCTGCCCCAGCACTTGGCAGTGGGAGCCAGGAATCGACACCTGGGAGCTCCATACAGATGGAATCGACGGGCTCCAGACAGTAGGAATGTCTGACGTGTACAACTGGTAACATAACTGCCCTCTCGATTTGGGCTTTTCCTGTAAGGGAAAAGCCAATTTGTTTTGCATTTGACTGGGGTACCCTGTTGGAGAGGGAAATTTTTTGTTGGAACTCTGTGAACCAATTTGTTTGCTTTTGTTTTGCGTTCATTCACGATGGAATTTGTTTGTGCCTTTTGTGTTTTGTTGCTCTTGAACTTATAAAGATATCTGTCCCTAAGGAAAGCCCTTTGGGGCGTATCTTAAATGAATGGGCAAAATATAGCTGTGGGCCTATGACTAAAAAGAGATGCTATTCTGTTGTATAGTATGTGACCCCAGTATATGTTAGGATCAGGAGAGCAATGGGCCCTGAATGGTTCACTTATACAACCTTGCAATTAGAATTGAGCAGGTAAAAATGATGAGATTCCATATGTAGAAGCATTTACGCTATTGCATCAGGAGGAAAAGAAGTCAGACAGCTGCCGCCTTACGGTACAGTGGTCTGAAAGGAAAACCAGGGGAAAATCTGTTCTACGAGAGGGAGAGGGAGAAAATGAGACTGAGGACACGTTATTTCAAAACACTGGCCAAGCAGGCTGCACCAGTGGTTGTGCCGACTGCCCCCATGCCACCAACATATTCACTCCTTTCACCACCTCCTGTTTCGCCTACTTATGGGGACCGATTAGAAGTTTCTGTGTTAACCCCTGGGGCACAGGGACCTGGTTTGGTGTCACCATCTAAGATGCGACAGAGCATCCAGTTTGGACTGGGCGCCACTTCTGGAGCAGGCAATTTCCCTTGCACCGATATCCTGTAGGAGGCCTTAATACAGATGGCCAATCAGCTGGGTTTCTATGGATGCACAATCCATTCTCAATTTGATTTATTTAACTGGAAAAACCATAACCTACATACGTCCACATGACTGAACTTTTCTATCTTTGTCACTCACCATCCCTCTTGGACAGACATTCACACTTTTATGAGTATGATGCTTACTGGGGATGAAAGGAGGATGGTCATGGACAAGACTAGAGAGGAAGTGCACCAGCGCCATCTAGCGGACCCAGGTGGAACTCCAGAAGCAAATCTGGCAGTTCCTCCTGAGCCTGACTGCGAACCTAATAACGGAGATACGCCGCACCTAGAGCATTACAGGAAGTATATCTCAGCGGGTCTTCGACAGGGAGTAGCTAGGCAAAAGAGCGTAAACAGAATTCAAGAGATACACCAAAATCCCAATGAGGATCCATCATAGTTTCTAGAAAGAATTTATCAAGCTTATAGGCGCTACACTGATGCAGACCCTGAGGCCCCCGAAAATCGAGAATGGTAAATATGACCTTCATTGGGCAAAGCGCCCCAGATATAAGAAGAAAATTACAAAGTTAGATGGTGCATTTGGAATGAACCCTTCTCCATTGGTAGATGTTGCTTTTAAAGTGTTCAACAACGGGGAACAACGAAAGGAGCTCTTTGCAAGACTTAACGCCACTTATCTGGTGGCAGCACTGGATTCCCGGAAGGCGAGTAGCCTGGAGAGAGGTGAGCCCCGTTGGGGAGGGAACAGTGTGCTTACTGTAAGGAGGAAGGGCACTGGAAAAAAGACGGCGCTGGGCTAAGGAATAAGAAGGAAAACAACAAAAGAAAGACAGGAGCCTCTCCTATGGTAGAGAGAGAGCAACGCTCTGAAGATGCCCCATAGGAGCCCCGGGGAACTCTGACAGTGGCGGACAAGCTGATTGACTTTCTGATCGATACGGGTGCAACATACTCTGTGGTAAACACCAAGGTGGCACAGAAAACATCTCAGTCCATCCCAGTCACAGGCGTTTCTGGAGAAGGACAAAGTCTTTTCTTTCTTCTAACCTCTAGAATGCTAATTAGGTGACCTCACCCTGAAACACAGTTTCTCATATATGCCGGCGTGTCCAATCTGTCCCTCTTTCGTAAATTAAGCACTCAAGCAACTTGTTCGCCAGAACAGCCTGACATCAGGGTCCCACGGGAGCACACTGTAAGCCTGCAGATGGTGCTCACGGACGCCCCAGAAAAGGAGGCTGAGCTCTCACCCACTCCACCCCCACCCCCCGCTCCAGGCCTGTGAAAAGGTTAAGGCAGAAGTGTGGGTCGATGGCACCCCAGGGAAGGCCGAAAATGCGTGGCCAATACAAATCATGTCCAAAAGGGGCTCTGGAGGGAATTCCCTGGTGGCGCAGTGGTTAGGACTCGGCGCTTTCACTGCGGTAGCCCGGGTTCGATTTCTGGTCAGGGAACTAAGATCCCGATCCCGCAAGCCGCACAGCATGGCAAAAAGAAAGGGATGCGCTGGGACACCTAATCTAAAACAATACCCTCTGAGCCAAAAGGCCCAAAAGGGAATTTAGCCAGTTCTCAAAAAGTTGGTTTAATCAGGTTAAACCTTGCAGGTCCCCATATAAAACCCCTATCCTCCTAGTCAAACAGCCAAACTCAACAGAGTATCTCTGTCCCAGACTTGAGGGCTGTTAATGAAAAAATCCAAGATTTGCACCCTGTGGTACCTAATCCATACACTCTGCTCACAACTATTCCAGGAGCAAACAGCTGGTTCTCTTTTTGACTTGAAGGATGTTTTTCTGCATTCCTATTGCAGAAGGATCACAGCAGCTGTTTGATTTGAATGGCAGGACCCAGAAAGACAGGTAGTCCAACAGTACTGTTGGACGGTCCTGCCTCAAGGATTTAAGGATTCCCCTACCTGGTTTGGGGAAATGTTGGCTAGGGACCTTAGAAACTTAATATTGGATGAAGGACTCTTCCTCCAAAATGTGGACCATTTGCTCATAGCAAGCCCTATAAATGCTAAGTGTCTACAAAATATCATCAGAACCCTGAACTATTTGGCCAACTGTGGATGTAAGGTCTCCCAGAAAAAGGCTCAAATATGTAAGCAACAAGCCACGTAGCTGGGTTTTATCCTTTCCCAAGAGGAGCGGGGTCTTTTGCCTGATAGAAAACGGGCAATTGCAGGCTTGGGAACACCCAAGAGTTGCAGATAACTGAGGGTGTTTCTGGGAATGGCAGGATTCTATCGGATCTGGATCCCGAACTATAGGCTCAGAGTAAAGCCCCTCTATGAGGCTTTAAAGGGACATGATTTTGAGCCCCTTACTTGGACTAAAGAGTGCCAAACAGCCTTTGAAACAATAAAAACAAAGTTAGTCTCAGCTCCGGCTTTGGGACAACCAGACTGAAAGAAACCTTTCAGATTGTATGTCCATGAGAGAGACAAATCCTGGGGTGTTAATTCAAATTCTGGGGAATATCCTTCGCCCTGCTGCCTAATTCTCAAGACAACTAGAACACACTGTTAAGGGATGGCCACCTTGCCTTTGAGCTGTACCAGCTCCTTGCGACAGACTTCTGGAAGCTGAGCGGTTTATCCTGGGCAACCCACCCCTGTGTATGTCTCTCACCATGTCCTTTCTTTACTGGAACAAAAAGGGGGGCTACTGGCTGCCTTCTGGGAGAATGGGAAAGTACCAGGCCATTCTCTTAGACAATCCCAGTGTAACATTTCCGGTCACTGCAGCCCTAAAGCCAGCCACCATCGCTCCCGACCGCTGCTGCACAATCCCCAGAGCACAGCTGCCTGCACGTCGTGGAGCTGGCGTACTCGAGCAGACCAGATGGAACAGACGGCTCCTGGCTGAGGCAGGTACGGAACTGTTCACAGTTAGAAGCAGGTAGTTGACGTGCTGGGTATGTGGTGGTAATCCTTGAAAGGATTGCTGAAGCAAAAGCCCTGCCCCCAGGGAGCTCAGCTCAGAAGGCAGAAATCATTACTCAGACAAGAGCCCTACTACTCCCTGAAGGCAAGCGAGTAAATATATACACAGACTCTCGCTATGCATTCTCCGTGGTGCATGCTCACGGCGCGATCTGGAATGAAAGGGGGGGGGCTCCTCACTTCAAACAATAAAGACATAAAACATGCTTCTGAAATCTTGTCACTATTAGAAGCAGTCCACAAGCCCTCACAAGTGGCCCTAACGCACTGCCCAGGCCACCAGATGGGTGAGACTCATATAACAAAAGGCAACCGGTTAGCTGACCAGGCTGCAAAGAAAGTAGCAAAGGCAGGCGATTACCAAGCCATCTCAGGGTCACTTCTCCCGCAGAATGACTTGTCAAAATACCAGCCGGAATATTCAGGAAAGGACAAGGAGAGGGCCGAAGAGTGGGGATTCACTCTTGATCGCACCTCGCCTGGCTAGAAATGTAGTGCACATGGAACTGACTTGATTTCTGAGGCACTCGTGGACACCGTGCTGCAGCACATTCGTAACAGTACCCACCACGGGAGAGATGCCACCTTACGATGGATTCAGAAATATATAATGGGGCCTAACCTACAACGGGCCATCCAGGGAGTCACTCAAAATTCCATGATTTGTGCTGAAAATAACCCAAATACTGCTGTCAGATCTCCCCAGATGGGGACCCAACACAGAGGACTCCACGAGCCACCAAGGACTGGCAAACAGACTTTACTCAAGTTGATAGGGACAGAGTAAAGGGACAAAGTAGGCGATTGAAATAGTTAATCCCACTAGGGGACTGCAAGTAAAGAAAAAAGCATGGGAGACCCCTGTAAGTTAATGGTCACTCAAGAAAGCAGGTTCGCTTAACCACAAAACCATGCAACAGAAGCCTGAGACACGCCCCCGAACAATAAAACAGTGGTGGCATGAGACCCACATCTGCCCAGTGAGCTCAGTAAGTTGATGATTCCTAGTCACGCTCCTCTGCGCACACTAAAAACAAGTATATAAGGAAGAGGTGACATTATGCTGAAACCTGAGATGGTTTATCATATTTTAGTGTACGTTACCACCTTTTCTCATTTCCGTTGCTCCATGACAGTCCCAGTTTGACTCTGCAGGGACAAGAAAAATCCCCCACCCGATGTGGAGGCGGAGCTGATGATGGAAGCTTGACGTCTACTCAAGAATGAGGAAGAAGGTGGTCCTCTCCTCCTCCCCGCTTTTCCTTTGATTATAAAACAGGAGCCCACTAAGTTCTCGGGGCAGCACCCTCTCGCCCACCCGCAAGCCTCACAGGCGTCCTAGTCTAATAAATCACTTTGCCTCTCGCTGAAGAATGAGCTCCTCAGAGCCCCCCAAGACACATTTCAGTGGTTTCGGCTGGCGACCACAAAGGGGCAGCGGTAAGATAAGAAGGAGGGGGGTCGGGTCCTAGAGGGGCTGTGGATGCCAGGAGGACTGGGGAGGACACTCCCCCAGTGTGTGCCCCTTTTAGGCAGCTGGTCAACCCCGAATGCTTTAGGACTCTGATGAGAGATGTAGGTACAGACCAGAGGAACAATGCTATGGATGTTTAGAGACACGGAACCAGAGGAATGCTGGCAGTCAGCATGGCTGGCCACAGGAAGATGCTACGGATGTTTAGGGACCCGGACGGACACGTACATTCTAGGTCTGTCCCTGTTATACTCAAGTCTGTAAACTTAACTGTTCCAACTGTTATTTATAAACTGATAAGTTTTGTATTGCAATGCCTGTCTTATGAACAAGTTTTAAAATGAAACTATGAGATCTCTGTCTGTCTGGATAGATATGTGTCTTACATGGTCTTGTCTTTAGATAGTATTGCTAAGGTTAATTTGTAAAAGAGCTCAATTTAATTGGCTTAAAAAAAGTAAGTGCTTACAAATTAAACATTTCTGAATATAAGAGAAACTAAGCTAAATGGATTTCAGGTTCACATGACCTGAGAAATATTTAATTTTAAATTAATATCTGGTATTAAAGTTTGTTGTTATTAAAGTTTGTTAATTAATACAGACATGGCTTTAGAGTCATCAACATTAAGCACAGTATTTTTATTGTACCTGGGTTTGCTGAAAGTCACTAAGTTCATACTATTTTTGTTGTAAAATCTGTCAGCAAGAAAATTAACCCCTCATTGTCAGACTTTTGCCGTCCTGATGTCCTTGTAGCATGGCCACAGTCTGCTCCTAAATGAGAGAGATTAAATGGGTAAATAGTAGCTGCAAATTGAACAGTCAGGGCTATGGGAAATCCAAGACAGCCACTTGGCTCTTTCCGGATCCCTGGCAAACCCCATTTTTTATTTAACGGTTTAAACCCTTTCTTGGCTACAAGGTTGATGCCCTCACAGTGGAAAAAAGAATGCTTTAAAAACGTGTTTTTCACTTGGGTATAGTTTCTATAAATTTTAGTGATCAAGGCAACCACTTTACTGGACAAATTATAATACAAGCCTATGTTATTAATTAACCAGACTTATTTTACAAACCCTACCCCTAATTAATTAATCATAATTTGGCTATATTTGGTAAAACTGAGGGTTATTTAGAAAAGAAAAAATTATGTTTCAACAGATATTAAATTTTAGTTTTGCTAATTGAGGTCAGTATCTACTGTCTTAAAACTTACTTTTCAAATAGCTCTTTGTTGCTATATTATTCTAAAGCTTAATTGAGTTAAGATATTCTAAGCTTGTTTCTGAAGCTGATCACTGTGATCTATCTTTGGATGAAGATCAGATGCCCATAATCTATAACCAGGGGATTATACATACTAGAAAAAGCATCATTTAAAGGACTGTGTCCATCCTCGATAAAAGGCCTCTTAACAGGTATTCTTAAGTACGTCATGCACAAGGAAACTGAAGGGAATCAACTTCCAAGACTTCAGGTACTTTTCCCCCAATTACTAGAAGTGCCCAACGGAGGAGTGCCCTGATGTCGGTCTTCCCCTCCCTACGACCCTTACAGGTGCTGACCCTTTATTTCCAATTTACTCAGACCCGTTCCCACTCATTGTTAACACCACTGGGGACACCTTCTGTACTATTCCTTTGGGACAGTTTCTTGGCCATTAACACCAGGTTGGGAGACTACTTTGGAGGGGATACATCTAAAGTAGTAAGTACAAATCCTGATTAAACTGCACGGTGGATTTTGACAAGGGAAGGAAACTTTCGGATAGCTAACTACTGCTCCGGTGGAAGGCGCTATAGCCATGGAAGTGGCTGCTCTAGTAAGGGCCATCTCACAGGCAGGAGCCCCTGCTGCAGCTGGGGCCCTTATCCCGGGGGAAGGCGCACCCAAGGGTGAGGAGAGAGGCCCCCACCATATTCAGGAGCTCCTTCTCTGTACCCCAAGGGGCCCAGCCTTGGACCAACTAGCACCCGCAGTGGCGTAAGTTACCAACCAACTGCCCCTACCGTTCTGCCTCTGAGAGAAAGTTCCTGATGGAAATCAAGGAAAAATAGAAGTCCGTGTGCCTTGCTCAATGTCTGATCTAAGTCTGGCAGAAGATAAATTGGCAAGTTTTTCTGAGGACCCTGAACTTTTCACGAAGGAGTTTACCCGGTTAATGCGATCTTTTGATCTCACTTGGGGGGATTTGCAGACTTTACTATCCCGTGCTGCACCCCAGAGGAAAAACTGTGTATAATATTGGCAGCCAGAGCCCAAGAGGGCCAGGCAGTACACCGGGTGGGGAACAAAGCTATCCCCGAGGCAGATGCACGATGCATCATCAGGTAAATTCCACTGATAGGGACAGATGAGACCATATGATTGTTCAGTAGAGGCTATGAAAAAATTTACAGTGAAACCTGTCAATTATGAAAAAGTGAAAGAAGTCCAACAGGGGTCAGATGGAAATCTGATAGTATTTCAAGAAAAGTTAATAGAAGATTTTAAAAAGTATATAACTGTGGATCCCTCCTCCCCAAGGCACAGGCCCTTTTGGCTATACATTTCATAGCCCATTCTGCCCCAGACATCAGGCGCAAGATTCAAAAACCAACTGCTGGCCCTCAGACCCCTATGAGTGATTTGCTCCAAATGGCTTATTCAGTTTTCAATAATAGGGATATGGCCGAAAAGGCTGAACGCACCCAGAGAAATATATACAAACGGCCCAAATGATGGTAGTGGCTTTGTCCACTCAGAGCCCACCGAAGGGGAGGCCGGCCTTTCCGGGCCAGTCTGGCTGTGGTGGACCACAAGGCCCAGGGGTACCCAGACAGGACCAGTGTGCCCTGTGTGGACCAAAGGGACACTGGAGGAAGGCCTGTGGCATGCGCCCTTTACAAACAGCCAGGGCACTGGAGGAGGGAGTGCCCCCGACGCCAGAGAGTGACGGGGGCCTCTGATGGTCTCACAATCAGAACACTGAGGGGGCTCGAGGCCGAAAGTGGCTCTGCCTACAGATACCGTGTACATCACTAGTGTTGAGCCCTGGGTGGTCACTAAGTGGTGGGCCATGATAGAATTTCTCATAGACGCCGGTGCAACCCTTTCAGTCTTAACCCAAAGGATTAGAAGCCTTAACAAGCATAAGAAATACGTAATGGGAGTGTCGGGAAAGAGACAGGGGCACACTTTCCCAGAACCCCTTTTGTGCAACAGCAATGGCCGGTCATTTCTACATTGCTTTCCGTTTGTGCCTGATTGTCCTCTTTTTTTTTTTTATTAAGTAATTTATTTATTTATTTACGGCTGTGTTGGCTCTTCGTTTCTGTGCGAGGGCTTTCTCTAGCTGTGGCAAGTGGGGGCCACTCTTCATCGCGGTGCGCGGGCCTCTCACTGTCGCGGCCTCTCTTGTTGCGGAGCACAGGCTCCAGACGCGCAGGCTCAGTAGTTGTGGCTCACGGGCTTAGTTGCTCCGTGGCATGTGGGATCTTCCCAGACCAGGGCTCGAACCCGTGTCCCCTGCACTGGCAGGCAGATTCTCAACCACTGTGCCACCAGGGAAGCCCCTGTCCTCTCTCTTTAATGCAAGGGACTTACTAACTAAATTAGGGGCCACCCTGTCTCTCGAGGGACAAGGAAGCCACCCATATCACCAAATGATGTTAACAAAAAAACAACAGATTAAATCTATAACTGAGATAAAAGACTCAACAGAGCCTGAGGTACAAAACGTTGAGGTTCCGGGCCTAGCTAAAAACAAACAGATTGAGGCCTTAAGTGATCCTCTTCCAGATTTGGAAACTGTTTGGGAAAAATGGTTTGAATCTTCAAACTTATGGTTACAATCGCTTTTAAGGACTCTTCGAATGCTTACTGCTCTATTTACGTCTTTTGTAGACCCATCCCCTGACGCTTAACATCCAAGAGGGCTAACGGATGGTGCTGACCAGAGTGACCGTGACGTGCGGTTCTCCCAACGAGCACGGACAGCCCGCCAGGCGCTTTATTCCTTCCAGGCAGGCCTAGGTCCCATCTCACCTCGCTCCTTACCGCCATTTTAAGCATAAAAGGGTAATAAACACCTGGAGAGGGGAATGATAGGGACAGAGTAAAGGGACAAAGTAGGTGAGTAAATAGTTAATCCCACTAGGGAATCATAAGTAAAGAAAGAAGTATGGGAGACCCCTGCAAGTTAATGATCACTCAAGAGAGCAGGCTTGCTTAGCAATAAAACCATGCAACAGAAGCATGAGACACGCCCCCGAACAGTAAAACAATGGTGGCATGAGACCCACATCTGCCCAGTGAGCTCAGTAAGTTGATGACCCCTAGGACACTCCTCTGCACACACTAAAAACAAAATATAAGGAAAAGGTGACATTATGCTGAAACCTGAGATGGCTTATCATATTTTAGTATATGTTACCACCTTTTTGCTCATCTCTGTTGCTCCATGACAGTCCCGGCTTGACCACGCAGGGACAAGAAAACTGCCCCTCTGGACGCGCAGGAGTTTTCCCTTGATTATATAAAACTGTAGCTAAGTTCTCGGGGCGGCACCCTCTCGCCTGCCCGCAAGCCTCACCAACGTCCTTATCTACCACCTTGCCTCTCACTGAATTCTTTCTGTGCTGAGACGTAAAGAACCAGAGCTCCCGGGAGCCCCCCCGAGACACATTTCTGCAGCAACAAAATGCCCCGAGCCACAGGAAATTTCAGGTATCTGCTTGTGTTTGTGGACGCTTTTTCAGGATGGGTGGAGGCATATCCCACCCAGACAGAGAAAAAGCCTCTGAAGTGGTTAACGCCCTCAAGGAAATTATCCCCTGATGTGGACTGCCTAACACCCTTCAAAGTGATAATGGGTCTGCTTTTCTCTTGAGCAAAACCCAACAAGTGTCTGAAGCACTGCAAATTAATTGGAAGCTACATTCATCCCGGAGACCACAATCAACAGGAAAAACTGAGAAAATGAATCATACACTTAAAAAGGAGCATTGCTGGGACTTCCCTGGCAGTCCAGTGGTTAAGACTCCGAGCTCCCAATGCAGGGGGCGTGTGTTCGATCCCTGGTTGGGGAACTAAGATCCCACATGCCACGCAGCCAAAAAAAAAAAAAAAACAACAAGACCCTACTCCTGAAAGGCCTAGAGAGCAATGGGTTGGTGAACCTTAGAAGACCAGGCTGCTCACTGGACCTGGGAATGAGCATTCCTAGCACCGTGGGACAGACTGATCACGAAATGCCTCCCAAATGTTGGATGAAATTAAGACCGAAAGGGAACGGACTGTAAAATAAAGAATGTTGCCCATCATCCAGTTCTACAAGATTCAAGACATTAGCCACCGCGGTCACTGACCTGCAGCCGCCCTAACAGGAATTCAGGGCAGAGAGCAGGAGGCGGCACTCCCTGCTCTGGGAAAACTGGCAGAACCGGCCCACAGACAGTCAGGCATTTTCAGGGAAAATTTTTATGAACCTGGGTTCTTACATCTTACCGTAGTTAGCAAAGCACTAAAACCATTAACTAAGCTGTGTGTTCCTCAAGAACGGCAGTGAGCTCCTACCAAGATGTGTGCCTGGCGGCCTGTACCCCTCGCCGACGTCGGCCATCCACCAGCCTCGCCCCGTCCCTCTCAGCACAGTTCTCGCGGCTCTCTAAGGACTGTCTCCTGGGTTATGATCCTCAGGTCGGCAAAGATAAATTTTCCACTTCTTTCTTAGATTGACTATTGATTACTTTTCTGCTGACTACACATTTTCCAGCGGGTGGAATCTAGGAAGGAAGAACACTGGGGTGTCACACGGCTGGCCCAGGTCAAGTCCCCCTTCGCGGGGTGAGGGGAAGGGCTGACCAGGAAGGGGAGGCCGGGGGAGCCGAAGGACCGGCCTGAGGAGATGCGAGGACAGAGGGGCGGGGAGGGAGGGAGGGGGTCTCCGGAGAGGGGCGGGCTCTGCAGAACCCCAGGACCGGGAGAGACCTCTGCGGGGCGACCGGCCTGCCCTCCAGGGGCCGAGGCTGGAGGTGCTCATCCACCTCGCGGAAGAGGACGTTACATGGGGGGGCGGGGGAGGTCGTAAAGGGTTTTATGGAGGAAAACGACCCTAAAGGCGACGTCTACATGGACCGGAGACCGAAAAGCTGAAGGAGGCAGATACACGCATCATATCAATAATATTAAGCCATCGTTTACTCATCGTAACTCTCCGCCCGTTACCTCTCTTACTCCTATCATTAAATCCCCAAATCATTTTAGGACCTTATACTGTAAGTATAGTTTAAACTTTAAAAAGGACAAAACACTAGATTGTGAATCCAGTAACAGAAGACTAAATCTTATTTACCAAAAAAGTATGCAAGAACTGCTAATTCACGTGTTCATACCTAACAGGATGGCTTTTTCAAGCTTCTAAAGGACAGTAGTTATCCACTGGTCTTAGGAACCAAAAAACTGGTGCAACTCCAAGTAAAAATAATAACTTACTCACCTCCTTTACACTAGTCACACTATTCATACTAACAATGCCGATTATAACAACAAACTCCAACATTTACAAAAGTAATATATATCCATCCCATGTGAAAACCACTACCTCGTATGCTTTTATCACCAGCCTGATTCCAAAAATGACATTTATTCTTACAGGACAAGAAATAATTATCTCAAACTGACACTGAATCACAATCCAAACCTTAAAATTATCACTTAGCTTCACAATAGATTATTTCTCAATGTTTGTGCTAGTAGCACTAATTTGTCACATGATCTATTATAGAATTTTCAATATGATACATGCACTCAGATCCTAATATTAATCAATTTAAAAAATATTTACTCCTGTTTCTTATCACAATACTAATTCTTTTCCCCGACCAGGGATGGAACCCAGGCCCTCGGCAGTGAAAGCACGGAGTCCTAACCACTGGACTGCCAGGGAATTCCCACAATACTAATTCGTGTTCCCACTAACAATCTTCTCCAACTTTTCACTGGATGGGAAGGAGTCAGAATTATGTCTTTTCTACTTATTGGGTGATGACGTGACAGAGCAGATGCAAATACGGCCGCTCTTCAAACAATTTTATACAACGCACTGGAGACACTGGATTCACTGTACCAAAAGCATGATCTCTATTCAACAAATCTTTATACTACCCGATAGGACTTGCATTAGCCGCGACTGGAAAACCCGCCCAAATTGGCCTCCACCCATGACTTCCCTCAGCAACAGAGGGTCCTAGTGCCGTCTCAGCCCTACTCCACTCGAGCACAATAGTTGTAGCAGGCATCTTCCTGCTTACCCGCTTTTACCCTTTGATAGAAAAGAATACATTTATCCAAACAAGAACATTATGTTTAGGAGCTATCACCACATTATTTACAGCAATATGTGCTCTCACCCAAAACGACATTACAAAAATTGTTGCTTTCTCCACTTCGAGTCAACTAGGCCTTATAATAGTAACAGTCGGCATTAACCAGCCTCATCTAGCATTTCTCCATATTTGCACGCACGCCTGTTTCAAGGCTATACTGTTCATGTGCTCTGGATCGATTATTCACAGTCTAAATGATAGATAAGACATTCGAAAAATAGGAGGCCTATGTAAAGCAATGCCTTTCACCACAACAGCCCTCATTACTGGAAGTCTCACGTTAACAGGATACCACTCCTCACAGGTTTCTATTCTAAAGATCTTTTTATCGAATCCGCTAACACGCTGTATACCAACACCTGAGCCCTCTCACTAACCCCCATTGCCACATCCCTCACAGCTGTCCACAGCACTCGTTATTTTCCTCCCACTCCGAGGACAACCTTGCTTGTCCAATTAATTTTAATTAATGAAGACTACCCACTCCTAATCAACTCTATCACACATCTATTAGCTAGAAGCAGTTTCTCTGGATTTCTTATCTCCAACAGCATTCCCCCAACAACAATCCCACAATTAACTGTGCCTCCTTACTTGAAAGCAACTGCCCTTGCCGTAACCATCCTAGGCTTTATTCTAGCACCTGAAATCAACCCTGCTGCATAAAATTTAAAACTTAATTATCCCTCAAACTTCTTCAAAATCTCCAAACTCTTAGGATATTTTCCCACTATTATACACCACTTTCAGCAAGCCAAAAATCAGCATCTTCCCTGCTGGATTTAATTTGACTAGAAAATATCTTACCAAAACCCACTTCTCTTACTCAAATAAAATTTTCTACACTTGTATCAGACCAAAAAAGCCTAATCAAACTATACTTCCTTTCATTCCTCATTATCCTTACCCTAAGCATAATAGCATTTAATTACCATGAGTGACCTCTATAATAACTATAAGCAATGACCAACCAGTAACAATTACCTTGAATCGACTACCATAACTATACAACGCCGAAATATCTATAGCCTCCTCACTAAAAACTCCAGAATCACCTGAATCATCAATTACTCAGTCCCCCAGTCCATTGAACAAATACAATTTCTACTTCCTTGTCCTTTAAAGCACAGAAAATTCTATCACTTTATCAATTTTCTACTGTAAATTCTATCATTAATCCCAAAAGAAATATACCTAAAACAGTTTTATTGGAAACTCAAATTTCAGGATATTGCTCAGTAGCCACAGCTGTTGTATAACCAAATACTACTAACATTCCTCCCAACGAAATTAAAAACACCATTAAACCCAAAAGCGAACCACCAAAATTCAACACAATTCCACAACCAACACCACCACCCACAATCAACCCAAGTCCACCACAAATAGGTGAAGGTTTAGAAGAAAACCCCACAAAACTAATTATAAAAATAGTACTTAAATACAATGTATGTTACCATTATTCTTACATGGAATCTAACCACGGCCAATGACATGAATAATCATCGTTGTATTTCAACTATAAGAACACTAATGACCAACATCTGAAAATCACACCCACTAATAAAAATTAGCAACAATGCAGTCATTGATCTTCCAGCTGCATCAAACATCTCATCATGATGGACCTTTGGTTCTCTATTAGGCATTTGTTTAGTTCTACACATCTTGACAGGCTTATTCCTAGCAATACATTACATTATACCTCAGATATAGTAACTGCATTTTCATGAGTAAAACATATCTGCCAAGGTGTAAACTAGAATCATCTGATATCTACATGCAAATGGAGCTTCCATGTTTTTTATTTGCCAATTCATTCACGGAGGACGAGGCTTATACTGCAGATCCTATACCTTTTCTGAAACATGAAATACTGGAATCATTTTACTATTTACAGGTATAGCCACAGCATTCATAGGCTATGTCTTACCTTGAGGACAAACAGCATTCTGAGGAGCAACAGTTATTACCAATCTTCTCTCAGCAATTCCCTATATCGGCACAAGCCTTGTGGAACGAATCTGAGGTGGTTTTTCAGTAGACAAAGCAACTCTAACACAATTCTTTGCCTTCCATTTTACCCTCCTCATTGCAGCACTAGCAGCTGTTCACTTATTATTCCTTCCAGAAATGGGCTCTAATAACCCCACAAGAATCTCATATGACATAGACAAAATCCCATTTCACCCCTACTATACAAAGACATCCTAGGTGTCCCATCACTGATTCTAATCTTAGTATTATTCTCATCTGACCTGCTAGGAGACCCAGACAACTACATCCCAGCAAATCCCCTTAATACACCACCACATATCAAGCCAGAATGATACTTCTTATTCGCGTACGCAATTCTACGATCAATTCCCAATAAACTTATAGGAGTACTAGCTCTAATATTTTCAGTCTTAATCCTAGCATTTACCCAGTATTCCATACATTGAAACAACGAAGCAAAACATTCCAACCCCTCAGCCAATGCCTTTTGGGTACTAGTAGCAGACCTATCGACACCTGAATTGGAGGACAAACCCTAGAGCACCCGTTATTATCGAACAACAAGCATCCATTTTGTTTCTTTTAAATTCTAGCTCTAATACCAGTAACTAGCATCATTGAAAATAATCTCCTAAAATGAAGAGCCTTTGTTGTATATTTATTATCCTAGTCTTGTAAACCAGAAAAGGAGAAAAATAGACCTAAGACTCAAGGAAGAAGCTCCACTATCAGCACCCAAAGCTGAAATTCTACTTAAATTATTTCCTGAACATTTGTTACGGGACGTTTACAAAATTAAGTACCATGTCGGTATTAAAATGACTTCTTTTTTCTACAAGTTACTACGTATTTCGTGCATTATATGTATTACCTCTGGATTTTACACCGAAGGGAAATCAGACCCCAGGCCTCTCACGGCCACAACTGAGTTAACTTGGGGTGAAGGAGCGGGAGCGAATATTTTAAGGTCCGTAGCGACCCCAGACCTCGGATACGGAGAGGGGACCACCACGCGCAGGTTTAACTAGCAAAAATCGGTTAACTCACACTGCCCACCGCGACCTCAGCTCCGCGTTCTCTGCTTCGGGATCTGCAGCAAACTGCGCGACCGTGGAGTAGGGACGCCAGACGCGGCTGGGGGCGGGGCCTGAGCAGAGCGCCACGGGGAGGGGCGGGGCCTGAGCAGAGCGCCACGGGGAGGGGCGGGGCCTGAGCAGAGCGCCACGGGGAGGGGCGGGGCCTGAGCAGAGCGCCACGGGGAGGGGCGGGGCCTGAGCTGAGCGCCACGGCGAGGGGCGGGGCCTGAGCAGAGCGCCACGGCGAGGGGCGGGGCGTGGGGCCCAGGCCAGCGCCTAGACCGTGAGGGGGCGGGGCGGGGCGGGGCGGGCGCTGCGCGTTCCTCCGTTTGATCTTGGCTGGGTTTAGAAATGCTTGAGGGTCTTGTGTTGCACCATCGCTTCCTCCTTGGTTTAACAGTTTGTAACAGTTTTAAGGTCAAAGCTTAAAGTAGTGTGGGATACTTACGTTGGAAACTAAGATGTTTTCCTCTTAACAAGTTGAAAACTGTTTAAGTCAACTGAACACGAGTCCTGCTGGTGAGGCTGCAGCAATTCAGAGGTCTGGGAACTGAAGTCTCGGTGGGGGCTTGATGTGGGGTGATGTTTGGACCCAGGAACATTCCTGCAATTAGAGTTAATTTAAGCAGTTTAAGGAAACAAGAGCTGGATTTGTCTGTGTAGGGATTACAAACTATGTGAAACCCAGAACCCTTAGAATGGGCTATTTCATACTAACACCGGTAAGGACAAAAATGTTGCCCTGCCATTCCAGCTCTACAAGGATCAAGCTCATTGGGCACTGCAGTGGCCCTGAGTGTGTCATGCAAATACAAATGGGGAAGGGCAATTCGGTGAAGGAAACAGAAGGAGAAAACTGCCAGGATGGGAACATATTTACAATGACTGAGGAATAGCCATAATGATTGTGTGGCTTGGTGAGGTGGGATATTAATTTTCTATTGGAGACATTTAAAATTTGGGACTTCTTGTAGTTAGAATTTTTTTTTATTTTTCAGGACTTAAAAAGCCACCCTATATAAATAGGCTGTGTATACTTCTGCATGTTGAGTCTTCGTTTTAAAAATGATATAATTCCCTATAGAGCTTAAGATATAAGTAATGGATCCAAGATCATGATTACCTGTTTGAAGGACACACAGACATGTTTCTTTATAGCATCTTCAGTATTGCCGAGAAGACATGGGGATGGGGCAGTACAATGAATTAATGGAAAGATAGTTAATATCATTTGTCAAAATTGCCTGAGAGATTTGATCCCAGGACTAGTTATATACACACTTTTCCTGTATCGACCCCTGTAGCTATGTAGGGGTATGTTGCTAGTTCCACTTACGAATGCATGACAAGTAAAGTGAGTGGGCGCTTTTAGGCCTCAGTTGTACCTTCAGCGTCAACGTCATCAAAATATTTTAACGTATAATAAGACACTGTACGTTCGAATCAAATCGCAACACAATCTCATATCACTTGTATTTCCCCTGAACGAGTACAAGACCTACTGACTGCCAATTATTTCCAGTTTTACTTTTCCAAGTAAGAGCGATCCTGCGTCACAACAACATGGATCGACCTAGCGATCATCATACTAAGTTAGCCAGAAAAACAAATACCATATGCTATCATATGTATCATAAGTATATGTAGAATCTAAAATATGACACAAATGAACCTATCTACAAAACAGAAACAGACTCACAGACATAAAGAACAGACTTGTAGTTGCGGGGGGTTAGTAGATGCAAACTATTATATATAGGTTGGATAAACAACAAGGTCCTACTGTGTAGCACAGGGAACTAAATTCAATACCCTGTGATAAATCATAATGGAAAAGAATATGAAAAAGAATATATATATGTATAACTGAATCACTTTGCCGTACAGCAGAAATTAACATTATAAATAAACTATACTTCAATAAAATAATTTTTTTTAAAAAAAGAGTAATTCCTGTGTCACCACTGCCTAATACCTGAGTACCAGATTGACTTTTCTGTATGCATTATGTCCCAAATTTTATAGTAATTGAGATACGAAATCAAAATGTGACACTCCATGAGAAGTCAGCAAACTTTTTTGGAAAGGGGCAGGTAGCAAATATTTTATTCTTTGTAAGCCGTACTGATTCTGTTACAACTATTCTACCCTGCCCTTATTAGATCCATAGTACCTAAACATAAGTGTATTCTAATTACATTGATACAGCATTTAAAAACAGATGGTAGGTTATATTTGGCTCCTGTTCTGCAGGTTGCCGAGCCATGACCTACACAAAGGAATGAAGGGCACCAGAGACAGAAACTACACGGGTAGATACATAAGTCATGCCTTTCTTATTTTTAAGTTTCTTTAAAATATAATTGTTTAAAAAACTTAACCATCTAGTTTGGGTTTATAGTATATGTCAAAGTAAAATCTATGATAATGATCACACAAAGGGCAGGACTGGAGAAATGGAAGTATATGTGTGTAAGGGTCGGATGCTCTATAGAAAGTAGTGTGAAAGTCCTTGAATGTAGACTGTGGTAAGCTGTATAGTAAAACCCCTAGAGCAAACACTTAAATATAGTTACAGCTAACAGTGAGGAACCGAAAAAGGAGTGTCAGAATTGAGTTTAAGTGAAAAACACCTAGTTGGTGTTGCAGAGAATTGCTTCTTGTGGGGAAAAACTTCCACATTTGGTGACCAAAAGTGTGAGAAGTGAAGTGTTCAGAGTGAAGGTCGTAATAGTGTGAGCATAAAGGAAACACAGAGAAAAGAAACACACAGTAGGATGGACTGGATCTTTCTCTCCACAGAAGGAAGGAAACTGAGTTTTTCCTTTATAAGAACAATCCAGCTAATGAGAATTTTAAGCAATCTTTCAAAGTTCACGTAGTACTTTACCAAGACAAACCACATCCTGGCCCATGAAACAAGTCTGGATAAACTTTAAAAGAATCCTATACAAAATATCTCTATGACCACAATGGAATTAAAACAGAAATCATTAACAAAAATATCTGGAAAATCAAATACCTGAAATATAATGACCGACTTGTGACCAACCCTGGGACAGAGAAGAAATTAGAAAGGAAATTAGAATGTATTCTGAATTGAATAAAAATGAAAACAGAATGTATCAAATTTATAATTTGCTACTATAGCTGGAGAAATTAAAAAGAGCACCCTTGGAGAAGGGATAGCAATTTAACAAAACACCTAAAAGCCTAAGGACTCTTTCATTTTTTTTGTTTGCTTGGGCTTTTTGGCCCTCAGTGTGAACTTCCTGCTTGTAATGGGACTTAAGTCTTAACTGAGCTCATCCAGTTCTGAGGCTTGTTTAGGCAGGTGAAGGCATCACAGTGAAAGAGGGCAAGTTTCTTGAGGTTGTTACAAATATCTGATATGATAAACCAGTTAAACATGTTAAAACTGAGAACACACAATCCATTAAGGGTAGTTAGACAATGAAAGGTAATATATTTCTAGATGAATTAAAATTAAATGGATATTCTAATGCAAACAGTGAATATATGATGGAAGGAATGAGGGTAATATTTAGGAAGGGAATCTTGAAATCAAGATTTCAAAGGTGGAACAATTACTGGGAATAATTAACTCCCATCTGTAACCTAAACCTTGGGTGGTTAAGGTGGGTAAGGAAAAAAAAAGGTCATTGAAAGTGTACCAGTCAGCTTTCTACAAGTTTTCCTGTGGTAACAAATATCCCTGAATTCTTACTGGCTTATAACAACATTTATTTCTTGCTCATATGATATCTATCATTATTCACCTCTTGCTTGTTTCTCTAACTTGGTTCTGGGATTCAGGGTAAAATTCCAGTGTATCTGGGATCTACCATTCTTGCAGCAGAAAGAGAAGGTTCAAAAAAGCAAACAAAGCTTTTGAAAGCTTCCATTTAAAGTTGAAACATACCATTCTACTCACACCAGGAACTCACAAAGCCAAGCTTGCATAAAATGGGCAGGGAAGTGCAGTCCTCTCAAAGGGAAGGAAGGGTTGGTTGCCTAAGTCAAGTGGCCAAGTTTGATATCAAAGGGCAGACATGTATGATCTCACAGGATGGTGATAACTGATTGGAAATAATATTACAATATATGTTAGTGCCACTTCTATCAGAAATAATTTGTCTGTCCTTTGTTCACACAAAATATATTTACCCCAGTCCCAGAGGAAAGAAAATACATTTCTACCTAGACATGAGTTCAATCACAAATGAGAATTTCATAATAATCTCATGAGATTCCTCTGAATTCAGAGCCCCATGTGGCGCTCTCCTCACTCATAACACATTATGGTGGAACAGAGAAATAAAATCTCAATAAACACTCTCATTTAGAAGAAGAAAAGAAAAGAGGTACCCAGTAGTCTCGGGTCCACAGCAAATGTGCAGTTCTGCTGGGCAGATGCAGTGGGGCCCTGTTCTGTGGGGGCAGGAATGACAAATGACCCTTTTCTTGAATCCAGCTCTTCTCCTGAGAACGGACATCCAGTGGTTTGTATTTCCTTGCTCTTGGCTTCACCTAGTTACATCTAACAGACTATTGGAAATGTTGCCTTCCTTGTGCAATGAGCTGCTTGCTCCGGTTACTCCCTTCGCATGCATATTTACAGTCCCAAAGATTATTGGGTTAATTGAAAAAAATAAAACTGAAAACCCACTATCAAAACTACCAAAGAAAATAGGAGAGGGACTTCCCTGGTGGTCCGGTGGTTAAGACTCCAGACTCCCAAGGCAGGGGGTCCGGGTTCGATCCCTGGTCAGGGAACTAGATCCCACATGCACGCCGCAACTAAGAGCCCTTATGCTGCAACTAAAAAATCCTGCATGCCACAAGGAAGATCCCGTGTGCCGCAACTAAGACCCGGCGCAGCCAAATAAATAAATAAATATATGTTTTTTAAAAACTAAGGAAAATAGGAGAAACACAAATAATTAATATCAAATGAAACAGGGAACATTACCACTGTTAAAAAGAAAACCACAGGCCAAAATCGAATCACTCATGCTAGGCCACACCACTAAACTGGGGTTTGAGGGACTTCCCTGGCGGTCCAGTGGTTAAGACTCTGCACTTCCACTGCAGGGGGCACAGGTTCGATCCCTGGTGGGGGAACTAAGATCCTGAATGCCACGTGGTGTGGCCAAAAAACCCCCAAAAACCGGGGCTTGATAACTTAATTGAAGCTTCAACCTCCCCCAGAAATGCTGTCTTAACAGGTCAGTCAGGAATTTTCTGGTCTGCACCAGTGAGGTCATGTGTCACGTGGGCCCTCTCCATTCTCCAAAGGAACATGAGGTCCTCTGCCACACAGACCCCTTCTGTCCACCACAGGTGAGTGACCTAAGCCTGAAGTTATTTTTTTTGTTTATGACTTCTTGCCTCGCCTTTAAAAAAACCTCTCCTTTTCTGTAGCCCTTTACAGCTCCCCTCTCCTCGATGTACGGGATGCTGCCCGATTCATCTATCGATCAATGAAGCCAATTAGATCTTTAAAGTTTATTCAGTTGAATTTTTGGTTAACACTACAGAGGGGCTTCCCTGGTGGTCCAGTGGTTAAGACTTCGCCTTCCAGTTCAGGGGACACGGGTTCGATCCCTGGTTGGGGGGACTAAGATCTCACATGCCGCGGGGCAACTACTGAGCGCACGCACTCTAGCGCGCTCCACAACTAGAGCGAAGCCTGCTCGCCACAACGAAGAGCCTGCACACCACAATGAAAGATCCGCAACTAAGAACTGACGCAGCCTAATTAATTAATTAATTAATTTAAAAAAAAAGGTCCATATCAAAAAAAAAACCAACTTAAAAAAAAATACTACAGGGACTTCCCAGGTGGCGCAGTGGTTAAGAATCTGCCTGCCAATGCAGGGAACACGGGTTCGAGCCCTGGTCCGGGAAGATCCCACATGCCGTCCAGCAACTAAGCCCGTGAGCCACAACTACTGAGCCTGAGCTCTAGAGCCCACGAGCCACAACTCCTGAGCCCACGTGCCAAAACTACGGCAGCCCGCATGCCTAAGAGCCCATGCTCCGCAACAAAGAGAAGCCACGATAATGAGAAACCCGCACACCGCAACAAAGAGTAGCCCCCGCTCGCCGCAACTACAGAAAGCCCGCTCACAGCAACGAAGACCCAACGCAGCCAATAAATAAATAAATAAATTTATTAAAAAAAAAAAAAAACTACAGAATTTACAGACATCAAAAGGATAGTAAGGGACTACCACAAATGCTCCACACACATACACTTGACAACTAAGATGAAATATTCTTTTAAACATACAACCTACCACACATCACGAATGGGAAGCACATCATTTGAATAAATATTTTGAATTACGAAGTGAATTTATAATTTTAAAATCTCCCCTCCCCCCCCAAAAAAAATCTGCAAGCACAGTGATTGTTGAGTGTTTAGCTAAACTACTTGGTAGTACTGCTGCCTTGGCATTTATTTTCTGTGGCCAAGTGGCCTGCACGGGTCTTGAACTGACACCAGCCCCTCCCTTGAGGGCATGTCCTAGATAACAGCCCACAGGGTCACAGTAAACGTTAAGTTCCTGATATGACTCCCCCAGCTGCCCTTGTGATAAGCATTGTCCCCTGTTACCCAGGGCCTTCCCCTTGTTTCCCTTTAGATAAGACCCCCCCACCCCTGAAGTTTACCAAAACCCTGTTCTTCTGGGTTTGAACTGACCTATCTGACCTTAGCCCCAGAACCCAAAATCACTCCATCCATGGAGCCTAATAAAGGCATGTGACCTAGGTCCTGCCCCGTGCTCCCTGACTGCACCCTGCTCCCTGCCTGGAGCTCCTCACGTGGCCCAGGAGGTGTGCCTCAGGACCTATAATAAAAGTCTGCATTTTGTTTTCCCTTGCAGTCTTTTGTTGAGTAGGGGCTCAACATCCAACACCTGGGGGCTCTACTTAACAAATATTAACAAAATCACAACAGTGACACTAGACAATTCTATCAAATGTATAAAGAAGAATAAATAGCAATTATATACAATTTCTTTCGGAAAACAGAAGTGGAGGGAATACTTCCCAACTCAATTTATGAGGCCAGTATTACCATGATGCTAAAACTAGACAAAGACATTAGAAATAAATAAATAAATAAATAAATAAATAAATAAATAAAAAAGGAAGAAGAAAGATAACTACCAACTGAATCGCACATGTAGATGTAAAAGTTCCTAACAAAGTATTAGCACTAGAAATCAACAGTACACAGAAAGAACTATACACCATGACCAAATGGTGTTTATCTGAGGGATAGAAGGCTGGCTTTAACTTCCAACCAATGTCATCCACACTGTTAAGAGGATGAAGAAGAAAATTCAGGGGCTCTATCAATAGATGCAGCAAAAGCACTTCATAAAATCCAATGCCCATTTATTATTATATAAACTTCAGAAAACTAGGAAGACAGGGAACTTCCCTCAACTCAATAAAGAACACCTACGAAAAACATACAGTAAACATCAAACTTAATGGTGAAAAACTGAATGCTTTTCCCCAGAGGTTAGGAACCAGGCAAAGATGTCCACTCTCACTACCGCTATTGACATTGTATTAGAAGGCGTAGCCAGTGAAATAAGGGAAGAGTAAATAAAAGTAATAGGGAGAGAAAAAGAAGATAAAATAGTGTACCCACTTACAGAAGACATTATGGTTGTGGTAGGCTGAATAATGCACCCCCCAAATATCCACATCCTCATAGCTATAACATATTGAGTGTTACTTTAAATGTCTAAAGGGAGTTTGCGAATGTGATCTACTTAAGATCATGACATGGGAGATTATCCTGGATGATCTGGTAAAATGTGTTATAATCCCAAGGGTCCTTATATGCAGGGTACGGTGGAATTAGACTCATGTAGAAGCTGGTGATGTGACAGAAGCAGAGGGACAGAGATGAAGAGATTTTAAGAGGCTACCTTGCTGCCTTTGAAGATGGCAGAAGAGGACCATGAGGCAAAGGATCTAAGTGGCCTCTGGAACCCAGAGGGAATGAATTCTAACCTCAAGTATCCAGAAGGAGCACAGGGCTTTGGATCCATCTTACGCTTCCGGCCTCAGAACTGTAAAAAGAATAAATGTTGTTGGTTTAAGCCACTCAATTTTTGATAATTTGTTACAGCAGCAATAGGAAAACTTAGAGAAATAATATATGTAGAAAATCAAGGTGATCTACATAAATTTCTAGAAAAATAAAATTTGCAATGTGTCAGTATGTAAGAACAACATACAACAATCTACTGTACTTCTACAAACTAGCAATTTATACATGGAAACTGAAATTAAAAATACAATACCGTGGGGGCTTCCCTGGTGGCGCAGTGGTTGAGAATCTGCCTGCTAATGCAGGGGACGCGGGTTCGAGCCCTGGTCTGGGAGGATCCCACGTGCCGCGGAGCGGCTGGGCCCGTGAGCCACAACTACTGAGCCTGCGCGTCTGGAGCCTGTGCCCCGCAACGGGAGGGGCCGCGATAGTGAGAGGCCCGCGCACCGCGATGAAGAGCGGTCCCCGCACCGCGATGAGGAGTGGCCCCCGCTTGCCGTAACCGGAGAGGGCCCTCGCACGAACCGAAGACCCAACACAGCCAAAAATAAATAAATAAAGTAGCTATAAAATTAAAAAAAAAAAAAGCAGTGTGATTGCAGATTCTGTAACTGTAGAAATTCTAAAAAAAAAAAAAAAAAAAAAAAAAAATACAATACCATGTATGAGTGCTCAAAAAAGAAAAAGTAGAACAAATATGTGTGTGGGGGGTGGGATGAATTGGGAGATTGAGATTGACATATATACACTATTGACACTACGCATAACACAGACAACTATTGAGAACCTGCTGTATAGCACAGGGAACTCTACTCAATGCTCTGTGGTAACCTAAATGAGAAGGAAATCCAAAAAAGAGGGGAAATATGTATATGTATAGCTGATTCACTTTGCTGTACATTAGAAACTAACACAATATTGTGAAGCAACTAGACTCCAATAAAAAAAAAAAGAAATATGTGTAATTTTACATGTCTTTTAAGTCTATTTCAACAATTATTACATTATTTCCAATTTAATTTCTCTTAGCAGCCCTCCACTAATAATTATATGATCTGTAATCAATAATAATCTCCTAAATGTTTGATCCTAAAATATTTGATCTCTTCCTCATGGTTTTGTTCTACTCCTCAGCTAGCCACAATCTTGGGCAATTATTTCCACAGTTAGAATCTCTCCACCCTTGTTCCTGACTCAAGGGAAATAGGTCTTCTGTATCCATCCTAATAGTGAACCATTCTTGCCTCAATAAATCCAACTTCATCTTGGATAATCTTCCTTGTAGGGTTATGTGGGTATCAGTGTATTTACATCTTATTTAACAATTCACTCATTGGTAATACTGGCCTATGAAATAAAAGTACAGACAGAACAGAAAGTCCCCACAACCATAATTATATATAAAGATAACCCATAAAAAAAGTCAAGAGATACTCACAAAATTAAATACAGATGTTGAATAGTTGAAGGATAGAAATAATTTGCCTTGTTAGTGTAGCATCATGGTTAAGAGACGTCTTTACAACCAGACAACATGGACTCAAATCCAGATTCAGCCACTTGTTGGGATGGGATTAAATGAGCTTTCAAATTTGCCTCGGTCCTAACTTCCTTCATCTGTGAAATAAGAATAACAACAGTACTTATCAGAGAGTTGAAGATTCCAGCAGTTATCAAACGTAAAGCGTTAATAACAGTGACTCTTAAAATACGATAGAAAAGATATCAAAATTAATATCACTTATTAAAGGAAATATACTTATTATATTGGGATGGGAACAAATTCTAAGTGGAGGATATTGGGTGTCAGTTGCCGTGGTAAAAGTAGCACAAATCTCATTTTCCCTGCAAGACCCTCTGGCTCTGAATGTGAATACATCACTGGGAAAGGGCAGAATAGCCTCGAGGCATTTGCCAATGGAGATTATCTCCTTGTCACAAACTGTAGTTGGAATCTTGGAAACTTCATATCTTATTCATCATTGTATTTTCATTTACTTCACTGTGTGATTGTTAACACTTGATTTTCAAGTACCTGACCGTAGCCAGGTCCCACATTAAAGATTCAGTTCACCGTTTTGCCACTCCAGTTAAAGGCTTAAAGGAACTCTCTTTCTTCATGTTTACAGAGCACCTGCTTTGCACCTGTCATTGCCTTATGTGCATTTTCATGTCTCAAAAGTGTCAAAACAACACAATGATATATATATCCCTTGGTGTAAAAGGGGAAAAATGTAAATTAAATATATAATCTGGGTCACATTGTGTGGAAGAAAAAAATAATTATAAGAAAGAATTATATTAAAAAAAGAGGGCTTCCCTGGTGGCACAGTGGTTGAGAATCTGCCTGCTAATGCAGGGGACACGGGTTCGAGCCCTGGTCTGGGAAGATCCCACATGCCACGGAGCAGCTGGGCCCGTGAGCCACAATTGCTGAGCCTGCGCGTCTGGAGCCTGTGCCCCGCGACGGGAGGGGCCGCGATAGAGAAAGGCCCGCGCACCGCGATGAAGAGCGGTCCCCGCACCGCGATGAAGAGTGGCCCCCGCTTGCCGCAACTGGAGAAAGCCCTCGCACGAACCGAAGACCCAACACAGCCAAAAATAAATAAATAAATAAATAAATAAATAAGAAAATCCTTTAAAAAAAAAAAAAAAAAAAAAAAGAAACAAATTTTACTACAGTTGTAAATGAACCATGTAACATATTGCTTAATACCAATATGTGAAATCAACACTTTAACATCCTTTGGGATATTGCTTTGTAAACTTACTTAGTAATGTTTATTATCGGTAAACATGTCCAAACATTAATTTTCATTAAACTAGTGTAAAAATATCTTAGAAATTTATCCAAATAGTATTTTCACAAGCATTTTCAACAACCAGATAATACAATATAACTTATGTGTGCAGTAGGAAAAGGAATGTAATAAAATATTGGCCTAAAGAATCCAAATAGAATCCAAACAGAATCCAACAATACATTAAAAGGATCATATACCATGATCAAGTGGGATTTATCCCAGGGATGCAAGGATTCTTCAATATATGCAAATCAATCAATGTGATACACCATATTAACAAATTGAAGAATAAAAACCATATGATCATCTCAATAGATGCAGAAAAAGCTTTTGACAAAATTCAACACCCATTTATGATAAAAACTCTCCAGAAAGTGGGCATAGAGGGAACCTACCTCAACATAATAAAGGCCATATACGACAAACCCACAGCAAACATCATTCTCAATGGTGAAAAACTGAAAGCATTTCCTCTAAGATCAGGAACTAGACAAGGATGTCCACTCTCACCGCTATTGTTCAACATAGTTTTGGAAGTCCTAGCCTCAGCAATCAGAGAAGACAAAGAAATAAAAGGAATACAAATTGGAAAAGAAGAAGTGAAACTGTCACTGTTTGCAGATGACATGATACTATACATAGAGAATCCTAAAGATGCCACCAGAAAACTACTAGAGCTAATCAATGAATCTGGTAAAGCTGCAGGATACAAAATTAATGCACAGAAATCTCTTGCATTCCTATACACTAATGATGAAATATCTGAAAGAGAAATTAAGGAAACACTCCCATTTACCACTGCAACAAAAAGAATAAAATACCTAGGAATAAACCTACCTAGGGACACAAAAGACCTGTATGCAGAAAACTATAAGACACTGATGAAAGAAATTAAAGATGATACCAACAGATGGAGAGATATACCATGTTCTTGGATTGGAAGAATCAATATTGTGAAAATGACTAGACTACCCAGAGCAATCTACAGATTCAATGCAATCCCTATCAAATTACCAATGGCATTTTTTACAGAACTAGAACCAAAAAATCTTAAAATTTGTATGGAGACACAAAAGCCCCTGAATAGCCAAAGCAGTCTTGAGGGAAAAAAACGGAGCTGGAGGAATCAGACTCCCTGACTTCAGACCATACTACAAAGCTACAGTAATCAAGACAATATGGTACTGGCACAAAAACAGAAACATAGATCAATGGAACAAGATAGAAAGCCCAGAGGTAAACCCATGCACCTATGGTCAACTAATCTATGACAAAGGAGGCAAGGATATACAATGGAGAAAAGACAGTCTCTTCAATAAGTGGTGCTGGGAAAACTGGACAGCTACATATAAAAGAATGAAATTAGAACACTCCCTAACACCATATACAAAAATAAATTCAAAATGGATTAGAGACCTAAATGTAAGACTGGACACTATAAAACTCTTAGAGGAAAACATAGGAAGAACACTCTTTGACAGAAATCACAGCAAGATCTATTTTGATCCACCTCCTAGGGTAATGGAAACAAAAACAAAAATAAACAAATGGGACCTAATGAAACTTAAAAGCTTTTGCACAGCAAAGGAAACCATAAACAAGACGAAAAGACAAACCCTCAGAATGCGAGAAAATATTTGCAAATGAATCAATGGACAAAGGATTAATCTCCAAAATATATAAACAGCTCATGTAGCCCAATATTCAAAAAACAAACAACCCAATCCAAAAATGGGCAGAAGACCTAAATAGACATTTCTCCAAAGAAGACATACAGATGGCCAAGAAGCACATGAAAAGCTGCTCAACATCACTAATTATTAGAGAAATGCAAATCAAAACTACAATGAGGTATCACCTCACACCAGTTAGAATGGGCTTCATCAGAAAATCTACAAACAACAAATGCTGGACAGGGTGTGGAGAAAAGGGAACCCTCTTGCACTGTTGGTGGGAATGTAAACTGATACAGCTACTATGGAGAAAAGTATGGAGGTTCCTTAAAAAACTAAAAATAGAATTACCATATGATCCAGCAATCCCACTACTGGGCATATACCCAGAGAAAACCATAATTCAAAAAAGACACATGCACCCCAATGTTCATTGCAGCACTATTTACAATAGCCAGGTCATGGAAGCAACCTAAATGCCCATCGACGGACGAATGGATAAAGAAGATGTGGTACATGTATACAACGGAATATTACTCAGCCATAAAAAGGAACGAAATTGGGTCATTTGTTGAGACGTGGATGGATCTAGAGACTGTCATACAGAGTGAAGTAAGTCAGAAAGAGAAAAACAAATATCGTATATTAACGCATATATGTGGAACCTAGAAAAATGGTACAGATGAACCGGTTTGCAGGGCAGAAATTGAGACACAGATGTAGAGAACAAACGTATGGACACCAAGGGGGGAAAGCGGTGGGGGGTGGGGGTGGGGGGGTGGGGGGGTGATGAATTGGGCGATTGGGATTGACATGTATACACTGATGTGTATAAAATGGATAACTAATAAGAACCTGCTGTATTAAAAAAAAAAGAAAAGAAAAGTGGGGTCTTTCCCAATACAGTAAGTCCCCTGCATACGAACGAGTTCCATTTCAAGAACACGTTTGTAAGTCCAATTTGTTTGCAAGCCCAACAAAGTTAGCCTAGGTATCCAACTAACACAATCAGCTATATAGTACTGTAATAGGTTTATAATACTTTTCACACAAATAATACATAAAAAACAAATACAAAAAGAAAACATTTTTAATCTTACAGTACAGTACGTTGAAAAGTACAGTAGTACAGTACAACAGCTGGCATACGGGGGCACATTCGCATCTTTGAAAGTTCGCAACTCAAAGGTTCGTATGTAGGGGACTTACTGTAATTTCCCACCTTTTAAGCCTCACCATCAACCTCTCCCTAGTCTGCCGATCTGGGCAAGCTGATAAAAAAGCCTGAATGCTCCCTCCTTTGATACCAGCTGGAAGTTCAAACCATAAGCAGGTACCCTGCCCCCAGAACCACACAGTTCCCACCATAACACACCAAGCCAGTCACCAGTCCCTGCTCGTCACTATGTAAACTAACAAACATTCTGGTAACACTCCAGTGTTTAATACCAGTCTCAATATCCAAACCAAACTTCGGGTGGGATTCCATCCTATTCCAGTAAATGGCCAGAAGTACAAATTAGCAACGACAAAAAAGTTTGGGGAATGAATATAAAAAATTTCTGGTTATCTATCAAATAAGAGAAAATTCATGAACATTGATCTTTTCAAGTTACTTTACTGAGTGCTCCAAGCACAAAAAAGGGATTGTATTATTTTTTTTTATCCTTATTTGTGAAATTTTCTTTTATTTCCTAATACTTTTCATATGCTTACTATATTCTTATTTTCTCTTCACGTAAATCAAGCTGTAAATCAAGGGATACAAAAAAGGACGTGAAGAAATGTATTCATACGGTGCGCATTCACCAATGCACGGCAAGGTTTAGGCGGCGATAAAAAGAGACAACAGGCTCTAGGTAGTCACCGCCCCCAGGAGAGCAAAGCAACACTTAATTGTAGTTTCAGCCCTCTAAGAAACGTGACGTTAAGCCAATGGCTCTGGAATTTCCAGATCAACACTAGTGAGGTAATCTGCAGGGTTAGGACCCTTGCTGAACTCCCCCCAACCTCCAAATGGATCTTACCTGAGACAACCGTTCTTTCTCTTTTCTTTCGGCTAATAACTTTCTTGTGCCATCCAGTTTCTGCCTACAAAAGCCTTCCATTTTGTACAGCTCCTTTGGGCACCTCTCTGTTAACTAGATGGGATGCTGCCTGATTCATGAATCATTCAATAAAGTCAATTAGATCTTCAAATTTACTTAGTTCAATTTTTGTGCTTTTTTTTGGCGGGGGGGATGGGCGGGAAGGGGACCGTGCCACGTGGTTTGTAGGATCTTAACTCCTTGACCAGGGATTGAACCCATGCCCCCTGCAATGGAAGTGCGGAGTCCTAACCACTGGACTGCCACGGAATTCCCCAATTTTTGTACTTTAATATCAGAGTCTGAAAATGCACTGCTATGGTATTTTTTTTAATAAATTTATTTATTTTTATTTTTGGCTGTGTTGGGTCTTCGTTTCTGCGCATGAGCTTTTCTCTAGTTGCGGCGAGCAGGGGCTTCTCATTGCAGTGGCGTCTCTTGTTGTGGAGCACGGGCTCTAGGCGTGCAGGCTTCAGTAGTTGTGGCACTCGGGCTCAGTAGTTGTGGCGCATGGGCTTAGTTGCTCCGCGGCATGTGGGATCTTCCCGGACCAGGGCTTGAACCCGTGTCCCCTGCATTGGCAGGCGGATTCTTAACCACTGCGCCACCAGGGAAGCCCTGCTATGGTATTTTTATTACAGCCATGTGAATATTCTAAAGCAGAGTGTGGAGGAGTTAACTCAAGTGCAAATTAGGAGTATGTAATCCCCAAACTGCATGTTCTTTGTTTCCACCACGGAAAGGAACTGTCATAGATTCTTTCAGCCCTAAGAGCCTAATGGTGCACTGTTAGCTTCTATTACAAAGTACTGAAGTGGGATAAAACTGTGTTGGTGGGAGGAACATGATTCATCCAGGGTTATGACAAAAGTGATTAAATTTTATTAATCAAAACAGGAGACCTGTGATTCATTCTGAATAAAACAGTAGCAAATGGCAATGGCAGCAGTTAAATGTGAATCATACACATATACATACGGTTTGATTTCTATTGATTAAATTCCACTCTCAAGATAACTGCTCTCTCTTCACGGTCAGATAGTAGAGCACCCTTTCGTATAACCCAGGGGTCCCCAACCCCTGGGCTGCGGACTGGTACCGGTACCTGTTATGAACTGGGCCGCACAGCAGGAGGTGAGCGGTAGGCGGGCAAGCGAAGCTTCATCTGCCCCTCCCCATTGCTCGCATCATCGCCTGAACCATCCGTGGAAAAACTGTCTTCCACGAAACGGGTCCTTGGTGCCAAAAAGGTTGGGGAGCGCTGCGGTATAACCCCCAGTGGCCTGTCTATGGAAGGGCAGCCTGAACGTAATAAGCACGATGAGTCATGTCCCAGTTTTACAGTATTCTCTGCCCTATGCTGATGCTAATTCACAGCAATTATTACTGAATGTAATAATTCAGTGTTCCTGTTTTCCCAAGAAAGATGGATGTGAAGGAACCATACCTAATGAAGTCGGCCCCTTCATCTTACTGATTTCTTTGCAGAGACCATCATGAAAGGCCTGCAAGAAAACTTTACAATAAAAAGATTTCAAACTTCTGCAGAAAAGTCATAAATAGTAATGTCGCCTTCTCAAGAAAACTCAAATAAATAATTACTTGATACACTGAAGATAATGGGCCATTTCCACACGTCCTTGATCCTGTGTTATACACATCATAAGTTCCAACATATTTAATATAACTATTCTGCAGTATGTAATATTGTAAGTTAATATTAGAGAACTAAGGACTTATTTATTCCTAATATGAACTGTCTGATGTGTGGCCTGTTGTAAGAATTGGTCTCAAAATTTACCAAATTCGTTACATTTCTCCCCAGTATGAATTTTTTGGTGAATCTTCAGGACATACTGTTTTCTTAAAGGTGTTTCCACATTCAGTACATGTGTACAGTTTCTGATCTGCATGAATTACCTTACTACACCCAAGGTGTGACTATTTGATGAAAAACTTTACAACATTCATTACCTTTGAAAGCTTGCCCTCCAATATAAATCCTCTCCTGTTCCACAGTTCTGATCTCTGGGTTAAAGCTTTAGCATGCACATTACTCTTGTGTGGTTTCTCTGAAAGACGTATATTCTGAAGTCTAGTGCACTCTGAAGCCTGGGGAAAGTGCCTGCCCATACATTTCCAGGACTTCTCTTCAATATGGACTCTTGTTGCCTAATACTTCAACTCAAGGTGAAACTTTTGCCACTCCCATTGCATTTGTAAGGGATCGCTCCACTATGTTTCCCAACCTTTGATGTTTGGGTAAAATCCTTCCCACAAACATTATATTTGTGTGGTTTGTCTCCAGGATATATATTCTTACATACCTAAAGAGTGAGCAACAATTTTTAAAACTGCCATATTCATAGCATTTGTAAGTATAAAGTATTCGGTAAACCCTGAGTTTAAGACTACCTAAAAGCCTAGCCACATTCTGTACACTTTTAAGGGTCTCTCCAGTATGGATTATCTGATGACTGGTGAGATGTGAGCCCTGAGTAAAGGTTTTACACACTCGTGTCACTTGTAAGCATTCTCTCCAGAATGAACTCTTTACTGAATCCTGAGTTCAGACCATTGTCTAAAAGCCTTGACACACTCATTGCATTTATACAGCTTCTATCTAGCATGAATTTTCTTATGAAGCCTAAGATGTAAAGGCCTGACAAAAGCCTCGCCACATTTATTACATTTGTAAGGTCTCCCGCAAGTATGGATCACCTGATGTCTTTTTAGGCCTGAATGCACCCTGACGCGTCTGCCACACGGATTGCATTTGTACGGCTTCTCTCCTGTATGAGCTCGCTCACGCTTCGTAAGGTGTGAACGCTTTCCAAACGCTTGCGACATTCACTACGCTGGTAAGGTTCCAATTCGGGATTAATTACCTGATGGTTGGTTAACCACGTCTGAACAGAGAACTGAAGCTTTGCCGTGACACCCACATTTGTGTGGCTTTCCTCCAGCTTGACTTTTCTGAGGGTCCAACAGACTATACCCTTTACCACACTCATTACATGTGTAAGGTTTCGCTCTAGTGTAGATGCTCCAATGATGTGCAGAGTGAGTCCTCTGACTGAAGGCCCTGCCACGCACACCACATTTATATGGTTTCCCTCCTGTATGGATTCCTTGACGTCTACTGAGGTCTGAGCCCTGAAGAAAGGTTACGTCACACTCATTACACTTGTAAGGTTTTTCCCTGTGTGCTTCTTGGTCTTGTGTCAGTACCGAAGGATCATTCTCATATATATTAGAAATGCTGCTGCAGCCACTAGGAGTTCTTCGAAGTGGTGAAACTGAGGCAATACTGTTGACAGTCCTCACAGCCTGATTACATTCAAAAATTTTCCCTTCAGTTTGAAGGGAAACTGCAGTTCATCTTGAAAGCTTGATCCATGCCTATTTTCAATAGGCTTATTTCCTGCATCGCTTCTACTATGTTGATCTCTTCCAACAGTGAGATTTTCGTTATGGTTTATAGACATTCCTTTGTAATTTCCTTCATTATCTCTCCATTGACACTCAAAATCATGCATATATTCCTGGATTTCCCTGAGGTAAAAGTCTTTGATTTCATGGCTTTCAGGGCTTCCCACCTTCACTGTTTGAAATACTTCTCCTTTATCACTGTTTGCTTTTGGTTGTAATTTCTTGATTATATGTATACGAGACATATCTACAAGATATAAAGAACCATAGGTATCCTATTAATTACAATTCATAAATAAATTGTTTCATGTTGAAAACGTGATACTACACAAGGAATAATACCCATCCTGAACAGAATCATGAATCTTCTCAACGATGATCTTCAAAATTTAAGGAACGCTAAAGGAATAGAACTCTTTAATAAAGAAAGAGTGATCACATGTAATTCAAATTGATTTTAGGGTAGCTTAGTTTAAAACAGATTATGAGAAAAACATTCATGCTGTGCAAACTTATGTTAGCTCTCAAACAAAGGGTATTTTCCCATCACGGCCCCAAAGCACATTCAAATTGGCAGTAAGCACACTGCCATCTCATAATTGAGGAGAAAAAATATTATATTATACACACTTTAGGCATACTTATTATACATAATTAAATGCTAAAGAACAGACAATATATTATAATGGTAAATAATCCAAAAGAAGCTATCTAATGTTAAAAAAAAAAAGGCAGTTTAGAATTGTATGACCAATATAGCATTGAGAGAATAAAGAATTCATCTAAAACAATTTTTTTTTTTCAATCCTGACCAGGGACTGAACCTGGGGCCCATGGCAGTGAAAGTGCTGAATCCTAACCACTGGACTGCCAGGGAATTCCCTAAAACAATTTTTTAAAAAACAAAATACTTTTCTAAATACCTGTTATAAATCTACCAATAGATAGAAGAATAGGCATTTTATGACATTAACAAATAGTTTGGACTTCCCTGGTGGTGCAGTGGTTAAGAATCCTCCTGTCAATGCAGGGGACACGAGTTCGAGCCCTGGTCCGGGAAGATCCCACATTCCGTGGAGCAACTAAGCCCGTGAGCCACAACTACTGAGCCTGTGCTCTAGAGCCCACGAGCCACAACTACTGAGCCTGCATGCCACAACTACTGAAGCCCGCGCGCCTAGAGCCCCTGCTCCGCAACAAAGAGAAGTCACTGCAATGAGAAGCCCGCGCACTGCAACAAAGAGTAGCCCCCACTTGCCGCAACTGGAGAAAGCCCGCGTGCAGCAACAAACACCCAACACAGCCAAAAATAAATCAATTTTTAAAAAAATGGTTCATGTCAGTTACATTGCATAATACACACTGAAAGACCATCACCTGTAAATCAAAAAAATTTTAATAAATGAAATATTCTCTATTTACATAACAGCCATTCAATACAGCAATTCCCTATCTATACAGTAACCTCAAATTACTCAGTTCATTGGCCCCAACATATATGTAAAGGAAAATGCTTTGAAAATTTATTAACTAGAGTCAGAGACAATGTTCTTGGGAAAAATTGCAAAATAACAACATACAAGATGTAATGTAGGACTTCCCTGGTGGCGCAGTGGTTAAGCACCTGCCTGCCAATGCAGGGGACACAGGTTCGAGCCCTGGTCTGGGAAGCTCCCACATGCCGCGTAGCAACTAAGCCTATGCACCACAACTATTGAGCCTGCACTCTAGAGCCCGCAAGCCACAACTATTGAGCCCGCGTGCCACAACTACTGAAGCCCATGCGCCTAGAGCCCGTGCTCCACAACAAGAGAGGCCACTGCAATGAGAAGCCCGCGCACCGCAACGAAGAGTAGCTGTTCACCACAACTAGAGAAAGCCCACACAAAGCAATGAAGACCCAGTGCAGCCAAAAATAAAATAAATTTATTTTTTTAAAAAAAGAAAAAAAAGATTTACTCTCTTCACAAATTTCAAGTATATAGTAACACAGTATGATTAATTATAGTCAGCATGCTGCACATCAGCTCCTTAGAACTTCCTCATTTTACAACTGAAAGTTTGTACCTTTTGACCAACATCTCCCCATCTTCCCCACCTCCCAGCCTCAGATAACCACCATTCTACTATCTGGTACTATGGGTTTGACTTTTTTTTAGATTCCACATATAAGCTAGATCATACAATACTTGTCTTTCTCTGTCTGGCTTAATTCACTTAGCATAATGTTCTCTACGTTCATCCATATTGTCCTAAGTGGCAAAAATCTCCTTCATTTTTATGGCCGAATGATATGTCATTACATATATATATGTGTGTGTATGTTACCAACCTGGGTCCTCGGGCACTTCAATCAATAGAAACTGGTAGGAGGCCGTAGGAGAAATTCAGGCAAGGCTTTACTAGGACTCATGCTGCAGTAAGAGGGAGTGAAAACAAGAAGTAGGTGCCCTTGCTCACTCCCCAAGACGGGGGGCAGGGGGACGGGCACCGAGCCAGTCCTTTAAATGGGGTGACAGTAGGGGCGGAGTAGGAGAAGATCAGCGGGTCCGCTTAGGTAGTCTGCCCACCCCCTTGGTGGTGCTGTGTGCAGGGATCATGCACCGTACCCTGCTTTTGCTTCGGCACCTCAGAAATAGCAGCTGGTCTGTGGCCTTCTTGTATCTTATTGTTCACTATTGCCCAGACTGCACATGTGTGCAGTTATTTTTAGTCCCTTATAGTTTCTTTGTATCCAGGTGCAAGCACTGCAGCAAAGGGCTCCAGGTCCCAGGCTATCTCATATATACATGTATCATGTTTTCATTACCTACTCATCTGTCAACAGACATTTAGGTTGTTTCCACATCTTGGCTGTTGTGAATAATGTAGTATTGCTCATAAGAGTGCAGGTAACTCCTTCAAAATACTGATTTTGCTTCCTTTGTATATACCATCAGAAGAGGGATTGGGGACTTCCCTGGTGGTCCAGTGGTTAAGAATCTGCCTTCCAATGCAGGGGGTGTGGGTTCAATCCCTGGTGAGGGAACGAAGATCCCACATGCCACAGGGCAACTAAGCCCACGCGCCACAACTACAGAGCCCACGCGCTCTGGAGCCCACGCACCACAGCTAGAGAGAAGCCCAGACGCCACAACAAAAGATCCTGCATGCCTCAACTAAGACCTGATGCAGCCAAATAAATAAATAAATATTAAAAAAAAAAAAAAAAGAAGAAGTGGGATTGCTAGATCGTATGCCTGTTCTATTTTTAATTTTTGAGGAACCTCCATACTGTTTTCCATAAAGCTGTACAACTTACATTCCCACAAACAGTTCACGAGTTACCCTTTATCGGTATGCGCGCGTGTGTGTGGGCACGCGTGTGCACACACACACACGTTTTGGAAAGACACGGAGAGAACAGTAGAGTAACCTCACTGCATTGGCAGCAAGAAAGCAGCAGTTGCATCATCTCCAAAATAAGCCTTTGTACTGCAGGTCGCTGTGGTGTTGATGGCCCCCTGATTCTTGGAATAACCTTTCCGTATAGCCTAAGATTTTATGGTCCCTCCCTAATGAAGTCCTTCTGCCATCAAAGCTTAGGACCAACCATTTCCCTTCGAGGCCGAAGGAAACTTACAAACTTTCATCTGGTCCGGCACACTCCCCAGACACCCAGTAATAATCCACCCATCCTGCTCTGCAATCCCCAAAAAAGATTCCAAGCCCTAACGACTCATGCATTCATGATGGAATAATGCACATGAAGACACCCAAGCACCAACTAGACCCAAGACATCTTCTTTTCATTCAGTGACCCCAGCCAGCCCAGACACCGCCACCTACAAAATCTAATAATAAAAGACAGATGCATATGCTGATGCGCGTGCCCTAATGAGACTTCAACATCTTCCAAGGAAACACTTGGAAGTTATCTTTTCTTTACCTTCCAAATGCACCTGAAGCTTTCTTCACTAGCAATCCAAAATAACAGAAAATACCAAAGGTAACCCACTAAGTGACCTCTGGGGTTTTCCCTATAATTATTCCACGAGTTGCATAATGATTCTTGCCCTCCCAAAAGACCCCACAAAATTCACTGTGTGGAGCGGATGTTGTGGGGCACCTTCTGGATCCACCCCCCCAGGACCAGTGCATTCATCCTCCTGCACCCAGAGCTCCCTGCGGGCTCAGCTCAGGCCTTGGTTCTAAGGACACTGCAGGATGACATTCTTTTTCCTAATTCTACCTCCTTCATTCCTCTTCAGGTGTGCCCACGAGTTCTCCAATTAAAACCACGCATGCAAATCTCAGTCACAATATCTGTGTCCCAGGGAAACTGAGCTGAGGGACTACGGCACCTCCCACCATTCCATGCAGCCTACAATTAGCCATGACTCCACTTCCAGGTCCTCCAGCCAGGACTGAGACATCCCTTCTCTTTCCTTTTCTTTTTTGGCCGCACCGCATGGCTTGTGGGATTTTAGTTCCCAGACCAGGGATTGAACCCCGGGGATCGAACCCCGGCCCTCAGCAGTGAGAGTGTGGAGTCCCAACCACTGGACAGCCAGGGAATTCCCGAGACATGCCTTTACAACAGATCCACACACCCCGTGATCCCACAACTACGCTTGGGACACATACACACCATTCACTGGGCTCATCTAGAGGCCCACCCTTGCTGCCATATCCCTCCTGCAGCCCCCTACGGGCTCCCCTCCACTTTTCCCCATTTTTCTACCTCTCCTCCATGCATGACTGAGCAACAGGGCTAAAAAGCACAGGGACCACCGGGCACCGCATCACAACAGAAATGCACACGAGCTGCCGGCCAAAGGCCAATGGGCATTCAGTATGCAGATCAAGAAGATGGCCCTCCTGGGAAAACCTGCCAGCAACTGGGGACATCACAGAATCGAGCTTTAAAGGCCCTTGAGGTTTGGTGGGACTGAGTTCACTGAAGAAGTCACAAAGAGAGAGAGCGCCCAATCTCACTGCCTCCTGTTCTCCCCACTCACATCTAATTGGAAGATACCCTAACTCTTAAGGGGTGGCCTCCTCCATGCCCCCTTAGGTTACTGATCTCCTGGCCACTCTTACCACAGTGAAATCACGATCCCCCACTCTGAGTAGATTAATTGCTGGAAGGCAAAGCTCCTGTCCAAGATGGCAACTGGTCGCTGGACGTATAGAGCTTAGAAGACCTGGGGGCTATAGCAGATGAGTGACACAACAGACTAAACATGGGGACAACTCAAGACACTGCATGAGGACACCAGTTCCATAGGGCTTTTTAGGACTCCCTACATCTTTTTGCTTTTGAGCAATTAAGTAGCCAAATGGGATAAGGATGAATTTAGAGTTGAAATCTCCAGAACAAACAAGGGAAACATCCTCATCACCCACCCTGTCCCTTGGTCTCCCCTGAGGATTATTCAGCCCAACCCACAGCCCCAGCATCTAAACACATCCCCACAGTGAGATGAGGCCATCATCCTGAGAAGAGAAGGAATATGGTGCACCCTACAAAGAAGGGAAACTGGGAAAGACTCCAAATAATCAATGGAGAAGGGCATTTCTGATGAGGGCGATTAATATAGAGGCAATAAAACCTGGTTAATGTAACAGAGATTGTCAGGAGGGGATGGGGAGATATCTCTGGCCTAGACCTGAAGGAACAGAAAGGGCAAGAGCCATGGTGATTTAATGACAAAAGGTAAGAGCGGGAACTAAGAGCCAAGACAGAAAAGGTTTTGGTGTTTGTGAACGAAGAAAAAGTAAACGTGACCAGGGCAGAGAGAACCATGAGAAAAGGTTAAGCTCCCAGGATGAGGCTGGAGCAGGGCCCTGAGGACGACACAGAGCTGTGTAGCCACCGTGAGGAGTCGGGATTTTGCCCTGAAGACGTATGGAAGCCAGTGGAGGTCTGAGTGCCAGAAGTGACAAACCCTCCCTTCCCATTTATCCTTATTCATGGGAAGACACCTGATGATGGTCTCTCTGACTTGGAGCCTATGTTCCTGCCTCCATCCTACTGTTTTTTTTTTTTTAGTTTTTCATTTTGGGAGGCCTGGCACCCACTTAATATTCTAATTACAAGCGGACGCTCCCTCCATGAAGAACCGCCACACACAGACACACGCCCTATCTGGCCAATCATTTCAGGGGTCAGCGTTGCTCAGCCTCAGAGTTTCTGGTCTAGTCTCTCATCTCCATGTTACAAGCGGGCTCCCTGAGGCCCAGACGGGAGACATTTCTGAGAAGGTCTGAGTTGAGTGAACAGAAGCGGTTGTACTTGAATTCTGAAGTGGGAGGCTGATGGCCCAGTGGGCAGAGTTTGTCCTCATCGCCTGTCCCATTTAACACCAGGACCATCTTTCTTGTTCCTGAGCAAAGGAAACTTCTCTTTCAAGGTCTGATCACAATGATACTAAGCATGTAATTCTTTGCAGAAAAATCACAGTAAAATAATTTTGCAAAAACATAGCTACTGGCGCGGAAAACACTGAAAGGGGACAGCTTACAAATAAGCTGTGAGCAAACTTCTTCATCATGAATAGAGCGGCTGTGGGAATTGGCTGTGGGAATTCCCTGGTGGTCCTGTGCTTAGGACTCCGCACTCTCACTGCTGTGGGCCCGAGTTTGATCCTTGGTCAGGGAACTAAGATCCCACAAGCCACGCAGCAATCAATCAATCAATAGAGGGGCTCTGTTGGAAGAAGGTTCCAAGTCAATCCAACCCATGCTTCATCATTTGCAGAGAACAGACAAGAGGGACCTGAGGGAAACTTCATCATATCATCTCATAGATCACTATTTTACCAGATCACATAAAAGAGAAGAAAATGAAATATCTGGTTAAATTAGGTTGTGACTGTTAATATAAAAGATCATTGACATCCTTACCAAGTAGTCATCAAAATAGTCTAAAATTATTTACTAGTTACCAAAATACATTTCCAAGCTATAACATAAAGAGGAGACAGCAAACAGGCCTCAAATAAATTAAAACAAGCAAAGAGAATCAGCTTGTTAAAATTTTTTTCATGTAAAGAATTCTGGGGCAAAGTGAAAAAAAATTTTGAGAATAGAGCATATTTAGAAAAGAATGACGTGAATTAATTATAGGAGACCACCAAATCTTATTTCAGAAGTGAATAATTATTTACAGGAAAGTAGATATTGAATGAACTAATTTTTATCTCAAACTACAAAAAGAACTAAATGTAAAGAAAGGAGAAAGAAAAAAGTAAAACCATTACCAAAAACACCCCACGTTTAATGTTCCTTTAAAAAGGCACTGTGGGGCTTCCCTGGTGGTGCAGTGGTTGAGAATCTGCCTGCCAACGCAGGGGACACGGGTTCGAGCCCTGGTCTGGGAAGATCCCACATGCCGCGGAGCAACTAGGCCCGTGAGCCACAACTGCTGAGCCTGCGCGTCTGGAGCCTGTGCTCCGCAACAAGAGAGGCCGCGATAGTGAGAGGCCCGCGCACCGCGATGAAGAGTGGCCCCCGCTTGCCACAACTAGAGAAAGCCCTCGCACAGAAACGAAGACCCAACACAGCCATTAATTAATTAATAATAAAAAAAAAGGCACTGTGTAGTGCCAGAGTCAGTCATTTTCTGTCCCACTTCTCTCCCCACAACCCACCCACCCACCGACCTCTACCTCATGCCAGGAAAATGGAAGAGGGTGACCCACAACCGTCTGGGTCAAGTCACTGCGCCTTGGCCGAACAGGAACTGCAAATGGAAGTTATCTTCTCTTACAAATACTTACAAAATACACGAACCTTTCCGTTTTGGCAGTTCTCAACCTCATCTGTCTAATTTAAGCAAATAAATTTTAAATTCGTTAGATTCTAAAGCTACAAATCAGCATATCACAACATAATCATTCATATCCAAACAACTCACCGCCCATCTGGACCCAGTTTCTCGCCTCTACCTGCACTACTCTGTTTCCATTTCCTTGTTTACCTGTCTCCCTAGTTCATCTCGGTCTCTGTCTCTCATTCTCTTCCCCTCTGCTCTCCTGCCGTTCCTGCCCTCCTCTCCATTTCCTCCCTCACACCTGTCCCACCCCCACTCTGTGACCTGTTCCCCCTCTCGATGCTCGTTCTCTCCAACCTCTCTGACTGCCCTAAACCTCCATGTATTTCAGCCTCTCTCTTCCCCCACCTCTGCTCCCTCTCTGCCCTCCGGTTACACCCCTTCTGTCCGTTACACGCCCTTCCTCCCAACTCTCTGGCGCCCCCAAGTGGCTGTGCTTCCTTCCTGCTCGCTTTCTTTCTCAGCTCCTTCAATCAGTAGTTTTCTTCTTTCTCTCCCAGCACCAGGTTGCTCTGTAGACCAAGGTTCCAACTCTTATCCTCTTCGCCCACTCTCTGTGTGAAGTGCCTCACCATTGGGCCCTCTCTCCTACCGCTGATTTACAGCCCCTCTCCCTATTTTGCTCACCTTCGTCTGTCTCCCTGCAGATCCCACTTCTATAAACTTGTTTTATTCACCTGCTTTCACAGGTTACCGTCTTTCAAGTTGCTGTTTCCAAGTCCATCGGCCCATCGTCTATGTTTCCATCGGTTCTCCCTCATTCTTTTCTCATCTCAGTTTTTCTATTTCTTTCTCAGTCGCTTTCCGTCTCTGCTTCTCCTGATGCCCCTCGCCCACGTATTTACAGGGATGGCGACTGAATAAGATACTCGCCCACCGCCAGAGAGCATTTTCCATCCGGTGGAATTTGAGACAGAGGAACACTGGGTGTCACACGGCTGGCCCAGGTCACCTACGCGGGGTGAGGGGAAGGGCTGCCTAGGAAGGGGAGGCCGGGAGAGCCGAAGGACCGACCTGAGGAGGAGGCGAGGACAGAGGGGATGGGAGGGAGGGAGGGGGTCTCAGGAGAGGGGCGGGCTCTGCAGAATCCCAGGACCGCGGAGAGGACGCGGCCTGTCCGGGAGCGGGGCGGCCGGCGCTGCCCTCCAGGGGCCGAGAGGGCGAGGCTGGGGGGGGCGCGAATCCACCTCGTGGAAGGGGACGTTACATGGAGGGGGAGGGAGTAAAGGGTTTTATGGAGGAAAACGACCCTAAAGGCGGTGTCTACGGGAACCGAAGGTCGAAAATCTAAAGGCAGGGACCAGCCTCAGAGCAATTTCAAACCCAAAGGAAAACACAGCCGATCTGTAACGGCGACGTCTGGGTTTACTGTGGCGCAAGCGCAGGTGCGGGGATTTAAGATCCGTAGTGACACCGAGACCCTGAGGATGGAGTATGGGGGAACCGCGCAGCACAGATTTACACTAGAAAACAGAAACCCCCTGCCGTGTGACCTCCACTCCCTGCCCCCTGCTTCTGGTTCCAAAAGAAACTACGCCCGCGGAGTTACAGGCGGGGCTCCCAGGATCGAGGGGCCTGGGCGGGGCGCTAGCGGCGAGGGGCGGGGCGTAAAGAGCCCAGGTCGGCGCAGGGACCCGGAGAGATCGGTCAGGGGGCGGGGCCTGCACGCCACCCACCTGGCTCTGAAGACGTCTTTTCCGGGTTCAGAAATGCTCAAATGTCTTTTGTTCCTTTGTGCAGCAGAGTTCCTCTCTGCTTCAAGTTACTGTCTGCAACGGTTTTAAGGCAAAAGCTTACAGTTGTGTGAAACACTTACGTCGGAAACTGAGATCTTTTCCTCTTGACAAGTTGAAAACGGTTTAAGTCAAAAGCTGTTTTTGCCAGCGGGTGGCCAGAAGTCCTGCTAGTGAGGCTGAAGCAATTCAGAGGTCTGGGAACTCGGGTCTTGGGAGTTTGATGTGAGAAGGTGGTTGGATCCAGGAACATTTCCTGCAATTAAATTTAAGCAGTTTAAGTAAACAAGAAGTAGCGTTCTCTCTGCATTACAGACTAGAATGTGAAATACAAAACTCTCCCTGGGTAGAATGGGCCATTTCATACTGACACCACCGTACAGTACAGGTTTTTCTGTCTATTCCCCACTCACTCAGGAGGCCAAACTCAGCACTGCTCAGTTGCAGACTCATAGGGACAAGACCTGGGGTCTGAGACTGGAGGACTAAGGCATTTGATAATTCAGCACACTAACCATTGCTTTAAAAAGAGCAATGCATTTTGGGAATTTCCTGGCAGTCCAGTGGCTAGGACTCCACCTTCTCACTGCCGAGGGCCGGGGTTTGATCCTGGTAGGGGAACTAGGATCCTACAAGCCGCCCGGTGCGGCAAAAAAATGAGTAACACATTTTATTATTTTTTTAAAATAAATTTACTTTTGGCAGCTTTGGGTCTTCGTCGCTGTGCACGGGCTTTCTCTAGTTGCAGCGAGAGGGTACTACTCTTCTTTGCGGTGCGCGGGCTTCTCATTCCGGTGGCTTCTCTTGTTGCGGAGCACAGGCTCTAGGCGCACAGGCTTCAGTAGTTGCAGCACGCAGGCTCAGTAGTTGTGGCGCACAGGCTTAGTTGATCCGCGGCATGTGGGATCTTCCCCGACCACGGATTGAACCCGTGTCCCCTCTGTTGGCAGGCGGATTCTTAACCACTACGCCACCAGGGAAATCCCAACAATACGTTTTAAAACATTGTTATACATTGCATTTTATTTTTTGCTGAAGTGTTTTGACTTTTTAAAACCAGCACCTCCCTCCCCCAATTTTGAGATATAACTGACATAGATCGAGTTTAAGGCGTACAGCAGAATGGTCTGACTTATATATATTGTGAAATGATAACTCCATCATCTCATATAGATACAATAAAAAGAGAAAAGAAAAAATTTCCTTTTAATGAGAACTGCCTTCTTTTTGGCTGCACACAGGCAGCATGTGGGATCTCAGTTCCCCGACCAGGGATGAACCCGCGCCCCCTGCACTGGAAGCCCCGAGTCTTAGCCACTGGACCACCAGGGAAGTCCCTGCATTCTTCTGTAAAACAGTTTTTCTGTTCCACACTGGTGAATTACCTTCAAATACCTTTGAGAAAAAGTTGTTTACATCATAATATACTTCAGTCAATAATTCCTAAACATAATGTAACTTCAAATTACTATATGTTCATTTGAGGGTAATTAGGTAGTTGACTTTTATTTAAAAATTATATTTTCTCTCTTTTCTTTGTTCTCTATTTCTGAAAGCTGTGTCAGATGTGGATAACAAAGCAGCCGGTAAAATAAAAGGTCTTGAGAAGACACTGGAATTTACTTTCACCAAAATTATCATCAATTTTGCAATATTTCTAAATATTTCTATGTGTATTAACTGATTGAACTAAAGTCCTAAAGGAAGTCTTTCTTCATAGTGCATCTATTACGTACCTGACATTGTCTTATGTGCATTTTCATGTTACAAAAGTTTCAAAATATCCATTCATTTATGTATTCCTTGGTATAAGACAGGGAAAAAATGTAAATTAAACATTAAATCTGGGTCACAAAATGTGGATGGAAAAAATAATGCTGAGGAAAAATTGTACTAAAAAAACAAAAGAGGACTTCCCTGGTGGCACAGTGGTTAAGAATCCACCTGCCAATGCAGGGGACATGGGTTCGAGCCCTGGTCCGGGAAGATCCCACATGCCGCGGCGCAACTAAGCCCGTGTGCCACAACTACTGAGCCTGCGTGCCACAACTACTGAAGCCCGCGCGCCTAGAGCCCGTGCTCCACAACAAGAGAAGCCACTGCAATGAGAAGCCCACGCACCGCAACGAAGAGTAGACCCCGCTTGCCGCAACTAGAGAAAGCCCGCATGCAGCAACAAAGACCCAAAGCAGCCAAAATTAAATTTTTTTAAAAAAAGGAATTTTACCATAGCTGACAATGAATCATGCAGCATATTACTTAATACTATAATTTGAAATCAACATTTTAACATCCTATGGAAAGCTGATCTTCTATTAAAATTATTTAGTATTTATTACCCAATAAATATTTCCAAACATTAATGTTCATTAGGCTAGTGTAAAAATATCTTAGGCAATTTATCTAAATAGTAATTTACTAGCATCTTCAACAACCATATTGCACAATGGAACCTATGTGTACAGCAGGAAAAGGAGTGTAATAAATTCATAGCATGAACTAAAGTGTGGTCTTTCCCAACCAAGAAATCAGAAGTGTCAGGAGTAAACATTCAATGTTTCGTTAAACAGTCTGACTGCATTTTTTTGATGTCTGACTACTGACACCTTGAGAGTTTCAAAACAACCTCTTCCTATGCTGCCTATCTGGGCAGGTTGATAAAAAAAAAGCTAAGGGCTCATTCTTTTGATACCAACTGGAAGTTCACCATAAGCAGGTACCCTCCCCTCATCCTCATCCAGTAATCACCTTAACAGACCAAGCCAGTCACCATTCCGTTTTGTCAAGCCATTTTTTAAACAGCTTGGAAGTCTACTCTGCTCCCCCTAGAAAGTTTCAGAAGGTAACAAACGTTCTCGTAACACTTTAGCATACGGCCTCATCTGTCTCAACATCCAAACCAAACTTTGGGTGTGGTTCCCTCCTGTTCCGGTGGACGACTGCCACTGCAAATGAACAAGAACAAAAATGTTGGGGAGTGAATATGTGAAATTTCTAGTTTTATGAAACAAAAAAAGTTCCTATTACAGTGTTCATTCTAAATTATTTTAGAGTGCTCCAAGCTCAAAAAGAGATTACTTTTAACCTTTTAGTTTTTTATTTCCTAATTTTTTCATGTGTTTGTTATTGCTATTTTCACTTCCGGTAAATCAAGGTGCATACTATGGGCTTTATTTGGGCACAAAACAGGACATCAGGAAACATTACATGGCGCACATATAATATAGTGCGCATTCATGAACAGGGGCGTAGGTTTTAGGGGGCCAGAGTCTGTAATTGCACTGCTATGGACAGAGCGCGGAGAGAATAACTCAAATGCAAATTATGAATATATAATCCCCAAACTCTATGTTCTTTGAATCCATCATGGAAAGAAATTGTTATAGATTCTTTCAACCTTGAGAGCCTATGGTGCATTGTTCGTTTCCGTTATGAAGTACCGAAGTGGGATAAAACTGTGTTGGTGCAAGGAACATGATCCATTCAGAGTTACGGAAAAAAACGATAAAAATTTTATTAAAGCACGAGACTTACGATACATTCTGAATAAAACAGTAGCAAAATGTAATGGCAGCAGCTAAATATGAATCATACACATGCACATACTTTTCTGGTCCTTTTGATTACATTTTCCTTTCAAGATAACGGCTCTCTCTTCAATTTCCAAGAATAAGGCTAATTTTTCATTAATCACTGATACACAACAACTATTGCCAGTCAATGGAGAAAATGACCACCATTTCACCTGCATTATTTCTACCACATAATCAGTACCTAATAACCTGTAACTCTCCTCCCATGAAAAGCCCAAGTCCTTTTTTTTTTTTTTTAATTTGCACTTTATTTATTTATTTTTGTGGCTGCATTGGGTCTTCATTGCTGCGTGCAGGCTTTCTCTAGTTGTGGCGAGTGGGGGCTACTCTTCGTTGCAGTGCATGGGCTTCTCTTGGGGTGGCTTCTCTTTGTTGCGGAACACGGGCTCTAGGCATGCGGGCTTCTGTAGTTGTGGCATGCAGGCTCAGTAGTTGTGGCCTGCAAGCCCAAGTCCTTTAATGTCCAATCTGCTCTGTTCATGGTCAGTTGATAGAACATTCTTTCCTATAACCCACACTGGCCTATCTACAGAAGGGCACCCTGAACATAATAAGCATGATGAGTCATGTCACAGTTTTACAGTATTCTCTGCCCTTCCCTAATGCTAATTCACACACTACTGAATTTGATAATTTTCTGTTCTTATTTTTCCAGGGAACATGGATGTCAATGAACCACACCTAATAAAGTCAGCCCCTTCACCTTATTGATTTCTTCCCAGAGACCATCATGAAACGACTGTAATGAAGGCATAAGTTCAACAGACTTCAACCTTCAGGTTGAAAGTCATGAATAGCAATGTACTCTTTCAAGAAAACTCAAATATTTAAATATTTTATACACTGAATGGGCCATTTCCGCATGAGTCCTTGCTCCTGTGATAAACATCATGTCATGAGTTTTAACAGATTTTGACTTTTAATTATTCTGCACTGTACAATTATCTCAGGCTAATCTCAGAAAACTGAAGACTTAGTTATTCCTAGTATGGTTCCTCGAAGTGCGGTCTGTTGTGAGAAGTGGTGAAGAAATTTACCAACTACTTTTATAAAGATTCTCCCCAATATGAATTGTTTGGTGAATCCTAAGGACACACTGTTTCTTAAAGGTATTTCCATGTTAAGTATACCTGTATATTTTCTGTCCTGCATAAATTCTCTCATTATGCCAAAGGCATGCACATCTGAAGAAGCCTTACAACATTCATTACATTTGTAAGGTTGCTCTCCAACATAAATCCTCTGATGCTCCATAGTTTTGATCTTTGGGACTCTGCTGTTGCCTAATACTTAACTCAAGTGAAAGCCTTTGCCATGTTTATTGCATTTTAAAGGTGTCCATCCAATATGTTCCCCAACGTTTGATATTTGAATAAAATATCCTTATCACACACACTACACTTGTATGGTTTCACTCCAGAATACAGATCCTGTTACTTGGTGAAAAGTGTGCAGTAAGTTGAAAATTTGCCACATTCATTGCATTTGTTAAGTATGGGCTATTTGGTGAACCCTGAGTTTAAGGCAATACCTAAAAGCCTTGCAACACTCAGTACATCTGTAAGGTTCTGTCCAGTATGGATTTTCTGATGACTGGAGGTGTGAGCCCCGAGTAAAAGCTTTGCCACAATCACAGCATTTGTAAGGTTTCTCTCCAGAATGAATTCTTTGGTGAATCCTGAGGTAGGATCACTGTCTAAAGGCTTTGCCACACTCAATACATTTGTATGATTTCTCTCTAGTATGAATCTTCTCATGAAGCCTAAGGTGTGAACGCCTGCTAAAAGCCTTGCCACATTCATTACATTTGTAAGGTCTCTCTCCAGTATGAATTCTCTGGTGATTTACAAGGTGTGAATTTTGACTGAAGACTTTGCCACACTCATTACATTTGTATGGTTTCTCTCCAGTATGAATTCTCCGATGATTTGCTAGGTGTGAATTTTGACTGAAGAGCTTACCACATACATTGCATTTATATGTTTTCTCTCCAGTATGGATTATCTGATGTGTAGTGAGGTGTGAACCCTGAGTAAAAGCTTTGCTGCACTCACTACATTTGAAAGGCTTCTCTCTAGCATGAATTCTTTGGTGAGTAGTGATGTCAGACCATTGCTGAAAAGTCTTGCCACATTCAATACACCTGTATGGCTTCTCTCCAGTATGAATCCTCTCATGATGCCTAAGATGTGAACTCTTGATAAAAGCCTTGCCACATTCATTGCATTTGTAAGATTTCTCTCCAGTATGAATTACCTCATGGTAAGTTAGGCTTGAACGAACAATAAAGGCTTTCCCACACTCATTACATTTGTATGGTTTTTCCCCAGTATGAATTCTCCGATGACTTGCAAGGTGTGAATTCTGACTGAAGACCTTGTCACATACATCGCATTTATATGGTTTCTCTCCTGTATGGATTACCTGATGTCTAGTGAGGTGTGAGCCCTGAGTAAAGGCTTTGCCGCACTCATTACATTTGAAAGGCTTCTCTCCAGCATGAATTCTTTGGTGAATCCTGATGTCAGACCATTGCCTAAAGGCCTTGCCACATTCAATACACCTGTATGGCTTCTCTCCAGTATGAATTCTCTCATGAAGCCTAAGGTTTGAACGTTTGATGAAAGTCTTCCCACATTCATTACATGGGTAAGGTTTCCCTCCAGTGTGGACTACCTGATGGTTGATTAGGCTTGAATGCACAATAAAGGCTTTGCCACATTCATCACACTTGTATGGTTTCTCTCCAGCATGACTTTTCTGATGGTCAGCCAGGCTTGAACTTTGGATAAAAGCTTTACCACATTCATTACATTTGTGTGGTTTCTCTCCACTATGAATTCTTTGATGTTTTACAAGTTTGGAACTATGGAAAAAAGCCTTGTCACATTCATTACATTGGTAAGGTTTCTCTCCAGTATGGATTACTTGATGGTTCGTGAGGCTTGAGCACATACTAAAGGCTCTGCCACACTCATTACATTTGTAAGGTTTTTCCCTGTGTGCTTTATGGTCTTGTGTCAGTATTGAAGGATGGATAAAATCATTCCCATACATATTAGAAGTGTCGGTTCCGACACTAGGAGTAATTCTTTGGAGAGCTGAAATTGAGGAACTATTGTTGATGAACTTCTCAACTTGATTACATTCATAACTTTTCCTTTCAGTGTGAAATATCTGCAGTTCATCCTGAAAGCTTAATGCAAGCTTATTTTCAATAGGCTTGTTTCCTGCATCACTTCTACCATGTTGATCTTTTCTATCAGTGAGATTTTCATTATGGGTTACAGGCATTCCTTTGTAATTTCTCTCATCATCTCTCCACTGACACTCAAAGTGATGCATATTTTCTCGGATTTCCCTTAAGTAAAAACTTTTGACTTCATGGCTTTCGTGTCTTCCCAAAATCACTGTCTGGAATATATCTGTTGAATTAGTGTTCTCCTTTGGTTGTAATTTCTTGATAACATGTGTAGGAGAGATACCTACAAGATACAAAATACCATAGGTTTCTTATTAATTACGATTCATGAATAAATATTTTATGTAGAAAACATAACATTATACCAAAAATAACACACTGAATGTAGTTAAGAAACTTCCCAACCATGATCTTCACATTTTGAGAAACATTAAAGAAACAGGATTCTTTAATAAAGAAAGTGTGATCACATGTAATTAAAATTAATTTTAGGGTAGCCTCATTTCAAGCAATCTATGATAAAAACACTCACATGGTGCAAACTTATGTTTAGCTCTCAAAAAACGGCTAATCCCATGACCAAAACCCCAAAGCACATACCAACTGACTGTAACTGAGGAGAAATATATCAGACGTATTTTCTGCATACTAATTATACCTAATCTGCATACAGTATTTACATACTTATTGTATCAATACAGAAATAAATGACAAAAAATAGACAATATATTGTAATGGTAAATAATCCAAATCAAGCTTATCCAACAAAAAACGTAAATAAATGGCAGTTTAGAACTGCAAAACAAATACAGCACTGAGAAAAAGAAGAATTTAATAAAACAATGTTTAAAAAATGAAATATTTTTCTAAATACCTGTTATAAAAGTATCAGTACCCATGAAGAATAGGCATTTTATAACATTAACAAGTACATGTCAATTATATTGCATAATACATTCTGAAACACCATCAATTGTAAATCACAATAAAAATTAATAAAAAGGGACTTCCCTGGTGGTCCAGTGGTAAAGAAATCGCCTTCCAATGCAGGGGATGCAGGTTCGATCCCTGGTCAGGGAACTGAGATCTCACATGCCACAGGGCAACTAAGCCCACGTGCCACAACTACTGAGCTCACGCGCCTCAACTAGAGCCCACATGCCGCAAACTACAGAACCACGTGCTCTGGAGCCCACTCCACAGCTAGAGAAGAGAAAAACCTGCATGCCACAACTAGAGAGAAGCCCACACGCCACAACAAACACCGCAACGAAAATCCCATGTGCCGCAACAAAGACCCGATGCAGCCAAATAAATAAATAAATAAATAAATATTTTTTTAAAAGATTAATAAATGCACTATTCTAGTAACCCATGATAAAACGAGCAGTAATAAGTAACCATGTTATAGAATATCATATTCTATGGAACGCTAAACACTCCCCCTTAAGAATAAAGAAAAGACTTTTACTCCAGAAAGAACACACAATATGAAAACTGTAAAATGTGTTGAGATAACTGACTCCTAAAATATCAGGTCAGGAAAATATATGGCATTATAAAGAATAAGAACTGAAGAAAGAAGTCAGAAGTCACATGATTTCATGACTGCTATTATATAACAGCCAAGCAGAGCAATTCCCTCTCTATGCAATGCCCTTTAATTCTCCAGTTCATTGTCCCCAAAATATATGTAATATGAAGTGTGTGCTTTAAAAATCTATGATCTAAGGTCAGAGACAACATTGTTGAGAACAAGTTGCAAAATAAAAAATTACAAAATATAATGCAGACAAAGGGATATCGCATAACAAACATGAGAGAAAGTTGATATATCTAATTAAATAACAGTAACTTATGAGTCTTTCCATAAATGTGCAATATTATAAGCCATCTGACAGTACTCATTTGTTTTAAAAGCCTGAGGTAAACTACCATTATTTTTCAAATAAGGGAGGTAGACTTAAGAGGGTTTATGTACATAACCCCAATTTACACAGAAAGTAAGAGAAACAGGAGTGTGATGGTGGAGTTCCCTGGTGGTCTAGTGGTTAGGATTCAGCACTGTCACTGCTGTGGCCCAGGTTCAGTCCCTGGTCAGGGAACTGAGATCCCGCATGCTGCCCGGTATGGCCAAAATAAATAAATAAAAATAAAAATAAATTAAAAAAAATAAATTAAAAAGACTATCTTTTCAAGATACATGCACCCCTATTATAAATAGTAGCACTATTTACAATAGCCAAGACATGAAAACAACCTAAATGTCCATCGACAGATGAATGGATAAAGATGTGGTACATATATACAATAGAATACTATAAAAAGCCATAAGAAAGAATAAAATAATGCCATTTGCAGCAACTTGAATGGACCTAGAGATTCTCATACTAAGCAAAGTAAGTCAGAAAGAGAAAGACAAATACCATATGATATCACTTATATGTGGAATCTAAAATACAGCACAAATGAACATATCTATGAAACAGAAACAGACTCACAGACATAGAGAACAGACTTGTGGTTGCCAAGGGTGGGTGGGTGGGTGGGAGGGGACAAATTGGGAGTTTGGGATTAGCAAATGGAAACTACTATGTTTATATAGGATGGATAAACAACAAGATCCTACTATATAGCACAGGGAACTATATTCAATATCTTATAATAAACTATATGGAAAAGAATATGAAAAAGAATAGATATGTAGGAACTTCCCTGGCGGTCCAGTGGTTAAGACTTCACCTTCCAATGCAGGGGGTGCGGGTTCGATCCCTGGTCAGGGAACTAAGATCCCACATACCTCGTGGCCAAAAAACCAAAACATAAAACAGAAGCAATATTGTAACAAATTCAATGAAGACTTTAAAAATGGTCCACAACAACAACAAAAAAGAATAGATATGTATAACTGAATCACTCTGCTGTACAGCAGAAATTAACATGACTTTGTAAATCAACTATACTTCAGTAAAATTTGTTTAAAAAGACTATCTTTTCAAAATATTCTGGACGAAGGGTAGGATTTAGGGAAACTGCTGATGAGCCATATCACCATCACTAAAGAAGGAAATAGTGTAAAATATATAAAAGAATGTTCATTCCCCAATTCAACCCTCCCACACACTGCAAATATAAAACAAAGAACACTAGGCGTATCATCGTTCAGCTTCATAAGCTCAGTCATTAAGATGCTTCAAAATAATACGTGTTGAGGAAGGATGAACAATGGCACTTACAGGGGACGAAAAATGTGGTATGGACAATAGTTTAGTCAACAGCCTCAGAAATACGAGGATATGAACTTGGACAATGTTGTTCCCAGGAGAAATTCCTGTATTATTTAGTGTGGCTCAGATGGCATGATCACCAGTATATGTGATCAATGCTGTCATGGTGCCCTCGAGAGATGCTCCACTGACAGTCCTCAAGGACCAGAAAACTGGAAACACTTATCAGTCAGGCTCTTGTGTACCTTCCATCTCAGTATCCTGGGACATGCTGACCACTCTACTGAGTGGCTTCAAGTGGTGCTTCTGTATGTAGCAGGATAACATTGCAACATACTACTCAAAAGTGTTCTCCATCAAGAGTTTTCTGTCACCAAATAAACCCACCCCATAGGAGAGTCCCAAGAGTCTGTCTATCCCCCAAAAGTGGATTGTCACAGCAAAAAAACAGAGGATGAAACCTCAGATCCCAGGAATGTGTATTTCAAAAGCAAGCTTCAGAGGCAAAATCATGCATATTTAACACAGTATGAAATCAGGGAAGAGTTTACATTCCCAGATCAGATAGAGCAGTGGAAGAATGAGAAAAATATAAGATATGGGGGTCAGATATTGTAGGATCTTGACATAGGACTGTGTGTTCTACCCACAGACACAAAGCTAAGAGCCTGAAAGACTGACATATAATCCCCATGTAGGATTTGGGATCAAAAAGAGGACCACTCTGCCCACTGTCTTTACAGTTTTCTTAAGTAACAATCACAGATGATCCAACGCACGTCCCACTACACACCCCCAAGCTGTGTGGCAAAAAACAGAACAAAAGGAAGGTCTGAGGGATCTAAACAGGTAGACGGGGCTTGAGACAGCTCCATGCAGGTTCTGGGGTGACAGACGGAATCAAAGAGCAGCCAGTGTTTTCTCACCTTCTGATTAGGTCTCCCAAGTACAGCAAATGGAGATGAAACCAGGATAGGTCCACGTGTTACCACTACAGAGGTGTCAGCTCTTACCTATATGGGCTAAGAACTGAGCGACCAATGAAATCAAGTTCAGAAGGGGAGACAAACCTCTGTAAAACATCCTGTCCCATGCTCCTCAAAGTCAGGGACCGAAGAGTTCACAGGGGCCAGATGGCAGAGTGTAGATCATGAGAAAAACTTTGCCTTTGTCTCTGTAGGAGCTGCAGCCCCACCGGAGGGTGAAAGAATACATTTTACATGTTGACAGACAGAGTGATAAGTTGGGGAGAAGAAAAATTTCCTCTGAGAACTCAAATAATAAAAAAAACTTCTGTAGTCCCATAGAACTCTCCCACTTGGGGAGAGTTTCCCCAAAACTGTTAATGGTGTGGCCTCCTCTCTGTCCATCTGAGATCTGACCTGTGTCCACATTTTTGATACTTTCCCACCCCTTTCGTTTTTTTTTCACTATTTTCACTTCCCTCTCCAGAGTCCAGCGCTCTTTCCCTTACACTAAAATGGAGATAATAATAATCAGGTCAGAAACAGTAATTACTGCTAACTGCAAGAAAGGAAGATCATGTGCTGTGTCGTTTCCAGAATCCCAGCTCTTTGTTCAGCTAATGTGTGAGGACATTATAGATGGGTCTAGGAAAATATTTCACAAATTCATCCACTGCTTGCCCCCTCCTGAATGCATAAGGAACAGTGTAATATACAGACACCTAGCTCTCTTTCAAGGACTACTGAATCAAAAACACAGGGGTAGCAGAGAGGGAAGTGGATATTCTAAGTTCGCTATAAGGCTTTATGCCTATTTAAGCTCTGGAACCACCCTTGATGTATCATAACATGGGCAGATCACATGAAGAAAGGCAAGTTTAAAGTCCTCACGCCACATTATGAAACTTTTCATGTCTGAGTCAACAGGGCTTTGAGCTCAGTCAAGCAAGGCAGGGGCTCCCAAGAGGCACGTGAGGGAAAATGCAAAGATACCCAAGGACAGATCCCAACTTCAGAGGGAAGTTATCCTCACCCAGGGAGAGCAGGTTCCTGTAGGTCTCCAGCATCACGTCCCTGTACAAGGCCCTCTGAGCAGGGTCCAGGCATTCCCACTCCTCCTGAGAGAATCTGATGGCCACATCCTCGAAGGCCAACCGTTCCTGAAATGAAAACACATTTTCACCATGGGGCCATGAGGAGAGTTCTTATCTGCATACAAAATGAGAAGAAGAGAGAGGGGTAAGGATCGATTCAGTTGAAGTATGTATTCTGACAGATCCATGTAGAGGTATTTGGGGCACATTATGCCTCTCTAATTTCTTATGCTTTTCCATAGGAGATTATGATAGCCTCCAAATCAATGTGGATTTCTCATTTTTCGGTATGATACATGAAATACACAAATAAAAATTCAACACTGAGTTGTCTATACAGAAGTGTTAAAGAGAGGTCGGAATCTAAAAACTGGGATGACGATAACAGCAATGGCTACAAGTTGTTGAACACTTCCTATACGTTACGTGTTTCTCTAAATGCTCTACCTGAATTAACTTGTTATCAATGTAATAGCTCATTAGAGAAAGATGTTTCCATTCTACAGAGTAGAAAACTGTGTCACAGATGGAATCTAAGGCTACTCTAGATTCAGAGATTAGCAAACGCAAAGAAGGAAGAAGAAACAGAACAATCAACCAAGAACATCACTTTACCTGAGAAAGAGCCATTTCTGACTCCTGTTCTTTCCTCTCCCTCCTCTTATGGGCTTCTTCCTCAGACAATATGAGTCTTTAGAGGTCGATCCTGAAAGTTGAAAAGATGCTGTTCAATGCTTAGAATCAACACACCCGCTGCCTGAGTCACCGCCACACACACAGGGAAGACCTCAGCATGTGGAACAGACAGTCCCCTGCTGCCCACTGTCCCAGGAGGGGCTCAGGACAGTAAACTCCCACACAAAGACCAACACAGGAGTTTCCCACCCTTTCCTTCAGATCAGGCTCCCCTCCTGGTGAGGCCCTCACGTACACAGCAGCAGCGGGCACCTCAGCTGGACCCGACGACCCCCTGCAGGTCACAGACCAGCCCTGATCCATCCCCACGCAGAGCAGAGCCCCTCAGCCTCAGCCCAGATCTCAGCCCTCAGGAACGGGGGGACTCAGTCACGATGCTCAGTGATGGATACACCAGGGCACCTTAAGTATCACTGAGGCTGGGCCCCGCACAGACTTTGTGAAGGGGAATCTCTGGTCAGGTAACAAAGGTATTTGCAAAATGCCTCATCGCTGTCATGTGCAGCCTGGATGAGCACCCCTCAGAGGGGGCAAGCCTGGCACACCTTGCACCTTCTTCTTTTCCAGCTTTATCGAGGTATAACTGACAAATAAATATTGTGTATATTTAAGATGTACAATGTGATAGCTGACACATGCATATACTGTGAAATAATTACCCAAATCAACTTCTGCCTCTTCCCCCAAATAGCTGGAATAATCTTCTCACTTGTCAGTGCATGAAATTACCCCAGACCGTAAAAACTCATCACCCCCACAGCCTGGAGCCACTTTCACCTTCTGAGACAACCACATCCTGCCTATGGAATGTACATCTCTCTCTTTTTCTTTTTTTTTTTTTTTCTTAATTTATTAATTTGTTTATTTTTATTTTTGGCTGTGTTGGGTCTTCGTTTCTGTGCGAGGGCTTTCTCTAGTTGCGGCAAGCGGGGGCCACTCTTCATCGCGGTGCGCGGGCCTCTCACTATCGTGGCCTCTCTTGTTGCGGGGCACAGGCTCCAGACGCGTAGGCTCAGTAGTTGTGGCTCACGGGCCCAGCTGCTCCGCGGCATGTGGGATCTTCCCAGACCAGGGCTTGAACCCGTGTCCCCCGCATTGGCAGGCAGACTCTCAACCACTGAGCCACCAGGGAAGCCCCTCTCTTTTTCTTTTTAATGTTATTTTTATAAATTTTAAAATATTTTATTTCTTTTATTGTACCTATTTTCCATATATTGTTTGGCTGCGTTGGGTCTAAGTTGCAGCACGTGGGATCTTCATTGAGGCAGGCTGTCTCTTCGTTGCAGTGCCCGGGCTCTCCAGTTGAGGCACATGAGCTCAGCAGTTGCAGCGTGCGGGCTTAGTTGCTCCGCAGCATGTGGGATCTTAGCTCCCCGACCAGGGATCAAACCCACGTCCCCTGCATTGGAAGGCAGATTCTTTACCACTGGACCACCAGGGAAGTCCCTATCTCTCTTAATAAACCAGCTTTTACTTTACTATGGCTCGCTCTTGAATTCTTTCCTGCATGAAGCCAGGATGCTCACTTGGCAGCCAGTCTCAGGAACTCTTCTGGGACGTGAGCATTCTCTCGTGCCCCCAATCTCCTGCAAGAGGACATCGTGCTCTGAAATGGAGCAGAGCAAAAAGGTACTTGATAGGAGGGAAGATGCAGTTAATTGAGAACGTTTTATTTTTATTTTTTTAAATTTATTTTATTTTTATATATTTCTTATTTTTTGGCTGTGTTGGGTCTTCGTTGCTGTGCGCAGGCTTTCTCTAGTTGCGGCGAGCAGAGGTTACTCTTCGTTGTGGTGCATTGGCTTCTCATTGCGGTGGCTTCTCTTGTTGCGGAGCATGGGCTCTAGAGCACATGGGTTTCAGTAGATATGGCACGTGGGCTCAGTAGTTGTGGCGCATGGGCTTAGCTGCTCCGCGGCGTGTGGGATCTTCCCGGACCAGGACTGGAACCCATGTCCCCTGCATTGGCAGGCGGATTCTTAACCACTGCGCCACCAGCGAAACCCAAGAACGTTTTATTTTAAAGATGAAAGAACAGAGTGTATAAAAAGTTGTGGGAGGGACTTCCCTGGTGTCCAGTGGCTAAGACTTCACCTTCCAGTGCAGGGGGTGTGGGTTTGATCCCTGGTTGGGGAGCTAAGATCCCACCCGTCTTGCAGCCAAAAAACATAAAACAGAAGCCAAACCAAATATTGTACCAAATTCAATAATGACCTTGAAAGTGGTCCACATCAAAAAAAAATCTTAAAAAAAAAAAGTTGTGGGGTGCGTGTGTGTGTGCATCTTTGTAAGTGTTTAAGATAGACAATGCCACCATGTTTGTATACTGATCAAAGTAACTTCCAAGAAGTAAAAACACATGATGCGGGACTTCCTTGGTGGTGCAGTGGTTAAGAATCCGCCTGCCAATGCAGGCGACACGGATTCGAGCCCTGGTCTGGGAAGATCCCACATGCCGCGGAGCAACTAAGCCCGTGAGCCACAACTACTGAGCCTGCGCTCTAGAGCCCGCGAGCCACAACTACTGAGCCCACGTGCCAAAACTACTGAACCTATGCACCTAGAGCCCGAGCTCCGCAACAAGAGAAGCCACCGAAATGAGAAGCCCATGCACCGCAACCAAGAGTAGCCCCTGCTCGCTACAACTAGAGAAAGCCCACGCGCAGCAACGAAAACCCAACGCAGCCTAAATAAACTTATTTGCTTGTTTATTTATTTATTTATTTTTTAAAAAACCACATAATGCCACACCGTCCTGACACAGAGTGAAGATGGCAACAAGGGCACAATCGCAGGGTCAGCCGCAGCCAGGAGCAGGGACAGACTTCACAGTCGGTACTGAGGAGAGAACACAGGCCCTGAGGCAGATGGGTGAGCCAGTTAGAGGAGGTATCTTCCCTTTGCTCCACGGGCTCCATGAAGAAGAAACAGGGTCTCTGAGAGGAAAGATGGGAGAGGATGAACTGGGCTGATGAGGGCCTGTAAAGGAAAGGTATGCAGCAGACACAGGGAATGTGAGGGAACAGAGCCGGGAACCTGAAGTGAGACCAGGCAGTCTGGGGGTGTGCTTTTCTCCAGTGGTGATGAGCCCCACGGGGACAGCAGAGGAGGCACAGCTGGGTGTGATGGGGATGCCAGGGAGGGCAAGGAAGTAGAGGGTCACAGGAGAATGAGTGCACCCGTCCTTCGCTTTGCGGCATCTGACTTGCACGGCTGTGAGTAAGTGACAGGGTGTGCTTGGCTCCATCGTTTTCTGTTTGTTTGTTTGGCTGCACCACGTGGCATGCGGGATGTTAGGTCCTCAACGAGGGACTGAACCCGTGCCCCCAGCAGTGGAAGCTCGGAGTCTTAACCACTGGACCACCAGGGAATTAATTCACTGTCTCCATCATTTAAAAATAACCCGCATGAACTTCGGAATATTACTCAGCCATAAAAAAGAATAAAATAATGCCATTTGCAGCAACATGGATGGACCTAGAGATTCTCATACTGAGTGAAGTCAGAGAAAGACAAATACCATATGATATTGCTTATATGTGGAATCCAAAAAAAGGCTACAAATGAACTTATCTACACAACCAAAATAGAGTTACAAATGTAGAAAATAAACTTACGGTTACCGGAGGGTAAGGCGGGGGGAGGGATAAATTGGAAGATTGGGATTGACACAGACACATTACTATATATAAAATAGATAACTAATAAGGACCTACTGTATAGCACAGGGAACTCTACTCAATACTCTGTAATGGCCTATATGGGAAAGGAATCTAAAAAAGAGTGGATATATGTATTTGTATAACAGATTCACTTTGCTGTACACCTGAAACTAACACAACATTGTAAATCAATTATACCCCAATAAAAATTAAAAATAACAACCCGCATGAGGTAGAGGAGTATATTCCATTAGTGCACCATTTTTTATCCCCAGTGTAGACCAAGACAAAAAGCCTGGAATATGGTATACACTCCACATGTAGTGAATAAATGAATGAGAAGGACACAAAATTACACTAGTACCCGCTCTGCCATAGTCTTCACTTTGTGGGACAGATGGGTGCAGGGGTCATTTGCCCTGGAAAGAGTGAGGAGGGAGCTGACCAGGAACAGCAGAGGCGGGGAGAGCCAAGGGTCCTCCATGCAGACAATGCTCCTTGCCCTCAAAAGGTGCAAAGGACAAGCGTGGTTCAACTAGAAGCACAGTGGGCTCATCCAAGGGGTAGCTGCCTGCGGTTGACAGACCGATTTGGGCAATAGAAAGGCTACAATTGGGAATTCTCTGGTGGTCCAGTGGTTAGGACTCAATGCTTTCACTGCCGTGGGCCTGGGTTCAATCGCTGGTTGGGGAATGAAGATCCCGCAAGCCGCACAGTGCGGCCAAATAAATAAATAAAATAAAATAAACAAAATCAATAGAAAAAGCAGAAGCCTCTTGGCTGCCTAGACCCTAATATGGAGAAAAGTCCTTGGAATCTAAGGTTTCTCACTCTGCAATGACATTAGCTTAAAAAAATCACAGCCTGAAATCCTGACTTGATTGGGTTGGTTGGATTGTGCAAAGCAACAGCAGAAGCAGAGCAGGAAGTGGGTGTCTGACAGAACAGCAGAGGGGAAGCTGTAAGACCTGAGGGAAGAAACGCAGGCAAGGGGCAGACAAACCACTTCTCTTCTTCAAGTCTCCTACTTGGGAAACCACCATCACTGCCATCCTAGAGAAGACAGTGAAGACATGTGTATGTAGGGTGAGTGTGTGTTGGGTAGGAAGACAAGATCTTTTCTCTAAACGTGGCCCCACTAGCTCACCCCCTTCTGTTCTGCTAACTGCTGGGCACTGGGTCACCGGGTGAGTATGAACAGAGCTTTTCCTTCTTCTAGTTCCTGAGCTTTCCTGCTGTTACTAGGGCTCTAAATCCCCAAACACCGCTCCCCTTCCTGTCTCCAAATTCCCTTCCCAGAACGCAGTGGCCCTCCTCCTTGGAGAAATATACTCGTTCCACAGTTAATTTAAAACACCTTGCCCCTCCCCTCCCCAGCTTCCTTTTGACTGGAGAGAGAGAGAGAGAGAGAGAGAGAGAGAGAGAGAGAGAGAGAGAGAGAGAGAGAGAGGGAGGGAGGGAGTGTGTGTGTGTGTGTGTGTGTGTGTGTTCTGGGACAGGCAGGGAGAGATAGCTAACCACCACTGGCCTGGCAGTAAGACAGCAGCTGCATCTTTCCAAGGATGAGCCATTGTACTGCAGGTCTCTGTGGTGTTTATCACCCTTGATTGTCTGAACAATCTTTCCACAAGTTAAGGACACCTCTAGCCCTTCTCAAGTTGTATCCACCCCCGGTAGGCCCTCCCTAATGACAACTTTCTGCCATATGAGTCTTAAGACCCATCGTTTCCCTCCATGACTCAAATCGACAGACTTCCATGGGGTCTGACACCCTCCCCAGAGACTGCATAATGATCCCCTTCTGCTATGCAATCCCACAAAACATTCCAAGCCCCGATGACTCAGGCATTCACGATGGACTGATACTCATGAAGACGTCCAAAAACCACTAGGCTTGACACCATATTTTCATTCACAGTGACCCCAGCCCAAGCACTGTCACCTCCAAAATCTACTAATAAAAGAGAGATTTATCCAAAACTTCAATGAGGTACCACCTCACACCAGTCAGAACAGCCATCATTAAAAAGTCTACAGGGCTTCCCTGGTGGCGCAGTGGTTAAGAATCCGCCTGCCAATGCAGGGGATGCAGGTTCAAGCCCTGCAGGTCTGGGAAGATCCCACATGCTGTGGAGCAACTAAGCCCGAGCACCACAACTACTGAAGCCCGCACGCCTAGAGCCTGTGCTCTGCAGCAAGAGAAGCCACCACAACGAGAAGCCCGCGCACTGCAATGAAGACCCAACACAACCAAAATTAAATAAATAAATAAATAAATTTATAAATAGGCATATCGTTTAAAAAAAAAAAAGTCTACAAATAACAAACGCTGCAGACGGTGTGGAGAAAAGGGAAACTTCCTACACTGTTGGTGGGAATGTAAGTCGGTGCAGCCACTGTGGAAAACAGTGTGGAGGTTCCTCAGAAAACTAAAAATAGAATTACCATATGATCCAGCAATCCCACTCCTGCGCATATATACAGACAAAATTCTAATTCAAAAAAAAAAAAAAACATGCACCCCTATGTTCATTGCAGCACTATTAACAATAGCCAAGACATGGAAACAACCTAAATGTTCATTGACAGATGAATGGATAAAGAAGATGTGGTACATATACACTATAGGATATTACTCAGCCATAAAAAAGAACTAATGCCATTTGCAGCAACATGGATATAACTAGAGATTATCGTACTAAGTTAAATAAGTCAGAAAGAGAAAGACAAATACCATATGATATCACTTACATGTGGAATCTAAACTATGACACAAATGAACCTATCTATGAAACAGAATCACGGACACAGAGAACAGACTTGCGGTTGCCAAGGGGGAGGGGATTGGGGGAGGGATGGAGTGGGAGGTTGGGGTTAGCAGATGTAAGCTTTTATATACAGGATGGACAAACAACAAGGTCCTACTGTATAGCACAGGGAACTATACTCAATATCCTATGACGAACCATAATGGAGAAGAATATTTTTTTTTAAATGTATATAAAAGAGAGATTTGGGACTTCCCTGGTGGCACAGTGGTTAGGAATCCGCCTGCCCATGCAGGGGACGCGGGTTTGATCCCTGGTCCAGGAAGATCCCACGTGCCGTGGAGCAACTAAGCCCATGCGCCACAACTGCTGAGCCCGCGTGCCACAGCTACTGAAGCCAGCACTCCTAGAGCCCGGGCTCTGCAACAACAGAAGCCACCACAAGGAGAAGCCCATGCACCACAACAAAGAGTAGCCCCCACTCGCCGCAACTAGAGAAAGCCTGCACACAGCTACGAAGACCCAACACAGCCAAAAAATAAATAAATAAAAATTAATTAATTAATTTTTTAAAAAAGAGAGAGATTTGTCCAATGATGCACATGCCCCAATGAGACCTCAACATCTCCCCAGGAAACACTCCAAATTCTCTTTTGCATCTTTCAAAATGCATCTGAAACTTTCTTTGTTGCAACCCCAGATACCCCAAAATACCAAAGGTAAGACAAAAACTGATCTCTGAGGTGTTCCCTGTTAACTACTCTGTGGGTTGCACGATGATTTCTGCCCTCCCAAAAGACCCCACAAAGCTCACTGGGTGGAGTGGATGCTGGGGGGCACCTCCTGGATCCACCCCCCCCAGGACCAAGGCACCCATCCTCCTGCACCCAGAGCTCCCTGCGGGCTCTGCTCAGGCCTTGGTTCTAACGTCACTACAGGGTAACATTCCTGCTCCGAATTCCGCTTCCTTATTCCTCTTCAGCTGTGATCGTGAGCTTCCAAATTGAACCCATGCGTGGAAATCTCAGTCTCAGCATCTGTGTCCCAGAGAACCTGAAAACAGACATTATGGCACCTAAACCCAATCCATGCAGCCCCACACCTACCCATGGATCCGCTTCCAGGTGCTCCAGCCAGGACTGACACATCCCTTTTCAACGGTTCCACACACCCCTTGAACCCAAACCCACGCGTGGGACAGGTGCACACACCGCTCACTGGGTTCATCTAGGGGCCCACACTTGCTGCCGTATCACTCCTGCAGACACTTAAAGGCTTCCCTCCACTTTTTCCCATGTCTTGACATCTCCTCCACGCGTGCGTGAACAAACAGGGCTAAAAGGCACAGGGACCTACGAGCACAGGCGTCGCAATAGGCGTGGACAGAGCTGCAAACGGAAGGACGCTGGGCGTTCAGTATGGAGATCAAGAAGCTGGCCCTCCTGGGAAAACTTGCCAGCAACTGGGGACATCATGGAATCTAGTTTTAAAGACATTTGAGGATTGGCTGGATTGTGTTTGATAAGGAAGTCAGAGAGAGAGAGAGAAAAAGAGAAAGAGAAACAGAGAGATGGCCCAGATCTCATTGTCTCTTGTCCTCCCCACTCACAGCAAACTACAAGGTACCCTAGCTTTTTAAGGGGGGGCCTCCCTCATGCCCACCCCACAGGCTCCTAAGCTTCTCCCCATCCTTACCAAAGTGTAATCAGTATCCCTGACGCTGAGCAACTGAACTGCTGGAAGGCAAGGCTCCTGTCCAAGATGGCAGCTAGCCCCTCAATGTGCAGAATTTGGAAGACCTGGGGGCTATAGTGGAGCAGTGACACAGCAGTGACACTTTAGTTCAGTTACAGTTGAAATTTCCAGAACAAATATGGGAACTAACCTCATCATGTGTCCCAGCCCCTTGGCTTTCCCTGAGGAGTGCTCTGCCCAACCCAGTCCCCAGCATCTAAACACCCCCAGAGTAAAGTGCTGCAGGTGTCCTGGGAAGAAGATGGAGACAATGCACCCTCCAATGGAGGGAAAAAAGACCCAAAATAATCAAGGGAGAAGAGCATTTCTTATAGAGGAGCTTGATGTGGAAGCAATAAAACCTGAGTAATGAGACAGAGAATGACTGGTGAAGGGAAATCGAGATGATTGGCTGGAGAAGATGGGGAGATATCTCTGGCCAAGACCTGAAGGAGGAGAAAGGGCCAGAGCAGAGATGATTTAGGGACAAAGGGTGAAGCAGGAAGTAAGATCTGAGATAGAAAAGGTGTTGGGTGTTTGGGAACAGAGAAAAGCTGAATGTGACCGGGGCAGAGTGAACCACGAGAAAAGGATGAGGCTGGAGACAATGGCAGGGCCCTGAGGACGACACAGAGCTGTGTAGCCACCGTGAGGAGTCGGGATATTGTCCTGAAGACGTATGGAAGCCAGTGGAGGTCTGAGTGCCAGAAGTGACAAACCCTCCCTTCCCATTTATCCTTGTTCATGGAAGACACCTGATGACGGTCTCTGACTCGGAGCCTATGTTCCTGCCTCCATCCTACTGTTTTTCTTTTAGTTTTTCATTTTGGGAGGCCTGGCACCCACTTAATATTCTAATTACAAGCGGACGCTCCCTCCATGAAGAACTGCCACACACAGACACACGCCCAATCTGGCCAATCATTTCAGGGGTCAGCGTTGCGCAGCCTCAGAGTTTCCGGTCTAGTCTCTCATCTCCATGTTACAAGCGGGCCCCCTGAGGCCCAGACGGGACACACTTCTGAGAAGGTCTGAGTTGAGTGAACAGAAGCAGGTGGAACTGAATTCTGAAAAGGTCGCTTGAAGGGCCAGTGGGCAGAGTTTGTCCTCATCAACGTTCCCACTTAAAACACCGGGACCATCTTTCATGTGCCTGAGCAAAGGAAATGTCTCTTTCAAGAAGTTTCAAAGGAAACTTCTCTTTCAAGGTCTGATCACACTGATACTGAGCATTTAATTCTTCTTTTCCAGAAAATCACAGCAAAACAGTTTAAAAATACATAATTGCAGAAACATAGCTACTGGTGAGGAAAACACTGAAAAAGGGTCAGCTGTGAAAGAAGCTCTGAGCAAATTTTTTTTGTTTTTAATTTCATGTTTATTGAAGCTTTTCTGTTTTGTTTTGTTGAGCACTTTTCTTTATCGCAAATAGACAGGCTCTGTGGGTAAAAGGTTCCAAGTCAATCCAGCCCATCCTTCAACTTTTCCAGAGAGTGGACAAGAATGACTTGAGAGGAGTATCTGCTAAGTAGCTCATGGCTATTTTAATAGATCACATAAAAGCAAAGAAAACTGAATTATCAGACTAACTAGGTTAAGTCAGTTTTCAACTATTAAAAGATCACTGACACCTCTACTCAGTACTCACTGAAATAGTCTAAAATTCTTTACTAGTTACCAAAGAATATTTCCAATATATAAGATAAAGAGGAGAAAGCACACAGGCTTTCTCTAAACCAGAAACAAATTTAAAAGGGAAACAATTAGTAATTTTTTTTTAAAAAAAACCTACACAATTCTGGGGTCAAAGTCAAAAAATATTAAGCATATATATTTAGAAAATGACATGAATTGATTATAGGATGCCCACCAAAAGCAATTTCAGAGGTTATTATTTATAGGAAAGTAGACATTGAATGAACTAAGATTATGCTCAAGCTACAAAAAGAACAATGAAAAAAGAAGTAAATCCCCATTACAACAAAAGAAAAAGGAGGAATTTTAATGTCCCTTTAAATAGGCACTATGAAGTAACAATTTTTTCTTGCTACACACACACACACACACACACACACACACACACTCCCTACCCCACGCCAGGAAAAGGGAAGGGGGTGACCCACAACTGACTGAGTCAAGTCACCAGCCCCTGGTTGAAGGATTGCAAATGGAAGTTTTCTTCTGATAAAAATAAATATAAAATGCACAAGCCTTATAGAGTGGAATTTTGCAATTCTCCTCATCTATATAAATTAAACAGTTTTTAAATTTATTAGACTATAAAGCCACGATTCAATATATCACAATTGAATCATTCATATCCAATCAATTCATATCTAACCAACTCATCTGGGTCCAGGTCTCTCCCATTTCGTCACTACTGTGGGTTTCCCTCTCATTCTATTTATCTCCCTATTCTTTTTTTCCCTCTCTCCCTCTCTCTCTGTCCTTTTGTTCCCCTCTACCCTCCTCCTGTTTCTGCCCTACTTCTTCTCTCACACGTGTCCTGTCCCACTCTGCAACTCATTACCTCTGTAGCTCTTTCTTCCCAACCTGACTGTCCTTAATCTCCATGTATTTCTGCCTCTTTCTCTCCCATCCTAGCTTCCTCTCTGCTCTCCTTCCCTTCTACCCCTGTTACATTCCCCTAGTCCACACTCTCTGGCATCCCCAGGGGCTGATTTCCTCCCTGCTCTCCAGGTCTTCCCTCTCCTCTTTCTGTCCCAACACCACCACGGCTCCAACTCTTTCATCCTCTCGCTTACACTATCTGAAGTGCTTCACCATTGTTGCCCAGCTGCTACCTCTGATCGAGGGCCCCTCTCCTATTTTGCTCACCTTCATCTCCCTGGAGATCTCGCTTTTCTCTAAACTGCTCTCTTTTACCCACCTGCTACCTTCAAGGCTTACTCTCCTTAATGCTGCTGTCTCTTCGCAAGTTCCTTACCAATCCTCTACGTTGCCATCGGTTCTCCCTCCTTCTTTTCTCCTCAATTTTCTATTTCTCTGAGTCGCTCTCTGTCTCTGCTTCTCCTGATCCCTCTGGCCCACGTATCTGCAGCGATGGCGACTGAATAAGATGTCCCCCACCAGCAAGAGCACATTTTCAGTGGGATGTAATTTGAGACGGAAGAACCATGGGTGTCACATGGCTGGCCCAGGTCACCTCCCCCAACACGGGTCAGGGGAAGGGTCACTACGAAGGGGAGGCCTGCGAAGCAGAAGGACCGGCCTGAGAAGGACTTGAGGAGAGAGGGGTTGAGAGGGGGTCTCAGGAGAGGGGCGGGCTCTCCAGAACCCCAGGACCGGGGAGAGGACGCGGCCTGGCCTGGAGCGCGGCGACTGAAGCTGCCCACAGGGGCCGAAAAGGGCGAAGCTTGGGGGCCGCTGAGCGAATAAATCCACCTCGCGTTAGAGAATTTTATGTGGTGTGGAAAGGGCGGAGGGGTCAGTGAGGTCAGTAAAGGGTTTTAAGCAGGAAAGAGGGGTGAAAGGCGGTGTCTAAGTGGACCGAAGGCAGGGACCGGCTTCACGGTTTAAACCGAAAGGGAAGCGCCCCTCGGCCTCTCACAGCGACGTCTGATTTATTTATGGTCGGTAGCGACCCTCAGACCCCGGGTACAGAGGAAAGGAGACTGCGAGGTGCAAGTTTAAACTACAAAGACAGAAACTCACGCTGGGCAGCGAGCCTTCCTCTCCACGCTCTCCGCTTCCGGGTCTGTGTGCAACTGCGCGCGCGCGCGGAGCGAAAAGGCGGAGCGGTCTGGGGGAGGGGCCTGGGCGGGGCGAGACCGTCAGGGGGCGGGTCGTGGAGAGAAGCCGGGTCTCCGTGGGGACCTTGCCTGGGAGGGTGAGGCGGGGCCTCGGGGCGAGGTGGGCGGGGCCCCGGGCGCGGCGGGCGGGGCCAAATAATTGAGCAATCATTGGGAATTTGGAGGGTCTGTCTCTGGCTTTTTCCCAGGTAAACAAGGGGCCGAGGGTGAGTCTTCATGCAGTGATATGCAGAAGGGTGGGTCTTAGCAGTAAGCCGTTTCCTGGAATGTGAAGTGGGAGAATTCTTTAACCTTTGCTCTTTTCCACAATGACAGGGTTAAGGAAGCTTCAACCTTGTCACCACAAACTGTAACACCAAGCAAAAGTCAAAACTGATAAATACACATGTTATAGTTGAAAAATGGAACATTAGAAATGCTAAACTAGGGACTTCCTGGAGTTCCTGGCTGTCCAGTGGTTAAGACTCTGAGCTTCCAATGCAGGGAGCCCGGGGTTCGATACCTGGTGGGGGAAATAGATCCCTCATGCTGCAACTAAGACCCGGTGCAGCCAAAATAAATAAATATTAAAAAAAAAAAAAGCTAAACAAATAATAATGGCGACAACAACAAACTTGCCCAGGAACCTCAGTGTACATGCCTTTGAACGACGTTGAAGGGCTCTGCATGTTCATTTGTGGCTGTGTTGTGTCTCATCCTGTCACATCCTAGAGACATCATTACGTGTTGAAAGATGTTCCTCTAAATCAAGTCAGAGGTCCCGGTTGCTGTTAAATTGAACAAGAACCCAGAGTTTATATTAAGAAAAATATTTTTCATTTTGCCATTTCTCTGGTGATCATGAAAAAAAAATCTTCGGACAGCATCATGGATTTTATGTTCATGATTAGACAATATAAGCAGTCATGAAAATGTCATACTTATGTAACTAAATTATCCAGGCATCTCCTCTATCACCAGCTGAGCGCTGCTGAAGAAATAAGCTGGTGAGAATAAGCTTTTCTTGATTAATATGCAAAAAAAGTCTGTTGTTTTCCGTGACTTGGGAAAGAAAGCTGTATGTGGGACTTCCCTCGTGGCGCAGTGGTTAAGAATCCGCCTGCCAATGCAGGGGACAAGAGTTCGAGCCCTGGTCCGGGAAGATCCCACATGCCGCAGAGCAACTAAGCCAGAGCGCCACAACTACTGAGCCTGTGCTCTAGAGCCCACAAGCCACAACTACTGAGCCCGTGCGCCACAACTATTGAGGCTGCGCTCTAGAGCCCTCGAGCCACAACTACTGAGCCCGCAAGCCACAACTACTGAAACCCACACGCCTAGAGCCCGTGCTCCGCAAAAAGAGAAGCCACCGCAATGAGAAGCCCACGCACCACAATGAAGAGTAGCCCCCGCTCACCGCAACTAGAGAAAGCCTGCTCGCAGCAACAAAGACCCAACGCAGCCAAAAATAAAATAAATAATTTTTTTAAAAAAGAAAGAATATTGCCCACCATCCAGTTCTACAAGAATCAAGACATTAGCCACCGCAGTCACTGACCTACAGCCGCCCTGACAGGAATTCCAGGCAGAGATCAGGATGAGGCACTCTCTGCTCTGGGAAAACTGGCAGAACCGGCCTTCAGAATGTTAGATATTTTCAGGAGAAATTTTTTTAGGAACCTGAATTCTTTCATCTTCCCATACTTAGAAAAGCACTGAAACCATTAACAACCATTAAGATGTCTGTTCCCTTTGACCAGCAGAAACCTTCTACCAAGATGTGTGCTTGGTTACACGTATTCCCTTCCCCAAATCCACATATATACTGGCCTCCGCCCTGACTCTCAGAAGTTTTCAGAGCTCCCTGGGGGACTGGCTCCTGGGTTATAATCCTCAATTTGACTGGTATAAAATTTTCCATTTCTTTCTTTACATTGACTGCTGATTAATTTTTCTTTGATACCACAATATAAATATCTTCCTTTTCCCTCTTAAGCTGGACATATTGTTTAAAATGGATGCTGTAATTTTATCTCCACGTGGGTTTAAAAACAAACAAACAAAAACAAAACAAAAAACAAAAAAACCCTGTGCTCTGATTATGGTGAAACTATTATCCCTCTTGAAATTAGGCACAGACCGGGCAGGTGCAGGCAGCCTTGGGCTGCCTGGGGGATGCGGGGCTTAGGGGGCCCTTCAGCCAATAGCCACTGGCAGGGGTGGTGCACGCCGTTTATCTGCTTCCTTCCTCCCTGGCCTGGGCAGGCTGGGCCGCGAGAGAGAGTCCGGCCTTTAAGCCCACCCCCCCCCCCTCCCCATCGCTCCTGCCCTCCCCCTCCTCTTTCCCCTCCTCTCCGCTCCTGTCCCCTCCCTCCCCTCCTCCATCCCTCCTCTCCCGTCCCCTCTCCCCTCCCTCCCCTTCCCTCCTCTCCTCCCCTTTTCCCTCCTCTCTCTCTTTCCCCTCCCCTCCCCTCTCTCCCGCTGAGCTTCTGCAAAGTGCTTTCCCAACAGGGACTAGTTGCTCCTACGCTGACCCATTGATTTTCTAGCCAGCAATTCACAGGGGATTTCAAAGCACCTTATCCCTTGGTTAACGGGCCCGACCGCCCCCCACTCCTGGAAAGAGCGCTAAGGATCGCTACCTGGTTCAGAGTCAGGTTTCCAGAGGAAGGGAGAGTCCTAGTTCAGTTCCTTGGTGTCTTAGTTCAGTTCGCTACTCACAGACCTCTGTCCTCCCGCCTTCGGGCTCCTCCCCTGGTTTCAAGGAGGCGGCCACAGAGCTCTCCTCTCTGGGTTTTCTGGAGACCTACCTAAGGGCCTTGTCTGGGTCATGAAGATAAACTCAGTCCCGCGTGGATTTTTTCCCCTTTGCTCTTAGAGCAAGTGAAAGGCATCAGCAAATATTCATTATCCACTTTAGCTGTCTTCCTTGTGGATTTTTGCTCAGAAATTTGGAAAAACAATAAAAGATCACACCCTCCCAACCCCACTCCCCCCAAAAAAGAAATTAGGCAATGACCATTTCAGAAAAAAATTAGCATTATGTTGTGGGTTTCAGAGCAAACGATCTGGGACTTGACAGTTTGCAGCTTCAGATGTATCTTCTGATATTTCTCTGTTAAGAATAAATGTTTTTGCCGCCGAGCAACTAAGCCCGTGAGCCACAACTACTGAGCCTGCGCGTCTGGAGCCTGTGCTCCGCAACGGGAGAGGCCGCGACAGTGAGAGGCCTGCGCACCGCGATGAAGAGTGGCCCCCGCTCGACGCAACTGGAGAAAGCCCTCGCACAGAAACGAAGACCCAACGCAGCCTAAATAAATAAATAAATAAATTTATTTAAAAAAAAAAAAAAAGTCTACTTGCAAAAAAAAAAAAAAAGAATAAATGTTTTAATGTCAACCCCAGGCTCACACCAAATCTAATATTTAAACTTATTCATTGCACTTGTTTCCATGACTTCTGGATATCATTTGGAATACTTGTATTTGAGTCTATTTCAATAATTATTATACTGTTCCTCACAGAGTTTCATTTAATCCTCCTTCATTGTTAACCAATTATATCCTATGTAATCAATAATAGTTTAATCTCTATTTTACAGTGTTTTGTCTCATACATGTTTCAAAGCCCAGAGATTAGCCCATCATATTATAGTACAAAGAGTCTGGTGGTTGCTCTCATTTTATGCTTGTTCTTGGGATAAGGACAAATGCATCTCTGTTACCATCATCACATCAAGCCATTATTGCCCCTATAAACCCAACACTTGGTCTGGGATGATCTTTCTTATAGGATTTTATGGTAGTTGGTGCATTATCATCTTATTTGCATTTTAAAGATTTATTCATAGGTAACACTAGCCTATAAAATAAACTTATAGACATAATTATAAAATTGCCACATCACAATTATTAATGAAGATAAAACCACTTAAGTATGGCAAAGGACATCAGTTAAAAAAAAAAATACAGATGTTGAGGACGTGAAGAGTAAAACTCACTACCTTTCTTCATGTAGGATCCTGGTGAAGAGGCTTGTCTGCAGCTAGAAAACACAGATGCAGTTTCTGACGCTGCCACCTAGGGGGATGCGAGTTGGGATGGTTCTTATAATCTGTACTTAGGGTCGCCTCGTCTGGAAAATGACAACAACAGTACTTATCTCAGAGTTGAAGATTCAGTGTTGTTACATACAAAACAATATCACTTATGCAACCACTTGCTAATGGAAAATAGGTGTGTTTCTGAATGAAGAATAGTGAATTTCAATTGCCATGTCACCAGTAACATAAAACTCACATATTCCTGCAGTGCCGTCTTACTCTGAATATGAATCTCAGTATCTGGGAGGTGGCCGAATGGCCTCCAGGGATTTGGCAACAGGGGTTATCTCCTTATCACAGACTTGTAGTTGGAATCTTAGGGAATTTCTATTTTCTTTATCAGAATGTCATCATTCACCTCAAGGGATACAGGTTAAAATCCCTAGATTTGATTCTCAGGCACCTGATTTTTGCCAGTACCTTGGTACTCCTTTCTAAAGGACTTCCCCACACAATGGCAGCCTTTGGGTTGAAACATTTCCTCAGTGACTTCGGATGCAAACTTGTTTCCTATGTTCACAGCGTGGCCACGGCTGTGTCCTTCAGCACCACCTGTCTCTTAAGTATCTTACAGGCCATCATGATCAGCCCCAGAAACTCCACATGGACAAATCTTAAAGTAAAGGCTCCCAAGTACACTGGCTTCTTTATTTACCTGTGATGGATTTTGCGCTTGCTTGTAAATATAGTGGTTTTCACATGTGTCTGGTAAACGGAGCACCACAAACATTAAAAAGCAAAAAGATTTGGGATACTGCTCTAGTACTCTGCTTGACAAAATAACATCCACACTACTGGCAGCTTTTTTAAGCCCTCCTAGTACTTTGTCTTTTGGACTCATGATCTTGGCCAGTGGATACATGGTTTTCATTCTGTACAGACACAACCAGCCAGTCTGACACATTCACAGGACCAACCATTCAACCAGATCCTTTCCTGAGACCAGAGCTTCCCCAAGAATCTTTGCCTTGGTGAGCACCTTTCTTTCCTTCTACATCCTCTGCCCCATTTTTGCAACTTATATGGTGATTTTCAATAATCCCAGTTGGTGGCCGATTAACATCTCTGCACTAATGCATTCACGTTTCCCCACTGTCAGCCCCTTTTCTTCTCATGAGTCCAGGCACCGATGTACCCAGGCCCTGCTCTACCGGCTGCAGAAGGAATACCCAAGTCCCTAATCTGGTCAGAAAACTCTAAATTTTCTATTTGTATTCACAATATAAAGTCCTTTACTCATTCAGTGTTTGCTGTGTTCAGCACTACAGTGACCAGTCACATCACAGAGAGTGCTGAGCAACAGGCTGTCTTCAGAATTTGAAATGTACTGGTGGGGGCTTCCCTGGTGGCGCGGTGGTTAAGAATCCGCCTGCCAATGCAGGGGACACGGGTTCGAGCCCTGGTCCGGGAAGATGCCACGTGCCGTGGAGCAGCTAAGCCCGTGCGCCACAACTACTGAGCCTGCGCTCTAGAGCCCGCGAGCCACAACGACTGAGCCCATGAGCCACAACTACTGAAGCCCGTACGCCTAGAGCCCGTGCTCCGCAACAAGAGAAGCCACCACAATGAGAAGCCTGTGCACCACAACAAAGAGTGGCCCCCGGGCTTCCCTGGTGGCGCAGTGGTTGGGAGTCTGCCTGCCAATGCAGGGGACACGGGTTCGAGCCCTGGTCTGGGAAGATCCCACATGCCGCGGAGCAACTAGGCCCGTGAGCCACAATTACTGAGCCTGCACGTCTGGAGCCTGTGCTCCGCAACAAGAGAGGCCGCAATAGTGAGAGGCCCGCGCATCGCGATGAGGAGTGGCCCCCGCTTGCCGCAACTGGAGAAAGCCCTTGCACAGAAACGAAGACCCAACACAGCCATAAATAAATAAATTAATTAATTAATTAAAAAAAAAAAAAAAAAAAAGAGTGGCCCCCGCTCGCCGCAACTAGAGAAAAGCCCGTGTGCAGCAACAAAGACCCAATGCAGCCAAACATAAATAAATAAAAAAATAAATTTATTAAAAAAATTTTTTTTGGTGGTACAACCACTACGGAGAACAATATAGAGGTTCCTTAAAAAACTAAAGAGAACTACCATATGATCCAGCAATCCCACTCCTGGGCATATATCTGGAGAAAACCATCATTTGAAAAGATACATGCATCCCAATGTTCATTGCAGCACTATTTACAATAGCCATGGAAACAACCTAAATGTCCATTGACAGAGGAATGGATAAAGATGTGGTACATAGATAAACAATGGAATATTACTCAGGCATAAAAAAGAATGAGATAATGACGCTTGCAGCAACATGGATGGCCCTAGAGATGATCATACTAAGTGAAGTAAGCCAGAGAAAGACAAATATCATATGATAGCACCTATATGTGGAATCTAAAAAAAAAATGATACAAGTGAACTTATTTACAAAACAGAAACAGACTCACAGACTTCAAAAACAAACTTATGGTTACCAAAGGGGAAATGTGGGGAGGATGGTGGGGATAAATTAGGAGGTTGGGATTAACATACACACACTACTGTACATAAAATAATCAACAAGGACCTACTGTACAGCACAGGGAACTCTACTCAATATTCTGTAATAACCTATATGGGAAAAGAATCTGAAAAAGAATGGATATATGTATAACTGAATCACTTTGCTGTACACCTGAAACTAACATAACACTGTAAATCAACCATACTCCAATATAAAATAAAAATTAAATTAAAAAAAAGCAAAAATAAAAAGGTCTAATTAACACACAAAAAAAATAAAATAAAATATATTGGGGAAGACACTGAACCAACTATTTACTAAGCAAAATGCAATGTAATTTCATTTTCATAAGCTGTTTCAATATAATACTTGAGTCTAGGAATTTGTAAAAAGTGTGGTCTGTATTATTTGGAGATAATAGAAAGTTTCTCTGAGTATGTATATTTCAGTCTAATAAATCAAAATGTCCCTAGAATTCAGGAGGCAGTGAAATGTGAGAAGAGTTTATGGAAAGAAAGAGCCTTTGGTTTTGATTATTCACATACCTAGGATGGATCTGGAAGAGGGAATAAGGTGTCAGACACTGCATAACACTGAAGGTCCAGCATGTGTTTTTACCTCAAAGCCTAAGAGGAGACCTTGCTATTTGAGTTGTTTTTGGATGGGGAGAGATTGCCATATGTTTTTTCTGTATTTTCTGGCAAAAATCAGCTGAATGATGAAGGTAAGGCAACAAAGTAAACACAGATGTCTTGGGATTTTTAAAATAATATTTTTAGTTGTGATGAAATACACATAAAATCTAACACTTTAACTATTTTTAAGTGTATAGTTCAGCGGCATTAAGTACCTTGATATTGTTGTGCAACTATCACCACCACCCATCTCCACGATTCTTATCTAGTAAACTGTAACTCTGTACACAATAAACAATAACTCCCTATTGCCCTCTCCCTCGGCCCCTGGCAACCACCATTCTACTTTCTGTCTCTACAAGTGTGACTGCTCTAGGTACCTCATGTAAGTGGAATCAGACAGTATTTGTCCTTTTGTGATTGGCTTATTTCACTTAGCATAATGTCCTCAAGGTTCATCCATGTTGTAGCGTATGTCAGACTATCCTTTTTAAGGCTGAATAATATTTTATCGTTGACCACATCATGTTTCTCTTTGTGTGTCAGTGGATATTTGGTTGCGTCCACCTTTTGGCTGTTGTAAATAATGTTGCTCTGAACATGCCTGTACAAATTTCTCTTTGAGTCTTCTCTTAGTTCTTTGGGGTATATACCCAGAAGTAGAATTTTTGGATCATATGTTAATTCTAGGTTTAACTTTTTGAGGAACCATGTGTTTTCCAAATTAGCTGCACCATTTCACAATCTAACTAACAGTGGATAAGGTTTACAGTTTCACGACCTCCCTGCCAACATTTGTTATTTTCTGTTGTTTTTTAAATAATAGCAGCCAACCTAATGGATGTGAGGTGGTATCTCATTGTAGAATGTTTTTAAGATGGGAAATCGACAAGTAAAACTATCAACTGGGTACTGGGATATTTAGAGGCTGAAATATTTTGTATTAAGTGATATCTCAATTAGTTTGAGGGAAGACAGGAGTCAGTTCGGACTCCCATGTCCTCTACTGAGGAAATACACGTATGGTGGAATCTTCACATTTCTAGAATAGCAGAGGAGGAGGGTGTGGGTGAATAACTTTTTTGCTTATGTGGATTTTTCTTTAGGAAAAGATCCAAGGGAACAAAACAGGAGAATCAAAAAGTGGGGGGGGGGGGGAAAGTGGGGGAAATGGACAATTCCTCAATCACATAGAAAGATTAGAATATACCCTTATTTGTGATTGCTAGATTTGAGGATCCAAAAAATTTAAAGGAGTTTCAACAAATGGACAATATATTCAAACTTGTGTCAAAAAATATATATATAAAGAACATTTTTCAGCAGTTGTTAGACCACAAAGTTTCAAACACTAAAAAAAATTTTTAATAAGACAGATAATATTTTATCATCAAATAATACCACTTGGAAAACTGTACATTCAGAAATTTTAAAATATTGAAAACCTTAAAGAGTCACTATTTGTTTAGATAATTAGAATTTATGTATATGAAAAGATAAGAAAATTCTTGTGTCAATCTTGGGATATTTATTTAATGAAAAAAATTATTTAGAGGAAATAAGAGAGCTGCAAATTCACATATTAGAAGTTCACTGGACAATCCATGTCCTATGGGTCCAATTCAAGAATTTTTAAAGAAAGGTATAGTGTAAACCCAATAAAAGGCAAAAATGAAAATTATATTAAATATAACAAAATGTTCTTTTGAAACATTAGCTTTAAAATGTGCAAAAGGCTTCCCTGGTGGCCTGGTGGTTAAGAATCCGCCTGCCAATGCAGGGGACATGGGTTCGAGCCCTGGTCCGGGAAGATCCCACATGCCGCGGAGCAACTAAGCCCATGCACCACAACTACTGAGCCCACGTGCCACAACTACCAAAGCCTGCACACCTAGAGCCCGTGCTCCGCAACAAGAGAAGCCACCGCAATGAGAAGCCCGCGCACCGCAAGGAAGAGTAGCCCCTGCTCACTGCAACTAGAGAAAGCCCACGTGCATCAATGAAGACCCAACGCAGCCAAAAGTAAATAAATAAAATAAATTTATTTAAAAATAAAATAAAATAAAATGTGCAAAGACACACTTGAACAATACTAACCATAGTAGATGACTATTGATAGAGATTTTCAAAAGATGTAGAGATTACTAAGAACTTTATATTAATTAATTTGAAAATTGAGAAGAATGATTTCTACAAATATAGATCACTAAAACTGAATTAAGAAGAATTAGAAATGAGAGAAACATAAATAACTTCAAAACTTTGAAATATTCAACAAGACTGATTGCTTTATAGGAAAATTTCCCACATTTGCAAGGTATTGGCAGTTCTCTTCATTTACAAACTTTTTTCAATACAGAAGATATGAAAATGTGTAATACTGCTATTATATCCCTCATGTTAAGACATCAAAAAAAAAAAGCAGTTTGACTTCTGAAGTTTGATGCAAAATGGATCATTAAAATACACAATGTGACTGATATATGTTATTCTAGTAATACATGATATTTTAATATGTGTGGTATTACACAGCCTGTTGTGGTGTGAACAGTGCTTTCAGAGAAGCACTTTAAACATTTCAACACTCTGTTACATTTATAGAAATCTGCAACACAACATTGTAAATCAACCATACTTCAATAAAATTTAAAATAAAGTAAAATAAAATAAACACACACCCAGCATATAGAATCAGGAGGAAAATTAATCTGATCTATAGTATCCATCAACAATGAATATAGAACTTTATATTGATGGTCAAATGTTGAGAGTGTTATGGACTTATATACGCTACCAAATGTAAAATAGCTAGCTAGTGGGAAGCAGCCGCACAGCACAGGGAGATCAGCTCGGTGATTTGTGACCACCTAGAGGGATGGGATAGGGAGGGTGGGAGGGAGACGCAAGAGGGAGGAGATATGGGGATATATGTATATGTATAGCTGATTCACTTGTTATAAACCAGAAACTAACTACACACCATTGTAAAGCAATTATACTCCAAGAAAGATGTTAAAAATGAAATGTTAACAAGCATATCTGTTTAGGTCAGGAATAAATCGAGAATTGATCTCTGAATATCACTTCTACTCAAAAGAGTATAGTAGAATTTGTAGCCATTTACAGCCAGTAGGTCAGAAGCATGGGAGGCCTAGGACCTGTGATTGGCATCTGAAGTGGGGGTAAAGGTTGTGCAACTGAGTCCTTAATTCTTTGGAGTCTGTACTTACTCCAAGTAGTTGGTATCAAAATTCAATTGTAGGACACCCAGCTGGTGTCCCAAGAGCTGGAGAATTGCTTGGTGCGGGGAAAACCCGCATACGTTTGTTGTCAGAAGTGTTGTAAGTGAAACAGCTCACCCTATCACTGATCATTAAAAAAGATCTTACAGGACTTCCCTGGAGGTCCAGTGGTTAGGACTCCGCACTTCCATTGCAGGGGGCGCGGGTTCAATCCCTGGTCAGGGAATTAAGATCCCACATGCTGCACAGCACAGCAAAAAAAAAAAAAAAAATCAAATCAAAATGAATTAAATACTTAAGTGTCAGACCTGAAACTGTAAGACCCCTAGAAGAAAACAGGGGAAAAGCTTCTTGACAACGGCCTGTGGAATATTTTTTTTTTAATTTGACACCAAAGCTAATTAGACAAATGTGACCACATCAAACTAAAAAGTTTCTGCACAGCAAAAGAATCAATCAAGAGTGAAAAGGCAGGGACTTCCCTAGTGGCGCAGTGGTTAAGAATCCACCTGCCAATGCAGGAGACACGGTTTCGAACCCTGGTCTGGGAAGATCCCACATGTTGCAGAGCAACTAAGCCCATGCACCACAACTACTGAGCCTGTGCGCCTAGAGCCCGCGAGCCACAACTACTGAGCCCGTGTGCCACAACTACTGAGCCTGTGTGCCACAACTACTGAAGCCGACACACCTAGAGCCTGTGCTCTGCAACAAGAGAAGCCACCACAATGAGAAGCCCACGTAGCGCAACAAAGAGTAGCCCCCGCTCACCACAGCTAGAGAAAGCCTGTATGCAGCAACAAAGAACCAACGGAGCCAAATAAATAAAATAAATAAATATATTTAAAAAAAAAAAAGAAAAGGCAGGGACTTCCCTGGTGGTCCAGTGGCTAAGACTCCACGCTCCTAATGCTCCTAAAGGAGGCCCAGGTTCGATACCTGGTCAGGGAACTAGATCCTGCATGCCACAACTAAAGATCCTGCATGCCGCAACTAAGACCCGGTGCAGCCAAATAAATAAATAAATATTTTTAAAAATAATAATAAAAAAAGAGTGAAAAGGCAATCTACAGAATGGGAGAAAATATTTGCAAACCATGTATTTGATAGGGGGTTAATATCCAAAATATGTAAGGAACTCAACTCAATAGCAAAACCCCCCAAATAATCCAATTAAAAAATGGGCAAAGGACCTAAACAGACATTTCTCAAAAGAAGACATACAAATGGTCAGCAGGTATATGAAATGTTACCCAACATCACTAATCAGGGAAAAGCAAATCAAAGCCACCATGCTATATCATTTCATACTTGTTAGAATGCTTATTATTTATTTTTTTAAATAAATAATTTATTTATATATTTATTTATTTATTTTTGGCTGCATTGGGTCTTCGTTGTTGCACGCGGGCTTTCTCTAGTTGCAGAGAGCAGGGGCTACTCTTCGTTGTGGTGTGTGAGCTTCTCATTGCGGTAGCTTCTCTTGATGTGGAGCGAGGGCTCTAGGCACACGGGCTTCAGTAGTTGTGGCACGCGGGCTCAGTAGTTGTGGCTCGTGGGCTCTAGAGCGCAGGCTCAGTAGTTGTGGTGCACAGGCTTAGTTGCTCTGCGGCATGTGGGATCTTCCCAGACCAGGGCTCAAACCCATGTCCCCTGCATTGGCAGGCGGATTCTTAACCATTGCACCACCAGGAAGTCCCTAGGATAATTCTTTTTTTTTTTTTAAAGGATTTTCTTATTTATTTATTTATTTATTTATTTTTGGCTGTGTTGGGTCTTCGGTTCGTGCGAGGGCTTTCTCCAGTTGCGGCAAGCGGGGGCCACTCTTCATCGCGGTGCGGGGACCGCCCTTCATCGCGGTGCGCGGGCCTTTCTCTATCGCGGCCCCTCCCGCTGCAGGGCACAGGCTCCAGACGCGCAGGCTCAGCAATTGTGGCTCACGGGCCCAGCTGCTCCGTGGCATGTGGGATCTTCCCAGACCAGGGCTCGAACCCGTGTCCCCTGCATTAGCAGGCAGATTCTCAACCACTGCGCCACCAGGGAAGCCCCTAGGATAATTCTTAAAGAGACAAATGATAACAAATGTTGCCAAGGATGTTTGAGAAAAGGGAACAGTGGTACAGCCACTATAGAAAACAGTATGGTGGGTTCTCCAAAAATTATAAATAGAACTACCATATGATCCAGCAATCCCACTGCTGGTTATATATCCAAAGGAAATAAAATCAGGATCTCACAGAAGTACCAGTACTCCTATGTTCATTGCAGCATAATTCACAGTAATCAATGTATAGAAACAACTTAAATGAGCATCAACACTAGAATGGATAAAGAAAATGTTTTATAAACATACAATGCAATCTTATTCAGTCTTTAACAAAGAAGGAAATCCTGTTATTGTTCAACAACATGGATAGCCCTGGAGGACTCTATGCTAAGTGAAACAAGACCGAGGGAGAAAAATACTGTACGATCTCACTTTTACGTGGAACCTAAAATAGTCAAACTCATAGAATCAGAGTAGCATGTTGGTTGCCAGGGGTTAGCGGGAGAGGGAAATGGGGAGATGGTGTTCAAAGGGTACAAAGTTTCAGTTATACAAGATAAATAAGTTCTGGAGATCTATGATATGGCATACTACTTATAGCTAACAATACTGTACATGGTAGTACTCATGTTACGTGTTCTTACCTCAAAAAAAGTGCCCCTTCCAAACTTATTGCTAGACTCAACTGGTGACACTAGGCAATTCTATCAAATGTATGAAGAATAACAGCATTTCATGAAGAAATATACAATTTCTTCCAGAAAATAGACCATGAATATTTTAAACTCAATTTCTAAGACTACTATTACCATGGTAACAAAAATAAAGGTATTTGAAGAAAGCAATAACTACTAAATCCCACATAAAAAATATGCAAAAATTCTTACAAAATATTAGTGATAGAAATAAGCAATATATAGAAAGAGGGACTCCACTGGTAGTCCAGCGGCTATGACTCCAAACTCCCAATTCAGGGGGCCCAGGTTCGATCCCTGGTCAGGGAACTAGATCCCACATGCTGCAACTAAAGATCCCGTGTGCCACAACTAAGACCTGGTACAGCCAAATAAATAAATATTTAAAACAAACAAACAATATACAGAAAGAACTGTACACGATGACCAAAAGGGGTTCACTTGAGGGATGCAAGGCTGTTTTAATGTTTAAAAAACAATCAACATAAATCACAGTAGCAACAGATTACAGTGGAAAAATCATAGCATCCTATCAATTGATGCAGAAAAAGCATTTGACAATATTCAACACTCAGTTTGAGCTTTGAGAGAAACAGGAATAGAGGGAAATTTCCTCAACTCAATAAAGAACACCTAAGAAAGCTTACCTTACAACAAACATCATTCTTAATGGTGAAAGACTGAATGCTTCCCCCACAGAGAATGGGGATAAGACAAGGATGTCCACTCTTACCATTGTTAGTCAACATGCAATTAGAAGTTACAGCCAATGAAATAAGGGAATAAAAGGAAATAGAAGTGATAAACATCAGAAAGAAGATATACTAGTGTATCCATCAGCAGGAGGTATCATTGTGGTGGTGGGTTGAATAATCACCTCCCGCCACCAAAGGATAGCCACATCCTCACCCCTGTAACCTTCAAGTGTTAAGGATCTTGAGATGAGAGATTATCCTGGATTATCTGATAAACATGGTATAATCAGAAGGGGTTGAATTTGAAGGAGGCAGTTGGACTTGGTCGCATAGAAGCTGCTACTGTGGTGGAAGCAGGACGGAGATAAAAAGATATTAAGATGGTACCTGGCTGACTTTGACGATGGATGAAGTGGCAAAGCATATAAGCAGTCTGCAGAATTTGCAAAGTGCAAGGAAATAAATTCCTCCCTGTAATGTCAGGGTTACGGTTCTGTTAACATACCCATTTTAGACGTCTGACCTGAACTGAAAGAGAATAAATTTTATTGTTTTAATCCACCTAGTTTGTGGTAATTTCTTACCACCTGATGAAATAAAATTTATATTTTAAGGCAAGACAAGAAAAAAATTAACATAAAATTCTGTTTGGGCCTCCTCCCTCCCAAATGTGCAGCGTGCATCTGCATTACACATTAACCACAACTCCTCAAACTGGGAGTGCCTGCCCAACCAACCGGAAAGGTCAAATTTTTTTCCTTTCTTTTGACACTAGCAATTTAACTTCTTAAAAGAATAGCGTTCTTTCCCAACTCTGTAGGGGGTCATGGTGACTTGCTGCTCGCGTTGTATGTACTTACCTGGACTACGTATCCTTGGTGAACTTTATGTAAAATATCAGTATGTCATTTTGATGCACGATCCTTTGTCTCGAAAATGTGTATGACTGTACCTTGAACACTAACAGCTGGAACAGTTCTCAGAGCTTTCTGAGAATCTGTTTCCTGGATTATAGCCCTCAATTTGGCGCGAATAAAATTCCCTTTTTTTTTTTCTTCTTGACAGATAATTGAATTTTCGTCAATAAGCTGCATTAGGAAACTAATGAAATGATATATACAGACAAGTCCAAGTCCAAGGAATCTACGAAAACCTCTAGAATAAGTGAGACTAGTAAGTTCTGAGGATAAAAGATCAACATTCAAAAATCTATTGTATTTCTACATAGTAGCAATTAACACATGGAAACAAGTTAAAAATAACATTTCCTATTATTCAAAAAAGAAAAAGTAGAAATGTGTTAATCAAACAAAACGTTGACGAGATTTTGATGCTGAAATCCATAAAATACTGGTGAAAGAAACCAAAGATCAGACAAATAAATACACATACTACAGCCATTTATTGGAAGGCATAACATAGAAATGATGTCAAATGATCGCCAACTCATAGGCTTAATGCATTTTCTATCAAGATATTTTGTAGGCACAAACAAGATTTTTCTAAAACTTACATGGAAAGGCAAAGGAACTAGAATAGCTAAAATATCTGAAGAAGAATAAATTGGTTGGAATCACTCATTCAATTAAAAACTTCTAGTAAGATAAAAAGTAATCAAAACTGTTATTTGTGGAGTGAGACATACAGAACGATGGAACAAAACAGAGAACCCAGAAACAGCCCCACACAATTACTTCCAACTGAGTTTTGACAAAGGTACCAAGAAAACTGAATGAAGCAAGAATCTGAAAAAATTACACCATATCAACTGATCTTCCATACTAGGGAAAAAAAATGAAATAATCTCCACCAAAACTTCACACCTGTACAAATATTAGCTCAAAATTGGTCATAGCTTTAAACGTGAAATGTAAAACCATACTACTTTAAACTATAAGAGATTTAGAAAAGAAACCATAGGATAACATCCTCAGGATCTATCTATATATCTACCTAAGTTTTAACATATTTTGACTTGTAATTTTATTCTGCAGTATGCAATATTTCAGACTAAACTTGAGACTTAGTTATTCCTCATGTGAATGCTCTGATGTGGATTCTGTTGTGAAAAGTCTTGAAGAAATTTTAAATAGCCATTACGTTTGTAAAGTTTCTTTCCATTATGAATTCTTTGGTGAATCCTGAGGGGACACTTGCTTAAAGGCCTTTCCACATTCAGTAAATTTCCCTGGTTTCTCTCAGGTATAAATCCTCTCATGACATCAAAGCCATGAATGTTTAATAAAAAGCCTTCCCACATTCATTACACGTGTAAGGCTGCTCTCCAGTAGGAATCTTGCGATGTTCTGTAGTTTTGATCTACGGATAAGAGCCTTTATACACACATTATGTTCTTGTGGCTTCATCAAAGATGTATATTCTGATGTCTAGTCAGTTGCGAAGTCTGTACAAGTCCTCTGTCCTATATGTTACCCTGATGTAATTTCTCTTTAGTGTGGACTCTCTAGTGTCAATCCATGCTTGAACTTGTATTATTTTGCCACACTCGTTACATTGGTCAGGTTACTCTCTAGCATGAATTCTCCGATGACTTACGAGGCTTGAGTTTTGAGTGAAGACCTTGCCACACTCACTGCATTGGTAAGGTTTCTCTCCAGTGTGGATTTTCTTATGTCTGTTGAAGTTTGAGCAATGAATAAAGGATTTGCCGCACTGATTACATTTGTAAGGTTTCTCTCCGGTATGAATCCGGCGATGACTAGGAAGGCTTGAACTCTGACTGAAGACCTTGCCACACTCATTACATTTGTAAGGTTTCTCTCTAGTATGGGTGACCTGATGATAAGTAAGACTTGAATACACACCAAATGCTTTGCCGCACTCGTTACATTTGTACGGCTTCTCCCCAGTATGAATTCTCCGATGACTTACGAGGCTTGAGTTTTGAGTGAAGACTTTCCCACACTCACTACATTTGTAGGGTTTCTCTCCAGTGTGCATGACCTGATGTCGAGTGAGGTGGGAGCTCTGATTAAAGGCTTTGCCACATTTATTGCATTTGTATGGTTTCTCTCCAGTATGAATCCTGCGATGATTAGTAAGGCTTGAACTCTGACTGAAGACTTTGCCACACTCATTACATTTGTAAGGTTTCTCTCTAGTATGGACGACCTGATGATAAATAAGACTTGAATACACACTAAAGGCTTTGTCACACTCGCCACACTGGTAGGGTTTCTCTCCAGTATGAATTCTGCGATGACGTACAAGGTGTGAACTGTAACTGAAGCCCTTACCACATTCCTCACACTTGTGATGTTTCCCTTTTGTGTGGATTCTTCGATGTCTAGTGACATGTGAGCTCTGATTAAAGGCTTTGCCACATATATTACATTTGTAAGGTTTCACACCTGTGTGGATTACCTGATGGTTAGTGAGTTGTGAGCCATGATTAACTGCTTTGTCATACTCATCATATTTGTAAGGTTTTTCCCTAATGTATGCTTTCTGGTCTTGTGTGAGTAATGAAGAATGCCAGAAATCATTCCCATATTCATTAAAAATGTTGGTTTGGACACTCGGAAGAATTCTCCGAAGTACTGAAAATGAGGAACCACTGTTGTTAGACTTCTCAACTTGATGATACTCATAAAATTGCCCTTCATTTGGAAATATCTGCAGTTCAGCCAGATGTGACTGAAAGCTTAGTCCGAGCTTGTTTTCAATAGGCTTGTTTCCTTCATCTCTTCTACCATGTTGATCTCTTCTACCAGTGAGATTTTTCTTATGGGTGACAGGCACTCCTCTGTAATTTCTTTTGTCACTTCTCCACTGGTACTCAAAGTCACGCATATTTCTCTGGATTTCCCTATAGCCATAGTCCTCAGTCTCACAGCTTTCATGTCTTTCCAACAACACTGTTTGCAACATTTCCCCTGTATGACTGTTCTCTTTTGGTGCTGATTCCTTGATCACACATTTAAGAGAGGTATCTACAAGACATAAAGAATCGTATGTCTCCTATTAATTACAGTTTGGAAAGAAATATTTCATATTGAAGAACATAATATTATACCAGAAGTACTACATATTTTGAACAGTTAAGAAATGTTGCAACCATGATCTTCAGTTTTTAGGAACACAAAGGGAATGAGATTCTTTCATAAAGAAAGGGTGGGACTTCCCTGGTGGCACAGTGGTTAGGAAGCTGCCTGCCAATGCAGGGGACATGGTTCGATGCCTGGTTCGGGAAGATCCCACATGCCACAGAGCAACTAAGCCCATGCACCACAACTACTGAGCCTGCATTCTAGAGCCCACGAGCCACAACTACTGAGCCCATGTGCCACAACTACTGAAGCCCACGTGCCTAGAGCCCATGCTCCACAACAAGAGAAGCCACCACAATGAGAAGCCCACGCGCCGCAACGAAGAGTAGCCCCCGCTCACCGCAACTAGAGAAAGCCCACGTGCAGCAACGAAGACCCAACGCAGCCAAAAATGAATAAATTAGGGGAAAAAAAAAAAGAGAGAGAGAAAGGGTGATTACATGTATTTCAAATTAATTTTAGGGAAGCCAACTTTAAACAATCAATGGCTGAAACACCCACAGTGTACCCATGTTAGCCCTGAAAGAAGTGGTATTTTTGTACCATGACCCCAAAGCACATACCACTTCACAGAAAACATATGGCGGTTTCAGATTTGAAGAGATAAAGATATTACACATATCTACTGCACATCGATTGTGCACCAATAAATGCTAAAGCACAGTACTCTAATGGTAAATAAGTCATAACAATTTTAACTAATGAGTAATATAAATAAATGGCAATTTAGAAGTAGAAATGAAGTTTAATAAAACGATGTTATAAAAATACAGTAATTCTCTGAATACCAGTTATAAAAGTTGTAGAACTATATTCACTCAGAATGGCCATTCTGCAACACTAACCAGTGATGTGAGTCAGTTATACTGCATGATACCCACTGAAAAGCCATCATCTATAAGTCATAATTAAAATTAGCAAACAGTGATAAAACATGATGGAAAAGGACATGGAAAAGAATGTATATACGTGTAGGCATAACTCAGTCACTCTGCTGGACAGCAGTAATTAACACAACATTGTAAATCAACTATACTTCAATTAAAAAAGAAAGAAAATTAGTAAATAAAACATTCTAGTAACCTATGATAAAATCAGGGTATAAATAATAAGTAACCGCAATTATACAAAACTATTGTTTGTGAAATTCTCAACAAATCCTTCTGAAGAAAAAAAAAAGCAAGGGCTTCTGTTCCAGAACCAACACAAAACGAGAACTGAAATTTACATTAAGACCACTGACTTTTTGAAAGAGAAAGACAAATACCATGTGATATCACTCATATGTGGAATATAAAATATGGCGCATGGGACTTTCCTGGCGGTCCAGTGGTTAGGACTCTGTGTTTTCACTGCCGAGGGTGAGGGTTCAATCCCTGGTGGGGGAACTAAGATCCTGCAAGCCACATGGCAAAAAAAAAAAAAAAAAAAAAAAAAAAAGGCACAAATGAAACAGAAACAGACTCACAGACATAGAGAACAGACATGTGGTTGCCAAGAGGGAGGGTGAGTGGGGGAGATATGGATTGGGAGTTTGGAATTAGCAGATGCAAACTACTATATACAGAATGAATAGACAACAAAGTCCTACTGTACAGCACAGGGAACTATATTCAATATTGTGTGATAAATCATAATGGAAAAGAATATAAAAAAGGATGTATATATATATGTATAACTGAATCACTTTGCTGTACAGCAGAAATTAACACAACACTGTAAATAAACTATACTTCAATTTTTTGGCCAAGCGGCTTGCAGGATCTTAGTTCCCCAACCAGGGATTGAACCTGGGCCCTCAGCATTGAGAGTGCAGAGTCCTAACCACTGGACCTTCAGGGAATTCCCAACTATACTTCAATTTTTAAAAAGTTTTTTAAAAAAGACACTGTTAAGAAAATGAAAACACCAGCTACAGACTAGGGGAAAATATTTGCATGATAGATATCTCATCATGGACTTGTGTCCAGGTTATACAAAGAACTCTCAAAACTAAGAAAACAAACAATGTGTTTTGAAAAATAAGCAAGGGAACTATATTCAATAACCTGGGGTAAACCATAATGGAAAACAATGTGAAAAAGAATGTATATATATGTATAACTGAATCACTCTGCTGAACAGCAGAAATTAATACAACATTGTAAATCAAGTACACTTCAATTAAAAAAAAAAGAGAATAAAAAAAAAGTTAAAAAGCGTAGAGGCTAGGGAGTAATGGGCATGTGGGCAGTGTTTGTACTTGCCAATCTGTGGGAAGATAAATGTATTCGGACACTTAAAATGTTGACTTAGGAAAAAAGAGAAACTGACTTAGCAAGTAGCATAATATTGTCCCATTCTTAACTATAGGACATGGGGCAAAAAGGAAGAGATCTAAAAGGGAGGGAGTGCAGGGACTTCCCTGGCGGTCCAGTGGGTAAGACTCTGCGCTCCCAATGCAGGGGGCCTGGGTTCGATCCCTGGTAAGGGAAGTAGATCCCGCATGCATGCCGCAACTAAGGAGCCCGCATGCCGCAACTAAGACCCAGCGCAGCCATCAATCAGTCAATCAATGGGAGGGAGTACAATGATGAGGGAAGAAACCAGGTCTAGAAACACAGAGTAGAATAACTGCTGCCTGGGGCTGGGGATTATGGAAATGGGGAGAGGTTGGTAAAAGGGCACACAATTTCCGTCATAAGATGAATAAGGTCTGAAAATTTCATGTAAAACGTGATGACTATAGTGGATAATACTATAAAACTGAAATGTGCTACGAGAGTAGAACTTAAGTGTTCTCCCCAAGAAAAAAAAAAAAAGTAAGTATGTGAGGTAACGTATGTTAATTAACTTGATGGGAATCCTTTCACAATGTATATGTATATCAAATCATTGCGTTGTACGCTTTAAATATATTACAATTTTATTTGACAACTATACCTCAATAAAGCTAAACAAACAATTTCAAAAATTCACCACTGATTGTCTCCTTCTGAACGCAGAGAGCGTAGTATAATATGCAGACATCTAGCTCTCTTCCAAGAACTACTGAATCAAAAGCACAGGGTTAGAAAAGGGGGAACTGGATATTTTAAGTTTGCCATAAGATTTTATGCATATTTAAGCTCTGGAATCACCCTTTATCATGAAATGGGAAGATCATACGAAGAAAGGACAAGTTCAAAGTCTTCATGCTACATTATGAAGCTTTTCATTTCTGAATCAACAGGGCTTTGATCTTAGGCAGGCAGTGTAGGGGTTCCCAAGAGGCACACAAAGGAAAATGCAAAGATACCCAAGGATAGGTCCCGACTTCTGGAGGGAAGTTATCCTCACCCAGGGAGAGCAGGTTCCTGTAGGTCTCCAACATCACGTCCCTGTACAAGGCCCTCTGACCAGGGTCCAGGCATTCCCACTCCTCCTGAGAGAATTCTATGGCCACATCCTTGAATGTCAACTGTGCCTGAAATGAAAACACATTTCACCAACGGGCCATGAGGAGAGTCCTTAATTTCACACAAAATGAGAAGAGGAGAGAGAGGGGAAAGGATCGATTCGACTGAAGTGAGTATTGTTACAGATCCACTTAACGGTATTTTTGAGCAAGTTATGTGTCCCTAATTTTGGTTTATTATACTTTTCCATAAGAGGTTATGATAGCCTCTAAATCAGTGTGGATTTCCCATTTTTGTGGACAATACAAGAAACACATACACACAATCAACACAGGATTATCTGTATAGAAATGTGAGATACTCTCCTCATACCAAGTGATATTCAATGTCTAGAGGAACAAAAGCAGGAATGACATCTTCAGAGATGACAATGTCTATAGTGACTTTAAAGAAACTGTGATGACAGCAACAGTAATCTCAAAAAGTGTTTGAACACTTCTCATGTGCTACGCATTCCTCTAAATGCTCTGCATGTACTAACTCGTATAATAACATAATACCAAATTTAAAAATATCTGACCCAGCGATTCCACTACTGGGCATATACCCTGAGAAAACCATAATTCAAAAAGACACATGCACCCCAATGTTCACAGCAGCACTATTTACAATAGCCAGGTCATGGAAGCAACCTAAATGTCCATCGGCAGAGGAATGGATAAAGAAGATGTGGTACATATATACAATGGGATATTACTCAGCCATAAAAAGGAACGAAATTGGGTCACTTGTAGAGACATGGATGGACCTAGAGACTGTCATACAGCGTGAAGTAAGTCAGAAAGAGAAAAACAAGTATCATATATTAACGTATATATGTGGAATCTAGAAAAATGGTATAGATGATCTTATTTGCAAAGCAGAAATAGGGACACAGATGTAGAAAACAACTGTATGGATACCAAGGGGGAAAAGGGGGAGAGTGGGAGGAATTGGGAGATTGGGATTAACACATATACACTACTGATACTACATATAAAATAGATAACTAATGAGAACATACTGTATAGCACAGGAAACTCTACTTAATGCACTGTGGTGACCTAAATGGGAAGGAAATCCAAAAAAGAGGGGATATATGTATATGTACAGCTGATTCATTTTGCTGTACAGTAGAAACTAACACAACATTGTAAACCAACTCTACTTCAATAAAAATTAATTTAAAAAACTTAAAAGAATCTAAAAAAGAGTGGATATATGTATAACCGATTCACTTTTCTGCACACCTGAAAGTAACACAACATTGTAAATCAACTATATTCCAATAAAATTAAAATATTAAAATAAATAAATAAACAAAACAGAAACAGACTCACAGACATAGAAAACAAACTTAAGGTTACCAAGGGGAAAGGTGGGGTGGGAGTGGGAATAAATTAGCAGTTTGGGATTAACATACACACACTACCGTATATAAAATAGATAAACAACAACGATCTACTGTATAGCACAGGGAACTTTACTCAATAGTCTGTAATAACCTATACGGGAAAAGAATCTGAAAAAGAATGGATATATGTATATGTATAACTGATTCACTTTGCTGCACACCTGAAACTAACACAACATTGTAAATCAACTATACTCCAATAAAAATTATTTTAAAAATATATAAATAAGTAAAATTTAAAAAAACATAATAAAAAGATCTGGTCAGAGAGGGGGGAGGGATAAATTGGGAGTTTGGGATTGACAATGCACACAGTGCTATGTTTAAAATAGATAACCAGGGACTTCCCTGGTGGCGCAGTGGTAAAGAATCCACCTGCCAATGCAGGGGACATGGGTTCAAGCCCTGGTCCAGGAAGATCCCACATGCCACGGAGCAACTAAGCCTGTGAGCCACAACTACTGAGCCCGTGCGCCTAGAGCCCATGCTCCGCAACAAGAGAGGCCACCGCAATGAGAAGCCCGTGCACCGTGAAGAAGAGTAGTCCGCACTCGCTGCAACTAGAGAAAAGCCCATGCGCAGCAACAAAGACCCAACGCAGCCAAAAATAAATAAATAAATACATAAATTTAAAAAAATAAAAAATAAAATAAGGGGGCTTCCCTGGTGGCGCAGTGGTTAAGAATCCGCCTGCCAATGCAGGGGACACGGGTTCGAGCCCTGGTCTGGGAAGATCCCACATGCCGCAGAGCAGCTGGGCCCCTGAGCCACAATTACTGAGCCTGCGCGTCTGGAGCCTGTGCTCCGCAACAAGAGAGGCCACGATAGTGAGAGGCCCGCGCACCGCGATGAAGAGTGGCCCCCGCTTGCCACAACTGGAGAAAGCCCTCGCACAGGAACTAAGACCCAACACAGCCATAAATAAAAATAAATAATAAAAAAAAATAAAAATAAAAAAAATAAAATAAAATAAAATAAAATAAAATAGATAACCAACAAGAACCTACTGTATAGCACAAGCGACCCTGCCCAATACTCTGTAATCACCTAAATGGGAAAAGAATTTGAAAAAGAACAGATACCTGTGTATGTATAACTGAATCACTTTGCTGTACACTTGAAACTAACACAACATTGTTAATCAACTATACTCCAATATAAAATTTAAAACAACTTTTTTAAATTAAAAAAAAAAAAAAAGATCTGGTCCCATCCATCTTAAGGTAGAGACAGCTGTGTCACAGACATTCTAAGAAATTTGCCTCAGGTCAAACTGCTAAAGATGGTAGAACAAACATATAAACCCAGGTGTTTAGATTCTGAATTTAAACGTAAAGAATTTAAGTCATATAAAAGCATCAAAGGTACACTGACAGAGGGTTCCCTGAGGAAACTTGAAACAAGTTCAAGGCTAACAACCTAGAACTACATAAAATGTCATCATGCAGACATGCAAACACACGCACATACATGTTACTCTTTTTATAACTATTTAACTCATTAATGTCATAGTGTAGAAAAAATTTAACACAATGAAAAATACTTAAGATATAATTTCAACAACTAAATAATATATAACTTACTTATTTATTTATTTATTTTTAATTTTTTTGGCTGCGCCACGCAGCTTGTGGGGTCTTAGTTCCCCGACCAGGGACTGAACCTGTGCCCCCCGCAGTGGAAGCGTGGAGTCTTAACCACTGGACCACCAGGGAATCCCATACCTAACTTATTTAGAAATAATGGTATGTATTTTATAAAAACCACGGGCTTGTGCATCCAAGCACTCATGCAGACACATATACACACTTAAATTTACTGAAATAAGAGTTGTCTCTCGATGACCACAATGGAGCTTCTTCAAGTTCCACGTCACTGGGTCATCATGAGGCAGAATCTAAGTGGAGATGACAGGCCCTGAGGGAAGGACCTGGGTGGGTGTGAATGTACAGGTGTCAGGCGGGATACTTCAGAGTCAGACAAGATCGGCGAGTCCAAAGAAGGGCATTTCAGGAAGGACAGAGAAATCAACTGAGAATATGACTTTACCTGAGAAAGAGCCATTCCAGACTCCTCTTTCTTTCCTCTTCCTCCTCTTCCGGGCTTCTTCCTCAGGCAATATGAGTCTTTGAAGTCGACCTTTAAAGTGGAAAAGATGGTGTTTAATGCTTGGAATCAACACACCCGCTTCCTGAGTCACCACCACACACACAGGGAAGACCTCAGCATGCGGAACAGACAGTCCCCTGCTGCCCACGGTCCCAGGAGGGACTCAGGACAGTAAACTCCCACACAGAGACCAACACGGGAGTTTCCCACCCTTTCCTTCAGATCAGGCTCCCCTCCTGGTGAGGCCCCCATGTACACAGCAGCAGCGGGCACCTCAGCTGGACCCGACGACCCCCTGCAGGTCACAGACCAGCCCTGGTCCATCCCCACGCGGAGCAGAGCCCCCTTGCCTCTCCCAGAGGCTAATCTCAGCCTCAGGAATGGAAGATGCAGAGCCCTGGCGCTCAGTGCAGGACACAGACCAGAATCACCTGGGGGCACTCTAAAACATTTCTGGGGCTATGCCCCACCCAACTAAATCTGAGGACACTCTTTGATGGGGGAGGGGTAAAAAACACGTATGTGCAAAATGCCTCATCCATCTAACGTGAAGCCGGGGCTGAGCACCACTCAGAGGGGGCAAGCCGAGCCCGTCTCCCACCTTCTTTCTGTCTCTTTTCGACCCGTGGTGAACTGCTGTCACCAGGACCCAGCTGTGGAAGGGGAAGGGGCAGAAGAAAACACGTCAAGCACGCATCATGGACCAGAGGTGGGGGGGAGGGTGTGGCTGGCATGTTAAATGGGAGGGGGGTGGTCAGAGAAGGCTCCACTCAGACGCTGACATCAGACCAAAGGCCTGGGGGAGGACGCGTGTTTGCCACCTGCGTCTCCTGAGTCCGATAGTTCTAGGCAGAGAGACACCCCCGCGAGGGCCCTGAGAGTACAGACTTCATCCCTGGAGAGGGAAAGAGGGCTGGGTGGCTGGAGCAGGGTGAGGAGGAGGAGGCGGGCGGGAGGGGAGGTCCGAGAGGCACGGCGGGAAGCTGATGAGGAAGGGCCTTGGTCTCCAAACACGTTTCTCCCATCTCTCAAAAGAATTTTAGAAACTATGTATTGTTTCTCTCACTTTAAGTAAACATCTAATATTTCTTTTATCTTATACATTAAAACACTTACAAATAATGTAATACATACTTCAGATCATGCCGAGATATTCACAGGGTCGCCCTTAACTGAGATGTGGAGGACGGCAGAGGGAACAGGGCTGGGGGAGGTCAAGACCAGTTTCGGACAAATTAAGGTGGAGATGCCTGTTAGACGTCCCCAGCAGAGATGTCGAGGAGACAGCTGGACACAGGATTGACAGTTACAGGCAGAGGTCTGGATGGAGAGGATAAATTGCAAGACACGTAGGTGGTGCTAAAAGCCATATGACGAGATGATGAGGAAAGGCAGCGGGTATAGACAGAGAAGAGGTTCCAGGACTCAGCCTTGGGATGCACCCACATTCAGAGACCGGGGAGGTCAGGAATTCAGCAGAGGGAACTAAGAAGGGAACAGGGAGGGGAGAAAAGTATAAAACAAATAGGTAGATAGGCTTATAAAGGTTAGTGGGACGTCCTCAAACCCATGGAAAAAAAGTGTTTCAAGGAAGAGGGAGTGAGGACCTGTGCCACCTGCTGCTGACAGGAAAAGCAAATGTGCGCAGGAAGTTAAATACTGGATTTAGAAACGAGGTCATACACTGTCGGTGAGAATGTAAACCGGTGCAGCTACCATAGAAAACAGTATGGAGGTTCCTCAAAAACTAAAAATAGAGTTGTCATATGATCCAGCAATCCTGCTTCTGGGCATATATCCAGACAAAACTACAAGTCAAAAAGATACATGCACCCCTATGTTCAGAGCAGTATTATTCACAGTAACCAAGACATGAAAACAACCTAAGTGTTCACTGACAGATGAATGGATAAAGAAGATATGGTGTGTGTATACACACACACACACACACACACAATGGAATACTACTCAGCCATAAAAAAGAATGAAATAATGCCATTTGCAATAACAGGGATGGACCTAGAGATTGTCACGCTGAGTGAAGTAAGTCAGAGAAAGACAACATATAATATCACTTATGTGTGGAATCTAAAATGACACAAGGGGCTTCCCTGGTGGCGCAGTGGTTAAGAATCCACCTGCCAATGCAGGGGACATGGATTCGATCCCTGGTCCGGGAAGACCCCACATGCCGTGGAGCAAATAAGCCCATGCACCACAACTACTGAGCCTGTGCTCTAGAGCACGTGTGCCACAACAACTGAGCTTGCGCACCTAGAGCCCATGCCCTGCAACAAGAGAAGCCACCGCAATGAGGAGCCTGTGCACCGCGATGAAGAGTGGCCCCTGCTCACCGCAACCAGAGAAAGCCCGCGCGCAGCAACAAAGACCCAATGCAGCCAAAAATAAATAAAATAAATAAATAATTTATAAATAAATAAATAAATAAAATATGACACAAACTCATCTACAAAACAGAAACAGAATCATGGACATGGAGAACAGACTGGTGGTTGCCAAGGGGAACTATATTCAATATCCTGTATTAAACCATAACAGAAAAGAACATGAAAAAGTACAGATATATAAAAATGAATCACTTTGCTGTACAGCAGAAATTAACACAACATTGTAAATCAACTACACTTCAATAAAATAAATTTAAAAAAAAAAAGAAACGAGGAGGTCATCAGTGACTCTGAAGAAGAAAGTGTCAGTGACACGGAGGATGCGAAAGCTTAATTGGATGAGGTTCAAGTGAAGAACTGAAGAATATAAACAAGTTTTTAGGGCCTTGTGCTCTGAAACGGAGCACAGAAAAGGGGTACTTACTAGAGAAGGAAATGTAGTTAATAGAGAATGTCTTGTTTTAAAGACGGAAGAAAGGAGTGAATAAAAACTTTGGGGAGGGTGTTTAAGATGGACAATACCACCATTACAAATGACCAAAACACTGGGGTTAACACATACACACTACTATGTCTAAAATAGATAACCAACAAGGACGTACTGTATAGCACAGGGAACTCTATTCACTATCTTGTACAAGATAGTGAACAGAGTTATTCTTTTCTATAACAGAAAAGAATCTGAAAGAGAATATATATATATATATATATATATATATATATATATATATATATATATATATATATATATATATAAATAACTGAATCACTTTGCTGTACACCTGAAAGTAACACAACATTGTTAATCAACTATACATCAATAAAAAAACACAAACAAAAAAACAATACAAAAACGACAACAACAAACGACCAAAACAATTGCTGAGATAGGCAAACTGAAGATGCAGTGGAGGAAGGATGCCATACTGTCTGGAGACTGTGAGTGGGGCTGGCAACTGGGGCACAACTGCCAGGTCAGACACACAACAAGGGCTACTCGTATGCCCTCTGGTGTGGCCTTCATTCTGGGGGACTGATTAGCCTTCATCACAAGTGAGGGGGGAGCTGACCAGGAGCAGAGGGGGAGGGTGGTCAAGCTGAGAGTCCTTCACTCAGATCACTCTCCTCCCTCTCAAAAGGTGGCAAGTGCAAGTTCCGCCAGGATCGCAGTGAGCTGATCCACAGGTGGCTGCCACAGGAGGAGAGGAGAGATGCACGTTAGCAAAGAAAGAGGCTATGCTCGGCAGAAAGAGAAGAGGCCTCCTGGCTGCCCAGACTCCGCAATGGAGGAAGGATCCTGGTGTGTAAATTCTCACTTTGCTATGACATTGGCTTTAATGGTCACAGCCCCCAATCCCAGGGTCTTGGGATTGTGCAAACTGAGGGTTGGACAGCAGGAAGTGTGTGTGTCTGAACAGAACATTAGAGAGAACGGCGGAAGGCCTGAAGGGAGGGGACACAGGAGAGGCACAAATAGACAAACCATGTTTCCAACCTCAGGTCACTCACCTGCGGAAGCATCACCTTCGCTGTTCTAGAGAAGAGAGCAAAGGGAGAGGGAGAAGGGTGCGCTGAGGGCAAGTGTGTTGGTCGGAAAGAAGATACCCTTTCTCTGAATATGAGCCCACCGGCTCACGCTGTTCTATACTAGTCACTGCTGAAGAGAGGGTCCCCCAGTGAGGATGAACAGAGCTTCCCCTTGTCCAATTCCCGAGTCTCCCTGCCACTACCAGGGCTGTCGCCCCCGAAAGCCAGCACTCCCCATCCTCTCCCCAGCTGCCTACCCAGGACCTCGCGCTCCCCCTCGCTGAAGGTATATCCTTGTTGCAGAGTGAGTTTGGAACATCTGGCCTCTGTGCTCGCCCAGGTGCACGGTGACGCTGCGTGGCTGGGTGGGTGGTGGTACGCGTGACCAGCAGAGAGTAATCCCCACTGGCCCAGCAGCAAGGAAGCTAGGCTGTATCTTTTCAAGGAGAGTGTGACCTAGACCTAAAGATCCTCATACTAAGTGAAGTAAAGCCAGACAGAGAAAGACAAATATCGTATCGGTTATATGCGGAATCTAAAAAAAAAAGAAAAATATACAAATGAACTGATTTACAAAACAAATAGACCCACACAGAAAACAAACTTATGGTTACTGAAGGGGAGAGGAGGGGGGAGGGATAAATTAGGAGTTTGGGATTAAAATATTGACTACTGCATATAAAACATGTGACCAATAAGGACCCACTATATAGTACAGGGAACTATACTCTTTATTTTATAGTAACCTATAAGGGAAAAGAATCTGAAAAAGTATATATATATTCTTATATATATATTCTCTATATATATGTATAAAACTGAATCACTATGCTGTATACCTGAAACTAACACAACTATAAATCAACTATAGTTCAAAAAAAAAACCAAAAAGAGTGAGGAGCCTTTCTGCTGCAGGTGTTTCGCTGGGGTGTCACTGCCCTCTGATTTTTCACAGATCTTTCCCTGCATCATGGCCCCCTTGTAAGCTCTCTTTTCGTGTTTTGCCTACCCACTCCCAGTAAGTTCTCCCTAATGGAAACCATCTGCCAGCTGAGCTGTTGAACCCCTTCTGGAATCAGATGCTCTTACAAACTCCCATGGGGTCTCACAGCCTCCCCAGATACTCCATGATGAACCCCGCTCCTGCTATGAAATCCCACAAGCCCCAATAACTCATGAACTCACAACGGAATAACACATAGAGAGACACCCAAGGACCTACTGAAACAAGACATCATGTCTTCATTCATAATGACTCCACCCCAAACACTGGCACGACCAAAATCTACCAAAGAAAAAGAGATGTCTACAAGGATGCACATGCCCCACTGAGACGCCAGCATCTTTCAGAAACACTCCGAATTCTCACGTGAGTCTTCCAAAATGCGTGTGAAACCTTTCAGCCTTGCGACTCAAAATAACCCCAGATACCAAAGGTACCCCCCAAATATGCTCTGAGACGTTCCCTATAAATCCTCTGGGTTGGGCAGTGATTCCTGCAAACCCCACGGAAGTCACCGTGTGGAGTGGGTGCTGGGGGGCGCCCGCTAGATCCAGCCCCTCAGGACCAAGGCACCCGTCCTCCTGCACCCACAGCTCCCTGTGGGCTCAGCACAGGCCTTGGTTCTAACGTTGCGGGATATCGTTTCTCTCGGCCGAATCCCACTTCCGTCATTCCTCAAGTGTGCCCATGAGTTTCCCCGTTAAACCCACATATGCAAATCTCAGTCTTGGCATCTGTGTCCCAGTGAACCTGACCTAAGACAGTGGCACCCCAAAACGCGGCCCCGTAACTACCCATTAACCCATTTCCACGTGCTCTTCGCAGATCTTAGACTACCTTGCCAACACTTCCACACACCCCTTTAATCCCGCAAACACACTTGGGACAGGTGCACACACTATTCATTGGGCTTATCTAGAGGCCCACTCTAGCTTCCACGGCCCTTCTGTAGAGGCCTACGGACTCCCCTCCACTTCCCCCCTTTTCTACTCCGCCTCCACACGAGCAAACTGGACTGAAAATCACAGGGACCTCTGGACACAGACAGTGCAGTACTGCATGCAAACTGCAAACAGAAGGACACTGGGCCTTCAGTATGGAGGCCAAGAAGTGAGCCCTGCTGGGAACACCTGCCCGCAACCGGGGACAACACGCATTCCGGTTTTAAAACAGTTGAGGGAATTCCCTGGTGGTCCAGTGGTTAGGGCTCCGAGCTCTCGCTGCCGAGGGCCCGGGTTCGCTGCCTGGTCGGTCGGGAACTAAGATCCCACAAGCCGAGGGGTGTGGCCAAAAAAACCCCCAAAAAACCCACAGCTGAAAATTGGCTGTAGTGAGTTCAGTGAGGATGTCAGAGAGAGAGAGAGAAGCCCCAGATCTCTTCGAAGAGGCTACCATTGTCTCGTCTTCTCCCACTCACAGCAACTTAGAGGAGTCCCTACCTCTTAAGCGGGTGCCTCTTTCATGCCCCCTTAGGTTCCTGACCTTGTCCCCACCCTTGCTGAAGGGAAATTAGGGTCCCTGACTCTGAGAAGGTGAGCTGGTGGAAGGCAAAGCTCCTGCCCAAGATGGTAACTGGTCCCTGGTGACACGCACAGTCTGGAAGCCCTGGGGTTTATAAAGTAAGACAATGACACAGCAGGCCGAACGTGGGGACACCTCAGCACACTGGGTGAGGACACCAGGTACTCAGGGATTTGCTCCTTTTTGAGTAAAATAAGGAAGCACAGGTGGTTTAGATTAACTGGTGCTGAAATTTCCAGAAGCAACACGGCACCCATCCTCATCCCTGCCTCTTGATCTATGCTGAGGAGTACTCAGCCCAACCCACAGCCCGAGCGTCGAAGCCCAACCCCAACGTAAGAGGCGGCAGCTGTTCTGTAAGCAAGATAGACTCTGTGCCCTCCAATGGAGGGGAAACGGGAACGACTGAAAATAATCAACAGAGAAGAGCATTTCTGTTATGAGTGACCGATCTGGAAACAATAAAACCAGCATTAACGTGACAGATATTGCCTGGTGAAGGGAACCTTACATGAATGGCCTGGAGGGGTGGCAACACATCTCTAAGCCTAGACCTAAAGGAGGAGAAAGGGCCAGAGCCAGGACGATTTAGGGACACAGGGTAAGAGCAGGGACTTAAGACAGAAAAGGTTTTGGTGTCTGGGACCAGAGAAACGGCAAATGTGACTGCAGCAGAATGAACTGTGAGAACAGGGTCAGCGCCCAGGATGAGGCTGGAGACCCTGGCAGGGCCCTGAGGAGGACACAGGGCTGAGCAGCCACAGGGAGGAGTCGGGATTTTGTCCTGATGATGAGGAGAGCTAATGGAGGATCCAATGCCAGGCAGTGGCATGATTTACCCACAGACTTACCCCTGATAACTCTAAGGCAGGGATAAGCCCTCGAAAGATGGTCTCGCTGTCTGAGCCCGTGCCCCTGCTTCCAACCTTCCCCCCTCCACCCTCGTTTTGGAGGATTAGGACCCATTAAAAAAATTATCATGGCAACTGGGCACTCCATCCAAGAACTGCCACACGCAGACACACACTGAATCTTACTAACCATTTCAGGGGTTGGTATCACTCAGATTCAGAGCTGCTGCTTTAGCCCATCATCTCCTCGTTGACGTGGGCTCACTGGGCCCCGGAGAGGGGGTCATTTCATCAAGTTACCCTGAGAAGGTCTGAGCTGAGTGAGCAGAACCAGACGGAACTGAATTCTGAAAAGGTGGCCCGGAGGGGCCAGTGGGCAGAGTTCAGCCTTATTGATCTCCCTTAAAAATTCCAGGACTGGGACTTCCCTGGTGGCGCAGTGGTTGAGAATCTGCCTGCCAATGCAGCGGACACGGGTTCGAGCCCTGGTCTGGGAGGATCCCACATGCCGCGGAGCAACTAAGCCCATGCGCCACAGCTACTGAGCGTGTGTTCTAGAGCCCGCGAGCCACAACTACTGAGCCCGCGAGCCACAACTACTGAGCCTGCCCTCCGCAACAAGAGAAGCCACCGCAATGAAAAGCCCGAGCACTGCAACTTAGAGTAGCCCCCACTCACGTAACTAGAGAAAGCCCGCACGCAGCAACGAGGACGCAACGCAGCCATAAATAAATAAATAAATTAATTAATTAATTAAATTAAATTAAAAAAAAAAATTCCGGGACTTCCCTGGCGGTCCCGTGGTTAAGACTTCACCTTCCAACGCAGGGGGTGCAGGTTCGATCCCTGGTCGGGGAGTCGGGATCCCACATGCCTCGCGGCCAAAAAACCAAATAATAAAACAGAACCAATATTGTAACAAATTCAATAAAGACTTTAAAAATGGTCCACATCCAAAAATCTTAAAAAAAAAAAAAAATTCCAGGACCATCTTTCACATGCCTGAGCAAAGGAAACTTCTATTTCAAGGTCCGATCACATTGATCTCAAGCAATGAACTCCTCTTTTCCAGAAAAATCACAGTAAAACATTTACAAAGTACATAATTCTGAACATAGCAATTGCTGCTGACAGCACTGCTAGAGGGTCACTTACAGAAATAAGCTCTGAGGAAATTTCTCCATCATGAACTGCTGGGCTCTGTTGGAAGAAGGTTCCAGGTCAATCCAGACCATCCTTCAACATTTGCAGAGAGCGGACAAGAGGGACTTGAGGGAAACATCTACTTGGTAGCTCACGGCTCACTATTTTAATAGGTCACATAAAAATTTAAAAAATGGAATTTTACGGTAGCAGGTTAAACTAGGTTTAGACTGTTAAGACAAAAGATCATTGACACCCTTACCAAAGTATACATTGGAAGAAGCTAAATTTATTTACTAGAGTCCAAAGAATATTTCCGACAAAGAGCAGAGAGCCTGCAGGCCTCAGTCTGTACTGGACACAATTTAAAAGGAAAATAGTGCAAAAATTGAAGGAAAAAAAAAATCTAATGAATTATGTAGTCAAATTTTTTAAAAATGAAAGTATGTCATATTTTGAAAAGAATGCCATGAGCTGCTTATAGAAGGCCGCCAGAGCTTATGTCAGAAGTTAAAAATTATTTATAGAAAAGTGTAAACTGAATAAACAAAGATTTCTTTCAAGCTTCAAAAAAAGCAATGTATTAACTGTAAAGGAATTAGGAAGAAAAAAGTAAATCTATTATGAAAAACAGCACTTTTAATGTTCCTTTAAAAAGGCACCATGGGGACTTCCCTGGTGGTCCAGTGGTTAAGACTCCACGCTTCCAATGCCGGGGGCACGGGTTCGATCCTCGGTCGGGGAAATAATATCCCACATGCTGTGTGGTGCGGCCAAAAATAAAAAAATTAAATAAAAGCTTTAAAATACAAAAAATAAAATAAAAAGGCACCATGTAGGGACTTCCCCTGCGGTCCAGTGGTTAGGACTCTGCGCTTTCACTGCAGGGGACATGGGTTCGATCCCTGGTAGGGGAACTAAGATCCCCGAAAGCTGCGAGGTGCGGCCAAAGACAAACAAACAAAGGTCACCACATAGTGACAGTCATTTCTTGCCCTCCTTCTCATCTCCCTGACCCTCCACCCCATGCTAGGAAAAGGGAAGAGGGTGACCCACAACCGAGTCAAATCACTGCTCCCTCAACTGCAAATGGAAGTTATCTTCTGATACAAATAATTACAAAATGCACAAGCCTTTTAGAAAGGAGTTTTGCAAATGTCATTTTCATGCATATTTTAACCACATTTTCAATGCACTATATTAGAAGTCACAAATAAATATATCTCGCCACTTCATCACCCACATCCAATCAACTCACCACTCATCTGGCTCCCTCTCTTCACAGCTACCTGTTTCCCTCTCCCATTATTTCTGTTGGCTGTTCTGTGTTTTCCTCTTAGGTTTTTTGCTCATTTTGGTCTCCTCCCCTGTCCTGCCGTTTCTCCCCTTCTCTGTCTTATTCCTCCTCTCACACCTGTTCTACTCCATTCTGGCAACTTGTTTCCCCTCTTGTTGCTTTCCGCCCAGTCTCCCTGGATAGTCTCAAATCTTCATGTATTTCTGCCTCTTTCTTTTCCCCCATCTTTGCTCTCTGTTATGTTCGCTCTTTTCCTGTTACACCCGACACGTCCCCACCCTCTGGCACCCCCGGCTTGCTCTGCTCCTCTTGTCCCCCGTTGCCCCTTCTTTCTGTACCAGCTCAAAGTTGCTGCCCAACTCTTTTATCCGTTTTCCCCACTCTGGGTAAAATGCCCCGCGTCTCCCTTTATTATCCACGCTCGTCTTGCTGATCAAGGGCCTCCTCTCCCTATTTTGCTCCCCTTCATCTCCCTAGAGGACCCTCCACACACACTCTAAATAATCTGTATCTTCTTTTCTCCCCCTGCTATTTTCTCAGTTTATTCTTTCACTCTGTGAAACACAATAAGGAAAACCTCATCAATCTGGAGGCTTTAAGGGAAAGCCCTCAGGCCCTACCACTAGAAGTCAATTACAAAGGCCCACAGGAAGACATCAATTACAGATCTCAAACAAGAATTATTCTCCTAGCCGCCCAGCAACAAACCCAGCCAATGGGAAACGCCTTGCGAACTCCAAACTCTCCGCTTCCCTCCAAGGGACTTTTGTTCAAAACCACCACTCCCAACTTCCTCCTTTTTCTCTATAAAGCAACATTCCTCTCCTTGACTTGTTGGACTTGCCTATGGTGTTTTGCTACTGTCTGCCTGTCATGTATTGCAATTCCTTAATAAACCCATTCTGCTGGTAAAATAATTGGCTATTTTTTAGGGCAGTAACTCTGTCTCTTTGCAAGTTCATCCATCTATCCTTCACTTTGCCATCTATTTATGGTTCTCCCTCATTCTTCTTTTCTCATTTTCCTCATTCTCTCAGTGGGTCTGTGCGTCATTCACCCAGGAATGGGATGTGTGGATGAAGAACGTCTCCTGCCATACCAATTAAACAAAGGACGTTGCAGCCATCAAGCCAAGAGCCACTGCAGCCACCCCGACTGTACTCCCTAAGGGGATTCAGGGTGGAGAAAAGCAGGATGCCGGCCCTAGATAGCTAAGGTGCGTACCAAAGGAAATGATTTCAGTGAGCCCAGACTCGCATCTTCCCATACACAGAAAAGCACTAAATTCATTAACTTGAGATGTCTGTTTTTCTTAAATTAACTAATCTTTTGATGTTCTCACTACCCGGTTTTTGTTGCAAAACCCCTATATACCCTGGCTCCTCCCTAACCTCTTGGGAGCGGTCCCTCAGAGCGATCTGAGAGGCTGTCTTCTGGGCTTAAGTCCTCAGATCTGTCTGCCAAATAAAACGTAATTCTCAACTTCTAGGTGGTGTTTTTTTTTTTTTTAGTCAACAGATGGGATTAGATGCCCGCCTATTAATTCCACATTAATAGAGCACATTATCCAGTGGGGTAGAATTTGGGACAGAAAAACTCTGGGTGACTCAAGACAGGCCCTTTTTTAGCCTCTTCCCCCAATGTAAGGTGAGAAGAGGCGGTGACTAACAAGGGGAGGCCTGGGGAGCGGAAAGACCCGGCTGAGGAGTGTGAGAAGTGAAGGGAAGTGGGTGTGTTTAGGAAACGGAGCGGACTCTCCAGAATCCCAGGACCATAAAGAGGACGCGGCCTCTGCTGCAGCGGGGCAGTTGGCGCTGCCCTCCAGGGGCAGAGAGGGCGAGTCTGAGGGGCGCGCAAGGCAGGGATTCAGCTCGCGCATTTCAAAAAGAAAGAGAAGCGGCACCTCCCTACCCCACCCCTTCCCCCTCCCCCCTCTCACTGGCGACTTCTGCATTTACTTTGGGTGGAGGAGGAGTGCCAGGATTTTAAGATCCCGATAGACCCTCAGACCCAGGTATGGAGGACGGGGTAACGCAAAGCGCAGGTTTAAACAAGAAAGATGAAACTCACGATCCCGTAGGGCGACCTTCGCTCCGCAGTAACCGCTTCCGGGGTCTGCAGGAAACTGCGCATGAGCGCCAAGGGAAGAGGCGGGGCAACTTGGAGGCGGGGCCTGGGCTGGGCGGGAACGTAGAGACGTAAAAGAGGCCGGGCTTGGGCGGGCCCAAAGCAGGGGTGGAGCCAAAGCAGGGGCGGGGCCAGAGTTTCGCTTTCAGTGCCTCTGGGTTTTCAGGGTTTGGAAGTGCTTTCCTGTTTCTTCTATGTAGCCCTGTTGCTTCCTGCTTACTTTAAGTTACTGTTGAAACAGAGCAGGACACTGTCGGGCCCTACCGGGTACAGATCCTTTCTATGTCCCCCTTCTTGTTTATAGTAAATAGGCTTCAGCCTCCTAGACCTTCCCTCAGTACCAAAAGGCAGATTCACATAGTTGCTAATCAGAGAAGTAAGGGCATGCAGAAGCAAAGCAGGAGCAATCAAGAAATAATAGTGCAGAGATTAAAGCAGGATCCTGGTTCCTTCTGAAGGAATATATACATAACAATATTTTTGAGTTCTGCAGGAACTCAGGTCCCACTCAGGTGGAGGATGGTAACTTAAGGCTAAGCGCAAGATTCCTGGACCCCGCCCTGTTAACTCACCACCAACCAATCAGAAGAAAGCCACACACCCTGCAGCCCTCACTCCAAATTTTGCCTATTAAAAACTTCTCCCTGGGGCTTCTCCGGTGGCGCAGTGGTTGAGAGTCTGCCTGCCAATGCAGAGGACGCGGGTTCGAACCCTGGTCTGGGAAGATCCCACATGCCGTGGAGCAGCTGGGCCCGTGAGCCACAACTGCTGAGCCTGCGCGTTTGGAGCCTGTGCTCCGCAACAAGAGAGGCCGCGACAGTGAGAGGCCCGCGCACTGCGATGAAGAGTGGCCCCCGCTCTCCGCAACTAGAGAAAGCCCTCACACAGAAACGAAGACCCAGCACAGCCATAAATAAATTAATTAATTAATTAAAAAAAAAAAAAAGAAAGAAAAACTTCTCCCTGAAAACCACTGGGGAGCTGGTTTTTTTTTTGCACATTAGCCACCCTTTCTCCTTGCTTGGCACTGCGGTAAAGCTTTCTCTCCTCCAAACCCTGACGTTTCAGTTTGGCCTCCCTGTGCATCGGGCACACGAACTTGAGTTTGGTAACACTATCTCTCACAGTTTTAAGGTAAAAGCTACAATTGTGCGGGCCACATATGTTGGAACCTAAGATGTCTTCCTCTTTGAAGTTGAAAACAGCTTAAATCAAAAGCTATTTTTGTGAGCATGTTGGAGTCCTGCCAGTGAGGCTGAAGCAACACTGTGGTCTGAGGAACTGATGTGGAGTTATAGTGGAGCAGGACCCTATGGGGCCCTCCTGGGTACAAGTCCTTTCTGTGTCCCTGGTTCTTGTTTGTAGAAAATAGTCATCATTCAGCCTCCTTGACCTTCCCTGAGTTCCAAAGGGCAGATTCAAACAGTTGCTAATTAGGGAAGGGAGGGAATGCAGAAACAGGGAGGAACAGTCAAGAAACAATAGTGCAGGGCTTCCCTGGTGGCGCAGTGGTTAAGAATCCGCCTGCCAACACAGGGGACACAGGTTCAAGCCCTGGTCCGGGAAGATCCCACATGCCACGGAGCAACTAAGCCCGTGCGCCACAACTACTGAGCCTGCTCTCTAGAGCCTGCGAGCCACAACTACTGAGTCCACGTGCTGCAACTACTGAGGCCCATGCACCTACAGCCCGTGCTCCACAACAAGAGAAGCCACCGCAACAAGAAGCCCGCGCACCACAACAAAGAGTAGCCCCCGCTCGCCACAACCAGAGAAAGCCCATGCGCAGCAACGTAGACCCAACGCAGCCAAAATAAATAAATAAATAAATTTATAAAAAAAAAAGAAAGAAAGAAAGAAACAATAGTGCAGCCTTGGGGCAGGGTCCTGGCTCCTCCTCAAGGAACATATATAATAATATCTTTGAGTTCTTCTGCAGGAACTAAGGCCCCCACCCAGGTGGAGGATAGTAACTTCAGGCTGAGCACAGGATTCCTGGAGCACCAACCCTGTTATCTCACCACCAACCAACCAGAAGAAAGTCACACACCCTGCAGCCATCACCCCAAATTCTGCCTATAAAAACTTCTCCCCCAAAACCGTCAGGGAGTTCGAGGATTCTGAGCATGAGAATTCCGTCCTCTTTGTATTGGTGCCTTTACAATAAATGCCGCATTTTCCTTCACCACAACCTGGTGTCAGTAGATTGGTCAGTAGATTGGCAGCTGTGCTCAGGTGAGCAGACCCAAGTTTGGTTAGGTAACAACAGGAGAAAAAGAAATAAATTTTAACTCGAGCACATGGAGGTTTCATAGGGACCTAAGAAGGGGCCAAAGCAGGCAGCTTTTATATATTTTAGACAAAGAAAAAAGATTTGCGAGGAATTGGCAGGACAAAGAAACTTAGGCTTTGGGTGCTCAATTAGTGAAGAATCTAAACAGAATTTGAGCTTGGGGTAGTAAATTAAAGAAGTAGTAAGGTTTATACAGGCATCTCGCCCGAATTTGCCATCTCTGGCCATAAGGGTTGTCCTACCTCCAGATGCATGGAATGAACCTTTCACATGAAAGATTTATTTCCTGGTTTCAGGAGATACAAAAGGAGGGTCAAAGTGTCCCCCTTGCAATGGCCGTTTCTTAAGTAGCTTTAATTCAAAATAATACACCATTGAGGCACATTTTGGGGTGGCCCACCCTGGGCCCCAACATCTTGTCATATCAAAAAACAGATGCCAATTATTAAAGATTTAAAAATATGAAGGGAGGGGCTTCCCTGGTGGTGCAGTGGTTGAGAGTCTGCCTGCCAATGCAGGGGACATGGGTTCGAGCCCTGGTCTGGGAAGATCCCACATGCCGCGGAGCAACTAGGCCCATGAGCCACAATTGCTGAGCCTGCACGTCTGGAGCCTGTGCTCCGCAACAAGAGAGGCCGCGATAGTGAGAGGCCCGCGCACCGCGATGAAGAGTGGCCCCCGCTTGCCGCAACTAGAGAAAGCCCTCGCACAGAAACAAAGACCCAACACAGCCATAAATAAATAAATTAAATAAATTAAAAAATATATATATGAAGGGAGTTCCCTGGTGGCCTAGTGGTTAGGATTCCAGGCTTTCACTGAGTGGCCCAGGTTCAATCCCCGGTTGGGGAACTGAGATCCTGCAAGCTGCACAGCACAGCCAAAAAAGAAAGAAAGAAAGAAAAACATAAGGAACTAATTTTTTGTTGTTGTTGTTTGTTTGTTTTTATTTTTGGCCACGCTGAGCAGCTTGTGGGATACCCGACCAGAGATCAAACTCATGCAGTGAAAGCACGGAGTCCTAACCACTGCACCACCAGGGAATTCCCACAAGGAACTATTTTGACCTAATGATTATATGTTGATTATTATATGATTATAATATTAAACCTTGTTTAATTATTATATTATTATTATATTGAAACAGGAGGGAAGGAGGCAGGGAACAACCTTTGAAAGAATGACATAGCCCGAGGACATGACATAAACTGATTAGAACCAAATGGGTCCAAGACGGTGGACAAGCCTACTTCCACTAGACCTTGAACCTCAGTATACATTCACATCAGCAAGCTAAATGACACACCCACAGGCGCCATGACAGTTCCAAGACCAACCAAAAGGATCAGAAAGTGGGTGGTGGCCTAATTCCTGGAAATCCCCGCCTCTTCCCAAAATAGCTGGAATACTCCTCCTACTCATTAGCCTATGAAATTACCCACCACTATAAAAACTAACAACCCCGTACCCTGGTGCCTTTTCTCGCCTTCTGAGATGGCCCACGCTCTGTCTGTGGAGTGTGTTTCTCTCTAAATAAATCCACTTCTGAATTCTTGTCTCTCACTGAATTCTGTGTGATCTCAGTTGGAAGACTGTGGGTTTTAGCCGGGTTCGAGTCCCGGCACGTGGGTTCAAGTCCCAATCTGAGGTGCCTGGTTTCAATACGACTATAATATTAAACCCTGTGACACAAAAATAGAGAATATACATTTTCTAGCACAGATGAAACAACTAAAATAGTTACCACTGCCAAAAAGAAAACAAATTTGAACTTAGATAAGGAGAGGTTTTGTTTGAAAGGATGTACTAGAGAGAATGCTCCAAGCTTATGATCTGCAAACGTCTCAAAAGCCAGACAGACAAGAGCTTTTCTTTATAAGGAAGGATAAACAAGGCTAGAAAAACAAAAAAACAAAAAACAGGTGAGAGTGGGACTTACCTGGCGGTCCAGTGGTTAAGACTCCATGCTTCCACTGCAGGGGGCGCCCACTCAATCCCTAGTCAGGGAACTAAGATCTACAAGCCACGCGGCGAGGCCAAAACAAAACAAAACAAAACAAAAAACAGGTGAGAGTAGATGAGGATGCTGCATTACCTGTAATTAATCAGGGAATGTTTTACCCTGAAGTTGTCTACTCTTGGGCTGTTGTCATGGCAGCGTTGTTCTGAATTACAGTGCTCAAAAGTGATCCAAAATTCAGGGCACTGGGGAGAGGAGAGAATCTCAAGTAAAGTTTGACTAAATCCTATTAACAAGCATTGTTCTGTAGGGGAGGAAAAATTCTCCTTTACCATCTTTGGATCTCTGGCCTAAGAATTAAACTGCTATAAGACAGATTAACAGGAGAAACACATAAAAGTTTTATTAAATTCTCACTCTATGTGGGAACCTTCACAAGAGAGTGAAGACCCAAAGAAGTGACCACAGCAGGAAGCTTTTATACCTCTTAGACAAAAAACAATCAATTTGTGAAGAATTGACAAAACAAAGGGTTTGGGCTAGGGGCAGTAAGTGGTAAAGAAGAAAATAGAAAGATACGGATTCGTTTAACAAGGTTTGTTTGTACAGATTTCTTGGCCCCAAATTTCCTGTCTCTGGTGATAAGAATGTCTTTCTTCCTCCTGGTACGAGGAGGGCACATTTTACATGGGAGATCCTGCTTCCAGGAAGACAATGGATGGTCAGAATGTCTTTCTTTCACTGGCTGTTCTTAAGTGCATTTAATTCAAAATAATCGACATGCTGAAGTGGCATTTTTTGGACTTACATAGTTTGGTTTTCTTTAGTTCCTATTGATCAGTGGGGACAAACAATTCAGTAAATATTGATGAGACAAAGAATGGCGATTTGAAGGGTCTGTATCTGCCTCGTTCCTAGGTAAACAAGGGGACTCTCATGAGTCTTACTTAAGTCAAATGGGGAAGGGTAGTCCTTTGCAGTAAGCTGTTTCCTACACGTGGGTGGGGGTGAGTGGTTCTTTAACCTTGGCCATTTTCCAAAATTATACAGTTGGAGAAAAGTTCAACAGTGTCACCACATATTAATTCAACAAATTCAACACTGACACCAAGTAAAATTCCAGAAATAATAAGTACACATGCTATATCTGAACAACAGAACATTAGAAACTTTAAACTAATGATAATAATAACAAATTTGCCCAAGAACTTTGGTCTATATGCCCTTTGAATAGCATCGAAGGGTCCTGTGTCTTCATTGTGTTCTTGTTGTGTCCCTGTCTGATTGGAAAAACACATTCCTGTGTTTCTCTTTTATTCACACACAATACTTCTGACACTTCTTTAGAAATTTATTTATTATTTATTTATTTTTGGCTGCATTGGGTCTTCGTTGCTGCGCACGGGCTTTCTCTAGTTGCAGCGAGCGGGGGCTACTCTTCGTTTTGGTGCACGGGCTTCTCATTGCGGTGGCTTCTCTTGTTGCAGAGTACAAGCTCCAGGTGCGCGGGCTTCAGTAATTGTGGCTCGTGGGCTCTAGAGTGTAGGCTCAGTAGTTGGGGCACATGGGCTTAGTTGCTCCGCGGCATGTGGGATTTTCCCGGACCAGGGCTCGAACCCGTGTCCCCTGCATTGGCAAGTAGATTCTTAACCACTGCGCCACCAGGGAAGCCCCCGACACTTCTAACATAGTGTTTTCCCCACCAAACAATCCTCTGACACCATCTGGGTGTCCTACAATTCAACTCAATTTTGACGCTATCTACCTGGAGATAGCGTTGGATCCCACAGGTTAAGGGCTCAGTCCTACAAGACTGCCCCTCCTCCACTGCAGAGGCCAATTACAAGTCCAGATTGTCATCTGTGTTTCTGGCTGACCAGGTATAAATCGAAGGCTCCTATGACCCCCTCCTCTAGTTCAATTAATTTGCTAGAGTGGTTCACAGAACTCAGGAACATAGTTTACTTGCTAGATTGCTGGCTTATTGTAAAAGGATATAACTCGGGTACAGCTAAATGGAAGAATGCATGGAGCAAGGTATGTGGAAAGGGGCTTGGTGCTTCCATACACTTTCTGGGTGTGCCTCTCTCCCAGCACCTCCACGTGTTCACCAGCCAAGAAGCTCTCAGAACCCCATACTTCTGGGATTTTTATGGTGGCTGCATCACATAGGCATGATGGATCATTAACTCCATTTTCAGCCCTTCTCTCTGTGGAGAATGGGGGCAGGAGGTGAGGGAGGTATGGAAAGTTCCCACCTTCTAATCATAGATTGGTCTTTCTGGTGACCAGCTTCCATCTAGGAACCCACCAAGATTTGTCTCATTAGAACAAAAGAGATTCCTATCACCCGGGAAATTCTAAAGGATTTCGGAGCTCTATGGCAGGAATCAAAGACCAAATATTAGAACAAAAGATGCTCCTAGTGCTCTTTTATCACTTAGGAAATTTCAAGAGTTTCAAGGGCTCTGTGCCAGGAACCAAGGGCAGAGACCAGTAAATGTATTTTCTATGATTTCACACTATCACACATAAGACATCATTGTCTGTTACAACACAACATTGTAAATCAACTATACTTCAATAAAATAAATAGAAAGGAAAGACATCATTATCTGTTGGAAGACATGGCTCTAAATCACCAAAGTCAGAGGTCTCTGTGACTGTTAAGTTGAACAAGAACCTAGGGGCTGGGTGGGGGAGGGAAGTATTGGGAGTTTGGGGTTAGCAGATGCAAACTATTATATATAGGATGGATAAACAATAAGGTCCTATTGTATAGCACAGGGAACTATGTTCACTGTCCTGTGATAAACCATAATGGAAAAGAATATGAAAAAGAATATATATATATATATACACAACACACATATATCTGAGTCACTTTGCTGTACAGAAGAAATTAACACAAAATTGTAAATCAACTATACTTCAATAAAACAAAATAAAATAAACCTAGGAGCTATAATAAGAAAAATATTTTTTCCCTTTGTCATTTTTCTGCTGATCATGGGGGAAAAAAATCTGAAGACAACATCATGAACTTTATGGTCACGATTAGATTACAAGCAATATAAAAAAACAGGGGCTTCCCTGGTGGCGCAGTGGTTGAGAATCTGCCTGCCAATGCAGGGGACACGGGTTCGGGCCCTGGTCTGGGAAGATCCCACATGCCGCGGAGCAACTAGGCCCGTGAGCCACAACTACTGAGCCTGCGCGACTGCAGCCTGTGCTCCGCAACAAGAGAGGCCGCGATAGTGAGAGGTCCGTGCACCGCGATGAAGAGTGGCCCCCGCTTGCCACAACCAGAGAAAGCCCTAGCACAGAAACGAAGACCCAACACAGCCAAAAAAAAAAAAAAAAGTTACTCTTTAAAAAAAAACACCAAAAAAAACCAGAGTCACTGGGAGAAGGCAGGATCTCACCTGGGCACAGGTCTTTGGGCCGTAGCTTCTCCAAGGAACTTAGGAAGGGACTTCCTTGGGCCACCAAGCCCCCAAAGGGCATCTGGCACATACACCCGCACATGCGTCCAGGAACTTTATGTAGCCCCGCCCCTCGTGGGACCAGACTCCGCCCCCTGGAGTCATTCCCCAAGGCGCCTGCGCTCCTGTAGGTTCTGCCCAGATTGTATACCTCTGCTCAGAAGTCTTGTCTTAGTACCCCTTACCCAGGATCCAAACTTGCAGCAACAACTTGGTCCCTCTATCGACTCAGGGCTCTGATCACTCAACCAGAATGCAATCTGACCCAAGCCCACGGGAAGAAGCTGCAGAGTTCAGCCCGGTCCGGACGTAAATCTGTAGCACAGACCAGTCCTACCACCATCCCGCGCTGTACTTGATCTCCTCTCCCCCATCCTCACCCTTTCTGCCTCTTCTTTCCTGCCCAAACCCTCTGGCATGGACACACAGAAAAGCCGGCAGCCCCTCGGGGCCTGAATCCAGCGCGTCCTACAATCCGTGTGTCTCCGGAACAGCACCAGGGCTGGCCACACAGATTTACCCTGCACTGTATAAGCGTACAAGTCGTCCACAGGCCCTAGCTAGAGCTGCTCCCCCCACAAACTTCCTAGGTTTCTACTTCACACTTCTGGCCTAACACAGCTGTGCACACAAAGCTCAGCTGCCTGCAGAAGCTGCACCCAGGAGGCGATCTCCTCTGCCTAGCTGGGGTCTCTGGGCCTAACAGAATCCTCAGGTATCCTCTAAAATAACTTCTTAGATACGGAATTTGCCTCTGGAACCTCTCTGGTCCTCTCCCCATCCTCAGGTCCTCCCTTCTCAGAACTGCTTAGAGGGGAACTTAATTTAGGGTGGCTTCTGCTGCTGCTTACCCGGAACTGGCACTCAGAATTTCCAGTTTCCGGAAACCTGAGGAAGGAAGCCCTTCATTTTAAATTATGTTACCCAACACCACCCGCTGGCAAAAAGCTTTGACTCAAACCATTTTCAACTTAAGAGGAAAACATCTCAGCTTGTAATTTAAGTCGTCCTCACAACTCTGATCTTTTACCTTCAACTGTTTGAAACATTAACTTAAAATAGCGAGGAAGGGACCTCCCTGGTGGCGCAGTGGTTAAGAATCCGCCTGCCAACGCAGGGGACGTGGGTTTGAGCCCTGCTCCGGGAATATCCCACATGCCACGGAGCAACTAAGCCCGTGCGCCACAACTACTGAGCCTGCGTTCTACAGCCCGCAAGCCACAACTACTGAGCCCCCATGCCACAACTACTGAAGCCCGCACGCTCTAGAGCCCGTGCTCTGCAACAAGAAAAGCCATCGCAATGAGAAGCCCACGCACCGCAATGAAGAGTAGCCCCCGCTCGCAGCAACAAAGACCCAACCCAGCCAAAAATAAATAAATAAAATATTAGATTACTTAAAAAAAAAAAAAGTAATACATGCCCATGATTTAAAAAAAAAAATAGCGAGGAAGCGGCTGGGTCCACAGGACACCAAACAGATTCAAAGAATTCAAAAGCAGAAGTTCAGGTAATGCTGGGCAGAAAACCAGTTCTCCAAAGGTCCGGGAGCGGGGCGGAGGTCCAGACCCTGCTCCCTCCAGGCCCCGCCCCACGTCGGCCCCGCCCCTGACTTTCTGTTCAGTCCAGGCTACTGCCCACGCCCCGCCCCTCACCACGCCCCACCCCGCCTCGGCCCCGCCTGCTGCACGGTCGCGCACGCGCAGTTGCCTGCAAACCCGGAAGCGGAGAGAGGGGCAGAGTCCTCGGTTTTTCTGGTTCAACCCGGGTCTTTGGGACGCCCCCAGGCCCCCGATCCACCACACCCGAGGTTCAGGGATTGTCACGTACGTTAAAACCCCTTCATCCGCTCGGTCCGCACCTGGTAAGTCCCGGCAGCACCGTGAGACATTCTAGGTCTCCGCCCTGGCCTTTCCGCCCTAGGTCCAGGTAGACACCGCTTGCCGCGTCGCTTTCCTGCTCAGAACCCTTCAGTGACTTCCGCAGGCTCGGATCCCCTCTCCCTCTCAGACGCGCTGTTTCAAGTCCTCACTCCGGAGGTGGATTCTCGTCCTCCCATTCGACCCTTCCCGGGCAGAGATGGCCGTGCAGACCCGGAGGCCACATCTTCTCCTTGGCCTTGGGGTCGTACAGACATCACCCCTCTCCTGACACCCTCCCCATCTACGCGACCTCTGGAGTCGGCCCGGCCCCTCCTCTCCCTAGTCATCCACTTTGCACTCACCGCCTTGGAGATCTCTGCCCCACGCACTGGAACAGGTGACATGCACCCGCTCGGTGACACTCTTTGTGTTTGTTCTGGACAAAACGCATCCCACTGTCTGTGCTTGTGGTGTGTTTACATTCCCGAAGCCCCACTGGAAAATGCACTTCGTGGGCAAGGGACATCTTTCTCTCTCTTCCATACCTGTGAATGTACAGGGCAGGGGATGGAGCAGAGTCCGAGAGAGAGAATGAGAAAGACTGAGAGAGAAAGTAATAGTGAAAAAGAGAGGGTGAAATAGTGAAAAAGAGAGGGTGAAATAGTGAAAAAGAGAGGGTGAAATGGAGAAACCTAGATAAAAAGGCACCTCCAGAAAGACAAAGGGAAGCAAATTGGACGAGAGGGACCTTGATGGGGTAGAAGTGGGAGCAGCAAGGGGCCGGTACATCGAACTGAGAGAGCCAGGGTGGGGGGCGGGGGGGATCAAAAAGTTCAGGCCATGGACACCAGAGACACGTGGTGCTGGGACAGAAAGAGGGGCAAGAGGTGACAGGGAGAGCAGAGGGAGAAACAGAGCAGGGAGGAAATTCCCTGGCATTAGTCCCTTCAATGCCTTCTCATTGCCCTCAGGACGAAAATCCAGACTCCACCGTACGACTTTATAGCTGGGAGCTCTGGAGGTGAGGTGACCCTCCGGAGTTGGTCCAATTCGAGTGAAGGAATAGGTTTTTCTATCCTGCACTGATCAGACATTGGACACTGGCTGTCCAATGAGGTGCCGTGATTTTGGGGCGGCAGCTCCCTGTGGCTGAGTCCAGTTTTCAAGGGGAGGCGGGGTGTTGAGCTGTGAGCCATCAGCAGCCAAACTCCTGGCTGTGAGGAAGTTCCTGTCTGGATCCTGAGGGGGTGGATTCAGGAGGTTTACTGTACATAGTAACTTCTGTGGGGTCTCTTAGGAGTGTGAAGTTCATCGACCCATAAGGGGTTCAAGGGAAAATTTTCACAGACCATTTTGGATGGGGGAATCTCATCATTACTGACCAAGCATTACTGAAGGTGTCACGTGGGTTCTGTGGGATACAGATGACATTTTGAAGGGTTTCACTGGAAGATACTGGAGTCTCGTTGGAATATGTGGATCGTTGGAGACATTACTCTTGCATTATGACATTATGGCAGTGCCTGACTTTAGGGCAAGGTCTCCAAGAAGGAATATATGGGATCCTGGGTTGGTGGGTGTCTTCCTGCCAGAACAAAAGCTACCGACGTTTGGAACGTGGTGTGGGATGCCATGGCAGAGTGTGCAGATCAGTAGGGGATTCTGTCCTGTAACATTGTGGGGTGCCTGCTGGGAGCTTGTAGGAGTGTGGGGCGGGACTGGGGTCAGGTGATGGGGTTTTCATTGGGGGGGGGCTCGCTGGGGGTGGATCTCTGGGCACAAACCTGGAGGAAGCTGTAAGTCAGGACAGGACGGCATCCTTCGGCCACTGCCACTGTGTCATCAGTTTGTATCTCTGGGCAGTTATTTTGTTCAGCATATACAGATGGTGATATTGTCCCATCTTAAAAAGAAACAGCAAAAAAGAGCCCTTTACTACATTTGCCCATCCTTAAAACAAAAAATCTTCAATTAGCTACGTTTCCCACTCAAGTAAGTGCCCTTTCTTACTCTCCATTTCAGAACAAAATAAACAAGTAAAAAGTTGTTTATTTCACTGCTTCAATTCTTGCTTCCAATTCTCATTTGAAACCCATTCAGTCCAGCTTTCACACCCACTGTTCCACTGATACTTTGCTTATCTAAACGTATTTCTAAATCTAGTGGTATATTCTCAGTCATCATCTTGTCCTTTCAAAAACTTGTTGCACTCCGTCTTCTGGAAGCACTTTTTTCTTGGCTTTCACATCACACTGTTTTTAGAAAATAAATTTAGCTAGCTACCAGCCGTCCGTTTTAGTTTTCTTCTCCGTGTTCACTTCTCAGTTTCCTGTGCCTCTTTCTCCGACCTCCCTGGTCCCTGACTGTGGGAGTATCTCTGGCCTTAGTCCTTGAATTTCTTTTCTCTGTCTGCACCCACTGTTTCTATCTCATGTCATAACTTTAAACACTGATGTCTCCTTTCACGTCTCCACCCAGACCTCTCCCCTGAAACCACAGTCCTGTACCCAGCTTATCCAGCTGTCACCTCAGCATCTCTGCTGGGACAGCCAACTGGCATCTTCACCTTAATATGTCCAAAAATGACCCCCCCGAACCCTCCCAGATATGTTCTCTTGCCGTCCTCCACGTCTCAGTATAGGGCGACCCTGTACTTAGGTCCTGGGGCTTAGGTGAGCATCTCAGCATGTTTTAAAAATATACATTGCTTTACTCGCTAGTGTTTTAACTAATGACAAAAAAAATATTAAAAATAGATGTTTAGTTAAAATCGATAAGGGAATAATACATGGTTCTAAAATCTCCTGGGGTATGGGGAAAAAGGTTTGAAGACCACAGCCCTTTCTTATCTGCTTTCTTTAATACCCTTTAAAAAAAAATATATATATATATATATATATATATAATTGAAGTATAGTTGATTTACAATGTTGTGTTAGTTTCAGGTGTACAGCACAGTGATTCAGTTGTATATTATATACATATTACATATATATTCTTTTTCAGATTGTTTTCCCTTATAGATTATTACAGGATATTGAGTATAGTTTCCTGTGCTATACAGTAGGTCCTTGTCGGTTATCTGTTTGATACATAGTAGTGTGTATATGTTAATCCCAACCTCCTAATTTATCCCTCACCCCTCTCCCCTTCGGTAGTCATAAATTTGTTTTCTGTGTCTGTGGGTCTATTTCTGTCTTGCAAATAAGTTCATTTGTACCTCTAATACCCTTCTGATCTTTTCTCCTACTTGTCCCCTCCTCACTCACTCTACTGAAGCCGCACAGGCCTGCTGGCCCTTTCTGGGACCAGGACACTACCACTTCAGGGCCTTCCCATGGTGTCCCTCTGCCTAGAAGCCTCTGACCCTTCACTTGCAGGTGGCAAAATCCCTTCTTTCCTCAGGTCTTTGTTCTGCCGTCACCTCTCACTGGCACCTTCTCTGGCTTCTCCCTCCTCCCCCGCCCCCCTCATCACATTCCAGCCACTCCCTCACCCCTACTTGCGGTGCATATCGCCTGCTCTGCATGTTTCTCTGCTGCTTCCCTTCCCCTGGCTGGATGCGCATGACAGCAAGGCCCCAGGAGACAGCAGAGCCACAAGGTGGGAGGCGGGCTGGGCTTGCCTCCTCTGAGCGGTGCTGAATTCTGGCGTCACAGTAGATTGCTGGGGCATTTTGCAGATACATCTCTTGTGCCTCCTGACCAGAGATTCCCCTTCAAAGAGTCATGTGGAATGGAACCTCCATAATGTTTAAAGCGCCTCCGGTGATTCCGACCTGTATCCAGCTCTGAGCACCAAGGCTCTGGGTCCTCCGTGTATGAAGCTGGGATCAGCCCATGATCCAGAGAGGTGAGGGGGCTCAGTTCCGAGTGGAGTTTGATCAGGGCTGGTCTGTGACCAAGGGGAGGGTCCGTCCAGCCCCGAGCCCCCCTGCTACAGCGTATGTGGGGGCTTCAGGAGGGGAGCGAGATCTGAAGGAAAGGGTGGGAAAACTCACCTCTTGGTCTCTGTGTGGGAGTTTACTGTCCTGAGCCCCTCCTGGGACAGTGGGCAGCAGGGGACTGTCTGTTCCACATGCTGAGGTCTTCCCTGTGTGCGTGGTGGTGACTCAGTAAGGGGGTGTGTCGATTCTAAGCATTAAACAGCCTATTCTTGACACTCAGGATTGACTTCTCAAGACTGATCTTTGCTTGAGGAAGAAATCTGGAAGAGGAGGAAGATGAAAGAACAGGAGTCAGGAATGGCTCTTTCTCAGGTGAAGTCATATTCTCAGTTGATTGTTTTGTCTGTCCTTCCTGAAATGCCCTTTTTTGGACTCACTAATCTTATTTGACTCTGAATTGTCCTGCCTGACACCTGTACACTCACACCCACCCAGGTCCTTCCCTAAGGGCCTGTCATCTCCACTTAGATCCCGTCTCCCCATGACCCAGTGACCTGGAACTTGTGAAGAGGCTCCGCTGGGTGTAGTCCTGGGCAGGGCTTCACACCCATGGACTGGAGACAGGGTGTCAGTGCTATTGGGTGGCAGGGATTGCTTAGCGGCCCATCTAGATGCATTGTCTGCTCTCTGTCAACCAGGATAAAGAAGCTGCACTATATATATATATAGTGCTCAAACTTCCAACAAAGCAGCAGCTTAAGTACTGGGATGTAAAGCATCCCCTTCCCTATCTCCATGCCTCATGTCTCAGTGGGGAACCACTGTTGCAGGTTTTGTGGCAAGACTCAGCTCGGATCTTGTAAGATTGCATTTCACATCATTATGCAATTTTAGGAAAAATTCTTCATTGAATGTTTGTTGTAATATTTTATCCTGCAGATTTTAAAAACACACACAGCATGTGTCTAGAAGTGGTTTTCACATTAGTAAACACAGATGCAGCTTGATCTTCATTGGAACTTTCTCTTAATGAAGACTCATGGGACCTTTACAATTTCTTGCTGACATAAAGAACGTGTCAGTGGCTGCCTTGGAGCAGGCTGACTTCATTGCAGATGTCTGACGATTTCTCTGGGCAACCTGACATATGACTACTACTGGGTCAAGGATGGTGCATTTCATATTTTGATAGATTTTGTCAGATGTCCTCCCCTCAAGCTGCAAAGTGTCCCTCCCCGCCACCAACATGTGAGATTTTCCTCAATGTAAGCAAAACTTGATACTGTATTCTTTTTGTATTTTGAAAATTTGGGGGAAAATGACAATCCTTTGTATTTCCATTTCCAACTACTTGTGTGTCAAGTTCATTCTTTTATGGAAATAAAACATGGATTTTCATACTTTTGCTCAGTTTTCTTTTGATATATTTTTAAAAGCGATTTTATATTTTGTAGTTTAATTCTTTACACATGCCCTGGTATCCTTCTTAGTTTAGCATTTCTTTGCAGTGAAACATAAATCTTTATTTCTTGCCCTCTGCTTTCTGATCTTGCTTGAGAAGGCCTCACCTCACATAATTTTAAAATACTGTGTTCCGTGTAGTCCTAATCGTCCCTGTTTATGTCTTTTTTTTTTTTTTAATTGAAGGCAAGCTTTTTTTCTTTTTTTTTTTTTAAATTTATTTAATTTATTTATTTATGGCTGTGTTGGGTCCTCGTTTCTGTGCGAGGGCTTTCTCTAGTTGTGGCAAGCGGGGGCCACTCTTCATCGCGGTGCGTGGGCCTCTCACTATCGCGGCCTCTCTTGTTGCAGAGCACAGGCTCCAGACGCGCAGGCTCAGTAGTTGTGGCTCACGGGCCCAGTTGCTCCGCGGCATGTGGGATCTTCCCAGACCAGGGCTCGAACCCGTGTCCCCTGCATTGGCAGGCAGACTCTCAACCACTGCGCCACCATGGAAGCCCTATAATTATGTCTTTAATTTGGATTTAACTAAACCTCTAATCTGGCTTTTTTGTGTATATCTTGCAGCTATTTTATTTCATTCATTTTAGTTTCAGATATTACCCACACTTGTGCATACCCCCCCACACACACACATTCACGCATGTCAATAGGTTCACATGTAATTTGGCAAGGCCCACCATTTTGTTTTTCTCTTCAAAATTTTCTCTCTCCTAAATACAATGCAGACTTTTTATTTGAAATCCCACATTTCTTTTGCCTTTGAATTGCTCTGAATTTCTAAATCCCTGAGGTCTTTATGCCACCACATCTTCCAGCGAAAAGTAGGTTTGCCGGTCTTGGATCGCGTCTTTGTTATATCCTTCAGTAAAGTTTTTAAAATTTCCTCACATATGTCTTATGAGTGGGTGTCACAGTAAAATCGCTAATGGGAATTTGCTTCTCCCTCTTCTGGTCCCAGCTTAGGCGTCCTGCGCAGTGGGGAATAGCAGGAGCCTGCTGGCCCACTTGCCTCAGCCTTACCTTTAGTGGAAATGCCTCCACTGCTTCCAATGACTGTGATGCCTGGTGAAATAGTTTTTCTTAATAACAGTTCCTTTAATTTCCTATTTGGCATAATTTTGGGGGTGGGTAGTTTACCATATCCATTTTTTAAAAAATTTATTGAAGTATAGTTGATTTACAATGTTGTGTTAATTTCTGCTGTACAGCAAAGTGACTCAATTATACATATATATATTCTTTTCCATTCTGGTTTATCACAGGATATTGAATATAGTTCCCTGTGCTATACAGTAGGACCTTGTTGCTTATCCCTACTTGGCATCATTTTATTTATTTATTTTTTTGGCTGCATTGGGTCTTCTTTGCGGCACGCGGGCTTTCTCTAGTTGCGGTGAGTGAGGGCTATTCTTTGATGCGGTGCACGGGCTTCTCATTGTGGTGGCTTCTCTTGTTGCGGCACGTGGGCTCAGTAGTTGTGGCACATGGGCTTAGTTGCTCCACGGCATGTGGGATCTTCCTGGACCAGGGCTTGAACCCACGTCCCCTGCATTGGCAGGCGGATTCTTAACCACTGCGCCACCAGGGAAGCCTGGCATAATTTTAATCATCCAGTATTTCTTCAAAGGTCTACTGCCGTGATAAACATTTTTTCTATTTAATCTGCTAAATTAACCTACAACATTAGTAAATTTCCTCATCTTGAATCACTTTTTTTTTTATTAGTGGAATAAACTCCACTTGACTTTTGTTGGTGGCTGAATATCTGAGTTAAATAGATAGACTTGTATTTATGTTTTTGCATGTATGTGGACTCTGCCATGCTTGAAGATACCACTCATACTCTAGCTCATCCAGGTACTGAATATCACTTAGTGTGTAGAACATAATATGTATCTCCTCCACATAAACAATCCTGTGTTGAATAATTTCATTTGTATATTTTTTCCATTGTCCTCAAAATGGGAAATCTACAGTGATTCAGTAGATCTGATATCCTCTGCTGGAAAAATATAATAAAATTAGGGACATATAAATTACTCAAAATGATCTGTCACTTCAACTGAATCAATCCTTACACCTCTTTCCTACTCACATTTTGTGTGAAGACAAGAACTCTCCCCATGGTCTCTTAGTGAAACATGTTTTTTATTTCAGGCACTGTTGACATTCAGGGATGTGGCCATAGAATTCTCTCAGGAGGAGTGGGAATGCCTGGACCCTGCCCAGAGGGCCTTGTACAGGGACGTGATGTTGGAGACCTACAGGAACCTGATCTCCCTGGGTGAGGATAACGTCCCTCCAGAAGTTGGGATCTGCCCTAGTGAGTCTCTTGAGAACCCCTGCCTTGCCTGACTGAGATTGAAGCTGTGTTGACTGTGAAATGAAACGCAGGATAATGCAGCATCTGGAGTTTAACCTTCCCCTCTCTTTAGATGGTCACACACATCAGATTAGTAGTGGCTCCAGAAGATGAGTAAAAACAAAATCTTATGGCAAACTAAAAAATCTCCAATTCTGGATCCACTCTTATCCCTGTAGTTTTCATTCAGTAGTTCTTGGAAGACAACTAGGTTATCTTTTTAAAAGATGCTCCTTAAGCATTCAGAATGAGACAGTGAGTGAACAGATTTGTGAAACATTTTTTTAGACACATCTGTAATGTCCTCTCAAAAGAACAAAGGGCTAGAATTGTATTCTGGAAAAGCCATAGCACATTATGTTCCTCTCTTATAAGCAGAAAACTCTTTTTCTGACCTGAATATTATTTAAATTTTGGAGCAAGGGAGAAAGCCCCAGAATGTGGAGAACAAAATGAAAGAAGTGAAAAAAGTAAGTGGGTGGGAAGGTATCAAAGGTGTGAACATCGGTAAGAGCTCAGAAGGGCAAAGAGGAAGCCGCACCATTAATAGTGTGTGGGAAAGTCCCTGTAAGTGGGAAAGTTCTATGGGAAAACAAATGTTTACTTCCTGTGAGCTCTCAAAGGAAATTTTTCTTCCCTTCCACTTTTTGCTTTCTTCTTCAGACATGTAAAAGTTCTTCCTTCCAGCCTCCAGGGTTGCTCCAGCTCACGCAAAGACCAAGGCAAAATTTTGATCATGACCTATGACACTCTTTGTGGGGCACTGGGAGGGCTGGTTATAAGAGGTCCTCTTTCTTCTTTGGTCTCATTCTATACCCAGTTTTCAGTCCACACAGATCAGAGCTGAAGCCTTCCCAGTCCTGGCCCCAGTTCTTCTCCAGGTTCTATTCCCATTTCAGTACTTGGGAGACCTTCTCACGGGATGGGAAAACATTGCCATCTGGGGCCCCAGGAGAGTGCATGGGGCTATCTCAAGTCCTCTCTGCCTCTTTAGGACCCCCAGCCATTTCTTCAGTTCTGCTTTTGCCACACATCAAGAAGTATGTGTAACAGAAGTGGTGTGGGTCTTTTGATCCAGCAGTAAAATTGCTTTTACTCAGCGGGAGTATATGCAGTACCATACCATACCTTAAGTTCTGGTGTGTTGTGCTTTTGTTTCTTTCTTAGAGTATTTTCTAATTTCCCTTATGAGATCACCTTTGACCCATTGGTTGTTTTAAGAGTGTTTTAAAATTTCCATATATTGTGAGCTTTCCAGTTTCCCTTAAGTTAATCATTTCTATTTTCATTCTACTGTGGTCGGAGAAAATATTTTGTATGATTTCCGTCTTTTTCAACTTATTGAGACTTGCTTTATGGTTTAATATATGGTCTATCCTAGAGAATGTTCCATGTGCACCTAGAGAAGAATGTGTATTTTGCTTTTACTGGGTGGAGTGTTCTATATATGTCTGTGAGAGCTAGTTGGTTTATAGTCTTGCCCAAATCCTCTGTGTCCTTACTGAACTTCTGCCTGGCTGTACTCTCTATTAAAAGGGGGAAATGGAAGTCTCCAAATGTTATTCTAGAACTGTTTTTATTTCTTCCTTAAATTCTGTCGGTGTTTGCTTCATATATTTGGGGGCCCTCTTGTTTAGGTGTGTATATCTTCATATTTGTTGTAATTCCTTGATGAGTTATCCTTTTTATAATAAATAATGTCCTTCTTTGTCTCATAAAAATTTTTGACTTAAAGTTTATTTTGTCTGATAATAGTATAGCACTCCAGGTCTCTTTTGGTTACTATTTGCATGGAATTTGTATTAGTTTGCTAGGGCTGCCATAAAAAAGTACCACAGCCTGGGTGGCTTAAACATCAGAAATGTATTTTCTCACAGTTTTGGAAGCTAGAAATCTGAGATCAGGTTGTCAGCAGAGTTGTGTTATCCCAGGTTATTCTCTTTAGCTTGTGGCTGGCTGTCTTTTCCTACCCGTGTCTTCACATGGTCTTCCCTCTGTGTCTGTCTGTGTCATAATCTCCTATTCTTATAAGGACACCGGTCATTGGATTAGAGCCCACTCCATTGACCTCATTTAACCTTAATTACTCCTTTAAAAGCCCTATCTTCAAGTACAGTCATATTTTGAGGTATTTGATGTTAGGACCACAATTTGGGGGGGACACAATTCACCCCATAATTTTGGGGGGGACACAATTCACCCCATAACATTCATTTGCTGTTCTTTCATTTCTAACCTATTTGCATCTTTGTATCTAAAGTGAGTCTCCTACATATAGAATATAGGCATACCCTGGAGATATTGTGGATTTGGTTCTAGACCACTGCCATAAAGCAAATATCACAATAAAGTGAGTCACGAATTTTTTTGTTTCCTGGTGCATATGAAAGTTACATTTGCCTTATACGGTAGTCTATTAAGTGTACAATACCAATATGTCTAAATAAATGTACATACCTTAATTAAAAAATACTTTAGGGAATTCCCTGGTGGTCCAGTGATTAGGACTCTGCGATTCCACTGCAGGGGGGCACAGGTTCAATTCCTGGTCAGGGGACTAAGATCATGCATGCTGTGTGGCACGGCCAAAAAAAAAAAAAACAAAAAACTTTATTGCTAAAAAACGCTAATGATCATCTGAGCCTTCAGTGAATCATAATCCTTTTGCTGGTGGAGGGTCTTGCCTGGATGTTTGATGGCTGTCGACTGATCAGAGTGGTGGTTGCTAAAGGTTGGGTGGCTGTAGCAATTTCTTTTTTCAAAATTTTATTTATTTATTTATTTATTTATTTTTGTCTGCGTTTGGTCTTTGTTGCTGCATGTGGGCTTTCTCTAGTTGCGGCGAGCGGGGGCTACTCTGCGTTGAGGTGCGCGGGCTTCTCATTGCAGTGGCTTCTCTTGTTGCAGAGCAAGGGCTCTAGACGTGTGGGCTTCAGTAGTTGTGTCACACGGGCTTAGCTGCTCCGCGGCATGTGGGATCTTCCCGGACCAGGTCTCGAACCCGTGTCCCCTGCACTGGCAGGCGGATTCTTAACCACTGCGTCTCTAGGGAAGCCCTTCTTTTCTTTTTTTAAACATCTTTATTGGAGTATAGTTGATGCAGTTTCTTAGAATAAGACAACTAAGAAGTTTGCCTGATCGGCTGACTCTTCCTTTCATGTAGCAAGCAATGTTGTTTGGTAACATTTTACCCACAGTAGAACTTCTTTCAGAATTGGAATCAGTCCTCTCAAACCCTGCGGCTGCTTTATCAACTAAGTTTATGTAATATTCTAAATCCTTTATTTAACATTTCAGTGGTCTCCACAGCATCTTCACCAGGAATAGATTCCATCTCAAGAAACCACTTTCTTTGCTCATCCATAAGAAGCAACTCCTCATCTGTTAAAGTTTTATCATGAGATTGCAGCAATTCAGTCACATCTTCAGGCTCCACTTCTGGTTCCCTTGCTATTTTCGCCACATCTGTAGTTACTTCCACTAAAGTCTTGAACCACTCAAAGTCATCCATGAGGGTTGGAATCAACTTCTCCCAAACTCTTGTAAATGTTGATATTTTGGCCTCTTCCCATGAATCATGAATGTTCTTAATGGCATTTAGTATGGTGGCTCCTTTCCAGAAGGTTTTCAATTTAATTTGCCCAGCTCCATCAGAGGAGTCACTGTCTATGGCAGCTATAGCCTTATAAAATGTATTTCCTGAATAATAAGACTTGAAAGTTGAAATTACTCCTTAATCCATGGGCTGCAAAATGGATGTTGTGTTAGCAGTCATGAAAACAACATTAATTTTGTACATCTCCATCAGAGCTCTTGGGTGACCAGGTACATTGTCTGTGAGCAGTAATATTTTGAAAAGAATCTTTTTTTCTGAGCAGTAGGTCTTAGTACTGGGCTTAAAATATTCAGTAAACCATGTTGTAAACAGATGTGCTGTCATCCAGGCTTTGTTGGTCCATTTATAGAGCACAGGCAGAGAAGATTTAACATAATTCTTTAGGGCCCTAGGATTTGGGGAATGGTAAGTGAGCATTGGCTTCAACTTAAAATCAGCAGCTGTATTAGATCCTAACAAGAGAGTCAGCCTCTCCTTTGAAGCTTTGAAGCCAGGCATTGACTTCTCCTCTCTAGTTATGAAAGTACTAAATGGCATCTTCTTCCAATATAAGGTTGTTTTATCTACATTGAAAATTTGTTTAGTGTAGACACCTTCGTTAATTATCTTAGCTAGATCTTCTCGATAACTTGCTGCAGCTTCTACATCAGCACGTGCTGCTTCACCTTGCACTTTTATGTTACGGAGATGGCTTCTTTCCTAAAACTTCATGAACCAACCTCTGTTAGCTTCAGACTCTTCTTCTGCAGCTTCCTCACTTCTTTCAGCCTTCTTAGAAGAGAGTTAGGGACTTGCCCTGGATTAGACTTTGGCTTAAGGGAATGTTGTGGCTGGTTTGGTCTTCTATCCAGACCATTAAAACTTTCTGCACATCAGCAATATGGCTATTTTGCTTTCTTATCATTCATGTGTTCACTGGAGTAGCACTTTTAATTTCCTTCAAGAACTTTTCCTTTGTGTTTACAGCTTGGCTGTTTGGTGCAAGAGGCTTAGCTTTTGGCCTGTTTCAGCTTTCAATATGCCTTCTTCACTAAACTTAGTTGTTTCTAGCTTTTGATTTAAATTTAGAGGTGTGTGACTTTTCCTTTCACTTGAACACTTGACCTAATTTCAATATTGCTATGTGTCAGAGAATAGGGAGGCTGAGAGAGAAAGAGAGAGAGAGAGATGGGGGAATAGCCAGTCAGTGGAGCAATCAGAGCACAACTCATTTACTTATTTAAGTTAGCTGTCTATATGGGGTGCGGTTCGTGGTACCTCAAAACAATTACAGTAATAACATCAAAGATCACTGATCACAGGTCACCAAAATGAATATAATAATAATGAAAAAGTCTGAGATACTGCAAGAATCACCAAAATGTGACACAGAGACACAAAGTGAGCAAATGCTGTTGGAAAAACGGTGCTAGCATATTTGCTCAACACAGGGTTGCCAGAAACCTTCAATTTGTAAAAAATGCAATATCTGTGAAGCACAATAAAGAGAAGTGCAATAAAAGGAAGTATGCCTGTATAGTTGGATCCTATTTTTTTAATCCCTGCTGCAAACCTCTACCCTTTAATTGGAGTTTAATCCATTTACATTTACTGTAATTAGTGATAAAGGAGGACCTCTGTCACTAGCTGTTTGTTTTCCATGTGTCTTATATCTTTTCTCCTCAAGTCTTCCATTACTGCCTTCTTTGTGTTAGATAGGTATTTCCTAATGTACAATTTTGATTCCTTCCTGTTTCCTTTACTATACAGTTGGCCCTTGGATGATGTGGGGGTTTGCGGTACTGACCCTCCACACAGTTGAAAACTGTTTATAATTTATAGTCAGTCCTCCGTATATGCAATTCTTCTGTATATGTGATTTCTTCTTATCTGTGGTTCTGTATCTTATCTGTCTTTATTTTGGTTTTTTTGTTTGTTTGTTTTTTGGTTTTTTTGGCCATGCTGCACGGCTGTGGGATCTCAGTCCCTGACCAGGGATTGAACCTGGGGGCCACAGCAGTGAAAGCTCCGAATCCTAACCACTATAACCTGGCTTTTCAATGTGTCTGCTCTTTGCCCCAACTTTAATCTCTTGCCCCAAGTGTCAGCAGCTAATACATTTCCCTTTATATATGGTTGTTTTTTCTTTTTCCTTTTTTTTTGGCCATGCCATGCAGCATGTGGGATCTTAGTCCAACCAGGGATCAAACCCATGCCCCCTGCATTGGGAGCACAGAGTCTTAACCACTGGACCACCAGGGAAGTCCCTAAATATGTTTGATAAGTGCTCCCTGCATAGCATCTCTGCCCTGGGAGGGTTTTGAGTTATGCAACATTTTCCAATTCTCATATTATGTGTTCCTTTGAATATAAATCCTTTTTCTTGTTCTTAAGGGAGAAATCATTAGATTTCCACAGTCTGTAATTTTGTGTAATTGTGGTTACTTACTATTTACCTGTTGGTTTTATCTTGGTTTATTAAAATTTTTTATTTATTAATTTGTCATTTACAGATTATGGATTTCAGTATCTAGCATAGAGTATGACTGCAGTTCACCAACTGTTAATGTTGTATAATGCCTATTCTGCTTGAATATAGATAGTTTTAGAGTAGATATTCAGAATATTTTGTCACACCAATGATATTTTATTAAATTCTTCCTGATTTTGCTATTACCTTTTTAGTTTTTCAATTTGTAATTTTCATGTATTTATCTTAATCATTATGTTTTTTTGGATTATTTATCATTACTTCATATGGTGCTATCCGTTAGCACTTATTTGCATGCAATAATTTATGTAGTAAATCTGCATTTGTATAATACCTGTTTCTCTTCAAATATGAGACAACCATTTGTCTACTGCCAATTGGTGTGTTCTTTGGTGTGGTAGTCAAAGAATACACTTTCATAGATTATGTAAGTTTACATAGTGTGAGTGATTTGGTTTTAGTGTGTTTGAAAGTAGGCTTCACTTAAAATAATTTAAAATGCATGTATATTTTATTAAAGGATTCTATTTACTTTCTATTCTTAAAGATTTATAGAGTTTGGTTAAGAAGTTTTTCATCTCTTCAATGTAAGTATTACTTTTAGTGTAATATTCATCTTCCAACTCTACTTAATATGAAGACTATGGTTATCTTTCAGATATCTCCATTAGTTTTATGACCAAGGAATTACTAAAGAAGAAAAACATTAATAACAGAGAATTATACCAACCAGTGGTCTTGGGAAGACATGGAAGCCATGGTATTGAGGATTTTGACTTCAGCAAAGTCTGGGGAACTGTGTATGAATTTGAGAATAAGTGTGGATGTGAAGAAAGAAATTCCAAAGGAGAGCTTATGACAGATAACATAAATCACACTGGTAGAAAAGATAAACAATACAGCAAATCCTGGATTAACTTACCTTTAAAACAAAGTGTTCCTTTAAGAAAAAGTGCATGTCAATATTTAAAAAATAGGAAGTCATTTATAAAGAATTTGTTAAAAATTAAAAATAACATAGTTTATGCAGGAAACAAGTATACAGAACATTTTGAAAATAGAACTGGATTAAGCTTTCAGTCACATCTGGCTGAATTGCAGAAATTTCAAACTGAAGAGAAAATTTATGAATATAATCAAGTTGAGAAGTCTGTCAAAACTTGTTCCTCAATTTCGTCACTTCAAAGATTTCCTCCTAGTGTCAAAACCAACATTTGTAACATATATGGAAAGGTTTCTTCCTTCATTCCTATTTATCCTTCATTGCTTACACAGCAACAGAAAACAAACATTAGAGAAAAATTATACAAATGTAATGAATGTGGAAAGACTTTTATCCATCATTCAGTCCTTACTAGTCATCAGAGAATTCATTCTGAGCAGAGACCTTACAAATGTAATGAGTGTAGTAAAGCCTTTAAGCAGTTCTCAAACCTCACAAGACATCAGAGAATCCACACTGGAGAGAAACCATATAAATGTAATATATGTGACAAGGTCTTTAATCAGAATTCCCACCTTACAAATCATTGGAGAATTCATACTGGAGAGAAACCACACAAGTGTAATGAATGTGGTAAGGCTTTTATCAAATGTTCAGACCTTTGGCGTCATGAGAGAATTCATACTGGAGAGAAACCTTATAAATGTAACGAATGTGGTAAGGGTTTTACCAAACGTTCATATCTTTGGGATCATCAGAGAATTCATACTGGAGAGAAACCATACAAATGTATTGAATGTGGCAAGGTTTTTAGGCAGTGGTCTACCCTCAGGATTCACCGAAGAATTCATACTGGTGAGAAACCTTATAAATGTAATGAATGTGGCAAAGCTTTTAAGCAGTGCTCACACCTGACTAAACATCAGAATGTACATCCTGGAGAAAAGCCACACAAATGTACTGTGTGTGGCAAGGCTTTTATCCACATTTCAAGTCTGGTAAAACATCAGAAAATTCATACTGGAGAAAAACCATACAAATGTAATGAATGTGGTAAGGCTTTCATCCAAAGTTCAAGTCTTATGGAACATCAGAGAATCCATACCGGTGAGAAACCTTATAAATGTAATGAATGTGGCAAAGCCTTCACTGTGCGTTCAAGCCTAACTAAACATAAAAGAAATCATACTGGAGAGAAACCTTACAAATGTAATGAGTGTGATAAAGCCTATACACAATTCGTACACCTTACTAGACATCAGAAAATACATACCAAAAAGAAAAATCATGAATCTAATGTACCTGATAATGTTTTTATTCAGAGCTCAAGCTTGGAGGATCATCAGAGAATTCATGGTAGAGAGAAACCTTACAAATGTAATGAATGTGGCAAATCCTTTAACTGGTGTTCACGCCTCACCCGACATCAGAGGATCCATACTGGAGAGAAACCATATAAATGTAATGTATGTAGCAAGGCCTTCAGTCAAAACTCAAACCTAACAATTCATCAGAGAATTCATACTGGAGAGAAACCTTACAAATGTAATGAATGTGGTAAAGCCTTTAAGCAGTACTCAAGCCTCACCAGACATCAGAATATACATCCTGGAGAGAAGCCACACAAATGTAATATGTGTGGTAAGGCTTTTATCAAACGTTCACACCTTTGGGGTCATGAGAGAATGCATACTGGAGAGAAGTCATACAAATGAACTGAATGTGGCAAGGCCTTTAGACAATGGTCTGACCTTAGGATTCACCAAATAATTCATACTGGAGAGAAACCCTTAGAAATGTAGTGAATGGTGTAAATCATTTAACCATTTTAAACAACGGACTATAATCAGATAACTTATACTAGGGAGACTAAGTCTCTAGTCCTAGATTAATCAATTTCAGATGTTAAGTTCTTCACAGTTATTAAGTCAAAATCATTTCAAATTTATGAAATGATGGGTATTGGTAGAGCAAGGAGATTGTTGGAAATGTACCATTTCCTCTTTTTAAAAATACTTTTATCATATGAAGTTTCTTGAAAAGGCTGTATTACTATTGATGTTTTTCAACCTGAAATTTAAAATTTATTGATGTTATGCCTTCATCACATGCTTTTATGTGTTACCATGATGGGCTCTGCTAAGGGATCATTAAGATAAAAGGGTCTACTTGTATTAGGTGGGGATCATTCATATTCATGTTTTCTGAAGGAACAGGACACTGAATTTTAACAAACAACATTGTGTTTTTGAATGAGAGCTTGGGAAATATATGTAAAACAATGATGTAAATCATAATAATTTCAGATCCTCTTCTACAGATTTGTTGGTGCAACAGAGGACCCACTGGATTACCAGTGCTCTGCCCGTTGAGGGTGAAACAGAGCAGTCCTTAAGATTAAGAGACTGAGATTTTCATGAGAAAAGGATGATAGGTTAATAGGGACTGCTTATGTGGTAGAAATAATGGAGAAGAAATGATGGTCCTCCTCTCTTTTCAAATAAAATAGCTGATGTCAAAGATGAGAGAGGGGCTTCCCTGGTGGCGCAGTGGTTGGGAGTCTGCCTGCCAATGCAGGGGACACGGGTTTGAGCCCTGGTCTGGGAAGATCCCACATGCCGCGGAGCAACTAAGCCCATGAGCCACAACTACTGAGCCTGCGCGTCTGGAGCCTGTGCTCCACAACGGGAGAGGCCGTGACAGTGAGAGGCCCGCGCACCGTGATGGGGAGTGGCCCCCACTCGCCGCAACTGGAGAAAGCCCTCACACAGAAACGAAGACCCAACACAGCCAAAAATAAATAAATAAATTAAATAAATAAATTTTTTAAAAAATTAGAGAAAATATAGTCTTATTCTTAGTAACTAAAGAGAACCATTATCAGAAAGGAGAACTTAATCAAAACACCCAGAATGCAGTGTACATGTGTAGGATTCATGTTTAACCACTGTATCACTTTGATACCATTTTACTCAAAATGTGTCAGAGTTGTCATGTTTCATTAATACAATTTAATCATTTTAAAACTCTAAATGAATTTTTTTCTATCTTATCAAGCCTATGCCACATCACTGTGGTACTTCGTAACAAATACTAACAGTACATCTTTAGGACGTTAAGGTTGAAAGGCACCTGCAACAATTTGTTTGCATGATGGAATCAAACAACATACAATTTTATGAATATATATTCACAACATCCTTGAGTTATTCTTTCTACACTCTGCCCCTTGGGTATTTATGTGGATATGATTTAAATACCATAGCAGTACAACTTTAGACTCTGCCCTCTTTAACACTTGAAGTACTATTTGTAAATGTGCACCATATGATTATATTTCAACGTGCCCCGTTTTTTGCCTGCATAAGACCCATGGCTTGCAATGCCTTGATTTATCAGTACACAAGGTAAAAAATAACATATTAAGCATATGAAGTGTTAGGAAGTAGAAAATTTAAGGAATAAAGATAGGAACAGTATTTTATTCTTGGAGCTCTTACTGGAGTAATTTGAAAAGATCACTGATCATAAGTTTCCCCTTAAGAATGAACAGACTTGGGACTTCCCTGGTGGTGCAGTGGTTAAGAATCCACCTGCCAATGCAGGGGACAAGGGTTCGAGCCCTGGTCCGGGAAGATCCCACATGCAGTGGAGCAACTAAGCCCATGTGCCACAACTACTGAGCCTGCACTCTAGAGCCCATGAGCCACAGCTGCTGAAGCCCACGTGCCTAGAGCCTGTGCTCCGCAACAAAGAGAAGCCACCACAATGAGAAGCCAGTGCACCGCAACAAATAGTAGCCCCCACTTGCCGCAACTAGAGAAAGCCCCCGCCCAGCAACGAAGACCCAACACAGCCAAAAATAAATAAATAAAATTAATAAAATTTTTTTAAAAAGAACAAACAGACTAACTTAAGGAGGAAAGGTTGGTTTATTTTGTTTTATTTATAGGCCAACTAGGAACTGAACATATGGACCCCACCCCCTCAAAAATAGTTAACTGCACTTTTGGATATCCCACAGATATAAGATGGACCCTCCAAAAGTTAATACAGAAATCTCTTGTAAAATGGAGTCGGGAGGCCAGAAGGGGGAGCTCTCATGTCCTCCCACTTGACATCAACTGCAAAGCCAATAGGAAGAGAAGTTTCTTCCATCCACCTGGAGAAACGTTACTACTTTACTACCCAGCAGGAGGAAGGAATCATTTATCCTTGCCCAGCAACAGCCCAGCCAATGAGAAACTGTCACAACTCAGCCAATGGGAAGCCTTTATACTTTGAACTTCCAGTTTCCTTTAATGGACTTTTTTTTTTTTTTTATGACAGCCCTTCACAAGTTCCCCTTCTCTTCTATGAAAAAGTTTCTCTCCTTTATTTCTCCAGACTTGCCTGTGGTCTGCCATAGATTGCATGTCCCGAATTGCACTTCTTTGCTGTTTCTGAATAAACCCACTTTGCTTGTAAAATAACTGGCTGTTTTATTGTTTTAGGTCAACAACTAGAACCCAAAATCTGGTTTAGATGTCAAGACTGGTAATGCTAGACACCAAATGAGGATGAAAATGTTTTAAACATAATTAGACTTTTTGGATACAGCAGTGCAGGCTTCCCAAGTTGGCACAAAATGGCTTGAGAGAGCAAGGAGAGGAGACCTGTTTTAGGTTTATGTAGAGTTTATGAGTCCTGCAAGAGGTCTGATTTTCCTGGGGGCACCAAACAAAGGGGCACCTTGGCTTATAAGCTTCCCCATTGTAGAGGATAGGGAGGACACAATAAATATGTGCTTTTTTTTTTTTTTTTGGTATGTCAGTTGTACCTCAATAAGCTGTACTAAAAATGGGGAGAGGGGTTGAGGCTTAAAAGCTGTCTATGGTCAGTCTCATTCCACCATGAGGGATTTGTGAAGTAGTCGGCAATCTGCAACCTGGAAGAGGACGCTCACCAGAATCAGACCGTGCTGACAGAATAGTCTTGAACTTTCAGCCTCCAGAACTGAGATCAGTCAAGATGGTGGAGTAGAAAAACCTTGAGCTCACCTCATCTCATGGGCACACCAAAGTCACAACTATTTACAGAACAACCATTGATGAAAAAGACCAGAACCAGCCAGAAAAGACCACTAAAGACATAAAGAAGGAACTATAACAAGATGGCTAGGAGGGGCAGAGTCGTGATATAGTCAAGTCTCAGAGCATTTGGCTTAGAAAGCCAGTGGGGCTTTCAGGAGTCCCAGAAGGCTGGGGGAGACAGAGACTTCACTCTTAAATGGCACACACAAAATATCACATACTCCGGGACCCAGGGCAAAAGCAGTAATTTGACAGGAGCTTGGGTCAGACCTACATGCTGATCTTGGAGAGTCTCCTGGAGAGACAGGAGGCAACTGCAGCACACCCTGTGGACATAGACACAGGCAGCAGCCACTCTTGGAAGCTCCTTCTACTATGTGGACAGTGGTGCTGGCAAGCACCATTGTAGAATCCTCCCTCTAGCTTATTAGCCCCAAGACCCTGCCCTGCCCTGGTGCAACAGCCTGTAGGTACCAGTGCTGGGACACCTCAGGCCAAGAAACTAACTGGGCAGAGACACTGCCCCACCTATCAGCAGATAAGCTGCCTCAAGACCCCCTGAGCTCACATCCACCTCTGGACATGGCCCTGCCCACCAGAGGACCCAGGATCTAGCTCCACCCACCAGTGGGCAGGCATCAGCTCCAGAATCCTCTGGGCCCTGACCCTGTGCTCTAGGAAGTCTGCTGTAGTCTCCGGACCAGCCTCATTCACCAGGGAGCAGACACCAGATATAGGAAAACCATAGTCCTGCAACCTAAGGACCCAGCCTTCTCCACAGGAGGCCAATTGTAAATATATATGCACCCAACTTAGGAGCACCTAAATACATAAAGCAAATATTAACAGATATAAAGGGAGAAATAGACAGTAACAATAACAGTAGGGGACGTTAACACCCCAATTAGATCAATGGACAGAAAATCAATAAGGAAACACTGGCCTTAAATGACACATTACACTAGATGAACTCTCTCTCTCTCTCTCTCTCTCTCTCTCTACACACACACACACACACACACACACACATAACATTCTATCCAAAAGGAGCAGAATACACATTCTTTTCAAGTGCACATGGAACATTCTCCAGAATAGATCACATGTAAGGCCACAAAACAAGGCTTGGAAAATTTAAGAAAATTGAGATCACATCAAGCATATTTTCTGACCACAGCCCTGTGAGACTAGAAATCAACTACAAGAAAAAAACTGCAAAAAACACAAACACGTGGAGGCTAAACAATATGCTACTAAACAACCAATGGATCATTGAAGCAATCAAAGAGGAAACCAGAAAAATACCTGGAGACAAATGAAAACAAAAACATGATGATCCGAAACCTACAGGACACAGCAAAAGCAGTTCTAAGAGGGAAGTTTATAGCAGTACAAGCTTACCTCAGGAAATAAAAATCTCAAATAACCTAACCTTACACCTAAAGGAACTAGAAAAAGAAGAATAAACAAAACCCAAAGTTAGTAGAAGGAAAGAAATCATAAAGATCAGAGCAGAAATAAATGAAATAGAGACTAAATCAACAATAGAAAAGATCAGTGAAACTAAGAGCTGATTCTTTGAAAAGGTAAACAAAATTGATAAACCTTTAGCCAGACTCATCAAGAAAATAAGGGAGGGGGCCAAATCAATAATATCAGAAATGAAAAAAACGGGGCTTCCCTGGTGGCGCAGTGGTTGAGAATCTGCCTGCCAATGCAGGGGACACGGGTTCAAGCCCTGGTCTGGGAAGATCCCACATGCCGCGGAGCAACTGGGCCCGTGAGCCACAATTACTGAGCCTGCGCGTCTGGAGCCTGTGCTCCGCAACAGGAGAGGCCACGATAGTGAGAGGCCCACGCACCGCGATGAAGAGTGGCCCCCGCTTGCCACAACTAGAGAAAGCCCTCGCACAGAAACGAAGACCCAACGCAGCCAAAAATAAATAAATAAATAAAAATTTAAAAAAATACCTAGAAATGAAAAAAGAAAAGTAATAACCAACACCACAGAAATAAAAAAGATCATGAGACTGCTACTAAAAACTGTATGCCAATAAAATGGAGAACTGCGAAGAAATGCACAAAGTCTTAGAAATGTACAATCTCCCAAGATTGAACCAGGAAGAAATAGAAAATATGAGCAGACCAATTACCAGTAATGAACTTGAATCAGTAATTTAAAAACTCCCAATAAACAAAAGTCCAGGACCAGATGGCTTCATGGTGAATTTTATCAAACATTTAGAGAAGAGTTAACACCTATCCTTCAACTATTCCAAAAAACTGCACAGAAATTAATACTCCCAAACTCATTCTAAGAGGCCAGCATCACCCTGATACCAAAACCAGACAAAGATATCACACACACACAAAAGAACCCCAAGAAAATTAGAGGCCAATATCACTGATGAACAAAGATGCAAAAATTCTTAATAAAATATTAGCAAACTGAATCCAACAATACATTAAAAGGACCATACACCTTGATCAAGTGGGATTAATCCCACAGATGCAAGGGGTTTTTAACATCTGCAAACCAATCAATGTGACACACCACATTAACAGATTGAAGAATAAAAATCATATGATCATCTCAATAGATGCAGAAAAAGCTTTTGACAAGATCCAACATCCATTTATGATAAAAACTCTTCAGAAAGTCGGCATAGAGGGAACAAACCTCAACATAATAAAGGCCATATATGACAAACCCACAGCTAACATCATACTCAACAGTGAAAAGCTGAAAGCATTTCCTCTAAGATCAGGAACAAGACAAGGACGTCCACTCTCACCATTTTTATTCAACATAGTTCTGGAAGTCCTAGCCACAGCAATCAGAGAAGAAAAGAAAGAAAAGGAATCTAAATTAGAAAGGAGGAAATAAAACTGCCACTGTTTGCAGATGACATGATACTATACTTAGAAAATCCTAAAGATGCCACCAGAAAACTACTAGAGGTCATCAGCGAATTTGGTAAAGTTGCAGGATACAAAATTAATATACAGAAATCTGTTGCATTTTTACACACTAACAATGAACTATCAGAAATAGAAATTAAGGAAACAATCCCATTTACCATCTCATTAAAAAGAATAAATACTACTATACATATATAAATATAAATATATATATATATATGTTTTTTTTTTTTTTGGCTGTGCTGCATGGCTTGGGGGATCTTAGTTCCCTGACCAGAGAGTGAACCCAGGCCCATGGCAGTGAAAGTGTGGAGTCCTAACCACTGGACTGCCAGGGGATTCCCCAAAATACTACTATATTTAAAATAGATAATGAAGAAGGACCTACTGTATAGCACAGGGAACTCTACTCAATATTCTATAATACCTAAATAGGAAAAGAATTTGAAAAAGGAATAGTTATATGTATATGTATAACTGAATCACTTTGCTGTATATCTGAAGCTAACACAACACTGTAAATCAACTATACTCCAATATAAAAAAAATTTTTTTTAAAGAATAAAATATCTAGGAATAAACCTACCTAAGAAGGTAAAAGACCTGTACTCTTAAAACTATAAGTCACTGGGACTTCCCTGGTGGTCTACTGGGTTAGACTCCGTGCTCCCAATGCAGGGGGCCCGGGTTTGATCCCTGGGTGGGGAACTAGATCCTGCATGCATGCAGCAACTAAGAGCTTGCATGGCGCAACTAAGTGTCCTCATGCCGCAACTATGAGCCCACATGCCACAACTAAAAGATCCCACATGCTGCAACTAAAAGATCCAATGCAGCTGGAGTAAATAAATAAATATTTTTTAAAAGATCTTTAAAAAAAAACTATAGGGCTTCCCTGGTGGTGCAGTGGTTGAGAATCCGCCTGCCAATGCAGGGGACATGGGTTCGAGCCCTGGTCTGGGAGGATCCCACATGCCACAGAGCAGCTGGGCCCGTGAGCCACAATTACTGAGCCTGCGCGCCTGGAGCCTGTGCTCCGCAACAAGAGAGGCCGCGATGGTGAGAGGTCCGCACACTGCGATGAAGAGTGGCCCCCGCTCGCCGCAACTAGAGAAAGCCCTGGCACAGAAACGAAGACCCAACACAGCCAAAAATAAATAAATAAATAAACTAATTAAAAAACAAAACAAAACAAAAAACTATAAGTCACTGATGAAACAACTTGAAGACAACACAAACAGATGGAAAGATATACCATGATTATGGATTGGAAAAATTAATATTGTTAAAATGAACATACTGCTCAAGGCAGTCTGCAGATTCAATGCAATCCCCATCAAAATACCAAGGACATTTTTCAGAGAACTAGAACAAATTTAAAAATTTGTATGGAAACACAAAAGACCCCAAATAGCCAAGAAAATCTTGAGAAAGAACAGCGCAGGAGGAATCACACTCCCTTACTTCAGACTATTGTACAAAGCTACAGTAATCAACAGTGTGGTACTGGCACAAAAACAGACAAATAGATCAATGGAACAGAATAGAGAGCCCAGGAATAAACCCACACATTTACAGTCAGTTAATCTACAACATAGGAAGTTAGAATATACAATGGAGAAAAGATAGTCTCTTCAATAAATGGTGCTGGGAAATCTGGACAGCTACATGTAAAAGAACAAAAATTAGGACTTCCCTGGTTGTCCAATGGTTAAGACCCTGTGCTTCCAATGCAGGTGGCGCAGGTTCGATCCCTGGTCGGGGAACTAAGATCCCACATGCCATGTGGTGCGGCCAAAAACAAAAAACAAAAACAAAAATTAGAACATTTTCTAACATGATGTACAAAAATAAACTCAAAATGGATTAAAGACCTTAATGTAAGATCTGAAACCATAAAACTCCTAGAAGATAATGTAGGCAGAAAACACTTTGACATATATTGTAGCAATAATTTTTTTTTTGGATCTGTCTCCTAAAGCAAAGGAAATAAAAAGAAAAATAAACAAATGAATTAAAACTTAAAATTTTTGCACAGCAAAGGAAACCATCAAGAAAATGAAACGACAACCTACTGAATGGGAGAAAACATTTGTAAATGGTATGTTCAATAAGGGGTTAATATCCAAAATACATAAACAGCTCATAAAACTCAACATCAAAAAACCAAACAACCTTGGGCTTCCCTGGTGGCACAGTGGTTGAGAATCTGCCTGCCAATGCAGGGGACACGGGTTCGAGCCCTGGTCTGGGAGGATCCCACATGCCACGGAGCAACTAGGCCCGTGAGCCACAACTACTGAGCCTGCGTGACTGGAGCCTGTGCTCTGCAACAAGACAGGCCGCGATAGTGAGAGGCCCGTGCACCGCAATGAAGAGTAGCCCCCGCTTGCCACAACTAGAGAAAGCCCTTGCACGGAAACGAAGACCCAACACAGCCAAAAATAAATAAATAAATAAATAAAAATTTAAAATAATACAGACATACACTTAAAAAAACAAAACAAAAACAAAACCAAACAACCCAATTAAAAAATGGAGAGAACACCTGCATAGACATTTTTCTAAAGAGGACACACAGATGGCCAACAGGCAAGTGAAAAGGTGCTTAACATTGTTAATCATAAGAGAAATGCAAATGAAAACCACAATGAGATATCACCTCATTCTTGTCAGAATGTCTATCTTCAAAAAGAACGCAAATAACAAATGTTGGCAAGGATGTGGAAAAAGGAAACCCTCGTACACTGCTGTTGAAATGTAAATTGATGCAGTCACTTTGGAAGACAGTATGGGGGTTCCTCAAAAAAACTAAAAATAGTACTACAGTATGATTCAGCAATTCCATCCTGGCTGTATATCTGAGAAATATGAAAACAATAATTCAAAGAGATACGTGCACCCCAATGTTCATCACAGCTTTATTTACATTTGCCAAGATATGGAAGCAACCTAACGGTCCATTAACAGATGAATGGATAAAGATGGCATGGTATATGTATATAATGGAATATTACTCAGCCATAAAAAAGAATGTAATTTTGCCATTTGCGACAACATAGATGGACCTGGAGGATATTATGCTATGTGAAATGAGACAGTGAAAGACAAATACCGTATGGTAGCACTTATATGTGGAATGTAAAAAATAAAATAAGCTAGTTAATATAACAAAAATGAAACTGACTCACAGATATAGTAAACAAACTAGTGGTTTCAGTGAGGAAAGGGAAGGGGGAGGGGCAAGATTGGGGTAGGGGATTAAGAGCTTAAAACTACTGTGTATAAAATAAGCTACAAGGACGTATTGTACAATATAGGGAATACAGCCAGTATTTTATAACAACTATAAATGTAGTATAACCTTTAAAAAATGTGAATCACCAGGTTGTATACCTGTAACTTATATAATATTGTACCTCAACTGTACTTCAATAAAAAACTTTAAGAAAAGCTGTCCAGTGCTTGCTTCGGCAGCACATATACTTCCAAGCATAAGGGAAAGCAAATGTTTAAATAAGCAGTTCACCTCCTAGTTACAGAGTGACTTCACTTACATGCAGGAGTTTGCTAAAATCAGGTATCGAGTCACTTACAGAAACAAGTTTATCAACATGTGTGATATTTTCCAAAGTAAGAATATAGGAAAAAATACGTGTGTATGTCCCCTCTGTGTGTGTTTGTAGGGAATAAGAAACACAGGGAACTTATCTTTCATGGGAGGAATAATCACAGACCTGTTCTTGTCACTGAACTTCCAGTGGTGTACTCCCCAGCTCGGATTCATTCCAGTTTGTAAAGTCAGTAAAAGTCTTGAGTGAAAGCTTCCGTGGAAAGGCATTTATAATTCAAAAGTCCTCATACATTCAAAACCCAGACCTCACTTTTGCTCCTTGGATGGCACTGCCTTGGGGCCTCCTCCCTTTGTTCTGCTCTGCACACAGAGAGAGGAGGCAGAGCCAAGGAAGATGAAAGTTTCTGACACTAATGCCTGGCAGGACAAGTCTGGCAACTTCCAGAACAATGCAAATTAAATGGCCAAATTACTCACTTTTCCCAAACTGAAATGACTTCTTCACCAGAGGTGGTTATACTTGGTGTAATCTTGCCAAACACCACTGTAACCCATTGGGAGGCAGCTGTAGTTGAGCTCTATTAAGTTTCCAGGTGCTGCTGGAACGGTATTAGAATTAGCCCCCCAGGTTCAGTAATGGATGATGTGAGGTGAGGGATATTCTTGTAGGCTTCCTGCTCAAGGGAAGTTTGAGGTTTATTTTTAAATACTTAGAAAGAAACAACACTTCTTGTTTTTTGTCTTCAGAAATGGACAGATTTTCTTGAGGGTGGTAGGGATCATGGTGGGATGGTTGTCCTTGTCTTGGACAAGATGAATGAATGAATGAATCACCAAGAAACAGAATGTCATGGAGGGAAGGCACCCTGAGGACTTAGGCCAACCCCATGTGTTAACAATGAAGGGAGAGAAGCCTTGGGGACCAGCGGCAGCTCTGGAAGTAACAAGACCTTAGATGGAAGTCATGAGTGAGGCACATGTTAGTATTATGTCTAACATGACTAATTTTTCTGTGTCATATTCTCTTTTATGATAGCCTTTTTTTAAAATAAGCAAAATCTTATATTTAAACAACAGCCAGGAAAAATCAACTTTTCAGTTGACCTCAGTTACTGCTAAAGTTTAGTTTCTGAATTTTAGTCCCATGTATGAACAATTACATGTGATCATCAAATGATGGAAGCATTGTTGAGTTCTAGTTAGTTGAATTTACTTGTCTTCCAGTTGGTCTGAAAATCACTCATTCCTAAGTTATAACAGCTGTTTCTGTGAGGCAATCATATGTGGATTTTATATTTTTCACTGGTTCTGAGTTTTAATTTATTCTAAGTTATTATTTGGAGTCTATAATTGAAATGCTCCCAAATACACTGTATTCTTTAAAATGTAGCTGAAAATATATGACATTTATACAATGATTTATAAACCTTATTTACATGAATTACAAGGGAATAATATATGATGCTTATGTACATTTGTGTGTCAGGGAAGGTGAATGTTCATTTTCCTTTAGCCTATATTCTTCAAACTAAGGGTCAAAGCATTGACTAATTTGTTTAGTGTGTTTTTTTGTTTGTTGCTTTTGAAGGAATAAATATTTAAGATACATTTTATACAAAAACATATGATTTTGAAGATGGACTATTTTAAACTGTATCATACATTAAAAACTACCAAACATATTAATAGCAGAAACTTTAAGCACTTTTTAAAAACTACTGCAATTACATGATTACACACACATATACCTTTTTCTCTATTTATAATAAACAACTGTCTAACAGACAAGTCAGATTCCATCAGATTTTCTTATAAAACCAGTCTTATAGCAAGAGCAATTAACTTGTCTGGAGCATGTGTAGTTTAAGAAGACAGAGTAAGAGGAAGCATGATTATTGCTGAGTTACTCTTCCTTTCACCACAGTCATCAAGTTTGTTTTCTGGATACCAACATTAATTAATTGAAGCAACAATGTTTAGTGTGTTTTGATCAATAGTTTTAAAAAGAGAAACAGAATGGGATGGAATGGCACGAAACATAATAAAACAGAAAATGCCAGAATGCATGTAGTAGAGGTGAATACTGTTACATGTAACTCTAATTTTAGTCTCATGTGTAGATATGAAGGTGTTATTCTGGATCACAATGTAAAATTTATGTCTTTCTGAGGGTCACAATAAAAAATTTTTAAATTCTCTTTGTCAAAAGAAAGAAAAAAGAAAAGCTGTCCATGGTCAAATGTCAAAAACTGGAGTAAGACTCTTATACAGCACATAATATTTACTGTTAAATATCTTGATTCCTTGGTTAGGAAAAACCAGTTTTTCTCACGTTAGTAACTTCTTGCATACACTTTCCTGCTGCACACCTAGGACCCTTTACCCAGTACAACTGTAAAAAGTGCTTCTGAAATACTGTTTAGATAAATTGCCTAAGATATTTTTACACTAGTTTCATGACAATGCATCAGGCAATAAATATAATTAAATAATTTTACTAGAAGAGCAGTTTTTCAAAGGCTATAAAAATCTCAATTTGTGAGTATAGCATTATATGATTCTTTTTTTTTTGCATTTTTAAAAAAATTCTTTATTTTATTTATTTTTGGCTTTTTTTGGCTGTGTTGGGTCTTCGTTTCTGTGCAAGGGCTTTCTCCAGTTGCGGCAAGCGGGGGCCACTCTTCATCCCGGTGCGCAGGCCTCTCACTATCGCGGCCTCTCTTGTTGCAGAGCACAGGCTCCAGACGCGCAGGCTCAGTAGTTGTGGCTCACGGGCCTAGTTGCTCCGTGGCATGTGGGATCTTCCCAGACCAGGGCTCAAACCCGTGTCCCCTGCATTGGCAGGTAGATTCTCAACCACTGCGCCACCAGGGAAGCCCTATGATTCTTTTTAACTCTAGTAAACTTTCTTGTTTTAGAAAATTTTCCTTACCATTATACTTTTCCTCCACATCTTTTAACCCACTTTATAGATTTAATCTACATTTCCCTGTGTAACTACAGTGAAAAATTTTAAAGATATATGAATTAAAGATTGTTTTTGAGTTTGAAACATGAAAATGTACCCAGGACAATAAGAAGTACAAAGCAAATGGTCTATAGGTATGAAGAATGAGAGTCCTTTTATATTTTTAGTTCAATGAAAGAAGTGGGACAATACAAAATGGTGAACTGAAATCTCTTAAGTTGGAACTAGGAGGCCTTTTGATACCCCACAAATCTAGTACTGGGATTTAGGGAACACAATATTTATTTTACCTTAAAAGCATCTCCAGTTCTTCCATTTATTATCATTGCCATAATAATCATCTCTGACGTCCATTCTTTTTTAATTGAAGTATAGTTGATTTACAGTATTATATTTGTTCCAGGTGTACAGCATAGTGAATAAGTATTTTTGTTGATTATACTCCATTTTAGGTTATTGCAAGATAATGGCTATAATTCCCAGTGCTATATAGTATAGCCTCATTACTTATCTATTTTATATGTAGTAGTTTGTATCCCTTAATCCCATGCCCCTATTTTGTCCCTCCTCCCTTCCTTCTCCCCTTTGGTAATCACAAGTTTGTTTTCTATATGTGTGAGCCTGTTTCTGTTGTGCATATACAGTCATTTATACTACTTTTTAGATTCCACATATAAGTGATAATGATAATACAGTATTTGTCTTTCTCTGACTTATTTCACTAAGAATAATATTCTCTAGATCCATCCATGTTGCTGCAAATGGCAGAATTTCATTCTTTTTTTATGGCTAATATTCCATTGTTTACATATATTCCACATCTTCTGAGTCCAGTCTTCTGTTGATGGGCACTTGGGTTGTATCCATGTCTTGGCTATTGTAAACAGTGTTGCTATGAACATTGGGGTGCATGTATTTTTTTCAAGTAGTGGGTTGTTTTTTTTTTTTCTTTTGGATATACACCCAGGAGTGGAATTGCTGGATCACATGATAGCTTTATTTTTAGTTTTTTGAAGAGCCTCCATACTGTTTTCCATATGGCTGCATTATGGTTTTAGGTCTTACATTTAGGTCTTTAATACATTTTGAGTTTATTTTTGTATATGGTGTGAGGGAATGTTCTAATCTCATTGTTTTCCATGTAACTATCCAGTTTTCCCAGCACCACTTGTTGAAGAGACTATCTTTTCTCCATTATGTATTCTTGATTCCTTTGTAATAGATTAAGTGACCATAAGTGAATGGGTGTATTTCTGGGCTCTCTATTCTGTTCTATCGATCTATGTATCTGTTTTTGTGCCAGTACCATACTGTTTTGATGACTATAGATTTGTAGTATAGTCTGAAGCCTGGGAGGGTGATACCTCCAGCCTTGTTCTTTTTCCTCAAGATTGTTTTTGCAATTTGGGGTCTTGTGTGACTCCATATGAATTTTAGGAGTCTTCATTCTAGTTATGTGAAAAATATCATAGGTATTTTGATAGGGATTGCATTACATCTGTAGATTGCTTTGGGTAGTTGTGCATTTTAACAATATTAAGTTTTTTCAATTCAAGAACATGAGATATCTTTCCCTTTCTTCGTATCATCTTTAATTTCCTTCATAAACATTTTAGAGTTTTCAGAGTATTGGTCTTTCACCTTCTTAAGTTTTTTCCTAGGTATTTTATTCTTTTTGATTTGATTTTAAACGGGATTTTTTTTTTACTTTATATTTGTGATATTTCATTAGTACTGTATAAAAATACAACAGATTTCTGCATATTAGCCTTGTATTTTGCAACATTTTTGAATTCATTTATCAGTTCTAATAGTTTTTGGGTGGAGACCTTAGGGTTTTCTACATATAGTATCATGTCATCTGCAAATAGTGCCAGTTTTATCTTTTCCCTTATAACTTGGATAGCTTTTGTTTTTCTTGTCTGATTGCTATGGCTAGGACTTCCAATACTATGTTAAGTAGAGGTGGCAAGAGTGGGCATCCTTGTCTTGTTCCTGAATTTAGTGTGAAGGCTTTCAGCTTTTCATCTTGAGTATGATGTTGGTTCTGTGTTTGTCATAAATGGCCTTTATTATGTTAAGGTATGTTCCTTGTATACCCACTTTGACGAATGTGTTGATCATGAATGTATGTTGAATTTCGTCAAATACTTTTGCTTCATTTACTGAGACTGTCATGTGACTTTTATTATCTTTTTGTTAACGTGGTATATTTCATTGGTTGATTTGTGAATGCTGAACTGTTCTTGTGTCCCTGGAAAAGTCCAGCTTGATCATTGTGTATGATCGTTTGTATATATTGTTGGATTCAGTTTGGTAACATTTTGTTGAGGATTTTTGCAGCTATATTCAGCAAAGATACTGGCCCTTAATTTTCTTTTTTTGTAGTGTCTTTCTTTGGTTTTTGTATCAGACAGGGTAATGGTGACCTTGTATAATGAATTTGAGGGTGTTCCTTTCTGTTCAAGTTTTGGGAATAGTTTGAGAAAGATAGGCATTTGTTCTTTATATGTTTGCTAGAGTTCCCCTGTGAATCTCTCTGGTCCTGGACTTTTGTTTGCTGGGAAGGAAGATATAAAACTGTCGTGGTTCACAGATGACATCTATGTAGAAACTTGAAGAGAATCAACAACAACTTATGGAACTAATAAGTGATTATAGCAAGATTGAAGGATACATAGTTAATATTATCCAATGGACTGAATGTTTGTATCCCCTGCCCCATTCACATGTTGAAATTCTAACCCACAATGTGATGGTATGTGGTGGTGGGCCCTTTGGGAGGTAATTAGGTCGTGAGGGTGGAGCCCTCATGAATGAGATTAGTGCCCTTATAAAAGAAACTTCAGAGAGCTCTCTTACTCTTTGCCATATGAGGATACAAGAAGACAGCCATCTGCAACCAGGAAGAGGGCTCCCACCAGACACCAAATCAGGCAGCACCTTGATCTTGGTCTTCTTAGCTTCTAGAACTATGAGAAATGTCTTTTGTTTATAAACCACCCTTTCTGTGGTACTTTGTTATGGCAGCCCAAACTGACTAAGATAGTTAATATACAAAACTCAATCGCTTTCCTGTAAGTTAGTAATAAAGAGTAATTTGAAATTGAAAGCTCAATAACATTTACACTAGCACCTAAAAAAAAAGATATACTGGGTATAAATCTAACATGATATGTATAAGATCTATATGAGGAAATCTACATAACTCTGATAAGGGAAATCAAATAACTAAATAAATGGAGAGATATTCCAGGTTCATGGAGAGAAAGACTCAGTATTTTCAAGGTGACAGCTTCTCCCAACTTGACTTATAGATTAAATGCATTCCAAATCAAAATGCCAGCAAATTATTCTGTGGATATCAACAAACTGATTCTAAAGTTTAATTGGAGAGTCGGAAGACCCATAATAGCCAAAAACACGTTGAAGGAGATGAACGAAGTCAGAAGACTGACACTACTCAACTTCAAGGCTTACTACAAATATACAGTAATCAAGAAATTGTGGTATTGGCAAAAGTATAGACAAATAGATCAGAGGAACATAATGAGAGTCCAGGAATGGACCTACACAAATAGAGTCAACTGATCTTGATAAAGAAGCAAAGGCAATACGACAGAGAAAAGGCAGTCTTTTCAACAAATGGTGCTGTAACAATTGGACATCCACAAAAAAAGAAAAGAAAAGAATCTAGATATAGACCTTATTGCTTTCACAAAATTCAACACAGAATGGATTATAGATGTAAATGTAAAGTGCATAACTATAAAATTCCTAGACGATAACATAGGAAAAAGTCTAGATGACCTTTGGTTTCACCATGTCTTTTTTTTTTAATATTTATTTGATTTATTTATTTGGCTGCACCGGTCTTATTTTCGGCATGCGGAATCTTTAGTTGTGGCGTGTGGGATCATGTTCCCTGACCAGGGATCGAACCCAGGCCCTCTGCACTGGGAGCGTGCAGTCTTACCCACTGGACCACCAGGGAAATCCCCACAATGTCTTTTTAGATATAACACCAAAGGCACAATCCATGCAGTTAATAATGAATAATTTAGACTTCACTAAAATTAAAAACTTCTGCTCTCCAAAACACATCAAGAGAATAAGAAGACAAGCCACAGACTGGGAGAAAATACTTGTAAAACAGAATTCTAATACGTACTGCTACTCAAAATACACAAAGAACTGTTAAAGCTCAACAATAAGGAAACAAACAAACTGATTTGAAAATGCGAAAAAGACAGGAACAAAAACTTCACCAAAAAAGATATACAGATATTTTCATAAGCATATGAAAATAAGATTAACATCATGTATCATGAGAGAGTTGCAAAACAAAACAACAATGAGATACCACTACACATCCAGTGGAATGACCAGAATCCAGAACAATGACAACACCAAATGCTGGGAAGCATGTTGAGCAACAGATACTCTCATTTACTGCTGTGGGAACACAAAATGGTAGATAGAGCCATTTTGGAAGACAGTTTGGCATTTTCTTATAACATTAAATGTACTCTTATCATATGATCACATTCCTTGGTATTTACACAAATGAGCTGAAAACTTATGTCCATGCAAAAACCTGAACACAAATGTTTATAGCAGCTTTATGTGTAGTTACTGAAACTTGGAAGCATCCAAGATGTGCTTCAGTAATGTGCTTCCATTGTCTGGATGTGTGGTACATCCAGACAATGGAATATTATTCAGTGCTAAAAAGAAGTGAGCTATCAAGCCAAGAAAACACATGTAAAAACCTTAGATGTATATTATTAAGTGAAAGAAGCCAATCTATAAGGCTACATACTGTATGATTCCAACTGTATGACGTTCTGGAATAGGCAACACTGTGGAGACAGTAAAAAGATCAGCGGTTGCTAACAGTTAGGGGGAAGGAAGGATGAATAGGTGGATCACAGAGGATTTTTAGGGCAGTGAACCTACTCTGTATTATACTGTAATGATGGGTATATGTCATTACACATCAAAACTGATAGAATATACACTAAGAGTGAACAATAATGTAAACTATGGACTTTGAGTGATAATTTTGTGTCAATGTAGGTTCTGCAGTTTTAATAAATGCACCACTCCGGTGTGGGATTTGGATAGTTGTGGAGGCTGTGTGTATGTGGGGGCAGGAATTACAGGGGAAATCTCAGTACCTTCCACTCAATTTTGCTCTTAACCTAAGTCTGCACTAAAAAACAAAGTCTATTAAAAAACAACAACAGAAAAAACCCCAGAGACTTTATTATTAATGGCACAGCAGTCTCAAGAACATCCTGACTTCATCAGTTCCACTCGCCTCCCTAATTCCCATCAGGATGATACGGTGAGGCCCTGGTGGATATAGCACATGTAATGGGATTGAATCACAGCTGAGGAACTCCGTGTAGAAAAACCCAATCTTTTAAAGGGAACCTGACCTACCATTTGCCCCAAAGGGAAACATCCTTATTTAACTGTACAGCAAGCAAACCTGTCCACTGTCCCAGAGGGTGACACTGTCTCTTTTTTCCCCAAAGCTCTTTCTCATGCAAACATTCATGAAAACACAGTCCAAAACAAAAACTGTCCATAAGACAAACACATACATGAGAAATCCATAATTAATTGTCTTCCAACAATATCTACCACTCATTTCTTCACCGTATTCACTACTGGCAAATTTTCCCATATGTACACCAGTTGGTCAACCATGCTTTTTTTCTGACAGGAGGTAGGACCAGATCTATTCATTTGCCTCAAGCAACATTAGATTAAGTTTACTATCTACAGGATCCTGTGTATCAGGTGGAGGCTTAATTCACCTGAATTGCTTAATACTATAGCAATGTAGGTGCCACATTCAACCCACTGAAAAGCCCAATACCCACTAGCAGGTACTGAAGAAAGACTTTTGATTTGTCCATAAGTTTCTGAATCGACGTTCTCAGGTGATAAGTGAATAGACAACTGATTATTGTGCCAAAACTAACAATGTACATATTTCTGATTAAGAGTAGCAGATTTTGTATTCGTTATCCATACAAAGCAGAGCGTGGGTATAGTGGAGTCACGGGTCATGAGCAGAAAGGGGCTGACAGTTGGAAAACACACAGAAATTAGGGCAGCAGTTTTCCTGAACCATCAACTGGAATTATGAAAAAGAACGTAAGAAATGGGAAAGAGGGAGGAAAGGGTGTGAAAAGATACAAAGGTGCCCACAAGAACAAGGATGCTTTGGGTGGCTCTGGACTCAGCAGAGGATCTGGGAGACACATTATTCCTGTGAACGTGTTGGACTCGCTGTTTGTGCCTGTGCAGGGTGGCAGTCATGGAGCCACTGGTCCAGATTGTGAGCACAGAAAATAGAACTTCAGGGAACACTATCGCCATCACTACTACAATGATAGTAGTGGTTAGCCAATGGGAAAGCGGGGAGGAGGGATATATAAGGAGGTTGGGATTGATATATACACACGACTATATATAAAGTACATAAACAGCAAGGTCCTACTGTGTATCACAGGGAACTATACTCAATATTTTGTAATAACCTATAAGGGAAAAGAATCTGAAAAAGAAGAAAAATATGTATGTATAACTGAGTCACTTCTCTGTACACCTGCAATTAACGCAACATTGTAAATCAACTGCACTTCAATTTAAAAAAAAATCTTAATTCAAAAAACAAACACAAACAAAAAATGCCCTCATCGAAACTGGACTTAGAACTTGCTCATGGATTGTTTCTTTTTTTAAATTAATTTTTATTGGAGTAGAGTTGATTTACAATGCTGTGTTACTTTCTGCTGTACAGCAAAGTGAATCAGTTATACGTATACATATATCCACTCTTTTTTAGATTCTTTTCCCATATAGGCCATTACAGAGTATTGAGTAGAGTTCCCTGTGCTATATAGTAGGTTCTCATGGATTGTTTCTACATTGAGCCCATGATGCAAATATCTTAGTCATATAAAATATGCCCAGAAAACCTTTACACTTTATACACTGTAGGACCACAGATAGAGTTTTAGTGAACAGCACTCTACCACTATTTCTCTCTTCTCTTGGAGTTCGAAGTAGAAGATGTGCCCACAGGGTCCTGGCATTCAGTGTTGGCAAGAGGCCTGACCCCTACCAACTACTTATGTCTTGAAGAACTTTGATGACCCAACAGCGACGAGAAAGTCCCTTACTGTAGTATTCCTAATATATAATCCATATTTTATATAAGAAATAAAACATAACAAAGCAGAACTATCAATTTGCAAGTGCTGTTTTTTTTCCTTCTATGAAACCATCCCAAGAAGTAATCCTTGGTAATAGTTTCATGATTGTAACAATTTAAAAAATAAATTTTCATTGCAAGAAATCCACTGGTCTCATATTGAGGTAGGCAGATCTCCACTCCCTGGGGTTAATACCTTCGTTATATTACACTACATGGCAAAGAGTCTTTGTTTTTATTTTTTGGCCTTGCCGCATGGCGTGTGGGATCTTAGCTCCTCAACGAGGGATCGAACCCGCACCCCTTGCAGTGGAAGCACAGAGAAAAGAGTCTTTGAAGATGTAAATAAGTTTACTAATCAGTGGGCTATGTTTTAGACTGAATGTTGTTTCCCCCACAAAAATTCATCCCTTGAAATCCCAGCCATGTAAATATACTGCTTGAAGGTGGCTGTCCAAAAACCAGTAAGAGGATGCTCCAGAGACACAGAATCTGTAAGCAACTTGATCTTGGATCACCTAACATCAAGGTTATTCTCCTAACACAATAAATCTATCACACACAAAAAATTAACACTAGACAGTCCATTTAATAGACAGTCCATTTACAGATTCCCCCCGTCCCCCAGGGATACAATAATGTCTTTTCTGTGTTTATAAATCTAAGATCCAGTCATGGTGTAAATATTGCATTTAGTTGTCTTGACTCTTTAGTTTTTAAAAACTAGATTGTTTGCATTCTGGTTTATCACAGGGTATTGACTGTAGTTCCCTGTGCTATACACTAGGACCTTGTTGTTTATCCATCCTAAATGTAATAGTTTGCATCTACTAACCTCAACCACGATGGAAAAGAATATAAAAAAGAATGTCTATATGTGTATAACTGAGTCACTTTGCTGTACAGCAGAGATTGACACAACATTGTAAATCAACTATACTTCAATTAAAAAAATAACTTCTGTAGATTAAAAAATAAAATAAAGTTAAAAAAATTAAACTAGATGGTTTGCCACTCCTTTGTCTTCAGTGATACTGACAGGTTTTTTTTTTATAATGTTTTTTTTGGCCGTGCCCCGAGGCATGTAGGATCTTAGTTCCCCAACCAGGGATCGAACCCACGCCCCCTGCAATGGAAGCACAGAGTCTTAACCACTGGACCGCCAGGGAAGTCCCCAATACTGACAGTTTTGCAGAGGTCATACCAATTGTTTTCAGAATACCCTTTAGCGTAGGCCTCTGTGATTGTGTCCCTCATCCTTAGAGTCAGGTACAACATCTGAGTAAAACTTCTGCATGCAGATGATGATGGGACATTCTTAGTGCACAGCCTCGAAGTGTATGAGCATTTTCTATTATTGGTAGAGGCTAAGAAATGCACCAGGTGAGTGGGATGCTTCGGGGGGCAGGATGGCACTTTCTGGCATATGGGCACAGGCTTTGGCCATGACTCCTGTGAGTGGCCGGACCTGAGCCCTGGGGGTTGCTACCTGGAAGCTGAGTCCTAAAAGCCATATGCTTTGCTCATAGCCACATGCCCCTCCCACAGGCACCTGCTCAGGACTGCTGTTGGCATAACCAAACAGTCTGCAGAGGGGGCAATGAGACATTAAAAGCCAAGTTTTCTGTGGCAAGGACACTGTAGTGGCCAACTGTGAAAACTGGGGCTCTACCTCCAGTTTTAGACTCCACTCACCAGTAAGATGGATTTTAAGGAATGACTACCCTAGTACAATGGCACCGGCCCTTAGTTGACCCTGATCCTCATTAATTAATTAATTAATTAATTTTATTTTTATTTTTGTCTGTATGTGGGCTTTGTCTAGTGGCGGTGAGCAGGGTCTACTCTTCGTTGCGGTGCGCGGAATTCTCATTGCTGTGGCTTCTCTTGTTGCAGAGCATGGCCTCTAGGCACACGGGCTTCAGTAGTTGTGACTCACGGGCTCTAGAGCATAGGCTCAGTAGTTGTGGCACACGGGCTTAGTTGCTCCGCAGCATGTGGGATCTTCCCCGACCAGGGCTCGAACCCGTGTCCCCTGCATTGGCAGGTGGATTCTTAACCACTGCGCCACCAGGGAAGCCCTAATTTTTCCCATTTTAATTACAGTGTGTCTTGGTGCATTCCTCTTCAGGTTGATCCTGTTTGGGACTCTGTGCTTCCTGGACCAGGATGTCTGTTTACTTTCCCAGGTTAGCATAGTTTTCAGATATTATATCTTCAATATCTTCAATATGCTCTCTGCCCCTTTCTCTCTCTTCTCCTTCTGCAACCCCTATAATGGAAATGTTAGTATGATTGATCATGTCCCAAAAGTCTCTTAAACAGTCCTCATTTATTTTTATTCTTTTTCCTGTTCGGTATCAGTGATTTCACTACTCTGACTTCCTGCTCGCAGGTTCATTCCTCTGTATCACTTAATCTACTGTTGATTCCTTCTAGTATATTTCTCATTTCAGCTATTGTATCTTTCATCTCTGTTTGGTTCTTCTTTATATCTTCTAAATCCTTGTTAAACTTCTCACTGTGGGGCTTTCCTGGTGGCGCAGTGGTTAAGAATCCGCCTGCCAATGCAGGGGACAAGGGTTTAAGCCCTGGTCCAGGAAGATCCCACACGCTGCGGAGCCCGTGCGCCACAACTACTGAGCCTGCGCTCTAGAGCCTGTGAGCCACAACTACTGAACCCACGTGTCACAACTACTGAAGCCCGCGCACCTAGAACCTGTGCTCCACAACAAGAGAAGCCACCGCAATGAGAAGCCCACACTCCGCAACAAAGAGTAGCCCTGGGCTTCCCCGGTGGCGCAGTGGTTGAGAATCCGCCTGCCAATGCAGGGGACACGGGTTCGAGCCCTGGTCTGGGAAGATCCCACATGCCGCGAAGCAACTGGGCCCGTGAGCCACAACTACTGAGCCTGCGCATCTGGAGCTTGTGCTCCACAACAAGAGAGGCCGCGATAGTGAGAGGCCCGCGCACCGCGATGAAGAGTGGGTCCCGCTTGCCACGACTAGAGAAAGCCCTCGCACAGAAACGAAGACCCAACACAGCCAAAAATAAATATAAATAAATAAATAAGATTTAAAAAAAAAAAAAAAAAAAGAGTAGCCCTCTCTTGCCACAACTAGAGAAAGCCCGCGTACAGCAACGAAGACCCAATGCAGCCAAAAATGAATAAATAAATAAATTTATTTAAAAAACAAAAACTTCTCCCTGTGTCCATCCATTCTTCTCCTGAGTTCTTTGATCATTTTTATGATCATTACACTGAACTCTTTCTTGGGTAGATGGCCTATCTCCACTTCATGTAGTTCTGGGTTTTTATCTTGTTCCTTAGATTGGAACATGTTACTCTGTTACCTCATTTTGCCTAATTTGCTGTTTTTATTTGTGTATCTAGTAGGTTGGTGATGTTTCCTGACTTTGGAGACGTGGCCTTTTTTAGATGTCCTATGGGTCCCAGCACCACATTCCCCTCTGGTCATTAGTGCTATATGCTCTAGGGTTGCCCCCTATGGGGGATGCCTTTGTCCTTCTGTTGTAGCACCCTGACTACTGTGGGCAATCTTGTAGGTGTGGCTAGGCCGCAGTACTGTTGTTGCCAAGTGCTGCCTTGTGGAGAGGCTGACGGCCACTGGTTGGCAGGGTTGGGTTATGAGGCTGTTGCCTGCAGAAACCTGGGGGGTCCCAGGGCTAGTGCAAGCTTACTGGTGGGCAGAGCCAGGTTCTGGGGTGGGTGGTTGTGGGACTGGGGTTCCTGAATTCAGTGTTGACCTGCTGGTGGGTGGACCCAGTTCCTGACATTACTGGCTGTGCGTTCTAGGGTGTGCCAAAGCTGGTGCTGGCCTGCTGGTGAGTGGGGTTGGATTCCAGTATGGCTGGCTGAGGAGTTCAAGTTATTTCAGAGCAGATGTCTGCCTGCTGGTTGTTGGGGCTGGGGCCTGGTGGGTCCTGGGGCTGGTACCTGCCCACCAGTGGTCTGAGATGGGTCCCAGGGTCTCTGACTTCAGGGTCCTGAAGAGCCTGAGTCTAGTGTCTGCGCACTGGTATGTGAGGCTGGTCCTGGGTCCTCTGGTGGACAAGGCCATGTCTAGGGGCAGCTGTGTGCTCAAGGAGCCTTAAGGAAGCCTGCCTGCTGGTGGATGGGGCTGTGTGCCTGCTCAGCTACTTGCTTGGTCTAAAGCATCTCAATGCTGGTGCCAACAGGCTGGTTGGTGGGGGTGGGGCTGGGTCCTGAGGCTAATAAGCTAGAGGTAGGATTCCAAATGGTGCAGGCTAGCACCAGTGTCCATGTGGTAGAAATAGCTCACAAAAATGGGTGCTGCCCACGTCTATGTCCCAAGAGTGAGTTCCATTTGCCTCCTACTTCTCCAGCAGATTCTCCAAAATCAGCAAGTGAGTCTGACTCAGGTTCCTTTCAAATTACTGCTTCTTTCCTGAGTCCCTGAGTGTGCGATATTTTGTGTGTGCCCTTTAAGGGTGGAGTCTCGGGGAGGATTAAGATGGGGCAGTAGGAGGACACAGAACTCACCTTCCTCAACAAACACATCAAAAATACATTTACATGTGGAGCAATTCTCACGGAAAACTAACTTGAGATTGGCAGAAAAAGTCCTACACAACCAAAGCTGCAAGAAAGATCTCCACATAACCTGGTAGGATCGGCATCGAGCTGGGACCGGCACACCGGGGAGGGATCTGTAAGGAGAAGAAAGTCTGCACGAGCAGATCCTTGCCCTGGGGAGTGAGCAGGTCAAACCACCATCTGGGCATCCCAGTCTTGGGGTACTGTGTAGAGAAGACAGGCCCTCTTGCCCACTGGAAAATCCACTGAGACAGTTAGAAGGGATGGAGAAGCCTAGACTCTACTTGCAAGGAGCACACACGTGCTGGCTGGGTGACAGTCAGGGCAGAGAGAGTCTTGCATCGGTGGCTGCTACCTTGCTACACTCCCCAATCTGAAGGAGTGCAATCCCTGGCCCTGCTCACTCCACACCACAGCCTGGCATGAGATCTGGGCAGAGACTCAGTCTAGATGCACAGAGACAGACCAGGATGACTGGGGTGTGATCTGGGTGGATCCACAGAAGCCATTGTCAGCGTGTGTACGGGTGAAGGGTGTAGCTCTGGGGGACAGTGTGCACATGGGGCCGTGCCACAAGAGCAAGTAGTGACTAAGCGCTCAATCTCAGGTGCTCAGGCCCTGGGATAGGACTCATTTAGCTACACAGAGATAGCTGGGAGTGCCCAGGGTGTGGTCTGGGTGGGGCATCAATGGCCACTGTCAACTTACTCAGGAGTATGCAGCAGTTTGTCTCCCAGCAAGAGCGACCCAGCTCTGCCCAATCCACACCACAGCTTAGCACTGGATCAGGGGCAGACAGGTCCTGGGGGAAGTCTGCCACAGAGGCAGCCCAGATCCCAGTATGCAGCAGAGCTACCTCAATTCTTGCATCCACAATACCACAACCCCCAGTACCGGCCTACTCCACAGGACAGCCTTGCACTAGATCTGGGACAACGTTAACAGAGAAAGGGTTGCAAACTTAGGCTGCTTCAGAGCAGAAACAAAGACCCCTATACAGGTAGTCATAGGTCCTCTGTGACCACACAGGCCTCACTTGCTTCATCAATCACCTCCTTTGGGGCAGGGCACCCACTCAAGGGTAACAGAGCCAGAATGAAGCTGAGGGCTTCTACTCCAACAACTGGGGAGCAGACCCCACCCCTCACAGCACACTGACAGACACAGAGTAGAGAAGAAGCCCCACCTCACACCCAACACAGGATCTAAATACTACAAAACCAACCACATTCGCTATCAAGGGGATAAAGGCCAGCACACCCTGAAGAAAGACATGGCTGGCGTCAATACCAAAACCAGCCCTCACACCAAAAACACTGGACACGCACAGTCTACACAGGGATGCTCCCACATAAAAACACCCCTTCAAGACCACAGCAGATAACTTTCTCTGTGTATTTAGGAGAAAAATTTAAGTAAAATGAAAAGGCAGAAAAATCACTCCCAATTAAAAAGACCAAGAGAAATCCTCTGAAAGGACAAATAATAAAACTGAGCTCACCAGGCTACTAGACACTAAGTTCAAAAAGGAGTTAATAAAAATGCTAAAAAAAATTGAGAAAGATTATTGATAGAAATTCAGATCCATGTAACAAGGAACTAGATATTATAAAGATGAAACAATCAAAAATAGATAATTCAACTGCTGAGATAAAAAACCCAATCTAGAAGCAATGAATACCAGATTAAATGACACAGAAGAAGGAATAAGTGACCTGGAAGATAGAATAATGGAAATCAACCAACTAGAATAGCAGACAAACATAAAGTTAAATTAAAAAATGAAAGCAACATATGAGATCTATGGGATAATATAAAACATGTCAAACAACATATAATAGGAGATCGAGAGTGGAATAGAGAAAGAAGGGGATTGAAAACATGCTTGAAGAACTTATGACTGAAAACTTCACAAACCTAAAGAAGGAAACAGATATTCAGTTACAGGAAGCACAGTGGGTCCCCAAAAAGATGAAACCAAACAGCCCCACAGCCCCACACCAAGACATATCATCATTAAAATGGTAAAAGTTAAAGATAAAGAGAGGATTTTAAAGGCAGGGAGAGTAAAACAAAGAGTCAGTTACAACGGAATTTACGTAGGGCTATCAACTGATTTCTCTGCAGAAACTTTGCAGGCCAGAAGGGAGTGGCATGATATAATCAAAGTGCTGAAAGGGAAAAATCTGCAACCTAGAATTCTTTACCCAGCAAGATTATCATTAAGAATAGAAGGTGAGTTAAATAATTTTTCAAACAAGCAAAAACTAATAGAATTCAGCAATACTAAGCCAAACCTAAAAAAAAATTGAAGGATCTTCTCTAAAAAGAAAAGAAGCAAGAATCCACAGGAAAGGGAAAAATCACAATAGGAAAGGCAAATATATAAAAGGATTGAAGATCACTTACTGAGCCAGTACATAGATTAAAAAACAATCCAAAATTTTTTGTCAAAGTGATCATAACTACAATTAACATTAAAGGATGGGCTTCCCTGGTGGCGCAGTGGTTGAGAATCTGCCTGCCAATGCAGGGGACACGGGCTCAAGCCCTGGTCTGGGAAGATCCCACATGCCGTGGAGCAACTGGGCCTGTGAGCCACAATTACTGAGCCTGCGCGTTTGGAGCCTGTGCTCCGCAACAAGAGAGGCCGCGATAGTGAGAGGCCCGCGCACCGCAACGAAGAGTGGCCCCCGCTTGCCACAACTAGAGAAAGCCCTCACACAGAAGCGAAGACCCAACACAGCCATAAATAAATAAATAAATAAATAAAATTTAAAAAAAAAATTAAAGGATAAGCATGAAGATGTAAAATAGGACATCAAAATCATAGAAAGTGGGGGAGGGGAGTAGAAAAATGTAGATCTTTCAAAATGTGTTTAAACTTGTATGTCTATTAGTTTATAGTAAGTAGATATAGTTATGGGTCAACATACTTAAACTCCGTGGTAACCACAAATCAAAAACATACAATAGATTCACAAAAACCAAAAAAGAAAGGAACTCAAGCATACTACAAAAGAAAATCATCAAACCAGACAAGGAAAAACAAAAGAAGAAATGAAGAAAAAACTACAAAAACAACTGGAAAACAAGGATTAAAATGGCAATAATTACATACTTATCAATAATTACTTTACATGTTAGTGGACTAAATGCTCTAATCAAAAGGCATAGAGTGGCAGATTGGATTTTTTAAAAAACCTACAATATCCTGCCTACAAGAGACTCACTTCAGGGCAAAAGACACACACAGACTGAAAGTGAGGGGATGGAAAAATATATTTCATGCAAATGAAAACGACAAGGAAGCAGAGGTATCAATACTCATATCAGACAAAGTAGACTTTAAAGCAAAGTCTATACCAAAAGACAAAGAAGGGCATTATATATTGATAAAGGGATCAATGCAAGAAGAGGATATTACACTATTAACATATATACACCCAATATATGAGTACCCAATTATATAAAACAAATACTAACAGACATAAAGGGAGACATTGACAATAATACAATAATAGTAGAAGACTTTAATACCCAACTGTCATTAATGGACAGATCATCCAGACAGAAAATCAACAAGGCAACAGACATCCTAAATGACACAAGAGACCAGTGGATTTGATTGATATCTACAGGACAAAACATAAAAAAAAAAGAAAACACATTTTGTTTTCAAGCATGCATGGAACATTCTCTAGGATAAACCACATACAAAAGCACAAAACAAGCCTCAACAAATTTAAGAGAATAGCAAATATTACAAGCATCTTTTCTGACCACAGTGGTATGAAACTAGATTCAATTGCAGAAAGAAAAATGGGACAAGAATGGATGCATGGAAACTAAACAACATGTTACTAAAAACCAACAGGTGAACAATTAAATCAAAGATAAAATTAGAAAATACCTCAAGACAAATGAAAATGAAAATATAACCTTTAAAAATTTAAGGAATGCAGCAAGAGGGAAATTCATAGCAATACACGCCTTCTTCAAGAAACAAGAAGAATCTCAAGTAAACAACCTAAGCTAGCACATAAAAGAGTTATAAAAAGAACAAACAAAACCCAAAGTCAGCAGAACAAAGGAAATAATAAAGACCAGAGAGAAAATAGAGATCAAAAAAAGTATTAAAAAAAAAAAGTATAGAAAATGATCAATAAAACCAAGAGCTGTTTTTTAAAATATAAACAAATTTGATGGACCTCTAGCCAGGCTCACCAAGAAAGAAAGAGAGAAGATGCATAAAAACAAAAGAAGCAATGAAAGAGGAGAAATAACAGCCAATACTGCAGAAATAGAAAAAATCATAAAAGAATATTATGAACATTTTTATGCCAACAAATTGGACAACCTAGAAAAAATAAACAAGTTTCTAGAAACATACAGCCTGTGAAAACTGAGTCAAGAAGAAACAGATAATTTGAACAGACCAATCACTAGAAGTGAAATAGAACTTGCAATTAAAATTTTAAAAAAACCTCTCTGCAAAACAGAAGTCAAGGATCAAATGGCTTCCTTAGGGAATTCCACCAAAGATATAAAGAAAAACTTATTATTCTCCAACAATCCAAAAAAATTGAAGATCAGGGAACACTCCCAAATTCATTCTATGAGGCCACCATCACCCTGATACCAAAACCAGACAAAGACAATTAAAAAAAGAAAATTATAAATAGGCCAATATCTTTGATGAATATAGATGCAAAAATCCTCAACAAAATATTAGCAAACTGGGTCTAACAATATGTAAAAAGGATCATACACCGTGATCAAGTTGTATTCATTCCATTGTTGCAAGGATGGTTCAACATACGCAAAATCAATCAATGTGATACACCAGATTAACAAAAGAAAGGACAAAAACCACGTGATCATCTCAACAGACGCTGCAAAAGCATCTGACAAAATTTAACATCCATTCATGATAAAAACTCTCACCAAAGCAGGTATACAGGGAAGATATCTCAACATAATGAAAGCCATTTATGACAAAACCATCACCAACATAATACTCAATGGTGGAAAGCTGAAAGCCTTCCTGCTAAAATCTAGAACAAGGCAAGGATGGCCACTCTCACCACTTCTATTCAACATAGTACTGGAAGTCCTAGCCACAGCAATCAGACAGGAAAAGGAAAGCAAATGTATCCAAATTGGAAGGGAAGAGGTAAAATTGTCATTATGTCAAGATGACATGATACTCTATATAGAAAACCCTAAAGACTCCCCACAAAAACTATTAGAACCAATAAATGAATTCAGCAAGGTAGAAGATACAAGATTAATATACAGAATTTGTTGCATTTCTTACACTAACAATGAAATATCAGAAAGAGAAAGTTAAAAATTCCATTTAAAATCACATCAAAAAAATACCTAGGAATAAACTTATCAAAGGAGGTGAAAGACGTATATGCTGAAAACTAAAAAACAATGATGAAGAAAATTGAAGATGATTCAAAGAAATGGAATGGTATCCCATGCTCACAGGTTGGAAGAATTACTTTTGTTAAAATGGCCATACTACCCCAAGCAGTCTACAGATTTAATGCAATCCCTATCAAAATACCCATGATATTTTTCACAAAACTAGAACAAATAATCCTTAAATTCATATAGAACCACAAAAGACCCTGAATTGTCAAAGCAATCCTGAGGAAAAAGAACAAAGCTGGAGGCATGAACCTTCCAGACTTCAGACAATACTACAAAGCAAAAGAAATGAAAACAGTGTGGTATTGGCACAAAAAGAGACATATAGATCAGAGGAACAGAATAGAGAGTCCAGAAATAAATCCACACACCTACAACCAATTAATCTAAGACAAAGGAGCAAGAAATTACAATGGAGAAAAGATAGTCTCTTCAATAAGTGGTACTGGGAAAGCTGGACAGCTATGTGAAAAATCAATGAAATTAGAACACTCCCTCACATCATATTAAACAAGTACAGTCAAAATGGTTTAAAGAACTATGTATGTCATGACATGGTCAACTTTTACAAGACAACCCAGGAAAACATTCTCAAACATAAATCACAGCAATTTTTTTTTAGATCAGTATCCCAAGGCAAAAGAAATAAAAGGAAAAATAAACAAATGGGACCTAATTAAACTTCAAAGCTTTTGCACAGCAAAGGAAAACATCAACAAAATGAAAGACAACCTACGGAATGGGAGAAAATATTTGCAAACCCTACAACCAACAAGGGGTTAATATCCAAAATATACAAACAGGTCATAGAACTCTATACAAAAAACAGCAACCCAATCAAAAAATGGGCACAAGACCTAAACAGACCACATGAAAAGGTGCTCAACATCACTAAATATAAGAAATGCAAATCAAATCACAATGAGGTATCACCTCAAACCGGTCAGAATGGCTATCATCACAAAGTTCACAAATAATGATTTCTGGAGAGGGTGTGGAGAAAAGGGAACACCTGTATATGGTTGGTGGGAATGGAAATTGGTGCAGCCACTATGGAAAACAGTACGGATGTTCCCTAAAAAACTAAACATTGAGCTACTATATGACCCAGCAATCCGACTCCTGGGTATATAGATCTGGAAAAACAAAAACTCTAATTTGAAAAGATACATGCACTCCAGTGTTCATAGCATCACTTTATACAATAGCCAAGACATGAAAGTATGTATATATATGCAATGGAATAATACTCAGCCATTAAAAAGAATGAAATATTGCCATCTGCAGCAACATGGAGGGACTGAGAGAACATTATACTTAGTGAAGTAAGTACTTAGTGAAGTAAGTCAGAGAAAGACAAATACCAAATGATATCACATGTGGAATCTAAAAATAATACAAATGAATCTAAATACAAAACAGAAAGAAACTCGTAGACATAGAAAGCAAACTTATGGTTACCAAAGGGGTGAGGGAGGGACAAATCAGGAGTATGGAATTAACAGATACAAGCTTCTATACATAAAACAGATTAGTAACAAGGATTTACTTTATAGCACAGGCATATACAATATCTTGTAATAATCTATAGTGGCATATACTCTGAAAAACAAAAAACTGAGTCACTCTGCTGTATAGTTGAAGCAAACACAATATTGTAGATCAACCATACCTCAAAAACAAAACAAAACAAAACAAGAGTGGAGTCTCTACCTCCCAGTATTTCCCACATCCCTCTGGCTCTCCCGAAAGAAAGCCCTGCTGCCTTTCAAAGCTAAATGTTCTGGGGGCTTATCTTCCCGGTGTGCCAGCCCAATGTAGGGCTCAGAATGCTCACCCCTTGGGGAGAATCTTTGTAACTGTATTATTCTCCTGTTTCTAGGTCACGCACCCAGGGATATGGTTCTTGACTCTATCGAGACTCCAACCCTCCTACCTGTCTCACTGTGGATCCTTTAGTTGTAGAAGATCTTTTCTGGTAGCTTCTGGTCTTCCTCATCAATACTTGCTCTGTATACAGTTGTAATATTGGTGTGTCCAGGAGAAGAGGAGAGCTCACGGTTTTCCTACTCCATCACCTTGGAGCATTCCCCTGTGGTATTCTTGGCTACAGCAGCCTTAGCTGACTAAAACAGATTTTCCTGGTTAATGAAGGTGGGTTGAGTATAATCACCTGAGCTTTAAAGAACAGATGCCAAATAGTTACGATGGAAAGAAGTGAGAGATTGAAAACAGGAAGGGGACTCAATTTGCTAATGCTGGCTTTCTAGATGGAGATACTCAGAAGTGAGTCATTAAAGGAAACGTATTCTGCCAACAACATGAAGCAGCCCGAAAGCAGTTCTTCCACAGGTGCCAGTTCAAAACTTTCCTTTGGACACTGAGGGTGAAGGAAGGAAGGAATGAATTGGCAACTGTGCACTGTGGAAATACACATAATTTACATATTTCTCATAATAGTAGGGGATTTTGTATTCCTCAACCAGGCAAAGTAGAGCCTGTGTACACTGGAGTCACAGCTCATGAGCAGAAAGGGGCTGACACTTGGGAAGCACGCAGCAGTAATTACAGTCATGTCCACAAGGAACCAGCTAGGATGATCAAGAAGAGACAAAAGATGTTGAAAGATGGAGGAAAGGGTATAAAAGTAGACAACAGTGCTCACCAGGAGAAGAATGGTTTTGGCAGCTCTGGACTCAAGGCGGGGGACCTGGGGGAGGCGTTGGTCCTACAAATGTGTTGGACCTGCTGCTTACGTCTGTACAGGATGAAGACCACAGAGCCACTGGCCCAGAGCGTGAGCCCCAAACAGAAACAGCAGGGAATGATAGCAATGCTCCATACATTGCCTGTCTGGTTTCGTCATGATGAACAGCAGAACAGTATCCAAAATCCTTTCTGCTTGTGATGTTTTGTTGCTCTATTTGCCAGTTATATCGATAGGAAAAACAACATTTACCAGCATTTGGAGCATCCAACACAGGAAAATAGAGGGAACAATGTACTTGGGAGCTTTTACTTTAAGCTCTGCCCACCTGGAGTTCCTGGGACTGATCGTGATGGCCTGAAAGACACTCAAGAGGCAGATGCTACCCGTGGACACTCCCTCCCCACTCTGTGAAGAAAGAAAAGAAGTTTGCATCCAAAATCACTGGGGAAATGTTTCCTCCCAAAGACTGCCATTGTCTGGGGGACCCCTTTACAGAGGAGGACCAAGAAGTTGGCTACAATCAGGTGCTTAAGAATCAAATCTGTAGGAGGCTTCCCTGGTGGCGCAGTGGTTGAGATCTGCCTGCCAATGCAGGGGACACAGGTTCGTGCCCTGGTCTGGGAGGATCCCACATGCCGCGGAGCAACTGGGCCCGTGAGCCACAACTACTGAGCCTGCGCGTCTGGAGCTTGTGCTCCGCAACAAGAGAGGCCGCGATAGTGAGAGGCCCGCGCACCGCGATGAAGAGTGGACCCCACTTGCCGCAACTAGAGAAAGCCCTCGCACAGAAACGAAGATCCAACACAGCCATAAATAAATAAAAATAAAAAATCCACCTGCCAATGCAGGGACATGGGTTCAAGCCCTGGTCCAGGAAGATCCCACATGCTGTGGAGCAACTAAGCCCGTGTGCCACAACTACTGAGCCCGCATGCCACAAATACTGAGCCTGCTCTCTAGAGCCCATAAGCCACAACTTCTGAAGCCCCATGCCTAGAGCCCCCGCTCTGCAAGAAGAGAAGCCACCGCAATGAGAAGCCCGCACACCGCAACGAAGAGTAGCCCCTGCTTGCCGCCACTAGAGAAAGCCCACGCGCAGCAACAAAGACCCAACACAGCCAAAAATAAAAAAAAAAAAAAAAAAAAAAGAATCAAATCTGTGGACCTTAACCTGTAGCCAGTGAAGGAAAGGATGATATAATGGCAAAGAAGTGAGAAATTCCCCAGGATTCCAACCACAGTCTGTATTAAGAAGATCACGTCCATTGTCAAGTTGCTGCTGGCCATCCTCTTAGTTCACAGTCACTGAAACTTGTCTTGTGAGTTAGAATGTCCTGCATGGGAGTATCAGGCATGGGCTACATGAATCACGTCAGCTGAAATTCAATATTCTCCACTTACCATTTGTTCCCACTTGGAAACATTTACTTCATGTTTTTCTGTTACTAGCAGCTTTTAAAGGGTTGACTGTATGACATTGAAAGAGCACTTATATGTGAAATTAATCACTGAAGGCATTACATGTGATCACTTCTTCATTCTTCACAAATCTATGAGGCAGGCACTTATGGAACTTTAACTATACAGAGGAGGGTAATGTACACATAGAGAGGTTAAGGATTTGTCAAAATCTCCTGTGTAGGGCAGAGTGAGAACTTGCAATCCACTGGACCGGTAAAGACAGTGCATTGAGCCACCAGCTCTGCCAAAAAGCTAATTAGCTGTGTTCATATAATAATCCAGATCTATATTTAGTTTTGTTTCCACAGCTTGTTCTTTGATTTTAGACTGGTACTATTTTATAACTTTCATTATAATAAGATTCCATTTTTGTAAAGTTTTACTCTGTAGGGCACTACGTATTATGAATGAAGCTTTAGATATCTTAATACATGTACATGCCCTGCTGGCAGTAGAATATTGCAGAACCTGCCCCATGACAAGTTAATGTCATGAAGATGAGAATGGCTCAATATTAGGACGGAAAAAGGAAGACTCTTGCTTTTATGTCAGAAAAGCAAGTATAACAGCGTATGTTACAGAAACTGTTTAATCGTCACATGTAATTCCATAAACTTTGAGACATAAAACACTCATGCATGATGAAATAGTGTAAAAGGAAAAACTAAACTATTATTATTTTCAGATGATACACTTGCCTATTTGTTAATACTAGACTTAATTGAACATTTGAAATGAATAAAGATTTGAGAATGATGTTAACATACCAGAGATATATGCAAATTAGCACCCGCAAGGCATGTATTCTTGTGCACTTTATAAATTAAAATACTAGATATTTGGATTGATATTAAAATACTTTTTTAATGGGCAGAAACAATATGATATATGACTAACAACTGCTGCCTGAAACTCATCATTATCATGTGAACGTGCCTTAACGGTTTATTTCCTAACTTAAAGAGTGAAGACACTTGACCATAATCAATAGACTCTGTATGTTTTCAGTGAAGACACAATTACTGTCTCCATTAACAACCAGAGTTAGAGAAAACCTGTCCATTCAATCCATTTCCATTTGAATACACTTTCTGCACAGGATTACATGATTTTTTGCACATTCATCATACTCTTTACTGCAAACTTGGAGTTATTATTGGTGCACCTCTAGCCATCCTGAACCTTTAGTCTATGATTCCTATAAGGTAGACTGAAGAGCAAACTGATTTTACAGCTACATTTTTAAGCACCTTAAAAAACCAGGTTTTGTTATCACTTGGACTAAGCCACAACAATCACTGCCAGTGAGGATTAAATTACATTGCCCGAGGAGCCAGCAGGGGTTGGTGTAGGGTTAGGACCCCATCTCTCTTTACTAGCTCAGCTCATGCCTCAGAATTTTTCCACCTTCCTGCATGGTGTTGGCACTGAATCAGGTTACTGCACAGAAGACTGCCTTTCTGATATGATCACTTACTCAGAATCTTGATCTGCCGTTATCTTACAGGCTCTGCCGCTCAGACTGAAAAAGAACGGTCCTTACCTGACTCCTTCCTCCTGCCAGGAGAGTGGGCTCCCTGTGATCGTCTTTATAGCCAGTACCTGTGTGGGAGGGAGACAGCCAGAGCCTGATATATGGGTTTGAGATTCTGTGTCCTCCCCACCCCTCCCATCAGAACTGCAATTATCATTTCACCTGCAGCAGCAATGGGAGTGTAGGCTTGGGATCTGAAAACTTTCCTCTCTGTTGTTAATTACCAAAGTCATTTACAAGTTTCTAGTTAGCCCTCTTAGGAGACAACTGGAGTATTTTTGAGAGGCATTTTCTTTTCCATGACCCCTGAAGGCAGACAGGGTCTCACAAGGAGGAGAGTAGGAAATGCTGAAATCACACACATAAGGGACTGGCATAAAGTATGTGTGTCCCTCTGGATTCTTCACTTCCCCGAGGTGTTTCTCTATCCTAAAACTAGTACTTTCCTAATCTTCAGACCACTGAACTGAACCTCCAGTTAAAGTATTGGTAGAGAAACGGAATGAGACAAAATACCTGAGAAGTATATTCAAAGAGACACAAGTAAAAGGAAGAATATGATAAATCACTCATTATAGAAAATGTCTGCACAAATCAAAGCCAATAAATTGGACTCATTTGCATAAATCAATGCCAATTAATATGGAGATGTTGTAGGAAAATATACTTTACAATTACTGACCTCCATTAGTGATTAGACTTAGACGCAGAACAATATGCATAGAAAAAAATGAGAAGGTTCAAAAAGAGTGTCTCACAAATTAGCACCTAGTTCTGAAGGCTCAACAGACAGATTTTACTATTCTTGTAAATATCAGATGAACCAATGCTCAATTACTTAATTCAAGGGAATCAAATAGTTACCAGAGTGCTCTACATTAATTAATTAATTAATTAATTAATTGTGCTACTTTTCAGTAATGAGCACTTGATGCTTTGATAACTAAGAAATATAAATTAGGAGTTGAAAGTAATCTTTCAGTTTTCCCTACAAATAAATCCACATTTGATGCACAGTCATGATGCAATCATTGTCCATTTACAAGTCAGGTGTTGGAGCCATACTGGTGGTCAACCATGTCTGCACACAAACACGAACTCATTTAAATACTTACAGGCAGAAGCAAACACACATGTGCATTCACACTCACGTACTCATATATACTCACATACATATACATATACATAAGTCACATACACAACTACATGTGCAAACTCAAACATTCATGCACATGCTCAGCACATATAAACTCGCATCATATTCATAAACACACGTGACGCATTCATATGAAAGCACTCACTTTCATAAAATTAACTTACACAGTCCCTGTGTATCTGTGGACGACATGTTCATATACAGAAGAATAGGTGTATCTCCAGACTTCTGGATGCAGGAAAAAGGGGTCCTTTCCATTGTTTGTAATCCTTTCAACGCTGCAACAACCAACAGAAAATATTTGCTATATGCAGCCTTAAAATTGCTATGCGTATTACCTCCTTAGGTGGGTCAGAGGGTAAGAAAGGTAGAGTGCTCGGAGGCATGGCAGTGAATGGGTATGTGATAGATCAGTATGAGAGAGAGGGCATAGAAAAAGGGGTACACAAATAAGACCACGGTAAAGGAAGCCTGGAGTGTGGGAGAGAGTACAGGGAAAGAGAAAAGGCAGAAGCATAAGGAAAAAGGAGTATGAAAAATCCCAGGGTGGTTAAAGTGCATTGCCGGTTTTGAGGGTACAATGAGGCAAAGTGTGCGGCCAAGTGAAGGGTGTGAAGCATATCGGGTTCTAGGGAAACAGAGGTGCGGGATTCCGTGGGAATGAAGGAAATAAGGGTATGAGGAGTTTGGGGGCAAAAATGTTAAAGGTCAGTGGTTGGTAAAACTCCCAAGAGACTTATTGTCTTTGAGGGATTAAAATGATAGTGAGGGCTTCCCTGGTGGCCCAGTGGTTGAGAGTCCGTCTGCTGATGCAGGGAACGCGGGTTTGATCCCTGGTCCAGGATCCCATATGCCGCAGAGCAGCTAGGCCCACATGCCACAGCTGCTGGGCCGGTGCTCCGGAGCCCGTGAGCCACAGCTACTGAGCCTGCGTGCCACGCGCCTAGAGCCCGTGCTCCGCAACAAGAGAAGCCACCGCAATGAGAAGACCGCGCACCACAACGAAGAGCAGCCCCCGCTCGCTGCAATTAGAGAAAGCCCGCGTGCAGCAACAAAGACCCAACGCAGCCAAAAAAAAAAAAAAAAAAAAAAAAGACAGTGAGAGGAGGAAGGGGAATACGTGTGCGGTAGGCAGATGCTGGAAATATAGTGTGGCCCAAGGCAGAAATAGAGAATTGAAAGAGGACATGAAGCCTGGTGAAGACAATGACCAAGAGAAGAGAAAAAAAAATGGTCACATGGCAATGAGGAAGGTGGGAGAACGTTGGGCATGAGTGAGCCAAGGAGCCCAGAAGAAAGGGTCAGGGATAAGAGGGTTGTGGGTTGTGGATTTGGTTTATGAATTAGTTGAGGATGCCTGAGAGTTGGGGCTGGGGTCCTTGATGGTGTGGGTGTAGAGTACACGGGGAATGGGCTGAGATATTTGGCTTGGAAGTAGATGCAGGGTAAGAAAATAAAGGCTCAAATGATGTGGTTTGCAGGGGGGATGGAAGGTGAGGAGGGCCAGACTAGAATCACATGGGAATGGATGTCCAAAAAGTGACGGGAGGGAGGTCGAGGATGCAATATAGGTGTCTGAAAAAGTTGAGTGAAGTTGAGGAGTGAATGGAGTTTGGTGCATGGCTAAGCTCACAAGGGTGGAGGCACAGAAGATGTATCTGAGGGAGGGGAAATACACGAAAGAAGAGGGGAGGAATGGAACTGGGAAAGACGGAAGTGGCAATGGGCAGATTGGAGGCCACTATTTGATTCCCCATACATTAATTCTCCAATTTATGGTCAAATCACAACAGTCATGGATAGTTTCTAATTTCAGCTCAGGGGAGCAAAAATTTTGCTTATATAAAATGCCCCCAAAACCGCTTAAATAGAACATACAATGTAGGATGGAAGCTAAATTTGGGGGTAAACAACACAATAGCATTTCACTCTTCATTTGGGAAACCACCTAAAGGATGTGACTTCCGTAGGTCATGCAAAAGAGGCTGTTTATTAGCCTCATGTAAATCAATGAAGTTAGAAAACTCCCTCACACCATATACAAAAATAAACTCAAAATAGCTTAAAGACTTAAATATAAGATAGGATACCATAAAACTCCTAGACAAGAACACAGGCAAAACATTCTCTGATGTAAATTGTAGCAATGTTTTCTTAGATCAGTCTCCCAAGGCAAAAGAAATAGAAGCAAAAATAAACAAATGGAACCTAATCAAACTTATAAGCATTTGCACAGCAAAGGAAACCATAAGAAATTGAAAAGACAATCTACGGACTGGGTGAAAATATTTGCAAATGATGCGACTGACAAGGGCTTAATTTCAAAAAGGTATAAACATCTCATACAGCTCAATATATTAAAAAAAAACCAATCAAAAAATGGGCAGAAGACCTAAATAGACATTCCTCTAAAGAAGACATACAGATGGGCAACAGGCACATGAAAAGATGCACAAAATCTCTAATTATCAGAGACATGCAAATCCAAACTACAATGAGCTATCACCTGACACTGTATAGAATAGCCATTATTTTAAAATCCACAAAAAATAAATGCTGGAGAGGGTGTGGAGAAAAGGGAACCCTCCTACACTGTTGGTGGGAATGTAAATTGGTGCAGCCACTGCGGAAGACAGTATGTAGGTTCCTTAAAAAACTAAAAATAGAGTTACCATAGGATCTAGCAATCCCACTCCAGGGCATATATCTGGAGAAAACCCTAATTTGAAAAGATACATGCACCCTAGTGTTTACAGCAGCACTATTTACAACAGCCAAGACATGGAAGCAACCTAAATGTCCATCAGCTGATGAATGGATAAAGAAGATGTAGTATATATACACAATGGAATACTACTCAGCCATAAAAAAGAACAAAATAATGCCATTTGCGGCAACATGGTTGGACCTAGAGGTTATCACACTAAGTGAAGTAAGTCAGACAAAGACAAATATCATATGATATCGCTTGTATGTGGAATCTAAAATATGATACAAATGAACTTATTTACAAAATAGAAACAGACTCAGACATAGAAAACAAATTTATGGTTACCAAAGGTGAAGGTGGGAGGAAGAATAAATTAGGAATTTGGGGTTATCACATACAAACTACTGTATATAAAACAGATAAAAAACAAGGTCCTACTATATAGCACAGGAAACTATATTCAATATCTTGTAATAACTTATAATGAAAAAGAATATATATATGTGTATATATATAAAACTAACTCACTTTGCTGTACACCAGAAACTAACACAACATTGTAAATCAACTATATTTCAATAAAAAATAAAATAAATAAGACGCTTAAGTTTTTGGTAAATGTTTGTGGTAATATAAAAGTAAAAAACATAGGAAGAACTTTAATGATAAAATAGTTAAGCAATAAAATTATTCATGAGTTACATTAGCAATAAACTATGAAAAAGAAAATTAAGAAAGTAATACCACCTAAAACTGCACTAAAAACAATAAGATACCTAAGAAATCATCTAACCAAGGAGGTAAAAGACCTGTACTTTAAAAACTATAAGCCTGATGAAACAAATTGAAGACAACACAAATAAATGGAAAGAAATACCATATTCATGGATTGGAGGCATTAGTATTATTAAATGATCATAGTCCCCAAGACAAGGTACAGGTTCAATGCAATCCCTGTCAAAATACCAATGGCATTTTTCACAGACTAGAGCAAATAATTGTAAAGTTTGTATGGAAACACAGAAGACCCTGAATAGCCAAAATAATCTTGAGAAGGAAGAACAAAGCTGGAGGTGTCATGCTCCCTGATTTCAAACTATACTACAAAGCTTCAGGCATCAAAACAGTGTGGTACTGGCACAAGCTCAATGGACACATAGATCAGTGGAACAGAATAGATAGAACAGAAATAAACCCATGCCTACATGGTCAATTAATCTATGACAAAGGAGGCAAGCAGATACAATAGGACAAAGACAGCCTCTTCCATAAATAAATGGTGTTGGGGAACTGGACAGCTACATGCAAATCTATCAAACTGGAATAATTTCTCACACCATATACAAAAATAAACTGGTATATACATACAATGGAATATTATTTATTTATTTAATAATTAATTAATTTTTAAATTATTATATATTTTTTTATTTTTGGCTGCGTTGGGTCTTCGTTGCTGCGTGTGGGCTGTCTCTAGTTGCAGCGAGCAGGAGCCACTCTTTGCTGTGGTGCACGGGCTTCTCATTGTGGTGGCTTCTCTTGTTGCAGAGTACAGGCTCTAGGCGCATGGGCTTCAGTAGTTGTGGCACGTGGGCTCAGTAGTTGTGGCACATGGGCTTAGCTGCTCTGTGGCATGTGGGATCTTCCCAGACCAGGGCTCAAACCCGTGTCCCCTGCATTGGCAGGCAGATTCTCAACCACTGGACCACCAGGGAAGTCCTTACAATGGAATATTACTTAGGCTTAAAGGGGAGGAAATAAAGACACGTGCCACAACATGGATGAACTTTGAGGAAATTATGCAAAAAGACAAATACTGCACGATTCCACTTTTATGAGATATTTATAGAGGTAAAAATCACAGCAATAAAAATCACAGCAATAAAAGTAGAAAGGTGGTTGTCAGGGTATTGCAGAAGGAGAGATGGGGAGTTACTGTTTCAGTTTTGCAAGATGAAAAGAGTTCTGGAGATGGATAGTGGTAATTAGGTTGGACAAAAATATGAATATATTTAAACACTAAACTGTACACTTAAAAAGAGTTAAGATTGTAAAATTGTATTTTATATTTTATTTACCATAATAACAAATTAGAAAAAAAAAGTTTTTGAGCACTGCCACAAAAGGTGAGGGTGGGGGAGAGTTTGATGAGAAAGTTGGAGTTAGTGGGGTATGACTGAGAATAGGCGTGATAAAGTGAGGTGGGAAGGAAGAGGGCACAGGGAAAGGAGGATATAAGAACAAGATTGTGGTGATTCATGGAGCATGGGGGTTGGGGGATAAAGTGCAGGAAGAGAGAGACTGTAGAGGGTTAAAATGTACACAGGGGTTGAAGAGTGCAGTGTGTTTAAAGTGCACTGTGGGACACAGGTCCTGACCCAACTGATTTTCTTCCCTTCCTACCTGATTACACGTGTATCTTTCTTACAGCCTTGGCTGTACAGGAGTCCTTCTCCCAGCTTCCAGTTACTTTCCAGTGAGAATTTACTTTATAGCACAGGGATATAAAATAGCTAAGCAATAAAATTATTCATGAGTTACATTAGCAATAAACTATCAAAAAGTAAAATAAAGAAAGTAATACCACCTAAAACTGCACTAAAAACAATAAAAACTGAAAACAATAAGATGCCTAAGAAATCATCTAACCAAGGAGGTAAAATCCCCTGTGTGTGGGATCTTTGGTAGATTAGCTCCATGTGGTCTAGAATTGTGGAACAATAGCTGTAGCTAGTGACTAGGTATTACAGACCAGGTGTCCCATTCCATCTCTGCGCGGGGGAGGTGGGGGAGGCCTGGGATGTTCAGGGAAATCTCGGAATGGGACGCCTAACAAACAGACCTCTCTCTTTCCAGTGAGAACAAGTAGATGTATTTTTGATGTGTTTGTGGGGGAGGTGAGCTCCACGTCCTCTTACTCCTCCATCTTGATCAAGAGGACTGAGTATTTTTTTCTTGAAGAGTCTGTTGCTTTGTCATTTTTTGTGTGTTTTCTGTCCTTTTCTTACTGAATTTTAAAAAGTTCTCTATATACACTAAATAGGAGGTCTTTCTTGGCTCTCTCTCTCTCTTTATCGCTTTTTCTATCTTGTTGTCTTTTGATGAGTAGAAGCTCTTAACTTCAATACATCATTTGTCATGTTCTCCTTTATAGTCAATATTTTTGTTCTGTTTAAGAAGTCTTTTCCTATTATAAGATCTCAAAAATGTTCTTTGTTTTCTTCTAAAAAAATCATTTTATACCTTTAAATTTTACATCAGCAATCTATTCAGAATAATTTGTTATATGTGTTAGTAGTGACTTAAGTCTTTTTATCCATCAAGTTAACACATTCCCATTTATTCTGAAAATGTTGTGTTTGCCTTTCTTTTTATTTGCTGTCATCTATCATTGCCTCATCCAGTTTAACATCACCTCACCCTCGGAGCTGATTTTCTGTCAAGTCTCCTGGTGATTCAGCCTTTTCTTGTCTCTTTCAATCTTTACAACCCCAGTGTGCCACACAATCAAGGTTAGTCTTGGTACCAGAAATCTTCAGTGGAAATTTTTGTTTAGAGCATTGATTATTCTCATGTTTTAAAGGGAAAATTGCACCATGTTGAGAGACAATTTTTGGTCTCTTATGTTTTTTCACAGCTTGTATCAGCTTCTGTCCTAAATTATCTTTTCAAGGATTTTTTTGTATAACAATCAGTTTCAGATAATGTCTGCAGTACCTCCTCCAGGGAAAAGGACAGATTAATTACTGGACCAACATAATAAAAAATAGTGCCTTCCTCTGAGGCAAAATTTCGGCAGGTTTGTTAAGGACCAAATTTGAAATATTTGGATTTTTTTTTAAAAGGAATTCCTTTATTTATTTATTTATTTATTTATTTATTTATTTATTTATTTTTGGCTGTGTTGGGTCTTCGTTTCTGTGCGAGGGCTTTCTCTAGTTGCGGCAAGCAGGGGCCACTCTTCATCACGGTGCGCGGGCCCCTCACTATCGCGGCTTCTCCTGTTGCGGAGCACAGGCTCCAGATGAGCAGGCTCAGTAGTTGTGGCTCACGGGCTTAGTTGCTCCGTGGCATGTGGGATCTTCCCAGACCAGGGCTCGAACCCGTGTCCCCTGCACTGGCAGGCAGACTCTCAACCACTGCGCCACCAGGGAAGCCCCTGGATTTCTTAACCTTGACAACATCCTCACTTGTGATGCATCCACCTGGGCCTCTTTGTATCACCTCTGAGGAACTTGAGGTGGACAAGAACAAAGGCAAACATGAAGCTTCTGCTGTTTACTATGTCATGAATAATAAAGTCTTCTTTCTCAGACCCCAGAGTCTCATGCCTTCTGACAGCATCCTTGAAGTTGACAGGATAATTTGTTACCTTGCCAGTAGGGTAAAATCTAAGACATTTCTTCACATTCCTTAACAGTCATGATGATGAGGATGTGATGCCGAGAGAGACAAGATTTTCTCAGAGAGAAAATTACAAAGATCCTTCAGAATCCAGCAGTTACGGGATAGGAGAATGCTTCCTAGAACAAGTGGAAATTTTCTCACCCAAGTTCTGGGCAACGTGAGAAAAGGACAGTCCTTTTCAACAAATGATGCTGGGAAAATTGGATATCCACATGCAAAAGAAGGAGGTTGGACCCTTAACACCTCATACAAAATTAACTCAAAATGGATCAAAGACCTAAATGTAAGACCTAAGACAATAAAACTTTTAGAAGAAAACAAAGGGCAAAAGGTTCGTGACACTAGACTTGGCAATGATTTCTTTGGCTATGACACCAAAGGCACAGGTAACACAAACTGAACTTCACAGAATTTAAAAAGCTTTTGTGCATCAAAAGACAGAATCATCAGAGTAAAAAGACAATCCACCGAATAGGAGAAAATATTTGCAAGTCATATACCTGATAAGAGATTAATATCCAAAATACAGAGAGAACTCTTAAAACTCAAAAAAAAAAAACCAAACAAACCCAGAAATAACCCAATTTAAAAATTGGCAAAGGACGTGAATAGACATTTTTCCATAGAAGATATACAAATGACAAATAAGCAAATGAAAAGATGCTCAACATCACTATTCATTAGGTGAATGCAAATCAAAAAATCAGAACTACAATGAAATACTACCTTATAGCCATTAGGGTGGCTACTATCAAAATAATAGAAAACAACACTTGATGGCAAGAATGTGGAGAAACTGGAGCCCTGTGCACTTGTTGGTAGGAATGTAAGATGGCACAGCCGCTGGAAAACAGGATGGCAGCTCCTCAGAAAATTAAAAATAAAATTACTATATGATGCAGCAATTCCACTTCTGGGTACCTATACAAAAGAATTGAAAGCAGGGTCTCAAAGAGATATTTGATAGCTAAAACATGGAAGCAACCCAACTGTCCGTCAATAGATGAACAGACAAGTGTGGTATATACATAAAATGCAATATTATTCAGTCTTAAAGGAAATTCTGCGATATAATACAACATGAACCTTGAGGATGTGAACATTAATAAAGGGAACCCTCACCAAGACGGTGTCGGGAGACCAGCAGGGGGAGCTCTCACACGCGTACCACTGGATCTCAATACAGATCCCAGCAGGAAGAGATGTTACCTTGCATCTCCGGCAGGAAGTGACGCTACTTTACTACCACCAGCAAGAGGAAGCAAGATTTTCTCATTGCCTAGCAACAGTTCAGCCAATGAGAGACTGTCACAACTCAATGAAAAACTACTGTACTTTGAACTCCCAGTTTCCGCCAATGGATTTTTTGTTTATAACAGCCCCTCCCAACTGCCCTTTCTCCTCTATAAAATTTTCCTCTTCTTTGCTTTACTGGACTCACACATGTGTTTCCTCACAGGTGCATGTCCCAAATTGTAATTCTTTGCAGCTCCTGCATAAACCCATTTTGCTGGTAAAACAACTGGCTGTTTTAGGTTAACAAGGGCATTATGCTAAGTGAAATAAACCAGTCACAAGAGGACAAATACTGTATGATTCCACTATGTGAGCTACTTATAGTAGTCAAAATCATAGGAGACAGAAAGTATGAGTGGTGGTTTCCAGGGACCAGGGAAAGGGGGAAATGAGTTATTGTTTAATCGGTATAGAGTTTCAGTTTTACAAGATGAAATGAATTACAGAGCTGAATGGTGGTGATGGCTGCACAACATTATGGATGTATTTCATACCACTGATCTGTACAATTTTTCATGGTTAAGATGGTAAATTTTATGAGTATTTTGCTACAATTTTAAAAATTGGAAAAAAAAATCCAGGGACTTCTTCAAATGAGAAAATCTAATAAAGACCCAACCCCAGGATCTGGCTCAAGCAGCCCTTCTCCCTCAGTGTTTTAAACATCACATACCTGTGGGTGAGTGGGGTTACAGGCCTGGTAGAGCTGGATTTTCCCCACTCAGCCTCCAGGAGGGTAAAAGAAAAGTAGCTCCACATGTCACAAAATCAGAAACTAGAAGTTTGAGTTGGCTAGACTCTGATTTCAGATGGATGGAGAGAAACATGTGACCCTGATATTCTTCACGGTGAGTAGCTGCCCCCTGCCCCCAAGAGCTCCTTACTTTCCCAATGGAGGCTGAGGAGCTGGAATCTACTCCCCACCCTGTAGTTTAGCCTTAATGAAAATGAAGAGCGGTTCCCATTCTGCTGTCCCCCTACCCTGTGTGTATATACTCTAGAGTATTAGGAAAAATAGACCTTCCAGCTCCAAGTGTGGGGAAGCAGGGGAGCTATTAGGAACCCTGGTGTGGGCCTTGCTCAGCTCCCTGCCCCAAATGAAGAGTGTTGAGAGGTTACTGCCCTTCCCTTAATATCTCAACCTAGAGTTTGGTCACACAGTTCTGTGAGAAGGGTGATGACGCATGAGTATGTCTGTAGTAGCCCCAGCTATTTTACTGTTGAACACTGGCCAGAAGAAGAAGGAGCAGAGGGCAGGCCTTAAAAAACTGGACGGGAAAGAAGACATGCTATTTGCACGCTTGGGCAAGAAATCTTTTCATATTTTCGAGCAGCACTCAAGTATCTCTCCAGCCACTGGATGGAAATGGCTTCCAAGCTAGGGACACAGAAATTGACCCCTGACTTGGGCAAGTTCTCCCCATTCCCTCCCTTTACAAGGCAGCACCACTCCAAAGACATTCAGGGACAGGAACATTTTCCTAGAATCAGTGGCATTGTTGTTGTTGCAGTTTAGAAAATATAATCAGTGTCCAACAGAAGTAATTCTGGAAGGGTACTGAGTGGAGCTATCTATTTGGAGATTTTTTTTTTTTTATATGGATCCTGGGAAGAGCAGGTAAGGCCTAGAAACATGTCAGGGTCTGTCTTATGATGTTACTCTGTCTGGAAACAAAATGAACTTGACACTGACACCTCGCCTTCAGTGGCACTATGGGAAATAGGAGACTCTCCCTATGGAGATTACATGTCTGTCTTGATGACCTCCTTGTAGTGTAAAGAAATCCTCCGGTAATGGTGGGAGTGTTCATGAGGTAACCACATGCTGCCGTAGTGAAAATGAGGCAAAGAGTAAGAAAGCAGCTGATAGAATGAGTAGGAAATGAATGAAGGGGGAAAAGAATAGCCAGCCTGGTGGGAATGAATGAAAACACCCCCATCATCTTCATCTTCACCACCCACCCATACACACAAACAGATCCAGGTCCCATGTCCTTTGTGACTCAGGGATGAACTCTAGGCCACAATGATGCATCCCTGCAGAAATGTGCATGGAACTTGTCTTTAAGCACAAAGATGTCTGAGAGATGTTTTCAGGCCTGTCATCACCCGTTTGGGTAGATGAACCCGGTGCCTTCCTTCCATCCATACTTGATGACAATATTTAGAATCTTGTCCTTCTTGTGAACAGTTTGCACATCAGGAACAAAGCGCCCCCTTGTGGCCCTTACCTGCTTGGGCAGCCATGGTAATTCTCCTCCGAGGAAACACGTGCATTTCATGCACCACAGGTTGACCTCATGAGAACACAGTAACTCTAGGGCTCTGCTAGGACCTCTACTCAGACTATTGAAGTTAAAGCAGCCAAAGGTACCAAATGGCTCCTCAAACTCATCCACTTCTAGGTCATCTAGGTCGAAGCATTTGAAGGGCTGAATGGAGAAGCTGGTGGTTAAAAGAAAAAAAAAAAATCCAGCCAAAGAAGTGGAGTCATCAAAAAGGGAGACAATGTTACTTTGGGGTGGGGGGTTCTCATGAATGGTGTTGTGGAAGAGGCCACTGGAGATAAGTGATGCACCACTGCTGATTTAAACCTGCAGGGGACGAGACATCAGGGCCACGTAGCTCATTCTGGCTCCACCCCGGTCTCTTCACTCTGACCGGATCAAGGACTTGGAGCAGCAAACGTCAGCTCTTACAGAAAGGGTCGGCTTACAGAGCAAGCAAAGCCTGTGGCATGGGAGTGCTGCTCGTAACAATACACTTAATATCACACATTCATCATTTTATTTGATCCTCCCAACTTGAAGTTCATAAAAGCCAAGTCACCCTCTAGGTGGAAAAGACAGGACTGGAGAACTCAGAGGATGGGCCCCCAGGGCCAGTGACCTTTTCCATGTACTCCATAGCTGAGGCACTTCTCAACAAATGAGAGTGGGTGGATTAGAAGGGCCGTGTGACTGACCTCAGGTCACACTGAGTGGGAAATTTCTTCAAAAAAAAAACAAAAAGAAAAAAAGAGTCATAAAGAAATGTTAAGCTATACTCAGTAGACTATTAGTAAATCTGTCAGTCATTTTGGAACTATTACAAATATTTTATGTGCCTTCCTGATATACGGAATGTATAATTATATAACATATACTCTATTTATGATACTTATATATTTTATATAATTATATTTAATGTTTCCAAATATCCTAAAATGTAATTATAAGTATTATATAATTATATACATATCCTGCAATGTGAATAAAACAAATGATTATGTCAATGTCATTAAAAACTAAGATTTTCAGCATAAAAGACAAAAGAAGTACCATAAATATAAAATCAAACAGATCTGGGTTGTGATCAGACATTCTGCATTTCTAACAAGTTCCCAGGGGATGCCAAGGCTGTTGGTCCATTCCGCAGGCTCTGGGCTTCTCTGGTGGCACGGTGGTTAAGAATCCGCCTGCCAATGCAGGGGACACGGGTTTGAGCCCTGGTCCGGGAAGATCCCACATGCCGCAGAGCAACTAAGCCCGTGTGCCACAACTACTGAGCCTGCGCTCTAGAGCCTGTGAGCCACAACTACTGAGCCCACGTGCCACACCTACTGAAGCCCACGTGCCACAACTACTGAAGCCCACACGCCTAGAGCCCGTGCTCCACAACAGAGTAGCCCGCACCTGCCACAACTAGAGAAAGCCCACGTGCAGCAACGAAGACCCAATGCAGCCAAAAATAAAATAAAAATAAATTTATTAAAAAAAAAAGATTCTAGGGCTTCCCTGGTGGTGCAGTGGTGGAGAATCTGCCTGCTGATACAGGGGACACGGGTTCGAGCCCTGGTCTGGGAAGATCCCACATGCTGCGGAGCAACTAGGCCCATGCGCCACAACTGCTGAGCCTGCGCGTCTGGAGCCTGTGCTCTGCAACAAGAGAGGCCGCGATGGTGAGAGGCCTGTGCACCGCAATGAAGAGTGGCCCCCGCTTGCCGCAACTGGAGAAAGCCCTTGCACAGAAGCGAAGACCCAACACAGCCAAAAATAAATAAATAAATAAATAATAATTAAAAAAAAAAAAAAAACCTAGCTTCAATTAAAAAAAAAAAAAGATTCTAAGGTTCTTGTATTAACACGAGGAGGATAAAGGTTTTGATTGTTAGACTTTGACATGTTGGTTATGCGTGTGCTAATTTCTAGGGCAGTGGTCTCAGCTGGGAGGGATTTTGCCTCCTAGTGCATATATGCCATGTTGGAGACATTTCTGGCCATGGAGGAGGTGGGAGGTGTTACTGCTAGCTAGTGGAAGCTGGGGATGCCAATAAACTTACTACAGCACAGCCCCTACAAGAAATTATCAGGCTGAAAATATCAACAGTACTCAGGTGGGGGAACACTGTTCTAGGGGAACCACTAAAAGAATAAAAACAGAATCTGTGGATTCCAAACTAGGAAGAGGGGAGAAATGAATTGGTAAAATAAATCCTAAGTCAATCCACAAAGAGGCAATGAAAAAAAGAAAAACAGAAGAGTAGAAGAAATAGAAAGCATAAAGGGAGGTGGCAGATTTAGGCGCAAATATATTAGTTAAGTACATTAAATATAATTGGAACTAAATATCAGTTAACAAAGATCGTCAGACTGGATTTTCTAAAAATATGCCATTTACGATCGCTATATATAAAACCTAAGGCTGCAGAAAGTTTGAAAACAAAAGGATGGGAAAAGCATACCGTGCAAATACTAATCAAAAGAAAGCTGAAGGATCTATATTAGTATCAGAGAAATAAAACTTGACATGAAAAGGTCCTGCTCGATGTAAAGAAGTAATCTCGTAATGATAAAAGACTGAATTCACCAAAATATAAAGTCTTCATTTTAAAATGCCTCTATAAACATGGCTTCAAAATACATAAAGCAGAAATTTATAAAACTAATAGAAAGAGCAGGCAATTCTACAACTAAAGTGGGAATTTAGCAATTTTCTTAGTATTAATTTGTTAAAAGCTAAATTTAGAAATGAATAGCAGGTCTGCCTACCACAAACAATAAACTTGGTCTTTTGGACCTTGCAGAATGTTGCTCACATCTGCTGACTCTACTCAATGACACAAAGAGAGTTACAACACTTGACCATATACCGGGCCCCATAAGTCAGTCTCAGCTGTTATCAAAGGATTTTAAAAATATCAAACATATTCTCTAACTATAGTGCAAAGAAGATAGAAATCGATAGCAAATATAAGGAAAGTCCTCTTCTAAACAGCACCTGAAAAAAAGCCATCCCTTGGTATATGCGGGTTAACCCCAGAACCCACCATGGATACCAAAATCCACGTATGCTCAAGCCCCTTATATAAAATGCCGTAGTAATTGCACATAACCAACGCACACCCTCTTATATACTTTAAATCATCTCTAGATTACTTATAATACTTAATGCAATGTAAACACTATGTAAATAGTTGCCAGCATGCAGAGAGTTCAAGTTTTGGTGTTTGAAACTTTCTGGAATTTTTTTTTCCCCCCAAATATTCTCAACCCGAGGGTGCAGAGGGCCAACTGGAGTATAAATAACTTTGTGGAGAGGACAGAAGAAAATTCTGTTTTATTCTTACAAACCTACTTACCTAGACCGGGGTAGCCAGATAGGGCTTAGTGGTGACTGTTCTTCATTGAGATGTAATTCATGTATCACCAAATTTACCCTCTTATAGTGTACAATTACATGAGTTTTAGTATATTTACAAAGTTGTGAAGCCATCTCCACTAGTTCCAGGACATTCCATCACCCCCAAAAGAAGCCTGATACCCATTAAGGAGACACTTTCCATTGCCCACCACCCCCTACCCCGACCCCTCGACCTCAGCCACTTATCTACTTTGTCTCTATAGATCTGCCTATCTGGACATTTCATGTAAATGAAAGCTCACAACATATGGCCGCTTGTGTCTGGCTCCTTTCGCTTAGCATAATGGTTTTTCTTTCCAGGTTCACCCATGTTGCAGCACATGTCAGTACTTCGGTCATTTTTATAGCTAAGTAGTATCCATTATATGGATACACCACATTTTACTTGTCCATTCATCAGCTGATAGACACTTGATTGGGTTCCACATTTTGGCTCTTGTCAACAATGCTGTTAGCAGCATTTGTGTACAAGCTCTTACGTGGCCATGTTTCCAATTCTCTTGGGTATATACCTAGCAGTGGAACTGCTTGGTAATGTTTTCCAAAGTGGGTCCACCATTTTACATTCTCACCAGCAGTGCATGAGGGTTCCAATTATCTCCACATCCTCACCAAACACGTGTTATTGTCTGCAATAATACAAATGATTTTTGTGATCTTGTATCCTGCCATGTTGCTAAACATGTTTAGTAGCTTTTTTTTTTTTTTTTAAGTGGACTCCTTAGGATTTCCTATATATAAGATCATGTCATCTGCAAACAGTTTTACTTCTTCCTTTCCAATCTGCAAGCCTTTGCTTTTTCTTGACTAAATATTCTGGCTAGAACTTCCAGTACAATGTTGAGTAGAAGGGACAAGAGTGTCTTGTTCCTGATCTTATGTGGAAAGCACCCAGTCTTTCACCGTTAAGTATTATGTTAGCTGTGGGGTTTTGGAGACGTCTTTTATCATGTTAAGGAGGTTCCCCTCTATTCCTAGTTTGTTGAGTGTTTTTATCGCAAAAAGGTGTTGGATTTTGTCAAATGCTTTTTCTGCATCAACTGAGATGATTATGTGATTTTGTGTTTTATTCTACTAATGGTGTATTATGTTGATTTTTCTGATGTTAAACCTTGAATGCTTGCGATAGATTCCATTTGGTCATGGTGTATAATTTTTTTTAATGTGTTGCTGAATTCAGGTTGTATTTTGGAGCATTTTTGCATCTATGTTCTTAAGAGATAATGGTCTAGTAGATCTCTTTCATTTGGTGTTTTTGTCTGGTTTTAGGTATCAGGGCAATACTGGCCTCAAAATAAGCTGGGAAGTGTTTCCTCCCCTTCTATTTTTTGGAAGAGTTTGTGAAGAACTGGTATTATTTATTTAAATGTTTTGGTAGAATTCAGTAAAGCCATCTGGGTCTGGGCTTCTCTTTGTGGATGGTTTCTTTGATTACTAATTCAGTATATTCCATATATTCCAAACACAGGAACATTTCTGCTGGGCTTTATATTCCATAGAAAAGGGATAAAACTCTACGTAACGGTCTAAGTCAGGTTTTGTCACTAGAGCAGTTCAGGTCAGATCAGGTTTTGCCCCCTGACTCATTAAAAAGGATTTCCACAACGTGCATCATGGCTAAGAGATCAGGACCCGTATTCCTGTAGTGCTACTAAGCCAGCCATGCCGTGTCCCTCCTCGTCTAGCTTGTCAGGCCAGCTTCCTTCTTTGGCTGAGCTGAAGAGGCTCTCAAGCTACAAGAGGAAATCAAGGCATTTCCTTTCTTCTGGGAGATTTGTGGAGTTCTGGTCTGGTCGGTCAGTAAGGGCCCACATCACACACCCAACGCACTCTGGGTCTGTTCCCCCATCTGGGAAACAGCTGGACAGGGAAGAACTGAAGGGGGTGGTTGGAGCCGGGATTTCCTCCACACGGGAGGGCTGATTACAGGTATGTGCTGAGACTTCAGATATTCTGATGAGAGCCAAGGACAGCAGAGAGACCAGGCCTTCCTTCCGGCTGCTCCCGGCTGCTCCTTGTGTAACTTCTTGTGGGTTTGAAAAGGAGAAGTGGCATCAGGTCCACCTCCTCAATCTCTCTGCCCCCTGTCCTCAACCACAGCCCAGCTGAGGTCCTCAGCCTCCAGGACCACCATCCCAGCCTCTTCCCTGGCCTCCTGGCCTTGTCTGACCCCAGAAGGATCTCCCCAAGTCTTACTGGACCCCGTCCCTCAGGGCCAAGTTCAAGCCCTGCACCCTGCTATTCAGAGGCTCCTCGGGATCTGGCCCCTACATACGCCTCCATGCTCCCTGGGTAACTCCGTCTCACTTCCCCACTCTCCATACTGAATTCCTTGTTTCCTTGATGAGGGAGGAGGAGGGAAAGCTTTCCAGGTAGAGGTTCATGTTACAGGCAAAAGGTTGGAGATGCTGAAGCACGTGTGGGTTTGCAGGAGCCAAGAACGTTTGCCAGGGAGTGGTGGGTGGCGAGACTGGGAAGATCTGAATCCTGGGTGCCAAGGTGACGGCAACCTTCCCTTTACTCCCCTAATGCAGGTGCCACCAAGTCCCAATCTGTCTCCTATGGAATCCTCCTGTTACCCTCATTACCTGCCACCTCCCCAACTCCACCTGCTCCAGCTTAGACCAGAATCCTCCTGGTTCTCTTAGCCTTCAATTCTGAGGCTGTCACTCCTTTGCCAAAACAAGTCACGTGGCCAAGCCCAGAGCCAGTGTGGGAGGGGACCACTCAAGATGTGAGCCCTGGAGTGTGGTCCCCTGGAGGCTGCCAATGTAACAGTCCTACCATGTGTGGTCCAGAGACATCTTAGCTCCGCTGCTGACGTGCGGACGCATCAACAGCATAGAGAGATGAGGCTGACTCCAGGGCATATAGAGTATTCTGGAGCAAGCTGAAGACTGGAACTTTACCCTGGAAGGCAGAAGCAAGCACAGGGGTTCTGGCAATGAAGAAGTCATCTTGAATACTGCAGCCCCAGCAGACACCACACGGGGCAGAAGAACCTCCCAACTGAGCCAAGCCCAGGCCACGGAACTATGAGGAGTGACACATTTCATTGCCTGAAGTCACTAAGTTTGGGGGGGTTGGGTTGTCGTGCAGTAAAATGTTAAGTGGGACACCACAGTCATTCATCTGAACGTTCCTCCAACCATTACCGGCAGGTTGATGACTAAGCTTGAACATTCAACATCATGCTGCAAGTGATTATTACACCGCCTGCCTCCCACCTCATGAATTCTTCACTCGTTCAGCCCTTCAAATATTTATACCCCAGGAAAGGTACATTTGGGTTGGGTGGGGTGGGGGGACTGAGTTTAACCACAGGCCCTGCCCTTAGGAAATGAAGGTGAGCTAATCACAGGAGGAACAGAGTCCCTTTCACCCTCACCCCCCAGGGTTCGATTTGGTCTAACAAACAGTAGGGACTCAGTAACATGAGGACTGAGCTGGTGCAAGCACCTTGCCACCCAACGCCAACTTCCCCTCCACCCTGCGGAGCCAGATCTCACTCGGGTATCACGTCCTCTGTGAAACCTTACACGCACCACCATCCACCACGTCTGCGGCTCCTCTCTCCGGGGCTCTTTGGCCCCTGCACCAGTTAGAACTCGGGTGACCTGCAAGTGATGAAACCCCGAACAGTCACTTAAACAGTTTAACTCTCCCAGGCGACTGGTAACTTGTGTGGGTCTCGACAGCATCAGGAACCCAGGCTTCGCCTATCTTGTTCTGCTGCCTTGCTGGGCCCACACGTCTAAGATCACTTCCTGGCCTGGGATGGCTGCTCCCATTCCGGCCATCTGTTCCACATTCCAGAGCACAGGAAGCAGGAAAGGAGGGGAGCGTATCTCCTCCCCGCTTAGGAACACTTCCTAAGAGCTGCACGTACCACTTTGTTCACATATTACTGGCTAGAATTTAGTCGCAATGCCACACCAAATTTCAAGAGACCCTGGGAAAATGCCTTGAATCCAGGCAGTCCTGTGCCCAGCTGAAAACCAGGGTGTCCATCTTAGCAAGGAAACAGGCGTACAGATGTTGAGGGATAACTGGCTCCGTGCAGCCGCAGTCCCCGGCCTCCTCCCTGTCACAGCCTTGACTATCCTGAGACCTCCCCACCACAGGGGCTTCTCCAGCAAGCTACAGCCCCCCTGACCGACTCCTCTCATGCCCCCCGAGTCAGTATCCACCTTACGCGCATTAACTCATCGAGTCTTCACACCCGGCCCCTCAGTCTGGTTCTGCTGTTATCCCCACTGAGTTCAGAAAGACTGGGCCACCTACTCAAGGCCACACGGCCATCAAGTGGAGGAACCGGGATCTGGAGGCCACACGGCCGTCAAGTGGAGGAACCGGGACCTGGAGGCCACACGGCCGTCAAGTGGAGGAACCGGGACCTGGATGCAAGCAGTCTGGCTCCAAGGCCCCTGCTCTTAACCACCACGTACACAGCCAACGTCCGTGAAACTGCACTGCACTGCAGCACGGTGCTGGCCACAGACACCTCGTGGGCCCTCTACCCCGTGGGCCAGCTGCACTCCCGTCGGCTTCCCAGAGAATCCTCCTCACTCGCGGGACACAGGGCTGTGCGAGCCCAGTGATCAGGTCCTCCCCCGAGAGAAGGGCAAGACAGTGGCGCTGAGGTGGTGCCCTCTTCTCCATGCTAGTGACTAAGACCAGAGGACCAGCTATTTCTAGACCTTTATTTCTCTGTGAAAAGGGGAAAACAAGGAATAAAAACGACACAGTTGACACAAAAAAAAACCACCGAGGGGAAGGAAGGGAGGTGGAGAAGTAGATGGCGGAGGGGGTCCCCATTACAGCAGCAGGAGCCAGCGACCTGGGATGCTCACATCTCTCCCCCAGCGTGGGCGGGAGTGGCCCCTTCCTCCCAAGGTCTCTGCCCTGTCCCACCTTGCGCTCCGCTCAGCCCCTCGGGAGGTGGACGGTGAGAAGTCGGATTCCCAGGCTGGGGAGGGGAGGACCCGTGCTGGGGGAGGGGCCTGGGGTCAGACCATGCACAGGGAGTGACAGCCAAAGGCCCCCCAATGTCTCCCTGAGGGAGGGACTGGGGGGGGGGGGAGGGTGGACCCCAGAGGCCGGCGTTGGCTCCTCTTCCAGCATCAGGCGAGAGACAGAACTGGGGGAACAGGAACAGTTGGCAGTCAGAACAGCAGGCAGCCCTCTGCCCACAGCTGCTCCTGCGTCTCCCCGCCTGGAGCGGCTGCCCCAGGCCTAGCGCCGTCCTTGCAGACCACCCTGCCGCTGGGGTCCCGGAGTTCTCAACGCCTTACCGGCCAGAGCCTCTTGGGCAAAGTACTTGACGTCCACGTCCTGGTCCTGGGTCAGCTTCTCTAGGATGGGCTTGACTTCGCTCTGCAGTGTGCTGGGAGGAGCAGAGGAGGGCACGGGGTCAGCCAGGTGGGGCCGGGGGCACAAGGTGTGCACACAGACAGACACACAAGTGAATTAAGAGTCTCAGGGGCCAGAGAAACAATTACTTCGAAGGTTGGAAGTCTGACAAACCAGGACAGAGGCCTCTGGGGCCCAGAACAGGTACAGGGAGGTCAGACAATGTGGAAAAGTGGAATCCAGAACCCACAAGTCTCTGAGCCTTGGCAATCGGATACCTTCCATTCATTTAACATATTTATTGAGGCCTACTGCGTGATAGGTGTGAACACAGTGGAAAATCCAACCCTCTTGATTCTCACCCACGTGGAGTTTGGGCTGGGAGGAAGACACAGACCAAACTGATGATGAGTAACAAGAGAGGCAACAAGTGCCACAAGGGAGGGACTTGGCCCTACAGGAGCCCAGGGAGGTTAAGGGGCCCAGGGAAATGCATCTGCACCGACACTCAGTTGTTTGGGGAAACAAAGGTGGACTTCAGAGAGAAACTAAAGGTACGAAGCTGTGTCATAGACAGAGACAGAAGTCAGAGGTGCAGGTGTCACATGTCCCCTCCAGTTGACAGAGCTCCCCCTCCCCCTCAATATAACCACTATTCTCATTTCCATCACCTACATGCCCCTTTCTCCATTTTTGAAGTTGATATGAATGGAATCCCAGGATAGGTTTTCTTGGGCCTGGCTTCTCACACACGTGAGTCTCTGACAGTCACCTAGGTTGCTGCATACAGCAGGAAGGAGTCTTTTTATTGCTAAATACAGTCTCCTACCATATGAATAAACCACAACTTATCCACTATACTGTCGATGGGCACTTGCGCTGTTTCCACTTCATGGCTAATATGAATAAAGCTACCATGAACATTCTTTTGTTAGAAGCAAGCACTCCTTTCTCTTGGATATACACCTGGGAGAAGATACACCCGGGAGAGGACACGCCAGCTCATGGGGTGTACGTCTAATTAGCTTCACTCAACTCCACCAATTTTCAATGATTAGGCCCATTTATTATTTACAGCCCCACCGGCAAGATATGAGAGTTCCAGCCGTCTACCAACACCAGAGAGTTCTTCACCAACACTTCCGCCACTGAGCTTTTTTAGTTTAGCCATTCTGACATAGCGATCCATTTCCCCCACTGAACTGCAGTAGCAGCGGCTGTGGTATACACGAGGGTCTGTTTCTGTGCCCTCAATTCTGTGCCATTGAGCTATTTGAATATTATTGTGCCAACACCTCACTTTTTAATTACTGTGGCATCATAGTTAAGTCTTGGTATCTGGTAGGATAAGTCTTCCAACTCTGTTATTCTTTAGGATCACCTTGCTTATTCCAGATCTTTGCATTTTCACGTTAATTCCAGAATCTACTTGTCAATTTTTCAACAAAGAACCTGCTGAGATCAACTGAGATTATACTAAACTTATGAGTCTGGGGAACCATCCCATACATGAATATTATGTACGTCTTCTTTAATTTCTCAAAGCAACGTTTCATAGTTTTCACTAGAGGTATTACACATCTTTCATTAAATTTATTACTTGGTATTTGATGGTTTTGGTGCAATTGTAAATTACACACACACACACATTTGTTAATTTTATTTTCTAATGATTTGTTGCTATTATATAGAACTGCCACCTTCTCACTCCCTCCCACTATGTGAGGCAGGTCATGTGAATTCTCATTCTACATTTGAAGAAACTAAGACCTCGAGGTCACAGAGCAAGCAAACAGCAGTGCTGGGCCTCAAACCCTAAGCTCTACCTTCAAAAGTCAAAGATTAAGATGCCCCAAACCAGCGCTGCTGGTGTGTGAAGGAGGGCCCAGGCCTCACCTGTTGTCCAGGATGGGCCCTATCTTCTGTAGGGACTTGGCCACGTTGAAGCGGACATTGGCGACGGGGTCCCCAGCCATACGCAGCACTGTGGGCAGCATGTGCTTGGTGGTGATGTCCTGCCCACAGACCTCGGACAGCACCTGGAGGTCAGTGGGCAGCAGAGGGTGACCACCCAAAGTTCACGGCTAACTCCCATCTCTCTCCCTTTCTGACCAGGCCACCCTGGTGGGCGTCAGGCCAGAGGGCGAAGCTGAGCAACAGGGGGAGCCCTGAGCCCAGATTCGCCCACCCTGAGGGTAGTTTATGCTGTGGAAGCTCCCATTTCCCCTAACACCCTCCTAACACCACCGTCTCCCTGCCCTGCAAACTCCCAGCCCACACTGTCCCATCCCATCTCCCCACCCTCAGACTCCCCTTCATCCTCTTGGGATGGGACCTGATTTCTGACCCCTGGGATCCCTTCCTTAGTGCAGTGGTCTCCAAAGTGAGGCATGGGAAGAAATTATCAGAACACTTAGTTATGTTAGTTTTGAAATCCTATCCTGTAATTTCTAGTTATGTGTATGGTTTATTTAAGTGATTAAATATAGCTAATATACGGCAGAGCTAGAATTAAAAAGCAGATCTGATTCTATAAACTGCACACTGAACCACTGTATCATAAATAGATATATACACATTTTGTGGGGAAGGAGAGGGTGCTCAGAAAGGTTTGGCCATCACTGTTCCGAGAGGCCACGTCTCCCTACTCCTGGGCCTCCCACAACGCAGGTCCCCACCCCCAAGGCCCTGTGACTCTGACTGGGGAGCCCCAACCTCTGGCCTGCAGTCCCCCAAAGACTCACCCCTGCAACCCCAGATCCCATCACTTCCCCAGCCCCAAGCCAGGTTTCTCCCCTGAGGACCTCTGCCATTCCTCCTCTCCTAGGTACTCGCCATCCCTCAGGGACAGGCCGGAGGCAGGCGGGCGTGCTCACATTGATGCAGAAGAGCGTAGTCATGCGGTGCAGGTAGTTGGGGTCCCCAGACATGGCCAAGACCTTGGGGATGATAGTAGCATGGGCCCACTCCTTCCCAAACTTCTCCACCAGTTTCTTCAGGTTGCTGGTGGCCGCCTCGCGGATGGCATAGACTGCAGAAGGACGAGGGGCGGGGGCGGTGACTCAGAGGTGAAGGACCGACTCCGGTGGGGAGTCGCAGTCACACGCACTACCGCCTACCGAGCAGCCCTAGGTACCGGGCCACGTACGAACCAAGACACTCCGAGGGAAAGAAAGGGTTCGCTGTGTGCTAAATGTAGGGTTTTCTTTCCACGCAGCACCTCCTCAAGAGCTCCGAGATACAGACGGGCAGACTGAGGCTCTGAGAAGGGATTTGCCCAAGCAAATGATCTGGTACTTAGCACACGGAATGGAGCCTGCCTGTTACAGAAAAATGTTAACTTTTATTTTTGCCACTCTTAGTGAAAACAATGAGCAGTTCTCACAACGGCCTTGGAAGACTGGGATGAGAAGTCCCACGTTTCACAGAATGAGCGTGGGCTGAAAGACGGCAAGTGATTTGCTTAAGCTTCGACAGCCAGGAGGTGGGATTCAAACCCAGGCTGTCTGCTTGGTGGCCCTAGGACTCTCGACTGTAGCAGGCAGCCGCTGGGTGACCTGTTATGTCCGCCTCCTACCCCTGCACTTCTCTGGGACTCCAAAGAGCAAGGGAGCTGGTCCACGTGAGCATCTGACAGCATGCGAGTGACTCTAGCCTCCCCCACTCCCCCCGCCTGCCCCAGACAATCCACCCCTGCATCCTTCCTGGAGCCCCAATCTCCTCCCAGAGATACCAGAAGTACTCACCATGATCGACAAGCCAGGCCATGCACAAGGAGTTGAGTTTCTCGTCAAAGAACTCCACCCCCTGCAGAAGACAAGGAAGTAAGGGATCACGGGAGACTGGGTAGTTTCCAGCAAACCTCAGGGAAACCACAGCCACCCCAAGCAGCCGGGACACTGCTCAGCTTCACCTGAGGGGCTTTTTTCTCTCCCCTCTCTCATTTAATTCTATCCATCTTATAAGGCCCTATTTCCCCTGTGTACCTTCCTCCGACTCCCCGGACAGTCCTCACGGCCCCCGGGTCCACCGTCCACCCCTCCCAGGGCAGCGTGCCTGGCACCAGGCCTCGGCGCTCACCAGCTGTCCAGCCAGCAGAGGCATGTACTCAATGATGGCCAGCCGCACTCGCCACTTGGCGTCCTCAGCCAGCTCCACAATGGCGGGAAGCAGGGACTGGGACAGCTGCCGGATGCCGATCACCTCGTTCACGCAGTCCAGGTTGGAGATGATGTTCAGCCGCACCTCCGGGCACTGAGGAGAGGAGAGGAGGGTTCTCAGAGAAGGCAGTGCACACACAGCCCAGGGCAGGGCGAGCAGAGCTCAACCACACCAACCTCGTGTAATAAACATCTCTGCAGGGCAGACTACCACTGCCCAAGCCCAGCTTGCCACCCTGGGGACACATTAAAAGCACACACAAAGCAAGCAACATGGATGGAACAACTTTTCAAATCTCATCATAGCAGCACAAAAAATGTTTAGTCCTTCCTGAAGAATTTGCAGGAACCACAGTGCAAAAACATGGTACCCTGGGAAAAACAGACAAGATAATAATCCCAGCTCTGCCGTTTGCTAGCTGGGAGCCCTTTGGCAAGGGACTTAACGGTTCTGGGTATCAATCTGTGATACGGAAACGGCCATCTAATCCCAAAGGGTGGTTGAGGCTACTGAACGGCCTGATCCACAAAGGGCCTGGCATGTGGGAGTTTAGTACTTTTATCATTTCTGTTACTTTTACTCTTTCTGCTAGTCTTTTGAGCTCTGCAAGGAGCACGTCTCATTTATCCTTATGTCTCCAGTACCCAGCAGAGTTTCTGGACCATAGTAGGTGCTCAATACATCAGCTGAAAGAAAAAAACGAGGGAATAAAGAAATATTTTTGAACCACTAGGTGACTACCAATATTATGAGCTCTGACTTACAACATGTGCAACATATGCAGGTACCCCCACTTTTCGAAAGTTCGCTTTACACCACTTTGAGTTTATGAAAGACCTACACTGGCGCCTGCTTTTGCTAACCAAAAGACACCCAAAGAGGATTTTTGCTTTTATGAGAGAAAAAAACTGCTTCTTTGCTCTACACCATTTCGACTTATGACAAGTTCATAAGAACGCTCTACCTTAGGATAGCAGGGAAATCTGTGCCCCCATCTGCTTCTAAAAACCTTTGAAGCAACTTTTAAGAAAAGGCACATAAACACAATTAATTCCTTGTCCAACATCATATATTCCTGGATGGCAGACACCACAGTTAGTTTTTTCTACATCTCCCTCTGGGAGCTGTCGGGTAAGGAAGCAAGCACTGAAATGAACCAGTGAACCAAATAAGCAAGTGTGCAGTAGTAAAGGCTTAACTGGACAGGTCTAGGCTGTTCAAACTCGGCACATTCCAAAGGACTGGCCCTTGACCAGCCCCTGGGAGACGATCTCTAAGCACCTGGAATATCCAACCTGATAAGGGGTCTTTGTTTACCTGGGGGCCTTGGGCCATGCCAGAGAGAGTACGCTAATAATGTGATTTATGGTGAGGACCTTGGGCCATGTGGCATCAGCTTGACCTCTACAGGGGCTGGAGACAGAGTAACCTAAGGTCAGCCATGCGAACGGCTCCATTCCATGCCTACGTGACCAACCCCCAACAAAAACCCTGGAAACCACGGCTCGGCGGGCTTCCCTAGTTGGCAGTCTCCTCACGTGCTGTCACACGCTGGGGCTGGGAGAATTAAACGCACTATGCATAACTCCACTGGGAGAAGATAACTGGAAACTGGCGCCTGGTCTCACGCACCTTCTTCCTTTGCTGATATTAATCTGCATCCTTTCCCTGTAATCAACAGTGACCATGAGCATAACAGCTTTTCTGAGTTCCGAAGGTTGTTCAGGCAAATCACTGGAGCTAAGGGTGGCCATGGGGACTAAGACCCAGCAAGCAATGAAGAAGAGTAATGGCAACCGCTGAAAAGACAAGCCAGCCTCAGCTGCTGGCTCCAAAGTGAGATTTCCCAAAAGGCCTCTCCAACAAATCCTTTGAGAAAAGCACGTAAGTCCCGCTTTTCAAAAATAATAGAGTCTCCTTTAGGAATGAAAGACAGCCAATTTCCTACTACCTAGTCTCTAAGAGCTGAAGAAGACTCTCAAGAGCCAGCACAACTTCCCTCCCCTTCACTGGATTAATGTGTTTCTTCCTAAAGCCAAGGATACTCAGGGAGACAGGGAGAGGGAAGGAACTGTCCCAGGGCTCATCAACTTGTTAGTTTCACTCTTTTTCTGTTACATTCGTTTGAATCTTCCACTAGATACAGCTGCTGCAAATGTTCATGAAACACTGTTTACATAAATAACATAAATGATTTAATTTTAAGCTTACTTATTTTTTCTTAAAAGGACATTATATCCTATGATTATAAAAGCCTCAACTGTCATAACTGGGGGAGGGGTGTGCACAGCAGGGGACTCACATGTGAAGAAATGAACTGTTACAATGTCCCCTCCAACTTCCTAGTGCACTGCATACGTGTGCCCTGTGTGTGTGTGGTGTGCGCACGCTCGTGTGCACGTGCATGTACGTCAGGGTGAGGCCTCTGCGAACGCAGAAGTTACACTAACAGGTCCCACACCGGTCTGTGGTATCACCATCTGCCCGGTCACCACCAAGGCAAACACCGGGGAGCCTGCGAGCCCCCAGGCCCCGGCACAGCCCCTCCTGCCTCTCGAAACCAGCCGCACCCCTGCAGCCGCAGCCCCTCGCCCAGACTCCAGCAGCAGCCTCCAGTCGGGGCTCCTTGCAGTTCTTCGGGCCGCAGCACTTGCATCTGTCCTCGACACCAGTCTCAGGGTTCCTTCCTAACACCCAGATCTGCTCCACCTCCCCCACCTCAGAGCCAAGTCCACACTCCTTCCCCGGCTGTCACCCCACGGCCTCTCCAGCCATCGCCCGGTGCTCTCTCTCATCTTCTGTGCTCCAAGCCAAATAAACAGCTAGGTGAGGTCGGTCGCGTGACTGGCTCTGGCCAACGGGGCGTGAACAGACAGGACGGGTACCCTCTTTGGGGTCTTACTCTTGAGAGGACTGGGCCTGCTGCTGGTCGGTGCCCTCTCCCTTCAGCCACCTCAGACCCAGAGTGCCCAGGTCAGCAGGGCCAACCCCCCAGTGTAGGTCCACCCCACCTCTGGACTGCTGTGAGAGAGATAATGCTCTACCTTATTTAAGCCACTGTATTTTGGCGTCTTTATTACAGCACCTTAGCCTGAACTCTGATCACCAGGAATGTATCACAGCACCTGTATGATCAGGGCATCACGGGACTGCCCATCTGTCCCTCTCCACTGCCAGTCTCTGAAGGTCCTTGAGGATCAAAAGTGTCTCGTTCTTTTTTTTTTTTTTTCCTTGGAATCCCTAGTGCCCAGGAAAAAGGACTAGTACAGAATAAGGGCATGCAAAACAAATGCCTAATAAACAAATAAGCTAACGTGCAGTCCATCATGCCCACAAACATTCAACTCCTTGGCAACCTGGGTGTTTGCTGAAGATCCTGGCGAAGCTGGGAAAGCAGCTGCCCCACCTGTCACAGCCAGAACACAGAGCCTTCCCGGTGCCCTTACCTCATCCTTCAGCTGAGCCAGGAAGAGGGGCAGGAGGTGCTCGATGGTGTTGTCTTTGCCCAGGATGGGAGAGAGGCCCATGATGACTGAGGCCAGGGCCGACTTGACGTGTTGGTTGGCGTCCGACACCAGCTCCTGGGAGGGAGAAGGAATGGCGAGCCACAGGGTCAGTGCCAAGAAGACTCCAACTCCTAAGAAGCCCTGAGACACAGCCTGCTCTTGCCCGCTCAGTCCAGGGCAGGCTTAGTGTACACGGGGAATCGCAGGTCCGTACACGTCCGGCCTGCCTAGAGTTCAACGACCCCTGTTCCCAGCAGCTTTCACTCCAATCCCAAAGCTCTCTGGATGAGGAGATCCAGTGAGCTTCGAGCGGGACGCACTCCCCACCTCCACGTTCAGCCCCGAGCCTTGGACTTTGCCTGCACTCAGGGCTCCTGATTGCTCCAAACCCAAGACCGCCTGGTCCCGGAAGGCGGGGAACTCGGTTTGCATCTGGCTGCCCCTAATGCCCCATCTCCATCCCTTCTTTCCAGAAGGCTCAGATCTGCTCTACTCCTCACACCAAATTCTCCTGCTCCATCCCTTCTTTCCGGAAGGCTCGGATCTGCTCTACTCCTCCCACCAAATTCCCTGTTACCTTGATGCAGGGCAAGATCTGCGTCATGATCACATTCTCCCGACAGTCAGCTGAGAGATTTTCACAGAATTCTGTGGGCAGGGAAAGGGAGGTGGCGGGAGGTAAGACCCGATGTCCTAGCTCTGCCTTCAGCCTCCCGGACACCCACCCGCTTACTGTGTCCTGGTCGCCAGCACCAACCTTTGACCTTGTGGGAGGCTGCGGCCCTCACCTCGGCCTCACAGTCTTTCATCAGGTTCTGGAAGGCAGGGACCAGGTCCGTCTTGGTGATCTCAGGCCCCACTGCTTTCTGGAGCTGCAGAAAGGGAAGGTCAGGGGGGGTCAAAGGGCTTGGCAGGTATTCTAAGTGAATGAGAACAAAATCAAAGATAAAGGCACCAGGGATGGGGCAAAAACAGCCCTTGGAATCACTGCTGAGATGTAATGCCAGGGCCATGGGGGTGACCTCGGCAAAGTCTCGGAGCCTCTCTGAGCCTTGGTTTCCTTGTTGTACGGTGCTGAGTTGGGCTGGGTAGTGCAGTGGTCCTGAGCACGGCTCTGGAGTCCAAGTGCCTGGCTCGAATTCCTGCTCTCACTTACCACCTGTGTGACCCTGAGGGAGTGCCTGTACGTCTCTGAGCCTGTGTCTCCTCAAACCACGAGGGTACCTACTGCACAGCATTGTTGTCTGCATTAGAAATAACCACGGATCTCCTTCCTGTTCAGGCTATTCAGGGCTGGGCTTTCTGTTACGTGATCCAAAAACAGTCTAATGATGTGCGTTGGCTCTCACTTTTTGATTTAAATATTTCTGTGTTCTCTAAGATTGGTTACCAGAGCCCGTGTGACTTTCGTAATAAGATGAAATGCTAAAGGTCAAGAGGGAAGCAGGCATGCTAGGCCCTCCGCATCTCGTGACGGCAGGCAAGAAGAGGCGCACGGGTCCTGCTGGCGCGCCGCTTCTGGAGGCCTGGGCGGGAGACAGGGCAGTTCCTGACTAAGGGGAGAGGTGAGGACCCCGGGGGCCCGGTGCCCATCTCTCCAGTGTCCCCTCCCCCCAAAGCCAGTCCCAAATGTCCTTGCTCATACTTGCCCTCACCGCCCAGGGTCCGCTGCCCACGCCAGACACTGTCCCTACCCCAGCCCTCACCCACTCATCTTCCAGAACCTGCCTCAGTGCTTCAAGGCCGGGGGACACCCGCCAGCCCGCACCTGTCACACTTTAACATTACATTTCCCCCTGTCTCAGCTGGTCTCCCCCTTCAGGCTGTCTGTTCCCTGAAGGCCAGGGATGTACTGAACTCACCATACCCCCAATGCCCAGCAAAGAGCTGGTGCTCAATAAACCTGTTTGTGGGATAAGCAAACTGAGACTTCTGTGGAAAGAGCACTGTCCTGGGACACGTGGCATCTTGTCCCTGTTCTGCCAGCCTGATGGTGTCACTCTGACCAGTCTAACCTCTGGGCTGTGTTATGGGGCTGAACTGTATCTCCCCCGAAATTCATACACTGAAGTCCCAACACACCCCACACCTCCCTGGAACCTCAGAGTGTGACTGTACTTGAAGACAGGGTCTTTAAAGAGGTCATAAGGTAAAATAAGGTCATTAGGGTGAGCCCTAATCCAAAATGACTAAAGTCCTTATAAGAGGAGGAGATGAGAACACAGACACACAATTAAAGACACGGGGAGAAGACAGCCATCTACAACCAAGGAACGAAGTCTCAGAAAAACCACCCCTGCTGACGCTTTGATTTTGGACTTCTGGCCTCCAGAACCGGTGGGGAAATAAAGCACCACCCAGCCTGTGGTACTCTGCCACAGCAGCCCCAGCAAACAGACTATGTCTTCCCTTTTGTAAAAGGAGATAAAGTTCGATTAGGTCAGGAACACATACGTGCTACCCTTTCTCTGCTCCTGTGGTTCTCTCCCACAGAACCTTAAGTTGGCCTCAGAACCCTTCAATCAGGGTTGGCAAGTGAAGTGAGATCCAAATGGATGATTACCGAGACCTTACGGCTTAAACACCCGACGATTCCCCTGGGCTTCACTAAACCCCAGCTCCTATATGTGGGCCCTCCGCTTTGCCTGAGGCCTCAGTCCCCCCCCATCTGTGAGACGCTGCCAACAGGCCCCTCCTGTACCTCTGTGAACTTGTCGGCCACCATGTACCGGACGCGCCAGGACTTGTCCTCGGCAGCCTGGCGCAGGGTGGGCATCACCAGGGCCTCCAGATCCTCCTGGGGCAGGAGCTGGGCGATGTTCACACACGCCTCCACCGCTAGCAGCCGCACCGAGTCCTGAGGAGAGGACGGGGACAAGGGGAGGGCAGCAGAGGCGCCGTCAGCCCTGGGGCTCCCTCTCAGACTCAGGGCCCACGCGAGGCAGACAGAGGAGAGGGCCGCGGCGCAGACCCCACCTGCTCGTCAGAGGCCAGGTTGGAGAACATGGGGATGATCTCGCTCTTGACGTTGTCCAGCTCCAGCACCTTGGCGAACTCCCCCAGCTTGGAGGCTGCGGCCCGCCGCACCATGGGGGTGTCATCTGAGCACAGGTTCCGGAAGTACCTGGGGGTTGGGATGGGGCTCAGGAGGAGGGACCCCTGGGATGCCAAGGCAGCAGGCAACACTACGGAGGGCGAGCACGGACTCTGCAGTCACGCAGTTCCTGGCTGTGCCTGGGTGACCCTGGGCGAGCGACAGCCTCTGAATCTTCCCAGCCCTACACAATGGAGCTGATAACAGTCCCCACCCTACTGGGTCGCTGTGAGGTTTAAATGAGACAAGGTGCAGGAAACAATCAGCAGCCTTTCTGCACGTAAGTCTATAGTGAATGGTAGGTACTGATTACGTTATCGTGACCACATAAAATTGCTTGGCTAAGGTGCTGGGCTGAGGCTACTCAAAGATTTTCCCTTCCAGCCGTGACTGCTCCAGTTAGAGACGCACGGGGGCACATGCAGCCCTCTAAGTGCCTGCAGGCAGCTGTAAACCAGTATTCTGCCAGGAGTGATGGCTCAGGGCCTGGGCTTGCTGCTCAATGGTTCACGAAGATGGTGGATGGACCGAAGTCCAGAGGGAGGGGAAACACACGTTAATGGAAAATTTTAATCCAGTTAAAAATATTTTCACTGATTCTTCTGGAAGCCAAGTCTTACATGCAAGCAATTCCCTGGGGTATCAAGCCAAAGGGGAGAAGGGTAGTGGAGGAGGAGGCCTCCTACCTGCCAACCGGAAACAGGCCTAAGATAGCATCACACATCACTGTTGAGTGCTTCTGTGTATCAGACTCTGTTCCAAGCATTTTATATGTAGCAATTCTTTTAAATCCTCACAATAACCAGTGGGAGGAAGAACCATCATTATCTCCACTTCCTCAATGACCAAGAGGCAGCGCCTGGGTTCACACCTGGCTGTGTCCAGACACCATGTCTCTGAGGGGTGGGCAGAGGGGAGTGGGGGCTGGAAGAGCTCAGGGGCCTCTGGGCCCTGGATGGGCCTAGAGGGGGCCGAGGCTCGAGAGAAGGGGACCAAGCAGAGGGAGGAGGCTGGGTCTTGCCAGGGGACTCACTGTCGAAGCTCCGCCTTGACGGCACTGGACACACGGGGGTAGCAGACGGAGAAGAGGCCGCAGGCCGACGTGCGGGAGGTGAACCAGTCGCCGCCCGCCAGCCGCTTCACGAGCGGCACGAAGTGGGCCTCCAGGTCGGAGGGCGAGTGCTCGTGCGAGATGGCCCGCAGGGACTCCACCGCCTTGTCCCGCACCACTGTCTCCTCCACCGTGGCCAGCGACTCCAGGGGTGGCTGGGGGGCAGAGCACAAGGTCACCGGCCAGCGCCCTCCCCCCGCCCCACCCACGCTGCTCAGCGCCTCCAACAGGCCTTCCCTGACCCCCAAGCCAGCCTGCGCCCAGCCTGCCTTCCCTGGAGAACCTCATTCACAGGTCCCTGAAGGCGCTTCGGTGGGGTCCACACACCTCAAAGTTACACACGTCCCTTTCTGAGGAGGGCCACAACTGTCACCAGCTTCTCAAAGTGCAGGAATCGTCACTGATGTTGAGTGGAACATCTACTTACTACGTGTTCTGAGCAGGGCCATGACTCTGGTGGGGGGCACTGGTTCTAACTCACTGAATCCTAGGAAGCAGGTCCTATGAAGAGGAAACTGAGGCACAGACAGGCTAAGTAACTTGCCCGAGCATAACAGCCACAAGCCAGGATCTAAACCGGGCCGCTGGCTCCAGAACCTCCAAAGGGCTGAGAAGCAAAGGTGTGGTTTCTGACACGGGGAACTGTGAGGCTCGTGACTCTCATGGGTCTGTTACTGTGAGGCCTGGAGGGATCCCGTTCCTTCACGGACATCTGACTGGCTCACCACCGCGTCCCCCGACCCCAGCAGACCTCTTGGCACAGGGCAGCAACTCGGGAATTACTGACCTAATGAAGGGAGACTCAATTTACCCTAATCTGTTCAAACAAAGATGTGGAGGTCTGCGGTCTGAAGTCCAACCTGCCCTGACAGGTAAAGAAAGTAGAAAGAAATGATAAATGGAAACGCTTCCAGGGCCCATGCAGGGAACAGAATTGAAGCAATGGGCAAAGGTGACAGGTGGGGACAACCGAGGCAGAGACTGGGGCAAACTGGAGAGCATACAGTCTAGGGAGTACAGCTGCTTTCCAGCTCTGTCAGCTGTCACCACGGGGAAACATGGCTGGTAAAAGCAAATCTGGTTTCCCAAAAGCAGCCAAAAGGGGCAGGTTCTTATCTGTGAAAAAAACCCCTCATTTAACACATGCGCCAACATGGATGAACCCTGAAGACATTATGCTAAATGAAATTAGCCAGTCGCAAAAGACTCCATACTGAACGATTCCTTTATGTGAGGTGTCCAGAGCACAGGCACACCTCGTTTTATTGCGCTTCACTTTACTGCACTTTGCAGATGCTGCATTGTTTTACAAACTAAAGGTCTGTGGCGTCTACCAGGTCTATCAACGTCATTTTTCCAACAGCATTTGCTCACTTCAAGTCTGTGTCACATTCTGGTAATTCTCGCAATATTTCAAACTTCTTCATTATTAATGTACTTGTTATGGTGACCTGCGGTCAGTGACCTTCCACGTTACTATTGCAAAAAGACTACAACTCGCTGCAGGCTCAGATGACGGTTAGTATTTTTTAGCGAGAAAGTATTAACTAAGGTCTATGTACCTTTTTTTGACAGAACGCTATTGCACATTTAATAGACTAAAGTGTAACCATAGCTTTTATATGTACTAGGAAACAAAACAATTCATGTGACTCGTTTTATTGCAATATTCACTTTACTATGGTAGTTTGGGACCAAACCCACAATATCTCTGAGGTATGTCTGTAGTCAGATCCACAGAGACAGAAAGTGGAATGGTGGTTGCTGGGGGCTGGGGTAAGGGGCTTGGGGGTCACTGGTTAATGAGTACAGAGTTTCTTTGGGGAAGATGAGAAAGTTCTGGAGATGAACGGTAGTGATGGCTGTACCACAACGTGAATGTACTTAACACCACGGAAGAGTACACTTAAAACTGGTTAAAATGGTAAATATTATTTATAATTTACCATGATAAAAAAAATCAAAAACAGAATTTTTAAAAACTCATTTTAAAAAGGTGGCAATGGGGGCTTCCCTGGTGGCGCAGTGGTTGAGAATCCGCCTGCCAATGCAGGGGACACGGATTTGAGCCCTGGTCTGGGAAGATCCCACATGCCGCGGCGGAACTAAGCCCGTGTGCCACAACTACTGAGCCTGCGCTCTAGAGCCCGCGAGCCATAACTACTGAGCCCGCGTGCTACAACTGTTGAAGCCCGCGCGCTACAACTATTGAAGCCTGCGCGCCTAGAGCCTGTGCTCCGCAACAGGAGAGGCCACTGCAAGGAGAGGCCCGCGCTCCACGGTGCAGAGTGGCTCGCGCTCTCTGCAGCTGGAGAGGGCCTGCGTGCAGTGGCGGGGACCCAACACAGCCATGGGAGGGAGGGAGGGGGGGAGGGGGCAATGATTCAAAAGGAAACCGTAATGCCACGCCTGCCTGGGGACCCTCAGCGTGCGGCCTGCGTCACAGGGACACGCTGCCGTAGGGTTCTGGGTGCACGACTGGCTCACAGAGGTGCGGCTGCAGGCGTGGTGTCACGGGTCCTGCGGGGTCCGGTTTCCTCTTACTTCCTTGTTTTCCCACTACCCAGGCTGGTACACAGGAGGCACTCCATCTTCCACTTAGAGTCACTCAGTAAATACTGATTAATAATTGATTAACACTTAGCAAGCGACTGTAAGTGGAACTTATGGTAACCTGTCACGATCACAGAGGCCTGGGGTGGGGACCAAGGCTAAGCAGTAGTTACATCACCCAAGGGCCTCTGCCCCAGTGGGTTACTGCAGGGAGAGGTTCTCACAGTGTGGTTCCCAGACCACCCACGGCAGGATCACCCAGCAGGCCTCTCGCAGCACAGACCTAAAGAATCAGACTCTGGGGGCAGGGCCCAGGAAGGTGCACATTGAGGAAACCCCAAATGATGCTTTTGCATAACGAAGACCCATTGCCACGAGGCCTCTGTGCGATGGAGGGTGGGGCTCTCAAACCCGGGGAGGGGGAAAGGCGTGAACCTCCTAAAATCATCTATACTCATTTGAGGAGCGGGCCTCGAGTTTTCATCTAAGGGACCCATGCTTCCAAAAGGGTTAAGAGCTGCTGATACAGAAATAATCCTCACACTATAGCTACACGGACCTCTGTGAAATTCCATCTCACTCACACCGCAGAGAACAAGGGCCGGGATCGGGTCTGACACACCTCTGGGTTCCCGGAGCCCACAGGCCTTGCTCATGTTCATGGAATGAACAGGTTGCAAAAGAGCCATTTCCCGTAACTTGTCAAACTCCACCTCCTCCAGGAGCTCCTCCTCGACAGCTCCCCCATCCCATCTAACCCAGATTAGCCGCCTCTTCTGGGTTCTAAGGGCCCCTGGTTTCCCTTTTTCCAGCTCGGATCAGCCTGCGGGGCAACCAGGAGCCCTCTGAAGATAGTACAGAAGAGTGGTAGTGGCGACGAGTTGGGGGGCCTGGGTTCAAACCCTGGCTCTGCCTCTGCCCAGCTTGTGCCTCGGTTTCCTCATCTGTGAAGGGACACCAGCACGAGTCTCACAGGGTCGCTGCAGGACACGATGCGTTACTGTACATGAGGCACTGAGAACACACGCTGCAGGTGCTGAGTGAGCTGAAGCTATTCTGACCTGACTTGCCTGCGGGTTCCCGGTGTTGCCTGGCCCAGAGGATCCTCACGGACACCAGTCCCAGAGATCACACGGGACTGCTCCCCAAACAGAAGCATGGGGTGACAGGGGCTTCCCTCATTGGGAATGATCAGCGGAAGACCCTGACTCGGCAGGGGAAGGACCCCGGGTTCCAGCCGTTTGTCTGCAGGCCTGTGGCTCTGGTTGAAGCTGTGGGGTACTCAACAGTGTTCTCTGCTCCTGAGTCCTCTGAGAAGCTGCTGAAAGCTATTAATTCTCTCCTCAGAAAGACTGATAAACACCACGGGCTGCAGACAGTTCCATGGAGTTAAGGGACCCCTTTCAGGTAGGTCCAGGGACCTCATCACGTTCCTGGTGTTAAGCAGTCCTATTCTGTATAAAATGTATGAAATGACCTCATTCACATACAATTTTCTGTGTGTACATATACAAATTATACATGTGCACTCAGATGAGAGACAGGATACCAGACTCTAATGATAATTATCACAGTTTCTTAGAGTTAATGCTTAATGCGTGTTTGGAAGAAAACAAATGACCATATTTGCTCAAATCCAAGACCCCAATAAGAAGCACATTATTTCACATACCACTAAAAGGAACAAAGCCTGCTGACAGTAACTGTAAAACACCATCAAGTGCAGATGCCAGAGTATGATAACATGCCTTCAGGAACCATGAAAGAATTATTGGGAGGAAAAAAAAGGAGGCAGAGCTGTTCCTCGGCTCTGACGAACAGTGAAAACTGAGCAACCGCCAAGGTTCTTTCAACCCAGGTCACAGGACTGGAGCACTTCCTCCCTTCTCTTCTCCCAGACAGCAGCTGCTATCAGTATCTGACCATCTCTGTCCCCAGCCATCACCCAGCACAGGGTCACACAGGCAGGAAGTGGGTGGGGCCTGGGGGAGAGTCAACCGGACACACCTGGAATCCCAGCTCTGCCACTCGCTAGCCGTGCGACCTTCGACGGGGAACCTCTCGTTGCTCCAGGCGGCTGTCTCTACCCCAAAGGGTGGACACGACCTCACAACATATGGCATTCATGACAACGGAGCTAAGATCTGTGAGCACTCACTACATGCCAAGTGCGGTGCTAAGGGCTTCCTGAGTCGATTCTCTAGGTAAGTTTTAATGACTCTCCCTCTACAGATAAGGAAGGTACAGCACAGAGAGGTTAAGTAACTTAAAAGTCACACAGCAATCAGTGGAAGAACCCAGCCTAACTCCAAACTGAAAGCCTCATGCGTGGAGTGCCAGGGGGGGCCTGGCGCTGGTCAGGCACGCCCAGTCAACAGTAAGGGAAGACACCCGCGTTTTCGTGCTGATGTATTAAATGTCACTGCTGACTTGCCGGATTAAAGTGAATGTCCAAGGCCCAGCTGTTCCGAGAAGATGACCCCAGCCTCTCCTGCACTCTCCCCTCCCCGCCCCGGCTGCCAGGACCACGGGTCTGACCCTGCCAGGGGCAGGCCGGGGCCTTCCCCACCTTCCAGACTCACCAGCAGGCAGTGCACGTACTCGGGGCCTCCGACCAGAGTGGTGAAGGTGCCCAGCTGCTCCGCCAGGGCCAGGAGGACCTCATCCTCATCGTAGATGGTGTCTGCGGGACGAGACAGACCGGGTGACGGTTCCACCCCACGTATGACCCCAGCCTTCAGTAACCCAAGCTGACCCCAGCCTTCAGTAACCCAAGCTGACCCCAGCCTTCAGTAACCCAAGCTGACCCCAGCCTTCAGTAACCCAGGCTGGGAACAAGCAGGCTCCACTCTGCTCCCTCAAACTGGCAGCCACCCTCCAGCTGGGTGGGCAGAGATGAAGGCAGAGGCTGGGGGCAGGTGACAGAGCGCCCGTGACTAGGTGTGGGACGCTGGGGGAGTGAGACCACCTCACTGCATCCCAGTCTCCACACCTGTAAAATGGTGCCAGTCACCTCCACCAGCAGTGACGGTCAGAGTGGGGAGCAAATAAGACCATGTGCACAAGTGCAGAGCCTGGTAAACGGGAGCTCTTTTTGCTTCTACCCTCAGCACTGTTCTCGCTGCCAGGAACTTCGCTCTCTTCAGCCTGAGAAAGTCCTCCCTGTCCTTCGACACTTGGCTTAGCTACCGCTTCCTGGAAGATTTCCAGGATGCCACCCAGACAGGTCAGGTCCCTTCTCGAGGCTCACTGCCCAACCAGGCCACCCTTATCAGAGACCTCACCACGGGCTATGACCACCCGAGTCCAGGACTGGCTCCTCTCTGTGCCCCAGCTTCTGCCAGAGACGAGCACAGTGGGCACTCAATCCGCTCAACTTTGCTGAAAGAAGAGACGATCGTGCGCGGAGAGAACTGCTCCGTCCTAACACCTAAATCCAAAGGCCCTTCTCGAGCTCCACCCTCCCTTCGCTGAGGCGATGGCAACGACTATGGCAGAAGACGCTAGCATCCCTCGCGTCTAGGCTGGCATCTCAGCTCCCTGAGTTTACGTGAGGCATATGCCCATCCTGTGGTAGGTTCAAATCCTGCTCTACCGTTGGCTGGGTGTGTGGCAATTCACCCGGCCTGAGACTCTTTTCTCATCCCCCAAATCCAACAACAATGTTGTTCTGAGACTGAGGGGAAATAACTGCTTTCTGTGAAGAGCTCAGCGTGGGGCCCAGCACGAGAGTTAGTGCTTTCGTAAACTCCGGCGGCGTGGCTCTGGCGTGTCCTGCTCTCAGGCTCCCTCCCAGCCTCGGTTTCGCTGGCTCCCCCTGTGGACGGCTCAGATCGCCTCCCTGCTCTGTTCCTTTCCTGGAGACCTTAAGGACACCCTCAACTCCTACTCAACTCAACCCCCAGTCCAGACCCCTTGGCCAAGCTGCATCCCTGGAAGCCAAATATACGGGACCTGCCAGCACCTCAGATCTCCACCCTTCCCACCTCTACACAACTGCCCTCCCGGCCTCTCTGGCCCAGACCTGTCAACCTCCACCCTAACGTTGCCCCTGCGTCTCTCCCTGCGGCCCTCATCAGGCAAAGCGCCACGTTCAATCCTGGCTCCGTTCGCCGCTCACTCCTGCCGGCTTCCCCCCCAGGCAGCCTCCCCGCCACCTCCACCGAAGAGCTACCAGCAGCACGTGCTGCGCGGACCTCCGGACCCTCCAGCCCCCCTGTGAGTTAGGGCCTGCTTTATCCCCCTCTGCGGAGAAGGAGCCGGGGCTGGGAGAGGTGGGATGGCTTAGCCACGTGTGCCCAGCAGGTCGGTGGCACAGCTGGGTTTCACACCCAGGTCTTTCCAACTCTTTTCTCTACAACTTTTCAGCCACTGCTTTACACTGCCGTACCACACTCCCTGTACCCCTTGCCCCCGAGGCCGTCCGGGTCTCAGCGTTCTAAAGCCTTCAAGTCTCTCCCACAGTTCACCAGTGGAAGCCACTGGTTTGAGGTCATCTGCTCAATGTCACGTGTGCAGATGCCTCCTCCCCACGTGGTGTCCAGAGGCAGACACCCCTGAGCTCCTCAGTCATCAGCTGCGACTGTGGGCAAGTCCCCGCACATCCCCTCAAGCCTCAACTCCCCCAGTGTGAAATGATGAGGGGGTGAGACTCCCTGCCTCCCTCCCCCCGCCCCAGCACCATCACTAGGCCCAAGTGAGAGGATCAGAGATGAAAGAGTTTCACTAGGGACAAAGCACAGCTAACTCTGAGGCTTTACTGGCGATTTTAATTAGTATGAAGTACGAAGTCATAATAAGAGTGATGGGAAGAGAGGATCTTCCATTCACCGGTGATCCAGTCTGTATCAGACACTGTGTCAAGCGCTTTAAGTACATCTTCACAGACAAGAGAGCGCAGGAACTGCCTAATCGCTAACACCTGAGCAGCGCTTACCACATGCTGAGCACTTCACAGGGGGTCTTATTTCATCTTCATACTAGGCGGTACTGTTAATGCCCTTCTCACACGTGAAGAATCAGAGGCGGGCAGATGTGAAATATCTCGCCCAAGGTCACACAGCTAGAAAGTGGTAGAGCTAGGATTTGAGCCCAGGTAGTTGGGGCCCAAGTCTGTGCTATGAGTCATTCATTACCCAACACTGTCCAGTTTGGAGCCAGCGTGCCTTGATAAATATCCCCTCTGGGGCACCTCCTAACTGTAGGACCAAATAAGTTACCTAACCTCTCCACGGCTCGGTTTCCTCATCTATAAAATGGGGGCAGCAGTCTTACCTACCTTAAGGAGTTACTGTGAGATTAACTTGGACAACGATGGTGGTGTACATTTACTGAGCACAGCGCTATGTGAACGAACTCAATCCTCACAAGAAAGGGTTTAGAACACCACCGGGCACATGGTATATATACAATAGGCGTTAGCTGTTATTGTTATTATTGAATGTTCACATCAATGCTACATCGCATGTCGACTATGCCCATTTTACACATAAGAACTCTACAGAACAGTGAGGTAACTCGCCTAAAGTCACCAGCTTCTAACTACTGGGGCTTCGATTCAAAGCTGGCTCTATCTGCCTCCGGAGAGCTTTTCACCAGTCCCTGCCCCAGGCCCAGCACCCAGCACCCAGCACACGGCACTTAAAAACAGCTTGTTAAATCCAGAGGGGCTTCTCTTACCTGGCAGGAACCACCCCCGGGAGCCCCCACTCGACCTGGGCCCCAGGAGTCCCCCGTACCTGTAAGGAAGGGCAGAAGCTCACTGCGGGTCCTTTCGACCCCGAGGGCCAAGGCGATGGTGGACAGCTTCTTGATGCTGTTGAGGCGAAGCTAATGAGAGAACAAGGAAAGGAAGGGAGAATGTTAGCAAGCCCAGACTTAAGGGAGTCTGACACCTCGGGACCCAGTCAGGCCCTGGAAGCCTCCTTAGCATGTGTGGGGTGCTGAGTAGTAACTTGGCAAGTCTACCAAGTCACTCTGTGACCTTGAGTCATCTAAATTACAATGGCAGCGGCAGCCTCCGCAAAAGCATCCGTCGGGTCTCACTGAGCCAACACCCCTCGTGGCACTTTGGAGGACCACTGCGCCCGCCTCCCCACCGCCCCCACCCTCCCCCTGCTTTTGCCCCCTGCTGCGCTCAGCAAGGCTAACACACTGCGCCTTGGACGCTACCAGCGGCAGCCACGTCCCCAGCTTACTCTGGGCCCAGTCCCAGCCCAAGCGCTCACCTGCGCCGTCTCATTTAACGCTCACGACCAGCAGAGGGTTACAAGCCCTGCCGCAGAGAAGAGGAGACGGGCTCAGGGAACGAAAGTCCCTTCCAAGGGTCACACAGCTCAGGGAACCAAAGTCCCTTCCAAGGGTCACACAGCTCAGGGAACGAAAGTCCCTTCCAAGGGTCACACAGCTCAGACGCTGTAGAGCGGGGCCGTAACCAGGACTGCTGGCTAACAGTGATAACAGAACAAACAATGCTACAATGGTGGCAGCCAGAAGCTCGGGGAGAGGCTCAGACAGCTCTTCTCACAGCCTCTCGAAGGATCCAACACAACTGACACCTTGATCTCAGACTTCTGGCCTCCGGAACTGAGAGAGAACACTCTGGCTGTTTTAAGCCACCAAAGATGTGATGCTTTGCTGTGGTGACCCTCGGAACCTCACACACCCCACCGACACACAGCGGGTTCAGGCTCAGCCTGTTGCGTCAGGACCTCATTTGACCCTCTCGGCCCCGGGAGCGTGAGCAGCGCCACCTCTCCACCACCACGGAGGCACAGAAACCTGCCTGAGCGAGCACTGAGCGCGCTGAGACCCAAGCCCAGCTGCCGCAGTGCGACTGGGAAACCCCTCTTCCTGTGTCTCCATCCTGGCCACAGGGCCGCTCCCGCCAAGCCCCCAGGGCTGCGGCCGGAACGCAGTGAGCTCGTGTGTGAGAGGAAGGCAATGCCCTCAAGGGTGAGTAAGCCGCGCCAGGCCAAGCGGGAATCCTCCTCCCACTCCCGGAAGGAAGGAAAGAATAAGGAGGGACCAGGTCAAGGAGAGCAGCAAGGGCTCCCTCAGCCTGTTCTTCCCCAGGCCCCACGCGGCTGCGAAGAGGTCTGCAAGTGACTGGCGTCCTGCATCCCCTCTGGTTTAAGGGGTTGAGACTCTCTTTGGGAATCACAATGATGAGAACCTCAAGAAATGCGACGGTGGCCTCACCTCAGAAAAACACACACGCCGCACTTTTCATACCCCGTCACTGGGTTTTTGGACCACCTGGGCTTGAGGCAGTCCGAGCACTCACCATCCTGGTAGTAAAAGGATCTTCAGATTAAGGACTACAGGCCTGCATCTTATTTTTAGCCCCAAATTAAATGTATATAAAGACAGATCTATAGAAACAGATGAACGACTAAACATGGTGAACACGAACCCTCAGTGAGTCTGAGCGAGAAGCACACAGCTGCCCACTGTACCAGTCTAGAGGTGGGCAGACTTCCTGTAAATTGCCAGGAAGTAAGTATTTTCAGCTTTGCAGGCCACTCGGTCTCTATCTCAACTACTCAACTGTGTCTCTGTAGCACAAAAACAGCCAAAGACCCAGACCATATGTAAGCAAGTGGGCATGACTGCATTCCAATAAAACTACACCTGCAAGGCTGCGGGGCAGAATCTGGCCCACAGGCTGTAGTTTTCTGGCCCTTGTACTAGTCCTTCGATGTTCTGTATGTCTGAAATTTTCCTCAAGAATATATCGGAGTAAGTATTGACTTAGTTGCCTGTTTCTCTGTCCCCTCCAAGTTGAATCTCTGTGTTCTTCTCTCAGCTGGGCTACAGGGAAAAGTACACGTGGGCCACGGCACAGGATGCTGGCAGGGGATAATCATAACGACAGTAACAACAGCCGCTAGCATTTACTGATTGCTTACTATGTGCTTGGCAGCATTCAAGTGCTTGACACGGATAATTAATACATTCACTCCTTAGAACCGTGCTCTGAGGTTGGCAGTGTTACTAGAACCCTCCCTTTTAAAGGCGAGCACACTGATGCACAGAGAAGCTGTCACTTGGTGGAAGGTGCAGAGCCGTGTCCAGAAGCCAGATGCCCTGACTCTTATTAATCTCAGCATCACACTGTCATTTAGGAACGAGGCCCAGGGAACCAGCCCTGGAGAACCAGGCCAACTCTGCCATGGTGGAGAGCCCCCTTCCTTCCACTGCCGTCTTTGGAGATTCCGGTTTTGGTTTTAAGAATAGCTCTGCTGGTTTCTTCAGCATAAACGGCACCGTGAACGCTTAAGAAAGGCAGCAACAGGGCGGGCTTTAGATACACTATCTGGGTTCAAGGCGAAGCTGCTTTTCACATTAGCTGTGGGATCTTGGGCCACCCTCTGTACCTTTCTGAGTCTCTATTTTCTCATCTGTGAAATGGGGGACTGTAATAATACCTATCCTTTGCACTTTGTGAGTACAAAGTGACATGATACTGGGAACAGCCTGGCACCAGAGGAAGGAGAGTAATGGCAGCCATGGCAACCTCGCTCGGTGGACAGCACGCCAATTTTCGTTCAGGTTTCGAGGACACGGGCAGCAGCTGGCTAGCTGTCCACCCACGTCTCTCTTCCCTTCTCTTACGGTGACAGAGTAATAACTGCAAACATTTCCTTGGTACTCACTAGGTGCCAGGCAGTGTTCCAGGTGCCAACGTTTTCACTCATTTGATCCTCACAACATCTGTGAGGTAACCACAGGATCACCCACTTTGTGGCAGAGAAAACAAAACCTCACACAGCTCTCCGGTGGCAAGATTGGAACCCCAGCCACTTGGCTCTGAGCCAACACTATCAAGTCGTATTTCTGTTTTTTGGTGTCTTTCAGCTGGGGGGTGCACTATGAACCCCTCAGCAGGTTTTTAAATGACCACAACTTTGAAACAGAGGTGAGCAGAAGAAACGGCACTAGAAGCATTTGCAACAGCTGAAATGAGCTGAGGAGTCATCGTTACCACCGGGGACGGAGTCATAGGTTTTGCTGACACTATTTATAATACGCTATAATGTGCTATTATGTATAAATGTAATTCATAATAGAAGAGAAGTTAAATTTGAGTTAGGGATTGGTGAAAATAAAGATGTTATTTTTCTCATCCAAATTCATGGACCTGCCCTGAATGCCAGATGGGCCCCAGGATAAGAGCTCCTGCACTGGGCTATACTCCCGCTCATAACCTCTGATTTTCATCTGTGCACATGAACCCCCGGTAAAGGTATTTCTGAATCACCTGTGCATTTGGATATGACCATGAGACTAATGTCTGGCCAGTGAAATCCAAGTGGGAGTGGTGTGTGTGATTTCTAGAAGTGTCCTTATGGGAAGATGGGGTCACATCCTTCATCCTTCCTTCCTGTTTAGAATGGGGCTATGATGGCTGGGGCTTCAGCAGCCATCTTGGGGCCTTGAGGTAACCTGAGAATGGGGAGGGCAGAATGGAGGCCAAACAGAGAACAATGTGTAAGAGCCTGGGACCCTAACACCTAGAGTGTCACACCAGCTTGGACTGCCACCAGACTTTTTGACTGTGAGTCAGAAATAAACTTCAAGCTCATGTAAGTCTCATATATTTACAGAATTTTCCTATTATTTACAGCCAACCTTAATCCCAACTAACCCAGTCAATGACCTAGTTCTGGACACAGAGACATAAGGACAAACTGGCCAAGGAGCTTCCAGGAAAGATTTTCCTCTTTGACCAAAGGGAGGAGTACAAGAACCACCTCCTTGTCGCGGCCGGCCCCTGCTTTCAGGGTGCTTCTGCGAGGACGTAAAGACAGCAGATGATGCAGCAATCTCGTGACCACACAAAGCAGGTCAAAAGAACTGCACACTCTGACCCAATTCTGTGATATCCTTGAGCTGCTGAACTTGTTATATGAGGACAAAGTGAACCCTTATTTAAATGACTGTTGGTTGAGTTCTCTGGAACGTTCTTGAGAGAGCAGCTATTAAAATCAATAAGAAACCTTTACTGTCCTCTCATCACGTTGCAGCCATAAGAATGCACTGTGCACTGTCCCCAAGCATGTCCCCACCAAGACCTACCACAATGCTCATCTATGGTTCCATGGCCACGCTTATCACCACGGGCTGGGGCTGCCTGCGTCCCCAGCAGCCCTCAGGCTAGTGCATGAGACATAATAAATAATAAATAAAATCTCCCTTCCCACCACTACATCCACACAGAAAAACTACTCACTTTTTAAAACCCACGTCACGTTCAATCCATGAAGCTTCCCTGACATGACCACGTACAGTACGAGCCCACAGGTAGTACATCTTCCCTCCACAAGCTGAGTAAAACCCGAAGGCCCTCCTATGGACTACAAGGCCCAACATGACGGGGTCCCTGTGCGCGGATCCACTCTCACTCCCCACGCCCTCCTCTTGCTCCCTGGGTTCCTGTCACAGTGGTTCCCTTGACAGTAACTTAAATGCAAACGTACTGTCAGCCCAGGTCTTCACACTTACTGAATTGCTGCTTCCTCAGCCTGAGACACCCTTCCCCCCAGACAGCCCAGGGCCCCTCTCACTGCATTCAGTCCCCCGCTTAATCCTCACCAATGACTACCCTGGGTAAACCAGCACGCCCCCGTCACTCTCTATACATCTTAGCTCATCACTTCTGACATATGCAGCTGATCCTTGGACAACATGGGGGTGAGGGGTGCAGTTGAAAACCTCCCAGCAGTTGAAAACCTGAGTATAACTTATAGTGGTCCCTCCGTATCTGAAGTTTCACATCTGTGGATTCAACCAACTGCAGATCATGTAGCACTGTAGTATTTACTACTGCAAACAATCCGCATAAGTGGACCTGCACAGTTTAAATCCGTGTTGTTCAAGGGTCAACTGTTCTTCTTTGTTCACTGTTTCTCCTTCCCCACTAGAACGTGGGCTTCACAAGGGCAGGCACTCTGTCTTCTGCCCTCTGTGCCCCAAAATCCCAGGACAGCGCCTGGCAAAGAGTAAGAGTCCAAAAGAATCTGGAGGAATATGCTCCAAACTGTTACTGTTTGGTAGAGCTGGTGGCTGATAATGAGCAGTGTGGAGGGGTCTGCAACGTGGGTGCTTTAACAGTGAGCCTCAGCCCGGGGAAATGCTCAGTGAGCGACACAAGTGCCTCTTCACCTCCTATCAAGTCCTAAACATCCGGGACTTCCCTGGTGGCACTGTGGTTAAGAATCTGCCTGCCAATGCAAAGGACACGGGTTCGATCCCTGGTCCGGCAAGATCCCACATGCCACGGAGCAACTAAGCCCGTGCGCCACAACTACTGAGCCTGCACTCTAGAGCCCGCGCTCCGCAATGAGAAGCCCACGCACCACAACAAAGAGTAGCCCCCCGCTGGCCGCAACTAGAGAAAGCCTGCACGCAGCAATGAAGACCCAACAGAGCCAAAAAAAAAAAAAAAAAATGTCCTCAACATCCTTCCACCTCATTCCATGAAGAATCATGTTTTTAAATGAACATAATGTGTGTGGGTATGTGTGGGTAGATGGGTGTGAAAAGTTCTGCATCACCCAAGAGTGAAATGGGCACCACAATCTCTATTTCTGGACCTTTTTTTTTTTTAAAGTAACGAATGAGCAGGTACTCTGGCTTCACCAATCAGCTAAGGGTCTCCAGATAAATCCCAGGCCCCTCAAAGCTTGAGTTTCCTCACTGTAAGATGGTTATTACAGCAATGCCTGCCTCACAGGATTGCTGGGATAATCAAATAAGGAAGACACAGAGACAGAGCCTGGCAAGTAGCAAGCACCCAAGCGTTCACCATTATTCTCATCGTTATTTCTCACGTATTTGTATTTCTTGAGCAGGGGAAAGAAAAAGGTAAACTGAAACAGAAAAAGTAATCTCACCACCTCCCTGGAAACTGCGGCACAAACAAATACGTCCCTAGCAGTTTGCCTGGTGCTATAACTATTTATGGGTGTGCCTGTGCCCCCGTTTGGAAGGCGACTTGTCTCTGGGACGAGGAAGGGACAAGACTATCAGCAACTGGTGACGCCTGAACCTAGTACTGGGCTGGGCACATCAAAAAGCAAAAATATAAATATTTTTCAAGTTTTTAAAAATGCAGGTCCCCCAGTGAAGGCATGGCAGAGCCTGGAACTTGAACCCATGTTCTTCACCATCACCCTATACCAACTTCTCTTTTTTAAACTCTCAGAGGGCAGCCTTATTCCTAAGTTCTGCTTCAAATCCCCATGTACTCCCTGAAAAGAAGTCGGAGGCCGTGCTGTCATGTTTCTAAGATGAGGACGCGGGGGCATATGCTGCTGCGATGTCTTTGACCGTGGTGAGTACCTGCTGTCTTTACAGTTAATCTCATTTAATCCTCACAACAGCCCTGCCAGGTGGGTCTTCCACCCTTTTCCTCATATAACAAGAAAATCAAGGCCCAGAAGAGTTGAGTAACTCATAAAGTGGCCAGTCCAGGATCTGAAATCCTGGACTGCATCCACCCAGGGCACTGTCTCCTCTGTGTCTCCTCTGGGCCTACACGCTGTCCCCACACGGGCCCAGCTCGGTGGTCAAGAGTGCTGCCCTGAAACCCAGTGCCCTTGGCTAAGTCCTAGTTTCAGTATTTACTGGGTGGTGTGACAATGATTGAGTAGCCTTACGTAAAAAAAATGGGAAGAATTTCAGACTGAAGATTCATAGTCACATTCAGAATCTGATTTAAACAAGCTAACTGTAAAAGAACACTTCTGGAACAATCAGAGAAATCTGATTATGAACCGACTACTAGATGATACCAAAGAATCACTGTAAAAACTTTGTTAGCTATGATAAAAAAAAAAAAAACAAAAACTTTGTTAGCTATGATAACGGCATTGTGGTTATTAAATGTCTGTTGTTTTATAGGTGCATAACGAAATACGTAGAAGAAAATATCTGGGGCCTGGGATTTATTTTTAAAATACTCTGTCAAAAAAAAAAAACAAAAAAAAACGGGGGTTGGGGGAAGAAGGATGAGGAACCGATGAAAAAATGTGGTAAAACTTTTTAAAAAACTGCTGAATCTGGATTTGGTACTATTTTTTCTGTTGTTTGAAATTTGACAATCAAAAACCATTTACTGGAAAGAAAAGTAGCACCTATCTCAGATGTCTTTTAGCAGGCTGGCATACAGCAGGGTTTCTCAGCCCTGGCACCACTGCCCTCTGGGGCGGGGCCGTCCTCTGCGGCGGGGAGGGGCCCGGGCAGCGCAGGATGTCGGGCAGCATCGCTGGTCTCTCCCCCGCTAGCTGCCTGCAGCACTGCCCCCGCCAGTCGTGACAACCAAAAATATCCCCAGACATCTGTCCCCTGGTAAGAACCGCTGCTCTAGAGTAACCATTAGAAGAATAGTTTTTAAAATGCTGCACCTCACCTCGGACAATTGAGGCCCTCGTTATTTCACCACCACCACCGGCAGACATTTAATGAAAACTTAAAATACATCCAGCACTGTTCTAAGCGTTTTCCATGTACTAACCTATTTAATCCTCACAACACCCCTCTGAACTGCTAAATTAAAAATTATTCCCATTTTTTTCCTCTTCTTCTTTTTTTTTTTTTTGCCAAGCCGCGCAGCTTGAGGGATCCTGGTTCCCCAAGTAGGGACTGAACCCCGGGCCCACGGCAGTGAAAGTGCCGAGTCCCAACCACTGGACCGCCAGGGAATTCCCTATTCCCTTTTACAGATGAGAAAACTGAGGCAGAGACAGTATTAGTAACACAGAAACCTGGCCTCTCAACCAGTGGACCACATTTTAAGAAACATGGTGCCCCAAACACCCCTGAGATAATGCAATCCAGCCACTGCCTCTTACTGGCTGGGGAGGCGATCTCTTTGCAGCTCACTTTCCCAAGTATAAGACCACAAGCTACCATGACAACCGAACAAGGTCATCACTTACTGAACGCCTTCTCTGAGGCAGCCACTTAACATGCCAATTCCGCTGCAACTTCCCAACCAGGTAGATGCTGCTTCCTCATCATTATTCCTTACAGATGAGGAATCTGGACCCAAAAAAGGGGAAGGCACTGGTGCAGGGCACAAAGGGAGCAAACTGGTCGAGATGGGATTCAAACCTCCGTCACCCCTGACTCCTCCTCCTCCCACGTCACTCACCACAGCGCATCCAATCCATCAGCAAATCTCAACGACCCTCCTTTTCAAGATACCCCCAATCCCACCACTTCCCCCTACCTGCCTGCCAGCGCTGGTCCTGGCTGCTCTGCCACGGCATCCTGGTAAGTGTGTCTGCTCCTGCCCGGCCCCTACTCGGCGGCCAGAAGTCAGAAGGTGTCGTTTCTCTACGCGAAGCCTTGAACTGGCTCCCCCACCTCAGCAGAGTCTCTGCCCTGCCGGTCCGCGGGCCTCACCTGACCTAGCCCTGCATTAGCGCTCACCTGACCTAGCCCTGCATTAGCGCCCACCTGACCTAGCCCTGGATTAGCGCTCACCTGACCTAGCCCTGGATTAGCGCTCACCTGACCTAGCCCTGGATTAGCGCTCACCTGACCTAGCCCTGCATTAGCGCTCACCTGACCTAGCCCTGCATTAGCGCTCACCTGACCTAGCCCTGCATTAGCGCTCACCTGACCTAGCCCTGCATTAGCGCTCACCTGACCTAGCCCTGGATTAGCGCTCACCTGACCTAGCCCTGCATTAGCGCTCACCTGACCTAGCCCTGCATTAGCGCTCACCTGACCTAGCCCTGCATTAGCGCTCACCTGACCTAGCCCTGCATTAGCGCTCACCTGACCTAGCCCTGGACTAGCGCTCACCTGACCTAGCCCTGGACTAGCGCTCACCTGACCTAGCCCTGCATTAGCGCTCACCTGACCTAGCCCTGCATTAGCGCTCACCTGACCTAGCCCTGCATTAGCGCTCACCTGACCTAGCCCTGCATTAGCGCTCACCTGACCTAGCCCTGCATTAGCGCTCACCTGACCTAGCCCTGCATTAGCGCTCACCTGACCTAGCCCTGCATTAGCGCTCACCTGACCTAGCCCTGCATTAGCGCTCACCTGACCTAGCCCTGGATTAGCGCTCACCTGACCTAGCCCTGGATTAGCGCTCACCTGACCTAGCCCTGGATTAGCGCTCACCTGACCTAGCCCTGGATTAGCGCTCACCTGACCTAGCCCTGCATTAGCGCTCACCTGACCTAGCCCTGCATTAGCGCTCACCTGACCTAGCCCTGCATTAGCGCTCACCTGACCTAGCCCTGGACTAGCGCTCACCTGACCTAGCCCTGGACTAGCGCTCACCTGACCTAGCCCTGCATTAGCGCTCACCTGACCTAGCCCTGCATTAGCGCTCACCTGACCTAGCCCTGCATTAGCGCTCACCTGACCTAGCCCTGCATTAGCGCTCACCTGACCTAGCCCTGGATTAGCGCTCACCTGACCTAGCCCTGGATTAGCGCTCACCTGACCTAGCCCTGCATTAGCGCTCACCTGACCTAGCCCTGCATTAGCGCTCACCTGACCTAGCCCTGCATTAGCGCTCACCTGACCTAGCCCTGGATTAGCGCTCACCTGACCTAGCCCTGGATTAGCGCTCACCTGACCTAGCCCTGCATTAGCGCCCACCTGACCTAGCCCTGCATTAGCGCTCACCTGACCTAGCCCTGCATTAGCGCCCACCTGACCTAGCCCTGCATTAGCGCTCACCTGACCTAGCCCTGGATTAGCGCTCACCTGACCTAGCCCTGGATTAGCGCCCACCTGACCTAGCCCTGCATTAGCGCTCACCTGACCTAGCCCTGGATTAGCGCTCACCTGACCTAGCCCTGCATTAGCGCTCACCTGACCTAGCCCTGCATTAGCGCTCACCTGACCTAGCCCTGCATTAGCGCTCACCTGACCTAGCCCTGCATTAGCGCTCACCTGACCTAGCCCTGCATTAGCGCTCACCTGACCTAGCCCTGCATTAGCGCTCACCTGACCTAGCCCTGCATTAGCGCTCACCTGACCTAGCCCTGCATTAGCGCTCACCTGACCTAGCCCTGCATTAGCGCTCACCTGACCTAGCCCTGCATTAGCGCTCACCTGACCTAGCCCTGCATTAGCGCTCACCTGACCTAGCCCTGGATTAGCGCTCACCTGACCTAGCCCTGCATTAGCGCTCACCTGACCTAGCCCTGCATTAGCGCTCACCTGACCTAGCCCTGCATTAGCGCTCACCTGACCTAGCCCTGGATTAGCGCTCACCTGACCTAGCCCTGGATTAGCGCTCACCTGACCTAGCCCTGGATTAGCGCTCACCTGACCTAGCCCTGCATTAGCGCTCACCTGACCTAGCCCTGGATTAGCGCTCACCTGACCTAGCCCTGGATTAGCGCTCACCTGACCTAGCCCTGCATTAGCGCTCACCTGACCTAGCCCTGCATTAGCGCTCACCTGACCTAGCCCTGCATTAGCGCTCACCTGACCTAGCCCTGGATTAGCGCTCACCTGACCTAGCCCTGCATTAGCGCTCACCTGACCTAGCCCTGGATTAGCGCTCACCTGACCTAGCCCTGCATTAGCGCTCACCTGACCTAGCCCTGCATTAGCGCCCACCTGACCTAGCCCTGGATTAGCGCTCACCTGACCTAGCCCTGCATTAGCGCTCACCTGACCTAGCCCTGCATTAGCGCTCACCTGACCTAGCCCTGGATAGCGCTCACCTGACCTAGCCCTGCATTAGCGCTCACCTGACCTAGCCCTGCATTAGCGCCCACCTGACCTAGCCCTGCATTAGCGCCCACCTGACCTAGCCCTGCATTAGCGCCCACCTGACCTAGCCCTGCATTAGCGCTCACCTGACCTAGCCCTGGATTAGCGCTCACCTGACCTAGCCCTGCATTAGCGCTCACCTGACCTAGCCCTGGATTAGCGCTCACCTGACCTAGCCCTGGATTAGCGCTCACCTGACCTAGCCCTGGATTAGCGCTCACCTGACCTAGCCCTGGATTAGCGCTCACCTGACCTAGCCCTGGATTAGCGCTCACCTGACCTAGCCCTGCATTAGCGCTCACCTGACCTAGCCCTGGATTAGCGCTCACCTGACCTAGCCCTGCATTAGCGCTCACCTGACCTAGCCCTGGATTAGCGCTCACCTGACCTAGCCCTGCATTAGCGCTCACCTGACCTAGCCCTGCATTAGCGCCCACCTGACCTAGCCCTGCATTAGCGCCCACCTGACCTAGCCCTGCATTAGCGCTCACCTGACCTAGCCCTGGATTAGCGCTCACCTGACCTAGCCCTGGATTAGCGCTCACCTGACCTAGCCCTGGATTAGCGCTCACCTGACCTAGCCCTGCATTAGCGCTCACCTGACCTAGCCCTGCATTAGCGCTCACCTGACCTAGCCCTGCATTAGCGCTCACCTGACCTAGCCCTGCATTAGCGCTCACCTGACCTAGCCCTGGATTAGCGCTCACCTGACCTAGCCCTGCATTAGCGCTCACCTGACCTAGCCCTGGATTAGCGCTCACCTGACCTAGCCCTGCATTAGCGCTCACCTGACCTAGCCCTGGATTAGCGCTCACCTGACCTAGCCCTGCATTAGCGCCCACCTGACCTAGCCCTGCATTAGCGCTCACCTGACCTAGCCCTGCATTAGCGCTCACCTGACCTAGCCCTGCATTAGCGCTCACCTGACCTAGCCCTGGATTAGCGCTCACCTGACCTAGCCCTGGATTAGCGCTCACCTGACCTAGCCCTGCATTAGCGCTCACCTGACCTAGCCCTGGATTAGCGCTCACCTGACCTAGCCCTGCATTAGCGCTCACCTGACCTAGCCCTGGATTAGCGCTCACCTGACCTAGCCCTGGATTAGCGCTCACCTGACCTAGCCCTGGATTAGCGCTCACCTGACCTAGCCCTGGATTAGCGCTCACCTGACCTAGCCCTGGATTAGCGCTCACCTGACCTAGCCCTGGATTAGCGCTCACCTGACCTAGCCCTGCATTAGCGCCCACCTGACCTAGCCCTGCATTAGCGCCCACCTGACCTAGCCCTGCATTAGCGCCCACCTGACCTAGCCCTGCATTAGCGCTCACCTGACCTAGCCCTGCATTAGCGCTCACCTGACCTAGCCCTGCATTAGCGCCCACCTGACCTAGCCCTGCATTAGCGCTCACCTGACCTAGCCCTGGATTAGCGCTCACCTGACCTAGCCCTGGATTAGCGCTCACCTGACCTAGCCCTGGATTAGCGCTCACCTGACCTAGCCCTGCATTAGCGCTCACCTGACCTAGCCCTGGATTAGCGCTCACCTGACCTAGCCCTGCATTAGCGCTCACCTGACCTAGCCCTGGATTAGCGCTCACCTGACCTAGCCCTGGATTAGCGCTCACCTGACCTAGCCCTGGATTAGTGCTCACCTGACCTAGCCCTGCATTAGCGCTCACCTGACCTAGCCCTGGACTAGCGCTCACCTGACCTAGCCCTGCATTAGCGCTCACCTGACCTAGCCCTGCATTAGCGCTCACCTGACCTAGCCCTGGATTAGCGCTCACCTGACCTAGCCCTGCATTAGCGCTCACCTGACCTAGCCCTGCATTAGTGCTCACCTGACCTAGCCCTGCATTAGCGCTCACCTGACCTAGCCCTGGATTAGCGCTCACCTGACCTAGCCCTGGATTAGCGCTCACCTGACCTAGCCCTGGATTAGCGCTCACCTGACCTAGCCCTGGATTAGCGCTCACCTGACCTAGCCCTGCATTAGCGCTCACCTGACCTAGCCCTGGATTAGCGCTCACCTGACCTAGCCCTGCATTAGCGCTCACCTGACCTAGCCCTGGATTAGCGCTCACCTGACCTAGCCCTGCATTAGCGCTCACCTGACCTAGCCCTGCATTAGCGCTCACCTGACCTAGCCCTGCATTAGCGCTCACCTGACCTAGCCCTGCATTAGCGCTCACCTGACCTAGCCCTGGATTAGCGCTCACCTGACCTAGCCCTGGATTAGCGCTCACCTGACCTAGCCCTGGATTAGCGCTCACCTGACCTAGCCCTGGATTAGCGCTCACCTGACCTAGCCCTGGATTAGCGCTCACCTGACCTAGCCCTGCATTAGCGCTCACCTGACCTAGCCCTGGATTAGCGCTCACCTGACCTAGCCCTGCATTAGCGCTCACCTGACCTAGCCCTGGATTAGCGCTCACCTGACCTAGCCCTGCATTAGCGCTCACCTGACCTAGCCCTGCATTAGCGCTCACCTGACCTAGCCCTGCATTAGTGCTCACCTGACCTAGCCCTGCATTAGCGCTCACCTGACCTAGCCCTGCATTAGTGCTCACCTGACCTAGCCCTGGATTAGTGCTCACCTGCCACCGCTCTGCCAGTCACTGAGCTGCAGCCACCACGCCGCCTTGTTGTTCTCGAACGCACTGAGCATGCTCCCATCTCAGGGAGCCAGCACGCGCCTGGCACTCCTTACGCATTTCCTGAATAAATAATTCCCCTTCAGACTTCAAGGCAATAAAAGTAACAAATAAGCAAAAAGAAAAATTAAATTACTTGAAAATGTTAAAAAAAAAAAAAAAAGGCACTTCACCACCATCCTCTAACTCCTACCACTTTCCCTCTCAATCTCGACCTTCCAACCCAGCGACTATGGTATGCAGAATAATGGCCTCCCAAAGATGTCCATATCCTGAGCCCTAGAAGCTGTATATCACTTTACATGGCAACAGGGACTTGGCAGGTGTGATCAAGGTTAAGGACCCTGAGATGGGGAGAGTATCCTGGATTACCCAGGTGGGCCCAATCTCATCACGTGGATCCTTAAAATCAGAGACCCTCTGCCGGCTGGTCAGAAGGAGATGTGACTACAGTAGAACGGTCACAGAGACACAACACTGCTGGCTTTAGAGATGGACAAAGGGGCCACAAGCCAAGAAATGCGGGCAGCCTCCAGAACCTGGAAAATGGTAAAGACACGGATTCTCCTCTAGAGCCTCCAGAAAGGACTATAATCCTGCCAACACTGTGATTTTAGCCCAGTGAGACCTGTGTCAGACTACTGACCTCCAGAACTGTAAGATAATAAATTTGTGTTCTTTTAAACCACTACATTTACCTCAGGATTTCCCGTAGAAGGCTTCTCGCAATCTCATCACGATGGACATTTTGGCTGGATGATCCTTTGCTGTGGAGGCGGTCCTATGCATTGTACGTTTAGCAGATCCCTGACCTCTATCCACTAGACGCCAGGAGCACTTCCCCAGTTGTGACAAGCAAAAATGTCTCCAGACGTTGCCAATGTCCCCTCGTGGGCAAAAATCACCCTGGGTTGAGAACTAGTGGCATTATTAGTCTCCTCTCTCTTCCGGGAAGGCTCTTCCCCATCTTCTTTTGGGAGCTGACTCCTTCTTCTGGTCTTGTCTTAAACGCTGCATCCTCACAGGGGTTTTCCCTGACTGACCTTCTTAAGATGAATCCTCCCCACCCCACTCTGTGCTTGCTGGGTACTCTGCCCAGAGAGCCTCAAGGCTCCTTCCCCTGCCCCCTTCGCATCTTTGCTCAGACACCACCTTCTCAGCAAGGCCTTCCATGACCCCTCTGAAGCCGCATTCTCCACCCCCTTCCTTTATTTTTTCCGTAGTACTTATCCCCATCTAACATAATATGTATTTTCCGTATTGTCTTGCTTATTGCCTTTTTTAAAAAAATTAATAGCTACTTTATTTATTTATTTATTTATTTTTAGCTTCATTGGGTCTTCGTTTCGTGCGAGGGCTTTCTCTAGTTGCAGCGAGCGGGGGCCACTCTTCATCGCAGTGCGCGGGCCTCTCACTATCGCGGCCTCTCTTGTTGCGGAGCACAGGCTCCAGACGCGCAGGCTCAGCAGTTGTGGCTCACGGGCCCAGTTGCTCCGTGGCATGTGGGATCTTCCCAGACCAGGGCTCGAACCCGTGTCCCCTGCATTAGCAGGCAGATTCTCAACCACTGCGCCACCAGGGAAGCCCTTGTTTATTGTCTTTTTCCCCTCTCTACAAGGTAAGCTCCACAAGGCCAGGGCCAGATTTTGTCTGACTTTTTCCCTGTTGTACACCTGTGCCTAGAACAGTGCCCAACCCAGAGCAGAGGCCCAATAATTTTTACTGACTCATTCATTATCACAACATTCTGCTGTTTCCTGCCCACCACGTCTCATACGTGTGAATAATGTATTCGGTTCTGTTTCACATCTGTCTCTTGTGTAACAACTGGCATCACCATCAATCACATCCTCAGCACCACAGCTGATATGTGGCAGGTGTCTATTGAACAAACGAATTCCTACAACAGCCCTATGAGTCAGACAATCACCTCTATCTGAGAGAAGAAGAAACCGAGGCTTGGAGAGATTAACTTGCCCGTGTCAATCAGCAAAAAGTGCAAGAGCCAAGAGCACACCCTCTGCCTGTCTGACTACTGAACTAGAGTCACAGAGCCGGAACCTCGGAGGCTGGGCCTGTGCAACCCGCTCAACTTCATCAACGGGGAAATTGAGGCCCACATGCGAACTCTTCAGTCACCACTCCCCATAATTACAGCTCGCGCTTATTGGACCCTTACAACAGACCAGACGCCATTCTACGTGACTCGTATTATTAACTCGTTCAGTCCCTCAGAACCACCCAATGAGGCCGGGACTATTATTAGACCACAGTCTACGGAAAACAGAGGCCCAGATCCGTGAGGTAATCGGCACAAGGTCACTCGGCGGGTGAGAGGCGGGGCTGGGATGGGCAAACCCTAGAACCCTAGCTCTTCTCAATCCCTCGCCGGCTGGCCTCCGGGTCCTGAGCCCCCTCTCCCCCTCACGAGAAATGTTAGCCCGTTTAGTACACTGCCCACCTCCCAGGCAACGGGAGGCTCCCCGATGGGGGGCGACTTTCCACCTCGTAATTTGCTGCTGAATTTAGCTAGTTACCCCCCTTGGGAATGGGCTTTTCGCCTCCCTCTTCCCTTCGGGGATCTACAGCACAAGTGGAGGCGGGTGGGAGGGCAGGAATTAGAAAGTCAGCTTTCACATCTCAGTCCCCATTTGGAGGGCTTACCCCACAGCGCTGAGCCCCAGCAGGGAGAAAACCTACCCGGGTCCCCATCAACCAGGCGGCCCCTCCCCAACTCCGAGCAAGTCACGCGCCCACCCCATCCCCAAGTGGCCATTCAAGGGCCGCCGCCAATCACCGAGCCCTCCCCTCGCCTCTCCCCGACCCAGTCGTCCGAGCCCCTCCTGGGCCGCGGCCCCCAAGGCCCGGGGCCGCCGCGCGCACTTGGCAGGCCCGGGACCCTCCAAGCTCGCCCTCGCTCCCGCCCGCCGCTGGACCGACACCCAATCCTGGGCGCCGTCTCATTGAGTCCAGGGACCGAAAAAGATGAGAGCGGAACGCTGATTGGCCGCCGCCCCCTTCCGCCACTCTCAGCGAACACTGAACCCTCTCCCCGAGGGACGCCCGTGCTCCCAGGTCCCCCTTCCCGTCTTCCCCAAGTCCCCCGTTGCCTCCGGACCTGAACATCCTCGTTGCGGAGCTCGTCTATGAGCACCGCAATGGGGTAGAGCGAATCGTCGCCGTCGGCCGCCGCCATCTTGGCTCCGTCCTGTTCCTGTCAGACTGCAGCCAGCGCCTTACTAAAACGGCAGTAGGCAGAGGCTGGGCTGGGAGGAGGAAAAGAGGGCGTGGGGACGCCCGAGCCACTTTACAGGGGCTGCCCCACAGTCATTGCCCAATGACCGGGCCAAGCCTGCGTTTCTTTGGTCCGAACAAATGAAGTCCCGCCTACCACCTATTTGCCATTGGCCGAAGAGACGACCTTAAGTTTCCCATAGCCTAGAAGAGGGGGAAGAGGAAACGGAAGTACGCAGTATCTTAGCGACAAAGATTGTGCCCGCCTACGTCGCCACTAACAACGGCCTAGACGAGCAGTTGTTTCTAGCCAATGAGGGGCAGGATTGGGAGGTGGCGAAGCCCGTTTTCCGAGTCCCCGAGAAAGCTTCTGCGAGTGCGTTGCTAGGAGTGCGTGACGTCATGGGGGGGGGACCAGAACAGTCTGCAGGTTTCGGCTTGGGAGGCAATGGCCCCTCCGGCTGCCGGGCGGACTCCCAGAGCCTTTGTGCGGGAGGAGGAGAGAGTGAGTCTTTCATTTCTGCCTTATTATGCCGAGGCCCAGAGAAGGGTGGCGACTTGCCTTACTCTCTGGATAAAACTCACGCCCCTCAGGCTGGTATGTGGATCTGCTTACCGAACGCACGTCTCCCACCTCCCCTTTTTACTCTTCAGCGGTTCTGGAAAATTAGCTACCTGAGCACATCATGCTTTTTCATGCCAACAAGTCTTTGCCCAAACCGTACGTTCTATTTGGAGAGCAGTTCCTATTAAATTGTCCGATCTCTATGTAAATATCTCCCCTTCCCTTCTTCTCTTTAGGCTTGGTCCTCAAGCCCCAGAGCCACATAATCAAATCTGGCTCGCTCTCTCAGAATTCCTATCCCTTGGCTGGGGCTGTGACCGTCCACAGCGTGAGAGCAGGGTTGGGGCTGACGAATCTCTGTTCCTTGCCTCAACACAGCCCCTCACCCGCAATTTTAGAACCACGCTAACAGAGTTGGGGGATGGGGAGGCCTGGGATGCACCTTCCCCCTTATCGTGTCACTTCAAGGGCACAGCTGAGCTAGGACTCCAGGACAGGTCCAGGCATCTTTTCCAAAGACCCCTTACCCACTCCAGTTAGGAAACTGATCCCTATAAAAGGGGGCGGGAGGGTGGGGGGGGAGACGTTGCCTATTTCAATCCTTGCCCTCATTCCCAGGATCCTTCCCTCAACCCAACCCTGCCAGCCCACTGAGACTACAGGTTCCTTAGCTAAAGATGCACTTTAAATACCTTAGAATTTTATTTGTCAGTTATACCTCAGTAAAGCCCCCTCCACCAAAAAAAAAACGTCCCAAGTGTGCCTTGCAGAGATGGTCTCTGCATTGGACAGATGCAGTCAGCAGCTTGATTCTGGTCAGACTCTTCAAAGAACAGGCCCTGACCGTGAGCATCTAAATGAGTGACCCAGACAATTCTCTCAGCACTGCAATTTGTTTGTTTCCACAGTTCACATCCTAAAAGAGGGATGTCCAAGTGGCACACTAAACACCTGTGTGCCCCTTGGACACAGTGGCAGCAGTCCAGGTCTCCGGCCAGTGATGAGAACAATCACATCTGCTTTCTATTCTTGCAGAGCTGGCACTAAGACTAACCAGCCACAGTGGCCCAGGGGACACCTTTAGGTTTCAGCTTACTTAAACCATCCGTATAGTCAGACCACGCATTTAGGGAAGTCTCAGAGGACTGAGGGTTAGTAGTGCCAGTGGCTTTGGGTACAGTGTAGAGCTTAAAATTTCCCCCAAAGGGATAGGTACCACTTATTCCTGTAAAGCCAGGATGTTGCTGGAGCCAGTCTGGGTTCATTCTTGAATAAGTGCTTTGCATGAGATGCAGGACTTTGGGGGCCCTTCCTACCTTGCTGGTAGTGGAGTCCAAGTTGATTCATCCCCAGATTTGGAATATCAAGCCAGAGAGTCACAAGGCTTCTACATATCAGGCTTCAGTTTTGAGGCGCATTTACTAGCAAGCTAATTACTGCTTTTTTAAAAGCAGTGCACCTGTTAGTAGTGTCAGAGTGGCCCTGAGTTCATAAAGCAATGGGGACTTTTAGGTGGAGGCTGCGTCGCTTTGCCAGAGGCTCTAACTGACAAAATCATCAGGACACTGTCTCCCATGTCCCAGGAGTCTAGTAAGGGCCGAGCCTCCTTTGGATAACGGGGAGTCAAAGACAACAGTTTTTCCTTCACTGCTGGAAGGATTGAGCATTGTAATGAGTCCCACTGAGTCCCATTAAACTTTCGCTGGAAAACAGGACTTGAATTTGGTCAGGTTATATCAGCTGCCCCAACTGGAAGAGATGTGATGACAAGTTAGACAGGGCTGTGGAGACCGGGGCCTCTCAATTGCCAACAAAGAGAATATCATTTATATAATGAAAACTTTGTACATCAGAGGTCAGTGGCACTTGATTGAAATCCTTACCCACCCTCTGTTACCTCTGGTGACAAGTAAAAAGGTAGTTTGTCTCACTAACACTTGTCTACCAGCATCTCACCCTTACTGGAATACTCACCTCTGGCCCCTGTGGGATAGGGAAACACAAGCATGTAACACAATTCCTGATATATTCTGATGTAGAATGTTGAATTTTTCCAAAGGATCCTGCTGTGGTCTGTTTGTGTGCACTCAAAATTCAAATATTGAAACCTAACCCCCAAGGTGATGGTATTAGGAGGTGAAGCCTTTGCCAGGTGATTAGGTCATTGAGGGCAGAGCCCTCATGAATGGGATTATAATGACCTTTCAAAAGAGGCCTGAGAGAGCCTTGCCCCCTTCTGCCTTGTGAAGATACAACAAGAAGTCTGCAACCCCGAAGAGGGCCCTCACCTGACCATGCTAGCACCTTCATCTCAGACTTCCAGCCTCTAGGAGATATAAATTGATGTTTATGAGCCACCCAGTCTGTGGACTTTTTTTTATAGCAGCCCAAACAGTCTGAGATAGACCCCCAACTACCTCATCGATTTAGCTTCCCTCTGCAATTGTGATAATGCACTAAGGCTGTTCGTTGTATGGCTCAGTCACTACCCCATCCTCATTGCCAAGACTTTCAAGAAATGTAAAGGGTATAAGATTTTACCCCATTTGCAAACCAAGTTACTTGCCAGTTTCACAGATGCTGGCACAAGACGTGAGACGCCTGGGACTGAGACAGAGTATTATTATTAGTGGCACAACAGGCAGCAAGAGCTTCAAGTTCACACCTGTCCCCACTGCTCCTACAAGCCCCATGGGGGCCATGCAAAGAGGTCCCAGTGGATGCCACACACAAAGTGGGGTTTCGTGTCACAGATGGAGAACATTATGCTTAAGAAATCCTCATCTTTTAATGTGGATTATAAGTACACCAGCCAACCTTTGCCTGTGAGGAAGGCATTCTCTTTATTATATTAGTTAGGTAATGAATCTGCCCTTGCCCCCAAGACAGGCACTACTGCTATCTTCCAAGGCTGTTATACAAAAACCCTTTCAAAATAGTCCAGAACAGAAGCTGATATAAGACATGAAAAAAAAAAAAAATTGAGAGGCTCATGGAGAACTGTCTCCCGATAAGGTGCACCTTCCCCTTCAACTTTTGGGAAGAAGTGAGTAAAAAGATTCATTGAAGATTTCTGATACAAAGATTGACCTTGGTTGTGTGGTGCTGTGCGATTGTTAAAAGACTGGACAAGTAAGAAAGAGACAGATTTATCAGGAGACTTTGTGGGCGAGGTGACATTAACCTGGGTGAGCAGTGAGAGGTGAGAGCAAATGAAAGAATAATGTCACATATTCTGAATGAACTGAAATTTGCTGGCTTATCAGAAGAATGTATGATTCACTGTCCACACATACAACAATTCTGGACGGATTGCTGATCTAAATTTTAAAGCCAAATAAAATTTTTAAAACAAAGGCAAACATCTCTGTAGTCTTAGAATGGGGAAATATTTCTTCTTTTTTTTTTTTTTTTAATTTTATTTATTTATTTATTTATTTTTGGCTGTGTTGGGTCTTCATTTCTGTGCGAGGGCTTTCTCTAGTTGTGGCAAGCAGGGGCCACTCTTCATCGCGCTGCGCGGGCCTCTCACTATCATGGCCTCTCTCGTTGTGGAGCACAGGCTCCAGACGCGCAGGCTCAGTAGTTGTGGCTCACGGGCCCAGTTGCTCCGTGGCATGTGGGATCTTCCCAGACCAGGGCTCGAACCCATGTCCCCTGCATTAGCAGGCAGATTTTCAACCACTGCGCCACCAGGGAAGCCCCCGGGAAATATTTCTTAAACAGAATAATAAACATTATAAAGGAGCAAATATTAAGTTACATTAAAATTAAGGCTTTCTCCTCATTGGCACACACACACACACACACACACATGCACACAGGAAGACAGAGAGAACATGAGGTAAAGGAAATCAAGAATGGCATCATGGGGCTTCCCTGGTGGTGCAGTGGGTGAGAGTCTGCCTGCCAATGCAGGGGACATGGGTTTGAGCCCTGGTCTGGGAGGATCCCACATGCCGCGGAGCAACTAAGCCATGTGCCACAACTACTGAGCCCGTGTGCTGCAACTACTGAAGCCCACACACCTAGAGCCCGAGTTCCACAACAAGAGAAGCCACCACAGTGAGAAGCCCGCACACCACAACGAAGAGTAGCCCCCGCTTGCCGTAACTAGAGAAAGCCTGTGGGCAGCAACGAAGACCCAACGCAGCCAAAAATAAATAAATAAATAAAATTTATCAAAAAAAAAAATCACTCCTGGGTACATATCCGAAGAAAACGAAAACACTAATTCAAAAAGATATACGCACCTCAAAGTTCATAGCAGCATTATTTAAATAGCCAAGGTATGGAAGCAAATTGAATTACCAACAGATGAATGGATAAAGAATATTGTGATATATATATACATATATATGTACACATACACAATGGAATACTACTCAGCAGTAAAAAATAATGACATTTTGCAATTTGCAACAACATGGATGGACTTGGAGGGCATTATGCTTAGTAAATATGTCAGACAGAGAAAGACAAATACTGCATGATATAACTTGTATGTGGAATCTAAAAAATAGAACAAACTAGTGAATATAACAAAAAAGAAACAGGGACTTCTCGGTGGCGCAGTGGTTAAGAATCCGCCTGTCAATGCAGGGGACACGGGTTCGAGCCCTCGTCTGGGAAGATCCCACATGCCATGGAGCAACTAAGCCTGTGCACCACAACTACTGAGCCCGCGCTCTAGAGCCCGTGAGCCACAACTACTGAAGCCGACACGCCTAGAGCCCGTGCTCTGCAACAAGAGAAGCCACCGCGAGGAGAAGCCCGCGCACCATAACAAAGAGTAGCCCCCGCTCACCACCACTAGAGAAAGCCCATGAGCAGTAACAAAGACTCAACGCAGCCAAAAATAAAATAAACAAATAGATTACAAAAAAAAAGAAACAGACTCAAAGATACAGAAAACACACTAGAGGTTACCAGTGGGGAGAGGTAAAGGGGCAGAGGGTAGGGGATTAAGAGTTGCAAACCACTATGTATAAAATAAATAAGGTACAGGGATATACTGTACAGCACAGGAAATACAGCCAATATTTTATACTAACAATAACAGGAGTATAAATTTTAAATATGGTGAATCACTATGTTGTAGACCTGAAACTTATATAATATTGTAAATATTACAGAATATACCTCAATTTTTTTTTTAAAGTGCTCAGAGCCTGCATTTTTTTTAAAATTGTATTTGTTTATTTATTTATTTATAGCTGTGTTGGGTCTTCGTTTCTGTGCGAGGGCTTTCTCTAGTTGCGGCAAGCAGGGGCCACTCCTCATCGCGGTGCGCGGGCCTCTCACTATCGCGGCCTCTCTTGCTGCGGAGCACAGGCTCCAGACGCGCAGGCTCAGCAATTGTGGCTCACGGGCCTAGTCGCTCCGCGGCATGTGGGATCATCCCAGACCAGGGCTCGAACCCGTGTCCCCTGCACTGGCAGGCAGATTCTCAACCACTGCACCACCAGGGAAGCCCATACCTCAATTTTAAAAAAACTAAACTAAATTTAAAAAATAAAAAGTGGAAACAAAAGTTAATAAGTAAATAAACAAATAAAAAAGTAAATAAATAAATCCCTCTTAAATAAATAAATCCCCCTTTCTCCTTCTGGAAAAAAAAAAAGATGAGATACAGAAAATAGATTATTGTTGCAACGCCCTCATATTGTAAAAATGGCACTGTTATTAGCTTCTAAATATATGCTGTAATTTCTGGGTAAAAGGTAACAAATAATGAGTATACAACTTTTCAAAGAAAAGATATGAATTGTAATGTAGTATTATATTTAAAAATTAATAGAAAAGAAGTTAGCATAGATAAACTAAGAAAATACCCTAGGGGGGACTTCCCTGGTGGTCCAGTGGTAGAGAATCTGCCTTCCAATGCAGGAGACGCGGGTTCGATCCCTGGTCAGGGAACTAAGATCCCACATGCTGCAGGGCAACTAAGCCCGCGTGCCACAACTACTGAACTCGTGAGCCTCAACTAGAGCCCGCGTGCCGCAAACTACAGAGCCCACATACCCTGGAACCTGCGCGCCACAACTAGAGAAGAGAAAACCCACAGGCCACAACTAGAGAGAAGCCCGTGCACCGCAACAAAGATCCCGCGTGCGGCAACTGAGACCCGACACAGCCAAAAATAAATAAGATAAATTAATTTAAAAGAATACTCTATTATTATACTATCAATTATTGTATTAAATTTACATAATTTTTAATCAAAAATTTTTATTATATTCTTGAATGTTTTTTTGAGATATGGCCAAATAATAGAATTAAAGTAGGAAAATGAAAAAACATTTCCTGGAGTGTTAAGAAGCAACTAGCATGGCAATATACTCCTCAGATAACATACACTTTGAGATTTGCCATTGTAATTAGTACTATTTTAAATTTTTCTTAATGTACAACTTTCCAATACACTGACTGATGGATAACAAACATGACTGACTTTATATGTGTATATATGTGTGTATATATATATACACACACAAACATACATATATATACATGGATCACAGACACATATATACACATTTGTAGGTATGTGTCTATCTATATTTTTTTCTTCTTCCTTTGTGATCTAGTTTCTGGTAAATATTTAAGTGTCTCGTGTGAAATAAAAATATTGATTTCTCTTTGTGATACAAGGTTCAATCTATATATCAATTTGGTCAAAATAACTCTTTTGCTTTTCAAACTGTTGAATTCTCAATACTGTCATTGGCTTCAGAATATCAATACAGAGAAAACCATACAAAAAATCTCTCCTAATTTTGAGGCAATATCCACATTGCTCATTGAAAATCAAGGAGCCCCAGGGAATTCCGTGGCAGTCCCATGGTTAGGACTGTGCGTGTCCGCTGCAGGGAACCCGGGTTTGATCGCTGGTCCGGAAACTAAGATCCCACAAACTGAGTGGCAGGGCAAGAAGAAAATAATCAAGGAGCCCCAAACTACAAACTCCACATACACAAAATGGATCCATGTCTTTCCCTTTCAAATGGCTCTTCCTGCAATGCTCTGAATTTAATGGAAGTCTCCAGCAGAAACTAATTTCATCGCTTTAGGGACATGAGCAATACCTACCTACAAACCTCTTTCCTGACAACTTGCCCAAGTCATCTTCAAAAAAGAGAAAAATGTGGGCTTCCCTGGTGGCGCAGTGGTTGAGAATCTGCCTGCCAATGCAGGGGACACGGGTTCGAGCCCTGGTCTGGGAAGATCCCATGTGCTGCGGAGCAACTAGGCCCGTGAGCCACAACTACTGAGCCTGCGCGTCTGGAGCCTGTGCTCAGCAACAAGAGAGGCTGCGATAGTGAGAGGCCCGCGCACCGCGATGAAGAGTGGCTCCTGCTTGCCGCAACTAGAGAAAGCCCTCGCACAGAAACGAAGACCCAACACAGCCAAAAAAAAAAAAAAAAAAAATTAATTAATTAAAAAAAAAAGAAGCCCTTTGTGTGACATTGAAGCTTTAAAAAAAAGAGAGAAAAATGTGCCTTCTACAGATCCCAATTCCATGCTATTCACATCTTTTTTAATTGTCACTACCACGTAATATTGCTTCAAAATATGGTAAAATGCAATCTTATGCTCTCCTTTGCTGACTCCAGTTCAATCTGGCCATTTCTACCTGAGAATGTTTAAACATGCTCACCTCCCTGTATAACATATCATTTCAAATACACAACTGCCATCTTTCTAAGGACATAATGGACAAAACTCATGACCGGCTCCCAAAAGCTTTACTCAAGGACTGAATTTCCCCTCCAGCACTACTGTATTCAGTTTCAGTAATGATCTGCCACATGCTCTTCCATTTTCACAGACGTTTTCTTAATATGCCATGTCTACTACGTTTTTCAGAAATATACTATGATACATTTAAGTTATACACTCCTACACTTCTCCAAAATATCCAGATTGTTTCAGGACCTGATGTTTATTATTGCATAAATTCTGAACTCCTCCAATAAAAGTACTAGTAAAACTTCCAGTACATAAGTATTTACATGATAATTATATAGTTAATTACAATTACTATTATAACATTGTTTACTTTGAAGAAGATGTTCACCATGTCCTGTTTACCATCCTCTGGTAAGCCACTGACAATTTCACTAAGGATTCTGAGGGAAGTGAGTGAATTACCAAATGAATACAGTCCAAATACATACATTTTACATTTTTGTCATAGGATTAGGAGAATTTTTATTCCTTACCCCAGCAAAGCAGAGCCTGGACATTCTGGAGTCACAGCTCATGAGCTGAAAGGGGCTGACAGTTGGGAAACATGAACTATTTATTGCAGAGGTTTTCAAAAAGAAAAACCCAATACTGTTAAAAGAAAAGACAAAATAATATTATTGATGAAGGAAAGGGTGTTGAAATAGATTAGGTGCTCACCAGGAGAAGGACAGTTTTGGTGGCTTTGGACTAAGGGGAGGATACAGAGCATTGACCCTATGAATGTTTTGGACCCATAGTGAAAATACATACTATTTACATCTTTCTCATAAGGGCAGGGGAATTTGTATCCTTTTCCCAGCAAAGCACAGCCTGGATATTCTGGAGTCACAACTCATGAGCAGAAAGGGGCTGACAGGTGGGAAACATGAAGGGATTATTACAGAGATGTTGGAAATGAACAAATTAGCATTGTTCAAAAGACCCAAAATAATGTAACAGGTGGAGGAAAGGGTGTTAAAATAGACAAAGGTGCTCGCTACGAGGAGGACAGTTTTGGTGGCTCTGGACTCAAGGGAGGATACGGAGGGGACACTGATCCTATGAATGTTCTGGACCCTCTGCTTATGCCTGTACAGGATGAAAACCGTGGACCCACTGGCCCAGATCATGAGCACAAAACATAAGACCTCAGGGAAGGACAGCAATGCCGCATTTAATGCGTCTCTGGTTTGGTCGTGACAAACAGCCGAACAGTGTCTGAAACTTTTTCTGTTTGTGATGCTCTCGTTTCTCAATATTCTACAATATTCTCAATATTCTACGTAGGATAAATGACATTTACCAACATGTTCAGGATCCAGCACAGGATAACTGGAGGAACAAAGCACTTGAGAGCATTCACTTTAAGCTTTGCCCACCTGGAGGTCCGGGGACTGATCTGATGGCCTGGAAGACACTCAAGAGGCAGGTGGTGGCAATGGACACTCCCCTGTCCACCGCACGAACATACGGGAAAAATCTGCAAGTAAAACCACTGTCCGTGTGGTGTCACCCCAAATTTCTCACTGTGGAATCCAGTAGAAAACAGAACCAAGATGTTGGCTGTCATCAGATTCCTGACAATAAAATCTATGGTCCCCAGCCTATACCCAGGGCAATAAAGCAAGAAACAATGGTAAAGAATACAGAAATTCCCCAGGATTCCAAATATAGTCTGTAATAAAAAGGTCGTTCCTACTGCCAAATCCCTCGCAGCCATGCTGTCAGGTCTCAATGACTGATGGTTGTCTTCTGAGCTAGAGGATCCTGAATGAAAATATGAGGCGTGGGCCACAGGTACCAGGACAACTGAAATCCAACATTCTCCACTTACCAATAGTTCTTACTTTGAAGTAATTAATTAAAGTTTTCCTGTCATGTAAATGCTTCCAAGGGTTGAACGTATATCCAGTAAGGAACACTTGCAATGTACAAATCACTAGGATGAAACCACACATGCATTAACTTCTTTATTCCTCACAAATTCTTGAGTCAGACGCTATTATATTCCTTATGCAGATGAGGCAGACTTCAGCACTGAGAGGTGAAGTGTTTCCTCTAAATGCACTCCCTGGTTAGGGGCAGACGGTTAGTGGAGATTTGACCCTGGCTGGGGTGCATTTAATCCGGAATACACTCAAATACTGGTCACCTGTGTTCTTCCAATAAGCCAGATCTAAATTTAGTTTTGCTTTTGCACCTTGTCATTGCAATTTATGTTGGTGGTATTTTATTTTAAAATTTTGGTAGTGACATGTTTCCACGTATTGAAAAAGACATATTCTATATGCAAATACAAACTCTGAATAAAGCTTTAGAGATTTAATTAAATGTAAATGTACTGACTGCAGTATAAAACTGCAGGTACCTGCCCCCATGACAAGGTGGATTTAATGAATACAAGAATGGCTCAATATTAGGATGGAAACTGAAAGACTCATTTACTTTCGTTCCTGGACAAAAGTACAATGGCACAAGTCACAGGAACTATGGGAAAGGAAACACTGATACCTGATTAATAGTGCATGATAGAAACAAAATTATTATTAATTTCAGATCATATGTATATATATTTATTAATACCTAAGTCAAATAAAAATATTAGCAGTACGGCAAGATTTGTGAAAGATATGAACCTACAAGACACATGCAAAATTGAATGTTATGGTGAGCCACTTGTGTACTGTATAAATAACATACATTTTTTGATTGGTATTATAATATTTAAAAGCAGCATAAGTATCACAAGATATTTCAGAGCCTAAAAATGGTATCTGAAACATATAAAGTTCTACTTCTCTTAAATTCTGCTTCCCTAACTTTACGTGGGAAGAGCCTCTCCATAATTAAAAGAGACACAATTATTAAATCTACTCGGCACTTCATACAGCAGGAGTTAGAGAAAACGTTTATAATATATTCCAGCAACGGCTGCTAAACACATTGTTTTTGCACAAGATCAGATGATTCCTACAGATTCATCCTACTCTTTGTTACAAGTCTGGAGTACTACGGCCGTACTGTACTTCTCAACCTAAAAACTATGTCTATGATTCCTGAAAAGTAGACTGAACAGCAGATGGACTGGGGAAATACAGTCCTTAAGCACATGAAAAATCAGATGTCATTATCACTTGCATTAAACCACAAAAATCAGTTAGCAAGGATTACATACATTACATTAGGAGCCATCAGGGATTGGTGAAGGTCTAGGACCCTGTCTCCCTTTACTATCTCAGTTCACACCTCAGGATTTAGCCCACCTTCCTGCACGGCTTTGGTGCTGGACCAGGTTCATACACGGGACCTTCCCTTTGTCCAATATGTTCACTTACCAGATTTCTGATACAAATCCTTCCTTTATAGATGCTACTTCTCATACGAATACAGAGAAAACCATCAACTTCTTCCGCTGCCTGGATGGTGGGCTCAAGGCGAAGGTCAAAGCAATCAGTACACGTGCAAGAGGGGTAGCTCCACCCTGAGATATGAGTTTGTGATCCTGTGGTCTCATCTGCCCTCAGAACTGCAATTATCACTTCACCTGGAACAGCACTGGTAGGAACAGGCTTGGGAGCTGCGATTATTTTTGAAAACAGTTTCCCAGTTGCAAATTACCAAGGACAATTATAAGTTTCTAGCCGATATGTCTGAAGAGGCTATTGGAGGGTTTGTGACAGCCACTTACTTTTCCATGATCCCTGGAGGCAGACAGGGCTCACATGTAGGGAGCAGGAAGTACTTAGGATTGACAGGTAAGAGACTGGCTGCAAGTATGTGTCTCAGTGGAGGTTCTGCTTCACTGAGAAATTCTACCCAGGACAATTCTTTCCTAATTTCACACAACTGAGCTAGCTGCACCATCAATTAACATATCAGCAAAGAAATGGAATTTATCCAAATATCTGAGAAGGTTTTCAAAACAGATACAAGTGGGCTTCCCTGGTGGCGCAGTGGTTGAGAATCTGCTTGCCAACGCAGGGGACATGGGTTCGAGCCCTGGTCTGGGAAGATCCCACATGCCGCAGAGCAACTAGGCCCGTGAGCCACAACTACTGAGCCTGCGCGTCTGGAGCCTGTGCTCCGCAACAAGAGAGGCCACGATAGTGAGAGGCCCGCGCACCACAATGAAGAGTGGCCCCCGCTTGCCGCAACTAGAGAAAGCCCTCGCACAGAAACGAAGACCCAACACAGCCATAAAAATAAATTAATTAATTAATTTTAAAAAAACAGATACAAGTAACAAGAAGCACATGATGCCAACACTCTACATTAGATATCACTGCACTTATTTGCACAACTCAATATCAGTGAATATGTAAATTGTTAGGAAAATAAACTTTACTGATATTGACCTACAGTAGTTTTAGAAGCAGAAGTAGATAATATCCATAGAAGAAAGAGAGAAGGTTCCAGAAGAGACCCTTGCAAACAAAAGCACCATCATCAGATGGTTTACCAGGGAGATTCTACTATTCCCATAACTGTCAGATAAACCAATGCTACTCACTTAATTCAAGACCATCAAGAGGTCAATACAGTCCTCTACACTTACTGTTGTGCAAAATTTTCATTAGGGAATTGTGATTGCTTTTTTAATTAAGAAACACATTCCCAGACCTCCCTGGTTGCACAGTGGTTAAGAATCCGCCTGCCAATGCAGGGGATTCAACCCCTGGTCAATCCCTGGTCCGGGAAGATCCCACATGCTGCGGAGCAACTAAGCCCGTGCGCCACAACTACTGAGCCTGCGCTCTAGAGCCTGCGAGCCACAACTACTGAAGAGGTGCGCCTAGAGCCCATGCTCAGCAACAAGAGAAGCCACCGCAATGAGAAGCTCTCACACCTCAACGAAGAGTAGCCCCCGCTCACTGCAAGTAGAGAAAGCCTGCGCGCAGCAACGAAGACCCAACGCAGCCATAAATAAATAACTAAATAAATGTATTTTTTTTAAAAGTTAAAAAAAAAAAAGAAATACATTCTGGAAGGGTCAAGGAAAAAATATTTATATGAGTTGAATTTAATTCTTTAGGTTTTACCTACACACAAGTCAACTCTTTGATCCAGGGTCACTATACATTCATTCCCAATTGTTAAGTCAGTTGTTAGAGCCATAATGGTGGACAACCCATCCTACATGCACACACACACACACATTCATTTACACACACACGCAGGGTCATTCACACACTCAAACATATAGTCACACACATTCACATACTTAGGCACATACACAATCACTCACATCCTCATACAATTTCAGCTGCACATTCACAAGCATTAATGCACACACTGAACACATGAAAATTCCCTCTCACGTGTACAAATACTCATAAATATAAACACATACACAGAAACTCAGAATTACACTCTTTCATAAAAGCACAGTCAACATGAACATGTGTGTGTGAGTGACATGATTTTACATAGAAAAACAGTTGTATCTCCAAACTTCTGGATGCCTGAAAGGGGGAGCCTTCCTACAATTTACATTTCTTCCAACCCTGCAACAATCACAAGGACAATATTTACTATAATGCACAGCACCTAAAGTGTGCAGTGAACATTGCCACCTAATGTCAAGACACACTCTGGGAAACATAGAGTCTTTGGGGGAGTGACTGTGTGAGGGTATGTGATAGAGTGGAGTACGAACAGGCCACAGGGAAAAGGAGCCATAACGATAAGGAGGTGGTGAAGAGAGCCTGGGGGCAGGGGGTTATAGAGAGTGCAGGGGAAGAGAGAAAGCAGAGAGAAAAAAGGCAGAGAGTTTTTAATGTTGGTTAAGTATTAAAGTGCAAGGCCAGGGATGAAAATATAAGTGGGCAAAGTGGGCAAGGAAGTTAAGATATGGGGAATATGGGGACCTGCGGGATAAGGGGTGCAGAGTCATGGGAACAAAAGTTCCAATGGGGATGAGAAGTTAATGGGCAAAAGTGAGCAAATGTCAGTTGTGGGATGGGTTTCAAAAACACGGTGTGGGGAGAAGGTGACTTCAGATGGGGTAGGCAGGTCCTGGTAGAAGATAACAGTCCCAGTGAGATAGCGTGGGGGAAAGGGGATGGAGCCCAGGGGAAATAAGGGGCACAGGACATGAGAGAACTGGATAGGACAGTGGGCACTGAGTGAACCGAGGAGTCCAGGACAAAGGGTCAGGGATTACAGGGCTGAGGACAAAGGATGCAGCATGTGGACTGGGTCCGTGGGGGTGATGATGAGAGGTGAGGGCCAAGGCAAATGAGAGCGCAGGGGTACAGAGGGCACAGGGGGCACAGGGCATGGGATGAGTTCTCTGAACTGGGCGCAGATGAACAGCAAGAGGAAGGAGGGCATGGACGATGGACTTTGCTGGGGTGATGCAGCTGCCGAGGGTTAGACTGAGGTCCCTAGAATAATGGTCATGGAGGGGTGGACATCAAAAAGGTCCCAGAATGGAGGTAGAGAGGGCAATACGGAAACCTAAAGGAGGTGGATGGAGGTCAGAGAGCAGGAGGAAGTTGAGTGGAGGCCTAAACATCGCAGGGTGGAGATGAAGGATGTAGCAGGGGGAAGATAGGTAGCAGGTAGGGTGAGAGCATGGATGAGTCAGGAGTGATGTAGGTGGCAGAGGGAGACTGGAGGCCTCTAACTGATTACGCCTTCCATCTAGTCCCTCATTTATGATCAAATCACAGCAGTCATCTATGGTTCCTTTTTTTTTTTTTTTTAATTTATTTTTGGCTGTGTTGGGTCTTCATTGCTGCATGCGGGCTTTCTCTAGTTGCGGTGAGCAGGGGCTACTCTTCATTGCGTTGAGCAGGCTTCTCTTGTTGTGGAGCATGGGTTCTAAGCACACAGGCTTCAGTAGTTGTGGCTCTTGGGCTCAGTAGTTGTGGCTCGCGGGCTCTAGGGCACAGGCTCTGTAGTTGTGGCGCACGGGCTTAGCTGCTCTGTGGCATGTGGGATCTTCCCGGACCAGGGCTCGAACCCGTGTCCCCTGCATTGGCAGGCAGATTCTTAACCACTGCACCACCAGGGAAGTGCTGGTTCCTTTCCTTTTTTTAGTCACCTATATTTGACATATAACGTTGTGTAAAGTTAAGGTGTACAATGTGTTGATTTCATGTCTTTATAAAATTGTAACCTAATCACCATTGAGTGATAGCACCTGTATCACATCACAGAATGATCACTTCCTTTAGGTCGTTAGAATGATTACACTGGATGAGTAAAACACAATATTGTGGACTATTCTCACTATACTGTGTGTTGGATCTCCAGGCCCTAGTTGCCTACTAGTTTCAACTTTGTACCCTTACACAACAACTCTCCTATTCTCCCACCTCCCCCCCTCCCCGGTAACCACCATTTTACTCTGTTTTTATGAGCTTAGCTTCTTTAGATTCCATATATAAATGATATCACACAGTGTTTGTCTTTCTCTGTCTGAATAATCTCACTTAGCATGTCCTCAAGATCCGTCCTTGTTGTCTCAAATGGCAGGATTTCCTTCTTTGTCATGCCTGAATAATATTCCATTCTGTGTATATATTATACAAATATATATTCAGTCATTCATTGCCAGACATTTAGGTTGTTTCCACATCTTGGAGGCAGTAAAAATGATGTAATAGGGACTTCCCTGGTGGCGCAGTGGTTGAGAGTTGGCCTGCCAATGCAGGGGACACGGGTTCGAGCCCTGGGCCAGGAGGATCCCACATGCCGCGGAGCAACGGGGCCCGTGTACCACAACTACTGAGCCTGTGCTCTAGAGCCCACGAGCCACAACTACTGAGCCTGTGTGCCACAACGGCTGAAGCCCGCGAGCCTAGAGCCCGTGCTCCACAACGAGAGAAGCCACGACGGTGAGGGGTCCGCGCACCGCAACAAAGAGTGGCCCCTGTTCACTGCAACTAGAGAAAGCCTGCGCGTAGCGGTGAAGACCGAACACAGCCAAAAATAAATAAATAAAAATAAATAAATTAAAATGATGTAATAAACAAGGGGTTGCAGATACCTCTTCAATAAGCTGTTTTGGTTTCTTATGGTTTTTAATTTCAGCTCATGGGCAAAAATCTTGCTCAGATAAAACGCCCCTCTGTACCCTTCAATGGCATCAACAAGAGAGGACAGCATCTAAAATTTTGGGTGAACGACACTCAACAGTATTTTCTCTTTTCTTTCAGGGTACCGTGTATCAGATCAAACACGGTGGGTCTGGCAGGACAGGCAGGGTGACGGAGGAAACAGGAGAGTGCATGGCTCAAGGGAACTAGATATCCTTTTGAGGTTATGACAACGTTCTGGAACGAGACAGTGGTGATGGTTGCACAATATTATGAATGTACTCTAGGTCACTGAACTGAACCCCTGAGAATGGTGAACTGCACGCTATGTGTATTTTAGCTCAATAATAATTTTTACAAAAAAATCCTGACAGGATACAGCCAGGCTGAAGAATCTCCCAGTGGAAAAACTTGGGAAAAATTAGAGCACCAAAAAGGAAAACTACAGTAATATTATATCACTTCAAATGAAAAGGAATCCTTGAATCCACTATCAAAAGATAAAAGAAAAACCTCTTCATTACCGAGCAATGGCAATTAATACACATATGAGATAGGAGAATGTTAAAAAAATGATTTGCAATCATCATCTGACGATTGATTCAGATGAAATATCTACAGTGGATGCTAGAATAATTTGGTCAAAGTATTTAAGCTGTTCAGGCAACTTCAAGGTATCACTTACACAGGGAAAAGTCAGCTCTAAAAAAAGTAAACCTAGTATGCAGTCATAACCAAATAATCGAACCCATCACCAATAACAGAAAATATCCCTAATCTGTGCCTCCAAGGTGATGCAACAAGAAGGTTCCACCGTCATCTGGGTGTAGAAGTTCTACTCAAAGGTTAAACCTGAGTCTCAAGATGAGGCACATGATCAGAGAAATCTACACTGAAGGATGTTCTGTAAAACAGTGAGCGTGTATTCTTCAAAAGTGTATCACTGAAGAAAAAAAGAGCTGCAAGTATTCTAGATTAAAGAAACTAAAGAATCAAGACAATGGAATGCAATCCTGGTACCGTGACTGGATCCTAGATTTATGAAAGCAGATAGAAAACACATCATTGTCTCACTGGGGGAAATCTGTTTATGGACTAGCTATTCAATGATGGTGTCATAATAGCGTTGATTTGTTAAGTACGATGGTTCTATTGTGCTAGATAAGAGAATGACCTCAAAATAAGGAGGTCAATATTCAGATATCAAGAGGCAAATCGTCAAAATGTCTACAAATTATTCTCACATGAAACAGCAAAAACAAACAGGTGAAAAAAACTTGTGCTAACAGTAATGTTTGCAAAAAATAGTAATGTTTGGTGAATCTAGATGAAGAGTATGCTGTAGGTTCAAGGTTCTGTAGGTCTGTATTTCCTGCTGTATTTTTAAATTTCCGTATGTTTAAATTTTTCAAAATGAAAAGTGATAATTAAAAGAAAGGTGGGAGTATGTCGGTACACAGATGGTAGGGTATTACATTTTACAGCCAGTTGCAAGAGCAATTTAGCAATTATGCACCCACAGTGAGACTGTGAATCACGGTGGTGAAGCAGTCCCATCCCTCAGAACCACTGAGATAATCCATGTGTATACAAGGCAACATGGCCAACTATCCACATCCCATGATGTGACAGGTGACATTCAACTCTTTAAATGTATAAACAGGGAGTGTTTTGACAAAGATGTCTCATTAATAATCTCCACTGAGAAAAGAGGAATCTCCAACACTGTTGGTGGGAATGTAAACTGGTGCAGCCACTATGGAAGACAGTATGGATGAGCCTTAAAAAATTAAAAATAGAGCTACCATATGATCCAGCAATCCCACTCATAAGCATAAGCATATATCCAGAAAAAAAGAAAACTCTAATTAGAAAGGATACATGCACCCCAATGTACACAGCAGCACTATTTGCAACAGCCAAGACATGGAAGCAACCCAAGTTTCCATCAACAGACGACCAGCTTAAGAAGATGTGGTGGGCTTCCTTGGTGGCACAGTGGTTAAGAATCCGCCTGCCAACGCAGGGGACACGGGTTCGAGCCCTGGTCCAGGAAGATCCCATATGCGGCGGAGCAACTAAGCCTGTGCGCCACAACTACTGAGCCTGCAAGTCACAACTACTGAAGTCCGTGTGCCTGGAGCCCGTGCTCTGCCAACAAGAAGCCTGCGCACTGCAACAAAGAGTAGCCCCCGCTTATCGCAGCTAGAGAAAGCCCATGTGCAGCAATGAAGACCCAACACAGCCAAAAAAAAATTAAAAAGAAAAGATGTGGCATATATACAATGGAACATTACTCAGGCATGAAAAAGAGTGAATTATTGCCATTTGCAGCAACATGGATGGACTCACAGAATATCATACTAAGTGAAGTAAGTCAGAAAGAGAAAGACAAATATTATATGATATCACTTATATGTGGAATCTAAAAATAATACAAATGAATCTATATATAAAACAAAAAGACTCACAGACATAGAAAACAGATTTATGATTACCAAAGGGGAAAGTGGGGAGATGGATAAATTAGGAGTATGGGATTAACAGACAAACTCTTATACATAACATAGATAAGCAACAACGATTTACTGTATGGCACAGGGAACTAGATTCAGTATCTTGTAATAATTGACAATGAAAAATAATCTGACAAAATATACCTATATACATAACTGAATCACTTTGCTGTACACCTGAAACACATTTTAAATCAACCATACTTCAATTAAAAAATAAAAATTAAATTGAAAAATAATCTCCATTGAGTAAATCGTGATGTTTCAGACAATATTGTAGATCTACTTATACTGGACTAAAAATATCTTCATCATAGATCAGTGACTGAGGAGAGCAATTTAATTGGAAAATAAGTCCAGTGTGACAATATATGTGTAAACACTGACCAAAACAGAATACTTTAAAAAATTCATTTTTATGCCATTTCAGATATAATATTAAGTATACTCTAAAACTACATTTTAAAAAAAAGTAGGGCTTCCCTGGTGGCGCAGTGGTTGGGAGTCTGCCTGCCAATGCAGGGGACACGGGTTCGAGCCCTGGTCCGGGAAGATCCCACATGCCGCGGAGCAACTAGGCCTGTGAGCCACAACTACTGAGCCTGAGCGTCTGGAGCCTGTGCTCCGCAACGAGAGAGGCCGCGATAGTGAGAGGCCCGCGCACCGCGATGAAGAGTGGCCCCCACTTGCCGCAGCTAGAGAAAGCCCTCGCACAGAAACGAAGACCCAACACAGCCTAAATAAATAATTAATATTAAAAAAATGGAGTATCATTAATAATAACTAAGTATTAAATGCTTATTCTAAAAATAAAAATAAAAAAATTAAAAAAAGTAAACAAAACTGAAGAAAACTGTTACACGTGAGGATCAAAATGGCATCAGTTGTGGGAGAATAAATGGGAATTTTACTTAACTTTATTGTTTATTTTATTATTGTGTTGCTATGCAGACTGGATTTCTATTGTTGCTGAAACAAATTCCCATGATATTAATTAGCAGCCCAAAACAACACTCATTCATTTTCTCACAGGTCAGTAAGACAGAAGGCCAAAATCAAGTTGTCCGGTCTCCTGGGCTCTTAACGGGAGCCTCTGGGGGAGAATTCCTTCCAGGCTGATTCACAACTTTGGCAGAATTCTTCACAACCTCTATGCGGCTCCCTCTGTCTTGAAAGCCAGCGTCAGCACACTGACTCCTCCTCCTGTTTTCAATCTGTTCCTCTTCAGTTGCATCTAATGGGCCTTTCTCTTCTTTAGGGTCATGTGACTACACACGGCCTACCCAGATAATGCGTATAAGCTCCCTATTTTAAAGTCAGTTGACTAGTAATCTTAGGTACATCTGCAAAGTCCCTTTTGCCTGTAATGTAATATAAACCACTAAGGGGTAACACCAGGGGATGCAGATCTGCCTACATCACTAGGATTTTTTTCAATGAAAAGCATTTTTAATTGTGATCATATCCATACAACTATTGCCATTGGTTACTTCTCAGGACAGTTTCATACAAGAAATAAACATTACCTACACATTTTTCTATTGTTTGTTATGTTTTATTTCTTATATAAAGTATGTATTACATTTTAGAAATACTACAATAAATAAGGGGCATTTCATCAAATCAGTTTGGGGCATAAAAGTTGTTGAAGATACAGACAGTTCTGGGTGTACTCTGATGCTTTTGCAAATATGTTCCTATAAAAGGGTTTCATCTTCAAGGAATTCATGGAAAAGACTCTGACAAGTACAGGTTTCTGATAACTGACTATACCGCTGAACTGAATGAATAAGCATTTTCAGAACTCTAATGAAAAACTGATGAACTCATAAAAGTGCTAACAAAAGATCAAGATGAAAAAAGAAAATTAATTACACGGGACTGAGTGAACTGATGAGGATGATTATAATTTTTGTGACTTTCTGTCTGAATTAAAAAAAAAAAAAAAGTTGTTGAAGACACAGTACTGGGAAGGGGTCAGGTTTCCCGCTGAGGGCCCAGGACCAGTGTCAGACCCACCCCAGTCACTCCCCATGCCCGAGATTCCGCTGGAAGGGTGAAAGAGAGATGCATGGTGTCACTCAACACCCTACCTGTGCTCCTAACTGTATGTTAAAAATTCTGTAGGAGTATCTTGTATGAGCAAGATTCTCACCTCATGAGCTGAATGTAAAAAACGATCCATGAGGGATTTGTGACTCCACTGTAACCAAGGGTATTAATAATGGGGGACAAATTAGTGACCTCCAATCTGCCCCTGATACTCCATAGCCTTTATCTCCATCATGAATCCCTCTCCACCACTATGGCCCAGAGACCTTTACTCCATGACTCCTTAGGTCTTTATCCATCTCTTAGCACCTGCCCCATCACACTCAAACCCTGGGATTTACATTTTCACCTACTCACCGTCACCTGACCCTTCTACTTCCATACCCCACCTCCATTCTACACCTACTTTGAATTTAGTTCCGTCTGTCAACTCTATACCTGCACCATTCCCTGCACCTCAGCCTTGTCTTCCACTACCCCCCCCTTCCCCTTTGATCTATATTTTCCCCTGTTCTACTCACCTTGGCCCAATTCCCATTCCCTCTGTACCCCTCTCTCAAGAAACATCCCTTGTGAGTCAAATTTCTGGTACCTTTCTCTTAAAGAATCAAGCTTTATGTTTACACAATATATTTCTCCCAAATCATCATATTCATGGCAGCTTTCCATACTGCTCAGGTTATCTTGCTTATCTTGGTGTCACTTCACCTTATCAGCAAATTCCCAGTCTTCATTTAGAAAAACACCAACAAAACCATCCACTATCACCATGCAGGAAAGTGTTAACTCAACAAACCTGGGTTGCTCAAAACCTGCAAATTTTAAACAAAGGGTTGTCTTCAGGATTGGCTCACTCCTGGAAGATAACCTCTGAGCCCTGGGAATAGTCTCCTGGATAAGACTTTTTTCTTATACTTGAGGCATTGGGCCATTCTGGACCAGTGAGATCAGGTAAGTTTACCCTAACAATGGTGAAGGCCCATTTTTGCTCTGGAGGGCTGGGGTCTGAGTGAGACAGGCTGGGACCTGAAACCTGGGACCTGGGACCCTTTGCTGCAGTACTTGCTCCTGGACAAAACATCTTCTCCAGCAACAAAATACAAAGAAGCTATAAAGGACTAAAAATAACTGCGTACATGGGCAGTTGGGTAAATTATGAACAAGATACAAGAAGAGCAAAAGCCAACTGCCACTTCTGAGGAGTTGGGAGCAAAAGCAGGGTCCTGCCTGTGTGCCCTGCACAATGTACCACCAAGGCAGTGGCAGGCCACCCAAGCCACCCTCGAGCCCAAGCACTGGACCCATCCCTACCTTCATCCCATGTAAGGAACCAGCTCGCCCCCCTCAGGGAGCAAACAAGGGAACCTATTACTTGTTTTGGCCCCCTCAAGCTGCAACACAAGTCCAAATAAAACCTTGCCAAAATAATGAAAATAAATACAAATATAAATAAATAAATAAAACCTTGCCAGAATTTCTTGTCTGGCCTCTATTTCTATTCAGGAGTCCAAGAACCCTGGCCGGTAACAGGAGTAGCTGACGTCAGTCACAGGCGTGCTGCGAGGCTACATGAACGACCCCCCAGCACAACCCGGCACCAAAGGCTCAGATGAGCTGCCTTGGTTGGCAACACTTCCCAGGTATTGGCATGTATTTTTCAGGCAGAATCAAGCACACCTTATTGTGACTCCACTGGGAGGGGACATGTGGAAACTTACACCTGATTTCTTGTGGACTTCACCCCATGCACCTTTTCCCTTTGTTGATTCTCGCCTGTATCCTTTCACTGTAATAAAGTGCATTGGGAGTCCTCTATGCATCATCAAGCTTGAGGAGGGCCTTGGAGACCTCTGACCCAAACATGTTAAGTAATAAAATATCTTCAGCAATGTCATCCTGTGGTAACAAGCTCTGTTACCAAGTCTAGGATCCCAGGCTAAAAAAATTCAACAGTGAATGTATTCTACATCTTAGGGGGTTAAAAAATACACACACACACACACACACATTTAGGATATACAGAGATGTTTTCTTTATGGGGCTCCTGTCAATATAAACAATGTAAGACATTCAAAATCAGTGTCAGTACCATTCTGCATGTGAAATTGGTCAGCACCAGTTTCATGTGACTCTGGGAAATAAGTACTGTACCTATAAGAAAATCACCTAGAAGAGAACATAGGAAGAACATTCTGTGACATAAATTGCAGCACTATTTTTTTTAAACTTTATTGAAATCTAGTTGATTTCAGCAATATTTTTTTGAATCTGTCTTCTAAGGCAAATGAAATAAAGGCAAATATAAACAAATAGGACACCCAATTAAACCTAAAAGCTATTGCACAGGAAAGGAAACAACTGACAAAATGAAAAGAAAACCTACAGAATGGGAGAAAATATTTGCAAATGATATGATTGACAAGGGTTTAATATCCAAATGATATGAACTCAATATCAAAAAACAAACAACCCAAACAAAAAATGAGAGGAAGACCGGAATAGACATTTTCCCAAAGGAGACAGACAAATGGATAACAGGCACGTGAAAAGATATTCAACATCGTTAGTCATTAAAAATGCAAATGAAAACAATAAGATATCACCTCATACCTGTCAGAATAGCTATCATTAAAAAGTTTACAAACAGGGACTTCCCTGGTGGTGCAGTGGATAAGACTCCGTGCTCCCACATGTAGGGGACCCGGGTTCAATCCCAAGTGAGGGAACTAGATCTCACATGCATGCCCCAACTAAGGAGCCTGTGTGCTGCCACTAAGACCCAGTGCAACCAAATAAATAAATATCAAAAAAAAAAAGTTTATAAACAGAAATGTTGGCCAGTTTATACAGAAAAGGGAACCCTTGTACACTGTTGGTGGCAATGTAAATTGGTGCAGCCACTATGGAAAACACTATGGAATATCTTCAAAAACACTCAAAATAGCACTACCATATGATCCAGCAATGACACACCTGAGTATATATCTAAAACAAAACAAAAACACTAATTCAAAAAGTAATATGCCCCCCAACATTCATAGCAGCATTTTTTTACAATAGCCAAGGTATGGATCCAAACTGAGTTACCAACAGATGAATGGATAAAGAAGAGGTGGTATATATATTGAATACAATGGAATACTGCTCAGCCATTAAAGAGAATAAAATTTAGCCACTGCAACAACATGGATGGACATGGAGGTTATTATGCTTAGGGAAATAAGTCAAACACAGAAAAACAAATACTATATGGTATCACTTCTCTGTGGAATCTAAAAACTAGAACAAACTAGTGAATATAACAAAGAAGAAACAGATTCACAGATACAGAAAAAAACTAGTGGTTACCAGTGGGGAGAGGGAAGGGAGCAGGGACAATACAGGAATAAGGGATTGAGAGATGCAAAGTACTATGTGTAAATAAATAAGATACAAGGATATATTGTACAACACAGGAAATATAGCCAATATGTTATAATAACTATAAATGGAATATAACCTTTAAAAATTGTGAATCACTATGTTGTACTCAAACATACTATAAATCAAATATACTTCACTTTTAAAAATTAAATTAAATTAAAAATTTAGAAGTTGAAACAAAAGTAAATTAAAAATTAAACAAGTAAATAAATAAATTCCTCTTTGGAGCCTTCTGGAAAAAAAGAAGAGATACAGTGAATAGATTACTGTCTCAATGTCCTTATATTGTAAAGGTGGGATAACAATATTACATAAAATGACACTGTGATTAGCTTTTAAATGTATGCTAAATTTCTAGGTAAAAGCTAACACATACTAAGTACACAGCTCTCAAAGAAAAGATCAATTATAAGGTAGAATTATATTTTAAAATTAATGGAAAAGAAGTTACAGGTAAAAAAGAAAATAAACTCTACTGATACATTTAATATAATAATTGATATGTTTGTGTAAGTAGACTAACTTCTTAATCAAACTTTTGTAACTGTAGTCATTAGATGTTTTTTTCAAAAAATATGGCCAAATAATAGGATTAAAGTAGGAAAATGAAAAGTATATTTTATGGAATTGTAACAAAAAACTAGCATGGCAATATACTCTTCAGATAACGCATACTTGAAGATTTTTCACTATTGTAGTTAGCGCTATTTTAAATTCTTCTCAAAGTACAACTTCCCAATGTTATTGATAAATAACAAACATGATTGACTTTATATGTCTGTATGTATACACTCAGGTCAAAAGCAGACATATATACACATTAGGAGGTATATGTGTGCCTGCATTTTCTTCTTGCTTCATGATCTACTTTGTGGTAAATATTGAAGTGTTTCATGTGAGCTAAAAATATTGGTTTCTCATTGGGGTACAAGGTTCAATCTGTATATCCATTGGGTCAGAAATAATTACTTTCTTTTTCAAACTGTTGAATTCTCAATACTTTCATTGGCTTCAGAATGTCAATACAGAGAAAACCATGTAAAAATCTCTCCTAAAACTGAGGCAATACCCCACTTTACTCCTTGAAAATCGAGTAGCCACAAACTCCACATACACAGAACGTCTTTCCCTTTCAAATGGCTCTTCCTGCGGTGCTCTGAATTTAAGGGAAGTCTCCACTGTAAACTAATTTCATGTCTTTGGAGACATAAGCAGGTACCTGTCAACCTCTTTCTTACCAACATGTCCAAGTCATCTTCACAAAAGAGAGAAAATTCTGCTTTCTACAGATCCCAGTTAGGTACAATTCACATCTTTTTCAATTGTCACAATCACCTGATGTTGTTTAAAAACAAAGTAAAGGGCTTCCCTGGTGGCGCAGTGGTTGCGAATCTGCCTGCCAATGCAGGGGACACGGGTTCGAGCCCTGGTCTGGGAAGATCCTACATGCCGCGGAGCAACTAGGCCCGTGAGCCACAACTACTGAGCCTGTGTGTCTGGAGCCTGTGCTCCGCAACAAGAGAGGCCGCGATAGTGAGAGGCCCGCGCTCTGCGATGAAGAGTGGCCCCCGCTTGCCACAACTAGAGAAAGCCCTCGCACAGAAACGAAGACCCAACACAGCCATAAAATAAATTAATTTAAAAAATAATTTTAAAAAAACCACAAAAACAATACGGATTCTTTAAAAAAAAAAAACGTAAAATGTAATTTTATGCTCTACTTTGCCCTACTTTAGTTCAATCTGGCCATTTCTACGTGAAAATATTTAAACATGTTCGTCTCCCCACAAAACATCATATTTCAAATCAATGACTGTCTTCATTCTAAGGATATAATGGACAAAATTCATGACCAGCTTCCAAAAGCATTACTCAAGGACTGAGTTTCCCCTCCAGCACTATTATCTTCAGTTTCAGTAATGACCTGCCACATGCTATTCCATTTTCACGAACCTTTTCTTAATATTCCATGTCTACTTCATTTCTGGGAAATTTATGGTGATAGTTTTAAGTTACACACTAATATATGTCTCCATAACATCCAGATTGCTTGAGGACCTGGTGTTTATTACTGCATAAATTCTGAATTCCTCCACTGCAACACTAGCAAAACATCCATTACAGAAGTATTTACATGATAATTACATAACACTTCATTACAATTACTATTATAACATTGTTTACTTTGAAGAAGATGTTCACCACATCCTGTTTACCATCTTCTGGTAAGCCACTGACAATTTTACTTAAGACTCTGAGAAAAGAGAGGGAATTATCAAATGAATACAGTGCAAATACATACAATTTACATCTTTCTCATAAAGGTAGGGGATTTTGTATTCCTTTTCCCAGCAAAACAGAGCCTGGATATTCTGGAGTCACGACTCATGAGGAGAAAGGGGCTGATAGCTGGGAAACAAAGCGATTATTGCAGACATGTTCAAAATGAACAAACTAGGATTGTTCAAAAGACCCAAAATCATATAACAGATGGAGGAAAGAGTGTTAAAATTAACAAAGGTGATCACCAAGAGAAGGATGGTTTTCGTGGCTCTGGACTCAGGGGAGGATGTGGAGGAGACGTTTGGTCATGGCGAACGACAAGACGATGAAACCTTTTCTGTTTGTGGTGCTTTTGTTGCTCAATATTCCAGTCGTATAGAGGGGATAAATGATATCTACCAGCACGTGCATGATCCAGCACAGGATAACTGAAGCGATAACACACTTGAGGGCTTTCACTTTAAGCTCTGCCCACCTAGAAGTCCTGGGACTGATGGTGATGGCCTGGAAGATACTCAAGAAGCAGGTGGTGGCAATGGACATACCCCTGCCCACTCCGCGAACATAGGGGGAAATTTTGCAGGCACAAATCACTGCCCATGTGCTGCCACCCATAATTTCCCACTGTATTGTGAAATCCATCAGAGAACAGAACTGAGATTTTGGCTACAATCAGGTTCTTGACAATCAAACCTATGGTCCTCAGCCTATACCCAGTGCAATAAAGGAAGAGATAATGGTAAAAAAAAAAAAGAGAGAAATTCTCTCCAAAGAAGATATACAGATTGCCAACAAACACATGAAAGGATGCTCAACATCACTAATCATTAGAGGAATGCAAATCAAAACTACAATGAGGAATCGCCTCACACTGGTCAGAATGGCCATCATCAAAAAATCTACAAACAATAAATGCTGGAGAGGGTGTGGAGACAAGGGAACCCTCTTGCACTGTTGGTGGGAATGTAAATTGATACAGCCGCTATGGAGAACAGCATGGAGGTTCCTTAAAAAACTAAAAACAGAACTACCATATGACACAGCAATCCCACTACTGGACATATACCCTGAGAAAACCATAATTCAAAAAGAGTCATGTACCACAATGTTCATTGCAGCTCTATTTACAATAGTCAGGACATGGAAGCAACCTAAGTGTCCATTGACAGATGAATGGATAAAGAAGATGTGGCGCATATATACAATGGAATATTACTCAGCCATAAAAAGAAACGAAATTGAGTTATTTGTATAGTGAGATGAACAGACCTAGAGTCTGTCATACAGAGTGAAGTAAGTCAGAAAGAGAAAAACAAATACCATATGCTAACACATATATATGGAATCTAAAAAAAAAAAAAAAAGGTTCTGAAGAACCTAGGGGCAGGACAGGAATAAAGACGTAGATGTAGAGAATGGACTTGAGGACACAGGGAGGGGGAAGGGTAAGCTGGGACGAAGTGAGAGAGTGGCACTGACATATATACACTACCAAATGTAAAACAGATAGCTAGTGGGAAGCAGCCGTGTTTTATGACCACCTAGAGGGGTGAGATAGGGAGGGTGGGAGGGAGACGCAAGAGGGAAGAGATATGGGGATATATGTATACGTATAGCTGATTCACTTTGTTATACAGCAGAAACTAACACAACAATGTAAAGCAATTATACTCCAATAAAGATGTTTAAAAAAAGAGAGAGAGAGAGGGAAATTCCCCAGCATTCCAAATACTGTCGGTAATAGTAAGATCGATCCTGCTGCCAAATCCCTGGCAGCCACGCTGTCAGGTCTCACTGACTGATGCTTGTCTTCTGAGCTAGAAGATCCTGAATGCGAATATGAGGCATGGACCACATGTACCAGGTCAACTGAAATCCAACATTCGGCACTTAACAATGGCCTTACTTTGAAATATAGTCTTCCTGTCAGGTCAAGGCATCCAAGGGTTGAACGTATAACCATTAAAGAACACTTACAAGGTATATGAATCACTGCTATGAAAGCCACGCGTGTGGTAACATCTTTATTCCTCACAAATTCCGAAAGCAGAAACTTATCTTCCTTATAAAGATGAGGCAAACACTGACACATAGAGGTTAAGTGTTGGGTCTAAATTGACTCACTGGTTGGGAGCAGGTGGATAGTGGGATTTGACCCTCACTGGGCTGGTGACAATGACAGTGCATTTAATCCGGAATACACTCAGATACTAGTCACCTGCGTTCTTCAAATCAACCAGAGCTAAATTTAGTGCTGCTGTTACACCTTGTCATTTCAATTTAGGTTGCTGATATTTTATTTAAAAATGTAGTTAATAAATAAGTGGAAACTTGTCATTAACACTTATTCTATTGCCAAATACAAACTTTGAATAAAGCTGTAGAAATCTTACTTAAATGTAAATGCACCGGGGGCTTCCCTGGCGGCGCAGTGGTTAAGAATCCGCCTGCCAATGCAGGGGACACGGGTTCAAGCCCTGGTCCGGGAAGATCCCACATGCCGCGGAGCAGCTAAATGTGCCACAACTACTGAGCCTGCGCTCTAGAGCCCGCAAGCCACAACTACTGAGCCCGCGTGCCACAACTACTGAAGCCCACGCGCCTAGAGCCCGTGCTCCGCAACAAGAGAAGCCACTGCAATGAGAAGCCCGTGCACCGCAGCGAAGAGTAGCCCCCGCTCGCCGCAACTAGAGAAGGCCCGCGCATAGCAACAAAGACCCAATGCAGCCAAAAAATAGATAAATAAAATAAAAATCTTTAAAAAAAATGTAAATGCACCGACTGCAGTATAAAACTGCAGGTACCCACCCATGACAATTTGGATTTAATAAATGCAAGAATGGCTCAATATTAGGATGGAAACAAAAAGACTCATTTACTTCCATTCCAGGACAGGAGTACAATGTCATAAGTCACTGGAACTATGGGACAGGAAACACTGATGCCTGATTAATAGTGCACAGTAGAAACAAATTATTACTGATTTCAGATCTTATGCATAACTATTTATTAATACCCAAGTCAAATAAAAGTATTAGCAGTAAGGCAAGATTTGTGAAAGATATGAAAATACAAGACACATGCAAAATCGAATGCTAAGGCGAGTAACTTGTGTACTGTATAAATGCCATACATTCTTTGGACCAGTATCATAATATTTAAAAGCAGCAGAAATATCACAGGATACATTTGAGCCTAAAAATGGTATCTGAAACTTACAAAGTTCTATTTTTCTTAAATGCTACTTCCCTAACTTTTAGTGAGAAGACTCTCTCCATAATCAATAAAGACACAATTATTAAATCCTCTGGGAGGGAGGGGATATGGGGACATATGTATGCATATGGCTGATTCACTTTGGTGTACTACAGAAACTAACACAGTACTGTGAAGCAATTATACTCCAATAAAGATTTTTTAAAATAAATAAACAAATAAATCTGCTAAGCAATTCATACAGCCAGCATTAGAGAAAGCATTTACATTCCAACAATGGCTGCTAGACACACTGTTTCTGCACAGGATCATCTGAGTCCTGTAGATTCATCCCAGTGTTTGTTACAAGTATGGAGGTATTACGGGCTCACCTCTGAAACCTGAAATTTATGTCTGCAATTTTTGTAAAGTAGACTGAACAGCAGACTGAATTGGGAAATACAGTCCTTAAGCACATGAAAAATCAGATTTCATCATCACTTGCATTAAACCACAACAATCACTGTCAGTGAGAACTACATACATTACGTTAGGAGCCATCGGGGATTGGTGAAAGGTCTAGGACCCCATCTCTCTTGACTATCTCAGTTCATGCCTTAGGATTTATCCCACCATCCTGTATGATTTTGGTGCTGGACCAGGTTCATACACGGGAGATTCCCTTTATCCAATATGTTCACTTCCCAATTTCCTGCACAAATTCTTCCTTTATAGATTCCACCTCCCTGATGAATATAGAGAAAACCCACCGCCTTTTTCCTGCTGCCTGGATGGTGGGCTCAACGTGAAGGCCAAAGAAATCAGTACACGTGCGAGAAGGGTAGCTCCACCCTGAGATGGGAGTTTGTGATCCTGTGACCTCACCTGCCCTCAGAACTGCAATTATCATTTCACCTGTAGCAGCACCGGCAGGAACAGGCTTGGGAGCTGTGATTATTTTTTAAAACATTTTCCTAGTTGCTAATTACCAAGACCAATTTCTAGCTAATATATCTTAAGAGACAATTGGCGTGTTTGTGACAGATGCTTACTTTTCCATGATCCCTGGACGCAGACAGGGCTCATGTGTAGGGAGCAGGAAGTACTTAGGTTTGACACGTAAGGGACTGGCTGCAAGTACATGTCTCCATGGAGGTTCTGCTTCACTGAGAAATTCTACTCAGGACAATTCTTTCCTAATTTCATACACTGAACTGGACCATCAATTAAGGTATGAGCAATGAAATGGAATTTGTCCAAGTATCTGAGAAGGATCTAAAAAGAGATACAAATAACAAGAAGAACATGATGCCAATGTCTATATTAGATATCACTGCACTCATTTGTACAACTCAATATCAATGAATCTGTAAATTGTTAGGAAAATAAATTTTACTGACATTGACCCTCACTAATGATAGGAAGCAGAAGCAGACTAATATCCATAGAAGAAAGAGAGAAGGTTCTAAAAGAGACCCTTGGGGGGTGGGGTGGGGAAAAATAATAATAATAATAAAAGAGACCCTTGCAAATAACAGCACCAGGGTCAGATGGTTTAAGAGGGAGATTCTACTATTCCTGTTACTGCCAGATAAGTCAGTGCTACTCACTTAATTCAAGACCATCAAATGGTCAACAAAGTCCTCCACACTTGCTTTTGTGCAAAACTTTGAGTAAGGAATTATGATTACCCCTTAAATTAAGAAATATATATCTGGGGCTTCCCTGGTGGTGCAGTGGTTGAGAATCTGCCTGCCAATGCAGGGGACACGGGTTCGAGCCCTGGTCTGGGAAGATCCCACATGCCACGGAGCAACTAGGCCCGTGAGTCACAACTACTGAGCCTGCGCGTCTGCAGCCTGTGCTCCGCAACAAGAGAAGCCGCGATAGTGAGAGGCCCGCGCACTGCGATGAAGAGTGGCCCCCACTTGCTGCAACTGGAGAAAGCCCTCGCACAGAAACGAGGACCCAACACAGCCATAAATATAAAAATAAATAAATAAAATTAAAAAAAAATATATCTATCTGATGAGTCAAGAAAGAAAAAATATATATATATATTATTATGGTTGAAATTAATTCTTCAGGTTTTCCTACACACAAATCAACTCTTTGATCGAGGTTCACTATGCAGTGATTCCCCAATGTCAAGTCAGTTGCTAGAGCCATAACAGTGGACAACCCATCCCCCCCCACAAACTCATTTACACACAGATGCAAACACACATGCATGCATACTCACACACTCTAACATACAGTCACACACATTCCCACACATATGCACACACACAATACACAATCACCCACGCGCTCATGTAATTTCAGCTGCACACTCACAGGCATTAATGCACACACTGAACACATAAAAATTCCCACTCACATATAAAACACCCTCCCAGAACCATAATAGGGAAGATCAAATCTGACTCCATATTAAATCTGTTCTTTTTTCACTTTAACCTTTGTGCTCTGTTGCCTGTCCTTAGTCATGCTGGCTCTGCACTGTTTGTAAAAGAAAGTTACATATAGCCTGAAATATACAAGATAGCCTATTCTCAAGACTCTGACCTTCAAGAGTCCATTCATATAGAGATAAAAAGCTGTCTTGCTGGAGGTTTCAGAAACATCTTGACCTGACCTACGCGGATAGTGGACAGCTACAAGAACCGACGTGGATTCCGACGCCAAGAAGTTTGCAACAACTAACCATGCCCCTCCCTCACCTTGCCTTTAAAAGGCTTTGCTGAAACTTTGAGGAGTTGGGGGTTCTGGGGGCATGAGCCACACGTCTCCTTGCACGGCCCTGCAATAAACCTTTCTCTGCTCTGAACTCCGACGTTTCAGTTTGTTTGGCCTCACTGTGTGTTGGGCACATGAACTTGCGTTCAACAACAGAACCAGACCTTGCTATGGGCCCTGATGGAACTCCCTTGAACCATGGGGTTGAGCCCATGCGTGAAGAAGGATGGGCAAGTAAAGAGTTATCAAATGCCCCAAAGGCGGGCTTCCCTGGTGGCGCAGTGGTTGAGAATCTGCCTGCCAGTGCAGGGGACACGGGTTCGAGCCCTGGTCTGGGAAGATCCCACATGCCGTGGAGCAACTAAGCCCGTGCACCACAGCTACTGAGCCTGCGCGTCTGGAGCCTGTGCTCCGCAACAAGAGAGGCCGCGATGATGAGAGGCCCGCGCACCGCGATGAAGAGTGGCCACCGCTTGCCACAACTAGAGAAAGCCCTCACACAGAAACGAAGACCCAACACAGCCATAAATAAATAAAAAAAAAAAAAAAAAAAAATGCCCCAAAGGGGAGAAACAGGGTCTTGGACGTTATTACCTAGACACAATTGCTGGCCCTGCCTGTTTCAACCCCCAGAAAGGGACATTTAAATAATTCAAAGTTGGTGTTTCCAATGACCAAGACCTATGCAGAACCTGGTCTGCATTCAGACCAGCCTCTCCCCACAGCATTGCTGATTTCAAGGAAGCTTCTCCAAGATATAGAAGAGGGTAGCAGGAGTGAAAAGTTTGAGGTCCAGGGAAAGTCGGCTTGCTGAAGTCTAAGGCTGGTACTGTACATACAACATACAAGAACAAATTTCTGTCATGGAAGCTGTGATACATTTGGTCTTTGCCCCTGGTTTCTGACACAGAGCTGCTAAAATCCTTGTTATGTTTTGAGTGACAGAGGTGAAAGGAGCCTCTTTTGTTATTTATAACAAACCCCTTTCAACCACATCTGAGGTTCTGTTAATGAGGTGACTCTTGGTGGGCCCCTAGAGAGCTTCTGGGTGGGAGCTGGTTGCCAGAGGAACCGACCAGGAGACTAGAGGGTTGCAACTTTCAGGCTTAGCCCTGTGCTCCAGAGAGGAAAGAGGGGCTGGAGATTGAGCTCATTCACCAACTGCCAATGATTTCATCAATGATGCCCACAGGATGAAGCCTCCATAAAAACCTCTGAACAATGGGGCACAGAGAGCTTCAGAGTTGGGCAACACATCCACCTGCAGGGAGGGTGGTGTTACCCAACTCCATGGGGATACAAGCTCCTGTGCTTGGGCTCCTTCCAGAACGCACCCAATGTACTCCTTCATCTGGCCATTCCTTTGTATCCTTTATAATAAACTGGTGGTTTAAGGAAAATGTTTTCAGGAGTTTGTGAGCATTCTAGCAAATTATTGAACTTGAAGTGTGTGGGGGGAGGGGTGAGTGGAGGAACCCCTGATGTAACAGCAAAGTCAGACAGAAGAGCTGTTAGCCCGGGCACCCAATGCTTGAGACTCACATTTGAACTGAGGACAGTCTTGTGGAGTCTGAACTTGACAAAACAAAAGACAACCTACAGAATGGGAGAAAATATTTGCAAATGATATCACTGACAAGGGGTTAATATCCAAAATATATAAACAGCTCATATAAATCAATATCAAAAAACAAACAATCTAATCAAAACGTGGGCAGAGGACCTGAAGAGACATTTTTCCAAAGAAGACAAACAAATGGCTAACCAGCACATGAAAAGATGCTCAACATCACTAATTATTAAAGAAATGCAAATCAAAACGAGATATCACCTCACAGCTGTTAGAATGGCCATCATCAAAAAACCTACAAACAACAAATGTTGGCGAGGGTGTAGAAAAAAAGTGAACACTTGTACACTGTTGGTGGGAATGTAAATTGGTGCAGCCACTATGGAAAACAGTATGAAGTTTCTCAAAGAACTAAAAATAGAACTACCATACAATCCAGCAATTCCACTCCTGGGCATATATCTGGAAAAAAATGAAAACACTAATTCAGAAAGACACATGGACCCCAATGTTCACAGAAGCACTATTTACAATAGCCAAGATATGGAAGCAACCCAAGTGTCTGTCAACAGACATATTACATATATATATTATATACATAATGGAGTATTAGTCAGCCATAAAAGAAGAATGAAATTCTGCCATTTGCAGCAACGTAGATGGACCTAGAGAATACTATGCTTAGTGAAATAAGTCAGAGAAAGACAAATACTGTATGATATCACTTATATGTGAATCTATAAAATAATACAAACAAACGAATGTATAATAACAAAACAGAAACAGATTCACAGATATAGAAAACAAACTAGTGGTTACCAGTAGGGAGTGGGGATGGGCACATTAGGGATATGGGATTAAGAGATACAAACTGTTATGTATAAAATAAATAAGCAACAAGGATATATTGTAGAGCATAGGGTATTATAGCCATTATCTTGTAATAACTTTTAATGGAGTATAACCTGTAAAAATACTGAATCACAATGTTGTACACCTGAAACAAAACTAATATTGCTAATCAACTATACTTCAATGTTTTACAGTTTAAAATATTTTTTAAATAAATTGTCCAGAAAAAGAAAACCACCAAGGTTATGATGAATGCTATGGAAGAAACAAGGAGATGGAATTGAGAGAAGCTGAGGGAAGTCAACTTTAGATAAACTGATCACCTCTGAAAGTGAAACATTTGAGCTAAGACCCATAAAAAGGTGGAGGGTGGGGCAGCAGTGTAAAAACTTGGGGAAAGGAAACTCCAGGCATAGAGAACAGCAGATGCAAAGGCCCTGAGTCAGGAATGGATTTGGCATGTGGAGAAATGGAAAAAATACTTGTAAGAATGGAGGGGAAGACAAGTGATTGGAGTTTGGCTTAAGCACCCAGGCAAACTGCAGTGCTGTTTCAAACCTGGGGGATACTCAGAGAGGAACAGGTCTAGGGGAAGACGAGTGGAATCAAGAGCTTAACTTCGTACCTATCAAGATAGAGACGTCTGTAGACATTCAAGTGAAGATGTAAAGAGACCAGTCTTTCAAATAAGACTAGAGATGAGCACAAAGTTCTAGGTTGGAAATGAACATTTGGGAGTCATTAGCCTACAATATTACTTCAAGCCTAGAAGAGAAAAAGGACGTTAGGTAAGAACAACAGTATGGCCTTTAGTTAAACATAATGTATCAATACTGGTTCATTCATGGTAAGAAATGTACTGCACTAATGTCAGATGTCAGTAATAGGGGAACTGGCTGTGGGATATATGTGGGATTCTTTGTACCAACTTTGCAATTTTTCTGTAAGTCTAAAACTCTTCTGAAAAATAAAGTTTAGGGAGGAAAAATAACCATAGCCAGGCTACAGGATAAATAGTACAGGAGCAGCTAGTATAAAAGAGGAAGAAAAAAAGGAGCTATTTGGGAGAGAAGATAATTTCCATTTCCATTTCTGACATTTATACTGAAAGAAGAACATCACAGAGGAGGTATTCTGGAGGCAAGCAAATGCAGGGCTAGAGGTCAAATGTGAGAATACTTGCCAATTTGGGAAACACCAGCATAGAACCCATAGCTTAAGCTTCCAAATTACTGAAGGAGTTACAATAAAAGTCATGAACTTAAAGTGAAGAACAGAAACGCTGGAAGATTCTTGGAGCATGGAGATCCAGAAACCGGGCAAGTAAAAAGTGAATCAGCACAGAAGGATGTAGGTTAGTTAGGGTGGTGTTACCTGGACCCAGACAGGATTGGTTGTCAGGAAAGAAAAGGGACACTGTTAACAGGCAGGAAGGTGCTCTAGTCCAAACAGAGAATGAAGTTACCAGCCTGGGCAGAGGCATGGAAGGAATGGAATTTTATACCAAGCAGGACCTCAGCTGTGGAGAGGAAAAGGAGAAAGAGGTAGGCCTGCTGCCTGTTTTTGTAAATAAAGCTTTATTGGAACACACACACACAAGAAATAATTTCTAGTAAGAGGCTAATGATGTATAAGCTAATAAAGCTAAACAAACAATATACATTATTTCATCCTCCCCAATTATTCCTATTATAAAACTGAGGTAGCTAGAATAGAAAGAAAGATCACATGTAAATCAATAGACCTATTTGTTAGCCACTTTGCTAATTAGGATAACATAAATTCAACAATATTTCTGGAAAACTTAAAGGGAACTTCCAGTAGATAAATATAAACAAGGTGTGCCTTCTAAACCACGGCATAAAAGCTAAAAAATACATAATCTATGTAAGAGGAACTATAAAGCAAATTAAACTACAAGGAAACAGAATTTAAAAAGAGTAAAATAGGAGTGAGAGACACACAGGACAGGGTTGAGGCAGCAAAGGCAAAAAGTAAAACTCTCCATGACAAGACAAAGCTGACTGGAATGAATAAAATGAAAACAAAATCCAGTGATTGGCTGGTTCTCAGAGACACCCACATCCTCAAAAACCAGCCAGGGAAGACAAAATGTAAGAAACAAAGTATATCAGGACCAGGCAAATGTAGATAACGGAATCAGGAGGAGTAATAGTAACAGTAGCAGGTAAAAGAATTTAAGATGAGAGCCATTAAATGGGGTAAAGTAGAAATTTATAGAATAACATAAGTTAGAAGTTATAGTGTGGTTGCTTTATGTAGCAAATAGTAGGGAACTAAATCACATAAAACAAATGCTGTTTAAAAAAAACAAACAAACAAGGATGTTTGACAGAAACACCACTGAGATAGAAGATATTAAAATACCACTGTAATTTTGTGACAGATAATGTAGGAAAATATTATATATATGGTCTAAATATTAACACTAATATTGAGGTCAGCAATATATCAAAGTAGATAAAAGATGTACATATTGAAAATATACATTGTTTTCAATTATTCATATTTGCCTTAAAAAAAAAAAGACCACATATGGTACCACAATGAAAAGCGGGATAAATTCCTCAAAATAGAATTAGGAATAACAAGATAGATAGCAACCAAAAAATTCCAAACAAATCAGTAAATTAAAAATTATCCTAGGACTTCGCTGGTGACGCAGTAGTTAGGAATCCGCCTGCCAATGCAGGGGACACGGGTTCAAGCCCTGGTCCAGGAAGATTCCACATACTGTGGAGCAACTAAGCCCGTGTGCCACAACTACTGAGCCTGCGCTCTAGAGCCCGCAAGCCACAACTACTGAGCCCATGTGCCACAACTACTGAAGCCCGTGCGCCTAGAGCCCGTGCTCCACATCAAGAGAAACCACCGTGATGAGAAGCCCGGGCACTGCAACAAAGAGTAGCCCCCGCTCACCGCAACTAGAGAAAGCCCACGTGCAGCAACGAAGACCCAACGCAGCCAAAAATAAATAAATGAATTAATTAAAAAAAAAAAGTTATCCTAAATGTCTCTTATGTGAAGTAAGAATAGAATTGGCAATTATTGCATATTTGTAAAATGACAATAAATATTTAAATGTGAAAAATTACGGTGAAGAAGCATGAATATAATCAGAATAATTGTGATTATTTCTATGATTACCAGGTGGAAACAAGAGAAGGATCATACCAAAAATATCACTTGCCTACATGAGAACTAAAAACATGTTCTGAAAAAGGATAATTGAATGTTTGATATATGTCTTATCTTCAGCAAGTAACGTACAGTTTTAATGTAACATCAAACTCTCTAGGCATACCAGTTAAAAGTATTTTGTAAAACAAGTAATAGTTCGCATGATTCAACATTCACAAGGTACAGCTGAGGTCCTTCCACCACCCAGTTCCTCTGTTCCTAATTTTGTGAATCCTCACAGTGATATGCTATGAATATACAAGCAAATATCAGTTTAGATTTCCTTAGGCTCTGATCATTTAAAAATACTTTAAGTTTTTGTAGGGATGTGGTCAAAGCAAAGGAGGACATGAGGGACTTCCTTGGTGGCGCAGTGGTTAAGAATCCGCCTGCCAATTCAGGAGACACGGGTTCGAGCCCTGGTCCAGGAAGATCCCACATGCTGTGCAGCAACTAAGCCCGTGCGCCACAACTACTGAGCCTGCGCTCTAGAGCCCGACGAGCCACGACTACTGAGCCTGTGCGCCTAGAGCCCGTGCTCCGCAACAAGAGACGCCACTGCAGTGAGAAGGCCACGCACTGAAACGCAGAGTAGCCCCCGCTCGCCAAAACTAGAGAAAGCCCACATGCAGCAACGAAGACCCAAAGCAGCCAAAAATAAATAAAATAAAATAAATTTATTTTTAAAAAAAGGGACGTGAAGAGAAGAATGGTTTGAGGAATGGCTTGATGGGAACAGTTGGTAAGCTGTTGAGGAACTGGGGGGAATGTCACAATATGAAGCTCCTTCCGGTTATAGAGGTTGGAAATAAAGGTTGGAAACTCAAATCAGGGATCTCCAGGGAGTCCCTCCCCAATTACTAACTCCACAGGCTTCCCAAATCAACAACTTCCATGAGCTCACCAGTCACAGACACCAACTCCATTCCATGACCTGCCCCAATAATAGTCATAAACATTGACTCCTTTACCCATCAGTGACCCCTCCAAGCTCCTAATGTCCCCCAAAGACTCCATCACTGCCCCCAACACCTCATCCTTGATTCCCCAAACCTCCACATGATTAATGCCCACAGACTCTCCCATAATTGACTTCAAGACGCCCCATTGCTAACCCTACAATCCAATCAATGACCACACAGGCTGCGCCAATTATCAGCTCTCACAGGCTTCCCAATCAGCGACCTCACAAACCTTCATCCCTTATTCCCCAGGCCATGAATGCTGAACCCACAGATTCACCATGCCATAGCGGACCCCACATTCCCTCCGTCACTGAACCACAGATTCGCCCAGTGAAAAACTGCTCAGATCACCGATTTCAACAGACTGTCCGATTATGGACTAAACAAACGGCCTATCAACCCAATACACCTGCTTCCTTGACCCTCACAGACTCCTGCCACTGACCCCACCGACCCTAATCACTGATCCAACACTGCACCCCACAGAAGTCTCTCCTCTTACCGGGTCTTCTCACGACGTGGCTGGAACAACCACAGGTTCCCAAAGGCTACTTTCCAAAGCAGGTCGCCCGGCAACGCCACAGCGCCTCTGCTGCGCATGCTCAGTACTACCTGTGAGCCGCCAATGCCGCCGGTCACGTGAAGCACCTCCAGGGACCTGGGTTCTGCACGTGGGGTGGGCGGGAGTGGGGGCGGCTCTGCGGGGCAATGTGGCGGCAGCTGCGGAGCAGCCGTTTTCCAAGTCGTGCTCTACAGAGAAGTAGCCTCTTCCACGGGACATCGCAGCTCTGGAGCGTCCATCTCCCCAAGTGCCATCAAACGTGTAGGCACACGTGCCGACTCTTGACAATGCAGCTTGGTCTTCTTCCCCGTCAGTTATGTGGGACCAGGACTCCACACGGCCGTGGCCACCGAAACTCTTGTCACAGGAGGTGGTGGCCGTCTTGAAGGAAGCGTACGTGTCCAACAGACTTTTATCCTTAGCAGAGAGAAGCCTGGTCGAGGGGCAGACCGTGGGAATGTTTTTGGCTGGAGAAAGCTCTAGAGAAAAGTACAGGGTTATGGAGGAGCTAAGGTGGTGAAACTGGGCCCCCCTAAAACTGAGTTCCTCTACTGAAGCCGAATCCAGCCTCTGTACCCGGACACCGAATTAATCTCGGAGACAGAGTTCCTGGTGAAATGGAAAATAGCTTTACTGCTTTGCCAGGCAAAGGGCGCCAGAACAAGCTAACACCCTCAAAACTGCGAGTCCCAACGTGGAGGGGGTAGTGAGGACTTTTATAGGAATGGTTCTGAGAGGGCGTGATCAGCTCGTGGACCTTCTTCTGATTGGTCGGTGGTGAGGTAAGTGGGAGTCAATATCCGCAACCTGAATTCAACAGGTGTGGGGCCTCCGAGCCTGTGAGCAGCATGCCTTAACTTCTCCCACCTGGAGGTGGTTTCAGTATCTGCAAAACAGCTCAAAGACACTGCTATGTGTAGCCCTTGAGGGGGAACCAGGACTCTGCCCCAAGGCGGCACTATTGTTTCTAGGCTATTCCTCCCTTGTCTCTGCATCCCCTCCCTTCCCTAATTAGCATCTGTTTAAACCTGCCCCTTGGAACTAAGGGAAGGTCCTGAAGACTAAATGAAGCCTATTTTCTGTAATGAAGAAGTGGGGGACACGGTTGGTGGTGCAGTGGTTAAGAATCCACCTGCCGGTGCAGGGAACACGGGTTCGAGCCCTGGTCCGGGGAGATCCCACGTGCCACGGAGCAACTAAGCCCCATAACTACTGAACCTGTGCTCTAGAACCCACAAGCCCGTGCTCTGCAACAAGAGAAGCCACCGCAACGAGAAGCTCGTGCGCAGCAACGAAGACCCAACACAGCCAGAAATAAATTTTTTTTTAATTAAAAAAAAAAAGTGGGGGACATGGAAAGGCTTTTGTGCCCAGGAGCCCCACCCCTGCTTGGTATCACTACTGAGTTTATGATTTATCTCTCTGTCCAGAACTTTATTCCCTTTCTTATCACCTCTGACCTCAGTCCTGACCTAAGTGAACACTAATCCACCAGAGTCAAATGACTGAGATTGCTGTTGTCAATAACATCCTTAATGTAATAAAATTGCTGTTGTAGGCGGGAGAGGCCGCGATAGTGAGAGGCCCGCGCACCGCGATGAAGAGTGGCCCCCGCTTGCCACAACTAGAGAAAGCCCTCGCACAGAAACGAAGACCCAACACAGCCATAAGTAAAAATAAAAAAAATAGTAAAATAAATAAAAATTGCTGTTGTAGGTATCATAATTAACATACTAACTCAGGTTGTTTCTTCAGGGCAAAATGAGCTCAAAGACCCTCGGGCCATGGACCACCTGGCCAGAGAATCATAAACACATTCTGACTCCCAAAACCATGATTAAGAAATGTCACAGAAATGTTACAAAACGATGATTAATCCTAGTTTCTTTGTTCTTCACCTTTACAACATCCCTGACACAAAGACCAAGATACAGTGGATCTGAGACTCATCTCCGCCTCCCTTGCTTGGCGCCCTGCAAATTACTTTGCTACAAACACCTGCTGTCAGAGTTTGGCTTTCAGCGCCTCAGGCACACAAGCCCTTGCTCAATTACAATGTGGCAACCCAAAGGTTCCTCTGAGGCTAGTGCCTGTGGTCTGCTGACCCTCTGCCAGCACAGGACTTTCCTTTTGAGGATCCAGCAGCTGCCCAGCCACTTTGGCCCAGGGATCTGGCTGGGGAATTCCCTTCTCAACCGCGCATCAGCGGCCCTAGGCAATATTTCAAGCTTGCAATAAAGGAATGGTTTCTCGATTGGAAGGCGTAAACAACCGCACGATAGCGCCAGCCTAAAACTTTTATCCTTGTATATTGGTGCTCTCCTAGGCCCATTGCCCATATTGCAGGGATTGGGTTTAATAAAAGAGCCTAAGGTTGCTTTTGGAATTGGTTTTGGCTTTAAACCTTTTGAAACTGGTTTGACTTTAAATCTTTTGGAATTGATTTGTCTTTTGTCTTGTGTGTGCATGTGAGTGTATATTTGTGTTAAACAAGGGGCACTATTTTAATTGGCGGATATGGGGGGGTTCAGTTTCTAAAAATAGCCCTTTAGGATGCATCCTACAAAATTGGACCACCTTTAGTTCTGGTTCCATGACTAAAGCCAAAGTTTTGTTTGTTTGTTTGTTGTTTTGGTAACACTGCATAGCCACATTCTTTAGACTCTGAAGAAAAATGCCCATGACAAGCCTCATTTGACAATCCAAAACTGGTTTTGCCAGTCTAAAACATTTTTTTTTAGAATTCTGACCCTAAGGGAACAAGTCCTTCTAGAACTTGCTTTTCTTTCCCTGTGAGATGTAAATGTTTTCCCAGGGCTCTCAGGAACTTGTATCTTATCTAGACCATCTCCAATTCTTGAGATTGAGGGGAAAAAGGGAAAAGAGGCCTTTTAAATTTAAATTATTCCAACTGTTAGTTATAGTGAATTTTATATTATAATGCCTGAGTCATGACTAAGTTTTAAAATGAAGCTATGCTCTCTGTCTGTCTGGATGTATGTATGTATGTAACATGTGCATTATAAATATATGTCTTTACCCTTACCAAAATTAATTTATAAATGAGCTCTACTTAATTGGCTTAAAGGACGTTAAATGCTTATATAAATTCTCAGAAATGTAAAAGAAACTAACCCAAATGAATTTCAGGTTCGTGTGATCTGGGAAATAGTCAATATTAAATTAATATCTGGTATTAAAGTTAGCTTAAGCTTGTTGGGTTAATTAGTATACACATGTCTTTATTTTTATTTTTTAATTAAAAAATATTGCTTAAAAATGTAACCATCATCAGAGCTTTCAGTAAGTTGTACTCTTTCTGCTCATGGAGGGTTTGAAATATTGTGAGAATTACTAAAGTGTGATAGACACAAAATGAGCAAATGCTGTTGAAAAAATGGTGCCAATAGACTTGCTCAGCACAGTGTTGCCACAAACCTTCAATGTGTAAAAAACGCAATTTCTGCAAAGTGCAATACAGTGAAGCACAATAATATGAGGTATGCCTGTATTTGATTTCACAGCAATAGTGTGCTATATATATTATCTGCACTTTGCAGATGGAGAAACTGAGTCTCAGTGCAGTTAGGCAACTCAATTGAAGATGATTTTTTTAAACAGAAAGCAGTAAGTTGAAACAAATATATAGAAAAAAATTTAAACTTGCCCTGATAATTAAAGAAATGTAAGCTAAAACCTCAAACTACCATTTTTCACTTAAAATTTTTTTAAATTGAATTATAGTTGATTTACAATATTGTATTAGTTTCAGGTGTACAGCATTGTGACTCAGTATTTTTACAGATTATACTCCTTTTACAGTTATTACAAAATCATGGCTATAATTCCCTGTGCTATACAATATATCCTTTGAGCTTATCTATTTTATACATAGTAGTTTGTATCTATTAATACCCCTAATTTGCCCCTCCCCTCTTCCCTCTCCCTTTTGGTAACCACTAGTTTGTTTTCTATATCTGTGAGTCTGTTTCTGTTTTGCATGTACATTCATTTGTATTATTTTTTAGATTCCACATATAAGTGATATTATATTGTGTCTTTCTCTGACTTAATTCACTAAGCATAAATATTCTCTAGCTCCATCCACATTGCTGCAAATGGCAGAATTTCATTCTTTTTATGGCTGAGTAATATTCCATTGTATATATATACCACATCTTCTTTATCCATTTGTCTGTGGATGGCACTTGGGTTGCATCCATGTCTTAGCTATTGTAAATAGTGTTGCTATGAACATTGGGGTGCATGTATCATTTCAAATTAGTGTTTTCATTTTTTTCTGGATATATACCCAGGATCATATGGTAGTTCTGTTTTCAGATTTTGAGGAACCTCCATACTATTTCCCATAATGGCTACACCAATTTACATTCCCACCAACAGTGTACAAGGGTCCCCATTTCTCCACATCCTCTCCAACATTTGTTATTTGTAGACTTTTTCATGATAACCATTCTGACAGGTGTGAAGCACTAGATTCTTTAGCTAGAATCATACTAGACAATAAAGTTGCTTTAGATCATATTTTATATGTAGTGGCCAATAGCTCCTGTTATATGTTAATACCGCATCAGAAGTTAAAACCTACTTCGATAAAATTAGGCAACTGGCTACCTGGCTACACATCTCCCCAGAAGTGCCAGGTCCAGACTGGTTTTCAGGCTTATTCTCCTGAATTCCTCAGGGAATAAGATATATTTTCCAAGGTTTATTAAAGTTTGGGTTTCACTCCATCTCCTACATCTAATTGGGTCTGCTGCACCAAAACGATGGACCAAGGGACTAAGATTTTAGTCATGCAAGATTCGGGTCCAAGACCTGGAACTTGGGAATGTTCCTTACTCAATATGCAACACTTCCACTCCCCAAATTGAGGTAGGAAATAGCCAGAGCAGTCACTGCCCTGTTCCCTCAAAGGTTTGGGGAAAGTTAAAACAGGAGTGAGGATTGAAACGAAGTCCCCGTAAAACTGAGTTCCCTTAGTGGGTTTATGATTAATCTCTCTGTCCAAAACTTTATTCCCTTTCTTGCCCACTCTGACCTCAATCCTGAGCCAGCTGAACACTCATCAGCCAGAGTCAGATTGTTGTCAATAACATCCTTAATGTAATAAAACTGCTGTTGTAGACATCATCATTAACGTACAAACTCAGGTTGTTTCTCCAGGACAAGACGAACTTCAAGACCCCGAGCCATGGACCACCTGGCCAGAAAAATCATAAACCAGAGATATTCTGACTCCTGAAACCATGCTTAAGAAATGTCAGAAGACGACGATTAATCCCAGCCTCTTTTTTTTATTCCCCTTTAAAACTTGTCTCCCACTCCCCCGCGTGACACCCTGCAATTAAACCATTACTTTGCTGCAAACACCCACTTTCTGTGCCGTGAGCACAGAAGCCCCTGCTCGGTTACAGTGGTACAGAGGATGGGGAACAGGGGAAAAGAGGTAGCATGGTCTATGTAGGAGTGTCAAAGGGAGCTGGGCCAAGAAAGATGAGGTAGGAGGAACGCCCCGAGACTGTGGGAGGGTCCATGTTGAGGGCAGGCCTTCTCATCTATATGGGCGGGGCCTCTGGCAGAGGCAGGGCTTTTCTGCCTCCAAGACTGGGAAATACCAGCATCAGAAGCCAAAAGAGGTGGAGTGGAAGTTGGGGTATAAACTTTTTTCTACGCTCCATCCTGTAAGTCCCTTGTATTATGACAAGCCTGCTCCCTCTGTTTACACGGCTTATGAAAAGAAGCGTCAGAGGGGTAAGGGACCCATATAAATCACACAAGGAGTCAAAAAAAGAAAAATGACTCATCAGCTGGGAGCCTCCTGCCCAGTGAGCAGTTTCCCATGAAGCAGCTGGTTTAATTTCCTCAGCCAATGACAGAGGGGAGCCCTAGGGGAGGAAGCACTTGCACCAACTGCTCCCACTCTTTCTTCAACATCCGGCCAGATGCCCTCTCGTGCTGACCCCTCCCCTCCATACCTTCACATGACTACTACTCGGCCTCAGTCCCACCTGCTGAAATTAGTGTGTCCTTTACCCACACTCACCTCCAGCTCTCCAATGAAAAGACTGTGGAACCAAGAGGAAACCAGCTGCCGGCCTGAAGACTGAAATTCCTTACATTCACCACCTGGTGGAGCTGGCTGTCGGTCAGTGGATGGGAAGGTTTGAGGAATCGATGAAATGGAAGGTCAGTGGATGAAGGTCTCCTGGTCACCTAGGATTGGTAGGCCTTTGGGGGGGGGGGGTCAGTCAAAAATAATCTGTAGAGGCCAGTGATGGGAAGGTCCTCGTGGCCCATGACGGGCGCAATTCCAAGAGTCAATTATTGGGAGTGTGAGGATGTCATGGTTGGAAGCCAGTGGAAAGAGGGCTTTTGAAATGATCAGAATCCAACCATCTCCCCCAGATTATGTTCTTTAAATACTACCCTTCGAATTTAGGTCTTTGATCTATTGAGAATGGATCTTGATATATAATGTGAGGCAGGGATCTAATTTCATCTTTTTCCATATCAATAATCAGTAATTCCAGCACCTTAAAGGATCTTCCCTTTCCCCACTTTACATGATTTCAGACTGTGTATTTGTCCCTAAAATAAGAACATAAAAAAACCGTACAAAACATACAAAACAAGTTATAGATTCTAGGGGCATAAACCATACTGGTGTTTTGGGTCATAAATCCCATCAAAGTTACTAACGAACCCCCCCCTCAAAAACACACACACACACACACACACACACACAAATAATGACTAGTAACTTTACTAACAGGTTGTCTTATACAGAGAAAATACTCAAGGACTGTTTAAATAAGTATCATTTTATTCACAAATATATTTTCAATCCGCACTTGTCTATAAGTGGACTGTAAGATTTGTAAATTGCAGGGCCCAGGGGCATGCACCACAGCTAATCTCAATTGAAGTAGGTTGCTCGCCTGATTATTTAGCTATTGTCTCTCACCTCTCAACCTACTCTTCCACCGCCTGCTTTGTGATAGCGCAAACCAGATTCTCTTTTGCCAGCTTCACGTTAAGTTCTGCCAACATGGGCCACTAGAGAGAATGGGTAGGCAGAAGGAAAATGGAGATGGGACTCGCTTTTTTCTGTTTGCTTTCTCTTCTTGCTGCAGAGGAAACAGTTGGTTGCTGTTTTCAGTTTTCGTCCAGAGTCTTAGAATCATCTTCATCCCACGTCCTCAGGCATTCTAGCGTCAGCCAGCCGTGCGCTCTCCTCAGAGACTGGAGGAAGAGTTCCATGGCGGGGGAGCAGGGGACCGGGGCGGGGGGGGGGGGGTGTCCTTCCTCCAGGCTCCTAATTCCTTGCACCAGTCAGTCATCTGTCCTGTTCAAGCCAGCACAAAGTTTCAAGTGAATGACCGAGGAGCAGTGACTTCTAGCTAAATCACTCCCACGTAAAAAACAGGGTGACATTTGTGAGATTTTCTTATCAACCAAGGCCCCTCTTACCATGAGACTGGGTATTCTCAATGGCACTGGAATCCTAGTATAACCTGGGGTGTTTACGTGTCTGTCATTTTTTTTTATCTGGGTACCAAATTTGAAGGAATAGTACAAATGAAAAAAACTTAAGTGGATGCTTTAGTACAACTTATGGAAAAGGTAAAGGAAAACCCAAAATGGATGCATTGTCATGGTAACCAGGGAAGTCACCCCCACGGCCACCGGGAAGCCAGCCTGATGCTTAGCTCTCTTCATCAGGGTGAGCCTGTCAGAGACACTCTGCCATGCCAGATTCGGGGGCCCTCATCACACACAAGTGGGTTATGTGGTCACCCAATTCTTTGATGTATTTCACCTGCTCATTCAGGTTGTCACACAAGTAGGGGTCATTTTTCGCAGTAGGCAATTTGTGCAGTTCCAGTAGTGACTGATTCATGCCCTCTTCTGAGTGGAACACACATGCCTTGCCTTGAGCCCACTCTCCGAGTCATCCTGTTCTGGTTTCAGCATACACCAAAGATTCGGCCACCTGGCAGGTTCTGCATCTTCATCAGCTTCTCAGCATGTCCCCTCCCCTCACGAGACTGGTGAAGAGAACAACTGGCAAAGTTCTCCAAAGCCACATCATGGCCATCAAAGTAGTGAGACACGGACAGGTAAACGTCAGAGGCTCCAGGTGGATCTGGCAGTTATTTGTGGCCTCCAAGTCCTGGTGGTGGTGGTGGGGCACCTGTGAGGGGGACATGGTAGTCACAGCAGTCACTCCACTCCCACTCGCCTTGGGAGTGGTCCAAGGGTGCTGTGAGGAGGTGGCAGAAGGCTGGCTCTGCATGGCCAGGTTGAGGGGGTGGGGTGGCGAGCACCAGCTTCTGTTCAAGTACTGTTTAAGCAGGAAACCATGGCAACTTTCGGCAAAGAATGTCTTTTTCCCTGAAAATCATTATTCTGGTAGGCTGGCTCTAAGAAGGCCCTCAAAGATTCTCAACTCTCCCCTTGAGTGTGGGCTGGCCTAGGAACTTGCTTCTAAAAGAATACGGCAGAGATGACAGAAGATTTAGATATAATAGGTACAACGTGACACGGACTATAAACCATCTTCAAATGAGTTATGGAGTCGTTCCCTAGCAATGAGAAAGAGTTCAAGACATTCTCTATCAAAATACACATTAAGGGTGTTAATCTGATGGAAAATGAGGGTAGACTTACATAAACAAGTTTCCAAATTTCCATTGCAATCACGAGCTTATCTCCTTTGTGAGATCTCTGCCATTCTGCTAAAGGTTCAACACATTTGGTGTATCCATAGACATTCCTTATTTCTGACACATGATGAGGAACCATGTTACTGAAAACCTTGTCCTATTCACTGCTGTGCAAATTAGGGGCTGACTAGGCAAGTTTGGGGTGTTCAGACCCTGCACGTTCCAATGAAAGGAATGACCCTTGACTGGCACCTGAGAAGGAACCTCTAAGCCCTTGGAATATGCTGCCTGCCAAGAGCATCTTTGTATACCTGGGGTTTCGGCCATGCCATATAGCTTACATTAGCAATATGATTTTTGGTGAACACCTGCTTTTGTTTGCCTGGGGCTCTGGGCCATTCTGTATCAGTTTGATCCTTAGGAGGCTGGAGTTTGAGAAGTTAAGGTCAGTTATGTGGTTTCTCCATGCCTCCATAACTAACCCCCTTACTGCCCCTCTCACCCCCCGGCACTAAGGCTCAGGTGAGTTTCTCTGGTTGGCAATACGCCATATGTGTTGTCAGGTCATTGCTGGAGAATTAAGCACTGTCCATACAACTCCACTGGGAGGACAACTGGATGCACCTGGTTTCTCCTAAAGTCTGCCTCATGCACCTTTTACATTCGCTAATTTTAATTTGTAACTCTTCCCTGTCATAAACTGTAACAGTAAGTATAGCAGCTTTTATGAGTTTAGTGACTGCTTTTAGAGAATAATCAAATGTGAGGGTGGTCTTAGGGACTTGATACAACTGCCTTCCTAAAATTTCTTTCTGATGTGAGTTTATTGATGATTTTGAAGTCAAGCTCGTTACAATTCAACCTACTTAGAGCCACTGATACTTAATGAGGTATATCTTCCCATTATCACTACATTCATTAGCATTCTCTCAGTGAAAGTTTTCAACTATATAAAAAGCTAAAACTTTGATCTAAAGGCTTTTCCACACTGAACGTACCAAATCTTCCCTACACGTTTCCTGTGACATAAAATAAGACATAATTGGTAACTGAAGGCACTACCACATTTACTGCATTCATGAGGTTTCTCTCCTGTACAAATTCTCTGTTATTTCCTGAGGGTACACATCTGGCAACAGGCTGTCCGACAAGGACTACATTCCCTTGGGCTAGGAACCCACTGATATTTAATGATGTCTGCACGGCCACAGAAGGCCCTTGCACTGTCATTGTTTCAACAGAGTTTTTCTCCTGTACGGGTTCTGTGGTACATAATGAGCTGTGATTCCCAAGAAAATCATTTTCCACCTTGACTGAATCCACACATTTCTCTTTCATATGAGTTTTCTTATGTTTAGTGAGGGAGGACTTGTGGCAGAAGGCTTTCCCACAATTGCTACATCCATGGGGTTTCTCTCCTGTATGAACTCTCTGATGTCTACTCAGTATTGACTTCGTGGAGTAGCCTTTCCCACATACGTTGCATTTATAGCGTTTCTCTTCTGTATGACCTCTTTGATGTCTAATGAGACTCGACTTTTGAAAGTAAGCTCTTCCACATTCACTGCACACATAGGGAGGATTTCCAGTGTGAAATACCTGATGTGCAACGAGACATGGCTTATGACTGAAGGCTTTACCACATTCCTTGCATCCATAGGGCTTCTCTCCAGTATGAATTCGCTGATGTATAAGAAAATTACCCTTCTGGATGAAGCCTCTTCCACATTCACTGCATGTATAGGGTTTCTCTCCTGTATGAGTTTTCTGATGTACAAGGAGCTGAGATTTCCTGGAGAAAGTTTTCCCACACTCACTACATGCATGGGGTTTTATTCCTCTTTCCACTTGCATATGTATATTGAGCTCTGCTTTCCTACAGAAGGCTTTACCACATTTAAGGCATTTATATGGTTTCTCTCCTGTATGAGTTCTCTGATGTACAGTGAGTTGAGACTTTTTGATGAAGGTTTTACCACATTCAATACACTCATGTTTCTTTCGTTTTTCAGTTTGATGTATACTGAGTTTCGAATTGGTGAAGATGGTGTTTCCATATTTATTGCATTTAACTCCAGTGTAACGTTTTTCATGCTTAGTACGAAGAAACGATTTCTCATATTTATTAAACTTGTCAGGATTCTTCGCTACACAGCTTTTATTCTGGTTAACTAAATCTAAATTAGAGTTCAGTACATCAAACTTATCATGGCTTTGCCTTAAAGTAACAAGATTTCTGCGCAGATGAAACACATTTCCCGATGAACTGTGTTCACGGCCTCTTTCCATATTTTTACGCTTGTTTTGGATTTCCAAAGACCACTGCATATGATCACCAATTTCTCCAACTTCTAGAAAGAAAATTAATTCTTTCATAATCAGGTTATGGTAATAAAACTGCTTCTAAATCAGGTAATAAAACTGCTTCTAAAATGCCACGGTTTGGGCTGGCTCTTTGTGACAATTCTGTCATATGAAGGAAACCATCAAGTGTAAATTTACTTCTTGAATATGAGGGGAAACACAATGAAATAAAGCCATAACATCTTAAAAAAAACCCAGCTGATTCAGAATCAATGGTAGACAATTCTCAATTAGTAAAGATTTTGCTGCTCTCCAAATAGATCCTTGCAAAACGGGCAAAGAGGATGAAGTAGAAATGTGTCTCATTAACATAAGATAAAGTAAGTTGGAGAGACATCTGATCTAGCATGATGGAGGATATAGCCATTCATTCCCCCAATGCTTATTGAATGTCTATGTATCATTCACTGTCCTAGCACTTGAATACAAATGCATCCCACTAGGCAAAAGAGAACAAAATGGAAGCAAAGAAATAAGACAACTTCAGACTGAAAACTGGTTCCTAGCATATGAAAAAGAACAGTGGGAGTTAGTCAGCTTTAAATAGGTAAACACCTGTGAGAAAATAAAAGTTGAGCCAAGAAACCAGGAATAAAGAATAAGCAACCTCATGTAAAGAATTGCAAGTTTTCATTCAAGTACAACAGCAATGCAAGAGCCCTGAGACAGGAAAGGTTTTGGCCAGGTCAAGAAATAGAAAGGTAGTCAGTAGGCCCTGAGTGGAACAGCTATATAGGGAGAAGGAAGCGTTGAAGTTCAAAAGGTAGACAGAAGGCATATCACGCAGATCTGGTAGGAAGAATCTGAATTTGATGCTAAGCCTAGTGGCAAGCCACTGGAAGTTTTGAGAAGGTGGGGGGTTCTGATTTATATTTCCAAGAGGTTGCCGACCGCTACATGGATAGTGATGGGAGAGGAAGGAGTGTAGGAGAGAGGAAGTTAATGAAGTAATCCAGGGAAGAGATAATGGTGGCTTGGTGTGGAGCAGCAATAGTGTATGTGTGGAGAAGCGGATGAACTAGAGGTACATCTAGGAGAAGGAAAAAACAACATTCAGTGTTGAATTCAATGTAAGTAAAAGGGAGGAATCAAGGGTTTTTCCCTAGGTATTTGGCTTAAATGACTAGACGTACCAGCTAAGTTGTTGAGGAACATCAGGGAGACAGGTTTTGAATGTGGGAAAATCAGGTGTGTATTTTGACATAAACATTTTGAGATGGATATCTTGGTGCGGACATGAAGAACTCAACTGGAGAGAGGAATTTGGAGAAGACTTTGGCTAGAGGACAAATTTGGGATTATCTGTACAGGCATACCTTGGAGATATTCCAGGTTCAGTTCCAGACCACCACAATAAAGCAAATAGTGCAATAAAGCTAGTTACGTGAATTTTTTTGTTTCCCAGTGCATATAAAAGTTACGTTTACACAATACTGTAGTCTATTAAGTGTGCAATAGCATTATGTCTAAAACAGTGTACATAGTGTACACAGTGTACACTTAATTTAAAAATACTTTCTCACTAAAAAATGCTAACCATCATCTGAGCCTTCAGCAAGTCGTAGAAGTAACATCCAAGATCATTGATTACAAATCACCATAACAAATATAATAATAATAAAAGAGTTTGAAATATAGAGAGAATTACCAAAATGTGACGCAGACACAAAGTGAGCAAACGCTGTTGGGAAAAATGGTGCTGACAGACTTGCTCGACACGGGGCTGCCACAAACCTTCAATTTGTTTTGTTTTGTTTTGTTTGGCTGCACCATGAGGCTTGCAGGATCTTACTTCCCCGACCAGGGATCGAACTCGTGCCCCCTGTGGTGGAAGTGCAGAGTCCTAACCACTGGACCACCAAGGAATTCCCCACAAACCTTCAGTTGCAAAAAACACACTATCTGCGAAGTACAATAAAGCAAAGCACAATAAAGTGAGCTGTGCCTGTATAGAAATTCCCAGAGAGGGAATTCCCTGGCAGTCCAGTGGTTAGGACTCGGCACTTGCACTGCCAGGGCTGGGTTCAATCCCTGGTCGGGGGATTGAACCCGCAAGCTTTGCGGCGTGGCCAAAACAAACAAACAAAACCCCCAAAACATAAGCCAGATCATGTCACTCTTCTGCCCCAAACCATTCAGTAACTGTCATTCTGAAAAAAAAATCCTAAGTCCTTAAAATGGCCTGCAGTGCCCTGCATCGTGTGGGCCCCTTTCGCACCTCGTGAGTATCACTTCCGCTCTTGATCGCTCTGCTCTCCCCACACAGGCTTCCTGGACAGTCCTCAAACACGCCAGGTACACCTCTGCCTCAGGACCACCATTGCTGGTACACTTTCCCCAGGCCTACCCATGGATCATCCCTCACTCCACTCAGCCACCCTAGCAGAGCAGAGAGGCATTCCCTGTCCGTTGTGTATAAAACATTAGGCCCTCCTATTGCTTGACATTCATTACCCCCTACATTGTTCTCCATGGTTCTAATTACCACCAGAAAAATCTGTATATTTCTTGTGTACCTCCCCCACTTAGAATGCAAGTTCTGTGAGAGTAATAACTTAATCCCTTATTCTCTACTGTAGCCACATAATATAAAGCACACTACATAGCAGCGTGTATTAGGCATTAAAAATACTTGTTGAGGGAATGAATCAATGAAACAATCATACTTGTGGCGGGCATTGTAGAGACTGGTTTAAATGAAGCTGACTTTGAATTTAGGGAATGGAAAGAAAATTCTGTGTAAGCATCACATTGTATCTTGCAGTCCCTTGATCACAGAAGGATTTAAATATCCCATAGTTGGTAGTAGGGTTATAACTAGAATTGTTTAGACTCGGGAAATTAAACTGAGAGTAACTAAGATGAATCAAGATAAATACCTGATCCAGCAAATATACAGAGAAATCAGCAAAGAATGCATGACGTTTATGGTTTGATTTCAGGTGGGGTCTAAGATTGTGAATTTTCTGTTTTTGTTTTTTTATTTGAGTGAATTCCTTTATTTCAGTGTATGTGGGAGGCATAATTCACTCTGAAAATTACAATACTTATAGCTCTTCCCTTACCATTATATTATAAAAATTTTCACAGATAAACAAATTGAAAGAATTACACAGTGAACAGCCATATATCCACCTCTTTGATTCTATAGTTAACGTTTTGCTACATTTGCTTTAGCTCATATTTGCCCAGCCAGAATAAGGAAACAGACAGATGCACATTAAAAGACCGGGTTACCATGGGAACACAGCACCCTGGGTGGGGCTGAATGTTAGGAAGGAAATCAATATTACCCAAGGTTCAGTAGTCAGAAGACGATGATAGTGAATTTGAAGTTCTCTCTTTGCAGAGAGGAGTGGAAGACTGAATTTTCAAAGCAAGGGAAGAGGAAGGAACAAGCAGTGATACTATGGCAGTCAATGAAGAAGCGAAAATTTGAGAATCCTCAGAAAGAAAAATATCTAAGCAAAACAAATCAAGATCCTAGATGAAATAAATCAGTATCAAATCCAGGAGTGAGAACACAGGAGTATTTTCCTCTAAATGCTTAAGCAATGAATATTAACATAGGAGAGTAATAATCAGAGGCTGTTTAGATACTGTCAAAAGGTTAGAAACCAGAAGATGAGTCACCTCAACACTATTTCAAAGGTGTGAGGCCTCCACAAATCTAGGAATTTACTTCTTTTCTACCTGGATGTTTCTCATTCACTTACCTGGAAAGTTCTGACCATGGATATTTTCCTTTTCTAACCATGGTTTGTTTCTTTGCTTCAACTTGAAGATTTGAATTGGTTTGGGACTTTGATACCCTATTCACGAAAAATAACAGAATATTTAGGAAAATATCTTTGGGCGTGAGATCTAAACATTGTTAAATGATACATTTTATAGATTGTGTGACTGTACCTTGTAAAAGAGTTTTCCCCTTGGAGTAGGGAAAATATACTCCCTCTATCTGAGGCCCGAGAGGAGACTGAGAATCTACCACTTATAAAATTCAAGTCTTATGTAGGGGTCAGCAAACTATGGTCCGTGGCTGTAACTAAGGCATTTTTTTACATTTTAAAAGCATTATTAATTCAGAATAAAGTGCTCTTATAAAACAGAGTATTCGAAAAGTGAAGGCAAACTTCTAAAACATGATAGCAAAAGTGTTTTGTACCATTACATTTTAAAAATTAAAACCATTTAAAAATATTTATCTCACTGATGTTTCATCCTTTTGACATTTCTGTTTTTAAGTATATTTTATAGTGCATATAATAAATTTAGCAGAATACTTATATAATTGATAAATAAAAATGTTATGTGTGTGCTGAAAAAACAAATAAAATAAAATAAAAGTGTTATTTAAAAAAAACCAGAATGTAATTACAGAGACAGTAGGTAGCCAGAACAGCCTGCAGTATTTACTATCTGGCCCTTTGCAGAAAAAGTTTGACAATCTCTCTTACATTATTCACACTTCAGATATCTGCCCCCAAATCATTGCACAACTGAGAAAGGAAAGACTGCTGATTGGGCACCCTGAGTGGCACAGGGAAGCAGTTCTTACCGACGGACAGCAGGTTGCTATAGTTTTCCAGCATCACATCCTGGTACAGGTCCTTCTGAGCAGGGTCTAGTAGCCTCCACTCCTCCCGGGTGAACTCCACAGCTACATCTTCAAATAATAATGATTCCTGTAGTAATAAATTCTTCTTTAATCTGGGGTGATCATTTGATGGATTGGAAGAGAAGTACAGAAGTCTACTCTAATCATTTCTACTGTGTAGGCTGTATCTATATAGGTGGTTTACGTTATATAGTGTGGAAGAATGGAAAGTCTTATACAGATATCCTGCTGCTGTGATTCAGCCACCCACCCCCTCAATAATTCAGAAGGTTTTCTGAAATGTGGTCATTAAAACCTCTTGTTAACCTTGGTAGATTTGCCATCTGTGTGCATATGTGCGTGCACTGAACTACATGCAGATGATATCAAAACAAACACATGTATTCTTGCTCTCAAGAAGCTTTCACTGTGCATAAGTTAAACAGAAACAATAAACACTAGAATTAAACATGAAAAACCTGATGATGCTGTAATTGTAAGACACTGAATATAAACAGTGTTTAATATGTGCAAAGGCATAACAGAGTCTTAAAGATGAGTGGGCTAACTTGAAGAAACAAAGATGAATTCTCAAAACAAGAAATACAGTAATTGAAATTAGGAATTTCAATTTATAGATTGACTACCAATTTGATATGACATAGAGAGAATGGTGAACTAGACAACAGATCTGAAGTGCAAAAGACAGTGATGGAAAATACAAAAGCGAGGTTGAGAGATATGAAGGATAGAGTGAGAATGTTGAATTTACACCTATTCTGAGTCTGAGGGAAGAACAGAAAATTTGAGGGAAGGTAATAACCAAAGATGTAAGGGCAGAGAATATTTTAGAGCTGGTAAAAGACACAAAACCTCAGGATGAGAGAACCCCACAATTTCAAGCAGGATCAGGAAAAAGAGATCCACTCCTAGACACATGGAGGTAAAACTGCAGAACACCAAAACTCAAAGGGAAAATTCAAAAATATCCAAAGGGAAACGACATATACCTAACAAAAGAACAAATATGATTTATTGCCTCTAAGTTCTCAACAGCAGTGATGGAAGCCTGAAAAAGAATGAAATAGTATTTTCAAAGTGCCAAGTGAAATAACTTTCAATCAAGAATGTTATACTGGGAGTTGCCTCGTGAGCTGCTGCCGCCGCAGACCCTGAGGTCCCGCAGCGTGGAGTCGGAGGTCCGGATGTCCCAGGCCACAAGGACGTCGCCATGCCAAAAGCACCAAAGGGAAAAAGTGTAGGACAAGAAAAAAAAGTCATCCATCCATATAGTAGAAGAGCGGCTCAAATTACGAGAGAGGTCCACAAACTAGAAAAAAAGGAAAAACTGAAGAATGAAAAGGCGTTGCGTCTCAACCTTATTGGTGAAAAACTGCAGTGGTTTCAAAATTATCTTGATCCCAAAAAAGTAGAATATTCAAAGAGAGACGCTTGTGAATTAACTGAAAGGTATTTAAATCAGTTCAGCAGTGAGCTGGAGCAGACTGAGTTCCACAGCAGCATCAAGGCCGGGCAGGGCAGGCAGCACTGCTCCCGAGGCGGCCATCAAGCAGACCACGGAGCGGGAGCGACAGCAGTACGGGGGCTGCGGCCTTGAGATTCCAGACACTTTAAATGCAGGGAATGGGATTTTGATCTGAAGAAACTGCCAAACATTAAAATGAGAAAAATCTGTGCTAATGATGCAGTGCCTAAGAAGTGTAAGAAGAAAACTGTGACAGCTGTAGACAGAGATTTAGGAGAATTGGAACTGAAAGATGAATCAAGGGACACAGACAAGGAACTGACTGCAGTGGCCTAACTGTCTTTACTTGAGTTGAAAATAAATAGTTTGAGAACTTCAAGTTACACTTGAATTGATTACGGTAAGTAATTGTCTCTACACAAGAATTTGCTGTTTAGCTTATTCTCTTATATGATGAGAATCCCATTTTCAGTTTCAAAAACAGTGTTATGATTTTTACTTAAAAATGAATGTTGTTTTTGTTTACATTAAGTTGTTAGACTAGGTAGAAATGCTCTGCAAAATCCATTTAATCTGAATTTCTGGGGCTGGGAGAGCAATATGAATGAGGACAAAAAATGTTGTTATTTTTTTCCTCATGCTTACTTAGAATCACCTAATCTCATGTTTTGGGGCATGGGCAGCAGCTGTTTGCTAGAAGGTTACTGTGGTACTTCTTGAGCAGTGACGATGGCAAATTTGCCTTTTAGTAATATGTTTTACTCTTCTTCCTCTTACACATTAAAACTATTTTCTTTCCTTATAAAATAGGGAAAATGTGATACGGAATTTATATACATTTATGGGAACCCTGCGCACCTAGAGCCCATGCTCCACAACAAGAGAAGCCACCGCAATGAGAAGCCCGTGCACCACAACAAAGAGTAGTCCCTGCTCGCCGCAACTAGAGAAAGCCCGCGCGCAGCAACGAAGACCCAACGCAGGCAAAAATTAATTAATTAATTAATTAATTAATTTTAAAAACACCAAAGAGGGATATGAAAATTTGTGAGGATGTTTCAGATTGTCACACTGACCAGGTCCCTACTGTATTTAATGGTTAGGGACCAAGGGTGCTATATATCCTGTAAAGCATATGACAGTCCTACACAGGAAGAACTGTCAAGCTCAAAATGTTAATAGTACCCACAGCCTCCCTCTTGTTGAAAAACATAGGTATAGTAAATTATACTGTATCCCAGAATAAAACTGAAAAATATTTAAAGGAATAAAAGTCTATTACTCAACAATAAAAAATTTATAATGCCTGGTACTCAATCAAAATTACAAGATATGCAAAGAGAGAAAATATGACTCATACAAAGAGAAAAGATCATCAACAGAAACAAAACCAGAAATGACGTGCATAACAAAATTAGTAGATAAGGATAGTAAAATACATATTATACATACATATGTTTAAAAAGGTGGAGGAAAGCATGAACGTGATATGGAGTAATATGGAAGATATCAAACAGACACAATTCCAACTCTAGAAATGTCTGAGATGAACAATGTACTCATTGGATGTGATTAATAGCAGACTAGACACTGCAGAAGAAAAGATTAGTGAACTTGAAGATATAGCAATAGAAACTATTCAGCATGAAACAGAAAAAAAGACCTAAAGAGAAACATTTTAAAACAGCCAGAGAAAACAGATTTACTACATGCACAAGAACAGAGCAGATGAACACAGACTTCTGTAAACAATACAAGTCAGAAGACAATGGAAAAACATCTTTACAGTACCGAAAAAAGAAAACTGTCAACCTTGAATTCCCAGTGAAAATATATTTCAAAAATGAAGGCAAAATGAAACCTTTTTCAGGTATGCAAAAGCTAAAGTAATTCAGCAGCAGCATACATGTACTAGCAAAAATGTTAAAGGATGTCCTTCAGATAGAAATCTAGATCTACCCAAATGAATGAAGGGCTGCAGAAATGAAAAACCTATGAGTAATAAAAAATCTTATTTTTTTATATACCTTTAGAAGATAAGTGATCGTTTAAAGCAATGATAATAATGTATTGTGGGATTTCTAAAATACAAAGAAGTAAAATGTAGGACAACAATAGCACAAAGGCTGGTAGAGAAGAAATGGAAGCACACTCTTTTAAGGTTCTTATACTATGAATGAAGTGGTATAATATTACTTGAAGATAGACTGTGATAGATCAATATGTAGAAATGAGTAGTTTACTACTCACACGAACTAGCACACTAACAATACCAACTAGAAAATGTCTTGCAAAAAACAGGTAAAGATTAATATCCCTGAAACCTATTTTTTTTTTTTTAGAGATCAGAAAAAACAAAATCAGCACAAAGGATTTGATTAGGCAATTCACAGAATACAAACAGTTAACAAATACAGTAAAATATGTTCAAAGTCACTGATAATAATGCAAGTAAAAATAATAGTAAAACTAATTCTGATAGCACTTATTAAATAACAGGCAATGTTCTAAGATATGTCCTATATATGTATATACATATATACATAGATCAGTGGTTCTCAACCGGCCAACAATTATTTTACAACAGCAGACATATGACATTTTAGGTTATCACAACTTGGGGGTGGGAGGGTGCTACTGACATCCAATGGGTACTGAACAGGGAAACTGCTAGTCTACAATCCTGTGGTGTCCCCTCAACAAAGAATTTGTTGTTTGGCCAAAAAAGTCAATAGTGCTGAGGTTGAAAAACTCTGATATATATTAACCTATTTAATCTTCAGAAAAATCCTTTCATGTAAATTCTATTATAATTCCCATTTTTCAGATGAAGAAAGCACTGCAGAGAGATTAAATAACCAGAATAAGATAAAGCAGGTAATTATAGACCAAGGCAAGATATGAATGAGTGAATCTGACCACAGAATTTGTGCTCTTAAACTAAACACTAGGGGCTTCACCTGGTGGCGCAGTCATTGAGAATCCGCTTGCCAATGCAGGGGACACGGGTTCGAGCCCTGGTCCGGGAAGATCCCACAGGACACGGAGCAGTTAAGCCCATGCACCACAACTACCGAGCCTGTGCTCTAGAGCCCACAAGTCACAACTACTGAGCCCACGTGGCACAACTACTGAAGCCCACACACCTAGAGCCTGTGCTCCGCAACAAGAGAAGCCACCACAATGAGAAGCACACGAACCACAACGAAGAGTAGCCCCCACTCGCTGCAACCAGAGAAAAGCCCACGTGCAGCAATGAAGACCCAACGCAGCCAGAAACAATAAATAAATAAAATAAAATAATAAAATAAAATAAATTAATTAAAAAAACTAAACACTAGGGTCTACAACCTTCAAAAAAATGATATAGCTTTTATATTTCAGATTTGTAAGATTTAAAAACTGATATAATATTAAATAATAGCAAGAATGTGGGAAAAACAGAGATTTTCATAAACTCTGAGAGGAAGTGCTGAAGACTTTTAAAAAGGGCAATTTTGTAGCAAGCATGAAAAATTTAAGTCCAGGTACCATTTGACTCATAGATTTCCCTTTTAGGAATCTAACCTAAAAAAATTTTCACACATATTCAGAATGTGTACTGTGAAGAAATTTTATGGCTAAAATATACTTTTAGGGACTTCCCTGGCAATCCAGTGGTTAAGACTCCATGCTTCCACTGCAGGGAACGAAGATCCCACATGCTGCACGGCGGGCCAAAAAAAAAAAAAAGTACCTTTATATAAACAGAGTACATAAATTAAGGCATATACATGCTAGGAAATATCATGCAAACCTAAATGCAATGAAATAGATACATAAATACTTGAATGGAACGCTCTCCAGGGCAGGTTGCTATAGGAATAAAGCAAGTAATGTGTTTATCATGATCTCAGTAATGCAAAAATATTTTCACAAAAAATATGTGTGTAGGGGCTTCCCTGGTGGTGCAGTGGTTGAGAATCCACCTGCCAATGCAGGGGACACGGGTTCGAGCCCTGGTCTGGGAAGATCCCACATGCCGCGGAGCAACTGGGCCCGTGAGCCACAACTACTGAGCCTGCACGTCTGGAGCCTGTGCTCCGCAACAAAAGAGGTCGCAATAGTGAGAGGCCCGCGCACCGCGATGAAGAGTGGCCCCCACTCGCCGCAACTAGAGAAAGCCCTCCCACAGAAACGAAGACCCAACACAGCCAAAAATAAAAATAAATAAATAAAATTTTTTAAAAAGTGTGTATATGCACATAAGTGTACATAATGTATGTATATCTACGTGCATATAAGTGTTAATAAAAACAGAATCATTTCTCTCCTAAGTGATGAGTAGAGAAGAGTTTGACAGGGCAACTTTCTTTTTTTACTCTGTTTATTTCCATATTGTTTCTGTATATTTCACAAACAAATGATTTGTATATGACTCATTTAATAACAACAAAAGATGATAAAAGTGGAAGGTAGCAGGTTGGATGGTGGCCTCCTAAAAGATATGTCCACTTCCTAATCCCCAGAACCTGTGAATTTTACCTTGTCTGGATAAAGGGTCTTTGCAGATATAGTAATTAAGGATCTTAAAATGAGAAGATAGTCCCAGATAGTCTGGATGGGCCCTAAACCCAATGACAAGTGTTTTTATAAGAGACAGACAGAAGGAGACAGACAAACAGAAGAGGGGGAGGTAACGTGAAGACAGAGACAGATATTGGAATGATAAGGCCACAAGCCACAGAATGCAGACAGCCACAAGAAGCTGGACGAGGCGAGGGACAGATTTCTCCTTGAGTTCTGGAGGGAGCACAGCCTCACTGACAACCTGATTTCAGACTTCTGGGCTCCAGAACTGTGAGGGCATACACTTCTGTCGTTCTAGCCGCCTACTTTGAGGTAATGTGTTACAGCACCCACAGGAAACTAATACAAGGAGGTAGATAAAAACTGACAATGAATAATTCCGGAAGAATACTACATTTCTAAGACTGGGATGCAGTGACAAAGACAATATCATGGATCCCTACACCCCAAGTCTTTAGCAGAGAATATGATTTTAAACTCGGCTGGTAGGTCTGTACCCGGAATCCAATTCAGCAAAAAATGGCTTGAGAGGCCACTTAAACCATCCATTTGTCTAGATAAATCTAGATTTTTATATCTGATAAAAGCCAGAATACCAGAAGGGTATTGAAGGAACTCTATAAGAAACAACCACAGGTGTACAACTGTGTAAAAATTCACTTTACTATATGTATGTTATGCCCCCATAAGAAAGTGTAAAAACACACACACACATGAAACAGAGAAATGGGAACCTCTTCTTGCATATGCCAGAAGGCTGCCATTGAGGCCACTGCGCCCTGCAGGAAAAGTCATCAAGAAATTTATTAAAACTTCAGTGCCAGGAAATACTTACTTTTCTGAGGAAATGATCTACTTTCTCTGTACAAAAACACGAATCATGTAATGTTTTGTGTTTCTCTTGCTGGCACTGGCTGCCAAAGTTATTGGAGATAATCTGGTAGCTCAACGTAAATAACTCCTCAGGTCTTACAGTTTTTTATTAATATTCTGACTTCAAAATTCTGAGCAGAATCTCTGACCTGCATTCCCACCATTCCTAGTTTACCGTGACATCAACATTATGGTTGATATTTATTTGTCTTCAGATTCAGGCTCTTATCAATGTGTCATTTTCCAATTAATCAAGTCAATTTTTATAAGCCTCTACAAATACAACAGAAAAGAAAGGAGGGAATAAATAAATATGTAAAACTCACCTGGACCTTGGTCATTTTCTTCTGTTCTTAGAAAATGACTGGAACTGGGGTTCTTCTTTTTTTACTTTGCTAGATTGTCACTCAAATTCTGGTCATAGCTCTCACATCTCAAATTAATGGCATCCCCAGAAGTGATGCTTTCCTGGTTCTGGAACTTCCTTCTCCTTACTTCACTTGATTCTAAGGACTCAAAAGCAAATTCGCTTTAATTTGTACATTCCCCGCAGCCATACACCTTGTCGGTGATGTTAAAGGTGCTGCAGTAGGCGGAATCATGGCCCTCACAAAGATATCCACGTTCTAATCCCTGGAAGCTGTGACTATGTTACATCACAAGGCAAAGGGGAATTGAGATTGCTAATGAAATTACAGTTGCTAATCAGATGACCTAAAAATAGATTTCCTGGATTATTCAGGTAGGCCCAATGTAATCACAAGGATCCTTATACATGGAAGAAAGCAGAAGAGACCAGAGAGAGATGTGATGTGACAAGAACTCTACACACCATTGTTGGCTTTGGAGATGGGGGGAAAGGGAAACAGGAGGCAAGGAGTGTGGGCAGCCTCTAGAAGCTGGAAAAGACAAACAGATTCTCCCCCTAGAGCCTCTAGAAAATAACACACTCCCGCTGAGACCTTGATTTCAGCCCCGTAAGATCCATGTTGAACTTCTAACCTATAGAACTGTAAGATAATAGATTTGTGTTGTTTAAGCCACTAATTTATGTTACTTTATCACAGAACTAACAGAAAACTAATATAGGGGGCTTCCCTGGTGGTGCAGTGGTTAAGAATCCACCTGCCAACACAGGGGACATGAGTTCAAGCCCTGGTCCAGAAAGATCCCACATGCCACGGAGCAACTAAGCCCGTGCGCCACAACTACTGAGCCTGTGCTCTAGAGCCCATGAGCTACAACTACTGAGCCCATGAGACTAGAGCCCGTGCTCTGCAACAAGAGAAGCCACCGCAATGAGAAGCCCGCGCACTGCAACGAAAAGTAGCCCTCACTCAGCGCAACTAGAGAAAGCCCTCGCGCAGCAACAAAGACCCATCGCAGCCAAAAATAAATAAATAAATTTATTTTAAAAAAAACAAAAAAACTAATATAGGCGTCCTCTAGCATCAAATCCCAATACTTAAGAGTTTTCTTTTGTTTAAAAAACCACAACACCTAGACCTCAAGGCAGAGCAAACATTATGAAGAGTAATGTGTTAAGCAGATCCTAAGCATTTTCTTATTTAATCCTCACCACCAATCTAGACGTATCAAATCACTAGAACGAAGGAAGTCAAGGCTTAAAACCTAGAGATAAAGTATCTTGTCCAGAGTCACATACTTTCTAAGAGGCAGGGCTAGAATTCAAGCCCAGGCCTTTTCTCTCCAAAGCTCATCACCTTAACCATTGTACCTTCTTAACCAGACAACCTCCAAAAGTTTAGTTCTCTGTAGAACTGCCTGAAAAGTTTACTACTTTTCAGGCAGTTTAATATCACACCAGAAGGTAGCACATAACCACAATGCATAAACTGGACTTCTGAAACAGCTCTTAGAACACTCAATGCATATTCACAGACAGCAACCTTCTTCCACAGAGAAATGAAAAGGGAGCAAGTTCCAATACTCACTCCAAAGCAGCAAATCAGAGAGACAAGGAGTCAGAAAGACTCGCATTATAAGGTCATTGATTCAGTGGGATTACTGTGAGCTTTTGTTTCCACTCCTTCTGGCCACAAATTTTTCTAAGATAATTTCCCAGTAGCTTTTCTAAACCCCCAAACCCACAGACACCGCCCTGCCCCTACTGCAACTCTTCTTTGACCTCTTGAGTACATGCAGTGCCCCTCGGTCTCCAGCCTAGAATCACTTTAGGCACCAGGACTAGAGATCTGGACAAGAGAAACGGTATAAAACTATTTATAGGACATCTAGGACTATAAAACTATAGCTATAAAACTTCATGGGGGAGGAGAACATGAAAGCAACATCTTGGCCACATCCAAATTTCATGACTCCTTGTGCATGAGCCCTCATGTCCCTGCTGATGATTTCTTGGCACTGCACCCATTCACTTTATGGAATCACCCGTGTTGCCCTAGAAGGGCCACCTGCCTTTCCAGAAATACACCTATGTGCAAATATAAAAAAATAAAGCTTTACAGAGCAAAGTAGGCCATAGAAAGACATTTTCATAAGTTTCACAAGTCAATATCAAAGAGGCTGATTCCTTGACCACAATGCAACAAAACTAGAAATCAACAGTAATGAGAAATTCAACACATTAATCAAAATAGAAACAAAACCCTGCATATCCAGGAAAAAAACACATGAAAAACCTTCAAACTAAAAAGGCAATATAAATTAAAACTCTGAATTATTCCGTTGTAAATGGCAACAAATCCTGTGGGTGGATAAGCATAGAATCATAACATGTTGCAGAAAAGTACAGATATATAAGTCAAGCCTATCCAAATTAATGTATACATACACTTAATGTGACTCTAGTAACCTTGTCACTGGTTCATCCACCTGATGTGACACTACTGCAGCCATTAAGAAAATCTGTAATCGTTTTATACTATGGAAGTGTTTATAATTAGAAATGAAGTGATAAAACCAAATTATATCTGTTATACAGGTCATTCCATATGCAAAGGTAACAAAAAAATATTAAACACACACAATGGTTTGCACTAGAGATCAGCGTTTTGGGTAACAGAGATGTTTTCACTTGTGTAGCATGAACCTGAAAGGAAATATCCAAGAAAACTGTGGAGTAAAGTTGGAGGCAAGAAGAATAAAACGTATCTTTTATAACACATCACTAGATCATATCTAACTACTTTTTTGGTTGGGAAGACTATGACAAGAGTGTTTATGTGGCAAGACAAAAGAGTTTTTAATTAGTGCCTTGATGAAGGTATGGACTTGAAGGAGCGGACTGGATCTGGATCAGCTGAATGAATCTATCATCAAGTCTGTGCCCAGGAATCGCCATCTGAACCTCAACCTACCTACTCTTCAGGGACCCTGGGTCTCCAAAGCGCCAGCCTCTTGCCCCTCCACATACACTAGCCTCTCCCACAAAACAACAACAACAAAAAATGACTCCAAGTTAAATCTGAAATCTGAACCAGAAACCCCCATTCATTAGCACCCGCCCCCCATCCCAGGTTTCTGCACATCTGAGCCCCACAGTGAATCGCTGACCTGCATGAGACATCGAATTCACTGATCTACACCTACCACTCCAGCTCTTAATCACTGAGCTTCACGAGCAGAAACTGCTACCAAACCAAACTTGGGTCAGCTCACCCTCTGAGCAGCAAAGCCAATTTACTGACACCGGGTTGGTGTGAAGGAAAGTCCAGCGTTTACTACAGGGCCCAGCAAGGAGAACTGGCAGCTCAGGCTCGAAAGCCTCAACTCCCCAATGGCTTTCAGGGAAGGGTTTTTAAAGGCAACAATTGTGGTGAGGGACGCAGGTGAGGGATGACTTTCTTCTGACTGGCTGTTGGTGAGATAACAGTGTTTCAGGAACCTTAATCATCAACTCTCTGGTTCCAACCAGTCTCAGGTCTACATGCGTATGCTCAGCAAGTAGTCACCACCCTCCACCCTGGCAGGTGTCTTAGTTTCTGCAGAACAACTTAAAGGTATGCATCAGATCGTTATGCACATCCTTTGAGGAGGAACTAGGACTCTATGAACTATTGTTTCTTGTCTGCTTTTTCCTGTTTCTACATTCCCTCACTTCCCTAATCAGTCTGATCTTTGGAACTCAGGGAAACCCCAAGAGACCAAAGCCTTTTTCTACAAACTAGAAAGGGGGTGACACAGAGGGGCTCTTGTACCCAAGAGGTACTTCAGGGTCCTGCTCAGTTCCAATCCCCCCCTTTCTTTGATACTCCTCAATCCTGAGGGGAACAAGGGTGGGACAAGAAAAAGAATAAAGTTTGGGATAGAGAGGTTAAATATAAAGTCAGCGGGGGAACTCAATTTCAGGAGGGCGGGGTTTCAAAATACCCACATCGACAAAAACCCTCAGTCAGAGCCTCGGTCGTTTCTCTCTTCATACGTTTAATAACACTGACCACCAAAGGGCCTATTACTGAAGCCAAGCCTCCCCAGTGACTAAAGACACCCCCAGAAGGCCTTTCACTGGCCTCACAGGCCCCTCACTCCGGACCCACGTGCAGACCCCGACCCACCTGATGCTGAGATTCTCAAGGCTCCCGCCAGCTGCCAAAGACTGAATTCACTTCCAAAACGATTCCCACTCCCCCGCTGTCGCGCCCCAATCCCCTCTCTGGCTGTCGCTAGGGACGCCTCCGGCCCGGCCCGACCTCAGAGCCTTCCGGCGTGTTGGCGTTCGGGCCGCACGACCAGCTCTATGACGTAACGTGGCCACGCCCACCTCAGCGATCGGGGAGGAAACGGTCGTGACGGAGGCTACGGCTCAGAGCGGGAAGAACTGAAATCGCTTTTGGACACCTCCTTCCCTTTCCCTCCTCGTTGTCGGTCAGAAGCACTAGGCTGAATCATTTTTTTAGAGGCTGGACCCTATCCAAGGCCGTGGCGGCGCGAGCTGGATTCTATTTTGTCTTTTGGGCAAAACGGGAGAGATGGCGGCGCCCGTGAGCCACGACGGAGGAGCAGCAAGGGGGCGGCCATCTTACAGGAAGTGCAGTTCCGTTCGGCAGAGACCCGAGGAGCGAGTGTTAGGAGGAAACTTGGGACGGTCAACGAAGTTTGCAGGAGGTGAGACACGTTGTGAAGGCGGCGGTCAGGTCCTGGACAAAACACGGAAACTTCGAGTCCTGGTGAAATTTGGGAAAGAGGTAAAGCGGGGATGGGAATGAGTACGGCTGGTCTGAGACCTGTTGAAGGGGCGGGGCCGATGCTGAGAGCGGGGCTCTGTGAACACCGATGCCCACAGGGGCCTGGGAATGTGGCTGCCTCTAGTAGGGAAGGGAGAGGGGTGAGGCTTCAAATGTATGCAAATGTTTCCCTAAAAAACGAAGGGCATTTCAGAGTAATTAAATGGTGAGCTGTGCTGTTATACTGTTTGGCATCATTCCCAAATAAAATAAACACACTTAAGAAATATTAGCCATTATTTTATGCAGGCAAAGGGGTAGTAGAGGATATTATCTATACATTCTTTCTAGAGGGCAATTTATTAGAATTATCTATACAATTTAAATTTTTCATTCTCGTTGATGTAGAAATTCCAATGCTAAGAATCTTTGCTAAAAACTTTTTATATTAACCACAGAAATTTTGGTAATTTTTTTAAAAACTAGGAATAACTTGAATGTACAATCAGCAGGTGAATAGTTTGGTAAATTAAACACATTCCTTCAACAGAACGGTTTATAGCCATTAAAAAGCCAATTATAGAATTACCAGTATTTTTTAAGTGACTTCAAAAGGATGAAATACTGACCTCCAGAACAGTATTTATAATGTGATCCTCACATGGCAAACATTAATAAACATATGCATTTCAAGTTTTTGAATGGATTAAGTAAAACTTACAATTTTGATTATATTTGGGGTTTGGGCTTGGAGATGGACTCTTCACTAAGTACCCACTAAACTCAAAAGATTTTATTAACACAGCATCAAAACATACTGCCTGCTCCAGTCTCGCAGCTCCTCAAACTACACAACTCTAAAATGGAAGTCCTTCTCCCTTCCAGACTGAATTCTCCCTTATTCTGTTTCTCATCTAGCTGTCACTATTACACAATAAATTAAGAATAGAGATGTGTTACCTGGATTGTAGGTTACTGGAGGTTGCTGTGAAAAGGTCAGAGGACGAAGCCAAAACAAAACTTAAATGTTGTCACACTGGCCACCAATTCCTGTTATGCTGTCTCAGAAATAACTTATGAATCACTCCCTGTACTCGCCCTCATTGCTTTAGTCCATTTATCTGAATTACTACTGAATTTGCCACCGCACTGGTCCCTTCTTAGAAGGTGTCTCTCCAACCATCTCTTTTTTTTCCGTACCACACCATGTTTATTACCATACCCTCCATGAAACTCTGAATTAGTATACTGATTACAGACTAAAGCAAGATCTCAAGAGAATTCTTTTAAGACTGTATACAAGCAAACATCAAACAGATTCTCCATTATCATCTTCCATTACTCCCTGCCTTCCACTTCCCAATGCCCTGTGGTCTCATATGCTACCAAGAATTTGCAAATACTTTCCCTCCATTGAAGTCCTTGGCACACAGGAAGCAATGAGAGAATATTAGTTACTATGGCTGTTGTTTCATGAGTCATCTTAGATGTCACTTCTTCAGATAGCATTCTCGGACACCTTCCAGGTCAGTCTCAAAAACAATAATACAGTTATTAAATATAAAATTGCAGCTGTATTGTGGTGCTAACGATAGGAAGTATAAAGGCATCCAATAGAGAAAACATGTCTATACAAGGGATGACTGAAGATCATTTATCTTTCTAGACCATCATAATATGCTAATTTGACTGCCCTCCAAAATGTACTATGAGTTCCTCAGACAGAAACTCTGTAATATTTTTGTATCCACAGTGCTCAGAACAAAAACTTGAACAGAAGTTTTCAATAATGGACTATTAAATGAATAACTGAATTTGGCTTGCAAGATACAGTATTCTCTTCGTCAAGGTTCTATGCTGCTCAGTGAAAATTAAATACAGCAAAGGTGCAAGAGAATGTTTATATGTGCTGCTTTTTGAAAAGAAAAGGGACAAAAAGTAGTATCTACTTGCTTGTACTGCCAAAAAAAAAAAAAAACAAAACACTGGAGGGAATAAAACTTACCTGTGGGAGCCAGAAGGTCAAGGGAAAACAAACTGAGAACAGGGTAAAAAAAAGTGAGACTCATAAATGCACCTTTTTATATAGTTTTAAGTTTTGAACCACATGACTCTGTGACCTATTCAAACAATTTCAATCCAGTCTTGATGGGGAAAACACATCTAAATCCAGGAAAAATAAAACTGCAAGTCTATAAAGGGCTTATAAGGAGAGGAACATAGTTCTATGGAGGGCCAGAAATTGGGGAACCTGGCCGAGTGAGGGAAAGCTTCACTGAAGAAGTGATTGTTGAAGATGATGAAGAATGAAGGAGGGACCCAGAAGATAGGAGGAAAGAAAGGAAAGTCCTCCGTCACTAGGACTAATGATAATACTGTTATTAATTGCATTTGGCAGGTACTATTTTAACTACATCTACTTCTCACAATAAACCTACCCAGGCAGATATTAAAGATAAACTGAGGTGAGTTGAGTAACTTGCTCAGAGGCACACAGCTCAGGGCTGGCACGGCAGGATTCAAATCAGGCAGTATGCCTAATCAGGCAGTATGGGACTTCCCTGGTGGCGCAGTGGTTAAGAATCCGCCTGCCAATGCAGGGGACAGAGGTTCAAGCCCTGGTCCGGGAAGATCCCACATGCCACGGAGCAATGAAGCCCGTGCGCCACAACTACTGAGCCTGCGCTCTAGAGCCTGCGAGCCACAATTACTGGGCCCGCGGGCCACAACTACTGAAGCCCGCATGCCTGGAGCCTGTGCCCCGCAACAAGAGAAGCCACAGCAATGAGAAGCTCGCACACCGCAATGAAGAGTAGCCCCCGATCTCTGCAACTAGATCTCTGCAACTAAAGACCCAATGCAGTCAAAAATAAATAAATAAATTTATTTTTTTAAAAAAAATCAGGCAGTATGACTTCATTGCCCACTCCTAACCACTGTTTGAGGTGAAGGGTGATCTTCATTGAAATCGTAAGGATCCTGGGTGTGGAAGCAGGCTTAGGCATGCACTGGGCCTCCTTTACCTGGGGATGCCAAGTTCTGAAAGGTAAGCTCAGCACGTGGCCCTCAGAGCTCAGGGCAGCCCAGCCAGCCCATCCCAGGCCCCAACTGATCAGTTTCAGGAGTGAGCCCGCCTGACCATGCCTTGGCTGGAAGTGGAGAGTCACAGCACAGGAAGTGGAGGGGAGCTGAGGGTCAGGTTGCTGGAGCCCTCATGACTGATTCTTTGCTGGAGACTCTCTGTCCTGAATCCATCCCATTATAATGTGAGGGCGGTGATGGGAACCGTAGCCCAGGATTTAGGACAAATATATTCAAAATTAGGTGTGCATCAGGCCCTTGTTAAAAATGCAGAGTCCGGGACTCCAGCCCCAGAGGTTCTGGTTTAGGACGTGTGGGGTGTGACTCAGGAATTGCGTTACGTTTCTCAGAGAATCTGAGGCAGGAAGTTTGTCATAGACAATTATTACAAACAGTCCTGGAATGTTCTCTGGTTACAAATATTCTGATTCCTCAGTACTTCGGTTTTGGCTCAAATTATATCCAGAAAAGCCTTTCCTTGGGGAGGGGGAAATCTCCCTCATTACTACCTACAGATTACTATAAATTACTATTATTAGACTTCATTTCTCCTCATAGGATTTATCACTTCCTGACATTTTGTAATCTCTCTCACCATCTCTCTCCTTCACTAGATTATATGGTCCACCATAAAGGCTGTTCCTTTGCCTGTTTTGCTCACTGATGTTTTCTCACTGTGTAAAACAGTGATTTGCACAGTGATGGCGCTTTAAAACGTTTCTGGAGGAGTAAATTACCCAGACCCAGGATTTTGATTGAATTCTGAGTGGGCCACAACACGGCAAATTTCCATGTCTTTTCCTATGAGTAGGACTGTTTGTAATTGGGATCTTATATCCTCATGGGATCATGGGAAAGAACTCTGGATAAAGGAGAAAGCAAAGACCCCAATTTGAGGACAGCAGGAAGGAATGAGGGAGATAGAAGACACCTGTCTCAATTCAGCAGGTCACAGAGGAGCCAGGATCTTTAAATGGCAACTCTTCACAGGTGTTAGGCCTGTGGACAAACCTCAGGATTCATTTCCAAGACATTCCAAGAAGATCTCACCTCCCCCCACTCCCTATACACTCCACCATTCTTAAAGACTAAGGCTCTCATTTTGCATTTTGTTCTATTCTAGGAATCATTTTCCTTTTCTGCTTTGTCCCTTTATAATCAGTTAAGTCTCTCTAACCTCAAACAGTTTGGGGTGTCAATTTTGGTCTTTAGAACTGTCTTTCCCTTCAGTGACAGACAGAATACATTTTGATTAGCCCATTAGTTTATTCATTCACTTTCCAAATCTAGAGATAAGAATTTTTTTCCCCCCTCTGTGCTGGGAAACTGAAAATCATGGAAACCAGCACTCTCCAATATAACTTCCTGGTACTATGGAAATGACGGTAGAGCATCTTCCCATTGTCTCACCATTTTGCTGTCTGTGCTGTCCAATTCTATTGCCACAAGTCACATGACTGTTGAGCACTTGAAATGCTGCTGAAGAACTGATTTTTCATCTTACTGGTTTTCAATTTTTTTAAACATTAAAATTTAAAGAAAGCCACTAAAATTAAGGAATTTATAATTTCCTCGTGGAGATAACAAATAGGCATTAAAAAAAAATAACTTATTTGGGGAATTCCCTGGCGATCCAGTGGTTAGGACTCCACACTTTCACTGCTGAGGGCCCTGGTTCAATCCCTTTTCAGGGAACTAAGATCCCACAAGCCGTGTGATGTGGCCAAATAAATACATAAATAAAAGTAAAAAATAACTTACTTGAAACAACGAGGTCCTACTGTATAGCACAGGGGACTATACTCATTATTCTGTGATAAACCATAATGAAAAAAATATGAAAAAGAATATATATACATACATATAACTGAGTCACTTTGCTGTACAGCAGAAATTAACATTGTATATCAACTATACTTCAATAAAATAAATTTTAAAAAAACTTGTTTGTGTTCTGTGGTGCTTAAATACCATTATTAACTTCTTCCCCAATCCCCCAAATGATATGCTCCTTCAACAATAAATTGTCATATTCCCTTGAGCCAATTACTGCAGGTCCATTTCACTTATTATGGATACTTACATCCTCTCACTAAATTAGCTTGAGTGTAGAGATGCCACTTAAAGATAATCCGACTACCTCAATGGTCTCTCCAGGGGACGATGAGCTTTCTCTGTTCTGATCACAGTATCCTCAGCTTTTGGAACAGAACCATATATATACCAAGGATGTATTTGACAAATACTCTGTGAAAGACCAAATTGACTCAGCCTAAGGCTGTTGTTTCATTAGTCCCTCTGCATAATATAAACTGCTGAAAGTTTAAGGAAGACATCCCAGTTTCAGATTCATCATTCACCGTGGCCTGGGGAAACTGAATTGATATATACACGCCCCATAGCCCACCAATCCAATATTAGCCCTCTTGTGATTTTTCCTCCATAGCAACCTTCCAGAAACAAATTATATGTTTTAAAACTTCACCTCCTTATTTCCTCCACTTAGTTGAACTCAGGCTTCCTTCATTTATTTAATTGACACAACAGAGCAATTGACGTGTGTGTTTGGGTTAACATCAGATTATGCCTCAGTATCAAGGCATATACGTAATTGGATGAGTAGGTCATGTGTTCCCAGTCTCAGCATTTATACAGTTTCTCTCAGTGTATACTTTTCAGCCACCATATGAACTAGAAATTTTCGCTCAACCCTTTTCCTCAGAGAATGTCTTAATTTTTTTCCCTACTGGTTTTCTGTGACATAAAATAAAATATAATTGACCACTGAAGGCACAACCACATTCACTGCATTCATAAGGGTTCTCTCCTGTGCCAACCCTCTGCTGTCTCCTGTGGGTGCACATCTGGCCACAGGCTGTCCCACTATGACTACATTCCTGTTTGCTAGGAGCCCACTGATGTTGACTGATGTCTGAGGGACCACAGAAGGTACTTGCATTGTCACTGTATTAAGGTTTTTCTCTTGGAGGACAACACTGCTCTGTGAGGACCTGTGACCCTCTGAGGGAGGATTTTCCACCTTGACTGAATGAGTTTTCTGATGTTTATTGAGGACTGACTTCCCTCTGAATGATTTCCCACATTCACTACATCTATAAGGTTTCTCCCCTGTATGGATTCTCTGATGTATAACGAGCTGCGGCTTCTCGATAAAGCCTTTCCCACAATCGCTGCATTCAAAGGGTTTCTCTCCTGTGTGAGTCCTTTGGTGTTTAATGAGACCTGTCTTCTGGGAAAGGGTTTTTCCACATTCCCCACACACAAAGGGAGTCGTTCCTGTGTGAAATCTCTGGTGTGCTGTGAGGCATGTCTTTTGGCTGAAGCCTTTTCCACATTCATTGCATATATAAGGTTTCTCGCCTGTGTGAATCCGCTGATGCACCATAAGATTTCCCTTCTGGATGAAGCCCTTTCCGCATTCGCTGCATATAAATGGTTTCTCCCCAGTATGGGTTTTCTGATGGACACTGAGCCCTGATTTCTTGAGGAAGGCTTTGCCACATTCAGTGCATTCATAAGGTTTCTCTCCTGTATGCGTTCTCTGATGTTCAGTGAGCTTGAACTTTCTGAAGAAGGCTTTCCCACATAGATTACATCGATGGGGCTTCTCTCCTGTATGAAGATTCTGGTGATCAGTGAGCCAAGACTTTTTGATGAAAGCTTTCCCACATTCACCACATACATGAGATTTCTTTATTTTTTGAGTCTTCTGATGCTTGATGAATTGGGACTTAGTGCTGATGAGTTTTTGGCTTGTGGGGAATTTAATTTCAGTATGAAATTGTTCATTGTCAGCATGGAGACAGGATCTGACTTCTCCAGTAAACTCAGCAGGGCTCTTTATTTCATAGCTCCTGCTCTCGGAAAGTAAAGTTAAATTTGATTTCATACTTTTTCTATGTAAGTCAAACATACCATGATTTTGCCTGAACAGAAAATGAGTTCTCCTCCGATGAACAGAATATTCCAGTGGGTTCTGTTTGTGCCATTGTTCTAGTCTCTTCTCCATGCTCTCATTTTGTAAGTGCTCCAGCAGGTGATCATCAACTTTCCAGACTTCTAGGAAAGAAAAGAAGAATGAAATCCTCCATCTTCCAGATTTGGAATTAAAGGTATTTTTAAAAATACTTTGATGTGAGGTGTCTTTTTAGTGATGACCCTATGGTACGAATGTTAATAAAACTCCATGTTTAATGTTCTGTATACATTGGAAAAAAACAGTCATAATGAATAAATACAGATTTGGTTACTTTCTAAATACTGTAAAATACGAGCAATTTCCTGTGAGCAGGAGACCACAGGTTGCAGGGCCACCTCATCCAAATTGGGGAGGGATGGACTCATTCATTCCACAGATCCTTACTGATCACCTCTGTGTACCAGGAACGCTGCTAGTGTTGGGGATTCACAAACATACTCCTAGTGTTCACGGAGCCTATACTGTAGGTGGGTAAAACCACTTTACAGGGCAGAGATAGACACAGGAAAACAGCTGCAGGTTGGGAAACCTGGCGGGAAGGAACGATGGAGAGGAAGAGAGGTGGAGGAAACCAGGGCTCATTTTGGAGGAAGACAGGCCTCCCCATGGATCCATTGTTGTGGTCTGCATGAGGGGAATGAAGAATATGACACAGCAGAAAAAGAAAAGAAAAAACTAGAAGACAAAAAAAAAAACAAGAAAAAAAGAAAGGAAAAAAAAAGACAAAGAAAATGACACAGCAGAGAACTCCAAGCACATTTAACTTACAATGTGCACCTCAGAGAGATCCATTATGCAACTTCATTCCATCATGGCACTTTTCACCCCCTAGACATATTTATTTTAAATTTTGATTAAATTGATGTCTCGTACTCTTAGAATGAAAGCTCTTGGTCTATTTGTTTTATCAACTGCTGTTACCTTCCAGCTTACACTAGACTATCAAAAAAATAATTCATAGAGGAATGAATCAAGGAAGCAATCACATGTATGGAACAGATTGGGAGGTTTAGGAAAGAAGATGGAAATCTCTGTGTGAACAAGATGATATGTTATGCCGATCACTAAAAGAAGAATTTTTATGTCATGTGACAGGTAACATGGTTACCTGGAACTTTTTTTTTTGGCTGTGCCACATGGCACATGGGATCTTAGCTCCCCGAACAGGGATTGAACCCACGTGCCCTGCACTGGAAGCGTGCAGTCTTAACCATTGGACTGCCAGGGAAGTCCCTACCTGGGACTTAATGTTATCAGAAGGTGAGGGGAAAGAAATGAAAGCTTTCAGGAAGTGAATACAATGGTAAGGTCTACAGTGAACGAGAAGAAAGTTCAAAATCAGTAAATACACAAAGGAATTAATTCGAAGTACGCAAGAGTTATGGTCTGGTTGAGGCTGGAACTGAGAATGTAGGATGTTAAAATAACTTTCCTAGTTAAAAATTCATGATGAACAGCAGACCCCTTTACAGAAAAGAGCTCTGCAGGTGGGTGACATGTGAGGTAACGCCTGAATGGCCAGGATGGAGGATGCACAGGAGTAAGGGAGAACCTAAACCTCTAGGGTTTCCTGGGAGGGAAGATGATCTTAGGTCCTTGCAGTTACTAGGAACTCAGGAGAGCTGCCATCGAGATAAGTTATATAGAACCCAAGTCTGTGGTGGATCACACTGGGGAGAGATCAATTTGGGAGTCTTCTCCAGTGACCCTAAGGAGCTTAGCTTATAACAATGAAGAAAACTTTGAAGGTTAGAAGATCATTGGAGAAAATGGAAAACAAAATCTTTGGAGAACCTCAGAGCAGGAATAAGGCACAGTGAAGACCAGTTTACTTTTGGGGCCGGCAGCCAACATGGGGTGAATGTGACAAAGGAAATCAGCATTACCAGTGGAGCAGAAGGGTGCAGTAGCCAGAAGACAGTGAGCAATTCAAACTTTTCTCTTTGGAGAGAGGCCCTGGAAGATGGAATTTCATAGCAAGGGAGGTGGAAGTGTATGAAGAAGAAGGAAAAGATATGAGAATCCAAGGGAAAAGAAAACTATGCAAACAAAAATCAAGATGGGGGTAAAATAAAGAAGAAACAGGTCCCGGAAAAGACAGTCTTTCCTAAGAAGGGATATATTCTTCTCTAAACTCGTACAAAGAAAAAGAGGTCTGACATCGGGAGAGAGATGCACGGAGGCACTGCTTACCCAGCATCCAACCCCCTCTCAGCTGTGACTCTTCTCTGACCAACTACAGTGTGATTTCCACGCCTGTCACCTTGCTGGTCTCTCACTCACCTGAATGGGTTCGACAGTGGATTTCATCTTCCATCGTCCATGGTTCTCCTTGATCCAACTTGGAGAGTATGTCTGATTTGCTGGCTTTATAACCTATTCATGGGAAATGACAACAGATTTAGACCCACTGAATTGGGCTTGGGATCTGTGAAGACAGCAGAGTGTTACATTTGAGGACAAAACAATGTTACAACTTACAAAGTAAAGGCTTTTCTCTCAGGAGAAGGGAGAACATACCCACGTATCTGGGTAAGGGGCTAAGAATCTATTGCTTCAGAGCATCATAGACACTCCAGAGCTTTCAGAAGCTGAGAAAGGAAAGGCCACTCATTGGGGACCCTCTCAGGGACCCAGGGGAGCTGTCCTTACCCACAGACAGCAGGTTGCTATAGTTTTCCAGCATCACGTCCCGGTACAGGTCCTTCTGAGGAGGGGCCAGGAACTGCCACTCCTCCCACGTGAAGTCCACGGCCACATCGTCAAATGTCAGGGTTTCCTGTAATAACAGTGGTGTTTAATGAAATGATGTCCTTTTGATGATATGGAAGAAATGTTAAAAGTCTTTCTGCTCATTTCCACTTTATAGGCTGCATTGAGATATCTAGCAGGGTTTTTATTTTAATAAACCATTGAAGAAGCAAATGTTTAATAAAATATTCTCTAATTGTGTAGTCAGCCACCCATCCATTTATCCAATTAGAAGTTTCTATAATGTGTAGAAGTTACATCTTCTTGTTAAGCTAGAGACACCACATTCTCATATATATATATGTATATATATACATGAATGACAAAGAAAAGATACACATATTTATACTTTACAGAATAATGGAAGTGATTTTTTACAGGCCTCTACAAATCCATCAGGGAACAAAGGAAAGAATAAAACAGAACAAAAGTCACCTGGGCCTCGATCATTTTCTTCTGTTTTCTGAAAACAGCTGGCAACAGGGAGGTTCTGTCGCTGTGTCTTCTGGATCTGCTCTAAATTCTGTTCTGTCTTCAATCAAGTGTGTCCCAAGAAATGCTGATACGAAATCCTGTAACTTCTTCCTCCTTCTACTGATTCTTTTGCTCCTGGAGAGTCAGGACCTGTGGGTTGAGAAGAAAATTCAAGCTGAGGGTACATTTCCTCTGGGCCCAGACGCTAACGCTGCTCCTGGGCGCTCGCCTTAACCCAATGCCCACAGCACTGCTGAGTGTCCCCAGAAGACTGCTGCCCCAGAAGACTTTATTCCTCTGGCCAAAAAGCCTAAGCTTCTGACAGTGGTGGGGGTATTCCTTTATTCCATGAAGTTGAAGTGGGGCGACTATCAAAGGAGATGAGGGAAACGAGATCCATCCTAGCAGCAGGCCTCAGGAGCAGGAGAATCTCAGGCCGCTCAGTTATACAAAACAGACCATATTGGAGGAGAGGCGCTGGGCACTGTTTTCCTTTAAACCGTGTGCGCTCAGGAACCTCCTCAAGCGTTTTTATATACCCTGTGAGTACACACACTTCAGTTTAAAAACCAATGTACTGGGCAAACCAGAAGCAATGTCTTGTAAGCAATAATGGTAATATCTTAGGAGATTTTAAATACATAAAAAACTAAAATACAAAATAACAGTACATAAATTAGAAGGTGGTAAATGAAGTTGAGGTGCTCTAAGAAGACTGTATTGTCAGAGGAAAGTGCAAAAGTACTAATTAACGTAAGAATTTGACAAAGAATAATTACATGTGATGTGTAATCTCTAGTGTCATAATGAACACTAATAATTTTCTTAAAGTACATAATTTGCGGTGCTACCAGAAGAGGGAAATGTAATAACAAGAAACTCATCCAGAAGAAGGTACGATTCTGACACCAGTTTGAATATGTGTATCTTTTGAACACACCACCAAGCAATGCTACCACACCGGCTGGGTGTCCTACAGTTCAACTCAATTCTGTTGCTATGTACCTGGAGATAATATCATATCCCACCGGTTGAAGGCTCGGTCCTATGAGACTGGCTTCTACCTCCTACTTCATGTGCAAACTCAACTCCAGGTTGTCACGTGTACTTCTAAGCAACCAGCCACAGATGGCAGGTTCCAATGACCCCCCTCCTTGGGTTGATTAATTTGCTAGAGCAGGGAATTCCCTGGTGGTCCAGTGGTTAGGACTCCGTGCTTCCACTGCAGGGAGCATGGATTTGATCCCTGGTCGGGGAACTAAGATCCCACATGCTGTGTGGCACGGCCTAAAAAACAAACAAAAAAAACGAAACACAAAACAAAAACAAAACAAAAATTTTCCAGAACCGTTCACAGAACTCAGAGAAACATTTTAATTATTATATTTACTTATTATAAAAGGATGTAACTCAGGAACAGCCAGATGGAAGAGATGCCTAGGGCAGGGTGTGTGTGTAAGGGCAAGGAGTGCCCCCTATAGGAGCGTCACTCTCCCTGCATCTCCCCATGTTCTCCAAGCCAGAAGCAATTTCACTCTGAGAATACATCTAAGAAATACATCCCTCCAAAAATATGCGCATATTTGAACCAGCGGACACGCTCAGGAATTTCCATAGCACCATTACTCATAATAAACCAAAATGCAAACAACACAAGTTTAATAAATACTAGGAAAAACCAAATATTCAAACAGTGGAATGCTGTGGAAAAACTACAGTCTTTGCACAGCTTTCAAGCTAAGAATGACTTTTTTGTTTTTAAAGGACTGTAAAACAAAAATAAAGAAGTATATGTGAGAGAACTGTGGCTTAGAAATCCTAAAATATTTACTGTGTAGATATTTATATAATATATTTGCCTGACCCTTGTTACAGAGGAAAAAAAAAAGTACACCTATGTGCAAAAACGTGAATGATTCTCACAAATACTGAGCCTGACATAAAAAATGCATGATGTGGAGAAAACTCTAATCTGAAAAGATACATGCACCCCAATGTTCATAGCAGCACTATTTACAATAACCAAGATGTGGATGCAACCCAAGTGTCCATCAATAGATGAATGGATAAAGAAGATGTGGTATGTATACATACAATGGAATATTACTCAGCCATAAAAAAGAAGGAAATAATGCCATCTGTAGCAACATGGATGGACTTAGAGATTATCATATTAAGTGAAGTAAGTCAGAAAAAGACAACTATCATATGATATCACTTATATGTGGAATCTAAAAAACTGATATAAATGAACTTATTTACAAAACAGAAATAGACTCACAGACATAGAAAATAAACTTATGGTTACCAGAGGGGATGGGGGGTGGGTAGATAAATTAGCAGTTTGGGATGAACATGTACCCACTACTGTGTATAAAGTAGACAAACAACAAAGACCTACTGCATAGCACAGGGAATTATACTCAATGTCTTATAATAACCTACAATGGAAAAGAATCTGAAAAAGATTATATATCTGTATAACTGAATCACTTTGCTGTACACCTGAAGCTAACACATACTGTAAATCAACTACACTTCAGTTTTTAAAAATGGTTTAAAAAATGCATGATGTATAATTACATTGAAACACAGTTGAAAATACGCAAAACTAAATAAACTATAATGATGAGGAATGATTCTGTTATAACACCATAAAGAAAAGCCTGAAAGTGCTTGCTAATAGACAAGATCGTATTCACCTTCGGGTGTGAGGATGTAATATAATTGGGAAGAGGTTCACAGAACACCACCGGGGTGCTGGCAATGCTGTTTTCGATGTAGGTAATGTCTGTATATATGTATATATTCCTCTTTTTTTTTTTGGCCGTGCTGTGTGGCATGTGATATCTTAGTTCCATGACCAGGGATTGAACCCTCACTCCCTGCAGTAGAAGTGCAGAGTCTTAACCACTGGACCGCCAGGAAAGTCCCTATATGTATATATTCCTTTTATACTGACTCACTTGTAGAGCTTTTAATTTAACAAAGAAATGGAAGAGCTCAAAAATACTAAAAGCCTGTTGTTTGAAAAAACTAATAATATATAAATATTTAGAGTCAAAAGAGAAAGTGCAAATAAAGGACAGAAGGAATTAATGGGAGGGACTTCCCTGGTGGTCCAGTGGTTAAGACTCTGCACTTCCACTGCAGGGGGTATGGGTTTGATCCCTGGTCGGGGAACTAAGATCCCACATGCTACACATGGCCAAAAAAAAAAAAAAAACAGATTTTTTTTTGTCTGAAAGAATACTATAAATACCTTCATGTCATTAAATTTGAAATCCTAGATTTACCCTCCTGAAAACATGTTGACTTCAGACAATATAGCAAGTGAATTTATAAGTAAGCAACAAGACAAAAATGTCCATTACCACCCCACTTTTCAATTTTGTATTGCAGAGTTGAGCCAATGCATTGAAATAAAAATAAGTTAACATTAGAAAATAGGGCAGAAAATTTTCATCAGTATCATTATCAACATGAAAAAAGAGATTCAAGGCATTACTTATTTAAAAGAGAAAATGCTCCCCCAGAAACCCCAAAGCAGATTTTTTACATACACAGTTGGCTAGAAATGCCCCCATATACCTAAGCTCATTTCTTAGTACTAATTCAATCACTACCAATGGGAACCCGAACCACATGACTGACCAAGACCAACCGGGACTTACTAATAAACTGGGATATAGGTCACCATGCCATAGGGATAGATAATTAAACAAAATGGAGATTCTGTTAGCAAAGAACAAAGTGTTCACGTATGTCAGGGAAGCAAGTAACGGTGCCGGTACAATATATCAATATTAGGAGGTGAGTGCAGGTGTTGGCAAACATGTTCTGCAAAGAGAACAGACACAGATTTTCAAATTTGCAGGCCAAAATGTCTCTGTCACGACTATATTCTGCCTTTGCTGTGCGAAAGCAGCAGAGACGATACAAAACAGATCGAAATTGCTGGTTTAGTCCCTCAGTCTGTAGTCAACTCCTTGATTAAAAGCTAAAAGCCCAGGATAAACAACAAGGCCCTACTGTATAGCACAGGGATGTTCAATATCCTGTGATAAATCATAACGGAAAAGAGTATGAAAAAGAATGTACATATATGTATAACTGAATCACTTTGCTGTACAGTAGAAATTAACACATTGTAAATCAACTATACTTCAATAAAATAAATTAAAAAAGAAAAAACCCACACACAAAAAAGCTGAAAACCAGATGGTTTCGAACTACTGCCCTGGGCTGTACCGTCTTCCGTCCCAGCAGCCGAAGTTGGAACCTCAACCCAAAAAGTACAGCCAGGGGTCCTCGGCGTCCAAAGCCTCAGCCCTCACAAGCCTCTCTGTACCACAGACACTGACTACACACTTCCTTATTAATCCGAAACCTGGGCCAGACACCCTCATATGATGACCATCCAGCCAGGCCCCAACACCACTGAGCCCCAAATTAAATCCCCAGCCTGAACCCGACACTGCGCTCATCGTCAATGCCACTCGTACGCCCTGCAATCTGCAGAACCGCAAGCCCTGACACCTGGAAGAGCAATGATCTCTACAGAATCTAATCGTACTGACTCCCAGGACACCCCCCAACCTAAACCATAGACAAAACCCGCGTCCGGTTCCCTTCAAATACCTCAAAGCAGATACTCTCCTGGTTCACGTTAAATACATCCACCTCCGCACTTCTACCCTCCCCCTCTGCCCTCCGGCAAAAATCTCATGGGTCCAGATTGCACCAAGTCCACGCGTCACCCTTGGGCGAAACAAAACCACCACTGTGACAAAAAAAAAAAAAAAATCCAGGGACAAAACCACACACTAACCTGATTCCCCCAACCTACAAGGAGCCTAAACGTCGTACTTCTGTGAACTGCTTTGACGTCTAGACCGATCCGGCTCTGTCTACGGCAGCCGAAGTGGATCTGCGGTGTTTGAGGAAACGAGGACGACCGGATTTCCGGGATTTCCCAGAGAAGCAATATGTCCGCGCCCAGTTCTCCGCGGCCCCAGGGGGCGGCCATGTTGGGACACCTGATGTACAGAAGGCCAAGGGGCGGGTTTGGGTACCAGGAGCCAGGGATGGCGGGGAAGGTGAGAAGCCACTGAAATTATCTAATTTCCTGGTACTTCGACTCTTGCAGAAAATAGGTAAATTTTCAGTCTTAAGCTTCGCAAGGCAAAAATGATGCAGGCTAAGTTGCTTTCAGCAGGCTAGGCAGACAAGTTATACGGCCGCGGCGAGTATTATCTACTTCGTATTAAAAAAAAAAAAAAAAAAATGTTTCCAAACGGACGAGTAGGAGTTGTCGGCATGGCAGCGGAGAACGCACTCGTAGAAAGGGAAAAGATTTACCGTTACCTCCGGTAAACGGACGCCACGGAAAGCTTCTGACCGGAAAATAGTTTGTAGAAGCTGTTTTTAAGAATAGAAAAAGATTCCCAGAAGCTGGTACAGTACGGGGCTGGCTAGTAACGAGAGAAAAGAGGGGCTGGGGCTAATCTAAGTTGTGATGGGGGGCGGCGGCGGGGGCGGGGGGTACTTAGGAAAAGGCTACTAGCAGTGAGGCCATTCAAGGTATGGAGTCGCGGGGAAAAGAACAACCTGCAGGTGGTGATGGGGACAGTAATCCAACATTTAGGGCAAAGAATGTCAAAATTAGGTATGCATCAGGCCATTGTTAAAAATGCAGTCCTGGATTCCAGCCCCAGAGGTTCTAGTTTAGGAGGTGGGGGATTTGGCTGGGAAACTTGCATTAAGTTTCTCAGAGAATCTGAGGCAGGAAGCCTGTCATATACAATCATTAGAAACAGTCCTGGAATGTTCTCTGGTTACCAATATTATGATGGGTGACTCCCCTCAGTACTTCAGTCTTGGCTCAAATTATATCCAGAAAAGCTTGGGGGGAGGGCGTCCCCCATTATTACCAATACATTACTATAAATTACCATTACTAGGCTCTATTTTTCTTCATAGGACTTATCACTTGCTGACATAGAATCCATTGACTCTCTCCCTCACTATATTGTAAGGTCCATAAAGGCTGTTCCCTTGCCTGTGTTGTTCACTGATGTATCTTCAGTGTGGAATACAGCGTCTCACACAGTGTTGGTGCTTTAAAATACGTCTGAAGGAGGGAATTACCCAATAACCCAGCATTTCAGATTGAATTCTGAGACGGCCACAACATGGCAAATTTCCATTTCCTTTCCTATTAACAAGACCCAGCTATTTATAACTTGAATAGTTAGGATAACTACAGGATAGTTAGGAAATTAAGGGAAAGTACTCTGGCTAGTGAGAGGCCAAGAGCTCCACTCCCAGAGGAGGGAAAAAGAATAATGAAAACACATCTCAATTCAGCAGGTAACAGTGCAGCTGGAATTTGTTTAATGGTGGCAGCTCTCAAGAGTGATAGTCCTGTGGACAAAGGTTCTTCTCCACAACATCCTTTAAGAATGTCACCTCTCATCTCCTATTTTCTCCTCCATTCTTAGAGACTAAGATTCCTATCCTTTCTATTCTATGTATTCTGAGGATCCTTTTTCATTTTTGCTTTGCCCAGTTTATATTATTATTGGGTCTCTAATCACATACAATTTGGGGAAGACAGCTGTGTTCTTTAGGACTGCCTTCCAATGGCTCATTCCCTTCAATGACAGAACACTCTGATTAGTCCACTAGCTCATTCATTCACTTTCCAAATCAATAGATAATTGGTTTTTATTTTTCTGTGCTGGGAAATATAAAATCATGTAAACCAGGGCTCTCCAGTATAACTTTCTAGGATGATGGAAATGATGGCAGATTTCTCTCAGTATATACTTTTCAGCCACATAGTCAGCTACAAAGTTTTGCTCATTGTCTGTGCTGTCCAATGTGGTACCCACTAGTCACATTGTGACATCTGAAATGTGGTTTAGTGCAACTGAGGAACAGACTGTTGTTAAAACTTTAACATTTAAATAGCAAAATCAAGGAATTTTTAATCTACTGGGCGGATAAGACTTGGGCATTAAAAAAATAACTTGTATCCTGAAGTGCTTAAAGTCCGTTAAGAGTAGCCCTTGCCATCCCTCAAAATAATATACAACTTAAACAAGAAATTATCATAACCCCTTGAACCAATACTCCATATCTGCTATGGACTGAATGTTTATGCCTCCCAAAATTCATATTTGGAGGCCTAATCCAAAATATGATGGTATTCAAACGGGAAATGTGGGGGGGTGGGAGGGATAAATCAGGAGCTTGGGATGAACATACAGACACTACTATAAATAAGATAGATAACCAACAAGGACCTATTGTATAGCACAGGGAACTCTACTCAATATTCTGTGACAACCTATAGGAGAAAAGAATCTAAAAAAGAATGAATATATGTATACGTATAACTGAATCACTTTGCTGTACACCTGAAACTAACACAGCACTGTAAATCAACTATACTCCAATAAAATTAAAATATTAAAAACAAAACCCAAAATATGATGGTATTAAGAAGTGGGGCCTTTGAGAGGTGACTGGTTCAAGAGGGTGGAGCCCTCATGACTGGATTAGTGCCTTTATAAAAGACATCCCAGACAGCTCCTTTGCCCTTTCCCCTATGTGAGGACACAGTGGGATGACTGTCTTCTATGAACCAGGAACCCTCATTAGATACCGAATCTGCTGGCACCTTAATCTGGGACTTTGTAGCTTCCAGAACTGTGAGAAATGAATTTCTGTTTTTATAAGCTACCCAGGCTATGGTATTCTCTTATAGTAACCAGAAGGGACTAAGAAAATGTCTATTTCACCTTGTGTACATATTTACATCCTCTTACTAGATTACCTGGTGTGTAAAGGTACCACTTAAAGATAATCCAGTTACCTCAAAGCTCTCTCCAGGAGACCATGGGCTTTTTCTGGTTTGGTCACCACTGTATCTTCAGCTCCTAGAACAGGACCCAGTAAAAAGGAAGTATTCGACAAATACTCAGGAAATGAACAAAATGACTCAATCTGAGACTCAATCAAACTGGCTCAATCTAAGTCCATTTGCATAATGTAAATTTCTCAGAGTTTAAGATAGACATCCCAGTTTTCAATTAAGGCTTCACCTTGGCCTTCCAGAAACTGAACTGATATATATACGCCCAGTATCTCACCAATCCAGTATTAGCCCTGTTGTGGTTTTTTGTTCATAGCAACCTTCCACATGCAAATTATATGTTTAAAAACTTCACCTACTTATTTTCTCCACTTAGTTGAACTCAGGCTTCCTTCATTCGTTCGACTGACACAACAGAGCAATCGATGTGTATGTGTTTGGGTTAACATCAGATTATGCCTCTGTATCAATGCATGTATCTAATTGGATGAGTAGGTCATGTGTTCCCAGTCTCAGCATTTATACAATTTCTTTCAGTATATACTTTTTCAGCCACCACATAAGCTAGAAGTTTTTGCTCAATAATTTATATCTTTTTCACATAGTATGTCTCTGAGTTTTTTTTCCTACTGGTTTTCTGTGACATAAAATAAGATGTAATTGACCACTGAAGGCACAACTACATTCAATGCATTCATAAGGGTTCTCTCCTGTGCAAAACCTCTGTTATCTCCTGCAGGTGCACATCTGGCCACAGGTTGTCCCACTATGACTACATTCCTATTTGCTAGGAGTTCACTTATGTTTACTGATGTCTGAGGAGCCACTGAAGGCACCTGCATAGTCACTGCATTTACAGGGGTTTTCTCCTGCATAGCATCACTAGTCTGTGAGGAGCTCTCTGAGGGATGATTTTCCACCTTGGCTGAATCTCCACGTTTCTCTCTTGTGTGTATTCTCTTATGTTTAACAAGGCAAGACATGTAGGCAAAAGCTTTCCCACACTCACTGCAGATATAGGGTCTCTCTCCTGTATGAGTTCTTTGATGCACAATGAGCTTTTGCTTTGTAGTGAAGGCTTTCCCACATTCACTGCATTCAAAGGGTTTCTCTCCTGTGTGAATTCTTTGATGTTTAATGAGACCTGACTTCTGGGAACAGGATTTTCCACATTCATTGCACACAAAAGGAGTCTTTCCTGTGTGAAATCTCTGATGTGCAATGAGGCAAGTCTTCTGGATGAAGCCTTTTCCACATTCATTGCATATGTAAGGTTTCTCGCCTGTGTGAATTCGCTGATGTACAATGAGATTTCCCTTCTGGATGAAGCCTTTCCCACAGTCACTGCATATATACGGTTTTTCTCCGGTATGGGTTTTCTGATGTATATTGAGCCGTGATTTCTTGAGGAAGGCTTTGCCACATTCAGTGCATTTATAAGGTTTCTCTCCTGTATGTGTTCTCTGATGTTCAGTGAGCATGAACTTTCTAGAGAATGCTTTCCCACACAGGTTACATCTATGGGGCTTCTCTCCTGTATGAATTATCTGGTGATCAGTGAGCCAAGACTTTTTGATGAAAGCTTTCCCACATTCACCACATACATGAGGCTTCTCTATTTTTTGGGTTTTTTGATGCTTGTTGAATTGGGACTTAGAGCTGATGGGTTTTTGGCTTTTGGGGAATTTAATTTCAGTATGAAATTGTTCATTGTCAGCATGGAGACAGGACTTCCCATCACCAGTAAACTCAGCAGGGCTCTTTATTTCATAGCTCCTGCTTTGGGGAAGTAAAGTTAAATCTGATTTCATACTTTTTCCATGTAAGTCAAACATATCATGATTTTGCCTGAACAGAAAATGAGTTCTGCTCTGATGAACAAAATATTCCAGTGGGTTCTGTTCATGCCATTGTTCTAGTCTCTTCTCCATGCTCTCATTTTGTAAGTGCTCCAGCAGGTGACCATCAACTTTCCAGATTTCTAGGAAAGAGAAGAACAATGAATTTCTTAAAAATACCTTGATGTGGGGCTTCCCTGGTGGCGCAGTGGTTAAGAATCCTCCTGACAACGCAGGGGACACAGGTTCGATTCCTGGTCTGGGAAGATCCCACATGCCGCGGAGCAGCTAAGCCCGTGCACCACAACTACCAAGCCTGCGCTCTGGAGACTGCGAGCCACAACTACTGAGCCCACGGGCCACAACTGCTGAAGCCTGTGCACCTATAGCCCATGCTCTGCAGCAAGAGAAGACACTGCAATAAGGAGCCCTCACACTGCAATGAAGAGTAGCCCCTGCTAGCTGCAACTAGAGAAAGCCCACGCACAGCAACGAAGACCCAACACAGCCAAAATAAATTAATTAATTTAAAAAAAATACCTTGATGTGAGGAGTCTTTTTAGTGATATTCCTATTATATAAGTGTAAATAAAATTCCATGTTTAATGTTCCCTGCACATTGGAACAAACAATACAAACTAACCAAAAGGTAAAAGTAGTTAGTGTAAAACACAGGGTTGGATAATTCAAAATGAATAAATATAGATTTGAACACTTTCTAAATACTAGCCTTGCAGAACATGGAGAGACTGTAAAATACAAGTAATTTCCTGTGAGCAGGAGACCACAGGTTGCAGGGCCACCTCATCCAAATTGGGGAGGGATGGACTCATTCATTCCACAGATCCTTACTGATCACCTCTGTGTACGAGGAGCGGTGCTAGCGTTGAGGATTCACAAACATACTCCTCGTGTTCACTGAGCCTATACTGTAGGTGGGTAAAATCACTTTACAGGGCAGAGATAGACACAAGGAAAACAGCTGCAGGTTGGAAAACCTGGCGGGAAGGAGCAATGGAGAGGAAGAGAGGTGGAGGAAACCAGGGCTCATTTTGGAGGGAAACAGGCCTCCCCATGGATGCACTGTTGTGGTCTCCATGAGGGGAATGAAGAAAATGACACAGCGCAGAACTCCAAGCACATCTAACTTACAATCTCCAAAACAGAACTGGTTTCCCAGGCCAGGTCTCCTCCACCTGTCACCTCCAGCACAGTCACTGCCAACTACACTCTTCTCCTTCACCACGACAAAACTCCTCAGCATTTGTTTCTCTTGCTCACACACAATATCCAGCACAATGATCAATCCTGCCTGCCCTCCTTTACAGATACACCCAGAATAGGACCGGCACCCACTCCTTCCACCCTCACGAAGCCAATCACTCTCCCTCACACCAGAGCAGTAGCCTCCTACCTGGCTTTCCTGTCCCTCCCCTGCCAGTGGCTGTCTATTTTCTACACATTAGCCAAACGGAACCTTTCAGCACCAATAATGTCACATCAAGCCTCCTTTACTCAAAACTCCCTAATCTTTTCTTATCTCATTACGAATAAAATCAAGGTCTTGACATAGACAACAAACTATGGTTACCAAAGGGGAAAGGTGGGGGGAAGGGATAAATTAGGAATTCAGGAGTGTATATGTTACTACGTACACACTACGACATATAAAATAGATAAATAACAAGACCTACTGTACAGCACAGGGAACTATAGTCAAAATTTTGTAATAACCTATAAAGGAAAAGAATCTGAAAAAGAATATAGATAGATCGACAGACAGATAGCTGAATTGCTTTGCTGTACACCTGAAACTAACACAACATTGTAAATCAACTATACTCCAATAAAAAATAAATTAATTTGTTAAAAAATCTAGGTCTTGATGTGTCCTTGAAAGGCCCTTACGTGACCTGCTCCCCAACCCCCAGCCTCTACCCCACTGACCCTATGTCTCCAGTCATGCTATGTTCCATCCAAACAGGCTTCCGAAAGTTCTTCAGACACGCTCTTGCTTCAAGCCTTTGAACTTTGCAGGTTTATTTTGGAACACTCCTCACCCAGGGAACCTACTTGCATCCCTCATCGACCTGCTCAACTCACCTTAACAAACAAGATTTTAGGGAGGGATGGATTGGGAGTCTGGGATTAGCAGATGCAAACTATTACATATAGAATGGATAAACCACAAGGTCCTACTGTATAGCACAGGGAACTATATTCAATATCCTGTGATAGGGACTTCCCTGGTGGCTCAGTGGTTAAGAATCCGCCTGCCAATGCAGGGGACACGGGTTTGAGCCCTGGTCCGGAAAGACCCCACATGCCGCGGAGCAACTAAGCCCGTGAGCCACAACTACTGAGCCTGCGCTCTACAGCCCGTGAGCCAAAACTACTTAAGCCTGCGTGCCTAGAGCCCGAGCTCTGCAACAAGAGAAGCCACTGCAATGAGAAGCCTGCACACCGCAACGAAGAGTAGCCCCTGCTCGCCGCAATAGAGGAAGGCTGAGCACAGCAACCAAGACCCAACACAGCCAAAAATAAAAATTTAAATTTAAAAATTAAATAAATTAATTAAAAAAAGAAATTAATACAAATCAACCATACTTCAATTTAAAAAAAAATCAAGACTTCTTATTCCTAAAGCACAGGGCCAAGTCCAAGCACTCAAGATGTAGTCATGCTGCTTTACGTCCCCGAAAGTAATTTTGACCCCAAAACCTTACCATCAACCTTCATCCATTTTTTCCGCTCGGCCCATATTTATTTAAATGTCAACTCTCATTTGCCCTCTATAAGCAGCATATCCAGAATCCAACCAACATTCACCCCTCCACCCATGCTGCAGCCAACCATTCTCCTTGTCACCGTGTTTTTTGCAACAGCCTCCTACAAGCCTTTCCTGCTTGCCCCCTGCCCACTATGGTCTGCTTTCTACATAGAAGCCAAAGGGATTCCTTGAAAAATGTAAATTATTTCATGTCATTCCAGTACTCAAGAACTCCTCGTGTTTTCTCATCTTATTAGGAGTAAAATCTCGATTCCTTGAAATTGAGTACATGACCAACCTTATTCCCCCCCACACACACACCCTGCCCCGCCCGCCCCCACTGCTACTGCCTCTTCGGCTTATTCCCATCACGTTCCTGAAAGCACACTCTGCTCTGTCCACACGGGCTCCTTAATGTCTCTTAAACTCATTCGTGGCGTGGCCTTTTAAGTTTCCTAGCCGCTCTACTTGGAAAACTCCTAACCTGGCAGCCTACTAACTTCCCGCATTTCTTGGCTCAGAGGCACCTTATCTGAGAGGTGTTACCTGCCTAAAAGAGGAGCTCCAACACCTACTCTTCCATAATGCTGACTAAAGTTTTATCACAGCACTTTTCACCCCCTAGGTATATTATTTAACTGTTTATTGTTATCAATTCCTTAACTCCTTTCTCATAGACTAAAAACTCGTGATCATTTGTATACTTTTTTCCACTGTTCTTACCTTCCAGCATTAACTAGGCTATCAGAAAATACAGAGGAATGAAAAAGAAAAAGAAAAAAGATTTTGAAAAATAGAGGAATGAATCAAAGAAGCAATCACATGTATGGAACACATTGGGGAGAATTTAGGAAAGAAGATGGAAATCTATCTCTTTCTGAGCAAGATGATATCATATCATGGAGATAATGGAAAGAAGAATTTTAACTGCCAGGTAATGTGGTTAGCAGAGACTAAATGTCATCAGGATCCAGTGGGAAGAAAAATGAAAATTTTAGGGACATGAAGACAATAGTAAGGTCTACAATCAATGAGAAGAAAGTTCAAAATCAGTAAATACACAAAGGAATTAATAATTCAAAGTAGGCAAGAGTTATGATTGGGTTGAGGCTGGAACTGAGAACACAGGATGTTAAAATAACATTTCTAGTTAAAAATTCATCATGAACAGCAGACCCCTTAACAGAAGAGAGCTCTGCTGGTGGGGAACATGTGAGGTAATGCCTGAATGGCCAGGATGGAGGACACACAGGATTAAGGGAGAACCTAAACCTCTAGGGTTTCCTGGGAGGGAAGACGATCCTAGGTCCTTGCAGTTTTTGGAAACTCAGGAGAGCTGCCATTGAGATGAGTAAATTATATAGAAGCCAAGCCTGTGGTGGAGCACACTGTGGAGAGATCAATTTGGGAGTCTTCTCCAGGGAATTGAAGGAGTTTATTAGCTTGTTAGAATGAAGAAAACTTAGAAGGTTAGGAGATCATTGAGTAAAATGGAAAACAGAACCTTTGGAGAACCTCAGAGCGGGGACAAGGCACAGTGAAGACCAGTTTACTTTGGGGCTTGGTATCCAAGATGGGGTGGATGTGAGGAAGGAAATTAACATTACCAGTGCGGCAGAAAGGTGCAGTAACCAGAAGACAGTGAGGAATTCAAAGTTTTCTCTTTGGAGAGAGGCCTTGGAAGGTGGAATTTCATAGAAAAGGAGGTGGAAGTGTATGAAGAAGAAGGAAAAGATATGAGAATCCGGGGACTTCCCTGGTGGTGCATTGGTTAAGAATCCGCCTGCCAATGCAGGGGACACGGGTTCGAGTCCTGGTCTGAGAAGATCCCACATGCCACGGAGCAACTAAGACCGTGCACCACAACTACTGAGCCTGTGCTCTAGAGCACGCGAACCACAACTACTGAGTCCGCATGCCACAACTACTGAAGCCCACGCGCCTAGAGCCCGTGCTCCACAACAAGAGAAGCCACTGAAATGAGAAGCCCATGCACTGCAACAAAGAGTAGCCCCCGCTCGCCGCAACTAGAGAAACCCTGCATGTAGCAACGAAGATGAAGAGCAGTCAAAAATAAATAAATAAATAAATTTATTTAAAAGAAAAAAGATATGAGAATCCTAGGAAAAAGAAAACTATGCAAACAAAAATCAAGATGGCGGTAAAATAAAGAAGAAACAAATCCCAGAAAAGATAGAGTCTTCCCTAAGAAGGGATACATTTTTCTCTAAATTCCTACAAAGAAAAAGAGGTCTGGGATAGCCTCAACCACCAGAGGGCAGACAACAGAAGCAAGAAAAACTACAATCCTGCAGCCTGTGGACCAAAAACCACAGTTACAGAAAGACAGAGAAGATGAAAAGGCAGAGGGCTATGTACCAGATGAAGGAACAAGAAAAAAACCCAGAAAAACAACTAAATGAAGTGGAGATAGGCAACCTTCCAGAAAAAGAATTCAGAATAATGATAGTGAAGATGATCCAGGACCTCGGAATAAGAATGGAGGCAAAGATTGAGAAGATGCAAGAAATGATTAACAAAGACCTAGAAGAATTAAAGAACAAACAAACAGAGATGACCAATACAATAACTGAAATGAAAACTACACTAGAAGGAATCAATAGCAGAATAACTGAGGCAGAAGAACGGATAAGTGACCTGGAAGACAGAATGGTGGAATTCACTGCTGCGGAACAGACTAAAGAAAAAAGAATGAAAAGAAATGAAGACAGCCTAAGAGACCTCTGGGACAACATTAAACGCAACAACATTCGCATTATAGGGGTCCCAGAAGGAGAAGAGAGAGAGAAAGGACCAGAGAAAATATTTGAAGAGATTATAGTCGAAAACTTCCCTAACATGGGAAAGGAAATAGCCACCCAAGTCCAGGAAGCGCAGAGAGTCCCATACAGAATAAACCCAAGGAGAAACACGCCGAGACATATAGTAATCAAAGTGGCAAAAATTAAAGACAAAGAAAAATTACTGAAAGCAGCAAGGGAAAAACGACAAATAACATACAAGGGAACTCCCATAAGGTTAACAGCTGATTTCTCAGCAGAAACTCTGCAAGCCAGAAGGGAGTGGCATGATATACTTAAAGTGATGAAAGGGAAGAACCTACAACCAAGATTACTCTACCCAGCAAGGATCTCCTTTAGATTTGATGGAGAAATCAAAAGCTTTATAGACAAGCAAAAGCTAAGAGAATTCAGCACCACCAAACCAGCTTTACAACAAATGCTAAAGGAACTTCTCTAAGTGGGAAACACAAGAGAAGAAAAGGACCTACAAAAACAAACCCAAAACAATTAAGAAAATGGTCATAGGAACATACATATCGATAATTACCTTAAACGTGAATGGATTAAATGCCCCAACCAAAAGACATAGACTGGCTGAATGGATACAAAAACAAGACCCATATATATGCTGTCTACAAGAGACCCACTTCAGACCTAGGGACACATACAGACTGAAAGTGAGGGGAAGGAAAAAGATATTCCATGCAAATGGAAATCAAAAGAAAGCTGGAGTAGCTATACTCATATCAGATAAAATAGACTTTAAAATAAAGAATGTTACAAGAGACAAGGAAGGACACTACATAATGATCCAGGGATCAATCCAAGAAGAAGATATAACAATTATAAATATATATGCACCCAACACAGGAGCACCTCAATACATAAGGCAACTGCTAACAGCTATAAAAGAGGAAATCGACAGTAACACAATAATAGTGGGGGACTTTAACACCTCACTTACACCAATGGACAGATCATCCAAAATGAAAATAAATAAGGAAACAGAAGCTTTAAATGACACAATAGACCAGATAGATTTAATTGATATATATAGGACATTCCATCCAAAAACAGCAGATTACACGTTCTTCTCAAGTGCGCACGGAACATTCTCCAGGATAGATCACATCTTGGGTCACAAATCAAGCCTCAGTAAATTTAAGAAAATTGAAATCATATCAAGCATCTTTTCTGACCACAACGCTATGAGATTAGAAATGAATTACAGGGAAAAAAACGTAAAAAAGACAAACACATGGAGGCTAAAAAATACGTTACTAAATAACCAAGAGATCACTGAAGAAATCAAACAGGAAATAAAAAAATACCTAGAGACAAATGACAATGAAAACACGACGACCCAAAACCTATGGGATGCAGCAAAAGCGGTTCTAAGAGGGAAGTTTATAGCTATAGAAGCCTACCTAAAGAAACAAGAAAAATCTCAAGTAAACAATCTAACCTTACACCTAAAGAAACTAGAGAAAGAAGAACAAACAAAACCCAAAGTTAGCAGAAGGAAAGAAATCATAAAGATCAGAGCAGAAATAAATGAAATAGAAACAAAGAAAACAATAGCAAAGATCAATAAAACTAAAAGTTGGTTCTTTGAGAAGATAAACAAAATTGATAAGCCATTAGCCAGACTCATCAAGAAAAAGAGGGACAGGACTCAAATCAATAAAATCAGAAATGAAAAAGGAGAAGTTACAACAGACACCGCAGAAATACAAAACATCCTAAGAGACTACTACAAGCAACTTTATGCCAATAAAATGGACAACCTGGAAGAAATGGACAAATTCTTAGAAAGGTATAACCTTCCAAGACTGAATCAGGAAGAAACAGAAAATATGAACAGACCAATCACAAGTAATGAAATTGAAACTTTGATTAAAAATCTTCCAACAAACAAAAGTCCAGGACCAGATGGCTTCACAGGTGAATTCTATCAAACATTTAGAGAAGAGCTAACACCCATCCTTCTCAAACTCTTCCAAAAAATTGCAGAGGAAGGAACACTCCCAAACTCATTCTATGAGGCCACCATCACCCTGATACCAAAACCAGACAAAGACACTACAAAAAAAGAAAATTACAGACCAATATCACTGATGAATATAGATGCAAAAATCCTCAACAAAATACTAGCAAACAGAATCCAACAACACATTAAAAGGATCATACACCACGATCAAGTGGGATTTATCCCAGGGATGCAAGGATTCTTCAATATACGCAAATCAATCAATGTGATACACCATATTAACAAATTGAAGAAGAAAAACCATATGATCATCTCAATAGATGCAGAAAAATCTTTTGACAAAATTCAGCACCCATTTATGATAAAAACTCTCCAGAAAGTGGGCATAGAGGGAACCTACCTCAACATAATAAAGGCCATATATGACAAACCCACAGCAAACATCATTCTCAATGGTGAAAAACTGAAAGCATTTCCTCTAAGATCAGGAACGAGACAAGGATGTCCACTCTCACCACTATTATTCAACATAGTTCTGGAAGTCCTAGCCACGGCAATCAGAGAAGACAAAGAAATAAAAGGAATACAAATTGGAAAAGAAGAAGTAAAACTGTCACTGTTTGCGGATGACATGACACTATACATAGAGAATCCTAAAACTGCCACCAGAAAACTGCTAGAGCTAATTAATGAATATGGTAAAGTTGCAGGTTACAAAATTAATGCACAGAAATCTCTTGCATTCCTATACACTAATGATGAAAAATCTGAAAGAGAAATTATGGAAACACTCCCATTTACCATTGCAACAAAAAGAATAAAATACCTAGGAATAAACCTACCTAGGGAGACAAAAGACCTGTATGCAGAAAACTATAAGACACTGATGAAAGAAATTAAAGATGATACCAACAGATGGAGAGATATACCATGTTCTTGGATTGGAAGAATCAACATTGTGAAAATGAGTATACTACCCAAAGCAATCTACAGATTCAATGCAATCCCTATCAAATTACCAATGGCATTTTTTACAGAGCTAGAACAAATCATCTTAAAATTTGTATGGAGACACAAAAGACCCCGAATAGCCAAAGCAGTCTTGAGGCAAAAAAATGGAGCTGGAGGAATCAGACTCCCTGACTTCAGACTATACTACAAAGCTACAGTAATCAAGACAATATGGTACTGGCACAAAAACAGAAACATAGATCAATGGAACAAGATAGAAAGCCCAGAGATTAACCCACGCACCTATGGTCAACTAATCTATGACAAAGGAGGCAAAGATATACAATGGAGAAAAGACAGTCTCTTCAATAAGTGGTGCTGGGAAAACTGGACAGCTACATTTAAAAGAATGAAATTAGAATACTCCCTAACACCATACACAAAAATAAACTCAAAATGGATTAGAGACCTAAATATAAGACTGGACACTATAAAACTCTTAGAGGAAAACATAGGAAGAACACTCTTTGACATAAATCACAGCAAGATCTTTTTTGATCCACCTCCTAGAGTAATGGAAATAAAAACAAAAATAAACAAGTGGGACCTAATGAAACTTAAAAGCTTTTGCACAGCAAAGGAAACCATAAACAAGACGAAAAGACAACCCTCAGAATGGGAGAAAATATTTGCAAATGAATCAACGGACAAAGGATTAATCTCCAAAATATATAAACAGCTCATTCAGACCAATATCAAAGAAACAAACACCCCAATCCAAAAATGGGCAGAAGACCTAAATAGACATTTCTCCAAAGAAGACATACAGACGGCCATGAAGCACATGAAAAGATGCTCAACATCACTAATTATTGGAGAAATGCAAATCAAAACTACAATGAGGTATCACCTCACTCCTGTTAGAATGGGCATCATCAGAAAATCTACAAACAACAAATGCTGGAGAGGGTGTGGAGAAAAGGGAACCCTCTTGCACTGTTGGTGGGAATGTAAATTGATACAGCCACTATGGAGAACAATATGGAGGTTCCTTAAAAAACTAAAAATAGAATTACCATATGATCCAGCAATCTCACTACTGGGCATATACCCAGAGAAAACCGTAATTCAAAAAGACACATGCACCCGAATGTTCATTGCAGCACTATTTACAATAGCCAGGTCATGGAAGCAACCTAAATGCCCATCAACAGATGAATGGATAAAGAAGTTGTGGTACATATATACAATGGAATATTACTCAGCCATAAGAAGGAACGAAATTGAGTCATTTGTTGAGACGTGGATGGATCTAGAGACTGTCATACAGAGTGAAGTAAGTCAGAAAGAGAAAAACAAATATCGTATATTAATGCATGTATGTGGAACCTAGAAAAATGGTACAGATGAGCCAGTTTGCAGGGCAGAAGTTGAGACACAGATGTAGAGAATGGACATATGGACACCAAGGGGGGAAAACTGCGGTGAGGTGGGGATGGTGGTGTGCTGAATTGGGCGATTGGGATTGACATGTATACACTGATGTGTATAAAACTGATGCCTAATAAGAACCTGCAGTATAAAAAAACAAACAAAACAACTAATACTAAACTTTCATTGGGTTATTTGTATGGAAATATGTTAATATAAATGTTTCAGACATTACATGAAATTTCTAAAAATCTTATATTTGTATTTGTATGGAAATATGTATGGAAATATGTTAATATAAATGTTTCAGACATTACAGGAAACTTCTAAAAATCTTATATTTGTATTTGTATGGAAATATGTATGGAAATATGTTAATATAAATGTTTCAGACATTACAGGAAACTTCTAAAAATCTTATATGTTCTGGTATAATGTTATAAGTAATAATCCTAGTTATTACTTTAAAATGTATATCTCAGAAATAACTAATTTTCTTGTCAACTGCATTATTATGAACTTTCATCAAATCTTTAACCATGGTCATTTTTAAGTCTTTTGTCATTTACAGACAGTTCTGGGTGTACTCTGATGATTTTGCAAATATGTTCCTATAAAAGGGTTTCATCTTCAAGAAATTCATGGAAAAGACTCTGACAAGTACAGGTTTCTGGTAACTGACTGTACTGCTGAACTGAATGAATAAGCATTTTCAGAACTCTAATGAAAAACTGATGAACTCATAAAAGTGCTAACAAAAGATCAAGATGAAAAAAAAAATTAATTACATGGGACTGAGTGAACTGATGAGGATGAGTATAATTTTTGTGACTTTCTGTCTGAATTAAAAAAAAAAAAAATCCCACAAGGACTCAGAGGCAAAGAATATACAAATCAATTTTCACTGCAAAGTAAAGGAGCTGTTACAGTGGAGGATTACTGGACTGAATGTCAATATTATGACATAGTATGAGTGTGTTTCATGTTTGGTAATTGCAATCATTGTTGCTTTTGTTGTGGTCATCCATGTACAATGCTTGGTGTCAGTCTATTTATCTCTTGTAAAAATAAAATACAGTGTGTGTGTGTGGAAAAAGAAAAGAAAAGAAAAGAAAAAGAGGTCTGGCACCGGGATTTCCGCAGCCTGTCGCCTTGCTGGTCTCTCACTCACCTGAACGGGTTTGACAGTGGATTTCATCTTCCATCGTCCACGGTTCTCCTTGACCCAACTTGGACAATACATTTGGTTTGCTGGCTTGAAAACCTATTCATGGAAAATGATACAAGATTTAGACCCAGTGAATGGGGCGTGGGGTCCGTGAAAACCGCAGAATCCTACCTCTGAGGACAATACAGTTTTCACATTTTGAAGGAAAAATACACCCCTCTGTGAGTCTCCTCTCCTGTCAATACTTCTACTTCACTTCTGACACCAGATATGTGGATTTTCCACACATCAAGGAATTCTGCGACACCAACTGACACTGACGGGGTGTCCTCCGATTTAATTCAATTCTGACACGATCTACCTGGTGATAGGGTCAGATAATACAGGTTAGGGGTACACTCCCATAAGACTTCGGCTCCGCTCCTGCATTTCTGGCACCAACTGTAAATTCAGGCTGTTTCCTGGGCTTCTGATCAACCATGAATAGATCAGAGGTTCCCATGACTCCCTTTCTCGGGTTCGATTAATTCACTAGAGCAGCAGACAGGACTCAAGAAGACAGTTTACTTACTAGGTCACCAGTTTATTATAAAAGGATACACAGGGAGCTCAGCTCGGTGCTCTGTGATGACCTAGATGTGGCAGGGGAGAGGGGGAGGGAGGTCCAAGAGGGAGGGGATATAGGTATACATAGTGCTGATTCACTTCATTGTACAGCAGAAACTAACACAACATTGTAAAGCAATTCTACTCCAATAAAAAAATAAATAAAAATTAAAAAAATAAAAATAAATCAATAAAAAAATAAATAAAAATTAAAAAAATAAAAATAAATCAATAAAAAAATAAAAGGATACAACTCAGGAACAGCCAGATGGAAGAGAATACAGTACAAGGCGTGTGGGAAAGGCCACAGAGCTTCCATGCTCTCTCTGGGGGCACCCCTCCCCTGGCACTGCCAAGTGGCCACCAATCTGAAAGCTCTCCAAGCCTGTCCCTGTGGGGTTTCATGGAGGCTTCACTATATAGCCATGATGGATTAAATCATGAGGCTTTGAAATATTTCCAGACATTGCCAAATATCCCCTGGGAACCAAATTGGCCCCAGTTGAGAACCACTGACCTAATGGGGGAGAGAGCTGGAAAATGGTAAATGCATAGAAAATGGGTGTGACAAGAAACCCTCACAGTTGCTGCTTAATTTTTAATTATAAATGACCGATTGTTTAGTAGAAACTCTTTATATGTTGTAGCAGATATGGAAATTATTAATTATTGGAGTTAAAATGGTACAAGCTGTGGTCATTGTGTTAATCATTTTTAAAGCAGTGTTGTTTGCAGTATGCATATACAGGTATGCAGAGAAGAATCAAACTCCTCTGCCCAAGGACTTATTAAACTATGTTCTAATTGTCAAAAAAAAAAAAAAAATCATCGGGCTTTGGTGATTATGATTTAATCTCCAGCCCCTTTCTTCTCCCCAGAGGTGGGGTGAAGGTGGGACTGAAAGTTGCAACCCTCTAAATCATGGGTGGTGAGCTCGGCAACCAGCCCCCAATCTTAGGTTATCGAGTGGCCTTCCAAAAATCACCTCATTAACATAAACTCAGATGCGGTGGTAAGGGTCCCTTATATGAATAACAAAAGACACCCATTTCTCATTTACCCTCTTATAACTTAGGAAATTCCATGGATTTTAGGCGCTCTGTGCCAGAATTGGGGATGAAGACCAAATATGTATATTCTTAATATAAATCACAGCATTATACACAGCTACAAAATAAAGGCGTTTCTCTCAAGAGAAAGGAGAATATACCCACTTCTCTTGGACCAGAGACGGGACTGAGAATCTACTGCTAAAGAGCATCACAGACAATCCAAAGCTTTCAGAAGCTGAAAAAGGAAACCCCACTGACTGGGGACCCTCTCAGGGACCCAGGAGAGCCGTCCTCACCCACAGACAGCAGGTTGCTATAGTTCTCCAGCATCACATCCCGATACAGGTCCTTCTGAGGAGGGGCCAGAAGCTGCCACTCCTCCCACGTGAAGTCAACAGCCACATCGTCAAATGTCAGGGTTTCCTGTAATAACAGTGGTGTTTAATGAACTGATCTCTTTTTGATGATATGGAAGAAATGTTAAAGTTTGTCTTCTCATTTCCACTTTATAGGCTAGATCTGTATATCTAGGGGGTTGTTTGTTTTTAAGACACATGGAAGAAGCAAAAGCCTAATAAAATACTAGGATCCAACTAACTGTAATTGTATAGTCAGTCATCCATACATTTATCATTAGCCGTTTCTTTTTTTTTTTTTTTGGCCGCGTTGCGTGGCTTGCAGGATCTTAGTTCCCCGACCAGGGATCGAACCTGTGCCCCCTTACAGTGGAAGCACAGAGTCTTAACCATTGGACCGCCAGTGAAGTCCCTCATAGACGTTTCTATAATACGTAGAAGTTAAATCTTCTTGTTAACCTAGAACACCACATTCATACATACATACATGTATGTGTGTGTGTGTGTGTATATATATATATATATATATATAATATATATTTATATATATATATATAAATATATATATGTATGGGACAAACATACATGCCAGTGGAATCGGGATGACTGTGTCTTTACAGCCAGTCAGTCAGAATCTTCTGGGAAGTGACTCAAGATGCCAGAATTATAAGAAACTAAATGTTTAATAAGCATGTTTAAAGTGTATGAAGAAGAAACTTATTTTTTGATATGTGTACTTTGTTATGATTTCAGCCTTAAAATATATTCTTAAGTCAGTTGTGTAATGAACAAAAATAAATGCAATATATTTATTTTGCCAGGAAATAAATTGCCAGGAATTCCCTGGCAGTCCAGTAGTTAGGACTCCACACTTCCACTGCAGGGGGTACCAGTTCCAACCCTGGTCAGGGAACTAAGATCTGCAAGCCATGTGGTGTGGGAAAAAAAAGAAAGGAAAGAAAAGAAAACGGTAGATTAAGAATTCGGACTTGGGGACTTCCCTGGTGGCACAGTGGTTAAGAATCCGCCTGTCAATGCAGGGGACACAGGTTCAAGACCTGGTCCGGGAAGATCCCACATGCTGCGGAGCAGCTAAGCCCGTGTGCCACAGCTACAGAGCCTGCACTCTAGAGCTCGCGAGCCACAACTACTGAGCCCGTGTGCCACAATTACTGAAGCCCGTGCACCTAGAGCCCGTGCTCTGCAACAAGAGAAGCCACCGCAATGAGAAGCTCGCACACCACAACGAAGAGTAGCCCCCGCTCGCCGCAACTAGAGAAAGCCCGCGTGCAGCGATGAAGACGCAACACAGCCAAAAATAAATAAATAAATTAATTAATTAAAAAGAAAGAATTCGGATTCGAACATGGAAATCAAGAGTCAGACATACGGCAAAGTCTGAGAAAACAGTCCCCATAGAACTGCTCTTGCTTCAGACACCGGCTGCAATTTCTGGCGTCCCCAGGATCACCCTCACTTCAGAAGCAGGCTACAAAGACACCCAGGGTCCCCAAGACACCCTTAGATGCAATCATTAGCTAGAATGACTCAGACAACTAACAAACCCATTCGGGAACAAAGGAGAGAATAAAACAAACCAGAAATCACCTGGGCCTGGATCATTTTCTTCTGTTTTCTGAAAACAGCTGGCAACAAGGAGGCTCTGTCGCTGTGTCTTCTGGATCTGCTCTAAATTCTGTTCTGTCTTCAGTCAAGCATGTCCCCAGTAATGCTGATACCAAATCCTGTAACTTCTTCCTCCTTCTACTGATTCTTTGGCTCCTGGGGAGTCAGGACCTGTGGGTTGAGGAGAAAATTCAAGCTGGGGGTACATCTCCTCTGGGCCCAGACGCTAACGCTGCTCCTGGGCGCTCACCTTAACCCAATGCCCAGAGCACTGCTGAGTGTCCCCAGAAGACTGCTGCCCCAGAAGACTTTATTCCTCTGCCCAAAAAGCCTAAGCTTCTGACTGTGGTGGGGGTATTCCTTTATTCCGTGAAGTTGAAGTGGGGTGACTGTCAGAGGGGATGAGGGAAACGAGATCCATCCCAGCAGCAGGCCTCAGGAGCAGGAGAATCTCAGGCAGCTCAAGTTATACAAAAGGGACCGTATGGGAGGAGAGGCGCTGGGCACTGCTTTCCTTTAAACCGTGTGCGCTCAGGAACCTCCTCAAACGTTTCTATACACCCTGTGAGTACACACACTTCAGTTTGAAAACCAATGTACTGGGCAAACCAGAAGCATTCTCTTATTAAGCAATGATGATAATACCTTAGGTGGTTTAAGATAACATTTTTAAAAAGTACACAATATTGTAAATAAATTGGAAACTGGTAAATAAAGTTGAGATGCATAAGATCCCTGTCAGAGAAGAGTGTAAAAGTACTAATCAATGTAAACATTTGGCAAAGAAAGCTTCCATGCTGTATGTAATTTCTAGTGTCATGGTGAAAACTAACAATTGTCTCAAAGTACATAATTTCCATCCTAATGGAAGGGGGAAACAGAATGAGAAGAAATTCATTCAAAACAAGGCAAAAAAAGAGAAGAAGGAATAGAGAACTAGTGGGGCAAATACAGTACACTTAGATGACTATTTTAAAACAAAACATTATATTTTATAATGTCTTATAATATAAGAATTATATTCAGTATAAACAGAACAAGGAATCGAGTTAGTTACACAAAACCCAAAAACATGCTACTCTAGGTGACATGTATGAAACAATGATATGGAAAGCTGGAGAATAAAAGGTTAGAAAAAGATAAACCATGGAAAGAGTAACCACAGACACTCTGGTGTATTCTCAGACAAAATGGACCAGAAAGCCTAAACATTACTACAGAGAAAGAGAAATGCTTGCTAGTAAGAGGTTCAATTCAGCACATGATAGAAATTTGCAATTTCTATGCATCTAATAATATTGCTTTGAAATACATACAGCAAAAATGGACCCAAAAAACCAAGAAGAAATAAATCCAGACTAACGGTTGAAGACTTAACACGCCTATCCCATTAACTGACAGAACAAATAGGTCACCAACAAACAAAATTTATAAACAAAATCATTTTGAAGAATATAAAAAATATATGATAAGTAGGAATACTGACACAAATTTTAACAGACTTAAATTAATGGAAAGATGAACTATGAATACGATTCAGAAAACCAAGCATTTTAAAGACGTCATGTCAACCCACGCACCAATGGTCAATTAATCTATGACAAAGGAGGCAAGAATATATAATGGAGAAAAGACAGTCTTTCAATAAGTGGTGCTGGGAAAACTAGATACTACATGTAAAAGAATGAAATTAGGGCTTCCCTGGTGGCGCAGTGGTTGAGAATCTGCCTGCCAATGCAGGGTACACGGGTTCGAGCCCTGGTCTGGGAAGATCCCACATGCCGCAGAGCAGCTAGGCCCGTGAGCCACAACTACTGAGCCTGCGCATCTGGAGCCTGTGCTCCGCAACAAGAGAGGCCGCGATAGTGAGAGGCCCACGCACCGCGATGAAGAGTGGCCCCCGCTTGCCGCAACTAGAGAAAGCCCTCGCACAGAAATGAAGACCCAACACAGCCATAAATAAATAAACAAATAAATAAAAAGTTTTAAAAAAAAGAATGAAATTAGAACATTCTCTAACACCATACACAAAAATGAACTCAAAATGGATCAAAGACCTAAATGTAAGACCGGACACTATAAAACTCTTAGAGGAAAATACAGACAGCACACTCTGTCATAAATTGCAGCAATATCTTTTTTGATCCACCTCCTAGAGTAATGAAAATAAAAACAAAACTAAATGAATGGGACCTAATAAAACTTAAAAGTTTCTGCACAGCAAAGGAAACCATAAACAAAAAGAAAAGACAATCCACAGAATGGGAGAAAATATTTGCAAACCAAGTGACCAACAAGGGATTAATCTCCAAAATATACAAACAGCTCATGCAGCTCTATGTCAAAAAACCCCCCCAAACAACCCAATCAAAAAATGGGCAGAGGGCTTCCCTGGTGGCGCAGTGGTTGAGAATCTGCCTGCTAATGCAGGGGACACGGGTTCGAGCCCTGGTCTGGGAAGATCCCACATGCCGCGGAGCAGCTGGGCCCGTGAGCCACAATTGCTGAGCCTGCGCGTCTGGAGCCTGTGCCCCGCGACGGGAGGGGCCGCGATAGAGAAAGGCCCGCGCACCGCGATGAAGAGCGGTCCCCGCACCGCGATGAAGAGTGGCCCCCGCTTGCCGCAACTGGAGAAAGCCCTCGCACGAACCGAAGACCCAACACAGCCAAAAATAAATAAATAAATAAATAAATAAGAAAATCCTTTAAAAAAAAAAAAAAAAAAAGGGCAGAATGGGACTTCCCTGGTGGTGCAGTGGTTAAGAATCCGCCTGCCAGTTTAGGGGACACGGCTTCAATCCCTGGTCTGGGAAGATCCCATGTGTTGCAGAGCAACTAAGCCTGTGCACCACAACTACTGAGCCTGCGCTCTAGAGCCCGTGAGCCACAACTAGTGAGCCTGTGTGCCACAACTACTGAAGCCCACGCACCTAGAGCCTGTACTCCACAAGAAGAGAAGCCACGGCAATGAGAAGCCCGTGCACCACAACAAAGAGTAGCCACTGCCCCCTGCACTGCTCACTACAACCAGAGAAAGCCCGTGAGCAGCAACAAAGACCCAACGTGACCAAAAATAAATAAATAAATAAATAAAAATTTTTAAAAAATCAATGTATTTTTTTAAAAAAGGGCAGAAGATCTAAATAGACATTTCTCCAAAGAAGACATACAGATGGCCAAAAAGCACATGAAAAGATGCTCAACATCACTAGTTATCAGACAAATGCAAATAAAAACTACAATGAGTTATCACCTCACACTGGTCAGAATGGCCATCATCAAAAATTCTACAGACAATAAAAGCTGGAGAGGGTGTGGTGAAAAGGGAACCCTCATACACTGTTGGTGGGAATGTAAATTGGTACAACCACTATGGAGAACAGTATGTTCTCTTTTTATATTTTTTAAGAGAACAACCATGTGACCCAGCAATCCCACCCCTGGGAATATATCCAGAAAAAAACATAATACAAAAAGATACACGCACCCCAATGTTCATTGCAGCACTATTTACAATAGCCAAGACATGGAAGCAACCCAAATGTCCATTGATAGAGGCATGCATAAAGATGTGGTACATAGATACAATGGAATAGTACTAAGCCATGAAAAAGAAGGAAATAATGCCATTTGCAGCAACATGGACTTAGAGATTATCATACTAAGTGGAGAAAGACAAATACCGTATTATACCACTTATATATGGAATCTAATTTTTAAAAAATGATACAAATGAACTTATTTACAAAACAGAAACACACTCACAGATTTTGAAAACAAATTTATGGTTACCAAAGGAGAAACGTAGAGGGGAGGGATAAATTAGGACCTTGGGATTAACATACACACACTACTATATATAAAATAGATAACCAACAAGGACCTACTGTAGAGCATAGGGAACTCAACTCAGTATTCTGTGACAACCTATATGGGAAAAGAATCTGAAAAAGGATGAATATATGTATATGTATAACTGAATCACTTTGTTGTACCCCTGAAACTAATACAACATTGTAAATCAACTGTACTCCAATAAAACTTTTTAAAAAATAAAAAATAAAAATAAAGATGTCATGTTTCCCAAATATATATATAAATCCAATGAAACCTCAATCAAAATCCTAAGCTGATAACTATATCCATCTATCAATTATGAGGACTTAAAGTTACGTTACGACAGTACAATATTAGTACAATGATAGACAAATGGAACAAAATCAAATGCTTATAAACAGACTCATGCATATATAGAGACTTGATAACAAAAGTACCATTACAGAGAAGAGGGTAAGGATGTCTCTTTTTAAAAATGGTGCTGGGACAATCAGATATTCATGCTGGCGGTTGGGGGATTCAGAGAACAATGTTGAACGCCATCTCACAATATACACAAAAATCATTTGGGGGGAGAACTGTCAATTTCAGTGGGAGAGGCAAATTAATAAAAACTTCAGGGGATAATATAGGAGAATCTCTCAATGATATTAGGGTATGGAAAGATATTTTTAAAAAGCTATATATGAAGCACACCATAGGGACTTCCCTGGTGGTCCACTGGCCAAGACTCCATACTCCCCATGCAGGGGGCCCAGGTTCGATCCCTGGTCAGGGAACTAGATCCTACATGCCGCAACTAAGACCCGGAGCAGCCAAATAAGTAAATAAATATTTTTTTAAAAAAAGAGTTCTCATTCAAAAAAAAAAAAAAATGAAGCACAACATAATGTAAATTATATTCCGCTGGAGGAACTGGACAGCCACTTTGGAAAACATTTTGGCATCATCCATTTAGGCTGAAGTTATACACATCCTAAGACACAGAAATCTCACTGTGAGGTATACATCTAAGTTATATATCTATCCCCCAATAAAATAAGGACACATTTGAACCAGAAGATATGTAAAAGAATTTTCGCAGCAACATTATTCATAACAACCCAAACTGCAAGCATTACAAGCTTAATTAATAGTAGAAAAAACTGACATATATTCAAACTATGGAATGTTATTAAAAAACAATGTTTACCCAGCTTGCAAGCTAAGAATACTTTCTACATTTTCAAAGGACTGTAAAACAAAACCAAAAAGCAATGTGAGAGACCTTCTGTGTCCTGCAACTCCTAAAATGTTTACTGTATAGATATTCATACAATATGTTTGCCTGACCCTTGTTACAGAGGGGAAAAAAAAACCAAACAAAAATAAAAAACAAAACAAAACAAAAACCCCAAAAAACCTCTGTGTAAAAGCATGAATAATTCTTTAAAATATTGAGTAAAAGAAGACTGACAGTTAAAAAAAGCTGTATAGTAACACTGACATGTAGTTAAAAATAGGTACAACTAAATAAAATATAATGATTAGGAATGATTAATTTTTTATATGATACAACTATAAAGAAAAGACTTAAACTGCTTGGTATCTCAAACAGGATGGTAATTACCTTTGAGAATGAAGACGTAATATAATTGGGAAGTGGCTCACAGAACACCACTGGGGTGCTGGCAGTGTTCTGTTTCTCAAGCTGGGCAATGACTGTTTTATATATACCCATTAATTTTATACTGATTAACTTGTAGACCTTTTAAATTAACAAGTAAGTGAGGACTTCCCTGGTGGCGCAGTGGTTAAGATTCTGTGCTCCCAATGCAGGGGGCCTGGGTTCAATCCCTGTTCAGGGAACTAGATCCCACACGCATGCTGCGACTAAGAGTTTGCATGCCACAACTAAGGAGCCAGCGAGCTGCAACTAAGGAGCTGGTGAGCTGCAACTAAGGAACCCACGTGCCACAACTAAGGAGCCCGTGAGCCACAACTAAGGAGCCCACCTGCTGCAACTAAGACCCAGCGCAACCAAAATAAATAAGCATTAAAAAATATATAAATGGAAGAGTTGAAAAAGCCTGTTCTTTACACAGAGAACAGATTTGTGGTTGCCCTAGAGGAGGGGGACGAGGAGAGGGATGGATTGGGAGTTTGGGATTAGCAAATGCAAACTATTGTACATAGAATGAATAAACAACAAGGTGCTGCTGTATAGCACAGGGGACTATATTCAATATCCTGTGATAAACCATAATGGAAAAGAATATGAAAAAGAATGTATATATATGTATCACTGAATCACTTTGCTGTACAGCAGAAATTAACACAACATTGTAAATCAATTATACTTCAATAAAATAAACTTTTTGAAAAAGCCTGTTCTTTAAAAAGACCAACAACACATATCCATTTGTAGTGAGATAGAAAGAAACCTGGTGCAAATAAAAAAATATAAGGAATTCATAGGGGACATAACTCAGATAAAATAGACATTTTTTTTTTTGCCCTGAAAGAATACAATGAACATTTTTATTTCGTTAAATTTGAAATCCTGGATGAACTCATAATTTTATGATCCTTCCATCCTGGAAACATGTTAACTCCAGACCATCTAGCAGGTGAATTTTAGGGTAGGCAACAGGACACAGATGCCCACTACCACCCCATTCACTTTCCTCCTTTGTACTGGAGAGTAGAGACAATGCATTGAGATAAGAATGAATTATAAACATTAGAAACTGGACAGAAAATTAAGGTTATATTCAGACAACATCATCATCGACGTGGAAAAAGAGACGCAAGGAATTACTTATGGAAAAGACAAAACGTTCCCCCCATAAATCCCAGGCAGATTTTCACATATACTGCTGGCTGGAACTGCACTATATACCTAAGCTCATTTCATACTAATTGATCTCTAGCAACGGAAACTGAAACCACCAGGATTAACTAAGACCAACCAGTACCGGCATATGGGTCACGCTACCAGAAGGATGGAGAACTAAAAACAGAGATTCTATTAGCAAAGAAGAAGGAGGGAACGTTTGTCAGGCAAAAAAGCAACAGTGTCCACTGCTATATATTAAGTGGTGAGTGCAGGCGTTGGCAAACATTTTCTACAAAGGGACAGATACTATATATTTCTACTTTGAGGGTTAAGATCTGTCACAAAGTTTCAATTCTGCCTTCGCATTGCGAAAGCAGCCATAGACGATACGTAACAGACGGGTGTGGCTGGATTAGTCCCTCGGTCTGCAGTTACTCATCCCCCTGGATAAAAGCCTAAAAAGCAGAAGGTTTCGAACTCCTGTCCTGGGCTGCACCACCTTTCTTCCCAGCGATGGAGGCTGGAAACTCAACGAAACCACCAGCCAGGCGTCCAAAGCTTCAGCCCTCACAAGCCTCTTTGTACCACAGACACTACACACTTCTTTATTAATCCGAAACCTGGACCAGACATCCCCACATGATGACCGTCCACCCTGGCCTCAACATCACCGAGCCCCACATTAATTCCCAAACCTGAAGCTGTTACCATCGTAAATACCACCTGCATCCTTTACAGAATGATCCGCAAAGACCCCCATACCTTGCCAGTCAGGACATGGTCGCTGATCTCTACAGATTCTTAACCGTTTTAACGACTCCCCACCAAAGCACCCCAACCACACAGAGAGACGTGCCGGACTCTGCTGGTTCCTCCCAAATACCTCCACCTTGGCGTTTCCCACCAGACCCTCCAAATAATCCGTGAGTCCACACTACACCATTTCCACCCTGTAGGAGTCACGTCACGCTGTCATAGACACACCTCTCATGAGAAAACACACACACACACACACACACACACACACACACACACACACACACACAAAACTTCAAGGGACAAATGCACACACTGACCCGATTTTCCCCAGCCCACAAGGAGAGTCTAAACGTAACCTTCCGCGAACCGCTTCTACTTCTGGACCCGTCGCCCAGATTTTTCGCCCGCCTACGGCGGCCGAAGATGGTCTGAGGCGTTTCAAGAAAGGCGGAGGAGCGGATTCCGGTATTTCTCAGAGGCAATATGTCCGCGCCCAGCTCTCCGAGGCCCCAGGGGGCGGCCATGTTGGGACACCTGACGTACAGAAGGCCAAGGGGCGGGTTTGGAGGCCGGGAGCCCTGGGTGGTCCGGAAGGTGAGAAGCCACTGATGGTATCTCATTTCCTGGCACTTCGACTCTTCAGAAAATTCTTAGGTTTTCAGAGACTCGAGGTCTGCGAGGCAAATATGGAGCTACCTAAACTGCGTTCGACGGACTGGGCAGGAAAGTAATATTGCCGCGGCCTTTATTTTACACCTTGTATTAAAAAAGGAGGGGGACGGGTTTCCAAAGGGACCAAGAGTTCCGCTGTCGGTATAGCAGCAGAGAACGAATTCCCGGAAAGAGAAACGGCAATACATCCAGTAATCGGACATCCCCAGAAAGCTTTGGAGGAACATTTCTTGCAGGAAGCGGCTTTTAGGACAGAATACGATTTCGAGAAACCGGCACAGTGTGGAACAGGCCATCAGGTCCCGAAGAAAAGAGCTGCTGGGATGAAGCCTAAGTTTTGACTGGGATTAGAGCCTCGGGGAAAGGCCACTAAAAACGAGGCCAGTAAAGGTCTGGAGCCAATGAAAAAGGCACAACCACAATTGAGAGTCCAAAAGCGTTAACATCAATAGCTATTTGGTCAAGACATTAAGATACTTCCATGGGGTAAATCTTCTCAACAAAAGAGGCTGGGATAATTGTATACCTATTTGCAGAAAAATAACTTAAGACCCATAACTCTAAGCGGACACAAAAATTAACTGGAAATAGATCACAGACCTAAATATAAGAGGTAAAAGTAAGAAACTTAGGAGACAATCTCCACGAACCTAAGTTTAAGTTAGCCAAAGAGTTCTGTAGCAAGACAATAAAGGTTGAGACATAAAAGAAAAAATAATAAATTGGACTTAATTAAAATGAAAAACTTTTGTATTTTTAAGCACAACTTTAAGAAAAGTAATGAGTGGAGCCAGAGATTGGGAGAAAATATTGACACATTTAACATGTGATAAAAGGACTTATATTCAGAATAAAGAGTTCTCAAAACTCAACAAATCAACTATCCAGTTACTTTTCTTTTTATATAGAATTTTATTTTATCTTATTTTAATTTTTATTGGAGTATAGTTGCTTTACAGTATTGTGTTAGTTTACACTGTACAGCAAGGTGAATCAGCTATATGTATACATATATCCCCTGTTTTTTGGATTTCCTTCTCATTTAGGTCACCACAGAGCATTGAGTAGAGTTCCCTGTGCTGTACGGTAGATTCTCATTATACCCAGTTCACTTTTTGGGGTTATGAAAATTTCTAAATATTGGATCATGGTGATGGCACAACTCTATAAACTTGCTAAATGTCACTGTATTATACCCTTACTACTGGTAAATGTTATATGTAAATTATGACCATAAAGCTGTTAAAATGAATTGCTGTTCTATACTACAAAATTTATAGGGTATGAATATTTTTTAAAACACAACAACTACAATTGCAAAATTATAAGCTACCTGGATTAAAAATAAATGGAGATATCTGGGACATACAAGAAAAACAGTACAACAAATCTTGGAGTGATAATGTAAGAATCTGGTTAATGAGAGGATCATAATATAAACTGAACATAACTGAATCAGTTACATTTTTCAAGTATTCCCACTTCAATGTATAACTTTTATATGTGACTCCAGTTACCATCTACTATGATACTATTACAGCCATATTATTACCCCCGTGATATTATTACAGCCATGTAATATTAATTATATATATACAAGAACATTTTATAATATGGAAATGTTTATAATAAGAGATTAAGTGATGAAGCTAGATCAAACCTTTTTTTTTAATTTAATTTATTGGCTGGGGCGCTAGTTCCTGGACCAGGGAGCAAACCCAAAACCCCTGTATTGGAAGGACAGAGTCTTAACCACTGGACTGCGAGGGAAGTCCCTAGATCAAACCTATTTTTTATAGCTTTATTGAGATATAATTGACATAGATTATACCTATTTTATTTTATTATTATTATTTTTTAATTTTATTTATTATTTATTTATTTATTTATTTTTGGCTGTGCTGGGTCTTCGGTTCGTGCGAGGGCTTTCTCTAGTTGCGGCAAGTGGGGGCCACTCTTCATCGCGGTGCGGGGACCGCTCTTCATCGCGGTGCGCGGGCCTTTCACTATCGCGGCCCCTCCCGTTGCGGGGCACAGGCTCCAGACGCGCAGGCTCAGCAGCTGTGGCTCACGGGCCCAGCTGCTCCGTGGCATGTGGGATCTTCCCAGACCAGGGCTCGAACCCGTGTCTCCTGCATTAGCAGGCAGATTCTCAACCACTGCGCCACCAGGGAAGCCCCTATTTTATTTTTTAAATATTTATTTTCTTTAATTTTTTTGGGGGGGGGGCTGCATCGGGTCTTAGCTGTGCTATGCGGGATCTTTGTTGAGGCACACGGGACCTTTTGTTGTGGCGCGCAGGCTTCTCTCTAGTTGTGGCATGTGGGTTTTCTCTCTCTAGTTGTGGCTTAGGTTATAGCTAAGGACAAACACATAGATCACGCAGGCTTAGTTGCCCCGTGGCATGTGGGATCTTATTTCCCCTACCAGGAATTGAACACATGTCCCCTGCATTGGAAGGTGGATTCTTTACCACTGGACCACCAAGGAAGTCCTGATTATACCTATTCTAAATAAACTTTTATTTGGAGAAAATATTAGATTTACACAAAAGTCACAAAGTACTACAAAGAGTGCACATATACCTTCATATGGTACCTTCATATACCTTGTACCTGTGTGCTGCAAACTACAGAGCCCACACGCTCTGAAGCCCGTGCCCCACACTGAAGAGCCCACGTGCCACAACTAAGACCTGACTCAGCCAAAAATAAATTTAAAAAAAAAATAGACTTTTCAGCAAATGATGCTGGAACACTTAGTGGTCCATTGGCAACAAAAAAAAAGGCTCTCAAAAGAATCTCAACACTTTCATCCCATAAGTCCTATACTGGTAAAGGACTGATACCCAGAACATAGAAAGAATTCTTAAAAGTCAACAATAAGGGACTTCCCTGGTGGTGCAGTGGTTAAGCATCCGCCTGCCAATGCAGGGACACGGATTCGAGCCCTGGTCCGGGAAGATCCCACATGCCGCGGAGCAACTAAGTCCATGCGACACAACTACTGAGCCTGTGCTCTAGAGCCCACGAGCCACAACTCCTGAAGCCCGCACGCCTAGAGCCCGTGTTCCGCAACAAGAAAAGCCACTGCAATGAGAAGCCCACGCACTGCAACGAAGAATAGCCCCTGCTCGTTTCAACTAGAGAAAGCCTGCGCGCAGCAACGAAGACCCAACACAGCCAAAAATAAATTTAAAATAAATAAATAAATTTATTTTTAAAAAAGTCAACAATAAGAAACCCCAATTTTAAAAATGGGCAAAGACTTTGAACAGACACTTCATCAAAGATAACAGATGGCAAACAAGCATATGAAAAAAATGGTCTACATCATTTGTTATTAGGGAGATGCAAATTAAAACAGCTATATGATACAAGTACCCAACTATCAGACTTGTTGAAATTCAAAAAACTGAAAATATGAAATACTGGTTATAAGATGAAAAAACGTGAACTTTTATTATTTGCCAGACACAATGCAAAAGATACAGCCTAGAAGATAGGGAGATTCTTGAATGTATGTTTATACAGATGATCCCAAGTTTTAGAACAGTAGTCTGAAAAATTTTTTTTTTCACTGAAATGGCTCTCATTGAGGAGTAGAATTTAGGAAAATGGTTGTTCTTACTTGTGTCAAAGAAATCTGAAAGGAAATATCCAAGAGTAAATTTTGCAGTAAAATGAACAAATATCCTGTCTTTATTCCTATACACACCACTTGACCACAGTGCATTATTCTGATTTTTGTGGGGACAATGAGAAGAGTATGTAGGAGACAAATTTTTAATAGGAACCTTGAGGAAGGATCCAAAGGTTGAGCCTCTAAACACCCACTAGCCTGGGACTATGGATCTCAAAACTTCCCGACTCCTGTGCTCTCAAACACAGACAAACTCTGCACTCCCTAAACAACACTGACCTCAAATTCAATCTGAAATTTACCACAGACACTCTTGCCCATTGACACTCCTCCCCCAATTCCAGGCTTCTCCAGATCATGAGCTGGATATTAAATCGCTAACCTAGGGGAGAAGCAGTGCTCATTGGTTTCACACCTTCCATCCAGTTTTCAATTACCGAGTCTTGCAGACCTAACATATAGACCCTAAACCCTGACCAACAGGACCTTCAATCATTAAACACTTCAGATTAAGCCTTAATTTAAGGCTCCATCACTAACGCCCAGATTCCTCAGTGACTCAACCCAAATAGACCCCAAACACAGTCATTGACACGCATTCCCTCTTCACCGACCCCAAAGGCCCCTCACTGGGGATCCTCACCCAGAATCAGGCTCAGCAGATCTTGAGCCTCTGAAGACTCCTCTGGAAGCTGCCAAAGGCTGAACCCGGTCCAAAACCACTTCTGATTGTGATGTGTTCTCCCTGCAGTGCTTCTGTAGCTGTTGCTAGGGAAGCCAAGCGCCTGGAAGGAGTGTGTCTGGCGAGGGCTCTGGGTTAGCTTCAGAAGTCCGAGTTCTGGCCGTGCACAGGTCCTATGACATCACATGGCTCCATGACCTCACAGAGGTTTTGGCATTTAGGACGGGAGCAGCTTTAACGGCTGCTATCACTTTGCTGGGTGGGAAGACACAGAAATGTCTTATGGGCACCCCACTGCCTTCCTGTCTTTGCAAGAGATGGTCACAGGCATAGAGCTAAATTATATTTTCAGAGGCCGGCACCTATCCAAGGCCAACGTGGTATGAGATGCATTTTAGTCATCAGTTTGGGCAAAACCAGCAAACTGATGGTGCCCTTGAACCCTTAGGCAGGAATACCTTGGGTACGGGCAGTTGCATGAACTCTGATATTCTTGTGGCAGAAAAGATGTGCAGAGAGCTTCTGGATGGATCTAAGGTTGAATTTACTTGAGGTCTATAGTGGAAAAATCCATAGTTGTATTTCTTTTACTCATGCTACTGCCACACTTGCAACACTTCTGACATGTCTGTCACCAAATAATGGGGGTGGGGCATTTAACCACACCAAGCAATTCTCCACTACACCAACTGGGTCCTTAAGTGTGACTCAGTTCTAACACTGTCTACTCGGAGATAGTGTCAGATCCCACAGGTTAAGGGCTCAGTCCCATAAGACTGCTTCCACCCCACTCCAGATGCCAATCACACGTAGCAGGTGCCCAAGTTACCTACAATTTGTCTGACTTGGCTACAAACTGGAGATTCCCACCACCTCTTCTTTGGGTTCAATTAGTTTTGCTAAATGGCTCACAGAACTCAGGGAAACACTTGCGTTTATCAGTTTATTAAAGGATATGATAAAGGATACAGATGAACAGCCAAATGAAGACAAAAATAGGGCGAGGTGTGGGAGGGTCCCAAGCACAGGAGCTTCTGTCCCTGTGCTACGGTGTGTTACTCTCCCCCCTACCTGAATGTGTTCACCCATATAGAAGCTCTCCAAAATACCTACTATTGGGATTTCATGGAGGCTTCCTTCCATAGGCATGATTAATTAGTAACTCCATTTCTAGCCCCTCTCCCTTCTCTGGAAGATGGGGAGTGGGCTGAAAATTCCAAGCTTCTAATCATGGCTGGGTCTCTCTGGTGACCAACTCCCATCCAGGAGCCCACCCAGAATCACATCAATAGAGTAAGAGATGCTCCACACGCTCTTATCATGTAGAAATTTACAAGGGTTTCAGAAGCTCTGTGCCAGAAACCAGGGACAGAGACCAATATGTCTATTTTCTACAATTTCACAAGGTCGAACAGTCAACCTCAAAAGGATACATCCTAAACGATTCTATTTTTCTAATATTCTATAATGACAAAATTATGGATACAAAAAGATCTGTGATGCCAAGGGTTAGTGTCGGGGAAAGGATGTGACTATGAGGACATAGCATGAGGGAGTCTGTGTTGACAAAGCATTCTGAATTTTTACTGGGGTGTTGGTTACAGGAACCTACATATGTGATAAAGTTTCTTAAGGCGATATATAAAAACCAAACAAAAACTACTACATGTTAAAACTGGTGCAATCAAAATAAACCCTGTAGTTAACAGCACTGTAACAATTTCACTTTCCTCTATTTGACCTTATATAACCACACAGTTTACTGTGTGGTTATTAAAAGATTTTACCTTTGGGAGTAGTGGGCCGAAGGGCATTTAGGAAATCTCTGGAATATTTGTTTTTGTGATTCTAAACTTACTTCAAAATTAAAAGTTATAAAAACATCACATTTATATTAATTTTATAAACCCCCTGATGGTACTTACAAACTTGGTAAACACATCCAAATCTGTTGTTATACTTACGAAACGAGTACATTTTTCATTTTGAAGTACTTCAAATCTTCTGAAATAACACAAACTTGGAACCAAAGAAATACAAAAGTTAAATACTGAAAATTCAATCCATGTTGAGAGTAACTGCCACTATGTAAAATTTATAAGATCAATGACAAGGCAACTAGAAATATGGCTGAAGGTATCCTTCAGTTGCTTGTGAGGTGTAGTATCCCTTAAGTTAAGACTTGTAACAGAATGCTCTCATTCATCATTTCCCCAAGGCTTCTTTCCTTAAGTTGTCTGATATTTTGTTAAAGTCCACCATATAGAATGTGTTTCTGCACGGATTTCCTGGCAAATGATGAAGCAATATTTATTACTGCAAACCCTGCCATATTCATTGCCACAGGAAAGTATTTTTCTAGTGATAACTGACATCTGTTGAGGAATTACTTCTGGGCAAAGGCTTTCCCACAATTATACTTCTACCAATTAGAAATATTCATTCATTCATGATCTATGATGATCACATATGATAGGGTTTATTTCCACTGAAGGCTTTCCTAGTCTTTCACACTCATAGGCTTTATCTCAGTATATACTTTTTAGACATAGAATGTCCTAAAATATTTTCACCAAGGCTGATTGTATCCGAGTAGTTTTGTAAATTTTTTCATCAATATAAAATATGAGGTAATTGATCACTAAAGATAATACCACATTCTTTGCATTGTGATTCTTCTCTGCATACTATTATCTTGAGGGTCTACAACCGGCAACAGGCTTCCCCAAAGTGACTACCTGTGAATTCTCTTATGTTTATCAAGGATTGACAAGTGGGCAAAAGCTTTCCCACACTCACTGCATCCATAGGGCCTCTCTCCTGTATGTTTTCTTTGGTGAACACTGAGCCCTGACTTTGTGGTGAAGGTTTTCCCACATTCACTGCATTCATATGGCTTCTCTCCTGTGTGAATTCTCTGATGGGTAATGAGATCACTTTTGCACAAAGAGAATTTTCCACATTCAGTACATGCAAAGAAGTCTTTCGTGAGTGAAATCTCTCATGTTGTATGAGGCGTGTCTTCTTCTTAAAGGCTTTACCACACTCGTTGCATTTGTACGGTTTCTCTCCAGTGTGAGTTTGCTGATGTGTACCAAGGGTACTCTTCACGGTGAAGCCCTTGCCACATTCACTGCATATATATGGTTTCTCTCCAGTATGAGTTCGCAGATGTGCGATGAGCTTCCTTTTCGCGGATAAGCCTTTGCCACATTCGTTGCATACATAGGGTTTCTCTCCTGTGTGAGTTCGCTGATGTACAATGAGATTGCCCTTCTGAATGAAGCCTTTTCCACAATCACTGCATATATAAGGTTTCTCTCCTGTGTGTGTTCGCTGATGTCCAATCAGCCGGGCCTTGGCTGGAAAGCCTTTTCCGCATTCACTGCACACGTAGGGTTTCTCTCCGGTATGAGTTCGCTCATGTACAATCAGTTGGCTCTTCACAGTGAAGCCTTTCCCACAGTCACTGCATATAAATGGTTTCTCTGCAATATGAGTTCGCTGATGTACAACAAGATCACCCTTCATGGTGAAGCCTTTTCCGCATACACTACATACATAGGGTTTCTCTCCTGTATGAGTTCGCTGATGTCTGATGAGAGGGTTCTTCAAGGTGAAGCCTTTTCCACAATCATTGCATGTATAGGGTTTCTCTCCAGTATGAGTTCGCTGATGTGGAATAAGACTCTTCTTCAAGGTGAAACTTTTCCCACATTCACTGCATACAAAGGGTTTCTCACCAGTATGAGTTCGATGGTGTGCAATAAGACGCCTCTTCTCGATGAAGCCTTTTCCACATTCACTGCATATGTAAGGTTTCTCTCCTGTATGAGTTTTCTGGTGTGTAGTGAGACTGAACTTTGTAGAGAAGGCTTTTCCACACAGACTGCATCCATGGGGCTTCTCTCCTGTATGAGTTCGCTGATGATAAATGAGCAGACACTTTGTGGTGAATGCTTTCCCACATTCACTACATGTGTAAGGTTTCTCTCCCATATGACTTTTCTGATGTTTATTGAACTGCGATTTCTTAAAGAAGGTTTTATCGCATTCAGTGCACTCATAATGTTTCAGTCCCGTATGAGTTCTCTGATGTTCAGTGAGCCTGGATTTTCTGGAGAAGGCTTTCCCACACAGACTGCATCCATGAGGTTTTTCTCTAGTATGAACTTTCTGATGATCAAAGAGCTGAGACATCTTGAAGAAGGCTTTCCCACACTCACTGCATACATGGGCTTTCTCTATGTTGTGAGTTCTCTGTTGCTTAGTGGACAGGGAGTTATTGTTGATGGGTTTTGCACTTACAGGAAATTTAATTTCAGTAAAAGATTGCTCGTGGTTAGCATGGAGAAGGGATTTCCCATCTCCATTAAACTCAGCAGAGTTCTTTAAGTTACAGCTTCTCTTCTGGTTTTCAAAACTTATATTTGATTTTAAAGGTTTTTCAGTTAAGTCAAACATATCACAATTTTGCTTTAACAGGAAATGACTTTTGCTCTGATTAACAATATTTGCAAATGTATTATGTTCGCAGCATTGTTCCACAGTATTTTGAATGCTGTGATTTGGCAAGTGATGCTGCAGAAGGTCATCAACTTTCCTGATTTCTAGGAAAGAAGAGAACAAGGAATCATTCTGCAATCTCTCATAATCTTAATTTGGAAGAAAACTGTTTCAAAAAATGCCTTCATGTGAAGTAACTATTTAGTGACAATCCTATGTGTGGTATAAAAAGAAATATATTTGGTCTTCCTCCACAGAGCTCCTAAAGCCTTGTAATTTCCTAAGTGATTAGGATGCTAATGAGGTGACTTAGCATAGGGTTCCTACATAACCTCAGGATGGGACTGACCACCAGAAAGACTAAGTGATTAGAAGGTTGGAACTTTGAGCTCCACCCACCGGCCTCTGGGAAAGGAGAGAGGGCCTAGATATTAAAGCTCTATAAGAACTCTTAACAAAATTTGCTCAACGTCTGGATGGGTGAACACATCCATGTGTCAGGAGGGTGGTGCACCCCAGTTCTGGGGACAGAAGCTCTCCCATTCAGGAATCCTTCAGACCTTGCCTTCTTGTACCTCTTCATTTCAGACCTTGTACCTCTTCACTTGATTGTAAACATAAGTAAATGTTTCTCAGTTCTCAGAGCCACCATTGGAAATTAACTGAACCCAAGAAGTGGGTCATGGGAACCTCCAACCTACAGCCAGTTGGTCAGAGCACAGGTAATAATCTGGACTTGTAATTGACATCTGACATGGGGACAACCATGTGGGACTGAACCCTTAACTTGTAGAATCTGACACTATTTCCATGTAGATAGTATCAGAAATGAGTCAAAATTTAGGACACCCAGGTTTAATTCTATGTACAGACCACTGAAGCAAAGGAATAAAGAAGGCAATTGCAGTCTGTGAATCATGGTTAAAGGAGCAATGAATATTTAAGAGGTGGAGGAAATCAGGATATGTTCAAAGAAAAGACAAGTTTCACTGATGGACTTAATGGGAGAAGCATGGAAGAGGTTAAGACTCAAGAATTATTCCAAGAATTATGTGGTTTCAGCTACTGGGTAGGTGGAATGCCTCTTAATAATGTGAGGAATATTACTGAAGTCCAGAATGAGAGGAAAATCTAGCATGCATTGTGAAACAAAGTTTAAGATGACTATTACAGGGACTTCCCTGGTGTTGCAGTGGTTAAGAATCCGCCTGCCAATGCAGGGAACATGGGTTCAAGCCCTGGTCCGGGAAGATCCCAATGCCACGGAGCAACTAAGCCCGTGTGCCACAACTACTGAAGCACGCGCCTAGAGCCTGTGCTCTGCAACAAGAGAGGCCCGTGCACCGCAGCGAAGAGTGGACCCCGCTTGCTGCAACTACAGAAAGCCCACACGCAGCAATGAAGACCCAACGCAGCCAAAAATAAATTAATTAATTAAAAAAAAAAGATGACTATTACATACCCGAGTACTATACAAACATGAACAGGTTGAATATATAAATCTTTAAAAAGGTCTTATCTGAAAATAGCAATGTGGATATCATCAACATAGATTATTCAAAGATAGAGAACTGGATGAGGCTGTGTTTAGAAACATGTAGAATAAAGGTGAGGGCACAGGGCCAAGGCTTTAGCCATTCCACATGTAGAGTTTGGAATTCAATTAAGCCCACCTAAGAGAACCAAACATTGAGTATTGTGATCACGGGTCCCCTGAAGATCCAGGTATATAGAACAAAATACAATGATGAGTAAGATGTGGATCCTCAGCATCTGATTTCAAGGTAAGTGTGACAGACTATTGAAAGACTGGTTATCATAGTCTAACATCTTGCCATCCTTCTTCATTCTGTAGACCACCATTCACCTAACTCTACCAAAGCACTAATTGAATTTTTTAGAATTTCTCTTATTGAAGTGTAGTTGATTTAAAATATTGTGTTAGTTTCTGGTGTACAGCAAAGTCATTCATTTATACATACATAAATATACATATATATTTATATTCTTATCCATTATGGTTTACTACAGTATACTGAATATAATTCCCTGTGCTATACAATAGTACTGTACTGTTTATTCAATTCTATATAAAATAGTTTGCATCTGCTAATCCCAACTAACCTCAAATTTAGAAGAAAGCTTCTGTAACCAAGATTCCAACTAATAGTCTAGCTGGAACATACCCTATGTTCCTATGTAAAAAGGGAACGTTGGTATGCAGTTACTCCATCCCTGCATCTTGCAAAGAAAGGAGTGGCCATGACTGATGACTGGAAGATAACCTCTGAGTCCCTGATATCCTGCCTGATAAGTATCTTTTTAGGCATGAGGTCTGAAGCCATACCATACAGTTTATACTAACAATGTGATTTGTGGTAGATGCCCGTTTTTCGTATGCCTGAGCCTTTGGACAACACTGTAACATTCTGATTCTGGGGTCTAGAGGCACCAGGCTTGGGTGAGCTTCCCTGGTTGGCAACACTTCACACATGTTGTCAAACATTCAAACATCATTGCTGGGAAAATTCAGCACTGTTCACATGACTCCACTGGTAGAGGACAACCGGGAAGCTTGTGTGCAGCCTCTCCTGGAGTCTTTCCCATGCACATTTGATCTTTGATGACTTTAATCTGTATTATTTTATTGTCACACATTGTAACCAAGAGTATAAAAGTACATTCCCCTCCCCAATAATGTCTACCTTCTATAAAGTAGGCAAAGTGATCCACTTTAAAAATTGTATAATGCCACTCCTCTACTCAGAATCCCCTGTTTTCTCAACTTATTCAGAAAAGAAGCAAGGTCTTGAATGCCCTTGATAGGCAGTTTGTGACCTATGTACCAAAACCCTCAAGCTACTACCCTGTTACCCTTAACTCCAGTCATTTCCCCTCTTGCTCAGTCCTTTCTACCCATGTAAGTTTCCCTGAAGTTCCTCAAACACATTCCAGATTCAGGTCTTTCAACTTCCCACCGTCTCACATTTGGAAAACTCCTCACCCTGGAAGATTACTCATATCCCTCATCTATGTGCTCAAAGGCACCTTATCAGATTGCCACTCCCATTCCTAAAAGGGAAGTTCCAAGCCCCAACACCCACTCTTCCATTAGCTGCTTTAATTTTCCTTACAGCAATTTTTACACTAAGACGTGTTAGTTACGCGTTTATTATTCATTATAGAGTATTTCAATTGAGAACGTACTCCGTGTGAAGGGACAAGATATATATATTTTTCCTGTTTTGTATTGCTATTAGCTTCAAAACTATTATGCTATTAGGCTCTCAAAATGCAAGTTTTAAAGGAGGAAAGCTATCACATCAATTGCAGAAGGCAATCATATGTATGGAACATATTAAGCATACTTAGGGGACTTCCCTAGTGGTCCAGTGGTAAAGAATCCACCTTCCAATACAGGGGACGCGGGTTCGATCCATGGTCGGGGAACTAAGATCCCACATGCAACTAAGCTTGCGCGCCACAACTACTGAGCTCAAGCGCCACAACTAGAGAGCGCACGTGCCACAAACTACAGAGCCCACACACTCTGGAGCCCACGTGCCACAACCAGAGAAGAGAAAACCCACACGCCACAACTAGAGAAAAGTCATGTGCCGCAATGAAAGATCCGCACGCCTTAAGGAAAATCCCGCGTGCCACAGCTATGAACCAACGCAGCCAAAAAAATAAAAAGAAGAGGACAAAAACTCTTTACTCTTTATAATCAAGATGATATCGTATCACGGGATCATTGAAAGAGAAAGTGTAATCACATATGGGTTAAACAGGGTTAACTGGGACTAAGTGTCATCAGAATATGACGGGAAATTAATCAATTGTATTTCTACATTCTAGCAATGAATAATCTAAAAATGCAATCAAGAAACAATTCCGTTTACTATAATATATAAAAGAATACCAACTTATTTAGGAATAAATTTAAGAATGGAAATACAAAACTTACATTCTGAAAGTTAAAAAAACATTTTGGAAGACATTAAAGGCCTAATTAGATTTAAAAAGATCCAATGATCATGGAACAGAATGCTTAATATGGTTAAGATGGAATGACTCCCCAAATTGACATACAGTTCAATATAATCTCTATCAAAATCCCAGGCAAATTTTTTTTTCTGCAGAATTTCACAAGCTGATTCTAAAATTCAGATGGAAATTCAGAGGCTCCACAACACTCAAAATAGGCTTGAAAAAGTTGGAGGATTTACATTTTCCAATTTCAAAGCTTACTGCAAAGCTATAATAATAAAGGCTACTAGAAGGACATATACATATAAAATACTCCAAAACTGATGGTGGTGATGGTTGCACAACTCTGCGAATATAATAAAACACCACAGAATTATATAACTTAAATGGATAAATTGTTTGATATTATATGAATTAAATCTAAATAAAACTGTTAAAAAATATAAAGTGAGAACAGAAGCTTTAGGAAAATAAATACAATGATAACATCTAAGAACTACAGGAGGATCTGAATTAGCAAAACTATGAAGGAAGTTATTTGAAGCAGACTGAAGTTATGACCTAGTTCTAACATGTAGCATGGTAGAAACATTTTTTCTAGCATCCAAGGTGGGGTTGGATGTTATGGTGGGAAATCATTATTTCCTAACTGGGCAGGAAGAAGGTACAGTAGTAAGAAGAGTGATGAATTCAAAGTTCGCTCTTTTCAGAGAGGCCTGGAAAGTGGAATTTCACAGCAAGACAAGTGGTAACACAGAGACCCTGTGATGGTGAATGAAGAAGAGGAAGATTTGAAAATCCTAGGAAGAAGAAAACTATGCAAACAAAAACAAGATGCATATGAAATAAACAGGGATCAGATCTCAGAAGAGACCAAAGCGATATATTTTCCTCAGACACTATCACAGCTCTGACGCCTTCTCTCCTGATCAGAGTGTGACTTCCCTGGCTGCCCACCTTGCTGGGTCTCACCCACTCACCTGGACAGATTCGACCGTGGCTGTCATCTTCTACTGGCCACAGTTGTTCTCCTCGTTCCAACCTGGAGACAGCAACTGGTTTGCTGGCTTGATACCCTGTTCATGAAAAATGATAGAAGAATTAGACATATCGAACTGGGCTGGGATACGGCAGGAAGGGATAATGGTACATGGAGGGAATAAACAGGTTTCACATCTGTAACCTCAAGGCTTTTCTCTCAGGAGAGGGGCTATTATACCCTCTCGTCTGGGGCAAGAGAAGGATCTGAGACTCGACCATTGCAGAGGAATGCAGTTAGTCTGAAGAGTTAAGAGGCTGAGAATGGAACGGCCACTGACGGGCACCCTCTGAGGGACCTGGGGGAGCCGTCCTCACCCACGGACACCAAGTTGCTATAGTTCTCCAGCATCACATCCCGGTACAGGTCCTTCTGATCGGGGTCCAGGAGCTGCCACTCCTCCCACGTGAACTTCATAGCCACGTCGTCATGTCAGGGATTCCTGTCATAACATGGTCTTATTTAGCGAAGTGATGTTCTTTGGGTAATATGGAAAAATGTAAAGGAAATTATTCTGCTCACTTTTGCCATATGGGAAATTAGTGGGTTTTTTTCCTTCAAACGCTGTGATAGAGTAAGAATCCTAGTAAAATATTACGTTACTGTGCAGTCTTCCATTCATTCAACTAAAGTTGAAAATTCAAAGAAGTTTCGGTAATGTTCCGTTAATTCCTCTAGCTGAGGTAAGAACATCTGCAATCTCTATATATGTGAGCATTTGTAAAGGAAAAACCCAGTTTCGTCTCCTTCCTGTGTAGTGAAAAACACAGTTCTTCTCCACTGTGTGCTTCTTCCCGGAGAGTCTCCTTTATTACCCACACAGAACACTTCGTTTCTGACCCTTCTGGTCACCAAATGTGTGGAGACTTTTTCCCCACAACAAGCAATTCTCTGCCCTACCAGCTGGGTGTCCTATCATTTAAATCAATTCTGACACTATCTACCCAGAGATAGCATCAGATCCCACAGGTTAAGGGCTCAGTCCCCTAAGACTTCACGGCCCCCACTTCAGACACCAATCACAAATCCATGTTGTCACCTGTGCTTCTGACCAGCCAGCTATAGATCAGAGGTGCCAATAACCCCCTCCTCGGGTTCAATTCACTTGCTAGAGGGGCTCACAGAACTCTGGAGAACACTTATGTTTACCACTTTATTAAAGGCTATGATAAAGGATACGGGTGAATATCCAGATGGAAGAGATGTGTAGGGCAGGATATGTGGGAAGGGGTCCCATGCTTCCACACCATCTTAGGGCACGTCCACATGTTCACCAACCCAGAAGTTCTCTGAACATCATAGTTTGGGGATTTCATGGAGTCTTCATCATGTAAGCATGATCAATCATTAACTCCATTTTCAACCCTTCTCCCTTCTCAAGAGAACAGGGGGTGGGGATAAAAAGGACAAGCTTCTCATCATTCTGGTGACCAGCCCTCATCCAGTAGCCCACTCAGAGTCACCTCGGTAGAACAAAGTTACTCCTGTCACCCAGGAAATGACAAAAGTTTCAGGAGCCCTGTGTCAGGAACAGAGGTCAAAGACCAATATTAGAACAAGAGATGTTCCTAGCGTTCTAATCACTTAGGGAATCACAAGGGTTTTAGGAGCTCTGTGCCAGGAAAAGGGGGCAGAGACCAATACATATTTTCTATTCTCTCATAAGCATCTATTTACTAATGCTGAACTATATGATTCTTATAAGTATATGAATAATATAGATTCCTAAATTCACCATTAGCAGTTGAGCCAATACCAAAACCAGTAATGAAGAGATTTCAGATGCCAGAATCACAAGAAAATACATGCTAATTTCAGTAGTTAATATACTAAATGAAACAAAAGAAACTGTATAAAACATGTATAGAGCACAATAGGTTATTAAATGATCAAATCTGTAAAGAAATTATTCTTTAAAGAATATATATGGACACATATGGACACAGACTGATGCATATGCATGTGTGTAGATTAGGCAGGATTAATATCATATTAGATAAAATGAAGGAACAGCTGTAGGAAACATGTTTTTACATTTATGAGAAGGACAGGAAGGACTGCAGTTAAGGACCTCACTCACCACATCACCTCTATGGAGAACCAACAAAGTCCTATGTGAACTTGAGACCCATGTGAACTTGAGACTCATGTGCCATGAAACATTAACATCCCTTGAGGAACTGGTCTGCTTTTGTAATAGGGAAGAACAAATCTGACTCCATATCAGATCTGCTTCTTTTACTTTAAACTCACTTTAACCTTTGTGCTCTGTTGCCTGTACTTAGTCATGCTGGCTCTGTACATTTTGTAAAAGAATGCTGCCTATAGCTTGAAATATACAAGAACATCTGTGACCTGACCTGAACAGAGAATAACATTTGTCTTGTTCAAGGTTTACAAAAACATGGTGACCTGACCATGACCTGACCTACATGACAGCTGCAAGAACAAAGAATCCAACACCACTAAGAAGTGTGCAACAACTAACCACGTCCCTCCCTCACCCTGCCTTTAAAAGGGCTTTGCTGAAAGCCTTCAAGGAGTTCCAGACTTTTTAAGGCATGAGCCACCTGACTCCTTGCACGGTCCGGCAATAAACCCTTCTCTGCTCCCAACTCCGATGTTTCAGTATTTGACCTCACCGTGCTTCAGGCACACGGTCTTGCGTTCAGTAACAACCTTACCAACAATCTTCACCCATTTTTTCCTCTCCCAGCCTGTATTTATGTAATGTCAAATTTCATTTGCCCTCTACAAGCAGCATATCCAGAACCTCACCAACACTGAACCCTCCACACATGCTGCAGCCAACCATTCTCGCAGCCACCATGTTTTCTGCAATAGCCTCCTGAGGCTTTCCTGTTTGCCGCCCTGCCCACTACTGTCTGCTTTCTACACAGAAGCCAAAAGGATTCCTTGAAAAATGTAAATTATTTCATGTCATTCCAGTACTCAAGAACTCCTCGTTTTTTTTTAAATTAATCAATTAATTTATTTATTTTTGGGTGCGTTGGGTCTTCGTTGCTGCGTGCAGGCTTCCTCTAGTTGTGGCGAGCAGGGGCTATTCTTCCTTGCGGTGCGCGGGCTTCTCATTGCAGTGGCTTCTCTTGTTGCGGAGCATGGGCTCTAGGCACATGGGCTTCAGTAGTTGTGGCTCGCGGGCTCTAGAGCACAGGCTCAGTAGTTGTGGCACACGGGTTTAGTTGCTCCATGGCATGTGGGATCTTCCCGGACCAGGGCTCAAACCTGTGTCCCTAGCATTGGCAGGCGGATTCTTAACCACTGTACCACCAGGGAAGTCCTCTCCTCGTGTTTTCTCATCTTATTAGGGAGTAAAATCACGCTTCCTTGAAATGGAATACGTGACCAATCTTACCCCCCCCACCCCGCCCCCACTGCTACTGCCTCTTTGGCCTTATACCCATCACTTTCCAGAAAGCACACTCTGCTCTGTCCACACGGGCTCCTTAATGTTTCTCAAACTCATTCGTGGCTCAGCCTTTTAAACCCGCTAGCCTCTCTACTTGGAAAACTCCTAACCCGGCAGCCTACTAACGTCCCGCATTTCTTGGCTCAGAGGCACCTTATCTGAGAGGTGTCCCCTGCCTAAAGAGGAGCCCCAGCACCTACTCTTCCATAATGCTGACTAAAGTTTTGTTTCTTTAAGTTTTACTGAAGTATAGTTGATATACAACGTTGTGCTAATTTCTTCTGTATAGCAAAGTGATTCAGATATACGTATATATTCTTATTCATGTTCTTTCGCATTATGGTTTATCACAGATGTTGAATATAGTTCTCTGTGCTACACAGTAGGACCTTGTTGTTTACCCATTTCACATGCAATAGCTTACATATGCTAACCCCAACCTCCCATCCCATCCCTCCCCCACCGCTCCTCCCCCTTGGCAACCACTAGTCTGTTCTCTATGTCTGTGAGTCTGTTTCTGCTTTGTAGATATGCTGATTTGTGTCGTATTTTAGATTTCACCTATAAGTGATATCATATGGTATTTGTCTTTCTCTTTGACTTCGCTTAGTATGATAATCTCTAGGTCCATCCATGTTGCTGCAAATAGCATTATTTCATTCTTTTCTTGTGGCTGAGTAGTATTCCACTGTGTATATGTACCACATCTTGTTGATTCATTCATCTCCCAATGGACATTTAGGTTGTTTCTATGTCCTAGCTATTGTGAACAGTGCTGCTATGAACACAGGAGTGCATGTATCTTTTTGAATTATAGTTTTGTCTGGATATATGCCCAGGAGTGGGATTGCTGTATCATATGGTGACTCTGTTTTTAGTTTTTTGAGAAACCTCCATACTGTTTTCCATAGTGGCTGCACCAATTTACACTCCCACCAACAGCGTAGAAGGGTTCCCTTTTCTCCACACCTCCTCCAGCGTTTGTTATTTGTAGACTTTTTTTCTTTTTTTCTTTTTTTTGGCCACCCCACGAGGCTTGTGAGATCTTAGTTCCCCGACCAGGGATTGAACCCGGGGCCTTGGCGGTGAGAGCATGGAGTCCTAATCACTGGACCGCCAGGGAATTCCCTGTAGACTTTTTCATGATGGCCATTCTGACCGGTGTGAGGTGGTACCTAACTGTAGTTTTGATTTTCATTTCTCTAATAATTTATGTTACTTAATCTTTATCACAGCACTTTTCACCCCCTAGATATATTATTTGTTTATTTTTACTTTTTTTACCCCACACCACCAGCCCCCAAAACACTTGATTAATTTCTTGACTCCTTTCTCTTAGACTAAAAACTTGTGATCTATATGTATACTTTTTTCACTACTCTTACCTTCCAGCATACAACAGGCTATCAAAAAAATGTAAAGGAATGAATCAAAAAATCAATCACATGTATGGAACACATTAGGGAGAATGTAAGAAAGAGGGTGGAAATCTATCTCTTTGTGAGTATGATGATGTCATATCATGGAGTTCACGGACAGAAGAAGAACTTTAACTGACAAGTAATTTGATTAGCTGGGATAAATATCATCAGAATACAATGGAAAGAAAAATGAAAATTTTAGGGAAATGAAGATGGTAAGGTCTACAATCAACAAGAAGAAAGTTCAAAACTAATAAATACACAAAGGAATTAATTTGAAGTAAGGAAGAGTTATGATCAGGTTGAGACCAGAACTGAGAACGTAGGATGTTAAGATAACGTTTCTAGGTAAAAATTCATCATGAACAGCAGATGCATTTACATAAGAGAGCTCTGCAGATGGGGAACATATGAGGTAATGCCTGAATGGCCAGGATGGAGGATGCATAAGAGTAAGGGAGAATGTAAACTTATAGTGGTTTTATGGGAGGGAAGATGATCCTGGGTCCTGGCAGTTATTGAGAACTCAGGAGAGCTGCCATCGAGATAAGTTATATAGAACCCAAGTCTGTGGTGGATCACACTGGGGAGAGATCAATTTGGGAGTCTTCTCCAGTGACCCTAAGGAGCTTAGCTTATAACAATGAAGAAACCTTTGAAGGTTAGAAGATCATTGGAAAAAATGGAAAAAAACATTTTTGGAGAACCTCAGAGCGGGAATAAGGCACAGTGAAGACCAGTTTACTTTTGGGGCCGGCAGCCAACATGGGGTGAATGTGACAAAGGAAATCAACATTACCAGTGGGACAGAAAGGTGCGGCAGCTAGAACACAGTGAGGAATTCAAAGTTTTCTCTTTGGAGAGAGGCCCTGGAAGATGGAATTTCATAGCAAGGGAGGCGGAAGTGTACGAAGAAGAAGGAAAAGATATGAGAATCCTAGGGAAAAGAAAACTATGAAAACAAAAATCAAGATGGCGGTAAAATAAAGAAGAAACAGGTCCCAGAAAAGACAGAGTCTTCCCTAAGAAGGGATATATTTTTCTCTAAACTCGTACAAAGAAAAAGAGGTCTGGCATCGGGAGAGGGATGCACGGAGGCACTGCTTACCCAGCGTCCAACCCCCTCTCAGCTGTGACTCTTCTCTGACCAACTACAGTGTGATTTCCACGCCTGTCACCTTGCTGGTCTCTCACTCACCTGAATGGGTTTGACAGTGGATTTCATCTTCCATCGTCCATGGTTTTCCTTGATCCAACTTAGAGAGTATGTCTGGCTTTCTGGCTTGATAACCTATTCACCGGAAATGATAGAATATTTAGACCCAGTGAATTGGGCTTGGGGTCTGTGAAGACAGAATGCTACAGCTGAGGACAAAACAATTTCACGACCTACAGAGTAAAGGCTGTTCTCTCAGGAGAAGGGAGAACACCCACTTCTCATGGGCCACAGAGGGGACTGAAAATCTACCGCTTCAGAGCATCACAGACACTCCAGAGCTTTCAGAAGCCGAGAAAGGAAAGGCCACTGACTGGGGACCCTCTAAAGGACACAGGGGAGCCGTCCTCACCCACAGACAGCAGGTTGCTATAGTTCTCCAGCATCACCTCTTGGTACAGGTCCTTCTGAGGAGGGGTCAGGAGCTGCCACTCCTCCCACGTGAAGTCCACAGTCACATCGTCAAACGTCAGGGTTTCCTATAGTAACAGTGGTGTTTAATGAAGTGATGTCCTTTTGATGATATGGAAGAAATGTTAAAAATTTTTCTTCTCATTTCTACTTTATAGGCTGGATCTATATATCTAGGGGGTTGTTTTTGTTGTTGTTTATTGATTGGCTGCATTGGGTCTTCACTGCTGTGCACGGGCTTCCTCTAGTTGCAGCGAGCAGGGGTTATTCTTCATTGCGGTGCGCGGGCTTCTCATTGCAGTGGCCTCTCCTGTTGCAGAGCATGGGCTCCAGGCACACGGGTCTCAGCAGTTGTGGCACGCGGGCTCAGTAGCTGTGGCGCACGGGCTTAGCTGCTCCGCGGCATGTGGGATCTTCCCAGACCAGGGAACGAACCCGTGTCCCCTGCATTGGCAGGCGGATTTTTAACCACTGCACCACCAGGGAAGCCCCGGGTTGTTTGTTTTTAACGCACATGGAATAAGCAAAAGCCTAATAAAATACAAGGATCCAACTAAATATAATTGTGCAGTCAGTCATCCATCCATTTATCATTAGACGTTTCTATAATGTGTAAAAGTTAAACCTTCTTGTTAACCTAGAAACACCACATTCATATATATATATATATGACTAACACATAAGTCAATGGAATTGGGATGACTAAATCTTTACAGCCAGTCAATCAGAATCTTCTGGGAAGTGACTCAAGAAGCCAGAATTATAAGAAACCAAATGTTTATTTAAGCATGTTTAAAGTGTATGAAGAAGAAACTTATTTTTTGATATGTGTACTTTGTTATGATTTCAGCCTTTAAATATATCCTTAAGTCAGTTGTATAATGAACAAAAATAAAAGCAATATAAGAAAAAAGGTAGATTAAGAATCCAGATTTGAACATGGAAACCAAAAGTCAGTCATATTTCAAAGCCTGAGGAAACAGTCCCCATAGAACTGCCCTCGCTTCAGACACCGGCTGCAATTTCTGGCGTCCCCAGGATCACCCTCACTTCAGAAGCAGGCTACAAAGACACCCAGGGTCCCCAAGACACCCTTAGATGCAATAATTAACTAGAATGACTCAGACAACTGACAAAGCCATTTGGGAACAAAGGAAAGAATAAAACAAACCAAAAGTCACCTGGGCCTGGATCATTTTCTTCCGTTCTCTAAAAACAGCTGGCAACAAGAAGGCTCTGTTGCTGTGTCTTCTGGATCTGCTCTAAATTTCTGTTCTGATACCTGTCTTCAATCAAGCATGTCCCCAGTAATGCTGATACCAAATCCTGTAACTTCTTCCTCCTTCTACTGATTCTTTTGCTCCTGGGGAGTCAGGACCTGTGGGTTGAGGAGAAAATTCAAGCTGAGGGTACATTTCCTCTGGGCCCAGAAGCTATCACTGCTCCTGGGCGTTCACCTTAACCCAATGCCCACAGCATTGCTGAGTGTCCCTTTTTTACCCCACAAGACTTTATTCCTCTGGCCAAAAAGGCTAAGATTCTGACTGTGGTGGGGGTTTTCCTTTATTTTGTTAAGTTGAAGTGGGGTGATTGTCAAAGGAGATGAGGGGGACTTCTCTGGTGGCACAGTGGTTAAGAATCCACCTGCCAATGCAAGAGACGTGGGTTCAATCCCTGGTCCGGGAATATCCCACATGCCGCAGAGCAACTAAGCCCGTGCACCATAACTACTGAGCCTGCACTCTAGAGCCTGCGAGCCACAACTACTGAGCCCACGTGCCACAACTACTGAAGCCTGCGCGCCTAGAGCCCGTGCTCCGCAACACGAGAAGTCACCGCAATGAGGAGCCCGCACACCGCAACGAAGAGTAGCCCCTGCTCGCTGCAACTAGAGAATTCCCACGTGCAGCAATGAAGACCCAACAGAGCCAAAATAAATTAATTAATTTAAAAAAATAGTCTAAGATTAAAAAGAAGGAGATGAGGGAAACGAGATCCATCCCAGCAGCAGGCCTTAGGAGCAGGAGACTCTCAGGCAGCTCAGTTATACAAAAGGGACCGTATGGGAGGAGAGGCGCTGGGCACTGTTTTCCTTTAAACAATGTGCACTCAGGAACCTCCTCAAGCATTTTTATACACCCTGTGAGTACACACACTTCAGTTTAAAAACCAATGTACTGGGCAAACCAGAAGCACTGTCTTATAAGCAATAATGATAATATCTTAGGTTTTAAATACATTTTTTAAAGCACACAATATTGTAAATAAATTGGAAAGTGGTAAATTGAGATGCTCTAAGACGCCTGTATTGTTAGAGAAGGGTATAAAAGTACTAACATAAAAATTTGACAAAGAAAGCTTCCATGCTGTATGTAATCTCTAGTGTCATGATGAAAACTAACAATTGTCTTAAAGTATATAATTTCCATCCTAACAGAAGGGGGAAACAGAATAAGAAGAAATCCATTCAAAACATGGCAAAAAAGAGAATAAGGAATAGAGAACAAGTGGGGCAAATACAGCGCACTTATATGACTGTTTTAAAACAAAACACTAAGAATTATATTAAGTATATTAAATCAACTATACTCCAATAAAAAAAAATTTTTTTAATGAATTATATTCACTATAAATAGAACAAAGATTCCAGTTAATTACATCAAATACAAATGCCTCGAAACTGTCAGACTGGATTAAAATTTAAAACCCAGGACTTCCCCGGCAGTCCAGTGGTTAAGACTCCACGCTTCCAATACAGGGGGCCTGGGTTTGATCCCTGGTCGGGGAACTAAGATCCCACATGCTGTCCAGTGTGGCCAAAAAATAATAATAAAATAAAATAAAACCCAAGAACATGCTACTCTAGGTGACATGCCTGAAATATAGTGATATGGAAAGCTGGAGAATAAAAGGTTAGAAAAAGATAAACCATGGAAAGAGTAACCACAGATAATCTATATTCTCTGACAAAATGCACCAGAAAACCCAAAAATTACTACAGAGAAAGAGAAACAAAGCTTACTAGTAAGAGGTTCAATTCACCACATTTTAAGAAATTTGCCATTTCTAGGTACTTAACAATATAGCCTTGAAACATATACAGCAAGGGAATTCCCTGGGAGTCCAGTGGTTAGGACTCCAGGCTTCCACTGCAGGGGACACAGGATCAATCCCTGGTGCGGAAACTAAGTTTCCTGCACGCCATGCGGTGGCAGCCAAAAAAATCTTTTTCTAATTAAAAACAAAAAAAGGAATGAATTATAAACATTAGAAACTGGACAGAAAATTAAGGTTATATTCAGACAATATCATCCTTGACATGGAAAGAGAGATTCAAAGAATTATAATACTTATTTAAAACAAAATTTCCCTTCAGAAACCCCCAAGCAGATTTTCACATATATTGCTGGCTAGAACTGCACCACGTACTAAGCTCATTTCGTACTAATTCAATCACTAGCAACGCGAAGTGGAACCACCAGGACTAACTAAGACCAACCAGTAGTGGGATATGGGTCACCCTGCCAGAAGGATGGATAACGAAACAAAACGGCGATTCTGTTAGCAAAGAAGAAAGTGTGAGTGCGTGTCAGACAAAAAAGCAAGTGTCCACTACCGCTGGTGAGAGCAAGCCTTGACAAACATTTTCTGCAAAGGTGAGACAGGCTGGGACCTCGAACCCTTTGCTGCAGTGCTGCAGTGCTTGCATCTGGACACACCTCTCCTCCGGCAACAAAACCCAAAGAAACTATAAAGGACTAAAAATAACTTTGCACATGCGCAGAGGGGGCAAATTCTGGACAACAAGATACAAAGAAATCAAGAAACCCAACTGCCACTTCTGAAGAGCCAGGAGCAAAAAAGCAGGGGATCCGGAGCAAAAGCTTGGTACTGCCATGCCCCTTGCACACACCACCACCTAAAGGGTGGGCAAACCATCTAAGCCGTCCCTCCGGCCCAACCCCTGGACATACCCCTACCCTCACCCCATATAAGGAACCAGATGCCCCCCCCACCAACCCCACCTCAGAGAGCAAACAAGCAAGGGAACCTCTTACTTGTTCTCGCTCCCCCCTGCTGCAGCAGGGCCCCAGTAAAGCCTGGACTGAATTTCTTATCTGGCCTTTGATCAATTTCTATGGACCAAGGAGGCCAAGAGCCCTGGTCGGTGACAAAGGGATAGATACTATACATTTCTGCTTTGAGGGTTAAGATCTGTCACAAGGACTCAATTCCGCCTTTGCAGTGCGAAAGCAGCGATACACGATACACAACACATAGGCGAGGCTGGGTTAGTCCCTCGGTCTGCGGATAAAAGCCTAAAAAGCAGAAGGTTTAGAACTACACTACCGTCCTGGGCTGTACCGCCTTCCTTCCCAGCGTACTTGGTTGGAATCTCAACGCAACCACCAGCCAGGTGTCCTAGGGGACCAAAGTCTCAGCCCTCACAAGACTCTCTGTACCACAGACACTGACTACACACTTCCTTATTAATCCGAAACCTGGGCCAGATACCCTCATATGATGACCGTCCAGCCAGGCCCCAGCATCTCTGAGCGCCATATTAATTCCCGAATCTGAATCTCTTACCATCGTAAATACCACCTGCATCCTTTAGAAAGAGAGTGAGCCGCAAAGACCCCCATACCAGGCCGGTCCGGTCACGATCGTTGATCTCTACAGATTTTGGGGGGGGGGGCGTGGGGGGGGCGCCGCGTGGCTTGCGGGATCTTAGTTCCCTGACCAGGGACCGAACCCGGGCCACTACAGGGAAAGCGCCGAATCCGCCAGGGAATTCCCTCTACAGATTCTTAATCGTTTTAACCAACAGCTCCCAAGGTACCTCAACGACAGGTACACGCGTCACAAACGCTCCCGGTTCCTCTCAAATACCTCCACCTCCGTGCTTCCCACCAGACCCTCAATAATTCCGTAAGTCCACACTACACCATTGCAGCCTGTGGACGACACGTCCACAGGGGCAAACCTCCTATGGGACAAAACCACCAAACTTCAAGGGACAAATGCACACACTGACCCGATTTTCTCCAGTCCACAAGCAGAGCCTAAAACGTTAACACTTCCACGAACCGCTTCTACTTCTAACCCCTGTCGCCCAGATTTTTCGTCGGTCTACGGCGGCCGAAGACGGTCTGAAGCGTTTGAAGAAACGCGGACTGGATTTCTGGTATTACCTTGAGAGGCAATATGTCCGCGCCCAGCTCTCCGCGGCCCCAGGGGGCGGCCATGTTGGGACACCTGACGTACAGAAGGCCAAGGGGCGGGTTTGGGGCCGGGAGCCCTGGGTGGTCCGGAAGGTGAGAAGCCACTGAAATTATTTCATTACCTGTCACTTCGACTCTTGAGAAAATTAGCAGATTTTCAGAGACTCGAGGTTTGCGAGGCAAATATGGAGCTACCTAAACGGCGTTCGACGCACTGGGGAGACAAGTAACGTTGCCGCGGCCTTTATTTTACACCTTGTATTAAAAAAGGAGGGGGGGCGGGTGTCGAAAAGGACCAAGGGTTCAGGTGTCGGTATAGCAGCAGAGAACGAACTCCTGGAAAGAGAAACGGCAATACATCCGGTAATCGGACATCCGCCCCCAAACCTTTGGAGGAACATTTCTTGCAGGAAGCGGCTTTTAAGGACAGAATAAGATTGCAAGAAACTGGCACAGTGTGGAACACGCCATCACGTTCAAAAGGAAAAGAGCGGCAGGGATGAAGCCTAAGTTTTGATTGGGATTGGAGCCTCGGGGAAAGGCCACTTTAAAAATGAGGCCAGTAAAGGTCTGGAGCCGATGAGAAAGGCACAGCCAGAATGGAGTCCAAAAGTATTAAGGTCAATAGCTATTGGCCAAGACACTAAGATAATTCCATGGGGTTAGTTGTGTCAGCAAATGATGCTGGAATAATTGTATACCTATTTGCAAAAACATAAATTAAGACCCATAACTCTAACCATACACAAAATTAACTCGAAATAGATCACAGACCTAAATTTAAGAGGTAGAAGTATGAAACTTAGAGAAGCGAAGAGGAGCCTAAGTTAGCCAAAGAGTTCTGTGACAAGACAAAGTATGAGCCATAAAAGGAAAAATAATAAATTGGACTTTACTAAAATTAAAAACTTTTGTATTTCTAAGCACAGCTTTAATAAAGTATTGAGTGGAGCCAGAGGTTGGGAGAAAATATTGACACATTTAACATCTATTGATAAAGGACTTGTATTCAGAATATATCAAGTGTTCTCAAAACTTAATAACAAAACAACTATCCAGTTACTTTTTGCAGGTTATGAAAATTTCTAAATATTGCATCGTGGTGATAGTGGCACAACTCTATGAACTTGCTAAATGTCATTGAGTTGTACGCTTACTGCTGGTAAATGTTATATGTAAATTATGACCATAAAGCTGTTAAAATGAATTTCTGTTGTGTACAAAATTTATAGCATATGGATTTTTTAAAAGACATCAAATATAATTGCAAAATTATAAACTATCTAGGATTAAAAGTAAATGGAGATGTCTGGGACTTATAAGAAAAACAGTAAAACAAATCTTGGAGTGAGAATGTAAGAATTTGAATAATGAGAGGATCATAATAAAAAGTGAACATAGTTGAATATGTTATGTTTTTCAAGTATACCCCACTTTAATGCATACCTTTTGTATGTGACTTAAGTTACCATCCTACTAGTTCACCCATGATATAATTACAGCCACTTAATATTAATTATATAGAGATATACAAAACATTTTATAATATGGAAATGTTTATAATGAGAAAGTAAGTGATAAAATTAGATTACATCTTTTTTTGTACAGCTTTACCGAGATATAACTGACATAGATTATACCTATTTTAAATAAACTTTTTATTTTGGGGAAATTTTAGATTTACACGAAAGTGACAAAGTACTACAAAGAGTGCACATATACCTTCATTTGACTTCCTCTCATGCGAATATTTTATGTAACCACGGTACATTTGTCAAACTTAGAAATTAACATTGGTATGACACTCAACTAAATTACAGATTCTATTTGGATTTCACAAATTTTTCCACTACTGTCCTTTGTCTGTCTTAGGATTCAACCCTAACGCTGCCTTTAGACATCATGTTTCCTTGAATTCCTCTGTTCCATGACCATTCCTCAGTCTTTTTTTCATGTCCTCAATTATTTTGAGGAGTACTGATCGGGTATTTTGTATATTGACCTTCTTTTAGGTTGGTCTGTTTTCCTCATTAAACAGGGATTTATGCATTTTGGAAAAGACACCACAGAATTGAAGTCCCTTTCTAATAACATCATATTTATGGGTATAGAATATCAAAATGACAACACTGATCTGCTGGCAAAGGTAATATTTGCCAGGTTTCTCCACTGAAAATAGCAAAACAACTTCTGACCAAAAAGAACCATCATATAGGGCTCACACCAAGAGATTTCAAGACTTATAAACCTTTAGTAGTATTGGTGAAAGGACAAACACATAAATCAATGGAACAGAGCAAAGATCTCAGAAAAAGACCCACATAAGTCAAGTATACTCAAGCGTTTGACAGAGATACAAAGGTTATTCAATGGAGAAAGATAGACGTTTTCAGCAGATGCTGCTGGAACACGTGGAAGTCCACAGGCAAAAAACAAACAAAGACAAAGAGAAAAAAAAAATCTCAAAAGAATCTCCTTATAGACAGGTGCAAAAATCCTCTTTTGCAACCCAGAACTCATTGTTCAGTATGAGTTTTGATACAGGTAAGAAGGAACATGATACCTAAAACAGATTCAAGTGGTGGGGGTGTACTGATAAACATAAAGATTGCTTCCAGGACTATAGAGCTGATAATTTCCCTCATATATTAAGCTTTTAAATTATCAGCTATATTGATTTCATACTCTAATTTTAATGTTGACATGAAACAAAGATGGCTTCTTTTTTTAGGCTTTTATCTTAAGAACACAGTGTCAGGATTTTGAAAAGGTACTGGCATATCCCAATGATCTGTACTGTTCTAGGGTGTGATAGCTTAGGAGTGAATATGATTTGAACTTAATACATTTTTAGAGGGTGTCAAATTCAGAACCAGGCAGATGCATCTCCTGACCCTAAACATAGTCCTAAAGTAAATTGCTTGAGGAAATTGGATCCCAGAGATTACAGGTGGGGAATTTTGAAGTGTGTCTGTATTCCACCGGAGATCAAAGAAACCCAACTAAAAGAATTGTGGACTGACTGACCTGACAGCTGTGGATTGAGCAAAACTTCTTTTTGAAAGGGCTATCTTATCTTGAATATTATGACTTTGGAGGAACTAAGGTGATTGGCAGTGGAAAGAATCAGAACATGTGAAATTCCTTAAAAATTTATTGACTTAAATAATTTTGCCTATGTTACACATAATAAAAAAAAACCCTTTACACTTTGTTCAGAAAAAAAAAAAAAAAGAAAGAGGAATCTCAATACATTCATCCTATAAGTCCTATACTTGGTAAAGGACTTGTATCCAGAACATAGAAAGAATTCTGAAAAGTCAACAAGAAACTCCTATTTCAAAAATAGGCAAACCTTGAACAGACACTTGATCAAAGATAACAGATGGCAAACAAGCATATGAAAAGATGGTCTGCATCATTTGTTGTTAGGGAGATGCAAATTAAAACAGCAATGTGAATAATAATAATAATTTTTAAAAAGCAGCAGTGTGATACAAATACCCAGGTATTAGACTTGCTGAAATCCAAAAACTGAAAATATGAAATGCTGGTGATAAGGTGGAGTAACAGGAATTTCGATTATTTGCCAGAGACAATGCAAAAGAAATACAGCCATGTTAGATGATAGGCAGATTCTTGAATGTATGTTCTTACAGATGATCCCAAGTTTTAGAAAGGTAGCCTGAAAAAAAATTTTTTTTAATGAGATGGCTCTCACTGAGGAGTAGAACTCAGGAAAATGGTTGTTCTTACTTGTGTCAAAGAAATCTGAAAGGAAATATCCAAGACTAAACTTTGCAGTAAGATGAACAATAATCCTTTCTTTATTCCTATACACACCACTTGACCACGGTGAATTATCCTGATTTTGGTGGGGACAATGAGAAGAGTGTATGTAGGAGACAAATTTTTAATAAGAACCTTGAGAAAGGACTTGGACTGGAAAACCTGAAAAGAAATGTTTCCAGCATCCAAAGGTCAAGTCTCTAAACACCCACTAGCCTGGGACTATGGGTCTCAAAACTTCCCGACTCCTGGGCTCTCAAACACAGACAAACTCTGCACTCCCTACACAACACTGACCTCAAATTCAATCTGAAATTTACCACAGACACTCTTGCCCATTGACACTCCTCCCCCAATTCCAGGCTTCTCCTGATCATGAGCTGGATGTTAAATTGCTAACCTAGGGGAGAAGCAGTGCTCATTGGTTTCACACCTTTCATCCAGTTTTCAATTACCGAGTCTTGCAGACCTAACGTATAGACCCTAAACCCTGACCAACAAGACCTTCAATCATTAATCTCTTCAGGTTAAGCCTCAATCAAAGGCCCCATCACTAACGCCCAGATTCCTCAGTGACTGAAGCCAAATAAAACCCCAAATACGGTCACTGACACACATTCCCTCTTCACTGACCCCACAGGCCCCTCACTGGGGATCCTTGCCCAGAATTAGGCTCAGCAGATATTGAGTCTCTGAAGACTCCTCCAGTAGCTGCCAAAGGCTAAACCTGGTCCAAAACCATTTCTGATTCTGATGGGCTCTCCCCATAATGCCTCCTTGGCTGTTGCTAGGGACACCGAGGGCTCTTGTTCAGTTTCAGAAGACTTGCACAGGTTCTATGAGGACACACAGCTCTGTGACCTCATAGAGGTTCTGGCGCTTCCAACAGGAGTGGCCATAAAAGCTGCTAAGACTGCTGGGTGAGAAGACATGGAAATGTCTTCTGGGCACCCCAGTGCCTTCCTCTCTTTGCAAGAGATAGTCTCAGTCACAGAGCTAATTTAAGTTTTCAGAGGCCAGAACCAATCCAAGGCCAACGTGGTGTGAGATGCATTCTAGTCATCACTTTGGGCAAAAGTGGCAAGATAATGGTGACCTTGTGCAGTTAGGCAGGAACACCTTGGGTACTACCAGTTTGCCTGGAGTCTTATTACGGACAGAGCCCGAACTCGCTCCGCTTGCCGCAGGTCAGGCCAATAAATCGGGAGAGGGCTTGTTGAGGCAAGGAGTAACAACTTTAATCGGAAAGCCAGCCGACCGAGATGGCAGACTAGTGTCTCAAAAAATCCATCTTCCCTCAGTCTGAATGTGGGCTCCGCTTACACAGAGGAAGGGAAGGAGGAGGGACCCATTGCGATGCCAGTCAATGGCTGAGTGGGACGGCTACCGGTCATGCACTAACAGCTACGCACCTGCCCCGCCTCTATTACAGTCTGATATTCTGTGGCAGAGAAGACGCCCAGAGTTTCTAGTTGGATCTAAGGTTGAATTTACTTGAAGTCTGTATTGGGAAAAGCTACAGTTCAGACTTCCTCCTGTCTTTCTCCTTTACTCTCACCCTGTTGCCACACACACACTTTCAACACTTCTGGTCACCAAATGTGTGGGTTTCCCACACACCAAGCAATTCCTATCAGCGGGGTCCTACATTTTAACTCAATTCTAACACTATCTACTTGGAGATAGTGCCAGATCCCACTAGTTAAGAGCTCAGTCCCTGGGGCTTCCCTGGTGGCGCAGTGGTTGAGAATCTGCCTGCTAATGCAGGGGACACGGGTTCGGGCCCTGGTCTGGGAAGATCCCACATGCCACGGAGCGACTGGGCCCGTGAGCCACAATTGCTGAGCCTGCGCGTCTGGAGCCTGTGCCCCGCAGCGGGAGGGGCCGCGGTGGAGAGAGGCCCGCGCACCGCGATGAAGAGTGGCCCCCGCTTGCCGCAACTGGAGAAAGCCCTCGCACGAACCGAAGACCCAATACAGACAAAAATAATAAACAAATAAATAAATAAATAAATAAATAAATAAAGAAAATCCTTTAAAAAAAAAAAAAAAAAAGAGCTCAGTCCCACAACTGCTCCCACCCCACCTCAGATACTAATCGCAAATAGCTGGTCCCCAAGTTACCTACAACTTGTCTGACTTGGCTCCAAATTGGAGGTTTGCGTGAGCCCCTTGTCGGGTTTGGTTAATCTGCTAGAGTGGCTCACAGAACTCAGGGAAACACTTACCTGTGTTTACTAGTTTATTAAAGGACATGATAAAGGACAGAAATGAACAACAAGCTGAGGAGAAACAGAGTGAGATCTGGGAGTGTTCTAAGCACAGGAGCTTCTGTCCGCATAGAGCTGGGGGTGTATTAACACTCCCTGTACTTCAATGTGTTCACCCTTCTGGAAGCTCTCCACAGCCCCTACTATTGTTGGGATTTTATGGACGCTTCCTCACGTTAGGCATGATCAATTAGTAACTCCATTTCTAGCCCCTCTCCCCTCTCCGGAGGATGGGGAGTGGGCTGAAAATTCCAAGTCTTTTTTTGGGGACCAGCACCCATCCAGGAGCCATTCATGAGCCCACCCAGAGTCCCATTAATAGACCAAGAGATGCTCCACATGCTCTTATCATGCAGGAATTTACAAGGGTTTCAGAAGCTCTGTGCCAGAAACCGGGGGCAGAGACCAATATGTCTATTTTCTACAATTTCACAAGCTCAAATAGTCAACCTCAAAAGGATACATCCTAAACGATTCTATTTTTCTAATATTCTATAAATGACAAAATTATAGGATTAGTGTCGGGGAAAGGATGTGACAATGAGGATGTAGCATGAGGGAGTTTGTGTTGACAAAGCATTCTGAAGTTTTACTGGGGTGTTGGTTACAGGAACCTACATATGTGATAAAGTTTAAGGCGGTATTTAAAAACCATGTTAAAACTGGTGCAATAGAAATAAACCCTGTAGTTAACAGCACTGTTACAATTTCACTTTCCTCTATTTGATAGTAAACTGTGTGGTTATATAAGGTTTTACCTTTGGGAATAGTGGACTGAAGGTGATTTAGGAAATCTCTGGAATATTTCAGTTTTTGTGATTCTAAACTTACTTAAAAATTAAAAGTTATAAAAACATCACATTTATATTAATTTTATAACCCCCCTGCTGCTACTTATAAACTTGGTTAAACACACCAAATATGTTGACTTATACTTATGAAATGAATATATTGTTTCATTCTGAAGTACTTCAAATATTCTGAAATAACACTTAAACTTGGAACCAAAGAAATGCAAAAGTTAATTAGATAATTGAACACTCCTGCACCGTATATACTAAAATTTAATCCATGATGATAGTAACTGCCACTATGTAAAATTTATAAGATCAATGACAAGGCATCTAGAAATACGGCTGAAGGTATCCTTTCTCCAGTTGTTTGTGAGGTGTATTATCCCTTAAGTTTAGACCTGTAACACAATGTTCTCATTCATCATTTCTCCAAGGCTTCTTTCCTTCATTAAGTTGTTTGATATTTTGTTAAAGGCCACCATACTGAAAGTGTTATTGCACAGATTTCCTGGCAAATGATGAGGCAATATTTATTACTGCAAACCCTGCCATATTCATCACCATTAGGAAAGTACTTCTCTAGTGTTAACTGACATCTCTTGAGGTGTTACTTCTGGGCAAAGGCTTTCCCACAATTATATTCCTACCAATTAGAAATATTCATTCACTCATGATCTATGATGACCACATATGATAGAGTCTATTACCAATAAAGTCTTTCCTAGTCTTTCACATTCTTAGGCTTTATCTCAGTATACACTTTTTTAAAAAAAATTATTTATTTATTTTTGGCTGTGTTGGATCTTTGTTGCTGTGCGCGGGCTTTCTCTAGTTGCGGAGAGCGGGGGCTGCTCTTCGTTGCGGTGCGCAGGCTTCTCATTGCAGTGGCTTCTCTTGTTGTGCAGCATGGGCTCTAGGCACACGGGCTTCAGTAGTTGTGGCACGCGGGCTCAGTAGTTGTGGCTCGCAGGCTCTAGAGTGCAGGCTCAGTAGTTGTGGTGCACAGGCTTAGTTGCTCCACGGCATGTGGGATCCTCCTGGACCAGGGCTCGAACCCGTGTTCCCTGCATTGGCAGGCGGACTCTTAACCACTGCGCCACCAGGGAAGCCCTCAGTATACACTTTTTAGACAATAAAATGTCCTAAAACATTTTCACCATGGCTGATTGTGTCTAAGTTGTCTTGTAAATTTTTTCAGCAACATAAAATATGAGGCAATTGATCACTAAAGATAACACCACATTCTTTGCATTGTTATTCTTCTCTGCATACTGTTATCTTGAGTACAACTGGCAACAGGCTTCCCCAGAGTGACTACCTATGAATTCTCTTATGTTTAACAAGGATTGACAAGTGGGCAAAAGCTTTCCCACACTCGCTGCATCCATAGGGCCTCTCTCCTGTATGCTTTCTTTGATGAACATTGAGCCCTGACTTTGTGGTGAAGGTTTTCTCACATTCACTGCATTCATATGGCTTCTCTCCTGTGTGAATTCTCTGATGGGTAATGAGATCATTTTTGCGCAAAGAGAATTTTCCACATTCAGTACATGCAAAGGAAGTTTTTCCTGAGTGAACTCTCTGATGTTGTATGAGGCATGTCTTCTTCCTAAAGGCTTTACCACACTCGTTGCATTTGTACGGTTTCTCTCCAGTGTGAGTTTGCTGATGTGTACCCAGAGTACTCTTCATGGTGAAGCCCTTGCCACATTCATTGCATATATATGGTTTCTCTCCAGTATGAGTTCGCAGATGTGCGATGAGCATGCTTTTCCCAGTTAAGCCTTTGCCACATTCATTGCATACATAGGGTTTCTCTCCTGTGTGAGTGCGCTGGTGTACGTTGAGATGACTCTTCTCTGTGAAGCCTTTACCACATTCACTGCATACATATGGTTTCTCTCCTGTATGAATTCGCTGATGTCCTATCAGCCGGATCTTGGCTGGAAAGCCTTTTCCGCATTCATTGCACACGTAGGGCTTCTCCCCTGTATGAGTTCGCTGGTGTACAATCAGGCGGCTCTTCACAGTGAAGCCTTTCCCACAGTCACTGCATACATAGGGTTTCTCTGCAGTATGAGTTCGCTGATGTACAATAAGATCACTCTTCATGGTGAAGCCTTTTCCACACACACTACATACATAGGGTTTCTCCCCTGTATGAATCCGCTGATGTCTGATGAGAGGGCTTTTCAAGGTGAAGCCTTTTCCACACTCATTGCATGTATAGGGTTTCTCTCCAGTATGAGTTCGCTGATGTACGATGAGGCAGTGCTTCATTGAAAAGCCTTTCCCACATTCACTGCACATATACAATTTCTCTTCTCTGTGAGTTTGCTGATGAGTGATAAGACTGTTCTTCAAGGTGAAACTTTTCCCACATACATTGCATATAAAGGGTTTCTCACCTGTATGAGTTCGATGGTGTGCAATAAGACGCCTCTTCTCGATGAAGCCTTTTCCACATTCACTGCATATGTAAGGTTTCTCTCCTGTATGAGTTTTCTGATGTGTAGTGAGACTGAACTTTGTAGAGAAGGCTTTTCCACACAGACTGCATCCATGGGGCTTCTCTCCCGTATGAGTTCGCTGATGATAAATGAGCCGACACTTTTTGGTGAATGCTTTCCCACATTCACTACATGTGTAAGGTTTCTCTCCCATATGACTTTTCTGATGTATCTTGAACTGCGATTTCTCGAAGAAGGTTTTATCGCATTCAGTGCACTCATAATGTTTCAGACCTGTATGAGTTCTCTGATGTTCAGTGAGCCTGGATTTTCTGGAGAAGGCTTTCCCACACAGACTGCATCCATGAGGTTTTTCTCTAGTATGAACTTTCTGATGATCAAAGAGCTGAGACATCTTGAAGAAGGCTTTCCCACACTCACTGCATACATGGGCTTTCTCTATGTTGTGAGTTCTCTGTTGCTTAGTGGACAGGGAGTTATTGTTGATGGGTTTTGCACTTACAGGAAATTTAATTTCAGTAAAAGATTGCTCGTGGTTAGCATGGAGAAGGGATTTCCCATCTCCATTAAACTCAGCAGAGTTCTCTAAGTTACAGTTTCTCTTCTGGTTTTCAAAACTTAAATTTGAATTTAAAGGTTTTTCAGTTAAGTCAAACATATCACAATTTTGCTTTAATAGGAAACGAGTTTCGTTCTGATTAACAATATTTGCAAATGTATTATGTTCGCAGCATTGTTCCACAGTATTTTGAATGCTGTGATTTGGCAAGTGATGCTGCAGAGGGTCATCAACTTTCCTGATTTCTAGGAAAGAAGAGAACAAGGAATCATTCCACAATCTGTCATAATTTTAATTTGGAAAGAAAACTGTTTCAAAAAATGCCTTCATGTGAAGTAACTATTTAGTGACAATTCTATGTGTGATATAATAAGAAATATATTTGGTCTTCCTCCACAGAACTCCTAAAGCCTTGTAATTTCCTAAGTGACAGGAGTATCTTTCAATACTGAGTTTATGCTAATGAGGTGACTTAGCATAGGGTTCCTACATAACCTCAGGATGGGACTGATCACCAGAAAGACTAAGTGATTAGAAGGTTGGAACTTTCAGCTCCACCCAGCAGCATCTGGGAAAGGAGAGAGGGCCTAGAGATTAAAAATCTATAAAAACTCTTAACAAGATTTGCTCAACCTTTGGATGGGTGAACACATCCATGTGCGAGGAGGGTGGTGCTCCCCAGTTCCATGGGGACAGAAGCTTCTGCATTCAGGAATCCTTCAGTCCTTGCCCTATGTACCTCTTCCTCTGGCTATTCATCTGTATCCTTTATAGTAAACTGGTAAACATAAGTAAATGTTTCTTTGAGTTCTGTGAACCACCCTGGCAAATTAATTGAACCCAAGAAGGGGGTCATGAGAACCTTCAATTTATAGCCAGTTGGTCAGAAGCACAGGTAACAATCTGGAGTTGCAATTGACATCTGACATGGGGACAATCTTGTGGGACTGAACCCTTAACTTGTAGGATCTGACACTATTTCCACGTAGATAGTATCAGAAATGAGTTAAATTTGTAGGACACCCAGGTTTAATTCTGGGCATAGACAACTGAAGCAAAGGAATAAAGAAGGCAATTGCAGTCTGTGAATCACGGTTAAAGGAGCAATGAATATGTAAGAGGTGGAGGAAATCAGGATATGTTCAAAGAAAAGACAAGGTTCACTGCTGGACTTAATGGGAGAAGCACGGAAGAGGCTCAGACTCAAGGATTATTCCAAGAATTATGTGGTTTCAGCCACTGGGTAGGTGGAATGCCTCTTAATAATGTGAAGAATATTACTGAAGTCCAGAATGAGAGGAAAATCTAGCACACATTGTGAAACAAAGCTTAAGGAGGTTATTACTTGTCTGAATACAAACATGAAGAAACACGTTGAATATATAAATGTTTCAAAAGGTCTTATCTGAAAATAGCAATGTGGATAGCATCAACATAGACAGATTATTGAAGAAGAACATATATATATATGTATGTGTATGTATATATATATATATATATATATATATATATATATATATATATATATATATATATATATATAACTGATTCACTTTGCTGTACTCCTGAAACTAACACAACATTGTAAATCGACTGTACTCCAATATAAAATAAAAATTTTTAAAAAGAACCAGAGTATTCAAAGACAGAGTACTGGATAAGATTATGTTTGGAAACATGTATAATAAAAGCTCAAGGCACAGGGCAAAGGCTTTAGCCATTTCCACATGTAGAGTTTGAAAATTCAATCAAGTACATTGAAAAGAACCAAACATTGACAATTGTGATCAGGTGCAAACTTGCAGACCCAGGTGTATAGAACAAATACAATGGCAAGTAAGAATGTGTCTCCTTAGCATCTGATTTCAAGGTAAATGTGATAAACTATTGAGGTTTATCATACTCCAACAACTTGCCCTCTTCTTCATTCTGCAGACCACCATTTACCTAACTCTAGCAAAGCACTAACACTAACATCAAATATAGATAAAATCTTCTGTAACCAACACTCCGAACTAATACTCTACTTGGAACATATTCTCCTATGTTCCTACACAAAAAGGGAACGATGATATGCAGTTACTCCATCCCTGAACATTGCAAAGAAAGGACTGGCCCTCAGAGGATAACCTCTGAGTCCCTGGAATATTCCACCTGATGAGAATGTCTTTTTAGGCATGAGGTCTTAGGACATATCATAGAGTCTATGCTAACAATGTGATTTGTGGTAGATGCCCATTTTTGTATGCCTGAGGCTTTGGACAACACTGTAACATTCTGATTCTGGGGTCTAGAGGCACCAAGCTTGGGTGAGCTTCCCTGGTTGGTAACACTTCACACATGTTGTCAAACATTCAAACATCATTGCTGGGAAAATTCAGCACTGTTCACATGACTCCACTGGTAGAGGACAACCGGGAAGCTTGTGTGCAGCCTCTCCTGGAGTCTTTCCCATGCACATTTGATCTTTGATGACTTTAATCTGTATTATTTTATTGTCACACATTGTAACCAAGAGTATAAAAGTACATTCCCTTCCCCAATAATGTCTACCTTCTATAAAGTAGGCAAAGTGATCCACTTTAAAAATTGTATAATGCCACTCCTCTACTCAAAATCCCATTTTCTCAACTTATTCAGAAAAGAAGCAAGGTCTTGAATGCCCTTGATAGGCAGTTTGTGACCTATGTACCAAAACCCCCAGCTACTACCCTGTTACCCTTAACTCCAGTAATTTTCCCTCTTGCTCAGTCCCTTCTACCCATGTAAGTTTCCTCGAAGTTCCTCAAACACATTCCAGATTCAGGTCTTTCAACCTCCCACTGTCTCACATTTGGAAAACTCCTCACCCAGGAAGATTACTCATATCCCTCATCTATGTGCTCAAAGGCACCTTATCAGAGAGCCACTCCCATTCCAAAAGGGCAGTTCCAAGCCCCAACACCCACTCTTCCATTAGCTGCTTTAATTTTCCTTACAGCAATTTTTACACTAAGACATGTTTTTCTTTTAAATGTGTAGAACTGAAAGAGAACCTCAATTTTTAAAAGGATGGAGAGAAGATTTCTGTTCTAACACACAAAATAGGAAGTCACAGGCCAGCTGCCATGATGAAGACTAAAATACGTAGAAAGAAATTGTACATTAGACAATATTCAGAGAGAAGTCAATTTGGGGGTGTCTCTTTCAGAGAACAGAAGAGGTTAACCCATGGGAATGGAAGAAACTTTTAAGACTTATGAGAACTGAGAAGAAAATGGAAATGAAAGTATGGAAAACCCTGGAAGGGGGTGGGGACCAAAGAACCACACAAATGCACAGCAAAAACCAGGTTATCATGGGGACACAGCATCCAAGGTGGGGTTGCCTGTTATGGTGGGAAATCGTTATTTCCTCATACGGCAGGAAGAAGGTACAGTGGTAAGAAGAGTATGATGAACTCAAAGTTCTCTTTCCAGAGAGGCCTGGAAAGTGGGATATCTCAGCAAGAGAGGCGGTAACACAGACAGAGATCTTGTGATGGTAGACGAAGGAGAGGAAGATTTGAAAATCCAAGGAAGAAGAAAACTATGCAAACAAACAAAAATAAGATGCATATGAAATAAGTGGGGATCAGGGACTTCCCCGGTGGCCCAGTGGTAAAGAATCCACCTTATATTGCAGGGGAAGTGGTTTCGATCCCTGGTCAGGGAACTAAGATCTCATGTGCCATGGAGCAATTAAGCCCGAGTGCCACAGCTACTGAGCTCGCGCACTTCAACTAGAGCCCGCGTGCTGCAAACTACAGAGCCCGCTAGCTCTGGAGCCCGCATGCCACAACTACAGAGCGCACGTGCCCTGGAGCCTGCACACCACAACTAGAGGAGAGAAAACCCGCAAGCCACAACTAGAGAGAAGCCTGCACACCACAACAAAGAGCCCGTGTGCCGCAACGAAGATCCTGCGTGCCGCAACTAAGACCCGACGCAGCCAAAAATTTAAAACTGAAATAAAATAAATAAATAAATAATAAAGACACAATAAAAAAAAACCACACACACACACTCATGGTTTAGAAATAAGCAGGGATAAGATCTCAGAAGAAAACAAAGGGATATATTTTCCTCTTAACTTCCACAAAGAAAGAGTTCTTATACAGGAAGAGAGGTACGTGATAGGGCTGTTTATGTTTCCTCAGACACTATCACAGCTCTGACACCTTCTCTCCTGACCAGAGTTCGACTTCTCTGGCTGCCCACCTTGCTGGGTCTCACCCACTCACCTGGACAGATTCGACCATGGCTGTCATCTTCTACTGGCCACAGTTGTTCTCCTCGCTCCAACCTGGAGACAGCATCTGGTTTGCTGGCTTGATACCCTGTTCATGAAAAATGATAGAAGAATTAGACATATCGAACTGGGCTGGGATACGGCAGGAAGGGATAATGGTACATGGAGGGAATAAACAGGTTTCACATCTGTAACCTCAAGGCTTTTCTCTCAGGAGAGGGGCGATTATACCCTCTAGTCTGGGGCAAGAGAAGGATCTGAGACTCGACCGTCCAGAGGAATGCAGTTAGTCTGAAGAGTTAAGAGGCTGAGAATGGAATGGTCACTGACGGGCACCCTCTGAGGGACCCAGGGGAGCTGTCCTCACCTACGGACACCAGGTTGCTATAGTTCTCCAGCATCACATCCCGGTACAGGTCCTTCTGATCGGGGTCCAGGAGCTGCCACTCCTCCCACGTGAACTTCATAGTCACGTCGTCATACGTCAGGGATTCCTGTCATAACACAGTCACGTTTAGCCAAGTGATGTTCTTTGGGTGACATGGAAAAATGTAAAGGAAATTATTCTGCTCACTTTTGCCATATAGGAAATTGGTGGGTTTTTTCCGTCTTACGCTCTGATAGAATAAGAATACTAGTAAAATACTATGATACGGTGCTGTCTTCCAGATGGAATAGATGCGTAAGGCAGGGTTAAAAATGCCAAGCTTCTGGGCTTCCCTGGTGGCGCAGTGGTTGAGAATCCGCCTGCCAATGCAGGGGACACGGGTTCGAGCCCTGGTCTGGGAAGATCCCACATGCCGCGGAGCGGCTGGGCCCGTGAGCCACAACTACTGAGCCTGTGCATCTGAAGCCTGTGCTCCGCAACAAGACAGGCCGTGATAGTGAGAGGCCCGCGCACCGCGATGAAGAGTGGCCCCCACTTGCCGCAACTAGAGAAAGCCCTCACACAGAAACGAAGACCCAACTCAGCCATAAATAAATAAATAAAAATTTAGGCGATTTCTTTAAAAAAAAAAAAATGCCAAGCTTCTCATCATGGCTTGGTCTTTCTGGTTACCAGCCCTCATCCAGGAGCTCACTCAGAGTCACCTCGGTAGAACAAAGTCACTCCTGTCACCCAGGAAATGACAAGAGTTTCAGGGGCCCTGTGTCAGGAACAGAGGTCAAAGACCAATATTAGAACAGGAGATACCCCTAGTGTTCTTATCACTTAGGGAATCACAAGGGTTTTAGGAGCTCTGTGCCAGGAACAGGGGGCAGAGACCAATACATATTTTCTGCTATCTCACAAGCATTCACTAATATCAAACTATATGCTACTTACAAGTAGATGAAGAAAATACATACTAATTTCAGTGGTCAATATACTAAACAAAATAAGAGAAACTGTACAGGAAATTCCCTGGCGGTCCAGTGGTTAGGACTCGGTGCTTTCACTGTGGTGGCCCACGTTCAATCCCTGGTTGGGGAACTAAGATCCCACAAGCCATGTGGCCAAAAAAAAAAAAAAAGAAAAGAAGAAGAAGAAAAAAAAACTGTACAAAACACGTATAAAGCATAAAAGATTATTAGATGATCAGGAACTTTATTCAATATCCTGTAATAGGGCTTCCCTGGTGGCGCAGTGGTTGGGAGTCTGCCTGCTGATGCGGGGGACGCGGGTTCGGGCCCTGGTCTGGGAGGATCCCGCGTGCCGCGGAGCGGCTGGGCCCGTGAGCCACAATTGCTGAGCCTGCGCGTCTGGAGCCTGTGCCCCGCGACGGGAGGGGCCGCGATGGAGAGGGGCCCGCGCACCGCGATGAAGAGCGGTCCCCGCACCGCGATGAAGGGTGGCCCCCACTTGCCGCAGCTGGAGAGGGCCCTCGCACGAACCGAAGACCCAACACAGCCAAAAATGGATAAATAAATAAATAAATAAATAAATAAATAAATAAATAAAAAAAGAAAAAAAAATATCCTGTAATAAACCATAATGAAAAAGAATATGAATACATATAACTGAATTACTTTGCTGTACACCAGAAACTAACAGAACATTGTAAATCAACTATACTTCAATAAAAAAATTAAAAAACAAAAAAAGAATAAAAAGTCCAAAAAAAAGATTATAAGATGATCAAATTTATAAGAAAACTATTCTTTTTTTTTTTTAATTTATTTATTCATTTATTTTTGGCTGTGTTGGGTCTTCGTTGCTGTGCGAAAGCTTTCTCTAGTTGCGGCAAGTGGGGGCCACTCTTCATCGCGGTGCGCGGGCCTCTCACTATCGCGGCCTCTCTTGTTGCGGAGCACAGGCTCCAGATGCGCAGGCTCAGTAGTTGTGGCTCACGGGCCCAGTTGCTCCGCGGCATGTGGGATCTTCCCAGACCAGGGCTCGAACCCGTGTCCCCTGCATTGGCAGGCAGATTCTCAACCACTGCGCCACCAGGGAATCCCAAGAAAACTATTCTTTAAAGAATATATATATATATATATGGACAGAGACAATGCACATATATGTGTTTATATCATTAAGTGGGGTTAATATCATATTAGATGAAATGAGGAAACAGCAGTAGGAAACATGTTTTTACATTTATAAGAAGTAAGGACAGGGACTTCCCTGGTGGCACAGTGGTTAAGAATATGCCTGGCAATGCAGGGGACACAGGTTCGATCCCTGGTCCGGGAAGATCTCACATGCTGTGGAGCAACTAAGCCCATGTGCCACAACTACTGAGCCTGTGCTCTAGAGTCCGTGAGCCGCAACTACTGAGCCCACGTGCCACAACTACTGAAGCCCTAGAGCCCGTGCCCTGCAACAAGAGAAGCCACCGCAGTGAGAAGCACACGCACGGCAATAAAGAGTAGCCCCCGCTCGCTGCAACTAGAGAAACCCTGTGCACGGCAACGAAGACCCAACACAGCCAAAAATAAATAAACAAAAATAAATAAATTTATAAAAAAAAAAAAAAGTAAGGACCGTCAAGGACTGCAGTTAAGGACCCAACACATCACCTCTATGGAGAACCGTCGAAGTCCTATGTGAACTTGAGACCCATGTGCCATGAAACATTAACATCCCTCAAGGAACTGGTCTGCTTTTTCCTCACAGTTGATCCCTATGATATGTGATATAATAAGAAACATATATTTGGTCTTCAGCCCCAGTTTCTAACACAATTGCTCCTAAACCCTTGGAGTTTTTTAAGTAATAGAGGTAAGGGGCATTCTGTGTTATTTATAACAAGTCCCTTTCAAACATACCTGAGTTTATGCTAGCAAGGTGAGTCTTGGTGGACCCCGAGAGAGTTTCAGGATGGGGGTTGGTTGCCCAGGGAACCAACCTTGTGATTAGAGGGTTGGAACTTTCAGCCCCACTTCTAGTCCCCAGGGAGGGGGGAGGGACTGGAAACTGAGCCAATCAACAATAGCCATTGATTTAATCTACCACACCTACCCAATGAGACCTCCATAAAAAAAACCCTAAACTACAGGGCTCAGAGCACTTCCGGGATGGTGAACACATCTAGGCGCTGGGGGTGTGACACTCCTAGAGAGGGCATGGAAGGTCCTTGTCCCTTCCCTCATATCTTGCCTAAGTATCTTTCCATTTGGCTCTTCCCAAGCTGTATCCTTCATAATGAACCAGTATAGGTAAGCAAAGTCTATTCCTGAGTTATGTGAACCGTTGTAGTAAACTATCGAACCTGAGGAAGGGATTTCGGGAACCCCCGATTTGCAGCCAAGTCAGAAGTATGGGTACTGTGGGCAGCCAATACTTGGCATCCAAAGTGAGGGCAGTCCTGTGGGATTGAGCCCTTAAACCTGTGGAGACTGACAGTAACTGCAGTAGTTAATGTCAGAATTGAATTAAATTGTAGACGCTCAGCTGGTATCTAGAGTTGGAGAAGTGACTGTTGGTCTGGAAAGATCCACACATTTGGTGCCAGAAGTGCTGGGAGTAGAAACAGTTTGTAGTACTGCCTGACATGTAACTTATGATTCTCTTGTGATGGCTGTCAGAGATATTACACAAAAATTGACAGCTAATATAACTCACAGGATTTTGCACATTCACATATTATATCCCAACACGAGTCACGGAATATGAATCCTATGAATAATATATTCCTGATCCAACTTCACCAAGATTTCTCCAGATCCTGCTAGGATCCATTTAAACTTTTCTACTTAGCTGCACTGATTTTTACAGGCAAAGCCACTGGGGAATAAAGAAAGAATAAAAGAAACCAAAAGTCACCTGGGCCTGGATCATTTTCTTCTGACTTTGGGAAGTGGCTGCAAACTGGGATGCTGTCTTTAGCTCTTCTGGATCAGCTCTACATTTCTGTTCAAAAATCTCAGTCTCCAATCAAGGATGTCTCCAGAACTGACAGTACTTAAGTCTCAGAATCTTTTCCTCCTTCTTTCCTTTGATCCCTCTTGTTCCTGGGGAGCCAGCATCTGTGGGCTGAAGAGCAAATTACTCTGAGTGGCACATTCTCTTTCGGCCCAGATGCTGTCAGTGTTGCTGGCCACTCATCTTAAATTAAGGCCCCCAAAGATCGATTGGTCCTTTTATTAAGAAGCTTTTACATCTGGGCCAATAAAACACAACATTCCGAATATTTGGGAAGTACACCTTTCTCTTGTAAAGTGGAAGCAGTAAGACTGTGAAAGGGGATGTGGGAAGGAGAACCAGCACAGCACAATGCCCCACTGGCAGGGAAATCCACAGGTAGATCAACTTTAGGAAAGAGGACACACAGATAGGATATACACATTTTTCTTCTTTTAAACCACGTGCATCCACGTACCTCTTCAAAAGTCTTTTTACATCCCAGGGTTCACACACTCAAATTTGAAGAACATCATGTTAAGCAAATAAGAAGCACCGTCATGTTATTTCTCATTACCATCCACTTCTTGATCCTCGATAAGAGTATTATAAGCATAAACCTATAAAGGATTCTCAGCCAAAAAATCCTTTAGGAATAAAACTGAAATAAAAACATTTTCAGGGGTCGGGGGGGAGAAGGATAAATTAGGAGTTTGGGATTATCATATACATACTACTATATATAAAACAGATAACCAACAAGGACGTACTGTATAGCACAGGGAACTATATTCAGTATTTTGTAATAAACTGTAGGAGAAAAGAATCTGAAAAAAAAATAGATATATATGTACGTACAACTGAATCACTTTGCTGTACACCGGAAACTAACACAACATTGTAAATCAACTGTACTTCAATTAAAAAAAAAAAAAACATTTTCAGGCAAAACCAGAGAGAATTCTTCATCAGAAGACCTGTAATACAGCAAATGCACATGTTCTTCAAGCAAAAGGAAAGGGTCCTCCAATGTAAGCAGAGGACCAAGGAATGAAAAGGAACTAAACTGGTAAATAAGCAGTTAAGTCTAAGTGAGTACAAGCTGGGAAAATGATCATATCTCAGGAGGTTTTAAAAATATAGAGAGTTAACCACCACTTCCCTGGTGGCGCAGTGGTTAAGAATCCACCTGCCAATGCAGGGGACATGGATTCGAGCCCTGGTCCGGGAAGATCCCACATGCCGCGGAGCAACTAAGCCTGTGCACCACAACTACTGAGCCCGCTCTCTAGAGCCCGCGAGCCACAACTACTGAGCCCACGTGCCTAGAGCCCGTGCTCCGCAACAAGAGAAGCCACCGCAGTGAGAAGCCCATGCCCCACAAGGAAGAGTAGCCCCTGCTCGCCGCAACTAGAGAAAGCCCACGTGTAGCAATGAAGACCCAATGCAGCCAAAAATAAATAAACAAATAAATTAAAAAAAAATAGAGTTAAAATTTACCATGATAGTGTATAAATTATGAGGTGGGTAAACGAATGAGTGTTCTAAGATCTCTGTATAGATAGAGTATAAAAGTACTAATTACAGTAACACTTTGACAAATAAAGGCTGTATATTATTTGTAATCTCTGTTGTCAGAATAAAACTAATAACTTTTAAAAACATACATAATTTCTATGTTAAAAGAGACAGAAAATGTAATGTACATGGCTTCTGTGGCAATTACTCAACTCTACCACTGTAGCTCAAAAGCAGTCATACTTTTGGACTTCCCTGGCGGTCCAGTGGTTAAGAGTCCATGCTTCCACGGCAGGGGGCACGGGTTCCATCCCTGGTTGGGGAAGTTCCACATGCCATGCAATGTGGCCAAAAAACAGCCGTATTTAAAAAACAAAAAAATAGGTGTGCTAGGTTCCAATAAAACTTTATTAACAAAAACAGGCACTGAACCAGAGTTAATCCATGGGCTCCAGGTGTCCAACCCTGAATTGAAGCAGAAAAGCCATATGATCATCTAAATCAAGAGTCAGTAACAGACTGTCCAGGGCCTGGACCACCTGTTTTTACAAATCAAGGTTTATGGGAACACAGCCAGACGCATCTGTTGACTATTGTCTTAGGCTGTTTTCACACTATAATAGCAGGGTTGAGAATCTGAGTTTGGATACATTACCCACTGCAATGCAGTTTGAAAAAATAATAATAAAAGGTGAGTTTTGAATATAAGGAGAGGCAAATTGTATTTGCCTAATATGTCTATACATCTGTTTAGTCAGGAGGCTGGTCACAAAATTAAAATGGAAAAATTCTATACGATTCTAAAGCACACACAGGTCAAATGTCTGTTTAAAAAGAACGTTTCCTGGGAATAATTTAACATTCAAGCGAAAATGATCAATGAAACTATCAACTGGTAACCTAAAAATCCATTTCTAAGAATCTCTGAAAGGGAAATATTGGCAAAAGTGTGATATTTGACAGGTCATTTTTACTTTCTTCACTATATTTTTCATAAGAGCATGTATATTTTAAAAATCAGAGAGGGGACTTCTCTGGTTGTCCAGTGGTAAAGATTCCGCCTTCCAATGCAGGGGATGCGGATTCAATCCCTGGTCAGGGAAGTAAGATCCCACATGCCGCGGAGCAACTAAACCCGCGCGCCACAACTGCTGAGCTCGTGCACCTCAACTAGAGTCCGCGTGCCACAAACTGCAGAGCCCATGCGCCCTGGAGCCTGCGCACCACAACTAGAGAAAACCCGCAGGCCACAACTAGAGAGAAGCCTGCACGCTGCAACGAAGAGCCTGCGCCACAACTAAGACCTGATGCAGCCAAAAAAGAAGAAAAAAAAATCAGAGAAATATCAGCATTCTACACTTCAAATAAAATTGCTGTAGATGGTCATTAATATAAGTTCACGGCTTTCGAAATTTTCTTTCCAAAAAAAAAAAAAAAAACAATAGAGAGGGAAAACAAGGAGGAAAGCAGGGAGAGAGAAAATGAGTTATAAATACAAATTTTACAAAACACAAAGTCACAAATATGGGGAAATTAGCAGCTTTTTTACTCAGCTATGCTATGCATCTGCCATCACAGTTCATTATTTAAGGTATTTTACTTCACTTAATCTTCAAAATAACTCTAAGGGAGAGATTTTAATTGCTTTTCTCTTCTTTTTTTCTAAGAAGGAAACAGACAAGAGGTCACACGAACTGCACAATGAGCAGGAGGCAGAATTTGGACGGAAAAACCAGATTCATCTCGTTCCGAAATTAATTTTCACTCCACACCAGGCCAAAATTATTTGTAAATAAGATGTCTGTTCATTACATAAAGAAAGGAAACAAGTAAAAGGCTGTTAGTAGAACTGTAATTAATCATGTGATTGAATAAGTATTTAAAGTAATGGTAGAGGTCTGCAACTTACTTGGAAATATACCAAAACCAACAACAACAAAAGAGTGATACATGAACAGAAGGATGAACAGAGGGTTAGGTAACTAACTGGTAGAGCAAGTCTAGTACTATTAATAATAAAGCCTAAGTGGTAGGTATATGGGTGGTTAATATAAAATCCTTTCAATATTTCTGTATGTTTGAAAATTTTCACACTAAAATGGTGGGTGGAAAGAAAGATATTGTAGGTTTAAGAATTTAGTAAGGTGACCAAACATAAATATTTAAAGTTAATTGCTGGGGGGCGTGGGGAGAGGATAAATTAGGAGGATGGGATTAACATACACACACTACTATATGTAATATAGATAACCAACAAGGACCTACTGTATAGCACAGGGAGCTATACTCAATATTTTGTAATAACCTAGAAGGGAAAAGAATCTGAAAAAGATATCTATATATACATGTATAACTGAATCAATGTGCTGTACACGTGAAACACGATATTGTAAATCAACTATACTTCAATTTTTAAAAAATCAGCCAAAAATAAATAAATAAATAAAGTCAACTGTTCTTTTATGTTGTAGAAAATTATAAGGAAACGGGAGTTAGCAAATAATAATATGTTTACAATTGCAATTAAAATAAGTAGTCTAGGCTGGAGATGAAAGGCAAGGGAACAAATCCATGGGCAAATGCATAATCATAAAATGTTCCAAAAAATGACACCTAAGTATTTTAAATATTTCATGTCTATATAAAAGTATGCAGTCACTGAATATAAACCTACTTATAATACCACCAGTTCACTCATTTAAAATAATTTGTAAATCTATATTCCATGAAATAAAGTGAAAGAGAAAATCATAGTACCATTTACGCAATTTATCTGAATTATGAATATGAAGGACATGATATAAACGCCTAAAACTGAAATACACTAAAATTTTACAAGCATTGTCCTTTGGGAACAGAACTCACGGTGACAGAGATGTTATTTTACTTGTTTTAGACAGAATCTGAAAAGAAATAGCCAAGAGGAACGTGCAGGACTCTTGCAGGACAAAGGATAAAAGCTGCATCTTAAGTATCGTAAAACATACTGCTATTAGATATTCATCTGGTGGATCTCTGGATCATTCATCTTGCCAAAAACCTTCATTTCTGAGAGTTTAAGAGTACGGGGTGATGTTGGGTGCCAAAGAGGATTTTAAAACTAGTGGTGAAGAAGGGACTCGGACCGACCTAAACGGCAGAAGGGTAACGTTAACGTCCATCACATCTGTTATACAGGCCGAGGTTGGAGCTCAACACACGCAGCGGCCAAGTACTCGGGCCTCCAAAGTATCAGCCCATACACGCATCTGTACCCCCAAATGATTACTACCACCACCCGGATTAATCTCAGAGACTCCTGTCCATTAATCCCGAAACAGATACTCCATCTTTTAGCCCCAAACAAAACCCGAACCACAAACAGCATTCACTGACAAACACCACCCTCCAGTTCGCAATCACTTAGCCCTATAGAGAGTAAACGGCAAAGACCCCAACACGTGCCCTCGGGACTAAATCGTTGACCTCTAGGGATCTTTAACCACTAAGCACAAGAGACTCTCCTGATTGAAGCCAGAAGTACCCCAACCGCACATACACTGTTACCCACCCTTTAGGGCTCCCCTGGAAAAGAACACCCATTCACGCTGTCCTCCCGCTTGTATTCCACACGCACCACCCAAGGCGGACGCTGACAGGCCCTCCCACCCCACTGTCCACGAAGAGACCCAGCCACTAACTTGACTTCCTCCAGGGACGATCGCGACCCATCCACGGCTGAACTTACTTCGCGGAACTTCGTCGCTTCCCTCATCACCGCGGTACGGTGGCCAACGAGGGTCTGAGATGTTTCTGCCGCAAAAAGACAACCGAAGTTCCGGCTTCTCTTCGGAGGTAACTTGGCCGCGCCCTCTAGCGTGGCCCGGTGGGCGCGGCCATGTTTGGGGATCGGGCGTCTGAAGAGCGAAGAGCCCCGTTCTGCGCTCGTGCGCGGGGACGGCTGGGAAGACGGAAGCTCACCGAAACTGTCAATTTTGGGGCACCTGAACCCTTAATAAAAACGGACGTATGCGCATAAGCTCGAGCTTGCACCAAACAAGAAAGGCATGGGGGTAAATCCCTTTCTGCGAGCTGGCAAGAAAATTAAAATGGCAGTAACCTTGATCCACTTTGTACGAAAGTTAGGAAACGGCCCAGTGGGCGCAACCATCTTACAGGAAGTGGAGGAATCCGTACAGCACAACTCGCGTTTGGGAAAAGGCGAACTGTCCGGTAGAGGATATCTGGGCCAAGTTTCTAGAGAAATTGGCCTGAAGGGACTTTTGAACGGCACAGGGCTTGGAGAAGCTCTGACGTGACAGGGATGGCGGCCATAGGTTAGGAAATAAAAACAGCTGGAACGTGCTAAAGCTGTTCGTATGTATGAGGGAAAGGCCACTGAAGGCGGGCCCAATGTGAAGGGCGTACCTATGACAGAGGGGGGAAGCTTTCCCTTTGGGGTCCAAAGACAAAGGCAGGGCTCTGAAGACCAAGGGTCAAAAATTAGGGAAATATGACTTCAAGGAGAATAAAAGGTTGTGTAAAAAAAAGAGTAATCATGTTACACTACGTGAGTCAGTTGCAAATAGCGTTACAAAGTCGTAGTAATGTAACACCGTAACTGTGGTTCCAACTAAACCCGTTGGAAGAATGGAGGAAAAGGAAAGGAAATGCCGTGTGTGTGTGTGTGTGTGTGTGTGTGTGTGTGTGTGTGTTAGATATGAGTGTACTGAAACAGAAATGTCTAAACTACTCCAGACTCAATGGATCATTTTACATTCCCACCATCGATATATGAGATCCACTTTCTCTGATTCCTCACTAGGATTTGTTATAAAGAGATTTTAAAAGGAATAAGAAAAAGATGACCAACCTAATTTTTTCTTTTACTTTTTTTATTATTTTTAAATTTTTGGCTGCGTTGGGTCTTCGTTGCTGTGCACAGGCTTTCTTCTACTTGTAGCGAGTGGGGGCTGCTCTTCATTGCTGTGCATAGGCTTCTCATTGCGGTGGCTCCACTTGTTGCGGAGCACAGGCTGTAGGCGTGCGGGCTTCAGTAGTTGCCGCGCGTGGGCTTGGTAGCTGTGGCTCGCGGGCTCTAGAGCGCAGGCTCAGTAGCTGTGGCGCATGGGCTTAGCTGCTCTGCGGCATGTGGGATCTTCCTGGACCAGGGCTTGAACCCATGTCCCCTGCATTGGCAGGCGGATTCTTAACCACTGCACCACTGGGGAAGCCCAGGCCAACCTAAAATTTTTAATAGCTAAATAATATACTGGCCACTTATTTTTAAAAATCGCAAATACTTAATTTTTAAAATGCCAGTCTTACTAATATTCAAATTCATGAAGAGTGAATGATGAATAATATTCAGTCTCAGGCTATAGGATAAAGGTATTCTATTGGTCTTCATCTCTCATCTGCACAGTAGATAACAGAGGTGTCCACCACATACAGCTTTGAATGAATTGGTATGTTATTATCAAGCTTGTCATAGTTCTAGTTCAAAAAATGCACACCAATAAATTTTAGGTGTTAGACGTTTGGTATGTTTTTTAGGGGGGCAGGATTGAGTCTGGAGTATAAAAATTAATAAAATGTTTTTGGAGTACAACTTGCAATTACCGAATTTAAACTTTTGTCTTAGAGCCACCAATCAATTTTAAGAATTGAAATTCAGTAGAAATTATTTTTGTGCGAACAAACATGTACAAGGATATTCATGGCATCAATTTTGACAATTTTAAGGAAATAAATAATCTTGTGATTGTTACAAAAACTTACTCTTGCATCTTGCATTCACACCTTTGGATAGTGCTCCTGCACAGTAACTGTGACCAGTGTGTCCAACGGGACAATAGCAAGCTTGACACTGAGGACAGAAATAGACTTGCCCACTGAGGCATGTTCTATTTGTCTCTTGGAGCTCTTCTGACACATTGTAATAGAGCCCAGGTTAGCCTTGGGATGAGAGACTATGTGAAAAGTGGCCTCAACCATTCCAGGGGAGGCTCAGATACATCAGAAAAGCCACCTAGATCGTGTAGCCCCCAGTCAGGACAGCGCACACCAGACAGTCCAACCGTCAACCAACATAACAATTAATATTTATTATAATTAATGTTTGTTGTCTTTAGACATTAAGTTTTAGAGAGGTAGGTTTGTAATGCAGTCAAAGGTAACTAATACCAATATGAATGTACATTAGTAGGTGATGGGTTAAATAAATCATGAGATGTCTCTTCATGAACACTATGCAGACATAAAAAGAATGAAGAAGATTGTTATTGGTACAGCTACTATGAAAAACAGTGTACAGATTCCTCAAAAAATTAAAAATAGAAGTACCATATGATTCAGCAAGTCCACTCCTGGGTATATATATCCAGAAAAAAATGAAAACTCTAATTTGAAAAGATACATGCATCCCCCATGTTCACAGCAGCACTATTTACAAGAGCCATGACATGGAAACAGCCTAAATGTCTATTGACAGATGAATGGATAGAGAAAACGTGGTATTTATGCAATGGAATATTATCCAACCATAAAAAGAAGGAAATCTTGCCATTTGCGACATTGAGGGCATTTTGCTAAGTGAAATACGTCAGGCCGAGAAAGACGAATATTGTATGATCTCTCTTATTTGTAGAATCCAAAACCCCCCAAACTTGTAGATAATAAAGAACAGATTGTGGTTGCCAGAGGCTGGAAGGGGGTGGGAGGGTGGAAATGGTGAAGGTGGTCAAAAGGTACAAATTTCCAGTTATAAGTAAGTCCAAAAATGATGATGATAATGATAATAACAACAACAATAGCAGGGTTGTTAGCCATGAGGGAAATGCAGGTTAAGCTCAAGATCAGATATGACCACAAACCTAATAGAATGAGTAATGTAAGATAGGACAATACCAAGTGCTGGTGAGGATGAAGAGCAATTGAATCTCTCATCTATTGCTAGTAAAGTGGCTAAAATAAAATATACTGAAAATACCAAATGCTGGAGAGGATGTGGAACAAGTGGATTTCATACACTGCTGTTGAGAATGTCGAATGGTATAGCCACTCTGGAAGGAGTTTGGTAGTTTCTTTTAAAGCTAAACACAACTTACCATATGTCCTAATAAGCACACACCTGAATATTTATTATAGAGGAATGAAAATTTATGTTCACACAAAACCCTGGATGCCGATTTACAGCATCTTTCCCTGTAACAGTTGAAACCAGGAAACAGTACAAACTTCTTTGAAGAGTGAATGGATAAACAAACTAATACATCCAGTATGTATACTACTCACTAATAAAAATAAAACAATACAACTCAAATAAATCTTAAGAGCAATTTGCTGAGGGACAAAAAAAAACAAAAAGCTTACATGTCCCTCATTAATAAGAAATTGTAAATTTGTATAAATAAATACAACTTATTTATATAAAATCCAGTTATAAAAATTATTTTGATAACATTCATAAATGACAAAATTATATTGATGGAAAACAGACAAGTGGTTGCCAGAGGTAGGTTTGGATAGAGGATGTGAGCATAAAAAGGTAGCATGAGGGTGTCTGGGTTGATTAAACAGTTGTACGTCCTGGGGATGACGGTTACAATGAAATCTATATATGTAATAAAACACCTTAGAATTACAAAAAAAAATGATTAAAAAATTCATGTAAAATCTAGTGAAATCTAAACTCCAAAGGTTAGGAGTTAACAGTATACTACCAATATCATTTTCCTGGGTTCGATAATAAAATATGGTTACATAAAATGTTTTTACTGGAAGAAGGTGCAGAAAAGATACTAGGGAATTCTCTGGACTACTTTTGCATTTTCTTATAAGTTAAAATGATTTCAAACTATAAATTTTATAAAAATAACTTTGAAGGTGGTTTTGTAAAATATTTGGTCATATTTATAAACTTAGTTAAGCAAGTGCAAGTACGTGTTCATATTCAGTTTCCTTTTAAAGTTCAGTATGCTAAATTTACAATTATGTTTATAGCCGAAGAAAAGTAAGAGCTAATCACATATGAGGGTAAGCATAGAACACTCTTACATCGTATATAACAATAAAAATCAGTGATGAGAAAAGCAGACTTCTTTTTAAAACTATGGAATTACTGACAAGGCAACCAGAAAGGAGATTCAGGTGCATTATCTGATATATGATGAGGTTAGAGTTGTAACAAAAAGCACTCAAACATTTATCATTTTCACAGGACTTCATTCCTTTTTAAGTCCTCTGATATTTAACTAAAGATGCTCTACCTTTAGCATGTTCATAAAGGTTTTAATTTCTATATGATTTCCTGACAAATGATGAGGCAGAATGTATCACTGAAATCCTGCCATATAGACTATCCTCTTAAAAGCTTTTCTCCAGTGTGAACTCTGACACTCACTGAGGTCTTCTTTCTGGGGGAAAGACATTCCCGTGGTCATCACATTTCCTTTTTTTAAAAAAAATCATATTTCTATGAACAATGAGCTCACTGATGATCAATGAAGATCCCTGATAATAAAGTCTATCTTCCCACTGAAGACTTTCCTAGTCTCTGCATTCACAGAATTTGTCGGAGAATATAGAGTATATACTTTTCAGACATATAATGAAGTCAGAAAGTTTTGCCCAAGGCATCTCCATAATGAATGTATCAGAGTTTTTCCAACATGTTTTCATTGACAGAAAATGTGAGGTAAGGATCACCAAAGGCACTACCACATTCAATATATTCACCAGGTTTATCTCCTACGCAAATCCTTTCATCTCCTCAGGGCACACATCTGATAACAGGCAGTACCATGATTACGTTCTGCTCTGCTAGAAACACTGGTGTTTAAACAAAGTCTTAGCTGCCACAGAAGGCATTTCCCCAGTCACTGCATTAACGGGGCTCTTGTTCAATCATAAGTAATGAGCTGTGCCTCTCTGTTAAAGGAATTTCCAACTTGACCGAATCTACTCATTTTTCTTATGTGCATTTTCTTATGTTTAACGAGGTTTGACAAGTGGGAGAAGGCTTTCTCACAATCACTGCATCCATATGGTCTTTCTCCTGTGTGAGTTCTTTGATGTACATTGAGTACTGACTTCGTGGTGAAGGCTTTTCCACATTCATTGCACTCATAGGGTTTCTCCCCTGTGTGAATTCTCTGATGGGTAATGAGACCATACTTGTGGGAATAGGATTTTCCACACTCAGTACATACAAAGGGCGTCTTTCCTGTATGACACCTCTCATGTTGTATGAGGCATATCTTCTGGCTGAAGGCTTTTCCACACTCATTGCATTCATAGGGTTTCTCTCCCGTGTGAGTTCGCTGATGTATAACAAGAGTGCGCTTTGTGGTGAAGCCTTTTCCGCATTCGTTACATAGGTAAGATTTCTCTCCCGTGTGAGTTCGCTGATGTATGATGAGAGTGCGTTTCACAGTGAAGCCTTTCCCACATTCACTGCATATGTAAGATTTCTCCCCTGTATGAGATCGCTGATGTACGATGAGATTACTCTTCACGGTGAAGCCTTTCCCACATTCACTGCACAAATATGGTTTCTCTCCAGTATGAGTTCGCTGGTGTACAACAAGATAGCGCTTCATAGTGAAGCCTTTCGCACACTCGCTGCATACATAGGGTTTCTCCCCTGTGTGAGTGCGCTGATGCACAATGAGATTGCTCTTCACGGTGAAGCCTTTACCACATTCACTGCACACATAAGGTTTCTCTCCACTGTGAGTTCGCTGATGTGCAATCAGATAGCGCCTCACTGTGAAGCCTTTTCCACACTCACTGCATATATAGGATTTCTCTCCTGTTTGGGTTTGCTGATGTACAGTGGGACTGCTCTTCACAGTAGAGACTTTTCTGCATTCACTGGTTAAATGGGGTTTGTCTTGTGTTTGAGTTTTCTGATGTTTAGTGAACGTGACATTTCTGGAGAAGGATTTCTCACACAGATCACACCGATGGAGTTTGTCTCCTATATGAATGCTCTCATGAGAAATAAGCTGAGATTTCCTGATGCATGTTTTCTCACTTTCAATGCAGGCCTGGGATTTCTCTATTTTGTGAGTTCTCTGATGCTTAAGGACTTGGAACTTAGCAATGATGTGTTTTATACTTCCAGGAAATTCAATTCCAGAATACAACTGTTCACGATCACCATGTAGAAAGAATTTCTTATCTCCATTAAACTCCACAGGGTTCTTTATTTCATATCTTCTCTTCTGGTTAACTAAACTTAAGCTTGATTTCCAAGCTTTTCTACATAAGTCAAACGTATGATTTTGTATTAGGGCTAAACGTGTTTTGCTCAGATAAATACTCTTTCTAAATGCATTCTGTTCACTGCATTGTTGCAGGCTCTTTGGAAATCTTTGGTCTTGAGAGTGCTCTGGCAGATGACTGTCAACTTTCCCAATTCCTAGGAAAAAAAGGAAATGATAAATTATTTCACAAGAGTGGTATGGAATGAAAGTGCTTAAAAGATGATATAGTGGGGGGACTGGATCTTTATTGTCTACCATATGATCCCAGTACAAAATTATAAAGATGTAAGAGGAAATAAATATCAGATCCAAGAAGAGACAAGGAATATATTTAAAGCTAAATACCCACAAAGAAAGAGTGCTCATCTGGGGAGATGACTATGTGGAGCAGCTGTTGTGGGGGCCTCAGTCACCCTCACAGCTGGGACTCCTTCTCTTAACAACTAGAATATGACCTCCCTGACCACTCCCCTTGCTGGTTCTCCCTCACTCACCTGGACGGGTTCTATTCTGGATTTCGTTTTCTGTTATGCATGGTTCTTTTCCATGTTCCAACTTGGAGAGAGTATCTGATTTGGTAGCTTGATACCCTGTTCGTGAGAAATGATAGAAGACTTAGATACAGGGACTGGGGTACAGTATGTCAAGATGGGAAAATACTGCATTTTAGAGACAAAATTTCTTGTATGCAAAAAGTAAAAGTTCTCCTTCAGCATACAGATTATACCCTTTTGTTTGGGGCCAGAGAGGGGACTGAAAATCTAACTCTTTGGAAGACCACAGTGACTGCAAAGCTTTCATCAGGTGATGGAGAAAAGGCCAGCGACTGGGCACCTCTAAGTGACACAGGGAGCTGTCCTTACCCAGTGACACCAAATTGTTAAAGTTCTCCAACATCACATCCCGGTATAGGTCTTTCTGAGCAGGATCCAGGAGCTGCCACTCCTCCCAGTTGAACTCCACAGCCACATCCTCCAGTGTCAGCAATTCCTGTAATAACAGAGTCCAGTTTAATATGATGGGAATTCTTTTTATCAATATGGAAGAAGCATGAGAGAAGTTGTTCTAATTTTCACTGTATAGCCTGCATCTATATACTTTTCTCAAATACATTTCAGTAGAAGCAAAATCCTATCCTTCTATCTATATATTTTAGCACCTATTTCCATTTGCATACTAAAAATATGCAAATGACATCAGGACAAATAAAGTATTCCTACATTACCACGAAACTTCACAGCCAATATGAGAATCAACCATGAACAGCCTCTACATCCAGAATTTACAACAGTGTTTTTAATAAATGTAAAAAACCCCAGAAACTATACAAGATACGTCCACAGCAACAACAAAAAAAAAGACCATTAAAGTTGATTAGGAAGATTTGAAAACAAAAACAAAGAGAAAATATAGTAATGGAGAAGCAGTATCCAAAGATCTAAAGGTGAAAATTTCAAGACTGATTAAACACTCTGAACTTCAGACTCAGTAATCCCAACAAATTCCAAGCACGAAGTCTATACATAGGCACATCAGACTAAAACTATAATACACAAAATATGAAGAGAAACTATAAAAGCATCCAGAGACAAAAGACAGATTACCTACAACAGAAACAATAGAACTCAGAAAAAAAATGGAATATTATCTTCAAAGTTCTGATTTTTGTGCCAGAAAGGTCAGACATGAAGGCCACTTGGTATTGAAACACATGACTCTCATCATGGAGTCCTGGACAGCATTATCTTCTCCCAGCCACATTGTGTGACAGTCCTCAGGAGTACTGCCAACCAAGGAAGCTCACCTGAACTTCAGTGTCCAGAGTTTTTATTGATGCTTCATTATATATGCATGATTTATTGAATCATTGACCACATGGCTGAACACAGGTCCTTCCCCCTTCCTGGAGGCTAGACTGGTTACATATGGCTGAAAGCCACAAGCCTCTAATCACATGGTTGGTCTTTTTGGGATGGACACCCCTCATCTTGAGTTATCTCATGAGCACAAATCATCTAGGGCCCACATGAGTCACCTCATAGCATAAACTATACAGTGTGGTCCCAGTGGTCCAAAATGAAAAACAAAGACACTCTTATCACATGGGTAATTCCAAGGGTTTAGAGGTTGCCTCCCAGGAATCAGAGACAAAAGTCAGTCAAATTCCTTATTACATACTAGGTGTTTATGCCCCTGTGAGGTACCCTTCCCTTGAGCATGGGCTGAATTGTTTCTAAAAAAAAAAGAATAGAGCAAAGGTGATGAGATACCCCTTTTAAATTAGGCTATATATGATTTCCAGCTTGCTAACAGAATCTGTCCTTTGATGACTTTGATGAAACAAGATGGCATGTTAGGGGGGCCCACGTGACAAGGAACTCAGTGGTCTTACATGAGCAGACAGGTAGAAACTGAGGATCTCATTTGAGTTCTGGAAATGAATTCTGCCAACAACCATGTAAGTGAGCTTAGAAGTGCATCCTTCCTCACTTGAGCCTTCAGATCAGACCCCATCTTAGGGCTTACACTTTGATTGCAGCCACACGATAGACGTTGAAACAAAGTAGTCAGCAATTATATGATACAAAAATAAACACTTGGTCTTTGTCCCTGGTTCCTGGTACCCTACCTCCTAAAACACCTAGAATCTCCACACCGATAAGTGTTTTTTGTATGCTAATAACATGACAGGTAGGGGGAGGGCGCCCAGACAGCTTCGGGATGGGGGCTGGTTGCTAGAGGAACAAACCATGAGATGAAACCTCCAGAGAGGGGAGAGGGGCTGGAGACTGAGTTCAATCACCAATGGCCAATGATTTAATCAATCATGCCTAAGTAATGAAACCTTCAAAAAAACCCCAAAACTACAGGTTTGGCAAGTTTCCAAGTTGGTGAACACAGTGAGGTACTGGAAGGGTGACACACCCCCATACCTTGCTCTATGCGTCTCTTCCATTTGACTGTTCCTGAGTCGTATCATGTAAATGTAAGTAAATAAATCTGTAAATTAAGAAAAGTGCTTTCCTGAGTTCTGTGAGTTTTTGAGCAAATTATCAAACCTGAGGAAGGGATTGTGGAAACTGTAGCCACTCTGAAGCAGTACAGATACAATTTCACAAAAAGCCATTAACAAGAATGTTTAATGTCACATGGTTTGTAATAACAAGAATATCTAAATATTCATCAATACGTGAATTATTGAATTATCACACATATATCATTTGGTGTTCATTGCATCATGTAAAAAAGAAGAAAGCTGGCCCGTAGACACCAAAATGTAAAGAATTCCAGTACACTGAAAACAGGCTGGAGGATGTCATGAAAATGACAATGGCAGCTCACCCTGCAGAGGTGGTTCATATATGAGTGTAATTCATGGTCAAGGAGTATTGATCTGTTATCTGTGAAGCTTGAATTATTTCACACTGAATCTATTTCTTAAACTGAGAGTGAATCTCCACCACTGTTCCCCAAAACATAGGTTTGAATCAGTTACTTCATCATTTCAAAGGTCCAATATTTGATTTCTATCAAACTCCAATGGTTTTTTGTTCCAGTTTTATTCAGAAATAATTGACATATATCACTGTATAAGTTTTAGATGTATAGCATGATGGTATGATTTACATATATTGCAAAATGACTACCACAATAGGTTCAACTAACATCCATCTTCTCTCATGTAGATACAACAAAAAGAAAAGAAAAAAAGGAAAAAGATTTTCTCCCTGTGATGAGAACTCTTAGGATTTACTCTTAACAACTTTCCTATATATCATATAGCAGTGTTAGCTATAGTCATATGTTGTACATTACATCCCTAGTACTTATTTACCTTGTAACTGGCTTTTTTGAGTATGACTATAAACTCATGGAATTTTATATAGCTATATAGGTAATGTTCTTCAGTCAGTTGCACTCATCTTTCTTTTAGATGCTCAAGTGGTACCAGGCCAGTGGTACTCTGGCTAGTGGGGAGCCCCTAAGAGTTATCGATGTTGTTAGGAGTATCATTCCATTCACCTAAGTGACATAAACCACTGACTCCCTCAAGGAGCGGTCTGCTTTTTCCTCATAGTCAACACATACCACAGAGCTTTTCGTGTTTCTCTGGTTGTGACGTCTGCCAGAGATAATGCAAAGTGACAGCTGATGTAACCCACAGGGTCCACCACAGTCACACATTATCTTCCAATATTAGTCACTTGATGTGACCCCTATGAACGATATATTCCTGATCCCACTTTGTCCTGATTTTGAATTCAGAGTCTAAGTTAATTTCTCCCCAGAACCCCATTATCCCCAATTTATACTTCTTTTAGTTGAACTGATTTTTTTTCAGGTCACCACAAATCCATTAGACAACAAAAGAAAGATCTAACAAACCAAAAATCACCTGGACCTTGATCATCTTCTTCCACACTCAGGAAATAGTGAGTAACATGGATTCTGTCTTTTGTTTCTTCTGCATCTGCCATGTAATTCTTAGAGACAGAAATCTTGGCGTCCAGTTAAAGATGTCCTCAGAAATGATGATATCCAACTCCAAGAATCTCCTCTTTCTCCCCTCATTCCTTCACTTGATCACTCTTTCTCCTGGGGAGCCAGGACCTGTGGGCTGAAGAGCAAATTGACTTTGAGTGTACATTCCCTCTGGGCCCAGATGCTGTCACTTATCCTTAAATGAGGGACCCCAATATTTCCAACTGTTCCTTTATTTGGTGCCCCAGAGGCTTTCATACTCTGGGGCAATAAAACAAGGTTCTGAATGTGTGAAATGTATGCCATTCTTTCATGAAGAGGAAATGGCATGACTATTAAAGGGAAGGAGGGAAAGCAGAATCAGCAGAACATGATGCCTCGGGTGAAAGCACAAGCAGATCAAGTTTACAGAAGAGGCCACATGAAAGTTTCCAAGGAGCTGGACATTGTGCCTTTAAAAAGTATGTGTGCCCAGGTACCACTTCAAAAGTATATGCTCAGTAGGTACACACACTGCAGGTTTTTTTTAAGTATTTTTTTTATAAAGTTTTTTTTATGTGGACCATTTTCTTTAAAGTCTTTATTGAATTTTTTTACAATATTGTTTCTTCTTTTTTTTCTAAATAAATTTATTTATTTATTTATGGCTACGTTGGGTCTTTGTTGCTGTGCACGGGCTTTCTCTAGTTGCTGCGAGCGGGGGCTACTCTTCATTGCAGTGTGTGGGCTTCTCATTGCGGTGGATTCTCTTCTTGTGGAGCATGGGCTCTGGGCGTGCGGGCTCAGTAGTTGTGGCTCGCGGGCTCTAGAGCACAGGCTCACTGGTTGTGGTACACAAGCTTAGTTGCTCCGCGGCATGTAGGATCTTCCTGGACCAGGGATCGAACCCGTGTCCCCTGCATTGGCAGGCAGATTCTTAACCACTGCACCACCAGGGAAGTCCCTGCTTCTGTTTTTATGTTTTGGTTTTTTGGCCACGAGGCATGTGGGATCCTAGCTCCCCAACCAGGGATCAAACCCGCACCCACCTCATTGGACGGCAAAGTCCCAACCACTGGGCCACCAGGGAAGTCCCCACACCTCACTTTGAAGACCACCGTACTAAGCAAATCATTAAGATTGTCTTATTTCTCTTTGTATACTAAAGGATTAATCTTACCCAACAGAGGTTTGGCTTTGCCCTCAATTCCTGAGAGGGAACCTATAAGCCCTTGGAATGCCCCACCTGATAAGAATGGCTTTGCTTACCTGGGAGGCTTGGGCCATACAAGATAGTCTACGCTAATGATGTAATTTATGGTGAGGGGCCTTGGACCACATGGTATCAGCTTGACCTCTAGAGGGGCTGGAGACTAAGTTCAGCCAATCATGTCTATGTTCACTGGGCCCCAGTAAAAACGCTGGACACTGGGCTTCCCTGGTGGCGCAGTGATTGAGAATCCGCTTGCCAATGCAGGGGACAAGGGTTAGAGCCCTGGTCCAGGAGTATCCCACATACCACGGAGCAACTAAGCCCGTGTGCCACAACTACTGAGCCTGCACTCTAGAGCCCGCGAGCCACAACTACTGAGCCCACGTGCCACAACTACTGAAGCCCGCGTGCCTAGAGCCTGTGCTCCGCAACGGGAGAGGCCACCTCAATGAGAAGCCCGCGCACCACCATGAAGAGTGGCCCCTGCTCGCCGCAACTAGAGAAAGCCCGAGCGCAGCAACGAAGACCCAACGTAGCCAAAAATAAATAAAATAAATAAATTTAAAAAAAAAAACAAAAAAAAAAACGCTGGACACTAAGAGTTAGGTGAGCTCTCCCTGGTTGGCAATAATGATAAAACAAAAACAAAAACAAAACCAGCAAGGATATAGCAGACTTGAACAATATAATCAATCAACTTAAGTGACATTTATTTAACACTACACTCAACAGCAACAAAATATATATTTTTTCAAAAGTACATGGAACATTCTCCAGGAAAGACCATATACTAGGGTATAAAACTGTCAATAAATTCAAAGCAAAGGTAGGTTACAAGGTATACGACATGGGGAATATAGTCAATATTTTGTAATAACTGTAAATGGAGTGTAACCTTTAAAAATTGTATAAAATGTTATGTGTGTATATATATATATGGCTTAGATGAAATGGACAAATGCCTAGAAAGAAACAAAACTGCAACAAGATATTTTTAAAAATTTGAATACCTATGTAACAAGTAAAGAAATTGAATTAGTAATTAAAAATCATCACACACAGGGGCTTCCCTGGTGGCACAGTGGTTGAGAATCTGCCTGCCAATGCCGGGGACACCGGTTCGAGCCCTGGTCTGGGAAAATCCCACATGCCGCGTAGCAACTAGGCCCGTGAGCCACAACTACTGAGCCTGCGCGTCTGGAGCCTGTGCTCCGCAACAAGAAAGGCCACGATAGTGAGAAGCCCGCGCACTGCGATGAAGAGTGGCCCCCACTTGCCGCAACTAGAGAAAGCCCTCGCACAGAAACGAAGACCCAACACAGCCAAAAATAAATAAATAAATAAAGGAGTTCCTTAAAAAAAAAAAAAAATCATCACACACAAAAAAAGCCTACTCTCAACTGGCTTCACTGTATAAAGCCAGGATTACTAAGATACCAAAGCAAGACAAAGACATCACAGAAATAAAAACTATAGACCAATCTCCTAGGTGAAAAATTGTTAACAATGTATTAGCAAAACACATGCAGCATAATATAAAAAGGATTATAGACAACAACTAAGGGGGATTTATCCCAGGAATGCCAGGTTGGTTTATCATGGGAAAATAAAGTAATGTACTACTCCAAATTAATACAATAAAGGACAAAACCCACATGTTCTTCTCAAAGGATACAGAAAAGGTATGTGACCACATTTAATACCCACTCATGATTAAAACTTTCAAAAAACTAGAAACAGAAAGGAAGTTACTCAAACTAATAAAGGGCAGCTATGAAAAACCAAAACCAACATCATACTTAATGGTAAAATTCTGAATGTTTTTCTCCTAGAATTGAGAACAATGCAAGGATAGCTGCCTTAACCCGTTTTATCCATTACTATACTAAAGGTTCCAGCCAGTTCAATAGGTAATAAACAAATAAATACATTTTAAAAACGTAAAGGTATCTGTACTGGAAATACAGAGTGCAACTCTTCTTAGTCATAGACAATATGATTTTGTATATAGAAAATCCTAAGAAATACATGCAAAAAAATGTATTAGAACTAGTAAATAAGTTTAGCAAGGTTACAGGATACAGTAACAATATATTAAAGTAAATTGCATATCTCTATACTAGCAATGATCCAGCCAATAAGGAAATTAAGGAAGCAATTCCACACACAATAGCATCAAAAAGAAAAAAAATACTTAAGAATAAATTAAAACTAATGTAAGACTTGTATATTGAAAACTGTAAAACACTTCTGAGACAAATTTAAAGAGATATAAGTAAATAGAGAGACACTCCAAGCCTGTAGATTGGAAGATTCAGTATGGTGATGGCAATTCTCCCCAGATTCAATGCAATCACTATCAAAGGTACACCAGGAATTTTATAAATATGGAGAAGATGATACTAAAATTTGCATTAAAAGATAAAGAATCTAGATTAGCTAGACCAATTGTAAAATAGAATTATAAAGTTGGTGAGTGCTTATACTAATCTATTTCAAAATTTATTTTAGGGCTTCCCTGGTGGCGCAGTGGTTGAGAATCTGCCTGCCAATGCAGGGGACACGGGTTCATGCCCTGGTCTGGGAAGATCCCACATGCTGCGGAGCAACTGGACCCATGAGCCGCAATTACTCAGCCTGCGAGTCTGGAGCCTGTGCTCTGCAACAAGAGAGGCCGTGATAGTGAGAGGCCCGCGCACCGCGATGAAGAGTGGCCCCCGCTTGCCACAACTAGAGAAAGCCCTCGCACAGAAACGAAGACCCAACACAGCCATAAATAAATAAAAATATATTGAAAAAAAATTTATTTTAAACCCATAGTAATAAAATAGGTACTGTATTGACATAATGATAGATACATAAGTCAGTGCAACAGAATTGAGAATTGAGAAATAAATGCAAGTATGGTCAGCTGATTTTCAACAAAGGTGCAAGACAAAGCAATGAGGGAAAAGATGGTCTTTCCAACAAATATACTGGAACAACTGAATATCCATTTCCAATTAAATTAAAATGGATAATAAATTTAAATGTAATAGGTAAAAATATAAACTACCTCAAGAAATTGAGAAGACAAGCCACAGGTTGGGAGAAAATATTTGCAAAAGACATATCTGATAAAGGACTGTTATCCAAAATATACAAAGAACTCTTAAAAACTCAACAATAAGAAAACACAACCCAGTTGAAAAATGGGCAAAAGACCTGAACTGACACCTTACCAAAGAAGATACACAGATAGCAAATAAGCAAATGAAAACATGTGTAATTAGGAAACTACATCATATGTAATTAGGAAATAACAAATTAAAAAAAAATGAGATACCATCACCCACTTATTAGAATAACCAAAATTCAAAACAATGACTACACCAAATGCTGAAGAGGATATGAAGCAACAGGAACTCTAATTTATTGCTGATGGTACAGCTACTCTGGAACACAATTTGGCAGTTTCTTTTTTCTTTCTTTTTTTTTTTTTTTAATGTTTCTGTTGCCTAACTTTTTTTTTTTTTAACTAAACCTTTCTTACAACACTTCTTAATTTTATTTATTTATTTATTTTTGCTGTGTTGGGTCTTTGTTTCTGTGCGAGGGCTTTCTCTAGTTGTGGCAAGCGGGGGCCTCTCTTCATCGCGGTGCGCGGGCCTCTCACTATCGCGGCCTCTCTTGCTGTGGAGCACAGGCTCCAGACGCGCAGGCTCAGTAGTTGTGGCTCACGGGCCTAGTTGCTCCGCGGCATGTGGGATCTTCCCAGACCAGGGCTCGAACCCATGTCCCCTGCATTGGCAGGCAGATTCTCAACCGCTGCACCACCAGGGAAGCCCAATTTGGCAGTTTCTTACAAAACTATATATACTCTTGGGACTTCCCTGGTGGCGCAGCGGTTAAGAATCCACCTGCCAATGCAGGGGACATGGGTTCGAGCCCTGGTCCGGGAAGATCCCACATGCCGCTGAGCAACTAAGCCCGTGTGCCACAACTACTGAGCCCGCGTGCCACAACTACTGAAGCCCACGTGCCTAGAGCCTGTGCTCCGCAACAAGAGAAGCCACCACAATGAAAAGCCCGCGCACCGCAGTGAAGAGTGGCCCCCACTCGCTGCAACTATAGAAAGACCACGAGTAGCAATGAAGACCCAACACAGCCATAAATTAATTAATTAATTAATTTAAAAAAAAAAGAAAGACAATACAAAATGTGGAGCCACCCAACAGCCATCCACCTGCTTCTCCTAGATATAAATAAAGTACAACCACTTTGGGGAACAGTTTAGCAGTTTCTTTAAAAGTTAAACATACACCTACCACATGATTTAGCCATTCAACTACTGGTGATTTATGCAGAAAAAAGAAGACACATGTAACTATAGACTTGAACATGAGTGTTCACAGAAGCTTTATTCGTAAGCGCTAAAAACTGGAAACACAACTACCCACCAACAGGTGAATTAGAGACTTCCCTGGTGGTCCAGTGGTTGAGATTCTGCACTCCCATTGCAGGGGGCCTGGGTTTGATCCCTGGTTGGGGAACTAGATCCCACATGCCACAACTAAATACCCCGTATGCTGCAATGAAGATCCCACATATGGCAACAAAGATCCCGCGTGCCACAACTAAGACCCGGCGCAGCCAAATAAATAAATAAATAATTTTTTTAAAAAGGTGAATTAATAAACTCTATAAAATGAACTAATGTTCCTACAATGGAATACAAAGCAATAAAAAGAAACTATGGATACACACAAGGATGAATCTCAAAATATTAATGTTGAGTGAAACAAGTCAGAACAAAAATGAGTGTACACTGTATGATTCCATTCACATAAAACTTTTAAGAACTATAAACTAACCTATAGTAATGAAAAATAGATTTGTGGTTGCTTGGGGAGGTGTGGGGAATATAAGAGGGATGGATTAAAAAGGGACACAAAGAAACTTCTTAGGTGATGGGTATGTTCACTATCTTCATTGTGGTGATAGTTTCATGAGTATGTATGTCAAACTTACTAATCTGTACAATTTAAATATGCGCAGCTTATTGTCTGTCAATTTTGCCTCAATAAATCACTTGGGGGGAAAAAGAAAACTTACTGATACTTATAATATAGATAGACCTCAAATATATTATGTTAAATGAAAAAAAGACAGCCCCAGAAGACTACATATTTTATTATTCTGTTTCTATGAAATGTCCAGAAATTGCAAATCAATAGAGGCAGGAAGATGATCAGTGGTTGTGTGTGGCTCTGGGTAGGGGTGGAAACTGAGTGCACAGAGGATCAAGACAACTTTCTGGGGTGATGGAAATGTTTTAAAGTTGGATTGTGCTGACGGTTGTACAATCCTAGAAACTCAGTTAAAATTACTGAAATGTATGCTTATACTTGGTGAATTTTACAGTAAATAAAACTACAACAAAAAAGACTTCCTTTTCGGGACCTCCCTGGTGACGCAGTGGTTGGGGGTCCGCCTGCCAATGCAGGGGCACGGGTTCGAGCCCTGGTCTGGGAAGATACCACATGTCGAGGAGCAACTAAGCCCGCGAGTCACAACTACTGAGCCCGTGTGCCACAACTACTGAAGCCCACGCGCCTAGAGCTCGTGCTCTGCAACAGGAGAAGCCACCGCAATGAGAAGCCAGCAGTCGGCAACGAAGAGTCGCCCCCACTCGCGGCAACTAGAGAAAGCCCACGCTCAGCAACGAAGACCCAACACAGACAAAAATAAATAAAGACTTCCTTTTCTACAGTACAGAAAAACAAAACAAAAAAACCCACCAACTGAAATTGCAAAAAAAGGTCAAGGAAAAGAGTTTACCAAGGTAGCCAGAAATCTCTGGAACAAAACAAAAAAGGTACCATAAATTTTTAAGTGGAGTGGTAGAATCAGAAAGTAATCAGAAAGTCAAAATGGGTTACTGAAATTATAATTAAATACTTTAAAATATTGTATGTCAATACTACTTACATTAATGAATACATTTGATTCCAGACACCATGCCACTGGTTCACCAACCTGTGTTGATACTATTGAAACTATTTTTATTTTTTTTAAATTAATTAATTAATTTATTTTTGGCTGTATTGGGTTTTCGTTGCAGCGCGGACTTTCTAGTTGCAGCGAGAGGGGTGTGGTGCGAGGGCTTCTCATTGCAATGGGTTCTCTAGTTGCAGAGCACGGGCTCTAGGCACCCGGGCTTCAGTAGTTGCAGCTCTCTGGCTCTAGAGCACAGGCTCAGTAGTTGTGGCGCAGGGGGTTAGTTGCTCTGCAGCATGTGGGATCTTCCCGGACCAGGGCTTGAACCCATGTTCCCTGCGTTGGCAGGTGGATTCTTAACCACTGCGCCACCAGGGAAGTCCCTGAAACTATTTTTTAAAAGTATAAATATATCAAATGCAAATATGTTGAGATCGGAGAAATTAAGTGATACAATCAACTGTCCTTATGTTTATACAGATTATCCCAAATGTAAAAACAAACCTAGCGTTAAGAAAAAAGTTCTCACTGCGGAACAGAATATAGGGTAAAGGAAATGCTTTTACTTGAGTAAGAACGACCCTAAACGGAAATATCCAAAAGAAGTGTAGTAAACTTGGAGACAAGAAGAACGAAAACTACATTAAATTTCATTAAAAATAGTAAACTTAGCACTAGATCACTCCGAACCACACTGAATTTTGTGAGGACAGCGAGAAGAGTGGTGATGTGGGGAGACAAAGTTGTTAGTAAGGTCCGGGAGGACAGACTAGAAGGGGTGAACTGTGCTTGGATGAACTGGGGAAATGCAGCCTTCAAGTCTGTTTCTGGCGTTCAAGGTTTGACCCTGAACCTCCTCAAATACTGAGAGCCCCCACCAGGCGTCTCTATGACTGAGTCCTATTTTAAATGCCAGTCTAAACTCCAAACATGCCCAAGAAACCAACAGGGACATCTCCCTAACCCGGGCCTCTCTAACACTGAGTCCCAGGTTAAATCGCGAACCCGGACGAGACACCGCGTTCACCGATACAAACTTTCCACCACAGCTCTCAACCCCTGAGTCCCACAAGCAGAGTGATCCAAGTGGACTCCAGACTCTGACAGAGTCGGACTTTCGGTCGATGATTTCTTCAGACTCTTAATCACTGACTGCCAAAGGCCCCATCACTAATGTCCAGACGTCTCTGGGAATGATTCTAAATAAAATCCCAATTAAGGTCCTTCACACGCGCTCACGTTTCACAGACCCAACAGGCCGTGAATCCAAGCTCACAACCCGACTCACCTGATCCCAAACCCCTCCAGACACCACTGGCAGCGACAAAAGGCTGAGCCCACCTGCTATTCGGATGCCCTCCTGAACCGGCTGGGACCAGGGCATCTGGCAAGGACCTTGGAGCGCTGCCGGATTTCCGAATTCCGACCGCGCGCTCTGCTCTATGACGTCACATGGCCCCGCCCACCTCGGCTTTCCGACGGGCGGGGGCCGTAACGGCTGTAGGAAGACATCGAAATCATTCCTGGCCCTCTCAATGCTTTTATCAATACCTGCCGGTTGCGAGGGATGGTCAACAATGCTGTGCTAACTGCGTTAGATTTCAGAGACCGATGCCTATCCAAGGCCAACATGGCGCGTTCAGCCGGCTGAGGAACAAAGAAAGATGGCGGCGCCCTTCGTGCACTTTAGAGCTGATTCGTTACTCTGGAGCGCCATGGGCGCGGCCATCTTGGAAGAAGGCAGGTGTCCCTATGGCAGAAAAGGGCTTAGACCCCCGGCTGCTTGGGAAGATTAAAAAAGGTAGAAGCCGAGGCATCGCTGGAGAGGCGGGGGCCACGGAATTGACAAAAGCAGTGGTCACTTAATATCTTGGGTTTGTGGAGAGAGCGGTTGTGTGTGGAGTGGGTAAGGCCTTTGTAGTTCAGAAGGAATTAAGACAGCCTTTGTACAGGCGTAGCCAATAAGGCAGAGTTCGATAAAAATGCTAATACCTGCGTGGGATCGTTACATAGCAACCTCTAGTGGGTAAGGGGATGAAGTGAAGGTGCAAATGAGTGAACTACATGTTTCCTTCCAAAAATAAATGGTGACAGTGGGACATTTGAGAATATAAAATTATGAGATAATGCAATTATCATACTTGGCATAGTTCACAAATTTTAAAAAGAGCACACTTTAAAATGTTGTTTTTATGCAGCTGTGGGAGGTTTAATTGTAGAGGATTTAAGTTAAAGAGGATTTTTAGAAGGCAACCTGGATCCAGTTTAAATTTTTCATTCTCTTTGACCCAGCAATTATATTCCAACAATTTATTTGCTGAAAGTTTTCTTAATATTAACCACAGAGGCTTTTGTAATAAAAAAGAAAAACCTAAATGAACAATGATACTTTGGTAAATTATGGAACATCCATTCAACATAACAGTATATAACAATGAAAGATTGTCAGTATAAATAAGGAAAGGTAAATGTTCTTCAGAGGATAAAACGCATCTGCAGGATAGTACATATATTATGATCCTTTTATGGGAACAAACCATAAGTGTTTGTCTTTTTGAAAATTGCAATTAGTTAAATAAAATATTTAGCTTGGATTACTTTAGGGTTTTTGTTTATGGGTAGAGCATATCAGAAGTTTTCACATTCTCAATTTTTGCAATTCTCCATTGTTAATATATCTTTGTATAATAATTATGTATTACTATAGTATTATAAAAATGTCGATTTTAGAAAAGTTTTAGAAGAATACTGAACGATGTAGATGTTCATAATATAGCAAACATAAAGAGACTAGTCTCATTTTTCTTTTGTAAAAATATACTTACATGCATTTGAAATTTGGAGAATATATTGTTAACAGTGTTTGACTCTTAGGTACAATATGGGTGATTTAAAATTTCTTTATTGTTTATATATGTTTTCTAATTTCTATACATTAAGAATTTATTGTTTTCATAATTTCTTAATAATATTACATTCCCTTCAGGGATTAAATTTTAGCCGCATTCACCTGAGATGTCAAGCTCTGAAAGTAGAGTTACACATGTGGTCCAGAGAACTCAGGGCAGCCTGGGCAGCCCATTCTGGGATCCTGACTGATCAGTTTCAGGAATGAGCTGCTCTGACCGTGCCATGGCAACATATGTAGGTTCACAGAAGGACAAGATACTAGCATCTGAGGACCTGGTTGCTGGGCCCCTCATGTCTAATTCTTTGCTGTAGAATATCTGCCCAGAATCCATCCTGTGACAGTGTGGGTTGGGGGTGGGAGCCCTAATCCAGGAATTAGGGCAGAGATGTTCAAATTTAAATATAGATCAAGTAAATAAATAAATAAATATAGATTAGAAAGCTCATTTTATAAACCCAGAGCCCTGGGTCCCAGTCCCACAGGTTCTGGCTTAGGTTGTGGTGTGACTCAAGAACGTGCATCTTTTACAAGCTTCTCAGAGAATCCTGAGGCAGGAAGCCCAGAGAAAACACTTGGAAACAGATCTGGAGTGTTCTTGGCTCACAAATATTATGCTGGCTGTCTCCCCTCAGTACGCTTAGGTATTGTTTCAAATTACATTTGTGCAGAATAGCCTTCTTTGGAAACCTTTCTAAAATAGCTCCTCCATTACAGCCTGTATACTAGGCTTAATATTTCTCCACAGCATTTAACAGAACTGAAATTCTGATGCGTGTTTATTTTACTCAGTCGCCTTCACTAGACTGTATGTTCCATGAAGGCCACGGCTTTGCCTGTTTTGTTCACTGATGTGTCTCCAGTGACAAAAACAGTGCCTGGCACAGTCTAGATGCTCAAAAAATATTTTTAAAGGAATGAATTACTCAACATAGAATTGGGGATTGAATACTGCCACAGGACTGTCTGGCAGATGTCCTTTTTTTCCCCCCTCCCCAAAAGCAGGACTCACCATTTGTAAACTGGACTAAATATCCTTATTATATCAAAGAAATAACTCTGGATAGAGACAAGAGAAGAAGAGCCCTACTGCTAGGAAAAGTAAGAATTTGTTGCCAGTAGACCTTTTCAAAAAGAATTGATAAAGGAGACTCTGACAAAAAAGAAATAACAGAAGGAAACATATGAAACATATGTGACATCAGGAATGAAGAAAAAGGAACGGAAAGGGTGAATGTATCATCAAATATAATAGGCTATTCTCCTTTTGAGTATTAAAAATTATGTTGGATGGTTGAAAGCAAACATGACAAGTTTACCTGATATGGTTCTCAATTTGTATATAAGTGTCGAATATCATTTGCTGTTAGGGAATTGTAAAGTAAGGCCATCATTATATACTACCACACCCCTGATAGGATGGCTGGAATCAAATATGACAGTGCCAAGTGCTAGAAAAGACATGAAACAGCCAGAGCATTCATACACTGCTGGTGGGAATGTAAATTAGCACAGCCACTCTGGAAAAGTTGGCAGTTTCTTACAAAGTTAAACACAAGCGTAACAAATACATATGACTCCTGGGTATTTATCCCAAAGAAACAAATTCTTATGTTCACATAAAATTGGGTACACAGATGTTCATAGATTTTTATTCAAAACAGTGAAACCAGAAACAACCCAGACATCCGTCAACAGCGAACAGATAAACAAACCCATGGTACATCCATAGAAAAGATTACTAGTCAGTAACAAAAAGTAAAACTATTTATACACCCAACAAATTGGATGGATCTTAAGGGCAATTTGCTGAGGGAAATAAAGCCTATCTCAAAGGATACACACTGTATGATTCTTAAAATAACAAAGTTGGAGTGATGGAGTGTGATCAGTGGTCACCATGGGTCAGGGTTGGGGGAGAGTGTAGCAGGAGGATGTTGTGTTGGCACAATGCTGCATCCCGATTGTGGTGGGGTTTACAGAAATCTATATATGAGATAAAATTTCTTAGAACTCTATATATCAAAAAACAAAACAAAGCTCATACAAATTAATGCATACAAAAACTATTGAAATCCAAATAAGGTCTATAGTTTACTTAACAGTATTATACCAATGTCATTTTATTGGTTTTGATGATGTATTATGGTTATGTAAGATAATATCACTGAAGAAGCTGAGTAAGGGTATTCGGGAACTTTGTATATTTTGTAATTTCTTGTAAGTCTATAACTATTTCAAAACAAATTTTAAAAATTTATTTATTTAATTTCTTTATTTTTGGCTGCGTTGGGTCTTCGTTGCTGCGTGCGGGCTTTCTCTAGTTGCAGCGAGTGGGGGCTACTCTTTGTTGAGGTGCGTAGGCAGTGGCTTCTCTTATTGCAGAGCACGGGCTCTAGGCACACGGGCTTCAGTAGTTGTGGCATGTGGGTTCAGTAGTTATGGCTCGTGAGCTCTAGAGCACAGGCTCTGTACCTGTGGCACCCGGGCTTAGTTGCTCCGTGGCATGTGGGATCTTCCTGGACCAGGGCTCGAACCCGTGTCCCCTGCATTGGCAGGCAGATTCTTAACCACTGCACCACCAGGGAAGTCCTCAAAACAAACTTTAGAAAAATCATTTTTAAGGTGTTTTTGTAAACTACTTAATGCTACTTATAAACTTGGATAAATACATCCAAACATGTTGAATTACATATATGAATATATTCCTTTTCCTTTTGAAATACATAGACTGAAAGAGATGAATTTAGAGTCTAAGAAATGCAAGAGTGAATCATATAATGATATGAGGTGGGCACAGAACACTCCTGCATTGTATACAACATTAAAATTTAACCAGTGTTTAGAAGAGCCCACTTTAAAATTATGGAATCATTGATAATATGGTTCAAGGTATTGTGTCCCAAAATGGACATCAGGTGTACAATAAGTTTAGATTTCTGAGAGAAAACTCAAGTATACGTCATTTTCATGAGGCTTCTTTCCTTCAGTATTCTCTGATATTTTGCTAAAGTTACTCCACATTTAGTGGGTTCATAAACCATTCTATTTCTGTATGAATTCATGAGAAGCGATGAGGCAGAATGTATCACTGAAATCCTGCCATATTCATTGTCATCTGAAAATTTTTCTCCAGCATGCATATCAGGCAACTATTGAGGTTTTATTTCTACGATCATCATATTGCTACTATGAATGAGCTCACTGGTGATCTATTATGATCACTGATGAGATAGGGTTTTTATTCCCACAGAAGGCTTTCCTATTCTCTCCATTCATAAGATTTATCTTAGTATATACTTTTCAGACATATAATTACCTAGAAATGTTTCCTGAAGCCTTTTCTGCATTGTATGTATCAGAGCTTTTTCCTACATGTTAATTTAGACATACAGTGTGAGGTAACATCACTGAAGGCACTAGCACATTCTCTGCATTCATTAAATTTCACTCCTATGCAAATTCCATAGTTTCCCAAGGGTGAAATCTAGCAACAGGCTAATCTACACTGACGATAGTCAAGTAGAGCACACTGATGTTTAATGAGTTCACTGAACTATCATGGTTTGTACCCTGAACAAGTTCACTTGTATATAATGAGTTCAGAGTCACTGCAAAGGATTATGTACCTTGACCTATACGTTTCTCGTGTGTATTAACAAGGCTTGACAGATGAGAGAAAGGTTACCCCCAATTGCTGAATCCACAGAGTCTCTCTCTTTTATGAGTTCTCTGATGTACAACAGGTGCTGAATTTGTGTTGAAGGCTTTCTCACATTAATTGCATACATACAGTTTGTCTCCTGTGTAAATTTTCTGGTGGGTAATGAGACCAATACCAATTATGAATAGGATTTTCCACAGTCAGTACATATAAAGGTAGTTTATCCTGTGTGAAACCCTCTGATGTTGGACAAGGCATATTTTCTTCCTGTAGGTGTGACCATATTCATTGCTTTGTTAAGGTTTGTTTCCATTATGAGTTCTCTGATGTACAATGAGATTCCTCTTTGAGGAGAAGCCTTTTCCACATTCACTGCATACAAAAGGTTTCTCTCCTGTATGAGTTCGCTGATGAACGACTAGACGGCTTTTCACAGTGAAGCCTCTGCCACATTCATTGCAGGCATAAGGTTTCTCTCCAGTATGAATTTGCTGATGTAAAATGAGCTCTGTTTCCATGACAAAACCTTTTCCACATTCGCTGCATATATAGGACTTCTCTCCCATATGAATTTGCTGGTGTACAATGAGATAGCGTTTCATTGTGAAGCCTTTTCCGCACTCATTGCACGTAAAGGGTTTCTCTCCAGTATGAGTTCGCTGATGTACCACGAGATTGCTCTTAAAGGCAAAACCTTTTCCACATTTATTGCATATATAGGGCTTCTCTCCAGTGTGAGTTCGCTGATGTAACATCAGTCCACTATTCACGATGAAGCCTTTCCCACATTCGCTGCATCTATAAGGTTTCTCACCCGTATGCGTTCGCTGATGCACAACCAGCCGACTCTTCAACGGGAAGCCTTTCCCACATTCACTGCAGATGTAGGGTTTCTCTCCAGTGTGAGTTCGTTGATGTATGATGAGCATGCTCTTCACAGTGAAGCCTTTTCCACATTCATCACATACGTAGGATTTCTCTACTGTATGATTTCTCTGATGTACAATCAGATTACTCTTCCTGGGAAACCCTTTTCCACATTCATTGCACACATATGGCTTCTCTCCTGTATGAGTTCGCTGATGTTCAATCAGACGACTCTTCATGGTGAAACCTTTCCCACATTCATTGCATATGTAGGGTTTCTCTCCTGTATGGTTTCGTTGGTGTATGATGACATAGTGCTTTGTGGTAAAGCCTTTCCCACATTCACTGCAGATGTAGGGTTTCTCTCCTGTATGAGTTCGCTGGTGTATAGTAAGCATGCTCTTCCCAGTGAAGCCTTTTCCGCATTCACTACATACGTAGCATTTCTCTCCAGTATGGTTTCGCTGATGTACAATGAGATTACGCTTCCCTGGGAAGCCTTTTCCACAGTCACTGCATATGTAAGGTTTCTCTCCAGTGTGAGTTCGCTGGTGTTCGATCAGACGGCTCTTCATGGTGAAGACTTTTGCACAATCACCACATATAAAGGATTTCTCTCTCTTGTGAATTCTCTGATGTTCATTGAGCCTGGACTTTCGGGAGAATACTTTTGCACACATACTGCATCCATAAGGTTTCTCTCCTGTATGAACTCTCTGATGGTCAGTGAGCTGAGACTTCTTAACAAAGGCTTTCCCACATTCACCGCATATGTGGGCTTTCTCTACGTTGTGAGTTCCTTGGTGCTTAATGATTTGGGACTTACTACTGATGGGTTTTGCACTTACAGGGCATTGAACTGGAGAATTAAATTCTTCATGCTTACCATGCAGAAATGATTTCCCATCTCCGTTACATTTAGTAGAGTTCTTAATTTCATAGCTTTGGCCCTGGCTGACTAAACTTAAATGTGATTTCAAAGTTTTTATAAAGAACTCAAACATATCATTATTTTGCCTGAAAGAGAAATGACTTTTGCTTTGAGGAACAGGATTTCCAAATGCATTATGTTCCTGGTATTGTTCTCTACCTTTCAGCATTCTTTGATTTTCCCAGTCACCCTGCAGATGATTACCAACTTTGCCAGTTTCTAGGAAAGAAGAGAACAATGAGCCCTTTTTATTATTGTTTGGAATAAAATTGTTTTAAAAATTCCTTGGTTTTCTTAAAAAAATGGCACCTTAGTGGCAACCCTATGATAATAGTATAAAAGAAACACCATGTATAAATGTTCCTTATTTCTTACACATGGTAAAAACACAGTAATATAAACAAACCAAAAGGAAAAAAGCAATTAATGTACCAATAAGGTTAGGCAGTTGACAATCTATGTAGACTTGGCTGCTCTCTAAATAGGAAATTGCAAAACATGCAGAGGTAGTAAAATACACGCAAGTCTTTTTTTTTTTTTTTTTTTTTTGGCCTCACTGTGCAGCTTGCAGGATCTTGGCTCCCTGAGTAGGGATCGAACCCAGGCCCACAGCAGTGAAAGCACGGAAGCACGGAGTCTTAACCACTGGACCACCAGGGAACTGCCAAGCAAGTCATTGTTAGCAGCAAATGAGAGGGTATGGAGGAACAGAACTTGAAGAGACACAAGACCACAGAGGTGGAAGAGACAACTGATCCAAAATGATGAGGGTTGCATTTGTTCACTCCAAAACTATTCATTGAATGGCTCCCATGTGCAAGGCACTGTGTTGGCGTTTGGGATATATAAAATATGCCTTACTTACTTTCACTTCTCATAAATTCCTGTTAGGGAAACCCAAATAAAAAAGAAGGAAAGAAAAAAAGTAGGGAGTTGGAGATTGCTAAATGTGGTTTGAAGGAGCAATGGAGATGGTGGCAAGCGGAGGAAATGAGGATATGTTGAATACTTGCATAAAGAAAAGGCAAGGTTGGGGCTTCCCTGGCGGTCCAGTGGTTAAGACTCCGGACTTCCAGCGCTTCCACTGCAGAGGGTGTGGATTCCATCCCTGGTCGGGGAACTAAGATCCCGCATGCCGCACAGCCAGATAAAAATTTTTAATGTTAAAAAAAAAAAAAAAAAAGAGAAAAAGCAAGGTTAACTGATGGGGTCAGTGCAGAGAGTGGTCTTTGAAAGTGAGGAACCCAGGATTACTCTGCTAACTGTATGGCCTGAGCCAATGGTTTGGTAAAAGCATCTCCAATTGTGATGAGGAAGAAGATTACTGAAATCCACATGTAGGAAAAAAAAGTGTGCATTGTGGAACCTAAACTTTGAGATGATATTAGATGTGCAGTACAGAAATCAAGAAGCCAGGTAGAGGTATAAGTGGAGGAAACAATGTGGAAATAATATGTGCATACTATTCAAGAAAAGAGGACTGGATGTGTTGGGAGGACATGTAGAATGAAAGATGATGACGGTACAGAACCAACGTCTTAGACATTCCAACACTCAGGAGTTTGGGGATTCTTTAAGCCCACTTAGAGGATCCAAATTCTGACTATAGAAATCAGGGAAATATGCATACTGAGGTGTATAGAATAAACGTATTTGTAACCTGGCAAGTAACTGTAGAGGACTGTAAACTGAGATAATCTCTTGTGTTGTAATCCTGTTCCTAAATTTGCTTCTGTAGACCACCATCAAAACTAACTTTCCAAAAACATCAAACATATTAGTGGATAACTCGTATAATCAAAACTCTAACCTTTAGTCTATCTGTGTCACATTATCCTATGTTCCATTCATAGTGAAACAGGGCAACAATGACTGTTAGGAAATTTTGCAACTGGCCGTGTACCATGTAGTCACCTCGGAAGCTAATGGAATATGGAAACTGTCGCCTTTTTCAATCACTTTCTGCATTCAGTAGAGAAGTCGTATCCAAATTTTTCCCATGTCAACGTCCCTAATAAACTCTTCACTTGCCACCAGCAGCATCTACTTCAGTAACTCTACATTTGCATCTAGGTTGGCAACAGGTTGTACTAAAGGACCAACTTCCTCCTTTAAGACCAGGTTGTGTCAGCTTTACCTTCAGGTTTTTTTTTTAAAAGAACATCTGACTGTTCCTTATTATTGCTATCCTACTGCCACCAGGTGAAAGGTAAGACAGCCTAGAGCTATAAAAATACAAAACCTACCAACCCTCCACTATGCTACCTCAATTACTCACGTAGCAAATCCAAACAGTCATCCTGGCAAGAAAAGTATACATCACCGTGAATATTCCATGGATTCATGTTTCCACTCCACTCCTCCTCCTGAAGAGACCTTCTAACACTGGCTTTCATTTGCCTGACTTCAGGCCACTCTTTTGATAGTCAATCCCAAGGGCTTGCACATTTCTTATTTCATGCCTTCATTCCTAACTCATGGCATCATCTTCCTAATTCAAAATGTAGATACACCTTGTACATATCATGCTGTCATTCCCACTCTGACTGTATTACTATAAGCTCTATTTCCTCTGTTTTTCTAAAGGAATCCCTTTATTGTCCATTTGTACAGTTACCTTCAGTGAAGACTGAACCTCACCCTAAGAGAGGTCTGGCCCTTGCCCTTGGCTATTGGGAGGTGATCTCTAGGCCCCTGGAATGTCCTGCCTGATAGGAGTGTCTTTGTTTGCCTGGTGGCTTTGGCCACCAGACAGTCTAACAATGTGATTTATGACATGGGCTTTGGGCCACACCATATCAGTTACAACCTTTGGAGGAAATGGAGACTATAGGTATTAGCCTGACTTCTGGAGGGGCAAAAGACATATTTCCATGTGGGAAATATGTGATTGAATCCCAATGAAAACTCTGGATACCAAAGGCTGAGCCTTTGGTTGGTAGTACTCTGTGTATTATCACACATCATGGCTGGGAGGACATAATGCAGACCATGAGTCTGGAAGCACCACATTTGGACCCTTCCAAGAGTCCATATGACCCAAGAATTCCACTCCTAGATATATACCAAAGAAAAATGAAAACATACGTTCACAAAAAAGTTGTACATGAGTGTTCATAGCAGCATAATTCAAAAAAGCCAAAAAGTGGATACCACCCAAATGTCCATCAATAGATAAATGAGTAAATAAAATGTGGTATATCCATACAATGGAATATTATTTGGCAATAAAAAGGAATGAATTACAGATACATGTTAGAACTTCTATGGAAGAATTTCAAAAACATTATGATAAATGAAAGAAGTCTTTCACAATAGACCACATAGTTTATGATTCTATTTATATTAAATATCCAGAACAGGCAAATCTACAGAGATAGAAAGTAGATTAGTGCTCGCCTAGGGCTGAGGGCTTAGGAGGAAACTTTTATAAAGTGATGAAAATCTTCCAAAGTTGCTGTTGGTGATGGTTACATAACTCTCTTAATATACTACAAAACAGTGAATTGTATGCTTTAAGTTGGCAAATTGTAGCATATGTGAATTACCTCAGTAAAGCTGTTAAAAAAAAACAAGAGTATAATGGGAAAAACAAATGATTTAGGGAAATGAATACAATGCTAACACCTATGATGAGCCAAAGGAAAATCAGAAATAGCAAATGTATGAAGGAAGTAAACTGAAGGAGACATAAACTGCGACTTAGGCAGAACTGATGTAGATGTAAAACAGTCTTTTCTAGTTAAAACAGTCAACAACAGAGACCTCTAAGATGAGAACTCCATAGGCGGAGAATAACATTCAAGATAATACCAGCATGGACAGGGTAAGCTGTGCAGTATTAAAAGAGAATCTAACATTAAAATAGGATGGTGGACAGGGTTTTTTTGTGGAGAGAAGATGATTCCTATTCCTCATGCAGGAACTCAGAAATCTTAGACCAGTAAAAGATCTAGAACATCTAGAACTCAAAGTATAGCAATATAGACAATAGTAAGGGAGATAGCAATTTGGAGTCTCAGCCAGAAAACAGATAGAGCTTAATTCATGAGACTGAAGGAAAATTTTGAGAAAATGGAAAGCAATACCTTTGAAGAACCTCAGAATGGTGGTGGGGGTGGGGGGCAGGAGAGTGCGGTAGTCAGAAAACAGTGATGAATTCAAAGATCTCTCCTTGGAGCAAGGCCTGGAATTTCATAGCCAGAGAGGTGGAAGGGATTTGTGACAGGGTTCAAAGGAGAGGGTTACAGAATCCAAGGAAGAAGAAAACGAGGCAAACAAACAAAAATCAAGATGTAAAATAAAATCAGCAAGGAACAGATCTCAGAAGAGAAAAAAAGGGGTATATTTACCTCTCAAGACCTGAAAGTTCTTTTATGGGGAAAGAGATACACGGAGGCACGGTATCCTCAGACGCCCTCCCAGCCTTCTCGCACTGACTATGATGTCTGCATTTACCCAGGTGGTCCTCACTCACCTGGACAGGTTTGACTGTGGATTTCATCTTCTATTGTCCATGGTTCTTCCCCTCGTTCCAACTTGGACAGTGCATCTGGTTTGCTGACCCGATACCCTGTTCATGGGAAACGACAGAAGACTGAGACCCACTGAATTGGGCTGGGGTCTGTTGGGATGGGAGAATGTTACATTTGAGGGACCGGTTTTCACATCTGCCAAGCGGAGGCTTTTCACTCAGGAGAGACTCGTGGGATATTGTGATATAATAATATATATTTGGTCTCCGCACCCAGTTCCTGGCACAGAGCTTCTAAAGCCCTTGTGGGGACTTCCCTGGCGGTCCAGTGGTTAAGACTCTGTGCTTCCACTGCAGGGGGCGTGTGTTTGATCCCTGGTCAGGGAACTAAGATGGCGTGTGGCACAGCCAAAAAATAAAAATAGGGACTTCCCTGGTGGCGCAGTGGTTAAGAATCCACCTGCCAATGCAGGGGACACGGGTTCGAGCCCTGGTCCTGGAAGATCCCACATGCTGTGGAGCAACTAAGCCCACATGCCACAACTACTGAGCCTGCACTCTAGAGCCCACACTCTAGAGCCCACGAGCCGCAACTACTGAAGCCCGTGTGCCCTAGAGCCCACGTGGGGCAACTACTAAGCCCGCGTGCCTAGAGCCCGTGCTCCAAAACAAGAGAAGCCACCGCAATGAGAAGCCCACGCACCATAATGAAGAGTAGCCCCCGCTTGCCGCAACTAGAGAAAAGCCCGCATGCAGCAACAAAGACCCAACGCAAACAAAAATAAATAAAATTTTTAAATAAATAAATAAATAATAAAAATAAAATAAAGCCCTTGTAATTTCCTATGTGACGGGCTGGCAGGAACCTATTCTGTTACAGCACTTGGTTTAAGTTCCAGTTCCTGACACAAGAACTTCTAGCACCCTTGGTGTCCAGAGTGATGGCTGTCTTCTGTTTGCTAATGAGATGACTGGTGGCTGGGGGTCCCTAGAGAGCTTCAGGGTGGAGGCTGGCTGCCAGAAAGACCAAGGCATGAGTAGAAGGTTGGAAATTTCAGCTCTAACTCCCTAACCCCTCCATGGGGAGGGAAGGGGCTGGAGACTGAGTTAATCACCCATGGCAAATGACTTAAGAAATCACGCTTACACAATGAAATCGCCACAAAAACTCCTAAAATACCAGGTTGGGGGAGCTTCCGGGTTGGTGATCACATCAAGGTGACACACTTGGGGCGGGCATGGAAGGCCCACACTCCTTCCCCCATACCTCACCCTGGGCATCTCTTCCATTTGGCTATTATCCTTTATAATAAACTGGTAATGGTAAGCAAAGTGCTTTCCTGAGTCCTGTGAGCCGTTCTAGCAAATTACCAAACCTGAGGGATGGGGAGTGGGAATGCCCAATTTAAGGTCAAGTCGGACAGAGGTGTGGGCACCCTGGGTACCCAATACGTTCGACTAGCGTCTGAAGTGAGGGCAGTCCTGCGGGACTGAGTCCGTAAGCCTGTGGGATCTGATGCTGACTCTGGGTGGTTAGTGTTAGAAAAGGATTGAGTTTCAGGACACCCAGTCCATACCTGGAGAGTAGGAGAATTGGTTTTGGGGATAGAAAAAACCCCACACATTTGGTGTTAGCTGTGTTGGTAGTAAAAACAACTCATGGCATATTGTATACACCCTTTTATCAGGAGCCAGAGGAGGCACTGAGAATCTGCCATTAGGGCACTGCAGTGACTTCGAAGTATAAGCAGCTGAGGAAGGAAAGGCCACTGACTGGAGACCCTCTGAGGGACCCAGGGGAGCCGTCCTCACCCACGGACAGCAGGTTGCTATAGTTCTCCAGCATCACGTCCCGGTACAGGTCCTTCTGAGGAGGGGCCAGGAGCTGCCACTCCTCCCACGTGAAGTCCACGGCCACATCCTTGAATGACAGGGTTTCCTGTAATAACAGAGTCCTGTTTAATGCGAGTGTTTCTCTTTGACTGACTCATAAGGAATATAAAGGAAGCTGTCCTGCTCATATTACTATGATTTTGACACCAATTCCGATGTGTACGTCTTTTTAAACACATCACTAGGCAATTCTCTGACACCAGCTGTGTGTCCTACAATTCAATTCTGACATGATCGACCTGAAGAGAGCATCAGATGCCACAGGGTAAGAGTCCAGTCCCATGAGACCCCACCTCCACCCCACTCTAGATGCCAAATGCAAGTCCAGGTTGTCACCTGCGCTCCTGACTAACCAGCTATAGATTGGAGGTTCCAGTGACCCCCTCCTTGGGTTTGATTAATTTGCTGGAGCAGCCCAGAGAGCTTGGGAAAACAGTTTATTTACTGTTCACCAGTTTATTACAAAAGCATATGATAAAGGATACAGATTTCATCCAGACGCAAGAGCTGCACAAGGCAAGCTATGTGGAAAGGAGCTTGGAGTTTCCGTGCCCTCTCCTGGTGCCCCTCCAGCACCTCCATGTGTTCACCAACCCAGAAGCTCTCTAAACCCCATACCTTTGGGATTTTTATGGAGGCTTCATCATGTAGGTGTGATTGATCATTAACTCTATTTCTAGCCCCTCCCTCTTCTGTGGATAATGGGGAATGGGATAGAAGGTTCCAAGCTTCTGATCATGGCTTGGTCTTTCTGGTGACCAGGTCCCATCCAGGAGCCCTTCAAGTGTTGCCTCATTAGAAAGAAAGGCACTCCTATCACCCAGGAAATTCCAAGGGATTTTGGAACTCTGTATCAGAAACCAGGATCAAAGACCAAATTTTACAACAAAATATGCTCTTGGTACTCTTTTTAAAAAACTTTTATTGAAATATAGTTGATTTACAATGTCGTGTTAATTTCTGCTGTACAGCAAAGTGATTCAGTTATATATATATTCTTTTGCATATTCTTTTCCATTATGGTTTATCACAGGATACTGAATATAGTTCCCTGTGCTACACAGTAGGACCTTGTTGTTTATCCATTCTAAATAGAATAGTTTGCATCTGCTAACCCCACACTCCTACTTCATCCCTCCAACACCCCCAGTCTGCCTTGGAAACCATAAGTCTGTTCTCTATGTCTGTGATTCTGTTTCTGTTTTGTAGAGAAGTTCACTTGTGTCATATTTTAGATTCCACATATAAGTGATGTCATATGGGAGCTCGTAGTACTCTTTTTTTTTTCATAGTACTCTTATTATTTAGGAAATTACAAGGATTTTAGGGGCTCTGTGCTAGGAATTGGGGTCAAAGACCAGAAGATTCTCAGAGCACCCCTATTTATAAGGGTTTTAGGAGCTCTATGTCAGGAACTAGGGGCAGAGACCAATGTGTATATTTCTTATTATTTCACAAAAGGCTAACATCATATTAGATACACTGAAAATATAACGAGTGAACTGGAATACGCATTTTAAAAAAATAACTAAAGATGAAGCAGACACAGAAAGAGATAGAAAATATAAAGGAGAGTTTACTAAATATGGAGAATACAGTGAGGTCTAACATAGGCCTCTACATAGTTTTTGAAAGAGATTATAGAGCAACAGAGAAGCGATATGAAAATCTCAGGAATTAAGAAAATTTTAGAACTGATTAAACATCCTGTAACTCAGACTCAGCCAGCCAGCAAAGCCAAGCAGGAAATCTGCTTCTAGATGAGTGAGACTGAAACTATAGAACATCACTTGCAAAAGTCAGATTCGGAAACCAACCAGAAAGAAAAGACTCGGGCTTCCCTGGTGGCACAGTGGTTAAGAATCCGCCTGCCAATGCAGGGGACACGGGTTCAAACCCTGGTCCAGGAAGATCCCACATGTCGTGGAGCAACTAAGCCCGTGAGCCACAACTACTGAGCCCACGCTCTAGAGCCCGCGAGCCACAACTACTGAGCCCACGTGCCACAACTACTGAAGCCTGCACACCTAGAGCCCGTGCTCCACAACAAGAGAAGCCACTGCAATGAGAAGCCCGTGCACCACAACGAAGAGTAGCCCCCACTCGCCACAACTAGAGAAAGCCCACGCGCAGCAACGAAGACCCGATGCAGCCTAAAATAAATTAAAAAAAAAAAAGAAGTGATGAGGAAAGGATTAAAAAAAGAAAGAAAAAAGAAAACACTCATTACCATCAAAAGAAAGACAAAGTTGATGAAATGAAAACGACAGAAGCCAGAAAAATGTTGTGATGAATATATATTTGGTCTTTGCCCCTGGTTCCTGGAACACAGTTCCAAAAAACCGTGGGCTCTCTAGGGTGATAAGAGTATCTTTTGTGTGCTCATGAGATGACTGGTGCCTGGTCCCCAGAAAGACCCCCAACCTCCAGGGAGGGAACTGGCATTGGGGGTTGAGTTCAGTCCCCAATAGCCAGTGATTTAATCAATTTGTGCCTATATCAGAAAACCACCATAAAAACCCCTAAAACATCAGGTTCAGAGAGCTTCCGGGTTGGTGAACACATAGAGGTGCTGGCGGGCTGGTGCCCCCAGGGAGGAACTTCCGCGCCCCTTCCCCCACGCCTCGCACTATGCATCTCTTCCATCTGGCTATTCCTGAGTTGTAGCCTTTAGAATAAACCAGTGAATGTACATAAAGAGCTTTCCTGAGTTCTGTGAGTCATTCTAGTGAATTACCAAACCTGAGCAGGGGGTTGTGGGTACCCCCGGATTTAGAGCTGGTTATCAGAAGCTTAGGTAACAGCCTGGGACTCTTGACAGGAACCTAAAGTGGGGGCAGTCTTGTGGGACTGAGCTCTTACCTTGTGGGATCTGACGCTAACTCCAGGTAGTTAGTGGCAGGACTGAGTTGAATTGTAGGACACCCAATTGGTGTCTGGAGAGTCATAGAATTAGGAGGTGTGAGGAAAATACCCACACATTTGGTGTTAGAAGTGCTCTGGATAACAACAGTTCAGCAGTGTGGGAAGTCTTCAATGTCCTGATCCTGTGGCCATGCAGCCTAGGCCCAAATGCCACCAGGGAATGCAATGAGACCTGCTTGTCAACCGAGCTGCCAGATGAGGGGAAATCTGATGGGATAATCTATCCCTGTGTTCTTGCAGAGATTACATCATAGAGAAGAGAGTTACCTGGTTGAGCAAATTCTTTTCTTTTTCTTTCTTAAAAGAGGCGGCAAATTCTTAACACTGCTGATCTTACCACCTTCTGAATTTTTTCACGTGAGATGTAGATGCATTTGGAAAAATGAAAACTTAGGTTCCTACCTAATTTCACACTCAAAAATAGTTTTTCTCCTGTTTAGAGTCCTAGCCATAAAACAAAAGAATCTGTGAAAGGAATAGAGACAAATATGAATTATGTTCATGTCACAAACCAAAAACCATAAAAGAAAATAAGTAGCAAGCTTTATAAGAGGAAAAATTAAAACGTCTGCATTGAAAAAGTTATCGTGGATAAAGCTGAAAGAAAAGTGACAAGCTGGGAAAATATTTTTTATAAACAAAAGAAAGAATCAATATGTAGTGGATAGGCATGACTCCTATTAATCAGTAAGAAAAAAAATCATTTTGTTAATGTAAAAATGATAAGGACAGGCATATCACAAGAGAAAAAGAATCCAACTGGCCAATAAATATACAAGATGGATTTCAACCTCACCTATGATGAGATAAATGCAAAATAAGGTAAAAGAATAAACATTGGACCATTCAGATTGATGAAATTATACAATTTGATAATGTCCTATTATTAAGTACTGGCAAAGATTTAAGGCATGGATGATCTCACACATCACTTACTATGTAGCAGGCATGAAATGGAGCAGGACCCAATGGGGCCTCCCCAGGACAGATAGACACACACACACACACCACACACCACCATGTCCTCAGCCTGCCTTTTGTCTGCAGAAAAACTTTAAAGAATAAATTTAATCAGAGAAGTGAGAAAATGCAGACACAAAGGAAACAGTCCAACAAGACCAAATAAGAATAGTTTAGTCATTAAACAAAGTCAAGGACCTTTAGTTCCTCTTCCAGGGGTACAGATAATATTCTGAGCCATATCCTTTGAGCTGTTTTGTAGATACTGAAACCCTCACCAGTTGGAAGAAGTTAACTACATGATAACCAGACTGTAGCCATGACATAAGCTGCCAAAATTCTAAGAACTGGCTTCAAGGAAATGGGAACAAACCAACCGTGGAACTAAAGATTAACTGTACTGAACACAATCAAGATGACGCCGATCAGACCATGGCGTGACCGATTTCAAGATGACTGCCAGAGCTGACCATGCTGTTTCTGCATATAGCCCCCTCCCTCTGCCTATACAGCCCTGAAACTCCCCTTTAAAAGCTCTGGCCCACTGACTGGCAGTGGGGAGTTGGCCTTTGGACATGAGTCCACCCTCTTCCCCCAGTTGCCAGCCTCTGGAATAAAACAAACTTTCCTTTCCGCCAACCTTGCCTCTCGAGTTATTGGCTTTCAAGCAGCGAGCAGCCAGACCCGACTTTTGGTAACAGACACTCACCTAAATGCTTCACATAGTTTGACTCATTTCTTTGAGTACAATTATAGACGAATGGAATTTTATACAGCTAATATTCACAAAACCATTGCAGTCATTATTCTATTAGATGCTTAAATTATACCATCTTAGGCCAAAGGGATGTTCTTTAGAGTATAATTCCACTGATGCACAAAACATAACAGACGTATTTATGTACACAGATATGTACATGAACCCACATGCATTTATAAATAGGCACACATCTACAGGTGCACACACAGAGTCAGTAACAGTTACACATTATGTTCCAACACTAGTCATTTACTAGGAATCATATAAACACTATGTTCTTGATCCTACTTTGCCATGGCGTTGGAGTTTATCTTCAAAGTTTATTTCTCTCTAGATACTGAACTGATTTTTTTTTTTTTTTTTACAGGCGTCTACAAATCCATTAAGGAATAAAGGAGAGAATAAAACAAGACATGAGTCACCTGGGCCTGGATCATTTTCTTCTGTTCTCTGAAAATAGCTGGCAACGCAGAGGCTCTGTCTTTGTCTCTTCTGGATATACCGAAATTTCTAGTTAGATATAACAGTCGCCAAAGTATCCCCAGAAATAACAATATCTAGGTCCTGGAAACTCCTCTTTCTTCATTCATATCTTGTCTCTTGTTAGCACCTGTGGGTTGAAAAGCAAAATTACTTCTGGAATTATATTCCTTCTTCCTGTGCACTCACCTTAACACGTGGTCCCCAGTATTTCTGTCTCTTCATTTGATTCCCCAGAGAATTTCACACCTTGGGCCAATGAAACCTAACTCACTGAATATATGGAAGTAGCATGAATTTGAAAGGGAAAGTGGCAAAGGAGAATCAGCACAGTACTATATTTCAGTAGCAGGTAATTTTCAGACAAGTATAGAAATGAGGTCATCTGGGCAGTGAGAAACTGTAAATTCTTCCTTTAAACTTTGATGCCCTCAAGCCTCTTTAAAAGTCTTCATATCCCCTGTTTACATACACATTTTAATATGAGGGACAATGAACACATCAAAAAAAGAAGAGAGAGAAAAGGAACATGAGCCATAAATACAAATTTTAAAAACAATTCAAAAATTATAAATACTGGGAAAGGAGCAGCCTTTAAATATTCAGATATAGAACCTGAAATGAAATATGCAGTCAACCTGCAGGAGGAATGATAAAAACAAAACTTAAATTAAAAGATTACTAAATTGAGGTCTTCCCTGGTGGCGCAGTGGTTGAGAATGTGCCTGTCAATGCAGGGCACACGGGTTCGAGCCCTGGTCTGGGAAGCTCCCACATGCCGCAGAGCAGCTGGGCCCGTGAGCCACAACTACTGAGCCTGCGCGTCTGGAGCCTGTGCTCCGCAACAAGAGAGGCAGCGATAGTGAGAGGCCCGCGCACCGCGATGAAGAGTGGCCCCCACTTGCCACAACTAGAGAAAGCCCTCGCACAGAAACGAAGACCCAACACAGCCATAAATAAATAAATAAATTTAAAAAAATTAAAAAAAAAAAGATAACTAAATTGAAATATGCTGAATTTTTCTTCCCCCAAACTTTCATTTCTTCGGGTTCAAAAGGAAGGGGTGCTGTAGAGAGCTAAAAGGGATTAGAAAATTTGTGGTGGGGCGGGGACTTGGACCTGAAGCTTTCAGGGAATGTTAACTAACGTTCACCAAGTCTGTCCCAGCAGCCAAAGTCTGGGCTCAACACACGCACCTACCAGGGCTCCTGAGCCTCCGAGCCTTCGGCTGTCACACATCCCTGCACGAAAGACGGTGACCATTACCCCACCGGATTAATACCAAACCAGGTCAGATACACACGTACACTGACCTCCCTTAACGGTTCCTCGACCTTTGAGCTCCAAATTATCCGAGAACCCGAACAAGTCTCCGCATTCATTGACGAACCCCACGCCACCAGCTGTCAATCACCCCCGAAGACCTTAAACCCTGACCTCAGGACTCTCGGTAGTTAATCTGTTCAGACCTTTAATCGCTGACCACCAGAGCCCCCCATGATTGACCCCAAAGACACCCCGATCATAGAGATTGTACTGACTCCTCCACGCTCCCTTCAAAAACAAAACAAAACCACCATCCGCCCTCGCGCTACCTTCCCAGACTCAAAGGAGCCACAGCCCACCTAAAGGCCGACAGACCGCCCCATCCCCGCCTTTTCTGCAGCCAGACCCACACACCCACCTGGTTCTCTCCTGAACCTGCAGCGACCTCTTCAGGGCCTCACTTTAGCCCCCAAACTTCTTTTACTTCTGGTCCCCTCGCCCAGCCCCCTCTCCCGAGACCAACCGACAAGGGTCAGCCGCTTTTGTACCGCGTTTCTATGGGGAACGGATTGGCGGTTTCCGGCTTTTCCTTATTAGGTAATACGTCCGCGCCGCCACCACCGCCTCGGCGCGCTGGCGTCGCCATCTTTGCGCACCTGACGTACAGAAGGCGTGGCGGCCGCTGAGAGACCACGGCTGAAAGCTCTCCTGTTTCCTGGTACCTCAGCCCCTTAAAGGAAAATGGGGAGATTTTAAGAGGCTCGAGCTCATACAAAGCAAACGTGACGTGGGGGTAAATTCGTCTGAATGGACAGGGCCCGCTTGTGGACGGTGAACGGCGCCAGTTTTTCAAAGGCCGGAGCCCATCAAGACCGAAAGGGCGCAGGCCGTACATTCTGAGCGGCTGTTACGGCTGTGACGTCTCGGCAAATTGTGACGTCTCGGCAAATGTGACGTCCCTCGTCCGTGGGAAATTAAAATTGCTTCTGGACACCTCGATAACTGGTTTAATTGCGAAAAGATTTAGAGGCCGTATGAAAACTTAAGCGTGCTTGGCAAAAAAAAACCTGGCGGCGCGCTGTAGCCGTTTCGGGTTTGCGCCGTTGGGCAGGAGCACCGTGGACGCGGCCATCTTAGAGGAGATTCGGTGTCCGTACTGCGGGGCAAATGCTGTCTGCGGAGCTCGGCGTGGAACTGGCAGATGGAAGTGTTTGGGGAAGACCAAGGTTTGGAAAAGTGACAGTACGGGGGATGCAGGGATCACAAAGTGAGCGGAAACGGTGGTTGGTGTGAGCCTCTTCCTAACCGTGCTCCTTACCCAGCCCAAATGCAAAACCTGCTACATCCTGGGCAGCACTGGACCGCCTTCTGTCACTACAGATTAGTCTGCCTTCTTTTCATAACATTAGTAGTGTCTGTGCTGGCTTCTTTCACATAGCACGACTGTTTTGAAATTCATCATTTTAAAAAAAAATATATTTATTTGGTTGTTGCTCTCAGGCTCCTTAGTTGCGGCAGGCGGGCTCCTTAGTTGTGGCATGTGAACTCTTAGTTGTGGCATGCATGTGGGATCTAGTCCCCTGACCAGGGATGGAACCCGGGCCCCTTGTATTGGGAGGGCGGAGTCTTATCCACTGTGCCACCAGGGAAGTCCTGAAATTCATCATTTTTAAAGTATCAATAATAGTTCGGGGCTTCCCTGGTGGCGCAGTGGTTGAGAATCTGCCTGCCAATGCAGGGGACACGGGTTCGAGCCCTGATCTGGGAGGATCCCACATGCCGCGGAGCAACTGGGCCCGTGAGCCACAGTTACTGAGCCTGCGCGTCTGGAGGCTGTGCTCCGCAACAAGAGAGGCCGCGATTGTGAGAGGCCCGCGCACCGCGATGAAGAGTGGCCCCCGCTTGCCACAACTGGAGAAAGCCCTCGCGCAGAAACGAAGACCCAACACAGCCAAAAATAAATAAATAAATAAAATTAAAAAAAAAAAAATGCAAGCAGGGCCAAATTAATAAAAAAATAATAATAATAATAATAGTTCGTTCCTTTTTTGTTGCTTTAGTATTCATTGTTGAATATTCCAAAATTTAATCATTCACCACTTGGTGGACCTTTGCATTGTTTCCAGTTTTTTGGATACTGTCAGTGCAACTTCTATGAACATTCGTGTGCAAAAAATAAAATGACCTCAAAGGACTGGTTTTCGCACAGTCCTATGCATCTTCATCAGGTCACCAAGAAGTCTTTGCCAGCCATTACAGGCCTGCTACCCATTTCTAGCCCTGCTCCAGCTCATATTCCCTTCCTCCTTTCATCCCAGCCCTGAGCTAGAACGCTCATTCACCCAGGGGAAACAGATCTTGAGAACACAGGCTGTGCACAGATGCAAGGTTCACTTACTTTCTTCAATTACATTCAACCCGATAGGACCTTATAAGTCTCAGAAAGCACCTGATAAAAGTCATATAACGAAAGATCAAAGCAGGAAGTCAGTTTCATTTTCTCTCACTGGACCATCATTACCATGCTGGCCCAATCTCTCACCTGAGATACTAGAATTGTCCCTGCTTATTTCCTTGACCCATGTGATCTCACTTCATAGAACAGGCAAGGTGATTCTTGTAAAACGCAAATCAATCATGAAATTTTCCTGTTCTCAGTGATCTAATGACTACATTACAGGATTGAATAAATATTAGATGGCCAAGTTTAGGTGCTTAAAAATATTATGTTGAAGTAAATTTACCCGATAATCCAGGGTTTGTGATGGAAATGTAGGACAGCTACTGCATAGCAAATTTCCATTTCTTGTTCTTTAAGCAGGACTCAAGTTTTTTTTAGCAGGATATGTTTAATAGATCAAGGGAAAGACTCTGGATAAGAAGAGGGGATAAGAGCCCCGCTCATAAGAGTAAGAAGGAATGAAAAAGATAAGGAAAATCACATGTCTAATTGAGCAGGTCACAGAGGGGATGGAATCTTTGAAGTGATGGTAACTCTCAAAGGTGATAAGCCTGTGAACAAATAAATACAAGGTTTCTTCTTGAGTACCTCCCAAGGGGATCTTACCTCTTTTCATCTCCTATACTTTGTTCCAATGTACAATGAAACTGACCTTCGGGATGAAACCATTTCCACAATCTACATATAGAGGGTTTCTCTCCAGTCTGAGTTTTCTGAGGTAAAATGAGACGTGATTCAATGAGGAAGGCTTTGCCACATTTAGCATATACGTAAGGTTTCTCTCTGTATGGATTTTCTGGTGTTCGGTGAGCCTGGACTTTGTGATATATGCCTTCCCACGTATGCTGCATCCATGGGGGTCTCTCTCCCAGGTGAATTCTCTGATGTTTAGTGAGCCGAGACTTCCTGATGAAGGATTCCCCATATTCACTGCGTACATGGGATTTCTCAACTCTGCGATCTCTCTGATGCTTAATGAACTGAGCCTCAGTGCTGCTGAGTTTTCCAATTTCAGGCAATTTTAGTATGAATTTGCTCATGCTTTATAAAGAGAAAGGATCTCCCGTCTCCGTTACACTCCACAGGGTTCTTTATTTCATAGTTTCTGTTCTGATTTTACTACATTTAAATTTGCAGAATTTCCATGATTTTGCCTTAAAGGAAAATGCTTTTGGGCTAGATGAACAGTATTTTCAAAGGCATGATGTTCATGGCGTTGTCCCATCCGCTTTAGGCATCTTTGGTTATGCAAGTGTTCCCGCAGTTGATCATCAACTTGCTTGACTTCTAGAAAAGATGAGAACGTGAATGCTTAGGTGTGGATCAGCTCTTTAGTGTTGGTTGCATGATCTCAGTACAAAACAATCTTTAATAATGTTCCTTATAATCCTGTGATAAGCCATAATGTAAAAGAATATGAAAAAGAACGCATATATATGTATAACTGAATCACTTTGCTGTACAGCAGAAATTAACACAACATTGTAAATCAACTATACTTCAATAAAATTTAAAAAAATGTTCCTTGTTTCTTAGACATTGGGAAAACCACAATACACAAAAATCAAGTCACAAAAGCAGAAAGTGTACAAACAAGTTGAGGTAATTCACAATGAATAAATGTAGATCTGGCTGCTTTCTAAATACTGCCTTGCAAAATGTGCAAAGGTACTAAAAAAACAAGAAAGTCACTGTTAGAAGAGAAAATAGAGGTGGTAGAAAAACCTGATCCAAAATTACAAGGGCTGGGACTTCCCTGGCGGTCCTGTAGTTAAGGCTCTGCGCTCCCAATGCAGGGGGCCAGGATTGGATCCCTGGTCAGGGAACTACATCCTGCATGCCGTAACTAAGAGCCCGCATGCTGCAACTAAAAGATCGTGCACTCGGCAATGAAGATCCCATGTGCCACAACTAAGACCCGGCACAGCCAAATAAATAAATATTAAAAAAAAAAATTACAAGGGCTGCTTTCTTTCATTCAGCAAATCCTTGTTAAATGCCTATTATGTACTGGCCATAGTGCAGGTGTTGGGGACACATGAACATATTCTTTCTTCTCACTTGTGTTGACATCGTGGTTAGCAAAAATGAAATAATAAAAAATAAATAAATAAACAATAAATGGATGGATCTAGAGATTATCATATTAAGTGAAGCAAGTCAGAGACAGATATCATATCACTTATATGAGGAATCTAAAAAAATGATACAAATGAACTTATTTACAAAACACAAATAGACTCACAGACATAGAAAACAAACTTATGGTTACCAAAGGGAAAAGCCAGGGGAGGGATAAATTAGAAGTTTGGGGTTAACATATACACACTACTATATATAAAATAAACAACAAGGACCTACTGTACAGCACAGAGAATTATACTCAGCATCTTGTAATAACCTATAATGGAAAAGAACCTGAAAAATAATATATATATATGTGTATATATATAACTGAATCACTTTGTTGAACACTTGAAAGTAACACAACACTGTAAATTAACTATACTTCCATAAATTAATTAATTAAAAAAACAATCAAGCAAAGAAAAAAAGGAAGAAGCTACAAACTATGAGAAGTGGTCTGAAGGAGCAAAGGAGATGGAGAGAGGTGGAGGAAATGAGGATATATGATAGAGTGAGACACGGTTTCCTGATGAGTTCAAATTGCGGGAGAGGGAATAAAGAAAACAGAACCTCTGGAGAATTCCAGACTGGGGCAAAGAGAAGTCTTAGTCCATTCGAGCTGCTATAACAAAATACCATAGACTGGGTGGCTTATAAAGGACAGAAATTTACTTCTCATGGTTCCAGAGGCTAAGAAGTCCATGATCAAGACGCTAGTAGATTTGGTGCCTTGTGAGGGCCTGCTTCCTCATAGACAGCACCTTCTAGCCCCCACCTCACATGGGATAAGGGACAAGAGATCTCTCTGGGCCCTCATGACCTAATCACCTCTCAAAGGCCCCACCTCCTAATACCATCACCTTGTGGTTAGGGTTTCAACACATGATTAGGGGAGACCCCAACATTTAATCTATATCAAGAAGCTAAGAAACCATATAAACACACAGAGATCAGGTTTTGCTGTGGGTACAGCATTTAACGTGGGGTTAAATGTCAGGAAGGGAAATCACTATTTCCCAACGAAGCAAGAAGATGCACTAGTTAGAAGACTGCTGAATTCAAAGATCATTTTTCTTTTTTGTTTAAAATAAATTTATTTATTTTTGGCTGCAGTGGGTCTTCGTTGCTGTGTGCAGGCTTTCTCTAGTTGCGGCGAGCAGGGGCTACTCTTCATTGCGGTGCGCAGGCCTTTCATTGTGGTGCCTTCTCTTGTTGCTGAGCACAGGCTCTAGGTGCGCGGGCTTCAGTAGTTGCGGCCGTGGGCTCAGTAGTTGTGGCACACGGGCTTAGTTGCTCTGTGGCATGTGGGATCTTCCTGGACCAGGGCTCGAACCCATGTCCCCTGCACTGACAGGAGGATTCTTAACCACTGCACCACCAGGGAGGTCCCTTCAAAGATCTTTGGAGTAAGAGCTGGAAGGTAGAATCTTGTAGCAAGGGAGGTGGAAGAAATAGGCAGAGATGCTGTGACAGAGGACAAAAAAGGAGAAGATGTAAGAAACCTAAGAAGAAAAGTAGGTAAACAACAAAGAAAATCAAGGTGTATGTAAAATAAACAGGGACCGCTGGGATCAGATCTCAGAGGAAGAAATGGGGGTCTATTTCCCTTTAAACACCTATGAAGAAAAAGCTCTCATATGGGAAGATAGATACGAGGTGCGGTTGTTTAGACATCCTCAAACACTCTCACAGCCATGGGACTTTCTCTTACTGACTAGAATATGACTTCCCTGGCCGCCCACCTTGCTGGTTATCAGCTACACACCTGAACAGGTTCAACTGCGGTTTTCATCTTCTATTGGCCACGGTTCTTCCCCTCGTTCCAACTTGGAGGATGCATCTGGTCTGCAGGCTTCACACCCTGTCCACGGGAAACGACAGAAGACTTAGACACATCAAATTGGGCTGGGATGTCAAGACGGGAGAAAGCTACCTTTGAGGGAAGTTTTCACATCTGCAAAGAAGAGGCTTTTCTCTCAGGACAGGGAACATTATACACTTGTCTGGAGCCAGAGAAGGATCTGAGAATCTACTCCTTGAGAGCATTGCCGATACTGAAGCATTAAGCAGATGAGAAAAATGGCCACTGACTGAAGATTCTCTGAGGGACACAGGGGACACGTCCTCACCCACAAGACACCAGGTTGCTATGGTTCTCCAGCATCACAGGATCCCGGTACGGGTCCTTCTGATTGGGGTCCAGGAGCTGCCACTCCTCCCACGTGAACTTCATAGCCATGTCGTCATATATCAGGGATTCCTGTCCCAACATGGTCCTGTTTAATATAAAGTGTTTCCCTTCTATTGATGTAAGGAAGAAGGCATGTAAAGGAAGTTATTTTGTTATTTTCACCAAATAGGCTGCATTAATACAAGTAGTTTTTTAAAAAACACCTTGTAGTAGAAGGAAAACACTATTGGGATATTCTGTAATTATACATTCATAATTCTATTTATTCAACAAATGAGAAATTTCCATAATGCGTAGCCATTATATCCTCTTGCTAACCAAGAACTATATATACATAACTCTACATATATGTACTTATTTGCCAAACACTATACACATGTGGGTGATATCAAGATTAATAAAACATATTATTACATTCATCAAGGGCCTTCCCTGACTTGGTGGATCAGAATTCACCACATAGAGACAAGAGATGCCAGAATTACAAGAGATGACATGTTTAATAAATGTGTTTAAAACGTTATAAAGAATAAAGTATTTTAGGGAATTCCCTGGCGGTCCAGTGGTTAGAACGCTGCGTTCTCACTGCTGAGGGCCCAGGTTCTATCCTTTGTTGGGAAATTAAGATCCTGCAAGCTGCACAGCACAGCCAAAAAAAAAAAAAAGTCTACAGAACAGGAAAATATAGGGGGCCTTAAGCCCTACACATATGAATGCTTTTAAACCTCATTTTCTTCATTTATAAAATAGGGATTAAAATGATCCTTCCCTTGAAAAATAAGAATTAAATAAGAAACCTCTAAACCATAGAAATATTGACTGTATATTCATTCAAAAATATTTATGGAACATCTACTGTGTGCCAAGCACTATTCTTGGCCCAGAGATACAACAGTTAATAATAAAGTTAAAATCCATTTTTTTATGTGAACCATTTTTAAAGTCTTCATTGAATTTGTTACAATATTGCTTCTGTTCTTTTATGTTTTGGTTTCTCGGCCCTAGGCATGTGGGATCTTAGCTCCCTGACCAGGGATTGAACCTGTACCCCCTGCATTGGAAGGCGAAGTCTTAACCACTGGACCGCCAGGGAAGTCCCAATAATAAAGTCAAAATCCTTGGAAAAAAAAAAAAAAAGAACAGGAAACTATAAAGAGAAAATTAGGCAGATTTGAGAAAAAAAAGTAAAGAAACATATATGCCTGTGGCATGTGTCCACACAAGTTAAAAGCTTATGTATAGGCCTTGAAGGGATAATTAGTGAACTAGAAATTACCCAAAAGGCAGCACAGAGCTACTGCAGTTAGGGACAATATTCCATAAGACCACAATAATTTGCAAGAGGGGCTCAGAACTCACTGAAAGCTGTTCTGCTGAAAGTGAGGGTTCATTACAGTTAAAGGATACAGGTTAACATCAGCCAAGGGAAGAGGCTTGAAGGGCAGAGCCCAGGGAAGTTGCAAACATGGAGCTTCCAGCTGCCCTCCCACAATGGAGTCATGGGCAGTGTGACTTTTTTTTTTCCTTTACTGATTTTTTAATTGAAGTATAGTTGATTTACAATGTTGTGATAGTTTCAGGTGTACAGCAAAGTGATCCAGTTATACATTCATATATATATATTTATATATATATATTCTTTTTCAGATTCTTTTCCCTTATAGGTTAACAAAATATTGAGTATAGTTTCCTGTGCTTTACCATAGGCCCTTGTTGGTTATTTATTTTATATGTAGTAGTGAGCATTACTTTCTTGGCATAAATGTGTGACAGCAGGCAGGGAGTACCACCAACCAGGGGAGCTCCCTGAGCCCCGATGTCCAGAGTCTTAACTGGAGCTGGGTCACATCAGCCTGGTAGGACACCCACGTGCTTGACTTCAGTCTCCAGTCCCTGCAGAGGTCCACTGACACCATGGGATCCACAGCCTCCACCTTAAATCACATTGTGGGTGTGGCTTTTCCTTTTTCCTTTGCTGATTTTAGTCTCTATCCTTTCTATAATAAAGGTAACCTTGAGGATAACAAGGTTTCTGAGTTCTGTGAGTTCTTCTAGCAAATTATCAAACCTGAGGGGGGTCTTGGGGACCCCCCAAACAAAAGGGAACTTCCTCGTTTGATAAACATATATATATCATTAAATATATTATTAAAAATATACTGCCTTTACTTTTTAAAAAAATGACCCACTTGACTCATGGATACATTTTAAAGATAAATGACTACATATGTATGTACATATATATATATTTAAATGAATAATTGATTATTAACTCAATCTCTAGTCCCGCTCCCTTCCCCATAGTATAAGGGATGAGGTGGAGAGTTCCACGCTTCTAATCATGATTTGGCCTTTCTGGTGACCAGCCCCATTCAGGAGCCCACCCAGGGTCACTTTATTAGAACAAAAGACACTCCTATCGCCCAGGAAGTTCCAAGGGATTTAACAGCTCTGTGTAAGATGCTCCTATCACCCCCATCACTCAGGAAATTACAAGGGTTTCATGACCTCTGTGTCAGGAACCAGAGGCAGTGACCAAATATATATATTTCTCATTATGTCTCATTAAGGCTTTGGGATTAAATATCTCGCTCAGGAACATACTCTATGTGTTAGAACTACAATCTGCACCCAGGTCTGCCTTTCTCCAAGCACATGACCTTAACAATGGTTGTATTCCCTTACCAGATACCCTCAGAATAAAACTTAGCTCTCCTTGTCACTTCCTTAAAGGAGTTTACTACCCAGAGCTCCCTTGGAGGATGGTCACGTAGTCACAGACGCAAAACCTGAACTTCTGAAATCATCCCTTATAACACTGTGGTACATGTGAAACCACTTTCTTTCACAAAGATAGAAACACACACAAATTGGTTCAGCCACTGTGGAAAACAGTATGGTGGTTTCTCAAAAAACTAAAAACAGCGGGGAGAGAGGAAGGAATAAATTAGGGGTTTGGGATTAACAGATACACACTACTACATATAAAACAGATAAACAACAAGGACATACTGTATAGCACAGGAAACTATATTCAATATCTTATAATAACCTATAATGGAAAAGTTCCTATATGGAACTGAATCACTTTGCTGTACATCTGAAACTAACACAACATTGTAAATCAACTATACTTCAATTAAAAAAAAAAGAAACTAATAATAGAACTACCATATGACACAGCAATTTCATTCCTGGGTATATATCTAAAAATTGAACTCACTAATTCAAAAGGATACATGTACCCCTATGTTCACAGCAGCATTATTTACAATAGCCAAGATGTGGAAGGAAACTAAGTGTCCATCAACAGATGAATGGATAAAGAAGATCTGGTGTATATATATATATGATAGAATACTACTCAGTCATAAAAAAGAATGAAATTTTGCCATTTGCAAAAACATGGATGGACTTTGAGGGTGTTATGCTAAGTGAAATAAGTCAGAGAAAGACAAATACTGTATATCACTTATATGTGGAATCTAAGAAATAAAACTAGTGAATATAACAAAAAAGCAGCAGACTCACAGATACAGAGACCAAACTAGTGGTTACCGGTGGGGAGAGGGAAGTGGGGAGGGGCAAGATAGGGGTAGGGGATTAAGAGGTACAAACTACTATGTATAAAATAAATAAGCTACAAGGATATATTGTATAACACAGGGAATAGAGCTAATATTTTATAATAACTATAAATGGAGTTGACCTTTAAAAATTGTCAATCACTATGCTGCACACTTGAAACTTACATAATACAGTTCATCAACTATATCTCAATTAAAAAAATTTTTTTAAAGATAGAAACACACAAACCTCAGGCTCCACACTTGCTCCAAGAGCAGCAGATCTGAGGCTAGCACTTCCACGGCTTTCTACAGCCCAGACCCTGGAGCCAGGGTGAAAAATTTCTGGGTTAAGTCACCAACTTCCTGGATCATCTTGATCTCATCTTCCACCAAACATGGCCACAAATCATTCTCTGATGATGAGTTTCTGTGACTTTCCTGCATCCTCCCAGCTCACAGGGGCCCTCACCTCCCATCCTGTATCTCAAAAATCAGGACTTGAGTTTGAGGCCCCAGGACCTTCATATCTGACTCTGCAACACCATTAAAGGAAAATGTGCACAGCCCAAATGCAGTGCTACTCAGGGGCAGAAATGAGTGAATGAAGCTTCTTAGAGGCATCCAGGGTATATTCCTTCAAAAGTCAACTCTTCCAACGAGCATCCATGGTCCTCCACTGAGGAAGGAACAGCTGAAGAGCTTCTACTTCATTTTTCAGCCTAAAGCATTTTCCATACAATGGAATCTCTCCTCTTGCCTATAGTGGCTATTTCTTATCTTTGTCCCCAAGGCAGCAACTACTTTTACAGAAAATACATGTGTTTGTGTGTATAGTGTCTGTGTATGTATATATGTATTTCCCTAAAGAAGGACTCACTTGAAGGACTGAAGAGAAAGTAACATTCATTGTCTGTCCCAGTGGCCCAGGGATCCTGGGCATCCAAAGCTCCAGCTTCTCAACACAGACACACGTGGGCCTCCCCAGGTACTGACCATAGGACCCTTTGTTAACTGTCAAACCTGGAAAAGACACTACCATTTACTGACGACCAGACAGCTCCATCAGTTAGCCCAATATAAACTTGAATGGCATTCACTGACAAATACCACTGTTACGGGTTTAACTGTGTTCACCCCAAATCCATATGTTAAAGTCATAACCTCCAGTACCTCAGAATGTGACTGTATTTGGAGATAAGGTCTTCAAAGAGGTAATTAAGTTTAAGTGAAGTTATTACGGTGGGTCGTAATCCAATATAACTGGTATAATGTGAAGACACGGGGAGAAGATGGCCATCTACAAGCCGAGGAGAGACCTTGGAAGAAATCAACCCTGCTGACACTGTGATCTCAGACTTCCAGCCTCCAGAACTACGAGAAAAAAATGTCTGCGGTACTTTGTTATGACAGCCCCAGCCAACTAACACAACCACCCCTGACCCCAGTTCTCCATTATTGAGACACACAAGGTAGAGCAACCCACTAAGACTCCAAACCCTGATGTTGGAACTCTCATTTGACGGACACGTACAACTGCGTACAATAGGTGGTTGCCTGTACTAAGGAGAAAGGAATTAGCCTTCAAATGTATACAAATGTTTGCCTAAAATACACAAAGATGGAGCATTGGAGAGTGCTAAATAAATGATACGGCACACTTAAAACTTAAACAGCACACTTAGTAACTGTTAGCTATAGTTTTTATGAATGCGAGGGGTAGAGCAGTAGAGGATAGACGCTGGTATGGCCTTCTTAAAGAGGGCGACCAGGAATTCCCTATCCCATTAACGTTTTCATTTACCTGGAATGCCAACCTTTGAAAGGTGAGTTCAGTACCTGGTCCTCAGGGCAGGCCTGGGCAGCCCATTCGGGAACCCAGACAGACGATTTCACTGGGAAAGACGCCGTGATTTCCATGATAGGATGTGCAATTCACAAGAAGTGGAAGGGAGCTGCACTCCGAGTTGAAGAAGAATCCATTTCTGATGCTTTGCTGAAGAGCATCTGTCCTGAATCCATCCTGTGAAAGGTCACTACTTTGCATGTTTTGTTCACCAGCGTATCCTGTGTCTACAACAGTGCCGATGCTCGGAAATATATTTGTTGTAGTGAGTTACACACCCAGAGTTTGTAAATTCAATTATGGGGCAGCCACTCTATGGCAAACTTCCACTTTTTTTTTCTTCCTTATTAGCAGGACTCACTGTTTTTAAGCTGGATACATCATTATTGGATCAGGGGAAAGAACCCTAGGAATAGAAATAGAGGACAAGGACCCCAGTCCCAGGAGAGAAGGAATGATGAGGCTAAGTCACGTCTCAATCGTTGAGTTACAGAGGAGCTTAGATCTTTGAAATGGCGGCAACTCTAAAAGGTGATAAGCCTGTGGACAAATGTAAGGCTTGTTCTCCAAAACATTCAAAGGGATCTCACCATCACCTGTCTCACGTACCATCCTCCATTTTAATTAATTTTATTTTTTGGCCGTGCTGCATGGCTTGTGGGATCTTAGTTCCCCGACCAGGGATCAAACCTGGGCCACCACAGTTGAAACTGCCGATTCCTAAACACTGGGACCGCCTGGGAACTCCCCAGTCCTCCATCTTTAGTGACGTTATTTTCTTCCATTAATTGGGCTTATTCTATGGATTCTAGTCCTTCTTTGATCTGCCCTTTTTATAGTCTGACAGGAGCCTCTATTCAAGAAACAAATGTTTCTTGGAATAATACTGAGCCTGAGAATTGCTTGCCAGTAGCTCCTTTCCTTCAGTGACAAAAATAATTTTGATTGGTGAGTCCATGAGGTCATTCATTCGCCTTCATTCATTTTTCAAATCTACATATAATTCATTTCCTATTTTGCTATGTGCTGGGGAATATACAATTATCTATAAACTGTCAAGGAATTTATAATCTAGGTGGATGTGAAAATTTTTAAAAAGTATCCATACCTTTTTCTATGTAAAATTAAGTAAATCCTTTCCCCTTCCCCCTCTGATACGTCCCTTAAACAGGAAATTATCAGGATACTTTGTTCCTCATACTATATGTCCTTTTCAACTAATGTAGGTGTACACATCCTTTGATTATCTTTGCCAGAGGGTAAAATTGCTACAGGCATAAAACCTAGCTTTAAAAAAATTTCCAGCTCAAAGGCGGCAAGGACTTCCTGTTAAGTTCATCACTGACATCATCTATAGGTCCTAGGACAGGACCAGGTCAAGGAAACAGTTGTTAAAGTTTTTCTGAGTGGTGTGTGTACAGGATGGGAACTATCTTCTAGGGCAAGAGCTTGGCTGATAGGTTATTCATGAATTTTGACCTTTGTTCCTCCACGTGAGATTTATAAAGTTAAGCATATCCAAACATGCTATGTTACATTATCAGATTAAATGTATTCAGTTTCCTTCTGAAGGACTTTTGGTAGACTGAAATAAACTGAATAAGTTTAGAACTGAAGAAATGCAAGAGTTAACCATATAATGATCCTGGGTGGGAAAAGAAGACCCATGTCCCCCAAACGAAGGGGGTGAACTGCATTATAACTTTAATCAATGATGTGCAACACAGACACCCTCCTTTGATTTAAAGCGTCACGGACGTATCAACTAGGCATTTGATTCAAGGTATACTGTCCTAAAATGTACACTATGTATATAATCTTGTATATGATTATGTTAGGATTGTGACAGAAATCTCTAAAAGATTCACTTTCACACGGCTTATTTGCTTCATGCATTTTCTGATATTTTGCCAAAGACATTCCATAGCTGGTGTGTTCAGAGTTTTATTTCTACACGATTTCCCCTGCCAACCGATGAGGCAGAATGTACCACTGACAACCCTGCCACAGTTACTGCCTTCGAAGGTCCAACAGTTTCTCTCCTGTGTAAACTCTGATACCAACTGAAGTCTTATTTCTGGGGAAGGACTTTTCCATGGTCATTACATTTCTACCAACTATGTCCTCACTGACAGTATGTGACCTATGAAGCCCTGATAGGGTCTATCTTTCCACAAAAGGCTTTCCCAGTCTCTGTGTTTATACTGTTTGTTTCAGTATACACTTGCTAGCCACAGGATGACCTACAAGGTTTTATTCAAGGGTTTTCCGCCTTCACTGTATCACAGTTCATTTCTGCGTGCTTTCTGTGATGTAAAATATGATGTAATTGATCACTGAAGGTGCTACCACACTCATTGCATTCATTAGGTTTTTCTTCCGTGCAAATGCTATTATCTGCTGACACTGTACCTGTGGCACCTGGCTGTCCCACAAGGGCTACTACGTTCCTATCTGCTAGGAACCCATCACTGTGGAATGGAGTCTGAGCTGCCACAGAAGGTGTGTGCACGCTCACCACATTAACAGGGTTTTTCCCCTGTACGATATCACTCGAACGTGATGAGCTGGGACTCTCTGAGAAAGGATTTTCCAACTTGAGTGAATCTCCACGTTTCTCTCTTGCATGTAGCATCCCCTTGTGGTACACGAGGCATGACAAGTGGGAGAAGGCTTTCCCACAGTCAGTGCATCCATAGGGTCTCTCTCCTGTATGAGTTCTCCGATGTCTATTGAGGCACGACTTATCCCTAAAGGCTTTCCCACAGTCACTGCATGTGTAGGGTTTCTCTCCTGTGTGAATTCTCTGATGGTTAATGAGGCCAGACTTGTGTGAACATGATTTTCCACATTCGGTACATACAAAGGGAGTCTTTCCAGTGTGAAATCTCTGATGTGAGATGAGGCATGTTTTCTGGCTGAAGCCTTTCCCACATTCAGTGCATACATAGGGTTTCTCTCCAGTGTGTGTTCGTTGATGTATGAGGAGATTGCCCTTCTGGATGAAGCCTTTTCCACATTCACTGCACATATAGGGTTTCTCTCCAGTGTGAGTTCGCTGATGTACAATGAGATTGCCCTTCTGAATGAAGCCTTTTCCACAATCACTGCATATATATGATTTCTCTCCTGTATGAGTTTTCTGGTGTGCGTTAAGCTGTGATTTCCAGCGGAAGGCTTTGTCACATTTGGTGCATTCATATGGTTTTTCTCCCGTATGAGTTCTCTGATGTTCGATGAGCCGGGACTTCCTGGAGAATGCTTTGTCGCACAGACTGCACCCATGAGGTTTCTCTCCTGTATGAACTCTCTGATGATTAATAAGCCGAGACTTCTTGATGAAGCCTTTTCCACATTCCTCGCATACGTAGGGTTTTTCTCCTGTATGAGTTTTCTGATGAATAAGCAGCCGTGATTTCTTGGGGAAGGCTTTGTCACATTCAGTGCATGTATACCGTTTCTCTCCTATATGGGTTTTCTGGTGTTCAGTGAGCCTGGACTTTCTGGAGAAGGCTTTCCCGCATATACTGCATCCATGAGGTTTTTCTCCTGTGTGCACTCTCTGATGATCGATGAGGCGGGACTTCTTGATGAAAGCTTTCCCACATTCAGTGCATAAGTGGGGTTTATTTATCTTTTGAGTTCCTAGATGCTTAATGAACTGTGAATTTGTGTTCATAGAACTTCCACATTCAGTAAATTTCATTTCACTATGAAATTGCTCATGCTTTGCATGGAGGAAGGATTCCCCATCTCCAAGAGGGTTCTTTACTTCATAGCTTCTGTTCTGGTTGACTGAACTTAAGTTTGATTTCAGTGTTTTCCCATGAAAGTCCAATATATCATGATCTTGCCTTAAAGGAAAGTTACTTTTGCTCCGATGAACAATGTTTCCAAGTGCATTATGTTCGTGACATCGTTCCATTCTTTTTGGACATCTTTGATTTTGCAAGTCCTCCTGCAGAAGACAGTCATCTTTCCTCATTTCTAGGAAAGAAGAGAAGAATGAATCTTCCCATAGCTTGGTACAGAGTGAAACTACTTAACAAACGCCTTGGTGTAGGCTGGCTCTTTATGGACAACACTATGACTTCAGTTTAAAGAAACTCCAGGGCTTCCCTGGTGGCGCGGTGGTTAAGAATCCACCTGCCAATGCAGGGGACACAGGTTCGAGCACTGGTCTGGGAAGATCCCACATGCCGCGGAGCAACTAAGCCCGTGTGCCACAACTACTGAGCATGTACACTAGAGCCCGCGAGCCACAACTACTGAGCCTGCGCTCTAGAGCCCGTGCTCCGCAACAAGAGAAGCCACTGCAAGGAGAAGCCCGCGCACCCCAACAAAGAGTAGCCCCTGCTCATCACAACTAGAGAAAGCCCACGTGAAGCAACAAAGACCCAGTGCAGCCAAAAATAAATAAATAAAATAAATTAATTAAAAAAAAATAGAAAAGCATTAAAAAAATATATCTAAAGAAACCCCAAGTAGAAAAGGGAACCCTCCTACACTGTTGGTGGGAATGTAAATTGGTGCAGCCACTCTGGAAAACAGTATGGAGGTTCCTTAAAATAGAGTTGCCATACAATCCAGCAATCCCACTCCTAGGCATATATCCGGACAAAACTATAATTCAAAAAGATATATGCACCCTGTGTTCATAGCAGCACTGTTCAGAATAGCCAAGACATGGAAACAACCTAAATGTCCATTGACAGATGAATGAATAAACAAGATGTGGTATATATATACAATGGAATACTACTCAGCCATAAAAAAGAATGAAATAATGCTATTTGCAGCAACATGGATGGACCTAAAGATTATGATACTAAGTGAAGTAAGTCAGAAAGAGAAAGACAAATACCATATGATATCACTTATATGTGGAATCTAAAATATGACACAAATGAAGTTATCTATGAAACAGAAACAGACTCACAGACATAGAGAACAGACTTGTGGTTGCCAAAAGGGAGGCGGGTGGCGGAGGGATGGATTGGGAGTTTGGGATTAGCAGATGCAAACTATTATATATAGGATGGATAAACAACAAGGTCCTATTGTATAGCACAGGGAAGTATATTCAATATCCTGTTATAAACCATAATGGAAAAGAATATGAAAAAGAATGTGTGTGTGTGTGTATATATATATATATATATATATATATATATATATATATATATATATATATATGTATAACTGAATTACTTTGCTGTACCGCAGAAATTAACACAACAAGGGTAAAATACAGTAATGTAAACAAAGAAAATAAAAGGTAAAAACAGGGCATAAACGAGGTTAGAGCATTCAAAATGAGCAAATAGGGCTTCCCTGGTGGCACAGTGGTTGAGAATCTGCCTGCTAATGCAGGGGACACGGGTTCGAGCCCTGGTCTGGGAAGATCCCACATGCCGCGGAGCAGCTGGGCCCGTGAGCCACAATTGCTGAGCCTGCGCGTCTGGAGCCTGTGCCCCGCGACGGGAGGGGCCGCGATAGAGAAAGGCCCGCGCACCGCGATGAAGAGCGGTCCCCGCACCGCGATGAAGAGTGGCCCCCGCTTGCCGCAACTGGAGAAAGCCCTCGCACGAACCGAAGACCCAACACAGCCAAAAATAAATAAATAAATAAATAAATAAGAAAATCCTTTAAAAAAAAAAAAATGAGCAAATAGAGATTTGGCTGCTTTGTAATTGTAACCTTATAAATTATGCTGATAGTAAAATAAAATCAAGTTATTATGAGCACTAGACCACAGAAGACAGAGGGATATTTTTTTCCAAATGCTGTGGGACACATTCATACATGCATAAATCCTTAAATGCAAAGAATCAAGTATTATTCTTAATTATGTGACCTAGGCCACTGGATAGGTGAGTAGTGGTTTTTAATGAGATGGGGATTATTATTGAGGTTCACAATGTGGGGAAATCAAGTGTGCATTTCAAAGCATATCAACCTCCAGGTGGATTTTGGATATCCAAAACAGACATGAAGAATTCAATTGGATATGAAGATCCTGAGAAAGGTCTTAACCACGTGGGAAAGGAGATAACAATGTGGGAATCATTTGTATATAAATATTATATATATAAGGATAGACGACAGGATGGAAAAATGTGTAGACTGAAAGTATCAATAGATGAAGGCGTGTGACCAAGTTTACAATTATTATAACATTAAGACTTCGGCTTTTAAAAAGCCCATGGAGGAGCACCAAACATTGACTATACCAATACTAATAAAGGAAATAAGTGATCCCATACTCAGGAAACTACAAGACTTTTAGGAGCTCTATGCCAGAAACCAGGGCCAAAGACCAAGTACATATATATCTTATATTACAATATCATACTAGGGAACTGGCACCTTTTTCATTCACCCTTTGTACTTGTATATATGGAACATTTAAATTGTAGTGATCCCTAAACCCACATCCTGCCACTAATAGCATTTTCTTTCAAAAGTCTGCATACCCATCTTGGTTTCTACCATTTAAGGGGTCCTAAAGGATCACACTTCTGATCCTGGACCAAGACTCCTGACAGTTTTGCCTGCCATTTGTCTTAGAACTACTGGATGTACTTAACTATAGCTCACACTGCTGCCACCCAGTTCAAAAGAAAGACTACGTATCCAAGGATAATAGAGATCAAATTCACAATGCTACCACTATACCTCAATTACAGGTGACGGCTGAACAAGGCGGGGGATAGGGGTACAGACCCTCCATGTGGTCAAAAACCCAGGTATAACTTTATAGTCGGCCCCCTGTATCCAAGGTTGTGCATCTGAGGATTCAACCAACCTTGGATGGTGTAATACTGCAGTATGTAGTCAATGAAAAAAATCCACATATAAGTGGACCCATGCAGTTCAAACTCGTGCTGTTCAAGGGTCAACTATACTAACAAAGTCCAGAACAGCCTGGAAATAAAAGTTACATTACCAACTTTTACTCCATTTATCCATGTCCACACTCCACTCATTCCTCTACAGATACGTTCTAAAACTGGCCTTCAAGTGGCTTCAGGCCAATCTTTTGACAGTTTCCTCAAGGCCTTGCACATTTCCAACTTCACACCTTCATTACTTGCCCTTCCTCATCTTTACTCAAATCCCAGATACGCCTCCTATATATCACGCTATCATTCTATGTCACTGTAAGCTCTGTTTCCCCTACATTTCTAAAGTAGTCCCCATCTTTACTGTTCATTTGGACAATTTAGTTCACATAGCCCTTAACTATAGCAAAGATGCTGCATTCAAAAGAGGAACTTCCACATATTACCTGCAGATTTATCCTCTGTTTGTTACTAAAATCTTACTCCTAGAATGTACTTCTTTATTTCTCACTAATCTCCTCTAGCACATATTAAGGCTGTGGTTCACCAAGTAGGCTCAAGAGGGCCTGCTTACAACATTATGTATAGACTAGTCCAGGCCATCCACCCCAAATCTACCAAAAATACACACTCTGAAAATAAGAGGTCCTAGTACATGTATTAGGAAACCATGCATTTCACAAATCCTCATCTTCCTGACTGCTAGTGGTCCAACGCTCTTCTTTTTTTTCTTTTTCTTAATTCTACCTTGCATGTATGTAATCTCTACTCAGGGGAATCTTTCTTCCTTTCTTTTTTTTCAAATCAAGGTATAATTGACATACGACATTATATTAGTTTCAGGTATACAACATAATGATTTGATATTTGTATACATATAGCAATTGTTTTCAATTCTACTGTTTTTATTTTTCAATTTTAATTTTTTATTATTTTTGTATTGAAGTATAGTTGATTTCCAACATTGTGCTAGTTTCAGGTGTACAGCAAAGGGATTCAGTCTTATATATATATATAAATCCTTAGTATAGGATTTCTATAAATATATTTATTTATATATTTATATAAATTTACTTCTATAAATATATTTATTTCTATAAATATATTTATTTACATATTTATATAATTTCTATAAATATATTTATTTATATATTTATATAAGTTCATTTCTATATATTATTACATATTTATATTTATATAAATTTACTTATTTATGTATATGAATCCTCATTATTTTTATATATATACATATCTTTTGCAGATTATTTTCCCTTATAGGTTATTACAAAACATTGAGTATAGTGCCCACAATTTTTTTTTTTAATCCAAGTCTCTTCTTAATCTGTACTCATCCCGTAGGAGATCTCAATCCATCCACATTTCTAACTCTAGTCCTAAACTCTCCCTGAATTCCTCGGGTAGATCCAAATGCAACAGAGCATTTGCATCCAAGGTGATGTGAACAAACACGTCTAAATTACACTGTCCAAAACAAAACTGATTTCTCAACCCACATCTCCTTCTCCATACACCTTCTTCATCTCAGAAATGGCGACTCCACTCTTCCCCAGACTCATGCCAAGAAACTTAGCATCATCCTTCAGTTGTATTTTTCTGTTAACCCATTATCTACTTCAATAGGTAACGCCTTCTCTCCTTTATAAATATATTTCCAAGCTCACTAACCCTCACCCCCTCTACCCAGGTTGAAGACAAGCATTCTGTCTTATACTACAGCAATGGGCTCCGCTGACTGGATTTCAGGCTTCAACTTCCCTTCTACAAAGTAGCCAAAGTGATCATTTTATTTTATTTAAAAAATTTTTTATTTTATATTGGGGGTATAATTAATTTACAATGTTGTGTTAGTTTCAGGTGTACAGCGAAGTGATTCAGTTATATAGATATATATATATCTCTATTCTCTTTCAGATTCTTTTCCCATATCGAAGTGATCATTTTTTTATTTTTGGCCACACCACGCAGCATGTGGGATCTTAGTTCCCCGACCAAGGATCGAACCTGCACCCCCTGCAGTGGAAGTACGGAGTCTTAACCACTGGACCACCAGGGAAATCCCACAAAGTGATCATTTTAAATATAAATTATATTATGCCCTACTGTTTTCTCATCTGATTGTTTTTAAAAAAATCAAGTCCTTGGGAGTTCCCTGGTGGCCTGCTGGTTAGGATTCGGGGCTCTCACTGCTGTGGCCCAGGTTCAATCCCTGGTTGGGGAACTGAGATCTTGCAAGCCGCGCGGTGCAGCCAAAAAAATTAATTAATTAATTTAAAAAAAATCATGGACTTCCCTGGCAGTCAGTCCAGTGCTTTAAGACTTCGCCTTCCAATGCAGGGCGTGTGGGTTCGATCCCTGGTTGGTGAGCTAACATCACACATGCCTTGCGGCCAAAAAACCAAAACATAAAACAGAAGCGATATTGTAACAAATTCAATAAAGACTTTAAAAATGATCCACATCAAAAAAATCTTTAAAAAACAAACAAAAAAATCAAGTCCTTGAAGTGGCCCTGAAAGGTCCTACATGACCTGTCTACTCCAAACTCCACCTACTACCTTACTGCCGTCATCTCCGTATTTTCTCCATCCACTGTCCCTCTCGCTCACTCCACTGTGCTCATACAGGCTTCCTCCAGATTCCTAAAACATGCTCCTGCCTCAGGCTTCTGACCTTGCTATTTTGTCTTCATGGAATGCAATTCACCCAAGGGACCTACCCACATCCCTCATACAGCTGCTTAAAGGCATCTTACCAGAGACATTCCCTTTCCTGACGGATGTAAGATGAGGGGGCCTAAGCTAAATTCCTAGCTGCCAAGAGCACAACTTAGCCCCCTCACACATGGCTGCATTTGCTGGAAGGGCTGGAAATGAAGTTAATGATCAGTCATGCCCAGCGCGATAAGGCCTCCTTTAAAAATTACGGGGTTCAGAGAGCCTACAGGTGGCTAACACAAGGAGGTGTTGGGAGAGCATCACACCCAGAGAGGCCATGGAAGCGCCATGCCCCTTCCCCGTACCCTGTGCATCTCTTCCCCCTGGCTGTTCCTGACTTAAATCCTTTCCTAACAAACTGGTGATCGAGTAAGTAAAATGTTCCTCTGAGCTCTGTGTGCCACTCTACCAAATGAATTGAACCTGAGGACGAGGGAGTCTTGGGAAGCTCCAGTCTACAGCCAGTTGGTCGGAAGCACAGGTAACAACCTGGACTTGTGTTTGGCGTCTGAAGTGGAGGTCGGGGCAGTCTTGTGTGATGGAGCCCTTAACCTGTGGGATCTCATGCTTTCTCCAGGCAGACAGTGTCAGAATTGAGTTAAACTGTAGGACACTTAGCTGGTGTCACAGAGAATTGCTGGTGTCAGAAGTGCCGTGAGTGTGGCAGTGGTGTGAGAACAAAGAAGAAACACAAGAGGAGGACTGAGGCTTTTCCAGCACAGCCAGGATATACGAAGAAAGAAACAGAAGGTACTAGAGACTGAACGTTTATGTTCCCCCCACAATTTATATGTTGAAATCCTAACCTCCAATCAAAGATGGCGTGAACGTTAGGAATGGAAATCAATTATTATCCAAAGGGGCAAGAAGGTGCAGTTGCCAGAAGCCAGTGCTGAAATCAAAACATCTCTCTTTAGAGAGAGGTGTGGAAGGTTGAATTTCATAGCAAGAAAAGTAGAAGGAACAGGTAGTGATACAGTGCTGGGGGAAGAAGGATGGGAAGATTTGAGAATTCTAAGAAGAAACTTAGAGAAAAAAAAAATCAAGACCTAGGTGAAATAAATAGGGATCAAATCCAAGAAGAGACATGTTCCTCGACACCGCTAAAGGAAAAAGAGCTCTTCTGTGGAGGCTATGCTTCCATGTCCTCAGACATACACAGCTGTGACATCTCTGAAAGATTAGAATATGACTCCCTTGGCCCCCCAGTGCCGGTTCTCTTACTCACCTGGACAGATTCGACTGTGGATTTTATCTTCTACTGGCCACGGTTCTCCTCGTTCCAATCTGGAGAGAGCATCCGGCTTGCTGGCTTGATACCCTGTTCATGGGAAACGACAGAGAGACAGACTCGTGAATTGGGCTGTGGTCTGCCAACATGGAAGAATGTTACATTTTACGAACTATGCAATTTGCGGCTCAGCAAAGGAAAGGCTCGTCTCTCAGGAGAGGGCACGTTATACTCTAGTCTGGGACCAGAGAAGGAACTGAGACTCATCTACCACTTTAGGGCACCATGGACACTGCAAAGCTTTCAGAAGCTGAAGAAGGAGAGGCCACTGACTGGGGACTCTCTGAGGGACCCAGGGGAGCCGTCCTCACCCACGGACAGCAGGTTGCTATAGTTCTCCAGCATCACGTCCCGGTACAGGTCCTTCTGAGCTGGGGCCAGGAGCTGCCACTCCTCCCACGTGAAGTCCACAGCCACATCCTCCAGTGTCAGCAATCCCTGTAACGACACGGTCCTGTTTAATATGAGTGTTTCTCTCGTTACTGAAATGGAAGGCATGTGAAGGAAGTTGTTCTGCTCTTTTTCACCATTTAGGCTACATCTATATACGGAGGTGCTTTGATTTTTATTTATTTTTATTTTTTAATTTTTTAAAAAATTTGGCTGCGCTGCGAGGCTTGGGGGATCTTAGTTCCCTGATCAGGGATTGAACCCAGGCCCCTGGCAGTGAAAGTGCCAAGTCCTAACCACTGGACCGCCAGGGAATGCCCCTGATTTTTTAAAACTACGTTGTCATAGAAGCAAAATCTATCCATGTTCTAACTTATGTATCGCAAAATATTCTGTAATTGTACAGTCAACCATCATTCAACAAATCAGAAGTTTCTGTAATAAGTAGTCATTAATCCTCTTGCTAAACCAGAAACATATACAATATATATTTAAAACATTTGTTGTATATATATATTTTGTATCAAGTACATATTTGCCAGGTATTAAGTACATTCTAGTGACATCAGGACAAACAAAACATATTCCTACATTCACCAGGAATCTTCATAACCATTATCAGAATCAACCATGAAGAAACTCCAGACACTATAATTAAAAGATACAATGTATTAAGTATGTTTTATATGTTAGGAAGAATAAAAACACCTTTCTAAAACATATTAAAAGAATGAGAGGGGCTTCCTTGGTGGCGCAGTGGTTGAGAATCTGCCTGTTAATGCAGGGGACATGGGTTCGAGCCCTGGTCTGGGAAGATACCACATGCCGCGGAGCAACTAGGCCCGTGAGCCACAACTACTGAGCCTGCGCGTCTGGAGCCTGTGCTCCGCAACAAGAGAGGCCACGATAGTGAGAGGCCCGCGCACCGCGATGAAGAGTGGCCCCCGCTTGCCGCAGCTAGAGGAAGCCCTCGCACAGAAACAAGACCCAACACAGCCAAATAAATAAATAAATAATAATTAAAGGTGCTAATAATTTAAAAAAAAAAAAAGAATGAGAGACTAGTAAAGAACATTATGCAAAATAAGAAAATAAATAGCATCCTTCAAAAAACACACAAGTACATATATACATAGGTACATTATTTATATTTACATTTCCAGTCAGGTTCACAGCATATCAGATACATTGAAGAGATAATAAACAGGAAGGTAGATCTGAAGAAATTACTCAAAATGCAGCACAAGGACAAAATGATGGAATATATAAAAGAGAGAATAATAAATATAGAGGATAAAGTGAGGTCTCACATTCCCCAACTCAGTTTATGAAAGAGTAAATACAGTAATGGAAAGGCACTATCCAAAGACCTAAGAGCTGTTAGATCCACCCGCAAACATCCATACAGACACAGATGTACACACAGCTCAGTGACTGGAAGTACACACTCCTGCACATTTGTTAAGCGACACCAGGGGATTAGGAAAGAAGCGTATGAAGAGGACTCTTACTTTTTCACTAGATGTACTTTGTCATCACTGGAGTTTTACAGATGTATTCGCGCATATTTGTATTATGAAATTTTTTAAAGGTAATGAAAGATGAGGCAGTAGGACTTGGCTTTGAACACAGGGAGGGGAAGTGGACTACCTTCAATAGCTGGAAGTTCTTTCTTTTTTTTAATTTAAGTATCATTGATTTACAATGTCTCAGATGTACAGCAAAGTGATTCAGTTATACATATACATATTGAATACGTCTATTCTTTTTCAGATTCTTTTCCATTATAGGTTATTATAAGATATTGAATATAGTTCCCTGTGCTACAGAGTGGGTCCTTATTGTTCATCTATTTTATATATGGTAGTGTGTATCTGTTAATCCCAAATTCCTAATTTATCTCCCCTTGCCCCTTTCCTCTTTGGTAACCATAAGTTTGTTTCCTATGTTTAATAGCAGGAAGTTCTAAAGCAAACCCTCTGAGATCGCAACAACTTTACCAGACACAGATACTTTCAACTCCCTCCTGCCAAATCTATACTCAAACACCTGTTCGGTCACCTGTTCATACAGGACCTTGGAAAGTCATGCAACCCTTCCATTTTCTTATGTCATCTAGGTTTTATTCCCAAGCTAACCCTGACCGCTACAAGGTTGGGTCCATGGGTCACCTTGCTATGGTTCCATGAAGCACTGTGCCCGCTGAGTTTTCTTGGTCTATTTCCAAAGGGGTCTCTGAGGAACCAGCTTTTGCATTTATGAGAAGGTTGTAGTTAAGGACACTGTCTGCCATATCACCTCTAGGACGAACCATTTAAAAAGTCCCGAGACCTGAGTGCCATGAAATATACAGTGACATCCTCTGAGGAACTGGTCAGCTTTCTCCTCAGAGTCAATGCCTATCCCATCATCATCAGGAGTCTTTGGCTGTGATGAGTGTCAGAGATATTAGACATAAGTTGACAGTGCATGTAACCCACTGGATACTCCAATCACAGACGATATTCCAATATTAGTCATTTAGTGTAGATCCCACGAACAACATATTCCTGATACTATTTTGCCTTGATGTTGAATTTAAATCTAAATTTATTTCTGCACAAATTCTAGTTTTCCAATTTGTTATTTCTATTGAATTCAACTGCGTTTTAAGGTCCCCCCAGAAATCAATCACAGAATGAAGGAAAGAATAAGACAAACCAAAAATCACCTGGTCCTTGATCATTTTCATCTGTTATTGGGAAACGGCCAAAGACTAGGATGTCTCCTGAGCCTCTTCTTGAACTGGCCTAAATTTCTGGTTAGAAATCTTAGTCTCCAGGCAGTGATGTCCCCACAAATAATGATATCCAGGTCGTGAAACCTTCTCACGTCACGTGATGTATCTTGCTCCAGGAGCCACGACCTGTGAGCTGAAAAATAAATTCACTTTGAGTGTAAATTTCCTCTGGGCCCAGATGTTGTCACTGCCACTGTCACCCACCTGATTTCAAAGCCATCTGTTCCTTTATTTGGGGTCCCAGAGGCTATTACACCCTGGAGCAATAAAATAGAAGATTGTGAATGTGTGGGTGCTATTTCTTCCTTCTGTGAAGTGGAAGTGGGGTGACTGTGAAAGGGGAGATGGGAAAGGAGAACCAGCACAACACGATGCCCCCGCGGCAGGGGAATTATCACAGACCAGTTTTTGGAAAGAGAACATATAAAAGGTGAGGACTTGGACAGCTATTCCTTGGAAACCATGTGTGCTCATGGACCTGTTCAAAGTCATTGAACCATCTTCACTAATCATCATTATGTGAAAGAAACAAACAAAGGAAAACCAAGAGAAAAAATTAAAGTATATAGAACAAGATTACTATTTGTGGATATATACACATTTAGTACAAGTATAAAAACATGCATTATATAAAACGAGTTCAAGGAATGTGATTACAATAAACACCACTGAATTGTATGCTTTAAGTGGATGAATTGTACGGTGTATGAATAAAAAAAAAGCTGTCATTAGAAAAAAGCTATGAGTAGAACTCTAATTATATGCTTACTAAAATATTTAGGGGAAAATGTATAAATGTCTGCAACTTACAATAAAACATACCCTCAAAAATGTAAAAAGGTGGATTGATGATGATTAGAGGAGTGATATACGGATACATATACGATAAAGGAAACTCAATAAAATCATGATGATAAAATCCACGTGGCAGGCATGCAGGAATTCAAATGTATAGTTCTTTAAACCTTGCTATATGTTTGAAATTTTTCATAATAAAATCATGGGAGATGGGAAAGCTTGTAATAGTGAGATCAGTAGGGTGAGCAGAAACAAATCTTTTCAATGTAATTACTCTTCTGTGTAATAGTAAATTAAAAGTGAATAGAAAGATCGAAAGTAGAAAGACACCATTCACAATGGCAAAAAAATTAAAAATCATGGTGGAGGTGAGGGGCAGGGAACTACACCCTTATGTAAATGCAGAATTATAACATGTTCTCAGAAGTGATAAATGAATATTTAAGCATTTAAATTCTATCTAAATGAATGCACATATTGAGTGATTCCAGTCATTAATGGCACAGGTTTGTCTCTTGGTATCTGTTAGAAATTTTTAAAAAACAAGTCTTACAGGAAAAAATTTTATGATATATTTATTAGTAATGTTTATGATAGGAAATTAAATGATGAGGCAAATTATACTAAAATTTCGGCAGTTTATTGGAATTGTGAAAATCAAGCATAGAAAAATGAAGACTAAAAGGAACTATATGGAAAATTTAACAAACGTTATCGTTGGAGAACAGAATTGGGGTAATAGAGATGTTATTTTACTTGTGGTAGAACAACTCTGAAAGGAAATATTTACAAGTGTGTGTATGCACACACACAGTAAACTTGCAGGAAGGGCAAAAGCCTCATCTTTAGTAGAAACCTTACCACTTTAGGTGTGCTTAATCCTCGATCTCCAACAACGCTTTCATTTCTACGGGGTCGAGAGATGTGGAAAGCCAAAGGCGATTGGCAAAGGAGGCCTTGGACTTGAGGAACTGAAGGAGAAAGTCACGTTTGAAAACATCCACCCACGGACCAGCTTCAGCTCTCACAAACCTCTCAACGACTGACACACTTGGACCACCCACCGCAACCACTGGTCACATACACTCGGAATAATCCCGAAACCTGGACTAGATACCCAGGTTCGCTGACCATGAGACCCCCGCTCCTGTCATTGAGCCCGCTACTGAATCCCGAATCCAAACCAGACACCGCTTTCATTGACAAAAATCATTCCCTACCGCAGTCCTCAATCACAGAGCACTGCAGACAGACACAAAACTCTGATTACGGACTTTCAGTCCTAGATTTCGACTGGCCTTTAATCACTAACACCAGAATCCTTCAGGACTGACTCCGTCACCCCAATCGTAAATACCCCAGTCACCGACTCCCACTTGCTTCCTCTCCCTCTACGGACCCCACGGCTCCACCCCACCCGGACGCCCACAGACACCTCGTTTCCCTCATCCTATTCCACGCAGAGATCCACACACGGTCTCGATTTTCTCCTGATCCCACCGCGACCTCCTAGAATCCGCACTTCCGTGAATTATTTTACTGCTGCACCTTCGCCCAGCCTCCGCGCTGGACTACGGCGGCCGACGAGGGCCCTGCAGCGTTTGTACGGAGCAGGCGCGGAGGTAATGTCTGCGCCCATCTCGCCACGGATCCCGGGGCCGCCACCTTTCAGGACTCGCCGTACAGAAAGCGAAGTGGCAGTTTTGGCCCAAGTAGCCAGGGGAAGGCACGGAACGGATAAAAGCCATTCAAACTACCCCCACTTAAACCCTGCGCCGCAAACTGCACGGATTTTCAGAAACTCGAGCTCACACAAGGGAAACGGGGTAGGATACGTCCGCCTCAGCGGGCTGGGGGGAAAAGTAATCCACTTTGCACGAAGATTGGGAAACGACACATGGGCACAGCCATCTTAGAAGTTAGGTGTCCGTACAAAAACCAACAAACAGCCAAAGGAAAAGGAGAAAACGTATAAGACGAAAGGCAAATACCCCGAGAACGCTTCTGGCTCAGTGTAGACGGTGAGAGGATGACTTTGAGGACAGAAAAGAGTCTGGAGAAGCACTCGCGGTAATGGGGACAGCATAACGCCGTCAAAGAAAGTAAAAAAAAAAAACGGCAACTGTCAGAAACCTGGCATACATTTGGGGGTGGAACATGGTTACCAACCAGTAAAGGGGAGGAGAGTAGTCATGAGCCAATGGGAAGAGGGAATCCGGGGGTGGGAGTGAGTTTTTCACACGTGACACTCCGCTTCCCTTCTGCCAGCGGTGGAGCCAATAACAAGTGCGGAGCTTTCTGAGAACCAAAAGGCCAGAAATTCTGTAAGGAGTAAATGAGACAACTCTAGGGAGAATAGAAAGTTGTACAAGAAAGGAAAAGTACTCATAGTATACTAGCGGCTGAACTATATGTAGTATTTACATAGTCCTCATAATGTAAACACTAAATCTGATCCAACCATAATTAAAATATAACTCTGTTGGAAGAATGGGAAAAAGGAAATGCTTGTGTTTGTAGGGAGAGGTGTTTTGAAGCTTCCTTCAGGATACCACAGACAGTACCCCCAAATGAAAACTCCATTATCATCATGTGAAAATTAATAAACAGAAACGTCATTTAAAATGGAGTTGGTAGGCTGGACTACACCAAACGTTTGTTGTGAGAAGTACCCTTGGGGAGAATAAACAGTTTTCCTTTAGTTGGTATTCCTTTTGTGCAGCTACTTTGGAAAACAGTCTTACAGTTCCCCAAACAGTAAACATATTTACCATATGATCCAGCAATTTCACTCCAGGTTTATATCCAAGAGAAATAAAAGCGTATGTCCACACAAAAACTTGTACACAAATGTTAACAGCAGCATTATTTATAATAGCCAAAAGTGGAAACAAATATCCATCAACTGATGAAGGGAAAAATAAAATGTGCTACATCCATACAACAGAATATTATTCAGCTATAAAAAGGAATGAAGTACAGAAACATGCTACAACATGGATGAACCTTGAAAGCATTATGCTAAGTGAAAGAAGCCAGTTACAAAGACTACATATTATATGACTGAACTTATGTCCAGAATAGGTAAATCTATAGAGACAGAAAGTAAATTAGTGGTTGCTTAGACATGGGGAGAATGGAAGTTGAATTGATAGTTATAAATATCCACAATATGACTAAGAAAAAGATAACCAACCTAAAACAGAAAAAATAATACCAGTAAATAATCAATTTATAAAATAAGAAATAAAAATAAAATAATATTTTTAGTCGCCCTTAGGTTGGGCAAAGATTAAAAGGTTGATGAGGTGGTTAGAAAATAGGCAGTCTGATAGAATTAGCCCTTTTCCCCCCATATATAAAATGAGGGTAATATTTATGTCCACCATCAATGGCTTTCAGAATATTAAGTAAGATAGTGCAATTATTATGCTTGAACATGTCCCCTATTCAAAAAAAAAATGTGTATACACTTAATAAAAACTAGCTATTACTTTTCAGTTGGAGTTCTTGGACGAAGCTGGATAGCAGCCAGTAAAGTGTATTCACTAACAAAACATGTTTGGACAACAATCTGGAATAATCTATCCAATTAAAAATTTTTCTTCTCTTTGACTCAACAATTCCAATTCTAATAATTTCTGCATGAGAAAAATTATATGAAAACATATGAATTGACAGAAAGCCTGCACAGAAATTTCTACCAATAATTTCTGGTCTTCCACCAGAAATTTCACCAATTTCCACCTCAGTCAGAAACATAACCCCTCCCTCACTATTAGCTCCACCCTCCCTGCAGCCCTCTCACCTTTCACCCTGGAGGTGTCACCAAACTTCCACCACCAATTTTGGCTGAAGAAGATCTTTTCCTTCAACTAAATTTGTTTACTCTGTGCCCACAGTGAGGCATGCTACCTTCCTCTACCACCTTGGCTTCTCCAGACCCTAAACCTTTCTTCAGAAGCATTCCCGGAAGTCGCTCCACCTGTTCCCAACTCCCTAAAGGAAGACTCCTTTTCCCCTACGGATTTGAGCACCTTTTTCAGCATGGCTGTGCCCGCTCTGATATTATGTAGCTTCGGAAGGTACCAGTTGCAAACTGGAGGCAGACATCTTTGGGCTTGGGGCGCCTTACTGGAAGAGACCTGAATCCGGTGGAGATGGGCTAGAGCATGCGTATTGCCCTTTGCGACGCTAGCGACTGACATAACGCAGGCAAGTTTTGTGGGGCAGGAAAAGTGGTTGTACGGCTGGTTTTGCAAGATGGCGGGTCCCACATAAATCAGCTAACAGGGCGCCGCCATACTCTGTCATAGTGTCTTTGTCTAAAAGACGCGAAAGCTAAACGGAATCTTGGTCGGTGGAAGGACGCCCCGGGGTGATGGTTGGCAGCCTGCAGACTCGGGTGCTACAGAGGATAAACTTGACCTGCGAGGTGGAACAGCCGGGTTTGTGAATCTGAAGAAAGTAATGGACTGTGCCTATTTGTACCCACCCAGCTGGCGCGCGAAGGATCTATTAAGGGGTCTCAGTTTCGCGTTCTGGGAGCAGAATCAGGTTGAGCTTTGCGGAGGTAGGGGACGGATACGGGGAGTCTGTGGGAGGAGCAGGACCTTGTAGGGCAGGGGATGCATTCCGTTATTGAGGGAGCAGGATGGTGGGAAATGGGGCAGCCCCGGGGATGGTCAGGGTATTGGAGTACCGTGCAGAAAGATTGGGATGGCTTGGGGTTAGCATTTATAGGAGAGGTCAGTGACTGAGCGGTCTTGGAGGCAAATCAGTGGCATGATTTAGGGTGTGGGCTAGTGATTGCGATGCACTTAGGGGACAGGTCTGTGATTGGGGCATCTTTCGGGGGAAGGTTGATTGGGGGTGAATGACAGGTCAGTGATTCGGTGTTCCTTGAAGGAAGTCAGGAATTGGGGTGTCTTTGAGGGTGTGTCAGAGCCTGAAAAGGTCTTCTGGGGGAAGATCAGTTCTTAGGACAGCCTTAGAGGGATGTCAGCGATTGGAGCATCCCAGGAGAGTCAGTGACTGGGGAATCCTTGGTACATAGGTCAGTGATTGGGACGTCTTTGGGAAGGTTCACTAATGGGAGTGTCCATGAGGGGAGGTCAGTGATTGAGACATACTTGGTTGGCAGTTCAGCGTGTTTGATGTCCTTGGCGTAGTGAGTGTTTGCGATGTACTTTCGGGAGGGGGTCGGTGATTGGGGTATCCTTCCCCAAATCACACCAAGGCCAGTGAATGGGGTGGCCTTGTGGGGAGGTTAGTGCTTGGGGCAGCTTTCTTGTCTTTGAGGGTCTGCAGTGGTCACTGAGAGTCATGGGGATCTGGGTGTTTGGGTCTGGATAGGCTAATGATAATCTGTTAGAAGTCATGAACTATGAAGTAGCCATGTGGCCCGTATTTTGGGTATGATGTAGTTAGGCATTGTTACCTGAGAGATTTATGGGAGTTGGAGCTTGAGCAGTTTCTGCATTTTAGAGGGCTTTGGGGGTTTTAAAGCCCATTGACTTCTCATAGACTACATTAGTGCCTTCTTCAAAACCTGCTTTCCAACATCCTCTGTCCTCTAAATCAGGGGTCTCCAACCCCCGGGGCCACACAGCAGGAGATGAGCGGTGGGCAAGCGAGCGAAGCTTCATTGGCCGTTCCCCATCGCTCGCATTACCGCCTGAACCACACCCCCCTTCCGTGGAAAAATTGTCTTCCAGGAAACCGGTTCCTCGTGCCAAAAAGGTTGGGGACCGCTGCTCTAAATCACCTCCTCCTCTCACTGTCTCCACGGTTCTTTGTAATGACCAAGATCTAAATAAAATTTAAGGTAAAATGCTTTTACAAAAGATGTGGTATCTGGCCCTCTAGTTTTCAAATTTACCGCATATTTCTCTGGGATCCTCCCTTTTTGGACGTTCTGATGCATGAGAGGACATTCCCACATCCAAAATCTTGATAGCCAGAAATACACGTTGTTAAAATTTTGATATGTTTCCTTTTCCAAACTTTTCTGTGATTCATTTTATTACAAAGATGTGATAACACTGCATAAATGGCTTATAACTTGCCTTTTTAAAGAAACTTAACCTTCAAAAAAGAAAGTTAACCTTATACGATAAAATTGTTCCAGATTACTGACTTTTGATACAAAGTCTTATTGATAGCTGCACAGTATTATATGATGTGGATTTCGTTGCAATGTTGACTGAAGTTATATTAAATCTTTGCAGTAATTTGGGTAGACATGACTTTAAAATATTCATATAGGTCTGGACATTGCTCGTTTATTCCTAGATCTTATCTATGTTTGCTGTCGTTGCAAATAGCTTCTCTTTCCCTTGAACTTTTTTTTTTTTTTTAATATTTATTTATTTATTTGGCTGTGCCAGGTCTTAGCTGCGGCGTGCGGGATCTTCACTGTGGCATGCGGGATCTTTTTAAGTTGCGGCATGCAGGCTCTTAGTTGCAGCATGCAGGATCTAGTTCCCTGACCAGGGATCGAACCCGGCCCTCCTGCATTGGGAGCGCGGAGTCTTAACCGCTGGACCACCAGGGAAGTCGCTTCCTTGAACTTTTAATTATTTTTATTTTATAGGTATAAAAGTAGATGATTAAAAAACATTTTCTTTTTCATTTCCTTACTGAACTCTTATTATTACTAATGTGTTTAAATTGATTCTTGTAGGTTTTCCAGGTAAGCAGTCAGCTGCAGTTAATTTTAACTCAGAGAAAAGAATAGGGACTTTGGATTTCGGCAGACCTAGGTTTTTCTCCATATTCTGCCACTTACTATGTGAACTTGGGCATTTCTCAACCTGTGATTCTTTTCCTATTTGTTTAAAAAAAAAAATCAGTACTAACTACTCATATAGTTAGAGTACCTAGCACATAGTAAGTACCCAAGACACGTTTTAGCAAGCAGTATTCCAGTATATATATACCATTTCTCTGGATTTTAGGCTTTTAAATTTTTCTTTTTTTAAAAAAATTTCTTTATATAATGGTCCTTCTCTAAACGTAGATCTAGTTTTGAATAGTTTTAGCACAATTACATAATTTAATGAAGATAGCTTTGTTGTTGGTGTTTCTTTATTATAAAATAGTTAATATTTGTTGTAAAATAAACCATCAAATAATATGTTACTTTTTTCTTTATCACGTTAACCTACCACCTGAAGAAAATATAATTAAATTTTAGATTTTTATATATGTGTGTATATCTAAAATACATACACACATACAAATAAGGACTCACTCAACTCAGAAAAATATTATGCTCCCAGTTATAGTTTATTACAGCACTGAATTTCTGTAATCCCCCAGGTCTTGGCTTCCTGGGATGAATAGTTCCAATGAAGGAAGGAACTGAAGGTACCAAGATCAGCATTACATCCTTCACCAGAGACTCTGTACTGGAGCTTCAGGGAAGAGGCCAGAATCAACAATAGAGCAGATATTAGAGTTGCTGGCTGTTCCTAAGGGCTCCAGAAAATGTCCAAGTCCCAAGTGAGTTTTTTTTTTTTTTTGTATATTTATTTTCCATTTGGCTTTCCAGTGGATTTTAGGAGGTTAAATACATATATTTAAAATACATGTTTATTCAATATTTACGAAGACTACACTATACCAAATCAGCATGAAAAGATAAATGTCAGAATTCAGGAAAAAGTACTGAGACAAAAGATCAACTTCACAGTAATGACGCAATGAGAATATGTAAGTCATATGTTTATACAAATTGTTTAAAGTTAGCACATAGATTATAGCCTGTGAGGCTCTAAATATTTAATAAATTTGAGCACAAACTTGTCTCTAGTATCACCTGTTCCAGTTATCTATTGCTGCCTAACAAGCCACCCCAAAGTCTAGTGGTAAACATTTATTTTGCTCATCCTCATGGATTCAGTGGGTCAGAAAGTGAGACAGGACTCTGTGGTGATGGCTTTATGTTTCTGGGTTACAAAGACCATCCTCAGGTTCAGTGATTTACTAGAAGAACTCAACAGTACTCAGCAATGCAGTTATACTCACAGTTATGGATTATTACAACAAAAGGATACAGATTAAAATCAGCAACAGAGGAAGGTGCATAAGGCCAGGTCCAGGAGACACCAAGCAGGAGCTTCCAGTTGTTCCCTCTCAGATGGAGTCATGTGGACATTGTTTTATTTTCCCAGCAATGATTTGTAACAACACATATTGGGTATTGCTAATTAGTGTCTAGGCTTTTTATATGAGGTTGGTTACATAGGCAAGGCTGACCACATGAATGGCTGACCTTAGTGTCCAGCCCTTTCAGAAGTCAAGTTGCTACAGTGTGGCCCAAGGCCTCCACCATAAATCACATTGATAGCAATAGACTATTTGGTGTGGCCCAATGCTCCCGTGTAAACAAAGATATTTCAAGGGCTTAGAGGTTCCATAAACTGACAAGAGCCAGACCTTTCTTTGGCATGTGCAGGATATGGACAATCCAGACTTTCTGTGCTAATCCTTTACTGTACAGCTTGTCTTACACACCATGATGTCTGGAACTTCAGCTGGGAAGACTCAAAAAGTTGGAGACTGGAATCATCTGGAGGCTTCTTCATTCCCATGTCTCTTTTCCAGGATCACATGACTCAAAAGCTAGGCTTAGCTGAGACTTTTGACCAGAGCACTTATGCATGGCATCTCCATGTGGCTTGGACTTCTCACAGTATGATGCTGTATCCTGCGAGAAACAGACTGAAGCTACACTGCCTTTTCTGCCTTACCTTTGGAAGTTAGCATTGTCATTCTGTTACAGTCTATTGGTTAAGAGCAAGTCACTAAGACCAGCTAGATTCAAGGGGAAGGGAATAGGCTCCACCTCTTGATGGGGAGTGGCAGAAGGTTTACAGAAGGTTTTTTGGAATGGGAAATAAACTATTGTGGCCTTCTTTGGGAAATATAATTTACCACATGGCCATAATGAAAAAATTGTTGGTGATTTGTTTTGCCTTAAGGAGAAATCTCTTCTAGGAAAGTGAAATAGTTCATGTCCCTTAAGTAGGAAGAAATTTCTTTGATGGGTCATTATTTTGATCATATAGTGCTCAGTGCCTTCAGTGCAAGCCACTGATAAAGTGGTAAGTTTCGTTTGGTTATTTCTCAGCAGTCCTCAGATAAGCCAGTGGTGTCCTGACAAAGCCAAAATCAGAGTGATCAGAGTGCTTCAGGGTTTCAAAACAGTGTAGCCTAAATCCATGGCCTCCTGGTGGCCCGGGGTGAAACCTAGATTATCAAGAAGAATGGATGGCTTCTGTGACTATCAAATGGTCTTCCACTAACGGTCCTCAAAATTCAGTTTTTTATTTAAATCAGTGGTTCCCATCTGGGGATGATTTTGTCCCCCCAGGGCACATTTGAGAATGTCTGGAGACATTTTTGATTGTCACGACTGGGTTGGGATATTAATGGGATCTAGTAGATAGAGGCCAGGGACACTGCTAAACATCCTACAATGCACAAAGCCTCCACAAAAAAAAAAAAAAAAGTCTCCATAGCAGAGAATTATCCAACCCCTAATGTCAATAGTGCCAAGGTTAAGAAATCCCAGTCTATATTAATTAACAAACAGTTCCAAGTTACCTTTACTAGCAAACTCTTAGAATATTCCCATCGTGATCTCTTCACACCCAAAAATGTAGTGTAGAGGAGATTAACCAAGATGGCGGAGTAGAAGGACGTGCTCTCACTCCCTCTTGCGAGAGCACCAGAATCACAACTGGCTGCTGGACAATCATTGACAGGAAGACCCTGGACTTCACCAAGGAGGACACCCCACGTCCAAGGACAGAGGAGAAGCCACAGTGAGACGGTAGGAGGGGCGCAATCAGAGTAAAATCAAATCCCATAACTGCTGGGTGGGTGACTCACAGACTGGCGAACACTTATACCACAGAAGTCCACCCACTGGAGTGAAGGTTCTGAGCCCCACCTCAGGCTTCCCAACCTGGGGGTCCGGCAAAGGGAGGAGGAATTCCTAGAGAATCAGACTTTGAAGTCTAGTGGGAATTGATTGCAGGACTGTGACAGGACTGGGGGAAACAGAGACCCCACTCTTGGAGGGCACACACAAAGTAATGTGTGCATCGGGACCCAGGGGAAGGAGCAGTGACCCTGGGGGAGACTGAACCAGACGTACCTGCTGGTGTTGGGGGGTCTCCTGCAGAGGCGAGTGGTGGCTCTGTTTCACCGTGGGGATAAGGACACTGGCAGCAGAGGTCCTGGGAAGTTCTCCTTGGCGTGAGCCCTCCCAGAGTCTGCCATTAACCCCACCAAAGAGCACGGGTAGGCTCCAGTGTTGGGTTGCCTCAGGCAAAACAACCAACAGGGAGGGAACCCAGCCCCACCCATCAACAGTCAAGTGGATTAAGGTTTTACTCGGCTCTGATCGCCACAGCAACAGGGAAGGAACCCAGCCCCACCCATCAACAGTCAAGTGGATTAAGGTTTTACTGAGCTCTGACCGCCACAGCAACAGTCAGCTCTACCCACCACCAGAGCCTCCCATCAAGCCTCTTAGATAGCCTCAACCACCAGAGGGCAGACAACAGAAGCAAGAAAAACTACAATCCTGCAGCCTGTGGACCAAAAACCACAGTTACAGAAAGACAGAGAAGATGAAAAGGCAGAGGGCTATGTACCAGATGAAGGAACAAGAAAAAACCCCAGAAAAACAACTAAATGAAGTGGAGATAGGCAACCTTCCAGAAAAAGAATTCAGAATAATGATAGTGAAGATGATCCAGGACCTCGGAATAAGAATGGAGGCAAAGATTGAGAAGATGCAAGAAATGATTAACAAAGACCTAGAAGAATTAAAGAACAAACAAACAGAGATGACCAATACAATAACTGAAATGAAAACTACACTAGAAGGAATCAATAGCAGAATAACTGAGGCAGAAGAACGGATAAGTGACCTGGAAGACAGAATGGTGGAATTCACTGCTGCGGAACAGACTAAAGAAAAAAGAATGAAAAGAAATGAAGACAGCCTAAGAGACCTCTGGGACAACATTAAACGCAACAACATTTGCATTATAGGGGTCCCAGAAGGAGAAGAGAGAGAGAAAGGACCAGAGAAAATATTTGAAGAGATTATAATCGAAAACTTCCCTAACATGGGAAAGGAAATAGCCACCCAAGTCCAGGAAGCGCAGAGAGTCCCATACAGAATAAACCCAAGGAGAAACACGCCGAGACACATAGTAATCAAAGTGGCAAAAATTAAAGACAAAGAAAAATTATTGAAAGCAGCAAGGGAAAAACGACAAATAACATACAAGGGAACCCCCATAAGGTTAACAGCTGATTTCTCAGCAGAAACTCTGCAAGCCAGAAGGGAGTGGCATGAAATACTTAAAGTGATGAAAGGGAAGAACCTACAACCAAGATTACTCTACCCAGCAAGGATCTCATTTAGATTTGATGGAGAAATCAAAAGCTTTACAGACAAGCAAAAGCTAAGAGAATTCAGCACCACCAAACCAGCTCTACAACAAATGCTAAAGGAACTTCTCTAAGTGGGAAACACAAGAGAAGAAAAGGACCTACAAAAACAAACCCCAAACAATTAAGAAAATGGTCATAGGAACATACATATCGATAATTACCTTAAACGTGAATGGATTAAATGCCCCAACCAAAAGACATAGACTGGCTGAATGGATACAAAAACAAGACCCATATATATGCTGTCTACAAGAGACCCACTTCAGACCTAGGGACACATACAGACTGAAAGTGAGGGGATGGAAAAAGATATTCCATGCAAATGGAAATCAAAAGAAAGCTGGAGTAGCTATACTCATATCAGATAAAATAGACTTTAAAATAAAGAATGTTACAAGAGACAAGGAAGGACACTACATAATGATCCAGGGATCAATCCAAGAAGAAGATATAACAATTATAAATATATATGCACCCAACATAGGAGCACCTCAATACATAAGGCAACTGCTAACAGCTATAAAAGAGGAAATCGACAGTAACACAATAATAGTGGGGGACTTTAACACCTCACTTACACCAATGGACAGATCATCCAAAATGAAAATAAATAAGGAAACAGAAGCTTTAAATGACACAATAGACCAGATAGATTTAATTGATATATATAGGACATTCCATCCAAAAACGGCAGATTACACGTTCTTCTCAAGTGCACACGGAACATTCTCCAGGATAGATCACATCTTGGGTCACAAATCAAGCCTCAGTAAATTTAAGAAAATTGAAATCATATCAAGCATCTTTTCTGACCACAACGCTATGAGATTATAAATGAATTACAGGGAAAAAAACGTAAAAAAGACAAACACATGGAGGCTAAACAATACGTTACTAAATAACCAAGAGATCACTGAAGAAATCAAACAGGAAACCAAAAATGTAGTGTAAACCCTCAGTTCATAGTTAATACTTAACCTCTTTCTTTTAAAAATATCCAATATTAGTGAAGCTTAAAATATTCTCAGTGTCAAAGTTTCAAATAGTCTAGAAGTTTATAGAGCTAAACCCTTATGTCCTCCATCAGTCCTTTTTCTCTACCATCAAAATAAATAATCCAAAAACGTTTATGTGTATTATTCTGACTTCCCATGTCACTATTTACATATGTAAATGTGAATTCATATGAATTTGAGTTGAGGTTCCTGGCTCACCCTCAAGCTCAATGATTCTCTAGAAAAACTTACTGGACTCAAGAAAGCAGTTATACTCACAGTTATGGATTATTAAAGTGAAAAGATGCAGATTAAAATCAGCAAAGGCAAAAGATACACAGAGGCAGGAGCTTCCAGGTTTGCAATTTTTAAAAAACGATACAAATGAACTTACTTCCAAAACAGAAAGACTCACAGACATAGAAAACAGATTTAGAGCTACCAAAGGGGAAGAAGGGGGGGGGGGGCAGGGATAAATTAGGAGTTTGGGATTAAAATATACATACTACTATATAGAAAACAGATAACCAACAAGGACCTACTGTATACCACAGAGAACTATATTCAATATCTTATAATAACCTATAATGGAAAAGAATCTAAAAAAGAATATATATATGTATATATGTACACACATACATATATATTTTTAACTGAATTACTTTGCTGTACACCTGAAACTGACACAACACTGTAAATCAACTATATATCAAAACAAAAAAAAAACAAAGAACACTGATATAGTGTAGCCCAAGACCTCAGGAATATAAAAACATTCATCAGGCTGGATATTTCAGGGGTTCAAAGTTATCTCCCAGGAGCAAATCAAGGACAGGCCTTTCTTTGGAATGTACAGGGCTTGGGCAACCCAGGTCTGCTTTACTACACAGTACCTAAATATACATATTGTCATAATTAAGGTTACAGTTTATATACTTTCTTTTAACATATATACACTTAACCACTTATTTGGAAGTCTCTCCATTATCAGCATATAACTAACAAATAATAATAAGTGAAAAATGTTTTGAGTGCACCACCTGCTCTAAATTCAGTCATTTAATTTCACAACTTAGGAGGAAACGTATTTTCAGTGTTTTGAATGCTCATGGTTTCATTGTGCTATCATTCGTGTTACTTCTTTCTGGAATGCCATGCCATCTCTTCCCTCTGCAATTCGCCGTAAAACATAGACTTGATCTCATAAGAATTAGTTCCAGATTCACCTCTGTGAAGTTTACCCTTTACAATTTTTCTCCTCCCCATTGATGCCCACATGGTATATATTTATATATACTTACTTGACATGTATAAATCTGTTGTTCTCTTGTGCACTTACATCTCTTTCTTTGCAAGCTAGTGTGTTCCTTCAGGGTAGAAGTGAGTCTTATTTACAAAGGAATGCTTGATATACTGTCTGACATATAGGTGCATACACACAGGTTGTGTGGTTTCTAGATTAAAGGACTTAAGCATGTTCTCTATTCTACTCCTTTTTTGTGAATGGATGAACATGTGAGTCAGTGAATGATTGGATGGAAGCACAAAGCTAGGATATTTTAAGTAAAAAATTGGTTTTCCTACAAAGTATAATGCAAAACTAGTTACATAGAAAGCAGTCAAATAGCTTACCATGGGAAAAGTAATAAATTCCTATTTATCTTCCTAGTATGAACCAATGATGATCCCTTTAGGATGAATAGGAATGTTCTATTACAGGGCTCACTGTCATTCAAAGATGTGGCTGTGGTTTTCACCTGGGAGGAGTGGCAGCTACTGGACCGTGTTCAGAAGAACCTGTATCAAGATGTGATGTTGGAAAATTATATCAACTTAATATCAGTAGGTAAGGAGAGCGTTCCCTGGGTAATGTAGGCAACGGATTGCCTTTTCTTCCTCAGGGATGAAAGGGATGGAGGCTTACAACTGCCTTACTTTTTTAGATTTGAGTTTCATACATCATAGATTTCAGTACCTTGTGGCCTCTAACAGTATTTTTCTCTCACTTCCAAAGCAAAAGTCCTTTACTTGGCCAAGATGCAATTTGTTCAGCCCCTTAAATGTAACCTTTCCCAGTTTACAGAGGGCTTGTATTTGGGTCCATGGGTCCTCTGTAATTCCCCTTGAGTAGGGTATCAAGTTACCAAAGCAGATGCATTCTACCGGTTGGAACAAGAAACACCATGGATAATAGAGGAAGAAAGCCAGAGTCACATTCATCCAGGTGAGTGAAAAAACAGCCCTGTGGGATAAAAGGAAGTTAAAATCCTAGTTGGCCAGAAAGAGAGAGGTACCTCTGAAATGTCTGGAGAAATATTGAAAATTTTAAGCTCTGAATGTGACTCAGAACAGCTGACGTGAGCTCCCATATACATTAACATTGACTCCACTTTTTTTTTTTTTTTTTTTTTTTTTGGCTGCACTGCGCAGCTTACGGGATCTTAGTTCTCTGACCAGGGATCGAACCCGGGCCCTCGGCAGTGAAAGCGCCATGACTCCACTTTCTAATCTCTCTGTATTAGGTCTCTTTTGCCTGGTTTTAAAAAGTACATTTCCTTGTTTTAGATATTCTGATCAGATCCCTCTCTAGTCCATCTTGGAACTTGCTCTCCTAAATAATCTTTCTCCCTGTTATCCTCAGTTTACCTGCCTTCTCCTTGTCTCTACCTCCCTAATCCATGGTTATAGCTCTCTTTTCTTATATACTCAAGCATTCATAAATTCTCCCTTCTTCCCATGCTGTGTATCTCTCATGCCTCTTGTAGTTTATTCCTTCTTCTTTTTTTTTTTTCTTCCATTTTCTTTATCTCCTTTCACTTATAAATGTCCAGATTTTCGGTATATACCCACAGTCTCCTTTCCTCTTCTCTCTTTGGCCTTTGCTGAGATTCTACTCCTTCTATTACATGGTCATTATGGATTCATTGGTCTGTTTCTAGAAGACACCTGGCAAGTTGATAATCATAGAGACTGGCACAAAGGAAACCATGGCAACCTGGAAACTATGGAGAGTTACCACAAAGATAATGCATTTGGAAAAATATCTTCTCTGAGCTTAAACCTTGATATCTCCTTAGCACAAAGATCTCATACACTTGACATACTTGGGAAACATTTGAAACCTAATCTAGAGTGTATTACTCAGAATAAAAGGTATGCAAGAAATGAAGTTGAATTTAATCAATATGACAAATTATTTCTTTACACTAAGCATGAGAAAATTCATACTGGACAAAAATACAATGAACATAATGAACATATGAAAGTTTTGAGCCATAAGTCACAGCTTATTAAATATTGGAAAACTCAAACAGCAGAGAAACACTATAACTGCAGTGACTGTAGGAAAGCCTTTTCTCAGAAGTCGGACCTCATTAAGCATCAGAGAACACACACAGGAGAGAAACCCTTTGGATGCAGTAGATGTCAGAAAGCCTTCAGGCGGAAGTCCCATCTCATTTTACACCAGAGAACCCATACAGGAGAGAAACCCTATGAGTGCAACAAATGCGGGAAAGCCTTTACTGATAAGTCATGCCTTAATAAACATCAGAGAACTCACACAAGAGAGAAACGGTTTGAGTGTCGTGTATGTCAGAAAGGCTTCAGCGATAAGTCACAACTCACTTTACATCAAAGAACTCACACAGAAGAGAAACCCTACAGATGTGAAGAATGTCAGAAAAGCTTCAGCAATAAGTCACAGCTCATTATTCATCAGAGATCTCACACAGGAGAGAAACCCTATGGTTGCAATGAGTGTGGGAAAACATTTCCCCTTAAGTTTAGCCTCATTTTACATCAAAAAACACATACAGGGGAAAAACCTTATGGATGCAGTGAATGTGGGAAAGCCTTCATCCAGAGATCTGAGCTCATTAGACATCAGAGAACTCACACAGGAGAGAAACCGTATAATTGCAGTGACTGTGGAAAAGGCTTTAGTGTAAAGTCACTCCTCAATACTCACTTGAGAACTCACACAGGAGAGAAGCCCTACGGATGCAGTGAATGTGGAAAAACATTCTCCATCAAATTTAGTCTCATCCTACACCAAAGAACTCATACAGGTGAGAAACCCTATGAATGCAGTCAGTGTCAGAAAGCTTTCACCCAAAAGTCACATCTCACTATTCATCAGAGGTCTCACACCGGAGAGAAACCTTTTGAGTGCAGTGAATGCCACAAAGCCTTCAGCCGGAAGTCATATCTCCTTATTCATCAGAGAATTCACTCGGGAGAGAAACCTTATGAATGCCACGAATGTGGGAAAGCTTTCTGTCACAAGTTTAGCCTCCTCATTCATAAGAGAATCCATACAGGAGAGAAACCTTATGGATGCAGTGAATGTGGGAAAACTTTCCCTATCAAGTTTAGCCTTGTTTTACATCAGAAAACACATACAGGAGAAAAACCCCATGAATGCAGTGAATGTCAGAAATCTTTTGCCCAGAGGTCACATCTTATTATACATCAAAGAACTCACACGGGTGAGAAACCTTATGGATGCAGTGAGTGTTGGAAAACTTTCTCCCACAAGTTCAGCCTCATTTTACATCAGAAAACTCATAGAGAGAAATTGTGAAGAAAGTAGATATCCAAAAGTTGTCATTGAAAGGAAATAGCTCCTTACACTCCAGAGTTTACATAGGACTGAAACCTTAAGACTGCAGAAGATGTGGACCTGTTTTCTTTTCAGAATCACAACTTATTACTTATCACAGAGTGGTACTGCATAGAATGCTAGACAGGAGGAAATACCTTTCCCAATGAATGTCAATTGGATGTAGCCCAGAGAGAATAAATAGGAACTTCTGCGTATGTTTTAATTTTGGGGATGTTGTTGGTATGAAATTCAGCTACATTGGTATCAGAGAATTGATATTCAGGGGAAAAGTCTATAAAGAATCTTGGAATCATGCTTTCATGGGTATCATTTTATGAGGGAATTCATTTTCTGTAACTGTGACATAATAAACAGCACTATAGAATGTATTAAATATGTAAATAAATACAGTATCAGAAAACAAAGCAAAAGTTATATCAGAACCTTGTGAGAATATGTAAGTGTTTTGTACCTATTTTTATTATGATTGTTTGTATTTGGAAATTGCGTGTGTTAGCATAACAGTTGTGACTCCCTAGTCCATGTGCTTAAATGTCATAAAACTTTACCATAGAATATCTGCACTGAGTCTTTGTATCATTACAATGCTACATAAATTGTAACTGAACTACATGGTTCATTATTTTAGTTAAAAATCTTAAGGGCTTCCCTGGTGGCGCAGTGGTTAAGAATCCACCTGCCAATGCAAGGGACACGGGTTCGATCCCTGGTTCGGGAAGATCCCACATGCCGCGGAGCAACTAAGCCCGTGTGCCACAACTACTGAGCCTGAGCTCTAGAGCCCACAAGCCACAACTACTGAGCCCATGTGCCACAACTACTGAAGCCTGCGCACCTAGAACCCATGCTCCGCAACAAGAGAAGCCACTGTAATGAGAAGCCTGAGCACCTCATTGAAGAGTAGCCCCCGCTCGCCCCAACTAGAGAAAGCCTGCACGCAGCAACGAAGACCCAACTCAGCCAAAAAAAAAAAAAAAATCTTAATACTGAATATCTCACCACCTCTACCACGCCCCACTGTATGCTGGTATTAGTAAGTGGGCCTGGAAATTTTTGAATCTCTCTTGAGTGAAACTTTTTTTCATCGATTCTAAGATGGAATATTTTCCTCACGTATTAATAACTCTGAAGTTAAAATACAGCATACAGTTGATGGCTTGACATATTTAAATGGAGAACTTGGTACATAAAATAGTAGTGTATCATACAACCAAAGTTATCTTAGATTGGATGAAATACAGTAGAAGTCATCATCTTTATAATTTTCTTTCTTCTAAATCAGCCACCTATTTAGGGTTTGAAGATGATGACTGTTCACAGGTTTTATACCCCCTTTGAGTTCTAAACAGTTTGAGAGAGAGTCCCCGATATCAGAAGATAAAATTAAATATTAGCCTGAGTCCTGGTATTGCTTGATTCGATAATGTGTTTTGTTCCTATGGTCAAATAAAATGGTCTCCTATTTCCCCCATACGGCACAAGATGTACTTCCTTTTGAAAGAGCATAAGCCAAACTTTAGATATGTTTTTATTAATCCCTTTCTAGAATGTAACTGCAAAGTCTCAGATTCTTTTCTGAAATGGGGATTAAACTCAAGTTACAATGAGCTTGACTTTAACTTTACAAGATTTGGTTTCCTTTTCAAGCATAATATTTTACATTAAAATAAAACACGAACATCAACAACAGTAAGAACAAGCTGCAGACTGGAAGCATATATCACAACACTTAACTGAAAAAGACGAAAACTTAGACTGTAAAAAGAGCTCTTATGAATCTGGGGATGCAGAAAAATTAAGACAAAGAGTCTCAATATCCAGTTTGACAAGGGTTAAATTGTAATCCACTGCAGTTGCTGATCAACAGTGCACTCTGAGAGGAATTTAAATAGAAAACAGAATGAGGCACTCTGGGCTTAGAATGCACATGAATAGGCAAGCCCCATAGGTAGTTAGATGAATATCTCAGGAAGAATTTTAATAACACTGGATTCTCACATCTTCCCATACAGAGATAAGCCCTAAAAAGATTAACTTGAGACATTTTTTTCTTTATGATTAGTAGTAAATCTTTTACCAAGATGTATGCCTGACTGCATGTAGTTCCTAGCCAAAAATCATATATAGAAGGGCTTCTCCCCTACCTCTTCAGAGCGATTTCCTCAGAGCTAATGTCACCACAAAACTGGGTTCACCCCTTGGTGACTGTCGAGCCAACAGGCACAACCAAGCCAAAGATGGGGAGAAGGAAGGATTTATTACTTGCAGTAAGTAAAAAGAACACCAGGGATCTTTGCCAAAGCAGTGTCTCCCCGGAACAGCAAAACTGGGGAAGTTTTAAGCTAAGGGTACATACATATTCAAGAAGGGGCTTGAGCAGAGGAGAATTCAGCATAAAACTGGGGCAAAAGTTGACAGTGTCCAAACTTTAGTTGATTGAAGTCAGGAGAGTCAAGATCATCATTCTCTCCTCCACCTAAGTGAGGGCCTTAGTTCCTGTGCAACTCAAAGATACATTATTATGTATATCCCTTGAGGAGGAACTAGGATTCTGCTTTATCACTGCACTATTGTTTGACTGCCTTTTCTCTGTTCCTGCATTCCTTTGTTCCCTTAAGATCATTGATTACTGAGACCTGTTCAAGGACAAGAATTGTGGCTAGGCTTAGATGACAAAATGGCTTAGGTCAAAATGGGTCCTCTCATGTCAAGAAAGCCATTCCTGGTTCTCTGTCTCCAAGGACCCCCTAACCTATATGCTTATACTAACTGAGTGGCTGCCTCCCGGGCTATGATCCTCAGCAAGAACCTGAATAAAACTTAGAACTCACAACTCTTATGTTGTGTGTCTTTAAGTCAACAAATCAATAAGAAAATGACAACAGAGTAAAAATCAATAGGCAAATATCCATAGAAGAGGTGATTCTGAATAGCCAATTAACATGAAAAGACACTAAACTTCACTTTTAATTGGAAGCAGGCCAATTTGTGGAGGGCCGGTTCTCAGATTTTATTTCTTTCATCTTTAAAAAAAAATTATAGCCATTCCTACCTGATAGGATAGTTTTAATAGCTTTTGGGGACATATCTGTAAAGTTACCGTTGATCGACTTATATTGTGTTAAAAGTTTGTAAGGAATACTTGATTTGTCTCTGCCTTAGTGAAACAGGAAGGAAGGGGGCAGGGCACAGCCATTGAAAGAATGACACAGCCATTGAGGATATGACATAAACTGGTTAGAACTTGCTAGGCCCAAGATTTGACTTCCCATAGACATTGAGCCTCATTATACACTCACTGTAATACATTAACATGCTAAATGACACACCCACCAGTGCCATGACAGTTCCAAGCCTGACCATGAAGGACCAAAAAGTGGGCGGTGGCCCAATTCCTGAAAATTCCTGCCCTTTCCCCCAAACAGTTGGAATAATCCTCCCACTTGTTAGCCTATGAAATTACTCGGGGCCACTCTCACCTTCTGCCTATGGAATGTGTACTTCTCTGAATAAGCTAGCTTTCACTTTACTATTGCTCGCTCTTGAATTCTTTCCTGCAAGAAGCCAAGGACTCTCCTGAGACCTGGGATGTGACCATTCTCTTGCTCCCCCCTTCTCCTGCAACAATAGCTCACTGCTGCTATAGCTGGAAGGAGCTTGGGCTAAGATGCAGAGATAGGGTAAGGGGTGAACAGAGAGAAGGGGCTGGACGTAAAAAAGTGACAAAGCAGCACATAGATGCCCCAGAATTGTCTCCCAATAATCTTAGATGCAAGCAGAGGTGCTAAGGCCTTGATGACATACTCCCAGAAAGAATGGTTGTGTGTAATTTTGAAACCTAGCAGAACCCTGTGGGCTCTCCCGGGTATAAAAGCCTTTCCATGCCCCCCCTTTCTTGTTCGTAGGAAAAAGTCTTCAGCCTCCTAGACCTTCCATGAGTTCCAAAGGGCAGATTCAAATAGTTTCTAATTAGGGAAGTAAGGGAACGCAGTAACAAAGGAAAAGCAGTCAAGAAACAATAGTGCAGCAGTAAAGCAGGGTCCTGGTTCCTCCTCAAGGGATACACATAATAATATACTTTTGAGTTCTGTAGCAACTAAGGACCCCCACCCAAGCAGAGGATGGTAACTTCAGGCTGAGCAAAAGATTCCTGGACACCGCCCTGTTACCTCACCACCAATCAGAAGAAAGTCACACATCCTGCAGCCCTCACCCCAAATTTTGCCTTTAAAAACTCTTCCTCCAAAACCATCAGGGAGCTCGGGTTTTTTGAGCACTAGCCACGCATTCTCCGTCCTTGGCCCTGCAATAAACCTCTCTCTGCTCCAAAGCCCAACATTTTGGTTTGCTTAGCACACGAATTTGTGTTCAACAACAATTTCTTCAAAAAATATTGGCACTGCATTGCTGATGCTCTGACAGCGTCACAGTAGCTTTTGTATCCACTTATTTCATAGACCACAATTTCAAATTTCAACACTTGGCGTTTTCCGAACTGGCCTGAAACAAAACACAACCTTGACGATGAATTAACGCTTTGAGCCGCACTCACCTGCGAAGTCTAACCTCACAAGCTGAGATGCAGGGACTTGTCATGGGGCCTACTATTACCCAAGCTTGGCGGGCCATCCTCCTGTTCACTTTGGGGGGAGAGGGGGCGTGTTCTCCGCTGTACGGACACCTGAAATTCCTCTGACATGGCCGCGCTCATTGGGCCGTTTCTTTCTTGACCGCTGAAGTGGACGGCGCCCGCGCCATGCTTGCCTTGTATAAGCTCGAGCCTCTGAAACTCTATGCAGCTTGTGCCGTGTTGTTTGCAACTCTTCCAGCCTGGCCGCACAGGGGATGGAGTATCAGGTGAGGGAACAGTTCAGGGGCCCTTTGCTGGTCTCGAGCCACCTGGGTTAGTGGCGCAGAAACAGCCACCTCTGCTCTGCATGATAAATACTCAAAGATGGCTGCCCCCATTACCCTCGAAGGAGAAGCCGGAAGTCCAATTGTCCGGGCTGCGTAGAAGAGTTTCAGTCCCTCATCGGCCGCCGTAGTCCGGTGCCGAAGCTGGCTTTAGGGAACCTGAAATGAAAGCATTCACAAGTGTAGCCGCTGGGAGATCGGAGTGGGATCGAGAGGAAATCAGGTCAGTGTGTGACTCTCTCCGTGGGATAGGTTAAGGGGTGAGAGAGGATCTGTGGGCGTCCGTGTAGGTAGGAGCCGCAGAGTCCGCGGGGAGAGCTGGTGGTCTGGCACCATGGGTCTGAAGTTGGGATGCCTTTGCTGTCGGGCATGGGGGAGCTCTCGTGGTCGTGCATTAAAGGTCCATCGAAATCAAGGACTCAAGAGTCCTGAGGTCAGAGTTTAGGGTCTTTGCAGTTCACTTTGTTAGTAGGGCTCAGTAATTGGGAACGGGAGGGGGGTTGGTATTTGTCAATGTAAGTGGTGTTTGAATTCATTTGGCGCTCAGTGACGGAGTAGCCAGGGGTGAGATAGACCAGATGAACGCTACAATTCCCTTCAGTCCTTGAAGCCCCCTTTCCTCTCCAAGGACTGCTTTGGAAGTCTCCTTAGGGTCCTACATCACCTTCTCCTTTCGTCCCCACAGATACGAAATTTAGGGAGATCAAGCATTAAGCAAATCTAAAGTGGTAAACTTTCTGTTTAAGATGAGGTTTCTTTCCTCCTTACTGAGAGTTTACTTGGATATTTCTTTTCAGATTCTTTTTGACACCAGTAAAATAACCCTTCTGGTCCCTCAAATTCTGTTTCACAACTCTTATTCAAATGTTAGTATATTTCAATTTTTGTCTTTTTTTCTCTTCTTAATTTTCATAATTCAGATAAACTATGGAAACACAGGTGTAATTTGCCTCTTTTAAAAAAGTTAATTTCATATTCTAAACATTTCCATAATACAAATTCTCTTAGTTATTACTTTTAGGATTACATTAGGATTTGGTATTTACCCGAGGGTTTGTTTCCCTGACCCACATCTCCTTCCTGGTTTTTGCCTTTGTTGCAATTGAAATTAGGGTCTTTTTTTTTTTTTTTTCCTTCTAATTTTTATCTCCTTTCAATTTCTTTAACATAGTAAAACAATTTTAAAATATATTATTAAATACTTTTTTTTTGGTTACTACACTGAAATTTTATGATTACTAATAGCTTTTTCCAACTCAACAGTTCATTATGAAATTATGAACTCAACATTTTATTATGAAAAATTCCAAACGTAGCAAAGTTGAATGAATTTTACAGTGCACATGTACTATACCCACCACTTAGATTGTATCATTAACATTTTACTATATTTGCTCTGTCAGTTATCTATCCATCCCTCCATTCATTAATTCATCTTGTTTTCTTTCTTTTTTTGATTATTTTTATTTATTTATTTTTCTGGCCGCGCCGGGCGGCATGCGGGATCTTCGTTCCCCGACCAGGGATGGAACCCGCGCCCCCAGCAGTGGAAGCTCGGAGTCTTACCCACTGGACCACCAGGGAAGTCCCTCTTTCTTTTTTAAAAAAAATTTTGGTGCATTTCAAAGTAAACTGCAGACATCCGTATACTTTCCCCTAAATACTTAAGCATTTCTATCAACTACAGTTCTACCAATAGCTTAACTAATTCCTTTATATTTTCCAAGTGAATGATCTGAGCATTTCCAAATAATATTGTCCCAGTGACAAATGTACGGATTTGCTAATGAAATGAATCTGGCTTTTAAAAATCTGGATTCTTGCTCTTACTGATGACTTGGGTGAATAACTGTGATAGTGTGATTTTCAATAAGAAATATTTGGTCTTCGTCCGGTTTCTGGCACAGAGCTCCTAAAACCTTTGGACTTTTCAAAGTTTTGAGAGTGATTAAGGTGTCTCTTGTTATGTTAATGAAGTGACTTTTGGAATGCACCTAAGGATGGGGCTAGTTGTCTGTACTGCCAACCCTGTGATTAGAGGGTTGGAACTTTCAGTCCCACTCCCTGACCTCTTGGGAGGAGAAAGGGCTGGAGATTGAATCAACCACCAATGGCCAGCCGGTTACTCAATCATGCCTATATAATGAAGCCTCTGCAAAAACCTAAAAGGAAGGGATTCAGAGAGCTTCCGGGGTGAACTCGTGGGGGTACTGGGAGAGTGGCTCTCGGAGGGCATGGAAGCTCCACACCCTTTCCTCATGCCTTCCCCACTGCATCTCTTCCATCAGGTTGTTCCTGAGTTATATTCTTTTATAATAAACCGGTAATCTAGTATGTAAAATATTTGAGTTCTTGAGCCACTCTAGCAAATTAATTGAACCTAAGGAGAAGATCTTGAGAACCTGTGATTTATAGCCAGTTGGTCAGAAGTACAGGTAATAATCTGGACTTGAGAATGGCGTCTAATGTGATGGTGGGTGGGTGGCGGGGGTGGGGGGAGGGCAGTCTTGTGGGACTGAACCCTTAACCTGTGGGATCTGATGCTGTCTCTGGGCACACAGTGTCAGAACTGAACTGAAATAGGATGCCCAGCTGGTGTCAGGAGAATTGCTTCGTGGTATGGGGGGGACCCCCTTCCCTCCACCAAAAGTTGGAATTGGGTCCAGAACACTTATTTAGTTACTGAACCTGAGTCTTGTTCTTCATTTGTGCAAATAAAAGTTTAGTCCCTCTCTCAAGTTTGCTGAGAATTAAGGGAATTAAAATATATAAAATTGTGATGGTTAGTGGCACATACGTGGTAGAAATAAACAGCCGCTATTTTTCTGTGTTTGTACTTTCATACTTTGTAAAATATATCACTCATGTCATTTACTCATTTTTTTGTAATGAAAACTTAAAAGACTATAAACTTACAGTAATAATTAGGCAACAATAATTTTATATTCTATTACACATATTTTACATACTTGTGAAAAGATAATTAAGAAAATAAAATGACCTATCTAATGATATCTAGGTATAATCACATTAACTTTTTGGTATCAGTATTTTTTGGTATGTCTGTATAAATATATGCATACAAAAATGTCACCTGCCATTCCAGTAAACAAGGAATGTTGCCTGCCGTCAGCCACTGCATCAGCATGCCCCCACCCCGACCATGGTGCACCAAGGGGGGAATTCAGGATGGGGAAAAACAGGATACTGGCCCTAGATTGTTAAGATGTATATCTAAGGAATAATTTCAATGAGCCCAGACTCTTGCATCTTCCCATACATAGAAAACCACTAAAATCATTAACTTGAGATACGGTTTTTTTGTGATTAGCAGTTATCTTTTCACATTTAACTACATATTTCTTTTTCGGCAAAAACTTATGTATATGTCCTGGGTCCTCTTTACCTTACCTCAGCAGTTCCTCAGCTACCTGAGAGGTTGCCTCCCAGGCTGTAGTCCCCGTGAGGTCTTTGAATAACACATAACTCTCAACTTTTAGGTTGTGCATTTTTCTTCAGACATATGTTTTACACATTTTGTATTATGGCAGAAAAACATTTATGCTACATATAACTTTGAGTTACATACTTTTTCACTAAATATAGAATGTTTTTAAATAGCTACACAGTATTCCATTGAAAGTTTATACTAATCAGTTAATCCTCTATCACTGCATCTATATAATACTTTATGTATATGTATACATTTATGTATAAATATATAAATATAAATATATTATGTATACATTTATGTATAAATATATATACACACATTTATAGGAATATGTATCTTTGCATGCTTATGCCATTATTTCCTTTGCAGAAATTTCTAGAAGTAAAATTTTTGGTTACCAGTGATAACTATTTTGAAATTTTCAGTATACAGTGTTAAAGTATTCCACTAAAATGTTCCGCCATGTAACAGACATCAATTTTCTTTTATATAATTCTATCAATTTCTTTTTGTGGTAAAACACACTTAACGTAAGATTTATCATTTTAACCATTTTAAAGTGTATAATTCAGTGACATTATGTACAGTCACAACATTGTACAAACATCACCACTATCTAGTTGTAGAACTGTTTTATCATCCCAGATGGAAACTATGCATCCATTAAGTACTCACTTCCCATTCCTGTCTCCCCCACCAGTCCCTGGCAACCACTAAATGCCTTTTTGTCTCTATGGATTTGCCTATTCTGGACATTTCATATTAATGGAATCATATAATATGTCGCCTGTTATTTCTGACTTCTTTCAGATAGCATACTGTTTTCAAGGTTCATGTTGTAGCATCTATGAGTACTTTATTCCTTGTTATGGCTAATATTTCACTTTATGGATTTTGTTTATTCATTCATCTGTTGATAGACACCCCATTTTGTTTATTCATTCATCTGTTGATAGACATTTGGGTTGTTTCCACCTTTTGGCTATCATGAGTAGAGCAGCTCTGAAATTTGAGTACAAGTTTTAATACTGGTTTTCAATTCTACTGGGCATATACCTAAGAGCAGAATTGCTAAGTCATATAGTAATTCTGTATTTAACTTTTTGGGTAACCGCCAACCCGTACTCCACAGAGGCTGCACCATTTTACATTACCTCCAGCAATGTATGAGGATTCTAATTCTCCACATCCTTGTTAACACTTATTATTTTATTTATTTATTCTTATGGCCATGCTGATGGGTATGAAGTGGTAAAGTGGTACCTCATTGTGGTTTTGATTTCTGTTTCCCTAATGACAAATGATGAGGAACATCTTTTTATGTGCCATCTTTATAAGTTCTTTGGAGAAATGTCTAGTCAAGCCTTTTTGTCCATTGCTTAAATTGTCTTTTTGTTATTGAATTGTAATTGTTCTTTATATATTCTGCTCACTAGACCCTTAATCAGTTATATTATTTGCAAATATTTTCTCCCATTTTGTGGGTTTCCTTTTCACTCTCTTGGTAGCGTCTTATACAGACTACTTTTAAATTTTGATGAAGTCTAGGGGCTTCCCTGGTGGTGCAGTGGTTAAGAATCCGCCTGCCAACGCAGGGGACACGGGTCCCAGCCCTGGTCCGGGAAGATCCCACATGCCGTGGAGCAACTAAGCCCGTGCGCCACAACTACTGAGCCTGCGCTCTAAGGCTGCGAGCCACAACTACTGAAGCCCGCATACCTAGAGCCCACGCTCCCCAACAAGAGAAGCCACCGCAATGAGAAGCCGGCGTACCACAACGAGGAGTAGCCCCCGCTTGCCGCAACTAGAGAAAGCCTACACGCAGCAACGAAGACCCAATGCAGCCAAAAATAAATAAATTAAAAATTTTTTTTCGATTAAGTCTTATTTTGTTTTGTTCTTTGTATTTTTTGGTGTCATATGTAAGGCTCTGTTGCCAAATTTGAGGTCAGAGTTTAATAGTTTTACCTCCTACGTTTTTCTTTTGGCACTTTGATTTAAGAAGGCACTGCCTTTTATTTCTTTCTTTTCTTTTTATAAATTTATTTATTTTTGGCTTTCTCTTTTGGGGCAAGAGGGGGCTACTCTTTGTTGCAGTGTGTGGGCTTCTCATTGCAGTGGCTTCTCTTGTGGAACACAGGTTCTAGGCGCACGGGCTTCAGTAGTTGTGGCATGCAGGCTCAGTAGTTGTGGCACGTGGGCTCTAGAGGGCAGGCTCAGTAGTTGTGGTGCATGGGCTTAGTTGCCCCGTGGCATGTGGGATCTTCCTGGACCAAGGCTCAAACCCGTATCCTCTGCACTGACAAGTGGCTTCTTAACCACTGAACCACGAGGGAAGTCCCAGGAAGGCACTGCCTTCTGATCTCCATGATTTCTGGTAGAAATCAGCTGTTCATCTTATTTCATATCCATTGCATATGACAGTTGGTTCTTGCTGCTTTGAAGATTCTCTATCTTTGGCTTTTGATAGTTTGAACTTTATGTGTCTCACTGTAGAATTCTTTGAGTTTAAAAAAGAAAAGAATGCATATTGGTTCTGTTTGGGGCATTCCTTCAAACTTAGCCAGTCCATTTATAACAGTGCCTTAGGCTTCTTTTCCTGCTTCTGCTGAGCCTAAGTACCAGACAGAGGTGAAAGCTCATGTTCTTCTCCGTGTGTATATTGTATGCAGGCCTCTTGTGTCTGTCCTTTAGGGAACCCACAAATAGGTAAAAACAAACAATTCCTTGGGAACAAGATTTATTTTGCGCCCTACAGGTCCAGGTATCCATCCACACCAGGAATACAGGCTGCCGCTCTGCCACAGTGGCTGTGGGGGCAAGGCTAATTTAGAATGCCATAAAAAGTCTCCTGTTTCAGTGACCTTTCTCCTGGTCAAGTGTTCACTTTGTTTCTGTAAACCATTGACTATCTTCCAGAGTTCCAGTAAGGTTGATTCTGACAGTTTTTGTCAGTTTTTTTAGTGCTCCTGAGGAATCCCCTGGAGGTCTGTACTCCACCATTTTTGGTAATGTCACTCTACGATGCTGTCAATTTTTACATATAGATTGTATAACTGGTCAGTTAACTTAATACTCTTATTTTTGGTATTCACTAAAATTGACCTCCATCTCTTATGTTAGTAATTCTTTTTTTTTTAATGTTAGTAATTCTTACTTGATTCTTTTATCAGACTGCATTGGGAGTGTTTCCAGAACAGTGGTGAAAAATAATGGTATTGTTGCACTAGCACGTGCACGCGCACACAAACACGCACGCGCGTGCACACACACACACACACACACAAACCCACCCGTTCTCTTGGTGAGTGCTTTTATCTCTGGCTTTCAGCTGGACATATGCGGGATTTATTCAGTTTTTTTTTTATTATTATGGTTCTTTTTCTTTTTGAAAGATATACTTATACAAATACAACTTAAGTCATATCATCTTCTATTTCCCCCCCTTCTCTTCCCATGGATAACTGCTATCTTGTTATATATTATGCATATTTTCATACTTTTACTAGATGTGTATGTATCCACAAACAATACATACTCTTGTGTTTTAGAAACAGATGAGGATGGTAGTATATTGAATGTATTTTTTTAAAAAACTATAGGTCATGTTTTGTTTTTTCATGCTAAGGCAGTAATGAATTCCTAACCCACCCCAGGCTCAAACTTGAAATAGATGTTGGATTTTTATGAAATATTTTTCTCAGCATCGATTTTGGCGATCATGTGACTTTTCTAATCTATTAATATATTGTAGCAGACACTCCTGGTTCCTTGCTGTGCAAAGAGTTGACATAGCTGACCTGAGACTGTTCTCCTTGGAAAGGCCTGCTGACAAGATGCCTTCCCTGGCATCTGGGAACTTAGATTTTGGGAGGGTTCCCACTTCCCTATCAAGAGTGGCTCACTGTGCCAAGACTCTTCTTTCAAACAATATGGTTTGTCTTGAACACCTGTTTTCCTCTGGGATTCTGGAATTTTGGTATGTACTAGGAATAGCCCCCCATAAAAGCCATGGGCACCGAGTCTCTAATAAGCTAACACATTTCACATGAGTTATCACAACTTGTTGCTGGGGAACTGAGCCTATCCTCTGTGACTTCATGGAGACAGGACTCTTGGAAGCTTGTGCCTCGTTTTCCCCCAGACTTTGCCACACCTTTTCCCTTTGCTGATTTTGCCTTGTATACTTTCATGGTAATAAATCAGTTATGTGCTAAATCTTGGGAGTCCTAAGGAATCACTGAATCTGGGCGTGGTCTTAGGGACTTCCAGCACACCTGCCCAATGTCCATTCACTTCCTTCTCCTTTTCTGCCAGATTCTCCAGGCATTCCTTGGCTTGTGGCAGCATAACTGATGTCTGCCTCTGTCTTCACATGGTCTCATCTTCCCTGTGTGTTTCTTCTCAGTGTGTCTGGTATAAGGACACTCATTGGATTTTAGGGCCTACCTGGATAATCCTGGATGTTCTCATCTTGAGATCCCTATAATTACATCTGCAAAGACCCTTTTACCAAATCAGATCACATTCACATGTTCATGGGGTTAAGATGTGAACATATCTTTGGTGGGGGGGCACGATTCAACCCACTACAAAGGAGTATGTGGACACATGTGGTTTTAAGGGAAAAAATGTCCAGAGCCTCACTTCTATATGTCTTCTTTCCCCAAACTGATCTGTGTGAGAAGTCTTCTGCCATTCTTCTGCCAGGCTTTGTGCTGTGCTGGTTTTCCTTTCCCACCTTCCCTTTCTCATTCATGCTACTTGTACTTCACAGAAGGCATACCCCGCCCCCATTTAGATTGTTATGTTTTACTGCCGCAGGGGCATCAAATAAAGGGACAGTTAGAAGCACTGGCCTTGACTTAAGGTGGGTGAACAGCAGCAGTGACAGCATCTGGGCCCAGAGGGAATATATCACCCAAATGAACTTACTCTTCACTCCACAGGTACTGGCTTCGAGGAGCAAGAGAAATCAAGTAAAGGACGAGGAGAAGGTTCCTGTAGTTGCATATGGTCATTTCGTGGGACATCCGTTACCTGAGACTGAGATTTTGGAACAGAAATTTAGGGCAGATCCAGAAGAGACTAAAAACAACATCCCAGTTACTTGGCATTTCCCAAAACAAGAAAATGACCAAGGCTCAGGTGACTTTGGGTTTGTTTTATTCTTGATTCCCTCATGAATTTCCAGAAGGCTGAAAAAAAAAAGCAGTCCAATTAAATGAAAAGTATAAATTGGGAAAAAATGGGCTCTGGGGAGAAATAAACTGTACCTTCAAAATCATGATGAAGTAGAATCAGGTATATATTGTTCGTAGATTTCGGACTACATGACCAATGTTGGTACATAATGTATGACTCTGCAGGTCCCTCCTGGTTACATAAACCATCAACTTGCATGTAATCTGTCAGCCATTGCAACCAGAGAATCATGATAAGTTATTTGATATGCATTGAATCTGAGGAGAAGGCAGATCATTTCCTCAGGAGATGTCAGTATTTCATTGTACTTAAGTCTTGGGAAATTTCTTTGATGGTTTCTTTCTAGAGGTGATAACATTCATTGTGTTCATAGCATTCTTCTAATATTGATAGATATACAAGCAGGTTGTGTATGGCTGTTTCTTATATGATTATTCTGAGTCCTCTGCTGGACTAGACCAAGTAGAATTCAGTGCACACAGTTTTTCAAAAGACCACAGCTTGGTGACTTATATACCCACACTTGTTTTGGGCTGGTTTTATCCTTGAATAAAACCTAAAGTGCCCAGGAAAATGGAAGGCTTGCACAGTTATCAAAGGACATCTGTGAACAGGTTGTAGAACGGGTGCTTCAGTACAGATTTGGCCACGGGGAGTTATAAATTCTTGTTTGGTAATGGCTTGGGTTTTTGAGATCCACAGAGTTTGCTTTAGAACTTTACCTTATCTCAGAAAATACAGAGCCCTTCCCTGTGTTCAAAATCTAGTTATTACTGTACTTTTCATGCCCAAAAAGTTAAATATTTTGTGTAGATAGGAAAGAGCTAGATGTTGTTATATTTAATTGGAATAAAATTAGTGAACTATATTGAAAAGAAGAACTCATCTAAATATTGAAACTAGCAAAATAATAATCATCAAATTGATGTTTGGTCAGTTTAAAGCAATTACATCTAATCCTGGTACTGCTTTTGTGCCATTCAACGAGATACCAGTATTTTTGTGAGTGATGATGGTTATTATGTATTGACACTGAATTTAAATTCCCAAGTTGATAAAGCTATTAAAAATGAAATAATTGATCAAGTAATAAGGAAAATTTAACCAGAAGAAGTTCAATTGCTTATAAAATTTTGATAAATGAAAGAGAATACCCCCCAAGAATCTAGTTGTTACCTCCCACCTCCTTATTGCCTTTATTTTAATTAAACAAGTGACTCGTTGTGGTATAATTATATATATATATTTTATATATATATATAGTCTTTGTCTCTGGTTCCTGGCACAGAGTTCCTAAAACCTTTGGAATTTCCTGAGAGATAGGAGTGTCTTTTTTTATCCATAACAAGCCCCTTTGAGCCATATGTGAGTTTATGCTAATGAGGTGACTCAGGATGTGCCCCTAGAGAGCTTCAGGATGGGAGCTGATCCCCAGAAAGACCAAGCCTTGATTGGAACTTCTGGCTCTACCCTCTGATCTCAGTAGACAGGAGAGGAGCTGAAGATTGAGCTCTATCACTAGTAGGCAGTGGTTTAATCAGTCATGCCTATGTAATGGAACGTCCATAAAAACCCCAACGGGGTTCAGAGAGCTTCCAAGTAGGCAAACAGTCCACTTGCTGGGAGGGTGACTCACCCCAACTCGACAGGGACAGAGGCCCTTGCACTCAGAACCCTTTTAGATTTGGCTCTCTGAGCCTCTTCATGTGACCATTCATTTGTGTCCTTTATAATAAACTATAAGAGTAAGCATAACAATTTCCTGAGTTCTGTGAGTTGTTCTAGCAAATTATCAAACCTTAGCAGGGAAGTTATGGGAACCCCCGAATTTGTAGCTAAGTTGGACACAAGTGCAGGGAACCTGGAGTCTGGGACTTTGTACTGGTGACTGAAGTGAAGGCAGTCTTGTGGGACTGAGCTCTTTAGCCTGTGGAGCCTGATGGTAACTCTGAGTTGTTAGTGTCAGATTAGGATTGAATTCAAAGACCAAATGTTAGAACAAAAGATGCTCCTAGTGCTTTTATCACTTAGGAGACTACAACGGTTTTAGGAGCGCTAAGCCAGCAACCAGGGACAGAGAACATTATATATATTTTCTATTTCACACCTTCCATTTCAATAATGAGAGAAACATTCTTATCACATGGACTGTGTTGTTACAGGGATCGCTGACACTGGAGGATGTGGCCGTGGACTTCACGTGTGAGGAGTGGCAGCTACTGGACCCTGATCAGAAGGACCTGTACCGTGACGTGATGCTGGAGAACTATAGCAACCTACTGTCCGTGGGTGAGGACGGCTCCCCTGGGTCCCTTGGATGATGCCTTTTCTTTCTTCAGCTTTTGAAAGCATTGTTGTGTCTGTGGTGCTCTGAAGTGGGAGATTTTCAGTCCTCCCCCCGGCCCCAGATGAGAAGGTATAATCTCTCCGCGTTTTAGAGACAAGCCTTTAATTTCCAAACATGCAGATCGTGCAGTCCCTAAAGTGTACCACTCTCATAGCATCACAGATCCCTAGTGCCATTTGATGAGCCTAAGTCTTCTGTTATTTCCCACGAACAGGGTATCAAGTTAGCAAACCTGATATACTCTCCAAGTTGGAACAAGGAGAACCACCATGGACCTTAGAAGATGAAGTTCACAGTCACCCCCATCCAGGTAAGTGAGAGAGAACCAGCAATAGGGGGAAGGCTGTGGAAATCACTTTCTAGTCCTTTAGAGAAGGCATCCCAGTGGTGAGGGTGTCTGAGGATACAGAAACAGCCTCCATGTATCCCTTTCCTCATATGAGAGCTCTTTTTCTGTGCAAGAACTTAGAGGAAAATATACCACTTTATCTCATCTTGGAATGAATCCCTGTTTATTTCTTCTTAGATGTCAACTTTCCCCCTCCTAGGATTATTCTTGCTTGGTTTTTCAAATCCTCCCATTCTTCACTTGTTAGAGTCTGATTTTATGTTCCTTTCACGTCTTTTGGTATGAAATTCCTCCTTCCGTGTCTCTCTTCTAAGAGAAAACTTTGAATTCATCATTGTCTTCTGACTCATACACCTTCCTGCTCCATTGGGAAATATTTATTTCCCTTTATGACATCCAACTGCACCTCAGGTGCCTTACTCTTGTAGTAAGGTGGTCTCTTAATGTGTATTCATCTGCTTGCTTGACTTTTCTTTTTACCCCCTCTGAGATTCTTCAAAGGTTCTGTTGTCATCCCTCTGCTCTGTCTCATAGGCTATAAAACTTTACTTTATTCAAATGTGTTAAGCTCTTTGTGGAGACTTGCAATTGACATGTCCCTTAACACTGTCTAATATACCCGCTGGTACCATATATTTTAACCTGTCTCCATGGCAATTCCCAATGAGTTCACTCTTTTTGTGTGAGAAACTAGAACCATCTTCCCTCCCAGAAAATCCCTTTCCAACATCCTTTTTAAAATTGAGATTCTCTTATACTTCTGTACATCTTAAATCCTGGCATTACCTTGAATCTGCTCTACCCTCTGGGCTCCTGTATTTAATGCCTCTGCTATTCCTGTTCTTTGTTTAATTAGGAAAGACGTTTCTAAACTTTCTCATTCTCATTTCCTAGCCTAAAGGAAATCATAAAACCTCATGCCCACCTTACTGTAGTTCCTTTTTATATTTGTTAATTAATCATTCTCTTAAACTTTAGATTTTGTTGCTGGATTCTTTTCCCTAAAGCTATCCTTTTCCTCCTCATAGTCTGATGGCATTAAGTCCCAGTTGACCATATTACTATGACACAAATTTCTCTTCTATCAAACACCTAAGTCCCCACTCTCGAAGAGGAGGCAGAAATTTAACAAAAATAGAGTTTCAGTTTTATAAGATGAAAAGAGTTAATGGAGAGAGATAGTGGTGATGGTTATACACCATGTGAATGCATTTTAATACACTGAACTGTGCTCTCAGAAATGATTAAGATGGTAAATTTTGTGTTATGTGTAATTTATCACAATAAAAATAAGTGGGAAAAAGTACACAGATACTATGTCTGGTGGTGAAAACGACTGTAAACACCAAACCATCAGCATGGAAAATGATTGGAGATGAGGTCAATGGGGTCATAACTGGGGGTTTGCAATAGGTCATTTGGTCACATAGGGCCTTGTCATCCATTTCAAACACTTGATTGTCCTCCTAATGAGAAAACCTTTAGAAGGATTAGGGTATAGCAGTGACGTGATATAATTTATGTTTTAGAGGTATCACCTTGGTTGTCAATAGAAAATAGACTGGAATAGGCAGGTGTTGAAGCAGAAAACGAGATGTGAGACCTGGTTGTTGGTGACTTCAACCCAGCTTGAGGATAGTATGAGAAGATTCTGGAACAATAAAGACTGAATTTGCCACTGAAGTAGGTATGGGGTATGTTTGTTTCCTAGGTAACAAATTACCACAAACTGGGTGACTTGAAACAACAGAAATGTATTCTTACAGTTTTAGATGCTAGAATTTGAAAATCAAGGTATTGGTAGAGCCATGCTCCCTTTCAAAGATCTAGGAATGAATCCTTTCTTGTCTATTCCTCGCTTCTGGTAGTGGCCAGAAATCTTTGATGTTCCTTAGATTGTAGACACGTCATTCCAGTCTTTGCCTCTGTTATTACATGACCTTCTCCCTGTATGTCTCTGTGTGTCTGTAGCCAAATCTCCCTCTCCTTAGAAGGACCCCAGTCATTGGATTAGGGTTCACTCTAATCCATTATGACCTCATCTTAACTTCATTACAGATGCAAAGACCCTGATTCCAAATAGGGTCACATTCATAGCTACTAGGGGTTAGGGTTTAAACATATCTCTTTGGGGGACATATTCAACCCACAATACGTAGTGTGAGAGGGGGAAAAAAAACAGATGGGAGATGATGCTAAGGATTTTTGATAGAAGAGACTAAATTTAGTGGGAAGCAAAGAAATGTCTTTCAGAGCAAAGATTTTATGAGCAAAGCTAGGACAAATCTTCATGTAATATTTACAAATTAAGCTTTTGAACGTGTGAAATGTTTCTGCTATCATTGAAGGCTATACAAAATTCAAGTAAATAGTAAATATAGAGACTATTTCAGAAATTTAGAAGAAAAGTAGCCTAAAGTGGTATAGAGAGAATGAAGAGTGATAGTATCATAAAGTATCTTAGGTGAGAAAAATAGCTCAGTTTTGAAATAAGATGATAAGGAAACATGGCAAGAAACTGGAAATGTGCAAGGCCATGTGGGGACTGTCAAAAGATTGGCCTGAAACCAGCCATGTGGAGACCAATATTTGAAGGTATTTGTTGGGGAGCTAGTGGAGTGGAAACTTAGATAAACTGGGTACATCGTGGTAATGTAAACTTTTATCACCAGGCTTACTGTTGTGACTTTTATGTGTTAATAATAAAGGAGGCATGGTGGAGGTTAGGTTTTGTATATTCTAACTCTAGATAGTCTTATTTTTAACCTCGGTGGCAGCATTATAGAAATAATAAGGTATAGCCAGATGTTCTAAGAAAAACTAAAGATAAAATTGTCACAAGTCTTGATTCAGGAGGAAGGTGGTCCTATAAGACCCTTTAATTAATGCCAGCAGAGACATTACTGTATGATTAAGGAAGAAGACGCTGTTGTTGGCAAGTTGAGAGATTAGTATATCAGGGACAATGAAATGGGAAAAATTCCACCATGACATCCATACAGATACAGAATAGTGAAGAAGGTGAGCATTCCCATGTCTGGTGCAGCAGATCTGCTTCTAAAAAAGACTGTGCCCCACTAGCCTGTTGTGAAAGTCCATCAGGATCATCATGTCCCTCTTTCTGTGGGAACATATGAGAATGTGTCACAGCTCCATGCAAGGTTAGAATGTGAGATTGGTGCTTTGGGAAAGTGAATTTGATGATGGTCTACCTAATGAAGAAGAATGGCATGTTTTAGCAACAGGATGAGCACCCAAGAGTCTGTTAGAATTTTCTTGAAATCATGACCTGTATGTCCAACATTCTGAGTTGCCTCTTTGATGTATATGTTCTAACACCCACGTCTGCTTCTTTCTCTACCAGCATGGTTATGTTAGGGTCTCTTCAGCGGGCTCTAGGAATCCCAAAACTCTACGTTGAATGACTAAAGCTTTCTTCTGTGCCTTCATCTTTTTTCAGTCTTCGTGTTTCTCAGAAAGTGATCTCATACAATACTCTGACCTTAAATAATATATATATTTTTGGTTTTGGGGTTTGTTTTTTTTTTTTTGGCTGCGCCGTGCAGCTTGCGGGATCTTAGTTCCCCGACCAGGATTGAACCTGGGCCCGTGGCAGTGAAAGTGCCGAGTCCTAACCACTGGACTGCCAGGGAAGTCCCCTTAAATAATATTTACATACTGATGTTTCCACATTGCTATCTTCAGTCAAAAACTTACTCAAGTCTTATCATCTGACTGGGTTTTCCGTGTCTATGCTTGGATATTATCTCAAAGATGATATGTTTCAAAATGTACTTGGTTTCCCTCACATTCTGAACTTGGTTTCCCTCACATTCTGAAGTTCGGCGATATTCCTCATCTTGTTAAAAGGCACTACCCAACTACCCAATGGGTCAAGCCAAATACTTAGGCGTACACTTTGATTCCCTCTTTTGTTACCTCTCCTCACATCAAATCCATTAGTGAGTCTTGTTTATCCTTCCTTCCAAATAAATCCTGATATCTTCCATTTCTTATTTCCTTTGCTTCTTCAAACCACTGTCACACTTGCAACTGCCTGCTTTATTCCTTATCTTATTTGTTTATTGTTTCCCTTTCCACCCATAGAATATGGCTTCAGTGAAAGTAAAGAATTTTTACCCTGATGGCTGTTATCTTTTGGGTTGTTTGGTGTTTTATATTACTATGCCTTTAACCATTTCCAAGAGACAGGAGTTAGTGTTTAATGGATACAGAGTTTTTCAGTTGGGGAAGATGAAAAAGAACTAGAGATGAATGGTCATGATGGTTGTACAACAATGTGATTGTACTTAATGCCACATAAATATACACTTAAAAATGGTTAAAATGGTAAAATTTATCTTATATATATTTAATTACAATTGTGAAAAGTTTTTTGAAAAAAAAGATAAGGTACTTTTATACTTGGAATTTCTTTTATATTTGATATCATAGGTTTTCCATTAAAGAGCCAGCTCACCCCAAGGTATCTTTTTTTAAGTCTTTATTGAATTTGTTACAATATTGCTTCTGTTTTATGTTTTGGTTTTATGGCCATGAGGCATGCGGGATCCCAGCTCCCCAACAAGGCACCGAACCCGCACCCCCTGCATTGGAAGGCAAAGTCTTAACCACTGGACCGCCAGGGAAGTCCCCCAAGGTATTTTTGAAGTAGTTTTATTCCATATGATACTCATGGAAGGGTTCATTGTTCTCTTTCCTAGAAATTGAGAAAGTGGATGATCATATGCAGCCACACTGGCAAAACCAAAATATACTGAAGAGGTTGGAACAGTGTTATGAACAGAATGCATTTGAGAATATTATTTATCAGAGCAAAAGTTGCTTTCCTTTAAGGCCAAATCATGATGTATTTGATTTACATGGGAAAACTTTGAAATCATATTTAGATGTAATCAACCTGAGTACAAGCTGCAAAAAAATGGAGCCTGCTGAGTTTAATGGAGATGGGAGATCCTTTCTCCATGCTGATCATGAGCAAACTCATACTGAAATTAAACATCGGGACATACACAAAATAGAGAACACCCACGAATGTACTGAATGTGGCAAAGCCTTCCTCAAGAAGTCTCGGCTCAATGAACATAAGAGAATTCATACAGGAAAGAAACCCCACGGATGTAGTGTGTGTGGGAAAACCTTCTCCAAGAAGTTCAAGCTCACTGAACATCAGCGAACTCACAAAGGAGAGAAACCCCATGAGTGCCGTGAGTGTGGAAAAGCCTTCCTCAGGAAATTTCAGCTTACTGAACACCAGAAGACTCATACAGGAAATAAACCCCATGTATGCAGTGTATGTGGGAAAGCATTCTACAGAAAGTTCAAGCTAACTGAACACCAGAGAACTCATACAGGAGAGAAACCCTATGAATGTACTGAATGTGGCAAAGCCTTCTTTAGGAAGGCAGAGCTCATTATACATCAGAGAAACAAAAGAGGAGAAAAACCCCATGTATGCAATGAGTGTGGGAAAGGTTTCTCCAGAAAATCACAGCTCATTCTGCACCAGAAAATTCATACAGGAGAGAAATCTTATATATGCAGTGAATGTGGAAAAGGTTTCATACAGAAGGGCAATCTTATTATACATCAACGAACTCACAGTGGAGAGAAACCCTATGGATGCACTGAATGTGGTAAGGCCTTCAGTCAGAAGGCATGCCTCATAGCACATCAGCGATTTCATACAGGAAAGACTCCCTTTGTATGTACTGACTGTGGAAAATCTTGTTCACAGAAATCAGGACTCATTAAACATCAGAGAATTCACACAGGAGAGAAACCCTATGCATGCAGTGACTGTGGGAAAGCCTTCACTACAAAGACAATGCTCATTGTCCATCAAAGAACTCACACGGGAGAGAGGCCCTATGGATGCAATGAGTGTGGGAAAGCTTTCTCCCACATGTCATGCTTGGTTAAACATAAGAGGACACACACAAGAGAGAAACAAGTAGATTCACTGAAGGTGGAATATCCTTCCACAAAGGGTCACAGCTTATTAGATACTAGTAAACTCATGCAGGGGGAAAACCCTGTTAATATGGTGACTGTGCAGATGCCTTCTGCAACCCCTCAGACATCATTAAACATCAGTGGGCTCCTAGCAGATAGGAATGTAGTCCTTATGGAACATCCAGATGCCAGAGGTGCACCCTCAGGAGATAACAGAGAGTTTGTGCAGGAAAGAAACTTCATGAATGCGATGAATGTGGTTATGCCTTCAGTGGTCAATTACATCTTATTTTATGTCACAAAAAACACATAGGAAAAAACTGGTACATTCTATTTGGAAAAGCCTTGAGCAATAATGTATAGCTGATTATATGGTTATGTATAAAAAGCAAACCTATGAAGGCAGAGGTTAGGAAAGCTGTGTTTTGGAAGATAGACCCTATTATCAGTGATTATCAAAGGTCATCAGCGAGCTTACAGTGTGTAAAAATATGAGAGTGGTAAAGTCCTTCCCTCAATAGGTGTCATTACATACTGGAGAGAAACTTGGAAGGCAGTGAATGTGGCAGGGTTTTCCGCCCCATCCATTAGCTGATGAAATCATATACAAGTAAAACACTGTGAACACACTAATTGTGGAATATCTTACTAAAGTTCTTGTGAAGCAAAGCCTGTGAAAATGAGAAATATTCGAAGCTTTATGTACCAATTCCCACTTCATAATACATTACACAATATACCTGATGTACATTTTTGGACAGGAAACCTTGAACCATATTCCTAGTTACTATGCTTATGATTCCATAATTTTAAGGAGAAAGACAGTCTACCTCACATCACTGGTTAAGGTTATCACGTTATACTCATTTCTCCTAATTGTGGATTCTTTCTTTTTTAAAAAAAATTATCTTCAATGCCCACCCAATATATGATTAGCTGCTGCATTTCTTAGGCTCTAAATTTATTTAAATATTATTTCAGACAACTGAATTCCCTCACAACAGAAATGAATATTAAATTCATAAATGTAACAATGTCCTTGGATGAGCTTAAGTTTAATTTATAAATAAGACTAAGCATTATACCATAAAGGTCACTATAAATGTGATTTTTAAAATTTTCTAGACTTGAAAAGGTAGTGAAATCAGGTTTGCAAAATGAACTGAAAGCCCAAGGACAATTAGTAATTTAAACCTATAAATTAAATAATGAAATACATTCCAACATAACTCTTGGTAGTATTTTTCCTGAAAACATGAAAATAAGATGGGCAATTTGAACACAGATTAAGATGACTCTTCTTGCTTCCATCCTAGCTCTCCCCCTTCTCTGATTATGCAAATTATTCTCAGAATCCTGGGAATATGAAAGTCTAAACTGGATAACTATTCAGCTGCATTCTTCCCTCTGGAGATAGCTCCCTGCCCAACCCTTCCCTTGGCCTCATTGATGGAATGGATATAGATGTCAGGAAGAATGTTGGGGTGGTTCCATTTCTTCTCAACTCAGGGACTCTTGAGTCTTACATGTTTGAGTGTCACATGAGGAAGAGAAAAGTAGATCTTCATAGAATCAACTTTGGCCTGGTATCTCATACTCCACAGAGCTGGATCGACTGAATCAGATTGGGAATAGGTCAAGGAGCTCTGGAAGTGTGGGCTGAATCTGCTTCTAGACTGGAATACTATAGGCCTTTAACCAATCTGGCAAATATTTTCAGAATCTCTATAATTACTGAGCTGTAGCCAGAAGTAATGTCAGTAGGGACTGGCATAAAACTGATGCAGCGTTAAGGTTCAGACCAAGTCTACTGCTGGAAAACTGGGATTTGAGGAAGGGCATGAGGTCAGGTCCCTTAGGGAGAAGCTAGGAGTGGAGGCATGTAAGTAGATGAGGTATCTTAATGGCATTGTAAATGATTTTTAAAAAACACATGATGTAAAAACGTAGAATCACTTGGAGAGAACATCTCAATTGTTTTCTTAAGGATTTTAATGTGGAATATATGAAGATCTTAGGTCATGTATAAACATTACTATATCAGTTTCAATACAAAGCACAAATATAACAAATATCATCTTCCTGAGTTTGTGCTCAAATATAAGGTCTTGAATGTAAGTTATAGTCTGTAAAATTTAGACTGTAAGCTTCATGAAGAAGTAACAAGTACTTCTACTGTTTGGGGACCTTCTGTTAACCCCTATATAGCAGATGTCTAGAATGCCTGACATAGAGTAGGCACTCGTTGTTAATTGGCTGAGTCTCATCCAATAAGCAATCTGGTCTTGCTCAACTGAGATCTAAAGTAGGATCAGAAAGGACCAAACTGTTTCCAAGTAACTTTAATGTATCTCAAAACAAACCTCAAGAATATTTATAGGAGTGCAAACACATTAATTAACAATGTTTGTCATCCAACCAAAAATTACCAAGCATGCATAAAAGCCGGAAAGTGTGACCAATATTGAGAAAAACCAATCAGAAGTGACCTGAAACTGATGATGCTAGATTGAGCAAACAAGGACAGTATGATAACTGTATAAACAGTTATAACTGTATGCCATTGGATCAAAAAGGTAGAGAAGTGATTAACATCTTAATTATAACAATGTGTAATGGGGTTTAAAAAATATATTATACGTTACATGTTCATATTTTATAAGTCCTCCCATAATATTGTTTCTTCATTCACTATCTTGAAAAGAGAGTGGAGGGCAGTTTGAGAGATTTCCACCTGGCATTCCTCACAATGATACCTCTTACCCCATTGGCCGAGAACTCAAGGCTTTTCTCTTTTTAATAAAAGCTTTTATTAGCTTTTGTTCTCTTTGTACCTGAGTTTCTTTTGCCTTGTCATCAACTTCACTGGTCTTTTCTTTTGCATACCCAAATAGGTTAAAAAACTCTCATGCTTTTTAAGATCCCCCAGCACAGCCCCGTGTATCATTTTGGATAGTTTCTATTGCTGTGTCTTCAAGTTAACTAATCTTTTCTTATGCAATGTCTAATTGCCATTAATTACATCAGTGTATGTTTTCTTTCAAATTGTAGTTTTTAATCTCTAGAAATTTGACTTGGGACTTTCTTTTTATATCTTTCACATCTCTATTTAACATGGTTTACTTTTAACCTATTTGTCACTTAATATTTAAAGTGGTTTTCTAGAAGGCAACATATAGTTAGGCCTTGCTTTTTTATTGAGTTGACAATATGTCTTTTTAATGTGAGAATGTAGTTAGGTTGAGATTAAAAATGTGCAATTTGCTATTCGTCCCATCTATTCTTTTTTTTTTTTTTTAATTTATATTTTTGGCTTGTGCTGGGTCTTTGTTGCTGTGCGCAGGCTTTCTCTAGTTGCAGCAAGCGGGGGCTACTCTTTGTTGCAGTGCACTGGCTTCTCATTGCAGTGGCCTCTCCTGTTGCAGAGCACAGGCTCCAGGCACACGGGCCTCAGTAGTTGTGACACGCAGGCTCAGTAGCTGTGGTGCACGGGCTTAGCTGCTCCGCGGCATGTGGGATCTTCCCGGGCCAGGGCTTGAACCCATGTCCCCTGCATTGGCAGGCAGATTCTTAACCACTGTGCTACCAGGGAAGCCCCCATCTATTCTTTGCTCCCCTTTTCCTACCATCTTTTGGAGTAACTGAGTATGTTTTATGATTATTTATCTTCTTTGTTGGCTTATTAGCATTTATTTATTTATTTATTTATTTTTGGCTGCGCCATGCGTGGCTTGTGGGATCTTAGTTCCCCGACTAGAGATTGAACCCCGGGCCCCCAGCAGTGGAAGCACGGAGTCCTAACCACTAGACCACCAGGGAATTCCCCATAATTTTGTTATTTAAGTGGTTCCTTTAGTTTACAGCATGTATCATTAACTTGTCAGTATAAGTATTATTATATATACCTCTTCGTGTATAGTAACAGAATCTTATAATAGTATACTTCCATTTTCTGTTGCCAGATTAGCTTCATTGAAGAGACTGTCTTCTGGATGCTCCTGGGATATGTATTTAGGGGATGGGTAAGCTGGTTTTACATGATAAATCTACATTAGCATTCCTAACTCCATATACTTTTGGATACTTTACAGAATATGGAACAAGGAATTTCTGGCATTTAAACTTTAATGTAGTTCACCTTTGAGTCAAGTTTCAGTCAACCAACCAAGCAAACTGTTAGAGCCATTCTCACTGAGCTCACACATTAAAGCCAGAATCAATTCATAGTAAGCCCATATTAAATTTGCTTGATCCAAAATCATATTCTTTCCACCATGACCCCACAAATGTTTCCCAGGTTTCTACTGAACACATTAAGCAAGATTTTAAAAAGATAAATACTTCATGACTACATTGGGTGTATCCAAAGAATGCCAAGTCGGTTAAAAGTTGTCTAATTTTATAAACAATGTAATTCACCACTGTATTAGACTGCTCTCGTTGCTATAACAAAATACCAGAGTAGGTGGCTTAAACAACAGAAATTAATTTTCTCATAGTTCCAGAGGCTAGAAGTCCAAGATCTAGGTTCCAGCAGATATAGTTTCTGGTGAGACACTGCTTTCTGGTTTCTCTTCTTATAAATAAGGACACTAAACTTCCTGGAGCCCCACCCTTACAACCTCATTTAACCTTAATTTCTTACCTTAGGAGCCCCATCTCCGAATAGAGCCACACTACGTCTTAGGGCTTCAACATGTGAATCTGAGGAGACACAAACATTCAGTCCATAATATTCCTCCACTGGACTTGTCTCCTCCATTTCATGTCCCTCTTGCATGCAACATACATACATTCCATCCCAACAGCCCCAAAAGTCTTAACTCATTCCAACATTAACTCTAAAATCTATATTCAGGCCTTCTCTGGTGGCGCCGTGGTTGAAATCCGCCTGCCAGTGCAGGGGACATGGGTTCGATCCCTGGGACGGGAAGATCCCACATGCCGTGGAGCAACTAAGCCCATCAGCGCAACTACTGAAGCCATGCGCCTAGAGCCCATGCTCCACAACAAGAGAAGCCACAGCAATGAGAAGCCCAGGCAATGCAACGAAGAGTAGCCCCTGCTTGCTGCAACTAGAGAAAGCCCACACAGCAACGAAAACCCAATGCAGCCAAAATAAAATAAAATAAAATACAATGTTAAAAAAAGAAAGTCTATATCCAAAGTGTCATCTAAGTCAGATATGGGTAAGACTTGAGGTACAATTCACTCTGAGGCAAAACTCCTCTCCAGCTTTGGACCCCTGAAAACAGTTAAGTTATGTGCTTCCAAAATACAATGGTGGGACAGAGGTGGGATAGATATTCCCATTCTAAGAGAGACAAATCGTAAGGAAAAAAGGGGTGACAGGTCCCACGCAAATCCAAAACCTAGAGAAACAAATTCCATTAGATCTTAAGGCTTCAGACTAAAGTCTTTTGTTCAGTGCTCTACCCTCCAAGCATTTTAGGTCACAGTTGTAGGTGGGAATCATAACACTCGCTATAATGAGGAAATAAAACCAAGTTACTTTTCCATTCTGCACACCAGTAGTGAGACAGGCTGGGATCTAGGACACTTTGCTGCAGTGCTTGCACCTGGACAAAAGTCCTCCAGCAACAGAATACAATGAAACTATAATAGAAAGGACTAAAAATAACTGCTGTGCATGCACAGTTGGGGCCAATTATGAACAAGATACAAGAAGACCAAAACCCAACTGCCACTTCTGAGGTACTGAGAGCAAAAGCAGGGTCCTGTGCTTAATCCCTGCACACAGCCCTACAGGGGGTGGGCAGACTACCTAAGCCACCCTCCTGCCCCACCCCTGGACCTGCGCCCTACCCTCACCCCATTTAAGGGACCAGCTCCCCACCCCCCTACCCCCAGCAAGAAAGGGAACCTGTTACTTGTTTTCTCTCCCTCCTGCTGCAGCACCAGTCACAATAAAGCCTTGCCCGAGTTTCTTATCTGGCCTGTTACCAATTTCTACTGATTAAAGAGTACAGGAACCCTGGTCTGTAACAGTACAATGTACAGCTCCACGAAAAAAAAAGTGTTATTTTTGTCTGAGTTTATACTTTTCATATTTCCAGCACCCAGACCTGTATTTGCCACAGAGTATGCATTTTATAAACATCTGCTGGGTCAATAAATGAATGATTAACCCCTTTACTTCGAAGGTTCTCTGAGCTAGGTTGTACAATTATAGGGAGTGGGGCTTAATCAGTTGGGCTGCAATACTTAACAGAATCATTTCCCTTTCTCAGAGCTTTTTTTTTAAAAATAAATTTATTTACTTAATTTTATTTTTGGCTGCATTGGGTCTTTGTTGCTGCGCGCAGGCTTTCTCTAATTGCGGGGGCTTCTCTTACTGCAGAGCACGGGCTCTAGGTGCGCACGCTTCAGTAGTTGTGGCACACGGGCTTAGCAGTCGTGGCTCCCGGGCGCAGGCTCAGTAGTTGTGGTGCACGGGCTTAGTTGCTCTGCGGCATGTGGGTTCTTCGTGGACCAGGGCTCGAACCGGTGTCCCCTGCATTGGCAGGTGGATTCTTAACCACTGCGCCACCAGGGAAGCCCCTTTCTGAGAGCTTTCGCTTTAAAGTATTTCCCATCTTTGTGGAAGGCCTGGCTCTTCCCACCGTGGCTGAGGGAACCACGCTTCTCCGCAGCCTCAGCCCCTTTTGCCGGCCCCTGATGTACCGTGTTCCCCATTTCTCTCCACACCAGTCAGAACAAGAGCTGTATAATCCTAAATTTTGTCCACTCTCAGATCAATGCTCTCCTCAGCGGTTCTCTAAACCCTACAATGGCCTCAAATGCAGCTTCCTCCAACACCCCCTCCAGCCAGCATTCCACTAGCCGGTTCTCCTTCAATTGTTGCTAGGCTTGGCTCGGGTCCCCCCCCACCCCCGAATTTCTTTGAGATGGTTGCGCTTCTTAGTTTCTCTTTATCCTTTAAATCAAAGTGCCATCATGTCCGCGACCATCTCTGCGCTTCCTGCAGAGAGATCCGGGCAGGCTTGACTTTCTGAGAAGCTAAGCTTTTGTACAGCGCCCCTGGCGAATGTTACAAAGTCGGGGCCCAACGGGTCAAGTGAGCTGGAAAGGGGGTGAAATAGGCCGTTTTCAACAGCTTCTCACCGTTTTTGACCTTCCCGCGGAAGGCAGGAAAAGGAAAACCTCCCCCGTAGTTGGGCCGTACGTGGAAAAACGGCGGCTCCCGGTAAAGAGCCTCGAACCCGGCGCGGAAATATTGCGTCATAGAAGGACCGCGAGGAGCCAGATTCCGAATCTCTGGAACCGCGGCTTTTGGACCTCGTCGGCCACCATCCTTTCAGCTTCTGAGGGTCGTGTCCGCCGCGGGGGTTGATCGCCGGACTACTGACATTGAGGCAAAGTGTTTAGAACAGCGGTATCGTGATATGCCTCCAACGGTGAAGACGGAGTTCATCCATCAGGTCAGTGTCCGGTTCTGGGCGTGTCTCGGGGTGTTCTGTTGTTTTTGTTCCAAACGACGCAGAGGTCGGTGTTGGGGGGAAGCGAGCGGTGATCCTCGCTGGGGTGTTGTGTGTTAGCGGATCAGTCGGGGAACCCGTGTTGAGAGTTCCCCATGGAAAGGGAGGTCACGGGGTTCCGTGTTGGGACGAGAACTTCGGAGGCTTTTTGGAGAGTAGCGTCTGGGGTGGCTGAGGTTGGAGGAATTGGGAGTCGTATCCGCGTTGGGGACAGCGTTTGGGGAGCTTATCGCATATTTAATTTAGAAATGGGGTTTCTGGTCCTCTTGCGTCCATGTTTACTGTATATTCCTATTGAAAATAGATTTTCAGGCTCATCCCGACCCAAGTAATGACATTCTCATCCTCCTAAATACGCCTCCAGAAAACAACTCTTGTTTAAATTTAGTATATCTCATTTTTAGCGCTGGGATCAGGTGTGTAGGTATTGATATGATTTTATATATTTTTATCTAACCTGTCATAACCATTTCCATATTACAAACTCTTTGCAAGTTTTCTTCATTCATTTATTTATTTATTTATTTATTTATTTATTTATGGCTGTGTTGGGACTTCGTCTCTGTGCGAGGGCTTTCTCTATTTGCGGCAAGTGGGGGCCACTCCTCATCGCGGTGCGCGGGCCTCTCATTATCGCGGCCTCTCGTGTTGCGGAGCACAGGCTCCAGACGCGCAGGCTCAGTAATTGTGGCTCACGGGCCTAGTTGCTCCGCGGCATGTGGGATCTTCCCAGACCAGGGCTCGAACCCGTGTCCCCTGCATTGGCAGGCAGATTCCCAACCACTGCGCCACCAGGGAAGCCCCTCTTTTCTTTTTAAAAAACTGTTCCAGTTATGTTCCAGCAAGTGGGTGTTTTGATTGAGGTAGAACTGATGTAGATCTAGGTACTACACTTTCAGGAACACGTGATGGATTTCCTCTAACTCAAGTTTTTTTTTTGTTTCTTTGACCAGCTGTGATTTTTTTTGTATGTGTCTTGGACATGTTTTATTATGTTTATTTGTAAATCGTTTACGCTTTTGTTGTAACTGTAAATGGTGTCATTTTTTCCCTATATGACCCCGCTCCCTCTTTTTTGTTTCTTTTATGTAATGCACAGGAGCAAAAATTTAAAAGATATGCTGATTTTGTCACCTCATTCCACTCATGTTATTACTGATAGCTTCAAATTGATTACTTCATCTTTTCTAGTTGAGCATTTTTGTCATCTGCAAATAATGTTGACCAGATAGCAAGTGATGGGACTGAAGTAAGAAGAACCTGCTTCTGCCTCTGACCTGGGTAGGTTAATCACTGAAGAAGTTGTGAAGCTTCATTAGTTGTGAAGAAAGCTGTCATGGTTCCCACTTCATAGCTGTTAGAAAGATTAAATGAGCAAAAGTTTTTAAGTACAAAGTGTAGTGCCTGGCACATTGTGTAGTCTGAATAAATGGTACCTGCCCTTTATCAAGTTATTATTCTTTCTCCAAGGCTGCCCCACCCCCAACTTTATTGAGATGTAATTGACGTAAAACATTCTGTAAGTTTAAAGGTGTACAATGTGTTGATTTGATACACTTATATATTGGAAAACAAACCACCGTAAGTTCTCTAACATCTGCATCATGTCACATAATTAGCATTTCTTTTGTGGTGAGAACATTGAAGATCTACTTTTTTTTAACAACTTTCAAGTATATAATACAATATTATTGACTGTAATCACTATGCTGTATATTAGATTCCCCTCAAAGGCTTTTTAATTTTATTTTCATTCATAATTTCTTTCTCTTTAAAATTTCCTTTGATTTATATTGCTAGATTTCCCAATATCTTATATTCCTAGAAGAAACCATACTTGTTCATAGTGATTTATTCTTTTGGGGCTGGATTCTATTTGTTAATATTTTATTTAATATTTTTGATCTAGAAATAAAGAGATATTTTGGATTTGCATCAAAAATAATCTGCGAGGGGGAAATAATAATCGAGTGGTGGTGGGGAAGTGAGTGGTGGTGTAGATAAAATAGAATTAGATTTGAGTTGATAATTATTGAAGTCACATGATGGATGCGTGGAGTTTGATTATACTGTTCTTTGTTGGGGTTTTTTTTTGTAGAAGACGTTTAATTATACTGTTCCACCTTTTGCTTGAAATTTTAAAAAATTTTTGTGAAAATTTATAGGTGAAACTGATCTGTACTTTTCTTTAAAAGTTTTTTTCAAGTATAACACTAAAAATTAAAGAATAGAATATTACAGCACCCTAGAAGCCCCCACCTCATCCTAATCTCCTCCCTCCTCTCCAGAGGCAATTATTATCCTAAAAACATCATATTGAATTTGCCTGATTTTTAACTTTATGTAAGTGGAATCATACAGTACATGTTCTTTTGTGTCTGGCTTCCTTTGTTCAATATTTTTTTGTGAAATTCATCTAAGTTATTGCATATAGCAGTAGATTGTTTCTTTCCATTGCTATATAGTATTCCGTTGTATGACTATACCCCAGTTTATTTATCCATTCTGCTATTAATAGACATTTGGCTTGTTACTGGCTTGTGGCTATTATGAATAACGCTTATGTGAACATTTTTGTACATGCATTTTGGTGCTGTTGGATATATACTTAGTAGAATTCCTGAAGTATAAAGTATGCTAGATACAAGGAGAAATGACAAATGCTCAGTCATAACAGGTACTTGTTAATATACCTGCCTCAGTAACAGAGACCAAGGAGACAAAAAGCCAGAAAGCTATAGATTAACAGGGGCCAGCAAACTTTTTCTGTAAGGGGGTAGGTAGTAAATATTTTAAGCTCTACAAGCCCAATGGTCTCTGTCTGTACCTATGCAACTCCACCACTGTAACATGAAAGGAGCCTTTGAAAATACATTAAAAAATGGGTGTGCCTGTGTTCTAAGAAAACATTATTTACAAAAACAGGTCACCAGCCCACCAGTGCTGACCCCTAAAAGATTAGAATAACATGATTAAAAAATTGACCAATATAAAACTCTTCACTCAACAATTTTTCTCAAACGCACATAGAACATTTCTAAAACGTTACTGTATGGTGGGCCTAAAGCAAGTCTAAACAAATTTCAAAGGATTGAAATCATACAGAATATTTTCTTTAACTGCAGTGGAATTAAGCTCTAAAGCAATACCAAAACAACACCTAGGATTTCCCCATTTGTTTGGCAAGTATGCCATAACCCATCTAAATCATCCATGAATAAAAAAATTACAGTGGAAATGTCTAAATTGCATTTTTAAAATTGAGATATAGTTGAGTGAATTGCATTTTAATAATAATCCTACATGTCAGTTCTTGTTGAATTCAACTAAAGGAGTCAGTGGAGGGAATTGATAGCCTCAAATACATATGTTAGAAAAGAAGGAAGGATGAAAATCAATGAATAAACATCTATCTCTATAGTTCTCTTTCTTCTAATCTATCAATTAGTACTTTGAAATGCCTGCTTCATACAATTAGTTGAGAAACTTTTCATCGTTTTCTGTGATGTGTGAGAGTTTACATAATATCGGCATTATCTGTACTGTACAGATTAGGTAGAACTCATAAAGCCCTAATGACTTTTTTCTTCTTTTTTTCATGGAAACTCACAGTAGAGAGAATAGTATAATATGTACCCATCACTCGGCTTCAGCGTGGCCAATCATGCTCATCTGTGCCGCCACCACTTTTGTTTTTCCTCTGGAGGGTTTCATAGCAAATCCAAGGTTTCATGTCCTTAAACTTGTAAATCTTCCAGTATGCATCTCTAATTGGTAAGGTCACTTAAAAAATTTATAACCAGCAGGTTGTTTTCAAATGTATCAAAGTTAATAACGATTCTTTTATTTCACCCAATACCCAGTCCATATTCAGTGTTTTTCTGATCATCTCAAAAGTTGTCATTTAACATTGGATTGTCTGCATCATGATCCAAGTAATGTACGTGCGTTGCATTTGCTTCTTCTATCTCTTAGGTCCCTTTTATTTTATTTTATTTTAAACATACTTTATTGAAGTATAGTTGATTTACAAAGTTGTGTTAATTTCTGCTGTCTAGCAAAGTGGTTCAGTTATACGTATATATTTTCTTTTTCATATTCCTTTCCATTATGTTTTATTACAGGATATTGAATACAGTTCCCTGTGCTATACAGTAGGAGCTTGTTGTTTATCCATTAGATCCCTTTTATTCTATAACAGTCCCTCTTCCATTTTTTCTTTTGTCCTCATGTCTCTTAATAGGTTGCGCTAAGAAGCATACAGCATCATTAATGAAGGATTCTTGCCTAAAATGTTAAATATAGAAGTAATCAAACCTCTAATTTAACTACCCAGTTTATAGGAAAAATTGAGAGTAGGGGAGGTGAGGAAGGATAAGGAAGCAATCAGCCAAATCCAGAAGGTAGTATATCCTGTGGGACAAATGACTTGTTCCCTTCTGCCCTCCCTCCATTCCTTCCAAAGCATATATGGTTATTGACTTATAATGACTTGGCAACATCTTTACTTTTATTTCAAGTGGGGATTTTTTTAATTTAAAATTTTAAAATTTAAAATTTTAATTTTCATTTAAGATATTTTATGCTCATTGAAAAAGATGTAAAATTCACATCCTAATCTATTGGACCAACCATAATAATTTTTTAAAATTTATTTATTTTATTTATTTATTTTAGACTGCGTTGGGTCTTTGTTGCTGCACGCGGGCTTTCTCTAGTTGCGGCGAATGGGAGCTACTCTTATTGCGGTGCGCAGGCTTCTCATTTGGTGGCTTCTCTTGTTGCAGAGCACGGGCTCTAGGCGTGCGGGCTTCAGAAGTTGTGGTGCACAGGCTCAGTAGTCGTGGCATGCGGGCTCTAGAGCGCAGGCTCAGTAGTTGTGGCACACGGGCTTAGTTGCTCCGTGGCATGTGGGATCTTCCCGGACCAGGGATCAAACCCATGTCCCCTGCATTGGCAGGCGGATTCTTAACCACTGAGCCACCAGGGAAGCCCCTACCATAATAATTTTAACATTGTTATATTTCCTTTTGTGAAATACAGAATCATATGATAATGTAATGAGTAGAAATGTGCTTTGTTCACTGAGCTGTATATTATGGACATTTTTAATTTCAGGAAGTATGTTAAAATTTTAAATTATTACAAGGTTTTCCATTAGATGGATTATAACTATTCATTCAATTAATCGTCTCTCAGTGGACCTTACATATGTTTTGTGAACCTTACATATGTGTTTGCTCACTTTGCCACTCTTTCCTTTGCATAAATTCCCCAAAACAGAATGTTGGATCAGAAGCAATTTTATTTTGAAAATGTTCAGTACATAATGTGAGAATATCCCCCAGTAATATTCTATCATATAATACTTACAGTATTTATCTAAAGGAGTGTTATCATTTTTCATGTCATTTTCATGTCAGTTTCAAGCACTAACTAAACTCTTATTTTTCATTATTGTCCATTTCAATTACTTGGGTTTTCTGGGTCTATAGTAATATTGTGCAGAAGGTTATTTAACTCTTTTTTTTCTACTATTAACAATTGCTATTTGATTCTTTTTTCTAATTGCATTTGGAAGCATGGTCGGACCAGTGATGAATGAGAACAGTGATTCTTGCACCCCTTCCATGCTTCGTAGGAATGCTTACAAAGTGTCACTGGCTCTCAGTTGGGCATATAAAGTGTTTAATGTTCACTTTGTTTTTGTTTTGCTTTAAATCTTTTTCCTTTTTTCTTCTTTAATTTTGGAAAGAGATAAAGCGTTACGTATACCACTAAAATGTCAACTCCAAGTCCCAATTCCATTCCTTCCTCTTCCTCCCTAGATGTAACCACTAACTTGGAATTTTACATTATGATTATTTTTGGACTTTTAAGTGTGTGTGTGTGTATCTACAAACAATATATAATATTTTTGTGTGTTTTACAAGTTTACATAAGTTATGTTATATATAAGTTATGTTATGGGGCTGCCTTTGCATTCCTTGTGTGGAGGGAGCTGTCTGGATGTGCACAAGGAATATGACAAGAGCTGATTCCAAAGGCCCTGTTTTTGCAACTGTGACTGTATGGCCCCCTCACAGTATGATACACCAGGGAAGTTTAGTTCTTAAAGTGCCTGGGAAAGAGAGCAAGTTTGTATTGTGAGGCTGTTGGAAGAGGGAAGTGTCATAATGGAGAGAGGCAGATATGAATGCAGATTCCCACATTGCTCCTGAGGAAGGGTGTTAACTTGGGCAACACGCTTCACCTGACCAAGCTTCAACTTACTGGTGTTTAAAATTGGAGATAATAACGAAGACCTTACAGGGCAGTGTTGAAGATTACGTAAGATACGGCTTGTGATCTGTTAAGTACCTTGATCTTTAAACTGGGATAATTGCCTCAGTACAGTAAACAGAAAATTTAGATGTATGTGGGCTCAGGTGGTTTTAAGTCAGTTTCCAGAGCCACCTTTTTTTTTTTTTAATTTTTTTTATTGAAGTATAGTTGTTTTACCATATTGTGTTAATTTCGGCTGTACAGCAAAGTGATCCAGCCATACATATATATACATTCTGGTTTTTTTGTATTCTTTTCCAGTATGGTTTATCATAGGATATTGAATATAGTTCCCTGTGCTATACAGTAGGACCTTTTTGTTTATAGACCCACCATTTTTGTACCTTATCTTTCCTGAAATGGATCTATGTGACAAGACCATGAGTTGGTTTTTGTTTCCCACCTCCTCTTCCACCTTCACTCTCTTCCAACTTTACCAAAATAAAAGGCATTCCTCTCGCCCATTCCATATCTTCCTGTGGGGCACAGCGCCATGATGTAAATGCTTTCAGAGGGTTAAAGAGACATGAAATATTGGGGCCTTCTCTTAGTGTAAGTCCACATAGCAAGGGAGAGCTCTGGTCCCAGGCTCAATCATTGAATTTGCTCTTGAATTCACAGGTTCTGGTAATAGAAGAGGAAGAAGGAACATTTCAGTAATAGAAGAAGAAGAAGGTTCCAGGCTTGGGAGATCATTACTTCTGGCAGCAGCCTGACCTGAGATCTCTGACCACAACTTCCAGGCAGGCCCACAGAGATAGAAGACAGAACACCAGAGAACACCCTAGAGTTACATGCCCTTTTTTTTTTTTTGGCCGAGCCCCTCGGCTTGTGGGATCTTAGTTCCCCGACCAGGGATTGAACTCACACCCTCCGCAGTGAAAGCGAAAGAGTCCTAACCACTGGACTGCCAGGGAATTCCTGACACGCCCTTTCTTAACTGGAGAAGATGATCAAGGTCCAGGTGAGGTTTGTTTTATCGATTTTATCCTTTGTTTCCCGGTGGACATGTGGATGCTTCTAAAAAAGTCTGGTGAAATGAGAACAGTATATGTTGATAAAAATCAGGATCTACTGGAAAATAAATTTAGCCTGTAATCTTAAAATCAAGGCAAGTTCAGAAGCAAGATATGAGAGCCTTAGGGTTTGTACAAAGTTCTTAGGGTTGGAGCCTAGGTAGGTGACTGTGTAAGACCCTTGGGTTGCCTTAGTTTTGAACTTGAGTCTACTTTTCTTGGCAGCCATTATAACAGGAAAAAGGTGAAACTTTACATGATTTGCTTTGTCTGTGAGGAGAAGGCACACCAGTTCTTCAGGGGAAGTACACATTTCACTGCTCTTCAATTTTTTTTTTTAAAATAAATAAATAAATTTATTTATTTATTTTTGGCTGCGTTGGGTCTTCGTTGCTACGCACAGGCTTTCTCTAGTTGCAGCGAGCGGGGTCTACTCTTCGTTGTGGTGCGCAGGCTTCTCATCGTGGTGGCTTCTCTTGTTGCAGAGCACGGGCTCTAGGTGCGTGGGTTTCAGTAGTTGTGGCACGTGGGCTCAGTAGTTGTGGCTCACAGGCTCTAGAGCGCAGGCTCAGTAGTTGTGGCGCATGGGCTTAGTTGCTCCGTGGCATGTGGGATCTTCCCGGACCAGGGATCAAACCCGTGTCCCCTGCATTGGCAGACGGATTCTTAACCACTGCACCACCAGGGAAGTCCGCTCTTCAATCTTAAGAAATTTCTTTTGCTAGCTCTTCAGAGACGTTTTGTGATAGACAGAATTCTCATTATCAGTTTTGTAATAAAGGCCTAAGATGTTTCCTCTGGCTTTTTCTTATCGTGTTCCTCGGACTAGGCATGCCAGAGCAGAACTCAATTGGACAAAATTCTTCTAAAGCAGTGTGCCTTGACAACAGAGCCTTCTAATAGTCTGATTTTACCCAGGAATAAAGCCTGGATTATCCAATAGAATGAATGGGCTGCTTGACCTTTGAGTGGTCCTCCATGAAGAAGAATTCTCTCAACCAGATTTTTGTTACTGATTTGGCAGCAGACAGCTGACAGTTCCATTATTTGCGAGCAGCTTGGTATAACAGATGTTGACGAAAATTCTCTCTTTATATCTTCTTAACCCTAGGTTCAAAAAATGAAGTCAGAGCCAATTATTCTTGGTTTGGTCTTTGTATTTTAATTATTCAAATGATACATGGCTACATTGGCATGCAAGAGATTCAAGCACACAGAGGTATCTGCACCAAAAGAGAATATCCCGTTTTACCTTTTCTTGCCAAACTCCCAACCCAAAGGTTAACAAATGTTAATAGTTTGGGTCTCCCACCAGTGTCTTTCTATAATTGATGTGTGGTAAAATATATCTATATTTACATTTACATTAATTTCCATATATATTTTTATATATGCATTTTTATATGCATACATATGTGTTTTTATACATATATATTTGAATATATTATTAAGATTTTTCACATGTCTGGGATCATACTGTATGTACTATTTGGGGACTTGATTTTTTTCATTGAAGGTCATTGATATCAGTATATTTAAAACTACCTCATTGAGGACTTCCCTGGTGCCACAGTGGTTAAGAATCCACCTGCCAGTGCAGGGGACACGGGTTCGATCTCTGGTCCGGGAAGATCCCACATGCTGCAGAGCAACTAAGCCCATGTGCCACAACTACTGAAGCCTGCACGCCTAGAGCCTATGCTCCACAACAAGAGAAGCAACTGCAATGTGAAGCACATGCACCACAATGAAGAGTAGCCCCCACTTGCCACAACTAGGGAAAGCCCGCGTGCAGCAACGAAGGCGCAACACGGCCAAAAATGAATAAATTAAATAAATAAATTAAAAAATAAAAATGAAAAATAAGTCTACCTCATTGATTTTAATGTTTGCATAGTATTTCATATCATGGAGGTGTAGCATATCCTGTCTGCCTCTGATGGATATCTAAATTATTGATAGATTTTTCCTACTTATAAACAAAGACATTCTTACTGCACAGTGTTTTTTATTTCTATGCAAATATTATTTTAGTACTTTTTTAGGCTGGGAAGGACTAATTTGTAGAATTCCGTGGGGCAGTGGTTTGAATGTTTGTGTTCCACCCAAAATTGTATGTTGAAATCTTAAACCCCCAAAGATGATGGTATTAGGAGGTGGCACCTTTGGGAGGTGTGTAGGTCATGAGGGTGAGGCCTTCACGAGTGGGATTAGTGTCCTTATAAGAGAGAATGCACAGAGATCCCTCTCCCTTCCACGTGAGAACACAGTGAGAAGGTGCCCACTACAAACCAGGAAGCAGGCCCTAACCAGAATGCAGCCACGCATTCACCTTGATCTAGAACTTCCCAGCCTCCATAACTGTGAGAAATAATTTTTCTTTTAATATTTATTTATTATTTATTTGGCTGAGCCGGGTCTTAGTTGCGGCACACGGGATCCTCGTTGCCATGTGCAGGATCTTCAGTGCGGCGTGCAGGAGCTGTAGTTGCAGCATGTGGGATCTTTAGTTGTGGCATGCGGGCTCTTAGTTGAGGCATGCAGGATCTAGTTCCCTGACCAGGGATCAAACCCGGGCCCCCTGCATTGGGAGCGTGGAGTCTTAACCGCTGGACTACCAGGGAAGTCCCAATAAATTTGTTTTCATAAGCTACCCAGTCTGTGGTATTTTGTTATAGCAACCCAGGTGGACAAAGACACGTGGTCTGTGGTATGTGAAACAGTCACAGTCACAGTGCACATGATTTATCACGGGGAAGATGCGCAGAACGTGTTCCCGTCCCTCTTTTCCACACCATTTTATTCCACCTCGGATTGCACTGGAATTTGTTATTACAGGCATCTTTGTCATTCGAGGACGTGACTGTGGCTTTCACCTGGGAGGAGTGGCAGTTACTGGACCCATCTCAGAAGGACCTGTACAGGAATGTCATGTTGGAGAACTACTACAACCTAGTGTCAGTAGGTAAGGGCAGTGTATGGTCAGGCCGCCCAAGATGGCTGTTCTCTTGCTCTCCGTCCATCCCCTGCTTGACCAGTGCCTGCTTTGCCTGAACCCTACTCACGTGACTGACCTTCCTGCATCCTTGCTCCAGGCCCCAGCTACTGATCGCTCTAGCTTTAGATCAGAGCATCTCTACTCTGATAGGCTATCATAGGGGTGGTGAGGAGCCTGCCCTTCTGCTGATTTCCCTGGTAACCAGTGAGCCAACCTGACGTCAATTTCCCCTATAACTGGTAACACCCACCCCCCACCCCCAGCGCAGACTGCCGCCATGTCCTGCCCGCCATCTACCGCACATGGTGGGGTGTCGCTCCAGGACCTTGCTTCAGACACATAAGCTCCCCCATCCATTAAACCATGGATGTCTCTGTCTCTGACTCCAGGCTCTTTCTTCAGTTTTGAAGCTGGGCAAGTACGGCCTTGTAGGCCTGCAGGGTGCAGCCCAACAGGAAGCATCACAGTCGTTGCCTTTTCTTTCTCATTCAGTGAAATCTGTAGGGTTCCTGGAATATTTCATGGTTTGGACTAAAGCATCATAGGTTCTAGAGTGTATTCTTTCCCTTTCCGAGTTAAAGGTTTTTACTTTACCAAAGTACGAAGGGTGCAGTCCCTGAAATAGAACTTTCTCCAGTTTTCGTAGTTTCCCCAGGCTCAAATGCTCGGTGCCAAGCGTTCTGTGATTTCCCATTTACAGGATATCAGACTCCCAAACCAGATTCACTGTTCCAGTTGGAACAAGGAGAACCCCCATGGACGGTAGAGGGAGCAGGCCAGAGTCAAACCTATCCAGGTGAGTGAGTGACAACCAAGAAGATGGGGAGAAACGACATGGACATTCCACTTGGTCAGTGAAGGATTGATACTTCTGAAATGCTGTCTAGAGAACTTTCCTTACACCAGTTGGTGGCCCAGAAGCCTAACACCTTTCTGCATGTTCTTTTTTTATTTGGCCATGCTGCGCAGCATATGGGATCTTAGTTCCCCGCCCAGGGTTCGAACCCGTGCCCCCTGCAGTGGAAGCGCGGAGTCTCAACCACTGGACCGCCAGGGAAGTCCTGCATGTTCTTTATTAGGGCTGTTCTTTGCCTGCCACTGAAGGATGATGTCTTCCTTTTTTTCAGTTTTCTGGATCTGACTGCAGTTTGTCTCATCCAGGACCTTGAGGTCTTAACCTGGTTCCATTCCTCCCAACATGCTCCCTCATGCCTTCTCCTTTTCTTTGTCTGCAGGGGCCTCACTTCCTGTTCTTCACCTTACCTGCTATGAGATACGTCTCACTACCTGTTCACATTGCTTTGCACTTAACGCTGCTCCCTACCTCTGCAATATCCCCTCCCCTTTTGAAAGGGCTGGTTAATATCCTTCCGTGACAATCCACCTCAGCTTCATTCATCTGAAAACCACACACCCCTCGTCTCCCAGGGCACCTCTGTCTACTAGTTCACCCTCTGCTTCCCCAGCTTTCAGATTCTGTTGTTTTTTTGTTTTTTTAATCTTCTGTTAAAAGTTTAATTCATTCTTAAGGCCTAAGCTTTCTGTTCTCTGCTGGAGAGTCCCACATTGACTCCTGCTAATATATGACCTGCACTCTAATCATCTGTGTGTTGCCAGGCACCAGGGCCTCTGCCCTATGATGTTCTACTTCCTGTATGTGAAACCAGAACCCTCCTTTCTCCCAGATAATGTCTTCACCATCAGAGTGTGTATTCGTATATACGGAAGATTTAACCTCTCTGCACTCTGACAGGTATTCCCACCTCTCTTTCTATAGTCTGATCTGCCCTCTCATTCTATATTTTGCCTGCGCCCAAGATATCCGTCCTGTGAGATCCTTTTTCCTTCACCTTCAAGAATGAGATCTTTTTTCCTCCTGGTGAATCCTTTTCCTCCATGTGCATTTTATTTAGGTTCTCCCGTACTGCTCTACACCCTGGTGCCCGGTCACCTTTGAGTTGCCTTGAGTCTTTCCTATTTACTCTGCTCTATATTTCTGAAGGTCTCTGCTGTTCCTATTGAATTTTGTTTTCAAAATGCCTTTTGGAAATTCCACCCTCTCAGTTCCTCTGATGGCCATGATGATATAGACTTGCTTTGTTCCAATTCCTACATATATAGGTTGATTTCAGTTTTTCTTTTAGCTCCTTTTGAGGTTCTGGTTGTATTCCTCTGTGGATAGGGGGCATGAAAGCAGTGGGACTTGATGAGAAAACATGAAGAGTGAGAGTTGGTTGAGAAAACAAGAGGTCCACATTTATTTTTTGAAGTTGAGAAGATAAGAACCCAGCCAAATAAAAAGAAAAACATTGGGCTGTGGTAGGAACAGGGTCAGAAGATGTCCTGGAAACAAGTGACAAAATTACTCCAAAGAGGAGGAAGTGATCTATTTTACTGAATGCCACAGATTATGTCAAATAACCCGAAGACTGGCATCTACGCATTTGATTATATTGCATTTTTACATCCAGATGCCGCCTTCTTTCACCCTGAGTTCTCTTTTTCTGTCCGTGAAGTTCAAGTGCACACTCGGAACTCCCTCTTTCCTGACTTCCTATCTGTTTTCGTATCTACACCGCACTAACTCAGTCCTGGTCGTATATTTTATTGTATTGTTTTACTGGTTGGTATGAGGCTTTTTCCATATAGAGGAAAGGGTCTGTATCTTATTCTTCCTTACTTAGCGTAACCACAGAATAATTCACTGACAGTATCACTTGCATCCATTTATCACATCTTTCATGAAAGCAGGTTTGGTGGTCCCCCACCCAACCCCTGGGTGCATGGCTTGCCGGATCTTAGGTCCCCAACCAAAGATTGAACCCGCTCCCTGGGCAGTGAAAGCGTGGAGTCCTAACCACTGGACCACCAGGGAATCCCCAAAACAGGTTTGGTTTGGTTGCATTTTGGTTTTAATTTTGTTTTTCATCAGGGATGTGTGTGAACTATGTGGGAGCCTTTTCCAACTACAGGCTCTGTCTCTTCAGATTCGGCTTCTGGTTTGCTAGGTGTGGGGAGTGACCGGAGCCTATGAGGTATTTGAAAGGCTTGCCAGGCAATTCTGCTTTGATCCCTGTCATTGAAGAACCACCACTCTAATGTGCTCTGAGGGAGATGCAGATGAAATAAAAGACAAGTGTAAAAATCTCTGTTGGAAAGGGTTGACGTAGGTGCATAAAATTCTAAAATTTTTAGCATTTGATTATGAGGTATAGACAAGGATTGATTTACAAAATCAGAGAAAACTGAGCTTTGATAAAGTGTTACTGAGAGGATAAAGTGTGCTTCTTTTTGAAAGCATAATAAAATAATTTCTGCAAGAAAGAGAGCTGGGTTTTAAGTAAAAATGTTGACAGAAGGCCTTGTGGGTCAGTAATAATGTAAAAAGAAGACTTCGGAGATGGAAATGAGGAAAGCAGTGTGGGAGATTCTTAATAGATTGGCCTGTAGGAGACTGTCTGCAAGGAAATGGCTGATTACTCTGGGTTTTATGTTAATAATTGGCTTAGAAAGTGTGATTTTGGTTTTGTCTTGTCTTTTTTGGCTAGTTCTAGAGAGTCTTTCTTGATAGCTGGGTGGTAACATTGTAACAATGAGAAAATATAGCTTGGAGTTCTAGGATGAATGGAAGGTAAGGATGATGAATGTTTTCTTCGTCCTGGATGGGAATGATTCTTCAGAATCTCTTCATTGGTGGGTGACAGAGATGATGTAGGAACAGAGATCAAGGAAGAATCTGGCATTAGTGGAAGGTAGAAAATTTGGAGATGAGTATATTAAATATATTATAATGGCAAATACAGGACATGATGGTCTATACCTGTGCTGTCCAGTGTGTTGGCCACTGGCCACATGTGGGCTACTTAAATTTAACATTTAATTAAATTTAAATTTAATTAACATTCAGTAAAATTACAAATTTATTTCAGCAGTCAACTCTAGCCACATTCAAGTGCTCAACAGCCATACATGGCTAGTGGCTACCATATTGGAAAAAACAGATATAGAATATTTCCATCACTGCAGAAATTTTTATGGGGCAGCTCTGTATACAGTTACAATATGATTGAAGAAGGTGGTATTTCCTCCAGTCAGTACATGGGATGTGGGTAGACGGCCCAAGGACTTATTTTTAAATTTCAGATGGTTATATGTGTGTCTGCATATATTAGATCATGTGAGGTTGTATCATACCTAATAGAAAGTTGGAGTATTAACTACAATATTACTATTAAATAGGTGATTGGTGTCTTAGAAAAGTTTCATTTTGGTGTGTAGTCGGAATGAGAGGGGAACGATTTAGTAACAAGGCGATTATTGAATATTTTACCTCAGTACTCTTGGAATCAGACTCTGTAGATCCTATATTCTGATTTTCCAGTTGTAACCCTTTGTTACTAAAACCCATGTTGCTTATTTGTTTGATCAGCATAGATATGGTTTGATGTCTCTGGATGGACTTTTCACGTTCTCTGCTTATTCCTCTCCCCAAACTCTTAAACTTGGAATGCTCTTGTCCTGCGCCCTCCCCTTTCTCTACTCGTTCTTCTTAAATGATCTCATCTAGTTTCATGCAGCCCAGATATTTAAATAATATTTGTATACTCATGACTTAAAATTATTATCTTAAGTCTAAAACTTTCTCCACACTCATAGATCCAGCCAGGTACATCATATTTTCTCTTGAGTGTGTATTAGTCATCTCAAACCTGATGTGTACCTCAAAATGGAGCACTTGATTTCCCACAGATGCCAAACCTATGTCTTTATTCTTCCTCATCTTATTAAATGGCACCAGCTCCTAAACAGATGCTTCAGCCGCATCTTGAGGCCCTGTCCTTGATTCTTCCCTTTTCTACCTCCAGAGCTCATTGTGATGGTGAGTCTTAGCTTTCCTTCCTCTATACTTATCTTTTCCTCTTCCATCATGCATACTTTGTTTTTGTACATTTTTTCATCTCCTTGGTAGTCATCCATGCTGAGGCTACTATTATCTCTTGCTGGAACTCTACCGTAGCCTCCTGTGTGTTTTCTCAACAATTTCATTTCTCCAATTCATTCTCCCTATGAGTCATGTGACCTTTTGGAAATATCAATTCAAAACCTGTTGTACCTCTGTCAAAAATGTTTTGGTCGCTTCCTGCTATTGTTCTTAGCATAAAATCCAGTTTTTAACAGTTTACAAGATCTATATGCTCTCAATTCTACCAACCTTTCCAAACTTATCTATTTCTACTTCCCTCAAGCTCAGGATAGTCCAAGTATGCCAGACTCCCTTATGTTTCTCTATCATGCGTAAGTTTTTTTTGCCTTTGGGTTTTTGCATTGCCTGTTTCCTCTTGGAATAGTCTTCATGTAGTTATTTGCATAACATTGCTCATTCTAGTCCTGTGATGTCAGCTTAACTTTTTCTTCTCTCGAGGATGACTACTTTGTCTAAGATTGACCTTCCACTACTCTATCACCTCCTTCATACCATTTTTCATGTTCTGTAATTTTCTTACTACTTTGATTACCTCTTGATTCTTGCTCTCTTTCTCTCTTGTTACTAGAATGACAGCTCCATGGAGACAGAATATATTAGTCAAACTGTAGTAACATACTAATTCTAATATTCTGATATATTATTCTAATATTCTAGTATATTCCCAAACGCCAACCCATTCAATGTTTGTTGGATGGATGGATCCATCCCTTCCATCTTCTTTTTTTGTATTCCAATCACAGTGTGGTTCTATTTCTACTTCTGTCCCCATTTTGCGAGGTTCTATTTGGAAAGCATCCCACATTATATTTATTCATTGTAGACTGCCCATCATTGTTTCTAAAATAGCTGTTTTTCCTTTTACTGTTTTATAATATTGTCTCTTTTTAAAAAATATTTATTTATGTATTTATTTGGTTGCACCAGGTCTTAGATGCAACAGGCAGGCTCCTTAGATGCAGCTCACCAGCTCCTTAGTTGCAGCATGCAATATTGTCATTTTTCACAGACCATAGGTTACATTTCCACAGTGGACATTTCTCTTAGACTGGGATCTTATAAGAGCTAGCCCAAACCATGGCATTTTTGTACCTTTTTTTACCCCCTAAAATTATCATGGATGTTTTCATTGTTCTTTTTCCTAGAAGAAATATGGGAGATTGACCCTATGCAATGGCACCCAGAAAACCAAAACGGGATTAAAACTTTGGAAAGATATCAGCAAAGTTATGCACTTGGAAATAATTTCGATTTATGCAAAAGTCTGGTTCCTTTAACACAAAGATACAATAATTTTGGCCCACATTGTAGAAGTTTGAAATCACATTCAGGTTTTGTTATTGAGAATAGAAGATATGCAGGAAAGGATTCTGATGAGTTCAGTGGATATGGGAAATCATCTCTCTACCTCCAGCATAACAGAACTCTTACCAGAATTAAATACCATGGCTGTGTGAAACCCAGTAGCACTAAATCACAGCTCAATGACCATGAAAAAATTTATCCAGGAAAGAAACCACACACATGCAGTGAGTGCGGGAAAGCCTTCTCCAGGAAGGCACAGCTCATTAGACATCAGAGAACTGAAAGAGGAGAGAAACCCCATGGATGCAATGAATGTGGGAAAACATTCATGAGGAAGATTCAGCTCACTGAACATCAGAGAACTCATACAGGAGAGAAACCCCATGAATGTAATGAATGTGGGAAAGCCTTTTCCAGGAAGTCACAGCTAATGGTCCATCAGCGAACTCATACAGGAGAGAAACCGTATGGATGCAGTGAATGTGGAAAAGCCTTCAGCCGGAAGTGCCGGCTCAACAGACATCAGCGCTCTCATACTGGAGAGAAATTATATGGTTGCAGTGTGTGCGGGAAAGCCTTTTCCCAGAAGGCATACCTCATTGCACATCAGAGACTTCACACAGGAGAGAAGCCTTACAAATGCAGCGAATGTGGAAGAACGTTCTTTTTTAAGTCAGACCTCACCAAGCATCAGAGAATTCATACGGGAGAGAAACCATATGAATGCAGTGATTGTGAAAAAGCCTTCAGAAGCAAGTCAAAGCTCATTCAGCACCAGCGGACTCACACCGGAGAGAGACCATATGCCTGCAGTGAATGTGGCAAAGCCTTTGCCCACATGTCAGTCCTCATCAAACATAAGAAAACTCATATAAGAGAGAAAGCTGTGGATTCCCCAAAGCTGGAGAAACCTTCCTCAGTGAGTCATAGCTCTTTATTCATGAGTGAACTCGTACAGGAGCAAAACCCTATGAACGCAGTGCCTGTGGAAATGTCTTTTTCGGGAACCCAGCCCTTATTAAACATCAGCGAGTTCCTAGGGGGCAGAAATGTAGTGATTGTGGACCAGCCTTTTCCAAGAAGTCAAGCCTCAGTAGAAAATCGGGAATTTACACAGGGACTAAGCCTTGCAAATGCAGTGAATGCGACAACCCCTTCAGTAATAAATTATGTCTTATATGTTACAGATATTGTGTAGGAAAAAAAAAAACCTCAGATACCTGAGATGGGAAAAAGCCTTGAGCAAGAATCCTCCCCACATTCATTATGTGTCAGAGCTTGCTTAGGACAGAAATGCTGTGGATGGGGTGGTTGTGGAGAACACTTCTGTGAGAAGTTAGACTTAGTAAATATCAACGAGATCACATTGGGCAGAAATGCAGCTCTTGTGGGGAAGCCTTTTCCTAGAGGTGATATTGCAGTTGATATCAAAGAATTCCCACAGGACCAAAACCTTAGAGTATGATGGTTTTTAATGATAAATTGTACCTTATCACTTGTCAGAGGAGCATAGAAAGACAACTGTAGAGGCACTGAAGGTGGAAGACATGTTTAGTAAAATGTGGAAGCACTCATAGAGAAGAAAAATCCCCCAAAGGCAATAAAAAATGGGAATTCTATCACCAAACTAAGTCATGTATCACAGTTTTACCTTGGAAAGTGGGAAAGACTTTTGTAAATAAAGGAAATCTTCTTGGACACCAGGAATTGCATTGTGCAGTGAAAACCTAAGAATATAATGAATGTAGAAGGACAGCTATATTAGTTTCTTACGGCTACTGTAACCAGTTTTCACAAACTCAGCGTCTCATAACAGCACAATTTATTATCCTGGAGCTCTGAAGTCCAGAATGCATCTCTGGGCCAAAAGCAAGGTTGTTAGCAGGGTTGCATTTCTTCTTGGAGGCTCTAGAGGAGAATCTGTTTCTTTGCTTTTCCAGCTTCTAGAAGCTGCCCAAATTCTATGGCTTGTGGCCCCTTTCCTTCCTCAGAGCCAGCAATGGCTGGTCAACTCTTTCATCCCTCCAACACTCATTTTTCTGTCTCCTCCTTCCACGTTTAAGGACCCTTGTGATTACATTGGGCCCACCCAGATAATCCAGGATAATCTCCTATCTTAAAGTCAGCTAATTAGCAGCTTTAAGTCCATCTGCTACTTTGTGTCCCCTTTGCCTTATAATATAACATGTTCACAGGTCCTAGACATAAGGATGTAGACATCTTTGGGAGGCCATCATTCTGCCTACCAGAGGCCACCCTTTGGCACCCAGTGATTCGTGTCTATCCCTCATGCAAATGGATTCATCCTATCTTAGCATCTCCAGATATCTCAGCCCGTTACAGGACCAACTCAGAGTCCAAAACCTAACCTAAAACTGATCAGCTCAGGAGTGCCAAATCTCATCTTCTAAATCTAGTGTTGATAGGCTCTGGGTACAATCCATTCTGAGGTTTCTCTCTGTGAACGTTTAAAACTCTAGAAACAATTTATATGGTCCTAAAATAACTTAATTCCATCTTCTACCTTAATTCCCCTTTACCATGCAATGTAACATATTTACAGATTCTAGGAATTAGGACATGAACATCTTTGGGATTTGCCATTATTTTGCCTACCACAAAAACATTAGATTTCAGAGAATTTACACTTTGATAAATTCCTACCTAGCCCTTAAGTAAATTTGGAAAAGCATGTTTCCAGAGAAATAATTATCTAAAGTAATTATGATCTAAGTACATTAACATTTTTTCTTTAATCAGAGAATCTTACACTGATTGTTAGATGTGAACACCGTGGAATGCTCTTGAAATGTATAGATCAAATTCTCAGCACTGGAAAAGAAATCTTAAATATCCTAAAGGAATATGAGATTTATGCTGCTAGAAATACTACCAAACATACGTTTGTATCTATTCTGAAATTGCACAAATTAATACATCCACATATATCATAATGAACCTAAATCCTGACCAGTATTTTTCACAGCCAACTCCAACAACTCCTTTTTCTTCAACAGTATGATGTATATATCGTCCTACCTTAAATAACAACAAGAAAAGACAAAATATGTGAACGGACTTTTTCAGAAGTTGGATAATAGGGAGCTCAGAACAGCTATCTCCGAGAGAAAGAAAACAAATGAAGTAAGCCTTTTGATTGCCCGCAGGCTACTGCCTGGAGAGAGTTTCCATTCTGCAGCATAAGGAGGAGGAGCCCCCAAAGATCTCAGTCTCCTTGAATTGAGACAGAGTTTAGAGTTAGTAGAATTCAGTGTGGCTGAAATCAATCCATGGGGCAGATGACAGGAGAGGAGAGAGCTGTGCCCAGAGAGTGGGAGAGTTCCAGAGTTCTAGCAGTCCTACAAGAGATACTGTGAAAGCTATAATATTTATATATACTAAAGGCACTTGGTAATTATGAATTTAGTCATAATCTAATGAGTCGAAATCATTTGTTTTAAACTAAATACCATATTCAGTTCATTCTAGTCCTCTTTGAGTTCATTCATAGGCCAGGCTAATTGCCAATAATGAGATTAGGAGCAGGGCTATGGTGAGTATTGTTTTTAGATTATTTGTTTGAGTAGCTCAGGGGAGGGGCAGTAGGAGGGCAATTTCTAGGTCAGAGTTCTAGAGTTCCTCCACAAGTTTTTAAGTTATAATCAGCACATATATGTGAGGAAACTCCCTAGGCTGGAGAAAGAACCACTGGAAATGAACAAGCAGAACCATCCTTGGAGCTTGCACAAAGTTGGGAATAATTTGTGTTTCCACCAACTGAAATGGAAACACCTCCTTAACATTTGGAGACTCACAGTGGAACTTCAGAAGAGCATTGTCTCAGTGGGTGGCTCAAATTGGATCTAGAGTAAAGGCTCCTCTGAACTCTCCTACCAAAGCATAATGCAAACCACTAAAAAAATAAACTGCTTCTAAGTAATTTACTGCTTCTCAGGACAAAGCTCAATAGTATTCAAAAGGAATAGGAAGCAGTCCATCAACCAGTAATGTAAAATTCACAAAGTCTGAAATCTAATTAGAACCTACCCCGGTATGCCAAGAAGCAGGAAAATAGCACCCATAAACATGAAGGAAAGTCGATAGAAAGAGACCCAGAAAAACCAAAAAAAGAAGGAAAAAAAATTGAAACAAAACAACAAAAATTTTAAAACCAATAAAAAATGAAAAAATTAAAAAGCAATTTAAAAAGAGGAAAAAAGTATAAATAAGAAATTAATGAGACCCAGAAATGACATGGATGATAGAATTAGCAGAAAATGATGTTAAAACAGCTATTATAAATACTACATATGCTCAAGAAGGTTGTGTCGAGTGGATTATAGAAATTATAATTTACTGTGGGATTCTGCAGGTCTTTTGGTAGTGAATTCTCTCAGATTTTGTTTATTTTAAAATGTCTTTATTTCACACTCATTTTTAAATAATATTTTCCCTGGAAATAGAATTCTAAATTGACAGTGCTTCTCCTCTATCATTTAAAAAGTATGAATCTAGTATCTTCTCGCCTCCCAGAATTGTTTCTGGTTAGAAGTCAACAATCATTCATATTACTCTTTCCTTGTATCTAATGTGTCTTTTTTTCCTTTGGCTGTTTCCAAGATTTATTTTTTGTCTTTGGTTTTCAGCACTTTCACTACAATGTGTGTAAATGTGCTTTGTCATTAAAAAATAGAAACCAAGTTGTCCTTGTAATGCCTTTAGGAATTGTAGTGTTGATTAGTTTTTCATCACTTTGTTTTAATTTGTCTTCTCTCTTTTTTCTTAATCAATCTTGCTATGGATGTACCAAATTTAGTAACCTTATATAGCATTTTAAGTTTTTTTCTTCTACTTAAGGTTCAATTTGGTTTTTTTCCCCCTAGCCTTGTAAAGTGAGAATTAGATTATTGATTTTACACCTTTCTCTTTTTTCTAATACAAGCAATTAAAGTGATAAACTTTGCCTACAACCACTGGTAGGCTACCTTTATGTTACATAAGATCTTACCAGTATAACTGACAAGCACACACAGAATGATGTTTTTAAAGTGGACCATGGTTGTGAGAATTGGTAAAGATCTGTCATGCCCGCTAATAACCCAATATTGTCAAGATTTCCCTTCCTAGTTAGTGCTTTTTGCATCTTGTTTATGAAATCTTTGCATATCTCGTGATAGTCATGTAAATATTCCCCTAGAAATTTAAATATTTTACTATTTATATTTAGACCTGTGATCCATTTTGAATTTATTTTTCCCTGTGTGTGAGGCATGGGATGAAAGTTCCTTCTTTTTCTCTCCATATTGTTATCCAGTTGAACTAGTACAGTTTATTGAAAAGACCGTTCTTTTTCCCCACTGAATTACGTTGGCATTGTGTCATAAACTGGATGGTAGTGTATACTGAATCTTTTTTCCAGGATCTTTGTATTTTTTTTTAAGTACATTTTTTTAAATTAATTAATTAATTTATTTTTGGCTGTGTTGTCTTCGCTTCTGTGCGAGGGCTTTCTCTAGTTGTGGCAAGTGGGGGCCACTCTTCATCGCGGTGCACGGGCCTCTCACTATCGCGGCCTCTCTTGTTGCAGAGCACAGGCTCCAGACGCGCAGGCTCAGTAGTTGTGGCTCACGGGCCCAGTCGCTCCGTGGCATGTGGGATCTTCCCAGACCAGGGTTCAAAGCCGTGTCCCCTGCATTGGCAGGCAGATTCTCAACCACTGTGCCACCAGGGAAGCCCCCGGATCTTTGTATTTTGTTCCATTGTTGTATTTACTATCCTTGTACTAATAATACAGCACTGACTAATTACAGTAGGTTTTTACTAAAATAAGTCCCTGAGATCTGATAGGGTTATGCCCTCCAGTTTTTTTCTTCTTCGAGGTTGCCCTGGCTATTCAAGTCTTTTGTACATCCATTTAAATTTTAGAACTCACCTCCATTATTTCTCACCCTCTCTTTCATATACTTTATCTCTTTGCATTCTTTATTCGAGTATACTGATTCTTCAGCCGTATCTATATGGCTATTAGTTTGTTAATTGGTCTCTAATTTTAGTTTTAGTATCCAGTTGATTCTTGTTATTCACTGTACTTACATTCTATAAAATCACTGTGAACACTGAATTAGCAAATATTGAACCATTTCTCCTAGGGGGATTATGGACTAGGTATCTGCGAGCCGCTGGTTACATTTGTGTCAGTCAATCAGTGGATAACCTTGTTTTATGTGTGTTTCTGCATAAAGACACCTTATTTAATATGTATCATTCATTTATTAACATTAAACTCACTATAACTCTTGCCTGAACAAAGCTTATCTAACACATATATTTGCTCCATAAGGTACATCACTGCCTTCTTGCACTTAAAAACACTAGACAGTACTTGAGCACTGTGCTTGGGGGCCATTTTAAACAACAAAATTACCAAAAAAAATGTATAAAAATGAGAAAAACGTGACACTAAGTAGACCACGAAAAGGACACTTGTTTACAATAGCAGAGCTGAAATAAGAAGGCAGAACATCATTTTGTTCAGACTTAGCTGGGAACATACACATTGGGCAACTCAAATTATTCATTGCTCAAACTATTCTATGCATGTCTGCAAATGTTCATGAAAGTGCCATGATTATTGATTTTGAGTTAGAAAGAAATTTTAGCAGGTAGGTGAATTCACAATAAATCCACGAATAATGAGGATCGACTGTACTTTATTTTAAATTTTTCTGCTGGTTTATACACATCTAAATGGTCATTTTAATAATATCTTATTCCTTCCCCATATTTTAGATATCTTATTTCTCAATATATTAAAGCTTTATATTAAACATTCATAATATTCTGACCTGATAATTCCTGCATGTGTAGTCATTTCGTATCTGATTCTATTGTTTGTTCTATTTGTTGAAAAGTGTTCAGGATAAAAGCTCCTTGAGGACAGATTTTTGCTGTGTTTATATGAGCACTTAGTTCTTCTCCACCTTTTAAATATATGTTAAAAATATTTTACAGAGATTACTGTTTTAGGGATATTTTACCTGCAGGATATAGTGAATATGCCTTTCAAAAACTTCTGATTTACTGGATTAGTTGATAATTAAGTGTTCAATTGCAAGATAGATAAAATAGCATTTTACTTCTTTCCATAATGACTAATGAGAACTATGACACAGAGATATAGCCTTTGTAACTTATGATGAAAACAGCCAGAACATATACCTGTAGGTCTTTTTCTCATCAGTAATGGTCACCACACATTGGAAGAAGAATGTATGATAATTACAGGAATTAGTATCATTTGAGTATATTTCTGTGGACTTTACCTGGGAGGAGTGATAGCCACTAGGTTCTGCTCAGAAGAACCTGTACCAGGATGTGTTGTTGGAGAATTCTAGTAACCTGTGACACTAGTTAAAGATGATTGCCCTATCATTCGGAGCACACAGCCAATAATAGCCTTTCCTTTTTCAGTTGCCCTAGCTTCCAAAGGGCTTCAAGATACTGAACTTGAGTTTATAGACAATAGATTCTCAGACCCTCTTCTGTTCCCAGGTGGAAATTAACATGCTTTCACCTCCATTAGATCTTTAATATGCCAAGGTGAAAGTGTGTCCATTCCTGAAACATTCTGTACTCTTCCTAGACGTCCCCACCAAGTCCAATTGTAAGTGTCCAAGTCTTTGTCATTGCCCATGAACAGGCTATCAGGCTACCAAAGCAGATATAATCCTTAATTTCAAACCCGGAAAAGAGCCATGGAGAGTAGAAGATGAAATGCAGTGTCAGTACTTTTCAAGTGAGTGAGCAACTGAGAAGCAGCAAGATGGGAGACCTTGAAAGTAAAGTTGTTAGCCATGAAGTGTTGACCCTTCCATATGTGTTTAACAAGGCTAAAACTCTGAAGGTCATTACAAATACCTAAATCATTGGCAAGGCTCTCTTGCTTGCTGTTGCAAGAAAGACGTGCCTCTTTTTCTCTCTTTTGGTTTGATTCAGTGTTCAGTAGAATATTATTTTCTTTGCAGCATCCAGACTTCCTCCTTTTCTTCTGCTTCCTCTTTGGCAATGTCAGTTCCTGTTTTCTCCACATCTCTTGTTTTCACTTCTTTTACCTGGTCAAATAATGTAACAGTTCTTCCAGTTAATACAGCAGCACCTTTTATCCCGGGGTAAGGAGATTTGGTCCACTGTGCAGGTGGCTTTCTGTGGGCCATGTGAGAATGTATCACAGCAAGCTAGAAGGTGGGAATGTTGACCACAGTGGTGGTCTCTAGGTATGATATTGGAGCTTTGGGAAGGTTCATTGGCTATTGCTTTCAGAAATAATTAGAGAAGAAATAATCAGTAAGATAGGATAACTACACTTCAGGTGAGAAGCTGAGGGTCCTTTATTTTAACCTGCTTCCCCCAGATATTTTTTCAAGACTTTAGTTGGCATCTTTCCTTTGTAGTCATTGGTTGTGTCTGATGGATGGACTTTCTCCATGCTCTGGGCATCTTCTAAAGTTTTCAGAGTTGGAAAGCATAAAGCTTCATCTTTGTCTATTTCTATCATTTGTTAGCAGTGTAATTTCATTAAATTTCATGACCTTAACAATACTATTTATATGCTGATGACCCCCAAATTTCTGTCTACAGGCCAAGCCTTCCCTTATCCTCATATAGTCACCTGGATACTTCCTTTCTGCACTTAGAGATCTAATACCTACCTCAAATTCATGTCACTTTTCGTTCCTCTTTTCACTCGCACCACAAATTTAATCCATTACCAAGTCTGGTCTTCCTGTCTCATTATATCCCGAGGGCCTCCCCTCTTTTCTGTAATTATTGTTTTCACTCAAGCCTCAATGTCCAGTATTTTTTGCCAAAATTTTTATAGTTTACTTGAAGATACTCTCACTTCTTTAATCTTATTTCTCTCTATTCTCCATATAATAACCAGATGATTTTTTAAATTTTACTATTTTTATTTATTTATAAATAGTAAGTAAGGAAAGTCAGTGTTTCGAGCTACTCTCCCCCAAAGGTCATGAACATAAACTTCAGAAACATCTGGATTTTTAAAGACATAAGGTTTTTTTTTTTTTAGAATTTTTTTTTTATAGCTACTTTATTTATTTATTTCTTTATTTTTGGCTGTGTTGGGTCTTCGGTTCGTGCGAGGGCTTTCTCTAGTTACGGCAAGTGGGGGCCACTCTTCATCGCGGTGCAGGGACCGCTCTTCATCGCGGTGCGCGGGCCTTTCACTATCGCGGCCCCTCCCGTTGCGGGGCACAGGCTCCAGACGCGCAGGCTCAGTAGTTGTGGCTCACGGGCCCAGCTGCTCCGTGGCATGTGGGATCTTCCCAGACCAGGGCTCGAACCCGTGTCCCCTGCATTAGCAGGCAGATTCTCAACCACTGCGCCACCAGGGAAGCCCAAGACATAAGGTTTTGACAGTTACTTGGAAAGAAAAAAGGGGTATGGGAAGATAAACCATCATACAGAAATAGCAGTCTTCAAGTGGAAGGGTAGAGAGAAAGATCTAAAGTATAATCTAAGAAAAATGCTATATGACATAGCAGATCATTACCAATTTTCACAACCACAGTCTACAAACCTAAAAAAGTATTTATGTCACAAGATTTAAGACCTTGTGATACAGATACGCAAAGGATGACATATTTTTTAAAGGTGAATTTTAATTTTATTTATTTATTTATTTATTTATTTATTTATTTAGGCTGCATTGGGTCTTTGTTGCTGCGCGTGGGCTTTCTCTAGTTGCGGTGAGCGGGGGCTACTCTTTGTTGCAGTGTGCGGGCTTCTCATTGTGGTGGCTTCTCTTGTTGTGGAGCACGGGCTCTAGTTGTGCAGGCTTCAGTAGTTGTGGCTCACGGGCTTAGTTGCTCGCCACGTGTGGGATCTTCCCGGAGCAAGGATCAAACCCGTGTCCCCTGCATTGGCAGGTGGATTCTTAATCACTGCACCACCAAGGAAGTCCAGGATGACATTTTTAAAGTGACAACTAGGACATCTCTCTCGTACTATTACCTTGAATGGCATCCTGTTACTATTAGTATAATATCCAAATTCCTTCCAGGGTCTCCTACACATGAGCATTTCCTGACTACTGCCTACATTTTTGTTTACTTCTTTGTATAAAAATGTTTGAAGTATAACATAGTTAATTTTTACAATCAGCACACTGTATAACGAGCATTTAGATCAAGAATACCAGTGTACTGTGCCGGTTGCCGTTGTGTGAATATACAACAATTTATTCATTCTGCATTTAGGCCTTTATGAGTAATCCTCCTATATAGTTTTATGTAAATGTCTTCCTTTATTTTATTTTCTTTTTTTTTGAAAATATTTATTTCTAAATGGTTTAGACTTAATGTGAAATCCCAAGATTATACACAAATTTTATGTACATTGTTTTTGCAGATTTCCTTAAGTGATAATTTTACCACATTTGCTTTATCATAGTCTATCTATCTGTCATTACACACACACACACCACACACACACACACACACACACAGAGGTACATATTGTTTTCCTGAACTCTTTACCCCTAAATACTTAAGTGTGTGTTTCCTAGAAACAAGGTCATTTAAAAAATATAAACAGAATACAGTTATCAAAATCAGAATATTAATATTGATACAGAACTATTATCCAATCTACAGAGTTTATTCAGATTCTACTGATTGTCTCACTAATATTTTTTATAGTAAATGAAAAAAACCCTTCTTTTGCTGTCTTGCTCATTCTGCCGTGGGTACTCTGGCTTTAATCTAGACGTCAGAGCTTGCTAATTATAACTCAACTTCTTTAGGCAAGAAACTATATGGATGCAACAAAAGTGCAGTGAATACTTGTAAACCACTCATGACCATGCCTTGGAGAACTCATGCAGGAAAGAAATCCCATGAATGCTGTGATTGTAAGAGAGCCTTTCCCAGTAAGTTAAAGCTAATTACTCATCAGGAAACTCACACAGGAGAGAAATCATATGGATGCAATCAACGTCAGAAAGTCTTCATTACAAAGTCAGTGCTCACCTATCATCAGAAGACCCGTCACAGAGAAGGGAAGTCCTATGGATGCAGCAAATGTGGGAATACTTTCCCTTGGAAGTCAAAACAACTCACTTTACATCAGAGAACTTATTCAGGAAAGAGACCTTTCAGATGCAGAGTATGTGATAAAGCCTTCATGGTTAGGACACATCTCACTGTACATCAGAGAACTCACACAGGAGAGAAACCATACGAATGCTCGGATTGTGAGAAAGCCTTCTCAAAAAAGTCTCAGCTCCTGATTCATCAGCGAATTCACACAGGAGAGACACCATTTGGATGTAGTCAATGTCAGAAATCCTTCATTACAAAGTCAGCACTAATCTATCATCAGAAAACCCGTCACAGAGAAGGGAAATCCTATGGATGCAACAAATGTGGGAAAACTTTTCCTTGGAGGTCAAAACTCATTTTACATCAGAGGACTCATTCAGGAGAGAGACCTTTCAGATGCAGAGTATGTGATAAAGCCTTCATGGTTAGGACACATCTCACTGTACATCAGAGAACTCACACAGGAGAGAAACCATACGAATGCTTAGATTGTGAGAAAGCCTTCTCAAAAAAGGCTCAGCTCCTGATTCATTGGCGAATTCACACAGGAGAGAGACCATATGGATGCAGTGAATGTCCACAAGCCTTCATCCAGAAGTCAGATCTCAGTAATCATAAGAAAACTCATCATGCAGTAGGGAAATCCCATGAATGCAGTGAATGTGGGAAGGTTTTGTCCTCTAAGTCAACTCTCATTATACATCGGAGAAGCCATACAGGTGAGAAACCCTTCAAATGCAGTGCATGTGATAAAGCCTTCACATCAAAGGCACATCTCATTGTACATGAGAGAATTCATACAGGAGAGAGACCATATGAATGCTTAAATTGTGAGAAAGCCTTCTCCACTAAGGCACATCTCATGATTCATCAGCGAATTCACACAGGAGAGAGGCCTTATGGATGTAATGAATGTCAACAAGCTTTCATCCAGAAGTCAGGTCTCACTAACCATCTACAAAATTGTCATGCTGGAGTAAAATCGTATGGATGCAGTGAATGTGGGAAGGTTCTGTCCTGTAAGTCAACTTTCATTATACATCAGAGAACCCATACAGGTGAGAAACCGTTCAAATGTAGTGTATGTGACAAAGCTTTCACAGCTAAATCCTATCTTACTGTACATCAGAGAATTCATACAGGAGAGAGACCATATGAATGCTGCAATTGTAAGAAAGCGTTTGCTACTTTGTCAACTCTCATTGGTCACCGGAGAACTCACACAGGAGAGAGACCCTATGGGTGCATTGAATGTCAGAAAGCCTTCTTTCGGAAATCAGCTCTTGCTAATCATCAGCGAACTCAGCATAGAGGAAAATCCTCTACGCAATGACTGTGGGAATGTGAGAAAGCTCTTTTGATTAATCTTATCTACTCAGAGAACTCATACAGAATAGAAATGCCTATGAAGTCTCTGATTATATAGACTCTTTTGGAACTCTTGTAGGAAAGAAACCTTATATATGGAATGAAAGTTGTACCTCTTCCATCTGAAGACATCTCCTCATTATACCTTAGGGAATCTCACCAAAAAAGAAACATTATAAAGGCAGCAGTTGTCAAAAGACTTTATTTGAAAGTCACAGCCTATGCATTTAGGAGGCAAAAACCTATGGATGCAGGGAAAGTGGGAAATTATTCTTTTTCAAGTCTTATTTGTTAGACATTATGGTATTCATTCAGGAGAGGGACCCTACAGTTGCAGTGAATGCAGCCAAGCTAAGAAAAATTACATCTCATTGTACATAAAAATAAAAATTTCAGGAATGTTGTGATAATGAGAGTATTCCCTAGAAAGTCAAAACTCTTTGAACATCTTGTACAAGAGATGAACATCTTGTACAGGAGAGAGATCCTGTAGGTGCAGTGAATGTGGTAGTCTTAATGCATATCTTCCGATAATGCATATCTTCCTTACATCAACAACCCAGATAGGAGGAAAGCCTTGTTAATGTAGTAAATGTAGTACATCCTTCATATAGATGTCAAAGCTCACTAATCATCCACAGATTCATATAATAGATAAATCTTTTTGAAACAAGGAATGTGGAAAGCTTTTGAAAGTGACATGTTAAACACCAGTTGCTTAATTCAGGAGAGAATCCAGTAGATATAGTTAAAGTCTGCCTTTGGCCACAAAAGGGTACGAATTGCAGTAATTGTCAAAATGCTTTATTTACAATTCAGAGCTCCTTAATTGCCCACTAACTCATATAGCAGAAAGACCCTGTTCTCAGGGGGATAATTTCTGGATTCAATGAAGTTATAAAATCCTTAAGGAATTATATTTCTATTTTACTCCAGTAAACTTCTACTTCAGTAAACTCATACATTACAGAAAAACTGTGATTATAGTCACTGAAAATGCTTCCTATGGAGGATTGGCTATCATTAAGCACCATGAGCTCTTGAAAATAGAAACAATTTGCTCTACACAGAGACTTTATGAATGTGGCAAAAGCATCAGTGATAAATTATATTTTATTTTTGCATTTCATGGTTTTATTTCTTCACATCTGACTGTATCTTAAACTGTGATGCATGTTACAGTTGATGGAATGTCATCATTTCATTGTTAGGGCTTTTCTACATTTGGTGGCATTCTAGATTTGAGTAATTAAGTAAAACCTGGGAACTCTAGAATGAAATAATTTTCTAAGGGTTTAATATAATTGTTTTAGAAAGGATTCCAGAGAATATTCTACTACAAATATTAGGTATTTTCACTGCAAATACAATGCTGTTTGAATATAGAAAAAAATCAGAACATATGGATCAGTTGGATTTCGACCAAGGTTTGTAAGGGTTATGTTGTAGACTATATACTACATAAAATGGACTTTATGTATTTAATTTTATTTTTATTTTTGGAATTACGTGAAGAATGTAATTTTTAGGGTTTAATGAATTTCCAGCATAGGCATAGAATGTTGAGTAATATAATCTAATATAAATAGAAATGTTCTATTTCCTTATAAATCAAAATTTAATATGTAATTTGACTCATTAATAAGTCTAAAGAATTACACCGCATAAGTTTGTTGTCCTTATCTTTACTGTCTTTTGTAGTATTTCTGCCAACTGTGATGATACATCATTTCTTGAAGCCTACATTTTTCTAGAGCCTTATTTTTGAAATATCCAAAGATGATAAAAGATGTACATAAAATACTAAAAAACAAGCAGCACATGAGACTGAAGGAGGGAAGAAGACAGGGTTATGTGTGGTGAGCTCAAGTGCTTGTATTTCCACTGCTGTGTCTAACAGGAACTTTGGAATCGTTATTATAACATGTCCTTGGGCACTACAAACACTTCCTTTCCTCTTAGCATTTCCTAAAATGCCTGGTATTTTTCTAATATTAAGAATAACATTGCAGGGCTTCCCTGGTGGCGCAGTGGTTGAGAATCTGCCTGCTAATGCAGGGGACACGGGTTCGAGCCCTGGTCTGGGAAGATCCCACATGCCACGGAGCAGCTGGGCCCGTGAGCCACAATTGCTGAGCCTGCGCGTCTGGAGCCTGTGCCCCGCGACGGGAGGGGCCGCGATAGAGAAAGGCCCGCGCACCGCGATGAAGAGCGGTCCCCGCACCGCGATGAAGAGTGGCCCCCGCTTGCCGCAACTGGAGAAAGCCCTCGCACGAACCGAAGACCCAACACAGCCAAAAATAATAAATAAAAAAAAAAAAAAAAAAAAAAAAGAATAACATTGCAGAAATTGGAACTCTTGCACATTGCTGGCATGTAAAATGGTTCCACTGCTATGGAAAAAAAAGTTGGTAGTCCCTCTAAAAAGTTAAATATAGAATTACTATATGACCCAGGAATTCCACTCTTGGGTATATACCCAAGGAAATTGAAAACAGGTACTTAAATACTTGCATAAGGTTATTCATAGCAGCACTATTCACAATAGCCAGAAGGTGGAAACAACCCAGATGCCCAGCAGTGGGTTACTGGAAAAACAGAATGTGGTATGTGTATATACATGTACCTATACATATATGTGTAATGGAATATTAATCACCTATACAAGTGAAGTATCGATATACATTATAACATGAATAAGCCTCAAAAACAGTACACTGAGTGAAAGAAGCCAGACACAAGAGATCACATATTGTATTTCTGTTTATATGAAATATGAAGAATAGGTAAATCTATAGAGACATAAAGCAAATTGGTGGTTACCAGGACCTGGGGGGAAGGGGAAATTGAGACTGAATGATTAATGGATATGTAGTTTTCTTTTAGAATGATGAAAATGTTTTGGAACTAGGTAGAGGTGGTGGTTGCATAACATTGTCAATGGAGTAAGTGGTCACTGAATTGTATACTTTGAAATGGTTAATTTTATATTTTGTGAAATTTTACATCAATAAAAGTATATTTGAAAAGAATAACATTGCAAGAACCTTGGCACTCAAAATGCAGATAAAAATCAAGTTGGTTACAGAAAAAAAAAACCTGCTCAGCAAAACTGGTGTAAATATATCTTCTTTAACTTAATAGATATTAGCTACCAGAACTTTATAGCTAACATCATATTTAATGATGAAACTTTGAAGATGTTCCTTAGTTGCTCACCATTGAGGTACACAAGTCTGCTGCCTCTATTCCTGCTTAACACTCTGCTGGAGGTCTTAACCAGCACAGCACGACAGTAATAACAACTAAAGGGTTTAAAAATTGGAAACAAAAAAAATTGTCATTATTTGCAGATGATGTGATTGCCTATGTGGAAAGAGGAGAGCCCACAGACAACCATGTAAAATAATGAGAGTCCACCGTATAGCACAGGGAACTAACTATATTCAATATCCTGTGATAAACCATAATGGAAAAGAACATAAAAAAAGAATGTGTGTGTGTGTGTGTGTGTGTGTGTGTATATATATATATATATATATATATATATATATATATATAACTGAATCACTTTGCTGTACAGCAGAAATTAACTCAACATTGTAAATCAACTATACTTCAAGAAAAAAGAAAAAAAAAGAATCTAGTAGAATTCTCTAGATACTTGGTCAATATGCAACTTCAGTGGAGTGCTAGGCACCAGCGATAATCAGAACACTTTTGAAAAGGTCTCTATTCACAATAAAAATTATGAGAGAATTTGAAAGATTTATATCACTTCATTGAAAGATCTTTAAGATGACCAAAATAAAGGAAGTAGATTGTCTATTAAATGAGAAGGCTCAGTATAACAAAGATAATGGTTCGCCTCCAATAAGTAAGTCTTTTAAGTACCAAGATGCAAATAAACATTGTTGAACATCCAAGAACATGCATGAACTTCTTGAAGAAATTACTAAAACATGAATTGTATCTGTAAGAGACAAACATAAGCGATGGCAAAAGAACTGAGAGTAAGCAACAAATCCGTTTAACCATAGATATAAGCCTTCAGTAGATTGTGGGAGTTTATTTACAGAGCCTAATGTAAGTGTTAAAAACAATGACTATAGAAAATATAAAACTGAATACTACTCAGCCATTAAAAAAAAAAGAAATAATGCCATTTGCAGCAACATGGATGGACCTAGAGATTATCATACTAAGTGAAGTAAGTCAGAAAGACAAATACCATATGATATCACTTATATGTGGAATCTATAATATGACACAAATGAGCCTACCTACGAAACAGGAACAGACTCACAGAGAACAGACTTGTGGTTGCCAAGGGGGAGGGGAGGGATGGAGTGGGAGGTTGGGGTTAGCAGAAGCAAACTATTATATATAGGATGGATAAACTATAAGGTCCTACTGTATAACTCAGGGAAATATATGCAATATCCTGTGATAAACCCTAATGGAAAAGAATATAAAAAATAATGTATATGTATAACTGAATCACTTTGCCGTACAGCAGAAATTAACACAACATCGTAAATCAGCTATACTTCAATTTAAAAAAAAATTATAAAAGTAAAAAAATTGGGAGAGAAATGGGAAAAGAAGGTAAAAGGTAATATAAGAACATTGATCTCATCATTTTAGTCTAGGGAGGGAGGTAGATATAATCTAAACTGACTTATAAAAAATTAGAAGACTAAGTACATGTCAACGAAAAATTAGTTGATCTAAGAACGAAGTGGAAGATCTAGGAGTTGTCTTGTTGATGCTGGGAGAATGTCGCTGTTTATGGTTGAGCAGGTATTTCTGCTGATGGGGCAGGTTTGGTCAATGCCTAATGCAGATACACAATGCACAGTGCGGGGAGAGGGGAGGCCACAGGGCAGAGAACATTTTTTTATGTTTAAATTTTCCTGGGAATTCCCTGGCAGTCCTGTGGTTAGGACTCCGCGCTCTCACTGCCGAGGGCCCAGATTTGATCCCTGGCTGGGGAACTAAAGTCCCATAGGCCGCGCGGCATGGCCAAAAAATAAAAATATAAATAAATAAATAAATAAATTTTTCTTGTCATGCCATGAAGTGTGAATTTTATTTCACATACACATAAAGTATAAAAAGAAACATCAAGTCTGTGGTTAACTCTGGGCAGTGGAAGGAAAAAAAGAGGAGGTGGAACTCTGTGAACTGTATCATTACTCATAGTAGGGACTCAAGAATTAGGGTGGAAGCACCTTCAGAAATGGCAAATGGAGTCGCTTTTGTTGACTATGCTGCCTTGGCCCCAAGACGGTTCAAGAAGACAAATTTGGGAATGAGAGGTGGGTGGAACTGGCAGGAATGCCCAGGGTTCCTGCGAGCATGTGAGAATAGCATTGAATGAGAGCTTTCCCAATACCTAGATGACACAGCGCCCCAGGCACAGGTCGTGTCCTTAACAATGACACACTGTTACCTAATGCAAGTTCGTGTGCTCGACACACAGTGAGGCCAAACAAACCGAGATGTCGGAGTTTGGAGCAGAGAAGGTTATACCGCAGGGCCATGCAAAGAGACAGGTGCCGCATGCTCAAAAAACCCAAAAAAACCCAAACTCCTCAAAGGGTTTCAGCAAATCCCTTTTAAAGGCAAGGCGAGGGAGGGTCGTGGTTAGTTGTTGCACACTTCTTGGTGTAGGAATCCTTTGTTCTTGCAGCTGTCCGCATAGGTGAGGTCACATAATTCCTGTAAACCTCCAACAAGACAAATGTTATTCTCTATTTGGCAACTTTTTATCTCTATATGAATGGACTCTTAAAGGTCAGAGCCTTGAGAATAGGCTATCCTATATATTTCAGGCTATAGGCAACTTTTTTTTTTTAACAAAAGGTGCAGAGCCAGCATGACTAAGCACAGGCAACAGAGCACAAAAGTTAAAGTAAAAAACAGATCTAATATGGAGTCAGAGTTATTCTTCCCTGTTATAACACTGAAGCGCAGAGTCCAGTATGAACATGACAGATCTCATCCCCATGACCCTGGGGGTGAGGTTGGGGCAGGACTTGGAGATGAGGATCCACTTGGCCGTCTCAGCACAGCGCTGAGTGCCCTGTCTGTCCCACGCTGCCTTACACACGCGCAGTTCGCAGCAGTGGACTCAGGAAAGTCTCCCCCTCAGCTGCACCCGCCCTTAATTCATTCTGTCTTAATCCCCAGGAACTGCGGATGCTGGCTTGGGACTGATGTTTACCGCTTCTTTGCAGATACATCGCAGTCCCTTTGCAGACAGTGTCGGTGCCTCACAGGTGACAGGGTAGTTGCAGCGCTTTGGGGGGAGATGAACTCAGGGAATCTCAAGACACATAACCGCTTTGGCTTACGTGGCACGTATTTACTGAAGGCCACAGTCCTGCTGCCCGTTTCCAAAGCAGAGAGAAACCCTGCTGAGTGTTTCCTTGTGGCTCGGACTTGAGCAAGGTTTGGGAGACGGTGCCTAAGAGGAGAGAGCAGCTGAGGAACTGGACAGGACAGAGGTTTCCCCTTGGGTCTCAGGACGATTCTGTCTCAGCTGGACTCGTTCCTGGACCGAGGGAGGGGTGGGGAAGGTGTAACAGCGGAGACTCCACAGCAGCAGTAGATGGTCGTGGGCACTCGGCTGGAAGGGGAATGGACATTGCCGAGGCTGAGGCCAGCCTGAGGGTAAGGGTTGCTTTTCTTCCTCCTGTTCTTTCCCTTTAAGACTGGAGACTAGGTTCTCCATCAACTCAAACCACTGAGAACTAGACTCAGAGTTGAGACATTTTGATGTCTAGAGTCTTAGGGTTAATGTTCAGACTGTTCAGCTGTGGTCCCTGTTCTCTGCACACACATTTGCACTCAGACTCACACTGCTCCACTATTGCCCTCACAGACAGATTCCAGAACCTGGATGGACCTGGAGAAACGCACGGGCGTGGGACCTAGAGGGGTTATAATATTGAATGCTTTTCTTTGCCACTGAAAGGCACAGTCTAAAAGCAATCCTGACTAAGAGTCCAGCCTCTGGAGGCGAGAGTGGCTTATCTTCAATTCCTGGCTCTGCCTCCTACAGTCTGGGGGATGGGGAGCTCCTGAGAATGAATCTCAGCTTCCCAACCTGTGAGCCAGGAATAGGAACAGTGTCACTCTGAATACTGAATAGAGTGAATGAACATTAAAGAGGGTGATAAGCTGGCCCACAGCAAGTCTCTAGTAAATGGTAGTCATGACGGTCTCTCCTGCGTGATTCTAGAGCCAGTATTTTGCAGCCAGACACACAGCTGGCCACACTGTCATCAGACTTCACCCTGTCTCTCTGTAAATCTATATTGATTTCCCAATTCCATCTTGTGTTGTTTTGGAGGTTTTGTGGGATGAATCTGAATGACTCTTCTGTGTGTTTGTGTGTGTGTGAGAGAGACAGATAGACAGAGAGACTATATCTAGACCACACCCACATTTACCAGTATACCAGTGAATTAATCCTAAGAAAACTTATGAATAATGAGACAGTACATCCAAACATTATCTCTTATTCAGCAAAGAAGGCTATTGAAGATGTACTTAGGAATTTCTTCTCAGCAAAGATTTCCATAACAGAGAAGGATAACCCCTTTAAACAGATCCGTGTTTTTCTTTTTTGCTTTGGCTTTGTGATGCAGTGCGCCTTAGACCTTAAATGGGGAAAAAAATCTGCTTTCTCTTTTTTTTTTAATTTATTTTATTGTAGTTGATTTACAATGTTGTGTTAATTTCTGCTGTACAGCAAAGTTATTCAGTTATACATATACATATATATACACATATGTGTGTGTGAGTGTATATATATATACATATATATATATATACATTCTTTTTCATATTCTTTTCCATTATGGTTTATCACAGGATATTGAATATAGTTCCCTGCGCTATACAGTAGGACTTTGTTGTTTATCAAAAATCTGTTTTCTTAAAATTGGCTAGTAGGATTTGAATTATCCACTGACTGACTTTGAATTAGAAACTTCCGTACTGAGTCACCTTTATTTATTTATTTTTTAAAAAAATTATTTATTTATTTATTTTTGGCTGTGTTGGGTCTTCGTTTCTGTGCGAGGGCTTTCTCTAGTTGCGGCAAGTGGGGGCCACTCTTCATCGCGGTGCGCGGGCCTCTCACTGTCACGGCCTCTCTTGTTGCGGAGCACAGGCTCCAGACGCGCAGGCTCAGCAATTGTGGCTCACGGGCCTAGTCGCTCCGCGGCATGTGGGATCTTCCCAGACCAGGGCTCGAACCCGTGTCCCCTGCATTGGCAGGCAGATTCTCAACCACTCCGCCACCAGGAAGCCCTGAGTCACCTTTAATCTAGTAACAAAAGAGAAACCAGTCTGATTTAAATTTATTTTAAAAACTAATAATCAGACAGTATTTACATACCTTGGGTCAGATCAGACCTAGCCTGCCATTTACTGGAATTGAGTGACCTTGAGAAAGTTAAAAAAAAAATCTCTCTGCCTCATTTTCCATCCATGTAAAATAGGATAAGAATATTCTTTTACACTGAACATTCAGTAATAACTTATATGAAGGGACTGTTCGTAGCCCTACATGCAAAAGCTCATCAATAAATTGTATCTCCTGGTATTTTCTCTGAACAGACTGTGAGCCACTTACTGGAAAATGGATTCGAAATACAGAAATTGGTCGCTCTGTTCTAACTTCACCCCTTCTTTATCTGTGTTTCTATCTTCCTAATCACTTCCACTTGTCATATCTCTCTTTATACTTCCCCCTTATGTGAATAGGTCTCTTCCAAATCCATCCTGCCTTTTCTTTTATTGTCTTCAAGTCAGTCTCCTTGAAGATACAGGGTTTATTTCCAGCACTCTGGCAGCCGGGAACTCTCTCAAACATCACTGCCCCCAGCTCCAAGGAGCAAGTCTGACTGTGCCTGACTCACCAGTTCTTGACCTGTTCTTCACCATTCCATTTTCATTTTCACATTTATTTCTGCCTGATGCTTGCCTCTGTGGCACTTGCAGTACTCAAGGTTTTCCCCCTTGTCCCTGCTGTCAGCTTAATTTTCTTTTTTTTCCATAAAGAGAAACCCATGAAGCACCAAGCACCTGGTGGAAAAAGCAAACTCAGCAGACATCTTGAGTCCTATTGCAGAAACTTTTCATCTATAGCAAAACAAAGTAGATAAAGACAGGGTCCCTAGAACCTGATGTTGGGTTGAACTCCCACCATCTGCCACTAACTAATTGTGTAACTTTGGGCAGGACACTTCAACTCTCTGGGTTTCATTGTTATCACCTGCCAAGTGAGAATAATAATTACTGGATTTAGTTCCCTAGGTTATCTGGGGATTAAATGAACTATTATATTTAAAACTGTGTGGGACTTACCTGGTGGCGCAGTGGTTAAGAATCCACCTGCCAATGCAGGGGACATGGGTTCGAGCCCTGGTCCAGGAAGATCCCACATGCCCCGTAGCAACTAAGCCCGTGCGCCACCACTACTGAGCCAGCGCGTCTGGAGCCCAGGAGCCACAACTACTGAGCCCAGGAGCCACAACTACTGAGCCCAGGAGCCACAACTACTGAGCCCGTGTGCCACAACTACTGAAGCCCACACGCCTAGAGCAACAAGAGAAGCCACCGCAATGAGAAGCCCACACACCACAACGAAGAGTAGCTCCCGCCAGCCGCAACTAAAGAAAGCACGTGCACAGCAACGAAGACCCAATGCAGCCTAAATAAATAAATAAAATAAAAAATAAAACTGTGAGAGCAGTGCCTGGCGCAGGGTCAATACTCAGTACATTGTCACTCTTTGTATCCTTATTTTTCTGGTCTCACAAAACATGGATTACAGTGCACGTTTCATCGTGAGCCTAGAGCGGGGCTGGGATATGGTAGGATTTGATGTATCAGGCCCACGTGTCATTCTAAGAGTTAACTTGGAAGGAAACACTAATTCACCCAGGCCTGATTTGATCCATAACCCGGCTGTCATTCTCTCATGTTTTAGAGTCTTTCACCCTGGCAGGACCCCTCATTACTGGAGTAAACAAGGGTGGTCATGTTGACTAAGGTCAGTGGGAGAGGGAATTGTGGAGGAGCTCAGCAGTACTGTCTTTAGGTCTCTTGGAGCCAACATTGTTACTTTATTTTTTATTTATTTATTTATTTTTTAATTATTTATTTTTATATTTTTATTTTTGGCTGTGTTGGATCTTTGTTTCTGTGCGAGGGCTTTCTCTAGTTGTGGCAAGCGGGGGCCACTCTTCATCACAGTGTGCGGGCCTCTCACTATCGCGGCCTCTCTTGTTGCGGAGCACAGGCTCCAGACGCGCAGGATCAGTAGTTGTGGCTCACGGGCTTAGTTGCTCCGCGGCACGTGGGATCTTTCCAGACCAGGGCTCGAACCCGTGTCCCCTGCATTGGCAGGCAGATTCTCAACCACTGCGCCACCAGGGAAGCCCAACATTGTTACTTTATATGTAGAAAAGTCTCCTCCAGACAGACATGCAAGTGGGTCCTGTTACAATTTGTGCTGAAGGAGAAACATTAGAAAAAAGACATAAATAGATCACAAAATGCAGAGATATGGTGGCAATCAAACTGATTTGTAGGTAGATCTAATATAATAGTCCCAGACTCTAACCCAGATCTTCAACCTCTATACTTCAGACCCAGCTGCTTTTGGGGATGCACTTTCCCCTTAGTATGTGGAGTCCCTCATGATATTCAAACAAAACTATCATTTTTTATTGCTGTAAGAGCTTATTCTTATATATAACTTTCTTTGTTCCCTGGTATACCGTAATGACATTAAAATGGAAAAAGCAGAATCCTGGAGAAATTTGCTGCTTATTAACTATTTTTGAAAACCATTCTTGTTTGTTGGTAAAGATGGTATTAAATTCATCTACAGGGTTATTTTAAATCCTTTGTGTTTGTGTGTGTATTTTAACTAGGAAAAAAAATGTCAAAAATTCAGTCATATACTTTGCCTCCTATGGGACCATGAGTAACTGTGGTGCCTCTAGAAATGTGATTGACGGCCACATGGGGGAGTGGTTGAGCACGGTGCCGATGAAATTCAATTACCATCGTTTCACAAAAATTTGCTGACCATGTCCTGCGGGCCACGTACTCCGCTGAGTGCTGGCTGGGTAGAGATACCAGGACAAACATGCCTCCTGCTGATACTGAATTTAAGCTCAAGGGGTGAAATGCAAATTAAGTACAAAATCTTAGGTAAATAGCAGAAAGAGACCTGGATGAAAGCTAAAGAATTTTTGCTCTAAGAGAAAACAACTGGTGGTACCTAATTTAGAATGAAGGATTAGAGGTGGGCTCTCAGATAAGAGTGATGTTCGCTGAGACCAAAATAATGACTATGCCGGTATATACAGTAGATTGTGGGAAACGCTGCAGGCAGAAAGAAGAGAATGTCAGATGTCCCTGATGTAGGAATGAGCCTGAAAACTCAAGTCATCAAAAAGACACCTGTGTAACTGAAGTGTCCTGGGTGAGGAGAGGAACAGTGGAAGATAAAGCTGGGACAGGATGAAAGATTTTGTCTTTTATCCTAAATAGTCTGGGAAGTCTGTCAAAGCTTATCTAGGGGGCTTCCCTGGTGGCGCAGTGGTTGAGAATCTGCCTGCCAATGCGGGGGACACGGGTTCGAGCCCTGGTCTGGGAGGATCCCACATGCGGCGGAGCAACAAAGCCCGTGAGCCACACCTACTGAGCCTGCGCGTCTGGAGCCTGTGCTCCGCAACAAGAGAGGCCGCGATAGTGAGAGGCCCGCGCACCGCGATGAAGAGTGGCCCCCGCTTGCCGTAACTAGAGAAAGCCCTTGCACAGAAACGAAAACCCAACACAGCCAAAAATAAATAAATAAAATTAATTAATTAAAAAAAAAAAAAAAGAATCAGATTTATATTAAAAAAAAAAAAAAAAAAAAAAAAGCTTATCTAGGGGAGTGATGTGATACAAAGCAGGTGTGAAATGTACCAGTCTGCCTGCTTTGGAGAATGCATGGGAGGGAAGCAAGGGTGCAGTCAGGTTTAAATGGGAGAAAAGATTCAACATCGTCACTATTTGCTGATAACAACCTTGCCAGACAGTCCAAGAGAATCAGTGGAAAGAATATGAATAGCAATGGGATTGTTCTGTTAGAGGGATAAGAGATGATAATCAATAGCTTTCTTGTACACAAGCAAGAAAAATTAGAAAATAAGCAAATCAATATGCAGCCTCCCCCCAAAAAAAACACGTTAAGAAGAAATGTGCAAGCTGAAAATAAGTAAAAATCATTTCCTTAAAAGCAGTAAAGAAGGGGAAATAATTAAGAAATATATCTCACAATATTATATGGATGTTAGTTGCACTGTTTTTATCGGTGAATTTAGAGAAATTTCAACCAAAACTTAAACTGATCCTATAATTCATTTAGAGGAGAAAATGATAAATAATTTGAAAAGAAAACAGTACTTAAAAGAGACCTGCCAGGTATGCCTATCCTAGGTCAGTTATGGTAGTAATTAAAAGTGTCATTTTATGTTCTTTCTTTCTGCTTTTTTTTTTTTTTTTTGAGGGAAATATTTGTTTTACTAACTTCATAAATGTTTGGTATTTTCTGTTCAGGTTTGTTTTGTTTTGTTTTGAATTTTATTTATTTATTTTTGGCTGTGTTGGGTCTTTGTTGCTGCACGCGGGCTTTCTCTAGTTGCAGCGAGCAGGGGCTACTCTTCGTTGCAGTGCATGGGCTTCTCATTGTGGTGGCTTCTCATTGCAGGGCACAGGCTCTAGGCACATGGGCTTCAGTAGTTGTGGCACGCAGGCTCAGCAGTTGTGGCGCTCGGGCTTAGTTGCTCCACAGCATGTGGGATCTTCCCGGACCAGGGCTCGAACCCGTGTCTCCTGCATTGGCAGGTGGATTCTTAAACACTGAGCCACCAGAGAAGTCCCCTGTTCAGTTTTAATTTTCTTCTTATATCAACATTTAGGATATAAATTTACCTCTTTGAATGGCTCTAATAGAAACTCTAAGACTCAGAGTATTTTCTGTATCATTTAACTTTAAGCACTTTTTAAAATCCTTTTTATTTAGAAATAATTTAGAAGTTCCCCAGGCCCTCTGGGATCGCCCCCACCTCTGTGCAGTTTTGGTGTCAGGGGTTTGGGAAGAATTCATATTTAGATTTGAGTGTTTATTCCTTCTTCAATTCTCCCACTTCCAGGATTTCCCTTATAAATTTCCAGCTTTTTAAAAAAAATCCCTGGGAATTCCCTGGTAGTCCAGCGGTTAGGACTCTGCACTTTCACTGCTGAGGGTGAGAGTTCAATCCCTGGTGGGGAAACTAAGATCCTCAAGCTGCTGGGTGCGGCCAAAAAAAGAAAGAAGAAAAAAAAATCCCTAAGTTCTGTTCTCTGGCACTTTGAGATGGTAAGGCCTGCTGTTTGCCATTGCCATTGCCATAGGTACCACTGCCATCAATATAGGTTCTGCTACCCTAGCTTCAGGCCATAAATCCTTGTGGTTGCACTTTATCAAGTACGTGTAAACTGTCCTTCAATTTCTGTATGTTTGGGGATGCTTTCTGGTTCCTCTAAATAGTCATTTTTGAATATTTTATCCAGTTTTTATAATTCTTTATCTGTGGGAAAATCTATTTATTTGTTTTATACTTTAAAAATATTTTCTCACGGGTAACTTTCCACTCTGTGTTCCTCCGCATCTTTCTTCTCTCTTTCAAGTGGTTAATTTCTATTGATCTCTTTCCAAGTCCAATGACTCGTCTGTCATATTCAGTGATTTTTAAATTTTGGATGTTTGGAATTTTCATTTGGCTCCTTATATAGTTACTATTTTTCTTTATTCCCTTGATCATAGTTATAAAATCTGCTTTAAAATCATTGTTTGCCAATTCCAACATCTGAGTTATCTTGGGTTTAGTCTCCATTGATTATTTTTTATCTTGAGTTTGGGTTACATTTTCTTGTTTCTTTGTATGTTTAGTAATTTTGGATTGTATACTGATACATTGTAGAGGTTGAATTTTTGTTGTGTTTCCCCAAAGAGTATAGGTTATTTTTTCTTCAACAGATAATCTTCCTAAACTTACACGCCGTATTCTGAAATCTGTTATTTTAGGCTGTGGGGGACTGCTTGGTATCTACCCCATGCATGCACATTCAGGGCTCAGCCAGAGTCTTAAGATAGACGTTGTATCTAAAATTTGTGGTACTGCCTTTGTGGCTCCCTTTTTTTTCAGATTTCCTTTTACTTTGCAGCCTCTGTGGTTATCCTGAACTTTGTCCTTTGGTTCTTTAGACCAGCAGGGCTATGGGGGATTTACTTGGGCTTTAGGCATTGTGCCTGGTGCCCAACTACAGCCTGCTCTCAGGAACAGAGCCCATTTTTAAAGAATGGAAAACCCACACTTCTTCCAAGTGTCAGCCCAGCAGGATTTGCCTGCTGTTGTTCACTCTTTAATGAACTAACTCTGTAGGTGGTCATTTAAAAAAATGGCCACTGGACTTCCCTGGTGGTGCAGTAGTTAAGAATCCACCTGTCAAAGCAGGGGACACAGGTTCAATCCCTTGTCCGGGAAGATCCCACATGCCGCGGAGCAACAAAGCCCGTGCACCACAACTACTGAGCCTGCACTCTAGAGCCCATGAGCCACAACTACTGAGCCCATGTGCCACAACTACTGAAGCCCGCACACCTAGAGCCCGTGCTCCACAACAAGAGAAGCCACCGCAATGAGAAGCCTGCGCACCTCAACGAAGAGTAGCCCCTGCTCGCCACAACTAGAGAAAAGCCCACATGCAGCAACAAAGACCCAACGCAGCCAAAAATAAATAAATTAATTAATTTTTAAAAAAAGATATATATGGTGAATTTAGTCAATAAAATTCCTTGCATTCCTGGTCTTACATGGCCATGGTATATTGTTTTCTTACTGCCATGTTTCCAGTATGATTTTTTCTTTGGCCCATGTCTTATGAGAAAGAATGCTTTAAATTTCTAAACGTAAGTGACACATTTAATCCTGTACTTATTACTGATTGCTAACACACACATACCTGTTGTATGAACAGGTGTGGGAGAATGCACCCCTGAAATGTATGGTTATCTCAGGGGAGAGAGGAATAAGACTAGAAATGAGAGACAGAGGACACAGATGAACTTTTTCCTCTCTATATCTTTGTATTACTTTATTCCTTAATAAGGTATACACATATTAATTTAATAAGTTGGAAGAACAATTTTACTAAATTAATAAAATAAAAATGTCTGTCTGTTATCACAGAATCCCTAAGTGCTGGAATCCCTGACACATGTTTCCACAATACCATTTATATCCTTTATTCACGGTACGATTTCTGTTTTATTCTATGGTATTTTATATATGCGTCCGCCACACTAGGCCCTCTGCTGTTAGGAACAATGATCCAGGTCAGTTAATCTTTGTATATATGAGTACTGGCAACCTATCCTGGCATATAGTAGATGTTTAAGAAGAGTTTTTGAAATGAAATATGAGGCTTTATATCTTGGAGCTTGTGTCCTGGACATATACACTGAAGAATTTGGGAAATGGACTAAATAATGAACCATTTTGCATGGCTGTATGAGCATAAACAGACATATGCCAAGATGGCTACTCTGAGTGGAAATTTTGAGCTCCTTGGTGTAGAGTCCCCTCCCCAGAATTGAAATTTCTATCCTCAGAAAGGGGAGTTCCTGAGGACCCAAGAGTCCCTATCAGAACTGGGAATATTGGAGCAAATCTGTGACTGGTGCTGTCTGAATTCTAACTTCATGACCTTCAGGTTCTTTTCTGAAAGGCTTGTTCCCGTGATCCCATGAGAATGATTTTTGGTGACTCGATCCTGAGGCTACTTTTCCTGCTCCAGACTGGGATTGGGGTCCTGGGGAATACCTTTCTTCTCTCAACCTATGCTTCCACATCCTGCACTGGTCATGCCCTGAAGCCCATACACTTGATTCTTACCAACATGGCTGTGGCCAACTTCTTGGTTCTTCTCTTCAAGGGGATCCCCCAGATGATATTTACCTGGGGAGTGACACACATCCTGGGCAACACTCGGTGTAAACTTGTTTATTACATCCATAGACTAGCCCGAGGCCTTTCTCTTTGCACCACTTGCCTCTTGAGCAATTTTCAGGCCATCACCATCAGCCCCAGAACTGGTGGGTGGATGGGGCTCAAGGGCAGAGCTTGGAAGAACAGCCATTCTTCCTGCTTCCTGTGTTGGATCTCCAACCTGCTGATAAACATCTTTGTCCCCGTAAATTTAGAGGCTCGTCGGCCTATTCGCAATTCAACGAAGCTACGGGATTATGGGCTATGTTCTTCTAAAAATCCTGAAATGTCTAGTGCTGCAAAATTCACAATTATCATGACTTTGCCATATGTTGTGTTCATGGGACTCATGATTGGGGCCAGTGTTTACATGGGCCTTTTCCTACGTAGACACCACCAGCGAGTGAAGCATATTCATACCCTCAGAAACTCTCACAGATTCTCTCCTGAGTCAAAAGCTACTCAAACTGTCCTGCTTCTAGCAATCACCTTCATTCTGTTTTACTTCACCCATTCTATCCTTACAATCTGTAATGTTGTTTCCAAATCTCACCTCTGGGTGCAGCACACTGCTAACTTTCTGGCAGCATGTTATCCCACCCTCAGCCCCCTGATATTGTTCCTTTAGGATCTCCAAGCGCCAAGATTCTGCTCTTAAATGGTGAAAAAAGAATCCCACATGACTAATGGCCCATTCACAACACTTTCTCTTTTCTTCACATCATCTGGTTAATCACTTATTCAAGCAAGGATATATGGATGTCCAGCACATGACAGACATACACCCAAGATACTGATGATGGAAAGATTTGGACGACACTGACTAAGCCGTGTGGAGGCTTCCAGCTTCACTCAGAAGGCAGACAAACAATCATATAAATACAATAGTGCATAAGTGTTAGTGTTATCTTGATGCTTTGTGATTGTTTTTCCTTTGAAGTCATTGATGGAAGGATGGAAGTGAAGTTGGACAGAAATAATTTTGGGATATATCATAAATTTAATGGTTTATTAGGGCAATTATTAAATCGGATGCAATATTGTATAGTGATAAGCAGTGCTGGCTTTGTGTGCCAACAATAATTATAGCTCACGGGAAGTAGCTTATTATAAGACAGGGTATTTACCTATAAAATTAATAAATTGTATCCTATTAAATTATTGTGCAAAACTCAATGAGGTGAGGAGGCAGGACTTCCAAAATAGCAGAGGACCTGTGTAAACCCACTGTTTTATGAAAGCAACATAAATACTGGGAAAATGCAGCTCTATTTACAGTAGCCAGGACATGGAAGCAACCTAAGTGTCCATCGAGAGATGAATGGATAAAGAAGATGTAGCACATATATACAATGGAATATTACTCAGCCATAAAAAGAAACGAAATTGAGTTATTTGTAGTGAGGTGGATGGACCTAGAGTCTGTCATACAGAGTGAAGTAAGTCAGAAAGAGAAAAACAAATACCATATGCTAACGCATATATATGAAATCTAAAAAAAACGGTACTGATGAACCTAGTGGCAGGGCAGGAATAAAGATGCAGACGTAGAGAACGGACTTGAGGACACAGAGGGGGAAGGGGAAGCTGGGACGAAGTGAGAGAGTATCATGGACGTATATACACTACCAAATGTAAAATGGATGGCTAGTGGGAAGCAGCTGCATAGCACAGGGAGATCAGCTCGATGCTTTGTGATGACCTAGAGGGGTGGGATAGGGAGGGTGGGAGGGAGACACAAGAGGAAGGGGATATGGGGATATATGTATATGTATAGCTGCTTCACTTTTTTGCACAGCAGAAACTAACACAACACTGTAAAGCAATTATACTCCAATAAAGATATTTTAAAAAATTTAAAAATACTGGAAAAATGATTAAAGTCAACTTTTTTACGACTCTAGAAATTAACCAAAGGTGTACAAACAACCTGAATCAAGAAAAAATTTTGAACCTCAGTAAAAACAGTGGGGTTTGTGGAGTTCTAACTTTGTTTACTCCCATCCCCCCTCCCCAGTTCTGCACTAGCTTTAGAAAAACAGCAGCCTCACAGCTACAGTAGCCATGAAAACCATCTGTCAAAAAACAGTCTCAGTTGTTTAACACTGTGGTAGCTTAAGGCCGCAAAACCAGTTGGGGAAATCATTAGCTCAGCCAAAATTTTTAAAAGGAATGTCTGAAGAATAAGATGTTCACAAGGAGCTGTTAAACACTCTGACACATTCCTGAGGATCTAAAAGGCCACACACCTACACAGGGATATGTACATGCCCAGAAAAGACCTGAAGGTCACTGGTAATTCACCTCTGGCTGACCTTGAAATCCTGCAGCAGGAAGAGAAGGCTAGGGCAGACTTGTAAACCGCCTAAGCATCGAAGTAGTAGTAGAGGGAGGGGGTGGGGAATACATTAGGAGTATGGGATTAACAGATACACATGACCATACAGAAAGTAGATAAACACAAGGATTTACTGTAGAGCACAGGGAACTATATTCCATATCTTGTAATAACATAATGGAAAAGAATCTGAAGCTGTACACCTGACACTAACACAATATTGTAAATCAACTATAGTTAATTCTGAGGAGAGGGGGCATCTGATACCCAAAGTAACAACATTGTATTTTCTAAAACGTCTAGCTTTGACAAAAAAGTGATACACAAAGAACAGGAAAGTATGGCCTTTACACAGGAAAAAAAGCAATCCATAGACACTATCTGTGGGGTCTCGTATGTCAGACTTACTACACGAAGACATTAAATCAGCTATTATAAATATGTTCGAGGAACTAAAAGAAAACATCTCTGAAGAACGGAAGGAAAGTATGACAATGATGTGTCAGAATCCCCCCTGTGCCAGAGGCATCCTTGGAGTCCTCCCTGCCACATGCTCTTTTCATTGCCCAGGGAATATGTTCTTTGCTGTACAGACCTCAGAACTCCAGAACAGTCAGAACTTCCTTGTGCCCTCAAAAGGGCAATGGGGGGCTTCCCTGGTGGCGCAGTGGTTGGGGGTCTGCCTGCCGATGCGGGGGCGCGGGTTCGAGCCCTGGTCTGGGAGGATCCCACATGCCGCGGAGCGGCTGCGCCCGTGAGCCACAACTACTGAGCCTGCGCGTCTGGAGCCTGTGCTCCGCAACAAGAGAGGCCGCAGCAGTGAGGGGCCCACGCACCGTGATGAAGGGTGGCCCCCGCTTGCCGCAGCTGGAGAAAGCCCTTGCACAGAGACGAAGACCCAACACAGCCAAAAATAAATAAATAAAATAAAAAAAATTAAAAAAAAAAAAAGGGCAATGGGGCTAAGTGAAGACATCATCATCAGCTTAGGTCTGGCTAAGGGTGACGTGCAGACAAATGCCAGAGCTTCTGTCGCTGTGGAGGTGGAGGGCCCCACCCTCCTGGCACTTGGATGCGTTCATCTACCCAGAAGCTCTCTGTGGTTTATGGATTTTTTAAATGGAGGCTTAATCACATAGGCATGATTAAATTTGATAAAGGGAATTTACAAAAATCTTTGGTGAACGTCATACTTAAAGGAGAAACTTTGAAATCAGGAAGAAGGCTAGAATGCTGCATCATCACTTCTTTCAACATTGGACTGAAGTTCTCACCAGTGCAATTGGTAGAAAAATAAAGATTTAAAAATGTGAAATGATGGGGAAACTCACTATTTAAGGATGATATGGCTGTTTACATAAAAATCTAGAATAATTGTTTTGTGTTCTTTTAGGTGATGGTCAGTCAGGTGAGACCACAAGAAGGGACTCAGAATAGGTACAGGGGAAAAAAGTTTGTTATACTCACAGGTCATGAGAGACAAGAGTCACTGCATGCTGAAAGGTCACATCAGAGAGAGCACCAAGGGACCAGGCTCTACCAAGTAGGGGGGTGGGAGCATCCCTGGCGAAGTGCCCTTATTGGCGGATCAGGGTGGCGTACACAAGAAAAGACTGGAGGAGATTTCGCTGGTGCATTTGAATGACACTAGGCCACAGGCACGGGAGGGTAGGAAGAGGAACTTGAGGCAGGGACCGACCTTATTACACTGGTGTACATGGTTGCCTGGTCAGTGTACTCAGAGCTGGTTTGTGGGGATGTTGAGGCAGAGGGAAAATACGAAGTTTTAAAAATTTAAATACAACGATCTACACAAAAGCTATTAGAATTAATAAGATAGTTTATCAAGTTTGCTTGGTATAATGTCAATATACAAGTTAATTGTATTTCTGTATATGACCAACAAAGGTTAATGAAATTATAAAATACCATTTACAAGAGCATTAAAAATGTCAAGTATCATGAAATGAATTTAAAAAATGACTTCTATAAGAAACATCAACTTTATTCAGAGACATTAAAGAATAAATGGAATGATACATGGTGTTCATGAATTTTAAGCCTTCATACTATAAATATGTCATTACCCAAAAGATTTATAGATTCAATGCAGCCCCAGTACAAATCCCAGACTTTTTCTTTTTTTTTTTTTGTGGAAGTTGACAAGTTGAGGTAAAATTTTATGTGAAAATATACAGGGCCAAAAGAACAAAGACACTCTTGTAGAAAAAGAATACAGTAGGCGGCCTTGCTTTATCAGACCTAAGACTTAGAAATGATCCCGTAACTAAAACAGAGTAGTATTGGCCCGGGAATAAACGAGAGAGCAATGGAACAGAACGACATCCTAAATCAGAGCCATACAGACATGGACGCTTGATTTATGATAGAGATGGCACTGCCCAACAGTGTAGAAGAGACTCACTTTAAATACAGCTGCTGGGACAATTATCTATACAGAGGAAAAAAGAAAGTTGATCCCTGTATCGCAGTATTCACAAAAACAAATGACTGGGGAGGCTGTGACTATTCAAGATACACAGAATCCTTCTTGAATGTATTTGTTACTGAGCGGAAGTCCACGTGCCCGACGCACAGTGAGGCCAAACAATACCAAAACGTCGGAGTTTGGAACAGAGAAAGGTTTATTGCAGGGCCACGCAAAGAGACCGGTGGTTCATTCCATAAAAACCCTGAACTCCCTGAAAGCTTTCAGCAAAACCCTTTTACAGGAAAGGTGAGGGAGGAGTATGGTTAATTGTTGCACACTTCTTGCTATCAGATCCCTTGTTCTCGAGGTCAGGTCACGACGTTCCTGGAAACCTCCACCAAAACAAATGTTATTCTCTGTTCTGACAAGAAAGGGCAAGGTCCCAAGGCTCAGCTTTCAGAGGTCCAGGCCCGGGCTAAGAGGAGGGGGTCCCTGCGCAGGCCGCTTACCCTGCCCGGGAGCGTTGGTCCAGCACCCAGACTAGATGCTCCCCCAGTGCCCAGGCCTGGCTGAAGAGGTGGATCTCAGTTGCCGGCGCCCTCAGGGCCAGGCCTCCAGACCCTGCCCAGCTGTCATCACTGAGGGAACCGGGTGCCCCGGCCCCAGTCAGACGTCAGGCTCCTCTGGCAGCGCAAACAGGGGCAGGGTCCTGTGGGCTTCGACCCATGGAGACCACAGCCGCCATTAGGTCCCAGAGGCAGGGATGGGGGAGAGGTTCCCGTCCGCTTCAAGGCCCGGGCCCGGCCAGCAGGCGGCAGTGGCGAGGGCTCTCGAGCTCTGCAGGACACAGCCCTCAGACTGTCCCCAGGCCCCCCACCTCACCCGCCAGGCCCAAGGCCAGGGGTCCTCGAGGGCCCCTCGGAGGAGGTTCCCATCTGCCTCTCACCGCACTCTCTCCGCTGCGAGAGCTGTCGGCTGGGCGAGACCTCTAACCCCTGGAGCTAAGCGCAGCGCGCCCGCTCCTCCTCTATTAGAGTTACCTTGTACCGTGAGACAGAAGTGATACTCCTGGCGGGGACTGTGGTTGCCAGTGTCTGCTCCATAAAACACATCTGCCCCGGTCCTCACCCCCTCACGGTCTCGCGTCACGAAGTACATCCAGAGTTCTCTCCTCGTAACACCTCTGCTCCTTCAGCTACAGCTCTAGCCTCTTAATCCCCATTCTCTCCAACGTTGAACCGGCATCCTGTCTGCAAACGCTCCCCATTTCTCTGTCCCGAAGCCCCAACCTTCCCAACACGCCCACGTCTTTCCTGCGGCATAAAAAGGGATCCGAAAGAGAGTGGGCGGGGCCATTCTGCTTAGGCCTGGCCTGTGATTGGTTTAGCTCCCAGGTCAGGTCGGAAGACTGTAGGCGAGAGTGCTGAAACGCTACTGAACATGCAGCTGAGCGGCTGCAGAGATGGAACAGCCCAGGATGAAAAATCTTGGAGAGAACCGGTTGAATTTGCACCTCTCCGTATTGGTCGGCAGGACGGTCCAAAATGGCGGCGCACGATCCAATATGGCCGCCCCCAACAGAATGTAACGACATGGGCGCGGCCATATTGCACGGAACTAACTCCTCCGGGCATCAGAACCCATCGCTCACTTCCAAAGTGGCCTTGAATGTGAGTGATAACAGGGGCCCGCCACTCACGTCAGCGGAAACGGAAGTGGCGTCCAAAGCTTGGCTTCCCCGAGCGTACTGTCACAGAATTGGCGTTTGAGGTTACGTGAGATTGCTGCGAGTGGATTTAAGAATCCGCGTGGTGGGAATTCTGTGACTTGAGATGTGGTTTGTGGTGGGTACTCGTGGAGGATTGTTGTTGAAGGCGGCCTCGGAGTTTTGGGGGCGTTGTGGGTGGCTTGGGCCAGCATCAGTGTTGAGGAGTGGGTTGAGGAAGTAACGAGACACCATTGCTGTTGACAGTGACAGGTCGGCGCCGGATCGCCGCCCCCGCACCCCGCCCCCGCCCCAGGCGGTGGAAAGAGGAGGTGGAAGAGCCGATGATCAAAGGGGTCCATCTGGATAGGTTGGTGAGGATAGGGCTTGGGTGTTAGTGACCTGGGATTCCTGTGGTTGGAATTTGAGCTTCGGAGGGGCCAGTGGGTGAAAAATAGATGTCTGGGGAGCTGTGAATGGGTTCGACAGCGAAGTGCAGGTTGGGGAGCTGTGTGGGTATCCTTAGGAGAGGTTGAGGGGGGTTGGGACATAAAGAGGCCTCAGGTGGACAGACATTTGGGTGTGTGCTGAGCATTGGGGTATTATATTTCCCAACGTTTTATACTGGAGAATTTCAAGCATACAGAAAAGCCGAAAGAATAGCCAAATGTTCTGCTGTATACCTGCTATCTAGATCCATGAATTGTTAAAATCGTGCCCATGAATATTTAAGAGTTTACGTGTGTTTGTACGCGCTTGAAATCAAGTTAATCCTAGCTTTTTATGTCAATTCTGCCACTTGTTTCTGTGGCTTTGGATAAAGTACCAAGTTCTGTAAGTCTCAGTTTTCCCATTCAAACAAATTGATTTCTGCCTCACCAGTTCTCATGAAGGCCCTGTCTTCATGACCTCATCTAACGCTTATTACCTCCCAAAGAACCCATTTACAAATACCATCACATTGAAGCTTCAGCGTATGAATTTGAGGGACACAAATATTAAGTCCATATAACAAGTAGGTATTTGACAGAAGGTAGCTATTATTATTCAAATGTATAGCTTTCTAATGGGATTTTTTTCTACTCAAAACAATACTTTCAACTTATTTTTATTAAGTTAGAATAATAAATAATAAAATCCTCTTCCTACGTGAATTTATATATGATATTAAATGGAGATCTCTAAGTTTTTAAAATCAGAATATCATTATATGTTTATTATCAGTAAAAAGCAGGAAATAAAAATCACCCTCGGAGAATTCCCTGGCCCCGGGTTTGATCCCTGGTCAGGGAACTAAGATCCCACAAGCCCCAGGGAGTGGTAAAAAAAAAAAAAATAATAATAATAATCCCCAATTTACTATCTGTAAACTACCTGTAATGTTTTGAAATGTATTTTTAAACTGAATTATATATTATGGATATTTTTCTGTTTTTAATTTATAAAAGTAGGTCAAATTAAATGCATATTTCAGAGGCTTCTGATTTAGTTTTACCAAACTTCCCCAATAACTTTCTATTCTATAATGCTTCTACACACAGTGTGCCAGATTTTTCTACACCTTTAGCAACAATGGGCATATCATCCTTCTATTCTTTTCTAATATGATAGCCCAATTTAGAAATTTGATTACCTTGGCTTTTCTTTATAATTTTGTTTAATGAATGTCATGTTTGATCATTGGAAAATGGGAAAGTCCTCCATCCTTGTTCCATCTTCTGAGTCCCACCTAACCATCCCAAGCTTTGGAACCACTATTCACAAATTAGAATGTATTATTCCCTTGACTTTTATAGTTTTATCACATATATATGGATACCTTAAAAGTGCACTCTAGTTTTTCTTGGTTGTAAGTTTTATAATAAGGATATTATTATGTGGTCTTCTGAAGCTTGCTTTTCTTTTTTTTTAATTAATTTATTTATTTTTGGCTGTGTTGGGTCTTCGTTGCTGCATGCAGGCTTGCTTTAGTTGCGGGGAGCGGGAGCTACTCTTCGTTGTGGTGCGCGGGCTTCTCATTGCGGTGGCTTCTCTTGTTGCTCTAGGCGCAAGGGATTCAGTAATTGTGGCACGCGGGCTCAGTAGTTGTGGCTCCTGGGCTCTAGAGTGCAGGCTCAGTAGTTGTGGCGCATGGGCTTAGTTGCTTCGCGGCATGTGGGATCTTCCCGGACCAGGGCTCGAACCCGTGTCCCCTGCATTGGCAGGCGGATTCCTAACCACTGCGCCACCAGGGAAGTCCTGAAGCTTGCTTTTCTTGACTTATTACGTATGTGTGATTTATCCACGTTGGAGGTAGGTTTGTTTCATTAATATGAATTCCATTGCATAAATACAACATACCATTCTCCTGTTGTTGCACATTTATATTGTTTCTGGGCTTCAGCTACTGCAAGTAGTGAAGTTCTGAACATTCTTATGTCTCCCAGTTGATGTGAGAATTTGTTAGTCTAGGGTGTATACCTAGAAATTAAATTTCTAATATAAAGTAGATGAATTTTTACCTAGAAGGGAAAGTCAAATTGCTTTTGTACCACCTTAACTCTCTCATCAGCAATGTATAAAAGTGCCTTTTGATCCATAGGCTTTCCAATACTTAGTATTTTCATTCTTGCTTTTTGACCATCTTTTGAGTATAAAAGAAATCTATCTCATTGTGGTCTCCATATGCACTGTTCTTATCACTAACATGGTTGGTCATCTTTTTTGTATGTTCATTGGCCAATTTTAAACCTGAGAAGTTTGTCTCTTCCTAACTCATATTTAGAAAGTAGTCCCATATATGGAATGCTAGTCTTTTGCTGGTTGTTTTGTAATAAACCATTGGCAGTCCTTTGTCTCCTGTTCCTGGGAGGTAGCCTCTAGATTGTTGGAATATCCTGAATGATAGAGATGACTGCATTATTCATGGTGGGCCCTGATATTTTGTGCTAATGAGGCAACTCATGGTGAGTCTGTAGTTTATGCTAGTGAGATGATTCAGGTTGGAGCTGTTTATGCCAGAAAGACCAACCAGGTGATATCAGCCCAACCTCCAGGAGGGTAGAGGTGCTGGAGGTTGAGTTCCATGGCCAATGATTAGATCCATCATGCGTATTTAATGAAACTCTAATACAAACTATAAACACTGAAGCTCAGGTGAGTTTCTGTGGTTGGCAATACCCTGCATGTTGTCACACATAGATATGGTGGATGAGCAACGTGTCCTGACTCCAAGAGGAAAGGACAGTGGAAGCTTCTGGTTTGGGACCCTCCCAGAACTCACCCTATTGTGTCTCTCCATTTGACTGGTTATAATTTGTATTCTTTTGGTGTAATAAAACTTTATTCTTGTACATTTCCCCCTCAGGTACCTTATACGTTTTGTTGGTATTGTGAATAGTGTTTTTTCCTTATAAATTTTACTGTTATTTGAATATGAAATTGCAGTTAATGTTTATGTTGATCTTAAAGCAGTTGCATAGTGACAGTCTTGCTTCTTCTTTTCCATTCCTTCAGTCCTTCCATTTATTTTCCCCATTTTACATTTAGCCAAAATGTGATACATTTTTGGCTAAATGTTCTGAGAATGGCTATCCTTGTCATGTCCCTAAGTTTAAAGAAATGCCATGGATTTTTTTTTTTTGTAGATACTCTTTATCAAGTTAACAGAGTTCTTGTCTAATTCTAGTTTAATAACATTTTTAAAGATTGTGAGTGGCTATGGTATCTTATTACATGTCTTTTCTTTATCTATTGAGATAATGAAATAGTTCTTACTACACTATTTTTGCATTCCTGGAATAAAGTTATCTGTGCATTGTATAATTCTTCCTATGTTGTTTTCTTAGTATTCTTCCTCTCTATCAGTGAACATGGTTTCCACATCTTTTAAATATTTAGGATTTTTATACTAAGTTTATAAATGAGATTGGCCTCATTTCTTTGGCCACAAATTTCTTTCACATATTGTCCTTGAAATGCAGATCTGTTTTCTTCAGTTCTCTGTCCGCCTAAGACACAGTGTTGCATTGTGCTTCGGAGTTCTCAGCAATGTGATACTGAGAGTAAGTTGCATTAATATATTTCTCGGGTGTCCTGGCATCTCTAAGTTATTCTCAGTGTTAGAATTAATTTTTCATCACCAGAGTTAATTATTTAACAGTCAGCACTGATTAGAGTTGCCAAGAGATCCAGCCGGGGTTTTGAGTGAAGATGAAGTCTCAAAAAGAGACATGAATTTGAGATTTCAGTTGAGACTCCATTGCAGAGTTTAAGGTCATGGATTTTGTATTCAGAGGTAGACAGCCTGTATTTGTTTTGCTTTTTGTAGGCAAGAGGTTAGTTTAACTGAGGTATAATTTATGTACAATATAGAGATTATCATGCTAAATGAAGGAAGCCAGACAAAAAAGACAAATATCATATGATATCACTTATATGTGGAATCTAAAAAAAAAAAAAAGATACAAATGAACTTATATACAAAACAGAAATAGACCCATAGACGTAGAAAACAAACTTATGGTTACCAAAGGGGAGCAGGGGATAAATTAGGAGTTTGGGATTAACATATACACACTACTATATATAAAATAGTTAACCAACAAAGACCTACTGTATAGCACAGGAAACTATACTCAATATTTTGTAATAACCTATAAGGGAAAATAACCTGTAAGTTATATATATAACTGAATCACTTTGCTGTACACCTGAAACTTACACAACATTGTAGATAACTATACTTCAATTAAAAAAATTTACATACAGTAACATTCATCAGTTCTTCAGGTATAATTTGATGAGTTTCACAAAGGTATACCATTCTTTAACCATCACTCGAATCAATGTATAGAACTTTCCCATCAACCCCAAAAGTCCCCTTGTGCCTCTTTTCATTGAGACCATACCCCCATCCCCTGTTCCCTCACCATCACATGCTTTCCATAATTATATATGTTCTAAAACTTCATACAAATTGAATGATACAGTAAGAGGTCATTGATGTCTGACTTCTTTCACTTAAAGTAATGCTTTTGAGATTCATCCATGATGTTGCATGTATCATTAGTTCATTCCTTTCTGTCACTGAGTAATATTCAGTGGTACAAATAAGCCACGAAATTATCTATTCCCCAGTTGATGGATGTTTTGGATTTGGGGGAGTAGGTTTTGGATATTTTGAATGAAGCTGTAATGTACATTGATGTACAAGTCAAAGTGGTTGTACCATTTTGTCATTTTATATTTTCACCAGCAATGCATGACAGGTTTGTTTTTTTTTTTCTTCTTTACATCCTTGTCAGTACTTGGTATATTCAGTCTTTTAAATTATAGCAATTCTAGCAGGTTTATAGGAATATTTTATCTAGGTTTTAATTTGCTTTTATTGTGCAACTTAAAGCAACTTTTCATATGCTTATTTGCCATCTCTTTTTTTTGATGAAGTGTCTGTTTGAAACTTCTGTTCCTTTTTATTAGATTGTCTCTTCTTTTATTAAGTTGGAAAAGTTCTTCATATTTTTTAAATAGAAGTCTTTTAGTCAGGTACATGCTTTGTTAATATTTTCCTCTAGCCTGTGGCTTGATCCTTCATTTTTTAGCAGTGTCTTTTGAATATCACAAATTTTTAGTATTGAGGAAGTCCAATTTATCAACTTTTTCTTTTATCATGCATTTTGTGCCCTGTTTAAGAAATCTTTGCCTCACTTAAAATTTTTCTATTCTTTCTTCCAGAAGTTTTATAGTTTTAATCCTTACATTTATAATCCATTTTGAGTTAATTTTGGTTTGAGGCAAGCATGAATATCCTATTTGTTTCAATGGCACTTGTTAAATATTTTATTATTATTTTTCTCATCATGCTCATGCTTTTCTCTTGTGGAATATGTGGAATATATACATATTCCATATTATATGTGTGTGTGTGTGTGTGTGTGTGTGTATAATTTTAAAGAAATGTACTAGTCTGCCCATTCTATCCCTTTTGTCATTTTGGTCTGCCTCTCTAGCTTGAACTTTCCCTTGGCTTTGGGTCATATTTTTTTGCTTGTTTGCATATCTGGTAATTTTCGATTGGATGTCAGATATTGTCAGTTTGATATTGTTGTTTACAGGATTTTCTTTTATTCCTTTAACTACTTTTGAGGTTTGCTCTGGCATGTAGTCAAGTTACTTTGAAAAGGTTTGATTCTTCGGAGGCTTTCTTTTCAACTTTCTTAGGTGGGGCTGAAACAGTCTTTTGTCTGTGATTACTCTGTACCTATTACTGAGGCAGTGCTCTTCTGAGGCCTCTGTTTGAAGTCCTGGTGGAAGGTCTTTCTACCCTGGCTAGTGGGAATGCTCAGTATTCCTGATCTTGTGTGAGCTCCAGGAATTGTTCCACCTCCTCCTTTCCAGGGGCCTTGGTAATTTCCTCAGTTCCAATCCTTAGCCAGAGACTCAGAGGAGCCCTCTGCATATCTACAGAGTGACTTTTCTCTCTTTTTTCTGAGGTACTGCCTGGCAGACTCTAGCCACCTTTGCTTCTCAGACTTGAAATTCTGTATCATTAACTCAGCAAGACTGCTGGATGGTTTTGGGGTTCCTTCTCCCTGTGCTCTGAGCTGGAAAGTCTCTCCAGGCAGTGAGCTGCAGCACGGAGTTCTCACCTTGTTTGTTTCCCTTTTTCTCTGACTTCTGGGTCTTAAAATAGTTGTTCTAGATATTTTTCCTACTTTTTGTTTTGGTTGGTTAAGATGAAAGGATAATTCTGGTAGTTCTCCTTAGACTCAGGGGATCTATTGATTCTGGGGGTTTGTGTTTTAGTCCTTTCTCCGCCAGTTACTAGCTGTTGGGTTTTAGCTAGGTGCTTAACCTTTCCTCTGCTAGTTTTCTCTAAAATGGAATAATGATCATCTGTACGTTATAGGCTTGTTGTGAGGGTTAAGTGAGAAAAGAACATACTTGAAACAGTTCCTTGCACGTATTGGAACTTGCTTTTATCATTACTTCCATACTAAACAAATCTTTTCTTGAATCCATAGATGCTGGCTTCCTAGAATAAGGCCACTCCTATAAAGGAAAAAAGTAGGTCTCAAGCCCGGAAATTCATCCTTGCTAAGGATACCCTTGATGAGACACCATTACCAGGATTTCAGGACAGATCCTAAATGTGGTGGCCACTTCCTAAAAGCTGTTAAAAATGACCAAGTCCCAGGTGAATTGTTTGGTCTTTTCCCCAATTTGTTTTGCATTTTTGATTTTTGGAGTTTTATTAAAATGTATCCAATCAAAGAGAACAATATATATAGATACATTGTGGCTAGGAGGGACGTGCTTAGATTGGGAGATAGAATGAATGATCCAGAATAGCTAATCAGGAAGGGAAACTCATCTGCATGTCATAGGGTCCTGCAAGGTGCTGATAATTAGAACATTGCCACATAAGCAGCAGGATCCAGAAGTGGGTTGCCTACATTTCTCTGTTAATACTGGAAACCATCACAAAAGATAAAAATGTGTTGCAAGATTTACTTTGTATTTAAGAAGGAAGCACATGAATTCAGTAAAGATTTCCTGGACATTTAAGTGTGAAGATGGGTCTTCCTGTTACTTTTTTCTCATCCAGACACTGGACCCAGTGAAAAGTCATCTTCCAAAGGAAATGTGGGAGGTATAACAGGCACAGATAGAAAACTTTAAAAATCCCTTACCTATAAAAAAAAGATAATAGTAGTGCTAACATAAAGGTTACTGTGCAGATCATTGTGTTACTGTATGTAAGATGCTTAGAACGATACATAGCACACAGTGAAAGCTTTGTGTTTGCTTTTTTTGAGTATTGTGATTTAATACGTAGTCCGATTTCTAACAGGCAGTTCTGAGCCTAGCATATTTTTGTATATGAAAAACACTGCAGTGGCTACCAAGTGTCTGCAGGACATGTGCATTCTTGATCCAAGACATGTTCCTGCCTGTCACCTGGGCATCTGTCCCTTTCAGCCTCTTCTCCTGTCCCTTTGAACTATATGCAGTTCTTTGAACTCAAATAGATCAGAAGGCATTTGACGGCAGGACCATGCTCTATTTCCTTTTTAATGCAAAATGTATAGTAAGTAACATTAAATGCTTGTAAGGTGGGTTACAGATTGTCTTTAGGTAGTTTAAAGCTTCAATGACATTTTACATTGGGTAAGTGAGTGAGTGAAGAAGTGAATGAAGAATGCACAAAGAAAGGAGAGCTTTAATGAATTTAGCCCACAGAGTGTCAATCAAAACTAGGTACAGAATGATATATGTTTATAAATTTTCATAGTAAAAATAGAATAATATCTTATAGATCATTACTATTTTATTCCATTATATTAACTCCAGATTAAAAAGGATTATGTTACAACAGGGCTTATTGTCATTCAATGATGTGGCTGTGGATTTCACCTGGGAAGAGTGGCAGCTGCTAGACACTGTTCAGAAGAACCTCTACCGGGATGTGATGTTGGAAAATTATAGCAACCTAATGTCACTGGGTAAAGACAACTTTCCTAAATATCTCAGCGTAAGCCCATTTATTGCCTGTCTTTATTCCATTGCTACAATTTATGCATACTCTGATATCGTCAATGATTTTGGACTTGGACTAGTATAGGTAGGTAACAGAGCTTATTTTATTTAGTATCATACAGTGACTGTACTTAATTTCATTTTCCAAGTGAAAAGTTTCAATTTTGCTGAGATTTAAACTATACATTCCCTGAAACAGAACTTTTCCTCACAGGACTCAATACTGCTCAGATTCTCTGTGATTACCCCCCTTGACAGGTTATCAAGTTACCAAGCCAGAACCAGTGATGCACTTGGAGAAAGGAAAAGAAAAAGAAAAAGCAGTAGTAGAGAGGGAATTCCCAATTCAGTGTGGTCCAGGTGAGTGAAACCAACGCAGTGGGAGTTCGCGGAAGCAAAGTAACAGTTGGTCATTGTTGGGTTGGGAACTTTGTTATTTTAATATTTTTTTTAATTGAAGTATATTTAATTTACAATGTTATGTTAGTTTCAGATGTACAGCAGAGTGATTCAGTTATTGTATATATATATATTCTTTTTCAGATTCTTTTCCATTATAGGTTATTACAAGATATTGAATATAGATCCCTGTGCTATACAGTAGGTCCTTGTTGTTTGTGTATTTTATATATAGTAGTATGTATCTGTTAATCCCAAACTCCTAATTTATCCCTCCCCCCATTTTAATATTTTTTTCTCATAGTCTCTGAACCTTTAGAAGTGACTTTGAATGAAAAGAAGTCTTCAGTATGAATGTTGCCTGCTTCTCTTACTACCCTTCCATATATGACTCTCTTTTGCTAGCCACCTAGGAGGAGACTTACCTCCTTGTATCTACCCTGGGTCAGATCTTTGCCTAGTTCACTTGGTCTTTCCTTTTTTGCTTAGTTGTTCTTTTAGCGTAGCTCATTAGACACAACCAACCTCTTTTACCTTTTATACATATTCATATACCTCTTCTATTTTGCTTTCAAATATTCATAGATTTGTTCCAATGTTTGATGACACCCATGTCCTTCAGTTCATTACTTATTACTGTTTCTTTTATTGGGTGCCTCAGACTTACGTTGTGCACCTGCTGTATCACTTTCTCCATCTCTTTGGATATTGACTTGAGATTTCATCCCTCTCCATTTCATGATAATGGTAGTATTCATTGATTTTTTTCTAGAAGTAATGTGGCAAGTTTATGATTGGCATCGGGAAGATAACGGGAAGGGTGGACCTGTGGAGAGAGACCATGAAAACAATGCATTGGGAAAAATATTTCCTTTGAGCAAAAACTTTGTTTCATTTACACAAAGACCCCATAAATGTGTCTCAAGAGGAATAAGTTTGAAACAAAATTCAGACCCAAGTTATCAGAGTAAAAGCTATGCAGAAATGAACTCTGATGAGTTAAATGGTTATGGGAAGTCATTTTTCCATACTCTGCATGAAACCTCCCACCCTCGAGCCCAGTACTATGAACATAATTTATGTGTGAGGTCTTTCAGCACAGTAACAAATCTTAAAAGACATCACAGAATTCACACAGAAGGGAAACCTTACGAATGCAGTGAATGTCCCAGATCCTTCAGGTATAAGTCAAAGCTCATAATACACCAGAGAACCCATACAGGAGAGAAGCCATACAGATGCAGTGAATGTCAGAAAGGTTTCAGTACAAAATGTCATCTCACTCTGCACCAGGGAACTCATACAGGAGAGAAACCGTATGAATGTATCGAGTGTCAGAAATCCTTTAGAACAAAATATCATCTCATTCTACACCATAGGACTCATACAGGAGAGAAACCCTATGAATGCAAAGAATGTGGAAAAGCTTACAGGGAAAAGACGAAGCTCAGATTACATTACAGAACACATACAGGAGAGAAACCTTTTGAATGTAGTGATTGTGGGAAAGGTTTTATGCAAAAGTCAAACCTGATTATCCATCAAAGAATCCATACAGGAGAGAAACCTTATGGATGTAAAGAATGTGGAAAGGCCTTCTGTAGTAAGTCTCAGCTTGTTGTTCACCAGCGAAATCATACAGGAGAAAAATCCTATGAATGCAGGGAATGTGGAAAAGCCTTCAATAAAAACTTACACCTCATAACACATCAGAAAATTCATATCAGAGAGAAACCTTATGAATGCAGTGAATGTGGAAAAGCTTTTGTACACACATCACAGCTCATTCTACATCAGAGAAATCATACAGCAAGAACACTTTATGAATGTGAGGGATGCGGGAAAGCCTTTAATAAAAAGTCACACTTCATAACCCATCAGAGAATTCATACGGGAGAGAAGCCTTATGAATGCAGTGAATGTGGGAAGGCTTGTATAGACAAGTCACAGCTTATTGTTCATAGAAGAACTCATACGGGAGAGAAACCTTATGAATGCAAGGAATGTGGGAAAGCCTTTAATAAAAAGTCATCCCTCATAACACATCAGAGAATTCATACGGGAGAGAAACCTTATGAATGCAGTGAATGTGGAAAAGCTTTTATAGACAAGTCCCACCTCATTGTCCATCAGAGAACTCATACAGGAGAGAGACCCTATGAATGCAGTGAATGTGGAAAAACTTTCATACGAAAGGCAATGCTCATTGTCCATCAGAGGACACATACAGGAGAGAAACCCTTCGTATGCCTTGAATGCCAAAAAGCCTTTAGCAGTATGGCAATGCTCAGTAGACATCAGTTGATTCATACAGGAGAGAAACCCCATGGATGCAGTGAATGTGGGAAGGCTTTCCGCCAAAAAAGCCATCTTATTATCCATCAACGATGCCATACTGGAGAGAAACCCTATGGATGCATTCCATGCGGTCAAATCTTCAACCAGAAGTCACAGCTCATTAGACATCAGAGACATCACACAGGAGAGAAACCATATCAGTGCACTCAATGTGGGAAAGCCTTTTTTGAGAAATCATACCTCAGTGTCCATCAGAGAAGTCATGCAGGGCAGAAACCTTATCAATGTGGTGAGTGTGGGAAAACTTTCTCTGTCAAGTTCTTTCTCACTTCACATGAGGAAATTCATACATGAAAACAATCCCAGGAACACAGCACTGGGAAGACTTTAGTGAGGTGCCAGATCTCCCTGAATATAAGAAAATTCACACGAGAGTCACCCTATGAATGCAGGGAAAGTTAGGGTACTTTTCCGTTAATTTTGGCCTTTGTAAGTTTCAAAACTTACCCAGAAGAGAAATCTTTTAAATGCAGTGAATATAGGAAAATTATCTACTACCAATGTAGCCTCATATTTAATGAGAAAAAAGGCAGTATGAATGAAAAGTTGAAATCTCTTCTTGAGAAGAGATCCCATTATACATCACACAAAATGAAACCTTTGGGTACAACAAATGTTTTTGATAGGCTATCGTAAAGTAGTCAGTTTTCACTGTGGAAAAAAATCTCACAAATATTGTGAATTCTTGAGTAGCTTCCAAACAAATGAGTTTTCATACCAAGGAATACAGATGGCTGAAGACTTGTGATAAGGGATGCCTCTGGCATGAAGTCCAAACTTATCATGCATCAGATAATATTTTTTTAAGGAGAATTAGTAGAGTGTAATGATGGTGGGAAAGTTTATTTACATATAAACAACTTTATAATAAAAATTTTGATCATCGCATTACCATGTATTTATAGAAAATGTAACACAAAGTAGTCAGTTAGGAAGAGCAGATAACTTTAGCATGCCAAAGGACACTTTGTTTCATGTTTGAATATATTGTATAGTCAAAGAAGTAAATTAAGAAAGGTCCCAGATGTATGTATTTGCTTTGTGTCTGAGTATTTTTGTAGAACATGTATATGATGATTTTCAAATTTCACAAGGTATTGAAAGTTGTGTACCACGAAATTCTTGTTCCAGTTTGTATATCTAATATCTACCAAAAATGTCAACATAGTGAAATATATAAATCACAAGGGAAGTAATTCAGCTTAACATTAAACAAGACTATAACACCATTTACACCTTTTTGGGTTTTGTTTTACTGTTACTGGTATTGTAAATGAATCTGGTACTTTTCAGCCCTTAGGAATGATAAATTTTTTTAAAACAAATTGTCTTCTGGTTGTTACTCAGAAAACAAAAAACAAAAAACAAAACCCCCAAAAAAACCCATTACAAATATTGAGGTTTAAGAGTGATAAATAATCACAACTCTTCTGTCCCCAAATGAGTTCTGAAAAACTGGAAGCAGCTGCTGTTTTCAAAGAAATGAAGATTAAAATGTCTCTTGTCTTGGTGGTTGTGCTGAAATGGGGAATGAATATGGCTTAGACTTATAGCCAGATGTGCTTGCCACGGCTTTCCTCCATGAAAACCTAGTTTATTTGTTTCCTAGAGCTGCTGTAACAAAGTATACTATTAACTGAACGGGTTAAAACAACAGAAATTTACTACTGTCTCAGTTCTGGAGGCCAGAAGTCCAAAGTCAAGGTGTCATCAGGGCCATGCTCCCTCTGAAAACTGTTGAAGATTCCTTCCTTGCCTCTTCCTAGCTCCTGGTGATTTATGGGCAACTATTGGCTTTCCTTAGTCTGCAGCTGTATAACTCCAACCTCGGTCTTTGTCATCACATGGCATGCTCCCTGTGTGCCTCTGTGTCTCCACATGGCCAACTTCTAAGAACACCAGTTATTGGATTTGGAGCCCACCCTGCTCCAGGATGAGCTCATCTCAACTAAACTCCACCTATAACAACTCAATTTTCTGAGGTACTGGAGATTAGGACTTCAACATACTTCTTTTCGGATGGGGGGAGTGGATACACGATTCATCCAAAACTCCTAGTACAATTGACCCTTGAACATTGCAGGGGTTAGGGGCGCTGACCCCCTATGCAGTTGGGAATCATTATATAACTTTTGACTCCCCCAAAACTTAACTACTAATAGCTTTCTTTGATTGGAAGCCTTACCAATAACAAACAGTCAATTAACACATATTTTATATGTTATCTGTATTATATACTGTATTCTTACAATGAAGCTAGAGAAAAGAAAATGTTACTAAGAAAGTCATATAAGGGGGAATTCCCTGGTGGTCTAGTGGTTAGGTCTCGGTGCTTTCACTGCCGTGGGCCCAGGTTCAGTCCCTGGTCAGGGAACTCAGATCCTGCAAGCCACACGGTGCGGCCAGAAAGAAAAGTCATAGGGAAGAGAACATACGTTTAAAGTACTGCACTGTATTCATCAATACCACAAGTTTACATCATCCGTTTACAAGCTGAATCATCTGTCAGTATCTACATCAATATTATATGATACAAAACACTGTAGATGTTATACATATTACTAACACTAAGCATCAAAAATGAAAACGTAATGTGAAAAAATTCATTTATTTACGGGTATAACAACTCATACATTGATAATGAAGAAGCAGCAATAATATTTTTTTTTTAATTTTATTTATTATTTATTTATTTATTTATTTATTTATTTTTGGCTGTGCTGGGTCTTCGGTTCGTGCGAGGGCTTTCTCTAGTTGCGGCAAGTGGGGGCCACTCTTCATCGCGGTGCGGGGACCGCTCTTCATCGCGGTGCGCGGGCCTTTCACTATCGCGGCCCCTCCCGTTGCGGGGCACAGGCTCCAGACGCGCAGGCTCAGCAGCTGTGGCTCACGGGCCCAGCTGCTCCGTGGCATGTGGGATCTTCCCAGACCAGGGCTCGAACCCGTGCCTCCTGCATTAGCAGGCAGATTCTCAACCACTGCGCCACCAGGGAAGCCCAGCAATAATATTTTATCGTCTTGGGCACACTCTGTTGTTCAACTGTGTTTTTCCCTCACCTGTTATTTATCCTAGTGTTCATAGGCACACTTTTTTTTTTTTTTTTTTTGGTGGGGCATATATCTAGGAGTGGATTTGTTGGGCCATAGAGTGATTTCTAAGACTTTAAAGTGGAAAATGTAAAAATATGCAAGAGTAGAAAACTTCAAAAATTTTAAACATTTTGTTGATTTCACTGATTGCCTTTCCTCCCCCCACCAGGAATATTTTTAATCAAATGTCATATAGTATAATTTCCTCCTTAAATACTTTAATATATATCTGTAACAGATAAGGATTTTAAAAAGACTATAGTCACCATTATACTCAACAAAATAGACAGTATTTCTTGAATATATTCAGGTTCTCCTATAGTCTGTGTGTGTGATTTATTATAAGGTATTGGCTCACATGATTATGGAAGCTGAGAATTTGGAGGTGGAAAGGGTGGGGAAGACTTCTTTCTGAGAGATTAGTAATTCTGTTAACTGTTCCTGAGAAACTCACCTCATCAAAAGAACAAACTATTGACAGCTTAACTTGCCCACATCTGCCAATTCAAGACCTGAGTAGCCCCAGAGGGCCTTGAACAAGATATTGGGGACAACAGCCTTTCTGTCAAAGTTTATTTTGCTTGAAGAAGACCATTTGTTCTTGGGTGTGGGCTATAAAGATGTTTCCGTGTTTGCAAGATCTACCATTAATTCTTATTCTATTGTAAAGAGAACATTTATTCAACTGCTAATAATCGGAGGAATCTTGTTGCATATTACAATTACCAGGAAGTTTTGTGAATAAATACAGGTTCCTGGGACTTCCTTGGTGGCGCAGTGGTTAAGAATCCGCCTGCCAATGCAGGGGACACGGGTTCGAGCCCTGGTCTGGGAAGATCCCACATGCGGCGGAGCAACTAAGCCCGTGAGCCACAACTACTGAGCCCGCGTGCCACGACTACTGAAGCCCGCGCGCCTAGAGCTCGTGCTCCGCAACAAGAGAAGCCACCGCAATGAGAAGCCCGAGCACCACAACGAAGAGTAGCCCCCGCTCGCCTCAACTAGAGAAAAAGCCCTTGCACAGCAACGAAGACCCAACGCAGCCAAAAATAAATAAGTTTATTAAAAAAAAACAAAACAGGTTCCTGCATTAAGCACCAGACTTTATGAATCAGATGCCTTGATGCTGCAGTGACCTAACCCATATTTTATTTTATTTTTAATTGTTTAATTTTTATTTTTTATTGGAGGATAGTTGATTTACAATATTGTGGTCTAACCCATATTTTAAAAAAATACCTCCCCAAGCGATTCTGTTGGAACAGTATCAGTTGTAGATCCAACATTTGGGAAACAGTTATCTAGGTGGTATTTGGAGCTGGGAGGGGCCTGAGATGGGAATGTGAGGGGAAAAACACAGTTGAACAATCCACAGCGTTCCAAGATTATGAAGCATTTACACAGATTTTCTTTTATCTTGTAGCAGTGGTAACTCTTAGGGTGAGATGAAATACAGGAGAGATCTCCAGTCTCTGGAATGTACGTTCTGGAATGAAGGGGACTTCCTGGATTAAAAACAAAACAGAAAACAAAAAAGTTCCTTGGATAAAAACAGCAAGGTCCTACTGGGACACACAGGGAACTGTACTCAATATCCTGTGATTAAACCATAAAGGAAAAGAAAAAAAAGTTCCTCATTCAGATGGTCCCAGAAATTCGCTCTAGAAGCTCCCAGGGAAAATAATCTAAGTCTCCCAAAAGTCCTCTCCCAATGAGGGTCAGAGAGCTGGGGATGAGGCGACTCCCATTTCCTTGCTTTCTGTTTTAGGCAGCCACGAGGTGGAGCTCGATTTCATTAGTTTTTCATTATCATTTGGGACAAACTGAACGATACCAAAGCCAGTCATGCCAGGCTTGTTTCCTGCTGCTGCTTTTTGACCCCTCAGCTCTGTCCTAATTATGTACTGATGCGATACAACCAGTTGCCTCTCATTGCTTAGAATTTACTCGCATCTAGCTGGAAGGATGGCTGCCAAAAGCATTGTTTCAGGCGGATGAATTTCCACTCACTTCTGGCCATGAAAGAGGGGTGAATATCGAGTAGGAAGCTGGCAGTCTCTACCACATCCTACTCATTTGTCTACCCCACACCCCTGTATACTCTTCTCCCCAAACAGAAGTAGTCCCATCCTTCCCAAGGGAGACAGCTCCAAAGTTTTATTTTGGAGTTTTAGACTCAATCAGGTCTAGAAATATTTGTGGCGAGCAGTCCATAAACTTTAAAAGAATCCTCAGAGACCCAATATACAATGGTGCAATGAGAATAGGCATCCACAATGAAAACTTCCAATGAAGAAGAGAAAACTAGGGAGGATACAGCAGGCGCTGTTCTATTGCAACCAAGGCCAATGGGCAGGAATAGTGAGAGTTCCCTGTCCTGGCACTCAATTTGGAAGCACTCGTTCTCCTATCTAGAGGATGTACACCATCCTTCATGACTCCTGGCTTTGCCCTCTTGTCTTTATTAGTTGTTCCTTATTTTCTATGGTCACATCTTAGTTGGGCATTGAAGAGTATACATTTCTTGGGTATTAAAAAGCATTTCTAGGAGTCAAGAATGCAAATGAGATGCGTAAACTTCTTTGCCTTAAAAATGCAAAAACTTTAGGGGTGACATGAGGGGAAGGGAGAAAAAAGGATGACTGAGTAAAAACAGTGGAGTGGGTGAAGGACTTTTGATAACAAGACTAGCTAATATTCATTTTGAGTTCTTTCTTTTGCCAACTCATCAGGAGTGTGTTATATGATGAAGGGCAATTTGTGAGTGATTATTTGCAGAAAGCAAGGGAAAGGCTGAGTGCTATTGTAAACTGATTTATTTCAAAACAAAGTCATCAGGCAACAAGGGTACTTTACGTGAAGCCGAGATTTAAAACCAGAAGTATTCATAAAAAGGTAAAGCACGTGGAAATTTGTATTTTGCTTTTTAAAAACTTTTTATTTTATTATATTTTTATTTTCGGCCGCACCACGCAGCATGTGAGATCTTAGTTCCCCAACCAGGGATCAGACCGACACCCCCTGCAGTGGAAGTGCAGAGTCTTAACCACTGGACTGCCAGGGAGGTCCCTGGGAATTTGTAAAATTTGGTTGCCAAGGGGAGGGGTTTGGGGTGGGGGAGGGAAGGATTGGGAGCTTGGGATTAGCAGGTGCAAACTAGTATATATAGAATGGATAAACCACAAGGTCCTACTGTATAGCACAGGGAACTATATTCAATACCCTGTGATAAACCAGAATGGAAAAGAATATGAAAAAGAATATATATGTGTATAACTGAGTCACTTTTGTGTACAGCAGAAATTAACACAACATTGTAAATCAACTATACTTTAATAAAAAAATAAAATAAAATAAATGTGGTTTTGATGATCTTATTCAGACATTATTTAGACTAACCTAGTACTAGCCTAACCCATCTCCAAAATGCTTGTAAAGTAAACCATAAATGCTGTCTTGGCTTAAGCCATTGTTAGGTGTAATTGTAAATTGCAAATTACTTATAATTGGAAGCACCGTAATTGATACAAGACCTTGGGAATAATGTTCTTAGGATGACTGTCCTTACCTCTGTCTCTATTTTCCCATATTCCCCCATATCACCGTGATACCCTTGGATGATACTTTCTTAAAATTTCAGAAAGACTGCCATCTCTTTGGTCTAGAAGCCTACTAATGTGCTTCCACAGGAGCAGAGGATGATGGCATTAATCTTGGTAGTGGTGAGCGGATGGGGGCTGTTCTGTCTTGTCCCACTGTCGGCTCCTCCGCCTCCCACCTGTCGGAGCACTCTCTGTGTTTCTGGTTCTCGTCTCTCTCATCTTCATCTCTGCCTTTCATTATTATCTCTGATTCTTCTCACCTCAGTCCTTGCCTCTCTCTTTATCCTGATTCCTTGAGAGAGAAGGGACCTGGCTACCCAGATTCTTTGACTCTTGATGTTGAGAGGGTTGAACTTCTGCATCCCACAGAGGATGGAGCTTGAGAAAAACAGTCAGGTGCTTGAGTCTCTAAAAGGGCCCAGTCTACTCCCCAAAGGCTCTTAAAACAAGTACCGTATTGGTGTATTCTCGGGCCCATTGAGAAGCAGAAAGAGCCCTAGTTTTCTGTTACCCAATTGGTTTCAGTTCCCTTCCCCTTTCCCTGTTCCTTTGGTGTATCATTTCTTTTGGAGGGTTGGGGGTTCACCATGCATGGCTTGCGGGATCTTTCCCAACCAGGAATCAATCGAACCCGGGGTCCCTGCAGTGAAAGCGCTTAGTCCTACCCATTGGACCGACAGGGAATTCCCTGGTGTATCTTCTATGAAGACCTTTAGAACCAGAGTCACTCTCCTCGGGAGACCAAGGCTTAGAACTGTCCAGAGCAAGGACCACAGTTGCTGGAAAGTCCAGGTGAAAAAACATATCCCTTGGGGGCTGGGGAGCTAGACAAGGGCATGCTCAGTAGAATGGTGGGGACAAAAGACTCTTTGGAGAGAATCATAGACAACTATGAGGTGAAGAAATGAATACTGCAAACATACACAACTCTTTTGGGATGTTTGGCTGTGGAGAAGGAGAGCCAAGGAACTGGTTGGAAACTAAAGAAGAATGTGGAGTGGAAGGGTAAACTTAAAAAGAAAAAAAAAGAGGTTCTAGACCTTATTGGGTGCTGTTGGGAATGATGGAAGGGAAGGGAAAGATTTGATGCTGCAGGAGAGAGAGCAGATAAGTCAAGGAGGGAAGTTCTTGAGAAAATGAGATGAGTGGCATTCAGAGGACAAGTAGGACATGTCTTGGGCAGGGATACTTGTTTTCTGATCGCGGAGGTGAAGACAGAGAAGAGTGGTGCAGTGGTGCAGGTGCATCTTGTTTCTCCATTCATCCACTGATGGACCTTCGGTTGTTTCCACCTTCTGGCTATTGTGAGGAGTGATACTATGAACACCTGTGCACACGTTTTCGTTGGAGTGCCTGTTTTCTCTACGCACCATTTGCCCAGTATGTCCTCTTGGAGGGCAAGAAATTTATCTTCTTCAGCTAAGTAATCTGTCTGGTAGGTGTCTTGCATATCAGCAATAGTGGGAGCATCTGTGATACTGTAATGACAGTAAGAAATATATATTTGATCTTCATCCCTGTTCCTGGCACAGAGCTCCCCAAGCCCTTGCAATTCCCCGTGAGGAGAGCAATAAAGGTGCTTTTTTGTTATGTTAATGAGGAGGCTTCTGGAGAGCACCTAAGGTTGGGGGGATGGTCACCAGAGGAACCAACCCTATGAGTAGAGGGTTGGAACTTTCAGCCCCACCCCTGGACTTATGAGTGGCTGGAGATTGAGTTCCGTCAATCCCCATCAATGGCCAATGATTTAATCAATCTTGCCTATGTAATGAAGCCTCCATAAAAACTCAGAAGGACGGGGTTTGGAGAGCTTCCAGGTTGGGGAAAACCCAGAAGGCTTCCACGTGCCACCATGGTGCTTGTGCCCTGAAAAACTGTGGGACCCAACCTGGAGGGATTTGGGGAGGAGTTTTATAGCAGTGGTTCAAGGGCAGTGTTGCTGATAAGAATCAGGCCTACACTCCTTTAATCTGGCCTCAGGTGGTCTCCTGATGAGCTTCTCTGGTTCCTTTAATCTGGCCTCAGGAACTCAGGGAAGGTCACGCAGGCTGGAGTCTATTCTCTACAAACAAGAAACGGGGTACACAGAAAGGCTTCCATGTCCAGGAGCCCCACAGGGTCCTGCTTGGTTTCACTAGGACACCCAGCTGGTGCTGGAGAACTGCTTGCTTTGGGAAGAAATCCATATATTGGAATTAGGGTCAGAATCAGACCATCGCACCTCCCAAAAGCCCCTTCCCACTTTCGTCCTCGTTGACCAAACTCTTTTTCATGGCAGCCATGCATCCCTCCCAGAGTCTAAATCTCCAGTGGAGGAACTAGATTATACGTTTAATTTAATTTTAATCCATTTACATCTAATGGCTGCATGTAGCTAGTGGCCACGGGCTTGGCCAATGTGACTGAGGGCTGCCCGCTCTCCTCTCCCATCACATCTGAGCTGATTAAGGCTGTTCTGGGTCCAGTTTGCCTGTGTGTTCTGGCCAGAGAGCTGGCTCACAGGCCCCAGGGAACATGAAGAAACAAGCATCCTCACACTGTCCTGTTTGTCTTCGTATTCCCAGTTTTCTCTCTGCTTTCGACAACTGTGTTTGTGGTATAGCCATTAACATTTCCTGATCACCTTTAAAACCTCCAAGAGGGTCATCCCTGGTGGTCCAGTGATTAGGACTCCTAGCTTCCACTGCAGGGGGCACAGGTTTGATCCCTGGTCGCGGAACTAGGGTCCCGCATTCTGTGTGGTGTGGCCAAAAAAAAAAATCAGGGGTCAGCAATTAAAAAAAAACAAAACAAAAACCTCCAAGAGACCTGTATGTCCTCAGCCCAGATGTGCAGAGGGTCACAGGACATCAGGAGCATGGAGGTAAGTGAATTGGATATTTAGATTCCAAGGAGGTTCCAGCGCACCCCCAAAAGTCACTAACACAGGCATTGTGGCAGCATATCCTTGGCTGTTTGGAAGCCAGGAGTGATCCCTCCCAGTTCCTGTTACTCAGGCAGCCCCAGATCTACCTCCCCTTCCAGCCCCTCAGCTCTGCTCCTTCGGAAGTCACTAAAGCTTAGGAAACTTTGCCCAGGTCAGAAAATAAGCCATGAGGGGTAAAGAACTGAGGACTTCAGCTCTCAGGTGACTAAGAGGGAGTCCTGGGGACCCAGACTCCCAGCACTGAGGGCTTCCCCTCTTTGAGCCTCTGTCTTCTTACCTGTAAATTGGGTCTATTAACAATCCTTCCTGTGCAAGATTGTCCGCACAACAAAAAGAGACATTGTGTATTCGCACCACGAAATGCTCCTCTATGGGAATGAGAAGGAGCAAATCATAACATGCACAACTGTGGCTGAATCTCACAGACATAACATAGAGGGAAAGAAGCCAGGCACAAAAGAGGATGCACTGTCCGATTCCATTTACGTGATGTTTCAAAACAGGGGAACTAACCTATGCTGATTAGAGTGAGGACGTTGTTTATCCCCACGTGTGTGTGTAGGATGTCTGGAAGGGGGCAGTGGGGACATTCTGCTTCTTGATCTGGGTGCTTGTTATTCAGGTGTCTTAACATTGTGAATATTGATTGATGGGATATTTATGATATGTGCAATGGTTTGGGTGTATATTACATTTCACTGAAAATTTTACTGAGAGAGAAAAAGGAGGGAGGGATAGAGAGGTGAGTGATGGAGAGAGAAGAGAAGGAGGGAGGGAGAGGGGATGGAGGGCAGGAGAAAGGAAGAGAGGGAAAAAAAGGGAGGGAGAGATCAGAGGGATGGAGAAACAAGGAAGGGAAGGAGGAGCACTTTCCTGGAACAGCGAAGGTAAAGAAAGGGTGAGTCTTAGAATCTTCTGCAGCGGGACGGATGACGTGGGGTGAGTTGATACAGGGTTCAGTAGAGTCAGTGGAAATCATTTCTTATCCTTCCCCCCACCCCCATCCACACAACTGGAGGCTGGGAGAAACAACAGCACCACAGACAGAAATAGCCGGCTTCCAAGCACAGTCGTCAGTGACCTGAAGCAGCTGGACAGTGCCTGAGCCAGAGAGGCCGCCACTGACAAGCGCCCTCTGTTGTCAATACTATTTCCATGGGCTGGAGCTGGCCTCGGTCTCCCAAGCCTCAGAGTAGCCAGGGCCCACGATTCCTGGGACTCTGACATGAGGGAGGCCCCACGTATGTCCCACCCACCCCCAACCCATATATCAGAGGGTGTTGAGATGGCTCGTGCCAGCTCACAGACACTTGTTAACATTTCAGGATTTTTTTTTTAAGAAGTTTTTTTTTTTTTTAATTTATTTATTTTTGGCTGTGTTGGGTCTTCGTTTCTGTGCGAGGGCTTTCTCCAGTTGCGGAGAGCGGGGGCCACTCCTCATCGCGGTGCGCGGGCCTCTTACTATCGCGGCCTCTCTTGTTGCGGAGCACAGGCTCCAGACGCGCAGGCTCAGTAGTTGTGGCGCACGGGCTTAGTTGCTCCGCGGCATGTGGGATCTTCCCAGACCAGGGCTCGAACCGGTGTCCCCTGCATTGGCAGGCAGATTCTCAACCGCTGCGCCACCAGGGAAGCCCCAGGATTTTTTTTTTTTTAATTGAAGGATAGTTGATTTACTATCCTTCAATAAAAAATGTGTTAATATCTGCTGTACCGCAAAGTGAGTCAGTTATACATATATATACATAACTGTTTATTTTTTATTTTTTTTAGTTGCAGCTTGTGGGTTTCTTAGTTGCGGCATGCCTGCGGGATCTAGTTCCCTGACCAGAGATTGAACCCGGGCCCCCTGCATTGGGAGCACAGATTCTTACCCACTGGACCACCAGGGAAGTTCCTATACATACTTTTTAAAAATATTCTTTTCCACTATGGTTTATCACAGGATACTACACATAGTTCTCTGTGCTACACAGTAGGACCCTGTTGTTTATCCATCCTATATATAAAAGCTTACATCTGCTAACCCCAATCTCCCACTCCATCCCTCCCCTAATCCCCTCCCCCTTGGCAACCACCAATCTGTTCTCTATGTCTGTAGGTCTGTTTCTGTTTCGTAGATAAGTTCATTTATGTCATATTTCATATTCCACATATAAGTGATATCATATGGTATTTGCCTTTCTTTCTGACTTACTTCACTTAGTATGATAATCTCTAAGTTCATCCATGTTGCTGCAAATGGCATTATTTCATTCATTTTTATGGCTGAGTAGTATTCCATTATATATATATGTGTGTATATATATATATACACACATATATATATACATACATAGCACATCTTCTTTGTACATTCATCTGTCGATAGACATTTAGGTTTTTTCCATGTTTTGGCTATTGTGAATAGTGCTGCTATGAACATAGGGGTGCATATATCTTTTTGAATTATAGTTTTTTCTGGCTATGTGCCTAGGAGTGGGATTGGTGGATCATATGGTAATTCTATTTTTAGTTTTCTGAGGAACCTCCATACTGTTTTCCACAGTGGGTGCATCAACTTACATTCCCACCAACAGTGTAGGAGGGTTTCCTTTTCTCCACACCCTCTCCAGCATTTGTTATTTGTAGACTTTTTAATGATGGCCATTCTGACCGGTGTGAGGTGGTACCTCATTACAGTTTTGATTTGCATTTCTCTAATAATTAGTGATGTTGAGCATCTTTTCATGTGCCTATTGGCCATCTGTATTTCTTCTTTGGAGAAATGTCTGTTTAGGTCTTATGCCCATTTTTCAATTAGGCTATGTTTTTTTTGTTTGTTTGTTTGTTAACATTTCAGGAATTTTATGAGCCATTATTAGAAATCAGTCATATAAAATTACAATGAAATAAGTGATATTCAAAACAAAGGTAACAAATTCTCAAATTCAGCCCTTCCTAATTACTTTGCTATATTTTGATGAACCAATGAAGTTCCAACATCCATCTTCCCTCTTTTATGTTTGTCTCTCATTAACATAAACAAAAATATCAGCCGACACTCATGTAGGAACTACGCTTGTGGCATCCATAACAGGAGCTACTTCTTTGCTGGACTGGAGAGTAACCAGACATTTATTGGTAGTCTGATTTTGTGACATTCCTGTTCGAGACAGAATGATGAAAACTGGTACTGGATTTTGTAAGAAATAGCAAGTCGCCCTGAAACTATAGTGGTATGAAATTTACAATTAAGAGTATCGTGTATTGTATTATGATTTGTAAACTGCTACATATCATTTATAATCAGTAAAATCTATCATAAACATATGTATTTATATACAGGCGTACTTTTTTTTCCCCTCTAGAGCTGGTGGTTAAATGTTTACCAGCATACCACAGTGCTGAAAATACTTGTGCTTGGGATTCTGTAAGAACCGTGTTCAAATCTTGGCTCTGTCACTACTTGTGTGACCTTAGAGACGTCATTCCCCTTTTTTGGACTTCAGTTTTCTCTTCTTTAATACAGAAGCTATAATAACTGAGGGTGCTCTTTTGGCTGGAGCTAATAAGTATGAAGTGGGTAGCCCAGGGCTTGGTATATATCACAGCCACCATCAACATTATGGCTCTTTCCACTTGCTGGAGACAAGCCTGCTCTCCCTCTGCTTTCTCTGTCCTCTGAGATCCAGACCACAGTGACGTGGCCCTTCCCTCTCATCCTCACAATCCTCCTTCCTCGTGGGACCTCCCTTTCCCAATCAACACATTGGGAAATCCTTCAGCAGACTTTCCTGTGAATCCTTGGACCTGGGGAGAGATGGGAGGGGACACATTCTGGTCCCATGTACCTTAGAAGAAGAAGGTCCCTGTGAACTTCTCCAGGGCAAAAACCAGTTCCTGGTTTATTGTATGCCAGGCACTGTACTGATGCATTGATTTGTTAGGGCTGCTATAACTCATTACCACAAACTAGGTGACTTAAAACCACAGAAATGTATTCTCTCATAGTTCTGGAGCCTAGAAGTCTGAAGTCAAGGTGTCAGGAGGGTTGGTTCCTTCTGAAAGTTCTTAGGGAGATCGGTTTTATGCTTCCTCCTGCTTTCTGGTGGTTGCCAGCAATCCTTGGTGTGATGGATTCAATTGTAACCTGCCCCATATTCCTAAATTGAAGTCCTAACCCTGCAGTACCTGTGAATGTGACCTTATTTGGATACTAGGTTGTTGCATATGTCGCTATTTAAGTTAAGATGAGGTCATACTGAAGTAGGGCCCCAATCTAATAGGACTGGGTGTCCTTATGAAGAGGGGAAATTGGGACACAGACACGCATGCAGGGAGAACGTCATGTGAAGATGAGATAGGGGTGATGCTTCTACAAGAGAAGGGATGCCGAAGATTGCCAGCAAACCACTAGAAGCTAGAGAAGAAGGCTGGGACAGATTCAGAGCCTTCAGATTCACAACCCTGTCAAAACCTTGACCTCAGACTTCCAGCCTCAAGATCTGTGGGGCAATACATTTCTGCTGTTTAAGCCACAAAGCTTGTGATACTTTGTACAGAAGTCCTGTAAAACGAATACACTTGGCTTACAGATGCATCCCTCCAATTTCTGCTTCTGTCTTCATATCACCTTCTCCTCTGTGACTACTGTTGACTACTCTCCCTCTGCCTCACTCTTATAAGGGCTCTGTCACTGGATTTAGGTAGGGGTGATCTCATCTCAAAATCCTTAACTTGATCACATCCGCAAAGACCCTTTTCCCAAATAAGGTCACATTCACAGGTACAAGGGGTCAGGACTTGGGCCTGTCTTTGGGGGGCCACCAGTCAACCCACTGTATCTGGGGATTCATATAACGTACATCCTCTCATGAAATCTTCGCTCCAAAAGAGAGTCAGAGGAGGGAAACCGAGGCTATGAGCGAACAAGTCACTTTTCCAAAGTCACACTGTTAGGTCAGAGGTGGGATTATAATACAGGGCCCTCCAACCTGCTGCTATTTCATGCTCTGTCCCAGAAGAGGCCTCAGTAACAGTGTTTGATGAATGAATGCATGAATGAGTGAATGAACGAAGCAACTCAGTAACGGGTACGGAAAGCAATCTTGTGCAAATATTTCCTAGAAATAGCAAATTATCAGCAAGTTTGGGAGTTCACTTATTTTACTTTCTTTCTTTCTTTCTTGGCTGCGCCGCGCGGCTTGTGGGATCTTAATTCCCCGACCAGGGATCGAACCCAGGCCCTTCACAGTGAGAGTGTAGAGTCCTAACCACTGGACAGCCAGGGAATTCCCTGGGAGTTCATTTAAACCAGGTTCCATGCCTGGTATTTCCAGCTCTCTGCATGACATTGAATATATCAAGACCTTAGTTTCCTTATCTGTAAAATGGGGATTATAATACTTGCCTCAAATGGTTTTCAAGGGAGTTAAATAAGAGTAGGCATGAAATAGGAGCCTGGGGGGAGGGGGGAAAATGTCACTTCAGAACCATTGGGGGCTTTTTTTTTTGGCCATGCCATATGGGGCTTGTGGGATCTCAGTTCCCTGACCAGGGATTGAACCCAGGCCAAGGCAGTGAAAGCTGGAATCCTAACCGTTAGGCCACCAGGGAACTCCGTGGGGGCATATGTTTAAGTCATTTGCAGGGTCCTGAGCTCACTGAGTCAGAATATATGGGAGTGGGACCCAGAAATCTGTATTTTTAGCAAATGCACACAGCTGATTCGGATGCTCTGGTGTCCCCAGACCCGTTTGCAGGGGGCTTGGATAGGTGATAAGAGCAGAGCGTGGAGGAGCTTTCCGGCTGTGTGCCCTTGGGCACCTTCCCTCAACTGGTCTGGTCCCCAGGTCAGAGCTGAGGTCGCCGGGGAAGGTCAAGGATCCCCCTGTTGCCGCCTGAGTCAGTCATGCAGACCCTCAGCTGCTGCTGGTTCAGGAACAGCTAAAACTCACCTCAAATTCCAGTGTGCTGGGCAGACGCTCTCGCTTAACCTGAAGGGCTACCCTGTGAGGGACAACTTGAGATGTTCCCATTTTACAGATGAGGAAACAGAGGCTCAGGGGAATCAATAACACGCAAGTAACCGGCTCATACCTGGGGGCCCCAGCCCATCCCCCTGGCCCCCCATCATCCTCTCCTCCATCTTCTGACTCAGACTGTTGCGTTTCTCCCACGAGAGGCTATTCAGGCCCTGGTCTGTGGTGGAGGCGGACCCAGGACTCACCGTGGACAACGGGAACTTTGGGAAGAGAGCCGGGGAGGTACAGAGCCAAAGCCATATATGCAAGAGTAACCTGGGCCTTGAAATTTTTTCTGTCAGAGCTCTGAAGATGATGGACCCGAGGGTCCAGGGCCCAGGCATCTTCTACAACACACAGGGGTACAGGTGCCCAGCCCCTCCCCCCTCAGACCCAGGGGTCCATCCCCCAGCCTCCTCTTCCCCCAGTGACCTACTTACCTGGCTCTGCTGACTCCATGCTGTATCACTCTGGCCAGGAAACAACTCTTCCCAGGCCTCAGTTTCCCTCTTTGGAAAATGAGACTCCCCTCTTGCTTCCCTGGGAGAGGATAGAGCTGCTGAAAAGGAAGTCCTTCTCTGGCTCTTTCTGTCTCTGTTCCCCTCTGGGGAGAAGGGTAGGAGCAGAGAGGAAGCGGGGTGGCGGTGTCTCCTGCTGGAGGGATGGGGTTGCAGCCAGACGGGGCTGTCCCTCTCCTCGCGGCCTCGAAGGTCCCCCAGCTTCTTCCCAGAGGCAGGTGGGTGTACAGTCATCAACTCCCTCCCTCCCACCCAGGATTTCGGCAGAATTTGGAGACCTAGGTGTTTCCCAGAACATGGGTGTTTGGGAGGAATGGCCCTGTGTAACCAGCTGCAGCCTGGCCAGGGCTCTGCCAAGAGGGCTGGGACACAAGCCCTGGAATTCCTGGAAGTCAGAGGCAATCCGCTTCCAGATGTGGGATCTTTGCTGTTCCTGGGAAGCCTTACCTAGGGTCCCACGTCCCTGGGAACTCCTCATCCTACCCCTCCCAGCTGCTGGGTAGTCGGTGGTGGAGGGGGGGTAGAATCCCACCTCTGGTCTTTCTCCCTCCCCCCTCTTCCCCATCCTCCCCTCTCTCTCCCTCCCCCCTCCTCCCTACCCCTCCCTCCCCCTTCCTCCTTCTTTCCCTCCTCCCCTCCCTCCCCCTCCCTCCTTCCCTCCCATCCCCCTCTTTTCCTCCTCTTCTTCCTCTTCCCTGTCTCCATCGACCATTCTGATTCTCCATCCCAATCTCACTCATTCATTCACCACGTATGTACCTATTGAGCACCTACTGTGTACCAGGCACGGGTCCAGACCCCAAGGAAACAGAGTCACCAACAGCACAGGCAAAGGCTGCTGCCTGTGTGGAGCTTGCATTCTGACAAGGGAGACACATATTATACAACGAGAATCAACGGGCAAGTCATACTTTATGTAGGAAGGTGACAAATGCTGTGGGGAAAAAAAAATTAGAGGGTAGAGAGGGTCAGGAGTCCCAGGGTGGGGCAGGTTTCCACATTAAGCAGGGTGGTCAGGTGAGCCAGCCTCCCCCTTCCCTCATCCTCCTCCCTCTTTCCTCCCACCCTCCCTCCCATCTTCCCTCCTCCCCTTCCCCCTCCCCCTTCTCCCTCCTCCCTCCCCTCCCCCCTCCCCTCCCCTCTCCCTTCCCCCCACCTCCTCCCCCTCTTCCTTTCTCCTCTGACTCTCAGTGTCTAGATTCTCCCAAAGCACTTCCCTCCCCCTCAGGACACCTTGCCGAGAAATCACACCCCTGGACTCAAGCATTGAACAGAACACAGACTTCTTCAAGTTGCTTCCTTAGGATCCTCCCTAGTTCAAAAAGGAGGCAAAGGTAGTCAGAAGCAGCTCAGACGAGAGGCTCAGTGGGTCTGCCCCCCACATCTGCTGCCCACCTCCCTGTCTCCTCCATCCTCAGGGTTTCCTCTCCAGCCTTTGTTCTCCCTCACTCTGCAGGTGCCCTAGCGCTCCGCCGGTCCCGGTCCCGGTCCCGCCGCTGCTGCCTGCATCCAAGCTCACACTCTGCTCTCCTTCTCCCAGAGAAGACCCTGGTATGAACCCGCCACCCACACACCCGGGCCAAAAGCTCCTAGTCTGTCCACTCTGTGTGTCCCTCACAGGCACGCAGAGCTGACCCTGTCTCTCCCCTGCTCCCAGCCCTCCCGTGGCTCCCCAGCACCCAGGACAAAGTCCCAGCCTCTGAATCTGGCATTCAGAACCCTGCGTGGGGTGGACCCTGCTATGCACCCACCCCTGTGCGTCACCCTTTCAGCCTCCACAACATCAACTCCCAGGTACTTTCCGGACTGTCTAGGACATTTCTTGTCTCGGATGCCCATCAGGTTCCACCTTTCAACCCCCAGCCCCACCCCCGCCGTCCTTACCCTGACTAACTTCTCAACATTCAGGACTCACCTCCTCCAGGATATCACCTTCTCCAGGAAGCCCTCCCTGACTCTCCTGCTGGGTTCATGCGTCCTTGTCCTCGCACTGGTCTGTGATCCTCTGTTTACACAACTGTCTCCTCCACCAGACTGGCATCTCCTCAAGGGCAGGGCCCGGGTCTGAGTCATTTCTGTGTGCCCAGCATCGCCCAGCTGAGAGCTTGGCCCACGAGGGGCACAGGAGATGTCCCTACAGGGAACAAATGTTCCTTCCCCTGCCTTTTCTCCATTTTGGCCTTATTATCTCCCCGCTTTCGCTCTTTGGTCCTGTGTTCTGTAAACCACACCCTGAGGTTTTGCAATGATGATAGAAGTCTTGGGACGGCCACTGTGGACCCAAGGTGGGGACCTGAGATCAGCCACCAATGGAGTGGAGGATTCTGGGAGAGATGGCTGTTAGTGAGGGGAGCAGGAGGTGGTCCCGCCACTACCAGACCCTGCCTCCTGTGGGAGTGCCGACTTGGTCTGTCCTTGTCTTTCAGCTCTTGTCTTGGCTGTTCCCAGCCTTGGTCATCTCTCCCTGCAAGGAATTCTGGGAGACTGGACTTCTGGGTCTGAGGGAGGAGAGGTTAGGGTTTTGAACTCCTAGGTCTGAGGGAGGAGGGGCTGGGGACCTGGACCCCTGGATCTGAGGCGGGAGGGGCTGGGGGCCTGGACTCCTGGGTCTGAAGGGGGAGGAACTGGGGGTCTGGACCCCTGGGTCTGAGGGGGGAGGGGCTGGGGGCTTGGACTCCTGGATCCTGGTGGAAGAAACCATTGGGGTTTAAAGTCCTGGTTCCTTCTCCCTTATCCACACTCCAGTTTTGGAAACATTTGGTTTTATACAGCTACTCCACCCTGGCAGGGCGGGGTGGGGGACTGGGCAGCCAACTGCCCGGCTTCTGAGTGGAGCTTGGGCTGCCCCCCACCCCCCATCCTGGGGTAGAGGAATCACCCTCCCCTCCTCCTCTGGGCTGGGCTCCCACTGGAGGACCCATCATCCTGACACAGCCAGACACCAGGCGGTGGCCTAGGCTCCCGGCAACGGCGTCAGAGACTCAGAGACCGCGGCCCTGCCCTGGTGAGGTGGGCGGGGTGCCCCTGACTGGGGCCCTGAACTAGCCTTCTTCTCCCCGACAGCCAGGTTCATGCAGAGACCCAACCTGGTGAGGGCGCAGCACACCCTGCCTATCCGGGGAAACCCAGGGAGTGAGGACTTGGCATCTTGCAGGGGAAAGCTCCAGAACAGGCTGGAAGAGATGGGGCAGCAGGGAGACATGAGGACTTGGAGACAGAAAAACAGAGAGAAACAGTATGAGAGGCAGAGAGAGAGAGGCAGAGAGAGAGAAACACACACCGAGATAGAGCATCAGAGATACACCAAGATGCAGAGAGACAGAGGGAGGAGAGAGATTGAGAGAGACAGACAGACAGACAGACAGAAGCAGAGAAAGGAGAAACAGGCAGCCACTGAGAGATCAGGGAGAAACAGAGAAACAGAAACTGGGAGACAGGGAAAAATAAAAAGCTAAGGATACAGATAGAAACAGAAAGAAGGAGATAGAAGTATACAAAGAGAGACACAGGCAGAGAAACACAAAGAGAGGAAGGAAGAGAGAAAAGAGAGAAAAAGGATAAAAAAGTTAGGGAGAAAAAGAAAGAGAGACACAGAACAAGAAAGTCAGGAGATGGAGAGTCAGAAATTTAGAGACAGACACAAACCCAGAAGGAAGCAGGTAGAAATGGAAGCCAAGGAGAGACTGGAACACAGAGAGAAAGAACCAGACAGGCAGACGGACAGAGAAACGAAGCCAGGGAGACAGAGACAAAATGATAGACTCAGAGAAAGACAGAGACAAAGAGAGAGGAGATGGTCAGGTACAGAAATACATAATCAGAGTCACAGACACAGGGAGAGAGACAGACATCATCAGTTCATACTAACAGGAGCAGAGAGAAAGAACTAGATACAGAGATTTTTTTTTTCTTTAGATCATGAAAAGAAGGGCATGGAAACGATGACATTTATCACTGAGTCTAGTCCTGAGGAGCTGGGGACTCAGACAGCCCCGCACCCCCCCCCCCACCCCGTCTCTTTGGTCTCTGAGCGAGGCCACTTCCACTTTTGCTCTGACTCAGTTTCCCAGGCTCCCTGGGGGCAGCTGACCAACAACTCTGAGTTTACCCTGGAGGCTCTGAGGAGACAAATCCCAATGTCCCAGCCCCCTCCTCAGACCCTGGCAGATATGCACGCGCTCGTGCCACACACGCGCGCGCGCGCGCACCCACACACACAAGCACACGCACGTGGACCCGAATCAATTAGGCATTGAACGTTCAGACGTTCACTCACAGCTCCAGTTCCAGACAGAAGGCCCCCCAGGCCAGCGCACACACAGTCACACCCACAAGCACTCACGTGTGTGCATTTGATTGCATCTGCCAGTGGCCGAGACCAGTCCCCGGGGAACCCAATCCCAGACAGATTCTGAGGATCCGAGGGGAGGGGCAGTGTGTGGGGAGACTGAGGTGGAGGAGAAGGGGGGAGGCGAGGAGATCTGGGAGAGGGGGAAAGAGAGAGCCACGCGGGAGAGAGCAGAAAGAGGGAGGTGGGGAGAAAGAAAGTGATGGAGAGAAATCCAGAAGTGGAGGGAGAGACGAGAGCAGAGAGAGAGGAGAAGAAATCGAGGGGAGGGACGGGGAAAGGAGGGGGTGCGAGGGTGGGGAGCTCAGCGGGAGACGGAAGGGCGGCGAGGATGGGGGCGCTGGGCAGGGAGGCCTGGCGCGGGGAGGGCGGTGGCGGGAAGCGGGTGGGGCTCCCTGGCTCTCCGCCGTGACCTCAGGGCCCCTGGCCCAGCTCAGCCCTGACGTCAGCCCCTCCTCCCGCCCCCGCCCGCGCTTCTCTTCAAATCGCCCCCCAGCTCTCGGGCAGCAGAGAGACTCGGGGAGCAGCCGGCAGGCGAGGAGAGAGGCCCGCCGGACCCACAGCGATGAGACAAGTGTGTGCGTGAGTGCGTGTGTGTGTGTGACTGCGGCTGTGCCGGGGGATTACCAGTACGTGTGTGACCACGTGTGAGCGGGGAGCCGTCAGCGCCGGGGACCTCGCGTGTGCTCCTGAGCCGGACAGCGACCCTGTGAGTCCGTGCGCCATCCCGCCTGTACGCACGTCAGCTGTGGCCTGCCGGTGCTGACCTGGCTGTAGATCCGTGTACGTCTGTGCGCCCAGGAACGGGAGAGGAGAGCTGTCTTGGCTTGACACGGGGCTCTGGATTTTACTTTCAGGTGTTGAGTAAATATTAAGTTGAGCCAAATGAAATCGCCAATCTCCGGTCTCTCTTGACTGGTGAAAATGGCAATTTCATATGGTTCAGTCTCAACTGTTACTATTTTTTTCTGAAACTTGCATCTGCCCCTTTGCTCCAGACCCACGGGTGGGTGTCCGTGCGTTGGTTGCCGCCTGGGCATCTCTTCCTGGTGTTTTTCCTTCCTGCTGTAGGGCATGTGTCCTGGAGTTCACCTGTGTGGCTGTCAGTGGTGGTGGTGGGGGGGGGGGCTGATGTCAGTTTCAGGATCACTAAATTCTAAGGGCAGGTGTCTGGAGTCATCTTTCAGAACATGAGTGTTTTCCTATGGGGGCACGGTCTGTGTGTCTCTCATCATGTGTGAGTACACGTGTGGAGTTGTGTGTCCATAGCCGACACGTGTTATCATGACTGTTGTTGGGTTTAGAACCCTCCAGATACCCAGCCATCTCGCTGATCCCCAGCATGAATTGGGTCACCCCCAGAAACTCAGGCAGAGACAGAGAAGGAGGATTCCAGAAGAAATAATACTTGCTAATACTGACCGATTACTAGAACCAGGCTAAAAGCTGTACCTTAGCTCTGCCCTAGAGAAACATAATATAAGCCACACACATAATTTAAAATTTTCTAGTAGCCACACTAAAAAGAGAAAAAGAAACAGGTGCAATTAATTTTAATAATAACATTTTCTTTAACCCAAGGTATCAGGAGTCGGCAAACTTTTTCAGTACCAGGCCAGACAGTCAATATTTGGGGTTTTGAGGGCCATACAGTTGAGTATTGTGACTACTCAACTTTGGCATAGTGAGAAATCAAGCTGTGTACAATATGTAATCAGATGAGCGTGGCGTGCCAATAATACGATGTAAGGACGCTGACATTTGAATTTCATATAATTCTCTTTATTTTTATTGAAGTATAGTTGATTGACAATGTCCTCTTAGTTTCAGGTGTACAGCAATGTAATTCAGTTATATATATATATATATTTTTTTTTTACAGATTCTTTTCCCATATAGGTTATTACAAAATATTGAATATACTCCCCTGTGCTATACAGTAGGTCCTTGTTTATTTTATACATAATAGTGTGTATATTCATAAAATCTTCATGTGCCACAAAGTAATTTTCTTCTTTTCACTTTTTTCAACCTTCTAAAAACATAAAAACTAACCTAAGCTTGCGGGGCCGTAGTGAAAAAGGAGGCCATAGTATGCCGACCCCTGCTATGTATCAAAAATATGATCATTTCAGTATGTAATCAACGCAAAAATATGCATGAGATATTTTGCTTTCTTTTTTTTTTCCGCATTCAGGCTTCACAATCCAGATGTGTGGCACATTTCATGCAGATGCTATATTTTCACTGGAGATACTTGATCTGTATTTTTAGATTTTGTAAAATTTAGTTGCAAAAGAAGCTTCACAGACCCTACTTGTTCCAAACAGGCATAAAAGCTTTCCAATAACTGAATTAAGGCTCATTATCTAAATTTAAACACTTAAATTGAATAAAATTAAAAATTCAGTTCCTCAGTGGTACTGGTTACATTTCAAGTGTCCTGTAGCCACATGTGGCTGGTGGGTCCCCTATTGGACAGTGCAGCTCTACAGCTTAGTGATTCATTTAACTCATCATAAGCCCAAGAGATGGGAACTGGTGACAGAGGAGGCGGTTTAGCCTAGAGGATGGTGGAGCCTAGCGACCTTGGACGAGAGAATACGCCTCCTGGTGCCTCAGTTTCCTTATTTGTAACAGGAGGGGGTAACAGTACCTACCTCCCATGGAGCAGTGCTTGGCACATGGAAGGGGCTAAACCCCCATTTTACAGATGAGAAAACAGAGACACCTCCTCCCCTTTGATTCTGAGCGGTTCCATCCACATGTACTGGACACCTGGCCCTGCCAGCCACTCCTCCTTGCTAATCAATCCTCAGTTTTGCCATCTGTATGGTGGCGGCAGGAAACACTCTCTGTGCCCCGGGGCGCTCCTGAGGAGTAAAGCCAGTATATAAGGTTGTGGTTTAGTGACTGGATTCTTAGGGTTCAAATCTTGGCTTCTCTGACAGACTTGTGGTTGCCAAGGGGGAGGAGGGAAGGATTGGGAGTTTGGGATTAGCAGATGCAAACTATTCTATATAGAATGGATAAGCAGCAAGGTCCTCCTGTATAGCACAGGGAGCTATATTCAATATCCTGTGATAAATTATAATGGAAAAGCATATGAAAAAGAATATATACGTTTAACTGAATCACTGCTGTACAGCAGAAATTAACACAACACTGTAAATCAACTATACTTCAATAAATATTTTTTTTAATGTAACAAACAAACAAAAAACTTGGCTTCTCTGCTTTCCAGGCAGACCTTGGGCAGGTTGCTGCACCTCTGTGTGACTCAGTTGCCTCATCTGTAAAATGGGGATGGTAATAATAGTACCTAGCTTATAGGGCTGTTGCGAGGATTCAAATAAGTTAGTTCCTATAAAAGGTTTAGAGCACTGCCTGGCGCATATCACATTGCATTCTTCTTTTAGATGTATATTAGTATTACTAGTATTATCTTAACACTAAGAAACCTTTATGAGATGAATCATTATTTTCTGTGCCACTAAGAAGGAGGCGGGAAACCTTTGTTTATTAAACTGTGACACTCCACTGAGTGTAATCCTCGTGGATTTAAAAGCTGTTAAAAATGTGGAAAAAAATGTATTAGGATCAATATAAGCAGGCATTCAGCCTTGATAACTGTTTTCCACATTTATTTTCATTAATGAAAATAACTTTGCAGTACTCAGGGGATTTTCTTTACGAAAAGGGTATGTTATATCACTGGCCTGGAAACAAAACCCAGGAGGGCTTCCCTTCCCCCGGGGAGGCATTTCAGGACCCTCTTCCCCTTCCTATCCCCTCTCTCCGCTCCCTGGCAGGACGTGCCCAAGCCCAGCCCCGCAGCCCGCCACTGCTCCGGCCTGGCCCGGAGGGTGCTGACCATCGCCTTCGCGCTGCTCATCCTGGGCCTCATGACCTGGGCTTACGCCGCCGGCGTGCCGCTGGCCTCGGATCGCTACGGCCTCCTGGCCTTCGGCCTCTACGGGGCCTTCCTCTCGGTGCACCTGGTGGCGCAGAGCCTCTTCGCGTACCTGGAGCACCGGCGGGTAGCGGCGGCGGCGGCGCGGCGGGCGGCGGCGCGGGGCCCTCCGGACGCGGCCACGGCGCGCAGCGTGGCGCTGACCATCTCCGCATACCAGGAGGACCCCGCGTACCTGCGCCAGTGCCTGGTGTCCGCGCGCGCCCTCGTGTACCCGCGTGCGCGGCTGCGCATCCTCATGGTGGTGGACGGCAACCGCGCCGAGGACCTCTACATGGTCGACATGTTCCGCGAGGTCTTCGCCGACGAGGACCCCGCCACCTACGTGTGGGAGAGCAACTACCACCAGCCGTGGGAACCTGCGGCGGCGGGCGCGGCGGGCGAGGGCGCCTACCGGGAGGTGGAGGCTGAGGATCCCGGGCGGCTGGCGGTGGAGGCGCTGGTGAGGACGCGCAGGTGCGTGTGCGTGGCGCAGCGCTGGGGCGGCAAGCGCGAGGTCATGTACACCGCCTTCAAGGCGCTCGGCGACTCGGTGGATTACGTGCAGGTGAGTGGAAGGCACCCGCGCCGCATCCGTGGCCCTGACACCCCGAATCCCACTTCCCTCGGATCCTTCCTTCAATCTAGAGATCGGAATGAACCTCTTCTTTCCTTCCTTTACTCATTCATCCATTCAGTGGAGAGATTCTTTCCTTCGCTCAATCATTCACACGTCCATGTATCCACCTATCCAATAGGGAAATTACTCCTTCATTTTATTCATTCATTTATCCATCCAACGAAGAGATTGCTTCCTTCTTTCTTCATTCATTCATCCATTTGATGCAGAGACTTTCCTTAACTCACTCATTCACTCATCCATCCCTTTATCCATCCATTCAACATAAAGATTCATTCATCCATTCAATATAGACTGTCTCCCTCCTTCTTTCCCTTCTTTCATTGTAGTCCTTTCTTTTCTTCACTCATTCATTCATCTAATCAGCCAATATAGAGATCATTCATTCCTTTATTTATTCATTCATTCAATGGAGAGATTCCATCTTTTCTTCATCTAATGTAGAAATTCTTTCTTTCACTCATTCATTCGTGCATCCATCTGTCCATCCAATATGGAGATCATTCATTCATTTATTCATTCGCTTATCCATTAAATGTAGAGATTGGTCCATTCTGTTTCTTCCCTTCTTCATTCATTCAGTGTTGAGATTCTCTTGTTCATTTACCCATCCATTTACCTATCTATTCAATATAGAGATTTATTTGTTCATTTTGTCATTCATTCATCCATTCAATGTAGTGATTCATTTATTAATGCACTGCATTATTTTTTTTTAATTGCTGCGTAACAAATTTACACACATTTGGCAGCTTGAAACAAAACACATTTATTATCTCAAGAGTTTCCATGGGTTAGGGGTCTGGGCAAAGCTTAACTGGATCCTCTGTTTACGGTATCATCAGGCTGCAGTCATGATGTCAGCTAGAGCTGGGTTTTATCTAGTGCTCAGGGGCCTCTTCCAAGCTCACGTGTTTGTTGGCAGAATTTGTTTCTTTGCCGTCATAGAACTCATGGCAGCTTGCCTCATCAAGACCAGGAAGAGAGGGACTTCCCTGGTGGCGCAGTGGTTAAGAATCCGCCTGACAATGGAGGGGACACGGGTTTGAGCCCTGGTCGGGGAAGATCCCACATGTCGCGGAGCAACTAAGCCTGAACGCCACAACTACTGAGCCTGTGTGCCTAGAGCCCGTGCTCCGCAACAAGAGAAGACCCCACAAAGAGAAGCCCGTGCACCGCAACGAAGAGTAGCCCCTGCTTGCCGCAACTAGAGAAAACCCGCGTGCAGCAACAAAGACCCAACACTGCCAAAAATTAATTAATTAATTAATTAATTAATTAATTTTAAAAAAAGACCACCAAGGGAAAGTCTCTGACTTCTAGACCCTCTTTTAAAGGGCTCACCTAGTTAGGTCAGGCCCACCCAGGATACTCTCCCTTTGATTAACTTAAAGCCAACAGATTAGGGACCTTAATTACATTGCAAAACTCCTTCACCATTTCCATACAAGGTAATACAATCATGAGAGTTATATGTCATCACTTTGGCCATATTCTATTGGTTAGAAGCAAGTTACAGGTCTTGCGCACACACCACAAGATGGTATTATACAAGAGCATGGGTGTTGGTGAAGAGGTCATGTTAAAATGTGATTAGATATTGAAAGTGACTAAAAAATTCAAAGTTGTGTTCAGATTGGCTGCAGAGTGTCCCAGCTCCTCCCTATCCCTTGGTGCCCTCCCCTCAATTACCAACCCCATGCAGGGATCTCTGCTGACCCTGGTCCCTTCCACCTGACAGGTCTGTGACTCAGACACGAGGCTGGACCCTGTGGCACTGCTGGAGCTGGTGCAGGTGCTAGACGAGGACCCCCGGGTAGGGGCTGTTGGGGGCGACGTGCGGATCCTTAACCCTCTGGACTCCTGGGTCAGCTTCCTAAGCAGCCTGCGGTACTGGGTGGCCTTCAATGTGGAGCGGGCTTGTCAGAGCTACTTTCACTGCGTGTCCTGCATCAGTGGTCCCCTAGGTGAGCAGGGGTAGGGCTTGGGAGGGCCATGGATGGGGCAGAGAGGGAAGGGAGAAAGGGAGCCAGAATGGATTGAAGACGTGATTGAGATTGGGGACAAAGATGGGGCTGGGGCAGGAACTGGGGATAGGGATAAGATTGGAAGTTGGAGGTGGGGATGGTTTTTGGTGTTGGGAATGGGTTGGAGAAAGGGTGTGGATGGGGATTGGGATTGGGGCTGGGGGAGGGTTTGGGGAAGGGGAAGAGATGGGTTTGGAGTCAAGGACAGTGTTGGCGCTAGGTTTAGGGTTGGGTATGGGTTTTTGGATGAGGATGGGTAGGGGATGGGGCTGAGAATGGATGCGAGATTGGGGATGGGTTTGCAGTCAAAGTGGGTGTGGGTCAGGAACAGGACTGGGGCAAGTTTGGGATGGGTGTGGGGGTGAGGAAGGATTTGAGGTTGAGAACAGGACTGGGGCTGGAGTTGTCATTGGAGACAGGTTGAGAATGGGATTAAGATGGTTAAGGATGGGGTTGGGATTGGAGACGAGTTGGTTTGGAGATAGGACTGGGGATGGTGTTGGCAACAGCAGAGGCTGATGCTTCTGTACCCCCTTCCCCACCTAGGCCTATACAGGAACAACCTCCTGCAGCAGTTCCTTGAGGCCTGGTACAACCAGAAGTTCCTGGGCACCCACTGCACCTTTGGGGATGACCGTCACCTCACCAACCGCATGCTTAGCATGGGCTATGCCACCAAGTAAGCTGAGGGTTAGGGTGGTTGAGTCCCAGCAAATGTGTGTGTGTGTGTGTGTGTGTGTGCGTGTGCTGGAAACTCTCGAAACCTAAAGTAAATTTCAAGTGAGCTCTATCAAGTGAGATTTTAGGGGAGAGGGAAAGAAACCCTATGGAGCAGAAGTGGCATTTGTGTTGAATCAGGGAGCAACACCCAGTGAGACATTAGGGGAGAGTGGAAGATACCACAGGGGCATTTGCATTGAACCATGTGACCCCGTGGACTCTACTTAGTTGGGCAAGGTGAGGGTGGGAATTCCACCTAGAAGATACAACCTGAGATGGGGCCAGATGGCTCTACCATGGAGAGCACAGAGTACCCCAATCTGTGGGGAGAGAAAGAGATCAATAGAGTGGGATCTAACTAGTGAGAGAGTGAGTGAGAAGATTCAAGTGGGAGAGGAGGGGAGTGCCTAAACTCTAGTAAGTGCTTCAGGAAGAAGAGATGTGATTCAATGAGGCTCAGGGGGTGTATGGGCTAGACCAGTGAAGTTCAGGGGAAAGGGATTTCTATGAAGTTAGACTCCGTGACAGCACCAGAGACAACTCGGGGTATACCAAGGGAACCCATGCATTCATTCACTTGACAAATATTCTTTAAGTGCTGCCAATGTTTTCAGCTCTGGGGATGCAGCAGCAAACAAAAGAGATGCAAATTCATGCTTACATTGATTGGGGAGACAGACAATAAATAAAATATGTAAGTAGAACATATAGTGTATTAGATAACGATACACGCGAAGGTGACACATAAAGCCAGGAAGGGGAATAGGAAGTTTCCAGGTAGGGAGTGAAATATTTAATTAGGGTAAGATAAGGATGGGCGGGAAATAGCGCAGCAAGGGAGAGAGTGTCAGGAGAGGACAGACAGTTCACGGGGCTGGGGTTGGAGGTGTCCACACATGAAAGGCTTGTGCGCCACAGTAAGAACTGTGAACTTACAGATGAGGGGGCCACGAGGAGGGGGTTTGAGCAGAGGGGTGGCCTGTTGTTCTAACAGGATCCCTCCAGCTGTTTTGAGTACAGACTGCAGGGAGGAAGAGGATTAGCAGGGAGGACCCTGAGGATGTCAGGTGACACAGGGGAAGGAGACTGGACACTGTCAAACAGTGCCCGCGGGGATAGACTAGTTTGACCCCTCCTAACAAACTGACTGCTGGAGGCCACCTAAGGTGATGCTCCCTACAAGCGATTCTAGCTTTGCGGGGAGGGATTGATTAGTCATGTCTGCCAGAGCCACAGGAAGGGAGCGTAGTAGTTCCATTGAGAAGCTCTAACGCATGGGCTACCCTAGGTAGGAACCATGCCTGGCTTGTTCCTCACCATGGTGCCTGCCAAGAATAGTACTCGTGATAGATTAGTGATAGCATTAGTAATACCGCAGTGATATTAGTAATGCCAGTAGTTACATTCGTCATAATAAAAATAGTAGCAGTCGTTATCATCTATTGAGCAAGTACTATATACTGGCCCTAAGCACTTAGCGTTTAATCCTCATCTATTAGGTAGGAACCATTATCGACCCCATTTTACATAGGAGAATGAGACAGGCTGGGACCTGGGACCCTTTACTGCAGTGCTTGCGCCTAAACAAACATCTCCTCCAGCAACAAAATACAAAGAAACTGTAAGAGACTAAAAATAACTGCACACATATGCAGCTGGGGCAAATTATGAACAACAAGATACAAAAAGGCCAAACCTCAAGCGCCACTTCTGAGGTGTGGGGAGCAAAAGCAGGGTCCTGTGCAAGATCCCTGCCCACGGCAGCACCAAGGGGGTGGGCAGGCCACCTAAGCTACCCCCTCCAGCCCACGCACTGATCCGCCCCGACCCTCACCCCATGTAAGGGACCAGCTCGTCCCCGTGTCCCCTCCCCCTTCCCCCAGCGAGCAAGGGAACCTGTTACTTGCAGCAGGAGTCGCAATAAAGCCTTACTGGAATTTCTCCTCTGGCCTTTTATCGATTTCTATTGATGAAAGAGTCCAAGGACCCAGGTGGGCATCAAGAACCCCGAGGCCCACAGAGGCTGAGAAAACTTGCCCCAGGGGCCATTTCCGGCTCCCGCTCTCTGTCCGGGGGGCCCCAAGGGGAGCCGCGCTGACGGCCGTGTCTCCCCCCACCCGTCCAGGTACACCTCGCGGTCCCGCTGCTACTCGGAGACGCCCTCCTCCTTCCTGCGCTGGCTGAGCCAGCAGACGCGCTGGTCCAAGTCGTACTTCCGCGAGTGGCTGTACAACGCGCTCTGGTGGCACCGGCACCACGCGTGGATGACCTACGAGGCGGTGGTCTCGGGCCTCTTCCCCTTCTTCGTGGCGGCCACGGTGCTGCGGCTCTTCTACGCGGGCCGCCCGTGGGCGCTGCTCTGGGTGCTGCTGTGCGTGCAGGGCGTGGCGCTGGCCAAGGCGGCCTTCGCGGCCTGGCTGCGGGGCTGCCCGCGGCTGCTGCTGCTCTCGCTCTACGCGCCGCTCTACATGGGCGGCCTCCTGCCCGCCAAGTTCCTGGCGCTGGCGACCATGAGCCAGAGCGGCTGGGGCACGTCCGGCCGCCGCCGGCTGGCCGCCAACTACGTGCCGGTGCTGCCGCTGGCCCTGTGGGCGCTGCTGCTGCTCGGCGGGCTGGTCCGCAGCGTGGTCCACGAGGCCCGGGCCGACTGGAGCGGCGCCTCCCGCGCGGCCGAGGCCCGCCACCTGGCCGCGGGGGCCGGCGCCTACGTGGGCTACTGGGCCATCATGCTGACCCTCTACTGGGTGTGGGTGCGGAGGCTCTGCCGGAGGCGGGCGGGGGGCTACCGCGTCCAGGTGTGAGTTCCATGCGCGGGGCGCCCGCTCAGGGGGGCTCCGGGGGGCGGCCAGAGGAGACCTACCAGGGTCCCCGCAACCACGAACTTGCCAGGTGACCCTCTGGGCCTCAGTTGCCCTCCTCTGTGAAGTGAGGGGCTCGACCCAAGACTCTTCAGCCTGGACTCTTTAGGGGGCTGGGACTTCTGGGTCTCTTGGGAGGGGTATTTATTGAACAGGGTGTGGGTTTTTAGGGGCAGGGGGGGAAAGGGGTCCCCACATGCTGTCCTGGGGCCCCCGATTTCTCCCTGTTCTTATTTAACCTCCATTTGTACTGTGTGATTAGGATATAATAATTTATTTTCTTCCGAGCCTACCTCCTCCGTTCGTTTTCTTTTTCTTTATTTTTTTTTGAGAATTAAGGGGGCTGAATGGTTGAGAACTGGGAACTCGTGGCTCCTTCTGGGGTGCCAGCTGTTTGAAACTAGCCAGGATACCCTCCTTCCTCGGAGCCTGGACTCCCTCTTTGGAACACAGGGATAGGAGTCCCGTGAATTAGGGTTGTTTTGAGGGTGGAATTTCTCAACTCCTCATTCAGATACTTACAGAGCACCCACTATGTACCCGACACTATCATTTCATTTCATTCATTCTTTGATTCAATCGGCCACAAAAACATTTATCGATTTCCTATTGAATTCCACACACTTTGCCAGGTTTGCAAATACAGAAGCAATTAAGGGGCAGAATTTGCCTTCCAGGAGCTCCTAGTCAATTAAGCAAAGAGACTCTGATCCCTAGTTAAGGATACCCAGACACATGCCTCTGTGACTTCTGTTGTCACAGAGGTGGGACGATTTAAATGATTAAAACTATTAAAGATTAGAAATTCAGTTCCTCAGTTGCACTGGCCACCATTCTGGTGCTTCATGGCCACACGTCGCTGGTGGCTGCCATACTGGACAGGGCAGGTCTAGAACGTTTCCATCAAGGCAGAGAGTTCTACTGGACATTGCTGCTGTCCTGACTATTGATCCTGACCCTTGTCTCTTCTTTCATATCCAACATTCTGATCCATCAGCAAATCCCACTGGTTCTACCTACATGACTGACCTAGGACCACTCTCCTCACCTTCACTGTCACTGCTTTGTCCCCGAGCTGCATCTCTTCCCTGGATTAAAGTTGCTATCTCATGCCTGGATTACCACCTAACAGTGACCTCTGCTTCCACCCTTGCCCGCTACAGTCTGTTATCCATGCAGGAGCTATGTAAATCAAATCAAATCATGACATTCCTTGGCTCAAAAACCACCATGATCTCATACGGAGGAAAATCAAGACCTTAGGGTGGCCAAGGTCCTGCATGAACTGGTCCCCCCTGTGTTCTCTCTGACCTCACTGCATACTCATTTCCTAAAGCCGTGCTCCCAGTGGATTGAACTCCTGGCTATTCTTCCACACACCAGGCACACCCCTGCCTCAGGGCTTTTGCTCCTGCTGTTTCTTTTGCCTGGAGCACTCTTAACACATATATCCACATGGCTCATACCTCATCCCCTTCAAGTCTTTATTCTAGGGGCACCTTCTTGGGTGAGGCCTTCTCCAAAGATCCTATTGCTACCCTCCTCCCCCTAACACCCCCTATCTGTTTCCCTGCTTTTTTTGCTCCATCACATATATTATCATATGCCTTGGTGCACATTTTTGCATAATTTTCTTGTTTATTTTTTGACCATCGATGAGAATCTAAACTCCATGAGGGTGCAGAATTTTTTTTTTAATTAAAGTACAGATAATGTACAATATTATACAAGTTTTAGGCATACGACAGAGTGATTCAATAATTTATAGATTATACTCCCATTTAAAGTTATTATAAAATATTGGCTATATTCCCTGTGCCGTACATTATATTCTTGTAGCGTATTTATTTTATACATAATAGTTTGTATCTCTTAATCCCCTCCGCCTATCTTGAGGGTGCAGATTTTTGTCTGTTCTGATTTCTTCATTGCTGTGTCTACAGTGCCTTGAAAATGCCTGGCACATAGTAAACGCTCAGTAAATATTTGCTGATTGAATGAATCAGTGAAGGGGAACACATCGGTAAATAAGAACATGAAGGATCTTACCTTTTAAGTGGGGAAGACACAAAACCAAATTAAAAAATAAGGTTACATTAGGTCTGAACACATATAATGCACAAGCTAAAATAGGGGGACGTTGGGAACTCCCTGGTGGTCCAGTGGTTAGGACTCAGTGCTTTCATTGTTGAGGACCCGGGTTCGATCCCTGGTCAGAAACCAACATCCCCCAAGCCTCGTGGCACAACCAAAAAAAATTAAAAAATAAAATAAGGGGCTTCCCTGGTGGCGCAGTGGTTGAGAGTCCGCCTGCCAATGCAGGGGACACGGGTTCGAGCCCTGGTCCCGGAAGATCCCACATGCCGCGGAGCAGCTGGGCCCGTGAGCCACAATTACTGAGCCTGCGCGTCTGGAGCCTGTGCTCCGCAACAAGAGAGGCCGCGATGGTGAGAGGCCCGCACACCGCGATGAAGAGTGGCCCCCGTTTGCCGCAACTGGAGAAAGCCCTCACACAGAAACGAAGACCCAACACAGCCATAAATAAATAAATAAATAAAATTAAAAATAAAAAATAAATTTAAAAAATAAAATAAAATAGGAGGATGTCATGTGGGAGGAGGGGAGTAGTCAGAGGTGACATTTGAGCTGGGACCTGTGCAATGAGAGGGAGGTGGCTTTGTGAGGTTCAGAGTAAAGTCATTTCAAGTAGGAAGAACAGCATGTGCAAAGGCCCAGGGACAGGACTGAACTCTGCATGTTCAAGGGGCAAAAAAAAGAAGGCCAGTGGGGCTAGAGAGTAAAGAGGGGGAGGAGAAGAAGGTGGAGTCAGGCACATAAACACAGTGCCTGCCCACACAGCCTTGTCCTGGAGATTAAATGGGTTAATGCATGTAAAGGCCATTCAGGGGAAATCGTAACTGAGTTAACTAGACAAAAAAGGGAACATTATTCTAGGCAGAAAATAGTATGTACCCAGGTCCTAGAGAGAATGAGAAGAATCATGATGAATACAACGAATGAGCAAAGGCCAGAGGAACTGCAAGATAGAAAGATCAAGGGGGAAGAGTGGGGTGGGACAAAGTTAACCAGAACCTTGGGGGCCTTTGGAGGCCTTGACAAGGAACTGGATTTTGTTCCAATGGCAACGGGGAGCCGCTCAAGGGTTCTGAGCAGAGGAGTGACCTGATCTGACAAACTTCAAAATATCACTCTAGAGGTTGGGATTGACATATACACACTACTATATATAAAATAGATAACTAATAAGGACCTACTGTATAGCACAGGGAACTCTACTTAATGCTCTGTAATGACCTGTATGGGAAAAGAATCTAAAAAGGAGTAGATATATGTATATGTATAACTGATTCACTTTGCTGTACAGCAGGAATACAGTATTGTAAATCAACTACACTCCAATAAAAATTAAAAAAATAAAACCTTAGCCAAAGTAGCAAAAAAAAAAAAAAAAAAAAAAACCACTCTGGCTGCTTTGTGGAGAATGGACTGCGTTGACACAAGGCTGAGCAGAGCCAGGGAGGCCAGTGGCGACGGGCTGCCGCAGTGATCCACGCAAGAGATGGTGGCGGACCACGGAGAGAGCGCAGCTCCGTGAGATATTTAGGAATTGAAAAGGCTGAGATTTGGACCTAGATTGGAAGTGGAGGAGGAATTAAACGCAACTTCGGTTTCTGGTTGAGGAGCTGCGTGGATGATGGTGCCCTTTACGACAGCAAGAAAGTCTTGGGGGAGGAACAGGCTTTCAGGGCGATATCAAGGACTCTTTAAGGGTGACTGCTGCAGGCGGAAATGTCCAGGATGCTGCCAGAAATCCGGGGAGGGGCCTGGGCTTGCACCTATAGCCTCAGTACAGGACCCTGCACTGCGACAGCTGCGCCTCTTACCGTCGTTAGGGGGGCACGGGCACCTGGGCATCTTTGGGGTGTGCCGCTCTTCCTCCTAAGTTAGTAGTGACCACCTTCGAAGATGAAAGAATCTAGAGAGCTGAAATAGATTCTTTATTTTAGGGATGGAAATAGGATAAAAAAGATACCTTTGTTAGTCGCCGCTGCAGTACCATCGAAAGAATATCCTGGGGAAAAAAGGAGATGTTCGTGTGTGTGTGGGAGAGGCTGGGGACCAGAAATCTGGGTCCTGGAGCCTAGGTCCCAAAGGTGGGTGATAGGGCTTGGACTCTTAGATCTGAGAAAATAGGGGTTGGGAGTTATGACTCCTGGTCTGAGGAAGGAGGGGGTGGGGGCCTGGACTCCTGACTAAAAGGGTCTGGAGACTCGGACTTCTGGATCTGAGGGAGGAGGGGCTGGGAACCCAGACTCTTGGGTCTGGGAAAGGAGAGCCAGATGCTGGGATTCTGGGGTCCCAGGGACTCACCACGCCAGCACGGTCGCACTGGCTGAGGCTAAGGCCACAGCGACCGCGAGCAGGCACTGATTGCCCGGCGTCAGAGCCTCGGGCCTGGCCAGCAGCTCGCCCAGGCTGGGCGTCCAGGGTTCGATCATCTCCCCCTCCCGTGGCGCCCAGCGCAACACTTCCCGAAAAGCGACCTGGAGCTCAGTCTCCCCGCGCGGTGGCGGACCTGTCACTGCGGGGACGTGCACGTCAGCCGGGCGCGAGCCCCACCCCTCACGTAGCCCCGCCCCTGCCGCGCAGCTCCGCCCCGCCCGCACCGTTCAGAAAGAAGTAGAGCCGCGCCAGGGGGCGCTGGTCGTGTGTGATCACGCAAGAGAAGGTCCCGCGGTGCGTGGGCTGCACCGGCCGGATCCGTGCCAGGTATCCTCGGGCCCGCGGAATCTCTCGGAAGTAGGACAGGTCCTGAGTCCGGAGCTGCGGGACGCTTGGGCTGGAGCGGCGAGAGGAGGGGGGGCCCCTCGCCCCTCGCCCAGAAGAGATTCTCTCCGCCCCGACTCGCCAAACCACAACGTAAAGCCCCGCCCCCGAGCTAGACCACGCCTTCCTGAGCCCTGGCCCCACCCTCAGCTCTTATTTGTCGATCTTTCACGCATAGTCCCGCCTCCTAAGTCTTGACTCCGCCTCTTGGGCCTAGTATTTGCTCTCCCGCCGAAAACCTTTACGGATAACCCACCCCTGAGCTCAGGTTCTGCATTGTGAGCTTTGCCCCTTACCCTTAAATGCCGAGACCCTCCCCTTGCACGAACTCTGAATCTACACCGAGTCCCCACCCTCTGCATCCTGACTCTCCATCCTCTAGTAAAGCATAACCCGCCTCCTAAACTCTTCATGCTGGACCCTCCCCGACTCACACCTCCTCCTGCGAACTTCCAGGAATAGGTGATCTCTTCCTTAGGCAGCTGGAAGTTCACAGTGCAAAAGAACATAGCCTGATGACCCCGAGTCACCGTCAAGTCCTGAACTGAAGACAAGTCCGCATCACCGCCTCGGCCCGCCCACGTCCGGCCCCGCCCCCAGACCACGCCTCCTCCTCACTCAGCTCCCTCTTCCAGTTTTTCAGGTTTCTTGCCCTTCAAGGCCACGCCCCTCACCTGGGCAGTCTAGCGGGAGGTCGCAGACCGTGGAGTAGCACCCTCGGCAGCGGAAACGCCGGGCGACCTCCTGGAGTCCTATGGGACGGGAACGCTGGATCTGGGCTCCATCTGCCTCCCCTAGCCCGGGTCCCTTCGGCCACCTTAAGGTCTATTTAACCTCCTTGGATTCTACCTGCCAGACAGAATCTGGGTCCCGCCTTCCCTGTGCTCATTGGCCAGCTCTCACCACTCTCCAGCCTCTAGGATTCCTATTGGTTTGCTTTGGTTTTCGGACTCACCTTTTATGAGGTTTGTGAACAATACCTGGTTTACTTACTTTTCCCCATGGCTCGTATTGGCCCCCTTAGGATCAGAGGCCCACCCATCCTCTCCCATTTGTCCCAGGTTTCGACCCCTACCACCTCCCTTCCCCCGCAATTCTGAGCTTTGAATGATGTGCTTACCGCAGGGAGGGATGCAGGCCCGGACTGCGGAGAAAGAGCAAGCGTTACTACCCTGTAAGTCGCGGCAGGTGCCCACCTGAAGTTCCCCTAGAGGAAACGTTTCTGGGCCGGATGCATTCCTCCAAGAGAACAGAGCCAGGCCTGCCGCGGTCCACCTAGGGGGCGGGGCCAAGCCTGCAGCATTCCACCTGTAGGCGGGGCCAGGCCTGCAGCATTCCACTAAGAGGTCAGGCAGACGGGGTCGGGGGAAAAGGGCGGCAGGCCTGCTGCTCTCACCAAGGAAGCAGGACCAGCTCCGGTGTATCCCGTCAAGCGGGGCGGGCTTAGATCCTGGGCGATGCTCGGAGGGGACAGAGTCTAACTAGGGGGCCCAGTTAGAGGTGTGGTCAGGCTGGAAGTAGGCCCTATGGCGGCCCGGTTGGAAAGGAAACCTTTCAGAGAGTGCACAGGGCCAGACACAGAGATCCAGGAAGAGGCCCGGGCCCATCTGGGGCAGGACCGTCCTAAGAAGCGGTCCCAGCTAGAGATAACCTTCCGTCGGAGGGGCGGGGCCGGACCCAGAGTGGTCCGAGCAGAGGAAGAGGCTGTGACCCGAGTGACCCACCAAGGGAAGCTCGGCTCAGAGATCGGGCCGGGGGTTTGCGCTGAAGGGAGCAGATGGGGGTCTCGGGAGTGGAGTTTCTAATTGTGCCTGGGGGAAGGAGATGGTCTATTTTACCTTCTTTAAGCTGTAATATAATCTTCTGTATTTTCTCCGCGGCATGAGGAAAGGCAACCCGAAAGGACCCTGGAGGGTAGAGGGAGTCCTTGTAGTAAAGACCCTTCCCCAAGGCTGGCCGAGCTTGACAGGACTCGCTGTGATCGTGCCTGTGCCCCTGCCCCAAGCCCTCTCCACCCCCATGTCTCTGGTATATACCACATCCTCCTACCCTGTCTACCCCAAAGGCTGACAAATCCCCACATCTCCTTCCTTCTGCTGACTCTGGACTAATCTCTCTGATGGAACCCCTCAGCATCATCTGTGTTATCTTGTCGAGGGGAAAGGGGAGGATAAAGGTCACATTTCTTCCAAGGCCTACGAGGCTCTATATGGTCTGGCTTACTCTCCCTCTCTATTCCATCCCTAATACCCACCTTTCATTCCCCCTAATATGAAAAGAACCATACTTTCTAGCACCTCAGGGCCTTTGCACATGCCACCTTCAGTTTCTAGCACATCTCTACCCCTACTCCTACTCATCCTTCATGTCACACCCTGTGTCACCTCCTTAGAGGTTTTCCCTGACCACAAGTATAATCTAATCCAGTCCCCTATTTTTGTCTCTAATAGTGCCCCATTCATTCCATTATAGCTCTCACCAGTTTGCAAATACATACATTTATATATACACAGTGATCATTTAAGTCTGTCTCTTAGTGCTGTGTCCTCAGAACCCAGGAGAGGGCCCTGAGTCTTAGAAATAAGTATGTGTAGAATGAATTCCAGGATCCAACTGGAATGGAGACCACAGCTGGAGGCAGTGGCCCCAATCCATCCTTTGGATGTGTTATATTTGGCCTGGAAAGTATTTTTAAAAATGAACCAGTTGCCATCATGTAAAATTTGGGAAAAGTCACATAAAATGTTTGGCATCCCTTTAAGAAACTTGGAAGAGCCGTAAGAGAGATGGTATTTCCATGAGGCAGCAGCTAGCCGGAGCTTAGTAGCAGCCTTCCCCTTCAGACAGGGCACACGCTCACTTTTACAGAGCTCCCAGCCTCTTCATTTCTATCCCTCTTGCACTCCTTTTTTCCCCCTTTCTGTTCTTTTTCTTATTTTTTTTTGGCTCTGCCACACGGCACCACGTGGGATCTTAGTTCCCCGACCAGGTATCGAACCTGTGCCCCCTGCAGTGGAAGCGTGGAGTCCTAACCACCAGGGAAGTCCCTCACTCTTTTTATGTTCTCTCTCCTTATGGATGTTTGAGTTTTGACCACTGAAATGACCTCCAAGCTATAAGGTTTTGGGGCTTTTTCAAAGTGGATGGGTGGAATGATTTACAGGGGGAGGTGGTTTTGGAAGTCAAGAAACGTGGCAGGGTCCTATGGGCTGAATTGTGTCCCTCCCAAATTCATATGTTGAAGTCCTAACCCCCAGGCCTTTAGAATGTAATTGTACTTGGAGATAGAGTCTTAAGGAGGTAATTAGGTTAAAATGAGGTCTTTAGGGTGGGCCTTAATCCAATATGACTGATGTCCTTAAAAGAATAGGAAATTTGGACACAGACACAGAGGGAAGAAAGTCATCTACAAGCCAAGGAGAGAGGCCTCAGAAGAAACCAACCCTGCTGACACTGACACCTTGATCTTGGACTTCTAGCCTCCAAAATTGTGAACAAATAAATTTCTGTTATTTAAGCTACCCGGTCTGTGGTATTTTGTTACAGCAGCCCTAGCAAACAAATACACAGGGATTGCCAGTTGCCTCAAAATATCTATTTTCTCTTTAGTAACATAATACTGCATTTTAGCTGAGAAAGCACCCTTCCCAGCTTCAGCTAAAAGACTGCATTTCCCAACCTCCCTTGCAGCTAGTTGTGGTCATGTGACCTAGCTGTGATCATATGACCAACTTCTGCTCCTTGAGATTAAGTGCAAATGTCATGTGTGAGTTACAGAAAGTAGCCTTAAGAGAGAAATGGTACCATATTATTGATCCCTTCCCCTTCCTCCATCCTGTTGCCTGAAACTTAGATTTGATGGCTGGTGCTCTAGCAGTTATAAAGGCCCATGAGGATTAGGGGGTATACCCTAAGATGGTAAAGTAGAAAGCTGGAAGGGGCTTGGGTTCCCAGGAAAATGGAGCTGCCAAACTAGCCTTAAGTGCCTACCTCAAGACTTTTTTTTTTATGGGAGAAATAAACTTCTAGCTTACTTAAGCCATTGCAGGTTTCTCTGCAATTTAAAACCATACAAAACAGGAGGGAATTGAGAATACTGGCAAGAGACTGGCTGAAGTGATGATCATTGGGTAGAAGCTGGAGAGGGCACTGAAGCCAGGAAGCAGGTTTAAAATGAGGGGTCAAGGACTTAGTGGTCTCTCCTTGACCACAAGGCAGGCGTGTGGTCTGGAGATGGCAGGATGGTCAGGAGGATGTGGTCCGAGTTGGGTGCTCAAATGAGAGGCCAGGATGTTGGAGGAGGCATATATAAGGAATATCTGTGGACCAAACCAAATGACTCATGGGGAAGGGATACACCAAGTTAGCCATGGGGCAGGGGAGAAGCATGGGAGTGAAGTAGGGATGGAGTGAAATATCCAGAGAGGCCAAGGGGCAGGGGCTATATCAACTGAACCACAAGGGGGGCGCGGGTGGATGTTATAAAGTCTCCCCCAAAAGAGGTGCTTCATTAGGAACTTCAACTGTTTCTGATCATCTGGGTTTGAGTCCTGTCTCTGCCAATTATAAGCACACCTGTCTCACACCTGAGCTAGCCATCACACATCCTCCTCCCTATGTGACCTCGGCCAAGTATTTAACCTTCCTGATCCTCAGTTTCCTCGTTCATAAAACGGGGACAATATTGGTGTCTACCTCACAGGCTTGGTGGGGAGGATTTAATGTCATAGAACATAAAAGCATTCCCCTTCCAAACTATGCGCCAGGTACCATTTAATGACCATGTGGGATAATGTCTCTAAGTGCTTGGAAGGGTGCCTGGCACACAGTGTTATAGAAGGGTCACCTACTGGTATTCCCATCCCCAAGTTTGAGATGGGGAAACCAAGGCACAGAGAGGTTAGGAAGGCGGCCCAAGGTCACAAAGCTAGATTTGAACCCAGGTGGTCCCACTCCAGAGCCTCCACATGCGACCACTACCTGTGGTACACACACTGCCCTCCTTGACACCATATTAGCCACTCCGTGGTTTATATACACTAACAGTGTCACCTGCCACCACCGGGAGCCACTCTGAGGCAGCACGTCCATCTCTCAGGTCCTCCATTTGGGAGAGACCCGGGAGTCATCCTCGATTCTTCCCATGCCCCTCACCCCATATATGTCGGGTCCAGATATCTCCTGGGTCCATCCCCCCTGTCCAGCTGAGCCCCAACTTGCCCATCTGGAAAATGGGGCTATAAAACTCCACCTCATAGGGCTGATACAAGGATATCCTTTAGGAAGATAATTAACAAGTAACTCTGCCAGGACTGCCCTGGTGGTCCAGTGGTTTAGACTCTGAGCTTCCACTGCAGGGGGCACGGGTTCGATCCCTGGTCAGGGAACTAAGATCCCGCATGCCGCACCGCGTGGCCAGCAAAAAGATATATAAACAAAACACAGCATCTTCCATGTAAGGGGCAGGTTGGTCTGGGCCCACCTGAACCACCGCATCTGGCCCGAGCCACCACTGACCTCACTGGTCTCTCTGCTTCAGCCCTTGACCACGTGGCCTTAGTCAGACACCCTCCTTCCTTAAAATCTTCCAATGGCTTCCCCATATCTAGAGCAAAAGCCGAAGAGACTGGCTAAAGTGACGGTCATTGGGTATAAGCTGGAAAGAGGAGCCACCTCGGCTAAAGTCAGACGAAAGGCCCACCATAGCGGTTCTCAAAGTGTGTCCCTAGAACAGCAGCAGCAGCTCCTGGGGACTTGTTAGAAATGTCCATTTCTGGGCCCCACCTCAGACCTACTGCTCAGAAACAGAGGGTGGGGCCCAGGGGTCTGCATTTTAATAAGCTCCCGGGAGATTCTGACATACACTGTGGGGCTAGAGAACCACTGGCCCCAGGGCCTTTGCACTGGCTCTTCCCTCTGCCTGGAAGCTCTCTCCCCAGGTTATCTGCATGGCTCTCACTGTCCCCTCGTTCCAGTCTTTGCTCAATTGGACCTTCTCATTTGCACCTCTCCTGATCACCCCATTGGCCACCCCATTCCCTTCCCCTTCTGTTTTCCTCCACAGCACAGATCACCAACTGACATCAATGGCATTTCACTGATTATGTTTAATAATCAACATAAGCAACCTGAGGGCAGGTGGCTTGCAGTTCTGTTCACAGCTGTGTCCCTGTCACATTCAATAAATACCTGTGGAGTACCAGCTTCTCCCAGCCTCCAATCTCCCTCCAGTCCGTCCTCCATATGGCCCCAGAGGATCTTTCTACACCCAGAGCTGACCCTGCCCTTCCCCGGCTCACAGCCCTGCTCCTTCAGGACAGAGTGTCAAGTCTCCCTGACTCCCAGCTGAACCCTGGATGTCCCCCAGGCCCCTCGCAGTCATTACATCCTCGCCCAGCTGGCCATCTGCCCCCACCCCTGCTCTTCCTCCCAGGCTCCCCGTCTCAGGGATGACCCACTGCCCCCTCAGGCATGGAGCCGGACCCCGGACACGGCCCCTAACCCTCCTCTTCCCCTTTTCCTGAACAGCTCACAGATCCAAGCCCCGTCCCTCCTGCCCTTGACTCTCCCCACCCGACCCCCTCTTCTCCACCTTCACAACCCCTGCCCCAGCTTTGGCCTCCTTCACAGCAGCCTCCGCCCAGGCCTCCCAGCCTCCACTCTCTCCCCTGCTCCAGTCGGTCCCACACACAGCCCTCGCCAGGGTCTTCTACACCCAGAGCTGGACTTGTTTCTGCTCTTTTCAGAACCTTCTGTGACAAGTTGGCCTACACTGGGGAGAAAAGGCATCTCCTGGAATCCTCCTCCCTCCTCCCCAGCCAGCTGTGAGTTCCTCAGCTCTCCAGTTGGGGGCAGGGGGATCCGCAGCTGAAGTCTTCTCCATGCTGGACCCCCCGGGCGCCCCCTGGGTAGATGGGAACCTCGTCATGTTTAGGGATCTTTGTCAAAAAGCTCCCTGGCAAGAGCAGGAAGCAAAAGAAGTAACAGCTAAGATGCAGAAATAAGTGCAGAGCCCCCAGACCACTGATGTGGCCAGTTTATGCTGCAAAGCAGTGAGCGCTCCCACTCCCAGTCTCCAGCACACTGTGGGCGTGGGGGTGGGGGGGATCCTGTGTCACGTGACCACGGTGGCCTGCTGTGATCACTGCTCAGGCTGCCCCTGGGCCGCAAGGGCCGCCCCAGCCCTGAGGTCCCTCCCCACCCGGCACACGCATGTGTTTCTCTACAGTGTGTGTCTCACCCACCCCAAGGCTGTCACGTGTGCCTGTCTCCCTTCACAGCTGTCACCTGAATCATCCTCTCTCTCCCTGTTCCTACCTGTCTTCCGGCCCCCTAATAGCCTCACATGTCAAAAATGTGGAATTACTTTGTTAACTGTAGGGAATATGTGTGTTTTATCCTAGAGGAAGATCTCCTCCCTGAAGTCTGTCTCACTGGGGGTGCCCTCCCTCTCACTGAGCTCTGAGGCCACCCTGGGAGGCAAGGAGATTGTCCCATCTCTCAGATGGGTAAGTTGAGGCCCGGGGGGGGGGGGCGGGGGGGCGTGATGCATCCAGAATCTCATAGCCAGGAAGAGGGCAAGCCACACAGTGAGGTCAGAATGCACATCTCCCTGATCTCAGCTGGCTTGAGACTCTAAGTTACTTCTGCACTGTCCCCACCAGCCCCTGCCCATCTCCTCTCCCCGACAAGGCTGCCCAGCTCCCTCAGCTTCAAGCGTCACCTCCTCCGAGATCACTGTCAAGTTCTGGGCTTTCCCCGCACAAACATCCATCTCCCGGGGGCTCCAAGCCCACATCTCCCACCGCTGCCGGCCCCGCCCCACTCACCCTGGGCGGCGGCCACCTCCTGCAGGGAGTGGGTCATCTGGGTGAAGGCATCGTGCAGGTGGCTCCTTTCATCGTAGTCTGGGGGTCGGAGGCAGGAGCTGGGGCGAAGCGGTTCCCCCAACACCACGTCCCCAAAGCGGACCTTCCTCTGCCTCTCTCTGAGTCTCTGGCCCCCCGTCTCTGAGTCTCTGGCCCCCGCAAAGTCTCTGTCCTCCCGTCTCTGAGTCTCTGGCCCCCGCAAAGTCTCTGTCCTCCTGTCTCTGAGTCTCCGCCCCACCCCCCAAGTCTCCATCCTCCCGTCTCTGAGCCTTCGTCCCCCTCAGTCTCTCCAGGCCTCTCTGGTCCCTCCCTCCACATGCCCCCCTTGGGGCCCTGGAGGATGGTGGGGGGGTCTCCTCACTGATTTCAGTGTCCAGGAGGCCCTTAAAGGCATCTGTGAAGGCCTCCTCACACTTCCCGAGGTCGGGGCTCTCCAGGCCGGTGAAGATCTGGCAGATTTGGAGGCGCTCGTTGTAAGACGTGAAGCAGAGGAGACAGGCCCAGGCGGAGGCCCTGAAAACCGTGAGGGCCACCAGGGCGGACGGCACAACGCTCCCTGGGGCCAGAAGGGCCATAGCGGAGGGTCTCAGCCTGTGGAGAAGCTGGAGACTTTTGTGAGGTCACTGTGGTGTGGGGGAGGGGCTCAAGATACGGGGTCAGAGGTCGGGTTTCAGTCTCCAGTCCAATGTCAGGCTCCAGGGTTTTCAGGGAGGAAGAGTGTGTGGGGTCAGTGGTCAGGGGTCAGGGGTCGGACCCCAGGCTGATGGCTGGGCCGGATGCCAGGCTCCCAAGAACCTCACCTGTGACCCTGGACGTCCTCACAGGTTAAAGGGTCTCAGGGACCCAGAGGCCGGCAGTACGGTGTGCGGGGGCCCGCCAGGCCCTGGGGTGTGGTAGTGGGGTGCAGCAGAAACGGACGTGGCACAGAGACACCGTGAGGGCCCGAAAGACAGAAACCGAGCCACGGAGAGACATCGGGAGCGTCAGAGACCCAGAAAGCACCATAAGAGACAGATGGAGACAGGGTCTCAGAGGTCACTGTGCAGAGACCCAGCGGGGATGGAGAGACAGAGAGAAAGCAAAGCAGAGATATCCAGATGGGAGAGGAACTCTTCGAGGGAAGGGGGAGGAAGGGATGGAGGGACGAGGACACGAGGAGCAGCCCAGCCTCTCCTCCCAGGATCCCTGCGGCAGCCCCTCTCCCCAGCCTGGCGGAGTGGGGCAGGGGACCGGGGTCAGGGGTCCCCGCCGGGCCGTCCCGTGCAGGGCGCAGCCTGGGGAAAGCTAGGAGGCCGTATAGTGATCTCCGTGGGTGTCCTCCTCAACTATACAACCTCCTACCTCAGCCCGGGGGGCGCGGCAGGTGGACAGACAGACGGATGGACTGGACGGACAGACGGGGGCCAGGGAGGGCGGGGAGGGCCGGGGAGGCCCCAGCCGCGATGGTGAGCCCCCGACACGGACCCACAGACACGAGCTTGTGTGCGGCGAAGGCCCCGCAAGGTCGGTTCTACGGGTGGGTGCCAGGACCCAGGAATCCGGGCCCCCGGCCCCCTCCTCCCCAAGGAACCCAGGAGTCAGTCCCTCGGCGCCTTCCTCACCAGGGACCCAAGAATTCACGCCCCAGGCCCCTTCCTCCCCATAGGTCCCCGCAATCCAGACCCCCTACCCCCCTCTCCTCCCCCAGATTCAGAAGTCCAAGTCCACAGCCCCCCTTCTCCCCTGGGGACCCAGGAAGCCGGGCCCCCAGCCCCCTCCCTCAGACCTGGGAGTCCGGCCAGGCCTGCCTCCTTGGACAAGACACAGCCTGGTTTCCCGGATCCCGGGTCAGAGGGAACCTCACCTGTTTTGGAGTTTGGTCCCTTGGACAAGACGGTTCCCTACCTACCTGTCAGATTCGGAAATCCAGGACCGGTGTGGAGACCGCCCACGGGATATAAAACCGACAAAGCCTTTCTGGGTATTTTTTCCCCTCTCTCTTCCCTTCTTTTGGCCTCTCATCGTGCACAACACTGACAGCTACGATCCCTGAGCGCTGATACCGCCCCAGGCCTCTGTCATGTGGCAGGCAGGGGCTCAAGGTACCATCAGCACCCCCATTTTGCAGGTGGGAAGGCTGAGCCCCAGCCAGCTGGTGAGTGGGAGGGGCCAGGCCTGCAAGGCAGCGGGACCAGCACCCACCCTTCCCACCCCTGGGCTGAGTCTGTGCACCTGAGAGCCTCCGCCTCTGTCCAGCGCTCCGTCTGTCTTGCTCTCACTGCCTCCGGCTCCATCTCCATCTTTCTGCTTCTCTCTCCCCGTCCTGCCGTGTCTCTTTCTGCTGCCGCTGGCTCCGTCTCTGTCTTACCTGGTCTCCATTTCCTCCAGCCTCTGCGTGCTTCTCCCCGGCTCTGCGCTGCCCATCCTCCCCCTCAGCTCTGCCTTCTCCTCCTCACGGTGCCTTTCTCAGTCCGTCTCTCTCTCCTCTCCCCCCCTCCTGGTTCTCTCTCCTTTTTTCTCTTTCTTTTCTTTTCCTTTCCCTTCTGTCTTTCACCCTCCTCTTCTCCCCCCCCACCCCGTCTTTGTCCCTCTCCTTCTCTCTCTCCCTCAATTTCCCTGTCTCACTCTCCTCTCCCCCTTTTTCCTGTTTGCCTCCCTCTCCCTCCCCGCCTTCTCTCCATCCCTCTGTCTCCTTCGCTCCCCTCTGTCTCTCTCCTTTTCTCTCTCCCTTTCTCCTTCCCTCCCTCCTAGGTCTCTCTCCTCCCTTCCCTCCCTCCCCTTCTCTCTCTCTCTCTCTCCCTTTCTCCTTCCCTCTCTCCCTCCCCCTCGCAGCAGCTCGGAGCCAGGTCTGGAGCTGGGGTGGCTCGAGAAGGGGCCCAGGGCTGGGGTAGCGACCTACTGAGGAGGGGGAGGAGAGGCGGGAAGGGGGCGGAGGAGGCAAGGGGGGAGGAAGGGGCCAGAGACGGGTCTACGGTCCCAGCTCTCATTCCCCTTCCCTCCTTCCCAACCTCCCAGACCCTCAGGCGGGGGCGAGAGTCAGGCCAAGGTGGGGAGGAAGGGGAAGGGAGGAGGCTGCCCCCGCCGCCCCCCCACCCAACAACCTGGCCCAGAGCCCAGGCCTGGGTTCCCAGCATGCCCCGGGGCTGCCTGGGGCCTGAGGAGGGGGGTGAGAGCAGAGGGGAAGCTGAGAATCTTAAAGATTTGCAGGACCTGAGCATCTCCCCACTCCTCCCACACATTTCTCCTCGGGAAAACTGAGGCCCAGAGAGAAGGGTCAGGACTTGTTCAAGGTCACTGGACAAGGCCTTGGTGGAGGCCCGAACTCCCTGGGCCCATAGGCCGGATTTGGGGAAAAGGTTGGCGCTGGACTTCCCCCAGGTCTGGGTCCCCCTCCCCCTCTCTGCAGACCCTGGGGAGCCCCCAAGGGTCAGAGAGCAGACCCAAACAGTCTGGCACCATGGCAACCAGTTGGCCCCGCCCCCTTAACCCCCAGAGGGCTGGACTCCAGCTGGGGCTAAAGAGGAGGTGGGGACTCCTGGGTTCTGGGGAGGAAGGGGCTGGGGGCCCGAACACTGGGCTTTCGTGGAGAGCGGGGGCTGGAACGTGGAGCCCCAGGTCTGAGGGGAGGAGAGGCTGGAGGCCCAGACTCCTGGATCTTGGGGTAAAGGGGGCTAGGGGTTCGCATTCTGGAATTCTGAGGGAGGGGGCTGGGTCGCGGACTCCCAGGTCTAAGGGAGGAGGGGGCTGGGGCCTGGAATCCCGGGTCCCCAGGGGAGCCTGGATGCTGGGCCTCTCCTCCGCCAGACATCCCCTGCCCCCGCCGCTGACCCTGGCCTGTCTGGCAGCCCAGACAGCCTCCCCCACTCCTCTGCAGCCCCCTCCCACTTGCACGGCTCACCCTTGACCCCTCAAAGCCCCGCAGCCCCTTCCCTGCCCCTCCCCCTCCCCTCCAGCCAGACGTTAACCCTTCCGTTGCCACAGGCACCTCCAAAGCCAGACTCTCTCCCTCCACCTCCCCTGAGGGCGCGGGAGGGCATCTCGCCCTAGCCGGCTCCAGCTCCGAACCTAGCTACCCCAGCCCCATCTCTCTCCTCCCAATGGAAACCAGGAGGTGTTCCCTGCCCGCTCCTCCTCCTGGATCCCGGAATCCAGGCCCCCAGTCCCCTCCTCCAAGGATTAAGGAGTCTGGGTTCCCAGCCCCCTCCTCCTCCAAGAACCCAGAAATCCAGGCCCCCGGCTGCCTCCTCCCACTAGGGACCCTGGAGTTCGGGTCCCGGGCCCCATCCCCCTCCCTCTCCGCAGACTCACGGCTCCGCAGCTCCAGCGTCGGGGGGAAGGGTCTCGGTGGGCAGCGCCCGGGCCGGGCTGAGCCGGGCCCCGCCGCCGCCGCCGACAGCTCTCCATCCTCTCCCCGCCTCCGCCGCCCGACGGCCTCTCCCCTTCCTCCCGGCGTCCCCGCCATCCTCCTTCCCTCCTCCCCGATTCCCTCCGGCCTGTGCCTCCTCCCGGCTCTGCGGGCCCGGCTCCCCCGCCCGGGACCCCGCCGGACCAGCCCCCTCCCCAGGGGGCCCCCGCCCCGGCCCCTCCCCATCGCCAGGCCCAGTCCGGCCTGGCTTTCCCCCCCCACCCCGCCACCCCCCCGCCCCGGAGCTGGCCCCGGTCCAGGGGAAAAAATTCCATCCAGCCCCGGGGAGGAGGAGCGGGGCGGGGGAGGGAGCAGGGAGGGGAGGCCGGGCCGGGGAGCGTGACGCAGGGAGGAGGGAAGGGACAAAAGGGGCTGGGAGGCTGCAGAGCCGGCAGCGCTCCCACTCCTCCCTCCCTCCCTCCTCCCTCGGCCGGGGCCGGTTCTCTCCTCTGTCTCCGTTTTTTCTCGTCCCCTCCACCTCTCCTCCCTTTCCTTCTCTTTGCCCGCCTGCCTCCTCCTGGCCCTGTGCGTTTCCCTCAGTCTCTTGTCTCCGCGTCTCTCTCTTTCTCCTTACATCACCCCCCCCCCCAATCAGGGTCTGCTCCTCTCCCCCCTCTTCTCTCTCCCCCTTACTGCTCTCCCGGCCTCCTTCCCCTCCCTCGGCTTCGGGCTCTCCACCCACCCACCCACTGGGGAGAGAAGGGTGAATCAGACCCAGATCTGCCCTTGCAGACGGAGCTCACAGTCTTACGGAGGAGACAGACCCAGACGCAGACAGTTCCAATTCAGGGCGGTCGGGGTTTGACAGAGGGAGGGACCCAGGGTCTGTGGGAGGAATCCTTTCGGCACAGCTGAAAGGACCTCCAGAGAAGGCCGTGGTTGTGATTGTGACCTCCAAGAACTGGGAGAAGTTAGATCTGAATTGTTGAGAGACAGAGGGAGGAGAGAGAGAGAGAGACAGCAGTAAGGGCGTTCCAGGCAGAGGGCACAGCTCAAGAAGAGAGCCAAAGGCAGGAAACCAGGGGCCATTCTGGGAGAAGGGCAAGCAGTCAGGTCTAACGGGAGCCCAGGAGCCTGGAAGAGGAGGCTGGGGTGGTGGGCGGGGCCAGGTTCCTCCTCGCTCGGAAGGCCGGGCTGGGAACTTTCCCGTGAGGGTGACCCGGATCCTTGGAGGGCTGTGAGCAAGGGGAGGGGCAGGGTCAGAGCTGGGTGTCAGAAAGACCCCTCTGAGGGCCGTGGGGGATGAGCTGAGGAGGAGAGACTACTGGAGGCTGGGAGGCTGGGGAAGAGGATGCTTGATCAGGGGCTGGGACCCTGGGGACCCAGAGGAGGTGGTGGGGCAGAGAATGTGAGGGGGGTGATGGAGGAGGTGAAGAAGATACAACAGCCAGAAGTCTGGCCCTGAAAGTGAGGGGACAGGAGTTGTTCCAGATGGGGAACCAGTAGGAAGAAGGGAGTACAGGAGAGGGAAGATGCTGTGTGCAGCTTGGGACCTTGTGGACATCAAGGGCCGGAGGACATTTAGGGAAGACATGTGGTGGGTATAGCGTTCTGGAGCTCAAACAGTGAAAAATGCAGTTTCCTCCTGCCCTGTCCCTGGCCAACCACTTCTCTCTGGGGACAGCTTATGCTTACCAGTTTCTTGTGTATCTTTCCAGAGAAATTCTATACATTTATACACATATATTATACCACCCCACCTTTTTTGTCCCCAGGTGGGATCATATTATTCTATACTTTGCTTTTTTTAAACACTATATCCTGAAGATCCTCCTATATCTGTATAGCTTATAGAGGTACCTCATTCATTTTAGTGGTTGTATAGTATTCCGTTGTATAAATTTATTCGTCCCTACTTATTCAATCAATTAGGAGGAGTTTTTTTTAACATAAAGAAACTAATGCTTATGAATATGCAAATTACTGGACTTTTTGAAGAACTGATTTCTTACAATGCTCTTAAGCTGCTGAACCCAGATATTTGATAAATACTTCTAGGGCCTTTACATTTTGTCATTAATTACTAATGATAGGAATAATAATGATGACAACCATACCCTTTATTGAATGTCTACTTAGGGACAGGCCCTGGGCTAGGTATTTGTTATACATTATGTCATTCAGTTAACACAGCAGTCTTATTTTTAGGAACTGTTTTATCTTCATGTAAGGCTGAGGGAACTGAGTTCTGAACAGTGAGTTGCCCAAGCTCACAAAGTGAATGGCAGAGCTAGGATTCGAACCCACGCCTCTCTGGCTCCAAGTTCTATGCCCTTTCTTTGGAGATGGGCTGCCTCTGGGAAAATGTGCAACTCACCTGGGATTGCTATCCAGCAGAGGTTAGACTTGTCATGCACACAAATTCACATTTGATAAAAGGACCTTTTGTTAGACCCTGTACCTTGACTTGGTATCCAGAATTACTGTTAGTCTACACTCACCCCAGATACCCTGCAGTCAGCTCAGGATAGTAACCACACCACCCTGCCGTCTCCTGGTACTAACCCTGATCCCACTGTATTGTTTTTTTTTTTTCTCTCTCTCTCTCTTTTTTTTTTTTTTGGCTGCGCCATGTGGCATGTGGGATCTTAGTTCCCCAGCCAGGGATCGAACCCCCACCCCCTGCAATGGAAGTGCAGTGTCTTCACCACTAGACTGCCAGGGAAGTGTTCCCCCCCACCCCACCTCCCCCCCCCCCCCCCCCCACCATTGTGCTGTGATTCTCGATGTCTGGGTCTGCCTCTGAGAATTCAATGAGGGCACCATTGAGGTCTGAGTCATCTCTGTCCTCAGTATCACTCAGCATAGGGTGTGGCTCAGAGCAGAGACTCAGGAAAATGTTTGCTAAATGAATGAATGGAGGGTTGGATGAATAACAAATGGTTTATGGGTTAGGCTGGGACTTGCTTAAGCCTCTGGGATAAAAGAACATAATTCCCATTAGTTCCTGAAACACAAGGCCTCCATTACCATTGGTTAGTGACCCACAGGAACCACTATTTCCATCATTCTTTGATATACAAGGTTCACAAATCCCTTGGCACCTAAGACTTAGCTACTGCAATTCTCACAAATCCCGGAGACTCAGGATCCAACATTCCCATCAGCCCCTGAGACTCAGGATCCACTATTCCCATAAACCCCTGAGACTCAGGATTCACCATTCATTCCCATCAGCCCCTGAGCCTCGGGATCCACCACTCCCATCTGACATTTGCACACAACTACTACAGTTCTTGTCAGCCCTTGGTACCCAGCATCCATAATTCCCATCCCCTTAAGATACAGGTAGACCACCATTCCCATCAACTCCTGTGACACGAGTTCCACCTTTCCTATTATCCTTCAGAACAGCAAGCCAATGGAAAATAGAAACACCCCACCCTTCATAAGGCCATCCCCAATTTCCTGGAACAGGAACTGTTAGCCAGAAAGACATTTCAACCTGCCCTGAAGTAGGTCTGGATCAAGGACTCATTTATTAATGCTGTAGAAAAGGGGGCACCAGGTTATGAAGAACTTCCAAGTAGCAGAGTATCCTTCCATGGGAGGAATCAACCCCCAACCGGACATAATCCTACAGCACCGTCAGAGAATGCTGCCATGTGAGGGTTAAACTCCAAACTCAAGACAATCCCCTGCAGCACCACTTAATCCCCACAGGTGCGATACCTCAGGCTGGCAGAGCACAAAAATACCAGAGGATCCAAATGCAACAGATACTCCCATCATGCCATTAAATAATCCCAAATGGCAATTTGCCCTGGTGGACTTGCAGGAATTGGGGACAGGGCCACCTTTTCTTCGTGTGTGTGGTGGTGGTGGGTGGGACGAAGATGACAAATCTTACTCCCACTGTTAACCCTTTCCTGGATTGGGGGGGTTGGTGTGATTTTTGAGGGAGGGCTCCTCCACAGCCTATCTCTTTCCCCTTAGGGCCATGCCTTCTAGTCATCTGAATGGTGAAAGCCTTCAGCTGCTCCACTCTTCACATCTCAGCAAAAGGGAGGGAAGGTGGTTCTGAGGTTCAAGGAGACTGGAGTGGGAGTGGGTACCGTTTTTTCAAGCCATCCACTTCCCCTTCCTCTGGTAATAGAGCCTGTCTTTCCTGTGAGACACCCACTCCAGGTCACTCTAACAAGAATGTTCTAGCAAAATGCCCTTCCTCCCTCCCCGAGAACACATAGCTTGGGCATGTGACCCAATACGGGCCAATCAGAACATTCATTCATTTGTGATCCCCCAACAGAGCTGATTAGAATCTAAGATTTTATTTTTCATCTTTTGAAAAAGTTTTATTTTTATTTTCATTTTCATTTTATTTTATTTTTTAAATTTATTTAAATTCACTTTATTTTATTTCATTTTTTTGGCTGCACCATGTGGCATGTGAGGTCTTAGTTCCCCGACCAGGGATTTGAACCTGTGTCCCCTGCACTGGAAATGCGGAGTCTTAAGCACTGGACCGCCAGGGAAGTCCCTATTTTTATTTTTTAAATTTTATTGAAGTATAGTCAATTTACAATGTCGTGTTAGTTTCAGGTGTACAGCACAGTGATTCAATTATACCTTTTCCCTCATAGGTTATTACAAAATATTGAATTCAGTTCCCCGTGCTAAATAGTAGGTCCTTGTTGTTTATCAACTTTATATATAGTGGTGTGTATGTGTTAATCCCAACCCCCTAATTTATCCCTCCCGTTTCCCCTTTGGTAACTATGAGTTTGTTTTCTATGTCTGTGGGTCTATTTCTGTTTTGTAAATAAATTCATTTGTATCATTTTTTTAGATTCCACATGTAAGCGATATCACATGATATTTGTCTTTGTCTGTCTGACTTACTTCACTTAGTATGATAATCTCTAGGTCCATCCATGTTGCTGCAAATGGCATTATTTCATTCTTTTTTATGGCTGAGTAGTATTCCATTGTGTATGTGTGTGCATGCGCGCGTGTGTGTGTGTGTGTGTATACCACATCTTCTTTATCCATTTATCTGTCGATGGACACTTAGGTTGCTTCCACGTGTTGGCTATTGTAAATAGTGCTACTATGAACACTGGGGCAGAGTCTCACTATTAACACAATTATAATTGCTCCTGAAGTACCAGGGGAGGCAGCTAGACAGGAAGTTGAAACAAACAGTGTAAAAGTGAGAAATGAAAATACAAGATTGTCATCTTTTACAGATGATAGGCTCCCCTACCTAGAAAACCCAAGAGAATTTACAGAAAAACAGAACTCATTATCAAGTTCTTTGACTTGGCAAGATATAACCTATATACACTAATCAAGATCTGATGAAGAAGCAACAAGTAAAATTAGATCCCTATCTCACACCATACACAATGTCATTCCAGATGGAACAAAAATAATTTTCCATTGGTCATTTTTAATGGATGAAAGTTATTGACTTTTATAAATTAATTAATCTGATGCAAATGGGAGTGATTTTGTTCTCCCTCCAGGGGACGTTTGTCAAAGTCTGGAGACGTTTTTGCTTGTCCTTACTGAGTGGGGGAGAGGGCTGCTACTGGCATCTAGTGAGTGGAGGACAGAGATGCTGCAAAATATCCTACAGGACGTTTTCCCTCTCCCCACCCCAGAACAAGGGATTGTCCAGTTCCAAATATCAATAGTGTCAAAGTTGAAAAACTGTGGTATAACTTGACACCTAAACGCGTCATCATATGCTTCTAATAGATTTCCAGATACTTTTTGAATGTCCTACGTATATAATCACAGTAATTGCAAATAATGAGGATACATCCTTCCCAGTATTTATACCTCTTATTTGCTTCTGTTTTATAATTGCATTTAGCTAGCATTCTCAGAACAATGAGGGTTTGCAAATATAGTTTGCACTGAGGAGCTGAACTATATTTCTGTTTGGGAATTCCACCGTTGGGTGAGGTTCAACTTCCTACCACCAAGGACTTAAAGGCTAGACACTTGCTTTCCCTGAAACCTACTGGCTAGTGTGCAGGTGTCTGAATGAACTGAGACTTTATAAAGACATCATGAAGGGTCCTGTGCTCCCTCTGATGGCCTTGGCACTGAACGAGGCTGTCCCTTGGCAAACTTGGCGATGATTCTCCTTCCATTGTTTCCTTGGGTTTTGACCCATTTTCTAAAACTTGGAACTAAAGCTTTCTCATCCTATCTGTCAGCTGCCCAATGTCCTATGAATGAATTCCCTTTTTGCTTAAGTTAACCCAAATTGGTTTCCTTCACAACCAAGAACCCCACGGTTAGAATGTTAAATAATAATTGTGACAGTGGGAGCTTATTGTCTCATTCCTGACTTAGTTGGAAATAGTCTCTTGTCTGCACACATTCATTAATCCATTCATAAAACACATATTGAAATTCATGAGTTCACTCCTTTACCTCTAGTTCCAACCCAATACCACTTGGGTCATTCTGGTTTTCTGCCTTCCCATAGGTGTAAATCCCTTCTCTGAGAAAGGGAAATCTGTTCCCCTTAGCCATAATGTGTTTACTTATTTGATTAGTTCCTCTTTTTTTTTTTTTCTTTTTCTGTTTTTGGCTGCCACATGGCATGTGGGATCTTAGTTCCCCAACCGGGGACTGAACCTGTGTTCCCTGCAGTGGAAGCTTGGAGTCCTAACCACTGGACCGCCAGGGAATTCCCTTGATTAGTTCCTCTGAGTGTAACTAGTTCCCCATCACAGCCACTATTCCTTCCCAGTGCGGTGGTTCTTATTCTGCTTGGCTCCCCTTCCCCTGCTGGGATGTCCCCACCCAACCCTGATGCTCTCAACACGCAAATGCCCTCTTCGCTTAGGTGAGGTTCTGACATTTCTCTCTGACATTCTTGGGTAGACAATCTCCTCACTCTGTTTGAGACACTGCATTCCAGGTCACCTCTCTGCACAGGTATCTATCTTGCTCTGCCACACCTGAGCTCTACTGATCAGAAGAGGAAGAGAAGTGGGGGGAGAATCAAGATGGCAGAGTAGTAGGATGTGGAGCTCACCTCCCCCCACAAATACATCAGAAATACATCTACAGGGACTTCCCTGGTGGTCCAGTGGTTAAGAATCCTCCTGCCAATTCAGGGGACACGGGTTTGAGCCCTGGTCTGGGAAGATCCCACATGCCGTGGAGCAACTAAGCCTGTGAGCTGCAACTACTGAGCCTGCGCTCTAGAGCCTGCGAACCGCAACTACTGAAGCCCATGTGCCTAGAGCCTGTGTTCTGCAACAAAGAGAAGCCACCGCAATGAGAGGTCCGTGCACCACATAGCCCCCACTCGCTGCAGCTAGAGAAAGCCCGCATGTAGCAATGAAAACCCAACGCAGCCAAAAAAAAAAAAAAATGATGAGTCTGGAGTTCTGCGAAGAGGACTAGGATGAAGATATACATAGATATACATTTGGGAGTTGTCAATATTTGATAGTATTTAAAGCCTTTGGACTAGATGAGGTTGCTTTGGAAATGAGTAAAGACTGAAAAGAAAAATCCCAGGGTAGGCCAATGCAGTGTTTTACATAGAAGCATTTAGCTTGTTTTTGGTTTTATGTGACTTGATAGGTAGGTAGGTAAATAGAATTCTAGATTAAGAAAATAATTCTATATAAGGGGATTTTTGCTGCAAATGATACCTGAATTTTAATAGCTCCCTTTCAGCATGTAACACAGTGATACGCATAGTCTCCTTTGATCTATTTAAATGAAGATTTATTTTAATAGATATTCGAATATTCAATCATGTCTGTATTCCTAGGTAATATCCATTTGGTCATTATATATATATATATATATATATATATATATATATATATATATATACACATATGTGATCCCACGGCTTGCGGGATTTCAGTTCCCTGACCAGGGACTGAACCTGGGCCTCTGCAGTGAAAGCCTGGAATTCTAACCACTAGGCCACCAGGGAACTCCCCATGGTATATATTTTTAATTTACTGGAGGTTTCTATTGCTAATTATCTATTTTGGAATTTCCCCATCAACCTTCAAAAGGGAGATTCATCTGTAGTTAATGCTTTTCATGTTACCATATTAGGTTTTTATATTTAATGAGGCTGGCTCTATACAGATAATTGGGAAACCTTTCTTTTCTTTCTTTCTTTCTTTCTTTCTTTCTTTCTTTCTTTCTTTCTTTCTTTCTTTTTTCTTTCTTTCTTTCTTTCTTCCTCCCCCCCTCCCTCCCTCTCTCTCTCTCTCTCTCTCTCTCTCTCTCTCTCTCTCTCTCTCTTTCTTTTCTTGGCTGTGCCTTGCGGCATGTGGGAGCTTAGTTCCCCGACCAGGGATGGAATTGGCGCCCTCTGCAGTGGAAGCACAGGCTCTTAAGCATTGGATCGCCAGGGAAGTCCCCAACTTTTCATTTTTATCTTTAGTTTACATTGAATCAGCATTGTCTGTTTGTAGATAGTTTGAAATAATTTAATATGATTCTGTCAGTTTATTTTATAGTTACTAATATATTTAACATGTTCATCTCTTCTTGAGAATTTTTTTTTTTTTTTTGAAATTTACATGTTCCTGAAAAATCATCCATTTATCCCCAATTTTCTAGTTATTAACAATGAACTGAACAAAGAATTCTCCGAGTAATTAGGTTCCTCCCGAGCTATCCCCTTTCTTCTCATCATTTTCACGGTTGGCTCTTTCCCCCTCATCCTGAGTGATTGTCCCAACCCTGGAGTCTACACCACTGGTTTTTATTTTCTGTGTGCCAAATATTGTATTTTATTCTCCTAAGCCCATTTTAATTTTTAATTGTCATTGTTTTTCCTTAATTATTTCCCCTAGGTTTTCTAGTTCTGTTTTGATTTTGGTGTCTTATCATTGCTTATATCTAAAAAGAAAATTCTCTGTAATTTCCAATAAGTGGGAAGCTGCTGCAGCCTACCATTTTTGTTTGATACAGTTAATCAATTAAAATACTCTCTAATTTTTTCATGCTATATTCCTTTTACATTTTATTATCTGTAAAAAGTGGAGAGAGGGTGGGGGAAAGATGAATCGGGAGTTTGGGATTAGCAGATGCAAACTATTATATACAGAATGGATAACCAACAAGGTCCGACTGTATAGCACAGGGAACTATATTCAATATCCTGTGATAAACCATAATGGAAAAGAATAGAAAACAGAATGTATATATATGTATAACTGAATCACTTTGCTGTACAGTAGAAATTAACACAACATTGTAAATCAACTATACTTCAATAAAATAAATTTCTAAAGAATTTTATCAGAAGTGTTTTGGAAGAAATTGGAGATCTTGGTCTCTCCTTGAACTTACCAGTCAAGCTTGCTGAGTGCGCCTTGTCCGGCAGGGGGCGGTCTTAGACTTTGATTGTTTTCCTACCTCAGCTTGAGCAAATCCACTCTTGAGGAATGAAGTTGGAGAGTAAGCCTCTGGCTGGAGGAACTTTTGTTTGATGCGTCAGTGCATCTATTTTCCCAGGAGATACAAAATTAAGTCCCCACAGTAGAAAAGCAGGTATAAAAGTGAGTGCAGGGACTTCCTTGGTGGTCCAGTGGTAAAGAATCCGCCTTCCAGTGCTGGGGATGCTGGTTCGATCCCTGGTCAGGGAACTAAGATCCCATATGCCACGGGGCAACTGAGCTCGCGCACCACATCTACTGAGCTCACACGCCTTCAACGAGAGAATCCGCGAGCCCGCGTGCCTGCGTGCCGCAAAAACTGCAGAGCCCATGAGCTCTGGAGCCCGGGCACCACAACTAGAGAGAGAAAACCCAAAAGCCACAACTAGAGAGAAGCCCGCGGGCCGCAACGAAGACCAGACGCAGCGGGAAAAAAAATAAAGAAAATAAATAAATTTTAAAATAAATATTTTAAAAAATCATTAAAAAAAAAAAAAGTGAGTGCAGGAGGCCTTGGGTTAGAAAAACAACAGGACAAGTATACTGACAAATGGTATTTGAACTTTGGCCTCCGTGCAGGGGAGACCGCAGCAGGGGAGAATGCAGCAAAGTAAAGCTGGGCAGCTCCTGCTCAGCCCCAGCTGATTTCTGTCACATGGGAATGCCAGATATTTAAATTTTTCAAGAGAAGTTAGCCATTCAGACTGTTTCGAGATATCTCCAAGTGTTAAACTGTGACTGATGAATTTAAAAAGTTTTTAAAACCTGTATGTAAACTAAATACAAACTACGATCTAGAATTTTTTTTTTTTTTTTTGGGTGAGTAGCCCTGGATTCACTGTACTTATGTAACATGGGCTTTCAGTTATACTAAATAGTGAAATACTGACCACTTTTCCTCTAAGGTCAAGAAAAAGACAAGGATGTCTATTCCAACCACTTCTATTCAACATTGTAATGAAAGTACTAGAGGGTGCAATGAAGCAGGAAAAGGAATAAAAGGCATAGTGATTGGAAAGAGAGAAGCAAAACATCATTGTTTCCAATGGCAAGACAGTGTACAGAGAAAACACAAAATATGCAAGTGAAGAATTCCCTGGCTATGCAGTGGTTAGTACTCTGTGTTTTCACTGCCATGGGCCCGGGTTCAGTCCCTGGTCGGGGAACTAAGATCCCTCAAGCTGCCTGGCATGGCCAAAAAACAAAAAGGAAAACAAGCAAACAAAATATACGAGCGAACTATTGGAATTAGTAGGTAATTTAGCAGAGTAGCTGTAACCAAAATCAATACACAGAAATAACTTCTACATCCATATTAGCAACAGCAGAAAATTAAATTAAAAATACAATATCTTTTTTAAAAGAATGAAAATCCACAATATATCTAAAAGTAAAACTAACAAATAGTTTCAAGACCGCTACCCTGAAGACTGGAAAATGTTGCTGAGAGAAATTAAAGAAGCCCTTAATAAGAGATATATCGTGTTCATGAATTAGAATATTCAATATTTTTAAAAAGTCAATACTTCCCCAAGCCAGGACCCGAGGACCTGAGGGATTTTCTCTCCTGGACCCATCTCAGTGTTGCAGGGGAGGCATTAGTTTGCTGTCAGTCAGACAGACCAGGAATTCTTCATTTCTGTTAACGGTGTTTTTGATTCCTAGCCTTTCATTTTGATTCTATCTTAGAGCTTCCATCTCTCTGCTGCATTACCATCTGTTTTTGCATGTTGTCTATTTTTTTTCTTTTAGAACTTTTAACATAGTAATCATGGCTATTTTAAATCCCCTGTGTGATAATTTCAACATCTGGGTCATTTCAGAGTCTTGTTCTGATGCTTGGTTTGTCTCTTTCGACTGTAGTAGTGGTGTTGTTATAATAGACAGTTTTTTAGAGCAGTTTTAGGTTCACAGCAAAGCTGAGCAGAAAGTGAAGAGAAAGATCTCAGTTGTAACTTTCTGGATTTTCCAGTCTCTCTAGATTTTAGGGTGGTGGCTTGCTCTGTGATCTCAGTTCTCTGATGGGTCTGAGAAAAATCATTGATTCCCAGTTTGTTCACATTTTTCTCATTGTCAGAATGAGATTGACAACTTCCAAGCAATTTGAATGTTAGGACTGAAACCAGAAGTCCTCTTGCTATGTCATTTTTGTTCTCTTTCTGCGTGTGTGTCATATTTTTGTTGGAGGCTGGGCCTATCACATCTGCACGTTGGGAACATGGTTTCCCTAAACTGAACCTCTGACATATGTTAAACATGCTAAGTTCGCCAAGTCCAGCAGGGGGAGCCCTTGAACTTTGGTTTCTTCCTCTTTCTCAAGGAGTGCTTGACTTTGGCTAAGTCCAGTTAGAGACACTTTACAGCTTGTGGGATTTTTTTTTGGTAGGTTCAGGGCCACCCAGATCAAATCTCTACATGGACAAGGCAGCTATGGTAAATGACTGAAGTAGATTAGTGTAAGGAAGACAACTGGGCACGTGTTCTGACAAATGGTACCTGGATTTGGCTTTAGCGGAGGGAGACGATAGTGCATGGTGGGAAGTGTAGCAAAGTAAAGGAGATCAGTTATTGTTCAGCCTCGGCTGATGGCTACTCTGTGAGAATATCAGACCTTCCGATTTTTTCAAGAAGGCTTTCATGTTATTGTGAGATATTTCCCAATGTTTAAATATTCTAAGGTTTTTAGTTAAAATATTTCCAAACCGTTTCAGCCAAATAAAACACAAATATGAGCTAGACCTTGCCTGTTCACCAGAAGCCAAATCAGAGCCAGATCTTCACAGGTGCCTCGTGTTTTTCCTCAGCCCTGGAGTCATTGCTGCTCGAGTGTGGATGCCATCTTTCCCATGGTTGACAACCATGCTAAATGGAGCCCTGCATGATTTCCTCCGCACTCTTTAACTTCACTACATCATACCATGTCCTCAGACAATGGTTATGCCTTTGTTCTTGGCTCCTTCTGTCCTCCTTCAATTATGTCCAAATTGTCGTATTTCAGATTGATACCCTCAGGGATTCTAACATCATGCATGGTACAAAACGAGGTCCTCCAAATCTTGCAGCCCTCCAGGATTTTAATATCAGGAGACTATAACTGAAGTTCCCGTGCCAAAAAAGTAGAGGAAATGCAAAACTGCCAGCCCTGCATCTTATTTGAGAGGCTTTCTGTGGATGATGTCATTCTCCTAGGTATCATCCGCAGTCATGTCCTTTCTCCCAATATGGGAACAAAAACTTCTTTCTGGCATTCTCCAGCACTATGAATCCAATGGGATTATGTGTAACATACTTAAAGTTTGGGGACTGCAGCAGGGAATGACCCCACAAAAAAGGAAGCAACTTAAATGGGATATTAATCCCCACTGTCTATCTCCACACCATGAAGCCCCATACCAGCTGTGAGTCTCCTGTCACCATGCTGCTGGGACCTCATCTCTTGTGACAAAAGATGAGGTCCTGTCCCCACCATCCATTGCCGCTGAGACCAGGGCTGCCCAGTCTTTTTTCCCTAAGCCATAATCTTAGGCTTCACATAATTTAATTAGGCAGAGAAATTATTTTTAATTAATTAATTAATTAATTAATTTTTGGCTTCATTGCCAAATGACCCATTGCATTGGGTCTTCATTGCTGCGTGCAGGCTTTTCTCCAGTTGCGGTGAGCGGGGGGCTACTCTTCGTTGCGGTGCGTGGGCTTATTGTGGTGGCTTCTCTTGTTGCGGAGCATGGGCTCTAGCCGCACGGGCTTCAGTAGTTGTGGCATGTGGGCTCAGTAGTTGTGGCTTGCAGGGTCTAGAGTGCAGGCTCAGTAGTTGTGGCGCACAGGCTTAGTTGCTCTGCGGCACGTGGGATCTTCCCAGACCAGGGCTTGAACCCGTGTCCCCTGCATTGGCAGGCAGGTTCTTAACCACTGCACCACCAGGGAAGCCCAGGCAGAGAAATTTTAGCCTGTTCTTTAGCTCAACCACCAGACTAGTCCTGCGTCTTCTGTTTAGACATTCAAGAAGGTAACTGATTTGTTTTGAAAAAATAAGTGTGTAGGTCCTGTCCCTGAGATGATTTTGCAGCTCTTCTTGAATGTGGGGTTTGTTCTACAACACTGTGAGAGTCTTAATATACAAATGGATGACCTCAGAACATATGTCAAAATAGAACCTTAACCCACAATGGGCAGCACCAAGCCCAGGAAACCAACCCATCATTTACAGAAACCAGCCCACGATGCCAGCCTGCTATCAACAAGTCAGACTTGTAGAAAGTCAGACCATATCTCTGGCAACCTTTCAGGAAGCTAAACAACAACCCCTGTATCAATCAGTCCCAAATGGGCAGGACTTGATGGCAGCTTCCCTAGTTTTTGGTCCCTGCTCCCAATTTAGAAACAATCAGAACAAGCCAAATATGTACCCCCAACCAATCACACAGCATGCCCCACTTCTACTCAGCCCACCTCCAGCTTCGTCAGGTCCACAGCCCCAATCAGAGCACACCTGAAGCCTTCTCTTTTCTCCTCTATGAATCTCCCCCACTCCTCTGCCTGCCTTTGACTGTCTGCCAAAACATACGTGATGGTGGCTGACTCCCTTGTCACAGCAAGCTCTGGCTAAGTAGCCCCTGCTTGAAATGAGGCAGGACCCTATCTATGATTTATGACCTCCATGCCCTCCACCTGCCTCTTGTCTGTGGAAAAACTTTAGCCAAATAATAAGTTTATTCAGAGAAGTGAGAAAATGCAGAAACGAAGGAAAACAGTCAAAGGAGACCAAATAATAATAGTTTAGTCATTAAGCACAGTCAAGGACCTTTAGTTCCTCCTGAAGGGCCACAGGTAACCTTCTGAGCCATATCCTGGGAGCTGTCTTATAGATACTGAAAGCCCCACCAGGTGGAAGAAGTTAACTGCATGATGACCAGACCGTAGCCATGACGTAAGCTGCCACAATTCCGAGAACTGGCCTCAAAGAAATGGAAACAAACCAACCCTGGAAGTGAAGATTAACTTTACCTAAAACGATTAAGATGATGTTGGTCAGACCACCGAGGACCAATGTCAAGATGACTGTCAGAGCTGACAGAGCTGTTTCTGCATGTAACCCCCTCCCTCTGTCTATAAAAACTCTCGCCCCCTGATTGTCAGAGGCAGGGAGTCGGCCTTTGGACAGGTGTCCTCCCCATCGCCCCCGACCACGGCTGCCAGCATCCAAAATAAAGCAAACTTTCCTTTCCACCAACCTTGCCTCTTTATTGGCTTTTGAGGGGCGAGCAGCCGGACCCCACTTTCGCTTACAACAGCAAGCTCTGACTAAGTAGCCCCTGCTTGTTCTCATTTGGTTGGTTGTTTTGGACTGAATGTTTGCTTCCCCACCCAAATCTATATGTTGGAGCCCTAACCCACAAAGTGATGGTATTTGGAGGTAGGGCCTTTGGGAGGTAAATAGGATTAGACGAGGTCATGAGGGTAGAGCCCCCATGATGAAATTAGTGTCCTTATAATAAGAAGAATGAGCAGTGCTTGCTCTCTCAATCTCTCTCTTTCTGCTGCAGGAGGACACAGTGAGAGGATGGCCATCTGCAAGCCAGGAAACGGGCCCTCACCAGGGAACCGAATCAGCCTGCCCCTTGATCTCGGACTTTCCAGCCTCCAGGACTGTGAGAAATAACTTCCTTTTCTTTAAGCCCCCCAGTATTTCATTATGGCAGCCTGAACTAAGACATTGGTCTTTGTTTATTTCTACGGCAGGTTTTGGTCATTTTTATTTCATATTAATGGGCATCAGAGAAGGAGCTGCTAAAAACTATGAACATAGGTCAGCGTGTTTCCCAGAAGTCCACAGAAGGGTTGTGAACTGGGAAATTGAAAGCAAGTCTCACGGGGAGGTTTGGGGCAGCTTCAGGGGCTGAGGCAGAGGAGGTAAGGGTGTGTGCGCCTGGCAGTGAGGGGCAAGGTTGTGTTAGGCACACGCGAGATCTTTCCAGCTCAAGTTGGCCTGATGGAGAAAACAAAACAAAGTGTTGACTCACTTAGCTTGAAAAGCTCTGAAGTATACTGGCTTCAGGCACTGAGGGTTTTGGGACTTGGTCAGTGTCACCAAACTCCTTTTTTTAAAAAAAATTGTTGGGACTTCCCTGGCAGTCCAGTGGTTAAGACTCCGTGCTTCCACTGAAGGGGGCACGGGTTTGATTCCTGGTTAGGGATCTAAGTTCCATGCGAGGATGGGAGTGGGAGGGGGTGGGGGGAGAGGGGAAACTAGGGTCCCGCATGCCATGCAGCGCAGCCAAAAAAAGAAAAAAAAATCATTCACCCTGTAGCTTCGCTGGCCTTGTTCTCAGGCAGGCTCTCACGAAGTATCGAGCTCTGAGGATGTCCAGTTCAGCTTCTTCCTTCCCCAGAGATGTTGCAGCCGAGCAGGACCCTATGGGGACTTCCTGGGAAAGACCCCCTCCCCCACACCCTCTGCCGTAGCTCTTCTCTGAAGTATGCCGACAACAGTATCTCATGTATATTTCCTGAGTTTTCCGGATGCTAAAAACCACCACCAAATGGGAGAAATTAACTACTTGGTGATCAGGAGCATGTAGCCCCCAGCCTTTCTGGCGCCTAAGTATTGATCACCATCAACCAATTAGAGAATTGTGCACGAGCTGATCACACACCCTGGACACCCCTCACTCACCTGGCCTTTAAAAATGCTTTGCTGAGACCCTTCATGGAGTTCAGGTTTTTCTGAGCGTGAGTCATCTGTCTCCTTGCGTGGCCCTGCAATAAACCTTTCTCCAAACTCTGACTTTTGGGTTTGTTTGGCTTCACGGTGCATCCGGAACATGAGCTTGCGTTTGGTAACAATTCCTTTTCTGTTCAATCAGCATCCCTGCGTCTAGTCCTTCCGTCTATGCCCTGCGGCTTCTAGAAGCAACTTCCTTCCCGCTCCCTGATCTTGTCTGTGTTCCCATTCCTGATAGATGAATCAGAACATGGGGTAAGAGAATAAAGTAATACCAGGGTGTTGTAGACCCAGGTCCTTAGACCCTTTAATCAATAGAAATTGATGAGGGACTTACCTGGTGGCTCAGTGGTTAAGAATCTGCCTGCCAAGCAGGGGACATGGATTTGATCCCTAGTCCAGGAAGATCCCACATGCCGCGGAGCAACTAAGCCTGTGCGCCACAACTACTGAGCCTGCGTTCTAGAGCCTGCAGGCCACAACTACTGAGCCCACATGCCACAACTACTGAAGCCCGTGCGCCTAGAGCCCGTGCTCCGCAACAAGAGAAGCCACCACAATGAGAAGCCCGCGCACCGCAACAAAGAGTAGCCCCCAGCTCGCCGCAACTAGAGAAAGCCTGCGTGCAGCAACGAAGACCCAACACAGCCAAAATAAATAAATAAAAAAAATAATCATTAAAAAGACAAAAGAGAAATTGATGAGAGGCCAGATGAGAAATTCAGGTAAGGCTTTATTGGGCTTTATTGTGCTGCAGAAAGGTGCCTTTGCTCACTCTCTAGGGGGGCGAGCTGGTCCCTTAAATGGGGTGAGGGTAGGGGCGGATCAGTGGGTGGGCTGGAGGGGGTAGCTTAGGTGGCCTGCCCACCCCCTTGCTGGTGCGCGTGCAGGAATCATGCGCAGGACCCTGCTTTTGCTCCCCACACCTCAGAAGTGGCAGTTGGGATTTGGTCTTTTTGTATCTTGTTGTTCATAATTTGCTCCACTTGCCCATGCATGCAGTTACTTTTAGTCCCTTATAGTTTCTTTGTATTTTTTTGCTGAGTGAGACGTTTCTCCAGGTGCAAGCACTTCAGTAAATGGTCCCAGGTCCCAGATGCCAGGTCACCAAGTGTCTCAAGGGCAGGGTCTTGACCTTCCAGCCTAGAGATGCTTCTGCCCTCCCTACTGATGACTGGGTAACCCTGGGTGGGGGTGAGTGGGGAGTGCAGGCCCACCTGCAGGGCTGGTCCTGCTCTAGTCTCCATCCCCCCTAGACAGCCTGAGATTGTGCAGAAGCTACGTGTGACCACGAGCCCCAAGCTTTTCCCTTCCCTGACGTCTAGTCTGACTTGGATCCTCAGGTCCATGAAGCCCCAAATTCAAGTTTTTCATGTTCAGAATTCCCCCAGGGCATGTGTGACTTGGGTTCCCTCTCTGGATTTCCACCCTCTCCTAGATTTCGGACTGAAAATTCTTCTCTCCTGCCAGCGCTTTGAGGATTTTCAGAACAGTTACAGTGATGATTTATTTTAAAATGAAATTGTATTTTTAGTTATTTTCAGCAGGAAGCTGGGTCTGATATGCAGCTCATAGAGCCCCTGGGGATGGTCCTCATCTCTTTTCCTTTTTTTTTTTTGTTTTTTGTTTTTTGTCGCACAGTGCAGCTTGCGGTATCTCAGTTCCCCGAACCTGGGCCACGGCAGCGAAAGCCTGGAATCCTAACCACTACGCCATCAGGGAACTCCCTTCTCGTTTCCAATTAAACTCACTCCCTCTGTGATCTCTCTTAGGCTCATGACTTGAAATGCTGTCTGCATGGTGACAGGCCAAGTTCGTGTGTCCAGCTAGAACTTTTCCTTAAACTCCAGACTCATAGAATGAGCGTCTGTTGATTCTCCATTTGTGTGTCTAATGTGCATTTCTCGCTCCACACATTCCCAGTAGAGTGCCCAATCCTCTTCTTTAAAAATCCCTTAGGGACTTCCCTGGTGGTCCAGTGGTTAAGACTCCGTGGTCCCAACGCAGGGGGCCCGGGTTCGATCCCTGGTCAGGGAACTAAGATCCCGCAGACCGCAACTGAGACCCGGAGCAGCCTAAATAAATAAATAAATATTTTTTAAAAAATCCCTTAATGTCTTTGCCTCTGTGGCAATGGTGGCTTCACGTCGGCAACTGTTACCAAGCAAAGTGCTCCCTGCTCGATGCACCTAGAAGCCAAAATGATGGCACAGGCTTTTGAGAAAAGAAAAAAGCTTTACTGAGGGGTCGACCAGCAAGGAGACAGGAGGCAAAGCTCAAATCCGTCTCCCCAAGTTGGATTTGGTCAAAGTTTTATGAATTAGGGGAGGAGGTTGGTATGCAGAACCAATGATAGGGGAGGTCTGGACCGGAGGCCATTTGTGGGAAGGTATATAACGGGTGCTTCAGCTCCAGACCTTCCTGGACAGCAGACCCTTTGCTTCTGAAAGGGTTTCTGGTGTTCAGGTTCTGGTCTGCTTCTCACCAACTCCACCTGGTCTGACCTGGCCACCCCCATCTCACATCCCAGGCATTTGCAACAGCCCTGGCGGAGGAGTCTAGGCTCAGTACAGCCAAGTAGAGTGATCAGGTGAAAGCAAATCAGAGCCTAACCCCTTTTCCGCTCAAGCCCTGAACTGCCTTCACACCTGTGATATTGTGATTTATAATAAGAAATATATATGTTTGGTCTTCATCCCTGTTTCTGGCACAGAGCTCCTAAAAACCTGGGGATTTCCTAAGTAATGAGAGTGATAAAGGGGTCTTGTGTTATTTTAATGAGGCCACTTTTGAGAAGCACTTAAGATGGGGTTTGGTTGCCAGGGAAGCCCTAGAGGTGATTAGAGAGTTGGAACATTCAGTCCCATGCCCTTGACCTCTAGGGAAGAGAGAGGACACCAGAAGTCGAATCAATGACCAATGGCCACTGATTTAATCAATCATGACTATGTAGTGAAGTCTCCAAAAAATCCAAAAGCATGGGGTTTGGAGAGATTCTAGGCTGGCGAACAGGTGGAGATTCAGGGAGAATGGTGTACCCAGGAGAGCGTGGAAATTCCATGCCCCTTCTCGCATACCTTGCCTTATGCATCTTTTCATCTGGCTGCTGATTTGTATCCTTTAATATCCTTTGTAATAATCTAGTAATCTAGATTACTGGTAAGATAGTAAGTAAACTGGTTTCTCTGGGTTCTGGGAGTTGCTCTAGCAAATTAATGGAACCCAAGGAGGGGATCATGGGAACCTCTGATCTATAGCCAGTGGGTCAGAAGCACAGGTGACAACCTGGACTTGTAATTGGTGTCTGAAGTTGAGGCAGTTTTGTGGGACTGAGCCCTTAACCTGTGGGATCTGGTGCTATCTTTAGGGAGGTGGTGTCAGAATTGAGTTAATTGCTTGGTGATGTGGAAGAAACCCACACACACACATCACTATCGCTGTTGAAATCACAACAACTCAGGCAAGTGTGATGACTCATTTTATGTGTCAACCTGGCTGGGCCACGAGGTGCCCAGACATTTGCTCAAACATTATTCTGGGTGTTTCTGTGAAGGTGTTTTTGGATGAGACTGATATTTGTTTGTTTGGGTTTTGTTTGTTTGTTTTGTTTACATTTTAATTTAATTTTATTTATTGAAAAAATTTAAAAATTTTAATACAATTTTTAAAAGTTACTTTCGATTTACAGTTATTACAGAATATTGGCTATATTTGCCATATTGCACAATACATCCTTTTTTTTTTTTTTTTGGCTGCCTTGGGTCTTTGTTGCTACACGCCGGCTTTCTCTAGTTGCAGTGAGCGGGGGCTACTCTTTGTTGTGGTGTGCAGGCTTCTCATTGCGGTGGCTTCTCTTGTTGCGGAGCACGGGCTCTAGGCGTGTGGGCCTTAGTAGTTGTGGCACACAGGCTCAGTAGTTGTGGCTCACGGGCTCAGTAGTTGTGGCTCGCACGGGCTTAGTTGCTCCGTGGCATGTGGGATCTTCCCGGACCAGGGCTTGAACCTGTGTCCCCTGCATTGGCAGGTGGATTCTTAACCACCGTGCCACCAGGGAAGCCCCACAATACATCCTTGAGCCTATCTTATACCCAATAGTTTGTGCCTCCCGCTCCCCCACCTCTATATCCCCCCACAATGGTAACCATTAGCTTGTTCTCTATATCTGTGTCTGCTTCTTTTTTGTTACATTCACTAGTTTGTTTTATTTTTTAGATTTCACATATAAGTGATACACAGTGTTTGTCTTTCTTTGTCTGACTTATTTCACTTAGCATAATGCCCTCCAAGTCCATCCATGTTGCTACAAATGGCAAAATTTTGTTCTTTTTTATGGCTGAGTAGTATTCCGTTGTGTATATATACACCCCATGGATGAGATTGATATTTAAATCAGTAGGCTGAGTAAAGCAGATTGCTCTCCTGAATGTGGGTGGGCCTCATCCAATCAGTTGAGACTGAGTAAAGCAGATTGCTCTCCTGAATGTGGGTGGGCCTCATCCAATCAGTTGAAAGCTCGAATAGAAGAAAAGGGCTGACCCGCCCGTGAGTAAGGGAACTCCTCCTGCCTGACTGCATTCCAGCTGGGATATCAGTATTTTTCCTCCCTTCGAACTTGAAACAACAGCTCTTCCTAGGTCTCAAGCCTGCATACGTTCAAACTAGAACCACACCATCAGCACTCCTGGGTCTCCAGTTTGCTGACCACACATCTTGGGACTTGTCAACCTCTGTAATCACATGAGCCAGTTCCTTATAATGAATCTCTTTATATACGTATACACATCCTGTTGGTTCTGTTTCTAGAGAACCCTAATACACCCAGAGTAAAAGTCAAATTCTTACAATAGTCTCAAAATTTCTTCATCATCTGACCTATGATACCTCTCAGTCCTACTCTCCTTATTTACCCCGTTAATCACTCTGCTACCCTGTCATCCAGCTGCTGCTACACACACCACACACGCTCCCACCTTGGGATTTCTGAATGCGCTCTTCCTTCGGGGTGGATCACTTCTGCCTGGATACACATAGGAGTCATTCTCTTACTTTCTTCATGTGTTTACTCAGATGTCACCCTCTCCATGAGGCCTGCCCCAGCCACGTTTTAAAAACTTTGAGCAGTTCTCAACAATTCCTCTTCTGCTTTCCTGTTTTTCTCAATATTTATTTATTTATTTATTTGGTTGCACTGGGTCTTAGTTGTGGCAGGGAGGCTCCTTAGTTAAGGCTCCAGGGCTCCTTAGTTGAGGCTCCAGGGCTCCTTAGTTGTGGCATGCGAACTCTTAGTTGTGGCATGCATGTGGGATCTAGTTCCCTGTGGGACTGAACCCGGGCCCCCTGCGTTGGGAGCACGGAGTCCTAGCCACTGCGCCACCATGGGAGTTCCTGCTTTCCTGTTTATGATTGTTTCCTTAGACTACATCATTCTCCAAGAGACTGTGTATCTTAATTTTCTTATTAAATGTTGGTCTACCCACTCACTCAGATTTTTGACCCACCTTTACCATCCTAGGAGCTTACCCTGTGTTGTATCTCCAGCCCCTACATAGCCCCTACGTGGGGGCGTGGCGCACAGCAGGTGTCCTCAGAGCCTTAGTTGAATGAGTGAGTATCAGTGCCAGCCTGTGTCCTAAGCACTTGACACATATGAGCTCATTTCATCCTCACGCAGCATTTCTGCTAGTGTCTCTGTTTTTCATATGAGCAAACGGAGGCACAGAGAGGCTAAGTAACTTTGGTAAAGTTGAACAGGTGGCAGGTGAGGTGGTGGGTAGGCAGATGTCTGGCTTCCAACCCGGGCACTCCTTGCCTTCAACTCCCACATTCCAAACGCCCTGCGCTCAGTCTGCCTTGGGCACCAACACCAGGACGAGAGGCTGAGGCTGCCTGGACGAGGACAGGGATGGGAAAGGGGACCTGACTCCAAGGGGTCGGGAGGCTCCAGGATCGCTGGTGGGGACCGCAGCTCTGTGACCACTGTGGACCAAGTCATGTCCAACTGACACGCTTGTTGCTGAGAACTTATCTTCTCTCCTGACTTGGGGGCAGGCCTCCATCACCTGGACCCTCAGCCTGGGCTCCCTTCCACATGTGATAATGAATTTGCTCTTTGACCCCCCCCCCAGAGGCTCTGATCCCCAGGGAGCCGGACATATGATGCTGTCTTCCCTGTGTAGACAACAGTGCACGGGGAAGGGCTGCAGCGACGGGGCCTCGGGAGCCTAGACAAGCCTCACATTTCAGTAGCTCACGGTCTGCAGCTGCAAATGGGAGAGATGAGGGAAACAGGATGATTTCCCAGCCTGACCTTCCCCGCCCTCTGGCCTGTGGCGTCCAAGTTCCCCTTCTGTGCTGGGCCAAGGCTGTCTCTCTGTCACCCACTGGCTTCCGGTTGGGGCTTCCTCGGTCGCTCCCCACATTCGCGGTGCCTCCTTCCCTGACGGAGGCACTTGGACCCGGGCTCTGCGCTGGCGGACGTGGACATGGTGGCCCTGCTGTTGCTTCCCCTGCTGTGGGGGGGTGAGTGGGCCGAGGGGGGAGGGGCGGCAAGGGTGGGGGAGGGGCCGCAGCTGCAGCGGAGCCTCTGTGTCCCCCAGGGTCCCTGCAGGACGACCAAGGGTACGAGCTCCGAGTGCAGGACTCAGTGACGGTGCAGGCGTGCCTGGGCGTCCACGTGCCCTTCTCCTTCTCCTACCCTCGGAGGTCGTGGCCCTTCTCTGGCGAACCCTTCATCTATTGGTTCCGGGAAGGGGACAACATACACCACAGTGATCCTGTGGCCACAAACAACCCATGGAGACAAGTGAAGCCAGAGACCCAGGGCCGATTCCACCTCCTCGGGGACCCCAGGAAAAAGAACTGGTCCCTGAACATCAGAGATGCCAGGATGAGCGACACAGGAGTTTACGTCTTCCGAGTGGAGGCAGACGATGTGAAATACAGTTACAGAGATAAGAAGCTGAATTTGCAGGTGACAGGTATGGCAGGGGCCCAGGAGAGGACCCTGGGACGTGGAGACTCCCGTATTAGAACAGGAACAGGACACAGGACCACTGCCTGCTCCAGGTCTCGGGGTTTAGGGGTTCAGAAGAGACACAGGACCTGGGGTGAGCTGTGGCTCTGAGGCACGGGTCCCTCTCAGGGTCCCACTCTGGGCCCCCACCCCCCTGGGGCCCAGGCATCTCCCTCTGTCCTCCTCAGCCCCAACACAGAAACCTGACATCCATTTTCTGGAGGCTCTGGAGTCCGGCCGCCCCACAAACCTGACCTGCCGCCTGTCTCTAGTCTGTGATGGGGGAAGAGCTTTCTCATTCTCCTGGGCGGGGGATGCCCTTGACGCCGTGGACCCAGAGACCCTCCAGTCCTCGGTGCTGACCTTCACCCCGAGGCGCCGGGACCATGGCAGCAACCTCACCTGTCGTGTGGAACTCCAAGGAGATCAAGTGACCATGGAGAGAACCATCCGGCTCAATGTCTCCTGTGAGTCTGGAGGGGGGCTGGGTCCCTGAGGGCAGTCGGCTGTGTGTGTGTGTGTGTGTGTGTGTGTGTGTCTGTGACTGTGTCTGTGTGTGTGTGTGTGTGTGTGTGTGTGTGTGTGGAGGGCAGGGATGGAACGAGGGCCAGCTCACTCTTTTATGGATCTGAGCGTTGGGAGCCGAGGTGGGGAGAGGCCATGAAGGGCAGCCATCCCTGCTCCCTGGTTTCCATCCTTGGGTGTTGGGTCAGTTTGCATCCCGCTACTCACCTCTGAAGCAAGGCCGTATCTTTCCATCCTAGATGCTCCGTGGAATCTCAGCATCAACCTGTGCTTCAGAAATGTCACAGGTAGGAAAGGACCTCTCTTCTCCAGGGCTGGGTCCAGCTCCTGGGACCACCTCCAAGCAGAGAGGGTGGGATTAGGGCTTGACTGCCATCACGTATGGGAAGAGCAAGGATAAAAATCACCACCCTCCCTCCCCCACCTCCCAGGCACTAGTCCACACACAGGTTCAATACACATATACACATACACACACACACATATATACATGCACATACACACATATCCAATCCACATCTCTACACATACACACAGACAAATACAGAAATGCACATACACACATGCACATGCAACACACACACACACAAATATGCACCTACACACGCATGGACATGCACACACAGGCCACACACACATACACACCACACACATACGCACTCACGCACTCTGGTCAAAGCCCATTTCGCTTCACCACGGTTCTGCTCTGTGGCTTTCCTCCACAGAAGCCTCCTGAGTCCCATTTCCTGGTGCCTTCACTGCCTAAGTTTCCCAAGGCTTGAGGCTCTCTGTGCTCTTTCCACCAAGCAGCCCGGGCACGTCCCACTGAGACACTGAGCCTCCCCTGAAGATACGAGGCCCGGACACGTTGGGTCAAGCTCCTTCGGGTGTGAGGGTCCAGCCTGGGAAGCCACAGCGAAGCAAGCTAGCGGGCCAGGGGAGGAGAGGGAGACGCCAACTAGATCCTGGGAGGGCGGGAGGGTGAGACCTCGGCCTCCGCTAGCTCTCGCTGCACTTTCCCCCAAAGCCCTCAAGGCTCTGCAGAACAGGGCCTCGGCCCTTCTCATCTCGGAGACCCAGGCGCTGCAGCTGCTGTGTGTTGCTGACAGCAACCCCCCCGCACGGCTGGGCTGGTTCCGGGCGTCCCCAGCCCTGAACGCCACCCGCATCTCCAGCACCAAGATCCTGGAGCTGCCAGGCTTAGGCGCTGCAGAAGAAGAATTCACCTGCCGAGCTCAGAACCCTCTGGGCTCCCAGCAAGTTTCCGTCAGCCTTGCTGTGCAGAATGAGCTGCAGGACAGGTGCCAGGGTAGGCAGCCTGGGCAGGTGTTTGGAATGTGGGAGGGGCTGGGGGCTGGGGACAGACCTTCACCCCTCTCTGCCCTCCCCAGAAAGCCCGTCTTGCTGCAGCCGCGTGACTGAGGCTCAGCAGGGCTCCTGGCCCCTGGTCCTCACCCTGATCAGAGGGGCCCTCATGGGGGCTGGCTTCCTCCTCACCTATGGCCTCACCTGGATCTACTACACCAGGTGAGCAGACCCGTTCCTCTCCAGGGAAGTCTGGTAAATGGCCCTCGAGTTCCCGGTGGGGCTGAGCTGGCCCATCCTGCCTGGAGCCAGAGGTAAATTGTCCGACTCTCTGACCTGAGACAGTGTTGGTCTGCAGGTGTGGAGGCCACGAGGGAGCAGGGCTGAGCCTCCCTCCTTCTCAAGACGGGATTCACGTGCGGATGGGGAGCCCAGAAGACAGCCATGGGGCCATCACTGTCAGCTTCTCCCCGGAAACGCTCGACTCAAACCCTCATTTGCAACCACGAGCTCTTAATTTGCGTGATGACATGAAGAGTCAATACCATTGAAAGGAGACTTTTATTACTCACACCTTCCAAGAGTAGGTGGCAAGTCACGCTGGGCAGGACCAAAGGGGAAGCACCTGGTTTTGCTCAAGAAGCAGGAGCAGGTGCGGAGAAGCCTTTATATGGGGTTTCCATGGGAAAGGCAGGGCTGCGCAGGGAAATTTCTTTAGGATCTGCTCATTTGAATAATTCTGGTGGGCTTTGGGCGGCAGGGGTGATCTGTAGTAATCTGTTACCTGTTCGTGAGTGACTTAGGGTAAGGGAAATAGTGGCTTGGCGAGTGAGGGGTAGCTAAAGGGGTGGTTGGGGATTATGGGGTAGCGATTGATTGGTTTGCATTTTAAAGGTGAGGTCCTGGAACAGCCCTTTTCTGTCTCTAATAATTGCGAGGCGGTGTCCTTTTCAGGCCAGCAAGCTTTTGAAGATGTCAAAACGTCATAAGATACAGAAAATAAAACATGGTTATTGATGACGCACCCTCACTGCCCGCCCCATTGTTTCTGAAGCGCCGCTCCCCATCTGCTACCCTGCTTGTGCCCTTGGTCGTCCTTCAGCCCTCTCCTCCACCCGGCTCCTCTCTCTGCATCGCCAGCCCTGCAAAGGGCTTCTCCTCTCATGACCCGGAAGTTACCTTGTTAACACCTGAGTTTCTGGTCTCCAAAACTTCCCTATCAGTGGGGACATCCACACACAGTAGAATCAGGAAAACAGATTTTCTTTCTTGGTTTCAAGTTGCTTACCTCATAATAGTTAGTGTAAAATATCACAACATTTCATTATTTGAACATATTATTAAGTAACATAATAATAGAAAAATCATTCTTACCTTTTAGTTTTCCTGTGACAGTTTTCAGCAAAATGATCTCTTCATCTACCATTATTTTTGAGTGATCTGTTACAAATAAGGCTTCTTCTTCTTCTTCTTCTTTTTTTTTTTGGCCATGTGGCATGTGGGATATTAGTTCCCCAACCAGGGATTGAACCCACGTCCCCTGCGGTGGAAGCTCAGAGTCTCAACCACTGGACCGCCAGGGAAATCCCAACAGTCCCCAAATGAGATAAAAAGGAAATTAAAAGAAGAAGAAATATTTATTCATTGTTTAGCTCTCCCTTTTCTGTCCCGATGGATGCGTGTGCCAATCTTTGTACTTTCTCTCAGTATTATGTTTTTCAGATTATGCATGTTTTTACATGTATCAATAATTCATTTTTGGTTTTGCTATAGTTTTTGTCTTTAAAATTGTATTTTACATGTGACTATTTCTCCAGTTATGTATTGACGCTAAAATATGATGACATTGCATTTGTTTCCAAACTTTGGCTTTTTCAAAATAACTTTGTTATGAATGTTGTGATGAAAATAGGAGGACTAGCACCATTTTCCTGGTGAGTATGGGACTGATTCATCATAAGGTCGGCATATATTTAGTTCTAGAAGGTACCATCAAAGAGTTCTCTTGAGTAGTCAAATGAATTTACATCCCACCATCATACATGAGTGTTCTGATCTGTCTACATCCTTAGCAGCACTTGTATTACTTGCCTGCTCAATATTCAGCATTGCAATCCATTTGTGGCAGTATTTCATTATCTTTTTAAAAAATTTAAAAAAATTTTTATTTTTGCCTGTGTCGGGTCTTAGTTGCAGCATGCGGGATCATCGCTGTGGCATACGGGATCTTTTGTTGCATCACGTGGGCTCTTCACTGGGGCGCGTGGTCTTCTCTCTAGTTGTAGAGTGCGGGTTTTCTCTTCTCCAGTTGAGGCGCGCGAGCTCAGTACTTGTGGCACTTGGGCTTAGTTGCCCTGCGGCACATGGGATCTTAGTGTCCCGATTGAACCCACTTCCCTTGCATTGCAGGACAGATTCTATTCCAGTGGACCACCAGGGAAGTCCCTCATTGCCTTTTTAATTTATTTCCCTTATGTGTGATGATGTTGAGTCATTTGAATGTGTTCTTTTGTGAAATTCCTGTTTTGCTTCTTGCCCATTTAAAAATAAAAATTGGGCAATCTTTTTCTTATTGATTTGAGTTCTTTATTCTGGATGTGAATCTTTTTTAAAAATTGGAGCGTAGTTGACTTATGTTCTGTTAGTTTGGCTTCATACAGATTTGAGGATTATTTGTTCTAGCCCTGTGCAAGATGCCATGGGTATTTGGATAGGGATGGCATTGAATCTGTAGATTGCTTTGGGTATAATGGATACTTTAACAATATTGATTCTTCCAATCTATGAGCATGGTATATCTTTGACTTCATTGTGTCTTCTTCAATTTCATTCATCAATGTCTTATAGTTTTCAGAGTACAGATCTGTCTCCTCCTTGGTGAAAGTTATTCCTGGGTATTTCATTCTTTTCGATGCAGTTGTACATGGGAATGTTTTTTAAAGTTTTCTTCCTGATAGATATCTTCTTGCATTTCCAGAGCACTAAATACAAGTGTATTTTGTGTAAGTGTTGGGGGCAGCAGGAGAAAATAGTCCTTCATGACAGGAAACAGTTTCAATAGGATACTAGGTATCATGTTGCAAAAACTCGCCGTTCATTCTCAACATAGAAAGTCTTTTCCTGGATGTCTGTGTCTGGTGCCCATGCTGCTGGCGCCAAGAGGCATCTCCCAAATCCTCATTCCATTGTCATGGGGTCTAGAACTTTCAACTGTGCTTCCTCTCTCCTCCAAAAGAGGGAGCCTCCTCATTGAAGTTACTTCATCATCCACTGTCATTTTAGTTTCCTCTTCATCTCATCCTCCAAAAGTGGATACATCCAAAGTTATCATTAGTATTTTCATGTCATGTGAATACCACCTCAATAAAAATATAATTATTAATTTGTTTTTTTAAGTATATGTATGATATACACACTCCTTTCACTGATACGAAGTCTGTAACTCTCCTCGAATGTAAAAATAGTTGTTTCATTTCCCCAACTCAATCGTTTGGGTTATTTTACTTTTTTTTTTTTTTAATCTTATTTATTTATTTATTTATTTATGGCTGTGTTGGGTCTTCGTTTCTGTGTGAGGGCTTTCTCCAGTTGCGGCGAGCGGGGGCCCCTCTTCATCGCGGTGCACGGGCCTCTCACTATCGCGGCCTCTCTTGTTGCGGAGCACAGGCTCCAGACGCGCAGGCTCAGCAATTGTGGCTCACGGGCCTAGTTGCTCCGCGGCATGTGGGATCTTCCCAGACCAGGGCTCGAAACCGTGTCCCCTGCATTGGCAGGCAGATTCTCAACCACTGCGCCACCAGGGAAGCCCTATTTTACTTTTATTAGGGTGGGCATTGTGCCCCTGAGGTGGGCCAGCTTGGCCTCTTCCCTAGCCTCAGGGGCCAGCTTTCCTTGCCCAGGTTATGGGGAAATTTCCTCTTCTGCATTTCTGTCTCTACCTTGTGGCTTCCGGCTGCAGTTTCTTCCCATCTCATCCACCCCAATTGTTTCTGACTCCCAACATCCAGGACAGAGTATGTGGGGTGAGTGGAATGAGGCTGTCCCCGGGCAACATCTGAAATTAAAATCTTGAGAGCTGCTTCTACTGTCAGTGGTACGAAGGCCAGAGGATTCCTGACTATATATCCTGGTGAACATGGGAAATATTTTTTCTATGGTCACTATCTGATAAACATAATGTTAGCTCTATCTAGGAGCCATATGTGTTATTTAAAGTTTTCTAAATGCCATATTAAGAAAAAGTTTTAAAGGTGAAGTTAATTTTTGTAATATATTTTTTTTAACGAATATATCAAAACTCTATTGCCTCATAGAGAACAGACTTGTGGTTGCCAAGGGGGAAGGGGAGAAGGGGAGGGATGGATTGGGAGTTTTGGATTACAGATGCAAACTATCATATATAGACTGGATAAATAACGAGTTCTACTGTATAGCTCAGGGAACTATATACAATATCCTGTGATCAACCATAATGAAGAAGAATATGAAAAAGAACATATATATGTATAACTGAATCACTTTGCTGTACAACAGAAATTGACACAACATTCTAAATCAACTATACTTCCATAAAATAAATTAAAAACTCTATTTCATCAATCTGTAATCATTAGGAAATTATCAATGTGGTAGTGTGATATTGCGATTCATAACATGAAACGTATATTTAGTCTTCTTCCCTGTTTTGGCACAGAACTTATAAAACCCTTGGCATTTCCTAAGTGCTGAGAGCAGTAAAGGTGTCTTTTGTCATTTTAATGAGGCAACTTTTGGAAAATAGCTAAAGATGGGGACTGGTTGCCCAAGGATCCAACCATGTGACTAAAGGGATGGAACTCTCATTTCTGCCCCCACCCCCAACCTCCGGAAAGGGGAGAGGAGCTGAAGGTTGGATCAATAACCAATGGCCAATGATCCAATCAATCATGCTTATGTAATGAAGCCTCCATTAAAAACGCAAAAGTGTGGACGATCAAAAGAACTCCAAGTTGGTGAACAGGTGGAGGTGGTGGTAGAGTGACAGGTCTGGAGAGGGCATGGAATCTCTGTGTCCTGATCCATGCCTTGCCCTATACCTCTCTTCCATTCAGTTGTTCCTAAGTTGTATTCCTTCATAATAATAAACCAGTAATCTCTGAAGTGAAGTGTTTCTCTGAGTCTGTGAGCTGCTCTAGCAGATTTATTGAACTTGAGGAGAGAGTCTTGGGAACCTCTATCTGTAGCCAGCAGATCAGACGTACAGGTAACAACCTGGAGTTGAAATTGGCATCTGAAGCTGGGAGGAAGGGGCAGTCTTTAAGGACTGAACTCTTAACCTGTGGGATCTGATGCTATTTACAGGTAGACACTGTCGGAATTGAGTTGGATTGAATTGAATTCTAGAGCACCCTGCTGGTGTCTGAGAATTGCTTGTTGGTGGTGTGGGTGAAATTACAGACACATTGGAATTGGCCTCAGAATACCAAAATAGTTTACATTCATTTCCTTGTACTAAGTCTGGAACTCCAGTGTGTATTTAGCCCTTATAGCAGCACTTCGTGTAGCCCCTTACAGCACCCATCCTTATAACCATCCTTCAAGCAGTCGATTGCCACATGTGGGGTGTGGCTGCCATTGGTCATGGCTGCTCTAGAACATGCATCCAGGGAGTGGAATTTCTGGGCCCTGATGCAAGCACATCGCCAGTTACTTGGATGATGCCGATTTCCTCTCAAATACTTGGACCAATTTATATTTCACACATTCCCTAATACTTGGTGTTTTCAGGTACTTTAATAGGTGCCAACTTGGAGCACGTATAGTAATAGCCTATTATTGTCTTAATGTGTGTGCTTTCCTGATTGCAGTGAGGTGCAGCAGCTTTCCATTCATTGATGGCCTTGTTGAATGTTGTCCTCTCTGAGGCCCCTGCTCAACTGTGCCCATTTTTCTGTATTTCCTTTTCCTTATGTATTCATAGAAATTCTTATATCCTGGATACTGACACTTTGATGTTTGTATGTGTTGTAAGTATCTGCTCCCACCTGACGGCCGATGGTTCGGCACTTCCTATGGTGTCTTTTATGAACAGTTCTTCATTTTAATCCAGTTCGAGTTTTCAATGTCTCTCTTTTATAGATGGTGCTATTTCTGTCCTGTTCAGGAATCTTTCCCTACCACCAGTTCATGGACACCTCCTGCTAGATTGTCTTCTAACAGCTCTATTGTTTTGTCTTTCTAAAACAATAGGTCTTCAGAGCATCTGCACTTGATTTTGTGCCTGGTATGAGCTAGCGGTGCAATTTCATTTGACTGTTTCAGATCCCTTATTGCCCACAAAGTTGGTGAAAAGGCTATCTCTTTGTCACTTCTTTGTATCACCTTCTCTGTCACACAGGATGCTTCCTGTGGTTCAGGTTTATTTCCAGCTTCCCTCTCCTGTTCCATCGGTCCACCGGCCTATCCCTCTTTCTATACATAAGTTATCTTCTAGGACGTTGTACTACTTATTGATATCTTGCAGAGCCGTGCCTCACACATTGTTCTTCTTCATGGTAACCTTGGCTATCCTTGAAATGTCTACTTCATTATAAATTTTACAATGGAGTTATCGAATTCCACAAAAAAATCCCCTTGGGGTTTTGGTGACGTATTGTTTTCATTCCTCAGATGAACTTGGGTAGAATGCATATTTATACTCTGTTGTTCCACACCTATAATGTGGCATATTTTTGCATTTATTTCCGTCTTTAATGTCCTTCAAGACCGATTTATAATTTCCTCCGCTGAGGTCATGCACATTATACTTTTGTTATATTCCTTTCTAAATGTCAGGTATATCCTATTTTTGATGCTATTGTCAATGGCCTCTCACATAAAATTCCAGTTATTTATTACTGTGAAAGGGGAATGCAATTGATTTTTTAAATTTGCAATTTGTCTCTTGTAATTGTGCTCTCATTTATTTATTTTTAAAAAATGTATTTATTTATTATTTTATTTTTGGCTGCATTGGGTCTTTGTTGCTGCGCGCGGGCTTTCTCTAGTTGCAGCGAGCGGGGGCTACTCTTCATTGCGGTGCGCGGGCTTCTCATTGCGGTGGCTTCTCTCGTTGCAGAGCACGGGCTCTAGGCGCACAGGCTCAGTAGTTGTGGCTCGCAGGCTCTAGAGCGCAGGCTCAGTAGCTGTGGCGCATGGGTTTAGTAGCTCCGCGGCGTGTGGGATCTTCCCGGACCAGGGCTCGAACCCGTGTCCCCTGCATTGGCAGGCGGATTCTTAACCACTGCACCACCAGGGAAGCCCTGTGCTCTCTTATTAAGCCCCCAAATGTGTGTGTATATACTTCTGGATTTTTCTGTATACATAAACCTTTATGAAGAGAAACCTCTTTGGTTTATTTTTCCTTTCAATTGTTATACCTTTTACCTATATTTATTGCCTTCCTAGGGTAGAACCTATGCTGCTGCATTAACTATGATGTTTCTGAAGACACCCTTTATCTTTTTAGAGAACTTCTCTTTTACTTCCAGTTGACTGTGAGTTTTATCATAAGGGCATTTGAAATCACCCCATTTTTTTTTTTCATCTCTTGAGAGTTTATCAGTCCAGGGCCAATAGTGAACACAAAAGCCACACTATGTATTTCGGCAGAGGGGATTTAACATAAGTAATTCATTAAGCAGGTGTTTAAAGGCCAGTGGAGCCTTTCAACTAGGGAACACTGCCTGGTAGCCTTGGACCACTCTAATCTAAGGACCCAACTTGAGATTTAAAAATCTTTTATATATATTTTTTTTCTTTGAGATATAGATATAACATTATGTTAGTTTCGGGTGTACAACACAATGATTTGATACATGTATATATTGCAAAATGATCACCAAATCTACCTAGTTAACATTCATCACTACATATAGCTAAAAACTTTTTCTTGTGATGAGAATTTTTAAGATCTAGTCTTTTAGCAACTTTCAAATATACAGTACAGTATTCTTAACTATACTATTATAGTTAATAGTATTATTAAGTCTAGTCACCATGATGTACATTACATCCCCATGATTGATTTATTTTATACCGGAAGTTTGTACCTTTCGACCACTTTTGCCCATTTTGCCCATGACCCAACTCTCCACCTCTGGGAACCACAAATCAGTTCTCTGTATCCATGAGTTTATTTGATTTTTGATTTTTTTTAAGATTCCACATGTACATGAGATGATATGGTATTTGTCTTTCTCTGTCTAACTTATTTCACTTAGCATAATGCCCTCATGTCCCACCCATGTGTTGCAAAAGCAGGATTTCCTTCTCTTTTATAGCTGAAGAATACTCCATGGTGTACACATAGCACATTTTCTTTATTCATTCACCCACCGATGGACATGTAAGTTCTTTCCATGTCTTAGCTATTGTAAATAATGCTTCCATGAACATGGGGGTGCATATATCTTTTCAAATTGTTGTTTCCATGTTTTTAAAGATAAGTACTCAAAAACGAAAGTGCTTGATGGTTCTATTTTTAGTTTTGAGGAACCTTCATACTGTTCTCCACAGTGGCTGCACCAATTCACATTCCCACCAACAGTGTACAAGGATTCCCGTTATTCCACATCCTCACCAACACTTGTTGTTTCTTGTTCTTCGATAATCCCAGCTTGAGATTTGCTAGACCACCACCTGCTGTGAATTTGTGCAGCACAAGCCTGTGGAACCTGGCCCTCATTGCTTTGTTCAGCAATGTCCCCTGCAACAGGTGAGGAGTGAGGGGATAGAGCTCATCACCTCTTGTTCACCTGGATCCAGCAGCAGGGCCAGTCCTAGGTTCTGTGGAGCCTGACATTTATACAAATGTTGAGATCCCCCCTTAGAACAAAAAATGTCACTGAATACAGTAGAAACGTGGCACCCAAGTACAAAATGGGACACCCATGTCACCTGTTTGGCCCTAAAGTGCTTTTAGGAACTGAGAACAAAGACCAAATCTTATAGCAAAAGATGCTCCCATATGTCCTATGGGATCAGAAAATTCCAGGTGTTCTAGGAGCTGTGAGTCAGGAACTGTGGGTGAAGACCAAATATACATATTTCTTAAAGGTCACATACATAGGCACACATCTTAGTTTCTTTTCAAATAAGAAAACATATTTCATCAATCATAAAGCTAAAATGCTGCAAACCAAAAGATAAGTCAATTCAGAAAAATTACAGACTACTTTTCTTAATAGTAAGGCACACCTGTGTGTCACACCTGTGTAACACCTGTTCCCCACACTTTTGGGCTGATTCTTTATAGGAGAGTTATCTTGTATATTAATAAATATTAATATGATACTAATAATATTATTAATTGTAAGTATGTTATATCTAAAATAGAATGGAAAGAAGAGACATTATTTCCACTGGCACAACTGATGGAAATTTCTTTTTATTTTTATAGTTTAAGAAACTAAAAAATAGATGTATTTCTATATAAACGTAAAAGAAAGTTTCTTTCAACCCCACAGTTTGTTACTGGAGTGTCTAAAATGCTTATCATCATTGTCAAATTTGGGAAACCTTTATGAAATTTCTTCTCTAGAGAGCAGTAAGTTTACAGGTTATTTCCACATGTGGCTTGAGCCCTTCTTGGGGGTTTTTTAAAAAGGCAGTGCAGAGTGAGGGGTCCTGAATTATGCTTCTCTGTGTGGTCTAGCCTTTCGGGATGCCCATTGAATGGGGCAAGGGTCTCCCTTTACCCACCCCTCCCCGCCCTGTTTTTCGTGGGCCTGTGCTCCACGGCTGGTCCCACAAGACCCTTAGATCCATGAAGACCAACACCCCCGTTTGCCATGTTTTGAAAACCCTTCAGAGTAAAGGAGCTTTTAATGCTCAGCTTTCCTTTCTGGGTTCCACCTTATACTGTGTTTGGGTCTGGAAACTTCCTTCCTGCCCGAACGTGAATGGTTTTGAGAAAATTTTCAATATTCTTTTCCAGAATGTTGAGTGTTTCTCAGCCGCAGGGTGGGTCCCGCCGGATGAGCAGGGCTAGACCCCGTTTCTCTTTTCTGGTTGCACTGGCCCCCTCGGCGATCCCACTGTGGACGTGAACATCGTTTGGAAGGTGATCATTTCAGAGCCACATGCGGTGAAACGTCTCCGACACCAGGGGCCTCAGGATCTTCCCCTGCAGCGTAGGGCGGGGGGAGAGGGTGGGACAGCGTGACTTCTCGGTCCCCACCTCACCCCTACGGCCTGTGGCGTCCAAGTTCCCCTTCTGTGCTGGGCCAAGGCTGTCTCTCTGTCACCCACTGGCTTCCGGTTGGGGCTTCCTCGGTCGCTCCCCACATTCGCGGCGCCTCCTTCCCTGACGGAGGCACTTGGACCCGGGCTCTGCGCTGGCGGACGCGGACATGGTGGCCCTGCTGTTGCTTCCCCTGCTGTGGGGGGGTGAGTGGGCCGAGGGGGGAGGGGCGGCAAGGGTGGGGGAGGGGCCGCAGCTGCAGCGGAGCCTCTGTGTCCCCCAGGGTCCCTGCAGGACGACCAAGGGTACGAGCTCCGAGTGCAGGACTCAGTGACGGTGCAGGCGTGCCTGGGCGTCCACGTGCCCTTCTCCTTCTCCTACCCTCGGAGGTCGTGGCCCTTCTCTGGCGAACCCTTCATCTATTGGTTCCGGGAAGGGGACAACATACACCACAGTGATCCTGTGGCCACAAACAACCCATGGAGACAAGTGAAGCCAGAGACCCAGGGCCGATTCCACCTCCTCGGGGACCCCAGGAAAAAGAACTGGTCCCTGAACATCAGAGATGCCAGGATGAGCGACACAGGAGTTTACGTCTTCCGAGTGGAGGCAGACGATGTGAAATACAGTTACAGAGATAAGAAGCTGAATTTGCAGGTGACAGGTATGGCAGGGGCCCAGGAGAGGACCCTGGGACGTGGAGACTCCCGTATTAGAACAGGAACAGGACACAGGACCACTGCCTGCTCCAGGTCTCGGGGTTTAGGGGTTCAGAAGAGACACAGGACCTGGGGTGAGCTGTGGCTCTGAGGCACGGGTCCCTCTCAGGGTCCCACTCTGGGCCCCCACCCCCCTGGGGCCCAGGCATCTCCCTCTGTCCTCCTCAGCCCCAACACAGAAACCTGACATCCATTTTCTGGAGGCTCTGGAGTCCGGCCGCCCCACAAACCTGACCTGCCGCCTGTCTCTAGTCTGTGATGGGGGAAGAGCTTTCTCATTCTCCTGGGCGGGGGATGCCCTTGACGCCGTGGACCCAGAGACCCTCCAGTCCTCGGTGCTGACCTTCACCCCGAGGCGCCGGGACCATGGCAGCAACCTCACCTGTCGTGTGGAACTCCAAGGAGATCAAGTGACCATGGAGAGAACCATCCGGCTCAATGTCTCCTGTGAGTTTGGAGGGGGGCTGGGTCCCTGAGGGCAGTCGGCATGTGTGTGTGTGTGTGTGTGTGTGTGTGTGGAGGGCAGGGATGGAACGAGGGCCAGCTCACTCTTTTATGGATCTGAGCGTTGGGAGCCGAGGTGGGGAGAGGCCATGAAGGGCAGCCATCCCCGCTCCCTGGTTTCCTTCCTTGGGTGCTGGGTCAGTCTGCATCCCACTCCTCGCCTCTGAAGCAAGGCCGTATCTTTCCATCCTAGACGCTCCGTGGAACCTCAGCATCAACCTGTGCTTCAGAAATGTCACAGGTAGGAAAGGACCGCTCTTCTCCAGGGCTGGGTCCAGCTCCTGGGACCACCTCCAAGCAGAGAGGGTGGGATTAGGGCTTGACTGCCATCACGTATGGGAAGAGCAAGGATAAAAATCACCACCCTCCCTCCCCCACCTCCCAGGCACTAGTCCACACACAGGTTCAATACATATATACACACACACACACATACATATATACATGCACACACATACATATATACATGCACATACACACATATCCAATCCACATCTCTACACATACACACAGACACATACAGAAACGCACATACACACATGCACATGCAACACACACACACAAATATGCACCTACACACGCATGGACATGCACACACAGGCCACACACACATACACACCACACACATACGCACTCACGCACTCTGGTCAAAGCCCATTTCGCTTCACCACGGTTCTGCTCTGTGGCTTTCCTCCACAGAAGCCTCCTGAGTCCCATTTCCTGGTGCCTTCACTGCCTCAGTTTCCCAAGGCTTGAGGCTCTCTGTGCTCTTTCCACCAAGCAGCCCGGGCACGTCCCACTGAGACACTGAGCCTCCCCTGAAGATACTAGGCCTGGCCACGTTGGGTCAAGCTCCTTCGGGTGTGAGGGTCCAGCCTGGGAAGCCACAGCGAAGCAAGCTAGCGGGCCAGGGGAAGAGAGGGAGACGCCAACTAGATGCTGGGAGGGCGGGAGGGGTGAGACCTCGGCCTCCGCTAGCTCTCGCTGCGCTTTCCCCCAAAGACCTCAAGGCTCTGCAGAACAGGGCCTCGGCCCTTCTCATCTCGGAGAGCCCGGCGCTGCGACTGCTGTGTGTTGCTGACAGCAACCCCCCCGCACGGCTGGGCTGGTTCCGGGCGTCCCCAGCCCTGAACGCCACCCGCATCTCCAGCACCAAGATCCTGGAGCTGCCAGGCTTAGGCGCTGCAGAAGGAGAATTCACGTGCCGAGCTCAGAACCCTCTGGGCTCTCAAAATACCTCTGTGAGCCTCTCCGTGGTCTGTGAGTGCGGGAGCCCCTGGGGGCAGGACACTTGGGCCCAGGTGAGGGGGGAGGCACCGCTGACTCTCCTCCCTCTGTACAGACCCCCCGCAGCTGCTGGGACCCTCCTGCTCCCCGGAGGATGAGGGTCTGCATTGCAGCTGCTCCTGCCGAGCTCAGCCGGCCCCCTCCCTGCGCTGGCGGCTGGGGGAGGGGCTGCTGGAGGGGAATTTCAGCAACGCCTCCTTCAAGGTCACCTCCAGCTCGGCTGGGCCCTGGTCCAACAGCTCCCTGAGCCTCAGCGAGGGGCTCAGTTCTGGCCTCAGACTCAGCTGCGAGGCCCAGAACATCCACGGGGCCCAGAGCGCCACTGTCCTGCTGCTGCCAGGTCAGGGGGCCTGTTGGGGGCAGAGGCTTAGGGGGAAAGGAGTTAAGGTCCTAGAAGACGATGCCTGGTGGGAGCGGGGCTGGGGCCTGGACGGAAGGCGGTTGCTCGGGCAGGCTGCGCCATCTCAGACCTGAAGGGCTTCTCCAGCAAGTTCCGCAAGGAGGTGGGAAGGCAAGAGACTGACTCCCGGGAGTGAGCTCATCTCACAGCCCTCTCCTCTGCAGGGAAACCGGCATCCCTGACCGGAGTGCTTGGTGGGGCCCTTGCAGGTGCTGGTGCTATGGTCCTGCTGTCACTGTGCTTGTGCCTTATCTTCTTTTGCATGTAAGCCTGTGTTCTTGGGGAGGCATACAGGGAGGTGTGTGGTAGGCAGTCCAGAGAAAGGTCACTTAATCCCAGAAAGGCAGAGCTGAGGAGACTAGATCCAGAGGGGGTCTTTTTTTTTGCAGGGGGTGGGGAATGGGTAACAGCCTTCGTGAGATAGAATTCCCATACATTTAAGGTGTACAATTCATTGGTTTTTAGTCTATTCAGAGTTGTGTGTCCATCACCGTGATTTTGATAGAACTTTTTCATTAGCCCATGAAATGAAACCAAAAGGAAACCCACACCCCTTGTCATCCCATCCGATTCGTCCCCTGCCCTAGACAACCACTAATCTGTTTTCCGTCCCTCTATTCTGGACATTTCATATAAGTGGAATCATAAAATACGTGGTCCCTTGTGACTGACTTCTTTCGCTTAGCGTGATGTTTTCAAGGTTCGTGCATGTTGTGGCATGTGTCAGTACTTCGTTCCTTTTTATTTCCAAATAATGTTCCCTTGTATGAATGGAGCACATTTCTACTCATCCGTTCATCCACTGATGGACATTTGGGTTGTTTCCACTTTTTGGCTATCATTTGCCAATAATAATAACATTCATGTGCAAGTTTTCATGTGTAAGTGGGGTGTTTAGTGATGGAAATTCAGTCTTGGCCAAGGTCCTGGTCATCCAAGAGGTTGAAGCACTCACTTGCACGTCAGGAAGGCCTCCGAGTCCGGTTCCAGGGTCCGGATGCCTCAGTTGTCTTACCAGGGAGTGGGGACAGCCTGCTTACCTTTGCCCGAGCCATCCTGGCTGCAGTTTCTTCTCTTCTCTTACATTGTTTTCTTCTCTTAGAGTGAAAGCCCTCAGAAAGCAGGCAGCCAGGAGACCAGAGGGCGTGGATAGTGAAGACCCCGTCATGGGTACCATCGCCTGGGTGAGTGATGTGGGCGTCTTCTCCTGCAGTGGGAGCCCTGGGCATGTCCACTCGGTGGCCAGACTGAGCTCCTCAGTATTTCCTGCTCCTCCCTGGTCTTCACTATCAATGTGTATCTCTTCACAGTGACACTTACCTCTACTGGGGTGTCATCTGTCTGTGTGCCGAGAATTATCTTTATTCTCTCAGTAGGTGCAGCAGTGAGTGAAATGTAATGACTTATTTGATTGATTTTATATTCTTCCAATTTGCTAAGCTCTCCTGTTAGTTCTAATAATTTGTATATAGACTTTTTTTTTTTTTGGCCACATCGTGTGGCATGACATGCAGGATCTTAGTTCCCTGACCAGGGATCGAACCCGTGCCCCCTGCAGTGGAAGGGCAGAGTCTTAACCACTGGACTGCCAGGGAAGTCCCAACATAGAAGTATTTTTAATGGATTTTTGCAATCTAAAAAATATTACAGGTTGGTCTTGGGTGCCACTCAGAATCTTTGAGGATTTCAAATTCAATGATCATATTATCTGCAAAATAATAACAGCTTATTTCTTCCCTTTGATCCTAACTAAGCATTTCCTTCTTTTTTCTTGTCTTAATATCCTGGCTAAGATTCCAAACCCGAATAGAAGTGGTGATCATGGGTATCCTATATTACTCCTGGCTTTGAAGGAAAGGCACCCACTATTCCATTTAAGTTTAACCAATCCATTTAAGTTGGTTTTTGCTGTAGGTTTTTGTTTTGTTTTTTAGTGTAGATAACCTAAACTTCATCAGGGTAAGGAAGTTCTTTTCTATCACTAAATAACTTTAAGTTTTTATCATACATCTCAGTTGAACTTTTCAGATACATCTAGTAATATGATTTTCCCCCCAATCTGTTACCAATGGTGAATGAAACAGTTAGATTTTTGTAACATGAAACTACTCTAGCATTCCTGAGAAAAGACCAAATTGTTCAGTGTGTGGGGGGGTTTTTTTGTTTGTTTTTTTTTGTTTTTTTTACCCCCTAGTAGATTCAGTTTGCTAAACTTTTGTTGAGCACTTTTGCACATATATGCAAGAGTAAAATGGACCTCTTGTATTCCTTTCTCTCCGTGTTGTTTGCTTGTTTGAGTATCAAGATAATAGTGAGGAACTGGAGAATATTCCCATTTTTTCTATTATCTGAGAGTGTATAAAACTGAAATGACCCGTTTCTTGAATGATTAATGTGTCGCTCGTATTACCACCTGCGCCTCCTCTTGTCTTTATGTGCAGTTTTCCTAATTCAGTCATTTTATGTGTCCGTTAGTGAGCTTTTCTTTCCCTAAAAATTTGTTCATTTAACCTAAGTTTTATAATTTTTTGACAAAAGGTTATGGGTAGTAGTCTCTTAATTGCGTACTGTTTAATTAGGATTACTTCCCCTTTTACATTCCTGACATCAGTTTTTTGTGACTTTTTTTTTTTTTGGCCGCTTGGTGCGGCCTGGGGGATCTTAGTTCCCCAACCAGGGATCAAATCTACAGCCCCTACATTGGGAGCACAGAGTCTTAACCACTGAACTGCCAGGGAAGTCCCTCTTTTTTTTTTTTTCCTAGACAATTCTTGGTAATCGTTTGCCTATTTTTTATTATTAGTTTTAAAAAAACAGCTTTGGGGATTGTTGATTTCTCACTGTATCTTTGTTTTCCATTTTATTAATTTTTATTCTTATTTCCTTAGCACCTCCCACTGACTTGCTTTGGTTTATTCCAATGTTCTTTCACTACGTTTTTAAGCTGGATACTTAGCTTATTAATATATAGCACACTTCTTTCATTATAAAAGTATTTTTGGATAAATTTCTCTCAGAATACGACTTTAATTTCATTCCACACATTTTGAAATGTGTTATTTTAAGATCATTCAGTTCTAAATATTGCTAAAACCCTATTGTGATTTCTTTCTGGAATCTTAAATTATTGGGGATTTAAAAAAAATTCCAAATGTATGGGGATTTAAAAACATCTTTCCATCCTTAAATTCTAACTAAATTGAGTTTTTTCTCAGAGTGCATGGTTTTTATGATACCTATTTTTTAAATTTGTTGAGACTTGATCTGTGGCCTGGTATGTGATGAATGTTTGTAAATATTTCCTATATGCTTCAGAAAAAAATATATTTCCTATTTCATAAGTTCCAGGTAAGATGAGTAGGCCAGTGTGTTAACTGTATTGTTCAAATCCAAATCCATATCTTTCCTAATAGGTCTTCCTGACCTATCAATATTTGAAATCTTACATTATGATAGTTTACTTGTCAATTTTTCCCTGGAGGTCTATCAAATATATTTCTTATAATTGATGTATTTTTAAATTAAAACTGTATATTTTAGAAGTATTGTATCTTAGTGAATTGAACATTTTATCACACTTAATCACATGTAGTGATCGTCTTTGTGCCTACTGATACTTTTTGTTTTAAAGTCTATTTGGTTAGATCTTAAAACAGATACACCAATTTGTCATTCGTCAGTTAGAAAGGATTTCTCCATCCTTTCCTCTCCCCGCCCCCCTCCAACATTTTATTTATGCTTTGGCAGTGATTCTTTTAAATAGTGTATAACCAGGTTTTAAAAAATGCAATTTGACATCCTCTGTTGAGTTCACTCTATTTGTATTTATTGTGGTTATTGATACATGTGGATTTCTTTGTACTATTTTACCTCTTTCTTCTGTTTGGTTCCATTTTTTTTCAATATTTCATTTTCTCCTTTCTTATTTAAAAATTTAACATCTCTGTCTTACACCTAACAAAAAGAACTCGAGTGCTTTTATATCTATTGGTTTCCCCTCTGTCCACCCTCTACTGTAATGTTGGTTCTTTTTCTAGATCTCCAGTTTTCATTCTGGGTAATTATGAACACACTTAACATTTTTCCATTCTCTGGTCTTTTAACAAATATATATACAGGTACACTTTTTCCTGAGGTATTTATTTGAGCACCTTTGTATCCTATATTTCTTGCGTGTGGTTTCTTAGTTTTGTTATTTTTATTTGAATTCTTTTTATTTGAATTCTTCCTCCCAACGTGTTCTCATTTGGGTTTTCCTGTATTAAGACTTGTGTCTGAAAATATTTTTATGCCCCTACAGTTGAATTTCATTTGGCAGGATATTAATTCCAGGATCAAGGTGATTTCGCTTCAATGCTTTGAACACTTTATTCATTGTTTCTTGTACCCAGTATCGCTGTTAGAAATCTTAGGTCTCGCACATTGGTAGGTAATCCACTCATTCTCCCTGGAAAGGTTTATACGTTTCTCCTTGGTTTTGATATTCTTAAGAATACTCTATTTGGATGTGGGCTTTTCCTTGTCTGTTTTCTTGTGTTTTGGGGGTCCTTTGAGCTGAAGTGGTTCATTTTTTCTTTAATTCTGGCAATTTTATCTCCACTATTTTTGTCCAAATATTTCTTCTTCTTTTAATTTCCTTTTTATCTCATTTGGGGACTGTTGGGATTTCCCTGGCGGTCCAGTGGTTAAGACTCCATGCTTCCAATGCAGGGGCGGAGGGTTGGATCCCTGGTTGGGGAACTAAGATCCCACATGCCATGTGGCGTGGCCAAAAAGAAAAAAAAACAAGCATATCATTTGGGGACTATTATAATCTGAGTTGAGATTTTCTATTTCTGTCCTCTATCTATTGTAACTTTTCTTTTTTTTTTTTAAATTATTTATTAATTATTTATTAATTATTTTAATTTTTGGCTGTGTTGGGGCTTTGTTTCTGTGCGAGGGCTTCCTCCCGCTGCGGCGAGCGGGGGCCACTCTTCATCGCGGTGCGCGGGCCTCTCACTATCGCGGCCTCTCTTGTTGAGGAGCAGAGGCTCCAGACGCTCAGGCTCAGTAGTTGTGGCTCACGGGCCCAGTTGCTCCGCGGCATGTGGGATCTTCCCAGACCAGGGCTCGAACCCATGTCCCCTGCATTGGCAGGCAGATTCTCAACCACTGCGCCGCCAGGGAAGCCCTCTTTTCTTTTTTTAAAAAAATATTTATTTTGGTTGTGCCAGGTTCTAGTTGCAGCACGCATGCGGGATCTAGTTCCCCAACGAGGGATTGAACCCTGGCCCCCTTAATTGGGAGCGCGGAGTCTTACCTACTGGACCACCAGGGAAGTTCCAACTATTCTTTTCATATGTTGTGTTCTTCATCCTTCCCTACTTCCTTCTAGGGGCGACGTCAGAGGCCCTTCCAGCTCACTGACGTGCCTTCAATTGTATTCATTCTATTCTTCATTCCGCCATTGGGGTCTTCCTATTCTATTTTTCAGACATAATATTTCCACTTTTTACAGAACTGCATACACATTTCCTTCTCACATAATTTACGTGATTACATGACTTCTTGTTTTACATTTTATGTACATAATTTCTGATGTATATAATTTCCTTTTTTTCCTCGCACTTTTGAGATATATTTGACATACAGCACTGTATAAGTTTAAGGTGTACAGAATAATGATTTGACTCACATACATCATGAAATGATTAGCACAGTACGTTTAGCAGACATCCATCATCTCATATAGATACAAAATTAAAGAAATAGAAAGAATTTTTCCTTGTGATGAGAACTCAGGATTTACTCACTTAATAACTTTCATATATAACATAGAGCAGTGTCAATTATAATCATCCTGTTGTACATTACATTCCTAGTACTTATTTATCTTATAACTGGAAGTTTGTACCTTTTGACCACTGTCATCCAATTCCCCCTCCCCCAGTCTCCCACCTCTGATCACCACAAATCTGATCTCTTTTTCTATGAGTTTGCTTGTTTGTTCATTTTTGAAGTATAATTGACCGACAACACTATGTTAGTTCCTGTTACACAACATAGTGATTCAATATTTCTGTATGTTTCAAAATGATCACCATGATGTCTAGTTACAATATGTCATCATACAAAGATATTGCAGAGTTATTGACTGATGTACCTAATTTCTTATTCTCACTTTCACGATGGTAATATCATCACTCACTTCTCTTAGTGCATTTAGCGTGCTTAGTTTAAACCCTTGATCAAAGTGTTCTAATGCTTGTGCTTTGGAGGTACAGGAAGTTCCCAGGTTCCGTTGGTTTGTTTTCCTTCTGGGACATTTACACTCCACAGGTGTCCAGTCCTGTGAGCTGGGAGGGCATATTCCCCTGGGGATGTTAGTTACTCTGTCTGGAGTATTGATTGGGTGAAGGTGAAGGGCAGATGATAGTCTGTGTCAGCTCAAAGGAGCAACGGGGACCAGCCCCAGGGTGGAGCTCCCCCAGGCACCAAAACCACTGCCCATCATTCCCACTTCCTGTCCCCGCAAGAAAGCAGCTTAAGTCACCCCTTTGCCTTCTGACCCTCAGAGAGAAGGAGCTTTGGGCAGGGACTCTTCGTGGATTTTGATCCACTAGACTCTGTAGTTTGGAAAGGAGAAAATGATGACAAAAATCCCAAAGGCCAGTGAGGTTCCAAGTCTACTTTTCTTCTCTTCACTCCAGGGAAACTACGGTGCTTATCCAGCACTTACCTCTGGGCACCTGCATATCACTGCCCTGTCCACGCTCTCTGAATTCTGCAGGCAATGATTGTCCCAAGGCAAGAGTAGAAGAGAGAAAGGAGCAGAATTCAAGCACATTTGAGGGGAAACATCCTCTCATCAACAAGGCAGATTCCCCAGCCCTGGGCTGCAGCACATCACCTCCCCGACCCCATTTGTTCACATTAGCCTTTACTTCCCCCCCAGGGACTTCGGTGTGATCAACTGATTAATCAAGCAATCGACTAATTGATTTCTAAAACTTTGTCATCCTGGAGTTCCATCTGTAGTTCTTCTATTGTTGGATCTTGGTGAATAGAGCCAGTGGCATGTGTGAATTCACTATCTTGACAGGAACCGTGACAGAGAGCTTTGTTTTCCCCATTATTTTACTCTCAACCTTTCTGTAACTTTCATACTGTAGGCAGAATAGTAAAGCGATGAGCTTCATAGGCCCTGGAGTTCAACTTCCTGTGTTCAAGTCCTCGATCCAACCACTTCCAAGCTGTGTGACCTTGGACAAGTTAGTTAACCTCTCTGTTTCTTTATTTTCTCTTCTGGAAATGAGACCGTGGATATGGTGGTAACTGTTTCATTGGGTTGTTACGAGAAATGCTTAGAAATGTGCCTAGGTCATGGGGAAATTGCTTACAACTGTTACCTAATGTTACTATTCTCCACTCTAATAAGGAACTGCATGAAGGCAGGTATTTGGGGCTGTTTCAGTTCCTCTTATGTCCTCATTTGCAAGAACGGCACCTAACTCATAGCCAGCACTTGGCAAAGAGGTATTGAATGAAAGAATGCACATATCACTTTCTCCTGTTTATTAATCTGAGCTGCATGTTGCCTTATGATGACCAATTTAATCCCTTCTTAATATATGGTAAGGCTATTATTAATGGACGCACATCCTTATTTCTCCCTCTTTGGCTGCAGTAGCGTCAATACACCTAGCTGCTTTGTCATTTCATTTTACCTTGCTCATGTCTGATATGGGCAGCTCTGTCTGGATATTCTATTTTTTTTCTGAGGTCATAAAACCATTTGTTCCTAACCTGGAACTCGTTTTTTTTTTCTTTCTGAGCTACTTTTGAAGGCTAATGTTGATTTCAACACACTCTTCTATAGCATGATGATGTAGGGGTGTGGGCAGACTTGAGAGAGAAAAGGGAATGGCTTACCAGTGTCTGGGTACCATCTTTGCTGGGAGACTTGGGTCCTGCTTTATTTTCATTTTTGTTTTATGGAGCCCAGGCCCAGGATCCAGAATTGCCATCTCTTTTTAAAAATTATTTATTTATTTATTTTTGGCTGTGTTGGGTCTTCGTTGCTGCGTGCGGGCTTTCTCTAGTTGTGGAGAGTGGGGGCTACTCTTCGTTGTGGTGTGTGGGCTTCTCATTGCGGTGGCTTCTCTTGTTGCGGAGCACGGGCTCTAGGCATGCATGCTTCAGTAGTTGTGGCACGCGGGCTCAGTAGTTACGGCACACGGGCTCAGTAGTTGTGTTTCGCAGGCTCTAGAGCGCAGACTCAGTAGTTGTGGCGCATGGACTTAGTTGCTCCGTGGCATGTGGGATCTTCCTGGACCAGGGCTTGAACCTGTGTCCCCTGCATCGGCAGGCGGATTCTTAACCACTGCACCACCAGGGAAGCCAGAATTGCCATCTCTTTTCTAGTTTCTGCATAAGCTATCTCACAACACACCGCGAAGTTAGAAATTTCCTTTGTTTACTTGTCTCTAATCCAGTGCTCCTAGCAGACTGTAAGCTGCCTGAGGTCAGGGTCCATGTCTGTTTTCTCACACAGTCCATCTGGCCCCTCGCCCAGGACTTGGCATGGGAGACACTGTCAATAACACAGCAGACCTGGGTTTGAGTCCTGGCTCTGCCATTTACTATATGAGTGACCTTGGGCAAGTTACTTTACCCCTCCCCACCTCAGTTTCCCTACCTGTAAAATGGGGATAATGAGAGTATCATTCATACTGGGGCTTTTTGTGAAGGTGAAATACGATTTGTAAGCCCTTGATATGGCCTAATCAGTCTTAGTATTACAAAATTGTAAATGAATGAGTGAATATTTGAGTTCATAGGAAACACGTGTGGAATAAGAAGATGAATGAATAAATGTCCCATCAGGCTGACTTTCCCTTGGAGGGGAAAGTGCCTGCCTTACTCCTTCTCTGACTCCCTTTTCTCCCTTTTACTCAGGGTTCCAGGCAAAAGCCCTGGCCAGACGGCCCCCCAGACCAGACGTCATCCCCTGCAGAGGATGTCCTGCCTTCAGGGGAGCAACAGGAGCTCCATTACGCTTCCCTCAGCTTTCACGGGATGAAGTCTTGGGAGCCTTTGGACCAGGAGGCCACCAGCACCACCGAGTACTCAGAGATCAAAACAAGCTAATGAGTACTCGCCCAGAGCTTGGTCCTGGCTGGAGGAATCACAGCCTCTGTGGGGAAGAGGAGAAGTCAGGGACTAGTTGATGAAGCCTTTGTGGCAGTGTTAGCATTAACTACCGTGTGAGTGTCCCCAGGTAGAGCAGAAAGAAGACAGGTGATAGGACTAGAGAGACTTGGGCTCAATCAAATGCAGGTTCCAGCACTTCCTAAGGCATCGTTAGCAAGCAATTCACTTCATCTCTCTGTGTCTCAGTGTTCCGTTCTGTAAATCAGAGATCATGTGTCTTACCTCAAAGTCGTGTGAGAATTAAAGAAAGAACACATAAAAATCAACCAACAGAGGTCCCATCATGTGGCGTGCGCTTAGTGTCTTCTGGTTTCTCTTCCTCGAACAGAAAGGTCCTCCTGGCAAGTTCTCCTGAGGCTGGGGGTGACTAGTGTTGACCTGAAAAAAATCGACGGCCAGACATTTCTCCAGCAAACATGGGTTTATTCCGCATTAGCTGAGCATGGCAACTTGGGGTCTGCAACCATTGTGAGCCATGTGCAAGTGCTGACACAGCAAGGGAAGGAGACTGCTTTTACAGAGGGGCAAAGGAAGTTGGGGGCTAGAGTAAACAAAGAGTCCCTGGCTTTTCATTGGCTGAGTCCTTGCCAGGAAAGAAGAGCAGTCTCTCTTCTTCCTGTTGGGCTCTACTATCATCACAGGGGGTGAAAGCTCCCCCTCTGGTCTCCTGACTCTATTAAATTGAGGCTTCATTTTATTTATTTTTTACAACAGGCACAGAGGAAAGGGTGGCAACTTGTTGATGTCATTCTCCTTCCCAGAACTCTTCGAAGCCTCCCCAGGGAGAGATCAGCCCCTCAGCCTGACATTCGGTTCATAATCTTTATCTCCCTGCCTCACTCTTATCTGTCAATTCTTGCAGCACATTTCCTTCACTTCCTGACCTCCAATCCCTTCCCTATCTCATTTACGGACCCTAAAGGGATCTTCCCAACAGCCAGAGGGCTGACCCTTATTCTCCTGCACAAACCTGTCTGTGGCTTCCTGGTCTTAGTACATTGCACGCATCTGTCCCAGCATTTAAAGTCCTTCATGGGGACTTCCCTGGTGGCACAGTGGTTAAGAATCTGCCCACCAATGCAGGGGACACAGGTTCGATCCCTGGTCTGGGAAGATCCCACATGCCGCAGAGCAACTAAGCCCATGTGCCACAACTACTGAGCCCGCGCTCTAAAGCCCACGGGCCGCGACTACTGAGCCCGCGTGCCACAACTACTGAAGCCCGTGCGCCTAGAGCCCATGCTCTGCAACAAGAGAAGCCACCGCAATGAGAAGCCCGCGCACCACAACAAAGAGTAGCCCCCGCTCGTCGCAACTAGAGAAAAGCCTGTGTGCAGCAACGAAGACCCAACGCAGCCAAAAATAAATAAAATAAAATAAATTAATTTATATATAAAAAAGACCAATTACCTTCCAAAGAAGAGCAGTTTGACTGACTTATCAAATAGCACCATGGAGAGCAGAAGAAAGCAAATACTATCTTGAAATATAATTTTATAACCTATACTCTGTAAAGATAATTCAAAGATGAGGAAGCAGTACAATTTAGAACAAATAAATGGGGGGTTCTTTACCTGTAGAGTAACAATAGAAGATAGTTTAAAAATTCCTGACAATAGGGATTTCCCCAGAGGTCCAGTGGTTAAGACTCGGCCTTCCAATGCAGGGGGCGTGGGTTCGATCCCTGGTCAGGGAACTAAGATCCCACATGATGTGGGGTGCGACCAAAAACTTAAAAAGATTTCCTGACAATAGCAACAGCTGAGTCCAAAGCTGAGGGCAGGGAGAGGTAAGTGGACTTTACATTTCCTAATATCTGCAGATTATCCAGGAGGAGATAGAGGTTTTCATTTACTTTAATAGGTTAATTATGCATGCAGGAATTTTATGGTAATGACGACAAGAATAGAATCAGAATGTATGACTTACAAACTAGAAGTCTTTAAAAGTATCCTATAAAAAGCTTAGTAAATCAAAAGAAGACAAGAATGGAGAGATAAAATAATGTGAAATTGGTGGCACATATAGAAAATAAAATGTAACGTGGGGTACCTACATTGACTATATTGGATAAATGCTTCAGTTAAAAACAGAGAGTCAGCTTGGATTCTTATTCCAAGTATATGCTCTTTATAATATATGCATCTAAATTATAAGGATAGAGAAGGTCAAATGTAAAAGCAGACAAAATTAGATACCATGACAACATTAATTAAAAAAGAAACCCTTCTGAAGCCCCTCCGACTTAGGTGCCCTGCTGGCCTAAGGCTCAGGACCTTGTGCCTGTGGATTGGGGTCCTTGAGAAGAGTTGGGGTTTTCCTGAACTCAGTGCCCAGCTATGATCCAGAACCATGGACAGCGTCAACCCTTCAGCTAGGACCTCCCCAGGGTCTGGCAGGGTGATTGGAGTGCCCCCTGGGGGCAGATCCCTAACCTGTCTCAATTGCAGAGGAAAGAGGGCTGGGGGAATGGGAGTGGTGACATTCTGTCCCTCAGGACAGAGGTGCCCATCAGGGGACAGCCAATTCCTCCTCAGTCTCCCCTGAAATTCTCCTCATCCTAGGGAAGAGGGGACTTAGCTTCAGAGACACAATGTATTTCTCACAGTTCCTTGCCCCTCGGGGCTGACTCTACCCTCACCCCCTGCAGAAAATCTTCCCTGTGTCAGATTCCTCCCCTTTCTCCCCTCACTTTCCAGTACGGTGATAGTTTGCTCTTGTTTTTAATCCTTTCTCATACTGTCATGGAACTCTGGATGACAGAGAACATGGTTTATGATCATTTTCTATGCCTGGCGCTCTGCCACGTCCTGATTCAGCTCAAATAAAGGAATGAAGTATCAGAAGTCTGGTTTAGCTGATGGGTCACAGAAATAAATTCTAAGTTTTCCTTTATTCTCCATGAACGGTAAATATTCAGATTGGGGAAAAGATCTTGTGGCCTCAGTGGACCACAGCATGGAGAGAGTTATCATGAAGTACAGAGGAAGCCAGGCAAGGTCAGGAAAAAGTAGCAGTGGGGTAAGGAGAGGAAGCTTCGATAGATACCATAAAGAGGGGAGACTCTCTGAGGCTGGAGGAATTGTACAGAAGTTAGAACTCATTCTGAAGGTGCGAGTGCAGGGCTCATGGGAAACCTGAGAACGGACCGAGAGCCACATACAAATCCAGTGGCTTTCTGAACTGAAATTGACACCAGAAACCTGCAAACATCACACCCAATTCTGGGTCTGGACCCAGCACCCCAGTTCTCAGTTTCAGCCTCTGACCAGAAGGAGCCCCTTGCAGATGAGTTTGAGGTCAGCCATCCCTTCTTGAAGCTTCTTGTGTGATCAGGCCTGGGCTAAGAGCCAGGATTGAGAAGATTCCGTTTCAGGTAGGTCCTGTGCCCCCCACACTCCCCTGCTCTGAGAGAATTCGAGGAGAGCAGCGAGAGACCACAGTCCATCCATTTTCTGAAGGGGATGGAGATGGACACTTGGGGGAGGCAACATGAGTGGCGAGTGGGATGGAAGGAACCACCTTGACAGGTTATCATCAGACCTGGGATAAGAAGAGCTCAGCCTTCACTTCCCTGGTCATCACTGGGGAGAAGGAGAGCTCCTGAAAGAGGGAGGAGTGGAGGCAGCCCAATCCAGAAAGAGTCTCTGGATGACTGCTGCTTCTGAAGCTGCCCTTTATCTCCAGATAGAAGGAACTGATCTGGTGGTGTCAGGCATCCCAGACTTGCCCCATCCAAGCCCAAGCTGCTGCCACTTCCCTGGCTGCGAGTGTATAGGGGTAAGTGGTCTGCAACACGTGACTCTATGCAGGGTCCTTGGTCTCCACTTTGGGGTACAACTTGGAGAAGCACAAAGGGTAGGAGCTGCAGGTATAAAGATTGGGGACACTGTGTAGGACAAAGTGCTTCTTCATGCTCTGACGTTCTTTCATCCTGAAATTTCTAGGTTTACTCTAAAAGAGTCTACATCTTCTGATTTATGGAAGGGGCCAACATAGACTACGATCCTCCTATGCCCATAAACAGACCAGGTCAAAAGCTGCAAGGGAGGATCAAGGACCTTGGGCCTTTTCCATCTCTTTGAGGACCTCCACCTATGACTGCTCTGTGAGCAACAGAGGTGCCAGGATGGGGGCAAGCAGGACACTGGGAGATGGCATGAGGTTCATCCTAGTGTCATACTTTTCTGAGCTCTGGTTCTCTCCGTCCCTCCCCAGTGTTGACCCAGACACCTGACATCTATATCCTGGGGACCCTGGAATCTGGGCACAAGGGAATCCTGAGGGGGTAGGGCACCCAACAACTGGCAAGGGGTGTCTCTGAGTCACCCTCCCCCCAACACACATCTTATGGTCGTGAAGATGCAGAAGCTCTGCATCCTTGCACCTTCTCCACCGCAAGATGCTCAGGTGGATTCAGATCCACTTCATGGCTGCTTGTTCTGGGAAGGAGACATCCTCACCTAGATGGGAGGAATCAGGGAGGCTTCTGGGAGGTCCCTGGAGGATGTGAGCCAGAAGATGGGCAAGGAGGGCACTCCTGACAAGGGACCAGCCCAGCAACGCTCGGAGGTGGGACTGAGGACACCAAGTCTCCCCAGGGGTCAGGCAGGAAGTTTCTGAGCCTCACACCTGTCTGGACTGGCAGGGAAGCAACCCAGAGCCCCCTGGTGGCCAAACTTTAATACGAACAACCAAGTCGGACACCATTTATTGAGCGCTTTATCAAATACAACAGTGCTCTTTGCTAGGAGGCTTTGATTCCATTTTCAGTGGAGGAAATGGAAGACCAGAGAGGTTAAGTCACTGACCCAGGCTCACCCAGCTTTGCCTCTAGAATCTGAGGTCTGGGGAGCTCACCCAGCGGCTCCCTACCCATCACACAGAGATTGGGGGTAAGGACTAAATCCACTGCCTTGAGGAGCCCCAGGCAGACCTGGGTGTAAGCCCCTAGTTGGGGCTCCAGCGAGGTGACCTCAGGCTAGTTGGCCTCAGGTTGTAACAGGGAAGAGTCAAATCTGACTACATGTTGGATCTGTTTCTTTTACTTTAACCTTTGCTTTCCGCTGCTTTTGTTCACTAAAAGGATACTATCTATACATAATGGCCTGCCTCGGGGAACCCTGCCCCTCTGCCTGAAGGTTAAACCAAAGTGCCTTTGTTCAGGGAAACATCCGGACCCTGTCCACCTGTGGATGGATACAAGAAAGAAGAAATTAACACATCCCCTCCCCGAGGCTGGCTATTCCAGGTGATATTTACAAAACTTATGGCCTTTTCACTTTACTTCCTCATCTCCTCACCCTCTCTGTGCTGTAAAAGAAACTGGCAACCAAACCCCGATAAGATGCTTATTTTGAGACTTTAGTCTGCCATCTTCTCGGTCTGCCGGCTTTCCGAATAAAGTCGTATTCCTTGCCTCAACACTTCCGCTCCGATTTATTGGCCTGTGGTGCAGGGAGCAGAGCGAGCTTGGACTCGGTAACAAGGCTACAGCCAATGAGATCATGCTGGGGATGAAATGAGACGGCCTGCCCTGTGCACAGCGCTCACACAGAAGCATCACGATTGCTGTAACTGACGTTCCCATCAAGTTACATGGTTTTGCTTATCCCACTGCAGGCAAACATGAAACCTCAGGCACACAGTAGGCGCTCAAGAAGGGCAGGACTATCTGAGCACGCCCAGAACCCCACAGAGGTACAGGCAAGGAGCCCCCTAATTCCCACTCGCTCAGGAATGGAAAGTTGTTTAGTTCTCTCCTCTCTGAGGCCCAGGAGTCCCCCAGACACCCAGGAGACCTCCGCAGCCCCAGGAGCCCAGAGCCCCAGCTTCTGCAGGATCACAAGTAAGGGGTTCCGACCCCTTTCCAACCTCACACCGAAGCCCGGGCTAAGGTAACTCGGGTTCCTTCACAGTGTCATTTACAGGCGGCCCCGCACTCCCACGTCGTCGGATCCCAGCGGAGAACCGGAGTCTCTAGAAGCCGGGGATGGGCTCCGAAGCCGGGGGTCCGGACGGCTGCGGCTCCCGCGGCGACCCGGCGGCCCCTCCTCGTCCAGCCCCCGGCGGCCCTTGCCGATGGCCAGGCGGGGCCGGCCGCGGTTCAGGCCGTCCAGGAGGGCGCAGGCCTGGCAGAGCGCGCGGCTGGCCAGCGCCCCGCAGCGGGAGCAGGCGCCGGGCGGCGGGGGCCGCGCGGCCGGGGCCAGCGCCAGGCGCTCGGCCGAGTGCACGAGGTCCAGCACCGCCGACGGCCGCGCCGCCTCCAGCAGCTTGAGCAGCTCGCGCGCGTGGCCGCGGAAGGCCTCGGGCGCGTACACGCACTCCTCGGAGAAGTAGTCCAGGCGGCGGAAGTGCGCGTACAGCACCACCTCCTTCTGCGAGGCCAGCTGCAGCGGGCGGCAGCGCGGCAGGGCGCCCCCCTCGCCCGGAGAGCCCAGGCCCCCGCCCCGCGCCAGCCGGCCCGCGTCGCCCCGCAGGAAGTTCATGAGCACCGTCTCCGCCATGTCGTCGGCGTTGTGTCCTGGGGGAGAGACGCGAGCCGGTGAGGAGGGGGCGCGGGGGCCGGCGGGTCCGCGGGACGGCCGGGGGGAGGCTGCGGGTGGACCCCGCGAGAAAGGAGAGGGGAACACACCAGGCTCCCGTGGAGCAACTTGGGGTGCCCTCATTTGCCCCCCTCGTATTGCAAACCAGGCTCTGTGCTCGGTGCCCTTTCAGGTAGTGAGTAAAACTGCTTTACGCTACAGATATAATTTTAGTCTTAGTGAAAAGTGTACTTCAGACTGCACAGACGTCAAAATGGCATTTGATGGAGATGCTCAAGTGGGCTGTTGACACAGGTGCCTCTGGGAATGCAGATTATGGTATTTAGAAGGACCAGGGAGAAAGTAAGTGCATATTTACAGAACAGTCACCATAAATTTGAAGCTAAATCTCTACTTACTCTGCAACTTGTCATCTTATACTTGAGTCTGTAATAAAACACTGGTCTTAGGGCTTCTCAAGTCGGCCATACTTTTCCTCCTCAGGGTCTTTGCATAAGCTGTTTCCTCTGCTCAGAACCTCTCCCCACCCCCTTTTCGTTCTTCACCTAGTTACCCACTCGGCTTCAGGTCTCCGCTCACTCAGGAAACGCTTGCTTAATCTCCACGTTTCTCCCTTCACTAGGTCCTCCTGTGTCATTTTCCTTAGTGTCACAGGAAATAATTATAATCAGGTTATAATTACGTATGTGAGAAACGGACAGGAGCAGAGACTGTCTTGTGCATCATCATAACGGCAAACATTTATATGTTTACTGTTTCTCAGTGTCTTGTCTAAGTGCTTCATACGTAATTCCCATAATTCATCTAATTCCCAGTAACTCTAGGACCTAGATAGTATTAATATCCTCATTATATAAAAGAGGAAACCAAGGTTAGGTAGTTTGTTCTAGGCTATATAGCTTGCATCTGGCACACAATAAATGGTCAACAATTGTTTAAGTAATGATTGGTACAGAGAAAGTGTTATCAAAGAGAAGCGAATAGAGAAAAGGACACAGTTGCGTTCAGACTATAGATGGCTTCTCATGGGAGATACCCCTTCATACCCCTCCTTTTGTGACAAGGGACACAAAGAATGTCATTAATAAAGTGCAGAGAACCACAGCCCTAGCCCCTATAGAGTACCCTATCACCCCTCTATTTGCCAGCGTGTGTGTACAAAGATGATGGCAGTGACTCAAAAGCTTACCATGCCCGTCCTAAGGACACGCACATACTATGAACCTTAAGTGTGCATGCACACCTTCTCCTCCCTGTTTAGTCTCCAATTAGGATATGCGCAGTCTCCTTTACGACCTCTGGGGCACGCGCCTCAGTGGCCTTACAGTGGCCGCCCATCGTCCGCGCATGCGCCCGTTCCTCCCACCGCGCCCCTCTGTGCTGCGCCTGCGCTTACCCGTCACGACGTGCGTGGCTCCCACGCGGCGCGCCCCTTCTTCTAGCGCCCGGCGGCGCAGCACCCCACAGAAGGTGCAACAGGAGCGGCTGCGGCCGGAGCCGGCCGTGCTGCGGGCCACGGCGTCCATCGTCCAGCCCCCGAAGAGCTCTGCGTAGGCCACGACGGTGAGCGGGAGCTCCCAGCGCGCTGCCTGCCGCCGCACGGCCGCCAGCGCCGCGTCCCGGTAGCCGCCGATGCCCTCGTCCACGGCCACGAGGTGCAGCGAGATGGCGAGGCGCGGGGCCAGCTCGCGCAGCACGTGCGCCAGCACAGTGGAGTCCTTGCCGCCCGAGGCGCCCACGGCCACCACGGCGCCGGGCGGCAGCAGGCGGCCCGCGACCACCGTGTGTAGCACCTCGGCCTCGAAGGCGGCGCAGAAGCAGGTGCCGCACAGCGCCTGGCCCGAGCGCGGACGGCGGAGGGCGGCTCGCGCCTTGCGGCAGGAGGCGCACTGCGGGGCGGGCATCGCGGGCTCCTGGCGAGGCGGGAGGGGTCGGCTTCTCCTGGATGGGTGGAGAGGGGAGGCGGGTTACACGTGGATTCCGGATTGCGGGGTCGTTGCCTCCTGGCGGGCTGCCTAGATAGTGCTCAGAGTAAACCCATTGTTTGGAACACTTTTCCCCCAGCACTGTGCAGGCCTGGCACCTTCAAGTCTCAGCTTAAGCTTTCATTCATTCGTTCAACGAATATCCACTCAGTGCCTCCAAAGTGCCCAACATTGGTTAGGCACTGGGGACACAGTAGGAAGCAAAACAGGAAAGGTTGCAGGCACTAAGTTCTAGTGGAGGAGCCGACCCGAAATACTTTTCAGATATAAACAGTAATATGAGGGAACTATCTTATGAGCTGAGGCCAGAAGGAAGAGAAGGAGTTAGGCATTAGATCAAGGTGGTAAGAATTTTCCGGATAGAGTTAATACCAAATGCAAAAGACCTGAAAGGGCAGGTCCTGTCTGTTCTCTTGGCTGGAAGGTGTGTTGGTGGTTCAAGACTGGAGAGGGTCGGGGGCTTGGAGGTTGGCAGGGTGAGGAGCTTGGACTTTATTCTGAGTGAAATAGGAACCGTTGGATGGTTTTAAGCTGGGTAGTCACAGGATCTAATTTCTATTTTAACAGGATTCCTTGGGCTGCGTGTGAATAGAGGGGTGGAGAGTGGCAAGGACAGACATGGGCAGACCAGTGGGGAGGCTCCTGCAGTGATCCAGGTAAGCAGCAGTGGTAGCTCGGAGCAGAGTGGGGACAGTGGAATTGGAGAGAAGTGGTCAGATTCTGGATCGCTTCCGGAGACAAGAGTAGATGGGACTCTGCCAAGTTTTGGGGGACGGCAGTGGATGAAACAGAGGACTCACGACAACTCCGACTTCTGTTTTGACTTGAGCACTTGTAAGGGTAGCGGGACCATTTAGTAAAGAGGTGGTGGGGGTTAGGGAAGAATGGGGAAATATCGTAAGAGGAGTAAGTTTAGGGCAAAGAATCTGGAATTTCTTTTGGGCATGGTAAGATTTGAGGTCCTTTGCTCTGGAAGTCTTTCCAGAACTCTGGGCTGGGTCTGGCGCCTCCTCTGGGCTTCCACGGCCGTCTGACCCTCACCGAAGGCCAGCCCTGACCACTCTAAGGTTGTAATCGGGACAGAAGAGGGTGCGCTCGCACCGCACCCAGCTTGGGCGGTGGGAACAAGGAGTGAGACCCGGCCGGCAGAGTACAAAGCGGGTCAGCAGGGACACCAGCGGCTTAGGGCACTCCCGCGTGGAGGGCCGCTGGGAGACCGGCTTTGGGGGGATCACGGAGGGGAATGCGTGGGAGAAAAATATGGAGACCGTTAACTTCTCCACTGCAGCGCGACCAAGGGCCGAGATCGACCCGCCGAGGCAGGAGGAACTCACCTGAATAGAACCCGCGCCGGACGGTCCAGGCTCAGAGAAAACGCGGAAGCAGGTAAAATAACTACGACTCCCAGAAGGCTTTGGGTCAACCCGCGAATGACTCCCAGGTGCCCGTGCGGCGGTTCGGCCTGGAGCGCTTACGGCTCTCAGACAAGCTGGGCTTACAACTCCCGGCGATCCTCGCGGTGGTGTCTTTCGCTCCCGCCTACGGCTCCCAGAGTGGTCCATGCCAGTGCGGTTCGATTTCCGAGTGCGCCTGCGCAGGAGCTGGTGAGGTGTGTGATTTGGGTGATGCCCTGCGTTGCGCGGTGTGGTTTATTTCAAAGGTGGATGTTCTTCAGATTTTCTGCTCTTGTGGGAGCATGGTAGAGTTTGTGGTGGGGGTGGAGAGGCGTCAGGGCGGGGTACGAAGGGGATAGGGGTGCGAAAGGGAGAGGTAGAGAGGGCGGTGGACCGATTCCAAGGATCGGGATACAGTTTGGGTTTTTGCGCGCGCCCCCACTGACGGGAGAGCGGGTGTGCGCCCCGGCTGAGGACCGCCGCCGTGCGGGCTGGGGGCGTTATGCTTGCACGGAGCCGAAAGGTAGTGGTTTGCGGTTCTCTCTGCGGGTTCGGGGCATAAACGCGGTGAGCAGATATGCGCGCACCTGGGTCAGGGGCCAGTGCTCACGCCTCCTGCCTGGTGGAGTTGAAGGCAGAGCTCGGGATGGAAGGCAGGTGAGACCCGTAAGACGGAGGGTTCCCCGGGGAACAAGTCCTCCCAAACCAAAAAACGGAGCACCTTCCCAAGAGTCAACCGGAGCCCTGATCCCCAGGTCCAAGCTTTCAGCCCCCTAATTGCCGCCTCTCTTGCATGTTATATTCTGAGATCCTTCTGTGTCTACTCCTGTGAAGCCCTTGAGAGGGTAGTGATGGGGGACATTTGGGTGTCTGAACCTATTTGTTGAAGCCTGGTCATCAGGTTCATTCATTTGTTAATCATTTCCTGAGGCTTTCTGTGCGCCAGGTCCTATTCTCTGGGACACAGGTGTACCAGGCCTGGTTGGGGAGGTAAGGATGGCACAGCTTGATGTGGAGGTTCCAGATGTCAGGTGCTGCAGGAACCCAGAGATAACAGGTGCTGCCAACCAGGGCATGGGGCGTGGGGGGCACTTAATAAGGAGTTAGCATGTGCCAGACACCGGCGCTCTGCACTTCTCTTGCACCATCTCAAGTTCCTCGTCTGTAAAATGGGGGTGATGATCATAGTACCTGCCTCACAGAGTGTGTGTGAAAATAAATGAGTTAACAGCAAAGTGTTTATTGACCAAACCATAAACTTTTATAATTTTCGTGTCATTTAAGTCTCATAACCAGGCATGGCTGCCTTTTCTGGGGGGCTAGGCCTAAGTTTTCTTTTAAAGCAAGCCGTGAGTTGGGAATTTCAAAATCTCAGGCAACCTACAGATAATCTAAGGCAGTTCTCAGTTGGATGTGAGTTTATCCCCAAGAGAATATTTGGCAATGTGTGGAGACATTTTTGATTGTCGCGACTGGGGTGCGAGGGGAAGGGTGTGACTGGTGTCAGGCAGGCAGCGGCCAGGGATGCTGGTAAACATACTCTGCACAGGATAGCCTCCCACAGCGAAGAATCACCCGGGCCCTGAATAACAGTAGTGCCGAGGCTGAGGGGCCCTGGCTTAAGTGGTATTCTGCTGTGCCTGGTTTTCTACCCCAAAATTAGTATACATTCAGGTGTTGCTGTGTTGGTTTTAGCCCCTCGCTATGAAAGTTTCTTTAAGTATTTAAGCGGATCTCCACACCCCTCACATATTGAGTGAGAAGTTAGTTAAAAAAAAAAAAAAAAAAAAAAGGTTCGTCTTAAACTGGGCTTCAGTGAAAAAAAAGAGGATGTGAAAGCCAGCCTGCCCGCGTGACTCCTGTGCCACTTGCTTAGCTGTGTGACCTTGAGTAGGTGTCTTAACCTTTCTGGGCTTCCTCTGTTCAGGGGATAATAAGAGCAGCTGTTGGAGGAACTAGATGATTTCATATGTGTAAAGCATTCAGGACAGGGCTTGGTGCTTAGGAAGAGCTGTGAAAAGAGTGCAGGGCAGTGTTCTGGTTCCTTATGTCACTCCCCTGGGGCAGCAGTGGTAACACGTTAGCTTAATTTCCAAGGGGAAAGACTGAGTTGGTGTCGGGGGCTTCTGGAGAGGGCCGATGGCTGTCTGCAGCTGCTTGTCAATTATAGGGTAAAGGTTGAGTCCCTCAGCCTGGTGTGTGTGACCTGGCCCCTGATGACTTTCCAGCCTCATCTCTCACCCCTGCACCTCGGGCAGGTCCCCACCTTTGCTGGAGAAATAACTTTTTCTGCCGGGTGTTTGCACACGCTCTCTCCCCTTCCTGAAGACCTTCCGTCCCTCACTCCTCCTCCCCCGCCACACTGACTCCTGTTCCTCCTCCAGGTAGCCACTTGGATGTACTTCCCCCAGGAAGTGCACAGGATCCCTTCTCCCCTGCCTTGGATTAAAAAGCCACCTCTGGGCTCCCACGCCCCTGGTCCCTTACTTTGTCAGAGGCCCTGTCACCTTGGGTTGTGGCTGTCTCTGTTTCAGCATCTCTTTGGGTTGGCTGCTTTTTCTTTCTTTCTTTTTTTTAAAATTTATTTATTTATTTTTGGCTGCGTTGGGTCTTCGTTGCTGCGCGCGGGTTTTCTCTAATTGCGGCGAGCAGGGGCTACTCTTCGTTGCGGTGCATGGGCTTCTCATTGAGGTGGCTTCTCTTGCTGCGGAGCATGGGCTCTAGGCGCCTTCAGTAGTTGTGGCTCGTGGGCTCTAGAGCGCAGGCTCAGTAGTTGTGGCGCACGGGCTTAGTTGCTCCACAGCATGTGGGGTCTTCCCGGACCAGGACTCAAACCCGTGTCCCCTGTGTTGGCAGGCGGATTCTTAACCACTGCGCCACCAGGGAAGTCGCGGGTCGGGTGCTTGTTGAGAGAGGGGTTTGGTTGGATTTGCATCTGGGTCCCTAGCATCACTGGGCGGAAGGCCTGGAGCAGAGCAGGCCAGGTACTCAGGGCCCTTCCTGAGCTGCTCCTAGCCTCCCTCTCCTTGTGTCCTCCTTTATCTGCGCCCCCGTGAGCACTGAGCTCGGGCAGGAGGCTGCTGCCGTGGGATGTGGTGGCTGAGGATGGAGGTTCAGATCCTCGGGTGACCAATCTAGTTGTGTAAATGTGGACAAGTTACGTTTCCTCGCCTGTAAGGTAGAGATGAAATAGTCCAGCCCTCATAGGAGTAGAGCAGTGGTTCTCAACCTGGATGATTTTTGATCCCAGGGGACATTTGGCCGACATTTTTGGTCGTCACAACTGGGTTGAGGGGGACTGGCGTGCAGTAGGTAGAGACCAGCAATGTTACTAAATCTCCAACGCACAGGACAGCCTCCCCAGCAAAGAGCTAACCTGCCCAGAATGTCAGTAGTGCTGAGGTTGGGAAGAGGTACATGCTGAGTGCTTAGAACAGTGTTTGGGCCACAGTAAGCACTCCGCAGATATTAGCTACCATTACCGTCACTACTTGAATACACTAAACTCTCTCTTGCCTCCATCCCTCTGCCCAGAATACCCTTCACCCACTTTGAATGGGGCTTGAATGCCTACTCATCCTTCAGGACCTAACCACATATTACCTCTTTGGGGAAGCCTTCCCTGACCTCTACCACCCTTGTCCCCCTAGGACACACCCTCAGTTAAGCAGGGACTCCTTGGAGTCACACACATGAGCCCGGACTCAAATTCATGCTCTTTTCTCACACCTGAGTGACTTTGAGCCTCAGTATCCTTTTCTATGAAATCAAAGGGTGGCTTTGAGGATGAAATGGACCAGCACCAGGGAAGTGTTTGATTCATGTTAGGACTCCCATTGTGGAATGTATAGTCAGTAAAACCTAAAAGCTTACTGTTGGTTTAGGTTGAGGGAAATCGTTAAGAAATATGTTTTGCTGTAGAAAAAAATACGAACAAGCAGAATTTTCTCTAGCACCAAGAGAGTTAAGAAGAAAAAAGATGTTACATGCTATGTACACGGGATCCGCATGTAATGAATAGGCTCAGAAAGTGAAAGTAAAAGGGTGGGAAAAGATATACCAGGAAAAGAACTCAAAGAAATCTTTTAGCCACATTAACCACCAACCAAAACAGATTTTGAGTCAGAAAGCACTGTCAGTGATAAAATGTCATCACAAATGAAAAAGGAACAACCAGGATGATGAAACAGTTCTAAACTGGGATGCACATAACAGCATAGTCCCAGAAGAAATAAAACTAAAGTTAACAGGACGACAGGAAGAAATTGACACATTCCAGAAGCACTGTGACATTTTATTACGTCTCTCAGTAATTAACCAAGTAGACGACAAACAGTAAAGATCTGGAAAATTTGAACAAGACCACTAACCAGCTTGAACTCATGGACAGAAATGGAACCCAGTGATGTGAGCATATAGGTTTTTGCCAGGCACACAGGAACTATGTACAGACGTCTGAGGTGTGGCTGTTCAGAATGGTACCCATTGGCCACGTGTGGCTAATGAGTATTTGAACTGTGGATAATCTGAATTGAGCTGTGCTGAAAATGTAAATACATACCAGATGAGAAGACCTTATGTGAAAAAAAAAATGTGGAATATCTCACTAAAATGTTTTATCTTGATTACATGTTGAAATGGTAATATTTTTTATACATTGGGTTAAGTGTAATGTTAAAAATTGATTGTACTTGTTTATTTTTACTCTATAAATGTGGCTAGTAGGAAATTTTAAATTACATCTGTGACCTTTATTATGTTGGATAGCCCTGTTCTGGACTACGCGTAAGTCTTAGCGAATAGCAAAGTCACTCTGCTCTACTCCCCAAGACAAGGGACCTTAACCAAGAAGTTTAATATGTGTACTTACGATCCAGTAAATGAATTTTCCCGTTAGCCTCTGTTTTACGATTTAGGAAATGGCTAAGACAATTTTTCATAAGTCTTTTTTTTAAAAAATAAATTTATTTATTTTTATTTTTGGCTGTGTTGGGTCTTCGTCTCTGTGCGAGGGCTTTCTCTAGTTGCGGCGAGCGGGGGCCACTCTTCATCGCAGTGTGCGGGCCTCTCACTATCGCGGCCTCTCTTGTTGCGGAGCACAGGCTCCAGACGCGCAGGCTCAGTAGTTGCGGCTCACGGGCCTAGTCACTCCGTGGCATGTGGGATCTTCCCAGACCAGGGCTCGAACCTGTGTCCCCTGCATTGGCAGGCAGATTCTTAACCACTGCGCCACCGGGGAAGCCCTTTCATAAGTCTTGAAACTAACTAAGACGTAAGAAGTGTGTGTGGGCATATATTATAGTCATCTTAAAACACTTTTGCTTGGGAGACGCCAAAACCATTCTGAAAAGCTTTGTACCACCACCTCACTCATTTTAAGTTGATACCTGAAATTTTTCAACATTAACAAGTGTTTGTTATTGTTACTCACAGGTAGAAACCACACATTTTATAAGGTGACATGAGATGAGGGTAGGCTGTTCATGGAATAAATATTTTGTGACATGACTCAAATAGGTTTTAATTATCTTAGAGAATAACGCACACCAGTTCTAACCAGTTTACCTGGATATTGTAGTCAGTGTAACTTGAAAAATTTGTCCCTGAAAACATTCCAGTTAAATTTTTTTAAAAATTAGCTTCACTGAATTATAATGTTTTTGGTTGTTCTAAATACAGAACATCCCAACGTGAGCCAAGCTTCACCTTCATCAAAATGAGTAGACTAGAAGTACACGCCACCGCCCAGGGAGTTTTGTGTATATACCCCACTTGGAAGACCTTTACTTTGTTAGATAAAACAGCTTCCATATCCCCAAAGACATTTCTTACCTCCTTGGAGGTCAGGAAGTTTAGGGATTGCCTTAGGGCAAAAAGCACAATCTGATCTGGGGCATGTATATCTGAGCCTAACAGATGCAGGCAGAAAGATATTTTCTTGACTGAAAAAAATGGCTTTCATTCTTAAAGAAGACATGTTACTAATGTGAGATTTTCTTTGGAAAGAGGGGCTTCTCGATGGTTTGCTTTCCACACCTTCCCTCTTGCCTACAAATGAAAGTATAAGATTATTATTAGAGCAAACAGTACCGTGTCAGCTGGAAAATGTGGGTGTACACTTCACTAATTTGAATCATGTACCATGCATGAACATTGCTGCTGGTTTAAGACATCTGAATTTTTTCCTGAAATCTTAACATAAGTTTGAGAAACAAAACATAAAATTGACCTTATCATACCTGGTTTACCTTTCAATGGTAGTGAGATGGAATCTTTTCTGTTTTTTGAGGAAGTAATAAGAACACACCTTTGTGCTTCCACAACTGTAGTCACATGATAATACTGCCAAATTCTTTTTTAAAAAATTTTTTAAATTGAAGTATAGTTGATTTACAATGTTGTGTCAATCTCTGCTGCACAGCAAAGTGACTCAGTTATACACATATAGACATTCTTTTTTTATATATTCTTTTCCATTATGGTTTATCACAGGATATTGAATATAGTTCCCTGTGCTATACGGTAGGACCTTGTTGTTTATGCATCCTATATACGATAGTTTATATCTGCTAATACCATATGCTATCACTTAAATGTGGAATCTAAAATGTGACACAAATAAACCTATCTACAAAGCAGAAACAGACTCACAGACATACTGAGGACTAGGAGTTTGGGATTAGCAAATTCTTTTTTTTTTTTAATCATTGTTTATAATTAAACTTTCATCATCAAGAGCCCCAAATACAGTAGCACTGTAGCACTAAATCATAATCCCTATGGATACAATAGAGATTAATTATAAAACCAGGAGTAAGAAAACAATCATGTGAAATCTACGTAACTCTCAGGCTCTAAAAGTGCCTCTCATGTATCCTGTGGAATCCGAGGGGTCATTTCTACTGGGTTTTCCAAGAGACAGACCACACTTTCAATAGCAGCAGGCTTTCCCATCCCAGCATGAGGAGGAGGACATCTGGGAACGTGAGTCTGGCTGTCTGAACTCTGTAACCAACATGATGTGTAACTAACACACTTGCTCTGTTGGTGGCTCCCGGAAACCACTGATGCCTCCACTCCTGCATGCAGAATCACGCTCCTGAGAGGACATACCCCACCTGAGACTCTTCGCTCCTCCGAGCTCACTGACCCCCTGCCTCGGAACGGGAAATGTCACCATCGAGGCTTTGTTGGCACCTCCTGTTCACAGAGCAGCTGGACACTGGCCCGTGTGGCATGATTCAGGCGTGGGCCACACCCGCCGCATTCCCAGCGGGGACATAGGGATTGTTATGAGCCCTGCTCTTTTCATCCCAGCAAACACGTCCATAAGTTGCTGCTGGGCCAACTCTACCAGGGTGTTTCAGAGACTGGTCTTGGTCCCTGAAGGACAGCACCAAACCCGGCTGAAGTTCCTGAGTTGTTTTTGACTATTGATTACCTTCTGTGTGTGAGCAGGGTGCATTTCCACCATACATGTGGGGTCTAGTTCTTCTCGTTTTGCCTAAAGGAGGACGGCTGTCTAATTCTAGATGTACCCCTCAAAAGCCTGGATGGTATTCTCTGAAACAGCGCTCCTTTGAAAGCTGCCTTTCCAGCTGAAAGGCTGGGAGAAATTCTACCTTATGCCTATCCCACAACAGAATCTGCTACCGAGAGTGGATTCTTATCTCCTTAATGCTCCTGTTTTCTTAAGTTGGAGGATTGTCTATCCCTGATCACATTCTGTCTTGCCCCCCATTTGAGACTTGGTCCTGAGCCTGCTTCTGTAATGAGATCGTTTTCTAGTTCATCTAAAAGTATACTCGCCAGTTCAGTGACAAGGACATCAGGCTGTATGTAACTTTTCAGTGCCTTTCGATTAGCTCATTGATGCATCTATTCATATTCTTCACCTTTGGCTTCAGAATGATCACGGGGACCAGCATGGACCAACGCAAATCCTACCCGTTTCTGTTCACGGGACCCATTTGCTTCCAGCTGAAAGGTGTCCCCTGGGATGAACCTGGGGAGCAGAACTTCTCCTGATCCCATTTCATTCTCTACCATCTTTCCGCAAGATCCCCACTTTCCACTTCTCTCCAAGTGTAAGTTCAAAACAGGATTCGTCATCCATCAGCTGGGAGCCCTTGAAACACAGAAAGGAAAGGGGAAAAAAAACCCAGGATTTGTTCTTCATGCTACAGCCAGAGGGAAGCCTTCAGGGTCCATGAATCAGTCCCTGTCATCAGTGAGTCTTTGGAAGAGCAGGAAATGAGAACACTCCCCAGTCCTCCTTAGGGACCAGTGCTGACAGCGACCCAGGTCTCAAGGCCAAGAAGTTTCTTTGGGGAAAGAGAGAGGTGGGGTGTGGGGGAGAGGGAGGAAGAAGGGGAGGGGAGGGAGGGAGGGAGAGACAAAGAGACCAAGGCATTCCTCCCCGCTGGGTCACCCTACATTGCTGAAGAACATACCACATTGCCTGTAGAGCAGTTTTGCAACCTCAGTACTTGACATCCTTGGTTTTACGGGGTGTGGGTGGGGCCATCTTGTAAACCGTAAGATATTCAGGGGCATCCCTGGCCTCTACTAGCCCACCAGATGCCAGCAGCACCCCCCCCACCATTTGTGACAATCAAAAATGTCTCTAGACATTGCCAGATGTCCTCTGGGTGGGGACAGAAACTTCCCCAGTTGTGAACCCTCGCTCCAGAGCGATCTTTTATATATGTGAACCAGATCACACCTCTCTCCTGCTCCCTCACCGTGACCTGGAAGAGCCTTTCTTTTTTCTTTTTTTAAAAATTAAATTTAATTAATTAATTTTTTGGCTGTTGGGTCTTCGTTGCTGTGCATGAGCTTTCTCTAGTTGTGGCAGGCGGGGGCTACTCTTCATTGCGGTGCACAGGCTTCTCATTGTGGTGGCTTCTCTTGTTGCGGAGCACAGGCTCTAGGCACGTGGGCTTCAGAAGTTGTGGCACGCGGGCTCAGTAGTTGTGGCACACAGGCTCTAGGCGCGCAGACTTAAGTAGTTGTGGCGTGTGGGCTCAGTAGTTGTGGCTCACGGGCTCTAGAGCACAGGTTCAGTAGTTGTGGCATACGGGCTTAGTTGCTCCACAGCATGTGGGATCTTCCCGGACCAGGGCTCGAACCCGTGTCCCCTGTATTGGCAGGCAGATTCTTAAGCACTGCACTACCAGGGAAGACCACGGAAGAGACTTTCTGATCTATCTTCAGTCCCCTGCCACTCTGATCTCTTATCTACCACTCTTTCCGTATTCTCCCCTTCCTGCCTCAGGGCCTTTACACTTGCTGTTCCCTCTGCCAGAGACACTTTCCATGGCCGCCTCTGCCCCATCTTCCAGGGCTCAGTTAAATGTTGCCTTGCCAGCTACCAGGGCTGAGATAAGGGCATGTTGGATAAGCGATATCGTTGTGGCCGTCTTGGGGGAAAAAATATGGTCTGCTGCTGAAAGAAGAGGCACAGCTGGGGACGAGTGAGTGGACGGTGAAGCCCTCAGTGAGAGCGGGAACTGAGAAGGAGGCTGGTCTGAGACATAGGGAGAGTGGGTGGCCTGAGAACCGCCCAGGAGGAGACATTTGGGAGGCAGGTTGGGGTTGGAGCTCAGGAGACAGATTGAGGACCATCAGGGCCCAAAGGAAGAAAAGCAACAGGAGGTGATGAGCTTGCTGAGGGAGGGACAAGAGAAGCATGGGAGCCAGGGGAGAGATGAGGGGAGGAACACAGAAGGAGGTACGGAGAGGTGAAGGGAAACCCAGGAGGGCAGGACATTTTTGAGCCAACTGGACCCAGCTCAGAGCCCTTCGGACTGGTATGTTAGTTTGCTAGGGCTGGCATAACAAAGTACCACAAACTGGGTGGTTTAAAACAGCAGAAATTTATTCCCTCACGGTTCTGGAGGCCAAAAGTCTGAAATCAAGGTGTTGTCAAGGGTCGGTTCCTTCTGGAAGCTCTGAGAGACACCATCCTGTGCCTCTGTCCTAGCTTCTGGTGGTTGCTGGCAGTCCTGGGCTTGGAGGAGCATCACTTTAACTTCTGCCTCTGTGGCCACTTACCTTCTGTCTGGTTCTGTGCACGGCCTTCTTATAAGAACCTCAGTCATTGGATTTAGGGCCCACCGTCAACCAGTATGACTGCACTTCAACCAATTATATCCGCAAAGCCCTTATTTTCAAATAAGGTCACATACTGGAGTTCCAGGTGGATATGAATTTGTGGGGGGCATGATTTAACCCAATACAACTGGGTGGTGGGGTTTCTGGGGTGGGTCCCTGACCATCCCTGGCCTCTGCCTCTCTCAGGTGGGCCCTTGAAGGTGATGATCCCAGACAACCTGACGATGGAGCAGGTGGTGGAAAAGAACGCCCTGGTGGAGCTGGGAGGCCAGTACTGGCCACCTGACTGCTGGACACAGCACCACACGGCGGTAGTGGTGCCCTACGGGCAAGCCCAGCACCTGCAGCACTTGCTCCTGCACCTGCACCCCTTCCTGCAGCACCAGCCACTGCACTATGCCATCTATGTGGTGAACCAGGTGCGGCAGGAATGGGGAGGGGCAGGGGCAAGAGGGCAGAGGGGTCTGAGCCTGGCCCTGGAGAGTCAGGGCTGGAGTTGTCAGTCTTTGAGCTGAGAGCATCTGGGCCAGAGAGTATCCAGGGGGCAGGATTGATGAATCAAGAAGAACTTGCACTGGGGGAAACCAGAACCAAAGGCTATAGGTTTGGTCTAGACTGGCTGAGTCTGGGATCAGCTTGAATAGCTGTCTAAGGGAAGCTTGAATAGCTGTCTAAGGGAAGGGCTCAATCCCAGTGAATCTGGGTCTCTCTGAGACCAGGGCTGGTCAGATTGGGAAGTTAACCTAAGGGGTAAATTAAAGCACTGGGTTTGGGGTCTGTTAGATGCCTGTTTGAATCTTGGCCTTGTTCATTATTACCTGTGTGATCTGAGGTTGGGACCGATCATCCATCTATCCATCCATCGATCCATTTATCCATCCATTCATTCAGCACACTGTTACTCAGTATAACTATGTATAAACTTGGGGCATTTATGCTCTGTGCCACTGTTTTCTCATTCATGAGACAAAGATTCATTGAGTTAATGAGTATAAAGCAGTGAAGCCAATGCCTGGCACATAGTAGGTGCTCAGTAAGTGATAGTGATAATGATGGTGGTGATTATGATGGTGGTGGTGGTGTTGATGGTGGTGACTGTGGTAATGATGGTGATCGTTAAGATGCTGCTGATGACAGTGATGATGATGGTGGTGATGATAGTGATGATGGTGGTGATGGTCATGATGATGTTGGTAATAGTGACGATGGAGGTTAGGTGACTGTTGGTGATGTTGAAGATGATGAAGATAGTGATAGTGATGGTGGTGGTGATGCTGATGGTGAACATCACGGTAATCATAAGTGATGATGGTTATGGTTAGGATGGTGATGAAGAAGATGATGATGAAGAAGGAAGAAGAGGAGGAGGAGAGGCAAACCCTATCCTGGGCATCAGACCTAGTCTTTACCTAGTAGGAGTAGAAACAGAGACACAGGTGGTCCCCAATCACTCCTGACCTCTGCCTCCCTCTGATGGCCTCTGGACGGTGATGATCCTTGAGAACCTTGAAGATGGCCGAGGAGGGAGAGCTGAGAGGCTAAAGATACTGACTCTGACCAGGATGGGGGTGGGGATCCAAGAAAAGTTTCTCAGGGGAGGTCACCTTTGAACTGCACCTTCCTGGACAAGTCTGGGTTTTCCATCTCCACAGTGGGAATAAGAAGGGGTTGCAGGCCGGAGAACGGCACTCGACAAGGTGAGAGAGGACAGGCCTGGCAGGTGGCGGGGACACCACTGCCTGCGGTGAGGGCAGCGCCGAGCATCTCCGTCCACCCCAGGTGAACAACACCGCCTTCAACCGGGGCAAGCTTCACAGCATGGGGTTCTGGGAGGCCGTGCAGGAGGAGGACCGGGACTGTGTCTCCTTCCACGATGTGAACCTGCTCCCCAAGGACGATCGCAACCCCTACATCTGTGACATCTTCCCTGCCCACGTGTCTGTGGCCATTGACAGGTTCAAGTACACGTAGGTGGAGGGAGGGGACCTCCTGTGGGAGACTCTGGGCCAGGCCCCCAGTTCCCTGGGCCTTGCCCCGCCTCTCTGTGTAGTCCAGGCCCTGATCCCTGGTGCTGAGGGTGCAGAGGATGATGGGGCCTGGGGAGAGGCCTTGTAGACAGTGAAGAACCTTCCTCCTGGGTGTGGGTGTCAAATGGGAGTGGGATTGGCTGTCAGTGGGGGAATCAGGATGCGCTTAATAAAGCTGTAGGCAGAGAGGTTGTACCAGAGGTCAGAGAAGGAGAACTTATAAAAGGAGGGGCCCTTAGTGGGGTCACAAGAATGGCCTGTCAGATGATTCAGGGAGGGGATCTCCCAGGGTCACGTGAGGGGCCATCTCAAGGGTCAGGGGAAGGGCTACCCCAGAATCAGGCATGGAGACATCCTAGGGGTCAGGGGAGAGGTTCCCATGGGGGTGAGTGGAGAAGGGCTAACCCAGAAGTCAACCTTGTGATCCTGGCCAGGAAAGGGCCAGGGACCGTTCCCTGAAATTCTCTGTGCTTCCAACTCTCCCTGCCTCTGCAGGCTGCCCTACTGGGGCTACCTTGGAGGGGTGTTTGCCCTGCGCCGCATTCACTACGTCAGGATCAATGGCTTCCCCAACACATACTGGGGCTGGGATCCGGAGGATGATGACGTCACTTCCAGGTAGGGGGCCCTGCTCTAGGGAGCCTAGCACAGGGGGCGGCAGGTCCCTCCATGGTGTGGCGGACACAGGCTGCCCTAGACTGAGAGGGGACACAAGCTATGTCGGATTGCAGGAGACGCAAGCCACTCTGGCCTGAGGGGCCGGGTGTGGCGTGGGGACTCTATCAGAGGAGACAGGCATCTGGTCTCCCTGTCCTCTCCCCTGTAAGGCTGAAACTCAGTGGGATGCTCCTCTTACGGCCCCATCAGCCCTTTGGCTACTACCATATGCTGGAGGGGCAGGACTGCAGCCAAAAGCAGAGCCCCCAGAGGTGAGTCAGGGTTGGGGGCGGGGGTAGCCAGTCCTGGGCCTGTTCCCGAGCCCTCGGCTCACACGGCCTGCCCCTCCTGCCCCTCCTGCCCCTCCTCCTAGTCCTGGCCTTCTGGCCCGGATCCGTCGCAAGTGGCGGCACGATGGCATGAACTCGCTGGGATGCAGGCTGCTCTCCAAGGAGCTGCAGCCCCTCTACACCAGCCTCACTGTGGACATCAGCCCCTCAGCCCCAGGAGCCCCGGTGCCAGGCTGAGGGGTATCTAGAGGCTGGAACAGAATCCCTGAGACCGGGGCTGCAGGGCAGCCTTCCCACCCATCGCACCTGGTTTCATATTAAAGGAGGCTTTATTTTACTTGCTTCTCCTCTCTGCCATCCCTAACCCCCATCCTTTCATTTCCATTCACTTGGTCACACAGGGCCCTACTCAAATTCACCAAGGTCTGGTTCTCTCCACGCAGTTAAAGTTAAGGCTTATTTACCCATTTATTTCTCACAAGGACTCGTGGGGTAGCACTACTGTCATCTTGCTTTTGAAAACCAGGACAGATGAGTTAAATATCTTGCCTGATTGATGTAGAAGCAAGTACAGAAACCTGACTCCTGGGCCTGTCCATTTACAGATTATGCTATTCTGCTGCTTTCTTGTAGCAAAAATGGTGGGGGAAAGAATGAATAATAAAAAATGTGAGGATGGTTGAATAAATTACAGCATGTCCACATACTGATAGAATACTAATGTAGTCACTGAACAGCTGTATTGTAGCGTGAAAAGAACAAGTGCACACGTGTATATGATACGGTCTGATATTTATAAAACAAAGGGAAGAGTACCTATATAGGTGTATGCTTATGAGCATAGTAATGAGTGTGTGTGGATAACAAGTGTTGGCAGACTTCTTCTGTAAGGGCCGGAGAGTAAATACTTGCAGCTTGCAGGCCATACAGCCTTTGCCATGACTACTCAGCTCTGCCACTGGAGCACAAAAGCAGCCAGCCACAGACAATACATAAACAAATGAACATGGCTGTGTTCCAATAAAACTTTATTTAAAAAATATAGGTGGCCAACCAGATTTGGCTGATGGCCAGTTTGCTGACTCTTGGCGTAAATGATAAGAAGCGTGTATAAAAATACGAAAGAGTCCATAGACCAAAAGTTTCACCATAGATGGTGGAGGTGGAAAGAGGAGGGTAGAGCTGAACTAATCATGAAAGAAAGAGAAAAACGACACTGTGAAGACTAGAATCACATTTATGCATTTACCAAAAAATGTACATTTATCTGTATATATATTAGGTTCTTTTAAAAAATATGTAATTTATTGACACCTCCTGTTCTGCAGTGAATTCTATAGCAAACACTACAGAATTGAGGGTATGTGTATGTGTGTATATAAACAAATATGCTGACCTAAAGATTCTGTCTTACACCATATTCTACAGAAACTTCTCAATGCATTAGTCAGGGTTTCTTCCCCAAGTGAATTTTATAACTTTTAATGAGGCTAGTACAAATATGGACATTTCCACTCATTCTTAAAAGTTCTTTCCCGAATAATTTCCTTCACATAAAATGTGTAACTTGGTGACATGCAGTGCATCCCTAGAGTTTTTCTGAAGCATGAATTCTATAATACATGATTAAATCTGACTCATAAGATTTTTTTCTTCAAGAAATTCAGAGTTTATTTCATTTACGTATAATGCATATTAGGAATTGACTTCTGAGTAAAGCCTTGCACAGAATAACTGCTTTTGTAAGATTTGTCTCTGGTATGAGTTGTTTGGTGTTTATTAAAATTTGATCTGTTGTTGAAGGTCTTCCCACACTTGGAACACACGTAAGGTCTCTCTCCTGTGTGGATTCGTTGATGCACTTTGAGTTGTGGTTTCCTACTGAAGGATTTTCCACAGTCACAGCATTCGTAAGGTTTCTCTCCGATATGAGTTCTCTGATGTGTAATCAGCTCTGATTTCTGGGTGAAGGTGTGTCCACACTTGTAACAGGCAAAAGTTCTCTCTCTACTGTGAGTCATCTGATGTTTATGGAAATTTGACCTACCGTTGAAAGCCTTCCCACATGCAGTGCATACGTAGGGTTTCTCTCCAGTGTGGATCCGCTGATGCTCTCTGAATTGTGACTTGGAAGTAAAGGCTTTCCCACAGTCACTGCATTTGTAAGGCTTCTCTCCGGTGTGAATTCGCTGATGCATGCTGAGTATTGACTTCTGGTTGAAGGCCTTCCCACATTCACTGCACACGTGGTGTCTTTCTCCAGTGTGAATTTTCTGGTGTATGTTGAGGTGCGACTTTTGGGTGAAGGTTTTCCCACAGTCGCTACATTCATAAGGTTTCTCCCCAGTATGGATTCGATGATGTATATCAAGTTGTGACTTGGAAATGAAGGATTTCCCACAGTTGTGGCACTGATAAGGTTTCTCTCCCGTGTGACTTCTCTGATGTACAATCAGGTGTGCCTTCTGGATAAAGGCCTGGCCACATTCAATACAGACATAAGACTTCTCCCCTGAATGGATCCTCTGGTGCAAGCTGAGTGTTGACTTCTGGGTGAAGGCCTTCCCACATTCGCTGCATACGTACTGTCGCTCGCCGGTATGAATTTTCTGATGTATACTGAGGGTTGAATTCTGGGAGAAGCCCTTCCCACATTCAGTGCATTCGTAGAGTTTTTCTCTAGTATGAGTTCTTTGATGTCTGAAGAGAGATAACATCTGGAAAAAGGCTTTTCCACATTCATGGCATTTATGGGGCTTCTTTCTAGTGTGAGCTTTCTGGTGTGTAACCAGTTCTGGCCTCTGAACAAAGACTTTTCCACATTCCTTACATATATACGGTATGTTACCTGTATGATCTGTCACATATATACCGAGTTTTGGTTGTGGGGTGAAGGCTCTCCCGCATTTACCACATTCCTGGAGGTTTTCTACACTATGGAATCTCTGTTGCTCAAGGAGGTGTGACTTCTGGGTAAAGTCCCTCCCACATTCAGTGCACTTATCTGGTTTTTCCTGAGTGTGAACTTGATGTTGTGTGAGTGACTGTTTACGGCCGAAGACTTTTGTACATGAATTACCTTTACAGAAGTTCTCTCCTGTATGAGTATTTTTGCAGCTGGCACTGGAAGAGCTATGGGTGAATAGCTGACCAGATTCAACCATCTCATCAAGGTGTTCTGTGGTGTTGCTTTGACTTTGATGATTTACTTCTAGGTTAGGTTTCAACCTTTTTGCAAAAGAGCAATGTTTATGAGGTCTCTTTTGTGAAGGAACAAGGTGGGGCCTCGTGTGGATGATTTTCCCAGGGTCCTTATAATCACAGTCCCTCTCTGTGTTCAATTTTTTCTGGTTGAGGAAAGCCCCCTGATGTGAAGGTTTACTTTGATTTTTCTGGTCTCTCTTTGTTTGGTCAGCTTCTTCCCACAGCTTTTCTAAAATGGAACACCATGAGCCATCTCTTGTGACTTCACCCACCATCTCATTGTGAAATGAAGCTGTTTCAGAAATTTCCCAGTGTGGGGTTTCAAGCCCAAACTCCCCTTCTAGAAGGAGAAAAAGATGAAATAGATACAGTGAACAGTTAGCAAAGGATAGAGGAAAAGTCACATGGAGCTGATTGAGATTGCGCACAGGGAAATTGCTGAGTCATATATACCAGTGGTGGTGCTGATGGTGATCATGAGAGAAAACAGTTGCACAGCCCTTATTTTATGTCAAGCACTTATCTGTATAGCACTTAGCACTCGCCAGGCAATGTTCTATGTGATGTACACATAAGCTCATTCAATCCTCACAACAACCCCAGGAGCTAACTACTTATTATCACGGTTTTCCACATGAAGAAAAAGAAACACAAAGTGGTTAAGTAATTAGCGAAAATCACTTTGCTCAGCCTTGGGGAAAGTTAGATTTGAACAAGGGCAAACTGGCTCCACTCATATAGGCGGTCTTGACACCCAGACCTAGTGGGATGACTACAGGATAAAAGAGGGAAATGTGTCATAGGGCAGCATCTGTGGATAGCCAAAGGTTGAAGGAGGGGGCTCGGAGTACAGAGCCTCTTTGACTTACAGTGGGGTTGTGTCCTGATAAACCCATGGGAAGTTGAAAATATCATAAGTTGAAAATGCATTGAATACACCTAACCTACTGAACGTCGTAGCTTAGCCCAGCCTACTTTAAATGTGCTCAGAACACTTACGTTAGCCTACAGTTGGGCAAAACCATCTAACACAAGGCCTGTTTTATAATAAAGTGTTGACTATCTCATGCAATTTCTTGAATACTATACTGAAAGTGAAAAACAGAGTGGTTATCTGGGTCCAGAAAAGTTGTAAGTATACTGGTTGTTTCCCCTCGTGATCACATGGCTGACTGGGAGCTGCTGCCCAACATCACAAGAGTAAGGTACTGCATATCACTATCCTGGGAAAAGATCAAATTTCACAATTCAAAGTATGGTCTCTACTGAACATGTATGGCTTTTGCAACATCGTTGAGAAATTCATAAGTCAAACCATCATAAGTCAGGGACCATCTGTATAGGTCTTCATTAGCTTTCAGATCTAAATTGTAACTAATCTCCCAGCTTCCTCCCACTCGTGAGAAACAATACAAAATCCATCAGCCCTAGATATTCCTCTGAAATACTATTAAAGTATCAATCCTAGGGGCTTCTCTGGTGGCGCAGTGGTTGAGAATCTGCCTGCTAATGCAGGGGACACGGGTTCGAGCCCTGGTCTGGGAAGATCCCACATGCCGTGGAGCAACTAGGCCCGTGAGCCACAACTACTGAGCCTGCGCGTCTGGAGCCTGTGCTCCGCAACAAGAGAGGCCGCGATAGTGAGAGGCCCGCGCACCGCGATGAAGAGTGGCCCCCGCTTGCCGCAACTAGAGAAAGCCCTCACAGAAACGAAGACCCAACACAGCCAAAAATAAATAAGTAAATTTAAAAAAAGTATCAATCCTGACATAGCCAAGCACTGAAAGAATACCTATACCCAAACTCGCAACTCTCCATGAAACTAAAGTTTGTTTTGTTGAACTTAGGAATATGCATATCCTAAGAAGGGTACACTGGAAGACTGGACAAGCAAGCTGTCCCCTAGAATCTGTTTCACCCTTCTTCCACAGAGGTTAACTGTGGCCAGGTACAGGGCAGCCAAGCCATGTAACAGCTCACAATTTCCTTTGCAATGAGATGTGACAGACACTGTTTTTGCTGATGGAATGTGCATACAACATTATGCACCACTTCTGGCCAGGGTAACAAATCACAGCTTCTCAATACCCTCCATCCCTTTTCTGCCTAGTAGAACCTGGCTTTGGGTGCAGTGCATTCAGTCCCACAGAGCGACAGCATCATAAAAGATGGTACTGCAATGACAAGAGAAAAACTTCAACACCCGAATGAATACAAAACATAAGGCTTACTGCTGACCTGCCTTTTTTAGAAGTGTTTTATAGGAGGGAAATTATTCTGGAAATTATACTGGTCCTTGGTCTCTTTGTTATAACTTTCAGCTTTACTTAATATGCCATTTTTTCCTAAGAATGGGAGTCACTGATCATCCTATTCGCTAGTAAGAACGTAACAACAGATTCTTTAAAAAAAAAAAGTGGCTAAATTTTATTATTACTTTATCCTACCAGAGATATAAATACTGAGTATGATAAGACCATCACATCTTGTTTCTTTTCTCTTTCCATCACTTGGATAAACTGTATCCCAGACCCTTGTCCTGTCCCCAAACCTCAGTCATCTATCACTATTTTTAAAAAATGAGAATGCTCTTTATAATCACTTTTAGTGTGTATGTGTGTGTGTGTGTGTGTGTGTGTGTATATATATATATATATATATATATATATATATATATTTATCTTATTAAAATTTGAGAAAAAAGAAACAAAATACCAATCTTTGGGGTAATAAAATCTGTCAATGGCATCTTGACCGAACTCATGATGACCGGGAATCCACAAATACCATTAGGAACAAAATAACCCAAGCATGAGAAAATAGGGAGCTGGTTTATGGTGATACCCGTGGAATTAACGAAAAGGGTCAATTAAATTGTACTTTCAAAAAGAAAAAATGGGGCTTCCCTGGTGGTGCAGTGGTTAAGAATCTGCCTGCCAATGCAGGGGACATGGGTTCGAGCCTTGGTCCAGGAGGATCCCACATGCCGCGGAACAACTAAGCCCGTGCGCCACAACTACTGAGCCTGCACTCCAGAGCCCGTAAGCCACAACTCCTGAAGCTCGGGTGCCTAGAGCCCGTGCTCGGCAACAGGAGAAGCCACCACAATAAGAAGCCCGCACACCACAACGAAGAGTAGCCCCTGCTCACCGCAACTAGAGAAAGCCCGCACACAGCAACAAAGACCCACCGCAGCCAAAAATAAATAAATAAAATAAATACATTTTTAAAAATACCTTAAAAAAAAAAAAAGAAATAATGGAAATTCCCTGGCGGTCCAGTGGTTAGGACTCTGCACTTTCACTGCCGAGGGCGTGGGTTCGATCCCTGGTCAGGCAACTAAGATCCCACAAGCCGAGTGGCGTGGCCAAAAAAAAAGAAAAAAGAAAAAGGGGTAGAATTTCTAAAATAAGAAAATGAGTTAGAAGACTGAGATGGAAGAGCCAAGAAACAGAAGAATCTGAAAAAATGTATATGGTGAGAAGAATTTCTGATGTGTGTAATGATTCCAATTTCTGAGCTCCCCAAAATAAGGAAGTGAGTCATCCCACGGGAACTGTCCACCATGTAGCTAAATAAGAGAACACAGTTTAGGCATGGGGCCTGGAGGGGTTGATAAAGGGATCATCAGAAAAAATTTTTTAGGCCTAAGTGTTGAGAATAGAAGGGCCCTTTAAAGGGATTTAAGGAATTTAAAGTAATTCCTCTATGAAGGGATGACCAGAGGGAAGTACAGAGGCCCAAGCTGGAGGCACCGCAATTAGGGGTAAAGAAGAAAGATCCAGCACAGGAAAAAAATTGATGAATTCAGGGGGCAAATAAAAAGGAAAAAAAAAGGCTTTCAGAAAACTCCACAAAGGGATAAAACAAGATGACAAAAGCAATATACAGATGGAAAATCCAGTCAGGTAACATGAAACACTCTGTTAGTAGAAAAATGAGATTAAAATATGAAGCAGCTCTGTCATAACACAGGCCATAAATGAGGAATTTGATAAATATTAAATGCTGGCAAGCAAGATGTACAAATGCAAATCCTTGTGCATTCCCACATGACAGTGTGGATGGTGAAGCCCACCTGAAGAGCCACATGGTTTACTTAGCTAAATTCAGTGTAGGCATATCCAATGATGAGGCAATCCCACTCCTGACTATTCACCTCAGAAATTCTTATGTTGGCCCCTACGGGACATTTACAAAATAATGTTTGGTGGCATTAGCCTTAGAAACTAGGAGTAGGAGGTAACCTGTGTCCACCACTGGGGGAATGGATAAGTGTGGTAGGTTGAATAATGGCCCCTCAGATCTTCACGACTTGGACTTGACAGTCACTCACCGTGATACCTCTGACGTGGGAGTTCAGCCTCCCCCATCCATTGCTCCTTTCCTTTTTCCATCCTGAAAATGATCTCTGGGTTGGGAATGTGATACCCTGTGAATAAGAAAGGATATTGCATTCGGACATGGTCATGGGCTTTAGAGGCCATTCAATGAAGCTCTATTGGCATATCAGAAAAGTCAACACCTTTCACTAGGAACAAAGTAACACTCAAAGATGCCCAAAAGGAATGAACAGTTTGGGACAAGCCAAGGGCAAACTGATTACATTCTTCAGATGTCCCACTGCATGCCACAAGAAGGAAGGGCATCTCCTCAAGGAGGCCTGTCCAAGAGTCCCAGGTCAGATGTGCTCACCCACGGAGAAGAGGTGGCTGTAGATCTCTAGCATCACGTCCTGGTACAGGCGTCTCTGGGCAGGGTCCAGTTGCTGCCACTCCTCCCTGCTGAAGTCTATGGTCACGTCCTCAAATGACACGGAGCCCTGTAACAACATACCCCAGCTCAATGAGAATTAGTCATCATTGGTGAATGGGCACTTACATACAAGGGTGTGTTTTTAATGATTTTTTTCGCCATGATATATATGGCTTCCCAGTGATGTGACTTCTTTTTTGTTATGATTCCTACTCCTCTGTGTGAAATTCATAGGATTTAAGCTATGTTAAGTAGTGCAAAATGGAGTCACAGTGGCCAATGTGAACTTCCGCATTAGTTGTTGTGAAACAGCCGGTATAGGGCTGGGAGCGTCTCAGAGTGATAAATTAAGAGTAGATAAGGAACGACTTTACTGGAACAGAAGGAGCAACTGAGCGAGACAAGATCCCCTGGGGTGTAACCATTACATCCTATTGACAGACTCCTTATAATGAGAGCACTGGGCCAAGTGACTCCTTACTCCCCACCCCTTTTCTCCCTACTTTGACGAACCTGTGTTGTGTGCTAATTGTGTACAATAAACTGAGTGACTTATTAATTGAATATTGGCTACATTGCATACATCTCTAACCCCATGATTCTTACCTGGGCTCACTGCTGGGCCGCGTGACAAATTGGCTCCTTTGTTCTGCACCTCGTCCTATATATCTCTTTATCTGGCTGTTGATTTGTGTCCTTTAATTATCCTTTGTAATAAACTGGTAATCTAGCGAGTAAACTGGTTTCCTGAGTCGTGTGAGCCACCCTAGTAAATTAACTGAACCCAAGGAGGGAGTTGTGAGAACCTCTGACTTATAGCCGATAGGTCAGAAGCACAGGTGGACCTGCCATTGGCATTTGAAAGGGGGTGGGGGGACTCTTGAAGAACTGAGCCCTTAACGTATGGGATCTGACACTGTCTCCAGGTAGACAGTGTCAGAATTGAACTGAATTGTAGGACACCCAGCCAGTGTCACAGAATTGCTTGGCGTGGGAAAAATCCCTGCACATTTGGTGACCATAAGTGTCAGAAGTGAAGTGTTCTATGTAGAGAGAGACACACAGGAGAAGTAAATTGATTTCAGGGAATACTGAGCTAATCAAAATTTAACCCACCTCTTGGAAAGGTAAGCGTGAAAAGCATGCATGTGAGTGCTGCAGGTGGGAGTATATGACAGAGGGCCAAACATAAACCTGGGAATCTGAGACGGAGCTATATTAGGGTGTCATTAAAGGATTAGGAAGTAAGTACCAAAACATTTAGTTAAAAAGGTAAAAATTGATTGCCTCTCAGGAGGTGGATTTCAGAAGAAAAGACAATGGTGACAGCTGTTTTATTTACAAGCCCAGTGAAACAAACCATGTGCAAATAAAACCAAAAACTACTTCTAAGGTAAACAGTGGCAAAAGAAATTTACACAGATACGCAAAGAAAAATGGGTTATTAATATATAATACATCTTTGAAAGTCCAGAGACTAAGTCAAACTAAAATATAAATTGTCAAAGGACAAGAAAAGTAAATCACAAGAGAAAAATCATTGACCAAATAAAACTTTGGGAAAAAAAATTATTTTGCTTGTAAAGAAATACAAATTAAAGCAACAATGATATATCTCTTTTGATTAAATTAGCAGAGTTATTTAAAACAAAAACAAAAACAGAACCAAAAAAAAAAAACTAACAACACAGTATTGGCCAGAGTAGAGGGAAGGCTGCAAAGCCAAGATGACGTCATGTGAATGTTGTTGGAGAACATTCTAACGTGAGCGGAGAAACTGCTCGAAAATCTCAGTGAGCAAAACAGAATCAGGGCAAGCAAACGAAATATCTTCAATGTTAAAAAAGGAACAAGGCTACTAAGTATCATGTATCTTAACACGTAACTGAACGTGCTTTTGGAAATGCTCTTAACAATTCAGCCAACTTTAGTACAAAATGAAAGACATTTTTCTACAACAGTGTCACTGGTATGGGCTGAATTGTGTGCCCCGACCCGAAATTCATATGCTTAAGTCCTAACCCCCAGGACCTCAGAATGTGCCTGTATTTGGAGAAACAAGGTATTTCAAGAGGTAACAAAGTTAAAATGAGGTCTTCGGAGTGGGTCATTATTATTTTAAAAACATGCAAATAAAGTGTCATGAAATACACAGAATAACTTGGAATTTCAGGAAATCTTGAGTATACCGAAGAACCCTGCTTTCTCATTCCAAAATATCAAATATTAATATCTGTGGGCAATTTGGAAACATTATTCCCCGGCACTCTTATTCATCTTTTAAAGTAGGAAAAACAACATGGTCCTTAAAAGCCAGTTCTTGCTCTAGTATCCAATGACTGTAAACTATGAGGACAAAGGGGAAACCAGCCAGTCTCGGGTGAGGAGTCAGGTGGGGACCAGCTAAGACCATGCGAAGACCCAGCGGTGGATGGAAGATGCAGGATCTTCGCCTGTGCTGAGAAGGAAGGAATCAGCGTTGCCCCGCCTGTGGCTGGATGTACTTTTGCTTCTTCCTTTGCCCCAGGGCCAGCCCTCTTTTACTACACATCCTTCTTCAGCCAGTTCAGTTTCCTCTGTAACACACAATGCCCATGGATGAGGAAACATCGGCCACCTGTGCTCTGCTCTACGCAGGAGAATCCAGATCGTCTCAGACACAGGGAGTCCAATATGCTGCTTCCTGTGTCTGCCCTCAAGTTCTGGAGAACTGTCCCCGTGGGGCTCCTGCTTACCTCACATGATCCATCCCGCTCCTCTGGACCCAAGACCTGGGGCCTCTGCAGTAAATTCACATCAGCAAGCATGTCGTTTCTGGGCTTCAATTCTTGGTCTCTTTTGCTGACAGCTCCACTCTTTCCAGGAGCCTGGAGCTGGGTGGGCATCAGAAGGCTCCAATCAGAGCTGCTGGGAAGAGTCAGGCTGGGGCTGTGAAGGGAGGTCCTGCAGCCTCAGCGATGTGGCCTGACCCAGGGGCTCTGCAGGGACACCAGAAGTCCTGGAAAGACAACGACCACATAATTCTCATCTAATATTTACTCCACATGAATTTCTGAAGGCCATTAGGTGAAAGTCACTGTGTTTGAGATGAGGGTAGACAAAACTCAGAAAAGTCTAGCTATTGGGGTAAAAAATGAGAAAAGATGAAGAGGTTTGGGCTAAACTTAATGAAGCTTTCATTGCAGCTCTGACACCTTTTAACCGTGAGAAGACGAAGATAGTACTTCAGTTGCAGTTTCCAAAATGAGAAGGAAGGTATTTATCGTAGGCATCGGGGAGCTTACATGAGATGAGGCTTGTCAAGCCCTCAACACCTGCCTGGCATATGGGAAACACTGAAAAAAAAATCAGCAAGCTGCAGAGTCAGGTGTCAGGTACCTTGTTTAATTTTCATGCCACCCTGTCAGCTAAATATTATGATCATTATTATACCCATTTTGTGGATGAGGAAACAGTGCTGTTACAAGGTCACTCAGTCTGCAAAGGGAAGAACAGGGAGTGAGTCCCAGGTCCGCCTCACTTTAAACTGCACACAGTTGCCACTATCCCATGCAGTCCTCTACGTGGTCAATTTCCAGAAGTGCCAATTACATTTCCTGTTGCCTTCAGAGAGCTGAGGCTTCAAGCTGTCCGTGTCTGGAGTGCCTAATCCGACATTCTGGCCTTTTCAGTGCCCATCCATAATATAGACAGCTCAGCATTTTCTGACAAAAACAAAACTCAAATTCAATATATGGAACTCCACCTTCACCTGGAAAACCTGCAGACATGCACCAGGACTCCCAATCACCTACCATTTCTTGCCTCTCCATTTCTCCCTCCCTGCCCCAACCAAAATATAGTCGTTGCCCACACTGACCTCTAGAAATCCCCAGTGAGTAGACCAAAGAAGGTCATGAAATGCCTCCCAGTCACCCACGGCCAGGCTTCTGAAATCATTACTGCCCTGATTGCCAAGAAATGTTTCCAAAGGGAGTGTGATTTCCACAGGACCCCCCAAATAACCACCAACATAGGGTTCCAAATAATGCACCCCAGTAGGAAACTATCATTGATCTGCTCAACAGCCAATCACTGACCCTTACCATGTCCACAGGGACCCGAGGAGACCAACACGGACCTACTCAACCATTCCCAAAGGACCCCACACCCACTGCTCAAAGAGCAATGCAGTCACCCTCGCAAACCTCCATCACTGACCCCCTAGGTCTCCCATCCACTGGTTCCCATATGCTACCCGTAGCACCCCACTTTACTGATTTCATAGATCCTCAATCACTGCCCCCCTTGCGTGTGTTACAGTGTGACCCTCAAAGCCCTCCAATCCCTGAAGCTCCTGCTCCCAACCAACCACTGCCTCCTACGCCCCCCCCCCAACCTGTGGATCACTTCCCCAAATGGCTCCTGGTACCATACCAAGGCCCTCCTGAGACGCACGTTCACTGTCCTCATATGAGCAAGATTCCCAGGCCAACAATGTAAGATCTGCATTAAAGTACACTTGGAATTCAAGTTACAAAAATACATACATACAGAAATTAGGCAAAGAAAGAGTGAAAATCAGCGAGCCAAGCATTCAACTTAAATTAGAAAACCCCGCTTACCCCATAGCCTCCACCACTAAGAACCCCATCGCTCACCCCATGGACCCCCACCACTCACTCCGCGCACCCGGCATCACTCATTCTACAGGCCCCCATCACTCGGCCCCCAAACGCCCACATCACTCACGCCAAGCCGATCTCCCCTCATTGACCCCACAGATTACGCATTGCTAATACTGCACATCACCTCAGCATCCCGCAGGCGGTTCACAGCTTAGAACAGTTGACAACATAAGCGAAATGGCCGCTCTGGGCCCCTTGCGATTTGGGATTCCGGTCAGGACTTGGGAGGCCGGGTTTGAACTGTGCGCATGCTCACTAGAACCTTTGAAGCCACTGCCTGCCAATAGTTATCATGGCGTGTCACGTCGTCTCTGTACTCAGCGGTTCAATTTCTTTCAGGGACTGTGTCAGGAGGACGACATGGCCGCGCCCATAAGGATTATGATAAGGAGGCCGCCATTTTCAAGGAACTTCCATTCCGTACAGGCAGGGAAAACATTAGGCAACCCTTCCTAAAGAGTCTTGGAGTTGTCCCGCGTTGGAAGGGGACCAATTAAATACTTGTGTATATATAGTTCTAGGAGAAAACAGCATTGCATATTCTGAAAAATACCCTTTCTCTGTACTTTTTACACTGATTTAAAGCCCTACTCTCAGAATGCAGGTATCCGGCCCCTTCGTCCCTCGCACAACTCTGCCCAGAGAGGAGACACATGTTGGGAGTCCAGAGGTGTTGAGCTTGACAGAGAACTCCTAAAAACTTCGACATTTCCTTAGTGATGAGAGCCATAAAAGTGTCCTTTGTTATGTTAATGTGATGGTTTTTGGAGAGCACTTAAGGATGTATTCTCTCCTTATATACAGGCATTCCTCGTTTTATTGCGCTTCGCTTTATTGCGCTTCACTGATAACTGCACCTTTTTTTTTTTTTAAACACACTGAAGGTTTGTGGCAGCCCCGCGTCGAGCAAGTTTATCAGCACCATTTTTCCAAAAGCATTTGCTCACTTCATGTCTCTGTGTCACATTTTGGTATTTCTCGCAGTATTTCAAACTTTTTCATTTTATTTATTTATTTTTTTAATAAATTTATTAATTTGTTTATTTATTTATTTTTGGCTGCGTTGGGTCTTCGTTGCTGTGCGCGGGCTTTCTCTGGTTGCGGCGAGTGGGGGCTACTCTTCGTTGCGGTGCACAGGCTTCTCATTGCAGTGGCTTCTTTTGTTGTGGAGCACGAGCTCTAAGTGTGCAGGCTTCAGTAGTTGTGGCTCGTGGGCTCAGTAGTTGTGGCTCGTGGGCTCAGTAGTTGTGGCTCACGGGCTCTAGAGTGCAGGCTCAGTAGTCGTGGCGCACGGGCTTAGCTGCTCCGCGGCATGTGGGATCTTCCCAGACCAGGGCTCGAACCCGTGTCCCCTGCATTGGCAGGCGGATTCTTAACCACTGTGCCACCAAGGAAGTCCCTCATTTTATTTTTTACGATGATCTGTGATAGTGATCTTTGATGTTACTATTGCAAAAATCACAACTCTCTGAAGGCTCAAATGATGGTTAGCATGTTTTACCAGTAAAGTATTTGTGAATTAAGGTGTGTACATTGGGTTGTTTTTCTCTTTTTCTTTATTTTAGACATAATGCTATTGCACACTTACCAGATTACATAGTGTAAACATAACTTTTATATATGCACTGGGAAACCAAGAAAAAAAAAACAAAACTGTGTGACTCACTTTATTTCGCTTTATTGTGGTGGTCCGGAACTGAACCTGAGCTATCTCCAAGGTATGCCTGTCTGCTAAAATGTCTGTATGAAGTTGAATTCCTCAGAGGGCACGTGCATTACTAGTGTTGATAGATATGGCCAAATGGCTCTCCAGGAAATTGTGCCAATTTGCATCACCGTCTCCTGCAATGTGATGAGAGTCTCTGCTTCACTCCAACCTCAACAGCAGGTTGCGTTAGCACTGATTTTGATCTTTCCATTCTTAACAATGAAAAATGTACCCCATCATAGTTTTAACTAGAATTTCTCTTTTTAGGCATGAAGGTGAGCATTTTTAAATAGGTTTCATGATGATTAATATTTTCCATTCTAATCTGTTCTGCCATTCAGTGAACTGACTATTCATATCTGTTTCCATCATTATTAGCCTATATTTCTTTTCTTAAGGATTTGGACAAGTTCTTTTTTTCTTGAAATTTATTTATTTATTTATTTATTTTTGGCTGTGTTGGGTCTTCGTTTCTGTGCGAGGGCTTTCTCTAGTTGCGGCAAGCGGGGGCCACTCTTCATCGCGGTGTGCGGGCCTCTCACTATCGCGGCCTCCCTTGTTGTGGAGCACAGGCTCCAAACATGCAGGCTCAGTAGTTGTGGCTCACGGGCCTAGTTGCTCCGCGGCTTGTGGGATCTTCCCAGACCAGGGCTCGAACCCGTGTCCCCTGCGTTGGCAGGCAGATTCTCAACCACTGCGCCACCAGGGAAGCCCCTGGACAAGTTCTTTTTATGTTAGGAAATACAATCATTAGTCTATAACATGACCATGAATATATTCTCCTGGTTTGTCATTGTCTTTTGATTTCATTTAGCTTGGATTTGCTATCCAAATTTCATTTTATATAGTTGAATTTATGTCTTTAAGCTTTAAAGCTTATAAGCTTATAACTCTTTGCTTATCACTCTGGCATTCCCAACTCTGAGATTATATATGATGTTGTGAAATGTGAAATTAAATAGAGTCATTTATGTCAAGGGTTTTTTAAATGGATCTAGGAGGCCATTAAGGGGGTGGACCTTATGCACGTCCCCACCAGGTGAAACCATGAACTTTTGAACTGGATCAAACCACAGATATTTCAAGAACACTGCAAGAACACCTGCGACTTGTCACTGCAACGAACTTTTTCCACCCTCTAGTTATAGCCTTAGCACTCAACCATGTTCATCTAAGACTAGACTCTGCCTCCAACTCTAATGAAAATTCTTTTTTTAAAAAATAAGTAAATAAATTAGTTATTTATTTTTGGCTGCGTTGGGTCTTCATTGCTGCACGTGGGCTTTCTCCAGTTGCGGTGAGTGGGGGCTACTCTTCATTGCGGTGTGCGGGCTTCTCATTGCGGTGACTTCTCGTTGCAGAGCATGGGCTCCAGGCACATGGGCTTCAGTAGTTGTGGCGCATGAGCTCAGCCGCCCCGCGGCACATGGGATCCTCCCAGGGCTCGAGCCCGTGTCTCCTGCATTGGCAGGCAGATTCTTAACCACTGCGCCACCAGGGAAGTCCCTCAAATAAAAAATCTTTGTAGTGCAAATCTCCCCTTTTTGCCTTTAAAAACCTCTGACTTTTACTCCCGTGTGGGACGCTGTTTGGGTTGCTACCTGAATCTGTGTGCCCTGAATTGCAATTCTTTGATCCCAAATAAATGCTTTCTGCTTGATTATTGCTTCCTAAATTTATTTAGGTTGACAATGTATGTATCACCATGTATACACGTATGCACACAAACACAATTATGTTTATATTTAATTTGGATTTATGTTTACATGTAATCTTGCCAAGGTTTCCTCTCTTCGCCTCTGTCCTCCACACTTCCATACACACTCTTTTCCTCTTGCCTTTTAGGGTTATTTTCCATACCTTGAAAATCCAAGGCCCTTTCTCTCCACAGTTGTCTTTCTTCAACTTCATTCTCTCTTCTCACTCAGATGACTATTATGTCTGTAGAGAAAGGTGTTTTATAGCCCCTGGGTTTGACCCTCCTTAAGGGGACCCTCATGGGGACCAGCTTCGTACTCACCTGTGGATTCACCTGGATCTAGGTGAGCAGCCCCTTCCTCAGATGATCGAACACGTGAGCCCCCAAATCCCAAGGGAGAGTGGCCTTGTCTGTCTCTGCAGCCCTAGCCCAGAACCTTCTCTTACCATTTCCCACACAATTGGAGGGTCCTAGAGGAGCATGGCTGGGATTGTGGGCTGAACCACTCTCTCTCCAGACGTGGTGAAAGGCAGGGCACAGAAGCTCAGAGGGACAGAGTCTCTGTCCCCCAGGCGTCGCTCTCACCACAGCTTACCTCTGTGTATCAGGTCATACTTGCTGACTTTTCTCAGCCAGAAATAATGTCTGTCCAGTTTCATGTCTGGTCTTCTGAACTGGATGGACCTATGGGAGAGGATGGGTGGATGTACAGATCAGTCCTTGGCTAGTGTGCTCTCAGACCATTTCCTGGTCCCTCACCTACACAGCTCTGTACTAATGGGATTTACCCCTGCAGGCTACATTTTCCAAGTACCTTTATTAGCTGGCTTCCAACTAGGTTCAGTTACTGAGTCAAATGCTGGAGATTAAAATCAAGGAGGAAAATGTAAAATCCAAGGTATTTATTTCTTCCCCTCTCTTTGCATTGTGCAACCTCTCTGGCAGTGGCTGCATCCCCTCTGAGCCTCCAGCTCCCAAAGGGGAGGACTTGCCATGGTCCAGCTTCCTCTGGGTGTCCAGATCTCTGGGCTCTGTCACACTGCCCCTTCCCTTTGTCCTGGTGGTGGTCTCCTGCTGTTGTTCATTTCTAGGTTGCATTATTGTCCTTTGTTGAATTTTTCATCTCTTCTGTCAACTGTGTAGCCAATTTTATTGATTAAATTTCCTTTGTCTTAAATACTTAGAGTGATTTCCATTTTCGTAATTGAACCTTACCTGGTAGAGATGAACAGAAGAATGGATGGATATATGGAAATACAGATGTGATGGGTGGATGGGATGGATGGAAATATGGATAAGTGGATGGATGTATAGATGGGCGGATGAATTGAATGAATGGAAGAATACCTGGGTGAGAATATGTTATTCAAGGAATGTGACCCTCTTACCAGTCTTAGGGTTTGTCCCAGACTTTTCGTTCTTGTTTCATTTCCCAAGCATCGCCATTCTCCCTGAGTCTCCCTGAGTTTTCTCGTGCAATCATGAATTTGTAGACCTGAGTTATTTCAGTGTTATTTTGTGTGATATTCCCTTCTAATGGCTATCCTTCCCGTGACCATGAAATGCTTCCGTGTTACCATAAATGAGGAGGCTCATTTCAGATCCTTTCCTTCAGAACCTCACTCGGCCTCACTCTCCCTTTCCTGAAATCTGCCCCATTGTTTACTTTATGGCCACTACTGCCCACTTTTCTAGGGTACGCTTCTGATGATGGAAAAGCCTCCTGAAAATTCTGCCCAACTGGGCTTGCTGGCATTGTCCCGACTAATTGTATTTTCCTCTTAACTTGACTTTTCTTCTTTCTCCTCCCTTTAAATGAAGTGTCCCAATGATAGGGACAGAGCAAAGGACAAATTAGGTAATTAATAGTTAATCTCACTAGGGTATTGTAAGTAAAGAAAAAAGTATGGGAGACCCCTGTAAGTTAATGATCACTCAAGAAAGCAGGTTTACTTAACCACAAAACCAAGCAGGCTTGCCTGGCAACAAAACCATGCGACAGAAGTTTGAGACATGTCCCAAAACAATGAAACAATGGTGGCATGAGACCCACATCCTGCCCAGTGAGCTCGGTAGGTTAATGACCCCTAGGACATGCTCTCTGCACACATAAAAAACAATAATTTTTGGAAAGGTACTCATCATACAGAGACCTAAAATAATTTTTACAGTCCTGGCTTGACCATGTAGGGACAAAAAAACTCCCCTGCCCAACCTGGAGGTGGAGCTGATGATGGAAGCATGACGTCTACTCAAGAATGAGGAAGGAGGTGGTCTTCTCCCCCTCCCCACTTTTCCTTTGATTATAAAACAGGAGCCCACTAAGTTCTTGGGGAGGCACCCTCTCGCCCACCCGCTTGTAAGGCACACAAGCATCCTATTCTTTTTTTTTTTCTTCACTTTTTGTCATTTAAATTTTTCTCTAACAACCATAGCTTGCTTTCACACTAGAATTTATATTTTTAAAACTCTCTGGACAGGGATGGATTGAGCACCTGGAAGAAATGCACAATTACAAAATGTGGATAATAAAACCACATACTTGATATTAAATACCAAATTATACATGTAAACACATGCCAAGTTCTTAGTCTTATACAACAAGGGATGAACAGAGAGCCCCATCAATAAAAGAATTTTCATTCTCTTCCCAGAAGAATGGCTCAGCCAACAAATACCCAGACAGGAAACTTGCTGTCTCATAGTGAGAACATCAGCCTTGTGTTTAATTTAATTTATGACTTCACAGCAGCTCGCCAAAATTTGAGATAATGCCTTCACATTCCTTATTAGTTTACTGAAACATCTCAAAAGGCACAGTTGAGCCCTTAGCAGATGGCAAGCTTCAATCCCTGAAATGGGATTATAGTTCTTTCTTTGCCGGCAATTGACAGATGTGTATCATCACATGCCTCAGGGCAAAGACTGGAAAAGCATCCTATTCTAATAATCTGGATAGGCAGTGAAATGTCCACAACTCAGAGTAGGCACACCAGACATGGCCACTCCAAAACCTAAGCTCTCTGACGGCAACAGGAAACGGAAATGGTGTTTCTGGAATTGGATCATGTAGGGAACCAGATGGGATAGTGGCAATTGTGTGCAATTTAGAATGAGGCGGACGTTGGACTGATTTCCTGTACTTCCCTTTGGACCTTAAGGCAAATTATGTAACAGCACTCAGCCTCAGTTTCCTCATCCACAGAATGGGTGTAATAATGAACGTAATATTTAGCTGACAGGATTGTGTGAAAATTAAACACGGTACCTGATACCTGACTCTGCAACTTGCTGATTTTTATTTTATTCACTGTTTACCACGTGCCAGGAAGGTGCTAAGGGCTCGACAAGCTTCATCTCCTATAAGGTTCTGAACTTAGGTCCCTTCTCAGATGCATGTTTCACTGTCCTCAAATGAGCAAGTCTCATGAACCAATGATGTAAAACCCAACAGTAAAATTATACTTGGAGTTTAACGGTTACAAAAGTACTTACATACGTACATACAGAAAAGCAAAAGGAGAGGGTTAAACTTCAGGAACCATACGTCCAACTTAAATTAGAGAAACTGGCCCCCAACACTCAGAACCTCGTTACTCACCCCACAGACTCCCTGTCACGCAGTGAAAAGATCCTCCCATCACTCACCTTACGCAGTCCCCAACAGTCACTCTCCCCACCAACGCCCTGGAAGAGATCACTCTCCTCAAAGACCCCCCCCCCACTGTAAATCTCCCCAGTCACTCACCCTGGAAACACCCCTGATACTCACCCCACGGATTCCCCATCGCTCTCCCCAGCAAAGCTATTCCAACAAACACATTCTGGGGCCTTCCCTGGCAGTCCAGTGCTTAAGAATCCACCTTCCAATGCAGGGGATGCGGGTTCGATCCCTAGTCAGGGAAGTAAGATCCCACATGCCGCGGGGCAGCTAAGCCCACGAGACGCAACTAGAGAGAAGCCTGCGTACCGCAACCAAGACCCAACGCAGCCTAATTAATTAATAAATTAATTCAAAACAAAACAAAAACAAACACATACTTCTTCATCGGCCAGACCATGGTTTACCTCCGTAACACTGAAGGTCTGTGGACGAGGAAACATCTGCCCCCTGTGGTCTGCTCTCAGCAGGAGGAACCAGATGGTCCCAGGAACAGGCAGTCCAGAATATCTGCTCCCTGTGTCTGCCCCCAGGCTCCTGAGAACTATTCCTGGGGCTGGGGGACATTAGGGGAAGTGATCCACCACTTGGGGGGCTGTAGGAGGCAGTGATTGATTGGGAGCAGGAGCTTCAGGGATTGGAGGGCTTTGAGGCTTACATTGTAACACACTCAAGGGGGGCAGTAATTGATGGAGGACATACGAAATCAGTAAAGTGCAGTGCTAAGCACAGCATGTGGGAACCAGTTGATGGGAGACCTAGGGGGTCAGTGATGGAGGTTTGCGAGGGTGACTGCATTGCTTCCTGGGCAGTGAGTGTTGGGGTCCTTTGGGAATGAATGAGTGGGTCAGCGTTGGCCTCTCCTTGGGTCCCTGTGAACATAGTAAGGGTCACTGATTGGCTGTTGGGCAGATTGCTGATGGTTTCCTATTGGGACGGGTTATTTGAAACCCCAAATTGGGGATTATTTAGGGTACAGTGTTTACCAAGTGCCAGGCAGGTGCTCAGGACTTCACAAGCCTCATAGAATGTCACTTTCAAACCTGTGATTAATACCTTCCAACACATTTTGGAAACTACAACTAAAGTCATAGCTTCATATTCTCACAGTTAAAAGGTGGCAGAGCTGTGATTAAGTTTCATTTAGTCCAAATCTCTATTTTTTTGTTTTAATGCTGTTCAGTTTTTCTGAGCTTTGTCTACTGTCAGTGTCTAGCACAGTGACCTTCCCAAAGGGCCCCCAGAAATTGGTGTAGAGTGAATGGTGGATGAGTGACCATGTGGTCACTGCCTTTCGAGGGCTTCTTGGTGTCTCTGCAGAGCCCCTGGGTCAGGCCACATCGTCGAGGCTACAGAATCCTTCACTTCCCAATCCCACTCTCTCCTGTGGCTCTGGTTGGAGCCTTCAGATGCCCACCTATCTTTGGGCTCCTGGGAAAAGTGGAGTTGTCAGCAAGAAAGGCCGAGAGTAGAAGCCCAGAGTGGACATGCCTGCTGATGTGAATTTGCCCCAGAGGCCCCAGGTCTTGGGTCCAGAGGAGCGGGATGGATCATGTGAGGTAAGCAGGATCTCCAGAGTCAGTTCTCCAGCACTTGAGGGCAGATACATGAAGCAGCAGATTCTGGACTCCTTGTCCCAGAGATACTACTCAGCAATAAAATGGAATGAACCACTGAGGCAGGAACCAACAGCATGCAGGAATCCGAAGAAGCCAGACATAAAAGAGTACACAGTTATGATTCCATTTTTATGAAGTTCTAATATGGCCAAAACTAAGCTATGGCAATAGAAATCAGTAAAGGGTGCCTCAGGGAGGCATAGTATAAGGAAAATTTGAGTAGTGATGGAAATATTCTACATCTTGATTGGGGTGGATGTATGCATTTATCAAAACTCATTAAAACCTGTGTGCTGGGCTTCCCTGGTGGCACAGTGGTTGAGAGTCTGCCTGCTAATGCAGGGAACACGGGTTTGAGCCCTGGTCTGGGAAGATCCCACATGCCGCGGAGCGACTAGGCCCGTGAGCCACAATTGCTGAGCCTGCGCGTCTGGAGCTTGTGCTACGCAACAAGAGAGGCCGCGACAGTGAGAGGCCCGCGCACCGCGATGAAGAGTGGCCCCCACTTGCCGCAACTAGAGAAAGCCCTCCCACAGAAACGAAGACCCAACACAGCCATAAATAAATAAATAAATAAATAAATAAAAGAAGTAATGGAAAGACATTAAAAAAAAAAAACAAAAACCTGTGTGCTAAGCAAAGGAAACCATAAACAAAACGAAAAGACAACCCTCAGGATGGGAGAAAATATTTGCAAATGAAGCAACTGACAAGGGATTAATCTCCAAAATATGCAAAGAGCTCATGCAGCTCAATATCAAAAAAAACAAACAACACAACAAAAAAATGGGCAGAAGACCTAAATGGACATTTCTCCAAAGAAGACATACGGATGGCCAACAAACACATGAAATGATGCCCAACATCACTAATTATTAGAGAAATGCAAATCAAAACTACAATGAGGTATCACCTCACACCAGTCAGAACGGCCATCATCAAAAAATCTATAAACAATAAATGCTGGAGAGGGTGTGAAGAAAAGGGAACCCTCCTACACTGTTGGTGGGAATGTAAATTGGTGCAGTCACTGTGGAGAACAGTATGGATGTCCCTTAAAAAACTAAAAATAGAGCTACCATATGACCCAACAATCCCACTCCTGGGCATATACCCTGAGAAAACCATAATTCAAAAGGATGCATGCACCCCGATGTTCATTGCAGCACTATTTACAATAGCCAGGGCATGGAAGCAACCTAAGTGTCCATCGACAGAGGAAAGGATAAAGAAGATGTGGTATATGTATACAATGGAATATTACTCACCATAAAAAGGAATGAAATAGTGCCATGTGCAGAGACGTGGATCGACCTAGAGAGTGTCATACAGAGTGAAGTAAGTCAGAAAGAGAAAAACAAATATCGTATAATATTGCTTATATGTGGAATCTAGAAAAATGATACAGATGAACTTATGTGCAAAGCAGAAATAGAGTCACAGATGTAGAGAACAAACTTACGGTTACCAAGGGTGGGTGGGATGAATTGGGAGATTGGAATTGACATACATACACTACTATGTATAAAATAGATAACTAATGAGAACCTACCATATCACACAGGGAACTCTACTCAGTGCTCTGTGGTGACCTAACTGGGAAGGAAATCTAAAAATGACTGGATGTATGTATACATACAACTGACTCACTTTGCTGTACAGCAGAAACTAACACAACATTGTAAAGCAACTATACTCCAATAAAAATTAATTTAAAAAAAGAAAAAAAATTTTAAAAAACCTGTGGACTAGACATAAATACATTAAATAAAAATTATTTATATATATATCTATATGTCATACATAAGTGTATATCATGCATATGTGATAAAATATGTATGTAAGATACTATAATGGTAGATACATGACATTATGCTTTTGTCAAAACCCATAGCATTGTGTAACACAAAGAGAGAACTTCAGTGTGAACTATGGACTTTGGTTGATGATGATGTGTCAATATTGGTTCATTATTTGTAACAAATATACTACACCAATGCAAGTTGTTAATAATAGGGAAGAATATGAGGGGGTTGGGGTGCATATGGGAACTCTCTGTACTGTCTGCTCAATTTTTCTGTAAACCTAAAACTGTTCTAAAAAAAAAGTCTATTGATTATTTTAAAATTTACTTGTTGTGTATAAATCTATTATTTATAAATGTACCTAAATATATATTCATTATATGTAAATTATATCAATAAAAAGATGAAGCAAGACACAGGCAATGACATATAATATGATTGCACTCATAAAAAGTGCAGAAATAGGGTTATCTGAACTATACTTTTTTAAAAAAATTTTATTTATTTATTTTTGGCTGTGCTGGGTCTTCGTTGCTGCGGGCGGGCTTTCTCTAGTTGCGGCGAGCGGGGGCTACTCTTCGTTGTGGTGCGCGGGCTTCTCATTGCAGTGGCTTCTCTTGTTGCAGAGCACGGGCTCTAGGTGCGCAGGCTTCAGTAGTTGTGGTGCACAGGCTCAGTAGTTGTGGCTCGCGGGCTCTAGAGCCCAGGCTCAGTAGTTGTGGTGCACAGTCTTAGTTGCTCTGCGGCATGTGGGATCTTCCCAGACCAGGGCTCGAATCCGTGTCCCCTGCATTGGCAGGCGGATTCTTAACCACTGCGCCACCAGGGAAGCCCCTGAACTATAATTTTTAGGGATACATTGGTGATAAAACTATAAAGAAAGCATGGAAATGGTTAATGTAAAAGCCAGGATCATGGATACTTTTAGGAGGGATACACAGTGTTGTGACCAGAGACACATAGATTTGATTGCATCAAAATGAAGGTTCCCATCAAATAGAGGACAACTGAGATCAATTTAATTGAGAAATGACAGAATGGGAGGAATTATTTCCTTCATTGAAGCTCACAAGAGCTTTTTAACTAGAATGTACCAAAACTTTAACAAATCAACAAGAAGAAAAACAAGCCATCATAAAAATAGCAAATGACATGAATCTTTATTTCAGAAATGTGGAAATATGAATGGAAAACAAGTCCATATTGAGATGCTCAAACACACTGGTAGTTGAAAAAAAATCAAACCGAAACGAGATACTGCTCTACACACATCAGATTGGAAAACCAAGAAGGCAGATAACAGCAAGGGTAGCAAAGATGTGAGGAAGTAGGAACCTCATGCTCTGATGGTAGGTGTGTAGACTCTTGAGATATTTTGGGAGCTGGCGATACTCGATATCTCAAACTGACGATATTTCGTGAACTGAGTGCATTTGCTTTGTGGTAAGTCACTGTGCTGCACACTTACCCATTTGTATCTTCTGAACATTATACACTTTACCATAAAAATTTTTTTTTTAGCTGATACCAAGTGGAAGTAGCCAGGGAAAAAATGTGTACTGTATGATGCCATTCACATAAAGGTCAAAAATAGTAAAACCGTAACTTTGAAATCTAGGGATGCATATTTTGTTGGTAAAAATATATTATCCTCTAAGGTTAATAATAGGGATGAGATCAGAATCTTTAGAGAAGTTGATAAGGAAAACTCCACGGTCCTTCTGTGTAAACCCTTTGAATAGATAAATCACAAAGAAGAATTACAGTTAATTTAAAAAGATGGGAAAGGTTGTTTATAATCACATCAATGCAAAGTAAAGAAAAGATATAATACTGTTTCTCTACTCTTGAATTTGCAAAAGTGAAGGAAGTCAAGCATACCGGGCACTCTCATGTGAGTAGGGCACTTTTGGAAAATGTCATGTTGGCTTCAAATGGAATTGGAGGAATCATCTCCATATACTGTATCAATTAGAAAGGCATTTCACTCTAAGTTACAAAAAAAGCTGACTTTCAGGAACCTTAACAAATAGGGCGGGACTTCCCTGGTAGCGACACGGGTTCGATCCCTGCTCTGGGAAGATCCCACATGCCGTGGAGCAACTAAGCCCGTGCATCACAACTACTGAGCCTGCGCTCTAGAACCCGTGAGCTACAACTACTGAGCCCACGTGCCGCAACTACTGAAGCCTGCATGCCTAGAGCGTATGCTCGGCAACAAGAGAAGCCACCGCAGAGAAGCCCATGCGCCGCAATGAAGAGTAGCCCCACTCACCGCAACTAGAGAAAGCCCGCGCTCGGCAACGAAGACCCAACGCAGCCAAAAATAAATAAAACAAAAAACCCAAAACCAAATAGGGCTTTATTTTTCTCATGAAACAAGAAGTGGGGGGGGTGGGTGGGCGGGGAGAGCTGCTGCTGGCTTTGATTCAGTGGCTTGGCAGAATCTACAAGACTTTCCAGAGAGTAAAGAAGGAAGAAGGAGAGGCTCAGGATCGGCCCCAGACCAGAGGGTCGGCCCCTCCCTGATCTTCTCCTTCCTAGGCAGGCCCAGTCCTTCTGCCTCAGATGGTTTTCTGGCCTGAGGTCCAGATCTGATTCGTGTCTAGTCAGACCCTTCTGTACAATCCAGTTATTCCTAAACTCAAGACCCAATACTGCTTCAGCACCACGGACAGCGACACCCCACCCCTGCTTCCTGGGGACGAGATGGTGTCTTGGCTGGAAAGAGCAATCCCGCTGTGGGTAGGTTCTGATGGGAAGGTGAATTGGGAGAGGCTTGGGGACTTGATATGAACAGGATAAAGGCCTCCCTATCTACGTCTATCTGGACTCCAAGAAACCTGTCTGGGGAAAATAGACCCCCAAACCCCCCATGTCTCTTAAGGGGAGCGGGCATTGGTCTTCAGGAGGTGAGAGTCAGCGTTTCAGGGTACAGGAAGAGTCCACCCAGCTGTGGTCCCAGGAGAGAAGAGCTTGGCTTTCACTTCCCCCCTGCAGTGGCCTGAGGGAGAGATGGGTAATTCTGTTGAAGGGAGAAGTTTGACATAGAAGCCATACACTTCAACCCAGGAAGCATCCCCAGCTCTCTTAGCACGCCATGGCCGCCCCCATCTCCAAGCTAGGAAAGGCTAATCAGATGGTGTCAGGCGAATCTAGATTATCCTGTGCAGCCCAGAAATGCTGCTGCCACTGTGGCCACAACCGTGAGGGCAACAGATGTGAGGAAGAGGTTTCCGGGCGGGGCTGCAGACAGAGACTCTGTTTCCTGCAGTGGTCCCTGGAGGTTGGTGCAGGTGCGATCTGTAACCTTCACTCAGTGATGGTGAAGGAGGACCTATGCATCCCATCCCATTCTCCATTTCAACCCATGGATTTTCTGGACTGACTTTAGCCCACTCGACATCCACCTTCAGATCCTGGAGGTGGGCAGCAGACATTGTAATCCCCTTCTGGCCACAGACCCCATCAAAACCTGGAAGAAACAATCTGGGGCCAATCCAACCTTCTGTGGGATCCAGGGGCCCACAGTTGCTCTCTAAGCATCAGATTCTCCAAAGATGCGGGAAAGTGGGAATACTTTAAGGTAGAGAAATATTATGTGAAAAATGACTCCCAATATATTTGAATGTGACAAGTAGCCAGGGATCCCCAGGAGAGAACCCCAGAGACAGGAACGCATGTACTCCTTATCTGGAGGGTGGGGGACTTGTTGAGGACCCCAGGGCAAGCCAAGGTGGAGTCTCAGGGTCTCCTCTCTGGGGTCTGAATCGTTTTCTCCTCTTCAGCTTGTACCAGATACCCCAAATCTACATCCCTTTAACCTGAAGTACAACCATCTTGGAGTCTAAACAGCCCAAAGTCCAGTAGGAGGCTGCTTCTCTCCTCCATGGGGCCCAAGGTCCCTCATTCCTTATTATTCACCCATATGTTCGGGTCCCAAGATCATGACACCAGGATATATGTATATGTATAACTGATTCACTTTGCTGTACACCTAATACAACATTGTAAATCAACTATATTCCAATAAAAATATTTTTAAAAATAAATAAAGTTTTTAAAAAGGATCATGACACCAGCCCTGCGTTGTCAGGAGACCTTCCTAGGAGGTGATAGGTCTGTGTGTAGAGCCATCTGAAGAGTTCAGCTCCAAACCTATACGTGATTTTTCAGGCCTGATCATAGGCAAATGCAAAAGCTTTCCTTGGCTGGCCTCACGGGCATGCTGCACTGTAGTCTCTGAAAGGAGTTGCAGTGAAGGACTCAAACTGCTCTGGCCCATTGTGCTGTTCACATTTTTGCATTCCTAGCTCAGATGACTTTATTCTTTGGTCTGTTTATCTGAAGCCTTGGGCAGAGGTCTTCAGGCATCTCTAATGAAGCCTCCTTAGGGAGGAGGAGCAGGAAAACTTGGAGACACTTTTCCCCACTCTGACTCAGGACTCAGTACATTTCCATTCCCAACGCCACCCCCAGCCCAGGGTCCTTAGACCCACTAGAGCTTTTTGTTCTGGGTCCCTCGTCCGTGAGACGACCCCCATGTGTGTGCTGGCCACCCTGACCATCGGCAAAGGTTCTCTCCTTGGCTAAACTCTAGCCAGGCTCTTCAAGCTCTTTTTCAACAAGTTCTTGACTTCTGCATCTATCTTTGCATCGTCCATTTTTTTCCAAGAATCCTGGTAAGTCAGTTTAACGAAAATCCCTTACCCTCAATGTCTGATGGGGTTCCTCTTCCTCCACTAGCCCCCAGCTGATATCCAATCACCCTGGCCTGCCTTCAGCAAGAAGCCTGGTAGGTCGGTTTAGCCAGAATCCCCCTTTGCCCCTATGTTTCCTCTTAGTAATTTTCCATCCGCTGACCCCTCACCCTGCTCCTTGGCAATAAATTCCCACTTTTCCTCATTGTATTCAGAATTGAGGCTGATCTCTTTCCCCTGCTGCAAAACCCCATTGCAGGGGTCCCTGCACCTATGACAATGGTCCTGAATAAAGTCTGCTTCACTGTTCTTTAACAAGTAAGTGATTAAAGGCTTAATTGTTATTTTCACTTTGACTCATTGCTTTAATCAGCTACTTGACACTAGCAGCTCAGGTTCTCTCTCCCCGCTTGGCTGAGCTCCTGGTCCCATCAGGCTCGGCATCCTCTGTGGGGGGTGGTCAGGACACCTGGATCCCTGAAGAGGGACCCAGTTGCAGAGCCTGTGGGACCTGATGTGTGGCCAGAAGCCTGGCCTGAGAAGGGAGAAGAAAGCACAACCATCCCCACCTTGCCACCCTTCTGTGGATCCAACCAAAGAGTTAAAGCCACCATATCTTCCCATGATTGAAGTAGAAAATATTTTCTTTGTCTATCCCAAATGCTCCCAGAACCTGGCTATTGGCCCCGTCCAAGGAAATGGCACAGGTAGGAGGGAAGCTCTCCTCTGCGGCACTGACGGAGGTGGGGTCGGTTTCTGCGGCTCAGGGCAGAAGCGGGGTCTCAGAGCTCAAATAGGAGAGGGCTAAAGGCGGTCAGCGCAATGCCTCCCATTCGCATCACCCCTCTGCTTCCGGCCGTCTGGCTGCCGCCCTCTCCCACCCCTGCCTGGCAGAACTCTCACCTGGGTCACCAATAACCACCTTGTTCTCTTCCTCTCTCCCTGGCCGGGCCATCTCAGTCACCACTACCACCTCCCCCTACAACCCACAATTAAGCTTAAGCCCGTGCGCACCGCGCGTGAGAGCTTAACGTGTCCTCAGTACTCCGCCCAGGGCCCTCTTCTCCCCCTCGGTGAATGTGTCCATGTGTCCACCTCCAGGGGCAACTCTGCTACCTTCTCAACCCCTGACTTCCCAGCCCAGACCTGCACATGTATAGTGCTCTTGGCGATGGCAAGTTGTTAACTGAAATATTCATTATGTAACATACTTTATAAATTTTTTATTTATTTATTTTGGGGGGGCGATGGGTCTTCATTGCTGAAAAGAGCATGGGCTCAAGCAGATACTTGCATGCCATCGTTCATAGCAGCAAGATTCGCAGCAGTGGTGGAACCAATCCCAGCGTCCAGCAACTGCAGAATGGATGAACCAAATGTGGTAGACACATACAATCAAATATCATTCAGCCTTCCAAAGAAACACGTGCGATTGTGACACATGCTACAGCACCGGTGACTCTTGAAAACAGTACGCTGCCTGAAAGAAGCCAGACACAAAAGGACAAATATCGTTTGATTCTGCTTATATGAGCTCCCTACAAGGCAAATTCATCGAAACAGAGAGTAGAATGGTGTTGCTTGCAGCTAGGGGATGGGGATGGTGAGAAGTAATTGTGTAACTGCAGCAGAGTTTCTGTTTGGGATATGAGAACATGCTGGAAATAGAGAGTGATGATGGTTGCACTCACGTTGTGAATGTACTTAGTGCCATTGAATTGTACCGTATGCAATGTTTAAAATGACATTTTGTTTTATGGCGATTTTAGAAACGAGAAGTACTTCTGTCCTAATGGGGATGTTGTTATGCGGACAAGGATTTTTCAAATAAGTAATAAGTAAAATTAGAGCATGTCAGCTATTGACAGGTTTGGAGGAAAATCACACAAGGACAGGAGCATGTGACATATTGGCGTGGGGAGGCAAAGGGACTGGGGAGAAGATGGGAGGATTCTGCAGACCCCATGCAAGGTGACTGCAGGCCAATGCAGGATTCTGGAAGCCTTTGAGGAGAGCGGACATATGATTAGACCCTCATTTGGGTAGGATCCTAAGGCTGTTGTGTTCAGAATCAGCCAGAGTGGATCCAGGGCAGCAAGAAAGAGATGTGGCATGACACTGCTGGGTACTCCAGGCAGGAGGTGATGGTGCAGTGGACCAAGGAGGTCGTGTAGAGAGAGAGGATATATTTTGAATATATTGTGAAGGTCAAGCCAACAGAATTTTCTAATGGACGTTGTAGGTGAAGGGAAATGAGGATCAAATATGATGCAGAAATGTATGTAGAGAGCTGGATATGAAAGTCTGGGGATCAGAGGAGGGGTCCAGGGTAGAGACCTTAAATTGTATAGTTAGTGTAAGATGACAATAGATGAGGTTAAAAAAAAAGTGGGTGGGGTGGGATGATGAGAGTCTGATACTTCCTCAAAAACTTAAATATAGAATTAACATATGATCCTGACTTTCACTTCTGGATATCTCTCAAAGAGAACTGAGAGCAGGGACTCTAGGAGATATTTGCACACTCGTGTTCCTAGTAGCATTATTCACTATAGCCAAGTGATGGAAGCAACGCAACTGCCCCTCAACAGATGAAGGGATAAGCAAAACCATGCGATATTATTCAGCCTGAAAAAGGAGGGAATTTCTGACACTTGCTACCACACGGATGAACTTTGAGGACATTATGGGAAGTTCAACAACCTAGTGAAAAAAAGGCAAACACTACACGATTCCACTTATACGGGGTAGACAAAGTAGTCAAATTCCTCGACATAGAAAATAGAACTGTGGTTGCCAGGAGCTGGAAGAAGGAATAAGGATTGGTTGTTTAGTAGGTACAGAATTTCAAGGTTTTCAACTTGAAAAGAGTTATTTTTTTACTAGATTAAAAAAAAAATCATACTCATTAAAAAAAAAATACCCAATATGCTACCAGGACACATGGCGATCTCACATGCAGTTCTAAAGCCCGACACTGCTGCCTGTTTGGGGAGGAAGTGATGGGGCCGGGTGGGAGCATGTCCTGGGCAGGGACCAGGCCAGCCTATCCCTTCTGGTCTCCAGGTCACCAGCCCAACATGCTCACTGTTGGGTGAAGGAGTGAATGGCTGATTGGCTGCTGCCTTCACGTCACCCAGGAGCCCCTTCTTGTCTCCTGCCCCAGACGCTCACACAGACCCTAAAGAACCCTGCGTCTTGCAGGACCGGCCACCCGAGGGTCTAGGTGAGGCTGCGAGCTTCCAGGTCGAGACGGGGGTTGAGCGGCTCCCTGGTGTGGACAGCGGTGCTCAGACGGGAGGCCCTTAGGAGGCTCGCCGTGTCCTACGTCTCCGTGTCCTCAGAGGCTCTGGGGCGGGAAGGACCCACCCGAGATGGGGGGCAGGGCAGGGGTTTCCTCCTCGCCTGCTCCTCTCTGGGCAGGTCTCCGGGGTCTCTGGGCCGCGGGGTGTCCGTCCGCTCTGTGCGGAGGGGGGACGAGCTGCGGCTCTGCAGTTCCTCTTCTGAGCACAGCTGAGTCTCGTGTTCCTCCCCGGCTTCCCGTGGGTCTCCCCGCAGCCCTGCCTCCCTCTCGCCTCCCGCTTCTCTTTTCACACACAGGACGCCCAGGAGCCCTCCGTCTCAGAGATGCCGCCGCTGCTGCTGTCCCTGCTGTGGGCAGGTGGGTGGGCGGCGGGGAGAGGGCTGGGCGGGGCAGGGGCTGCGGCTGACCCTCGTTCCCCCGCAGGGTCCCTGGCTCAGGGTTCGAGCTACTACTGGCTGCAAGTGCAGGAGTCCGTGACGGTGCAGGAGGGCCTGTGTGTCCGCGTGCCCTGCTCCTTCCACTATCCCCGGAGCTACTGGGACAACTCTGTCCCAGCTCACGGCTACTGGTTCCGGGAAGGGGCCAGTATCTACCAGGATCCTCCAGTGGCCACAAACAACCCAGATCGTGAGGTGCTGACGGAGTCCCAGGGCCGATTCCACCTCCTTGGAGACCCCCAGACCTACAACTGCTCCCTGGACATCAGAGATGCACAGAGGGGAGACACGGGGACATACTTCTTTAGGGTGGAGAGAGGGCCTATTGTGAGATATAGTTACACAGAGAACATGATCTTCCTGCGTGTAACAGGTGAGGATGGTGTCAAGGAGAGGACACACAGACGCAGGGGCCCTGAGGGCCCCCAGGGCAGGGCTGGGAGGGGACCCCCTGTCTTCTCATCCTGGGAGGAACCCAAGGGGACCTGGGAGGACAGGACGCTGTGGCTGGCCTGGGGCAGAGGCCGCTCTGAGGGGCACACTCGGGGTCCCCCCTCCAGGGCCTGGGTCCGTTTCTCTCTCCTCTTCAGCTCTGACACAGACACCCGACATCCACGTCCAGGGGACCCTGGAATCCGGCCGCCCCAGGAACATCACCTGTGCAGTGCCGTGGGCCTGTGAGAGGGGGACACCCCACACCTTCTCCTGGATCGGGGCTGCCCTCACTTCCCTGCACCCCACGAGTCCCCATTCCCCAGGGCTCACCCTCGCCCTGAGGCCCCAGGACCACGGCACCAACCTCACCTGTCGAGTGACCTTGCCCGGAGCTGGCGTGAGCACGGAGAGGACCGCCAGGCTCAACGTGTCCTGTGAGCGCGGGGCCGGGACGCCGGGTCCCTGAGGGCGGACGGCGTCGGGGCGGGGAGGCCTGGGTGGGATACTCGGGGACTCTTCTTGGAGGCACGCTGGGGTCAAGATGAGGAGAATGCTGAGATCCCCCCCCCACGGTGTCATGTTACTCATGACACGTCATCATACTGCAGGGGGACATTTATTTCTTTCTGTTCCAGACGCTCCACAGAACCTGGACATTCGTGTCTTCCGGGGAAATAGCACAGGTGGGAGAGCACCTGGTGGAATGGAGGTCAGATGCAGGGGTGTTGTGAAGATGGACAGAATCAAGCCCATCACTCCTCATCCCCTCTCTGCTCCTACGTCTGCCCTCCGTCCCCCCCAACCCTGTCCCCTGGCAGGACTCACCTTAGGGCCACTGTGGATTCCTAGTGACAACTCACTGTCACCTCCGCTTGCTCCCTCCCTTCCCACCTCTGCTCCCTCCTCACTTTCCCATGACATCCTTTCCCTGATTCCCTGCCACCTCCCTGTCTCCGTCTCTCCCACAAGGAGACTGAGTTCCCAAGCTGGGTACCAGGCTTCTGGCTGATTTCTGCAGGATTCCAAGGGGAAGCTCATCTACCCCGGGGTTTCCAATCCTACCTCTGCCCTGAAGACTCTCACAAACCTCTGTCCTGAGTGCCCTCCACTCCCCCTGCAAGGGACCCTCCGATATGAGTAATCCGAGCCTAAATCTCGGAAATTCCTTTAGACTCTGTGTCTCACCCAACCGTCCCCAGGACTCAGTGAGTTTCGCAAAGTTGACTTTCTGAAAATGACTCACGTCATCGCCCTCATCCATCCCCGTGACCGCAGCTCCAACTCAGGCCTCCATCCTCTCTCTGGCCTGGACCCGGACCAGCCTCCCCTCTGGCCTGTCAGCCTCTAGTCTTGGCCCTGTCCAGCCAGCAAGAATTGGGACCCCAAAGGGATCTCTACATGCCCCAGATCTGACCCTATGACTTCCTTGCTCAGAACCCTCCCGTTGCTCCCTGGGGCCCTCATCGCCTGTGTGCGGGCCTCCAAGTGGCCAGACCCACGTGTGTCAGTGCCCTGCGCAGTTTCACACATCAGGGGCTACCTCCTGGGATGTTCTCTCCCAGGCCTAGATATGGCCGACTCTTCCTCAAGCGTCCACTTCCCCCTGTCCTGGGATCATCAAGTTGCCTCTCCTTCCCCCATCTCACCTCATAGACCGCCCCCGCTCCTTGGCCTTGCCTGCAGTGCTTGTCTCAGAGCCGCTGTTCCTGTGTCTGGAAGGACAGAGGGAGAGAAGGGCCTCTCAGCCTTGCCCTTCTAGCTCTCTCTGTCTCCCTAGTCCCAGAGGTCCTGGGCAATGCCACCTCCCTTCGGGTCGTGGAGGGCCAGTCCCTGCTCCTGGTCTGTGCTGTCAACAGCAACCCACCGGCCAGGATAAGCTGGACCCGGGGGTGCCTGACACTGAGCCCCTCACAGCCTTTGGATCCCGGGGTCCTGGAGCTGCCCCAGGTGGTCTTAGGGGATGGAGGAGAATTAACCTGCCGAGCTCAGCACCTGAGGGGCTCCCTCCCTCTGTGTCTCCCTGAACCTAGTTGTACAGGATGAATATAAGCAAGGATGCCTGATTTCTGAGCTAGGGTGGTAAGCAGGGTTAAGGTGTGGACTTACAGGGACTTCCCTGGTGGTCCAGTGGTTAAGACTCCATGCTTCCAATGCAGAGGACGTGGGTTTGATCCCTGGTCACAGAACTAAACTCCCATATGGCAAGCAGCGCGGCCAGAAAAAAAATATGGTGTGGACTTACAGAAACTCACATCTAACGTCCACCTTCCTCTCTCTTTTCGTCCTCCCGGTGTCTCCTGTTCCTGCCCCCAAGTCTCTGGGGAGCGGCAGGGCTCCTGGCCCCTAGTCCTCACCTTGCTCAGGGGGGCCCTGATGGGGGCTGGTTTCCTTCTCACCTATGGCCTCACCTGGATCTACTATACCAGGTGAGAAGCCCTTCTTAAGGTGTCCCTGATTTGGGGACACCTCCATCTTGTCCTTTCCAGAGCAAACCTTCCACGAAACTGGTCCCTTACTTCAGAACTGTGTTTCCCTTACAGGTGCAGAAACTCACAAGGGAATAGTGTTGAGAGGTGTGTCTGAGTCCCCTTCTTCACGGTGGTGCTTCAGAGGTCTATGAACAAGGAGGTCCTGGATGACTTGGCCCTGCTTCCTATCCAGAAATAACATCTCTTCACATCTGGTCTCCAGGTTTCTTCTTGATAGTTCTGTATGAGTTGTTGTGAGGGCAAGGAGGAAATAGATATTTTTATTATTAAATTGAACTACGCTCCATGTAATATTTTTTCTTCTATGTGCTTACCTTAGCATGGTTTTGATATGCCCATAACGTGACCTATAATATATTGTTATAAATCCCATAATATAGTATTTTTTGAAGTTAATTTTAAAGAGATTTTTTTAATTAGAAAAATTGACTATTTTATATTTATCCACATATGAACTATTTCAATTGCTCTTCATCCCTTTGTTGTAAAAATAAAATCCCCTAAGGAAAAGTAAAAATAAGAGGAATTCCCTGTGGAAAGAACTAGAAAATGGACCTGCTGTGGCTGACAGGTACCCCAAATAAAATGAAGCCAGGCAATCATGACAGACCTAGGGTTCAGTCACGTACTCTTGAGTTGTTAGAAAAACCACGAACAAAAACTATAAGGACTTCTGATTGTGCTGAAAAAAACCCTAAGGAGATGCTCCAATGACAGCCATCATTGGAAACTTCTGGTCAGGCTGCCAGGGCCATCCAATCCCCTTTTACAAGTCTCCCAACTGTGGCTTCTGGGGCTTGCGCTTTCAAAAATCCCTCACCCCTTCACCTCCAAGGAACGTACTTTTGGTTACAGCCAAAGGCTTCTTATCCCTGGTTTGCAAACCTTGCAAACAATAAAGCTGTCCTTTTGCATTAAGATAACCCTGCCTCTTTTCTCAGATTTATTTCTAATTTAAGATGACAGTATAGTTTCTCTGCAGTATCATTTTCCTTTTACCTGAAGATCTTTTCATATATTTTTGTAGTGTAGGTATGCTGGTGGTGAATTCTCTCAGCCAGTGTTTGTCTGGAAAAGTTTTCATGTACGTTAGCTTTGGAAAGATATTTTTATTGGATTAGGAATTCTAGGTTAAATTTTTCCCCGTTCTGTTGTTTAAATTCTTTTGGCTTGCCTGGTTTCTTATGAGAATTCTGCCTTGTTTTCATCTTTCTTTCTTTGTAGTTTATATTTTTCTCTAGCTGGTTTTAATATTTTCTCTTTTTCACTGGGTTTTAATAATTGAATAATATGTGCCTTGGCATGTAAATGTGTGTGTGTGAGAGACAGAGACAGAGAGAGAAACAGAGATTATCCTACTTGGAGGGTGTTGAGTATCTTGAATCTGAAATTTTATAGTAGTGATCAAATTTCTAAAAATAGAAGCCAATGTTTATATATATATATATATTTTTTTTTTTCTATTCTCCTCTGGGTCTCCTATTTTACATATGTGATATTGCCCAATATTATCTCATTATCAGCTCTGAGCATCTGTTCACCATTTCCAACCTTTTTTCTCTATATTCTTCAGTTTGAATAGGATCTGATGCTACATCTTCAAGTTTACTGATTATTCTTCCACAATATTGAATCTGATGTTAGTCTCATTCAGTGAAATTCTCACTTCAGATAATTTATTTTCTTCTCTACAAGTTAATTTCCTTGGTTTTTAATCTTATGTTTCTTCTTTTATTATATTAATGTTTTCCTTTACATCCTTGAGTATATGGATAATATTTGTAATCAATGTTTTAATGTTTTTGTCTGCTAGGTCTGTCTCCTCTGTCATGTCTAAGCCTGATTCCATTGAATGGTTTTTCTCTTATTAAGTGTCACACGTTCCTACTTCTTTATGTGTCTAGGAATTTTTCACTGATTGCTGAACATTGTCAATTTTATGTGGCTGATGACTTGGTCTTGTCTTTCTTGAAATAATACTGGTCTTTTTCTTGATGGCAGTTATTTGTATGTTGGGTCAATATTTTAAAGGTTCTTTAATTTTTATTGAAGTAGTGTTGATGTACAATACTGTGTTAGTTTCAGGTGTACTACATAGTGATCTGACGTTTGCATACATTATGAACTGATCACCATGATAAGTCTAGTAACCATTTGTCCCAACACAAAGCCCTTAAAATATCATTGACCGTGATTCCGTCTGCTGTATATTACATCCCTATGGCTTATTTATTTTATAACTGGTGATTTGCACTCCTTAATCCCCTTCACCTATTTTGCCCACCACCCCCTCCTCACTGGCAACAACCCATTTGTTCTCTATATCTGTGAGTCATTTTGTTTTGTTTGTTTGTATGCGTTCTTGTTTTTTAGATTTCACGTATGAGATCATATGGTATTTGTCTCTCTGTCTGACTTATTTCACTTAGCATAATACCCTCTAAATTCATCCATGTTGTCAAAAATGGCAAGATTTCATTTTTTATTATGTCTGAGTAATATCATATATATTATATATTCATTCATCTATCATGGATAATTAGGTTGCTTTCATATCTTGACTATTGTAAATAATGCTGCAGTGAACATTGGTGTGCATATACCGTTTTTATATATATAAATTTATTTATTTATTTATTTATTTTTATTTATTTTTGGCTGCGTTGGGTCTTCTTCACTGTGCGCGGGCTTTCTCTGGTTGCATCGAGCAGGGGCTACTCTTCGTTGTGGTGCATGGGTTTCTCATTGTGGTGGCTTCTCTTGTTGCAGAGCATGGGCTCTAGGTGCGCGGGCTACAGTAGTTGTGGTGCGTGGGCTCTAGAGCGCAGGCTCAGTAGTTGTGGTGCATAGACTTACTTGCTCTGTGGCATGTGGGATCTTCCCGGACCAGGGCTCGAACCCGTGTCCCCTGCGTTGGCAGGCGGGTTCTTAACCACTGCACCACCAGGGAAGCACCCATATATCTTTTCAAATTAGTGTTTTTGTTTTCTTTGAGTAAATACCCAAAAGTGAAATTGCTGGATCATATGGCAATTCTATTTTTAATTTTTTGAGGAACCTCTGTACCGTTTTCCATAGTGGCTGCACCAATTTACAATCCCACCAACGGTGCACGAGGGTTCCCTTTTATCCACATCCTTGCCAACACTTGTTATTTGTTGTCTTTTTTATTATAGCCATTCTGACAGGTGTGAGGTGGTATCTCATTGTGGTTTTGATGTGCATTTCTCTGAGGATTAGCGATATTGAGCATCTTTTCTTGTGTCTGTTGGCCATCTGTTTGTCTTCTTTGGAAAAATGTCTATTCAGGTCCCCTGCCCATTTTTAGTCAGGTTGTTTGGTTTTTTGATGTTGGGTTGCATGAGTGTTTTGTATATTTTGAATATTAACCCCTTATCAGATATACTGTTTGCAAATGTCTTCTCCCATTTAGTAGGCTGTGTGTTTGTCTTGTTGATGGTTTCCTTCACTGTGCAAAAGCTTTTTAATTTTTTGTAGTTCCATTTATTTATTTTTGCTTTTGTCTCCCTTGCCTGAGGAGACAAAAAGATGTTGTTAAGACCAATGTCAAAGAGCTCACTGCCTATGTTTTCTTCTAAGAGTTTTATGGTTTCAGGTCTTACATTTGGTATGTCTAGTAGAGCAGCCGGAACAGACTGAGACACCACAGGAACATTTTCTTATGAGGACATCACATGTTCGGTGTGCCTGGGTAGAAGTCATTTGAGAATGACACTGTGAGAGATATTGAGGTGTTTTAAATTTCAGGAAGGGTGGGTTTGCAGTGAGGGAAGCGGGATGGTTGTGGAGACTTAGTGTTTGCTTTGATATGCTCTCCCCCGGCAGAGACTCAGTTGTACTGAGGTGCAGTGAAAAGAGCAGAATCATTATTTGTAGGTTCAGTGAGAATGAATGCAGCCTTTTTGGATGAGCAACGTTTGCAAATGTGTCCAGAGCCTGAGAAATATTCCCTGTAGAGCTGCAGTTCTTCAGGACTCTGGACAGCAGAGATCCTGGTGACTGGGGCTCAAGGGTCAGTGTGTGCCGGGGAAATGGAGCGCCCTCTGGGGGCAGCATCCTGAACTGCAGCACAAGCGTTATGGGCGGGAACTGAGACAGGTGTATCTGAATGATACAAAGATGCTAGCCAGGGGGTGTCTAAGATACTCCCTTCCCCCCAACAAAGGCTCCTCAGCACCCTCAGGGCCTCAGCTACAGCCAGACCCAGACTCTTCATTCACCACTGGAATGCTTGCCTACATCTCCTTCATTCATCCCTCCTAATGAATCCAGCCCTCAGACCCACACCCAGCACCCTTCTAGGGCAGAATCCTGAACTACCTACCTACCTACCTCTCTTCCTCCTCCTCAGCTGCTCCCACCCCATACCTACCCACCCACCCCCAATCTCACTTCCTCTCAATATCTGTCTTTGCCCCCGTTGTGACCTCAGGGACAGACAAAGCAGGTGTTCAACATCTGTTGAATTAGAGAAGGAAAACCAGAGGCTTGTAGAGCTTTTTTCTTAAGGAATAGGCTCAGAGAAAAATCTGAACATTCTTAGGCAGAGAAGACAGATATGAGGATGACCGATAAAGATTCTCGTGGACTCAGGTAGCCCCTAGTCTGTGGTCTGCCCAAGGGTGGGGTGGGGGGGAAGGGTGGCTTGGATGAGAAGGCAATTGCAAAGTGGGGAGGTGCTCTGGTCACACTGAGGAAAGGTGGAAAGTTCTGAGGAGGTCAAAGAAATCACCAAAAATCTGGAAAAGTGTACGGGTGGGGAAATGTTGGGGCAAGTTGGTTGTAAGGTCAGGAAAAGCATTTCAGAAGAGATGGCCTTTGAGCTGAGAACAGTGAAAGGGGGGCCAGCCACGGGAAGAGCATTCCTGGAAGAGAGAACAGCTAGTGTCATGTTCTTGAGGCGGAAATGAATTTGGTAAATGTGAGAAGCAGAGTGGGAATCGCCGGCGGGAATGCAGAAGTAAAGTTCTGGGTTCAAAGTGAGTTTGCAGGGGTCATTGGGGGTTACATCAGTTCGAGTTCTATAGGTTATGGTGATTAGTTTGGATTTTCTCCTAACTATAATAAGATGCCATTGAAATGTTTGGGCAAGAGGGTGACTTGATCTGATCTATATTTTAAAACTAACTCTGGTTGTTGTGTTGAAACTGCATTACGGGGGGAGCAAAAATAGAAGCAGGGAACTGTATTCAATAGCCTGGGATAAACCGTAATGGAAAAGAGTCTGAAAAAGAATGTCTGTATATGTATCACTGACTCACTTTGCTGTACAGCAGAAATTAACATAACAATGTAAGTCCACTATACTTCAATAAAATAATTTTTTAAAAAAAGAAGCAGGAAGAATCATCAATAGATTTTTGTCAAACAGATGAGTGGTGATGGTGACCAGGACCTGGATAATCATTCTCAATCAAGGGTGATTTTTATCAACAGGTGACAATGCCTGGAGACATTTTTAATTGTCACGACTGTGATGGGGGGAGGGAGGCAACTGGCATCTGGTGGGTAGAGGCCAGGGATGCTGCTCAACATCCTACAAGCTCGCAAGAGTTCGCATGCCATAACTAAGGAGCCCACGTGCCGCAACTAAGGAACCCACCTGCCACAACTAAGGAGTCGGCGAGGCAGAACTAAGGAGCCTGCCTGCTGCAACTAAGACCCAGTGCAACCAAATAAATAAATAAATATTTTTTAAAAAAACAACAACAACTTGCAGGAGAGAAGAGGCTCCGACGGTGTCAGGAGCCCTTTCTGCCGCACGCTGGCGCACCTGCCACAAGCTTGTGATGCAGCTTGTGCATCCGAAGGCCCTCGATAAAAGGCTAAATCCTTCCCTGGCAGCCACGGTGAAATAGACATCAACACACCCATCGCCACATCCTGCGTGTTTCCTATTCAGTCAGATTCATCCACGTCCGTTGATTTTGGGATCATCCTCTTACCACGTCACTTGCTTTCCCATCTCCTAAGTGCATACAGAAGAACTTCATTAGAAACACGTTTAGAAGCTATCCCTAATCATTTTCCGAATAGTGACAGAAAAGTAAGCAAATGTGATAGTAAGGAACTGGTTAGGCTACTTTATGCATTTTTTCATCCTTCTGGGTGACCAAAGTAATAATCAAGACCTTGTATGTAGAATATAGGTTCTGTAGCATGTTCTTATTATATATCAGTGTCCTTCAAATTTTGACAAGCTTCTTTGTCACCTTGGGAACCATGCTAAAATAAAGATTCCTTTTTTTTAAAAAGCAAACAAACAAACAAAAAAAATCCTACAAGCTCAGGGCAGCTTCTACTCCCCAAGGATTATCTGACTCAAAATGTCAATAGTACTGAGATTGTGAAATCTTGGCCTAGGGTAATGAATGGTAGTGGGGATGGGGATAAGTGGATAGATTTTTTTTTAATATTTAAAAAGTTGAACTGACAGGTCTTGCAAGGACTGAGGCAAAGGAAGACATCAGAATGTTGCTAGGATATGGGCAGATGTTGGTACCACAAAACAATAACATTTAGACAACTGAAAAGGAGAGGGTTTGAGATGAGAAATAAGAGTGCTGCATGAAAATTTAGATACTGAGTTTGAGATGCCCATTATATATTCCTGAGTAGATGTCAAGTAGACAGGGAAGAATTGAAATATATAATTTATGAGTCATCAGCGTGTTTCTTTATTGTTGTTGTTGTGTGTCTTGTGATCATTTATTTTAGTTTGTAGTTTAACTTCATTTTGAAGCAACTAGAGACTCACAGGAGGTTGCAGAGAAATGTACAGTGATGTCTCATGCATTCCAGTTACCCCCAGTGTTAACATCTTACACAACTGTAGGACAATATGAAAATCAAAAAATTGATATTGGTAGTACAATTCTGATGGCCGATTTCAAAGTGTGGGCTGGGGGGAAGCTCCCCACACCACCAGGCAATTCTCCGCACTAGCTGGGCATCCTACAACTCAACGCAACTCTGACACCACCTACCTGGAGATAGTGTCAGATCCCACAGGTTAAGGGCTCAGTCCCATAAGAGTGCCCCCCAACCCGCTTCAGATGCCAATCACAAGTTCATGTTGTCACTTCTGCTTCTGACTATTGAAATGTAGATCGGAGGTTCTCATGACCCATTCCTTGGGTTCAATTAATTTGCTAGAGTGGCACACAGAACTCAGAGAAACAGTCTACTTCTGAGATTACTGGCTTATTATAAAAGGATATAACTCAGGAACAGCCAGATGGAAATGATGCATAGGACAAAGTATGGGGAAAGAGCTTGGGGCTTTCATGCCCTCTCTTTGGGGAGGTGCACCACTCTCCCCAAATCTTCACGTGTTCTCCAACCTGGAAACTCTCTGAACCCCATACTTTTGGTTTTTATGGAGGCTTCATTCCATAGGCATGACTGATTAAATCATTGGCCATGGGCGACTGACTCAACCTCTAGCCCCTCACCCCTTCTGGGAGGTCAGGGATTGGACTGAAATTTCCTACCTTCTAATCACATGGTTCATTCCCCTGGCAACCAGCCCCCATCCTTATGTGCTTTCCAAAAGTCACCTCATTAACAAAAACTCAGGTGTGGTGGAAAGGGGTTTGTTGTGAATAGCAAGACATTCATTTCTGGCTCTGAAGTGTTTTCAGGAACTGAGGACAAGAGACCAATATTACAACAAAAGATGCTCTCATTGCTCTTATCACTCAGGAAATTCCAAGGGTTTTGGGTGCGGTGAGCCAGGAACCATGAACAAAGACCAAAATATATACTTACTATAAATCACAATATCACATGTAGCATGCATTTTTAAAGTCATGGATGAAATAGGACATCTAGGGAGAGTGATCCTGACGCATTCTAAGATTTAGGAGGCAAGGGCAGAGGCGGAACCATTAAAGATGAAGAAGAGTGTCTAGAAAGGTCGAAGGAAAACCAAGGAAGTAATGGTGTCCTCTGTATTCTATGGGCAGCCCGACTCCGGCAGGTGCCTTCGAGATGGCAGTTCTAGGTGACAGGGGAAGCCAGACTGAAGTGTTTCAAGAAGGAAGGGGTGGGGCTTCCCTGGTAGCGCAATGGTTAAGAATCCGCCTGCCAATGCAGGGGACACGGGTTCCAGCCCTGGTCCGGGAAGATCCCACATGCCGTGGAGCAACTAAGCCCATGCGCCACAACTACTGAGCCTGCGAGCCACAACTACTGAAGCCCGTGTGCCACAACTACTGAAGCCCGTGCGCCTAGCCCCTGTGCTCTGCAACAAGAGAAGCCACCGCAGTGAGAAGCCTGTGCATCGCAACAAAGAGTAGCCCCCGCTCTCAGCAACTAGAGAAAACCCGCGTGCAAGCGAAGACCCAGTGCAGCCAAAAATTAAATAAATGAATAAATAAATAAATTTATTAAAAAAAAAAAAGAAGGAAGGGGTGACGGAGCACACCAAATGCTGCTGGGCAGGCGGCATCCAAATGAGATGACAATGGAAATTACCTATGGGTTTTAGCCATTTGAGATCCTTGGTGATCCTGACAAGAAGAGTTTGAGGGATGTAGGGATGGAGGCAAGATTGGACTAAGATGTGCAGGATGGACAGTAAGTAAAGGGCAGTTCCTGTGAAGAGAAGAGCGAACCCTCAGGGTTTCCGGGAAAGCGGAGGAGGGGAGCTCAGGACCACCTCCAGGAACCTTTTGGCAGCTGCCTCCGGAAGGGGATGGGTTGGTCCACAAGTGGGGTTACTGAAGGGTCCCCTGGCTCCACTCTGTTTCCATCTCTTCCTGGCCGCTTGGCTATGGATATAAAGCTGCCCAACTGATCTCACCTGGTACAGGAGACCTCCTCACCTCCACATGTCAGGGATCAGCTCTGAGCTTTGAAGGCATATCTAATCCTGAGGGTGGCCCACATTCATCAGTGGGGCGTGTGAGACCTCTGGGTTGGCCTGGAGGAGCTGGGGATTGGTTTCTTTCAGCTCCAGGGTAGCAGACGGTCCTCTCTCCCTTTTCTGTCTGATGGGGTAGCATGGAATAGTGTGGAGAAACCCACGGAAGGCCTGAGATGTTGCCACTCTCCTGGTTCCTACTCCCATCAGCCCCATAGAGGCATGGAGATGCTCCAAGGCAGAGGTGAGGCTGGATCTAAGCTTTGGGGGGTGGGGAAGCTCAGTTCTCAGCTCCTTCAGGGCAAGCCCTCAGCAGGACCCAGGCATCCTTCCCTCCCTCTCACTCCTCCCACTGAGAGGCCCTTCCTCTGTGAACTTGACAGAAGGAAGGGTGTGATGTTCCTGGATGCAAGGGCTCCCCTGGGAGAAGGGAAACCGCTTCCCCCCAGAGAAAGCCCAGGTTGGGCAGTGGGGACCCGGGAGCAGAGTGAAGAGGAGGGTGGATGTTATGGGTTGAATTGCACTCCCCCTGCCCCCAAGTTCATATGTTGAAGTCTTAACCCCCAGTATCTCAGAATGTATATTTGTAGATAGAGTCTTTAAAGAGGTAACTCAGTTGAAATGAGGTCATAGGGCAGAGTCCCAGTCTAGTATGACTGGAGTCCTTATGGAGAACACACATACACACAAGGAAGACCAGGTGAAGACTGGAGGAGAAGACGGCCGTCTCCAAGTCAAGGAAAGAGACCTCGGAAGAAACAAACCCTGCTGACAACGCTGATCTTGAACTTGTAGCCTCCAGAACTGTGAGGAAATACATTTCTGTTGTTTAAGCCACTCATTCTGTGCTCTTTTATTATGCAGCCTGAGCAGACTAATACAGTGGATTCGAGGACTCATTTTTTTTTTAAGGAAATTCTTTTTTTTATATATAAACTTATTTATTTTATTTTATTTATTTTTGGCTGCATTGGTTGCTGTGCATGGGCTTTCTCTAGTTGTGGCGAGCGGGGGCTACTCTTCGTTGCAGTGCATGGGCTTCTCATTGCAGTGGCTTCTCTTGTTGCAGAGCACGGGCTCTAGGTGCACGGGCTTCAGTAGCTGTGGCACATGGGCTCAGTAGTTGTGGCTTGAGGGCTCTAGAGCACAGGCTCAGTAGTTGTGGCACATGGGCTTAGTTGCTCCACGGCATGTGGGATCTTCCTGGACCAGGGATCGAACCCATGTCCCCTGCATTGGCAGGTAGACTCCTAACCACTGCACCATCAGGGAAGTCCCTCGAAGACTCTTTTATTACGCAGCCTGAGCAGACTAATACAGTAGATGCGAGGACAAGGATAGTTACATGTCACTTCCTCTGGGAAGCCCCTCTTGACTTTGCCAGGAAGTAGTGACCACCCTTTCCCCAGGGCCCAGCAGGAATATCTGCCCCAGCATGTGGGGGGCGGGGCACTTACGAACACTTCAGTGCTCTTCTGTTTCTAAGGATCTTCGTTTACCAAGCTGGGTTCCCTTGAGGTCAGACACTGTCTGATTTACCTATGTGTGTCCCCCTCTGCCATAAACAGCATGACACCTGCCACACACAAGCTTCCAGAGCATGGAGGTCAAATAGGCAAACACAGTGTCTCTACGTGACCAAAACAGAGAGTCATTTCAAGGGGAGGGGAACAACAGTCTGCATCTGGGGGAGTTTAACTGACTCACTCCACAAATCCCATGCCCCTTACATTGCCTAAGTCTCCCACCATCAGCATCACCCCTGGGTGTCTGTGTTCTTATCACAGCAGGTGTTACAAATGTGTGTCGTCCAACTGTGTGACAGAAGGGGAGACTGGGAAGCAGACAAAGACCTTGGGGTGGGTGCTCCTGGGGGACCAGGAGTCAGTGAGCCCATCAGGGAGGGTGAAGGGGTAGAGATTGAGACCAGCCTAGGGTTGCCAGATTTAGCAAATAAAAATGCAAAGTGCCCAGTTAAAGTTGAATTTCAGATCTCAATAATGAATGATTTTAGTAGAAGTATATCGCATGCACTCTCTGGGACATACTTATACTAAAAAAAATTCACTATTTATCTGAAAGCCAGTTTTAACCGGGCATCCTGCCTTTTATCTGGCAAGACTAGCCCTGCACTATCACTCCCACCCTCTGCCCCAGAAATCCACCCTGCCCAGCACCCATCACCATCACCAGAGGCCCCTGTAAGAAGGACTTACTGGGGACTTTCACTTCTGCTTCCCCAACGGCTCAGGGTCCAGCGGGAGAGTCCCCAGCTTCCACCCACCCAAAGCCAGGCCCCAAGTCTAGACACATGTCCTCCACTCCCTCCCCCAGAGATGACTCGGGAAGGTGACCAGCTCAGGGACCCCAAACGCCAGGCGAGCCCCCCAGGAAAGAGTGAGTTCAAGTGGGCAAGACGGGGGTGGGGAGAGTCCAGAAAAGGAAAATGAGTGGTGTGGGTCTCAGCATCAGAAGCTCATTTCATGCATCAGTCCCCCGGGGCTCAGCTTCCGCCTTCTGCCTTTGCCGAGTGCCAGACACAGTGTCTGGGGAATGAGTGTGTCCCAGGGCAGGTCCCCGTGCCTGAGATGCTCCCACCACTGCTCTTGGCTGTACTGTGGGCCGGTGAGTGAACGAGGTGGGGGGCCAGGAGGGGCCCGGTTGGGGGCCGGGACTGGGGTGGCAGCTTGAGCCTCTCTCTGTCTCCCTGTAGGGTCATGGGCTCAGGATCCAGGTTTCCAGCTGCAGGTGCAGGAGTTGGTGAGGGTGCAGGAAGGCCTGTGTGTGGTCGTGCCCTGCTCCATCTCCTATCCCACCATAGGCTGGGTTCCCTCCACGCCGGCTTACGGCTTCTGGTTCAAAGACCAGACCGCCACAGACAGTGGTCTGCCAGTGGCCACAAACAAGCCGGGTCAAGACGTGCAAACACACACCGAAGGCCGGTTCCAGCTCCTTGGCAATGCCAGACAGAATTGCTCTTTGCTCATCAGAAATGTACGTATGGAGGACAGTGCATTGTACTTCTTTCGGTTGGAGAGAGGCCATTACGTGCGATATAATTTCATGGAATACAAGTTCCGTCTGGAGGTGACAGGTACGGAACTGGCTCGAGCTGGAATGGGGTGGGACCCCCCCCCTCCCCCCTTCCCCCCTCCCCCCTCCCCCCTCCCCCCTTCTCATACTGGGGAGGGGCTATGGGGAACGGACCATGGGGGACCCCCGGGAGTACCCCCATCGGGGTCTAGCATCCCACCCTCTCTCCCTCCATCCCAGCCCTGACCCAGAAGCCAGAGATCTACATCCCAGAGACTCTGAAGCCTGGGCACCAGGTGACACTCATCTGTATGTTTGACTGGCCCTTTGAGGAATGTCCAGCCCCTACTCTCTCCTGGAGGGGGGCCGCCGTCTCCGCCCACGAGGCCAGACCAAGAGCTTCCTACCTCTTAGCCCTCACCTTCACACCCAGACCCCAGGACCACGGCACTAAGCTCACCTGTCGAGTGGACGTCTCCAGAAAGGGACTGAGCACAGAGAACACCGTCCTACTTAGCGTGGCCTGTGAGTTTGGTGGCGGGAAGGACGTCAGGGCGCGCAGACAGGCACGGGGGATGCGGAGGTGGAGAGAGGCAGCAGGGCGATGATGGTCAGCTCTCTGCGGATCCGTGGGGAGGAAGGCGTGGAGTCTAGCGACGCTTGCCTCGGCCCAGGGAGGGGGAACGGGGATGCCGTCTGGACCTGTGTCCATAAGCGCATCTTTGGCACTCATTTGTCACTTGTCTTCCCGGAGGGTTGTCACACTTTCTTCTCCCCGAGGGGGTTCTCTCTGGCGGTGGGGAATCTCTCATTCCTCCCCAAAGCCAGCTCCCCATCCTGTTACAGATGCCCCCAAAGACCTGGTTATCAGCATTTCCCAGACCGATGTATCAGGTACTGAGGGCCACTTGGGGGTGTCAGGAGGGCGGGGGAGTGGTGTTCCCCCCTGCAGTCCTTCTCTCGAGCGCTCTCTCTCTCTGCAGCCCTGGAGCCGCAGGGAAACAGCCCCCATCTGGAAGTCCAGAAAGGCCAGTTCCTGCGGCTGCTCTGTACAGCTGACAGCATGCCGCTTGCCACACTGAGCTGGGCCCTGCAGGACAGAATCCTCTCTTGGTCCCACCCCTCGGGCTCCAGAACCCTGGAGCTGGTGCTGCCCCGGGTGAAGGCAGAGGATGCGGGTCGCTACACCTGCCGAGCTGAGAACGGGCTTGGCTCTCAGAGCCGCAGCCTGGAGCTCTTCGTGCAGTGTGAGTGTGACCAGCAGGGGCCTGGTTTGGGGGGGGGGGCGGGGGGCGGGGAGGAGGGAGGGGGCTGAGGGCAGGGTCCCAGAGCTCTACGGGGACCTGGAACCCCAGGCCTATGGGGCTAGGGATTCTGCTTCCAGCTCCGACTGCGGTGCGCGCGAGGGCGGGGGCGGGGGATTTCCCCACGCCACCAAGCAATTCTCTAACATCAGTGGCATGTGCTACGATTCCACTCAGTTCTGACGCTATCTACCCGGAGGTAGCGTCAGATCCCACAGGTTAAGGGATCAGTTTCTGGAAACTGGCCCCGCCCCCGCTTCAGCCACCAATCACAAGTCCAGGTTGTCTCCTGTGCTTCTGACCGGCCAACGATAGATTGGAGGTTCCCATGACCTCCTCCTTGGGTTCAGTTAATTTGCTAGAGCTGCTCAGAGAAATATTTTACTCACTAGATTACCGGTTTATTATAAAAGAATATAACTCAGGAACAGCCAGATGGAAGCGATGCATAGGGCAAGGTATGGGGAAGGGGCATCTAACTTCCATGCCCTCTTCCTGGGCACCACTCTCCCCAAATCTCCAAGTGTTCACCAACCTGGAAGCTCTCCAAACCCCAATTTGGGGGGGGGCGGTTTATGGAGGCCTCATTACATAGGCACGATTGATTAAATCATTGGCCATTGGTGATTGAACTCAATCTCCAGTCCCCTTTCCCTTCCTCAGAGGTCAGGGGGTGGGAATGAACGTTCTAACCCTGTGATCCGTGGTTGGTTCCCCTGGCAACAAGCCCTCACCCTTGGGCGCTTCTAAAAGTCACTTCATTAACTTAAACTCAGGAGTGGTGGAAAGGGGTTTGTTATAAACAACAAGGCACATTTATCACGCTTACCTACCATTCAGGAAATCCAAGAGTTTTAGAAGCTCTGTGCCATGAATAGGGACGAAGATCAAATACCTATTTCTGTTCTAAATCACAATATCTTAGGGACCTGCCCTTCTTACCGGTCTATTCCCTTGGGTCATTCATCTGAGAATCACTCAGTGGGTGATTCAACCCCCCTCCCCCTCCCAGCCCTTCACCCGCAGGGACGTTCACTTTGCCCAGAAGGAAACCCCTGGCTTGTTTAGAGTCAAGTACCCTGTCTCTGTTTCAGATGCCCCAGAGAACCTGAAAGTGATGGTCTCCCAAGGAAATAGGACAGGTAGGAAGGGAGATCAGAGGAACCAGGGCTCCTCAGTGCCAAACTGGGAGCCCAGACGTCTGGAATGTCAGCGGGAAGAGGGTCCCTGTGCCCTCAGCTGTTCATCCATCCTGCCTCTTCCCTCCCTAGTCCTGGAAAACTTCAGAAATGACACATCTCTTCCGGTCCTGGAAGGCCAAAGCCTGCGTCTGCTCTGTGTCGCTCACAGCAACCCCCCAGCCCGGCTGAGCTGGGCCCGAGGGGGACAGACTCTGAGCCCCTCCCAGCCCTCAGATCCTGGGGTCCTGGAGCTGCCTCAGATACAAACAGAGCATGAAGGAGAATTCACCTGCCGAGCTCAAAACCCTCTGGGCTCCCAAAATATCTCTCTGAGCCTCTCCGTGGTCTGTGAGTGCGGGGACCCCTGTGGGCAGGACACCTGGGTCCCGGGGTGGGGGGAGGCACCGCTGACTCTCCTCCCTCTGTACAGACCCCCCGCAGCTGCTGGGACCCTCCTGCTCCCTGGAGGATGAGGGTCTGCACTGCGACTGCTCCTGCCGAGCTCAGCCGGCCCCCTCCCTGCGCTGGCGGCTGGGGGAGGGGCTGCTGGAGGGGAAGCTCGGCAACGCCTCCTTCAAGGTCACCTCCAGCTCGGCTGGGCCCTGGGCCAACAGCTCCCTGAGCCTCAGCGAGGGGCTCAGCTCTGGCCTCAGACTCAGCTGCGAGGCCCTGAACGTTCACGGGGCCCAGAGCGCCACTGTCCAGCTGCTGCCAGGTCAGGGGCCAACTGGACGCCCCGTGGAGGCGGGGGCTGAGAGCGACAGCGACAGGGTCCTGTGGTTGGGGCAGGAGCTGGGGAGCGGGGACACGGGGGCGCCTGTGGCTGGGGATGCGGAGCGGGGAAATTAAATCGGAAAGCCTGACACTTGGGCCTGGGGTGTAGCGGAGTCTCCAAGAAGTCGATGGGAAGGGGCTCTAGGTAAAAACCTCTGGAATGGGAGCCGGAAGCCGGAGCGCCTAGTGGCGGGTGGACGTGAGGACCCACGGAGATGGGAAGGGCTCAGAGATGGCTGACCGTTTCCTCGTGCAGATGAGAAGGGATTCGCCTCCAAAGCGTTCTCCAGCGGAATATTTCTAGGAATTGGCCTCATGACCCTCCTTTTCCTCTGCCTCCTACTGATCATGTGAGCTAGGTGCAGGGGCAGCGATGGAGGGAGCGTGGGATCCGGGACCCGTGGAAAGGGGGGCGGGGCCGGGGCGCACACCAAGGCGGGGTGTTCCCTCAGCGTGAGGACTCTGAGGAAGAAGTGGACCCAAGCAGAGGTTCCGGCCCCGGCCGCGGGAGAGACTCCGAGGTCCAGGGTCTCACGGAAGAGCACGATCCTGCATTACATCAACGTGGTCCCTAAAACTGGCCCCCTGGTGAGTGGTCCCAACCAGCTGTCTCTTCTTCCCCCTCTCTGACTCCTGTATACCCTCCTCCCCAGCCCCGCCCCCGCCCTTTGCCCGAGAGACATCGCAATGGAAAAGGCCCGGGTGCTGGATTCAAATTCTGATTCTGGCACTTAACGTCTATGAGATCTTGACCAAATCCCTCCCTCCTGAGCCTCTACTGCTTCCTCCTTGAGAGCTGGTTTGAGGATTACAACACACGTTATTGCCTAATAGGTAGCAGCTATTCCATTATTACTACTACCAACGACATTACTAAGTAAAATTAATGATGTCACCAATGATTAATATCACTGAGAGATGGTATGTCCTAGTGATGATTAAGGGTAGGGCTCTGAAGTCAGCCTGCCTGGGTTCCTGTCTGCTTTCATCACTGTGTGTTCTGGGATGAGTCACTTAACTTCTCTGTGCCTCGATTTCTTTAACTGTAAAATGGGGATAATAGTAGTACCCACCACGTAGGCTCATTCTGGGTATTCAATATGCTCATTTCCTACTTGTAAAGCATTTAGAACAGTACCAGGCCCCTGGTAAGTGTTGGGTGAATGCTGGATATTTTCAGGAGAGAACATCTATATGCGGATGATTCCAAAATTTACGCCTCCCAGACTCATCCCTGAGCTCTAGACTCATAGCCAACTGTCTAGGCAGTATCTCCATGTGGATGTCTAATAGGCCTCTCAAACTTAGCCTGTCCAAAACCAAACTCATGACTAAGCACCACTTAAAACCCTTCTCTTCCATCCTCTGCATCTCAGCAAATAGCACCACATTTGCCCAGCGGCTCAAGCCTAAAGACTTTAAGTCATTTCTTACTCCTCTCTTTTTTATCCCCCCCCCCACAATCAATCCATCTGCAAATCTCCTCCCAAATCCATCCAAACCATTTCTCCCCCCTCGGTTGGATAGAACTTAGGGACCAAGAAAAAAAAAAAGTGAAAAATGCCAATTTCAGATGGTCACATACACAGGATTCCGTGTATATAACACTCTCAAATGATAAGATTGTAGAGATAGAGGACAGGTTAGTAGTTGTGAGGGGTTCGGGATGGGAGGATGATGAGAAGGACAGCAGGAGGGAGATGTTTGTGGTAATGGAGCAGTTCGGTGTCTTTTGGTGGTGGTTACACCAATCTATCTGCATTAGTTTGCTAGGGCGGCCATAGCAGAGAACCACAAGCTGGGAGGCTTAACCACAGACTTGTCTTTATTGTTTGTTCCTGTCCCGAGATGGAAGGCGAGCTCAGCGAGGGCAGGGTCTTTGTTTTACTGCCTGATGTAACCCCAGTTCCTCCATTGGTGCCTAGCACGTGGTAGGGGCTCAAGTATCTGTTGAATGAATGAATGAAGGATGGTCATTTTTCCCTTAGGCTCAGAAACAGAAAGCCAAACCAAGCAGTCGTTCCTGGGCCCCTGCTCCAGATACTCACCCCCCGGAACACAGAAAGAACCAGAAGGAGCTCCATCTTGTTTCCCACAATTGTCCAGGACCCAAATCATCCCCTCAAGCCCCAGAATCAGAGAACAACCAGGAGGAGCTCCATTATGCTGTCCTCAACTTCCCAGGCCTCAGACCATGGGACACCCAGAGGCTCAAGGATACTCACCCAGAGTATGCTGAAATCCAGTTCCACTGAGGGTCTACTGGGCTGGAGAACTGGGATCCAGACCAGGGAGAAAGGCAGAGCAATTGGGAAGAGGAAAACAGAGCGTAGTCTGTCTGTCTTTCTGTCTCCCTCTCTCTCTCATTTCATCGTCCAAGGTTGGGATGATCCCATCCCAGATCCTAGCATTTTGGAACAGCTTGATGAATGTCTCCAGAGCGGCCTTCTCCAAATACACTATTCTAAGCAAGGTAAAGCTTTTCCTCTGACAAACCCAGGCACCACCCTGGCTGAATACTCACAGTCTCAGTTTCTCAATGGTGGGAGGGCCTTTAAAGAAGATTAAGCGTTCATCTTTGCCAACCTCACAGGTCAAGTCTAGGCGGCTGCCACCTGTGAGCCAAGAGTGTGTTTTACATTTTAAATGGTTAAGGGGAAAATCAAAAGAAGGATGCTTTATGATGCATGGAAATGACTTGAGATTCAAATTTCAGTGTCCATAAATAAAACTTTATTGGAGTGCAGCCATGCCCATTTTTTTCTGTATCGCCTATGGCTGATTTCAGGCAGAGTGGAGTTGTTGCCCTGCTAAGCCTAAGATAGCTAGCCTTCGGTTTAGGAGAAGTTTGTGGAATTTTCATGTAATGTAAACTCACCCACTTATTTGTACAGAAGAGCAAACAGAAGCGGAGGTCCAGAGAGAGTTCAAGAGTAGCCAAGGTGACACTGGCTAGCTCTGTGACTAGATGGAAGGTTTCTAGGGTGAGGACTTGTAGGGCGAGGGGACTTGAGTGGCAGTTTAATAGTAAGAGGGAGGAAATTAATATTTTTGAACACCTGCTATGTATCACATTGTGAGCCAACTGTGCTGTAAGATTTAAGAGTATCTCCATTGGGAAGATATCTGAGACTCAGAGAGGTGAATTAACTTATCTAAAGACACACAGGAGAAATCGACAATATCAGGGGTCCCACCCATGGCTGACTCCAAAACCACTGCTCTCCCTGCTTTTTCACAATCCCTCCTGAAGTGGCGCTCTTGAGTGAAAAGGACCCAAAACTCAGGGCAGAACGTGAGGATGGTCAGTCATCTCAGATATAAAGAGAGGCTAGCTGGTCACCTCATCTCAGCAGGAAGGAGTGGTCAGGCTGTGTCCATGAAGCTGGCCTCTGTTGATCCTTTTTTTCCTTTCTAAGACCGTGGTGGGGGAGTTGGGGTGGAGGGGATGTCTTTACTCCTTAGAAGGATAAATGCAATTAGATAAAGAGGGAAAGAAAAGAAAGAAAAAGATTTTGAGTTGGAATTTTCCAAGGGTTCCTTTATACAGATATTATCTCTATTATACAATTGGGCAAACTTGAGTCATGAAAAGGTTACAGACACATCCAAAGCCACAGGATTAGTAAGGTTTGATTCCAGAGCCCAGGCTTTTGGTCATGACCTTATATTGGCCTCTTGGTGGCTTGTTGAGCAGAGGGGACCTGATAAGGAGGGGTGGCAGGTGCAGTATATGGAAAGGACAAAGGACTTGCACTTGTGTACAGATTCTACTACATACTAATCAGAATAAGTGTAGGCAAGTGACTTTCTCTGTCTGAGCCTCGATTTCCCCATGTATTAAAATGAAGGTAACACCCTTACTATGAAGGCTTGTTATAATGATTGAATAAGAGAGTACAGATGAGGGGGGTGGGGCAGTATAGGGGTAGGGGATTAAGAGGTACAAACTCTTAGGTATAAAATAAGCTACAAGTACATATGGTATAACACAGGGAATATAACCAACATTTTACAATAACTATAAATGGAATATAACCTTAAAAATTGTGGATCACTCTATTGTACACCTGTAATTTATGTAATATTGTACATCAACTATACTTCAATAAAAACATGTTTTTTAAGAAAAAGAGAGAACACAGATGAAGGCACTTTATAAACTGTAAACTGTTACCCAGACTTTAAGTACGATGATCTGAGTATCAAGTATGATGAGTTATGTATGGTGGGTGTCCTTCTTTGATTCGGAAGAATAGAGAAAGTTATCATCTTACATTTGTTTAATGGCAACTATAGTGTTTTAAATTTTCTCGGCTTGTGGAAGGTATTAACTGACTAGCCCAGTTGGCTGAGCCATGGAGCTCCAGTCTGCAGGTGGGATGCAAATAGCTTTGGAGAAGAAGGTAGCAAAAAAGAGAGCTGTGCTCACTGTGTCCTAAGCACTCTCTGTTTTTCCTCCATAGTCACCCCCAGAGCCCGGATTTGGTAGTTACTGCATATGATGATATGGTAAGGAGGCCCACGCTGACATGTTTTGCCTCCTAAGTGTGCCAGTGCCTCTGTGTACTGAATAAAATAAAAAACTGAACTAGCTGCAAGCACTGAAGTTGGCCACCAGAAGCCAGTATACCCAGAGTAATTGAATTACAGACCCATGGAGTAGGATCAACCAATGCAACTGCCTCATTTTTTTAAATTTTTTTTTTTTAAATTGAGGTATAGTTGATATACAATATGTTTCAGGTGTAAACATAGTGATTCACAGATTTTAAAAGTTATACTCTTGTTTATAGTTATTATAAAATATTGGCTCTATTCGCTGTGTTGTAAAACATACCTTATAGCTTATTTATTTTATACATGGTAGTTTGTACAACTGCCTCATTTTATAGATGGGGCTTCGAGAGGGACAGGTTCACACAACAAAATAGCAGAAGTGACATTCAAACTCAGACAGGTCCTAAAAGGGATGACCACTGCAGGTCCTGAATTCCTTTTAATAAACTTAGAGCGGGCAGAATGTTGGAGGGGTCTCTGTTTCCCTCCCTCTGCCCCCAAATCCTGCCAAGCGACCCTTCAAAATTTGTTTAACCTGGGAAATTGCAAGATTATGTTGCTAGGACAACAGGTTTGACCAGGGGTCAGTACCTTTATTTTTTTTGGCTGCATAGGGTCTTCGTTGCTGTGCGTGGGCTTTCTCTAGTTGCGGCGAGTGGGGGCTACTCTTTGCGGTGCTTCTCATTGCGGTGGCTTCGCTTGTTGCGGAGCACGGGCTCTAGGTGCACAGGCTTTAGTAGTTGTGGCGCATGGGCTTAGCTGCTCCGCGGCATGGGGGATCTTCCCGGACCAGGGCTCGAACCCACGTCCCCTGCATTGGCAGGCGGATTCTTAACCACTGCGCCACCAGGGAAGCCCGGGGTGGGGGGGTGGTCAGTAACTTTGAAATACACGTGTTAAAGTCCCGACTTCTGCAATAACGACTTGGGACTTGGAGTGGGGGGTTGGGGGAGGAGGGTGGTGTTGTCCAGTCCTCTTGGGGAAAGGCAGGTGTGGATGGATAGACACAGCGACAATGACAACGGGCTTGGAGCCAGTAGACTCAGCTTGGCGATTCCGCATTGCCAGATGCTCTCTATAGCCAGTTAATTGGAGACTATGAATGCCAGGAGGTATAACTAAACAATAGGTCTACGTTTCTGATTTCTGACTCGATCGTGCTCTGTTAAAACTCTTTTTCTCATCTCCTAACAATATCTCAGACCTTCTGTTACTGTCCAGTCAGCTCTGATTATTAAAACTCAGCCTGGTCTTAAATCTTCACCTCCAACTCCGTTTAAATCCCATCGCCTCCCCTCTCCATCCAGTGGAGGTTTTAAGCGGGGACTGGACTCCGTGGAGAGGGGAGGGAGACCAGTTGTCCCTGACCCCCCCCCCCATTTCCCAGAGTATTGGGGCCTAGAGGAGGGACACCATGTATGGGGACAAGTGACTCTTGACCTAAGTGGCCACAGCAGTGGCCTCTTGTTGGTGGAAGCTTCTTCTCTGGCTAATCCTGGATGGCGCTCTGAGTGGCAGGTGTCCAAACACTGGCTCTGTTGTGGAGCAAAAATGTGAGGACTTGGGTGGATGGGTCTGAAGAGGTTTCCTGGACTCTTCTGCTTCTTCCTTTTTTTTTTTTTGGATGGTAGTCACCTTTTAAAAAAATTTTTTTAATTGAAGTATAGTTGGTTTACAATGTTATATTAGTTTCAGGTGTACAGCACAGTGATTCAGTTATATACATATATGGAAAAGAATATGAAAAACAATATTATATATGTATAACTGTCACTTGCTGTACAGCAGAAATTAAACACAGTAAGTCAACTATACGTCAATAAAATTTTTTTTAAAAAGGCTTTCTAAAGACAATAAGAGAACTTGGAGTAACTAACCTTTTATGTGGAATGTATAAGGTAAAGTTCACCTAGTACTTCAAGTAAGCATGATTATAAATTATATACAACAAACTCCTCCAACATATAGTATGATTCTGATGTGAAATTTTGGGTGCATTTTCAATAAAGAACTGGTGAAAACCTTTAGAAAAAAAAAAGGTTATGACAAAGAGGCAGCCAAGAGAATCTGGAGGGATGATAAAAATACGCTGGATCTTGTTTGTGGTGATGGTTACATGGCTCTATGCATTTGTCAAAACTCGGAACTGCACACCAAAAAGAGTGAATTTTACTGTATTAAAAGATAAATAATACAAATGCAAAACAAACAGCACTTTTTAAAAGATTATGAGAATTTAAATGAGTTAATGCAAGTGAAAGTGTCTAAGTGATCTCCCTTTCTGGGGCCCTTCGACCTCCAGACTCCCACTGCCACTTGAGCAGACACTTTTAGCAAATCCCAGCTTCCAAGCAGTCTAAAAAGCATTCATGACAGCCACATAAACCTAGGGGCACTCATTCCAGCACAAACCTCAGCCCACGAATCTCTCAACGCCAGTAACTTCTTGCCGAGCATCCCGGCCATTTTCTGGGGTAGTGGAAAAACCCCAAGACTGGAAGGGCCCCTAAGTTGGAGAAGTTGAACGAGTGGGTAAGGCTCAAGGGAGAGAGCAGGGCCCCCAGGGACCTCCTGCAGGGGGACGGAAGGCGGGGGTGGGGGTGGGGGTGGGATGGGGACTTAAGGGAATCCGTGAGCCCTGTGGGCTGGGAAGGCCCTGAAGATCTAATCTTGGGACTTTGACAGTCCGAGTCCTGTAGGGGTCAGTGAAAGGAAGAGACTGGTCCTAAGACTGGTAAGGGGCAATGAGGCTCCCTAGTGGGCCAAGAAGACCTCTGTACGGGACTCCCCTCAGCCTGAGGACCCCTCTCCCCTCCAAGCTTCGCTCAGCATCGCTAGGCCTAGACTGGGTCTCCCCGGACGCGGACGCTGCCACCGTGCCGGAGATCAGACAAGGGACTCTGCTAAAGGCCGGGGCAAAATAGTTACAGCCCGGAGAAGGCGCGGAAAAGGAACAGCCAATCAGAGGGCGAGAGAGAGAGAATCGCGCTCAGAAACGTAGCCAATCAAAAAGCGAGGGTGCTAGCCCTCCACCCCCGGATTTGACGGACGGAGGGAGGAGACGCGGAAGCAACGTGAGCTTCCCCCCAATCAGAGCTGAGGATTACGTCTCGCGCTGTTAAACGTAACAAGGAGTGGGCGGAGCTCAAACCTATTGCTGCAGGCGTTCCCCAACAAATCGGAACCTTCGTGCCCTCCCGACGCAGGAATTGATTGGTCACTTTTCAGAACTTGCCTGTCAATTTTGAAAGCTGGGTAAAGGGCATTTCCTTAGAAGCGCAAGAACACGCCTCCGCTCTCCCAGCTCGGGGAGGAGGGCCTTAAAGGGCCAGGTACATGGTAAGTGGCGAGGTCGGACCCTGACCGCAGAAACAGGAGGGACAGTAACAGAACAAAACCAGAAGCAGTGCCGTTACGCTGGAATTGAGTTTTATGTCGCAAAAATCCAGAGACTTAGCTTACTTTAGGTCAAGAGTTAGTAAGAAGCGGAACGAGGATTCGAACCCTTATTTCGGAGCCCTGTTCGACATAAGCTTCCTAACCGGATGGATGAGACCTGCATGCTAATCATAGGCGCTAGGAAAGGAAAGCCAGCCTTCTTGGTAAAAATCTTTAGATTCCAGCCACCTAGCCTTTGCTCGCGCCGTTTCTTCTACATCAAATACCCATTCACCCTAGACCTAGCCCAAAGGCCACCTCCTCTAAAACAAAACAAAACAAAACCCAAAAAACCCAAAAACCTCTCCGACCTTCTCCCCCACGCCTTGCAAGCTAGCAACAATGTTTTCCTGGCCCCCGACCTCCCCCTCCACCTCCTTGCCTCCAGGCAACGTTTAATCCGCTTCCGGCTCTCACTGTCCTGTTCCTCCCTGTGTCCCGGCTCCCATCACCCCAGAATGTTACTGTCCATCTCCGTGTCTGTCCCCCACCTCTCAAGACTGAGAGCCCTTCGAGAGCAGGTAGCGGTTCTGCGTCATCTCGGCGTCACCAGCATCATCCAGCACAGAACTCGAAAGCTAGTCTCGGATTTCTCATCCTCAAAGTGGGATGTTGTGAAGTTCTTGTAAGAAAATTCATATTCAAAGGCGCCGCTCAGGTTGAGAACTTTGCATCACCCTTGATTCCCCATCACTCACGTCCAGCAGCCCCGCAGCAAATCCTGATGGTTCTCCCTCCAAAATACATCTTAAATCTATTCACATCTTCCCATCCCCACTACCCCCACCCTCCTTGGAGCCGTCACCACCCATGCCTGGAGGATGGCAGCTTTCTCCCTAGGCTTCCTGCTTCCACTCTTGCGTTCCACCACAACCCACTCTCCAAGCTGCAGGCACAGTGCTCTTCTTAAAACATAAATTATGTCACACTTCTGCTTACAAATGTTCAAAGTCATCTCAATGTTCCAGAATTAAAAAAAAAAAAATTCCAAAGTCAGCCTAGAAGGTACTATACAGTCTGCCTCCTACTTGTGTCTCCATTAATCACAGACTCTGGAGCCAGGGTTCAAATCCCAGTCGTGCTACTGACTAGCTCTGTGACCTTGAGTATCTTACTTAGCCTCTCTGAGGCACAGTTTGAACCTCTGTGAAATGAGGACTAAATAAATTGGAATTATTCATTAAAATAGACCTCTAGTTTGTTAAAAAGAAGAAACTGACCAGTAGTCCTCAAAGCTGTCAAAGTTGTGAAAAACAAGGAAAGACTGAGAAACTGCTGCAGAACAGAGGCGACTGAGGGGATGTGATGACTCAGTGGGATCCTGCCTTGGATTCTGGAACAAAAAAAAGAGGACATTCGTGTAAAAACTGGCAAAATCCAAATCAAGTCTGGAGTTTAGTGAGAAGTCTTAAGAGTCATGCTGGTTTCTTAGTTGTGACAAATGTTCCACGATAATGTAAGAAGATAGCAAGAGGGGAATCGGGTGAGTTACAAAGTTATCTTTGTAACTTTTCTGTAAATATGAAGGTATTCCAAAATTTTAAATATATATATATATTTAAAATAGACCTGTCCCTCTCCTCCTAGCTTATTGCTTCCCAGTCCCTCAAACACTATGTTTGTTTCACCCTGAGGGACCTTTGCACCTGCTTGTCCCTCCACTGGGAATAATCAACTCCCAGGTCAGCTGGCTCTGTCCCACAGTATCCTTCTCTAACCATCTTATCTAAAATAAGCCCATGGGGGACTTCCCTGGAAGTCCAGTGGTTAAGACTCTGAGCTTCCACTGCAGGGGAATGCAGGTTCCATCCCTGGTCGGGGAACTAAGATCCCACGTGCCCGGTGGCGTGGCCAAAAAATAAAAAATAAAATAAAATAACCCTCTGCCCCCTGTGCCTCTGTATCACTTGTCCTGTCTTTACACCTTCACAGACCTCCTGCATATAGGAAATATACTGTGTCTTGTGTGTTTCTCTCCCAACATGTAAAGTTTCATTAGCGTGCATGTATTTTGTCCCGGGCTAAGTCCCCGGAGCCCAACCTGGGGCGTAGCATATAGCAGGCACTGAATAATATTTCTTAAATAAATAGATATGAGAATGACTATTGCTTCTCAATAAAATACTACCACGACCACCAGCAATAACAATAAGAAACTCTCATTGGTTGAGACTAATTGTAGTCCAGATCATGTGTTGACTACTTCACGCACGTGATACATCCTTTAAACCTCACGAGATCCGAGAAGGTAATATTAGCCCCATTTCTCAAAAGCACAGAGACTAGACGGGCTTAAGCTCACAAAGTTAAGTGAGAGACGGAGCTGAGAGTGAAATCCAGCCTCTACGATCGCCAATCCATCTACTAACCCCTCTGCCCCCTGGAGAACCCAATGTCCAGACTTCCTTAAATGTCCCTTTAGTCCTAAAGAACACCATCGGGTCCCCTGAGGACACGGCCCAGGAATACAGGTGGAGAGAGAGGAGGGGGCTAGGGACTCCTGGGTCTGAGGGAGGAGGGGCCGGGGGCCTGGACCCCTGGGTCTGAGGGGGGAGGGGCTGGGGGCCTGGACCCCTGGGTCTGAGGAGGGAGGGGCCGGGGGTCTGAATCCTGGGTCTGAGGGAGGAGGGGCCGGGGGCGTGGACTCCTGGGTCTGAGGAGGGAGGGGCCGGGGGTCTGGATCCTGGGTCTGAGGGAGGAGGGGCCGGGGGCGGGGACTCCTGGGTCTGAGGGAGGAGGGGCCGGGGGCCTGGACCCCTGGGTCTGAGGGAGGAGGGGCCGGGGGCCTGCACTCCTGAGGCTCGGGCGCCCGGCTCCTGGGTCTCCGGCAGGCGGGGTCTGCGACGTGAGATACGTGGGGTTGACGAACTGGAACCCCGCGAACTCAGCCGTGCACGCTTTCCTGCGGCTCTGCACGCCCCGCAAACCACGCCCCCTTTCTGACAAAGTCCCACCCATCTTCTTCCAGACGCCTCCCCGTCACTGGGCCCTGGAGAAATCGACGCGAAGGTGCTAGAAAAGACTTGAAAGACCCCGGTGAAGATGGAACAGCAAAAGGAAGGGGCTGGGCCAGAGGGGTGAGAGACGCAAGACTTCCCGCGGGGGGCACGAAGACCCAGAAAGAGGGAGGACAGAGAAAATCAGAGAGTTGAACAGACCCAGAGAGTATAAGGAAAAAAAAAAAAAGTCTTGGGTATCATGACACAGAAACAGAATCTTCGACGATCTTGGTGACAGAGAGAGTTGAGCGAGATGCTTAGAAATAGGGAGAGAGCTAGAAATATATTTGTGGAACAGAGAAATTTCGAGAAGGAACCAGGAGAATTGAAGATGCCAGACACAGCCGTAGGGCTGGAGAAATAATAATTGTCCACATTTATTGAACACTTCCCAGACCCACCCCCTTAATAGGCACCTTTGATACCACCAGAAGCTATCTCTGGGTATGAAAAAGTAAGGTTCGGATTGGGAAAATGATTTGCCCAAACACACCGCGAGGGAGGCAGCCTGGAATGGGAACCGCGTTCTGTGGGATGCTAAAGCTCTGGCAGAGCTGTCTGTCTGTCTGTCTGTAAAGAAAACGGGAAGAAACAGAGAGAGAAAGGGGCCCGGAAGTCAGAGGCCAGCTCGGTCCTGAGGATGGGGAGAAATGGACTCCTGGGAGAAGCCGGGAAGCAGAAAGCCTGCAGTAGGGAAGGCATATGCAGATGGGGAGACCCGCTGACCTGTCCTTTTGTCATTCTAGGAACAACCTGCCGTCCCTGGGGACTGAGTCGCAGCCGCCTGCACCTTTCCCAGCCCTGTTCCCTTCTCTCCTGGGCACCCCAGATCCAGCCCACCTGGGGCTCCCCGAGACCCTGGCCTCTGTCACTGTGCCCGTCCGTCTGGATGCCCTCTCCTACCTCCTGCACAGCGCCCTGATGGGAGCCTACACGCTTCAGCAGTCCTTGCCCTCCTGCCCCTGCGCCCCCAATGCGTGCTGCACCCAGCCGGGCACCGCCAAGAGGCCGCCCAGGGGACGCGGGGGCTGGGATGTCCGACGCAGGCCGGGCCGGGGTCAGGGCCAGCGGCAGTGGGGACTTGGGAGGGCTGAGCAGGCAGAGAGGGGCTGGGTGGGGAGCCCTGGGGCTGGCCCCAGGACCCCCCCGGTGACGCTGCCATCACCAACACCACCCGCCCAGGATGGGAAGAAGGACACCCAGGGTCCGGAGCCGCCCCTGGAGACGCCGCCTGCTGAGGACTGGGAGGCCGAGTACTAGGGCCCCGAGGACCCTGCACCCTGGACTCCGGAGGGCGCCCTGGAGGGTCACCAGGAGGGTGTTCCTGGAGCCCAGGGTGGCCTCAGCCCTGCCAGAGACACCCAAGAAACATCCTGCTCCCATCCCTCTTCCTCCCAAACCACAGCCTCAGCAGGGGGTCCCGCGAGTCGCCTGGTGAAACCCAGACCTGACATAGGATCCCAAGCCAGGGAGACAGCCCCGAACCTCAAGCCCAAACCCAAGCCTCTTCCCATTCCTGACACTGTGCCCAACTACAGCGACAACGCTCACCTCACTCTCGACGCCCAGGGCTCCTCCAGCCATGCCAGCCAGGCCCATCCCTGACCCCAAAGCCATTCCCACCTGCCTCTGCCAGCCCCATCCCATGGCCGCACTGAGGCCCACATCCCCCAGCCGTTCACCCCCATTCCATTCTCCGTCTCTGCCCTGACCCATCCTCATTCCCAGCTCCCTCATCCCCATCCCCATCTGCCTAAAGGCCAGCCAACCCTCATCCTTGATTTCTCCTGCCTCCAGCCCATCTTCAACCCCGGCCAGCCCCGCCTCGTCTTCAACCTCCTTTCTGTCCCAGCCCCAAAGGTGACATGCCCTGTGACCCCACTTGCGAAGAACCCCATTGGCCCAACATACCCAGACCCCTGCAGCCCCACCCCATTTCCTGCCTGTGGGGGAGGGGGGCCGGGTTGAACAATAAATGGCTGAGTGTCCCTATGTCTTGTGTCTGTGTGTGCTTACACAGCTTGGGCTAACCCCGAGGGTGCCGTGGAACGAGGCCTGTGAAAGGGTGCTAGGGTGGCTGGGAGGGTCACAGAGAGAGGCCGGTGGGACCAGGGGCTGCAGGGAGGGAGGACCTGGATTCCTGCTTCAGCGAATTCCATCTGGGGCGTCTGCCACCACTGCACTTCTGCCTGCTGGAAGCTGCTGGGCCATGGGGCCATTGTATGGGGAGGCTTAAGGGATTTGGGAGACCCTGGGAGCAGAGAGGCCAGCGGCCTGACTGGGCTCAGTCTGCACAGAGGGGCCGAGGCAGACGGAGGGTTCAGGGCAGGCTCTGCCCCTCAGGTAGGGACCAGGCGTGGGAGCCATGGGCCCCTCCTCCCCCTAAACCTAGGCGGCCAGGCCTCCTTTCTCTCGCAGGGACTTGGTGGGGTCCTAGCCCTAGCCCCTTCCTCACCTCGAACCTGGGAGTCCAGGCCCCCAGCCCCCTCCATCCCCCAAAGACTTGGTGTCCCAGTGGCCAGCCCCTTCCTGGCTTAGGACCTGGAAGTCTAGGCCCCCAGCCCCTTTCTCCCCCCAGGACCCAAGGGTCTAGGTTCTCAGCCTCTCCTCCCCCAGACTCAGGAGTCCAGATCCCTCCCTCTGCCCCCCAGACCCAGGGATCAGGGTGCCCAGTTCCTTCCTCTCACTGGGACCTAATGTACCAGCCCCCCAGCTCCCTCCTCACCTAGGATCTGGAAGTCTAGGACCCCAGCTTCTCCTCCCTCAGACTAGGAATCTACACCCCCAGCCCCTCCTCCCCCAGGACATGGGAATCCAGCTCCTGACCCCATCTCTCCCCTTACCCACAGATCACCATGTACAGCTTCATGGGTGGTGGCCTCTTCTGCGCCTGGGTGGGGACCATCCTCCTGGTGGTGGCCACGGCGACAGACCACTGGATGCAGTACCGGCTGTCGGGGGCCTTCGCCCACCAGGGCCTGTGGCGTTATTGCCTGGGCAGCAAGTGCTACCTGCAGACGGAGAGCATCGGTGAGGCTCTGGGGCGGGGTCTGGGCTGTGCCTGGGATCAGAGCCCCCCGCAGGGCAGAACCTGACGGTGGAAGGGCCACCTGTTTTGCAGATGGAGAACCTTGTGGCTCAGAGAGGGAAAGCGTCCAGCCCAAGGTCGTTCAGCATGGAAGGGGCAGAACTGGGATTTCAGTAGTTTTTTCTAGTACAATTACAGGATGTACCGATTGAGAGGTTAAGTAGAGAGGTGACATTTCCTGGCATGAAATAGAGGTCAGGTATAGCAGTTGGGGCTGGGGTTATCCGAAGAGCATTTTCTAAATATTTACTAGGTGTCGAGAACTATGTTAGGTACCAGGAGGATACAGAAGCAATACGGACCCTAAATTTGCTAATACTGGATGAGATACTTTTTAATACTTGCTGTGAGCCAAGCCATGTAATACATATGTGTATATGTATATATGTGTGTGTATGTATATGTGTATATAGATATATACGTGTATATATTACACTATATATTGTAAAAATGGGGATAAAAATAGTACTTACAGTATAGGGTTCCTGCAATCTATATTATATAATACATATTATTATAATATACTCTGTACCTCTATGTGCCTCTTTCCATATACATATATATTTGTATATATGTACAGTCTTCCCTCAGTCCCTCAGTAGCCGCAGAGAACTGGTTCCAGGACCTGCCGTGGATACCAAAGCCCCCGGATGCTCAAGTCATGTAGTCGACCCTCCGTATCCGCGGTTCCGTATCCGTGGTTCTGCATCTGGGGATTAAACCAACCGCGGATAGTGTAGTACTGTATGTATTTATTGAAAAAAGTTCTCGTGTAAGTGGACCTGCACAGTTCAAACCTGTGCTGTTCAAGGGTCAAATGTATATACATGCATATATATGGAAAGAGAGGTGCATAGAGATGTATAGTATATTACATAATATATATTATACAACATACATTATATAATATATTAATAATATATAGTATATCACATGTTCTGTGTTATCTGTATCCAATAATAGTGTAGTAATAATAATAATAATAACAATAACTGGCATGTATTGTTACTGTGTCCTACGTGCTATTCTAAGCGCTTTGCCTGGATTAACTCCCTTCGGTGTCCCAACAGCACTAAGAGGGCTCTTCCGTTGTGTCTATGAACTAAGACATGATACTTGACCTCAAAAAGTCAATTCTTTTGGTGGGGGCGGGGGGTTGGGAGGAGGACCCAACCCTCACTGAGCCCTGTGATATGACAGACTCGTGGCAGATATCACCTACCCCATCTCACCAAACCTGCCCATTTGCTGGAGGGATAAATTGAGGCAGGGAGAAGTGGAAAGGTTTGCCCTGGGCCACCAGTTTCAGAGCCCCATCTGGCTGACTTGGTGCATCCTTTTCATTTCTGGCTGTCTCCTTTGTCACACTTCTACCACTCCTCCTGCTTTAGACTGGGAACACCACCAGACACTCTTGAGTTCCCTCTGCTGGGGATGGGAGAGAGGGAAGCTGGAGGGAGGTCTTCAAGTTCATTTGATATCTTCATGACCACAAGACTGAGAGCCTCAGGGACATACCTCACCCCGATTGACGCTTGGGTATTTGTCCAAACAGCAGGTTTAATTTGTTCATCCATTGTATAGCTGATGTAATCCGATCACCAAAATTAGAGCAGGAGTCCTGAGCTTGCTTCCCAGAGGCCAAACCCAACCCAAGACATGTATGCATAGCATTTTTTAAGTTTCCAAAGTCATTACCAGTATTTAAAAAATCTGGAGATTTTACATTAAAATCTGGACTTGCAGCTCTTTTTGAATAATCCAGTTTTGCCTGTCTTTTCCAGGCCCATGGTCAGCTGGGTATGAGCAGCAAATGCCCCCTTCAAATGGGGTACACCAGTCAGGGTCCCCTCAGGAGACGGAAACCACACTGTGATTTGAATAGGGAAGGTTTTATCTAAAGATGAAGCTGATAATTGATCGTTGGTACGTGGGACATAACATGTTCCCCATGCAGCCTGCCGTCTCCTGCCTTTATTCACAGCTGCAGCCAAGCCTCAGAGGCATTTGTGTTTTCCACTCCTGCATTAGCCCAGCCATGGGAAAGAAATAGGCTATAACATCCCCCAAAAGTCCTCCAGACTTTTAAATACCCAGAGGCATGTGTATTCGTTTTCTAAGGCTGCCGTAACAAAGTACCACAAACTGGGTGGCTTAACAGAAATCTATTGCCTCACAGATCTGGAGGCTAGAAGTCCAAAATCAAGGTCTCTGCAAGGTTGGTTCCTTCTGAGGGCTGTGAGGAAGAATCTGTTCCCTGCCTCTCTCTTAGCTTCTGGTGGTTGCCTGGCAACCTTTGGTATTCCTTGGCTTGTAAATGCACCAGCCCATCTCTGCCTTCATCTTTGCGTGATGTTCCCATGGGTGTGTGTCTGTCTCCAAATTTCCCCATTTTATGAGGACACCAATCATATTGGATTAGAAATCCACTCTACTCTGGTATGACCTCATCTTAACTACTTACATCTGCAAAGACCCTATTTCCAAATAAGGTCATATTCCGAGGCAGTGGGAGGAGGCGGGGAGCAGTTAGAACTTCAACATATGAACTTGAAAGGGGAGACACAACTGCAACCCAGCAACCCATAACAACATCCGTGGAGAATTATCCAGGAATTGTTCTCCCCTAGACTTTCACAAGACGAAAGACTGCATTTTGCAAAGATCTAAGGCTTTTTCAGTGGCAGGATCCCAGTTCTGCCCGGGGTGATAATTGTCCTGGGTACTCCGAGAGACAGAATAACAAAGCAGTTAAGACTGAGGGCGTGGAGCTTGGCTTTCAACTTCAGTCCCTCTGCTAATTATGGGACCTTGGGCAAATCACTTCACCTCTCTGAGCCTCCATTCCTTCACTTGAAAAATGGGCATGAAAATATTACTTAGAGCATAGGGCTCTTGGAAAGAATAAATAGGATCATACATGGGAAGGGAGACTGGCACGTACTTGACAGTCGCCAAACGGAAGATGAGATCATGATGAGTGGTCCCAGGGCATCTCCATTCATTCAACACGTTTCTTGAACACCTATTACGTGCCAGGCACTAGGTGCTGGAGATACAGCAGTGAGTGAGAAAGCCAGGCCCTTGTCCTCACAGAGCTGAGAACTCGGTGGAGAGAGATAGACATCATAAACAAGTTAGAAATAAATAAATGAGACATTTCCAAATATGGGTAAGTGGTATGAAGGAAGGGAAAGGGAGCATGGGAGAGAGGATAGAGAGTGAGTAGCAGGAGGATATGGGAAATCGGCATTCATTCACTCATTCATTCATTGAGCAAACACTTCTCCAGGCCCATGTGCAAATCAAACCTCTGCTGGGTGTGTCTGTGGTGTAGAATCAACCAGGTCCCCGTCCTCAGGGAGCAATCAGGCCGGAGAGGGAAACAGGCAAAGAGAGTCTCAACCCAGAGGAGGGAGTGAGGATGGTGCCTGAGGGGTGAAGGGATGCTTCCCAGAGGAGGGGATCTGGGAGCTGGGCTTTGGCGGATGAATAGGAGTCTGCCAGGTGAAGAGGAAGGCTTTTTCAGAGAGGTGAAGGAGGAGCTAGGTCAGGAATACTGAGAGGGGTGAGGCATTCCTGCCCTCAGAGGTAGCAGCCTTCCCCACTGAGGGCAAGGAAGGCACAGGAGTGACCGTGAGGTGCTCCCACAGCATACTGGAATGCCACCCGGGCCTTCATGATCCTGTCCTCCCTGTGTGCCACCTCTGGCATCATCATCGGCATCATGGCGTTCGCTCAGCAGCCCACTTTCACCCGCTTCTCCCGGCCCTTCTCTGCGGGCATCGTGTTTTTCGCCTCCAGTGAGTGAATCACCCTCTACACCTACCCCTCTCCCAGCTCCCCCTCCAGCTCTGCCCCCAACACCACGTTCACTCCCCACTGCTCCTCACTCTCCGCTGCACCCGCACCCGAATCCCACCTCCACCTTCAGCGACAACTTCAGGACTATTTCTAATGCCAATCAGCTCTGACATCAGCTATGTGTACTGCCATTCAATCCTGGCACTAACCACCGGAGCTGCCATCAAACCCCACAGGTTTAAAGGCACGTTTCCCAACCAGACTGCCCCAACTTCAGCTGCAAGTGGGGTCCCCAGCTCACCTGTACTTTGGACCAATCGGCTACAGCTTCAAGGGTTCCCGGGACCTGCTCAGGTTCAGAAATGTGCTAGAATAACTCACAGAACTCAGGAAGGCATAATACTTACAGTTTTATTGTAAAGAGTACAACTCAAGACCAGCCAACTAAAGAGATGCACGGCGTGAAGCCGGAGAGGGGTCCTGAACATGGAGTTTCCATGCACGCTCCCTGCAGAATTAGGGCTCGTCCGCGCCCCGCCCCCGTCCCCGCCCCCCCAGCTCATCCACGCACTCACCAAACAGGGAGCTCCAGTGAACGTCAGCATCCAGCATTTCTACTGGAGTTTCATTACAAGGGCATGAATCACTGGCCATGTGATTGAACTCAATCTCCAGCTCCCCTTTCCTCCCCAGAGGCTGGACTGGTCCCAAGCGGCTCAGAGCCCCAACTCTCTATTCCCACGGCTGGTCTTTCTGCTGACCAGCTCCTGTCCCCGAGTCATCTCTGCTCATCAGCATAGACTCAGGTGTGATCCAAGAACAACAGAGACACTCCTGGTACTCAGAAAAGTCCAAGGCTTTAGAGTTTCCCTGCCAGGAACCAGACACAAAGACCAGTCAGATCCTTTACAGCACAGCACAACCCCACAGCATTCCCACCCTAACCCTACTCCTCATTCATTTTTACTCCCACTTTCAACTCAACCCCCATCCTCACCCTTACCCCTACCTGCACCCATATCCCCTTCTCAATTTATTCATTCCCACCCGCATCTCCAAACCCGCTCCCATCCCCATTCCCCGCCACCCCCCCCCACCCCCCCCCCCCCCGCCCACCGACCTCTCTCTCCAGCCTTTTTCGTCCTGCTGGCCTTGGCCATTTACACTGGAGTCACTGTCACCTTCCTCGGTCGCCGCTTCGGGGACTGGCGCTTTTCCTGGTCCTACATCCTGGGCTGGGTAGCCCTGCTCATGACCTTCTTTGCAGGTACTGGGTTTGGAGGTGGGAAGGCCAGTGTCTGTGGCACTGCGAGCAGCACTCAAGAGGGTGAGATGATTGGGGGGGGTCCCACACAGGCGCCCCCGGCACTGAACCAGAAGGCAGACCCCAAGCCCTGTGGACACCAGGGAGAAAGGGAATCCTGTATCTTTGTCTTGCGCTGGGAGCAGGGGCTGGGAGGGCTGATGGGGGGCTGGGCGGGGTCAACCGGGATCTCTTCTCGCGCAGGAATTTTCTACATGTGTGCCTACCGGATGAATGAATGTCGGCGCCTGTCCACTCCCCGCTGAACCCAAACGTGTGCCCCGACTTCATCTGGACGTCAAAGTCAGGTCACTGAAGAGGAGGGGGAGGGTCTAGAGGCCTGAAATCCTGGTTCCTAGGGCCTGGTGGAGGCAGTTGAGGAGACCCAAGGCCCCAGCCACCAGGGGGGGTTGTTAGAGAAATGGAATATCCATTAGAGAGACTTTGGAGTCTAATAAAACTGACGGAAACTACTGACGTGTGGTCCCTGAGGGGTTCGGGTGGAGAGAAAGAGGGGTGAAGTGTGGTGAGTGGGGCAGGGGTGGTGGCATTAGAGTAGACCTGCCTGCTCAGTTCCTGTAGGGATGGGCACAGAGACAAATGACACAGTCCCCACCCTACTAGGTTCACCCCCTTTTTTTTTTTTTTTGGCTGCACCCCTCGATGTGTAGGATCTTAGTTCTCCCGCTAGGGATCGAACCTGGGCTCCCTGCAGTGGAAGTGCGGAGTCCTAACCACTGGACCGTCAGGGAAGTCCCTGGGTTCAACTGCTAGGAAACCAATGTGTAGGTCCAATTCTGATGGGTGTGCTTTTTCCCCACACCACCAAGCGAGTAACTCAATTCTGACAGGATCTCCCTAGAGAAAGTGTCAGATCACATAAGTTAAAGACACAGCCCTAGAAGACCGCCTCCCACTTCAGATGCCAATCACAAGCCCAGGTTGTCACTTGTGCTTCTGACCAACCAGCAATAGACTAGAGGTCCCAACAGCCCCCTCCTTGGGTTCCATTAATTTGCTAGAGCAGCTCCCAGAACTCAGCGAAACATTTTACTTACTAGATCACCAGTGTTTTATAGAAGGATATAACTCAAAACAGCCAGATGGAAGAGATGCACAGGTCAAGGTAAGTGGGAAGAGGTGCGGAGCTTCCGTGCTCTCTCCAAGTAGGTCACTCTCCCCCAAAAAGCACGTGTTCACCAGCCCGGAAGCTCTCTGAATCCTCTCCTTCTGGGTTTTTCTGGAGACTTAATTACATAGTTATGATTGATTAAATCATTGGCCTTTGGTGGTTGAACTCAATCTCCAACTTCTCTCCCCTCCCAGGAGGTCAAGGGGTGGGACTGCAAGTTCTGACCCTCTAATCATGTAGTTGGTTCCCCTCGCTCTCACAACTTAGGAAATTCCAAGAGTTTTAGGACCTCTATGCCAGAAGTGGGGACAAAGACCCAACAATATATATTTATTATAAAACATAATATCACAGTAGGATAATACGATAAATGAAAAGATCTGTGGAACTTCCCTGGTGGTCCAGTGGTTAAGACTCCACATTCCCAATGCAGGGCGCATGGGTTCTATCCCTGGTCATGATAGGGACAGAACAAAGGGACAAAGTAGGTAATTAAATAGGGGATTAGTTAAATAGGGGATTTACTTACACTAGGGGATTGTAAGTAAAGAAAAAGTATGGGAGACCCCTGTAAGTTAATGATCACTTTAAGAAAGCAGGTTTGCTTAACCACAAAACCAAGCAGGCTTGCTTAGCAACAAAACCATGCGACAGAAGCATGAGACATGCCCCAAACAATAAAACAATGGTGGCCTGAGACCCACATCCTGTCCAGTGAGCTCAGTGAGTTAATAACCCCTATGACATGCTCTCTGCACACATAAAAAACAATAATTTATGGAAAGGTGACATTTCAAAGTGAAAGACCCTCATTGTACTGAGACCTGAAATAATTTTTCCATAGTGCCATGACAGTCCTGGCTTGACCATGTAGGGACAAAAAAAACTCCCCTGCCCAACCTGGAGGCGGAGCTGCTGATGGAAGCATGACAACTACTCAAGAATGAGGAAGAAGGTGGTCTTCTCCTCCTCCCCACTTTTCCTTTGATTATAAAACGGTAGCCCACTAAGTTCTTGGGGAGACACCCTCTCGCCCACCCACTTGTAAGTCTCACAAGCATCCTATTCTAATAATCTAATAAATTGCTTCTTAACTCATCAGTTTGCCTCTCGCTGAATTCTTTCTGCGCTGAGACAACCAGAGGTCCTCGGAGCCCTCCAAAACGCCACTGAGCGAATTCAGTCTGGGAACTAAGATCCCACATGATGCCCAGTGTGGCCAAAAAAAAGAAAAAAAAAAGAAAAAACAACCTTGCCCACTCGCGCCATCTCCAGTTGGCTCTCCCAAACTCCTGTCCCTTCCTTGGATGGACCCTTCCAAGGAGAAGCACCAGAACTCTGATCTGCACCTCGTCCTGCACCTGCCTCTTTATCAATCATTCATGACCTTGATCTTCTCTTCATTCACTCATTCATTAGTTCATTCAACAAACTCATGCCAACTGCCATGAGATTTACTAAAGCTTATCATAAAATAATAAGACTGGGCTTCCCTGGTGGCACAGTGGTTGAGAATCTGCCTGCCAATGCACGGGACACGGGTTCGAGCCCTGGTCTGGGAAGATCCCACATGCCGCGGAGCAACTGGGCCCGTGAGCCACAATTACTGAGCCTGCGCTTCTGGAGCCTGTGCTCCGCAACAAGAGAGGCCGCGATAGTGAGAGGCCCGCACACCGCGATGAAGAGTGGCCCGCGCTTGCCGCAACTAGAGAAAGCCCTTGCACAGAAACGAAGACCCAACACAGCCAAAAATAAATGAATAAATAAATAAATAATAAAAATAAAGGAATTCCTTTTTTAAAAAAAAAGACTATTTAGGGAGGCTTATTCCAATAATAAGAACATTTATTACAGCCTATGCTAGGAACTGTTATATTAATAGAGGCTTACTCCCTAGAAATATTTATTGGGACCTCCTCAAATAACAAAAATACTCTATTTATAGAGGCTTCCTCTAGTAATAATAGCAACTGAAGGCTTCTTTTCTAATTAGAATTTATTGAGGCCTATTTAAGTAGAAATATTTCCTGAGACTTATTCCAGGAATCATATTTATAGGGGCTGACTCTAGCAATAATAATGATGTTATAACTTCAGACTCGTATCTCCAACTACTTACTCAACATTTCCACTTGAAAAGAAGCGGCATCTCAATTTCCGCATACCTGAAGTTGAGCTCCTGATCTCTCTTACACCCCGCGTCTGCTCCTCCCGTGGTCTCCCCCAACGTAGTAAATGACAAGTCCACTTTTATCTAGCTGCTCAAGCCGGAAACATTGGGATCGCCCTCCATAGCTTTCCTTCTGTTACATCTCACATCTGATTCATCAGCAAATCGTGTTGGCTCTACCTTAAAAATGTATTCGGAATTTGACCCCTTCTTGCTCAACCATGGTTACCCCCTGATCCAAGCCAACATCATGTCTCACCTGGCTTATTGCCACAGACTTCTAACCAGCTCAACCTCAACCCTTACCCACACCCCACCCAACCCCTGCCCCTGCAGTCCATTCTCTACACAGTATCTAAAGGATTTTTTTTTCATTTCTTCTTTTTTTAATTTAATTTTTATTTTATATTGGTCAGGGAGCTAAGATCCCGCAAGCCATGCGGTGTGGCAGACACACACACACACAAAAGTAAATAAAATAAATAAATAAAAGGATGGGATTGAATTTGTTGTTGGGAATGAGAATGGGGTTGGGTTGGAGGGTAGGGACGGGGCTAAGGATGGGACTGGAGCTGCCTGCAGTTGGGATGGGGGTCAAGATCACAGATGGGGGGAATTCCCTGGCAGTCCAGTGGCTAGGACTCCTTTCTTTCACAGCTGAGGGTCAGGGATCAATCCCTGGTTGGGGAACTAAGATCCCACAAGCCATGCAGTGAGGCCAAAAAAGAAAAAGAGAGAGAGAGAAAGAGAGAGAGAGAGAGGAGAAAAAAAAAAAAAGAGAGAGAGAGAAAAAAAAGATCTCAGATGGGTTCTGTGCATGTGATCACCACATGCCCTTGGCTGCAACTTCCTGAAGCTTGCCCGGCTGCTAATCACAGGAGCCATGTCCAGTGCCAGTTTTGTGATGGTACCCCAGCTGCTCCAGACCTGGATCCCCTTCTGGGAGCCTGTCCTCATGAGCATGTTCTCAGGAGTGGCCAGTTACCCCACTGGTGAGGACCTGGGTGAGGGATGGGGGCCTGCAAACTGGAGTCTCCAACCGAGGAAGAGGACCCAGCCTCCTGGGTCACTCCGGTTCTCCCCTTCGCCAGCTGTCCTGGGACCGTTAGCTCAGCTCATCTGCGGGACAGAAGTCCTCTTCCAGGTCATTCCTGCTTCACAGAGGTCAAGTTTGTCTGGGCCTTCTACCTGGGCTGCGGCACCTTCACCTTCTGTTTGAGGTGGGGCCCAGGACCTGATGCTGCCGTGAGGGGAGGGCCAGAAAGTCCTGCACTGACATCCTTGACCCCCAACTCCCGCTCCCTGACCACAGAAACCCAGATCCTGCTGATGAAGCGCACCAGACTGAAGGCCTTGCTCAAAACAGCACTAAGTGTGAACTCATGTGTCAGATGAGGATGTGGGCACGCCTTCCCTCCACAAGCTCAAAACTGCGATCTCTGTTTACCTGCCCTGGGCATAAGCTCCAAGCAAGGAGCCGGGAGTCTGAGTGTCCCCACGCTCAGGACCTGGAGTCTAGGCCTCCTAGCGGCTTCCTCCTTCAGCCCCAGGTTTCCTAGCCTCCTGCCCCCTCCTTTTATGGAGACCCTAGAATTGGGGCCCCCGTCTGCCAGAACGGAAGGTTGCAGAACCCACAGGAAAGAATGATGCATCCCCCAACTGTCCCCTCTTGGCCACACCTCCCCCTCCCATTTAACTCACACCCTGGCCTCACTCACCACACCCCACCTCTGGGCCTCCCAAGCCTCTCTCTCACCTCTTCCAGGAAGCCCCCTCTGGGTGTGGAGGGCTCCAAGGGCAGGAGGCATAGAACCTTCTGTAGAGACAGAGAGGCACGTTCCACCCACCCAAACCACTGACAATGTGACATCTCCAGGGCCCTCCCCCCCACCATATACTGTGAGGGGAACCTCAAGGGGTTGGGGGGCGGGTGCCGATGAAAGCCGGGAAGGGAGGATGTGTGACGAGAGTCGGTTGCCAGGAACTGGGTGAGACCAAACTAGTCTGATCTGAAAGACCACAGGTCCCCCAGCTGCCCCAACTGCTTGACTCTCCCAGGAGTCCGGGGGGCATAGCTTCCTCCTCTCTCAGAGACCCAGGAATCTGCATCACCAGGCTGTTCCTCACCCAGGACCCAGAAGCCCAGCCTCCGCCCCCATGGAGACCTGCCGGTCCCTGGCCCTGCTCACTAGCTCCCTGGGCCTGCTGTCTCTCTTGGTGGCTCTGAGCACGAATTTCTGGTTTGTGGCCGAGGGGCCCAGCTCCTTGTCTCACTCGGGCCTCTGGCCAAGGGGGGATCAGGGCGCAGTAAAAGGTAAGGGGGAGCGGTCTCCCTTGGGGTCGGGAAGGGCCTGAGGGGACGGGCACTCAGCGGTCCCGTCTCTGAGCAGGCTATATCCACGTGACACAGAGCTTCTGCATTCTGGCTGCCCTTTGGGGCCTGATCTCTGTGAGCTTTCTGGTCATGTCCTGGATCCCTTCACTGTCTGCCCCTGGACGCGGCCCCATCGTCTCGACCTTCATAGCCTTTGCCGCGGGTAAGGACTCCGGGCTGCGCTTGGGGCGCTGGGACCTGCTGAGTTTCTGCGGAGGGGCTGAGCCGTCTCTCTTGTCTCCGTCCCCAGCCCTCTCCCTGACAGTGGCCATGGTGGTCTACACTGTTGAGCGGTGGAAGCAGCCTGGACACACCCAGATCCAGTCCTTCTTTTCCTGGTCCTTCTACCTGGGCTGGGTTTCAACTGTCCTCTTTCTCTGTGCAGGTGACTGCTGCCCTGGGGAGTTCTGGGGGTGGATAGGGGCCCAGCTGGGGGCTCTGAGGGAGCAGCGCAGGAGCAAGGGTCTAACTTCTCTCTGCCAACCCAGGTGGCCTGAGTCTGGGAGCTCACTACGGGGCCCACCGGCCTGGCTATGAGGCCATGTGAACCACAGGATGGCTTGGGCACTCCATTCTCTGAAGGCATCATCAGGAACCACGAAAATAGCTGGCTCTCCTCCCTGCCCTGACTCCCAGCGTCTGCAAGCTCTTTCCTTTGTGTCTTCATTCATTCAACAAAAATTCGCTGGGATCTGGTTATTCCGAGGTTAATGCTGCCACAACGGAAGGAGACGACACTCCAGCTCCACAGTGGATGACACTGGGCACTCAGAGAGGAGTCAGTCCTGCTACCTGCCCTGCCCTAGAGATGCTCCCACCAGAGTGGGGACCAGTGCGGGCTCGGGCATGGCCCCAGGGCCCTCGTCTCTCCATCCTTTATCTCTTTTCTTCCCTTCGTCTTTCTCCCTTTAGCTCTTTTCTTCTTGCCCCCTCTTTGATTTTGTCACCCTTGCCTTCACCCTTAGTGTGCCTTGCTCATTTCATTAATAAATTCCCTCTTGGGACTTCCCTGGTGGTCCAGAGGTTAAGAATCCGTGCTTCCACTGCAGGGGACACGGGTTCAATCCCTGGTCAGAGAACTAAGACCCTGCAAGCCGCGGGGTGCAGCCAAAAAAAAAAAAAAAAAAGAAAAAGAACAAATTCACTCTTTCAGCTGGCTTTTCCTGAGTGCATCCTTTCTGCTGGGCCTCCCACTGGGGATGCTGAGGTGAGTCAGATCAGGCCCTGCCCGCCAGGGGCTCCAAGTCCGGTGGGGGCAGGCAGAGCCCAGGGCGGGTACGGCAGGAAGACTCGCTGTGTCTGGAGGAGGGGTGCGGTGTGGAGGTGAGCTTTCTGGGGAGATGGTGTTTAGGAACTTCTCCAGGGCCGAGGGAAGGTAATGCAGGCAGAGGGACCCTAAGGTGAAGGCGTGGAGAGGCCGGGAGTTCTCAGAGGATGGAGAATAGTGCTTTGTGGTCCACTGTAGAATGAGGGTCCGGGGAAATGAGGATGGAGAGGCGGGTAGGAGGCAGCGCCTCTAGCCCAGCAGTTGACTGTCTCTTGAGGGTGATGGGGAGCTAAGGGTTTGAGCAGGGGAGGAACAGCGTCTGGTCTGGGTTCCAGGAAGCTCCTTCTGGGGCCCATGGGGGAGGCTTGAAGGGGAGAGAAGAGCTTGGAAATCCAACAGGTGGGACATGAGACAGGACAAGGGTGCACTGGGGCCAGGGCATGAGAGGGAAAGGAGGGAAGGAGCCAGAAAGTTTCAGGGGGTGGGAGGAACTGGACTCAGGGATCCAAGGGCTTTGTAGGGTGAGAGGCAAGAAGAGGGCAAGGATAGTGCCCGGGGGTGTGGTCCAACGAACTGGATGGGATGATGGTGTCCTCCCTGGTTTGGTGGAAGATGCTGAGCTCAGTGGGGGTGTGGCTGAGTGTCAGGGTCTGGGAGACGGTCAGAAGCAGGTGAGGACCTGGGCTGGAGATGGAGTTTGGGATGCTCTCAGAGCATCAGTGGTCACTGGAGCTCACCTGGTAAGAAGATGCAGAATGGAGTTCTCCAGGAGGACCGGCCTTGAGAAGTGGAGGGAGGAGGAGGGGCAGGGGGCTGCATGGGGGCCTGGGAGGGCACAGAGAGCTGGGGACCAGGAGAGCTTATGGGGTCAAGGGAAGAGCAGTTTCTAGAAGGACATGGGCTACCATGTCATGGCCCTCAGGGTCCCCCAGACTTGCCATCTGACTCTGAGCTGTCAGTTTGCCGGAAGAGCTGCGTGTGTGTGTGTGTGTGTGTGTGTGTGTGTGTGTGTGTATGGGTGGGTGGTTATCTCTTTAAGTGGCCTCTAGAAGAGGGGGTTCTGGAACTCCTGCTGTCTCACAGAGACCCAGTCTCCCTTCCCCCACCCTCTGGGCTCTGTCTGAGAAGCCCTGGGAGCTGTGGGTGAGTCATTTAGGTGGGTGTGTGGTGGGGAAGGCAAGGGACAGGCCAAAGTCACGTCCACTGGGGGATGGAGGTCTCTGGAAGGCAGAGGTTCCTAAGCAGTGATGCCTGAGGGGGCAGGTGGTCTTGGGTCTGAGAGGGGCCTGAGGGGGGTGGTCCCAGAAGTAGGGGCGCCAGGCAGGGGTGCAGGGGTAGCCATCTGGGATACGGAGGGACATGCAGGAAGGGGTCTCAGGGACCTGGGGGTGGGAGGAGCGTTGGCCAATCCTGCACGTGTGGTCCTAGGCAGCAGCCTCCCTGGCATGGGGGTGAAGCGGAGCCTTCAAAGCGGGGGCACCTTGCTGGGCTTCTTGGCCAACATCCTCACCATTCTGTCCACGGCCACCAACTACTGGATCCGCTACTCTGGGGGCCACAGTGGCCTGTGGCAGGAGTGCAGCGGGGGCACCTGCTCCAACATCCCCTGCCAGAGTGAGGCCCGGCCGCCCAGCTGTCAGACCCTCCCCCCCTACTGGAGAGACAGCCCCCCAGCACTGACCACAGCTGGCCCCCTCACCTGACACCACAGCCCGGCACAGCCTGCGGTGCCCCCGCCCCCAGCCCTTCCACTTCAGCCTAAGATCCGGCTGCCCCTCCGTGACCAGGCCACCAGGAACCCCAACTCGGGGACCTGCCTCCCTGTTGCAACATTAACCGCCGCTTGCGATGTAACTTCCAAGTCCCCATCCAAAACCCTGACTCTGCTCCCAGCTCGGAGCCGGCGGATGGGGGTGGTGGCCAGGAGCGGCGCCAGCGGGGCTGATGCGGCCCGGTCTCCCCAGCCATGCTGGCGGTGACCGGGGCGTGCATGGTGCTGGCGACGGGCTGCAGCATCGTGGGCTTGGTGATGGGGCTACGGATTCTGTGCCAGGAGGGCGACTCGCGGGGCCGGACCACGAGTGCCATCTTCTTCCTCTGCGGTGAGATGGCATAGGGTGGGCCTGGTAGTTGGAGGAGGTAGGGGCCCAGGAGTCGCGCGCGACTAGAGGCACCGGGAAGAGAGCCAGAGACCCGGGGCGGCGGGGGGAGCTCGGGGGGGACCAGGCCTCGAGGGGGAGGAGCTAAAGAGGCGGGATCAGGGGCGGGGCCAGGGAGGTGGGGTAGAGCAGGGACGGGAGGGCGGGCAAGAAGGGCGTGGTCTGAGGCGGTGGGCGCGGTGAGGGTGGGGCCTGGGTGCAGCTCCCTGGCCGCCCTCACCTGGCGGGTGGGCGGGGCCCAGGCTTGCTGCTGCTGATCGCCATGACAGGCTACACAGTGAAGAACGCATGGAAAAACGACGTCTTCTTCTCCTGGTCCTACTTTTCGGGGTGGCTGGCTTTACCCTTCTCTGTTCTCGCGGGTAACCTGGATAACGGAAGAGGGTGGAGAGGAGACTGCCCCGAGGACCCCCCCGTCCCTGCAGAGACTCCCCAGCTGTCCTCCCAGGAAACACCACAGTGACCTCCCAGGGACTCCCAAACACACTCCTGGGCTCCCGCGGACCCGACAGAAACGCCCTGGGAGCCCCCAAACCCCAGTCCCCGGGGCCCTCCCGGCCATCCGCCCTAGGACCCACCCTCCTCCACCCGCCTTCCGTTCCTTTCCCGCCAGGCTTCTGCTTTCTGCTGGCGGACATGATCATGCAGAGCACGGATGCCATCAGTGGATTCCCCGTGTGCTTATGACCGCAGCTGCCTGGGGCAGAATAAAGGAACTGCTTCCATTGCCGCGGCTCCACGTGCCTTTCTGGGGGACCTGAGGACGCGGACACGGGGGTACCTGGAGGCTCAGGGAGGAAGTAAGGACACGAACCTATAAGGAACGTGGAGACATGGGGGGACACGGGAACGGAGATTCGGACACGGACAGGACAAGGGTTTTGATGGGAACAGGGACAGGGGGTAGTGGGGTCAGGAGGGGACAAGGGCTCGTGGAGAGGATGTAGGGACACAGACATGGAGGAAAAGTGGAGACAGGGACGGGAGAGGACGGATATGGGGGAACGTAGAGGCACGATCATAGAGGGGATGAGGAACACGGGCATGGAGAGAATGGGGGGACTCGGACACATAGGTACCGCAACTCGGAGAGGCGAGTAAGAGGTGGGGAGCTAGGGGAGAGGGCTAATCCTAGGGCACTGGGAAAAGCTCAGGACGACTCGTTGGAACTCCTCCCTGGCAGCGCTTCCCTCCCCCGCAAGACCTTTCCCCTAGTTGTCGGCCACGCCCCCTTCACGAAGCAGGTTTTCCTTTCCCCTCCGGGTTCCGCCTCTCTCCCCAGGATCCTCTCCCCATTGGCCCGCATCCGCTTGCCGCACCGCCCCCCCTTCCGGCCTCTTGATTGGTCCTTTGTCGGGGTGGGGAGGCGGGCACCGCAGTGGTTGACTGGCTGGTGTCGCGGGGCGCCGGCGCAGAGAAGGACAGGGGGCGGGGCGTCCGGACCGTGAGGCCGAGTGTGAGGACCGACCCGGCGGGTCGCCGCGGCGGGAAGATGGCGGAGCTGCGCGCGCTTGTGGCTGTCAAGAGGGTCATCGACTTCGCCGTGAAGGTGACCGGGCCCCCCCTCCCTCCTCCCTGAGCCCCGCGGCCGTATACTTCCGGGGTCAAGAGCGCACACTGTATGAGGGTCTTCTGGTACCTCTGATCTCTGCAGCTCTTCCCTCAAACGTCAAAGTCACACCTGAGGGCAAAGATCAAGAACTGAGAGGTTCTGACGCCCCTTCCCTCTTCATTCAAACCCAGCCCTTCTGGGTCATGACCCCGTTCCCCTTCCGCCAGTTCCGTACTCACTCTCCTGAGAATTGTCTGCAGGGCGAGTTACCTTCTCTATTTCTTACCTGCTGGAGGAGCCATGGTTCCTGTTTAACACACGCAGAAACTGAGGCACAGAGGGGTCACTCAGCTGGGAAGGGCCACAGCCGGGATTCCTATCCAGGTCCCTCTGACTCCTCATCCCATCTAGTGCTTTGCACACAATCCAGGCTTTTCACCCACTCGGCTGCATTGCACACTCAATTGACTGTTCAGCACAGAAAAAGTGCCGTCATGGAGGTCCTATGGGAACCCAGAAGCTGTCACAGCCCCAGGGCAGGTGAGGAGACTCTAGCTGGGAAGGGAGAAGTGTGTTTGCTAGACATGAAAACCAATCTGACAAGTTGGTGGTCTAGCTTACAACCTCCACGAGAGGGGTGGAGGGCAAGGTCTCTGAGGGCCTGACTTGTCCCCAGACAGAAGCTGGTCCAGACAGAGGTAAATCAGACACAGTCCCTCAAGCCACTTTGTCTCAATAGTTGGCCTAAACCAGACTGAAGGCAGTGATTTTCTATCCATGTATGTCCCCACCCCGCAATGCCCATCAGACTAGGAGTCCACCTCTGTGTCCCCAGCATTGCCCAGTACAGGGCCTGGAGGCCTGACCCTAGCATGAAAACTTAAGCAGTCATTAACAACTCACATTTAGTGGGTCCTTATTATGCACTAGGCAGCGTTCTGGGTCCTTGATGGAGATGAACCTATTCAGTCCTTTCAATACCGTCTAGATTTTTTTTTTTTTGGCCATGCCACATGCCTTGTGGGATCTTAGTTCCCCAGCTGGAGATTGAATCCGGGCCACGGCAGTGAAAGCGCAGAGTCTTAACCACTGGACCGCCAGGGAATTCCCCTATTTAGATGTTATTAATCCTGTTGGACAGGTGAGGACACAGGTCTGTGGAGGTTCTGTTACCTGCCGGATCACCCGGCTAGGCAATCGCAGTCAGGTCAAAACGCAGCCAAGTCCTGCTCTCACTCAACAGCCACTTGGCCGAATGACAGCTCTGGCAGCGTGTGGCAGGGGGGTTGCTTGTTTGGGGGACAAGCTCGTCTTGGGGTCCTGGGACCCGATTCTTCTGGTGTCCTTCCCAATCTGACTGTCCCTTTGGGCTCCCATAGCCTCCCTCTGCCCCAGCCCTGGGCCCTGGCCTGAGATGTCTGGGGTCATGTCTGTCTCCCGCCCCGGACAGGCTCACATTTGACTCAGCTCTGGGTCCCAACGTTGCCCAGCCCAGGACCTGGCCCATGGGTGCCTCTGGTGTTCGTGCCGAATGGGGAAGTGTGAACTCGTTCTGACATGAGCTCCTGTACTTTTTCGCAGTGTTGGCAGGGCCTGCCCCTTCCACAGTGCCCCAGGGCATCTCCCTGGACATGTCTGAAACGAGTGATTCAAACGCTGCTAACTACCTAATCACCAACCCGGGCACCACCCCAGCCCTCCTTCCCTCATCTCCCAGAGCCTGTCATTTCTCAGCCCCGTCCCCCCCGCACCCCGCCGCCCTCTCCATCTCTCTGCCCTGCTCCCTCTTCTCCAGCAGTTCAGGCTTCATCTTCTACCTGAACCCTCACCGCTGTCTCCTCCTGGTTCCCCAGTCTCTCCCCTCCAGTCTGTCCCCTCCCAGCCTGGGTGTGGGGGGCTTCCTGCCCCCAGGGCTGACCATGCCCCTCCCCTCCTCCTCATCCCACCACTCCCAGCACCCTGAGGACAAAGTCCCCGCCCCTCCGCCGGGTGCTCGAGCCCCTTCGCGGTCCAGCGCTGGCCCCCTGGCCCTCCATCGCCCCTCTGTGCCTCCCAGGTGCTCATACTTTCCTGACAGACCCGGCTGCTGCTTGCCTCGGGCCTCCGCCCGTGCTGTGCCTTCTGTCTGGGTGCCCTTCCAGCTCCCCCCTCCCCCCTCTGCTTCTCACCCCTCCTTTGTCCTGCCTAACTCTGACCCCACTGATTGTAATAGGGTGTAGGGATTCTCTGGCATCACCACGTCCAGGAAGCCACCACCCCCCCACCCCGCCCCATCCCCTCAGGCTACCCTGATGTGTCCTTGGGCGCTCCTGCAGCCCCCTGGACTTGCGTCTCAGCCCTTCCCACACTGGATGGAGATCCTCTGTTTGCCCAGTTGTCACCCCCTGCCCCCAGACTGGCAGCTCCTTTCGGGAGGGGGTGGTGGTGTGCAAGGTCTGACCCAGCATTGCTTCCTCACTGCCTTCCAGGCTTTCCTCAAAAGTCACCTTGTCTGTGAGGCCTTCCATGGTCACCTGCTTGGCCTCTTTGTGCCTCAGTTGACCCATCTAGCAAATGAGGGTGGTGCTGGCAGTAACCAACCTCCTGGGCTGTCTGGACGGTTACATGAGTTAACGCCTATAAAGCCCTTGGAGGCTTGCCTGCCTGCCTGTTTCTGGCTCTTTCTTTCTTTCTTTCTTTCTTTCTTTTGGCAGCGCTGTGTGGCATGCGGCCAGCCAGGGGTTGAACCCATGCTCCTCCATCCCCCAGCACTAGAAGCACGGAGTCTTAACCACTGGACCACCAGGGAAGTCCCCTCTGGCTGTTTCCGTTGAGAGTTAATTTGTTACACCTTAGAGAGAAAGCCTGGAAGCTTCACTGAATCATCTCCCTCAATTTATAAAACATCATTATTTAAAAAAAAAAAAAAAAAAAAAAAAGACCGTCACTGATTTTTCAGGCCAACCATGGTTTCCCGACTTACGTAATTTAACTAAACAGTGTTTTTGAAGCTTGAAATCAACTCAGGCTTCAAAGGTCGTCCATGGAGAAGGTGAGCTGGCACGGGTCCCTGGTTCTGGAGAGCTCGCACCCCTTCCTCCTTGGGGGTCAGGAGTCTGGGGCTGAGAGTCCTGCCAGGGCCGGAGCAGGCTTGAGGCCCTCTCTTGGGCCCCCTGGCTTCCCGGTGAGGCCTTATACTGATGGACTGCTTTCCTATTTATAAAGGGGAAACTCCTATCTTGGATTTTATTTTTTTCATGAAAGACAGGGCTTTGGCCTGTTAGTTTCCATGCTGTTTAGTAAGTGTTTGATGAACGGACAGGTGCAGGTTTTAATGCATTACTCTTGTGAGCAAATTCTCATTCATTCCCCCGACAAATATTTCCAGTGCATCCACCACGTGCCAGGCACCGTTCTAGGCCTTGGGGATACGGTCATGACCAAAATGCCCGTAAATCCCTGTCCTCGTGGAGTTGACGATCTGCTGGGGAGAAGACAGCTAATCAGTACAGCATATGTCATATGGCAGGTGTGCTCCAGAAGGAAACAGAGGAAGGGGGCGGGGAGAGTTAGGAGGGATGCAGTTTGAGGAAGATGACCAGGGAAGGAGGTGAGGGGTGGAGCCAGGGGCGTGTCTGGGAAATTCTGGGGAAATCCTGGGTGACATGCCCAGCCCAGGTTCCAGTGAAAAAAAAAAAACATGGACTCAGCGCATGGTGTTTGCGCCGTGGCTTTTTCTGTAAAGTGCATTTATTAAGTTCTGGGGTTTGAGCCTTACTGTTGGTGCTAAGGTGACTTTTTCAAAATGAAGTGACAGTGATAGAAAGTGCGAGTTGTCCTTTTCCTCTTTCTCCTCCTCCTTTTAATGTTACCGGTCCCTGAGGTACAGCCAGACTGGGGGACCCCTGCCTGAATCCCACATTCCCATCTCAGTTCTGTCCGGTGGATGGGAGGAATAACCGCATCCTTCAGCCCCAGAGAAACAGGTACAGGGAAATAGTCCCAGAGAGAGAGTCCCTGCTGTCAGCCCACATCTGCTCCGGCCAAGGAGAAGAAAGAGGTCAGGTCCCGAGCCAGATAATGCAGGCTCCCAAGCCAGGCTTCTCTAGAAACCCGGGAGTCCTGCTAGACTCTTCCCTCTCCTCCCCCAGCACCCTGTCAGTTTCACCCTCACAGACCTCTCCAATCCATCCCCTTCCACATGTGGATGGATCGTCCGAGCCACTGTCACGGCTGTCCGAACCACTGTCATCTCTTATTTCGGTGACCAACAGCTGCCCAGCTGTCTCCCCACTTCCGCTTTTGCCATTTTTCCAGTTTTCTACACCAAGAATCCAGAACGACCTTGTACAAACTTAAGTTGGATCCACTCACCTCTTTACCTTTCCTTGTAGTTCTTTGGACCAAGACCCAGCTCCCCGGCATGGCCTGCTGGGCCCTGCGCAGTTGAATTCGTTTCCTATTGCTGCTGTAACTAGTTACCATAAACTTAGTGGCTCACAGCAACACAGATTTATTCTCTTACAGTTCTGGAGGTCAGAAGTCTGAAATGAGTCTACTGGGCTAAGATCAAGGTGTCAGCAGGGCTGCATGGCTTGCGGAGGCTCAAGAAGAGAATCCATTTCCTGGCCTTTTCCAGCTTCTGGAGGCCACCTGCGTCCCTTGGCTTGTGGCCCCTTCTTATGTCTTCGATCAACAGTCTAGCGTTTTCTCTCTTGGACCCTGATGCTCTCTCCCCTCCCTCTTTAACTTATAAGGACCCTTGTGATTACTTTGGGCCCACCTGGATAATCCAGGATAATCTCCCTCTCTCAAAATCCTAAACTTAATCACTTTTGCAAAGTCCCTTTTGCCATGTAGGTGACAGTCACAGGTTCCAGGGATTAGGATGTGGGCATCCTGAGGATCTGTTATTGTGCCTGTCACCCCGGTTCAGCCCCTGCCAGCTTCTCTGACAGCACACTGTGTTCCCCTGGCCGCACCAGCCTCCTGGGACTCCGCAAACCTCAGGGCTTTTGCACGTGCTCCTCCCCCACCCCCAGCACTTTCCCTCACACTTCACCTGCTCGATGCCAGTTCCTCTTTCAGGTTCAGCTCAAGTGCCACTGCCTCAGGGAAGCCTTCCCTGATAGCCTCCAACATCAGACTGGGTCGGGCCCCGATTGTGCTGTCTCACAGCTCCTGGACTCCCCTTCAGGAATTGTCAGGTGGTACAGCAGGGGACTTGAGTGCTTGGGGCGCAGAGCACTGCTGACTGGCTGTGTGACTTTGGGACAGGAGCTTCCATTCGGAGCATCAGTTTCCTCGTCTGCCCACAGGGACAGCGACAGCTCCTGTTTCACGGGGCTGTTGCCAGGACTGATGAGTTAGGGTGCGTGTGATTGCTTAGAACAGGGCTCCTGTGAGATGCTCCTGCAGTGGCCAATACTGTCGTCCCTGTTTGCCACCAAGAGGATTGTAGTGGGAGGAACAGTGGGCCCCCCTGGGCTATGAAGTTCCTCATCCATGGAACCTGTGACTGTTACCTTCTTTGGAGATAGGGTCTTTGCAGATGTTATGGAGTTAAGGATTTTTTTTTTTTTTTTTTTTTGGCTGCACCGGGCGGGTTGTGGGATCTTAGTTCCCCAACCAGCGACCAAACCCAGGGCCCTGGCAGTGGAAGCACGGAGTCCTAACCACTGGACCGCCAGGGAAGTCCCGACTGAGTTAAGGATCTGGAGGTGGGGAGGTTCTCCTGGATTCCCCAGGTGGGCCCTAAATGCCATCTCAAGAGTCCTTATAAGAGAGGAGTTGAGTTTCGACACACACTCACACGGAGAAGGCCACATGAAGACAGAGCACAGAGTTGAGGGTGAAGTGATGCCACCCCAAGCCAAGGAATGCTGGCAGCCCCTCCAAGTTGAAGAAGCCAAGGAATAGATTCTCCCCTTGAGCCTCCCGAGGGACCGCAGCCCTGCCGACACCTTGATTTCACAGCGAAACCTGTTTTGGCCTTCTGGCCTCCAGAACTGTGAGACGGTAAGCCACCAAGTTTGTGGTCATTTGTCACAGCAGCCTCGGGAAACTAACAGAAGCAGTAGTTAGTTGTTCCTGCCATGCCCCCCTGTGCCAGACCAGGAGCTCCCGGGCCAGCAGACCTGTCTGCCTTGCACACGGTGGTGCCTAGGAATCCAGCGCAGGGCCAGTGTTCAGTGAAGACTCACCATGTGAGGAAACGAATAGACGAGGTTTGCTTGCCCTTGACCTTAGCCTGTTGGGCAGAGAGAGGCTTTCAATGCTAGTGTTTTTCAGACTAGATCTTAACCATGTGTCGGTCAGGAAAACCATGTGGCAGGCTGGCATTTAAAAAAAAGAACAGAAAATGTCAGGGTATGGTGTATAATGGAAGGGTTAGAATCGATCACCGAACCTTGCATTGCCTTGGTATTTATGTTTATGTATAAATGTATGTTGTGCATTTATAATACCCTTGGGGATATTGTAACATGTACCTCTCGCAGTGGGTTATGGTCAAGAAAAATTTGAGAAACACTCTTTCAGGCCCCAGGAACAGCCATAGAGTAGGACGAGCGTGGCAGGTGTCCCTGGTGCTCAGCGAATGTCTGAGTGAGGAGGTGACCTCCACCCGTCTGTGACTTCTCACCCTCTCTGTCCCTGGAGCTGTGGGACCCTGGACAAGGCCCTGCCCCTTTCCAGATCCCTGTGGTCCCCGTCCAGCCTGCGCGAGGCTTGGTGTCCCGGCCACCACCCACCCCCGACCCCCGCCTTCTCGCCTGCTTCCCCCTGACCCTGCCACCTCCCCTCCCGGCTGAGCAGATCCGGGTGAAGTCCGACAGGACGGGTGTGGTCACGGATGGCGTGAAGCACTCCATGAACCCCTTCTGCGAGATCGCCGTGGAGGAGGCCGTACGGCTCAAGGAGAAGAAGCTGGTGAAGGAAGTCATTGCCGTCAGCTGCGGGCCTACCCAGTGCCAGGTGCTCGGGGGCCTGGGGAGGGGCTGGGACCCCAAGTCCCGGGTCTAAGGGAGGAGGGACTGGGGCCTGGACTCCTGGGTCTGAGGGAGGAGGGCTGGAGACCGGGCTCCTGGGTCCCCCTAGGGCTAGAAGCCAAGTCAAGCCCCTTCTCTGCTCCGCAGGAGACCATCCGCACCGCTCTGGCCATGGGTGCAGACCGAGGCATCCACGTGGAGGTGCCGGCTGCGGAGGCGGATCGCCTGGGTCCCCTGCAGGTGGCCCGGGTCCTGGCCAAGCTGGCAGAGAAGGAGAAGGTGGACCTGGTGCTGCTGGGCAAGCAGGTAGGTGATAGAATCGTGACTCAAACTGGCTGAAGCCAAAAAGCAAATTCATTAGGTTATGTAACAAGCTTCAGGCACAGCTTGATCCAGTCCCACGTGCTCTACACTCCTCTCCTCTGTCTTGGCTTCACTCTGTGTATCTCCAGGCTCACATCCCACCAGCCTAACAAACCCGAGAGAAAGATAAGAATCTCTTTCCCAAGGGCTCCAGCAAAGCTTCTAGAGCTGGCACTTCATTGGTCCAGCTGGAGTCATGTGCCCATCCCTGAACCAATCACTGGGGTCAGGGATAAAACGTTCTCATTGGCCCAGATGCCATTTCATCTAGTTCCCTAGTGTGACTGGCACAGGGTTTGGCTAGAGGGAGGCCTCTGGAATATTTAGACAAGGGGCAAAGATTTGGCATCTGGGATGCCAGGTGCCCTCAGGTGCTCCTGGACAAGTGACTGCCTATCTCGGGGCCCAAGTGAGGGGTTGGGATCATTCTAGACCAGGAGTCAGCAAACTGTGGTCCATGGCCACCACTGGTTTTATAAATAAAGTTTTATTGAAATGCTACTGCGTTTGTTTACATAGATACTTATTGTCTGTGGCTGCTCGTGCAATTGACTATGGCTGGTCGTGCACTGTAGCAGCAGAGTTGAGTGGTTGTGACAGAGACCTTATGATATTTACTACCTGGCCCATTAGGGAAAACATTTGCCAGCCTGCATTCTAGAGAAAGGCCCAAATGGTATGTGAGAAGCTCCATCATTGTACAGTCTTCTCTCTTTCCGCACTCAGGCCATCGATGATGATTGTAACCAGACAGGGCAGATGACAGCCGGATTTCTGGACTGGCCACAGGTGAGGCTGGAGTGGGGAGCATCTGCTGAAGACCAGGCCTGGGGGCTCAGAACACAGCCACCCCTGTCCTTGCCCTTCTGGAGGGAGGCAGGTGTAAAGCAGGACGGCCACTCCAGTGGGCAGGAAGGAGGGGCGCACAGCCAGGACCCCAGGCCACATCTGGGCCTTCACATGCCGCTTCCCCAGCCTGTTGCTCCTCAGCCACACCACTCAGCCCTGCCTCAGGGCCTTTGCACTGACTGTTCCCTCAGCCTGGAGCAGGGTTCTCTCAGATCTCCTCAGGGCTTTTCACTCCCCACCAGGTCTCTCCTCAGACATCGCCTCTTTGGAGAGGCCTGCCTTGCCCACTGTCTATGGAAGTACTCACGCCCCCTCCCCAACCCCACGTTTCCCATTCCAGTCCAATAGAAATGCAAGCGACATGAGTCATTTAAAGCTTTTCACAGCTACATTAAAAAAGTAAAAAAGGCCAAATTCATTTTAATCCTATATTTTTTCACACAATATATCGATAATATTATTTTAACATGTCATCAATAGAAAAAATATTGAGCTGGGAATTCCCTGGCGGTCCAGTGGTTAAGACTCTGCTTTCACTACTGAGGGCCCAGGTTCAATCCTGGTTGGGGAACTAAGATCCCACAAGCCGTGTGGCGTGGCCGAAAAAAAACGAAAAAAAATATATTGAGTTATTTTACATTCTTTTGGCTTTTGGTACGAGGTCATCGAAAACCAGTGTGTATTTTATATTTACAGCACATCTCAATTCAGATGCTCAATTTCCATAAGAAATACTTAGACTCCTAATACTCATTGTTGAAAAAGTAGATTCACGCATCCAACTTGTTCCAAACAGACTTAAACGTTTTCCAATAACTGCATCAAGTATCCTTTTTTTTTTTTAATCAGCTTTATTGAGATAAAACTGACCTGTACAATAAACTGCACACATGTAAAGTGTACAGTTAGGTAAGCTTTGACACATGTTACACACCTATGAAACCATCACCACAATCATGATAATGGATCTTGCTTATTGGTTTTAAAATGTAAATTAATGAAATAAAAGGAAAAATTCCGTCCCTCCCTTGATGGGACTAACCACATTTCGCGTGCTCAGAAGCCACATGTGGCCAGTGGCCACTGTGTATTTACTTGGTTACCGGTGGTCTTCACTGCAGGATAAATGCCCCCAAAAGCTGGGTCCTTGTTGGTTGTGTTCATGGTGCATCCCCAGAGCCGGGCTCATGGGACATTCCAACTAAGACCTGAAAGATTTGTCCAGTGAATAAGTGAACAGAGAGAGCAGGTTGGTTAGACAGAGAGGGTGTAGGTCACGTCAGGAAATGGTGGTTCAGGACCGAAGGGCAGAGGAGCCTTGGGCCAGAGGGTGGGTGCTGAGGGGGCCCCAGAGGATGTTTCGAGGATCAAGGTACACAGGAGGCTCTGTTGTTGGCTCAGCAGAGGGACCTCAAAGGGAGCTCCTGGGGACAGAAAGGTGTGTAAGTGAGACCATGACATGGAGCCTGGAACCAGGCTGGACACATTTTTGAGCCTCTCTCTGCCTCAGTTTTCCTCATCTGTAAAATGGGGATAATAGCACTTACCTCATAGAGTTCCTACGAGGATCTGATGACTTAATACAGTTGCTTAGAACAGTGCCCAAAACTCAATACATGTTCATTATCATTAAGGAAGGGAGATCCAATGGGCAGGTTCAGGACATTAGGACCTATACCCTGGGTCCCAGGAAAGACACCCTCCCCTGGATTTTGGAGTTCCCTTCTTGTGGCTTCCTCCTGTTCTTGAGCTTGATGTCTGTAGGTCACCTTGCGGGACTCTCCCACTTCTGTTCTCATTCACTGGCTCATCCGTGTGGCGTGCACTCAACAGTGGACTGCTCTGTGCCTGCCCTGGGTTAACCTCACCTGTGCTTCCCCAACGCTGTACCTCCCCAGGGCACATTCGCCTCCCAGGTGACGATGGAAGGGGACAAGATGAAAGTGGAGCGGGAGATCGATGGGGGCCTGGAGACCCTGCGCCTGAAGCTGCCTGCCGTGGTGACCGCTGACCTGCGGCTCAACGAGCCCCGCTACGCCACGTTGCCCAACATCATGGTGAGTGCTTGGCAGATGGGCCACTGGGGGCCTGGGGACGGGTGAGTGCTGCACGCCCAGTGCCTCCCTGGTGGTCAGGTGGGAGGAGAGAGGACCCAAGGGACGTCTCCTCCAAAGGAAGGGGTCACCCGGTCAGTTTGACTAACGGAGCAGGTTCACTGAATCATTTCTGCCAATAGTGAGAGTTCGGGGTTGGGGGGTGTGGCTGTTTTGGCGAACAGGGAGGGTTTGCTGGTTACCTCAGCCAATAGAAAGGCTTCACTGGACTCTAGGAAGGGTTCCTCTGTCATTCCAACCAATGGGAAAAGTTCATTGTATAATCTTAGCCAAATAAGGAGGATTCATTAAGTCATCTTGGTTTGTCAGGGAAGGTTCCCCCGGTAATCATTACCAACAGGAAGGAATCATTTAGGCCATCATGGCTAACTAGGAAGAGTTCATGGGGTCTCTTGGCTAACAGGAAGAGTTCACTGTTCATCATGGCTCTAGAATGGGTTCATTGGGTCATCTCAGCCAATAGGAAGAGTTCAATGTATCATCTCAGGCAATACGGAGGGTTTAGTGTGTCATCTCAGCCAATAGCGTTTAATGTGTCATCTCAGCCAATAGGGTGAGTTGTCATCTCAGCCGAAATGGAGAGTTCGGTGTGTCATCTCAACTGATAGGGGGCGTTCAGTATGTCATTTCATCCAACAAGGAGGGTTCATTGAGTCATCTCAGCCAATAGGTGAGTTCAAGTGAGTCATCTCAGCCAGTAGGAAGGTTTCAGCATGTCATCCTAGGCAATAGGGAGGGTTCAGTAGGTCATCTTATCTAATAGGGAGGGTTCAATGAGTCATCATCTCAGCCAACAGGGAGAGTACAATTGGTCATCTTGGCCAAAAGTCTATTGAGTTATTACTGCCAGAAGGATGACTTTGCCAGTCCGTTCCAGCCAGTGAAGGACTTCCCACGGCGGTTGACTAAAGGTGGGCTCCCACGATAGGAGGGCTCCCCAGGGCATCCCAGCCAGCAGGGATGTAGCAGGAATTGTCCACAGCAGGTGTGGCCCTGTAAGAGGTCACGTGTGCCCTGGCCAGTGGGCAGGTCCAGAAGGGTTCAGCCAGTGAGAGTGGTTCTGCGGACGTGGCACCCATGGAAGGGGGCTGCAGGAGTGTGGGCAGGGGCTTGGGCAGCCCTGTGAACCGTGGGCCTCCCATGTGCAGAAAGCCAAGAAGAAGAAGATCGAGGTGATCAAGGCCGGGGACCTGGGCGTGGACCTGACCTCCAAGCTCTCCGTAATTAGCGTGGAAGACCCACCCCAGCGCACGGCCGGTGTCAAGGTGGAGACCACAGAGGACCTGGTGGCCAAGCTGAAGGAGATTGGGCGCATTTGAGCCCTTTCCCTGAAACCCGGCAATAAAACCATGACTCTTCCGACGTCTGTCTTTGTTAACTCATTCCCCAGAAACCCATTCTTTGATTCGTTCAACAAACATTTACTTAAGTCTCCTGTGTGCCAGGTCCTGTGCTGGGTGACACTGGGGAACCAGGGGAGTCGCATCCGGCCCCTGCCTGTGAGGAGCTTCCATGGTGAAGGGGGCACAGACAATGGGGCCAGGCTCTTGTTGAGACTTGGGACACGAGAGGGAATGAGGCCGGAAGGTCTGGTCCTGGTTGGGGAGACAGACAAGCAACAGACAATCAAAACCTAGTGTGAGGATGAAGAGCGGGGGCCTGGAGTCAGACATAGTGATTTTAGACCCTCACTGTCACACTTACCAGCTGTGAGATCTTGAGTGAGTTACTTCCTGTCTCTGATCTTCAGTTTCCTCATGTGGACGATCGAAATAGTAAGAGCTTGGTGTAGTGGTTGGGGGCCTAGGGTCTAGATCCCAAGGCCCTGGGTTCAGCTCCCAGCCTGGCCAGTCCCTGGCTCTGAGAGGACCTTTGGCAGGTTCCTATTCTCTGAGCCTGGGTTTCTTCCTCCATCAGGTGGAGTTAGTAATAATACCCATTTTCTGGTTGTCTGTCATGGCATGACAGACCTCTCCACAACTTGGTGGCTTAAGCCAAAAATCATTTATTTTGCTTGTAAATCTGAAATTTGGGCAGGGCTTGGCGAGGACAGCTTGCCTGTCCTCCATGTAGCATCAGTCTGGGTGGCTCAAATGGCGTGTCTAAGATGCCTCGGTCATGTGCCTGGCAAGCTGGTTGGGGATGTTGACTTGAGCTGGCTGTTGGCCAGGGACCATGATTCCTCTCCACTGGGATGATTGAGCTTCCTCACATCATGGCGGCTGGGTCCCGAGCGGGAGCATTCTATAATGTGGGAAGTGGAGTATGCCAGTCTCTCAAGGCCTAGGTGCAGAAACTAGCACAGGGCCACTTGTGCTGTACTCTCTTGGTCTGACAGTCACAGAGCCTACCTAGATCCAAGGGAGGGCGAGATAGACCCTATTTCTTAGTAGGAGGAGGGTTGAATTTATAGCCATTTTTAAGCTACAAAACCTGCCCCATGGGTTTTTTTTTTTTTTAATATCTATTTATTTATTGGCTGCACCAGGTCTTAGTTGTGGCATACGGGATCTAGTTCCCTGACCAGGGATCGAACCTGGGCCCCCTGCACTGGGGGCGCGGAGTCAACCACTGGACCACCAGCAAAGTCCTCCCATGGGGTTTTGAAGGGTCATTAATGTAGCATCTTCAGAACCATAGCTGACATGAAGAAAATGTTACTCTGTATTATCACCACTATTAGCATGGGGTGGTAGGGAAAGCTTTCAGGAGGAGTGAGCAGCCTGACCTTTGTGGACCAAGCTCTTCCCTCTGGCTGTGCAACCTCCAGCAGTTTCCTTGATGTCTCTGAGCCGTGGTATCCTTGTTTGTAAACACCCAGCTCATAGAGCATTTGGAAGTGTTCAGCCTGATAACGCCCAGGAAGAATTTCGCACAGTTCCTGGACCACAGTACATGGGTAATTATTATTTTGGTTCTTGATAAGGTGAGACTTGAAGGACAAGTTGTGGTTAAGCCAGGTTGGAAGGGGTGGGGGAGTGAGCCAGAGCTTTCAGGCAAAGGAAACTGTCCCGGCCAAGGCTGGGAGGGGAGAGATGGCCTAAGAATGGCAGGGTGTTCAAAGAGGAAGTGCTGGAGGGGGAAAGGAGGGGGTGGGTGTAGGCCACGCAGGGCCTGGAAGTTCTGATGAGGAACTCGGGTGTCTTCCAAGGCCAGGTGCTGGGGAGCCACCGGAGGGCTGTGAGGGATGGGGGGTGCCGCTCTGGGGGCAGAAAGACTCAAGGACCATCTGGGGGGCCACGGACTGGAGGGAGGAGGCTAGGCAAGCGGACAGAGGAAGTCAGGGCCTGTGCTGGGGTCTGGCTGGTAGAAGGAGGAAGGGATGGAGCAGAGAGATTGAGGGGGCAGGAGGGGTGGGATCCAGAGACTGACAGCAGTGAGGGGAAGGAAGAAGGGGAGGAAGGCTCCCAGCATCCCTCTAGGTGGCAGAGCCGCACTGGAGATGGAGGATGCAGGAGGGTGGGGTTAGGGGGAAGACTCTAAGTTTAGTGGGACACGGGGCATGTTAAGACCTGGGGGTTGAGGAGACACAGTGCTGGCTCTCAGGAGAGACAACTGGGTGGAAGATAGCCACTTGAGACTTGGCCCTGAGGGCAGCAGGGGACCGTGGAGAGCAGACGAGGAGCAGGATCGGACCTGCGGGCGGGTGGGGGCGTGCTCTCCTCCAGGAAGTCTTCCTGACTTCACCTCCCCACCCCCCTCCACAAGTTTGTTACTAAGTTTCCAGCTGGGACTCCAGTCTCACCGTCTGCCCCCAGGGGCTGGGGAGTGCAGAGGTTACGCTGGGCCTAGCTGATGAGGACAAGTGGGGCAGGGTGTGGGTGGCTCAGCCATAATATCTGGGTGGGGGATCCTGGCACCTCCCCCTGGATCTGGCTTCCGTCCCCGCCCAGGAAGCTCTCAGTCCTGTTGGACTCGTCTAGCCCGGGAGGAGTGGGTGCAGGCCCTGGGTTTTGCCCCAGTATCCTCGCGGGTGCAGCTGGTACCATGGACACCTCACGGGCTCTGCTGCTCTTCCTGTTCCTGGGTAAGCCCCCCTACTCAGCCCCTTGCCCACCATTTCCCTTCTCTGCAGCCCAGCAACTCCCTCCCCTCCTTTCCTCTGCAGCCTCGGGAGTAAGAGTCCTCGCCGCCGTCAAAGCCTCTTCTGGAATTCAGAGAACCAATCTCTCCTCGGACTCGGAAAGCTCTTCCCAGGGCCCGGGTTTGAAAGTTCCCTCCATCAAACCCCCCAGCTGGAAATTTCCAGATCAGTCTCCAGGTTCAAAAGCCTCTGCTGATATCCCTCATTCTGAATGGTCTCCTGAGGTGCTGAATTTGAAGGAGGTGCCCGGGTCCTTCCGGTCCAGTGTTTCTGCTGAGAGCAAAAATCTGAACCTGGACCCCTTCTCCGGAATCCCTGGCTCCCAAGTATTTCCTCGTACCTCGGGTTCTCAAGTTCCTGCCCCAAACCCGGAGCCTTCCTCCTCTGTTAAGACCCCAGCTTCCAAAAGGCAAGTCCCCAATACTACCGTCTCTGTGGAGGCCCCAGTTTCAAAACTCTCCCCTCAGGATCAGGATCTTAAATCCTCTGCCTGGAGCCTGGACTCCAAAGTTACCTCAGAGGCCCGCTCGGGGCCAAGCTTGCCCCCGCAAGTGGGGGGCCCTCTGGCAGTGCTGGTGGGGACCACAATCCAGCTCCCTCTGGCTCCAGTTCCTGGCCTTGGTCCCCCTTCCCCTCTGCTGGTTTGGCGCCAAGGTTCCAAGGTGCTGGTAGCTGGGAGTCTGGGGCCAGAGGCCCCGCTCATCAGCCTGGACCCCACGTACGGAGACCGCCTACGATTTGACCAGACCCGAGGGAGTCTGGAACTCTCCTCTGCCCAGCTAGAGGATGCTGGGCTCTACACAGCTGAGGTCATCCAGGCCGGGGTCTCCCGGCAGATTTGGGAGTTCATGGTGCGTGTATATGGTAAGTGGGCCCTGAGGTCCCGAGTGCTGGCTGCAGGGGCTGCTGTGGGCAGGTTACTGCTGTTCTGAGGATGTGTTTCCTGCCCCAGAGGAAGGGGTTCCTAGACAGGGGAGAGGGACTTCTGGGCTGGAGGGAGGGAGAAGAGGAGCTGGGGGTCAAGACGGGTGCTTGAGGGAAATTGGACCTGGGGACCAAAACTCCTGGGAGCCCGGACTCCCGAGTCCCAGAGAGGAGAGAGCTGGGTACTCGGACTCGGGTCTGTGAGAAGAAGAGGACTCTTGGGGCTAAGAGGAGGGCTAAGAGGGGGCCTCGGCTGGGGCGAAATCCTGGGTGTAAGAGGTGGAGGGGGCTGGGGCTCCCTGGGCCTAAGGGACGAGGGGGCTGAGAACCGAGTCCTGAGTCCATTCCCCCTCTCCCAGAGCCCGTGTCCAAGCTGTCGGTGAAGCCTGAGGTCCCGGAGACCGAGGAGGGGGCGGCGGAGCTCCGGTTGCGCTGTGTTGGGTGGAGGCCGGGTCGCGGGGAGCTGAGCTGGACCCGGGACGGACGCGTCCTGGGGTCAGCGGACCCTGCGGAAGTGGAGCCACTCCGGATCCGCGTAGAGGGCGACGAGCTGCTCATCGCGCGCCCTACGCGCAGCGACCAGGCCCGGTACACCTGCCGCGTCCACAGCCCCTTCGGCCACACGGAGGCCGCGACCAACGTCAGTGTTTTCTGTGAGTGCGGGGGTGCCTCCGGTCGGGGACAGGGATCTGAGGGCTCAGGCTCCTGGAGTCCCTGGGGAGGAGAGGGCTGGCGGTCCAGTCTCCGGAAATCCTCGAGGAGCCCCAGTTGACCCCGACTCTCGCGGTTCCGACCCCCTTCCTCCGCCTAGACGGCCCGGATCTGCCGGTCATCACTGTCTCCTCGGACCGCGACGCCGACCCCTCCCTCTTTGTCACCGCGGGCAGCAACGTGACCCTGAGCTGCACCGCCGCCTCGCGGCCACCGGCCGACATCGCATGGAGCCTGGCCGACACGGCCGAGGCCGCGGTGCCCGCCGGCCCGCGTCTCCTGCTGCCCGCGGTCCGGCCCGGCCACGGCGGCGCCTACGCCTGTCTCGCAGCGAACCCTCGCACCGGCTACCGCCGCCGCTCGCTGCTCAAACTCACGGTGGCGGGTGAGGGCGGCGGGGTGGGATGGAGGGGCGGGGTCAGCAAGGAAGGGCGGAGATGCCCGGGAGAAGGGGCGGAACCGGCAAGGGGCTGGGATACCCGGGGGGGATGGGCGGGGGGGAAAGAGCGTGGTGGGGCGTGGCCGGCAGGGAGGGGCGGAGATCCCCGTAGAAGGAACCGGGGGATGCACAAGAGAAGGGGAGGAGCAAGGATGGCCAGGAGAGGGGGCTGGGCCAGCACTGAGAGGGCGGAGCTTCCTCGGGATGAAGGCGTCTCATCAAATTAAGCAGCGGACTTCAACGGCAAAGAGTAGGAGACAGAAAGGAAAGGGACTAAGTTGCTTGGGCCAGTAAGTGGGATCAGCAAGAGAGAGAAGTTACCTGGGAAAGGGGGCAGAGTCACGAGAGAAAGGGGTGGAATCATTCTAGAAAGGGGCAGAGTCGTCTTAGAAAGGGGGCAGGGTCCACTAGGAAGGGCAGGGATGTCAAGAAAAGGGGAGGGTTCAGTAGGAAGAGGCTACTCGCGGAGTAATCAAAGAGGGGGGCCAAAGTAACCTGGTGGAAGGGGTGGAGCTAGAAAAAAGGGTCGGGGTTACGTTTGGAAGGACAGGTATCAGTGTGGGAAGATGAAGTTTCCTTCGGAAAGGGGGGCAGTCAGTGGGGCTGCGACTGCCCACCTAGCCCAGGAGTTGCCGGGGAAAGGGAGCGGGGTCTGTAAGAGAACGGGGCGGGGTCAGTGCCTACAGGGCGGGCCCAGGTGAAGAAGAGGTGGAGAGAACGCGCGAGAGGCGGGGCTAGAGGGGAACTGGGAGAGAACTGACTGACCCCTTGATCTCTCCCTCCCCTCCACAGATCTGCCCCCCGGGTCCCCACAGTGCTCAGTCGAAGGGGGTCCTGGGGATCTCTTCCTCCGCTTCCGCTGCTCGTGGCCCGGCGGGTTCCCTGCCGCCTCCCTGCAGTTCCAGGGTCTCCCCAAAGGCGTCCAGGCGGGACCGGTGTCCTCTGTGCTCCTGGAGGCTGTCCCCGCCCAGCCCCGGCTCAGCGGCGTCCCCGTCACCTGCCTTGCTCGCCACCTGATGACCACGCGCACCTGCACTGTCACCCCGGGTGAGAGCCTGTGGGACTTCTTTCCTGTTTCCCGAGGAGGAGGGGCTATTTCTTTCCTCCTTTAGAACTTGAGAAAAGGGGACTTCCTAACTACAGGAAGAGAGATTTCCTCTATCTTTAACCCTACAGAAGGTATGAGGTTTTCCCTATACCTCAAGCAGGGGCGGGGCCAAAATTTCTTTCCTGGACCCAGGAAGAGGGCTGACACTTTCCCACGTGTTCAGAGCAATACATGGTTGAGAATAATATGAGTTTCCCAGGCCAGGACCTGGCCTGTCTTACGTACTTCCTAAGTCCTTGTTAAGGAAATCAGATGAATGAATGAGGGAGTGATTGAAAGGGCAGATCTTCTTCTTTTGGCTAAGGTGCCCTATTAGATTCACCAAAGGGCACAGGACTTGTTCTCTTTCTTGATTGGGTTTCTTCCACCTGCAGAGGCCCCTCGAGAGGTGCTGTTGCATCCGATGGTCGAGGAGACACAGTCAGGGAAGGTGGAAGTGGCGCTGCAGGCCTCTGGCTGTCTCCCACCTTCTCGAGCATCTTGGGCCCGGGAAGGGCGGCCCCTGGCCTCCGGAGACCAGGGACGCCTGCGGCCTAGCCAGGATGGGCAGAGGCTCCTCATCGGCAACTTCAGCCTGGACTGGGACCTGGGAAATTACTCCGTGCTGTGCAGTGGGGCGCTGGGTGCTGGGGGCGACAAGATCACCCTCACTGGTGAGCCCCATCCTTTCCCAGAACCCAGGTCCTCCAGCCCTCTCTTCTCTCAAACCCAGGAGACTGGGATTCCAGCCTGTTCCTCCCTCAGACCAAGGAGTCCAGGCCCCCAGTTCCCTCCTCCCTTGGACACAGATATCTTGGTCCCCGGCCTCTGCCGACCCCAGACCCTAGAACTCCCACCCCCAGATCCCTGACCCGTCAGGGAATCCTGGACCCCAGTCACTTTTTCCATGAAACCCTCAGACCCAAGAGTTTGGGCCCCCAGTCCCTTCCTTTCTTAGACCCAGGAGTTGGGGTCTCCAGACCCTCTGCCCCTGGGACCTAGGAGTCCAGGCCCGTGGCCCTCTTTCCTCTCCCTGCTAGGACCCATGAATCCAACCCCCACCTTGATTCCACCCCCACCCCCCCAGGACCTTCTATCTCCTCATGGAGGCTGCAGAGAACCCGGGATGCAGCAGTGCTGACTTGGGATGTGGAGCGAGGGGCCCTGATCAGCAGTTTCCAGATCCAGGCACAGGTAGAGAACCCTGACCTGAGCAAAGCCACCGCGTCCAAGGACTGGATCTCCCTGCTAACCCTCGGAGCTCAGGATCGCTCAGCTGTGGTGCCCCTCCTTCCTCAGAAGCCTCGGGCCTGGGTCTTTCGTATCCTGCCCACTCTGGGGAACCAGCCAGGGACCCCATCCCAAAGCCAGGTCTACCGCGCCGGTGAGTGAGAGCTGCTGGGCTTCCAGCTGGGCTGAGAAGCCCTCCTCCTGGGCTTCCTCCTGTCAGTCTGTTTTGTTGGATCTTCCTTCTTTCTCTGTGTTAGTTTCCTGGGCTTGCTGTAAGGAGGTACCATGAACTGTGTGGCTGGAAACAACAGAAATGTATTCTCTCCTAACTCTGGAGGCCAGGATTCTGAAATCGGGGTGTCTGCAGGGCCATGCTTTCTCCGAGACTCTGCATAGACCCCTTGCTTGCCTCTTTCTAGCTTCTGACGGTGACGGTCAATCCTTGGCGCCGCTCCAATCTCTGCCCTCAGCTTCTCACAGCCTCCTCCTCCTCCCTGTGTGTGCCTCTGTCTTCTTCTTCTTCTTCTTTTTTTTTAATAAATTTATTTATTTATTTGTTTTTATTTTTGGCCATATTGGGTCTTCATTGCGGTGCGCGGGCTTCTCATTGCGGTGGCTTCTCTTGTTGCGGAGCACGGGCTCTAGGCGCGAGGGCTTCAGTAGTTGTGGCGCACGGGCTTAGTTGCTCCGTGGCATGTGGGATCTTCCTGGCCCAGGGCTTGAACCCGTGTCCCCTGCATTGGCAGGCGGATTCTTAACCACTGTGCCACTAGGGAAGCCCTGCCTCTGTCTTCTTGTAAGGACACAAGTCATATCAGATTAGGGCCCACCCTCATGATCTCATCTCGACTTGATTGGTTGAATTGTGTCTCCCCCCAAAGATACAGTAGTCCCCTTTTATCCTCGGTTTTGATTTCTGAGGTTTCAGTTACCAGGGGTCAACCGTGGTCTGAAAATATTAAATGGAAAATTTCAGAAATAGGCGATTCATAAGTTGTAAATTGTGTGCCTGAGTAGCGTGATGAAATCTCACGCTGGCCCCCTCCATCCCACCAGGGATGTGAATCACACCTTTGTCCGGAGTATTCTGCCTGTTACTTTGAAACTGTCTCAGTTATCAGTTCAACCGTCATGCTGTGTCAGTGCTTGTGTTCAGGTAACCCTTATTTTAGTAATGGCCCCAAAGCGCAAGAGTAGTGATGCTGGATAAAGCATAGAATCCATAGGGTTTTGCACTATCCGTGGTTTCAGGCATCCACTGAGGGTCTTGGAATGTATCCCCTGAAGATAAGGGCAGGGGGAACTACTGTATACTGACGTCCTGACCCTCAGTACCTGTGAATGTGACCTTCTTTGGAAAAGAAGTCTCTGCATATTATCTTGACTTGATTACATCTGCAAAGACTCTATTTCCAAAGAAGGTCACATTCACAGGTACTGAGGGTTAGGATATCACTGTATCTTTTTGGGGGACACACAATTCAACCAGCAACACTCCCCACCTTCTAAGTATTGGATGTGTCAGTCCTCAGCCCTCTTCTCCACCTATATTTCTCCCCAGTGTGGCCTGTCCACTCTCATCACCTTAAATATCATTAATACTCAGATGACTCTCAAATGTCTGATCTCCAGCCCAGACCTCTGAACTCCAGACTTGAAAAGCCACCTCCCTACTTGACATCTTCACTTTGGATGTCCAGCTGGCATTTCAGACTTCACATGTCCAAAATAGATCTCTTGAGGTTTTTTTCTCCCCAACCACACCCTCCCCCCCCGCCCCCCCCCCCCCGCCCCCACCAACTCTCCAGTCTTCCCGTCCTGGGACATGGCGCCGCCCACGTGCTGACGTCACCTCCAACATCCCAAATACCAGCAGGGTCCCATCACGTCCTTCTGAAATGCTTTCCCAATCCATCCACTTCTTTCCATTACACTCTGGTCAGACACCACCATCCTCTCTTGCCTGGACTGCAGCAGCCATTTACCTGGTCTCTATACGCCCCCTCTTGCCCTCTTAACAATCCATTCTCCAGGTAGAAGCCGAAGTTATGCAAATCCGATCACGTTGTTGCTGCCTTGCTTAAAAGCCTTTCACGCCTAGGCTCTGGCCCCCGTTAATCCCTCTAACTTCATCCTTTACCTCTTTCACCTTCATTCCGTGTCCGCCACCCACAGTTTTCATTGAACGCAGAAAACTCTTTCCTACGTCTGAGTCTTTGCATGTTCTGTTCCCTCTGCTTGGAACACCCTTCCCCCTGTTTAGCATGCCCGGCTCCTTATTCCCCAGGTCTCTGCTCAAATGTTCCTCAAGGACCTTCCTTCACCAACTTTTCTAAATGTCACCTCCCCTTCCATTATTTCTATCATAGCCCATTTATTTTTTCTTCTGAGCAAAATCTGAAATTATGTTATTTATTTGCACATTCGTTTCTGATTTCCCTCCTAAAATTAATCCTCACGGTAGCAGGTATGTTGGTTTGCTCACCAATGGATCTTCACCACCTGGCAGAATGCCAGGCACACCACATTCACTCAGGAAATGTTAAATGAATTGAGAGTGCTGGGGTCCCAGATTCCTGGGTTCTGAGGGGGGCTGGGGCAGGGGGCTCAGGAAACAGGTCCGGATTTGGCTCCTGCTCCCCTTATCCGCCTTCTCTTGGTCTCTTCCAGGCCCCATCCTGGGCCCCGGGGCCATCGCTGGCATCGTCCTGGGCTCCCTACTGGGCCTGGCGCTCCTGGCAGCACTTCTCATCCTGTGCATCTGCTATCTGTGCCACTTTCAAGGTGAGTGAGTGACCAACTGGTAGGTTCCCTACAGAGAGTCCCATTGCTTCAGGCTCCGAACCAATCAGCGGCAGTTACCTCATCCAACCTGCCTTCCTACCTCCGTATCAGCCAATCAGAGTAAGGCTCCACCTCTCAGCCCAGCTTCCCTTGCCATTGACTGGGTGGGCATGTCAGAGCAGCCAATCAACTGTTTCTATTTCTCTTCCTGTCCCTTTCCCAGGAGAGACTCCTAACAAAAAGAAGCATCCTCCCAAGTTGACCCCTGTATTCTCCTTACCGGAAAGGAAGTTTCAGAGCGAGACCCCAGAGCAGACCCCACAGCCTCTGCCCCTCAGTGTTCCACTGGAGGACCCTAGCCCAACCAGGGCCCACCCAGTGAGTGTGGGTGCCCCAGTGTCCTGGAATGGAGGTGGAACTTTTTGTGTTTTAGTCAGGCAGAGGAGATGGTTTGAATTCTCTTCCTCCAGCTTTTCTTATTGGTTTACAAAGTTGGTAGATTTTTCCTGTCTTTTTTTTTTTTTTTTAAATATATAAAAGTTGAATGGGACTTCCCATCCAATTTTTATATACATTAAAAGAAATGCGAAATTCCAATTCCCCCCCAAATGAAGGGAAACGCCTTCATTCTTCTCCATAAAAGTTGGCAAAACTTCCATTTTCTCTCCGAAGTGGGATAGAACGTCTTCTTCCCCATAAAATTTGGGTTGTTGCATGTCTTCTCTCTCCCAAGGGTGGCTAGACATTTTTTCCTCCTTGCAAATGGAGGGAACTCAGCTAATTTCGGAATGGTGCGAGCTAGCTCTAGAAAAGGGTGAGTTATGTCATATCCAGGGTAACCCCTGAGGTTGTCCCCCATCCCTCCGTTCTCTTTCAGGCCACTGATCTCAGGACAGTCAACTTTTCACATGGGGTCCCCAAGACTGTTCGGGCAGCCACGCAGGTGTGACCAGGGCTAGTGGCCTGCTCTGCACAGGACTTTTGGGACGGGACTTCCTGTTTCACCCCAGCAGCAGTAGTAGGGGACCTCCCGTCCTGCTGTGATTGAAGGTTGGACCCATAAAGTGGGACTCCCTGTCTCCCTCTCTCAGCGCAGAAGACTCGTCTTGTATTTGTGCAACTAAGGAGATGGGACTGCTGGGCTAGGAGAGACTCCTGCTGACCTAACAGTGTGGCTTGCACAACCTTCAAGCAGTCGAGGATCTGTGGCCGACCGGCAGGGCCTGCTGTGCTGCCCCGAGCTGGAGGGGGCGCCCTGCCTCCGTTCTCTGGAAAGGTCTTCCTATATCAACGTTTGCCTGCTTCAGGCCACGCTCCATCCAGCTCCCAGAGTCTTCATCTTAGATCAGATCGCGTTCCTCTTCTCTTTAAGCCCTTCTATGGCTGCCTGTTGCCCTTCAGATATTGTCCAGACTCCTCATCGTGACCTTCAAAGTCTTGTGGTTTGGCCTCTGTCACAGCCTCTCTGACCTTCCCTTCCAGAAATTTCACCCCTGCTTCTCTCCACCATACTTAAGTTTGCCTCCAGGCCTTTGCTCCCAGAGTGTACTGTGCCTGCAGCAGCATTCTTTGCTCTATGTCATTCATTTTTCAAGTGTAAAGGTAACCGTTACCATCTTAGAGGACCCTTCCGTAACCCATGACCCTAACATGCCTCAGTCGTGGGTTAGGTCCCAGCGGCCCTGAGCCTCCTACTCCTTGTACTTAGATACATAACTGTTTGTTTAGCCTCCGACCCCCTCTTAACTGGCAGCTCCACGAAGGTAGAGACCGTGTCATTATCCTGAGCACTTAACACAGAGTTTGGTACACCGTAGGCCATCCATATTTGTTGACTGATCAAATATTTGGGGCCAGTGAAGGCCTGGGCTTGCTGCTACCATCCCCAGCAGGATGCCTTCCTTTTCCACCTGGGTTTCTCATTGGAAATTTAAGGAGTGCATCCATGAAGATTCTTTTGGCTGTAAGTAACGAAATAAATGATGGCAAGAGATGGAGGTAGGTGGTTTCAGGCTGGCTCAGCAACTCAGTGACCCCATCAAGTACCTGGGCTCTTTGTGTCCTTCTGCTCTGCCACCCTCAGTGGGTCAGCATAGTGTCTCACGTAGCAAGATGGCTGCTGCAGCTCACATCTTCACACAACTGTATGTGACGACAAAAGGAAGGGAGCAGGGTTCCTCTCCTCTCATGAGTGGGGGAAAAAATTTCCTGGAAGCCTAACAGTAAACTTCCCTTATGTCTCATTGAACAAAAACTGGCCACATCACTGCAAGGGAGGCTGGGAAACCAAATATCTCAGCCTGTATCGTGGGAGGTGGGCAAAGAGGAAAGTGGAAACAACGAAAGTATAGGCAACCAGCATCTGTCTCAGGGAAGGAAAGGATTCTGGTTAAAGATCGGGGTGAAAGCGGCCTTTAGGAAATACAGTCCTTGGATCTTTTTAAAAAGGTGGTGCCTGGGGTCCTGGATACCTGGACTCTCTACATCTATATCAGCTAGAATTTTCATTTCCTTTTTAATCACTAGAAACAGAAAACCTAGCATGAGTTGGCTTAAACATACATGGGACTTTATTGCTTATGTAAGTGAACGTGGGCATCAGGTAAGTTTTGATCCACTTACTCAAGTGACGTCCTCATGGACTCAGTTTCTCTAGACCTTCCACTCTGCATTCCATAGTGTTTCTAACATTCTCAGGCTCCACGTGTTGTCTTCCCCACCATCGCTATCCCCATAGACCCAAGATCTCTCCATGCAATGGAGAAAAGGAACCCTGCAGATCTAGACTTCACACCATTGAGCCACATGATCCAGCAGAAGACCATCTCTTCTCGGGAAATCCACACAGCTCTGGTGTTCGCTCTCTCATTAGTCTGGCTGGGTCACGTGCCCACCTCTAAACCAGTCACAGTGGGAAACGGGCTATGCTGAGTGGCTTAAGCCAATCGGGTCACCTCTGCAAATGGATCAATTCCAAATCGACCAAAGAGAAAAGGGAGGGCAGAAATGATGCTGGGGGGACACCACCCATGACCACAACTCTGCCCTCCACTCACCCATATCCTTAATGACATTGACACCTGCAGGCGGAGACTTTGGAAAAAGGCGTTTATTGGTGTGGTGGTCTCAACACTCCCCATGACTTGGAACACACGGCCCCCAGGGCCCCCCGTCCCCCCTCCCTTGCACCCCTCCCCCTGCCCTCCCTGTCCCCCGGACCCTGGGAATGGAAGACAATGTGGGATGGGGCCCACGCCCCCGTCTGAGGTACAGTCACTGCCCCTTGCCCCTCTGCCCCTGCTCTGCCCTCTCTCCCCGTCCCAAGCTCTGGGTGGTGTAGTTCAGGGTGGGTGTTTATAGAGGGTCTCCCGGGAGTTGGAGCTGGTGACTTGGCATCTTGGTCTGGGCTCAGGATGTCTGTGCGATGCCCCTCTCTCCCCCACTTTGTGTGACGTGGTGTGCCAGGGCGGGGTGTTCCTACAATCAGAGCTGAAGTTACAGCCTCAGAGCCCCTTCCTGATAACAGTTGCCCATCCCGGGGGGAACTACAGCTGGTCACCAGCTACAGGACAGCTGGAGTTTGGACAATTGCTGGTCACAGCCGCTGGTGTGTGTGTGTGTGTCTGAGTGTGTGTGAGGGCGGTCAGGTCAGCCTTTGCGAGGTTCAGCCGGTGGAGAGGCCAGGGAGTGGTAGCCCAGCAAGCCCACACCTGTGGGCCGGCTGCAGGGGGGCTGAAGGCAGCTGGTTGGCGCTGCAGGTGGTCGAGGGGAGGGGGGCAGGGTGGGGCAAAGCACTGAGACAGACAGGTGACAACAGGCACCAGCCTGACAGTTGGATGGAAGCACCGATTGGCCCAGGAGGGGGCCAGAAAGTCCAGGGTGGGGAGGGACAGGAAAAGTGGGAAGGTCTCAGGCCGCTGAGCCAGCGATGGGGCCTCTGGCTCCAGGCGGCCGGCCGGCTGACAGCAGGGAGGCCCAGAGCCAAGATGGAGATCCTGCACCTGCTCACAGAGGTTGAGTGACAGCTTGACAGACAAGCGTGAGGCCCTTGCCCACTCCCAACCTGCCCAGGAGACAGCCTTTCAACAGGGTGGGGAACGGGTTGTGTGAATGCATATATTGGGAAAGCAGGGAGCCTGGAAAACCTCTCCTCACAGCTTCCGGCACGAAGCCCCCATACCTACCTCTAGCCAGAGGTGAGAGACAGCAAGGTTGGGGGCAGTGGATGTGCGGGGTGTCGAGTAGGGAAGAGTGCTGAGCTCCCTTCCCCACCCATTCACACACACACACACACACACACACACACACACACGCGCGTGCAGGCTCACGCTCACACCCACTACACACACGCGATCCAGTTGACAGCCTGAGCTGAGAGGGGTGTGGGGTGGCCGGGGGTGGGTCACAATCAGAAAGGTGAACAGTGGCGAGAATGGCTGTAGAAAGATGCATAATTTTGCGTTATCCCTCACAGTGATGGGTTCTGTAAAGATCTTTCCTCTTTCCCTTCCTTTTCCTCTCTTCTTCCTCGGCGGCCGAGAGCTCCTCTGCCCCCTCGAGACCCGCGGCGCTTGTTCCCTTTTCTCCTCTTGCTCTCGGCCTCAGGCCCCCCGCGGGGGGACTCCAGGGCACTGGATTCTTCCTACATCCTCCACCACAGCCAGCCCAGGGCGGAGAGGAGGGTCAGAGGCCCTGGGGGCCTCGGGGCCGAGTTCTCCAGGGATCCTGGGCCTGGGGAAAGAGAGGGGGTCAGGGGAGGAGGCCCAGAGTGGGGAGACCCCATGTGTGTCTCTCCCGGGCGTCTTGTCTCTGCTCTGAGGGTGTTGTCTGAGGATGCCTCCTGGGGACCTTTCTGGGCTTTCACTCAATGCGCCTGTTCTCTGACTCTGTTTTAGTCTAAGCATCTGGCAGGTCACTGGCCGCTCCGCCTACAAAGCTCTTCCCACAGATATTGGCAGGGCTGGCTTCTCTTGATCATTCAAGTCTCAGTTCAAAGGTTACCGCCTCCAGGAAGCTTTCTCTGATGAGCTTATCCAATGCTACCATCCCCAATTCTATTATTTATTTTCTTCATAGCCCTTATTGATATGCAAAATTATTTTTTTGCTTATTTATGTATTTGTTGGCTTTTCATTTTACTTATGTGTCTACCTGTTTATTGCTTTTCTACTACTGCTAGACGGTAAGCCGTGCGAGTCCCTAGACCTTGGCTCTTTTGTGCGTTGCTGTGTCCCCAGCACCCAGTGCCTGGCCCTTAGTGGGCGCCCAGTGAATACGTCTGTAGAAGGGATCGGTTTCTTGCTGAGTCGGGGGTGCGTCTCTTTCCTAAGTTCGGGGACAGTCTGGGGGAGGCCCGGCATCTCCACCTCCCTGGCCCCGCCCATTCAGCCCCGGCCCCACCCACGCCGCTCCGGCCCCGCCCCTCCTGCCGCTCAGTGACGCACGCAGGAGCCGCATGGAGGCGCTGGACATTCCCAGCCGGTTGGCTGCGCGACACGTGTAGTTGCCGTAATGCCGGGCGCTCACGTTGGCGAAGAGAAGCATCGAGCGGGTGCGCTCCGTCTGCACCTTCAGGCCCTCGGCCGTGCCACTGCTCAGCCTGCCGGGGATCCGGGTCAGGGACCAGGCCGCAGGACCCCGGCCCGGGGCCCTCTCCAGGCGGAAAGCCCAGCCCCCTGACTGTCAGGCTCCCCGATTCCCTGGAGACCCTACATTCTGTCCCCTACCCCAGCGACCCGTGGATCTCGGGCCACTCCCACCGACGCCCCTCTCCAGGCAGCCCAGCCCCTCAGGGACACTGGACTCTCTCAGTGTGTACTTCCGACCACTAGGGGCACCCAGGCCCCGCTGGACCCCAGACCCAATGGTCTCCTAACCCTAAAACTTGTCTGCCAGATCCTCAGTATCGACCCCCCACCCCAGACCTTCTTCCTGAAGAGCCGGAGGAGACCAGGCTCCAGCATTCATCATCCTGGGACCCAAATTTCCAGTAAGCCACCACAGTTTCCCTGGGGCTCAGAGGACCCCAACACCTAGAAGCCGGACCCCCAAGTTCTCAGGAGCCAGTACTCTGCTCCCTCTGCCCCCCCCCCCGCGGTCCAAAGGACCAAGGACCCCACCACCACCACCATCACCACCACGGCGGGCCCCGGTGCCGTCCTCACAGTCTGTCATCCTTGTACCACTGGAAATCCGCGGGGGGCACCGCCATAGCTTCGCAGCGCAGGAGGGCGGCCCGGCCCACGGCTGTGCGGGCGCTGGTCACGTCCGTGATGGTCGGAGGATCTGGTGAGGGACCAGGGTCAGCGAATTCTCCTAGCCGGGTGGGGACGAAGGGGTCCCACCCCCAGCCCACTCCTCTCTCCTTACCAGGAGTCCAGGTCTCCAGCATCCCCCAACCCCCCCAAGACTCCTTCCTCACGCAGACCCCTCACACCCTTCATCCCCAGGGACCCAGGACCCGCCCCGCTTTCGTGCCCAGTGCCGGGGGGCTCACAGTTGACTGTGACCAGCACGCGGCGGCTGTCAGGTGCAGAGGTCACCCCGTTGTGAGTCACACACTCGTATTCCCCGGCCTGGCCCCGCTGGATGTCGTAAATCTCAAGAATCTCGCCCTCGGACGTGAAGCCATCTGTGGGGGGAGGGGAGGGGAGGGGGCGGGGCCAGACACAAACACTTAACACGGGACAACACGGGCACAACACGTACACACATCAGCGGGGCGGACAGCGCAGGGCCTGGAGTGCCCGGGTCAGTGGGAATGGGGAGGGGCTTGCCGGGCCTGGGACCTCCTGCTAGGGGTGGGGCAGAGAATGAGAATCTGGGGCTTAGTAACTAGAACCCAGTGGGGAGGGTCCTAGAATTGGGGGCATTCAGGGGATACAGTGATCTGGGAGTCCATAACTCAGATCATGCGGCTCACAGGACCCAGTGGGGAGGATCCTAGGATCTTGGGGCTCAGAAAGATCTAGAAAATACAGACCCAGTGGGGGAGGATCCAGAGTTCTGGGATCTAGCCCTTGGGGCCCAAGGAATCAGGATCTGGTGATTGGGATCAGCAATCCAGATATCTGGGGTCTTATGACAGAGCGCCGGCTCAGAAGACCCTCTGGGACTCAGAGCATCCAGGGATCCAGAAACTCGAGACCAGGACTGTGGGGCTCAGATGAACCAGGAGGGGAGGATCCAAGGATCTGAGACCTAGTTATTGGGTTCTGGGGTCCCAAGGGATCTAGTGATTGGCACAATTGGTCTCCAAAGACCCAGTGAGTGAGGATCTAGGGATCTGGGAAATGGCAGTAGAGATCTAGGTGAAAGGGGAGTGGGTGATGTCTGCGATCTGGAACGTCCCTTTCAGGCCCCTTGGCACTCTGTTTGGGGGCAGCCGTGGTTCTTAGCCCTATCACTGGAATCACTTGAAGGGCTTGCTCAGACAGATTGTGGTGGTGATGCGGGGAGGGGTGGTTCTGACTCATTAACTCTGGGGTGGGCCCAAGAATGTGCATTTCTGGCAAGTTTCCAGGTGATGCCAATGCTGCCAGCCTGGGGACCACACTTTGAGAAGCACTGGCCTAAGGCATCTGGCAGAGATGTAGTGATGTGCACAGGAGACAGGAACATGGGCCAGGGCCATGGCTGTAACCTGGCTCTGGCCATCTAGTGGTAGGGGTCTGAGTCCAGGAGAATCCTGTGAGCTGGGGGGAAAGAGACTGAGGCCACTGGGGTCGGGGATGTGGGGCAAGTTGGGATCTAGGAGGTGATTTGGAGGAAACAGCCCAGGCCTGGGATGGCAAGTGGGGAAGGCTCTAAGGCTCTGGGGTCTTCCACTGAAATAACAGGACCAGGGTAGAAGGAGGAAATCCAGTCATCACAAGGGTTCCGGGGGGAATCAAAGGAGGGGGGTAATGGGAGATTCTGGGTATCTAGCTAGGGATATGGGGAATTGAGAGGCCCAGACTGCGGAGTGAGGGAAGGGGCTTTTGGCCAGGAGTGGGGTCCTCACCTCGGAGCTGCCTCCAGGTGACCGTGGGCTCTGGCCGCCCCACGGCCAGGCAGAGCAGGTTCACATTACTCCCCTCGTTCACGGTCACAGGCGAAGAGATATTCACGATGCGGGCGGGGACTGCAGGACGGAGGGAAGGTCAGTGAGAGGCCAGATGTGGGCTCCCAAGACCCAGGATCCAGGCCTGGCCCCTCCTTCTTCAGACCAGGATCCAGGCCCCCAGCTCCTCCCTCCTCAGACCCAGGGGTCCCGGCCCCCAGCCCCTCCTCCCTCAGACCCAGGGGTCCAGGCCCCCAGCCCCTCCCCCCTCAGACCCAGGGGTGCAGGCCCCCGGCCCCTCCTCCCTCAGACCCAGGGGTCCAGGCCCCCGGCCCCTCCTCCCTCAGACCCAGGGGTCCAGGCCCCCGGCCCCTCCTCCCTCAGACCCAGGGGTCCAGGCCCCCGGCCCCTCCCCCCTCAGACCCAGGATCCAGGCCCCCGGCCCCTCCCCCCTCAGACCCAGGATCCAGGCCCCCGGCCCCTCCTCCCTCAGACCCAGGAGTCCAGCTGACATTCCTCTGTCTTTCTGTAAGAAATCCTCTGTGTTTTCCATTCCCTCTGGGTCTGGCTCCTTCTCCAGCTGCTGGTCTTATCTTCCTCACTCTTTCTCAGTCTCTCTCCACCTTCCTCCTAACTTGGTTTCTATTTTCTATCTTCTGGTCTGAATTCCTCCTTCCCCGTCTCTATTTTTATTGATTAGTATTATTATTAAAAAAATTATTTAACGAATGCTCGTATGGTGCTTACTGTGTGTAAGCTTACAGTGTTCTAAGTGTTTGACAAAAATTAACCCATTAAACCCTCACTACTCCCTTCTGGGGTAGATGTTGCTATATTCATCAATTCTAACACACAGGGGCGTTTCCCACCTCGACCCCACCCGTTTGCACATTTCTCCAATTAGGATGGCTTTACGATGTAGGAGGCCAGTGTTTAATTGGAAGGGTTTTTTTTGTTTTGTTTTTTTTTCCGTTTCTAGCAAGGCATAAAATAAAGGTGCCCCTTCCAACTGACGATGTTTTGGACTTGATACATGACAGCGTCATCCCCGTTTTGCAGATGAGGCGTCTGAGACCGCCCGGCTCGCTCTGGATCCCTCAGCCACTGGGTGGTGGCGGTGAGGTGGGAACCTGGGGGAATCTGGCTTCAGGTCGGGGCTTGTCAGCGGCCCCGCTGGGCTGTCCCTGTGGTCCTGTCTCTCCAAGTGCTCCCTGCCCTCCAGACCACCTCTGCGGCCATGTGAGGCAGCCTCCTGCCCTCTCTGTGGATCTCTCCAGCCCCACCTCTCCCACTCTGCGCATCCAGCCCCCGCACGTGCTGTTCCTTTTCCGGGACCAGCCCTGCACCCACCCGAAGGTCTCAGCTCAGACGTTATGTCTGGGAAGCTGCCCCTCCTTGGAAAGTCACCTCCAAAGGGGCAGGGACAGCCTGCCGGGCTCCTTCTCTGTCCCCAGCCCGGGGAGCAATGCTTGCAGGCGGCAGGTGCTCCATAAACAGGGCCGAGTGGACGAATGCGCTCTTCCTCCGAGTTCACCCTCGCCCCTGTAGCGCTCCTGCCCTAGAAGTTGCCTGTGACGTTCCCTCCCTCTGCTTGGCTGGAATTCGTGAGGGCAGGGTGTGTGTCTGCCTCCCCATGGCTGTGTCCCAGGGATCGGCGAGGACACGAGGGTCCCCTGTCCCCTGCGCCCGCCACCCGGGCCCATCCCGCCCTCCCCCACCCAGGGCCTCAGCTGGGGGCTCACCGTGGACGATGAGGTAGACCTGAGTGGTGTACGGCTGGCGGCGCGTCTGGAAGGAGCAAGTGTAGAGGCCCTCGTCGCCCAGCCCCACCTGGGTGATGAGGATGGAGAACTCCTCGGGCGTGTTGGTGAGCAGCCGCACCCTCGGGTCACTGGTCCAGCGGTCGTTGCCCGCGTACAGGATGTTGGAGCGGTTCAGCCAGGCCACTCGGGTCACATGCTCGTCGATGAAGCAGCTGGCGGGGAGGACAAGGGCAGGGTGGTTTTCTTCTATCCCTCACCCCTACCTGGCCCTCCAGGGTCCCCCGTCGCGGGGGCTTGGTGGTGGTGGGAGGAAGACCCACTGCAGTGCTTGGAGGCAGGTGTGACTGTACCCACTTTACAGGTGGGCAAACTGAGCCTCAGTGAGGGAGAGCTGTGAGCCCAAGTGCACAACAGAATGACAGCTGATGGTTATTGAGTGATTGTTGTGTGTCAGAGACCCAAAAAGAGGGGGACAGACACACTGGGGGAGAGGGACAAAGATGCAGAATGATGAGGGACCCAGAGATAGAAGGACAGAGACCCAGAGAGAGGGGGATAGAGACTCAGAGAGAGGGGGACAGACCCAGACTGGGGAGGCAGAGAGCTGGGGGAGTGTAAGCCCGGCTCTCACTTGAGAAGGCACAGTGTGCCAGGCTCTCTAAGCTCAGGGCGTGTGTACAGACTCTTGAATCCTCACAACAACCCAGGTGGTGGTCACCATTCCTCCACCCATTTGACAGATGGGGACACTGAGGCCCAGGGGCGGACCTGGGCCCAGAGTCTGGGCCCCAATGACCTCTCTCTTGACAGGGGAGGTGTGGGCTGTGCCTGGGGGTCAGGATCATTTCCCCCCAAGCAAGGTGAAGGGGCAGCACCCTTCGGGTCTCCCTACCTGAGCGTGGCGTTGTCACCTTCGCACACTGTGTAGTTGTCCGCAGGGGAGCTGAACTCCAGGCTCTGGGACAGCAGCCCTGTGGAAGGGAGGGCAGCTCAGCTCGGCGGGACTGTACGCATCTGTACACACACACACACACACACACACACACACACACACCCCAGCAGATACAGACACTTCCCACACCCACTGGCATACACGTTCACTGTTGTTTTCAGAGACACACATGGCAGACACACTCAGAGCAGACACACGCAACACCTTCCCACAAGCCCACACTGACCCAGACAGACTGGGATACACAAACCTATGCACCTCCAGAGACACTGAGACAACACACAATCACACACACAAACACACATGTACGTGCACACAGACACACGTACACCAATATATATACACACTCAGAGGTGCTGTGTACAGAGGTGCACACACACAGACATATGCACAGATTCACAATCACAGAACTGCATACGCGCAGATACAAACAGATATGCACAGGTGTGCACACAGGTACGTCTACAAGCACAGATACACATGTACACAGACACACACGCAGACATGGCACAAGGCACACACATACATGTTCACAGTGTACAGACACATACACACAGATTCAAGAATACACACATACACAGATATCCACGTACACAGGTACACATACACATATTCACAGACTCACGACTACATAGATACACATATACACAGATACATATACAGATGTAACAGACATGTGCACACAGATACACACAGGTACACACATTAATTCAGAAACACGTGGAAAGACATGCTTCAGGGAGATACTCAACACCCACATAAGTGCACACAGACATCCAGACATGCAAATGCAAACATGCACACAAACACGGATGGACGCGAATACCCACGCGGACACACGTCTATCACAGACGCCCAGGACGCGCTGAGGCGTGCTACAGAGACCCTCGCGTCTACACAGACTCCCCCGTGTGCCCGTGCCCGGTGCGGCACGCCCTTGAGGGCGCATACCCACGCCTGCCCGCGCGCTGCAGCGCCCCCCCCCGCCCCCGCCACTCATCTCTGTGTGGACCGTGGCCAGCGGCTGGACTGGGGCCAGGGAGTGGGAGCTGGGCACGCGGAGGCGGCAGATGGAGACAGCACCGGGAGGGGAAAGGAGGCGGCCGATGACCTTGGACGCCTGAGCGGCACGGGCCTACACCCGGCTGCCCTGGCCCCCGCCCCAGGATGAGGAGCTCATTAATCTAATGAGTTAATTGCCCGTGTCCCGCCAACGACTCCCGGAGGCCCTCTCCATCAGCAGCCCCTCTGGACGGGGCTGGGCCAGAGCCAGTGCAGTGGGCTCGCCAGGCCCCGGGGGTGTGCAGCCCCTCACCCTGGGCTCGCCAGGGCCAGAGTCGCTCCTGTAATCTGAAGGGCCCTGGAGGGAGGGAAGGGACTTGCCCGTCCTGAGCTGTGCAGAAAGGGTGCTGCCACGCACAACCCTAGTAACAGGAGGGGGCGGCCAGGGGACAGACACACACACACACACACACACAGTCACCAGGGTCCGGGAAAGATGCGCAGAGCCCGCCCGGGGGCCAGGAGACAGCCCCACGCATGGCAGTGGGTCCTGCTCAGAGGGACAGAGACCCACATACTCATGCTGACGCACACAGCCCAGGACACACACCCAGGAGAAGGTCGGTTAGGACAGACAACTCTCTCCCAGAAGCATGCGTCTCAGCCGTCAGAGGGCGCGCTCCAGGCCAAGCAGCCGTGGCACCCTGACCCTCCCCACCGTATACAAGCGGACCCACACGGTTACCCGGACACCAGCGGGCCCACGCGCGCAGGTGCAAAGTCTACACGCGGCTACAGCCCTACCTGGAGGGCTGTCTCTCTCTCTCTCACACACACACACACACACACACACACACACACACACACAGGCTGATTCGGTCACAGTGACACTACCAGCGGGAGGGCTGTGCTCACCCCCGGCCCTGGAAAGTCGTGCATGAAGATACGGCCTGTGCAGTGAAACAGCGACACAGTTGTAGCCTCTCAAATGCAAAGGGGCTGCCCTGGGCCAAGAATCGGGGGCATGCAGTCACGCTGTCACGTATGATCAGATCACACACAGCCCTGTCTGCACACACACACCCACACCCCACAGGATTTGTCATACCCCTGGTCACACACATCCTAGACCAAGGTTTCTCCATCTCGGCACCACTGACATTGGGGGCTGGATGATTCTTCATTGTGGGGCCGTCCTGTGCGGTGTAGAATGTTCCGCAGCTCCCCTGGCCTCAACCCCCTAGATGCCAGTAGCTCCCCTGCCCCAAGCAAAATTACCTCTGGACATTGCCAGATACATCCCAGGGGGCAAAATCACCCCACCTGCCCCCCCTCCCCCCAGCCCTGTGACGGCCACTGTCCAGGGTTCAAGGAGGACAACCCCAGTCTGGGGTTGAAGAGGAAGCTGTCCAAGGTGCCCCACTTCAGGGAAGAACCCAGGGCTCCTGAGCTCAGGCTAGGGCCCTGGGGGGGGGGGGGTGTGGACCTCACAGAGGTGGGCAGGATCTTAATCATATGTCCAGCAGACAGAAAAACAGACAGACACACACACACTCCTTGCCAGAGGGATCTTTCCAACACTTGGAGTGGCCCCCAAGGACAAAGTCCCAGCCCCTCAGCCTGGAGTCCGGGGTCCCGGTGTCACTCTCCTGCTTCCTCTCCCCTAGCGTAGCGCAGCTCTGCATTTCCCACTTTTCTCCCCTCTCCCTCCTTCCCACTGTTTCCCATCAAAACGCTTCTCCTTCTCCAGGGACCTAGTATATGGGGGCCTCTCCTAGGAGAGATGGCCCGTCCGAGCCCATGTGAGCTCCCACTCTGCTCCCAGCTCCGTGGACCAGAGTTCTCTGCCTCCCCCAGCTGCTCCTCCAGGGCAGGGCCTGGCTCACACCATCTGTTTCCCCAGCACACCCAGCTGGGCCCTGGCTGCGGGCAGTCTCGGGAGATGAGTGATGAAGTTATCTCAAGTGGGTCTTCGATTCCTGGTCTGTGTGTCTATACATTTGGATGTTGTGGGTCTGCATGTCTGTCTCACGCAGTTCCCAGACTCCAGGCTCAGGAGGACCCTCCATGCTGTGTGACCTTGGGTAAGTCCCTTCCCCTCTCTGGGCTTCGGTAAATGGGGGTGGGGGTCAGGTTAGCCATTCCACCACCCTGTCTGTCACCGGGCCCAGCTCCTCCTTCTTTCTCAGTCCCAGTCACCCTGCACTGTTTTCAGGTCTGCTTTCCTCACCAGACGGGAGCCTCTTAGGGCAGGGCCTGGGTCTCCCCACCTCCAGCATCACTCAGCTCAGGGCCTGGTCCACAGGAGGCCTCAAGAGATGTTTAATATAAAAATAAACAAGCTAATGCACATGAGGTCCCCTCTGCAGGAATTCTCCTTGGGAAACTCCGACTCCCTACCCCCTCCAGCCCTAGTCTGTGTTCCCACAATGCCTGGACTACCTCCCTTACAGCTGTGGTGACTGTATCTGTCTCCCCCAGCAGACTATAAGTTTCTTTTTTTTTTTTTTTTGACCATACCACACGGCATGTGGGATCTTTGTTCCCTGACCAGGGATTGAACCTGTGCCCACTGCAGTGGAAGTGCGGAGTCCTAACCCCTGGACCGCCAGGGATGTCCCAGCTATAAGCTTCTTGAGGGCAGAGCCTGGGTCTGACTCAGGTCTGTATCCCCAGCATCTTCCAGCACAGGGCCTGGCCTGGAAAGCCTTGGGAAATATTTGTTGAATGAGTGAATGTAAATGGATTCCTACAACATGCTTTGCCACCTCTTGGACTCTTACACATTCTTCAAAACCCCAACTCAAATGCCCCCTCCTCCAGAAGGACCTCCCTGACTGTTCAAGGCAGAGAGTCTCCACTCTCTCTACTGTGTACCCTCTGATTCAGCTGGGACACTGTCCAGTGGTGTCTTCCCTACCTGACCAGGAGTTCCCTGAGGGCCCGAATCTCTTGGTTGTGTCCCCCAGAGCTGGGCTTAGCTCCAAGCAGGGAACTGTTCGTAGAGGGGATGGATGGTCTCTAGAGACTCGCTAAGAAAGCTCTAAGGAGCCTGGGTTGATGAGATCAAATGTCTGTCCCCCTGTTTCCTGGCTGGGTGACCCCCGGCCAGTCTGAGCCTCAGTTTCCCCAACTGTAGAAAGGAGAAAAATAGTAGTTCTTCCCTCGGAGGGTTTTTTGTCAGGGATTCCATGAGAATGTACAAGCAAAATGTTTAGCTCAGCACTTAGCAGGCAAAAAGGGCCCAAGAAATGCTAGCTGTTCCTAACAGCACCTTCTGTTTTTTTTTTTTTTTTTTATAGCTACTTTATTTATTTATTTATTTATTTTTGGCTGTGTTGGGTCTTCGGTTCGTGCGAGGGCTTTCTCTGGTTACGGCAAGTGGGGGCCACTCTTCATCGCGGTGCGGGGACCGCTCTTCATCGCGGTGCGCGGGCCTTTCACTATCGCGGCCCCTCCCGTTGCGGAGCACAGGCTCCAGACGCGCATGCTCAGTAGTTGTGGCGCACGGGCCCAGTTGCTCCGCGGCATGTGGGATCTTCCCAGACCAGGGCTCGAACCCGTGTCCCCTGCATTAGCAGGCAGACTCCCAACCACTGCGCCACCAGGGAAGCCCGCACCTTCTGTTTAAAGAAACATCTATTGTTATCCCCCGGTTCGGTGTCGGTCCCCCGGGAGTGGAGGGAGGCGGGCAGAGCAGGTCTGGCCTGTAGGTTGCTCTATGCCCAGCACCCACCCCTGAGTCGGTGACGCATGTAAAGACGCGGTCAGCATCTGCTCTGCCACGACCATGCCAGCATGACCAGGCTGCTAAAAGAACGGACCGGGGAGCCGGCCTGCCAGGGTGGAAATCCCAGCTGTGCCACTGGGTTGCACAAGTTACTTCCCCCTCCCTGAGACTCAGTTTCCCCACCTGTAAAGTGGGGACGATCATCGTGCCTCCCTCATTGGGTTGTGGGGGAGAGGATGAAAGGAGGTCACCCAAGCAACGGGCTCAATACAGTGCCTGCTAGTTAAGTGCTTGCAAACAGCTCTATGTGTGTTGGCTGACGGGATGGTTACGGGGCAGGTGCCAGCCTGGCGGGAGATCCAGTGGTGATGGGACGGACCACACGGGTCTCTGCCAGTCCAGACCAGTGGCTCTCATACCTGTTTGATAAACCAAGGGATGAAGGTTGCAGTGGGTGAATTCCCTTCTCTTGAGAGAAGGGGATTTCTGGGACTTCCCTGGTGGCGCAGTGGTTAAGAATCCGCCTGCCAATGCAGGGGACACGGCTTCGAGCCCTGGTCCAGGAAGATCCCACGTGTCGCGGAGCAACCAAGCCCATGAGCCACAACTACTGAGCCTGTGCTCTAGAGCCCTCGAGCCACAAATACTGAGCCCACGTGCTGCGACTGCTGAAGCCCGTATGCCTAGAGCCTGTGCTCCGCAACAAGAGAAGCCACCGCAACGAGAAGCCCACGCACCGCAAGGAAGAGTAGCCCCTGCTCCCCGCAACTAGAGAAAGCCCGCGCGCAGCAATGAAGACCCAACGCAGCCAAACAAACAAACAAAAAAACCGAAAAAAAAAAAGAGAAGGGGATTTCTAACAAGCTGAGTGACCTTGAGCTGGACGTAAGAACAGCCTGCTGCCCCTCAAAGGAACTTAGGTGGAAATGGGACCCTCCAATGCAGGGGATGCTTAGATTCCACCATCCCAGAACTCACAGATGGGGAAACTGAGGCCCAGGAGTGTGTGTGAACTTGTGACGGGCGTTTGGGGAGGAGACGCCGGGCTGGAGGGAGGGGTGAGTGCGGATCCGTGTGGCTTTGGCAGAGAAGAGCCGTGAGAAGGGGCCGGGCCTGGTCTAACGGCCACTGAGGAGTCCCCAGAGCCCTCTTCCTCTTTGCTGATCTCCCAAGTCCTTCTTAGCACTGATGCCCGGAGTCTGGCTGCAGAGCCAAGAGCCCGGGAACCTTCCACATGCTGGCTGTTTCTTTCCGCTGGTTCTCGCCGCAGGGCCTTTGCCTCTGCCGGTCCCTCGGGATCTTTCCAAGGCTGATTTCTCCCCTCCTTTCAGTCTGAACTCCCCTCAGCTGCTCAGACACCACCTGAGGTCACAAGGCCAACTTCTGCCGAGTCATTCTTATTTTCTCTACGTGACTCATCACATTCTGAAATTACCTGTTTACTTCTGAGGGTTTTTTTTTACTTTGTGGATCTCTCTCCATCCCACGAGGATGTAAGCTCTGCGAGGGCAGGGACTTCACTGCTGTGTTTATAGATTCCCAGTGCTTAGAACAGCGACTCTGTGCTCAGTAAATACCTGTTAAATGAGCCGATGACGCGGCGCCCACAGTCCAGACAAATCGGGGGCCTGGGGGGTCACCCATGCCCAGGTTCACCCTGTCCCCACTCCGTGTAATATGGCAAAGGAATTGCCCCCAAATCTCCTGCAGCATCTACTTTTCTAAGCGGATGTGTGTGTGTGTGTGTGTGTGTGTGTGTGTGTGTTGGCATAAAGAATTTGGGGTGGGGGGAAGGCACGATAGAACAATATCTACAGATGCTGGGGAGGTAGAGTTAAGTGGGAAAAAAAAGCCAGTTTTGCAGAGAAATGGCTTTATTTTGTTTCTATCTGGGGAAAAACATCAAACTAACCAATCCCTTACAGATGCTGAACTGCACGCGTCTGACTGTGTAGGTGGGAGAAGGCTGGGGACGCTGGGCCAGGGCTGTGGACCCCGGCCCCCTCTCGAGAGTGGGCTTGGGGAGGGTAGGGGAGCTGGACGCAGTGGGGTTTGCTCTTATGCATATTTGTAGTGGATGGTTCACTTGTATGCTTTCCTCCCGTAATCTGGAAACCATCCAATGAATAAAAGAGAGGAGGAGATGCAATTTGGTGTTATCTTCCACCGGCTTTTTCTCAGTCCCAACGGTCAGAGGGTGGTGGGTGAGTGGGGCTCTCTTTCTGCCTCCCTAATCCCGTCTCAGCTCATCCCCCACTCTGCCCTGTCTCCCTTGCTCGCAGTTCTCTGATGGGGGACAAAAGGCCCAGAGATGGGACTGGACTTGACCTAGGTCACAGACCACCTCCTGGTTCCACTAAGATCCCAGCCCAGCACCTGTGAACAGCAGTGATTTCTAGGGTTCTGAAGAGTAAAAGTAGAAGGAAAGTGGGAAGTTACTTGAGAGAAAAGGAAGAGAGAGAGAGAGAGCTAACGGGAGACAGCCAGAGACAGTGAAAGCACAAGGAGGAAAAGGAGTGGGCGAGATGAGACCTGAGTTCCCAGAAGTGAATGAGGACCAAGGTGCATCTCAGGGGCCAGAAAGAGACAGAGAGACACACGTGGTGTGACATGGAGAAGCAGTTCCAGAGGCAGGGAGGGACAGATGTGAAACTGTGCTGGGCCCAGCAGGGATGGAGAGAAGGGGACCCAGAGACAGAGACAAACGGAACGTCACCCAGAGCCAGGGAGCCTCCGGAAATGGCCGAGATGTGAGAGAGACCTCAGGAGACAAGTGACAGAGACAGAGACACAGACAGGCAGGGATTCAGACGGGTCAAGTGGGAGGGGCACTCAGACGGTCTGCACCAGGGGGGGAGGGACCCTCCGGCTCAGCATCCTGTGTCCTGTGTGTGCAGGGCCGGGTTTGTGTGACCGTGGGTGTCTGCAGGTGCGGCTCCGGGTCAGACCGGGGGGATGGGTGTTTACGTGGCTGTGCGAGGCCGGTGTGTGTGGGCGGGTGGCTCAGAGCCGCTGGCGCTGTCTCGCTGAGACTGTTGGGGGTTCTAGGGTGTTCCCGATTGTGTGTCCCTGGCTCTGTGATCCTGGCTTGGGGCAGGGCCTGGGGGAATCCTCTGGAAGCACCGAATTAACCCTGTCCCCTGCCCCCTGCCTTCTTGCTCTCCCCTCCTCTCCTTAGGGGGCATCTCCTGGACCATCCCCAGGTTGCCAGCCCGCTGGGGAGACACAAGATCCAGCCACACGTCCTCTAAACAGAGACTGCCAAGTTCACTCCCCAGCCCCCCCCCCTCCCCACTTTCCATTCTCCCCTTCCTGCTCAACAAAAGACCAGCCCCAGTCCCCCTCCCCCACTGGGAGGGCTGAGTTTAACCCTTTGACCCCGTGTTAACCCTTCCCTTCCCTCCCTCCTCAATCTGCCCGTCTCTTAGGCTCCGTCCTGCCCCCGAACCCAAATATTCAGCCAGAGCTTTCCATATCTGAGTCCCCAGCCCAGCACCCCAACTTCTTGGATCTCCAGCTCCATTGCCCCCCACGTAACTGCAACCTTCCAAATACTAATACTTTCTCCCAACCTAGACCACCCAGCTGGGGAATTTCAGCCCCTTCCCAGCTGGGAGACCAGACCCCACCCCCTTCTTTTCCCGGCCGTGGGACGGAGGTCTATGGACACCCCTGCCCCCTCCTCTTACTGACCCTGGGAAGACACCATCCCCCCAACCTTTCTCCAGAAACGCCTACCCCAGCCCTCAGGCAGGGACCCCCTGCGGGACCCTCCCCACGCAGAGACGAAGACCCCCGACGGGGCATACCTCTTCCTACCCTCCTCCCACCCCCACCAACTCAGTTCAGAGATCCTGCCGGGGACCCTTACGGAGCTTCCATCTCCCTCCCCGATCCGGAGCCGCAGACTCCCGCCCCCAGGCCGGGACCAGGTGTCCGAGACCCTCTCGCCGGCCCGGAGAAGCACACCTCCGCCCCTAGGCCCAGGCTCGGGCCCCAGGACGCGGACCCCCGCCCCGGGCATGGATCCAGACGTCCGAGGACCCCCTTCCCAGCCAGAGGATGCAGCCCCCGCCCCCGGGCCCAGACCTCCGCGTCTGGGGGCCTCCTCTTCCCTGCCCAGGGTTGCACCCTCCCCCGCCCCCAATCCCCGCCCGGGACCCTGGAGTCCCGGCCGAGCCCCCCGCCCCCGGCGCTGCGGTACCTCGACTGATGACGGCCAGGCCGGCCAGGGCGGCGGCGGCGAGAAGCCGGAGCCGGGCCCCGGGCGCAGGGGGGGGCATCGCGGCAGCGGCGGCGCGAAGGGGGAGGGGAAAGGGGGGGCCGGTCAGGGGTGCGCGAGGCCTGGGGGGAGAGGGGGAGGGGGAGGGGGGACCCCGCCTGCGGCTGCACCGGCCCGGGGGGCGGCGGGGGCGGGGGGAGGGGGCTGGGGGGGCGCGACGAGGCGGCCGGAGCTGCTGCAGACCCGGGGAGGGGGCGGTGCTGACGGGCAGGAAGGCCGACCAATCAGGGGAGGCGGGGGGCCGGGGAGGCGGGGCCGAGGAGGGTTGCTCGGTGGAGGGAGAGGCCTTTGTTACTGCGGCCCGGCCCCTACCCCCTCCCGCCCCCGGCGTCCACATGGCTTCCCACCTCGGATCCCTAGAACCCCGGGTCTGGGACACTTTTCCTGGAGCCCCCCTCCCTCCTGCTTCAGGTCCCCATCTCATCCTCCCTCAGACCCAGAAATTCCGGCCCCCCAACCCCAGGAGTCCGGGCCCCCAGCCCCCTCAGGCCCAGGGGTCTGCTCCCCAAGTCCCCACCTCCCCCAGACCCGGGAATCAGAACTCCCAGCCCCCTCTTCCTGTGGGACATAGTTCCGCTTCTCCATCTACTTTCATGAATAGCACTGACTTTGGGGTGAAATTTCCTTCTTCCGTCCATCCCAACCCTCATCCCCAGGATAACAGGGGAATGGGGAGAGGCTGGGGGACTTGACCTTGGGAGATGGGAATCCAGGGTTCAGGTACAAAGAATCCCCACTGCTCATTCTTTCAGTCACTTGGCTGCGGCGGGACCTTGGACGAGTCACTTCTTTCCCCAGAATCTCAGTGTCTTCCCTGCAAGATGGAATCATCTCTATTTCTCAAGGTTATTGAGAAGAACAACGGAGCTCCTGGGGAGGGTGCTAGCTCAGCCCGGTGCCCTAACAACCTGAAGTTAGTTCTTCCTCCTGGTCCCACTATGCATCCATTTACCGGGTATCGTCCTCCCTCCTGGCCCACCAGGTATCCCTGTCCCCTGTGCCCCCATCTAGGCTCTGAGGCAAGAGAACAATCCCTGAGCCCACTCCATGTCTGGGGCACTTGGAGGCAGAAGTTTTTGAAGTCACCCCCTAGGGGCTGTTTAACTGCAAAAGCATATCCACCCTCTATTCCTACTGCCCCGCCCCCCCCCCAATCTAGGTGGAGGCTAGCTCGGCCTCCACCTTCAAAACAGATCTCTACTCTGTCCTCTTCTTCCCACTCCACCCTTCTCTGAGCTGTCACGTCTCCCCTGGATGACTGCTCTGAAGGCAGCAGGCAATGCCCTGGTCTCTAGCCCTCCACCTTCAGATCAACAAGCACTGAGCTCATAAACCAGCTGACGCTACTGCACTGCCTCACTCACTCAGCTCCAGCTGCTGTGGCCTTCATTCGGCTCCTTGAACAAGCCCAACTTGTTCCAACCTCAGGGCCTTTGCACTTGCTGTTCCCTCTGCTGGAATGCTCTTCTCACCAGATTGACACAAGACTCTTTCTTATCATTCAGGTCTCACCTTTCAGAAGCCTTTGTTGGGACTTCCCTGGTGGCCCAGTGGTAAAGAATCTGCCTTACAATGCAGGGGACGTGGGTTCGATCCCTGGTCAGGGAACTAAGATCCCACATGCCATAGCTACTGAGCTCACGCACCTCAACTAGAGAGCCTTTGAGCCACAACTGCAGAGCTCATGTGCCCTGGAGCCCACGCGCCACAACTAGAGTAGAGAAGATCCACCACCACAACCAGAGAGAAGCCCACGCCACAATGAAGTGACGGCGTGCCGCAACTAAGACCTGACACCGCCAAAAATAAATAAATAAATAGAATAAATAAATAATAAATCTTAAAAAAAAAACCTTTGTTGATCATGCTATCCAAAGTAACCCCCGCTCCCAATGCAACAGCTCTCTGTGACATCGGTTTTGTTTTCCCCATAGCCTTTACCATTCCCTTATTTCATGTGTTCACTTGTTTGTTTCCAGTCACTTCCCTTCCCCTCCATCTCCCACTTCCAGAATATAAGCTTTGCTAAGGCAGGGTTTTGTGTTTTTGTTTGTTTGTTTAATTGAGGTATAGTTGATTTGCAATATTATATTAGTTTCAGGTGTACAATATAGTGATTCAAAATTTTTACAGATTATACTCCATTTAAAGTCATAAAATAGTGGCTATATTCCCTGTGCTATACAATATAATCTTATAGTTTGTTTCTTTTATACATAGTAGTTTGTACCTCTTAATCCTCTGCCCCATCTTGCCCCTCCATCCTTCCCTCTCCCCGCTGGTAACCACTAGTTTGTTCTCTATATCTGTGAGTCTGTTTCTGTTTTGTTATATTCATCCATTTGTTTTATTTTTTAGATTCCACATATAAGTGATATCATACAGTATTTGTCTGTCTGACTTATTTTACTAAGCATAATACCCTCCGGGTTCATCCATGTTGTTGCAAAAGGCAAAATTTCATTCTTTTTCTTTTTGGCTGAGTAGTATTCATATATATACAGATATGAATATTTATCCATTTATCTGTTGATGGACACTTAGGTTGCTACCATGTCTTGGCTGTTGTAAATAATGCTGCTATGAACACTGGGGTGCATGTGTCTTTTCAAATTAATGTTTTTCATTTTCTTTGGATATATGCCCAGGAGTAGAATTGCTGGATCATATGGTTGTTCTATTTTATTTTTTTGAGGAACCTCCATACTGTTTTCCACAGTGGCTGCACCAATTTACATTCCCCCCAACAGTGTAGAAGAGTTCTCTTTTCTCCACATCCTCACCAGCATTTGTTATTTGTGCTCTTTTTGCTGATAGCCATTCTGACAGGCGTGAGGTGAGAGCTCATTGTGGTTTTGATTTTCATTTCTCTGGTGATTAGCAATGTTGGGCATCTAGGACAGGTTCTTTGTTTGTTTGTTTTTTGTCTGCTTTTGCTCAAGACTTATCTCCAGAGCTTAGCCCAGTGACTGACACCTAGTAGGTACTCGACAAATATGTACTGTATGCATGGGTTGGATGAGTTACTAGCCCTATTTGGATAGATGGAGAGAACGAAGATCCAGAGAGGGAAAGGGACCCACCTACGTTAACACAGCCAGGTGGCGTAAGAGCTGGTGGTGTGCCGCTGCTTGTTCGCACTGATTTGTGAGAACTGATGGTTAAATTTTCAGGAATTTTGCAAAATGGATGTTAAACCATTGTTAGCCTGAAATTGGACATGATGGAAGTATTTACACTGTGGCAACTGGCAAACACTACAAATCAGGATTTTTTGTTTGAGAGCCATTGTACCAACACACCCTTGTACAAAATCCGTTGGGATCCCGGCAAAAGGTCATTTATTGCTTCCCTATGATGAGGCTTAGGATGAGGACGGGGTTCCCTCTTCCTGGAATGACCCATCCCAGGCCTGATGACAATATGAGCACTTACCTACATGCAGGCATCTTTCTGAGCACATTTTACATTCTCCTTGAAGCCTTATCATGTCCCTGTGGGTGTGTCTTATCTTTACCTCTGTTCCACAGATGAGGAAACAGACATAGAGAAGTAAAAGCAGAGAAGTAAAAAAGTAAAGGAATTCCCCAAAGCTGTAGACACAGCTGAAGACATTTGCCATATGTGTATCTGATAACGAACTTATAGCCAGAAAATATCAATATAAAGAGCTCCCACAAATCAACAAAAAAGAGACGGCTCAATTTTTAAATGGGCAAAAGACTTGAACAAATACTTCACAGAAAGAGGATTTCTAATAAGCACATGAAAAAAATACCCAACACCATTAGTCATCAGGGAAATCAAATCAAGACCACAGTGAGATACTCCTATTCACCCACTAGAATGGCTAAAAGGACTGATAGTAGCAAGTGTTGGCAAGGATGTGGAGCACCTGGAACTCTCATACCCTGCAAGCTTACTTGCCCTTTGACCTCAAGGGGGGTCTGGCCAAAGGGAGGCACAGGCAGAACACTGAAGTGCGGCTGGAGAATGCTCTGGTCCTTGCCTGCTGCCCTACCTTGGGGCCTGTCAGGTGGCCCCTTGGCCACGGCTCTGGTTCCTCAGTAAGGCCTCAGAGACACCATTTCTCTCCCTAGTTCCTCAAGGATGCAGCAGAATTTGGAAGGAATCTTTTCCTTCTGTTGCTGGTTCCTGGGAGCCTTACCATCCCTGTATCCCTAACCCTGCTCGCACCTCTGTGAATGGTACCTTTATCACAAAGTCTGTTTAGGAATTCCTCTGGAAGTGGCTGTCTCTTTCCGGCCAGGACCCCTGCTGTCCTAACACTATTGGGGTTTCACAGTCGAGGCCCAAAGCCCCCTGAAGATGGCTCAGGAGTGCGGAAGATGCTCCATTTCACACCTAACAAGTGAAATAAAGATTCTGATGGCCACAGATACTATTTTTTCATACACTGGATAGGCAAAGTTCAAAGGACCCAGAAACACACCAGGTTGGCGATGGCAGTTGCTGACAAGAGGGAAATCGGTTCCCTTTCTATGAAGGGCAAGTTGGCATTATCCCTGAAAACTATGTACCTCACCCTTAACCTTGAAAGTCCATATCCAGAATTTTCTCCCGCAGGTGTATTCTCGTTCATGCCCAACGGCTGAGGGACCAGATCATCAATGTAGCATTGTCTGCAGTGCTCAGAGGACAAACTACCTGAATACTCAACAAGGGACTGGTTCGATACATTATATGCATTGATAGGCAGCTGGTAAAGAGTGAGGTTAGTGATACAGACTGTGTGGTATTCTGTAAGTGGAAGGAAGCAAAGTACATAACGCAAATGTGTAACACACACGTATGCTTGTAGGTCCATCTTATTCCTCTAGAATAGGCTTTCTCAGTCTTGGCATTGCTGACATTTGGGGCTGGGTGATTCTTTGTGGTGGGGGCTGCCCCGTGTGTTGAAGGGTGTTAAGCAGCATTCTGGAACTCCACCCACTAGATGTCATGACAACCCAGACTGTCCCCTGGGAGGCGCAACATGGCTCCTGGTTTAGACCCACCTCTCTGGGAGGAGACACTAGGCACCAGAACAGTGTTTGTCTCTGGGAAGGAGGACCATGCTCCAGCCTGTCTGGGAGATGCGGAGAAGTGATCCTGATGGACCCAGGTCCTAGGAGCAGCCAGGAGAGGGCAGGTGCACCCGGTTGGATTTGGCTTTGCCTCTCAGGCTGTGAGCCCCTGGGAAGGACCCTCCCCTTTCTCAATCTCAGCGTCCTCATCCTCGAGGGTAGGGGTGGGGTCCTAGCTCCCATCTCACAAGGTTGCAGTGTGACCATAGGTAGGCTTCTGAACCTCTCTGGGTCTCAGGTTCCTCCTCTGTGAAAGGGTCACAATGACCAGACCGCAGGGCCGCTGGGTTAAGTGGATAAGGGCCGAGGGCTTGGGTCACTCAGTCCTGGCCAGTGCCATTATCATGGTTGTTGCCATCACCTCCTGAAGGGACAGAAGGGGTTTATACAGATCTGTCTTCCCGTGAGCTCCTCTTTCTCTCCCTCTGTGCACCTCCCCTTCATCCTTCTCTCTCTCTGGTTTATGTCCCTGTCTCCGCCTCTGTGTCATTCTCCAGCTCGGTTGCCATCTGTCTCTTTCCGTCTCTGTCCCCACCTTTCTGTCTCTCCCTCACGGTTTCTCATTCCTTCCTTCTGTTGCTCATCTGGCAAATGTTTCCACACTCCGTGCTGAGCAGTGCAGGGGTGCAGAGATGAGACAGGCCTCCCCCTGTCCAGACTGGGACACAGGTCAACCCAGCGGGGTGGGAGGGGCGGGGCAGGGCTCTGTGAGTGGGAGATGCCAAGGCTCAGAAGTGGGCACTAAACAGCCTAGACCACTGAGTCGCATCATCTCTCAGAGGCGGATGCTCTTATCCTCATCTCGGCTGACTCACCTGCATCTCCTGCACTTCCACCAGGCCTCAAACAGGTGCGCAGTGAAGGGTTAACGCAGCAGGCCTGGGTCGTCCAAACCCTGCCCATTCTAAACAGAGGACTGGCTCCTGGGAGGGAACCTCTAAGCCCTTGGAATGTCCTGATACGAGTGCCTTTGTTTATCTGGGGACCTTGGGCCACACCAGATAGTCTATGCTAACAGTGTGATTTATGGCGGATGCCCTGGGTCGTGTGGTAGCAGCTTGACATCCTGGTGGGCGGTGGCCCTGGAAACTAAGAGCTACATAACCAGCCTCCAATAAAACCCTGGACACTGAGGCTCAGGTGAGCAGCCCTTGTCGACAACACTCTGTGCATCTTGTCGCACGTTGTTGCTGGGAGATCACGCAGACTTCCCACTCCACTGGGACAGGACCACTGGAGGCTCCTGGCCTCTCTGGGACTCTGCCCTGTGTGCTCTTCCCATGGCTAGTTTTTTTTTTTCCAAAATAAAATGTGTTTATTTATTTATTTATTTTTGGCTGCCTGGGGCCTTTGTTGCTGCGCGCAGGCTTTTCTCTGGCTGTGGCGAGCAGGGGCTACTCTTCGTTGCGGTGCGTGGGCTTCTCATTGCGGTGGCTTCTCTTGTTGCGGAGCACAGGCTCTAGGCGCACGGGCTTCAGTAGTTGTGGGGCAGGCGGGCTTAGTTGCTCCGTGGCATGTGGGATCTTCCTGGACCAGGGCTTGAACCCGTGTCCCCTGCATTGGCAGGCAGATTCGTATAACCACTGTGCCACCAGGGAAGCCCCCATGGCTAGTTTTAATCTCTATCCTTTTGCTGCAGTAAACCGTGAGCATGACAGCTTTGCAGAGTTCTGGGATCCTTCCCGTGAATTGCTGAAACACAGTGGACATCAGCAAATGTCTGCTCAGAAGGGGGTGAGCTGTAGGTTCCTGGGGGCCCTTTGCATGGGGGCCCCCCGTGCACGACTACATTTCAAGCATTTGATTCTTATCCTGGCGCAGAGAGGCTGTGCCTGGCCCGATGTCACACAGCCTGGGGTTGGAGCCGTGTCTGACCCCTTAGTGCCCTCTCGTGTCTCTCTCTTGACTCTGGAGGAAAAGGTCAGCCCTGTAACCACTTCTAGGAAGATGATCCACTTTCCAACCTCATCTTTATTCATGAAGCTGCTGCCAGCTCCCTGCCGTCCCCACCCTGCCGCCCACCCAGGAGGACGTACCATTTTTCCTGAATTCCGTCTCCGTGTCTCCACGAGCCCCTAACTGGTGGAGTGTGGGGTCTTTTTTTTTTGAAAAATCCCGAATCTTTAATGTTACTCCTCACCTGGTTCAGCCCAGACGTGAGACACCTGAGCTTGGCAGAGTGTGGGGTCTTTGAAGTCGAACTCAAGGATGTTGCCACGTGTGTTCTTACAATGAGAAAAACAACTTTTGAGGAAAATTACTTTGCTTTTCCCACTTGTGTCTCGGTGTTTTATAGTGTGATAATTCTGCTCACACCCGGAGTCTGAACATTAGATAAGGACTTGAGTGTAGGATGCTCGCCATAAGTTCACGCTTTGTTTTTCCCAAGACACCTTTTAGAATAACCACTTGGGGGCTTCCCTGGTGACACAGTGGTTAAGAATCCGCCTGCCAATGCAGGGGAGACGGGTTCGAGCCCTGGTCTGGGAAGATCCCACATGCCGCGGAGCAACTAAGCCCGTGAGCCACAACTACTGAGCCCGCGCGCCTAGAGCCCGTGTTCCGCAACAAGAGAAGCCATAGCAACGAGAAGCCCACGCACCCCAACAAAAAGTAGCCCCTGCTCGCCGCAACTAGAGAAAGACCGCGTGCAGCAACAAAGACCCAACGCAGCCAAATATAATAAATAAATAAATTTATTTAAAAAAATAAAAATAAAAAAATAAAATAACCACTTAGAGTTGAGCTCGAGAACAGTTAGTGACCTGGCCCCAACCACCTTACAAGTAATAGGTGCTGCTACCCCGCGATCTCGGGCTTGCCAGTGCCCGGGGGTGGAGGACTGCCCTTCCCCGGCTCAACCGCGCCCCCTTGCGTCTGGGATCTGTAAGTCACCAAAATCCTGTGGCGCTATTGAAACCGCACCTTCCCCGAAGTGGGAGCTGGATGCTGCGGGAGCTATATGCCAGCCCCGTATGGGTGGCTTCTGCCTCCCCAGTTAGCAGGTCAGAAGCTCATAAGCTGCATATATATATTTTTAATGCAATACCCCAGCTCTGGCTTCTCCACCCGGTTCGTCCTGGAGGGTGGGGGGCGCCGGCCAGGCACGGCCCCTCTTGATTCTCCTGAGAGTGGATTGGGTGAAGGTTGAGGCCTGTTTGCAGGGAGCCTCCTCCAGGCCCAGCCAGTGGCATGTTGCCTGGCTTGTTTCTCCCTGTCGCCTGCCCCCTGCCAAGACCCTCTGCTTGCCCTGCCCTGGCTGGAGCGCTCCAAGCCCCCTGGGTGCCCCCCTGGTTTTGATCCTGTGGCTTACTGTGCCCGGACTGCCATCAGCCCCCCCAGCTCAGGTGGCACCGCTCCAGCTCCCCAGGTGAGGTCAAGCCCCCCCCTTCCCCAGTGCCGGCCCCCCGCCCTCCCAGAGTCTCCCTGTACCCAGCCCCTTGGCCGCGCAGGCTGTGACAACCTGGATTCCTTGCGGGCGGGACCTGGATCCGACTCATCTCCGCGCCCTCCCTCCGGGGCCTGGCACACGGGAGGCCTCCGGGGACGTTCGTGGCAGCGCGAGTGAATGACTTCCTGGATCTTTCCTCTCCCCCGGGAACTCGTCCTCATCCTCCCAGCCCTGAGCCGGGGGTTCTGTTTGCGCTTGGCCTGAGGTGTTTGAATTCTGAATAAGGACACCTCCTGTTGGCAGGGGTTGGGTTTAGAGAAAGGGAGACCCTCTACGTCTGTGCTTCTGATGAGATTTGCAAATGAGAGGCCCACGTATGGCTTTTCCTGGGCCCATGCTGTTTTTTAAAAAACATGGTCTCGATTACCAACGTGTGTGAATCCAGAAATTTCCCACGGAAATCTGGATCTCTGGGGAAAAAAACCCCGCAGATCCGGCCATAGAGATCCTACTCTTGCTCGGGGCGGGTGGGTGGTGGAAGGCGTGGGAGTGGAGACGGCGGCTGCGGGACGGCCCCTTCAGGTGGGGCACGTGCTCTCAAGGTGCATGCGGTCCCGCCAGGCACTTGTTTTGCTACCCGCCTGGCTCCTGTGGGCTTGAGTTTGCAGCCTCTGCACTGGAGGCTTATAAGGTCGGGAGAAAATGATCAGGGGCCCGGACAGCTGCTCCAGGGACCCAGGGGTCCTGAGCGGGGCAAGGTCTTGCTGTGTGGCCTGGGGCTCTGTGAGCCTCAGTTTCCCCGTTTGCCATGTGGGGATGGGGAGGATCCCCAGAGTCCTTGCAGAGGGACCTACAGGGTCTCACTTCCCTTCTGCGGGCCTCAGTTTCTCTCCCTGTAGAATGCTGGGGCTGGACTTGGTTGGTGGTCGCTGTCACTCTGGTTCACAGGGCCCCATGTGGCCTCTGCCACGGTAACAGCCCATACCCTAGTACTGCCCCCTACAGGGTTCTTGTATTTCACCTGTGCTCCTGGGTGATGGAGGCCGGTCCTGACCTCGCTCCTCCAGGGCAGGGAGCAGGCGTGTGGGCGGACAGGAGGCCTGGGGGGGTGTCTGCCCAGTGAATGGGTGAGTGCTGGGCAGGGCCTCTGGTCTTAGTTTCTGAATTGTAGCCGCCGCTCCTGCCCTGCGGGTCTGCGCGGGTCTGCGCGGGTCTGCCCGGGCCGCTGGATCTAGGCGGCTGTGAGCTACGCGCTGGGCTTGGTCTGTCCTGGAGTTCACATGTCTGCGGTCTTCTTTCGCTCTCAAGAGCCCTAGACTGTGGGAGAACCAGATCCTGGCGTCCCTCTGCCGTGGGCAAGCCCCTTCCCCTTGAAGGGTCTCCCACAAACGGAGGAATCCAATTAGCTCCTTGAAGCCTCTGTTATGGGCTGAATTGTGTCCCTTCCCCGCCTCACCCCATGCATACGTTGAAGCCCTAATCCTCAGCACCTCAGAATGTGACTTTGTTTGGAGACACGGCCTTTAAAGAGATGAGGTAAAATGAGGTCACGTGGGTGGGCCCTAATCCAATAGGACTGGTGCCCTCAATAAGGAGGAGATTAGGACACAGACATACACAGAAGGATGACCACGTGAGGACACAAGAGGAAGATGACTGTCTACGAGCCAAGGGGAGAGGCCTCAGAAGGAATCAACCCTGCCCACACCTTGATCTTGGACTTGTAGTTTCCAGAATCGTGAAAAAATAAATTTCTGTTGATTAAGCCCTCAAGTCTGTGGTGCTTTCTTATGGCAGCACAAGCGGACTCATAAGCCCCCTTCTAGATTTTGCTCTCCTTTCCTGGTGGGGCAAGGGCTGCCTGTGGGCGGGGCAGCAGGAAGGGGCTGGGACCCCTCAGGGTCGTCACCATCTGGGGCACAGGGGGCTTGGCTGCTGGAATGGGGCCTCGGCTTGAAGAAGCAGACAGATGCTCTGCTTTGGCTGAGCCCTGGGTCTCCCGGCCGGTTGCCAGGTATCCGGGGGCTCTGGGCATCTTTGTGTCTAACGCGTGCCCTCTGGTGGTCTCAGCTGTGCAGCAGCCCAGCCCAGGGACGTACCTCTGACAGAAGCAGGTGAGGTTTCAGCTTCAGACTCCTTGGGTGTTTCTGGCTCCTCCAGCAGCTCTGGTTTCTTGAGGATCAGGGCCTCACTGGCCATGGGAATATGACTCTCCTCCCACCACTTACGCATCTTCATTCTAAGGCAGTGAGCCACATGGTTAATGCTGTTCACAGCCCTCCCATGGTGCCCCCGTGTCCCCCGGGACAAAAGTCCCAGCCCTCCAGCCTCGTGGCCCTTCATGACTGTGCCTTTCCTCTGCTTCTCTCCTGGCCCCCTGAAGTCTCGATATGTATGCAATTTCTTTTTATAGACAAATCTTTTTTTTTTAATTAAAAAAATATGTTTTTGGCTGTGCTGCACAGCTTGTGGGATCTTAGTTCCCCAACCAGGGATCGAACCCACACCCTCGGCAGTGAGAGCACGGGGTCCTAACCCCTGGACAGCCAGGGAATTCCCTAGAGAAGTCTCTTCTGCATCTCTTTTCTTTCTCAATATTCCTGGCATATTTGTGCATATCAGTGTACAGAGAGTTCCCTTAGTCTTTTCACAGTTGTAAGTTTTTGGCACTCCTCCCATGGAGAGGTGGGGTTTATTTCATCTCCCCTTGAATCTTGACTAGCTTATGACTTTTTGTAAAAGAATATGGCAGAAATGACACTGTCAATTCCAGGTCTAGCCCTAAAGGGGACTGGCAACTTATGCCTTGGAAGAGACCAGGATGAGAGGCCCTGAGACTCCAGGGAAAGGGAGAGGGGCCCAGCAATCTTCTGACGGTCCCCATGAAAATGCCACAGCCCAGCCCAGCTGCTAGCTAACGACCACCACGTGACCTCAGTAGATGCCACAGGAGGGCAGACGACTCATCCAGTTGGGTCCTACCCACATTCCTGATCTATGAAATTGTGAGATACATTAAAACGATCATGGCTTAAAATCATGGCTTAGGTAATAGGGCCGGGAGATTATGACAACAAGCAACCAGACCTGTTGTCAAGTTCTCTTGAACTTGTTGAGTTCAGCTCTGGTCACCCACAACTGGAAGACTTCTGACTAATGCAACTTATCTCCCTTAATAACCACCAAGTTTCCATTATCCTCCAAAGTTTTCCACCTGTGAAAATATGAACCCCAATGCCCCCATGCTCTCCCTGGTTCTACTCTATCAGCTTTCCTGTGCTGTCATTCCAATCTCATGTTCCTCTTCTTTGATCCCACAGGTGGAAACTTCAAGGCCAAGACACCATGTTCTCTAGCACCTGTGAAGACCCTCTTGGTTTCCCTTCCTTCTCAACCCCACAGGGTACAACTGGTTGCCCACTTGAAGTGCTCTGTCCCTCCAGCCTCCCTGCCTCCCTTTCCCCCACCCCATCACCCTTCCATGGGACCCTGCCTGCAAAGACCCAAACCTAGATCAATGCTACCATCTACTCTTTCTTTCCAATGACCACTGGTGGGAGGAAACATCACAGGGCAATGACGCTCTGTGCCATTAACAATTAATAATCTCCAAAAAAAAAAATTAATCATCTCCAGTCACTGCTGGGACTTTGCTGCTGCTTACCAAGTGTTTTCCTTGTCCTTGTACAGATCCCAATTATTCTCCTCAGTGGCTATTCTAACCACACCTAACACTGTCACTCTTCTTAATTCTCTACCCCTCACCCCTGCTCCCACCCACATCACTTTCAGAAGATGGCTTTGCCATATTTCTTCCCTCTGGAAAGGAGCACTGGGTTGGATCCAATCACAAATGGCCACCCAGTGATAAATGTCACTTAAAGGTGAACCAGAAAAAGAACATCTGCTATTGGATTTTAAACACTGGATGGTACAAAGAAGGAGGTTGTGGGGCTGAGGTGGGAGAGATTTGGACATGCTTATATGATTCAGAGAAAGAGCCAGTGAAGAAATAGCGATTGATAATTTAAGAGACAGGAGGAATGATTAATGGAGTGTGAAGGAGATGGATTCCCAAGCAAAGGAGGTAGGGCTAACCTTGGATGGGAAAAGGGGTGCCTCTTTGTCTGAAAAAGGCAAGGAGTAAATCATCAGTGCCCATGGTAAATAACTCTGTAGGTTTGGGGAGCTGCTTTTTTCCTGCGAAGTAGGGAAACCTTATTGCTAAGAGTGAGAGGAGAAGAGATAAGAGAGTTGGGGGGAAAAGGAAAACATTTGTAGTACTGACAGAGTGCTGTCGGAAAGGGCTGGCTAGAGGTAGGCTGACGGATTTCTGGGCAGTATTGATGTTTGCTCCCAAGGGATAAGGAGATGCTGAAGGGGTAAGTTTCCCTTAGAATCTTCCTTGTGCAGGCCTCTAACCCAGCACTTGTTTACTTGTCTATATCCTTGGAAAATACAGGAGACAAGGTTAGAGGAAAAAAAAAAGAGAAAGAAGCTTTGACAAATATTAAATGAGAATCCCATAGTGAAAGGAAAGGGCAGAGGCATATATGAAAGAATGTTTGAGACTTTTCCAGGACTGATAAAAGACACCAACGCAGAGATTAAAGAGGCCAAACAAATATAACAACAAACAAAAAAAGATATCCACGCTTAGTCACATCAGAGTGAAACCATTAGTGCTAATACCTCAAAGCCCAGATAGCTATGGGGGCCCTGAAAAGGCACCCAGCCCAGGTACCAGGGAAGGTTTTCTGGAGCACATGATGGAAGAGCTGTGAGCTGAGTCCTAAACAATGAGTAAACGTCAGCCAGGTAAGAGAGGGGTTCAGGGATGGGAGATGAAGTGTAGAGAAGGGCACAAAGCAGAAGTCACAGTACAGCTCGAGAAGATTTAAACAACATGACTAATACATTTGGTTTAAAGGCTATATATATATACACATATACATATATATAATATTTATATAAAACACTGCATTCAACAAGTGTAGAATGCATATTCTTTTCAAGCCCACCTTGGAATATTTATTTATATAAACTAAACAAAAATTTTGTCACAAAGAAATAAAGAACTGAAATCATGCATAGTATATTCTTTGACCTTATTGGATTTAAATAGAAATAAAGAAATGAGGATTATTAGAAAATATTGATGCCTCTAAAAAAAACCTCTATGGGTCAAAAAATAATAATGGAAATTAGAGATATTTTAACCAAAAGATAATAGAAGACTTTATATTAAAATTTGTGAGATTCAGCTACAGTCATGCGTATGGGGAAATTTATAGCCTTAAATGGAAAACTGGAAAAGAAGAATGGCTGAAATTTAACGATGTGAGTGTCTGTATCAAGAAAACTGACAGAGCTGGATTAACTGGAAGAATCATAAGGTAGGAAATAAAGAATGTAAATAAATGTGGTAGGCTTTGGGGAAGGCTTGCTGATGAATTTTAACTTGATACTCACGCAAGGAGGACAAGGAAGAAGAAGAACAGTGCCGATGCAATGGGTCCATACACAATGCCCTGGATCAGCCCTTTCACGAATGCACTGGAAACTGAATTCTTATCTGGAATCAGAGGGAAGTGAGAGTAGTTTTTCTCCTATGGCTGTAAATTCTGAGCCACGACTCTTTCCTCTGGCTCTGTACCCAGCCTCATCCTGGTCCCTAGGTGTTGTCATTCTAGCCCAGTAACTAGACCCCTGTATACTTACCTTTTATGAGGAATATGCTTGAAGTATGGATTCCGTATTGGTTCTTCCCCTCACAGTGGAGGCCCGTGACTATTTCAGGCTCTCCGAGGAGGCTGATGGTGCTGTTGGCCCAAGGGGCAATTATGCTAAAAGTCACCTGCAGGATGTTATTCATGTTGTTCAGACCCACGGGAACACCTCCCATCAACCACTGCACGGAGGGCGTGGGGATCCCGTGGAAGGAACAGTTGCACTGCAGAGTCTTCTCCAAGGAACTAGAAGAATAAAGCAGCCTGGCGGGGGCTGTAGGGAAGCAGGGTCAAGAGTCAGCAAGCATCCTGACTTCCCTTCTCTGCTTCCTCCAGGACCCAGCCTTCTCCTTATTTGTGATTCACATGGGGCTTCAGAAAGACTTTCCGGAAGCCCAGAGGGGCTGGGACTCAGACTAGCTCCCCTTCATCTTCTCTCCTCATCTGCCTCAGACTCAGCCTCAGCTCTTACCTCTGGCCTTTCAGCCCAGAACTTAGGGGAAGAGGAGACGGCGCCCCAGACTGTTCCTGTCCCCCAGCCCAGGACTTAGGTCTTTCTCTTGGGCCCACCGTTCCTCACAGACTCTGGATTTTCCCTTGCCCACCAGCACTCACAGGCCTCCTGGAGGCAGACCATGCTACTCCCGGTCAGGTTAGCTGGGGAGAAGTTCAGATGACATCCGAGAGTGGTGTCATGGTCCTTAGGCTTCAGGGTGAAGTGCAGCACCGAGGAGGAGGAGTTGCTGGAGCCGTCTGTGTTAGAGGACATATTGGGCCTTTTCCAGGAGAGGAAGAGGGCTTTGGTTTCTTTGCAGGTGCTTCTGAAGGCACAGGCCAAGGACATACGTCCCCCAGCTGCAAGAATCTCTGGGATGTGGCGCTCTGGTTTCTGGGTCAGGTCTGGAGGAGAGAGACAGATTGGATCCAAAACTTGGAGACAAGGGACCCTCATGGACACTTCAGTGATGCACAGTGTCGCAGGTTGCAAAGTGCTTTCCCACCCATTAGCTCATTTGGTACCCCTCCCTTAATCCAACCACCTCATAGAAGCTGGGATTGTTATTATTGGGTGGCTTTTCACAAGTATATTTCCCTTCTCTATATGGAAGGGGCACACCTCAGGGTCTAGGTGAGCAAACTGAAGAGAGTTGCTTAAGGTGGCAGAGCTTGAACCAGATCCTTGACTTTCAAGACAGGATGAGTGAATTTTCTGAGGAGCTACATAGCTTTCGATTCTTTACCTGTCTCTTAGCCTACTCCCTCCTACTCTGCCTTCTCCCTCCCAATGCATCTCTTCCCTTAGGCTCTGCCCCTTCCCAGCTGATCTATGATCATTTACACCTCCAACTCGTACTGGCTGGATACCGCTGGGCAAGTCACTTCCCCCCCTCTTTGCCATTCCTACTCGGGGGAAAAAGTTATCAGCTGTGCCAATTGAGTTGTATTATGGTTGTAAAAATGAAATACCTAAGATTTTGTAAAGCCCGGAACCAGGTGAAGCAAAAGCCACACAATTACCAGAACGCCTTCTGGAGTTCCTTCTTTCCAAACCAACCATTGCATGAGATTGAATGTCACCTGACACGGAGAGATCGATATTCTCCCTCAGCAAAGCACTCGTGTGTTCTCCTAGATCTGCATAGAGTAAGTACGTCGTGTTGTTCCTTTTGAGTATGTCGTGGATCAGCTGAGTACATTCTTGCTCTTCGAGACTCCAAATAGTGTGGGATCTGTCCTTGGTGTTACCATCTATGGCAACATTGGGTTGATTCGTAGCTACAGGGGAGCTGATGCTTTTACTGAGCCAGGAGGCCAGGGTCATGGAGCTGCTTGGGGATTCTTTGGGAAATTCAAATACACAAGAGATTGCAGAGCACAGGCTCTCTTCCACTGGTATCTTCTTGACTTCTACCAACACATGAAAAAGTAATCCTGTGGGGAGAGATTCAAGTTGAAAAAGACTCACCTCGTGTCCTCTAGTATCCTACCTGCGCATTAAAGGATTAATCTTACCCTAGAAAGGCTTGGCTCTCGCCCAGGTTCTGGGTGGGAAGCTCTGGGCCCTTGCAATGTTCTGTCTAGTAATGACCAGTGTCTTGGTTTACCTGGGGCCTCGGGCCACACCAAACAGTCTATGCTAAAAGCATGATTTAGGGGAAGACTTGGGCTATGCAGTATCAATTTGATCTCTGGAGGGGCTGCAGACAAAGGTCAGCCAAGGGGGTGGTCTGCCATGCTTAAGCGATCGAGCCACAATAAAAACCCTGGGCACCAAGGTCTGGTGAGTTTCCCATACTTTGTTGCTGGGAGAGGAGGGGTGCTGTCCACTGGGAGATGACAACTGGAAACTGGCGTCTGGTCTCTCCTAGGTCCTGCCCTATGTGCTCTTCCCTCTGCTGATTTTAGTCTCTGTTCTTTTGCTATAATAAATCATAACCAGGGGAGACTTCCCTGGTGGCGCAGTGGTTAAGAGTCCGCCTGTCAATGCAGGGGACACGGGTTCGAGCCCTGGTCCGGGAAGATCCACATGCCGCGGAGCAACTAAGCCCGTATGCTACAACTATGGAGCCTGTGCTCTAGAGCCCGTGAGCCACAACTACTGAACCTGCGTACCACAACTACTGAAGCCTGTGTGCCTAGAGCCCGTGCTCCGCAACAAGAGAAGCCACTGCAATGAGAAGCCTGCGCACCACAACGAAGAGTAGCCCCTGTTGGTCGCAACTAGAGAAAGCCCGCGTGCAGCAACGAAGACCCAACGCAGCCAAAAATAAATAAATAAATAAAATAAATTTATAAATAAATAAGTAAATAAATAAATAAATTGTAACCAGGAACAGAATAGTTCTGCTGAATTCCACTTCACCTGACCTCAGCCCAGCCCAGCTTCCACCCCCGCACCCACACCCACCCCGGCACTTCCTTGGCTTTCTCAACCAGCTCCCACCGTGCCTCTCATTGCACTTACCCAGCCATAACAGTGGTCGTACCATCAGCACCAACAGGCTCTCAGGGACAAGAGAGGATCAGGACCTATTATGCTGCTAACTCTTGATCTCAGATCCACACATCCTGGAGCGCAGGATTTGGAAGGCAAGAGGAGAGGAGCAGCAGTAAGAAGCAGAAGGTGGAGGTAGAAATAAATTCACTGTTTACTGGGGATTCTTACCTCTGCGATCACCCTTAAGGTCTGTCCACCTGTGAATTAGGAGACTCAGGGGACCAGAGGCTGAGCAGCTTCAAGAACAGGGACAGGGAAGGTTCCCCGTGACTCTCTGTGGAGTCTCAAGACCATGTCTGCTTTCTTCTCTTTCCTCTAGTCTTCACTCCCAGCCCCTTCTCCCTTTAAAGGGTCTCAAATGCCAGGCTGAGGAGCTTGGGCTTTTTCGCAAGTCGATGCGGAAGTCATGGAAAGGTTTTGAACCATGATGGCGGGGGGGGGGGGGGGGGCGGACAACAGGTGTGGATGTTATAAAGGTCTCTATGGTCTGCGTTGAGGAGGAAGCAATAGTTCAAGAGAAAGATGATGTGGCCTGAGCTGGCCCAGTGGCTATGGGGGATGGAGAGGATGGGGTATATTTAAGAGATATTCGAGGGCTTCCCTGGTGGCGCAGTGGTTGAGAATCTGCCTGCTAATGCAGGGGACACGGGTTCGAGCCCTGGTCTGGGAAGATCCCACATGCCACGGAGCAACTGGGCCCGTGAGCCACAATTGCTGAGCCTGCGCGTCTGGAGCCTGTGCCCCGCAACGGGAGGGGCCGCGATGGAGAAAGGCCCGCGCACCGCGATGAAGAGCGGTCCCCGCACCGCGATGAAGAGTGGCCCCCGCTTGCCGCAACTGGAGAAAGCCCTCGCACGAACCGAAGACCCAATACAGACAAAAATAAATAAATTAATTAATTAAAAAGAAAATCCTTAAAAAAAAAAAATTTAAGAGATATTCGAGTGATAAAAGACATTTCTACGGCTGGCAAGATAAATTCCAAACTCCCTTGCCTTGCATCAAGGCTGTCCGTAATTTGGGCTCACACTTGCCCTATCTCTACTTCTCCCCTTTCTGCCATTCTTTGCAAGCTTAAGAGAAACAAGTATGTATACATATATACCACATCTACTCCGTGCATTCCTACCTCTGTATGTTTACTTGGGCCACTCCCTTTTTCATGGCATCCTTCTGCAACTCTCCCCTCTGCCCACATTCAAATCATACCTCTCTTTCTAGCCCAGGTCAAATGTAACTTCCTCCTGGTAGCCTTCCTGGATCCTCACAACCATAAAAAAGCCTCTTTTCTCAGACTTGCTTCAGCACTTCTATATATTCATCTCTTTTAGGGCAATGTCTCAGGGAGAACCCAAGAGTTGCCTGATATTTACCTTCTTGTATGTTCTTATTATTTCAAATTTGTTCAGGTGGTGAAGTTATCAGTTAAAAAAAAAACAACCTATTTCCCTTCCTCCTTTACATCTAGGGCTGGCCATGTGACATAGTTCTGGCCAACGAAGCAAGTACAAGAAAAATGCTATTAAATTATTATCACCAAATAGAATTCTATTGAGCCATTACCCCATTTTTTGCCATCACAATTGAGCTCTGAAGGTCTGTTTTTTGCATATAATACTAGCTAATGAAATTTGAGAGCTCGGTTTTTAAAAAAAAAAAAAGTGTTCATGATAAAGGAAACATGTCTCAGAAAGAATTGAAGATGTTCCCTTCCCCTGCAGCTATAAATCAAAAGATATGGTTTTGTGTTATAAAAGAGTTCAGGGAGTCTGATTTGATATTGTGCAAAACTGAGAATGCTTATAAGAACATAATTTATGTTCTCCTCTGCAATATACAGTTTCATATGAATATTCAAGACTGGTACTGATTTGTTCTGTTCTCTGTTGATATAAATCCACCCTTGGAAGAACAATTCAAACAAAGCGGTCTTACAATACTCCAAAGACATTAGAAATTATTCCATGTCTTATGAAAATGATATCCAAATAAAATGGAATTCTGACCGGTTGTCTTACTTGATAATTTCTTGCTCTGGTAACAATAACATTGTAATTGACATCTCTGTTTCTTAAATTGTATACCTATCTGTAGGATGGTACTGTTCTCTTCTCCCACGTAGACAATGCAAAAATAAAAACCACAGACTCTGCTGTTAGATTTATTATTAAGCAAATATTTTGAGAGACTTGCCTACTTGAAATACCAAATGTCTGAGGCTATCTGCTGGAGACTTTTGGGGAGTTCTGGTTTTCTGATATTAGCACCACTACTTTCTTCTTGTTGCTTTTCTTCTTCTTTTTCCCTGGAATATAGACGTGATACTGGAAGTGGAGCAGCCCTCTGGCAACCATGAGGAACCATGTAGATCAAAGCCACAGACTGAGGATATTATTGACAACAGTATAGGGATCCTTGTTCCCTGACAGCCTTGTGGAGTTGCTACACAAACCTGCACAGTCTACCGCACGCTTCTTCACTTGGTTACTGCTTTCGTTGGGAAACTGATGAAATACCCTACCAGGGAATCTATCCAAGAGTGAGCTCCTTGAGAAAAGGCCCTACATCAAATACATCTTTGTGTCCTTCCCAGTGTTTAGAAAGGTTCTCTTCTGAAAAATATATTCCTTATTATCCTTGTAATGTCTTTAGGATCTGTGGTTATAACTACTCTTTCATTCCTGGTATTCAAAATTTGTGTCTTCTGTCTTTTTCTCAGTCAGTTTACTTAAGGTCTATCAATTTTATTGAGTTGTTTTTTTTTTTTAAAGAAAAAGCTTTTGGTTTCAACCGATTTTTCTGTATCGCTTCTGTTTTTTTTTTTTTTTTTAAATGAAAAAGCCACTTTAATGAAAATTTAGTTGTTTCCAATTCTGGAAGGTTAATTTTTTTTTAAACATCTTTATTGGAGTATAGTTGCTTTACAATGTGTTAGTTTCTGCTTTATAACAAAGTGAATCAGTTATACATATACATATGTCTCCATATCTCTTCCCTCTTGTGTCTCCTTCCCTCCCACCCTCCCTATCCCACCCCTCTACGTGGTCACAAAGCACCTAGCTGATCTCCCTGTGTTATGCACCTGCTTCCCACTAGCTATCTATTTTACGTTTGGTAGTGTATATATGTCCACGCCACTCTCTCACTTTGTCCCAGCTTACCCTTCCCCCTCCCCATATCCTCAAGTCCATTCTCTAGTAGGTCTGCATCTTTATTCCTGTCTTGCCCCTAGGTTCTTCATGACCATTTTTTTGTTTTTTTTTAGATTCCATATATGTGTGTTAGCATACAGTGTTTGTTTTTCTCTTTCTGACTTACTTCACTCTGAATGACAGTCTCTAGGTCCATCCACCTCACTACAAATAACTCAGTTTCATTCCTTTTTATGGCTGAGTGATATTCCATTGTATATATGTGCCACATCTTCTTTATCCATTCATCTGTTGATGGACACTTAGGTTGCTTCCATGTCCTGGTTATTGTAAATAGAGCTGCAATGAACATCTTCGTACATGACTCTCTTTGAATTATGGTTTTCTCAGGGTATATGCCCAGTAGTGGGATTGCTGGGTCGTACAGTAGTTCTATTTTTAATTTTTTAAGGAACCTCCTTACTGTTCTCCATAGTAGCTGTATCAATTTACATTCCCACCAACAGTGCAAGAGGGTTCCCTTTCCTCCACACCCTCTCCAGCATTTATTGTTTGTAGATTTTTTGATGATGGCCATTCTGACCAGTGTGAGATGATACCTCATTGTAGTTTTGATTTGCATTTCTCTAATGATTAATGATGTTGAGCATTCTTTCATGTGTTTGTTGGCAATCTGTAGTATATCTTCTCTGGAGAAATGTCTATTTAGGTCTTCTGCCCATTTTTAGACTGGATTGTTTGGTTTTTTTTGATATTGAGCTGCATGAGCTGCTTGTAAATTTTGGAGATTAATCCTTTGCCAGTTGCTTCATTTGCAAATATTTTCTCCCATTCTGAGGGTTGTCTTTTCGTCTTGTTTATGGTTTCCTTTGCTGTGCAAAAGCTTTTAAGTTTCATTAGGTCCCATTTGTTTATTTTTGTTTTTGTTTCCCTTTCTCTAGGAGGTAGGTCAAAAAGGATCTTGCTGTGATTTATGTCATAGAGTGTTCTGCCTATGTTTTCCTTTAAGAGTTTGATGGTGTCTGGCCTTACATTTAGGTCTTTAATCCATTTTGAGTTTATTTTTGTGTATGGTGTTAGGGAGTGTTCTAATTTCATTCTTTTACATTTAGCTGTCCAGTTTTCCCAGCACCACTTATTGAAGAGACTGTCTTTTCTCCATTGTATATTCTTGCCTCCTTTATCAAAGATAAGGTGACCATATGTGTGTGGGTTTATCTCTGGGCTTTCTATCCTGTTCCATTGATCTATATTTCTGTTTTTGTGCCAGTACCATACTGTCTTGATTACTGTAGCTTTGTAGTATAGTCTGAAGTCAGGGAGCCTGATTCCTCCAGCTCCGTTTTTCTTTCTCAAGATTGCTTTGGCTATTCGGGGTCTTTTGTGTTTCCATACAAATTGTGAAATTTTTTGTTCTAGTTCTGTGAAAAATGCCAGTGGTAGTTTGATAGGGATTGCATTGAATCTGTAGATTGCTTTGGGTAGTAGAGTCATTTTCACAATGTTGATTCTTCAAATCCAAGAACATGGTATATCTCTCCATCTATTTATATCATCTTTAATTTCTTTCATCAGTGTCTTATAATTTTCTGCATACAGGTCTTTTGTCTCCTTAGGTAGGTTTATTCCTAGATATTTTATTCTTTTTGTTGCAATGGTAAATGGGAGTGTTTTCTTAATTTCACTTTCAGATTTTTCATCATTATTGTATAGGAATGCAAGAGATTTCTGTGCATTAATTTTGTATCCTGCTACTTTACCAAATTCATTGATTAGCTCTAGTAGTTTTCTGGTAGCATCTTTAGGATTCTCTATGTATAGTATCATGTCATCTGCAAACAGTGACAGCTTTACTTCTTCTTTTCCAATTTGGATTCCTTTTATTTCTTTTTCTTCTCTGAGTGCTGTGGCTAAAACTTCCAAAACTATGTTGAATAATAGTGGTGAGAGTGGGCAACCTTGTCTTGTTCCTGATCTTAGTGGAAATGGTTTCAGTTTTTCACCATTGAGGATGATGTTGGCTGTGGGTTTGTCATATATGGCCTTTATTATGTTGAGGAAAGTTCCCTCTATGCTTACTTTCTGGAGGTTTTTTTTTTTTTATCATAAATGGGTGTTGAATTTTGTCGAAAGCTTTCTCTGCATCTATTGAGATGATCATATGGTTTTTGTCCTTCAATTTGTTAATATGGTGTATCACGTTGATTGATTTGCATATATTGAAGAATCCTTGCATTCCTGGGATAAACCCCACTTGATCATAGTGTATGATACTTTTAATGTGCTGTTGGATTCTGTTTGCTAGTATTTTGTTGAGGATTTTTGCATCTATGTTCATCAGTGATATTGGTTTGTAGTTTTCTTTCTTTGTGACATCTTTGTCTGGTTTTGGTATCAGGGTGATGGTGGCCTCGTAGAATGAGTTTGGGAGTGTTCCTTCCTCTGCTATATTTTGGAAGAGTTTGAGAAGGATAGGTGTTAGCTCTTCTCTAAATGTTTGATAGAATTCGCCTGTGAAGCCATCTGGTCCTGGGCTTTTGTTTGTTGGAAGATTTTTAATCACAGTTTCAATTTCAGTGCTTGTGATTGGTCTGTTCATATTTTCTATTTCTTCCTCGTTCAGTCTTGGAAGGTTGTGCATTTCTAAGAATTTGTCCATTTCTTCCAGGTTGTCCATTTTATTGGCATATAGTTGCTTGTAGTAATCTCTCATGATCCTTTGTATTTCTGCAGTGTCAGTTGCTTCTGTTGTTAATTTAATTGATTTCTGCTTTCTCTTATTTCTTTCCTTCTGCCTTGCTTTCACTGTGTGTGGGGCTCTTTCCCCAAGAAAAGATTCGTTGTGTGTGTGTCTGTGTCTGTATCTGTGACGGCTCTCAGAGGCTCAGCTGACCGAGGATCCCTGGGCAGAGCCTCAAGGAGAATCAGCTCATTTTCTGAGATGCGGTCCATTTTCTAGGGTGCTGTCTATGTCCAGGGTACCCTAGGCGGGGGCAGTGCTATACAACCATTTACATGGCTGAAGGCCGGGGTGGGTGGGCTGGCCTGGGGGTGACCCTGCTTGGCAAGGGGGTGGGCTCCAGTGGTGGAGGTTGGGTTCCCCCGCCCCCCTCCGGAGGCAGATTAAGTGGTGGCAAAAGCCTTCCTAAGTTCCTCACTCTTGTGGTCAAGGTCTTCCATTTCCTGTAGCTTCTGGGAGATTTCAGTAAGGATGATCCCTCGGTACTGTCTGCCCTGCCCTAGGGCCTCCATGTCAGCCAGGAATTCTTTCCTCTCCTGGATTTCCTTCACCAGTTCTTCACACCGGTCCAGCTCAGGGGCTGGGTCCTCCTGTCGCACAGGAGGGGGCTTTCTTTTCCGTTCCTCTGGCTCCTTCCCGGTGGCAAAAATATTTTGGAGTCTTCGCTTCTCCTTCTCCAGATCTCGGGTGGCTTGAGGCTTCGACTGCTCCCGGCTGTAGGTCCCGTTGGCTTGGCACATGCTGGCAGTCCGGAGGTGGGACCGGGAGGCCAGGATGGGAGGCAAGCAGATGGCTGAGGCCGGCGGCTTGGAAGGCAAGACCCTCTGGCTGGAAGTTGGGCTGCACTGTAGTGGGAGAGTGTCTCCTCGTTTCATGGTGTCCACGATGTGGCGCTGTTGGAAGTTTGTCAGTTTGGATTCCTTCAACATCGCTCTGAGCAGCTCGCAGGTCCCTGGGGTGTAAGTGGCCGGCTTGGGGCAGCGCCAGAACCCAGTTCCTTTGGTCACTGTCTCCACCCTCTCCTGGGAAGCCATGGGAGGGCTCCTAAAGTGAGACCCCGGCTGGGTGGCCCCTCCCCACAGAGAGTGGCGGCTGGGCTCCGCAGACGGTAACCAAGGCTCTGAAGCAGCGCCAGGGGCGCCGCAGAGGTCTCACTCTTTTCCTCCTTCTTTTCTTAAAGCGGCAGCTCTTACCATGGATTTGAGCCCCCCCCCCCACCTTTTTTTTCCTAGTCTAAGCACTGCTTTAGTGGCATCTTATAGCTTTTGATATGTTGTTTTAAAAATACATTCAATTCTAAATATTTTCCAATTTGTCTTGTGCTATGGGTTGAATTGTGTCCCCAAGAAGGTTATGTTGAAACCCTAACCCTACATACCTGTGAATGTGACCTAATTTGAAACTGGGTCTTTGCAGATTACCTTTGGAGTGGGCCCTACTCCAACACAGCCGGTGTCCTTATAAGAAGAGGGAAATTTGGATGCAGAAACACACATCCAACACACATGGATAAGGCCGTGTGAAGATGAGGGCAGAGATTGCAGTGTTGCATCTACAAGCCAAGGAATGCCAAGGATTACCAGCCGTCACCATAAACTAAAAGACAGGCAGGGAACAGATTCTCTCTCAGAGACTTCAGAAGGAACCAACCCTGCCAACACCTTGATTTTTGGACTTCCAGCTTCCAGAACTATGAGACGATAAATTTCTGTTGTTTTAAGCCACCCAGTTGGCAGTACTTTTTTATGGCAGCCCTCAAAATCTAACACACCCTGTGATTTTTTTCTTTGACCCATCAGTTGTTTATAGCTACTTTATTTATTTATTTCTTTTTATTTTTGGCTGTGTTGGGTCTTCAGTTCGTGCGAGGGCTTTCTCTAGTTACGGCAAGTGGGGGCCACTCTTCATCGCGGTGCAGGGACCGCTCTTCATCGCGGTGCGCGGGCCTCTCACTATCGCGGCCCCTCCCGTTGCGGGGCACAGGCTCCAGACGCGCAGGCTCAGTAGTTGTGGCTCACGGGCCCAGCTGCTCCGTGGCATGTGGGATCTTCCCAGACCAGGGCTCGAACCCGTGTCCCCTGCATTAGCAGGCAGATTCTCAACCACTGCGCCACCAGGGAAGCCCCATCAGTTGTTTAGAAGTGCATTGTTTAGTTTCCACATATTTGGTGATTTTCTATTTGTCTATTATTAATTTCTGGTTTAATTCCATTGTGCTTAGAGAACATACTTTATATGATTTCAATTCCTTTAAATTTGTTGAGACTTGTATTGGGGCCCAGGCTATGGTCTATTTTGGTAAATGTTCCATGAGCCCTTGAATAGAACGTGTATTCTACTATTGCTGGGTGAATATTTTATAAATATCACTTATGTCAATTTGGTTGATAGTATTCTATATCCATTCCGATGTTTTTGTCTACTTGCTCAGTTACTGAGAGGGGAGAGTTGATGTGTCCAGTTCTCCTTTCAGTCAGAGTACATACTAAAAAAATTTTTTTGAAATAAAAATTTTAGTTAGGAATTTTCAGAATCTAATTGCTTCAGAGAATATAGTGATTTATACACAACCTCAAACCGAAGATTGAGAAGAGCTCTGGGATGGTTCCAGCCAGGGCTTTGCCAGGAAAGCAAAGTACTTGAGGCAAGTACCGTGCCCTCCCTGGATTCCCCTCATTTTCCTCATCTGTAAAATGAGTGGGTTTTATAGCCCAGCATGTAAGGGTCCTTCAGACTTGAAAATTCTGATCTCTTCCAGGTCTCATTCCCTTCCCTGGGCCTTGGTGCTTCCATGGGTTGTCTCCACGGGCAACCTTTCTCCTCCCCCTAAATAATCATTTCTGTTTCCAAATTAACCTCCTTGTCTGGGGTTCAGAGAGTTCCAGCCTAGACCTTCCCTAGCACAACCCCATCTGGCTATTTCCTTGAAAACTGAATGTTCTCCTTTACTTGTGCTGAGCGCATCAAGTGACAGGCTAACTTACTAGTATAGAAACACTGACTGGAGAACTTACTTTCCAGAAGGACGACTTGTTGGATTGATTTAACACCTCACGATGAGCCCAATGAACTGACATGTGGGATAACCATGGGCACAACGACTAACTCACCAGGAAGTGACTAAGGTGGAGGAAGGCTAACTCATTAGCGGTCCTATAACCAGCTCATTAGGCAGCCGGGAGTCCCCGAGCCTCTCCAACGCCCCCCACCCCCAGGAGGTCACTCGGGGGTTCCCGCCCCACCCCCCTGTCCCCACCAAGTTCCACTCCCCAGGCGTGCCAGTGAGCATGCGCGAATGCACCCAGAGCCAATAGGGACAGACCTTGAGCCAGGGGTCTCTACTGTCTGTGCCAGCACCGAACAGCCGTCCAACCATCACTACTGGGTGCCCTGGGCTCTAGCGGTCCTGGTGAGAATCGTCTTTCTTGAGCAGGCATTTCTAAACCCCTGCTAGACCTTGAGACTCCAGATCTCATCAGCGTTAATGACAATCCTTTCGCAACCCAGTACTTGTGGGCAAGAAGGTGATGGGTGGATTGGAAGCCATTGATCAAGGAACAAAATGCCAAGTGCGTGACCTTCAGGGCCGATCAGGAGGCACCTTGGTACCCCCTTGTTTCCTGTCCTTAACCAAGGCCCTTATCACGAACGAAACAAGACCCACCTTTCCATTTTCATGTCCAAACCCATCACTGACCTATTCCTGTAATAGGGGCGTGGTGTTAAGCTAGTGACCGGTAGCAGTCCTGCTCAGCCATTGGCCAGCATTGCAGTGGGCCCCGCCCCCAAGTGAGCATCGGTTAGCAGTCCTGCTCAGCCATTGGTTGGGGTCTCAGTGGGCCCCACCCCCAAGCGAGCGACAGTTAGACACCGTTAGGGGTCCCGTTCAGTCATTGGTTGGAATTGTAGTGGGCCCCGCCCCCTCCCCCTCCTCTGTATAAGAGGAGCCCAAATTCTGACGGAGGGAAGATGGTTTTTTTGAGGCACGAGTCTGCCATCTTCTCCGTCTGCTAGCTTCCAGATTAAAGTCGTTATTCCTTGCCCCAACAACTTGTCTCCTGATTTATTGGCCTGTTATGGGGTAAAGCAGAGTGAGCTTGGGCTCGGTAAAAAATTTGACGAAGTTAGCCAAGAGCCTTGCTGCTTGTGGCCAGTGGGCCCTGCTTGGGGAATTTTCGGGTAAGGCCCTAGCAGCTGACAGGACCACTTGTCCTGAGGATCTTCCCTTCAAAATCCCCTGAAGTGGCACCGGCTGCCCCAGCACTTGGCAGTGGGAGCCAGGAACCGACATTTGGGAGCCGATGGGCTTCATACAGTAGGGTAAGTAACTCTGCTGTGTACAACCAGGAAAATTCTCCCCTCTCAGTTTAGGCTTTTCCTTTAGGGGAAAAGCCAGTTTATTTTGCATGGATTGGAGTGCCCTGTTGAAGAGGGGAATTGTTGTTGGACTCTATACCCGATTTGTGAACTGGTTTGTTTTGCTTTTGTTTTGTATTCATTCGTGATGGAATCTGTGCTTTTGGTATTGGAATTTGCTTGTGCTTTTTGTGTTTTGTTGTTTTTGAACTTATAAATATGGGAAATACTCCATCGGTCCCTAAGGAAAGCACTTTGGGACGTATCTTAAATAAATGGGCAAAATATAGTTGTGGGTCTGTGACTAAGAAAGAGATGATATTCTATTGTATAGTGTGTGGTCCCAATATACGTTAGGATCAGGAGAGCAATGGCGCTTGAATGGCTCACTTATTATACAATCTTGCAATTACAATTGCTTTGTGAAAGAGCACGTATAAATGATGAGATTCCATATGTAGAAGAATTTATGCTATTGCATCAGGAGGAAAAGAAGTCAGACAGCTGCCGCCTTATGGTACAGTGATCTGAAAGGAAAACCAGGGGAAAATCTGTGCTACAAGAGGGAGAGGGAGAAAATGAGACTGAGGACATATTATTTCAAAACTTAACCCCCCCCCTCCAGCCAACCTGGCTCCCCCAGTGGCCGAGCAGTCTACACCAGTGGTTGTTCTGACTGCCCCCATGCCACCAACATATTCACTCCTTTCACCACCTCCTGTTTCGCCTACTTATGGGGACCGATTAGAAGTTTCTGTGTTAACCCCTGGGGCACAGGGACCTGGTTTGGTGTCACCATCTAAGATGCGACAGAGCATCCAGTTTGGACTGGGCGCCACTTCTGGAGCAGGCAATTTCCCTTGCACCGATATCCCGTAGGAGGCCTTAATACAGATGGCCAATCAGCTGGGTTTCTATGGATGCACAATCCATTCTCAATTTCAGATTTAATTGGAAAAACCATAACCCTACATACCGAGAGGACCCCCTCCACATGACTGAACTTTTCACGTCTACCTTTGTCACTCACCATCCCTCTTGGGCAGACATTCACACTTTTATGAGTATGATGCTTACTGGGGATGAAAGGAGGATGGTCATTGACAAGACTAGAGAGGAAGTGCACTAGCTCCATCTAGCGGACCCAGGTGGAACTCCAGAAGCAAATCTGGCAGTTCCTCCTGAGCCTGACTGCGAACCTAATAACGGAGATACGCCGCACCTAGAGCGTTACAGGAAGTGTATCTCAGCGGGTCTTCGAAAGGGAGTAGCTAGGCAAAAGAGCTTAAACAGAATTCAAGAGATACACCAAAATCCCAATGAGGATCCATCAGAGTTTCCAGAAAGAATTTATCAAGCTTATAGGTGCTACACTGGTGCAGACCCTGAGGCCCCCGAAAATTGAGAATGGTAAATATGAACTTCATTGGGCAAAGCGCCCCAGATATAAGAAGAAAATTACAAAGTTAGATGGTGCATTTGGAATGAACCCTTCTCCATTGGTAGATGTTGCTTTTAAAGTGTTCAACAACGGGGAACAACGAAAGGAGCTCTTTGCAAGACTTAACGCCACTTATCTGGTGGCAGCACTGGATTCCCGGAAGGCGAGTAGCCTGGAGAGAGGTGAGCCCCGTTGGGGAGGGAACAATGTGCTTACTGTAAGGAGGAAGGGCACTGGAAAAAAGACTGCGCTCGGCTAAGGAATAAGAAGGAAAACAACAAAAGAAAGACAGGAGCCTCTCCTATGGTAGAGAGAGAGCAACGCTCTGAAGATGCCCCACAGGAGCCCCGGGTAACTCTGACAGTGGCGGACAAGCTGATTGACTTTCTGATCGATACGGGTGCAACATACTCTGTGGTAAACACCAAGGTGGCACAGAAAACATCTCAATCCATCCCAGTCACAGGCGTTTCTGGAGAAGGACAAAATTGTTCTTTCATACAACCTCTAGAATGCCAGTTAGGGGACCTCACCTTGAAGCACAGCTTCTTATATATGCCGGCGGCGTGTCCAATCCCTCTTTTGGGCCGAGATCTCCTTTGTAAATTAAACGCTCAAGTAACTTTTTCACCAGAACAGCCTGACATCAGGGTCCCATCACAGCACACTGTAAGCCTGCAGATGGCGCTCATGGACACCCCAGAAAAGGAGACTGAGCTCTTTACCCCGAGGTCTATGCAAAGGTAAGGCCAGAAGTGTGGCACCCCAGGGAAGGCCGAAAATGCATGGCCAATACAAATCCCATTAAAAAGGGACCCTGGGACACTTAATCTAAAACAATACCCTCGGGGTTCCCTGGTGGTGCAGTGGTTAAGAATCCACCTGCCAATGCAGGGGACACAAGTTTGAGCCCTGGTCTGGGAAGATCCACATGCCACAACTAAGAGCAACTAAGCCTGTGAGCCACAACTACTGAAGCCCGCGTGCCTAGAGCCCGTGCTCCACAACAAGAGAAGCCACCGCAATGAGAAGCCCGCGCCCCACAACGAAGAGTAGCCCCCGCTTGCCACAACTAGAGACAGCCTGCGCACAGCAACGAAGACCCAACGCAGCCAAAAATAAATAAATTAATAAATAAATAAATTTATATATATAAAAAAAAAATTCAACTTCTCATCAGAGTCCTGGAGGCCCTGAAAGGTCTGGCCCCTTGGGAGCTCACCCCACAATCTGAGCTCCATCCTCATAGACCCCCTCTGGGCTCCTGACCTCACCAAATCTCTCCCATCTCAGAGCCTAGGATATGCTTTTCCTTCTGACTAGCTCCTCCTACTCCTTCAGGTCTCAGCACAAATGTCACTTTCTCAGAGAGGCCTCCTCCGACCCTCTGTCCAAACTAGGTGTCTCCCCTGGTCCCTTAGACTTTCTCATCGCATTCTTTCCTCTTTTCCTGACACTTATCAACATTTTAGGCTATAATTTTGTGTTTATTTCTTCATCGTCTGTGTACTTGTGCAGACTGTGAGGTCCAGTGTATGGCTTCTTTGCCTCATTGTATGGTGCACGGTGGATGCTGATATTTCTGTGAAACGTGTGAACTGCGTGCATATATGCATGGCTTATATAAACACCTACCCTGAGCACAGGATGACCATCTCACTGGTGACGAAGGGAGAACCCCTGGATTTACTCACAAATAATGTCCCAGCAAAGAGATGACACTTTCCCCAAACTCTGAAAAATTATCAGCATCTGGCTTCAAAAATGAGGTTGTCATCCAATCTGAAGGGAGCACACAGCTGTGGTCCGTTCTCATGCCAGAACCCCATTCTCATTCCTTGTATTCCTTTCTGGCCAAGAAATATTGTAATAACTTCCTCACTGGGCACTTTGCTTCCAGTCTTACCTCTTCTAAATACACCTCAATAACTAGTCCTAGGATCATCTTTCACTATATATCTGGTCACTCTACTTTGCTTTGAACCTTCCAACAGCTTAATCATTCAATTATTCGACAAACATTTTTGAAAGCCTATTTTAGGAGCCATTCTGGTGCTGGTGATAAAAGTAGAAAACAAGACAGACAAGATCCCCGCTCTCATGGAACTTACATTCTAAGGGAATCAGGATAAGGCCCTACCAGAAAAGTCCCAATGCCTTATCTTGGCATTTGGGCCTTTTATATCGTTATGTCTTTCCTCCTCTTGTATCTCTGGACACCACTTTTCACTCACTCTCTACCCAGGTACACCTCAAGTGAGGATACGGAAGTTCAATGTGAAGGCGGGGTGGAGGGGGAGGTGGGCAAAAGATCGTATCCAAAGACATATAACCACTAAGCATTCAAGTGAGGATTCAATCCATATGTGATGGCTCTTGTATGGTTCATGTATTAGGCACATAGCAGGGGCTCAAAAGCTACTTCTTGGTGGACTTATTTCACAGTCTCACATTTATTTTTCCTTCCTTTGACACCATCCCGGGATGGGGCATATTTCTTCTGGCTAACCCAAACGGCAGATCATAGAGTTTGCTTTCAAGGGTTCAATGACCAGGTCCAAGAGTAACTCTGTTCAACAGATAACCAGTGAGAGGGGTAGGTGGGGCTTGAGAGGGCTTTGTGAGCTGAGGAGACTCTGCGGGCTCCGAGTCTGTCATAGACTCCAGGGTTCCTGAGGTCTCTAAGGATTCTGTGAACTTTTGTAATTCCACGGATGATGGGGACTCCAGGTATGAATGTCGTTTTCACAGGCTTTGTCAGCTCCACTTTATCTTGCTTTTCCTGGAAGTTTAGGGCAATGGGTCCTGCAGGGCAGGGCAAAGAAAGAAGGATGTTGGAACCAGTCTAGAGGTGAGGTACCCAAAGCTGAAAAGGACAGAATTCTGTCCCTCCCTTTGAGCACAGAATTAAAGGCAGTGTGGAGCAGTGATTGGCTTCGCCTCTCATCAAAATCCCGTGGTTGGAGCTTGCAACACTGTCTTCTCCTGTTGATCCTTCCTCCCTGTGAATTCCCACCACCAGGAACCACCCGACTGTTCCCCAGACTCCCCTGGGAAGTTCTGCCTGACGTCTCCAGCGAGATTCAGTCCCTCCCTCCTCTGGGCAACCTTAACCCCCAGCTCAGCCCTGTTACTGTGAGGCTGCCTTCCCCACCAGCCTGGGTGCTCTGAGGGCAGGCCCTTTCTGAGATCCCAGCATTGCCCCACGTGGAGAACAGGAGATACTGCAGGAAATATTGGTGGAATTTAACAGATGCATGGTTTATCCACAAAGGGACACCAGCTCCTAGTGCAGGGTGTAAGGAGAGCAGCAGGGCACTTTGGTCCTAGAGAATCATAAAGAGTAATGAATAGTGAGACCCAGCCACTCAGGTGCTGACCCTTCCAAGCCCTGAGGAGGATATGGGGTACAGGGTAAATGAAGGAGTAACCTGGGCTTGGCCTGGTCTTCAAGCACTTTGGGCTGACCTGGGCCTCTGGCATCTACACACTGTGCTGACTGCAGCCTGCCAAAGAGAGACCAAACCCTTTGATTTCCACTCTGATGCTACAACTGCTGTTAGGGCTTCTCCCAACCCTGTTCTCAGTGGGGACTCAGTGTGTGTGTGTGTGTGTGTGTGTGTGTGTGTGTGTGTGTGTGTGTGTGTGTGTGTGTGTGTGTGCTTAATTTTCATCCTTCTCCTCCTCCCCGGGCCCTAGCACCATCATCTATAAGATGATTTGGAAGCACATTCTGGCATTCTAGAAGTCCTGTAGGATTGAGGACAGTACTTCCTTTAAACCCTGTATGTACCTCTTCTCATGGATGTTATGCCCATTACTCTGATAGACTGGATTCCAGACACATGGGGTACCCACCAATATCCGGCTCTCAGAAGATGGGGTGACTATGGATTTTTCTCGTCCCTCAGGCCTCAGAGACGTCTCGGGTTCTTGGTGCGCTCTGACTTTAGGGTTCTTTTCTGCTTTGATTGTTGCAATTTTCTTTGCCTGCTTCATTCTGATATGCTTTGCTCTAAGGAAATGAACTTCCTGATCAGTTCTGGCTCCCCACCCCACCATATGGGCTCTGGTCTTGATAGGAAGTGCTGGTTTAGAGCCTCAGCACGCTGCCAGCTTGCCGTGTGGTCTGGGGCAAGGCACGCAGCCTCTCTGGGAATTGCTTTCATACTCTGGACAATGGGGGCACAATGCTTGGGGGCTCAGATGAGGTCGGGGAACTAAGATCCCACAGGCTGTGTGGCAAGGCCAAAAAAAAAGGAAAAGAAAAAGAAAAACCACATAGCTCCCAGTTTGCCCTGCCACCCTGCTCCTCTTCTTTCTCATCCTGATACACAGTTATTCCCAAGTCCTGCCTCTCTGCCCCTCGTCACTTGCCAGGCTCAGGCCCGGCTTAGACCTCGGCACCAGCTTCCTGCCTGGCCTCAGGCCTCCAGCCTCTCCCTCTCTGGTCTGTGTCCCAACCCAAGTTCACGCCTTCCCTCCCAGCTGACTCTTCCCCCAGCTGAGGATTAAGTCCAAGACACCTGGACTGGCCAGAGGCTCCGCTACCGAACTCTCTGGCCTGACCTCTGGGAAATCTACCCTACTTACTCCAGGCTTCTGGCCAACATGTTTAGCCAAGTTCCAAGAGTCTTTATGAACCAACACCTAGAACCTTTTTCAACCTCATTTTTAGCCACTACTTGTCACTTTCAGTGCACCTGACGTTGCACAAAGACACCGGAAATCCTTCAGACGTGTTCCTGGGGTCTGCATACGCTCCTTCCCACGAAATGAGAGAATGCTCAGCATCGCTGCCACTTCGGACAGAGCCCTGGGGACTCTGCTGGCTTCTCCACTTCTCCTTCGCTTTCTCCGTTAGGAGAGTCTCTGAAAGCCTCGGCCCCTTGGGCCTCTTTCGTGGCTTAGTATAGTCCCCACGGCCCTGGCTCGTGGGGACCGTGTTTGCTGCCAGACCCCGAGCTCCTCGAGGGCGGGGGTCCGTCCAGCCCCACAGCCAGAGTCTGGGGGTGGCAGGCTCCAGGAGAGGCTGACGGGTTAGTGTCACCCCGGTGCTCACGCGAGCGTGAGGAGGCAGAGGAAGAGCAGTGTCATCGCGATGGCTCCGTAGAAAACGCCCTGGATCAGTCCTTTCATGAGAGTCTGGGGAACCAAAGAACTCTTCCCTGGAAGTAGAGAGCGCGTGAGGAAGGCCTGTCCCCTGAGACCTCCCTGCTCCCTCCCCTGGCTCCAGGGCCCACCCTGCTCTTCCCCACCCGTCCCTGGGCCCCTCTACTGTCACCTGACGTCAGCAGGATGCTCAAGGCGTGGGTTCCCTTTTGGTTCCTGCCCTCACAGCGGAGGCTCGTGCCCACTTGGGGCTGCTCTGTCAGGCTGATGGTGCTGTTGGCCCAGGGGCCAAGCGTGGTGAAAGTCACCTGGAGGCCACCGTCCATGCCGTTCATACCCACGGGAGCGCCCCCCGTCCACCACCGCACGGAGGGCGTGGGGGTCCCATGGAAGGAACAGCTGCACTGCAGCGTCTTCTTCAAGGAACAAGAGGAATCGAGCAGCCTGCCGGGGGCTGTGGTGGGGGGAGAGTCAGGAATCGGCAAGGCAGCCTGATTCCCTCTGCGCTGCCCCCAGGACCCAGCCTCCTCCTTACTCCTGATTCACAGGGAGCTTTGGAAAGGCTTTCTGGAAGCCCAGAGGAGTCGGGCCTCACAGACCAGTTGCCCTTCATTCTTTCTCCTCATCTGACCTGCACCTGAACACTCAACTTTCCAGACCGATGGCAAGGCAATCTCCTCAGGATCTATGACACATTGCCCGCGCTCCCTTATCTGCCCCCCACCCCCAGGCTAGACTTCTCACCCTCAGCTTCTCTCTTCCTCCCATCGCCAACTCTGCCCCTTCCCAGCTCCACCTGTGATCAGATTTTCCCTCCGTCACTATCTGGATGCCGTTGGCCAGTCACTTCTCCTCTCTGCTCTTTCCTAGTCTGGAAAATAGGGATAGTCACTGAACCCGTATCATACTATCCTTGCTGTAAGAATGAACACCCTAAGGTTTGCCGTGTTCCTGGCTCAATGCATGGCCAAGTACTACCCATTCAATAAACAGAACCCCTCTCTAGATTTTCTTCTTCCCAATCCCAGTGGCCGTTGACTGAGCATTCATCTTAAGCAAAGATTGTTATGCCAGTTTCTGAGGAAGAACATGTGAAACTGTCTCGCTCTACGTAGACTAACTAGGACATGCTGCCCATTTGGTGAGATCATGGATTGATAAGGGACAGTCACGCTCTTCAAGGTCTCCAGTAATGAGGACTCGGTCCTTAGTGCTTCCACGTGCTTTCTCATTGGAGTTGTTTGAAGTTACTGGAAGAAAGGGGTAATTTCCCCTGAACAGTAGCCCTTGATCTTGGACTTTTTATCTGGGTCACGTGTTGGTGGGGGGGGGATGAGGAATTTGCAGGGAATTGTGATGTAGGGCTTCTCCTCCACTGCTGTCCTCCAGATTATTCATTTTTACCATCTGGGGAAGCATGGCATGGACAGCGACCAACAGACGCTGAAAAACTGACTAACCTTGGAGCTCCCAGCACGTGCTAGTGATATTCAGACTGCTCCTGTGCTCTCATCTCTTCAAACCCCCCTTACTGAGCTCCTACCCTGGCCCCCAACTCCACTCCCTGGCGCAGACCCCCCAGCCCTGCCAGAATCTGGCACACAGATGTCTAACCCACATGGATTACTTGGTACCCTACACCCTCAAGTCCTCTTTCGTCACATCACTGCAGCCCAACCCACCCCTGGCTCTGGGGCCTCGGCTTCCTCAGACCCCCCCTGCGCTGCCTCTCATCCCACTCACCCAGCCGGAGCCGTGGCAGCACCATCTGCAGCCGCAATGGTTCTCAGGAACAGGAGAGACCCAGGGCCTCCTGTTCTGGCTCCGAACAGAACCGTCTGGTTCAGAATGGGTGAGATGATGAGTAACTGAAAGAGGCTGTGGGGGCGGGGAGAGCAGAAAGTATTCTTAGCAAAGCCAGGGGCTTCTGCCTCTTTGGTCATCGGAAGGCCTGTTCCCTCTGGGAAGCAGGAATTCTGTGGGATGTGTTGCTTGAGTGCCTGGGGAGAGGGGGGCACCTCCCCGATCCTCTGTGAAGCTCCAGTGCGGTGTCTCCTTTCTCCCCTAGTCTGTCACTCCCCACCCCAGCTCCCTTAGTAGGGTCTCAAGTACCAGGTCTTCAGGTTTTCTCCCAAAGCTAATGGGGATCCGTGGAAGGGCTGGGTACCACAGAGGGACAGGATCAGGTCTGGATGTTTGCAATGTCCCATTGGGACCCATGTGAGAAATGGCTTGGAGGGGGAGTGACTGCAGGCCAGGTGGCCAGGGGAGAGACTGGTGTGGTGATCGGGGAAGAATGACCCACTTGAGCTGGTCCATGGGCTGTGAATGATGGAGAGGATGGAACTGATTTAACATCTTTTGGGGGAAATAAAAATGGATAGGGATTCTTACTGCTGATGGGAAAAGTTCCCAACTTCCTCGCTTTGTAGATGAGGTTGCCCACAACTTTTCCTCCCTCTTGCCTTATATCCCCCTGTGCCTTTTCCAACATTTGCCAAATGTTCCCCTCTCCAAAGTCCACCTTAAACATAACTCTCTCATCACCCAAGTTTTCCCCCTTTTGCAGCTTTCCCTCTTGCAACTCTCCTCTGTCCACATTCAAATCCTACTTCAACTTCACAGCTGAGTTCAATGCCTCTTCCTCCATGCAACCTTTCCTGATCGTCCTACCCAGTCAGAAGTGGGTAATTTCTCCCCTATCAGAATTATCAAGGGATTTTATCTGTTCTTTTCGGGGGAAGTAATTTTTTCCTCATGAGAGAGTTATTTGTTTTTGTGTATGTGCCAGATAGTAACCTACCCTGCCCTTCAGTACTAATAAATTCAACCTGTTTAGGGGTGCAATATTGCAAGCTAAAGCACTAATTTGACCTCCTTTGCAGTTAAGGGGGTTCCATGTGACATTGTTTTCGTGGAAGTGAGCTGGGGAATCCTGGGAAAGTTTTGGCTTTCCTGATATTGTCCTTTTCTTCTTCCTGTCACTTCCTTCTTCTTCCTCCCTAGACTATGGATGTGATACTGGAGGTGGAGCAGCCATTTGGCAACCATGAGGTAACCATGAGGATGAAAGCCACTCATTAAGGATGTTTTACCAGAACAACTCAAGAAGCTTAGTTCCCTGATGGTCTCGTGGAGCTGCTACGCCAACACTGCACAGCCCACCTCCGCACATCTTTTTTTTTTTTTAATTGAAGTATAGTTGATTTAATGTTAATGTCTGCTGTACAGCAAAGTGATTCAGTTGTACATATATATGCATTCTTTTTCATATTCTCTTCCATTATGGTTTATAAAAGGATATTGAATATAGTTCCCTGTGCTATACAGTAGGACCCTGTTGTTTATCTATCCTATATATAATAGTTTGCATCTGCTAATCCCAGACTCCCAGTCCCTCCCTCCCCCACCCCCTCCCTCTTGGCAACCACAAGTCTGTTCTCTATGTCTGTGAGCCTGTTTCTGTTTTGTAGATAGGTTCATTTGTTTGCACATCTTCTTATATGAGGAAAATAAACTCTAATTTGGGTAGGTCACTCTAGTTAGGAAACTAATGAAATATCTCACTAGAGAATCTACCTGAGAGTGAGCTCTTTAAAAGAAAGCCCTACATCAAGTAGACCTTCGTGCCCTCTGCAGAGCTTGGAAATGAACTTGTTTGATAGTCACTGATAAAATGTTCATGTCAATCTCACCTTTCTTGGGGAGTGCGGTGGTGGTGGGATGAATTGGGAGATTGGGATTGACATATATACACTAATATGTATAAAATAGATAACTAATAAGAACCTGCTGTATAAAAAATAAATAAAAATTTTAAAAAAATCTCACCTTTCTTGAAACTATTCCTCCCCCCAGCCCCCCGCTTTTTTTTTTTTTTTTTGGAAAGCACTGACTTCAGAGCAGGAATCCTGGGTTTGAGTGCTGATTATGTAAGCCATGACACTGATTCATTGGGGAACCAGAGACAATTCCTTTTCCTCTCTGGGCCATTTCTACAATAATTCTGCAATAATTCCTGGGAAAGAGGCAGAATGAGAAAATACGTCTGGATGTGGCCTTCCTTATTAGCATTTTTATCAAACATTACCAAGACATCATGGGTATTTCAGGTTCCAGAATTATTTTATGTCCTCAGACATAGGGGCGGTCTCAATTAAAGCCCAATAGCGGGACTTCCCTGGTGGTGCAGTGGTTAAGAACCCACCTGCCAATGCAGGGGACACGGGTTTGATCCCTGGTCTGGGAAGATCCCACATGCTGCGGAGCAACTAAGCCCGTGCGCCACAACTACTGAGCCCGCGTGCCTAGAGCCCATGCTCTGCAACAAGAGAAGTCACCACAATGAGAAGCCCACGCACCGCAATGAAGAGTAGCCCCCGCTCGCCAAAACTAGAGAAAGCCCGTGCGCAGCAACAAAGACCCAACGCAGCCAAAAAGGAAAAAAAAAAAAAAAAAAAGCCCAATAGCTGGCTAGTTGTCTCTCAAGTGGAAAATTTCCAGTATTTTTATGGGCAGGAGCTAGGAATAATCCCAGGTGTAGAATACAGTGTCCTCTAGAATCCAAATAAGCCAATCAAACACTGGGCTTCTAACATCTTTTTTCAACCAGATATCCTATACTTTTCAAATTAACAAACTGTGTGAGCTTGGGCAGTTTTATTGGTTCCTATTTATCAAGTTCAATCAGTTTTGGTTGAAGGGAGGATTTACATGACTCCTGTTTAATAATACTAGGAAGGGGAAATGTTCCCTAGTCATACATGGTATCTATTTACATTCAGGTAAAAGAGGAGACACAGTGACTTCACATAAAATCTGTTCAAACATTCCAAATTTATACAGTGGAGAAAAGACAGCCTCTTCAATAAGTGGTGCTGGGAAAATTGGACAGGAACATGTAAAAGTATGAAATTAGAACACTCCCTGACACCATGCTCAAAAATAAACTCAAAATGGATTAAAGACCTAAGTGTAAGGCCAGACACTATCAAACTCTTAGAGGAAAACATAGGCAGAACACTCTATGACATACATCACAGCAAGATTCTTTTTGACCCAGCTCCTAGAGAAATGGAAATAAGAACACAAATAAACAAATGGGACCTAATGAAACTTAAAAGCTTTTGCACAGCAAAGGAAACCATAAACAAGACCAAAAGACAACCATCAGAATGGGAGAAAATATTTGCAAATGAAGCAACTGACAAAGGATTAATCTCCAAGATTTACAAGCAGCTCATGCAGCTCAATAACAAAAAAACGAACAACCCAATCCAAAAATGGGCAGAAGATCTAAATAGACATTTCTCCAAAGAAGATATACAGATGGCCTACAGACACATGAAAGAATGTCTAACATCATTAATCATTAGAAAAATGCAAATCAAATCTACAATGAGATATCATCTCACACCGGTCAGAATGGCCATCATCAAAAAATCTAGAAACAATAAATGCTGGAGAGGGTGTGGAGGAAAGGGAACACTCTTGCACTGTTGGTGGGAATGTAAATTGATACAGCCACTATGGAGGAAAGTATGGAGGTTCCTTAAAAAACTACAAATAGAACTACCATACGACCCAGCAATCCCACTACTGGGCATATACCCTGAGAAAACCATAGGTCAAAAAGAGTCATGTACCAAAATGTTCATTGCAGCTCTATTTACAATAGCCAGGACATGGACGCAACCTAAGTGTCCATCGACAGATGAATGGATAAAGAAGATGTGGCACATGTATACAATGGAATATTACTCAGCCATAAAAAGAAATGAAATGGAGGTATTTGTAATGAGGTGGATGGAGTTAGAGTCTGTCATACAGAGTGAAGTAAGTCAGAAAGAGAAAAACAAATACAGTATGCTAACACATATATACGGAATCTAAGGGAAAAAAAAAATGCCATGAAGAACCTAGTGGCAAGACGGGAATAAAGACACAGACCTACTAGAGAATGGACTTGAGGATGTGGGGAGGGGGAAGGGTAAGCTGGGACGAAGTGAGAGAGTGGCATGGACATATATACACTACCAAATGTAAAATAGATAACTAGTGGGAAGCAGCCGCACAGCACAGGGAGATCAGCTCGGTGCTTTGTGACCACCTAGAGGGGTGGGATGGGGAGGGTGGGAGGGAGGGAGATGCAAGAGGGAAGAGAAATGGGAACATATTGTATATGTATAACTGATTCACTTTGTTATAAAGCAGAAGCTAACACACTATTGTAAGGCAATTATACTTCAATAAAGATGTTTAAAAAAAAAAAAACATTCCAAATTTCATCCAAACTCTCACCTTAATCCCATCAAACCTTGCATTCCCATAGCTTCCCAATCTAACTATAATTCCCATTCGGACTCAACTACAGGTTTTAGAATCACAGTGCGTGGGGCTCCCGTGTTAAGGAGTCCCAGAAATATCTCTTCTCCATTTTAACACTGATGTGCATAACATATGGCTTTGAGTCCCCAGCTGGGAGTGGGGTTAAGGAACCCAGGCCCTCTTATCAGTCTTTATCTTGACTAGATTATGGGGCCATCACCTCAGGCGATTTGCAGTCAGATTTCTCATTGTCATTTCTGTCCTGTGGCTTTTTGAATTCCTCCAAACTAGGGTAAATTCTCCCCAGCTAGAGAAGCCATCACAATGAGAAGCCCGCACACCACAACGAAGAGTAGCCCCCACTCGCTACAACTAGAGAAAGCCTGCATGCAGCAACAAAGACCCAATGCAGCCAAAAATAAATTAAAAAAAAAATTTTTTTTAATTGGTAACTTTTAACCTCCTGTAACTAATTATAGAACTGTTGTATTTCCATACCCTTGAGTGACCCTGGGGCCACCCAGGAATCAAAGATTCATCATCACCTGTCCTCACAGCCTTCCTTTTCCCAAATGATACGTTTCAGTGAGTTGTCTTTGTTCTAGCAGATTTCATTTCTGATGCCAATAGCAAAGCTAGGAAACAGTCCACAAGATGCCCTCACTCCTGACAGCAACTGCAGATTTCAAGGGTCCCTAAAACCCCCTAATTTCTGATATCTATTGAAAATTTTGGGGCCCCCAAGACTACCCTCAGGCTTGACAATTCACTAGATGTACTCCCAGAATTCACTGAAAGCTGTTATAGTCATGGTTAGTGTTTTTTTGCATCTAAAGGGTACAGATTAGAACCTTGCCAAGGGAAGGAGCCCATAGAGCAGAGTCTGGGCAAGTTCCAACCAGAGAACTTCCTGTTTTCCTCTTCCTGAGAAGTCATAGACAGAGCAAACTAAATGTTCTGCTATTAATGTGTGACAACAGGCGCAGAAGATTGACAACCAGAGAAGCTCACCCAAACCCTGTGTCCAGAGTTTTTACCGAGCCTTTGTCATGTGCACATGATTGCCTGCCCCCGTGGCTGATTTCATTCTCCCGCTCCTTCTGAAGGTGAGCTGATACCACAGGATCCAAAGACCCCACTGTAAATCACATTGTTAAACTATCTGGTGTGGCCAGCCCCTGCCCTTAATCACAGTTTAAGACTATTCAGTGTGATGCCAGGTCCCCAGGCAAACAGAGACACTCCTTTCAGGCAGGACTTCTAAGGGTTTAGAGATTATATCTCCTGGAATCCAAGGGCAAAGGCCAGACCTCTCTTCAGGTTCTGTTAAATTCCTTACTCTACAGAATGATGTGTGCCTACTTCCAGGTAGCAGTTATTACTAGGTTTTAGTGGGAGATGTAGTTGGGGAAGGAGTACACAAGGGTTAGTGTTTTAAATTTTAAGCTGGATGACAGGTACGTGCTCTTGTTACACCATTTTTATACATTGCTATATGTCTGAAATATATCATAATATTTAAATGAAAATTTGATCATTTGTCATTTATGTAAAAGTTTTATATATGTGTATTACATGTAAATATGTATGCTCATATATAATACTTATGTGCTCATATATAACATGTTCATAAATGAATAAAACAATGATCTAAAGAGATCCAAAATAAGCTGATGCCAGTACTTACCTGTGGGTAGAGCAGTGGTTAAGGAAGAAGGGTTAATGAAAAGGTTAATGAAGAAGGATTTTCAGTTTTTATTACGTACATTTTGTGATTGATTGATATATAAGTTCACATTCATGTATTACACTGGTGAACAAATTCTTTTCATAAAGATGGATTAGTAAGAGAAAAAAAAAGAAAAAAGAAAGGATCACCTAATTAGACCATAACAAGATTTTAAAAATCTTTAACTTAAACTAATATATATTGTTTACTATATGTCTGTCAATTTCACATACACATCATCTCATTTACACCCCTGCCAAGAACCTGAGAGACAATATACAGAAACAATAGCCAGACTATATATGGCCCTTAAGCCTCAACTACATCGCACATACAACTCTGATCCCTGATTTCCAGCAACCAGTCCAAGAAGCCAAACCACACCGCTGTGGCAATTAGCCCAGAACAGTCGGAATTTGGTCAGTATCAGGTTCCTTAGTATTTGCCCCTGCTTCCAGCTTAGAACCAACCAAAGGAAGCCAAACATGCTTCCCAATCCAACCACCTAAGGTGCTAACTGCCAGCTTCCCCACGATCACCGTCATCTCTAGACATCTCTGAAACTCCTCCACTTTTTTTCACTCTAAAGGTCTCCCACGACCCTGCCGGCCTTTGAGTCTGTGCCTAACGCAAAGGGCTGTGCTGGCTCTTTCACTATACCAAGCTCTGAATACATTGCCTGTGTGTTCTCATTTGAGTGGCCTTCGTTTATTTCCACAAACCCTGTGCAGTTAAGTCTTATGATTCCCTCTTCATAGAAGAGGAAACTGCAACTCAGAGAAATACGTGATTTTCTCAGAGTCACTGAGCAAATACGGTTAGAGATGGATTTAAAACTCAGGTTTCTCTTTCCCCACACCAACTATCAAGAGGGTAGAAATTTTATAAGCTCCCCACAGTCTCTGGCCAGTTGGCACTATGGGAAGGGTAGAAATTAATCTCAGACGTTTAATTTTTATTTATTTTTGGCTGTGTTGGGTCTTCGTTTCTGTGCGAGGGCTTTCTCTAGTTGTGGCAAGCGGGGGCCACTCTTCATCGCGGTGCGCGGGCCTCTCACTATCGCGGCTTCTCTTCTTGCGGAGCACAAGCTCCAGACGCGCAGGCTCAGTAGTTGTGGCTCACGGGCCCAGTTGCTCCGCGGCATGTGGGATCTTCCCAGACCAGGGCTCGAACCCGTGTCCCCTGCATTGGCAGGCAGATTCTCAACCACTGCGCCACCAGGGAAGCCCCTCAAACGTTTAAACAACCTCACCCTCATCTCAGAAAAAGGAAAAAGTCAATCACCTAAAATCTAGGACACATGTCTCAGAGCCCAATAAAATCCGTTCAGGAGGAAATCAAGAATCATAACCTTGGAGTCCGCTTTCACTACTCTTTTCTCTCACGCCCCACAGCCAATATGTCAGAAAATCCTGTTGGCACTGTTTTCAAAATATATTCCAAGTCTCACCACTTCTAGTCACCTGCACTGCGGCCACCCTGGCGCAAGCCACCGTCCTCTCACTCAGATCGCTGCGATCATCTTCTCACTGGCTTGCCTGCTTTATCTGTGTTTCCCTGCATTCTACTCCCCCTCGTGGCAGCCGGAGGGATTCTAGCAACGCCTCGGTAAGATCCTGCCCCTTTCTCTGCTCAGAACTCTCCCAACGGCTCTCCTCTCACTCGGAGTAAAAGGCAAAGTTCTGCACGATGTGACCCTTTCCCTTGCCCTCTCTGATCTCTCCTCCTGCCACTCTGCAGAGACTCTACATCAAAGAGCAGTCTGGCCCTCTCCTGAGCCTTTCTGGAGAAGCACATGCCTTTTTTTTTTTTTTTTAAATAACAGCTTTATTGAGATATAATTCACATGCCATAAAATTCAGCCTTTTAAAGTTTATAATTCAGTGGTTCTTAGTATATTCATAAAATTGTGCAACCATCACCACTTTTGAATTTTAGAGCATTTTCAGCTCTCCCCCCAACCCACCCCAAGACTCCAGTATTCATTACGAGCCACACCTTATTCTACTTTTTAAAGATTTTTTTTATTTTTAAAGTTTTTTTTTTTTTTGCTATTCTGGATGCCTTGAATTTCCATATGAATTTTACGGTCAACATGTCAATTTCCTAAAGAAGCAGGTCAGCTGGGATTTTTTTTTTTTTAATATTAGCTCAAGGGGGAAATTCCCTGGTGGCGCAGTGATTAAGAATCCGCCTGCCAGTGCAGGGGACACGGGTTCGAGCCCTGGTCCGGGAAGATCCCACATGCCGCGGAGCAACTAAGCCCATGCGCCACAACTACTGAAGCCCGCGCGCCTAGAGCAACAAGAGAAGCCACCGCGATGAGAAGCCTGTGCACTGCAATGAAGAGTAGCCCCCGCTCGCCACAACTCGAGAAAGCCTGCACACAGCAACGAAGACCCAACGCAGCCAAAAATGAATAAATAAATAAATAAATTTATAATAAATAAATAACTAAATAAATATTAGCTCAAGGCCAATAGGGGGATGGGAAGCTTGGATCTGAATCTAGATAGTTGTCTCCAACCAGCTGGGATTTTGATGGGAATGTGTTGAATCAGCAGGTCAATTTAGGGAGTATTGTCTTTTCTTTAAATTAATTTTTATTGGAGTATAGTTGCTTTACCATGTTGTGTTAGTTTCTGCTGTACAACAAAGTGAATCAGCTATACGTGTACATGTATCTTCTCTTTTTTGGATTTCCTTCCCATTTAGGTCACCACAAAGCACTGAGTAGAGTTCCCTGGAGAAACACATGCCTTTGTGATGGCACTCTTTCATTCCTTCCTTCACTTAACCAACATTTTTGAGCACCTCCTTTATGCCAGGCACTGTTTTAGGGTTTTGGCAGTAGACAAGGATGACACAACCGCTGTCCTCAATAAACAAGTTGACAGTGAGCAGAATTTGATAGCTGTAAGCACGATGAAGAAAAAGAACCCAGGATAATAGGACAGAGAGTTATGGGATGGGGGACGATGGGGAAACAGTTTAGGTCGAGTGGTCAGAGAAGGTTTCTTTGAGGAAGTAACATCTGAGCAGAAACCTAGAGGGAGGAAAGCCATGCCAAGGTGGGGCAAGGAAAGCTGCAGGTCGAGGGAACAGCAACGGCAAGGCTTGAGGAGTTTAGCATGTTTAAGAGAAAAACAATGTTAGCAGCTGAAGGGCAGTGAGAGAGGGGAGATTGGCATGAGATGGAGTCAGATAACGGGTGGAGTCAGCTCCTGTAAGCCATGAGGAGGAGAGTGAATGCAATTCCATTGGAGTATATTAAGAGGCATGACCATGAACTGATTAATTCGGTTTTTAGTTCCCTCTGGCTACCGTGTGAAAAATGGACCACGTCGGGGGCAAGAGTGGAAGCACAGAGACCACTTGGGAAACTACTTCAGGCCGCCAGAAAAGGTGATGATGGCTTGGCCCACGGTGGTAGCAGTGTAGATCTGGGAGTTACTGTACTGAGGATAGATTCTGGAATTAAAATGAGAAGATGAGTTGGTGAATTAGACACGGAGAGATGAGTGAAAGAAAAGACTCAAAAATGGGACTACCCTGGTGGTGCAGTGGTTTAAGAATCCGCCTGCCAATGCAGGGGACACGGGTTCGAGCCCTGGTCCGGGAAGATCCCACATGCCGCGGAGCAACTAAGTCCGTGCGCCACAACCACTGAGCCCACGTGCTGCAACTACTGAAGCCTGCATGCCTAGAGCCCGTGCTCCACAACAAGAGAAGCCACAGCAATAAGAAGCCGACACGCTGCAACGAAGAGTATCTCCCGCTCGCTGCAACTAGTGTAAACCCGCATGCAGCAACGAAGACCCAATGCAGCCAAAAATCAATCAATCAATAAATTTATTTTAAAAAAAAAGACTCAAAGATGACTCAAGTTTTTCACCCAATCCACTGGGTGGATTTCATCTTATTGTAACTGACAGTTACTACGTCTGTCTCCCCCATCAAACTTTGAGCCCCCTGAGGAAATCACTGGGACTGAGTCACGCTGACTCTCCAGCACCCAGCACAGAGGCTGGAACATAGTAAGTGTCCAATAAATACTGCTGCTGAAAGAACAGTTTTGAATTGGGAGTTGAGTTTTAGTTGTGGTTCTGCCGAGAATTACATTTTTTATAAAGAGTTTTAAAAATTGAAATATAATGGACACACAATATAATTACATATAATTATTACCCTTTTAAACTGTGTGATTCAGGAGTTGTCGGTATATTCACAAAAATGTGCAACCACCACCATGATCAAATTCCAGGACATTGTCATCACCCCAAATGAAACGAAAAGAAACACAGTATCCGTTAACATGCAGTCCCCATTTCCCCTAAGCCCCACCCCCATCCCCATCCTCTGGTCTTAAGCAACCACTGAGCTACTTTCTGTATCTGTGTGTTTGCCTATTCTGGACATTTAGCATAAAGGAGATAATGCAATATGTGGTCTTTTGTGTCTGGCTTCTTTCATTAGCATGATGTTTTCAAGGTTCATTCATCTTGAATCAGTACTCCTTTCATTACTATGGATGAACAGCATTCCGTTGCACGGATAGACCACATTTTGTTTATCCATTCATCAACTGATGGACATTTGGGCTGTTTCTACTCTTTGGCTATTATGAATTAGTTATGAATCACATTGCTACAACTGGTCACTACTTTTCAGTTCACAGCTAATGAGAAATTATCCTTGCCATTCACAGCTCTAGAGATTTAGAAATTTTATCTTACTGAATCCTCTCAACAACCCTGTGAGAGAGATCTCATTGTCACCACTTCACAGAAGAGAGCAGAGACCCCGAGAAGTACAGTGGTCCCCCCTTTATCTTCAGGGTATACGTTCCAAGACCCCCAGTGGATGCCTGTAACTGTATATAGTACTGAACCCTATATATACTATATTTTTTCTTATTCTTACATACCTACACTAAAGTTTAATTTATAAATTGGGCACACTAAGAGATGAACAACAATAACTAATAATAAACAATATAGAACAATTATAATAATATACTGTAATAAAATGGCTCACAATTTAAAACTTATGAATTGTTTACTTCTGGAATCTCCATTTAATATTTTCAGACCACAGTTGACTTCAGGTCACTGAAACCACAGAAAGTGAAACCGCAGATAAGGGGGGACTACTGTATAGAGACTGACCCAAAGGCTTGCCGCCCTTAGTTTGACAAATTTCAGACTCAATCCTTGACTCCAAAAGCAGTGTCCTTTCCATGACATCATTTTCCCTTAAAAACTGCTGTGTAAGCAGGATCAAAGTCATTCTCCTCTCTGAGCCCATTTCCTCATGAATAAAATATGGAAAAAAACCAGCTAGCCCTGACCACCTCACAGGGTTGGTAAGATATGCAGAGAAAGAGCTATACACTGTACAGCAGTGTGAGTTAAAGGCATCTTCAGCTATGACCTGATGTGACACACAGTACGCCCACCTTTTGCCCCTTCCCTCCCTCCCCCCTTCCTTTCCTTCCCTCCTTTCTTTCTTTCAAAAGGGTTCTAGATTCTTCCTGGAAGTAGACCAGGAGTCAGAAAGCCTAATCTTTGTCTCCCGCTTCTGGAAGATTCTGGGTAAGTCACTTCCCTCACTCTTGGTCTGCATCAGAGATTGCAAACTGGTGGTACCCAAGCTGGATTTGACCCATAAATAGGTTTTGTTTGGCCTCCTAAAAGCTTAATTTATTAAATCAACTTTTTTCGTGTGGGGGGGATAACATTTAAAAATCAGGCTATTTCACACAAAAAAGTGGCAGTCCAGTGGTTAGGACTCTGTGCTCTGTCAAGGGCCTGAGTCTCACAGGGTCGTTCTTAGGATTAAACAAATTACTAGAACAGAGCCTTACATAGTATACACTCAATAAATGTTAGTTACTATTTATTAAATTACCTACTTGGCCTCTCTCAGCATTTGAATTGGGACTACTTTTTTCCACCTCTGTTCTTCTGGTTTTAGAGCCAGCTCTCTGCTTTCCTTTCTTTTTCTTTCTCTCTTTTCTTTTTACCCCCTTTTTACTTATACTTCAATTTTTTTCTCTCTCTCTTTTTAAATTTTCTTTTTTGGCTGTGTTGGGTCTTCGTTGCTGCTCGCGGGCTTTCTCTAGTTGCAGTGAGCGGGGGCTACTCTTCGTTGCGGTGCACGGGCTTCTCATTGCCGTGGCTTCTCTTGTTGCAGAGCACGGGCTCCAGGCATATGGGCTTCAGTAGTTGTGGCACACGGGCTCATTAGTTGTGGCTCGCGGGCTCTAGAGCACAGGCTCAGTAGTAGTGGTGCACGGGCTTAGTTGCTCCGCGGCATGCGGGATCTTCCCGGACCAGGAATCGAACCCATGTCCCCTGCATTGGCAGGCGGATTCTTAACCACTGCACCACCAGGGAAGTCCTCTCTCTCTGTTTCCACTGTTTTTCTGGTTTAGAGCCAGATCTCTGCTTTTTTTCTTTTTTTCTTTTCTAATATTTTATTTCCTCTCCCCTCCCCGCCCACTTTCCTATTCGATATTTCTACATGCTTTACAGGACTCCTTTGAGTGGACTCTGCACCGACCCTTAATCCCCACATGTCAAAACAGATTTCCTTTCTCCTACTTACATAAATAAGATGCTGTCCAGGCTTCCAGGTAATGAAGTATTTTCTCTTCTTCACACCCCACAACCATTCCCTTTTTGCACTGCCAAATGTTTTTTTTTTCCTTTTCCCTTCTCTGATTTAAAACTGCATTTGGGTGTTGGAACGAGCCCTGTCTGGGTCCTGGCCCAGGCTTAGCCAGTAAATCACGGAATAACCTTGGCCAACTATTTTCCTCTCTCTGGTTTTTCTTTTATTTCTCCATCTGTAACATGAGTGGGCTTGATTGTTTGAGATGTGATGATCAGCCTAGCTCTAAAATTCTGATTTCTTCTTGCTCCTCTCTGCCAGCCTTTACAGATACATGGGATGAATCCTCGTTACCCTCTTTTTTTTTCCTGCCCTTCTATTGCCCTTCATCCATCACTTCTCCTCTCAATTTTACCTTTGTCTCTCATTCCAAGGGTTCCAGGAGATTCTTTATCCTCAGCACACCTCCCTCAGCAGAACTTAAGCAAAGGGCTTGCCAGACTTCCTAAGGGCGGGACTGAATTTTGGATGACTGACCTACTTAGGTTGCCTGGAAAACGAATTTTCTAGAGAAACCAAGGACTAACAGTGAAACTGATTAGCTGGTTTACACGCGGGATGACTGTGTGACTAATGACTGACTGCCTTGTAGGGGGATTAGCTTATTAAGAGGCTGATTTACAGGGAGCCTAATTTGACTGATTAACAGGGCAGGCTGTGAAGGGGGTGGATGATCTGATTAACTGATTAAATGACTTACGAGGGGACTAACTGTTGCCTCATCGGGGCACTAGCCTGAGCCTCCATCGACACACCGATTGGTGGTCTTACTGATATTGGTGACCCCCTAGCTCCCCTTCAGGCTGACTGGGTGACCCACTTGGTGGCAGGCTGACAAATACAGAGACAGGCTCCCGGTGAACTGATTGGCTAGTTGATGAGCTGGCTCTCAGGGAGCCTCCCAATCTGATCCAGAATTGGCCTTTCTGACTAAGGGGCTCTCGGGGGCCTCTCAGGCCGGACAGCCACCTTGGGAGGCCTCACTGACGTCGTAGCTGCCTAGCTGCCCAAGGTCACGCTGACTGACAGAGATGCCCTACTTTCATGGAAGCCCAGTTTGGACAGTCCCAACGCAGGTTCTGCACTCAATAACTGACGGGAAAGCCAACAGGCCCAGTGCGGCCCCGCGAGGCCCCGGGAGGCCCGATGCCGTTGCCTGTCTGCAAATGGAAGGCTGCAGCGCAGTGCCACGTGGAAACTGCCCTGATCCAGGCTGTGTGCCTCCTGCACATGCGCTGTACGCGTCTACCCGGCAGCCAATCAGCTACTGCATGGGCCTGTTTCATAGCCAATCAGCAACTTCATGGATTAGTAGTCTACAGCCAATCAATGAGGCAGACGAAGCTTTGGGAGTTGATGCACAGCTGCAAGAGCCAATCAGGAGCTGAAAGCACATGCCCCTCACCTCTTTGTGTGTGTGTGGTGGTGGGGGGGCGTGGGGGGGCGTGGGGGGCGTGGGGGGGAAGGGGATCAATCTTCAGGGCTTGAGCCAATCAGTAGTGTGGGTGGTGCTATGGAAATTTAGGAGTCAATTTTCTTCTCAGAGAAGCCTTTTTTGACCCTGTTAATGAAAACCGTGGGGGGTGGGGTGGTAAATTAGGAGTTTGGGTTGAACAGAGACACACTACTATATATAAAATAGATAAACAACAAGGACCTACTGTATAGCACAGGGAACTATACTGAATATCTTGTAATAACGTATAATGGAAAAAAATCTGAAAAAAATAGTCACTTTGCTGTACACCTGAAACTAACACAACATTGTAAATCAACTATACTTCAATTAAAAAAATTTCAGGGCTTCCCTGGTGGCGCAGTGGTTGAGAATCTGCCTGCTAATGCAGGGGACACGGGTTCGAGCCCTGGTCTGGGAAGATCCCACATGCCACGGAGCAACTGGGCCCGTGAGCCACAACTGCTGAGCCTGCGCGTCTGGAGCCTGTGCTCCGCAACAAGAGAGGCCACGATAGCGAGAGGCCCGCGCACCGCGATGAAGAGTGGCCCCCGCTTGCCACAACTGGAGAAAGCCCTCGCACAGAAAACGAAGACCCAACACAGCCAAAATCAATCAATCAATCAATCAATCAAACATATGCATCTGATTCAAGATCCTCATTAAAAAAAAAAAAAAACATTCAAAAACAAAAAACACTCTACCCTCACCCTGATGGCTCTCATTCACACACACACACACACACACACACACACACACACACACACACCCCTTCCAGAATTCTGATTGGGATTTTATTGAATTAACAGATGAATTTGGGGACAATTTGACCAGGAACATGCCAAAATATTCTTTTTTTTTTTTTTTTTTTTTTTAATTAATTAATTTATTTATTTATGGCTGTGTTGGGTCCTCGTTTCTGCGCGAGGGCTTCCTCTAGTTGCGGCAAGCGGGGGCCACTCTTCATCGCGGTGCGCGGGCCTCTCACTATCGCGGCCTCTCTTGTTGCGGAGCACAGGCTCCAGATGCGCAGGCTCAGTAATTGTGGCTCACAGGCCCAGTTGCTCCGCGGTATGTGGGATCTTCCCAGACCAGGGCCCGAACCCGTGTCCCCTGCATTGGCAGGCAGACTCTCAACCACTGCGCCACCAGGGAAGCCCCAAAATATTCTTTTTAAAAACTGTGATAGGCCTTTTCTCACCTTCTGAGATGGCCCACACTATGTCTGTGTAGTGTGTTTCTCTCTAAATAAATCCATTTCTTACCTTAAAAAAAATTGTGATAAAATATACATTACATAAAATTTATCATTTTAATCATTTCCAAGTGTATAATTGAGTGTCACTAAGTACATTCACATTGCTGTGCAACCATCACCTCTATCCATCTCCAGAAAACTTTCCATCATCCCAAATTTAAACTCTGTAACCATTAAACAATACCTCCCATTCCTCTCTCCCCTCAACCCCTCGTAATCACCATTCCACTTCCCTTCTCTAAGAATCTGACTAGTCTAAGTACCTCATATAAGTGGGACCACATAATATTTATCCTTTTGTGTTTGGCTTATTTCACTTAGCATAATGTTTTCAAGGTTCATCCATGTTGTAGCATGTAACAGGATTTCTTTCCTTTTTAAGGCTGAATAATATTCTGGTGTGTGTGTGTGTCTGTGTGTGTGTGTGTATATATATATATGCCACATTTTGTTTATCCATTCATCTGCCAATAGAGACTTTGGTTGTTCAACCTTTTGGTTATTGTGATGCTGCTACTATGAACATTGGTTTACAAATACCTGTTTGAGTCCTTGCTTTCATTTCTTTGGGGTATATACCCAGAAGTGGAATTACTGGATCACATGGTCATTCTATGTGTAATTTTTTGAGGATCCTTCAGACTGTTTTCCACAGTGGCTTCAACAATTTACATTCTCACCAGCAATGCACAAGGGTTCCAATTTCTCTGAAACTTCATCAACCTCCCTATTTTTTCTTTCTTTGATGATAGCCATCCTAATAGTTATGAAGTAACATCTCATTATTACTTTTATATCTTCTTTGGAGAAACGTCTATTCAAGTCTTTGACATTTTAAAAATTGGATTATTTGTATTTGTTGAGTTGTAGGAGCTCTTTATATCTTGTAGATGTTAACCCTTTTTCAGAGATATGATTTGCAAATATTTTCTCCCATTCTGGGTGTTGCCATTTCACTATGTTGATAATGTTACTAGATACACAAATGTTTTTAATTTTGGTGAAGTCCAATTTTTTCACTTTTCTTTTGTTGTCTCTGTTTCGCTGTCATATCTAAGGAATATTGGTCTGTGGTTTTATTTTCTTGTAGTCTCTTTGTCTGGCTTTGGTATCAGGGTAATGTTGGCCTCAAAGAATGAGTTAGGAAGTGTTCCCTCCTCTTTGATTTTTTGGAAGAGTTTAATAAAGATTAGTGTTAATTCTTCTTTAAATGTTTAGTAGAATTCATTCATGAAACCATCTGGTCCTGAGCTTTTCTTTGTTGTGAGGTTTTAAATTACTGATTCAATCTTATTACTAGTTACAGGTCTATTCAGATTTTCTATTTCTTCATGATTTAGTCTTAGTAGATTGTGTGTTTCTAGGAATTTGTCCATTCATCTGGGTTACCCAATTTGTTGCTATACAATTGTTAATAGTACTCTTATAATCTTTTTTTTATTTTTGTAGAATCAGTAGTAATATTCTCACTTTCATTTCTGATTTTTGTAATTTGAGTCTTTTCTCTTTCATTCTTAGTTGATCTAGTTAAAAGTTGGTCAGTCTTGTACTTCCCTGGTGGTACAGTGGTTAAGAATCCAGCTGCCAATGCAGGGGACATGGGTTCGAGCCCTGGTCCGGGAAGATCCCACATGCCGTGGAGCAACTAAGCCCGTGTGCCACAACTACTGAGCCCACGTGCCACAACTACTGAAGCCCGCATGCCTAGAGCCCATGCTCTGCAGCTAGAGAAGCCACCACAATGAGAAGCCCACGCACTGCAACGAAGAGTAGCCCCCGCTCACTGCGACTAGAGAAAGCCCACGCACAGCAACGAGGACCCAGCACAGCCAAAAATAAAATAAATAAATTTATATTAAAAAAAGTTGGTCAGTCTTGTTGATCTTTTCAAGGAATCAAGTTTTAGTTTTGTTGATTTCTTCTATTGCTTTTCTATTCATTTATCTCCATTCTAATCTTTATTATTTATTTCCTTCTGCCAGTTTTAGGTTTAGTTTTGTTTTGTTTTTCTAGCTTCTTAATCTGTAAAATTATGTGGTTTGTTTGAGACCTTTCTTCTTTTTCAATGTAAGCGTCTACAGCTATACATTTTTCTTTTAGCACTGCTTTGACAGCATCCCATAAATTTTGGTATGTGTTTTGGTTTTCATTTGTCCCAAGGTATTTTCTAATTTCCCCAGTGATTTCTTCTTGGACTCTTGATTGTTGAAGAGCGTGCTGTTTAATTTCCACATATTTGTGAGTTTTCCAGTTTCCTTTCTGTTATCGATTTCTAGTTTTATTCCACTGTGATCGGAAGAGATGCTTTGTCTGACTTCCATATTTTAAACTTTATTAAGACTTGTTTTTTAACAAAGAGAAGTTTCCTTTTCCCTGTTGCAATAATCCCATTCCCCTTATTGCAATAATCCTTTTGAACAAACTCTCTTTTTATCTTAATCCAGATTTGTTTTTTGTGTGACAGACTGAAGGATGAAGTCCAGCCTCCTCAACATGGCTACAAAGTCTTTGGAGAGCAGAGACCGGTCAAAATTTCTAGGGATGTGACCTCACCTTGTCTCCTTTACCCCAGGTTTCACTACTGCACACTGATCACTCTTGCCCAAACAGCTGCCAGATCCTCTCCCACCTCCTTGTTTTATACCTGATGTTATTACTATCTGGGCTGCTTTTCGTTTTCTCTGCTTGGCCAGCTCCTGCTTTTCTCTTAATACCCTGTGTCCATCTTGAAAGGGACCTCATCACACTGTGTTTTAATAGGTTACATATTTCTGTTCCTTTCCCAAACCTTACCCCATGAACTTGAACTCCTCCGAGGCAGAAACTGTATCTTCTTCCTCTTGTTATTCTCAGTGTATGGTAGAATGCAGATTGGGAACAACAACAAAAAGAAGTTTGGGGAACAAAGAAATGAGGAGCAAATGTAGGAATTTCCCAAGCCTCCCCTCATGAATTCGAGGCAAAGGAACTGAAATGCACTTAATTGTTTTGAAACTTTTCCAGGAGTGAGGAAATGGTGTTTGTGGTGACTTTGAAAAGAAGAACTGGGGAAAGTTTGTCGTTCCACTGAAGTATCTGTGTGGGTGCAGAGGAGGGAGGCTCTAACCCGGTGGTTCTGCTGGGGGGTGGGGGACTTTTTGCTCTCCCACGGGCATTTGGTAACGTTTGGAGACATTTTTGGTTGTCAAAACTGGTCAGGGGAAGCTACTGACGTCTCATGGATAGAGATCAGAGGTGCTCCTTGACATCCTACAATGCACAAGACACACCCGCACAACAAAGAATCATTCAGCCCCCAAATGCCCAGATATCAATAGTGCTGAGGTTGATAAACCGTGCTCTAATCCACCCACGGGAAAGTGCAGGGATGGGGGCGGGGTAAAGCAGGGAATGTATTGATAGCTTGTTTGAGGAGGTGATATTTGAGCCAGATCTCAAAGGATAAGCACGTATCGCAAAGATGGAGAAAGGGGACAATATTATAGTGGGATGGGACCATATGAATGAAGGTTGGAGAGACAGGAAGGGGTATGAGATCTTCAGGGATGTGGCTAAGGTGTGTGAAGTGGTGGCTAAAAGGGGGTGTGGTTAGGGTAGATGAGAGCGCCAAATCCTAACCACTAGACCACCGGGGAGCGCCAAGGGTAGGTGAAGGTGTGAGTGTGAAAGTTCTTGAATAACTCTCACTGAAGTTGTTACTTCCTCTTGAGGGAAAGGGGCAGGCATGGAAGGACATTTAGGAAGGGAGGGACAGAGTTGGAGCTGCGTTTTCACTCCCTCTGCTGCTGGTGGTGGTGATGGGCTGGATGGGGTGACACCGGAGCCCAGATTTTTGAGGAGGACGGTGTTTTAATGATCAGGGGAGAGAGGCCAGGCTGGGATAGAGAAGAGGGGACAGATCAGGGAGTTGTTGACTCAGTGGGAACGGGTGAAGAAAGAGGGGGGGAATTGAAACAGAACCCTGACCACGAAGACTTGAAATAAGCCTCATAGTTCTGCTTCGCTAACTTCATGTCAACATCCTTTACCCATGACCACAGAAACACCCACTTGATGAGGGTGCCACACATTTACAGCTTCAAACCTAGTGGCAGTTGAGTAAGTTTAATGATTACCTGGGCAGTGTTTGGCTGGGTGCGCTGTGACCAGCCACCTGCAGGTGACAGTCACTGCGGGCTCACCAAGCGCAGGGCACTGCACCATGCCTGTGGGCATGAATTCACTGAATTCTCAAAACAACAAAATGAGCTAAGGAATGTTGTCATCCCCATTTGACGTGTGAGCAAGTGGCAGTAGCAAGAGGTTAAGTGGTGAGGCAGGTGCTTGAATCCTGGTGGAAGGACTTTACATTACTGTTATTAGCATTATCATTATTATTTTAATAAAGGAGAAATTCTCATGACATAAAATTAACCATTTTAAAGTGAACAATTTAGTGGCATTTAGTATATGCACAATGTTTTGTAACCAACACCTCTATCTAGTTCCAAAACATTTCCCATCACCCCAAAAAGAAACTCCATACCCATTAAACACTTACTCTCCAGTTCCTCCTCCCCAAAGCCCCTGGCAGCCCCTAATCTGCTTTCAGTCTCTATGGATTTACCTATTTTGGATGTTTCATATAAATGGAATTTTACAATATGTGACCATTTGTGTCTTGCATCTTTCATTTAGCATATTTTTGAGGTTCATCCATGTCGTAAAGTGTATCCGTGCTTCTACGGCTGAATGATATGCCATTGTATGGATGGATCACATTTTGTTTGTTCATTCATCCATTGATAGATATTTGGATTTTTTCCATTTTTTTGGTTATTAGGAAAGGGCTTACAATTTTTTTCTTTTCCATTATGGCTTATTACAAGATATTTAATATAGTTCCCTGTGCTGGACAGTAGGACCTTGTTATTTATCCATTCTATATATAATAGTTTGCATCTGCTAATCCCAAACTCCCAATCCATCCCCTCCCCTCTTCCACCCCTCCCCTCCCCAGCAACCATAAGTCTGTTCTCTATAACTGAGTCTGTTTCTGTTTCACAGGTAAGTTCGTGTCATATTTTAGATTCCACATGTAAGTGATATCATATGGTATTTGTCTTTCTCTGTCTGACTTTCTTCACTTAGTATGATAATCTCTCAGTCCATCCATGCTGTTACAAATGGCATTATTTCATTCTTTTTTATGGCCGAGTAACATTCCATTGTATATGAATACCACATCTTCTTGATTCATTCAACTGTCGATGGACATTTAGGTTGTTTCCATGTCTTAGCTACTGTAAATAGTGCTGCTGTGAACATTGGGGTGCATGTATCTTTTTGAATTAGAGTTTTCTTTGGATATATGCCCAGGAGTGGGATTGCAGGATCATATGGTAACTCTATTTTTAGTTTTTTAAGGAACCTACATACTGCTCTCTATAGTGGCTGCACCAATTTACATCCCTACCAACAATGTAGGAGGGTTAGGGGCTTACAATTTTAATAGCTGCCCTCCCTTGCCTTCACTAAGACAGGTTAGACAGCCTCTAGGCCCTGTGATTAAAACTACAGTGGATGGGGCTTCCCTGGTGGCGCAGTGGTTGAGAATCTGCCTGCCAATGCAGGGGACACGGGTTCGAGCCCTGGTCTGGGAAGATCCCACATGCCACAGAGCAACTAGGCCCGTGAGCCACAACTACTGAGCCTGCGCGTCTGGAGCCTGTGCTCTGCAACAAGAGAGGCCAGGATAGTGAGAGGCCCGTGCACCGCGATGAAGGGTGGCCCCCGCTTGCTGCAACTAGAGAAAGCCCTAGCACAGAAACGAAGACCCAACATAGCAATCAATCAATCAATCTTTAAAAAAAAAAAAAACTACAGTGGAGAGATGAATGAGGTCTGTGGGGTTCCAGAGGAGGGAGTTCCAGAATCTTCCCCAGGGGACTTCCATGGTGGCACAGTGGTTAAGACTCTGCGGTCCCAGTGCAGGGGGCCCAGGTTTGATCCCTGGTCTGGGAACTAAATCCCACATGCATGCCGCAAGTAAGAGTTCTCATGCCACAACTAAGGAACTGACAAGCTGCTACTAAGGAGCCGGTGAGCCTGCCTGCTGCAACTAAGACCCAAAGCAAATAAATAAATAAATATTAAAAAAAAAAAAAAAAGACTCTTCCCCAGGATGATAGGACAGGGTTGAAGAAGGCTTCGTGCTGAAAGCTGGGCCTTGAATACTACTGGACCTGGTAGCTGGGTCTTGAGGCACTTTATACAGTGGCCAGGGGGAGCTTACAACCCCCGGGGAGAGGAGAAGATGCAGACTCACCAGATTCAGGAAGTGGTTCAGACAGTGGCCTCTTGGAGGAACAGACAGAGAGGAACCTAAATGGAAACCGGAGAGACTGGAGAAGGGGAGGAGGCCTGTTTCACAAGATCCAGGAAGTGCTGGGCCAGAAATTGTGTCCTGATAGGGAGATGGAGCTAATCTGGGCACAAGGGTGCGATGCTCTCCTTGGTTGATATTGGGAGTCAGACACCGTGCTACGGGATGGACATTCTCGAGTCCCGGACAGAGGACCCAGGGGAGAACCAGGCTTGAGGGGTGATGCAGAGTCCGGCTTGGGATGCATTGAAAGCAAAGCACCTGTGGTCAATCAGGGAGAGATGTGGAGGAGGACACTGGGATTCAGAACTTAGGAGAGAGGCTTGGGCTGGAAACAACATGGGAAGCCTCAGCAGAGCCCGGCTGTGTCTTCCCCTTGCACTTGAGTGCAAATCATTTCAAAAGTTTACTGAGTCCAGTTTATGTGTTGCGTCCAAGGCTAGGCTCTGAAAACACAAGGCTGGACCTAGTACTGTCCCTGCCCTGGGGAAGCTTAGAGTTTGGTGGAAATCAGAGTTAGAAACTTAACAAGGATCATCTTTTTAAAGCTTAATGGAAATTTTATTCAAGAGTAATATTCATATAGAAAAGAGCACACATCACAATTGTTTGACTCAAAAATGTTTCATAGGGACTTCTCTGGTGGCGCAGTGGTTAAGAATCCACCTGCCAATGCAGGGGACACGGGTTCGAGCCTTGGTTCGGGAAGATCCCACACGCCACAGAACAACAAATCCCGTGCGCCACAACTCCTGAGCCTGTGCTCTAGAGCCCGGGAGCCACAACTACTGAGCCTGTGTGCTGCAACTACTGAAGCCCTGGTGCCCTAGAGCCCATGCTCCGCAACAAGAGAAGCGACTGCAATGAGAAGCCCACGCACCGCAACAAAGAGTAGCCCCCGCTCGCCGCAACTAGAGAAAGCCCGTGTGCAGCAACAAAGACCCAATGCAGCCAAAAATAAATAAAAAATAAATTCGAAAAAAAAAAAAAGAATAGGAGTAGGACCCAGTATTTAAAAAAAAACAATAACCTTTCATAGAGTGAATATATCTGAGCAATGAATGCCCAGATCAAGAAACAGATCCTTACTGGAAACCTCAGGATACCCCTACTGCCCTCCTACAGCCACTACCCACTGCGGGTTACCAGTATCTGGACTTCTAATACCTAAGATTAGGGTTTGTTTTTTTTTTCAGCTGCGCCACACGGCTTGTGGGATCTTAGTCCCCCAACCAGGGACTGAATCTGGGCCCTCAGCAGTGAAAGCTGCTTTTTAACATTTTTTTCCTTTTTTTTAAGATTAGTTTTGCCTGAACCTCATATCAAGGATATCACATAGTATGTACACTTTGTGTCTGGGTTCTTTCACTCAACATTGTTTGGAAGATTCATACATGTTGTGTGCAGTTGTTACTTTTTCCATTGCGTGAATAATTTACTATCTATTTACCTGTCTTACTGTTTTGTTTTGTTTTTTTTTTAGACTGAAGTATAGTTGATTTGCAATGTTGTGTTAGTTTCTCGTGTACAGCACAGTGATTCAGCCATGTGTATATATATGTACATATATATGTACTTTTTCATATTCTTTTCCACTATGGCTTATTACAAGATACTGAATATAGTTCCCTGTGCTATACAGTAGGACCCTGTTGTCGCCTGTCTTACTGTTGATGGGAATTTGGGCAGGTTCCTGTTTTCAGCCATTACAACAAGCACTGCTATGAACACTCTTGTATACATTTGGTGAACATGCGTACGCGCTGCTGTTGGGTGCACACCTGGGAGTTGAATGGCTCTCTCATGTGCTCAGTGTTAGTAGAGAGTGACAAATGTTTTCCCGAGCGGTTGTACCAATTCTCACTCCTACCAGCAGTGTAGGAGAGTTCCAGTTGCTTCACATCTTCACCAACACTTGATGTTCTTTAAGGAAACATTTTTTATTGTGATGAAGTATCCATGACATACTGGTTTAACCATGTTTCAAGTGTACAATTCAATGGCATTAAGCATATTCACATTGTGCAACCATCATCACCATCCATCTCTAGAACTTTTTCATCATCCCAAACTGGAATTCTGTACCCACTAAACATTAACTGTCCACCGACACCCCCAGTCCCCAGCCCCTGGTAACCACTATATAGTACTTTTTAAAAAATCGTGGTTAAAAAAAAATAACATAAAATTTACCATCTTAACCATTTTTAAGTGTACGGTACAGTAGTGTTAATTATATGCTCATTGTTGGCCATCAAACCTCTAGAATGTTTTCATCTTGCAAAAGTGAAACTCTACACCTATTGAATAGCAACTTCCTAACTCCCCTTCTCTGAGTCTCCCCCAGGGCCCCTCTACCTTCTGTTTCAGAGTTTGATTTCTTTAAATACTTCCTATAGCTGGAATCATGCAGCATTTGTCATTCTGTAACTGGTTTATTTCACTTAGCGTAATATCCTCAACACTTGATTTCCTTGATATTATTTTTATTATCTTAGCCAATGTAACTATGCAGTTGGCACCATTGTGATTTTAATTTTTATTTCCTTGACAGCTACAGAAGTTGAATACTTTTCTGTATGCTTATTGGCCATTTGACTATCTTGTCTTTCTATTCGGTTGTCTGCCTTTTTCTAATTGATTTGTGGGAGCTCTTTACATATCCCTTTAATTTTTTTTTCAAATTTATTTATTTATTTATTTTAAAATTTATATATATATATATTTATTATTCTTATTATTTTAATTTATTTATTTTTGGCTGCATTGGGTCTTTGTTGCTGCATGCGGGCTTTCTCTAGTCAGGGTGAGTGGGGGCTACTCTTCGTTGCGGTGCACAGGCTTCTCATTGTGGTGGCTTCTCTTGTTGCGGAGCATGGGCTCTAGGCATGCGGGCTTCAGTAGTTGTGGCTCGCAGGCTCAGTAGTTGTGGCTCGAGCCTGTTGTGGCGCATGGGCTTAGTTGCTCCACGGCATGTGGGATCTTCCCGGACCAGGGCTTGAACCCGTGTCCCCTGCATTGGCAGGCGGATTCTTAACCACTGTGCCACCAGGGAAGCCCTCAAATTTATTTTTAAATTATTTGTTATTTAAAAAAATATATTCATTATATATTCTAGGTGTCCTTTGTTAGATACATGTATTGGGAAATATCTTCTCCATCCAGAGAGGTAAATTTAGGTTTACTTTAAAAAAATAATACATGTTTCATCTCCTCCCTCCCGGAAAAACAAACAAACAAAAAATAATTCATGTTCTTAAAAATAGTCAGGCAAAATAGAAATATGTGGTAGAGCCAAAAGCTGACATCTCCCTCCATCCTGAGGTAAACTTAACACATAACAATGTAGTTAACAACTCCCAAAGTGCATTTTCCCCACTTAACAATATACCTAATGGATATTATCCCCATTTTACAGAGAAGGAAACTGAAGCACAGAGAGGTAAAGTGACTTGCCTGATATAACACCCTTAGGGTTACCAGGGCCTGGATTTGAACCTAGGACTCTCTGCGACCTTTAGCCACTCCAAGGAGCTTCACATTCTCATTTATAAGCTCTGGCTCAGAGGGCAGTCAAGTCTTCAAGAATCGGTGCCTGGCACACATTTTCTTCAGAGATGCATTTTCTGGGCTCCAGCCTGGTTCTGGGGTTGGGGGCGGGGGCATTATTTCCGGATCTTGATCTCTGAGTACTCGGTGGTGTCCTGGTCTTGAAAGTTGTGGGTCCTCAGCCTGTGGACATTGAGGGTGGCGTAATGGAGCTCCTGCTCCTTCCCTGAGGTGGAGGTGGCCGGAGCTGGGGTCTGGTAGTCTGAGGGGCTGTCTGAACAGGATTCATTGAGGTGACCCTGAGTGGGACGAGAGAAGAGCTTCAGAGCTGGCTGTTGAGGTCTGGAGAAGGGAACCTGGGGCTTGAGGGGGGCAATTATTCCTTTATCCATTTCACACCCATTTCCTGAGGATTCACTCATTCATTCACTCACTCATTCATTCATTCATTCCTTTAATCATAGTGGTCTGTTCTTCTTGTTACTCACCCCACTGAATCCTTACAACTTCCCTCCATGGATGATATAAATATTATCCTCATTTTACAATTAGGAAAACAGACTGAGTGAGCAAGGTGAAGTGATTCTTCCACAGACAAGATCCCTGACCTTGGACAGTCTATGAGGACAAGGAGACTGTATGAAATTGTTGCAAACTCAAAACCTATCGAATTGCAAAATGTGATTTGATGGACAGAAGCAGGGTGCTGTGGGTGAGAGTCACAGAGGTCTGCAGGAGACCTGCACTACCCTCCAGGGGCTCACAGTGTGGTGGGGACAGGCCTGTGATTATTACAGGGATGCATGATGACAGTCGGTCTGGTATAGGGCAGGGGAATATTTAAATGACATAAACTGGCATGACATAAAAAAAGAATGAAATAAAACAGAAACAGACTCACTGACATAGAGAACAGACTTGTGGTTGCCAAGGAGGGTGGGGTGGGGGAGGGATGGATTGGGAGTTTGGCATTAGCAGGTGCAAACTATTATATATAGAATGGATAAACAACAAGGCCCTACTGTATAGCACAGGGAACTATACTCAGTATCCAGTAATCGGGCTTCCCTGGTGGCACAGTGGTTAAGAATCCGCCTGCCAATGCAGGGGACATGGGTTTGAGCCCTGGTCCAGGAAGATCTCACATGCCGCGGAGCAACTAAGCCCTTGCACCACAACTACTGAGCCCACATGCCGCAACTACTGAAGCCTGTGCGCCTAGAGTCCATGCTTTGCAACAAGAGAAGCTACTGCAACAAGAAGCCCGTGCACCGCAACGAAGAGTAGCCCCCGCTTGCCACAACTAGAGAAAGCCCACATGCAACAACGAAGACCCAACGCAGCCAAAAATAAATAAATAAGTTCATTAATTAAAAAAAAAATATCCAGTGATAAACCATAATGGAAAGGAATATGAAAAAGAATATATATATATATATATAAAACTGAATCACTTTGCTGTACAGCAGAAATGAACACAACATTGTAAATCAGCTATACTTCAATAAAATAAATTTTTAAAAAAAGAATGAAATAATGCCATTTTCAGCAACATGGAGGGACCTAGAGATTATCATACTAAGTGAAGTAAGTCAGACAGAGAAAGACAAATATCATATGATATCGTTTATATGTGGAATCTAAAAGAATGATACAAAAGAACTTATTTACAAAACAAAAACAGACTCACAGACAGAAAACAAACTTATGGTTACACGGGAGGCAGGGAGGGATAAATCAGGAGTTTGGGATTAGCAGATACACACTATTACATATAAAACAGATAAACAACAGTGTCCTACTGTATAGCACTGGGAACTATGTATAATATCTTTTAATAAACTATAATGGAAAATAATCTGAAAAAGAATATATATATATAGGAATCACTTTGCTGTATACCAGAAACTAACACAATATTGTAAATCAACTCTAGTTCAATAAAAAAATAATAATAAAAAAATTAACTGGGGTAAGAAAGATGACTGAGGGCTTGACCAGTGCAAATGGGATCAGGACAGAGGAAATCTCGAATGCAAACGCACAAAGTCACAAAGAGCGAGCCCTGCCTGGAGATATAAGGATCCTGGAACCACTTACAATATGGGGCAGGGGCGGGGGGATTTGCACACCAACAAGCATGTCTGCAGCACCAGCTGGGTGTCCTACAATTCAGCGCAATTCTGACACTGTTAAGGGCTCAGTCCCACAAGACTGCCCCACCCTCAACCTCACATGCCAATCACAAGTCCCAGATTCTCACCCGTGCTTCTGACCAGACAGCTGTCAATCAGAGATTCACACAACCCCTCTCCTCAGATTCTATTAATTTGCTAGAGTAGCTCCCAGAGCTCAGAGAAATATTTCACTTATTAAATTAGCTGTTTTTTTTTTTAAATTAAAGGCTATAACTCAGGAACAGCCAGATGGAAGAGATGTGTAGGGCAAGGTATAGGGAAAGGGTGCAGAGTTTCCATGTCCTCTCCGATTGCTTCATCCTCTTCAAATCTCCACTTGTTCACCAACCTGGAAGCTCTCTGAGCCCCATACTTTGGGGGGTTTTATGGAGGCTTCATTTCGTAGTCATGATTGACTGAATCATTGGCCCTTGGGGATTGAACTCATCCTCCAGCCCCTTTCCCATCCCTGGAGGTCAGGGCGTGGGACTGAAAGTTCCAATCCCCCAATTGCATGGTTGGTTCTCCCAGCAACCAGCCCCCATCCTTAGGTGCTTCCCAAAAGTCACCCCATGAATCTAACAAGAGATACCTTTATCACTCCCATCACAGGAAAGTTCAAGGGTTCTAGGAGCTCTGTGCCAGGAATAGGGGATAAAGACCAAATATATATTTCTTATTATAAATCATAATATCATAGAATATAATAAGCTCATTTTGTGGGGAGGGACAGGATGCCGGCTGGAGAACTTGGCAGGGGACAGATCACAGAACACCAGACTGAGGAATTTGGTCTTGATTCCCTAGGCCTGCACTGTCCAGCACAGGAGCCCCCAGCCACACGTGGCTCTTGAGCCCACGAAATGTGGTGAGTCAGAACAAAGATGTGCTGTGAGTACAAAATGCATACTGGAGTTCAAAGTCGAGAAAGAAAGAAAGAAAGAGAAAGAAGAAAGAAAGAAAGAAAGAAAAGAAAGAAAGAAAGAAAGAAAGAAAGAAAGAAAGAAAGAAAGAAAGAAAGAGAAAGAGAAAGAAAGAAAGAAAGGAAGGAAGGAAGGAAGGGAGGGAGGAAGGGAGAAAGAAAGGAAGAAAGAAAGAAAGAAGGAAAGAAAGAGGGGCTTCCCTGGTGGCGCAGTGGTTAAGAGTCCACCTGCCAATGCAGGGGACACGGGTTTGAGCTCTGGTCCCTGGATGATCCCACATGCTGCGGAACAACTAAGCCCAAGAGCCACAACTACTGAGCCTGTGAGCCACAACTACTGAAGCTCTTGTGCCTAGAGCCTGTGCTCCGCAACAAAAGTCACCACAATGAGAAGCCCATGCACCACAATGAAGAGTAGCCCCCACTCGCTGCAACTAGAGAAAGCCCGTGTGCAGCAACAAAGATCCATGCAGCCAAAAATAAATAAATTTAAAAAAAAAAAAGAAAGAAAGGGGGAGGAGGAGGGAGGGAGGGAGGGAGGAAGGAAGGAAGAAAGAAAAAGAAAGAAAGAAAACAGAGGAAGGAAGGGAGAAAGAGAGAGAGAAAGAAAGAAAGAAAGAAAGAAAGAAAGAAAGAAAGAAATCTCAATAATTTGTATGTTTATGTTGACTGTTGATGACATGATGTTTGAAATAATACTTTGGCTACGTTGGGTTAAATAAAATATTATATTAAAATTGATCTCATGTTCCTTTCTACTTTTTTTAACGTGGCTAAGTTTTAAGTTATATACATGGCTCGCATCATATTTCTGTTGGATCTAGACAGTGGAGAGCAAGCACAGGGTGACCGAAGGACAGCTGTTACGGGAATTTCTTGCCGAGAGCTTGTTCGGGGAGAGAGATGAAGCCAGTGACCCAGCAGAGAGAATGTGAGGGCTCAGCAGGGAAGGGGCCAAATGGAGATGAGCTTTGCTAAAAGGAAGATGGACAGGACTTGGGCAATTCTTGGCTCTGGGAAGCGATGGAGGGGAAAGAGGAGAGGGTGATTTGAGTGCAACAGGAAATTCAGGAGGAAGAACAAATTTGGAGGTGGGGAGGAGGAACTCATTATTTGAGGTGCTGAGTAAGCTGCTATGGCCCCTGTTGGGGGAGAGGTGTCCAGTGGAGACACTGGATGGAAAGTTGCCCACATCACTCACCAGAGAGATGGAACTCAACGCTGGACGGACGCCATCTCTGCTCGATGCCTTCTCCGCTGACTTCTTCCTGTAGATCTTCACTCTGAAGAGAGAGACCAGGGCCTTTCAGCTTGGTGGGCTCACTGCACGGAGCCGAGAAGGACTGACTGAGTGCAGGCTGGCATCCAGCTGCAGAGACCATGACCAGAACACCTGCTCCCTCCGCCAGGACGGCTGGCACCAGAGTCCACACTTGGCCAAGATGTCAGGAGGCTACATTCCTGATGCCGCTTCAACTAACTGCCCTCCTTCCTGGCTTCATCGCTCTACCAGGGCCCTCAGCTCTGAGCTTTGAGTTCTGAAAAATTCTTTGAGTCTCCCCTCCTTCGCCCTCTACCCCCCGTACCACCACCTCGGGAAGTCTTGTCCCAAACTGGGGCCACCACTCACGCAAAGAAGATGAGGCAGAGGCAGAGAGCTATCAGGGCTGTGACGCCAGATCCCCCGACGGCCCCCAAAACCACACCGGTCCTGGGTGCTGGCCTCCCTGCAGATAAGACACTTGGGGTGACCTCCAGTGTCCCTAAGCAGGCACCTAAGTGACCAGCCTTCTCAAATCCATGACCCACGAGTGTGCCCACTTCTATCCAGGACTCTGTCCTTTGTCCCCCATCCTTCTATATGATTGTAGCCTCCTGTGTCCCCAGCCCCCACCCCAGCCAACCGACAGAGGACCCTGAACTCTAGTTCCCCTTTTGCCCTGAATCAGGCTCATTTATCTCCCTCTCAGTATCTTCTAGGACGCAGACTCGTGTGTCCCCTTTCCCCGGACACGGCCCTTCACAGCTCCCAGACCTGGAAGCAGCAGGACAGTGGCGCTCTGTTTCCCGTGGCCGTTCAGGGCCTCGCAGCTGAGTCTGAGGCCAGAGCTGAGCCCCTCGCTGAGGCTCAGGGAGCTGTTGGCCCAGGGCCCAGCCGAGCTGGAGGTGACCTTGAAGGAGGCGTTGCTGAAATTCCCCTCCAGCAGCCCCTCCCCCAGCCGCCAGCGCAGGGAGGGGGCCGGCTGGGCTCGGCAGGAGCAGCTGCAATGCAGACCTTCATCCTCCGGGGAGCAGGAGGGTCCCAGCAGCTGCGGGGGGTCTGTGGGGAGAGATGGGAGGGATCAGAGGAGACTCTCCTCTCCCTAGAACCCAGGCGTCCTTCCCTCAGGTGTGTTCCAACTCACTTTTCACAACGAGGCTCAGAGATGCTTCCTGGGAGCCCAGCGGATGCTGAGCTCGGCAGACATATTTCCCATGGTCCCCCAGTTCCACCCGGGGCAGCTCCAGGACCCCAGGGGTCGAGGAATTTGAGGGGCTCAGGGTCAGGCTCCCCCGGGTCCAGCTCATCGTGGCCGGAGGGTTGCTGTTGGCGACACAGTCCAGGCGTAGGAACTGGCCCTCCTGGACTGGGAGAGATAGGCTTTTGCCCAGAGTTTCAGGTCCTGGCAAGACAGAGAGAAAGCTAGCTTCAGTCTGCCTGTCTGTCTCTCTGTCTCTTCCATTGCCTAATGGCTCATGTCTTCCTGTTTTGTAGCATTTGTCAATTTCCTCTCTGTAAAAACTCCCATCTTGGCCAATTTCAAGCACCTAATTTGAAGCCACTGAACCCAGAAGTGGGAAAAGACGGACACAAGTGCACAACTGGGTCTCGCCAACCAGTAAGAGCTAATCCCAGTACATCACTGAATGCAACTTAAAAAAAAATGGCGGGAGTTCCCTGGCGGTCCAGTGGTTAGGATTCTGTGCTTCCGCTGCAGGGGGGCAAGGGCTTGATCCCTGGTTGGGGAACTAAGATCCCACAAGCCATGCGGTGCAGCCAAGAAAAAGGGCATGTTTTTGCCTAGCAAAATCACCATACACTAAGTCAAAAGCCCATGATTAGGCTGGAAATAAATCCTTTCAACGAATACGCAGATGATTGCATTAATATGCAAAGAGTTTCTTCAAATCATCAAGAAAAAGACCACAAAGAAATACGCATGGTTTTTAAACACAATGAAAGATACTCAACCTATTCACAAAATGATAATGCAAGTTAACATGATAGTGTATTCACTTATGGTATCAGCAAGGATGAAAATGTTTAGCAGGGAAATAGACACAGAGCAGGGGGTAGTGTAAACAGAACAACTTCCATGTAGCTCGATTTGGCAATATCTGTAGAAATTACAAACATACCCTTTGATCCAGGACTTTCTTCTCACTCAAAAGTTATCTTCCAGACCCACACTTTTGTCTTGTCTTTGCAAAGGATTGGAAACACCATAGTTTTCCACTAACAGGAGACCTATTAAGTACTTTATCATATAATATACTTCTAATTGGAAAACCATGGGGTCATCATTAAGAATGAAGAAGGTTTCCTATGTACAGATACAGGAAAATCTCCAAGATATACCGAGTTTGAGAAAAAGGTGAGTTTACTTTGTAGAAATGTACCAACGTCACTTCCTTAGTTGTGACAAATATGCCATGCTGATGGAGGATATTAATGATGAGGTGAGAGATTTGTGGAAAGTCTCTGTACCATGTGAGTCTAAAATTACTCCACATGAAAAGTTTATTAAAAAATAATAATAGAGATGCAAAGCATGTGGGTAGTATGGTCTGCATATATATGTGTGTTTTAAAATGTATATGTGTAGGTTATATTTGAAAAGATAACCAAGAGGGGAGATACACAAGTGCTGAATACTGTTTTATTCTTATTAAATTTTGCTAGGGACTGAACTATGTTCCCCTCAAATTCATATGTCAAAGCCCTAACCTCCAGTATGATGGTGTTTGGAGGTATTTGGATGGGTCTTTGAGAAGTTATTAGGGTTAGATGAGGTCATGAGATTGAGACTCTCACGACGACTTTAGTGGTCTTAGAAGAGACACCAGAGAACGTAGACAAAAAGCAACCATGTACAAGCCAGGAAGCGAGCCTTCACCAGGAACCCAATCAGCCAGCACGTTGACCTTAGACTTCCCAGCCTCCAGAACTGTGAGAAATAAATTCCTATTTTTTAAGCCACCTCGTCTCTGGTATTTTATTATGGCAGCCTGAGCTGACTAACACACATTGTATGCTTATTATTTTATTTTTTTTAAACTACGTTTTATTTTTTGTTTTATTTATTTATTTATTTTGGCTGTGCCGTGCGGCATGCAGGATCTTACTTCCCTGACCAGGGATCGAACCTGCGCCCCCTGCATTGGGACCGTGGAGTCTTAACCACTGGACCGCCAGGGAAGTCCCGTATGCTTACTATTTTAAACAATAACATTAAAATGAGGGAAGGAAACTGAAGGAGTAGGTGGGGTCTAGATCCTAAGGAGAACGAGGGCAGGATGTGGGAGAAGGATGTAGTCCTGGCAGTGGGGACAGCCACGTCCGACAGACAAGGAAGAGGCCACGCGATAGCCCATGAGAGCAGGGTCAGCGAGAGGGGGAGGCCAGTTTGTAAGCTGATGAGCCAGTGGGGGGTTTCCCACCTCTGCTGTCCCCACCCCAGGCCTGAGCCTCTCTGCCATCTGAGTTCTGAACCCCAGCTCTGCTCCGAAGGGCAGAGACGCTTCCACTTCCACCACACCCCTGGAGAAGGGAGGTTTCGACCTACCTGTGCCTTCTTTCCGGAACACTCTGATGGTCGGCTTCTGGGGTGCATCTGGACAGACAGACATAACTGTCCGTTTTTCGGTGGCAGGAAGGTAGGCATTGGCCCTTTTCCCCCAGAAACATTAGAAATAGGAAGAGGGCGGAGTAGTGTCCTCTTTCCTTCCTCCCCAGTTCCAGCTCACAGGGCTCAGTACCCAGTAGCCCAGGCCCTACCTCCCCGCCCCGACGCCGTCCGCCCTCAGGGACCCGGCGTCCCGGCCCCGCGCTCACAGGACACGTTGAGCCTGGCGGTCCTCTCCGTGCTCACGCCAGCTCCGGGCAAGGTCACTCGACAGGTGAGGTTGGTGCCGTGGTCCTGGGGCCTCAGGGCGAGGGTGAGCCCTGGGGAATGGGGACTCGTGGGGTGCAGGGAAGTGAGGGCAGCCCCGATCCAGGAGAAGGTGTGGGGTGTCCCCCTCTCACAGGCCCACGGCACTGCACAGGTGATGTTCCTGGGGCGGCCGGATTCCAGGGTCCCGTGGACGTGGATGTCGGGTGTCTGTGTCAGAGCTGAAGAGGAGAGAGAAAAGGACCCAGGCCCTGGAGGGGGGACGCCGAGTGTGCCCCTCAGAGCTGCCTCTGCCCCAGGCCAGCCACAGCGTCCTGTCGTCCTAGGTCCCCTTGGGTCCCTCCCAGAATGAGAAGACAGGGGGTCCCCTCCCAGCCCTGCCCTGGGGGCCCTCAGGGCCTGTGCATCTGTGTGTCCTCTCCTTGACACCATCCTCACCTGTTACATGCAGGAAGATCATGTTCTCTACGTAACTATATCTCACAATAGGCCCTCTCTCCACCCTAAAGAAGTATGTCCCCGTGTCTCCCCTCTGTGCATCTCTGATGTCCAGGGAGCAGGTGTAGGCCCGGGGGTCTCCAAGGAGGTGGAATCGGCCCTGGGACTCCGTCAGCACCTCACGATCTGGGTTGTTTGTGGCCACTGGAGGATCCTGGTAGATACTGGCCCCTTTCTGGAACCAGTAGCCGAAAGCTGGGACAGAGTAGTTCCAGTAGCTCCGGGGATAGTGGAAGGAGCAGGGCACGTGGACACACAGGCCCTCCTGCACCGTCACGGACTCCTGCACTTGCAGCCAGTAGTAGCTCGAACCCTGAGCCAGGGACCCTGCGGGGGAACGAGGGTCAGCCGCAGCCCCTGCCCCGCCCAGCCCTCTCCCCGCCGCCCACCCACCTGCCCACAGCAGGGACAGCAGCAGCGGCGGTGGTGGTAATAGCAGCATCTTTGCAGTAAGAGTGATGGGGCTTTTGTGTCACAGGATTGAGAGGAAGCCCCAACAGGAAGTCCAGAGCTGAGGTCGGAAGGTAACCGACCACAAGAGAGGAACTCAGCACCCAAATGTTCCCGGAGCTGCGTGGACCTTGGAGAGTAACCACTTCTACTTTCCATATGAGGCCCCGGTGAGGGTCACAAGCAGCGAGTACAGCCCAAAGGTGTCTCCCGGGTCCCGGTCCACAGCCTGTCCCTCCCACACCTCTGTCCGCAGGAAATCGGGCCGGTCAGTCCCCGTCGGGTGTGAGATGCAGGAGGAGCAGCTGGGGAAGCTCCATGCATGCAAGACGGGGACGGGTCCTGCCAGGCTGAAAGAGGTGGTGATTAGTTACAGAAATTGTAACAGGGAAGAGCCAAATAGGACTACATGTTGGATCTGTTTCTTTTACTTTAACCTTTGCTTTCTGCTGCTTTTGTTCATTAAAAGGATACTGTCTATACATAATGGCCTGCCTCGGGGAACCCTGCCCCTGTGCCTGAATGTTAAACCAAAGTGCCTTCGTTCAGGGAAACATCCGGACCCCGTTCCACCTGTGGATGGATACAAGAAAGAAGAAATTAACACACCCCCTCCCCGAGGCTGGCCATTCCACGTGATATTTGCAAACCTTACGGCCTTTTCACTTTACTTCCTCATCTCCTCGCCCTCTCTGTGCTGTAAAAGAAACTGGTATCCAAACCCCAATAAAACGGTTTTTCAGAGACACTAGTCTGCCATCTTCTAGGTCTGCCAGCTTTCCGAATAAAGTTGTTATTCCTTCCCTCCATGCCTCGTCTCCGATTCATTGGCCTGTTGTGAGGAGAGCCGAGCGAGCTCGGACTTGGTGACAAAATGAACGTGACACAGGAGCACCTCTCCTCTCAGGGGAGGGGGGCACAAGGCAAGAAGGCGACAGACTTTTTCTCCATCCTTGAGAACTTCTCAGACGCCCCAGCTCCTGCTGATACAGTGTGAGATAGGGGCCGCCCAGATAGAGGCTTGGAGGAGACCCCATCACTCTATGCAGCTAGAAGGTGAGTTCCCGGGTATAAATGGACAGAGAGGATGGGACCAGGATCCAGGAGGGTGGTCACGAGGACATGATCCTACAGGTGGTCCTGAGGCTTCCTGACCTGCTCACAGGCCCCTGCCCCAGGCCTCCCTCCCTGGTGTTGACTGCACACGCCAGGCTTGGGAGCCAAATGACAGCCCAGCGTGACACTGGGGAGATGCCGCGTTTTGGAGGTAGGTGGGCCCTGCCCTTCTCCCTTCCAAGCCTCAGTTTCCTCATCTGTCACATGGAAGGATCACAATGTGCAACCCCCGTCTGTGGGAGAATCTGATACAAGGACAGAGGTGGGTGTTTTCTACAGACTCTTCTGTGACTGTCTTGCAGGTCAGGTGTCTGGCCCTGCCTATTCCTCAGGGGTCATACTGAGTCCCACCCTCAGCGAGAAGCTCCTGGTGGTCAGCGCCTCCCTGGGGCTTCCTCCTCTGAGGCCTTTAATGCGGGGGTCAGGGGCATAGGCTCTGCAGTAGACGGCTCTAGGCTTGAGCTTGGTTCCCTAATGCGTGCTGTGCCGCCTTGGGAAGGGGCTTAACCACTCTGTACAGAGGTGTGCCTGTGCTCACGTGATGTTGGAAGCTGAATTGTGTCACCCCCCCCCCCCAAATTCATATGTGCATGTCCTAACCCCCAGTACCTCTAAGTGTGATTGCGTTTGGAGACAAGGCCTTTAAAGAGGTAATTAATATAAAATCAGGTCATTGGGGTGGGCCTTAATCTAATAGGACTGGTGTCCTTGTAAGAAAGAGAGATGGGGACACAGACACACACTGAGGGAAGACCACGTGAAGATACAGGGAGAAGACGGCCATCTACAAGCCAAGGAGAGAGGCCTCAGAAGGATGTATATATATATGTATAACTGAATCACTTAGCTGTACAGCAGTAATTAACACAACATTGTAAAGCAACTATACTTCAATTAAAAATTTTAAAAATTTAGGGGCTTCCCTGGTGGCGCAGTGGTTGAGAATCTGCCTGCTAGTGCGGGGGACACGGGTTCGAGTCCTGGTCTGGGAGGATCCCACATGCCGCGGGGCGGCTGGGCCCGTGAGCCACAACTACTGAGCCTGCGCGTCTGGAGCCCGTGCTCCACAACGGGAGGGGCCACGATAGTGAAAGGCCCGCGCACCGCGATGAAGAGCGGTCCCCGCACCGCGATGAAGAGTGGCCCCCGCTTGCCGTAACCAGAGAAAGCCCTCGCACGAACCGAAGACCCAACACAGCCAAAAATAAATAAATAAATAAATAAAGTAGCTATAAAAAAAAAATTAAAAAAAAAATTTTTTTAAATTTACAATAATAATAAGCAGAAGCCAGCCCTGCTGACACTTTGATCTCAGACTTTCAGCCTCCAGATCTGTGAGAAAATGAATTTCTGTTGTTCAAGCCGCCCAGTGGGTGGTACTTCCTTATGGCAGCCCTAGCAAGTGAACCCACGGGGTCACCCCGAAGAGTCGATGTGTTCGTACAAGGGGAGTGCTCAGAGCAGCCTAGAGCAGCCCACGATTGACGCGGCCGCACAGCGGCCAGCGGCCAGCCTGCAGGGTGGGGCCGCTCTGAGGGCAGGAGGAGAAAAGGGAACGAAAGAGGTGGTAACCCGAGGACACCTCGGCTTCTCCTCCTGATCTCAGAGTGGCGGCGGTGAGGGGTGGCGTGAAGCGAGATCTTACTTCCCTGCCCGGGAATTGAACCTGGGGAGCCTGGATGAAAACCAGGAATCCCAGCCACCATACCCGCTGGCTGTTGCCCCCAGTGAAAAATGCATTTGTTACAGAGGCAAAACTGTAAAAACAGGTACAAAGTTTATTATTAGAGACACAGCACAACAAGTGGGAGAGCACACAGAGAAACAGTTTGTTTAGTTAAGACAGAAGCAGGGCAGAGCTGCACACCCGGAGGGAAAGGGTGTGGGCGTCCCCCCTAATGAGGGGAAGCCCCATAAAGAGCCGGTTAAGTCATTCATATACGGCAGTTCTTCCGGGTCTCTGTTTACCTCCGGCCAATTATCTGGTTTCTTTCTCCACACCTGACCTGCCCTAGGACCCTCAACAGCATGCGTGCGCAACTTCTTTCCAAGATGGAGTCCAGCCCAGAGGCCTATGGGACGAACTTAGCATCACATATTATGGGGTGGTGCCCCCTCCCTTTTGACCCCCAAGGAGCCTTTCTGCGCATGTGCGATGTTTCCCTTGTCCCAAGGATGGGACATGTATGACTTCTTGATCTTTTAACAGGATTTGTCCCACTCTGTCCCTGCCATAAAAATCTCCAATGTCTGGATATTTGCCCTATTTCTGTTGCTGGTTTTTATATTGAGGTGCAGATCTCGAAAGATAGACAGGAGTCCGGTCATAAATACGTAGTCCTGGAGCCTGTTTGTCTCTTGCTTCAGGAAATGTAAACAGGGGGCTGGGAATGAATGTCCAGCCTGGAGCCCATCTTCTTCTCACCCCAGGAAGTGTGAACAGGAGGCCAGTTGTAAATGTCTAGCCTGGAGCCCATCTATCTCCTGCCTCACTCCGGGCACCGGCCCTGACCTCTACTGGCTCTTACTTCTATCTGGCCACACTTCCGCTCCCCTCCTCAGCCCAGGACGTGCTGAACAGGCCTCTGTTTGGGCAGGTCCCTCTACTGGCTGGGCTGGTAGCTGTTCCTGTGTCCTGGGTGCCTGTCTCCCATCTGTTAAGCAGAGCGTCCTGTGGGGTTGGGCTGAGGCGAGGCCAACACTGGAGGAGAACCAGCCAGGGTCAGGAAGGGGGATCGAGACACGATCACAGTCGGGCGTGGCCTGGGCTGATGCCGCGGGGAGGACGGGGCTGTGGGGGCCCCAAGGAGGGAGAGAGGACATACCTGGATGATGGGACAGGTGAGCTCGTTCGTGACAATATGATGATAGCCCTTGACTGTTTCTCGGTCAGGGTTTGGGGAACGCTGGGTCTGAGTGTTCATCCTCGGTTGGGTGTAGGGACGGGATATCCTGACTCTGCATTGTTCTTAGGGTCCTGGGGTCCTAAACCAACTTGCCTTCTTCTTACCACTTTCCAGAATTCTCCTTTGGTTGTCCCTTGCACCATTCGCAGGGTTTAGAGTTGTGAAGAGAGGGAGAAGCAGGGAACGATGGGCCAATGTCATCTTGTCTGGATTGGAAGGCTGACCATCGACCTTTAATGTGTTGGGTCACATCACGCAGGCTGACATTATCATAAACGACAGTCTGACTTAACTGTTCTTTCTGGGTGTAGGCGCCGGGTTTGGGTTTTGCCTTTTCTTACACCACACCAGAATCTTTCATCTGTTCAAGTGTCACTTTAGAAACTGGGGCATCATGCATTATCCCTGCCACGGTTTCAGTGCTGCTGGTATATTTGGGGCTGTTTTTTGCTTCAACTGATTTTCAGTAAAATTAGAGTATTAGGCTTTTTAGGAGAAAGTTTACAAGCTCCTGCTTCCCTCTACCTTCTCAACCCAGACTATAATTTTGAACTCACTTTGAAGGATAAGAAGGTGTTAGCCAGATGACTTCATGGGGCTGGGTCTTCCTGGAAGGAGAGATGCAGGTGCTCCAAGACAGTGAGGGATGCATCAGAATGGGTTCTTAGAGAATGGCTTGAGGGATGGGTGGTTTGGGATATGGTAATGGAGAAGCAGATTGGGTGAGACTAAGAATAACCTAGAACAGAGGTCAGAAAACTACAACCCCGGGGCTGCCTGTTTTTGTGGATAAAATTTTGTTGGCACACAGCCACATTAATTTATTTGCAAATTGTCTATGGTTGCTTTTGCACTACAGCTGAATAGTTGCAACAGAGACCATATGGCTTGAAACGCCTAAATAGTTACTATCTGGCCCTTTACCAGAAAGGTCTCCTGACCCCTGACCTAAAATGTCAGGTTGAGAAGCTTGTCAATTATTCTTCTGGGTTGAGGAGGGAGCAGTATTTTGGCCATGGTCAACTCTAAGATTTAGGAAATTCTCTAAATGTTATTACTTGATTTTGGCTATAGCAGGGCTAGTAGAAGACAGGGAGGATGGAAAGGGAAGATTCAGGAATGGAAAGAGATGGTGCTGGAGGCCAAGTCAAGGAAGGGATCCATGGGAGGGTTTTGAGTAAAGAGTGAGACTGACATGTAGCCGATGTGGTGCCCGGGACAGGACATACCCAGCCTCTGGGTGAAATGTGCAAACAAACAAAAAAAATGTTGCCTGCCATTCCAGTAAACAAAGGATGTTGCCCGCCATTAAACCATCAACCACTGCAGTCTCCCCCGAAGGTGTGCCCCGAGGGGAATTCAGGACGGAGAAAAACACGATACTGGCCCTACCTTGTTAAGGCTCATATCTAAGAAATAATTTCCAATAAGCTCAGACTCTTGCATCTTCCCATACATAGAAAAGCTCTAAAAGCTCTAAAGCCATTACCTTGAGATGTCTGATTTTTGTGGTTAGACATCTTCTGATGTTCGACTACATGTTTGTTTGTTTGTTTGCAGCAAAAACACCTTTATATCCTGGCTCCTCCCTGACCTCCTTGGAGCAGTTCCTCAGAGCTATTGGAGAGGCTGTGTCCCAGGCTATAGTCCTCAGTAAGATCCCCAAAGAAAACATAACTTGCAACTTTTAGGTGGTGTGTTTTTTTTCAGTTGACAAAGGTCACAATGTATTAAGATTTGTGTTGCATATTTCGTACTTTCGTTTAATCCTCACAACAACGTTGTGATGCTGGTCTTCTCACATCCATTTCACCAAAGCAGAAAACCAAGACATGGAGGGGTACGGTGTCTTGCATGATATCATACTCTTAATAAATGAAAAAGCGTGGATTTGATGCCAGGTCTCTCTGAATGCAAAGCCTAAGATAGTTCCAACATAGCAGGAAACTCACTAACAGTAGTTCGTAAACCCATCACCTATGGGGATGTTAAGTCTCTAAGCATTAGCCTGTGGGTCCCCCTTCCTGTAGAGGATATGGACGTTCTGGCTGAGGCTGACGTTGCATTCGGTTCCTCACTTGGTCCTGATCTCCGCGTATTCTGAGTGGGTGCTCTCCTGAAGATGCACCCCATGAAAGGTGAGGGAGGCGTAATGCAGCTCCTGCTCCATCCCCAAGGTGGGGGTGGCCCCTGCCGAGCTTGTGGGGTCAGGAGGATCCTCTAACGTGGACTCCTGCTGGTGTTGCTGTATGGAGAGCAAAGAAAGGGGTCAGATCGAGGTAGTTTCGGGGGGAGAAGGGAGAGAGGGTCCAGGAAGTGAATTTGACTCTGGGACAGAGCATTTATTCATTCTTCCATTCCGTTACCAAATGTTTCTTAAGGTTCCATTTATTCAGTCATCCAACAAATATAATGCTATAGATTGTTTTCCAGTTCTACTGAACACTCACACAGACCTATGTAGAAAATATTACTATGTTACAGGGAGAGAAACTAAGTCTCAGAGAGGGTAGGTTCTTCCCAGGGACACACATCTATTGATCACAAACTCAACTCCTGGCCCTCTGAGGTTTCCTGTGTGCCCAACGTTGGATACACAGGAGCGTGTTTATGGAAAAGCTCACTTCTCCTGTGTGTCTCTCCTTTACTCTCGCACTATTATCACACTCACAACACTTCTGACACCAGATGTGTGGGTTCTTTTTACCCCCACACCAAGGAATTCTCCCACACCCGCTGGGTGTCCTACAATGTAACTCAATTCTGATCCTATCTGCCTGGAGATAGTGTCAGATCCCACAGGTTAAGGGCTCAGTCCCATGAGACTGCCTCTGCCCCCACTTCAGATGTCAATCACAAGTCCAGGTTGTCACCTGTGCTTCTGACCAACTGGCTATAAATCAGAGGTTCCTATGACCTCCTCCTCAGGTTTGATTAATTTGCTAGAGTGGCTCACAAAACTCAGGAAAACCGTTTACTTACTACATTACTAGTTTTCTATAGAAGGATAGAGCTTAGGAAGGCATGAAAAGTCCGATGAAGAAATACACAGGGCAAGGTATGTGGGAAGGCGTGCAGCGTTTCCATCCCCTCTCAAGACACATCACTCTCCCAGCACCTCCGCTTGTTCACCAGCCAGAAGCTCCCTGTACCCCATACTACTGGGATTTTTATGGAGGCTTCATCATGATTAAGTGATGCATCTCTCCAATGCATCAGGCTTGTCCCAACCTCTGAGCCCAGCACTTGTAGCTCCCTCTGTCTAGAGCCCCTCAACGACTCTCTTTCAGGGGCTCACACTGTGTTCCTTCCCTTCCTGCAGGTGTTTTCTCAAAGACTCCCACCCCCAGGACTGTCCCTCCCATTCTCCCATTGCATTTCCCTCCATAGCTCTTATTTCCTGTATATTTGCACTACTTACCTGTTCATTGCTTTCACCACAACCGCCCCACTCCCCTCTCAATAAATGTAAGTCCTTGACAGCAAGGGACATTTTCCACTTGTAACATATGTCTCTGTAAAAATACAGATATTACCCAAGTGCCCAGAACAATCAACAAGTGGCAGATAGTTGCTGAAGGAATAAGTGAATGCATGGGTGATGGATTTGCTCAAAAGCCTCAGTGGTGGCCACATTAGTCATAGCTCAAGAAATAAATGAAAGTCAGGGTTCAGAGGATGAGCAGGAGTAGGGCTGGCTGATACGGACACGTGAGGAGAAGGGGACAGATGGGCAATGATTCTGAGATGCAAAAAGCTTACTTTGCTTGAGCAAGCCTGTTTGGAAGAAGTGCAGCATTAAAGCTGACTCTGGTTTTCCTGCCCTAAATGTCAATCGAGTTGTTTGGCAGTGTGGAGAAACAGTGCATTTCAGACTTGGGCAGGATGGGACAACGGTCTTTGATGCAGGTAATGCAGATGTATGGAGGAAGGTGAGGAGGCTTCAGCAAGATAAGAACTAAGTGGGGAGCTCAGCTCAAAGGGAAGGTTTGTATCAAGCTGTATTTAGAAGAAACACACACATGCTTTGCAGTGTATCACTGCAGAAAGAGGTGATGGGGGAAAGGGATAGATCTCTGGCTGGGAGTCAGGAACAAGAGTACCACTGATGAATTGGAGAACCCAGCAGAAGTATGTTTAGGGATGTATTAACCATGTGTTTCTGATGTTTTGACAACTGGGGCTTTGTTAACCCTCGAGGGATTGCCCCTAGCCAGTGCTAGTCAATTTCTAGAGATTCTAAGGGATCTGCCTGCAAGCCTGCCCTTCATATTGCAAATCGATCAGCCCAAACCACTTCCTTTATCAAACTCTTACTCTCTGGACCATTATCCTCCCGCTCTCGTCACCCCGGGGCCAGGTACCAGACAACTAGAGACAGCCCCTGCACCCCAGAGCATTCTGAAATCATTCAAACTAGGTAGTCCTCAGTCTGTTTTCCCTGCCTGTTCCTTCCCACATAAACCACAAAAGAATCTCTTGCCCAGGTTTCCTCCTCACTCCCTCTGCCTCTTGACAGACCCTGGTGCTGCCTCTCATGGCCCTGCATGGTGTGGCATGCCCCCTGCTCTTGGCAACTGTAATACCTGTCTTTTCTGTGGCAATCGTCTCCTGATCTGTTGGCCTCACATACAGGAATAATAATAAATCCTACATTTTCAAAGAAGCAGGAAGGGGAAGAGCTCATTTCTGGACACGCTGAATGGTGCATGGCTGTGGGCCACCCCGGGAGATATGCAGGGCAGGCCACATTGCCAGGGTGCCCGTGTCACTCACCAGGGAAGTTGGCCCTATGGCAGGGTGGACGTCCTCCACACCCACTGCAGTCCTGGCTGCCTTCTTCCTGTAGGTCTTCACTCTGATGGGAGACACCAGGGTCTGTGACACAGGGTATCTCTTTTGAGGCTGGAGTGAGTGACTAAGGCAGGTCAAGAGTAGGGTGAGCCCAATATATCCAGAGAAAACCATAATTTGAAAAGATACATGCACCCCAGTGTTCATAGCAGCACATTTAAAATAGCCTGGAGGGCTTCCCTGGTGGCGCTGTGGTTAAGAATCCGCCTGCCAATGCAGGGGACACGGGTTCGAGCCCTGGTCCGGGAAGATCCCACATGCCGTGGAGCAACTAAGCCCGTGCGCCACAGCTACTGAACCTGCGCTCTAGAGCCCACGAGCCACAACTACTGAGCCCAAGTGCCACAACTACTGAAGCCCATGCGCCTAGAGCCCGTGCTCTGCAACGAGAGGCCACTGCAATGAGAAGCCCGCGCACTGCAATGAAGAGTAGCCCCTGCTCGCCGCAACTAGAGAAAGCCCGCACACAGCCATGAAGACCCAACAGCCAAAAATAAATAAATAAAATAAATAAATTTATTAAAAAAAAAAAAAAGCCTGGACATGGAAGCAACCTAAATCCATCAACAGAGGAATGGATAAAGAAGATGTGGCACATATGTACAATAGAATATTACTCGGCCATAAAAAAGAACAAAATAATGCCATGTTCTGTGACATGGATGGACCTAGAGATTGTCATACTGAATGCAGTAAATCAGAGAAAGACAAATATCATATGATATGGCTTATATGTGGAATCTAAAAAAAATGGTACAAATGGATTTATTTACAAAACAGAAATAGAGTCACAGACGTAGAAAACAAACTTATGGTTACCAAGGGGGAAAAGGGGTGGGATAAATTGGGAGATTGGGATTGACATACACACACTGCTATATATAAAGCAGATAACTAATAAGGACCTACTGTATAGCACAGGGAACTCTACTCAAGACTTTGTAATGACCCATAAGGGAATAGAATCTAAAAAAGAGTGGATATATGTGTATGTATAACTTATTCAATTTGCTGTACACCAGGAACTAACACAACATTGTAAATCAACTCTACTCCAATAAAAATTAAAAAAATAAAAATTAAAAGGGTAGAGGGAGCCCAGGAACCTTTATAACAAGACTGTAAGAAGGTCCCTTCTCCCTCCCGGCTTCTGGATCTGGGACCAGGGCTGGGAACACACTCATGCCTGGCTAGGTGTCTACTAGCTGGACCCTCACTACCTCTGCAGCCCCCCACCCTTGCTCTGGGTCCTCACAACCCCTCCAGGCCCCTCTTCTCCTCCACTGGCCCACACCCAACCCAGCTCACGTGAAGAAGACGAGGCAGAGGCAGAGAACAAACAACATGGTGACACCAGCTCCCCCAATGGCCCCCTCAATCACTCCTGCCCTGGTCCCCGATTTTCCTGCAGACAAGAGAGACTTGGGGAGAATTCCAATCTCGATGAGCAGGCATAAGTCTCCTCCTCTCCTCAGCAGGTAGAGGGTAGAGAGGGGTGCCCCTCCCTTCCCAGCGAGGGTGCAGCCCCTAGGTTCCCCCACCATTTGTAGGACCTCAGCCTTTTCCAGAAGGACACACAGTCTATGCCACACTTCCTCTCCAGCCCACATACTCCCAACAAACTTCAGCTCTTCGTGGAGTCAGCTACTTCTCCATCCAGGGTCTCTCTGCAAAAGACTCCAGACCTGGCCACAGCAGAGCCATGAGGTGCTGTGCCCCGTGGACATGCCAGAGAGACAGACAGACAGAGAGCACTGTGGGATGCTGAAAGGCCTTGTCTCTCCTTCCTTCCAGGGAGGGTGTCTAAATCTGCTCTCCTGGCCTCTGTTGGCCCTGTCACGCAGGGTCCACGGTGATCTTTTGTGCCTTCAGAAGGAGGTGGAAGCAGGAAGCTTCTCAGACCTCCAGGTCAGACCCAGACAGCTCTTCTGGCCCTGCCTGGCGGCACCCCAACACCCAGGGCAAGGGATGTGCGTCTGGGCATCACCTGTCAACAGTTTGGTGGGCACTGCTGAGAGAGTCCTAATGCGGCTCACTCTCCAGCTGGGGGACCAGATGTTATGACCAGTGGGAATACAGCAGTGAGGGGAGCTCTGGGCTCCAGAGAGGGGTCAGGGTGAGGGCTGAGGGGCTGACAGTCAAAAAACTGGCCCAAAGAGATGTGGGGACAATGAAACTATTCTGTATGATACTATAATGGCAGATACATGTCATTATACATTTGTCCAAACCCATGAAATGTACAACACCAAGAGTGAACCCTAATGTCAATTATGGACTTGGGTTGAAAATGATGTGTCAATGGAGATTCATCGATTGTAACAGGTACCCTCTGGTGGGGAATGTTGTTGGGGGCAGGCCGTGCGTGTGTGGGAAAGTGCAGCGGGGACAAGGGAAGTCTCTTTGCCTTCTGATGAATTCTGCTACGAACCTAAATCTGTTCCTGAAAATAAAGTCTATTTAAAAAATGCCCCCCCCCAAGGCCTTCCGAGACTGGAGAAAGATAAAGACCATATTTAGAATGGGCAGAGAGGAAGGTGTGGGTCACTTTGGCAAGACCAGAGTCGGAGGATACTGCAGGAAGAGACCTAATGGGGGCTTCTTGTGTCTAATTGCAGGACCACACCCGACCTGCACCATTTGAGCTCTGAAAGTGCAGCTCTGACCCAACCTGGAAGAGACCCCACTCCAGTCAATGCCCCATGGATGGGGGGGCTCCTTCTTACCTGTCCCATCCCCTAAGCACACACCTCTTGTTGGGTTCTGTGGAGCACCTAGGAGTGGAAGACAGAATTTCCTTCTTCAGTGGGAGGACTGGGCTGAGATAAGGGTAGGCGTCCCCCCCACACACACCCAGAAGCCACAGAAATGCAGGCGGGACAGGGCTTCTGTCCTTCTAGGCCTCCTACTCAGCCGGGTCTCCAGGGCAAGAACACCAAGCATCCCCGGCCTGGCCCACCTGCCCCCATCCCCTCACGCCCCGGGCATCATGGTGCAGCACTCACATGTGACATTGAGCTGGATGGTCCTCTCCACGATCACACCACTTGTGGGGAGCTTCACCTGACAGGTGAGGTTGGTGCTGTGGTCCTGGGGCTGTGGGGTGAGGGTGAGCACTGAGGAGAGGTGGGTCCTCGGGCCCAGGGAGGTGAGGGCAGCTGACGTCCAGGAGAAGATGGGGGGCGTGCCCTGCTCACAGGCCCAGGGCACAGAGCAGGTCAGATTCCCGGGGCGGCCAGACTCCAGGGTCCCAGAAATGAGGATGTGGGGTGTGTGGGTCAGGGCTGATGAAGAGAGGGGGAGACGGGGTCAGGAGGAGGCTTAGAGGTGCAGCCCTGAGATAAGCTTCAGGCTTTGGTCCAGCTCCTCTTTCTGAGCCCCCGCTTGCTTTACCCCCGACCCCTCCCAGGAGGGGGTCCTATCCGAGTCCTGCCCTGGAGCTCCATGTCCTTCCCCTGAGGCCTCTCCCGGACCCCACTCCTTACCCGTCACATGCAAGGAGAGCGGCTTAGACTTATAACTCCATAGTGCACTTCCTCTTTCCACACGAAAAAAGTATGAACCTTCATCCCTCCTCCTGGCGTCTCTGATGTCCAGGGAGCAATTGTTGTCTCCATGGTCCCCTAGGAGGTGGAATCGGCCCTGGGTCTCTTCCTGAACTTTACGACCTGGGTTGTTTGTGGCCACGGGGGCATCCAGCTTCTCATTGGCCCCTTCCCGGAACCAGTAGCCAAAAGCTGGGGCAGAGTTGTCCCAGTAGCTCCAGGGATAGTAGAAGGAGCAGGGCACGCGGACACACAGGCCCTCCTGCACCGTCACGGGCCCCCGCACCTCCAGCCGGATTCTCCGATCCTGAGCCAGGGACCCTGCGGGGGAACGAGGGTCAGCCGCAGCCCCTGCCCTGCCCAGCCCTCTCCCCGCCGCCCACCCACCTGCCCACAGCAGGGACAGCAGCAGCGGCGGCATCTCTGAGACGGAGGGCTCCTGGGCGTCCTGTGTGTGAAAAGAGAAGGGGGAGGCGAGAGGTAGGCAGGGCTGCGGGGAGACCCACGGGAAGCCGGGGAGGAACACGAGACTCAGCTGTGCTCAGAAGAGGAACTGCAGAGCCGCAGCTCGTCCCGCCTCCGCACAGAGCAGACGGACACCCCGCGGCCCAGAGACCCCGGAGACCTGCCCAGAGAGGAGCAGGCGAGGAGGAGACCCCTGCCCTGCCCCCCATCTCGGGTGGGTCCTTCCCGCCCCAGAGCCTCTGAGGACACGGAGACGTAGGACACGGCGAGCCTCCTAAGGGCCTCCCGTCTGAGCACCGCTGTCCACACCAGGGAGCCGCTCAACCCCCGTCTCGACCTGGAGGGTCGCAGCCTCACCTAGACCCTCGGGTGGCCGGTCCTGCAAGACGCAGGGTTCTTTAGGGTCTGTGTGAGCGTCTGGGGCAGGAGACAAGAAGGGGCTCCTGGGTGACGTGAAGGCAGCAGCCAATCAGCCATTCACTCCTTCACCCAACAGTGAGCATGTTGGGCTGGTGACCTGGAGACCAGAAGGGATAGGCTGGCCTGGTCCCTGCCCAGGACATGCTCCCACCCGGCCCCATCACTTCCTCCCCAAACAGGCAGCAGAGTCGGGCTTTAGAACTGCATCCCTGGTGAGATCGCCGAGTGTCTGGCAGCGTACTGGGTATTTTCTAAAAATATGATATGGGATTTTTTTTTAACTTCTACTATGCTGATTCACAAACTTTCAATGGCATCTTCAGAATAAAAACCATGTAGAGGGCTTCCCTGGTGGTGCAGTGGTTGAGGGTCCGCCTGCCAATGCAGGGGACACGGGTTCGAGCCCTGGTCTGGGAGGATCCCACATGCCGCGGAGCAACTGGGCCCGTGAGCCACAACTACTGAGCCTGCGCGTCTGGAGCCTGTGCTCTGCAACAAAAGAGGCCGCGATAGTGAGAGGCCCGCGCACCGCGATGAAGAGTGGCCTCCGCTTGCCGCAACTGGAGAAAGCCCTCGCACAGAAACGAAGACCCAACACAGCCAAATATAAATAAATAAATTAATTAATTAAAAAAAACAAAAAGCAAGAAAACCATGTAGCATCTTCATGTAAAACAAACGGGCAAGCACGTGTTCTATGTCAGTGCAAAGGAAATTTCTTTTTCTTTAACGAGCCTCCAAATTATTTATTTTTCAATTTAATTTAATTTTTATTTTGTATTGGAGTATAGTTGATTTACAATGTTGTGTTAGTTTCAGTTGTACAGCAAGGTGATTCAGTTATACATATACATATATCTATTCTTTTTCAGATTTTTTTCCAGTATAGGCTATTACAGAATATTGAGTAGAGTTCCCTGTGCTATACAGTAGGTCCTTGTTGATTATCGATTTTATATATAGTAGTGTGTATGTGTTAGTCCCAAACTCCTAATTTATCCCTCCCCCATCCCCTTTCCCCTTTGGTCACCATAAGTTTGTTTTCTATGTCTGCGAGTCTGTTTCTGTTTTATAAATAAATTCATTTGTATCATTTTTTAGATTCCACATGTAAGTGATATTATATAGTGTTTGTCTCTGTCTGACTTACTTCACTTAGTATGATAATCTCTAGGTCCATCCATGTTGCTGCAAATGGCATTATTTCATTCTTTTTATGGCTAGGTAATATTCCATTATATATATTCATATATATATATATATATACACATATCTATCTATCTATCTATCTATCTATCTCACATCTTTATCCATTTATCTGTGGATGGACACTTCGGTTGCTTCCATGTCTTGGCTATTGTGAATTGTGCTGCTGTGAACATTGGGGTGCATGTATCTTTTTGAATTAGAGGTTTCTTCGGATATATGCCCAGGAGTGTGATTGCTGGATCATATGGTAACTCTATTTTTAGTTTTCTAAGGAACCTCCATACTGTTCTCCATAGTGGCTGCACCAGTGTACATTTCCATCCACAGTGCAGAGGGCTTCCCTTTTCTTCACACCCTCTCCAGCATTTATTATTTGTAGACTTTTTGATGATTGCCATTCTGACTGGTGTAAAGCGATACCTCATTGTAGTTTTGATTTGCATTTCCATGAGGATCCTTTTCAAATGAAAGTTCAATCCTATCTCTGCTCTCCTCAAAGGCTTCCGGATACTTGCATTGGCCTGGAAGCCCTTGGGATAATTGTCTCTTAGGTGAACACAGAACCTGCTTTCTTCCACCTTCAAGTCTTGGCTCAAACATCACCTCGGCACACTCTCAGAAATAGAAAATTGGCCCCCCAAATGTCACTTGTTCTTTTCCTGCCTGATGCTTCTCCAAACACATATTACCATCAAACAGACTCAATATTTTTTCTTATTTTTTTTTAATGTTTCTATCCTTCCTATATCCAGATGGACAGCTTCTTGATGACAGAGATTAAAAAAAATTTTTTTATTGAAACATAGTTATTTACAATGTTGTGTTTAATGTCTGCTGTCCAGCAAAGTGGCTCAGTTATTCATATACATATAATACATATTCTTTTTCATATTCTTTTCCATTATGGTGTATCACAGGATATTGACTATAGTTCCCTGTGCTGTACAGTAGGACCTTGTTTATCCATTCTATATATAATAGTTCACATCTGCTAACCCCAAACTCCCAATCCATCCCCCACCCCACCCCAGGTAACCACAAGCTTATTCTCTATGCTTGATGACAGAGATTTTTGACGCTGTGTTCACTGATGCCCCCTGGGAACCTCCAACAAGGGGGCACAGAGTAGATGTTCAATAGTACTTGCTGAACAGTCTATAATTAAGTGTGTGTTACTCTTCCACCCAAAACCAGACAATGAAACACACACACACACACACACACACACACACGGTGACATTTAAGACAGAGCCTGAGGGTGCTCAGGACTTGGAGAGGCAGGAATGGGGAGGGAAGGATGTCTCAGGGGAAGGGACTGCACATACAAAGTCTCAGAGTCACAGAGGTCCGGCCAGGCTGGGTGTGGAGATGCTGGGAGATGCAGGGAGAGGAGGGAGCTGGGTGGAGAGTCCAGCAGGGCAGAGCCCGCCAGGGCTGCAAATCCAGCCAGTGGTGTGTGCACCTTGGTCTCTGGCCATGGAGAGGAAACACAGCTGTTCCTGCTGTGCAGCAAGTGGATGGTAACGGTCTCTGTGAACAGTCCGGAGGCCTGTGTTTCCCAGGGAGATGGAGGCAGGAGGCGGGTGGGTTCAGAGACCCAGGGAAGAGACGAGGCTGTTGGAATGACTGGGGTCAGGATGGGGAGGAGACGGGCATCAGGACGAGCTGTGCTTAGGAGGAAGGATGGACAGCACTTAGTGATGATTGGATCCTGGAGAAGAGAAGGGGGGATGAAAGGGGGGAAACCCCGTCCTTCCTTCTGGCCTTAGAGATGGGGGCCACCTTGGCATCAGTGTGGCAGGGAACCCAGCAGAGAAGTGGGTTTGGGGAGAAAGATGGCAGCTCCACTTTGGGTATGCTGAGTGGAGCAATCCTGGGGGCCGTTCTGGGGCAGGTGTGCAGTGGGATGTTGGGTGGTAGGATGCCGACATCACTCACCTGAGGGGTAACCTGGAATGGCGTTTGCAATAGATGCGCCCCCTGCCGGCCTGGCGTTTGCATCTGACACGCCCCCTGCCGGCCTGGCGTTTGCATCTGACACGCCCCCTGCCGGCCTGGCGTTTGCATCTGACACGCCCCCTGCCGGCCTGGCGTTTGCATCTGACACGCCCCCTGCCGGCCTGGCTGCCTTCCTCCTGCGGGACGTCACTCTGAGCCAGAGGAGAGACCAGGCTCTGGTCAGATCGGGTGCCGCGGACCGCAGACTCACTCACCCTGTTCCTTGTTCAGGGGCGGGGGGGATGACCGAGGTGGGAGAGGGCAGGTCTGGCCCCACAGACCCTCTAGAGCACAGCGTCTACCTTCAACCCTGACACTGGGCGGGGAGGAGCCCCTGCCCCGGTGGAATCCTCACCACCCTCAAGCCCCACCCCTTTCCCCCTCCCGTCAGCCTCCTGCCGGCCCCGCCCCGCCCCCGCCCCCTGCAGCGCTGCTTCCAGGATGCAGCCACCTGCGCCCTGCCCTCCCCACCCCTCCCCTCCCCCCTCTCCCTGGGGGTGCTCACAGGAGGGCGATGAGGCAGAGGGAGAGGAGCAGGATCTTGACAGCGGCTTCCCAGATGGCCGTCAGAATCACCTCTGCTGCTCCGCGCCCCGAGTGCCCTAATTCTCACAACAGCCTTATGGACAGAAGACATTTGATAGCCTCATTTTCCTGGAGGAAACTCTAATTTGAAAAGATACATACACCCCAACGTTCATAGCGGCTCTATTCACAACAGCCAAGACATGGAGGCAGCCTAAATGTCCATCGACAGATGAATGGATAAAGAAGATGCGGTATATATATACAATGGAATACTACTCAGCCATAAAAAAGAATGAAATAATGCCATCTGCAGCAACATGGAGGGACCCAGAGATTGCCATACCGAGCGAAGTAAGTCTGACAGATAAAGAGAAATAACATATGACATCACTTATATGTGGAATGCAAAAAGTGATAAAAATAAATTTATTTACAAACAGAAACAGACTCACAGACATAGAAAACAAACTTATGGTTCTCAAAGGGGAAAAGGGAGGGGTAAATTAATAGTGTGGGATTAAAAGATACACACTATTGGGCTGGGGCGGGACCGCGGAGGTGTCGGCGGGCGGGGCAGCAGCCAGGAGCCGGGGGGTCGGGGCGTTGGTCGTGTTTCCCTTCGGGCCCGGTAGCCGCGGAGGGGACAGGGCGGCCGGAGCCGGGGCTCGGGAGCCGGCACCCCACGCGAGACAGGCGGCAGCTGCCGGGCCGCTCCCTTCTCCGCCCCCCGCGCGCCCAGCCGGGGGCTGACGCGGCCCCGCCCCCGTCGCCCTGCGGGAGCCCTCGCCGCCCCTGCGGCCCTTCACAGCCCCCGGCTGGCCGCGCGGGGGAGCTCGGGCCGCCCGGAGCTCTGGAGTCCTCAGCCGTTTCCGCCCGGGGAGAGCAGTCACCGCCCCCCGCGCGGCGCCGGCAACCCGGGCCCGACTGCAGGGCCGGGAGGCAGGGCCGGCCCGGCCTGAGCGCCCGCCTGGGCGGCCCTGGCGCTCGGGTGGCCGAGAGAGCGCAGCCCGGCCCGCGGGCTGTTCGTGGATCCGGCGCGAGGCAATTTCCGCAGCATGACTAACCTCTATGGTTCCATCCATCCCGCGGACCCGGTGTACCTCAGCACCCGCACCCACGGGGCCGTCTTCAACCTCGAGTACACTCGCCCGACGGGTGAGTGCTGGTGAACAGACGGAAGTTCTGCTTTTTTTTTTTTTTTTTAATTTTTATTTATTTATTTATTTATGGCTGTGTTGGGTCTTCGTTTCTGTGCGAGGGCTTTCTCTAGTTGCGGCGAGCGGGGGCCACTCTTCATCGCGGTGCGCAGGCCTCTCACTATCGCGGCCTCTCTTGTTGCGGAGCACAGGCTCCAGACGCGCAGGCTCAGTAATTATGGCTCACGGGCCCAGTTGCTCCGCGGCATGTGGGATCTTCTCAGACCAGGGCTCGAACCCGTGTCCCCTGCATTGGCAGGCAGATTCTCAACCACTGCGCCACCAGGGAAGCCCTGGTGTTCTGCTTTTTGATCCTGTATCTTCAAAGCACGTAAAAACGCTTTCTGAAGCTCACGAAGACTGTGTAAATAATATAAGGTAATACATGCACGTGGTACAAAATTCAAAGGTACAAAAGGGTAAACAGTGAAACATTTCTTGATTATCGGCTGTTTGCTACCTGATCTGATGACACTGCAATAGCACTATGGGATCTGAGAAAACTGAACAGCAAAGTATGCACTTTACATGGTTACACTAGCTGGGTGAAGAACATTGAATATGATACTAATACAAGACTCTTAGTAACGTCAGGATTTGATGGCAATGTCATTATTTGGGACACCAACAGGTTTGTGAATAGGAGATCATGTTAGGATTATGAACAACAAAAAAATGTTTTTAAGATGGTAAACAAGTTCAGGGTTCTGTCTTAGCTTTCACATCTCTTTAGGAGAAAGAAACTGGCTTTGGGAAAAAACAATCAGAACGTGATTCCATCTTTTGTTCCTTGCACTTAGTCACATATTGTGACTAAAAAACTTGGAGAAAATTACGTGGAAAGGAGACCAAGTAATATAGTTAATGATGAAAACTGGTTTATGAGTTTCCTGAATTTAAGGAATTTAAGGAAAAATATTTTTGTTATTATTTCCTTTGTGGAACTGAAATGTTTTTCACTCTTTGGTCCTTCAATTCTAAATCTATTTTGTAATTTTTGCACTGTGTTTTCATGCATTAAAAGAGTGGTTTCTCAGTTAAAAAAAAAAGATACAAACTATTATATATAAAGTAGATAAACAACAAGGACCTACTGTATGGCATAGAGAACTGTATTCAATATCTTTTTTAAAATTTTTAAAAATTTATTATATATTATTTATTTTTTTATTGGAGTACAGTCGCTTTACAATATTGTATTAGTTTATACTGTACGGCAAAGTGAATCAGCTATACATGTACATATATCCCCTCTTTTTTGGATTTCCTTCCCATTTAGGTCACCACAGAGCACTGAGTAGAGTTCCCTGTGCTATACAGTAGGTTCTCATTAGTTATCTATTTTATACATAGGACCAATAGTGTATATATGTCAATCCCCATCTCCCAATCAATATCTTGTAATAACCTATAATGGAAAAAAGAATAATCCTGCTTTTACAGGTGGAGAAAGTGAGGCTCAGGGGAAGAAGGTAACTTGCCTGAGATAATGTGGCAGATAAGTGGCAGCATTTGGATTGGAACCCGGGCAGCGGGGTTGGCGGGGTGTTCCTCTATAACCACAATCTCTCAAATGCTCTGCACCCACCCAGCGGTCCTGCATACTTAGGGGGCAATCCACAAGACTACTTTCATTTCTTTCTTTTTTTTAAAAACAATTTATTTATTTTATTTTTGGCTGCGGTGGGTCTTCATTGCTGCACGCGGGCTTTCTCTAGTTGTAGTGAGCGGGGGTTACTCTTCGTTGTGGTGCGTGGTCTTCTCACTGTGGTGGCTTCTCTTGTTGTGGAGCATGGGCTGTAGTTGTGCGGGCTTCAGTAGTTGCAGCACGTGGGCTCTAGAGCGCAGGCTCAGTAGTTGTGGCGCATGGTCTTAGTTGCTCCGTGGCATGTGAGATCTTCCCGGACCAGGGCTCGAACCCGTGTCCCCTGCATTGGCAGGCAGATTCTCAACCACTGCACCACCAAGGAAGTCCCAAGACTACCTTCATTTCTAACGCAAGTTGCAAGTTCAGGGGTCCCGAAGACCACCATCGGTTCTGATGATTCACTGGAAGAACTCACAGAACTCACTAAAAGCTATTATCCTCATGGTGACAGTTTATTACAGCATAAAGATATGGATTCACATCAGTCAAGGGAGGAATGCACGGAGCAGGGTCCAGGGGAATTCCCAGTGTGGACTTTCCAGTTGTCCTCTTCACTGGAGTCACAGACAGGATTGGCTCTTCCCAGCACTGATGTGTGACAATATGCCAGCCAAGAAGCTCACCTGAGCCTTGGTATCTAGGGTTTTTATTGAGGCTCTGTTACATAGATATGGTTGGCTGTCCACATGGCTGACCTCAGATTCCAGACTCTTCAGAAGTAGAGCTGATACCTCGTGACCCAAAGCCTCCATCATAAACCCCTAGACTATCTGGTGTAGCACAAGGCCCCCAGGTAAACAAAGACAGTCTTATCAAGAGGAGATTCTAGGGCTTCCCTGGTGGCGCAGTGGTTAAGAATCCACCTGCCAATGCAGGGGACACAGGTTCGAGCCCTGGTCAGGGAAGATCCCACATGCCGCGGAGCAACTAAGCCCGTGCGCCACAACTACTGAGCCTGCGCTCTAGAGCCCACGAGCCACAACTACTGAGCCCGTGCGCTACAACTCCTGAAGCCCATGCGCCTAGAGCCCGTGCTCCGCAACAAGAGAAGCCACCGCAATAAGAAGCCCGTGCACCGCAAGGAAGAGTAGCCCCCGCTCGCCACAACTAGAGAAAGCCCACACGCAGCAACGAAGACCCAATGCAGCCAAAAATAAATAAATAAAAAATAAATAAATTATAAATAAATAATAAATTTAAAAAATTTAAAAAAAAAGAGGAGATTCTAAGGGTTTAGAACCTTCCCAGGAGTTGAGGACAAAGACCAGACCTCTCTTTGGTTAAAAAACCCAAAAGTCAACCGAGTAAATTTGAAGATCTACTTGGCTTTATTTAAGTGATTCATTAGTTGGACAGCGTCCCATTTAGCAAGCAGAAAGGCGCTCAGAAGGGTTGTACAAAATGTAAATTTTTTATAGGCAGAAGGAGGGTGGGGCAAGTTACTAGCCAAAGAAAAGAAAAAAAGGATTGCTTCAGGCGACCTCACCTTTCTTTGGGGGAAAGGAAAGGCAGGGGTCTTGCTATGTAGATCACCTCACCGGTGCCACCCCTGGTGTAAGCAGCTTTTGGCAGGAAGGAGCCCTTTGCAGGAAAGAGCTCCCTGCGGGAGGACCCTCTGTCTTCTCACTGACCTTAAACGAGACACCCCCATGCTCTACTCATCTCTGGCCCTAGCACACCTTTCGTATCTTTTGATCACACAATACCTTGCCTAACTTGTTGGTTCTCTCCATAGATCAAAGAAGCAGAAATGAACAATAAGTAATTAACAGATGACCAGGTCTCCGCCCTAGCTCCCCCTTCAGTAATTTTGTGGACAAGCTGTGTGAACAAGATAGCATCTAAACAAAAATCACACGAAGTCCAGAAGCCTGCACACAAGCCTGCACACAATGGGGAATAGCGATGACTCTGACCCTCTATCTCAATGATTAACTGAGATTACTTCCCTTTTTCCTTTTAAAAGCTTTCATGGCCAAGCAGAAACTTCGGAGATGGTTTCTGGGGACACCGAGTCCACCACCTCCCCAGATTGCCAGCATTCTGATTAAAAGCAACTATCCTTTCTACCGACATTTTTCTTTCTCTCGAGCATTGATTGTTTGCGTTTTGTTTTTGTTTTTTGGCCACGTCACGCAGCATGTGGGATCTTAGTTCGTCCACCAGGGATCGAACCTGAGCCCCCTGCAGTGGAAGCGGAGTCTTAACCACTGGACCGCCAGGGAAGTTCCTCAAGGATTGATTTTTTGAGTGGTGAGTAGCTGGACATGTGTGTGGTAACACTGGGAGAGGCTGAAACTGCCTCTAAGTTAGTTATTAAGTTTTGGTTTGGTGATGTAGCTCGGCAAGAGTGACCCCATTTTCGCCCCGTTATCTCTTTTTAACAGTGTGATTCCACTTTGGTAAAAATATGGACATGTGCACAAGTGCACATAGCATATCAGAACTGAAAAGATATGTAGGAAAAAGCTGGATATACCTCTGGGTGGTCAAATAACTTCAAGTTATTTTTAACAGTATTAATTGAATTATAATAGATAATTGTGTGTTTATTTATAAAATGTATATTTTTATGTATATAGTTATACAAGGGAAATATATACATGTATAAATATATATTTAGGTAAATATGTAAATATTTATCTAATTAAAATTATTTACTAGAAATATTTATGTTTATGAATATATATTTAGAAAATATGCATAACATAATTTTATTTAAAATCCTTATTAAAATAGTATTTGTTCTATTTTTTCGTTGTTAAGAATTTTCCAAATTTTCTTCAGCCACTGCATTCCTTTTTGCAGTTAAGAAAGTAGTATGTGTTATTATGAAAATAAAAGATGAACATATTCCAGGGAATTCCCTGGCGATCCAGTGGTTAGGACTCAGTGCTTTCACTATAAGGGGCCCAGGTTGGGGAACTAAGATCCCACAAGCCGGCATGGCCAAAAAAAAAAAAAAACAGAAAGAAAGAAAAATATGAACATATTTCCAAGTACAGTTTTGAAACCACAGAATGGTTTTGGGACTTAGTAGAGCATAGGTTCTTCTGTTTCAGTGCAGAAAGAATTCAGCGAGAGGCAGAGCGGCAGGTGAGGAAAGAGTTTATTAGTAAAGAACACTTGTGAGAGATACAGCAAGCAGGCAGGGAAGTGCTACCCCCAGAACTTAGTGGGCTACAGTTTTATAATCAAAGGAGGAAAAGACCACCTTCTTCCTTGTTCTTTGAGTCTTCCGTCATCAGCTCCTCCTACATGTTGGGCAGGGGAGTTTTGACCCTGTATGGCCCAACCAGGACTGTCAACGGTGCTATGGAAATGAGCATAAGGGCTGTAACATATACTAAAGTATGGTAGATCATCTCAGGTTTCAGTATAACGTCACCTTTCCCTATATTTTTGTTTTTAGGGCATGTAGAGAAACATGTCCTAGGAATCATTAACTTACTGACCTCACTGGGCAGGATGTGGGTCTCATTCCATTATTGTTTTATTGTTTGGGGGAATGTCTCATGCTTTCCTTGCATGTTTTTTTTTTTTTTTTTTTTTTTTTGCCAAGCAAGCCCACTTGGTTTTGCGGTTAAGCAAGCCTGCTTTCTTGAGTGATCATTAACTTACAGGGGTCTCCCATACGTTTTTCTCTACTTATCATCCCATAGTGGGATTAATGATTTAATCACCTACTTTGTCCCTTTATCTGTCCCTATCAGTTTGAAAGACCTTGTTTTTTTTTTTTTTTTTGCAGATATTTAATTCTTATTTTCTTCTTCTTTTGTGCACAAAAGGTAGCAACAGCATATCTATTTTTCACTTTGTTTCTTTTTTAAAATTATTTAATTATTTATTTATTTGTGGCTGTGTTGGGTCTTCGTTTCTGTGCGAGGGCTTCCTCTAGTTGCGGCAAGCGGGGGCCACTCTTAATCGCGGTGCGTGGGCCTCTCACTATCGCGGCCTCTCTTGTTGCGGAGCACAGGCTCCAGACGCACAGGCTCAGTAGTTGTGGCTCATGGGCCCGGTTGCTCTGCGGCATGTGGGATCCTCCCAGACCAGGGCTCAAACCCCTGTCCCCTGCATTGGCAGGCAGACTCTCAACCACTGCGCCACCAGGGAAGCCCTTTCACTTTGTTTTTGAAAGACCTTGATGATCAGACATTTCTGGGATGTGCGCTCTCTCCTCCACCTTCTCTGTATCTCACCTCTCTGTGTCTGGGTCTCTCTCTCTCAATCTGGTCTCAATAAGCACACATCACATTCTGCACAGCTCTATACCCGCTGCCCGACTCCCCCTGCATGGAGTACCTTTTGCTCCTCTCCTGCAGCATTACCCCTGATGCTGAATTTTAGGAATAGCCTAAAGGCCCAACATCAAGGGAAATCGTTCTATAAATTCTGGTTCAGGCATATAAGAGCGCGCCCTGCAGCCAGTCAAATTGGCCATGTTGAGGAACATTCAATGACAAGGAGAGATACTCATGTGAAATAAAATTCACATTTTATGGTAAGACAAGAAAAATTTAAACATAAAAAAATTCTTCTCTGCCCTTTGGCCTCCTCTCTCCCCGCACTGTGCATTGTGTATCTGCATTGGGCATCGACTAAACCTCCCCCATCAGCAGAAATACCAGCTCAACCATCAAGAGCGACATTCTCCCAGCATCAACAAGGCAACTCCTTAAAAGATAGCATTCCTTCTTGATCTTGTAAGGCGTCACATGACCTACCATGATGGTGACATTTAGATCCAGATTACGTAAACTGTCAATAATACAACATTTGATGTAAAGCCCTCTGTCTCAAAAAACTTGTATAACTGTGCCTTGATTTCTTTTTTTTTTTTAATTTATTTATTTACTTATTTATTTATGGCTGTGTTGGGTCTTCGTTTCTGTGCGAGGGCTTTCTCTAGTTGCGGCGAGCGGGGGCCACTCTTCATCGCGGTGCGCGGGCCTCTCACTATCGCGGCCTCTCTTGTTGTGGGGCACAGGCTCCAGACGCGCAGGCTCAGTAACTGTGGCTCACGGGCCCAGCTGCTCCGCGGCATGTGGGATCCTCCCAGACCAGGGCTCGAACCCGTGTCCCCTGCATTGGCAGGCAGATTCCCAACCACTGCGCCACCAGGGAAGCCCGACTGTGCCTTGATTTCTAACTGGCAGAACAGTTCTCAGAAATTTCTGAGATGCTCTTCCCAGGTTACAATCCTCAAATTTGGCTCAAATACAATTTTCCATTTATTTTCTTAGATCGACTGATTAATTTTTTTGTTGACACACGATACTTTGGGGGGGGGGCGGGGTGGAAGCAACCTCAGGAAGCTGGTCAAATGGGATGACAAAATTTGAAAACTGGGCACAGCACTGCCTAGTGTTAAAAAAGAAATAACAAGAACAGCAATCAAGCATTTGCTGCCCACTATAGTAAACCAAGAATTAATTGCAGTATCAAACCCTTCCAGAAACATGAACTTTATTTTTTATCTATTTATATTTTTTGGCTGCACCGTGTGGCATGCAGGATCTTAGTTCCCCGATTAGGGATCGAACCCGTCCTCCCTGCAGTCTTAACCACTGGACCGCCAGGGAAGTCCCTCAGAAATATGAACTTTAAACAGTCAAGCTGAATTTTCCTGATTAACACTAATGAGGTCATCTGCATGATAAAAGTCCCTACCTTTCCCTTTCCTTGAAAGATGGCCTGGCCCCAAATAACCCTATCTTTTCTTTTGTTAATACTTTCTTACCCCACCCTCCTTCCCTATAAAAGCCTTTTGGTTTGTGCTGCTCATGCGCAAAGCCCCCTTCTAGTTGCTAGATGGGATGCTGCCTGATTCATGAGTCATTGAATGAAGCCAATTAGTTCTTCAAATTTCCTCAGTAGAATTTTGTTTTTTTTAAGAGATTGGTGGCAGCGACAGGATCCAAAGGGAACTTGTTCTTTAGTAAAACATACAGAGGTTTGACCATAAGAGAGAAATTTGGAATCCAATTTTAGTAATAACCAGCTAGCCCAAGAAAACTGCAGAGTTGGTACTTAGTTTTGGGTTTGGGGAAACTTAGATCATCACGAAACCTATCTGGATCTAGGTGTAGCCCTCGTTCTGAGAGCAGATGCCCTAAATGTCAAACCTGGGTTTGTGCAAACTGCAGTTTTTCTTTGGCAACCTTACGTCCCTTTAAGGCTAACAGCTTTAGGAAGTGGATGCTGTCTTCCTGTAAAGAGGCTTCAGGAGAGCAAAGAAGCAAGTCACCCACATATTGCAGCAAAGTAGACCCCTTAGGGAACTTTATATCATCCAGATCAGCCTTCGGGATTTGTGAGAAATAATGACTCTCAGTAAACCCCTGAAGCATTACGTCCAGGCGAATTTTTTTCTTCCCCAGTGAAGACAAAGAGGTATGCACTAGATTCATTAACTGGAATATACTAAGGATCGCACTTCATAAAACAATTACAGTAAAGAATGTACTTCCAGTGGGAGTGGGTGCCCACAACATATGGGGTTAGGAATAACAGTGTCAAGGGATAACAATGTTGTTTATTCCTTGAAGATCCTGGACAAACCTCCATCCTCAGCCCTTAGGTAGTGGCAAAACAGGAGTGTTACAGGGGGCTGGTAAAGGGATAATGAGGCTTTGAGCCTTGTAATCTTCTATTATGGTCTTTAAGCCTTGAAGGGCTTCTTGACTTATAGGATACTGATTAATTCTGCAAAGTGATTTTCAGGGATCTATTTGAATTTTGCTGGGAGATGTGCTGTGACTTTTGCCAATATCAGTTGCAGATTTTGCCCATAAGGAGGGTGGTACCTGATTCAATAGACAAACGACCAGTGTTTCCAGAATCAGCATTAGTACTGCCAGAGCTGGAACAAATACAAGATATCAGAGTGTCATTTAATTCACCTGGTTGGCTGCTGTGATGACTACTGTCAAATTCTAGAATTATTTCCCCCTTTTGGGAGAAAGATATTACAGCATGATACTTTTTCAGGGAGTCTCAGCCTAATAAATGGATAGAGGTGGAAAAGCTAGGGAGAAAAGGGTGAGTATCTTTCAAACGGCCTAAACAGAAGGGAACAGGTTCAAAGGCAGGAATTTCTGGAGGTTTCTTAGAGATCCCCACGATTTGAATTGTTTTAGTACTCTGAGGCAGGGCTGGGTTTTTTTGTTTGTTTGTTTTTTGTTTTTGTTTTTTGTTTGTTTTTTTTTTAACTTTGTTCTCATAGAATTTTTTTTTTTTAATTTATATTTGGCTGTGTTGGGTCTTCGTTTCTGTGCGAGGGCTTTGTCCAGTTGCGGCGAGCGGGGGCCACTCTTCATCGCGGTGCGCAGGCCTCTCACTATCGCGGCCTCTCTCGTTGCGGAGCACAGGCTCCAGATGCGCAGGCTCAGTAGTTGTGGTGCACGGGCTTAGTTGCTCCGCGGCATGTGGGATCTTCCCAGACCAGGGCTCGAACCCGTGTCCCCTGCATTGGCAGGCAGGCTCTCAACCACTGCGCCACCTGGGAAGCCCCAGGGCTGTTTTATAGTAGTGGGGATGAGCACCGAGAGTGTGTCTCCAGTGTCAATTAGGACCAGAGAGATTTATTCCCAATCTGGAGAAATGTTTCTCCAAACCAATTAATAGGGAGAATTGGGGAGAGCCCCTGAAGTTCCTCAGAGCCCCGTCATTGAGAACTGGGAGGACCATGGCAAGGCTGATTAGAGGTTAAGCCCTTTAATTTACAACAGTCCTTTCCAATGTCCTGGTTCTTTGCAGTAATAGCAGACACTAGGAGGGTTTTGCTTTCTTTGAGGGGTCTTCAATAGCTGGAGTTGAAGACTAAGAATTTTGTTGGTCTTGGGACTTCCCTGGTGGCGCGGTGGTTAAGAATCCACCTGCCAATGCAGGGGACGCGGGTTCGATCCCTGGTCCGGGAAGATCCCACATGCCGGGGAGCAACTAAGCCCGTGCACCACAACTACTGAGCCTGCGCTCTAGAGCCTGCGAGCCACAACTACTGAGCCTGCGCTGTAGAGCCTGCGAGCCACAACTACTGAAGCCCGCGCACCTAGAGCCCGTGCTCCGCAACAAGAGAAGCCACCGCCATGAGAAGCCCGCGCACTGCAAGGAAGAGTAGCCCCCGCTCGCCACAACTAGAGAAAGCCCGCGCGGTAACGAAGACCCAACACAGCCAAAAATTAATTAACTAAAAAAAAAAAAAAAGAAAGAAACAAAGAAAGGAAACCTCGCTGGGGAAGGATGCTCACTGATGCAGAAAATGTTCACAACTTGATGCTAAGTTAGAAACGCATAATGCAAACCTGCATCTGATAGGACCATGCTGTGAAAAGCACAGGTTAGTTAATTGATATGGACATAATATTACAGTGTGTATGTATGTGTTTTCCACAGCTGTATGTGTAGACACACACACTATATATACAGATATATATATACATATATCTGTGCAAAAATTGTAGAAACTCTTAACTATCAACAGTGCTATTTCAATTTCCTTTTTCTCACTTTATGCTCTGAAGTTCTTTTTTCTTCACAAAGCATGTAAATTGTTTTTATATTTAGAATGAGAACCAATAAAATTAAAACAACTAAGGTTTGTTGAGATCCCTGTAATGCCATTTCTGCAATTGTTTTCTTGAGCTCTCTTCATGGAAGTGTCCAAAACTACCTAATTTGTTCATCCCCAGGGCGGTTAGAGTAGAAAGAAGGAAGAAAGGAAGGAAGGAAGGTGGGAGGGAAGAGAGGAAGGAAAAGAAGGACAAAGGAAGGAAAGAAGGAGGGAGGGAGGGAGAAGGAAACAGAGAGAGAAAGCGGGACTGTTTCCTGGCCACCTCTGGGGAAGTGTGCAGGGCCAGCTCAGCCCCTGTGGCCATCACTGCTCTTAGGAAGCACTCGATTGTTTGCATGTTCACAAAGCAGTTAGGACAGTGCCTGGATACAAGGCCGTCCCTGGACCCACTGCTTGAGACCCCTTGTGTTACCGGATCCTCTAGCCTTCATCTCCTCATCTGTATCTCTCTTGTCCCTGAGTCACTGACTCATTTACCCCCTTTTTCCAGTAAAAATCAGAAGTCCTCAAGGGATGTTATTTCCTGCACACACATGGCCATGGGGTCTGCTGGTTGCTTGACCCCGTGGCCAGTGAGGAAGAGACCCTCAGAATCAGGCAGGGGGTTAAATCCCAGCCCTGCCTTGAGTAGCTGAGTGACCCTGAGGCAGCCGCGTAACCTCTGTGAGGCTGTTTCCTCATCTACATGAAGGGGTTACACTGCGTTTTACAGGATCCTGCAGGGCACCAGGCACAGAGTCTCACACAGGCCCGGTGCTCGGCAAATAGCCCGCGAAGCCATACGTGCGTCTGATGGTTTTTTTAGAAGAAAGCTACTGTCAGACTCCAGCGCCCAGCTGGGACCCAGCGAGGGCACCGGTGGTCTTCCGCACCCTAGTTCATTCCCCTGCCTGACTCAGAAGTGAGAACCGCCTCCTGGAATTTTGAATTAATCCCCCGTCTCAACTGGGGGTGAGGTTGAGGTGGGGGCAGGTGGGGAGGGAGAGTGATGAATTCTACTGTTCAAACCCGGAGGGCCTCCTGGGTGGGGCTGGACAGTGGCCAAGTCACGTCATTTTAATAGGGACCTTCCTCTTGGAGGAGGGCTGAGGTTTTTACCCAGGAAGCGCAGGGAACAGAGAAGGAACAGAGTGGGCGGGGTTTTCTGCCTGTCACTGCCTGGAGCCGCCCACCGAGGAAGGGTCACCCCAGGATCGCAGCTGCTGGTCCCAGGAAAAGTTGGGATGGTTGTATGTACAGTGATTCTGGGAGGAGAAGGGAACAGGGACCATAGTCCTCGTCAGCAGAGAATCAGGACTGTGAGGTGCCCTGAGAAGTTCTTCCAGATGTAAATTGTCAAGATTTGAGACGGGTACAGGCTGCCCCAGTCACAGGCTCCCAGCTCCCTCGCCTGTGTAGACAGATTGGAAAGAGACGCGTGCTATTGCATCTCAGTGCCATTTCTATATGTTCTGCTCACACATCCCCCCGCCCCCCAATCCTTTTTTTGTGGTCTCTGTGCTCACTTATTTAACCACCATATCTATGCATTACAGATATTTCCAAAATCACCTCATCTGAATAATAGAAAACTAAATACATCCTGTGTTAACCACTGCATATACCCATTGACAGAGGTGGGCACGTGTACTATTTCTATATCTACACTTGTATCTCCATAAAAATATCAAATCACTCTGTTGCACACCTGAAACTAATACAATATTGTAAGTCAACTCTACTTCAATAAAAATAAATAAATTTAAATTTCTTTTTTTCATTGAAGGTAAATTTATATACAGTGAAATGCATAAATCTGACATGTATAATTCAATGAGTTTTGATAAATACATACACTCATGTAACTACTGTCCCAATCAAAATATAGAATATTTCTAGCATCCCAGAAGGTTTCCTTGTGTGCCGTTTAAGTTAATACCTACCCCCCCCCCAACAGAGGCAGCTACTGTTGTGAATTATATAGATTCTATATACTGTTACTATAGATTAATTTTGCCTATTCCTGAACTTCATATAAGTAGAATTGTCGAGTATGTATTCTTTTGCATCTTTCAGAAACGAGTATGTATTCAAAACTCATTTTGTATTCAACATGTATTCACCATGTATTCAAAATTCATTCATCTTGTTACATGTGTCAATTGTTCACTTTTTATTTTGAGTACTAGTTCTCTGTTGTATGGACATACCACACTTTGGTTATCCATTCTCTTGGGGTATTTGGGCTGTTTCCACATTTGGCCATTATGAATAATGCTGCTGTAAACATTCATATACAAGTGTTTGTGTGGATGTTTGCTTTTATGCTTCTTGAGTAAATCTCTAGGAGTGGAGTTGCTAGGTCATGGAGTGGATGTATTATGCTTAACTGTACATGAAACTGCCACAACATTTTCCAGAGCAGTTGTACTATTTACATTCCCCCCGGAAATGTATGAGTTCCAGTTCCTCCACATCCTCTCCAACATTTGGTGTGCTCAGGTTTTAAAATTTTAGCCACTGTAGCAGATGTGATAGGGCATCTATTGTAATTTTAATTTTCATTTCCCTGGCACCCAATGGTATTTTCCTGTGCTTATTGGCCATTTGGATCTCTTCTCTTACACAATATATGAACGAGTTCTTTTTCCCATTTTAAAAATTCGTTTGTCATCGGTGTAAAAAACAAAATTCAGCGGAGCACATTTATGTATCTAATTGGCTTTATTAGTCAGTGCATGAATCGGGCAGCATCCCACTTAGCAAGTAGAAAGATGCTCCAAGGAGCTGTACAGAATGGAAGGCTGTTATAGGCAGAAGGGGGCAGGGACAAGGAAAGAACGAATTACCCATCTTGCTTTGGGAGATAAAGATGAATATGGGATATTATCTCACTAGTGCTGACCAGGAAATTCCAGATTGACTGGTTAAAGGTCACATTCCTGGGAGGCTGAAACTGCAATTAGGTTAGGTATCAAGTATTGCTTGCTGACATGGTGCTTAGCACATATGACTCCATTCGGGGCCTGCTACATCTTTTTTTAAACATTGGTTTATTAACTGGTAAGAATTCTTTATATATTTAAGTTCAACCTGTCTTTCAGGGATCTATCTGTCTACCTATCTATCTATATAGACAGATATATAGATTTGATTTTCTCCCAACTTATAGCTTACCTTTTATTTTCTTAATTCTGTCTTTGATGAACAGAAGTGTTTAATGAGGTCTAATTTAAATATATATTTTTTAAGCTTAGTATTTTGGATGTCCTTTAAGAAATCTTTGCATATCCATAGATATTCTTCTAAGTTTCCTTCTAGATCAATGCTGTCCTATAGAAATAGAATGCAAGCCACATACGTAATTTAAAAAGTTTTACTAGCCACCGTAAAAAATTAACTTGGTGAAATTACTTTTAATCATATTATATTTAACCCAACAGATCTAAAATATTATCATTTAAACATAGACTTGTCAACTGAAAAAAAATGCACAGCGTGAGAGTTGTGAGTTAAGTTTTATTTTGGGCAAAATGAGGACTATAGCCTAGGAGAAAGCATTTTAGAAAGCTCTGAGAAACTGCTCCCAAGAGGTATGAGGGAAGGTGAGTTTATATGTGATTTTGGTGAAGGGAGAGTACATGCAGTCAAGCACATATTTTTTTGCAGAAGGTTTCTGCTAGTCTCGTGAAGATTACTCCTAGTCACGAGGAGCAGACGTCACCCTGAAGGATTTTAGTGCTTTTCTAGATACGAGGAGATGCAAGAATTGGGCTCATAAAATTTTCTCCTGAAAATATCTAACTATCTGAAGACCTGTTCTGCCAGTTTTTCCCAGAGCACAGAGTGCCTCATTTCTGCTCTCCACACTGAGCTCCTTTCAGGGGGTGTTGAAGGTCACCAGCAGCAGTGGCTCATAATTTGACATTTGTAGAGGTAGATGGCAAGGGCCAATTTGTAGGTGACAGAATCAATATTAAAAATTATTAATGAGGTATTTTATCTTCCTGTTTTGCATACTAAGGTTAGCACGTTTCAAGTGCTCAATAGCCATGTGTGACTCGTGGCCGCCATATTGGACAGCACAGCTGTAGAAGCGTCATAGGTTTCACTCTTACTTTTAGGCTTATGATTCATCTTAGACTAAATTTTTTCTGTGCGATGTGACAAGGGGGTCAGGTTTATTTTTTCCAAACCTTGATCCACTTGTTTTACCACCATTTGTTAAAAAATCTTTCCTTTCTCAGTCGGATAGACACGGTGCTGTTCAATTGACCATGTATGTATGTATGCACGTGTGTACGTATGTATGTGTGGGACTATTTATGGATTCTGTTCCATACCACACTCTTGTTTACTCTAGCTTTATAATAACATCTGATTTCTCCAACTGTGTTCTTCTTTTTCAAGATTGTTTTGCTATTCTAGGTTCTTTACATTTCCATATAAACTTTAGAATCCACTTGTCAATTTGTGTGTGTATATAATTTATATCACATATACTTATACATACATATATACACAGTTATAAATATACATATGTATACATATACACCCATATACATGTCTGTTGACTGGGATTACTTTAAATCAATATGGAGAAAACTGACATCTTTCCAATCCATAAACATGATATATTTTTTCATTCATTTGAATCGTCTTTAATTTCTCTCAGCAATGTTCTGTGTTTTTCAGTGTGGAAGTATTGCATATATATATTTTTAAAGCTGTTCCTTTATGTTTTTTGGTGCTATCATAAATGGGCTGGGGTCCACTTTTAGGACCAAGTTGATCTGCACCGAGGGTGGAAAACTTTACAGGAGTAAAATCCTATCAGAGCACCTGGCACCAAGTGTTTGCTGAACACAGGCTGGATCCCTGAGCTTTGAACAGAAAGGTCCTACTGGGAATTTCTCCTGACTCTGGAGAAGACCAGCATTAGACCTCAGTCCCTGCATGTTAGGTCCCTCCTGGAAATGCCCACCCACCTGGCCTTCACCTGCCTCTGTCTTTGAAAGCTGAACTCAAGAGGTGGCTTTAGTGCCTCATCCAGTTCTTTGATTTCTTTCCACCAAGGCTACTTTATGAAGTGATTGCTGTGATAGATTCCTTTCTTCGCTTTGGTGCTATAGGTGAATTTTGGGATCATGTTGTTTCATTCATCAGATGGTCGTGTGATCACTTGGGAACCTTCCTCAGTCATTTGGTTTGTCTCTCTAAGGGGGGAGATCATGAGATACTGCTTGACCCCCATCTCAACCCAGAAGCCCACCTCTTGCTCCCATTAACTTGTCCACCCTCAGTGCAGATCAACTTGACCAGATCTCTCAAAATTGGATCATATGAAGCAGCAACCATTTTGCTTTTAGGAACTTATCCCACAGACATACACACACACATGAAAGTAGACACAGGGTTATTCCTTGCAGTGTTTCTGTTAGTAGATTAAATGAATGCCATGATTTTCCGCTAACAGACAAAATCAGAATGCATCCATGTGATGGAATGCTCCACAGTCATGGAGAAGAAGGAGGGCAGTCTTACTACTGGTATCCGTGACCTATTATCTTTTAGGTGAAAAAACCAAGGCTCAGAGCAGCATAGGGACACTGGTTAGTTCCCGCGAGGGGACCGTGCATCTGAGGACAGACTCTGCTGAGCATTTGGCATGTTGCGTGCTCAAAGGTACTTAAATAAACAATTGTTAGGGAAAGCAAAAGGAGGAGGCAGGAGAAGTCATCAGGACAAGGATGATGAGGGGCTTTGAGAGGTGGACCCTGCCATGTGGATGTTGCCCTGCTCTGGGGGAGCCGAGGAGAGAGTGGACACATCTGAGGGGAGTGAGGGGCCGGGGGGACAGCTGGGCACAGTGGCCATGGGGGCTGAGGAGGGGGGCGCCACTGGGTTCACCTACAAGGGGGTCTCTGGTCACTAGAGTGGGTCCAGGATGAGTCAGGGGCCCAGCCCAGCCCTGAGCAGGAAGCAGCTCTGCTCCCTACAGCCAGGCAGGGGGCTCCTTCCTACGTGTGCTGTTTCCTCAGAAGACAGTCATGGTCAAGTTCATGGACAGTCTGGGACGGAAAGACATAGTGGATCCATGTCAATGGTGAGGCCTTGGTGGATATGGGCCCCGTGTCCCCAGAAGCTGCATAAATGGGGAGAGGGTGGGGGTGGGCATCCTCCTCACCCCTTCCCAGACTGGATTCCGGGACCTGTTGCCCAAGGCCCTGACAGCCCCTTCCCCGCTGCCCTCAGGACCCCGTCCGTCAGGGGCTCAGGCGTCCTGGCCCAGCTCTCACAGTTGAGGCAGACAGTCCTCGTTGTGGTCACTTCGGCTCTGGGCAAGGTCACCTGACAGGTGAGGTTGGTGCTGTGGTCCTGGGGCTGTGGGGTGAGGGTGAGCACTGAGGAGAGGTGGGTCCTCGGGCCCAGGGAGGTGAGGGCAGCTGGTGTCCAAGACAAGATTGGGGGCATGTCCCACACATAAGCCCAGGGCACAGAGCAGGTCAGGTTCCCGGGGTGGCCAGACTCCAGGGTCCCAGAAATGAGGATGTCGGGCATGGGGGTCAGGGCTGATGAGGAGAGGGAGAGACAGGGGGATTAAGAAGGTTAGAGGTGCAGCCCTGAGAGAAGCGTCAGGCTTGGGTCCAGCTCCTCCCTCTGAGCCCCCACCTGCTTTACCCCACCCCCCATCCCGGGAGGAGTGTCTCATCCCAGCCCTACCCAGGGACCTCTAAGGCCTTCCCCTGTGACCTCTCCTGGATCCTACTCCTTATCCGTCACATACAAGGAGAACAGGTTAGACATGTAATTGCATTTCATTCTTCCTCTCTCTATCCTAAAAAAAGTATTTTCCATTGTCCCTCCTCCTGTCATCTCTGATGTCCAGCAGTTGGTCTGGGGGTCCCCAAGGAGGAGGATTCAGCCCTTGAGTTTCCTCCTGTAGCTTATGATCTGGACTGTGTGTGGCCACTGGAGCTTCCCAGTCTGTATCTTGGAACCAGTAGCCATGAACTGGGGTAGAGTCAGTCTAGCAGCTCCTGGGATAGGAGAAGGAGCAGGGCACATGGACACACAGGCCCTCCTGCAGCCCCTGCACTTGCAGCATGTAATCCCTCCTGGACTCCCTCTGGCCCTCGGCCCCCTCCCTCTACCACAGCAGGGCCAGCGGCAGCGGCAGAAGCTTGTCTGGGGTTGACAGTGCCAGGGGCCCCCAGGGAAAGTCTGTTTCTCAGGGTTCATCTTTCAGGAACCAAACGTTGCAAGATTTACAGGAGGCCCCAGCAGGAAGATGTGGGTGAGGTCAGAACAGTGAGCCTCTTCAGAGGAGGAACTTCACAGCCAAAGACTGTTGGCACTAGGGGAGCCCTTAGAGATCAACCACCCACCACCCCACGTCCACTCCTGGGGACACTGGACCAGGGAAGGTGAGAGACTTGCCCAAATTCACACCCCATGCTGGGCCTGAGCTCCATTTCCTGCCTCCCTGTCAATGCCCTTCCCCTCAGGGGTCATTTTCTGCAATGTGAAAGTTGGTCCCTTCTGGCCAGACCCCTTGAGTCGCAGGGTGTAGTTTGTGGAGGTCGGTCCAGCCGGGGTGGGACGTAGGGACATGGCGGGTGGAGGGTGAGGAGGTTTACTGTCCTCCCTCCCTCAGTGTCCAGGTGATGGGCATCCCCTCCCTGCTCATGAGGCCACACACCGGGCCCAGACACTGTCCCTTGAGCCACTGTCCCGTGGGGAGACAACAGATGTCCCAGCACCCGGAGCTGTGATGCGGGATGCACGGGGGGTAGGGTGTCGCCATCCCCACAGGGTTGGAAGTTGAGTGTCAGGAGGACAGGGTAGAGGGGAATCTCGGGCAGTGGAGGTGAGGATTCTGTGTATTAACACACATGGAGGACTTGGAGGGGAGGTGGGCTTTCAGGATGCCTGGGAAACAGAGCATGGTTCTCTGTACGGATTTCGAAAGGGATGGGAAACTAGCCCATGTGGTGCGCCAGGATTATTTCTTCACTGCTGGTCTGTCTCATGACCACACTTCTCTTTGTTACTCCAGAGTGTGGTGGGGTCTGTCAGCCTCTGGGGGCTTTGCCCACGCAGGTTCTGCCCCCAGAAGTACAGGTGTGCAGGAGACCTGGAGCGAGGAAAACCAGCCTGGCGGTCGCCCACCCTCGGGGATGGTCAGGATTTCATGAGAGAAGAGACATGCACTGAATTGACAGAAGATTATTTTTAACTGTGTGGCTGGGGGCTGGGAGGAAGTGGTGGGAAGGCACGGCAAGTGGTGACTCCTCAGAGCCATGCTGGGTTTTTTTTGAAATATTATTGGGAAGAGATAGAAGACAACTTAGTGATTCATCACAAAACGAACACCCTCCAAGAAATAGAACGCTGCCAGCCCCCCAGGATCTCCCTCTTGTTTCTCCTCCCCATCCCCACACCCCACTCCTTCAATAAGCCCCTAGCCTCACTTTAATGCTATTTGGTTCCTTGCTTTTCTCTGTAGTTTTAACATCTGAGCATGCTGCCTTTAGTACTATGGCTTTGCACTTGTTTTTCTTAAGACTTGGTATAAAGAGAGAAAACTGCCATCTGTTTTCTTCCATTCAACTTCATGAATCTGCCCGTCCTATATCATCCCCTTCCTGGAACCATTACCCATAACCCGGGGTAGGGTCTGTGCTGGGATAATTGAGAAGGGAAGGTGCAGGGTCTAAGCATGCAGGGCACACGCACACCATCACCAACTCCTGCATTTTCAGCTGGTATCTCATCCTGCAGCCCCATCCCCCTCCTGCCCCCCCCCCCGTCCTGGCCAACTCACTCTCTCCTAGCAGGGGCAGTTACAGCATCTCTGTGCTCAGAGGGGCTGGGCTATGCCCAAACTATTTCCCATGGTCCCCAATTTGCAAAGAAAAGCAGAATAATTGGAGGAGAGACACAGGGAAGCCACAGAGAATCTTAACTGTGTGAAAGAGGAACTTATGACCACAGGACATCAGAGCTAGGAGGACTTTTAGCCCCACTTATTCAATTCGCAGAAGAAGACACTGAGGTCCAGAGTGGGCAAGTGAATTGTCCAAATCACACAGGAGCCCTGTCTCATGCACCATTGACTGCACAGGGAGACATTTCATCAATCTTTGCCCAGGGTTCATTGGCTGGGTGATAGGAAGTGTATGTTAATATGAGAAGGAAGAATTGTCAACTCTTACCATGAGGCGAGGGAAGAAATTTCAGGCATTCAACCATCCACACTGTGCCTTTCGGTTTCTAGTAAAGATTCAGCTCTTGCTCTGGAGGAAAGCAGCATCTGGTTGGGGGCCAGGTTACCTGACAATTTCAGTGCCATAGGGAAAATGCCTGTGATGGGGGAAACAAAGGCAGGGGATGGGTGGGGCTCTTGTTCTTCTGGGCTAGAAGGTGAGTTCTCAGAGAGGAGTAGGCCAGGTAGACATAGTAGGGACTTCCAGGCACTCACAGGGTATGTGAATTCTGCAGATGGTCCTGGACTCTCAGGTACTATGTTCTCAATCCCACTTACTCTCCCACTGCGCTGGGGATCCTTCACCAGCCACCAAGTTCTGTGCTCTGTTTGTGACCAATCCCACCTGTGCCCCAGCAAGGGGTCGGGCCTCTGCCCAAGACTTGCTCCTACGGATCCTGGGGATCCCTGGGAAAGGGCGATGCCACTGTCCGTGGTGCTGATTCAGAGTCGAGCGCTGACTCAAGATGTCTGTAGCTCTGGGGCAGAGGAGGGGGAGCTGATCACAAAGAACAGGGACCCCAGGTCTGTATTCAGGAGGGTCAATATGTCACATGTGCTGGAAAGGGCCCAGGTCTACCTGGGAGGAAGCGCTCCAGGGAAAGGAAGACCTCTGTTTCTCCTCCTTGACCTTCTGGCAACCCTCAGGAATGTCCTATGGACATTCAACAACATAGGCTGTTGACACCGGTCCAAGCTCAGGGAAGGTGAAAGCTTTGTGCTACCCTTTTACAGATATGGTCCCATTTCATTTTCTGAACACCCCTGACAGAAAGGGGTAATCCCCCCAACAGATAGAGGGTGCAGCTGACAGACGGATGAGTAGCTGTAGGTACTAGTCTCCAAAGACCACTCCAAACAATCCTACCCCTCCCTTATGCATACATGGTTATCCTTTTATTACATAATGGAATTTATTATGTCTTCCTCTCGAATCTGGATTGGGCCCATGACTGCTTTTACCAATAAAATGTGGAGAACAAGACGTCCTGAGATTTGTATGGCTCAGATATTAAGAAGGCCTGGCAGCTTCTGCTCCTGCCTCATGGACCCCTGGGTATCTGTGTAAGCAATCCAGGGGACTCTGATGGAAAGAGACGCTACTCAGAGAAACCCTGAGGGGTTAGACCTTCATCCCCAGCCCCAGCAACCGTTTCAGCATGACTGCCTGAAAGAGCCCAAGGCAAAACGAGAAGTGAAACTGCCCACCTGGTCTCTGGCCAATTCATAGCACCGTAAGATAGAATTAAAAGATTGTTTGGGCCATTGAGTTTTGGGGTGGTTTGCTGTGCAGCAATACATAACCAACATAGCAGCCCACACGAATTATAGCTAATAGGGGAAAAGTGAAATTGGAGGCTTACTCACCACCAATTTTCTCACGTACTGTATGTAAGTATGTATGTATGTACGTATGTATTTATTTGCTGCAATGCACGGCTTGCGGGATCTTAGTTAGTTCCCTGACCAGGGATGGAACACGGGCCATGGCAGTGAAAGCACCGAGTCCTAGCTACTGGACCGCCGGGGAATTCCCCCACATACTGTATTTAAAGGATGACTTTGAAGTGGTAACTTGAAGCCTTCAGTGAAGATAACCTGTGGAGGATTTGTGGGGCTGGCGAGCTCCAAGCAACAGGGTGGCGCTGCCCGTGGTGCTGAAATAGAACCAGGTCCTGAGCTCAAATATCGCCCAGCTCCAGGAGGGGTCTGATCCCTCAAGCACGGGATCCAAGACTCAGGCCGGGAAGGCAGCCATATAACCTGGAGTGGTGAAAAGATAAGGTCTTCTTCACAGAAAAGGATTGGGGGACAAGAAGACCCTCTTATCAGTGGGCTGGGTTTCTCTTCTTTTTCTCTCTGCTTCCTAGTTCATCCTCAGGGATGCTTCTGCATGTCTGCCTGTCCTAATTGCTTAAGGGAATAAAGGACAGTGAGTCTACAGGAAAGACCGTGGGGCCTAAGGTCGAGGACACTAATGGGGACCAGAGAGAGAAGGATTACAGGAGAGTATTGGGCCTTATGTAGAGAGACTGAGAAATGAAATGACAGGAGCTCATCAGGGAGGGACCGTCAGTTTCAGCAAGTAATTATAATAATAGTGAGAAGTATTCATAATCCTAATTAACTATTATATTTCAGGAAAAATGTTAAAATACGTTTTCTCATAAGACCTTACTAGGTATGATTTAAATAGAATGTTTAGATCTAGGTTTTGGAGGGACCAGCTGACTTTCCCTCATTCTTGAATGTTGATTGAACACCTACTCTATGCAAAGCACCATCCCACACATGAGGTTACATGGTGTCACGGTATGGTCTATAACACCATCAACAGCAGGTCCAGCTTCCCAGAGCCAAAGACATTTGATTACCATCTTGGTAGACTTCCTTCTTTTTTTTCTGGGCATTTGTTTTCTCTATTATATGTCCTATTGGAAGTATGATTTTATGTTGTTCTATTTTATTTTTCTGGGCAATTACCTAGTCTTCTAAATTCAATTCTCACTTTTTAAAAAAAATTATTTATTTATTTAGTTGCACCAGGTCTTAGATGTGGCAGGCAGGCTCCTTAGTTGTGGCATGCGAACTCTTATTTGAGGCACGCAGGTGGGATCTAGTTCCCTGACCAGGGATCGAACCCCGGCCCCCTGCATTGGGAACGCGAATTCTTAACCACTGCGCCACCAGGGAAGTCCCCTCACTGTCTTTTTAAAAAAGAGGAAATGTGCTATATTTAATAACTCTTTCAAATGAGGTTGGGCATTTATTTTGCTTCCACTTTATCTTGAGTGAAAGTGCTTTTCTTTTCTTTTCTTTTTTTTTTTTTGGCTGTGCCGCGCAGCATGTGGGATCCCAGTTCCCCGACCAGGGATCGAACCTGTGCCTCCTGCAGTGGAAGCGCAGAGTCTTAGCCTCTGGACCTCCAGGGGAAGTGCCCCAAAATGCTTTAAATTCACCACCTCTGGAGATTCATTTTACCAGTTCTTTCTAATTTGGCAACTGGAATAAACTTTCTAGAGCACAAACCACTCTTTGTAGGTGTTGTTAATTCAATTTGACTTCACATAAGCCCTTTAAGGCAAGTATTGCTATTATCATCCCCGTTCTACAGATGAGCAAACTGAGACAGTGCATGTAAAGTGCTAAGCACACTAATAACCTCTGCTTGAATTTTTTTCCCCCTGATGCCCTGGCTAGCAGTGATTGAGGCTCAGCTTCCAGAGTCCCTAACATCCACGTCAAGCTTTGTCACCTGTATTAACTATGTCTCTCTCACCCCCACCAGGCAGAGGGCTCAGAGGCCTGTGACTTCGCTTGTGTCACCAGAACCTAGCACAGGGCCAGCCTGGCACGAGGAGACCTCAGGAAATGACCATTCAACAAATGAACCAACGAGCCAGTGATGACAAGAACTGGCCCATGATGACCCTTGATGGTGACTTCATGGAGGCCATCTCATCTTAAACTAAGGTATCATGGGTCCCCTGTCACGAGGAAAACATGGCCTCCACAGTGCCTGTCAAGTCACTCGTGACATCACTCACCACAGACCCGCACACCCTGGGGCTGTGCACCTCTGTCTTGGGATCCCTGAGGCTCTGGTCCCTTCATCGTGAGGACCTTTGAGCCCTAGTTTTGGGGGCATCTGGTTTGGGGACCCTGGGTCTCAGTTTCTGAGGCCCAGGATCTCTGGTCTCCTGCGTCTAAGAGATCTGAATCTTTGGTCTTCTTTGGCCCCCCGATTTCAGTTTCGAGGGCCTGGGGGGATGAAGTCTCCAGGTCTCTGGGCTTTGGTTGGGGAGAGTTGTCTCTGGAGTCCTGGTTCTCTCGGCTGCTTTAAGTCTCAGGGGTCTGGGTCTCTGGAACTCCGAGTCTCTATGACACGGGGCCTAGGGACTAGTGAGTTTCAGGGATCTGAGTCTTTGGAACCCTCAGTCTCAGAAGTCGAGGGTCTAGGGCTGATGCGCAGAGAATTCAGCTTACACACACACTGCTCCCTCTCCCCACCCTACACGTCCACACGCACCATTACCACCCCTGCAGGCCATGCGTAGATCCATTCCGAACCCCCACCCTCTGGCTCTCTGCGCTGCGCATGCGCTGACTCCTTTTACACCCACGACCAAACCCCGCACTCCCACCTTCAATTCCCACCCGCAATCCCACCTCAAAGGGTAAAAATAATATGCTCTATAATCCCTCTAAAAGCCTATAATAATCCCACAAAAGCAGATAACCCGAATACAGCCATTTCGCCTTTTAAGCGTCCTGCACGGCAACATATTACTACCACAGCGAACAGTCCACGCCCCACGGCCCTTGCCCGTGCGCAGGCGCAGAAGGAAACAAGGCAGTGCATTTTGGGAGTGGTAGGCAGAGTGAAACAAGGGGCCGCAGGGGCTGCTGGGAGTTGAAGGCCGAGGGCCCAGTAACCACAGGTGCCTCGGGTGGAGCTGTTGCATGGGGTTCTGGGAGCCGTAGGCAAGACAGCCCCCAAGGCCTTGTGGTAGTCGTAGTCTCTGGAGCCACTTCCGCGCCGGAGCTCCGCGTGTTCGGCAGTCGGGACCATCCAGCACCGCGTTCTACTCAGGTATTTCCTCACCAGCTGGTCGGCTCGTGAGCGCCCGCTCTTTGTTGCGGTGCCGTGTGAGGGATGAGGGTCTCTCTGGGGGTGATGACACTCGCCTTTGATTTCCCAACGCTTGTATCCCAGAGGCCTTCTGACCGGGATCCCCACTTCGGGCACTGCGGTCCGGCCTGTCTCTTGCTCGCCCATCCCCTCCCCCAGGTTGGAATTCGACCATTTCCCTGCCCCCGCCTCCGACTGGGTACGTCCGGGAGGTCCCTACTCTGTCCTGGAACCTCTGTCTTGATAGAATGATGTTACACACTATCCGTCCTCCCGACAAGGCTGCGATACGGAGGCATCCCTGGGGTCTGGGTCTCGTCTTCGGGGCGCATTTATTATTCCCTCAGCCTACAGATCTTTCCTGAGCACCGACCCTGTCCCAAATCCCGTGCGAGGCAGGGGAAGTCAGTGGTGGCCGAAGCAGACCCTATCCCTGCCTTTAGTGAGCTCACAATACAACGGGGGAGACAGGCCTATCACCATGAAGGATACCGTCATGATCCGGTTGGGATGGGGGCATACATGGGGCTCTGGGAGCCCAGAGGAGGCGCCTGACCCAGCCTGGGGTCTATAAAGTCTTCGAGGGGAAGATGCTTAACAGACACTTCAAATCTGACATGTCCAAATGGAATTCTGGTCAGTGTCCCCGCTGACTAAATGGTCCCATCATCCTCCCAGGTGCTCAGGCCCAAACCTCCAAGTTATCCTTCTTTCCTCTTTCCTCATGACCGCACCCTCCACCCCAATCCAAGTCCTGTGCAAGTCCCGTGGACCCTACCTTCAAAATAGATACAAAATCCCACCTTTTCTTGTCATCTCCACTGCCAGCACCCCGGTCCAGGCCACCATCATCTCACTGACTATTGCCAATAGCCTCTTCCCTGGCCTCGCTGCCTCTGATCCTGCCTGCCACGGCCTGTTCCCCACACAGCAGCCAAAGGGAAACTTTTAAAACCTAAGTCAGATCGTATCCCTTCTTTGCGCAAAACCCTCCCATGGCTCCCATCTCTCTCTGAATAAAATTAAAACTGTATCATGACTTACGAGCCTCTGACAATCTGCACAGACTCACTGCCTGCCAGGGTCTTCCTCACTCAGGAGGTAGACCCCTAGGACCGAGTGACCATAGATTTAGGGGGAGAAGAGAGATGAGTCCAGGGTGACTTTATGTCTTGTCCTGGGGAGGAGCTGGGAGGAAGTGGCAGTCCTCTCAGGAGACAGGGGACAGCTGGGCAAGAACAGGTTTCTCCCTGTGGGGAGCAGGGTGATTGGTCAGTTTGGGCGCCTAGGATCCCAGAGGACCAACGGGGATCCTCAGTGGGGCATTTGGAGGACCAGCCCGATGGACATCATTATCCAGAGTCACCCACAAGGAAAATGAGCTGGGCAGGACCTGAGAAGCAAACCAGGAGAGCGAGGGAGAATCAAGTCAAAGCCGGGGGTGGGATGGGGTGGGGGTGGGGGAGCGATTTCAAGGGGGCGTTGCTCAGCTGTGACGGATGTGCCGAATGGGCATGGCCAGTGGGGTCCTGAGGGCTGTTTACTGGGCCCAGTGACAAGGAAGGGTACTCTGGGCAGAGGGAAGGGCAGTGCTAACACTTTCCTGGGCATGTGTTTCCGCGGTGTTGGAGAGTAGAGGCCCGAGTGGCTGAAGGGGAGTGGAATGTGCGGTCAGAGAAAAAGGGAGCCTCATCAGCCATAAGCTTTTACGAAAGTGAGATGAGATGCATGGGAGGATGCAGAGAAAATACTGGGCAGGATCCCACTGGCTCTTTTGTGGAGAATTGTGTGTGTAGAGGAGGGGAGGGTGGGGCAGGGAGACCGAGGAGGAGCCTCCTGCAGTAAGAGAGACATGGCTCAGCTCAGGCTAGGGTCGCAGTTGTGGACATGCTAAGGAGTGTTGGGCTTCTGGATCTGTTTTGAAGCTACGAACAGGATTCGCTCCATTCTGGTTGGGCATATGGGGTTCGAGGTCTGAGGAGGGTGCCCCAGGTGCATCTTCAGTGGCGCGTTTGGAGGAAAGGCTGGGACTTGACACTGCAGTTGGGAGTCACCCACAGGGAGAGTGGGAAGAAGGGTGAAGAAAGAGCAGTCATGGGTCCTGGACCACAAGGCTCCTGCCCTGAGTAGCTGGAAGGATGGAGCTGCCCTTTACCGCAAGAGAAGCAGGGTTGGGAAGGGGAATCAGGAATCTAGGTTTTGAGATGCCTGTCAGACGTGAGTTGCACTGGTCCTTAACTGGTGTTACAGGCAGTAAGCATACAAGTCACATAACATGATTCCACACATTGTGGTAAATCCTGGAAACAGGGTGACTACTGCACTCGTTCAGCCTGGAGATGATGGTGGCTTGGGGAGGAGGGACTCAGTCGGGTGGGTTTTTATGGGTTTCCCAAGCAGGTGGGTCCAAGGAGAGAGGGTTGGAATTTTTGGCTGGGTGGGGAGGGATGAGGTGGGGGGAACAGAAATGAGTCAAAACTGGGCTGATCCAGGTCTTGATAAGGCCACAGAAGCTTTCGGGGCATTCTGAGACCACAGCAATCCTGGAGGCCCACACCACGCCCCCTCCTGCCCCCAAAACAGAAGAAGCCCCAGTTGATCTCCTTGGAGGTACGACCCATGCTGCCTCTGTGTCTCCCTGGAGGAGATGACTGCCCTGCCTTTCAGAGGATACAATCGGGACCAATTCCTAGAGACAGTATCCCACCCCCACCAAAGTGAAATCCAGTTGGTCTTTTCTGTTCTTCCCCCTTCCCCTAACAGAGCTGCAGTTCCCTTGCCTCTCTCTGTTCTTAGATCACTGACCCCTCCCAAGCTCTCTGACCAGCCCTGGAAGCCCAGGTCAGTGATTACCACCCTGTCTTTCTGATCAGGGTTGTAAAAGGGCTGGCCTCCCTGGAGACTGTGAAACTGGTCCTTAAGAGGCACCTCCATCCCTCCAAACAGAATCCGACCTAATTCTGGGTGTAACTTGCCTGTCTCTCCCTCTCCCCTCCACCTCTCCCAACCAGCTCCTTCTCTTCTTGGTGTGTAATGGGTGTAATCCAAGAAGCCTTCCTGGAGGCACTAGCTTCCTTAAACTAGAATACAGTTGACCCTTGAACAACATGAGTTTGAACTGCGCTGGTTCCCTAATACTCTGATTTTTTTTTTTTTTTTCAATAAATACATACAGTACTACATCCTCCGCGGTTTGGTTGAATCCGCGGATGCGGAACCAGGAGGGCGGACTGTAAAGTTATGCGGATTTCGGCTGCGTCCCTGGCCCCCGTGTTGTTCAAGGGTCAACTGTATATGTGTAACCCTCCCTTACTCTGGAAAAGGCCTACTCGGCCTGCACTATTCCTGGCAGAGACACTACGCAAGCAGTCTCTGCAGGCAAGGACTCCCGCAATCCGGAATACACGTGTAACCCGCCTCCCCTCTCCACCCATCCAGGAGAAGCCGACCCCTCCCGCCTCGCCAGGAGCCCGCGATGCCCGCCCCGCAGTGCGCCTCCTGCCGCAAGGCGCGAGCCGCCCTCCGCCGTCCGCGCTCGGGCCAGGCGCTGTGCGGCACCTGCTTCTGCGCCGCCTTCGAGGCCGAGGTGCTGCACACGGTGGTGGCGGGCCGCCTGCTGCCGCCCGGCGCCGTGGTGGCCGTGGGCGCCTCGGGCGGCAAGGACTCCACTGTGCTGGCGCACGTGCTGCGCGAGCTGGCCCCGCGCCTCGCCATCTCGCTGCACCTCGTGGCCGTGGACGAGGGCATCGGCGGCTACCGGGACGCGGCGCTGGCGGCCGTGCGGCGGCAGGCAGCGCGCTGGGAGCTCCCGCTCACCGTCGTGGCCTACGCAGAGCTCTTCGGGGGCTGGACGATGGACGCCGTGGCCCGCAGCACGGCCGGCTCCGGCCGCAGCCGCTCCTGTTGCACCTTCTGTGGGGTGCTGCGCCGCCGGGCGCTAGAGGAAGGGGCGCGCCGCGTGGGAGCCACGCACGTCGTGACAGGTGAGCGCAGGCGCGGCACAGAGCGGCGCGGTGGGAGGAACGGGCGCATGCGCGGGCGAGGGGCGGACACTGCGAGGGGACTGAGGCGCATGCCCAAGAGGTGGTAATGGAGACTGTATATCCTAGGGGACAGAACCCAACAAAGAAAAGGGGATGTGCGCATGCTCCAGCATGGGGCTGGAGCCCACAGAAGGTTCATGCTGGGATAGGGGGGCGGCAGGAGACAGGATGGGCTATGTCAGGGTTGGGGCTAGGCAGGGCATCACAAAGACTTTGGTGTCTTTGCCACCATCTGGGTCTACACAGATTGGCAAGAAGGGTGGGAGATGGGAGAAGTGAGTGAGTAGGAGTTAGTCTCTGGGAGTTAGGTATTTGATTCTTAATTTATTTTTAATTGTCTAACACTCTTGGTCTCATGGCCCCCAACTGTCTTTCTTCAGAATACTTCTCTATCTCTGCAAAGCATCTCTCTGCCTCCTAACGCCTTTTTCTTGTTGGAATCTCTTCGATAACTCTCTTTTATTCTCTCACTTTCATCCATTCCTTCAACAAACTACCGGGTTTCTACTAAATGCCAGATCCAAGCTGTTATTAATATATATAATATGTATTACACATATATATTATATATGCTATTATCATCATCATCGGACTAGGGCCGAGAATACAACTATGCACAAGACAGACATAAGTCCGAACCTTTGCACAACTCAAATATAAAATGATAAACGATCATAAATGTTACTGAAAAAAATTACACGGACTATGTGAGCAAAAAGAGGACCTTATGATGTGGAGAGACGGGATCAGGGAGGTGTTTTGAGATCCGAGGGCTCAGGGTGAGGAGGTGAAGAGGAGTGAGGGTTGGGGGGTAGGTTGTTCCAAGCAGAGGGAACCATCTGAGCAGAGGCCCGTTTGAGATGCCCCAGGAAGACCAGAGAGCCGGGGAGGTGAGGCCCGAGCAGTGGTCGGAGCTTGGCTCCACGGGCCCTTGTGGCGGTGAGGCATTAACACCTGCTCCTTGGAGCAATGGGGAAACCAGTGGTCCTGATATGAAGACTGTTTGACTTTGAAAAGTTCACTGTGGCAGGGGTGAGGAGCCTGGGTTGGAGGGGCAAGGCAGAGCAAAGGAGATGACCTCAGAGGGAGGCAGCTGGGGTGGTCCAGGTGAGAAATGATGGTTGTGAGAATCAATGCATTTTTTTATGGTGTGTAAATATTCCCTTACTTTCTCCCTGGTCTCCCTAAACAAAGATAACACAAAAACATTGCAGTCTGTGCTGTCAAAGGCACTTGTGTCAACAACTATGAGTTTTCTATGGCTGCTGTAACAAATTACCACAAATTGAGTGGCTTAAAAACAACACAAATTTATTAGCTTGCAGTTCTGGAGGTCAGAAGTTGAGCAAGGGTCTCACTGGGCTGAGACCAGTGAAGAAAGGTTGGCATTCCTTCTGAAGAGTCTATGGGAGAGTCCATTTTCTTGCCTCTTCTGGTTTTTAGAGCCCACCTTCATCCCTCGACTCCTTCCTCCAGCTTCAAAGCCAGCAGCAGCGGGCTGAGTCCTTCTCACCTTGCATCATCTGACCTTGCTTCTGTCCCCACACCTCCCATCCTGACTCTTTCACTTTAAGGACCCCTGTCATTACCCTGGGGCCCACCTGGATAATCCAGACTGCTCTCCCTATCTTAAGGTCAGCTGATTAGCAACCTTCATTCTGTCAGTAATCTTCATATCTTTTGCCATGTGACCCAACATATTTTCAGGTTGTGGGGTGGGGGAGAATTCTACTTACCACAACGATCCTCTTTCCAATCTTCATTAAATGCCTTTTTTTTTTTTTTTTTTTTTTCCCTGCTGTGTGGCTTGTGGGATCTTAGTTCCCCAACCAGGGATTGAATCCCAGCCCTCCGCATCAAGCGCTGAGTCCAAACCACTGGACCGTCAGGGAATTCCCTGAAGTACACTTTCAACTGAGACTGAAATGATAGTTGTAGCATAAAGCACTTTTACTCACTACCTGAAAGGGCACCGAGCACAGAGCCTGGTTTGCAATACGAGGGGGGCAAATGAGGGCACCCCAAGTTGCTCCACGGGAGCCTGGTGTGTTCCCCTCTCCTTTCTCGCGGGGTCCACCCGCAGCCTCCCCCCGGCCGTCCCGCGGACCCGCCGGCCCCGCGCCCCCTCCTCACCGGCTCGCGTCTCTCCCCCAGGACACAACGCCGACGACATGGCGGAGACGGTGCTCATGAACTTCCTGCGGGGCGACGCGGGCCGGCTGGCGCGGGGCGGGGGCCTGGGCTCTCCGGGCGAGGGGGGCGCCCTGCCGCGCTGCCGCCCGCTGCAGCTGGCCTCGCAGAAGGAGGTGGTGCTGTACGCGCACTTCCGCCGCCTGGACTACTTCTCCGAGGAGTGCGTGTACGCGCCCGAGGCCTTCCGCGGCCACGCGCGCGAGCTGCTCAAGCTGCTGGAGGCGGCGCGGCCGTCGGCGGTGCTGGACCTCGTGCACTCGGCCGAGCGCCTGGCGCTGGCCCCGGCCGCGCGGCCCCCGCCGCCCGGCGCCTGCTCCCGCTGCGGGGCGCTGGCCAGCCGCGCGCTCTGCCAGGCCTGCGCCCTCCTGGACGGCCTGAACCGCGGCCGGCCCCGCCTGGCCATCGGCAAGGGCCGCCGGGGGCTGGACGAGGAGGGGTCGCCGCGGGAGCCGCAGCCGTCCGGACCCCCGGCTTCGGAGCCCATCCCCGGCTTCTAGAGACTCCGGTTCTCCGCTGGGATCCGACGACGTGGGAGTGCGGGGCCGCCTGTAAATGACACTGTGAAGGAACCCGAGTTACCTTAGCCCGGGCTTCGGTGTGAGGTTGGGAAGGGGTCGGAACCCCTTACTTGTGATCCTGCAGAAGCTGGGGCTCTGGGCTCCTGGGGCTGCGGAGGTCTCCTGGGTGTGTGGGGGACTCCTGGGCCCCAGAGAGGAGAGAACTAAACAACTTTCCATTCCTGAGCGAGTGGGAATTAGGGGGGCTCCTTGCCTGTACCTCTGTGGGGTTCTGGGCGTGCTCAGATAGTCCTGCCCTTCTTGAGCGCCTACTGTGTGCCTGATGTTTCATGTTTGCCTGCAGTGGGATAAGCAAAACCATGTAACTTGATGGGCACGTCAGTTACACCAATCGTGATGCTTCTGTGTGAGCGCTGTACACAGGGCGGGCGCTGGGTCGTCTCATTTCATCCCCAGCATGATCTCATTGGCTGTAGCCTGGGCCCCATAACTGGCCTGAGGTCACCTCGCTGGATCCCCAACTGGGGGCTCACACCCAGGTCTGCCTGGGGCTCCTCAAGACGGTGTATTTAGTCCTTACCCCCCCCCCGCCCACCACCCCCCGAATCTCTGTGTGATGGGGGGGGAGCCACTGGGTCAGCTCCCCAGACCTCAGATTTCTGGAGGCAGAGCTGGGTGAACCTGGGTCAGTGACTTAACCTCTCTGGTCTTCCATTTCCTCCTCTGAGAATGGAATCAAAGCCTCCCACCGAAGCACTGTTGTGAATATTTGATAAAGCACTCAATAAATGGTGTCCAACTTCGTTGTTCACATTAAAGTTTGGCCCCCCGGGAGGCTCTGGGTTGCAGGGTTGCCTCCCTGCCGGTCCAGACAGGTGTGAGGCTCAGAAACTTCCTGCCTGACCCCTGGGGAGACTTGGTGTCCTCAGTTCCACCTTCAAGCTGTGCTGGGCTGGTTCCTTGTCAGGAGTGCCTTCCTTTCCCATCTTCTGGCTCACATCCTCAAGGGGCCTCCTGGAAGCATCCCTGATTCTCTCCTCCCACCCTGCCCAGCCCAGGACATTAGGACTCTCCCAAACCTCAGCCCCTGGGTCCTGTCCTCCAGCCATGCACACTCTTTGGGGCTCGCTTTTCCTAATTAGATTGGGCTGGAGGGCAGGGACCAGAGGCCCCGCCTCCTCCGTGAGTTAATTGAGCATTAGGATAGTTATTCATTCGACAAACGTTTATTGAGCACCTCATCTGTGGCCCATGTGCCAAGTGCTAGGAATACTGCAGTGAGCAAAAGACAAAAGCCCCTGCCCCCATGAAGTTCACAATCTGGGAGAAACAGACAATAAGTCAATAAAAATATAATGTCAGGTAGTGATTAATGCAACAAATAAAAATAGGGCTTCCCTGGTGGCGCAGTGGTTGAGAATCTGACTGCCAACGCAGGGGACACGGGTTCGAGCCCTGGTCTGGGAAGATCCCACATGCCGCGGAGCAACTAGGCCCGTGAGCCACAACTACTGAGCCTGCGCGTCTGGAGCCTGTGCTCCGCAACAAGAGAGGCCGCGATAGTGAGGCCCGCGCAACGCGATGAAGAGTGGCCCCCACTTGCCGCAACTAGAGAAAGCCCTCGCACAAGAAACGAAGACCCAACACAGCCATAAATAAATAATTAAAATAGCTTTACCTTAAAAAAAATAATAATAAAGCAGGATAAAGAGAGAGGGAGATAGCAAAAGCCAGTGTCCATAGGGGTCAGGGCAAGGCCTCTTTGAGGAGGTGGCATTTGAGCCGAGACCTGAATAAAGCAAAGGAGTGAATCATAAAGCCATTTCGGGGGAGAGCTTTCCAGGCAGAGGGAACTGCCGATGCAAAAGCCCAGAGGTGGGAATAAAGTTGGTAAGTCCAGGGAACAGCAAGGAAGTGTGGTCAGGGCAGAGTGGGCAGGGAGAAGAAGAGCAAGAGTTGAGATCAGGTGGTAGCCAGGGCTGGTCCTGCAGCATCTCGCAGGGGCAGGAGCCCATCTCCGTTTTCTAAAAATCCCTGCAGCTGCGGTGGAGAGAACGGGCTCTAGGGGGCGCAAGATGATCACGGTCAATTGGAATGATTCTAGCGCACCACGCACTGCGGAACACTCCTTCCTTGCGTTTTGATCCCCAATTTTACAAAGGGTAAATTTTTGACTCAGAGGGGTGAAGTGACTTGCCCAAGGTCACACAGCAGCAAATCAGTGAAGGAGCTAGGGCTCTTGAACCTTTTTGCTATGCCGCCTGCTGGAAGCAAGAGGACCTGGGCCCTTGTTGCAGGTCGGCCACTGATTCACCCTGTGGTTTTGGGCAAGGGACTTTTCTGTAACCGAGTTTCTCCCGTCACACCTTCACACCTTCACACCAGGAGGTGGGTGGTTGGTTAGATTTCTGCTGTGGTTTAGAGTAGCACTATCCAATAGGAATATAATGCGAGCCATATGTGTAATTTCAAAATTACGAGTAGCCATATTTTTTAAGGGGGGGAGGGGAAATTTTAATAATGTATTTTATTTGACCCACTATATCCAAAATATTACTATTTTAACATGTAATCAATATTTTAAAACCTTGGGGATGGGACTTCCTGGTGGCTCAGTGGTTAAGAATCCGCCTGCCAATGCAGGGGACGCGGTTTTATCCCTGGTCTGGGAAGATCCCACATGCCGCGGAGCAACTAAGTCTGTGTGCCACAACTACTGAAGCCCGCGCTCTAGAGCCTCCGAACTAAAACTACTGAAGCCCACGCGCCTAGAACCGGTGCTCCGCAACAAGAGAAGCCACAGCAATGAGAAGCCCGCGCACCGCAAGGAAGAGTAGACCAGAGAAAGCCCGCGCCCAGCAACGAAGACCCAACACAGCCAAAAATAAATAAATTAAAACCTTGAGGATATTTTACCTTTTTTTGGTCCTAAGTTTTCAAAATCCGGTATGTATGTTACACTTACAACCCGTCTCTATTCAGATTCAACCACAGTTCTGTGGCAAATGTGACAAGAGGGCCTCAAGTGGGAGCTGGGGAAAATGCTGTTCTCAGCTCCTACCACAAGGGGGTCACTGTGACCACACCTTGCATCGGGTGGCCATTGACCGAAGAGCAAAGTCTTTCTTTCCGCTGCCTGGCTGGGGAGCTTTGCTCTCTCCTCCCACCTCCCCACGGGTCCCCCTGGCCTGAGCCAGACTCCGAGGACGAGAGACACAGTCTGGCAGAAACCTGAAGGTCCCCTATGAACGCTGGAAACCTTCCATGACCTCAAGATCCATGTGTTCATTCATTCATTCATTCTGCAAATATTTATTGAGCACTCAGTTTGTGACAGCAATGAACAAAACAAAAACCTGCCCTTATGGGAGAGGCCCAAAAAAGGAGGAAAATAAGTAGACTATGTAGTGTGTCAGATGGTGATAAATTGATTAATCGGAGGATGGGAAGCATGCCACACATTTAAGTAGGGTGGATGGGGCAGACCTCGAGGAGAAGATGACATTTGAGCAGAGACCCACACAAGGTGAGGCAGTGGGCTCTGCAGATTTGTGGGAACAGCGTGGGCAAACGCCAAGGGAGGCAGGGGAGTGGTGGAGCGGGTAAGTGGAGGAGAGAGGTAAGAGGGGCCCGATTGCATGGGCACAGCTGTGATTTTGAGGCGGAAGCCACGGAGAGTTTGGAGCCGAGGGGTGAAAAGGACCATCTCTTTATTCAGGAAGCCAACATTTGCTTGCACCTCCCAGGAGCCGGGCCCTGCACGGGGCAGCGGGGAAACAGAGCTGGGTCAGCCCCAGTCCCTGCCCTCAATGGGCTCTCTGTCTGATGGGGGAGGCGGCACGGACCGACACTGGCAAATCAAGACCCAAAGGGATACGTGTCACGGCGGGGGTTCGTAAGGGCACAGGGGAGCCCAGAGGTGGGGCGGTTAACTTAGCGTGGGGCGTCATAGAACGCTTTCTGAAGGAGGTAGTGTTTAAACCAGGCCCCAGAAGATGAGTAAGAATGAGCACGGGGAAAAGGGTGGAGGAGGACGGGTGCACCTGCGGCCCAGAGAACAGCAGGTGGAAAGACCTGCAGGGAAGGACACACTGTGAACCGGGCTGAATGGCTGCCTCTGGTGCAGGACGCCCGGGCAGGAGCTGGTGAGGGCGGCCAGCGTCTCCCCACCCCACCCCCAAGAGGGTCAGGATGCCATTGCACAAGGCAGGTTTCCCGCTGGGGTGATGGGGCACCAGGAAGGGTTTAGAGCGGACAGGCCTCGCCCCGGGTGTCAGAAAGAGCCTTCTGGGTCTGTGTCTAGGAGGACTGTGGGGTGGGGATGGGGGAGGGGGACTTCAAGGCCAGGAGGCCAGGGAGAAGCCAAAACCATAAGCGGGTGGGAATGGTGGGAACAGAGATGAGGGCTATTTAAGAAGTCTGGAAATCCTACTAAACTCTAGGGTGTGCCTTGTAAGTATTAAGAGCTCCTGCCTAAACCCCCCCCAAACTGTAAATACAAGAGAAACCTCTCCTAAACAGGCTGAACAAAAATAAAGATGTTTGCCACTTAGGCAGGCTGTGGTGAACACGGGAGAGTCTTTCTGAGGGAGAAAGTCGTGGTAAACAAGGAGGGTGGGGTACAGGTGTTGCCCAGGCAAGAAGTCTAGTCATCACGGAGCAGGGCTTTGGCTGAGGCGGAGGTCAGGAGATTTCTGAGCACAGCAGCGATACGGACCATCTCTTTATTCAGGAAGCCAACATTTGCTTGCACCTCCCAGGAGCCGGGCCCTGCACGGGGCAGCGGGGAAACAGAGCTGGGTCAGCCCCAGTCCCTGCCCTCAGTGGGCTCTCTGTCTGGGAGCCCATGGGCCTTGGTGAATGCAGCCCTTACCTAAACACAAGGGGTCCTTTATACTTATCGAATGTCTGTGAAAGGACCAGGACTGATGAGGCAGGAATCCCCCACGCCTTAAGGTACCATCCCCTGGAGTCAGAAGCATTCTTTCCTGCAAGGATTTGGAACCCGATCTCAGAAAGATGGGCTTCCCCATCTTCCCCCTGTGTGTGCTCTCCCAGGGCTGGGTAATTAGAGATTCCTGTCAGGTCTGAAGATGTAGAGGCATTGGGTGCAGAGATTCTGGGGAGAGGAAGGCTCTCAGTAATCTCACTCTCATTCAGCCTGTTTTCATAGAGGCCCTGCACATGCCAGCTACCAGAGTGGGCTCCAGGGATTCAGCAGTGAGCACTTTAGACAAGGTCCCTGCCCTCGTGAAGCCTCAGTCTGAGTGAGAGAAATGTTTCTTCATTCCATAAATGTTTACTGAGCACCTACTATGTGCCAGGGAACAGAAGCCAAGAAAGCAGGCAAAACCCCCTGCCCTGTCAGAGTTGGCACTCAAATTGTGGGAGATAGACTACACAGAAAAGGAGATAAATAAAACACGAGGGACATCCGATGGTGATAAATACCATAGAGAAAAAACAACAACAACAATAAAAAAGGAAGCAAACACATAAAGCAATTATAGATTGAAATGAGGCACAGAAAGGAAACCAACAAGGGGCTGAGATAGAAACTAGAAGGGAATGTCTACTCTAGAGAAGGTGATCACGGGCAGAGTGATGGGATGCATGTCCCAGGCAGAGGGAACAGCAAAGACAGGCCCTGAGGTGGGAAGGCACCTACCATGTCAAGAAAGTCAAGGAAGTCCAGGGGGTCTGAGGCACAGTGCATGACGGAATGGTGAGGCTGGAGAGGCGGACATAAAGCCAGACACAGAGTGCCTTGGAGGTGTTTAGGTTTTACTACAATTGCAGTGGGAAATCATAGATGGGCTTTAAGCAGGGTTTAACATGATACTCTTTTATATTTTAAGAACATATTGGCTGCCAAGTGGAGAATGAACTTAGTGTGGGGTAGGAGTGGGGGGAGGTGGGAATGGGGTTGAATGTGGAAGCAGGGAGATTAGCTTGGATGCTCTTGCACCTGTCCAGGTGAGACGTAAGGGTAGCTTGGACAAGGGTGAGTGAGAGGAAGTAAGTGGGTGGATTCAGTGTCTATTTTGGCACTAAGGTGACAGGAAGTGCCAAAGTAGGAAGTGGGAGTGAGGGAGGGGATCAAGGACCACTCCCAGCTTTTGACGGAAGCAACTGGGGAGAGGATGGTGTCACTACCAACAAAGGGAAATAAGTGATTGATGATGGAGATGGAGGGAGGTGGGGCAGAGATGTTCGTTGGCTGTTGACAGGGCATCAGGGGGCACCCAGGTGTGTATGCAGAAGCTGCCTGGCATGTAGCAGATTCAGGTGCTGACTCAGAGCCATCTAAGAGATTACCCAGAGAGAGTCTGGGTAATCAAAGAGACACGTGAAATCAGCAGCACAGGAGCATGGAGTCAGATGGGCTGGGGTTCCAGTCCAAGCTCCACCACTTGCTTGTTGGGCAACTGACCTCATTTCTCTCAGTTTCCGCATCTGTAGAATGGGTGTGATTGTGTGTACCACACAGGGCCAATGGGGGGATTAAGCAAGACGTGACACTTAGGAGGTACTAGAGAAATTGCCAACCAAGAGCTGATGGGAGACAGAAGACAAAGGTGAGGGTCCATTTGTTTTTTGTTTGTTTTGGTTTGGTTTTTTTGTTTTGTTTTGTTTCTTGTTTTAGCAGCCTGCAGGATCTTAGTTCCCTGACCAGGGATCGAACCCATGCCCCCTGCAGTGGAAGGGTGGAGTCCTAACCACTGGACCACCAGGAAATTCCCAAGGTGAGGGTCCATTTGCACATACCAGAAACATTCTTTGCACGAACTCTCAGCCGCTGGGGCTGTTCCAGGAGACGAGGATCCAACAGAGAACTCCCCACCCTCGATGGCATGGAGACAGATTTGGAGACAGAATGGCATGGCATTTAACAGCCAGATGGGGCTTCCCTGGTGGCACAGTGGTTGAGAATCTGCCTGCTAATGCAGGGGACACGGGTTCGAGCCCTGGTCTGGGAAGATCCCACCTGCCGCGGAGCGACTGGGCCCGTGAGCCACAACTACTGAGCCTGCGCGTCTGGAGCCTGTGCTCCGCAACAAGAGAGGCCGCGATAGTGAGAGGCCTGCGCACCGCGATGAAGAGTGGCCCCCGCTCGCCACAGCTAGAGAAAGCCCTCGCACAGAAACGAAGACCCAACACAGCCATAAATAAATAAATAAATAAAATTTAAAAAAACAACCAGATGACCCAGGTTCCAATCCCGGCTAATGCCATTTGCACAAGTGACTTCTGCCTGAGACCCGGTTTCCTTATCTCTAACGCGGTACTAACCCTAACCCTAACCTCATAAAGCTCTTGTGAGGATTACATGTGATAATGTATGGAAAGTCCTTGACAACCTGCCAGATTTGTATTATAAATGGAGATAGAGACAGGCATTTGCTGACAGGGAGTCAGGAGCCCCCAGGAGCCCCCAGGAGAGAGGACCCCCTGGCTTCACAGTCTCTCAGCCTCCAGGTGGCCGGAGACCACCTCCCCCATCACCCAGTCCCACAGGTACACCCTGGCCCCTACCTCCATCAGAAGAGCTCCACCTCTAAAACCACAAAATCCCACATCCCACTCCCAGACTACAGCCTCCCATGCTTCCAGAGCTCTGCCATACCTGTTCTTCCACCTCAAAGACACCCTGACCCTCTTTGTGCAGCCCTCCCTCCACCAAGGCCCTTATTTCTGCACCTCCTTTACCCCTACCTTCCGCCCCTTTACCACACCCCCTCCCGCTGTCCTTTGCGGGAGGAAACAAAGCAAAATCATCTGGCTGCTCAGAGGACGCCTCTTTAAATTCCTGGTCACCAGCCTCACCTGGGAACCTGCTCGCCATCCTCACCTCCCCAACCAGGTGCCCGCTGAGATGAGTTGGCCTGGGCCTCCTAGTCTCCCTGGCCCAGCCCTCCCTCCACTTCTGGCCACCTGACCCACACCCCACCTGCAAACTCCCCCACCCTTTCCTTCTTCCTTTCTGAACAAGGGAAGAGGTGTCTTTCCTTTTGTCTGGGGCTAATCCCACCACTCGGCTGGGCAGGTGCACCACCCACGCCTTTGTTTTCGGGCATCCCTGAGGTTGTTAAGAGCTCTCTGCCGGGGTTTGCATCACAGTGCTACCACGCAGCTTTGTGTAACCTTGCATGGGCGTCTCCACTTCTCCTTCTGCACATGGAGAATAATAAGTGTACCTTTCTCACCAGACCGTGGGAAGGGTTCGGTAAGTTAACTTACGAAAAATGCGTTAAAACAGTGTTGGACACACAAATCAGTGCTCCGATGGAACTGAGGCTCAGATCACCTCGGGAGACCATAGAGAGGATTCAGAGAGTCCAGGAGTTTGTACGCTTCCTCCTGCGCTTACCAGCTGGATGACCTTGGACAAGCCACTTCCCCCTTCCCCCAGCCTCAGTTTCTCAGACTGTAAAATGGGCCCAAGATAGTCCCTAGCCCATGGAGTCTGGACTTTCCTCGACCTCACCGCCCTCATTTCCTTCTATTTTCTTCCCTGATTCATGCTGCACCAGCCACACTGGCCTCCTCACTGGTCCCCAGACACATCAGACCTCCTTCCACCTCAGGGCCTTTGCACATGCTGCTCTCTCTGTCTGGAACAGTCTTCCCCTGGTATCCCTGACAAACTGCAGGTCTTTGCTCAAAAATCCCCTTGGTCAGGCCTTCCCTGGACACTGACCTCTTCCCTGCTTTCTTATTCTTCTTGGCACTCGTAACTTGCAATAGTATACATTGTATTTATTTAACTTTCTTTTGCTTGGTTGCCTTTCCTTCCACAATGGAAGTATCAGGAGGGTAGGGATCTCCGTCTATTTTGTTTATTGCCGTATCCTCAGCACTTAGAACCGTGCCTGATACCTAGTAGGTGCTCAAGAAATATTTGTTGAATGGAAGGAGGGATAGGGAGAAAGGGAGAGGGGAAGGGAGGGAGGGAAGGAGGAATGAAAGAAGCTAACCCACATAAAGAAGTTACCTGGATACACAAATTGTGGCCTGTCCATACGGTGGTGTATGATCCAGCCTTAAAAAGGAAGGAAATTCTTGGGACTTCCCTGGTGGTCCAGTGGTTAAGAATCTGTGCTTCCACTGTAGGGGGTGCAGGTTCGATCCCTGGTCCAGAAAATAAGATTCTGCATGCTGCATGACACAGCAAAACAAAGTATAAAAAAAAGGAAGGAAATTCTGACATGAACCTTGAGGATATTATGCTCAGGGAAATAAGCCAGACACACAAAAAATAATCACACAATTACTACATGATGGTACTTATATGAAATACCTAGAGTAGTCAGATTCATAGAGACAGAAAGTAGGATGAAGGTTACCAGGGCCTGGGGGAGGGAGGATGGGGAGCCCGTGTTTCACGGGGACAGAGTTGCAGTTGGGGAAGATGAAAAGGTTTTGGAGACAGATGATGGTGATGGTTGCACAACCAAGTGAATGTACTTCATGCCATTTAAAAATGTTTTAAGGGACTTCCCTGATGGAGCAGTGGTTGAGAATCCGCCTGCCAATGCAGGGGACACGGGTTCGAGCCCTGGTCCGGGAAGAGCCCACATGCCGCAGAGCAACTAAGCCCGTGCGCCACAACTACTGAGCCTGCGCTCTAGAGCCCATGAGCCACAACTACTGAAGCCCACACGCATAGAGCCTGTGGTCCGCAACAAGAGAAGCCACCGCAATGAGAAGCCCGCGCACCGCAACAAAGAGTAACCCCCGCTCACCCCAACTAGAGAAAAGCCCGTGCACAGCAACGAAGACCCAATGCAGCCAAAAATAAATAAATAAATAAATAAAATTTATTTTAAAAAATGTTTTAAATGGTAAGTTTTATGTTATGTATTTATTATATTTATGTATTTATTATGTTATGTATGTATTATACTTCACCACAATAAAAAATTTTATTTTTAAAAAAGTTTTGAACATTAAAAAAAAAGCAGGGAGAAGAACATAACACAGCACCTGGCTGAACCAAGACCTCAGTAGACGTGTGGGTTTTGTTTTTGTTTTTGTTTTTGTTTTTTGACAATTTAAAGCTGGAAATTCATTTTTTTTAACTTTTAATTTTGTATTGGAGTATAGTTGATTAACAATGTTGTGTTACAATGTTCATTGCAGCTCTATTTACAGTAGCCAGGACATGGAAGCAACCTAAGTGTCCATCGACAGATGAATGGATAAAGAAGATGTGGTACATATATACAATGGAATATTACTCAGCCATAAAGAGAAACGAAATTGAGTTATTTGTAGTGACGTGGATAGACTTAGAGTCTGTCATACAGAGTGAAGTAAGTCAGAAAGAGAAGAACAAATACAGTATGCTAACACATACATATGGAATCTAAAAAAAAAAAAAAAAGGCCATGAAGAACCTAGGGGCAGGACGGGAATAAAGACGCAGACGTAGAGAATGGACTTGAGGACACGGGGAGGGGGAAGGGTAAGCTGGGATGAAGTGAGAGAGTGGCATGGACATATATACACTACCAAATGTAAAATAGATACTAGTGGGAAGCAGCCGCATAGCACAGGGAGATCAGCTCGGTGCTTTGTGACCACCTAGAGGGATGGGATAGGGAGGGCGGGAGGGAGGGAGACACAAGAGGGAAGAGATATGGGGATATATGTATATGTATAGCTGATTCACTTTGTTATACAGCAGAAACTAACACACCATTGTAAAGCAATTATACTCCAATAAAGATGTTTAAAACAAACAAACAAACAACAACAAAATGTTGTGTTAGTTTAAGGTGTACAGCAAAGTGACCCAGTTATACATACACATGTATTTTCAAATTCTTTTCCCATTTAGGTTGTTTTATAATATTGAGCCGCGGTACCCAGCTTAGACAGCCCGCCTTCTGGAAACACTTTCCCCGCCCCTGGGGCTTCATCAGGCCCTTCAACACTGCCACTCACTCCCCTACCACCCCCATTAGAGCACACATCACACCAGACGGGAGTTTCCTGTTGCCTCTTAGGCCTTTCCTGCCAGACTGTGAGTTTCTTGAAGGCGAGGACTGTGGCCATAAGTTCATTCATTCATTCATCATCAAATATTTTTTGAGGACCCCTGTCATGGCAAACAATACCGTGGCGGGTGGAGTAGGGAGCAAGGCAGCCCAGAGTGGAGTCTGACGGGAGGGGAATGAGTAACCTGGCAGTGACCCTGAGGGAACTAGGGGCTGGGATGGGGGGGATACGGCAGTTAACTGAGCCCTATTCGCGGTTGCATCCCCAGCACTTTTTTCTTGCGCTCCCTGGGGTTTGCCGAGGCCTTCTGCTTAAGCCGGGTGTTCTTTCTAGGAAGAGGGAGATCTCAGGTTTACCTAGGCCTTCTAGCTCAGCAGAGGGTCCCCATGAGTCCACCAGATCACAGACTTCTGCTCAAAGGGAGGGGGCAGGGCTTGCGCTTACCAGGAATTTGTTTTGTTGTTAATTCTTTAGTTTGAAATAACGATAGACTCACAGGAAGTTGCGCAGAGAGTACAGAGTCCCCATACCCTTCCCCCAGCTTCCCCCAGTCGTGACAGCTCAGATAACTGCAGTCCAAAATCAGAGCCGGGAAATCGAAGAGGGTACCATGCTATTGACCAAACTACAGGTCTCATCCGGTGTTCATTGTTTACGTGCATCTTTTTGCCTGTGCACGTATGTGCACACGTGTTTCTGTGTAATTTTATCCCAAGTGTAGATCCGTGTAACCACAATGGCATCAAGATGCAGAACTGAGCGCTCACAGAGCAGCCGCCTGTGCCGCCCCGCGCCGTCAGAGGGGTTTCTGTTTGCGCATCTCGCCCTTCTGGTTTCCCAGGGCCTGAGCCAAGACCTTCAGTTCAAAGCAGCGAGACCCCTCAGCAGAGCCAGTTCACGGGAAACAGACACGCACGGGGGGCTAGGTGGGCATAGGCACAGAGGGACTCCCTAGGGGCGGAGACCAGCCCAGGGGGAGAGCGGAGGAAAGTGGTTTGGGAGCAAGCCCCGGGGCTGGTGAGGGAGGGAGAGTGCACAGATGTGGCCTACTGAGTCTCTGTGTGGTGGTCCGGATGGGCTGCCCAAGCCCAGAGACAGATGCAGTCATTAGGGAATTTAAGAGGCTGGGGGAGGGGCTGAGGTCAGCGAGCCCTGCCCAAAGATAGGATGAGTCCCCCAAACCCAGGCCCTCCTCCGTCTGCCTGGAACCAATCCCCACCTCATCACTCTGTCTCTCCTGCTCTCTCTGGGTCCCTCTCCCCCTCTCACTGGGTCCCTGTATCCCACTCTCCCCTGACCTCTCTGCAGAGCCTGAGTTGGGGGACACAAGTTCTGCCCTGACCTCCCCCCCCGCCCCCCCTGCTCACTCCCTGCCGGGGCCCTTGCTCCCGGACCGCAAAGTGAGAAAGCCTAGGAGACAGGACCACCCAGCACCAAGTGCCCCAGCACCTCCAGTCTCCTGCCGGTTCCTCACCCCCACCCCTTTCTCTCTCTTCCTCTGCGGCTGTGTCTCCTCTTTCTCAGTCTCCTCTGTGTCCCCCTCTCCCTCCATCTCCCCATTGTCCTCTGCCTGGTCCTGCATCTCCTCCTCACTGTTCCCTGTATCACCACGTCCTCATTTGTCATCTCTTGGCCTCCTCTCATCATCACTGCTATTATTCTGTGTGGGTGTGTTTGGAGTTGGGGTACCTCCGCCTCCTTTCTCTCTCTTCACTTTTTTTCTCTTTCTCTGTGCCTGTTTCTATTCTGCCTTCCCCCTTCTTCCTTCTGTTTTTCTGTTTCTGTCTCTCACTTTGCCACACTCACCTCTCCATGAATGTCTGTCCCTGTGCCCTGCCCCCATCTGTTCTGTCTTTTGCTGTCTGCCTCCCTTCCCCATCTATATTCCTCTCCCGCTCGTTCTCCATCTCCCTGAATTCTCTCTACCTCTGACTCTTCTCTCTCTGGCCTGTATTTCTCTTACTCTTTCTCTGCCTCTCCACCTTCATATGCTACTTCTCTCACATTTCCTAGACTCTCTCTCCTCCCATGGCAGCCCCTCTCTCTGCCTCTGTCCCTCCCTCTCTCAGCCCCTCTCCCACCCCCACCCCGTCCACCCTGCCCTGGGGTCCCTCTCCCTGGATTCCTTCCAGATTACAACACCTTCCCTTACCAAGCAGGCGGGTTCTCATTAACAATTGTGACTACTTCTCTGGTGAGAGGGGAGAGGGAAGAGATGGAACAGGGATCCTGGAATGGGAAGTAGGCAATAAAAAAAAAAAAAAAAAAGCCAGAAGGGTGGAGGAGAAGCGCCAGCTACTCAGGCCAGAGATAAAAGGCCTCCATGAGTGACAAGGAAGCAAGACATCTTCCCCGCTCCTCCAGACAGGAGACATCCAGGCAGGACCTGAACCCTTCTCAGCATCCTCTCTCCAGCCACCAAGGATCCCCCAGACCCTGCCCTCCTGGTCTCTGTTCTCTATTCTGTCCCTCATCCATGTCTCTACGGGTCTTAGTCTCTGTCTAAGACGCTCTCTCTGTCTCTGACCTACCTGGTCTCTGTTCTCTATTCTGTCCCTCATCCATGTCTCTATGGGTCTTAGTCTCTGTCTAAGACGCTCTCTCTGTCTCTGAACTATACCTTCTGCGTCTCTCACAGCCTCCTTAACCCTCACTTTCTCTCTGCATTTGCCAGAATCCAGCCCCCAGCCCTCAGAATGTTCCTCCTGCTGACAGCGCTTCAGATCTTGGCTGTAGGTAAGACAACAGTGGGACCTGGACCCTGAGAAGAGGTGGGGAAGGGTCCTGGGGACCCGACGTGCTCACAGGTGACCTGGTGAGAAGGGGCAGGGAGTAGTTTGGGGATGATGGCTGAGGTGCATGCTGGAGGGGGGGGCCTGAGTTCTAAGTTGTGGAGGTATTAGGAGATCGCAGGGTCCAGGGAGTTGTAGGAGATGGGGAGAAATAAGAGAGGAATTGAGTAGAACTATGGGGTCTTGACTGGGTCTTCCTAGAAAGGACAGCAGGACACTTCTTGATTGCGTTAGGGAAGAACTAATACGGGAAAGACAGCGTGTTGCCAGAAATGATGGTGGGAATGATGATGGGGTGGTGAGCTCCTGGCAGGGAGAGTGGTGTGGCACGCAGAGTGGGTGTGGGGAGAGATAGTGGATCCGGGGGCGTCACATGGAGTGAGAAGTTTGGGGAAGGAACAGGCAGCTCCCTGAAGGTGTTGGAAGATTACTGGGTGGAATTGTGCTGTATTGTGAAAAGTGATGACAGAAAGTATTCGTGGAGAAGCAGAGTCAAGCATAGTAGCTGTATCAGGACCCTGGATGAGGTGGCCCTGGGATCCAATAATAGATACTATGGAGGTGCCTGGGGGTGAGGGGGTGTCAGAGAACTCCCTGGTTATGTTGGGACAATAATGGGGGGGCAGTGTTGGGCATATCTCATATAGGGTGGGGTAGATAAAGGTGGGTGGTTTAAGGATTAGGCAAAAAAGGGGGGATTTGTGGATTCCAGATGTCCTAGAGAGTTGGGGGTAGATGGAGAGCATTTGTTTATCTACTTTCCCCACTTCACCTCACGCTTGCCTTCTCCTAGCCATGGCACAGAACCAAGGGAACAAGATAATTGGAGGCTACAGATGCACCCGGCACTCCCAACCATGGCAGGCAGCCCTACTGACAGGTCCCTGCCGTAGTTTTCTCTGTGGAGGGTCCCTGCTGTCCGAGCGATGGGTCATCACCGCCGCTCACTGTGCCCGTCCGTGAGTGACCCTCTCCTTATTCTTCTGCCAAGTGAATTCCAGAGTCTAGCCCTGTGTAGAACCCAGTGTAGTAGCTGGACCCTGGTTTGGGGTCTAGATAAGAGCTTAGAACAACAGACCCAGCTCAGAGCATGGAATCCAGCCATAAATCTTGAACTCGGTTTAGATTCTAAAAGCAGATCAACCATTTAGAACCCATACACAAGCTTAGAGTCCCACACAGAATCTAGAATCTAACACATAACCTGAGATCCATCCAGAGGCCAAGCTCTACCTAGAGACTAAGATGAGGAGCCTGTTCCAGAGTAGTGGTTGAATTCTGGACACAGTCTACCTTCAGAAACTCAGGACCCCTCTCAGAACACTGCCTGGAATCCAGAGTCAGGTTCAGAACCCACAGTCCAGACATAAATCCAGAAACCTGCTTACAGCTCAGAGCGTAAGATAAAGACAGAACCTGAAGCTTGTTCTAGATCCAACATTTAATCCAGAGTCTAGTCTACAGCTCCTCTCTGAGCAGCCTAGAACCCAGACCTCAACCCGCCATCTACATCCCAGAATGAAGACCATAATCTAAAGCTTCATATCGAGCCCAGAGCCCTTCTCAGATTCTAGACTGAAACCTGGACCTCAGACCCCAGACTAGAAGTCAAAGTCCAGATAAAAGCTCACCCAGTGCCCATAAACCAGATCTAATGCCATAAACTAAAGTTCAGTGTAGAACCTAGGGCCCAGAGTCTAGAATGGAAACCAACATCTAGAACCTGGGATAACCTGACCATAACCTGGAGCTCCATCTAGAACCCAGAGCCTGACCCGAGGTCAAGGGCTCAGACCAGAGTCTAGAACCAAGAGCCCAGACTATCACCTGTAATTTGATCTAAAACAGAACCCAACCTAGAGTCAAGAATGCAGACCGGTGTTTAGAGCCCTGAGCCCAACTGGAGCACAGAGCTCAAACCATTGTCTACAACCCAGGTCATAAGCCAGAGTTTAATCAAGAACCCAGAACTCAACCTAGAAACCAGAGCTCACACCAGTATCTAAAAAGTATGCTATCATCCAGATTCAATCTAGAACCCAGCTCCTAGCTTAGACTCAAAAGTTCAGGATGTTTAGAGTCCAAAGGCCAGGCTAGAACTGGAATGGAACCTCCCTGAAGCAATGGAGTAACTGGGAAGGATACTCCAGAATACCAATTCTGATTTAGAGCCTAGAGCCACAGCCCAGAGTCTCACTTAGAATTCAGAGTATTGATCCAGGTTCAGACCCTAGGACAGAGCCAAGAACGCTCAATCATCACTTTATACCCAAGTCAGAAGGCAAAGCGCAGCCCACAAGGGGAAGGGGAGAATGGTAAGACTGGGTCCAGAGAGAAAGCCCAGGCTGGGGGAAAGGGTGCAGGGTGCCGGGAGACACTCAGCCTGCAGTCAGAGGGACGGTTAGACTTGAGGAAAACTCATCACCAGGGAAGGGAGCGCCGCTGGAGGGTGGGGACAGGTCTCCAGGTCAGACCCTGAGCGGCGCTACTCTTGGGGGTCATGGGCCAGGATCCTTCGAGTGGCCCTGGGCAAGCACAACATGAGGATTTTGGAGGTCACACAGCAGGTGCTGCGTGTGATCCGCCAGGTGCCACACCCCCAGTACAACTCCCGGACCATCGACAACGACCTGATGCTGCTGGAGCTGGAGCGGCCTGCTCGGCTGGGGAGGGCAGTGAAGCCCATCGCCATGGCCAGCTCCTGTGCCAGCGCAGGGACGTCCTGCCTTGTGTCGGGCTGGGGCACGATATCCAGTCCCATCGGTGAGAGTCCTGCGTCAGGAAAGAGAGGCTGGAAGTCTGAGTCCTGTGTCTGAGGGAGGAGGGGCTGGGGGCGGGGACTCCTGGGTCTGAGGGAGGAGGGGCCGAGAGTCTGGATCCTGGGTCTGAGGGAGGAGGGGCCGGGGGTCTGGATCCTGGGTCTGAGGGAGGAGGGGCTGGGGGCCTGGATCCTGGGTCCGAGGGGGGAGGGGCTGGTGGCCCTGACCCCTGGGTCTTGTTGAGGGGTAGACCCCATCGTAACCCCTCGGTGCCCCTGCAGCCAGGTTCCCCAACTTTCTGCAATGCGTGAACATCAACATCTTCTCGAATGAGGAGTGTCAGCGGGCCTATTCTGGAGCCATCACCCCTGGCATGGTCTGCGCAGGGGTCCCCCAAGGCGGGAAGGACTCTTGTCAGGTGAGGCCCAGGGAGAGCACGGGCAGGGGGATTGTTTGGAGCAGGGACTTAGGTACAAAAGGACCACAGGAACATGAAGATCAGGGGAGACCCCCCCCCCCACACACACACACAGAGAACGAGAGAGGTTGTAATAGCCAGGCTGCCTCCACGCTGTTCGCCCTTGGGTACTGGACCTCAGTTTCCTCATCTGTCCCCTGGGGGTAGCAGGTCTTAGTCGGTGGAATGAGATGAGCTAGTCCATGGAAAGAGCACAGAGCTCTGGTCACCACTGTCATTGCCATCATCACATACGGGCACCTGGAAAGCCGGGCTCAGGTCCTCTAGAGATCGTAATCCATCCCTGAGCGATGGCTCCAGAGACAGGGGATGTGGAAACACACACATAGTTTTCTAGAGACAGAGCTAAGATGAAGAGGGGCCCAAGGGACAGAGACAGAGTGGGAACCAGTGACCCCAACGCCCAGGGGCTGAGATCTCCAGAGCCCCTGCCCAGGGCTCTCAGCCCACCCCTGTCCCATCTTTGCCTCTCGGGTTCTCCATACCCACGGCTCTGGTCATCTGTCTGTGGATGTCTCCATCTCTGTCTCTCCCCCTCAGGGTGACTCCGGGGGACCCCTGGTGTGCGATGGAAAGCTCCAGGGCCTCGTGTCCTGGGGGATGGAGAACTGTGCCCAGCCTGGTTACCCCGGCGTCTATACAAACCTGTGCAAGTACCAAAACTGGATCCAAGAAACCATGCAGAGCAGATCGTAGCCGGTGTTACAGGACAGCACCTGCCCTCATGCTCCCCAAGACCCTGCTCTCCCCACTCCAGACCCCGGGATCCCGGCCCCCAGCGCCCCCTCCCTCAGACCCACAAGCCCAGGCCCCCAGCATCCTGCTCCTGACCCCTGGCTCAGAACTCCCCTTTCCCAGAGCGGTTCCTTCAGGGGTTCTCTCTGCACCCCACAACATCCCCGTCATTCTTCAAGGTGCCCCTAAGACACACAGAGTAGGAGCGTGAAGGCAAAGGTGCTGCACTGGCACCATATGCCGAAGAAGACAATGTTCAAAACTCTTAGTGTCTGTAAACACCAGGTAAATACTACGAATAAAACTTTAACAATCCTAAATTCCGTTCTCCATTCATTTAATTCATCCAACAGCTATGCACACAGGGGTCCAATCACGCCCAGCCAGGAGGCATGTTCCAAAGTGCATGGTGTCCCCTGGGCGTCTGCCCCCTCACCATCCACTGTACTTGGTGTGGTAGAAGGAAACGCCCCAGCCTTGCACGGTGACCCTGAGCAGGACTGCCCTTCCTCCAGCCTCCTCTCAGAGTCCTGTGAGCAGGGACTGCTGAGGTCCCAGACAGGGAGGGCAAAGACCTACCTTGTTTCCTGGAAAACACTATGCAAGTGAAGAGATCCTCTTTTTCCTAGTCAGATCTCAGGTGAGGAGAGTTGAGTTAATCACACTCAGGTCCTGACAGAGCTCTGCTCTCGTTTTATTTATTTCCATTTGTCATCCCTGGCTCTGGTTCCCCTCCCTCCCCAAAGGCATCAACACAGATGGCCTTGAATACCCTGCATCCTTGGAACACATGCACCGTCACATTGTGTTGCTTCTAATTTACACAAAATCATTGTGTTATGAATCTCATTCTCTTTCTTACTTTCATTCAAGAACGATTATTTATCGGGCACCTACTGTGTACAAGGCATTGGTCTATTTACTGGGTACCTACTATGCGCCAGGCATGGTTCTAGGTACTGGAAGTAGGGCTGCGAACGAGCCAGACAAATCTAAATGCTTCTCGTCACAGAGCTTGCGTTCTAGCAGGAGGTCACAGACAAGAAACAGTAAACATAATTTAAAAGCAAAGTCGAGAGTCCCTATGAATAAAAAAATCATTAAACCTGGGCTGGGTGGCAGCTCTTTTGCGTGTGCCAGGGCCAGCTCATCCCAGCCCATAAGAGCCTCTTGGCAAATTTTCAGGAATTTTGAGAGCCGGTTGCTAAACACAGCCATTATTAAAAATTAAATTACATAAACTTACAATTAAGTAATGTATACTTTTTAAAAGTCAATACTCAAAACTCATCAATTCCTAATTATTTTTCCTGCTATCTATGCTTGGAGGCTATTTATGTCTGTCACGTTCCATCTGTAATGGTGAGCATCTGGGAATCCCTTCCCGATCGCATGTCCATCCTCTCGTGGTTCTGTGCTTGGGTACCGCAGAACTCAGATACGGTTCACCTGCCACACGTGTTCACCTGCTCTGTGGGGGAAAGCCCAGGATCAGAGAGTTCTGAGGTGGCAGGTCTGGAACCTGTCTTACTACAATAGCTCAAAAGCTTGCTGGGGTGAATATAGCCAATATTTTATAAAACTATAAACGGAGCATAACCTTTAAAAATTGTGAATCACTATATCGTATACCTGGAAATTATATAATATTTTACATCAACTATACTTCAATTAAGAAAAAGAAAAAAGAGAGGAAAACAAGATTGCTGGGGGGACTTCCCTGGTGGCACAGTGGTTAAAAATCTGCCTGCCAATGCAGGGGACACGGGTTCGATCCCTGATCCGGGAAGATCCTACATGCCGCAGAGCAACGAAGCCCCAGGGCCACAACTACTGAGCCTGCGCTCTAGAGCCACAAGCTACAACTGTTGAACCCCACATGCCTAGAGCCCGTGTTCCGCAACAAGAGAAGCCACCGCAATGAGAAGCCCCTGCACCGCAACAAGAGTAGCCCCTGCTCGCCACAACTAGAGAAAGCCCGGGCGCAGCAGCAAAGACCCAATGCAGCATTAAAAAAAAAAAAGAAGAAGATTGCTGGGAAGTGGATACTACAACTTTTGTCATGGTGATACAGACACACCTGGGCTCTCATGTGTGGCAACCACACAAGCTCTGCGGAGGAAAGGAGTTGAAAGCAGCTGTGTACTTGAGTAGCTCTGAGCCCCCAGAGAGATGAAGACACGGACCGTGCTGTAATTCTTGGCCTGCATCCTACTATAAAGCTAAGTAAAAGTAGTTTAGATGAAAGTAATCTTTAATCTGATTTCCAACTCATATTCCCAGCTGCGATGGTTACGTACCCTATTTTTTTTTGCTTCTTAGATGCATATCCCTCTCCCATTTTTACAACCTCCGTAAGCGAGAGGCTCCGTTTATAATTAGCTGATAGTGTTATGTCTTAGCATTACGCCCTAATTTCATCGATGGCTCCTTTTTCTTTCTCAGTGGTATACAAAATAATAGTGCCAATACAACTGAGGCATTTTAGACTGATGGAATAGGGTATGAAGGCAGGTGGGTGTGGGTGAGGAGTCAGGTTTCAGTATTAAATAGGCGATCTTATTCCACCAAAGATGGTGTGACGTTATTTCACACCAAAATACTGTGTTAACAGCCTATCCATGTTGCTGTCTGCCCACCTGGTTCATTACTACTCACTGCCACGGTGCTGGTGTTTTCTCAACCTGTGTTGTCCGAGATGGTAGCCACTAGCCACATGTGGTCACTTAATTTTTAAACTAAAATTATCTAGATTGAATATGCATTACAATTCCGTTCCTCGGTCGCACTCACCACATTTCTGCTGCTCTATAGCCATATGTGGCTGATGGCTGCCATATTGGACAGCACAGATAAATAGATTTCCATCATTGCAGAAAGTTCTACTGGACAGGACTGCTTGAGTCTATACCCTTGCTCCTAGTGTGGTCCAGGGGACAGCAGTATCAGAATTATCTGGGGCTTATTAGAAGTCAGAGTCTTGGACCCCACCCCAGACCAACTGAACCGGAATCTGCATTTTAACAAGACCCCCAGGGGACTCCATGCTTATTAGAGTTTGAGAAGCACCTCTCCATGGTATACATCCACCATGTTTAATGACCCAGTCCCCCAGTGATGGACACCTAGTTTCCTTCTACTACCCAAGCAATACTGCAATGACCATTTGGGGGCAGGCTCCTTATAGAACTATAGAAGACTTCTTTGGAATATCACAGGAATAGGACCACTGGACCAAAAGTCTTACTTTTAATCAATTTCACCAAGTACTGGCAAGTTTTTGCCCAGATAAGAAGGATTCATATCTCTCCACACCCTCAAAAAATGCCTGTAGTTCATTCATTCATTCAGCAAATATTTACTGAATCCTATTATGTGCCAGTTACTGCTCTAGGAACAAAGCAGATAACATTGTTGCCCTCGGGGAACTCACTTCTGGAGGTGAGGCAAACAAGGGGCAAATAAATGAGTAAAACATGAAATATTGGGAATTCCCTGGCAGTCCAGTGGTTAGGACCCAGCACTTTCACTGCCGTGGCCCAGGTTCGATCCCTGGTCGGGGAACTAAGATCCTGCAAGCCTCATGGCGTGGCCAAAAAAAAAACAAAAAAAACCATTAAATATTACAGATGGGAGTAAGTGCTTTGGAGAAAAATAAAGCAGAGTAAGGGGATAGAGAATGTCAGAGGAAAGTTATAATTTTAAGAGGGTTATGCAGTGGGTGGTTAACTCAGCAGGGCTATGTTGTCCAAACCCTGCACATTACAAAAAGAAGTTAGGCCCTTGCCTAGCATCTGGGAGATAACCTCTAAGCCTTTGTAATATTCTGCCTAATAACAGTGTCTTTCTTTACCTGGGGGCCTTGGGCCATGCCAGACAGTCTATCCTAATAGGATGATTTGTGATGGAGGTCTTGGGGCATGTTTGACCTGAGGAGGAGCTGGAGACTAAGGCCAGCAATGCAGGCAGACAGCCATGTGCCTATGTGACTGACCCCCAGTAAAAAACATAGACACCAAGGCTCAGGTGGACTTTCCTGATGGGCAATCCTCTGTACGTGTTGTCACACATTGTTGCTGGGCAAAGTAAGTGCTGTCTATACGACCCCTCTGGGAGAAGACAACTGAAAGCTCGGGCCTGGTCTCTCCTGGACTTGGCCCCATGTGTCTTTTTACTTTGCTGTAAGAAACCAAAATCATGAGTGCAGGAGCTTTTCTGAGTTCTGTGGGTCCTTCTTGTGGTTCCCTGAACCCATCTCAGGGATCTCCAACTACAATGGTCAAGGAAGTCTTCATGGAGAGGATGACAAGAATGGAAGAAACCAGGCAGACATCTGGTTTGGAAGAGGGCTCCAGGAGTGGGCATTAAAGTACTAAAGTTCTGAGATGGGATTGTGCCTGGCATGAGAGGGGCAGGAGAAGAGGAAGCGGTAGGTGACATCAGAGGACTACTGGGGCCAGATGGTCTAGAGCCTTGTTGGCCACCGTAAGGACACCTGACTTTCACTCTGAGTGAGGTGGGAGGCACTGCGGGCTTTCCAGAAGAGGTGTGGCCTGCCCTGACTTACATTTTATAATAAAAGGTCACTCTGGCTGCTGTGTGTAAATGGTGTAGGCCGACAAGGACAAAAACAGGGAGACCAGATAAGAAACTCGAGATAATCCAGATGAAAGATGATGGTGGCTGGGAGGGACCAGGGTGGCAAGGATGGAAGATGTTGAGAAATGGTCCGATTCTGGATCTATTTTGAAGGTAGCACTGGCAGGGTTTGGTAAAAAAAATGGACGTGTGGTGTGTGAGAAAAGGAATTCAAGGGCGAGACTGAGGTTTTGGCTGAGGAATGAAAGGACAAAGAAACGATTTACTGAGAAGATCAAGACTGTAGGAGGAACCCATTTGGAACGTGAGAGGGGTGAAGGACAAGAGTTGGGTTTCGAACGTGAATCTATTGAGTAGGCAGTTGGGTGTCAAGTTGAGAGTTTAAGAGCAAGGTCTGGCTGGAGACATAAAATTTGGGAGTCATCAGCATGTAGATGGTATTTAAAGCCACAGGAGCAGATGAGATCACCAAGGGAGTGAGCACATAGACAGAGAAAAGAAGAGGGCCAAATGCTCCAGCATGTAGAGACTGGGGACCTGAGTAGAAAACAACATCAGTCACGAAGGAGAAGCAGTCAGTGAGTAATGAGGAAGACCAGGAGGAAGGTAGTGTCTCAGAAGCCGAGGAAAGACTTTGAAAGACCAGGGAGTGAATCACTTGTTAAATGCTGCTCATAACTCAAGTTAGATGAACCCCAGAGAGCTAGCCACTGGGTTCAGCAACATGGACCTTATTGGTGCCCTTAAAAGAGGCACAGTTGGTGGAGAAGTGGGGGTGGAAGCCTGCATGGAGTGGGCCCGAGAGAACAGGAGGAGAGGAATGCCACACAGGACGTGTAGCCAACGTTTTGGAGCATTGCAGTCAAAGGGAGCAAAAAACTGGGTCAGGGGCTGAAGGAGAGCACAAAGGTTGAGAGAAGGTTTTTAAAACATTCTTTTCATGGAACATGGGAGAAATTGTAGCATGTTTGTATGTTAATGGAGAAGAAAAGAATGGATGATGCAGGCAAGGGAGCAGAGGACTGCTGGCTGGAACAGTGTCCTTGAGGAGGTGAGAGGGGTTGGGGTACCTGACACAAGTGCAGGTGTCTTTCTTAGATGGAGGTGAAGCTTGTTCATCTGTAGAAATGGGAGAGGAGGCGGAGCATGTGGGCACAGATGCAGGGAGGTGGCAAGACTGACCTTTCTAGTGTTTGCTATTCTGATGGGTGAAAAGTGGTATTTCGTTGATGTGTGAGATGACTGGGACCAACATCCTTAATAACGTGGATCCAGCTCTAAAGAAGAAGTCACGTGTCTCAATTTCTTGTGCATCTTTCTCTCCAAAAGCCCAAGTCTGATTTCTCCCCAGGCGTCTCTCTTTCTACCTCTTACATCGTCTTGCCTTTGTCTCTCCCTGCATTTCCTCTGCTCTCTCCCATCCACCTTGTTTATCTGTCTCTGTGTATTTATCCCTTTGGGTCTTTCTCAGTCTCCCCATCCCTTCACATTTGCATCGGGGCCTCTGCTCTGGGCATGGGTGTAGGGCCAACTTTCTCATCCCAGCCAGCACTTCCAACCAGAACTTCCAGTTCCTGCTTGACAAAGAACCTCATTTTGAAGCCAAGCTATAGGGTGGGGCCCCCGGGAACCTCAGGCTGCCTCCATCTCCAGCTTTACTTATTTAACAAGCATGTTTGTGGCCTTTGGTTAGTGTCAAACTCTCCTCTAAGCATCTTCAAATATTAACTCATTTAACCCTGCTCTATGTGGCAGGTGCTATTGATAGCGCCATTTTACAGAGGCACAGAATGGCCATGTCACTTGAACTCAGCTCTGAACCACTAGGAACACTGTCTCTTTTTCTAGTCCTTTCTCTTTCTTGCTCTAGCCCTTCTCTCTGAGGGGGACAGACCCTGATCTATGAGACAGTACCCCTGAATTTGGTCTAATTGGCATGTGACTTTCACCTGCTCACTGAACTCCATGGGCTCCAGTTGCCTTATTGATCAAGTGAGGGGGTAGAATACCCCCAATTCTTGGTGGGTCCATGACCTCACTTCAACAAGAGTCAGCCAATCATAAGCCCTAATATCAGTGTTGACCTGGTACCCACCCCTCAGCAAATACCGAAGCCAGCCACCCCACTCCAAGTTCCAGCCTTTCCCAAGGGAGAAAGGCTTTTTCTGGAAGTGTGGACCTAGGCCACAAGAGAGCACAGGTACCCCGACTTCCCACACAAACCTATCACCTCACTTAACCCGCATCCTCCGTCCTGCCACTCAGCCTGAACCCAACTCAACTCAAAAAGAGTGAACTCGGTCCCTACTCTGGGTCCAGTCTTGGGAAGCGGGGTAATTCCAGGGTGGGGAAGGACAGTAGCCTTTCTGTCACCTTGAGAGGCACTCAGAGCTATGACCCAGCCCACTCCTACCAAAACCCTACCCTGACACAGATACTCGACCTCACACTGAGTGCTCATTATCAATGTCAACGCACAACACCAACTCAACTGTATTTCAACACCTCCCCATCCAAACACTCAGTCTTGGCCTCATCTCCAGCCCCAACCCAACTGGGACTCTGTCAACAACATTATCCCCAGATCCCTCCCATCTACAACTTAATTCTATCCCCAAAACCAACTCCAACCCCATCCTCACCCCAGGTCCATTCTCTTCCCCAAACTCACCTGCATTCCCAACACAGTCATCAGAGCCCCTCCCCCCCCACCAACCACCATCCTAAACCCGACCACAAACTTTTCTTCCTAGTGTAGGGAAAAACTGTGAAAGACTTTAAGATGGACCCAACAGATGTCATCAATGGAAAACTAGGTGGGTTATCTGATTCTATGGGGTCTCAGCTTCTTTTACTGTCTTTGAGCTACTTTACAACTCTGTAAATGATAAATAGTCGATAGCAGTGCAAATAATTCTTGTCCATAACCGTGCAAATGACGTTTGTCAGGTGGAAGTACAATTCTCTCCCCTCCATATAGAATAAGCCAGTTTTGCATCTATTTGTTCATTCATTTTAGCACTTCTTATTGCCTATACATGTGTGGTTCTTTGTAACATCTTGCTAGCTCCATCGCTTATTAACAAATCCAAATAACATCTTTGACATATGTTCATTTTATAGATGCAGGAGAGTCACGGTTAGATACTTTAAAAAAAATTATCTTTTAACACTAGATTTGACCCTTATATCCAAACTTTAACTCCCCCAATATGGACCACACCAGTTTTGAGATGAATACTCACTCCATCCATCTCAACCCTTTATCCTTATCATGACACCACTGCTGTCTCTCTTTCCAAATATCATCTGGTCCCCGTCTCTGGCTTTCTTTCAAATTCTGACTCCACCTCTGTCCTCTTTAATCCCTAATCCTACCCCCTCCACCCCCTAGGATTAGCTCATGTCCCCACCCACAGTTCCAGGAGACGCCTACTCACTCCTAAAACACCCTTCCTCCTTCCTCTTCCCCATCATCCCGTCCCCAGAGCTTCCTGATTCCTGCCTCTCCCTCCCCACCTAGGTCCCCATGGACTGCCTCACCCATCTGACCCTGCTCTTAAAAGGCCATTTATCCAAAATATTGTTTTCCCAGGCCCAACCCCTGCCCACATCCAAGTGTAAGTTGACTTTCTATCCACCTATCTGAAGATTCCTTTCTTGTGTCTGATTGGGGGAGGAGGGAAGGGTAGAATAAATTTGGGTATCCCTGTGTTTTCCAGAAGAAATAGGGCTGGAGATGAGGTTGAGATGTGTTGAGTTTGATGTAGAGAGATAAACTTGAGATAAGGCTGTTGATGGGAATGGGTCTGAGGGATAGGCTGATGGTAAGGGGAATCATTAAAATTAGTTGGGAGGTGGGAATAGAGTAGAAAATGGCCAACCAGGAGCTGACGTATATTAAGAATATGTATAGGGTTAGAGGGGGGATGAGAAAGTGGCATAAAAAATGGGTTGATGTTAGGGAGGGCCTTAGGGATTTTGGGTGGGCCTGGAGAAGGAATTGAGCTTTTCCCTTCCCTCCACGTGGGTCTTGCTGCCTGAAAGTTCACAGTGGGTTCAACTTGGGCTTGGGTGGAACCAGATCTGGGTCCTAGCTTGTCCTGGTAGCTCCGCCCCACACGAAGGGCCAAGCCCAGGCGCGGGGTGGGGTGGGCGGGTGCATGGCGACAGCCAGCTGAGCCATTGGGGGTGGAGAGGGGACGGCCAGCAACAGGGAAATGCTGAAGGCGCTGGGGGCAGGGAGTTCAGGGGTTAAAAGCCATGGGTCGAGGCTGAAGTTTGAGGCAGCTGGCAGTGGAAGCTCTCCCTGAGAGGGGAGAAAGGACACGGAGAGGGTAGAGAGGGGCGGGAGCGTTCACCAAGGACCCAGCTCGCTGGAGGGCAGGGGTGGAGGGACTGGCCACCTAGTGTGAAGGGCTGCAAGCCAGAGCCCCAGGTGAGGGACGTGTGCAAGCTGCCCCTCCCACCACGTTCCTGGGACTCTCCCCCCACCAACCAAGAATGGAACTTGGGGAGGGGCTTGCAGATTCCAGGGTCAAGGTTTTCAGAGTAAAGGAGAGGACGTTCAAGATTGGGAAACGCAGAGCAGGGTGGGTAGGGAGTGTCCAGAGATGGGGGTTCTGGCCAGCGCTTAGCACCCTCTTCAACTTCTCAGGCTCCGCCCGCCCTGCCCCCCACCACAAAGTCACCACGTGGCCCCTGGCCGCTGCAATCGCTTTCCTGAAGGTGGCCTTGTCAGAAGGTAAGAATGCGCGGGGGTGGAGGCCGGGTGGCCACTCCAGACCATGGTAAGAGGGGGAGAGGGGGGAGGGGGGAGGGGTGGGAGGGGGAGGGGGTGGGGGAGGGGGGAGGGGGAGGGGGAGGGGGGAGGGGGAGGGGGCTTGGGAACCGCAAGCTCAGCCCCCCCGCCCGCTCGGGCCCGGGTCCCACCGGGACACAGGAGAGCTTCCTGCTTGTCCCTGCGTGACCCGGTGTCCCAGTTGGGGTCAGTCCACTCTCCCCACCGACCGCAGACCCTCTCCCAGCTCAGATGGGCTCGCCCTAGTTTTAAGTCTTCTTCGGGATCTTCCGAACCAGCCCGTTTGCTGATTGTCCTACTCTGCATTGGAAAGCCCACCCCCAAGACCCTCCCACGTTCAAGGCCTCCCCAGAGTTACAAGAGACAGACATGGGTTCAAATCCTGACGGCTGCCACGTTGAGCAAGTAACTTAGCTTCTTTCTTTCATCTGTAAAAATGGGAACATTAAGTCCTGACCACAAAGGGTGGTTGTGAATATTGAAATGTAATGCATGTAATGTGCTCACCGCCTGGCAGACAGAAGGGACTGGAAAGTTAGTTGTTATTACTACTTTATTGGTAGTATTCTGTCTCCGTTCTCAGGCCCTTCCAGAACCTTCTAGATTGTTCTTTAATCCTTGAGGAGACCCCAAACCTATCTGATTCCACCCAGAGTTGGTCCGCAGAGATTCCTCTCCTCACATTTAAGCCCCCTTTCCCTGCCTTTGCAGGCAAGTTCTCTGGAAACCCCATTCATGCATCACTCATTCATTCAACAAACAGCTGAGCACCAGGCAGAGTGTCGGGTGCTGTAGAAGCAGAGACAGAGTTCCTGCTCTCAGCACCCAGAGCCTAGAGGAGATGGATGCAGACATTATTCAAACAATTACCCAAATAATTAGATAATAATTAGTTAGAACTGTGACACGAGGTGATGGCTTCAAGGAGCCAAGCCAGAAGCCCAGAGATATCATGGCAGCTCCTGGCCTGGAAAGGCCCCCAAAAGGCGCTGAGACCTGAAGGAGGGAGGGGTCCTCAGGCACCCATCACCACCCTTGGCCTGAAGGTGGGGTAGCTTCTCTCCTTTGGTGACACACCTAGGACTCCCATGTCCCCTTCTAGGTGCCATGCCCCGGGGCTAGGAGCTCCACATGCATCGTCTTGTGGAATCCTTAACAGCCTTATGAGGTAGGTGCGCTATAATTACTCCAGTTTCACAGCTGAAAAACCCACGACTCTGAGAAAGCAAAGTCCCCAGCAGCGCCTGAGTCAGGATCTTAATCCATGTTGCCTGTGCTGTCTTCCACACCCTGGACTTTATGGTCTGGCAAACCATCTTTATTAATTTCAACCGAATGGGCTTCTTAGAGGCAACTTTTTTTTTTTTTTTACTTAAAACATATTTGAAATTTATATCACTGTTCTAAATGGAAAACAGCATCCTTTGCTATAAATAAAAGGTAAGAGAGAAAAATCAATTCCACACAATGAACAAAAACAATGTTTATTGTATTGGACCACCTGAAACTGCCTATAGTTGACCCTTTTTGACCTCCCCTAAAATAGCAATTGCAGATAGTTCAACTTAATTTTGGGGTTGCCAGCTGAAGGTAACCTTCTGCTTCCTCCTGGTTTTGAAAGGTGAGCTCAGCAAGACAAGAGAGGTGTTGAAAGGATATTAGCACCATCGTGAAACTTTCTCCTGACAAAATCAGGTTTGAAAGAGAAAGGAATGATGACTCAGTTTCTGAGGGTGCAATTAATAGCAGTCCCCACTTACTGAGTGCTTGCTCTGTGCCAGGTCCTGTGTGTGTCTTGGATGTAGGATCTTACTGAACCTACAACTACCCGAAGAGAGACAAACGATTACTTTTCCTTCTTTACAGCTGAGAAAACTGAGGCTGGAGACTTGTACCCAGCCAGAAAGTGGCACATTCGGGATTAGACTTTCTCTGTCCCTGTGTTGCCTGCTGCGCCTCTAATGCCAGGCACAGTGCCTGGTACACACAACACTCATTGCTTGAGTAGCTGCTGTGTGCCAGACATCACTAGGTCCTGGGAATGCAGCACTGAATAAAGCAGTTCAGGTGCCTGTGGTCAGTGCAGCTTACAGTCAAGAAGAGGAGATTAAACGTAAACAAAATATAAAGAGAAAGGAATAGTGATTGTAGCTATGATGAAACTCAACTCGGGAGATGTCATAGGGAATGACAGGGGGCGGGGAGTTTAGGAGGGCCAATATTAGACCAGGTGACCAGGAATCTGGGAAGGCCTTTCTGAAGAGGTGACATTTGAGCTCAGCTCTCAGAGTCAAGAGGGACCCAGATACACAGTCTTTAGATTCTGAGTGCCATCCAGTAGACTATTTCACGTATATAATGTCTTATATCTGTGCTGTCCAATGTGGTAGCTACTGGCCATGTGGGGCCTTGAACATTTCAAATGTGACTGGTGTGACTGAAGAACGGAATTTTAAATTTCATTTTAATTAATTTAAATTTAGATAGCCCTATGTGGCTAGTGGCTACCATACTGAACAGGGCAGGTCTAGAGAAAGAACTGTCCAGAAAGAGGAAGCAGCAAGCACAAGGGATCTGGTGTGTTTGAAGGACAGGTCCATGGGTCTGGAACAGAGTGAGTGAAGAGGAGAAGTGGGAGATGGGGTTGAAGAGACTAGCAAGGGTCAGATGATGCAGAGTGCTGCAAACTTTGTATCTGGGGGTGGTTAGCCTATGAATGGTATGTAAAGTCATGAAGGCACTCAGTAAATGTGTGTTGAAAGGATGGTGGGATGGATGGATGGAGGGATGGAGGGATACTGCCTGTGTAGATGGGTAGGTTAGGCTCACTTCTACATCCAGAAATCAATCCCTGTAGTGGGCCAGGAGAGAAAATTCAGGTAGGAAGAAAGTCAGGCTTCTGCTTACCCATCAGAAGCACCCTCATTCCATGAACTCTTCTTTTAACCTCCAGTGGAGTGTTTGTCACTTCTACAGAAAAGGACATCACCACTTTGCCCTGACTCATCTCTACTACATAGAAAATGGCAACTCCCAGAGGCCAACAAATGAATCATCAGTTCCTGGTCACCCAGAGCAAAATTCTGAGTCTCTCCCCAAGCCCATGAACCACAACACCAGGCCTCCTTCCCCCGTGAACCCCAATTCTCTAACATTTTCTCTCCTTTACCAGGCATCTCTCAGCAGTACCCCAAGATTCTCAATAGCACCAGTGGGACCAATGGGTTCCTCCCCGGTAGCTACACCTGCCCCTCCCCAACTCTCAGCCTGGAAGGTAGCCCTACTAGTGCAAGGGCGGCTGCTCTGTGGGGGGGAGAGTCCTGATCCACCCAAGATGGGTCCTCACTGCAGCACATTGTCTAAAGGAGTATGTGGGGGCCAGGGGAGCATGGGGTAGGGATGAGACTGAGACTGGGGTGGTGGGTGGGTGGAGGTGAGTTTGAGGATGAGGTTGGAACTGGGTTGGGATGGGCATGGGGGAGAGAATGAGATTTGGAGCGGAGATGGGGAGGTGGGTATGGGAATGGAGTCAAAGTAGAGGGTTTGGATGGAAGTGGAGTTGAGGATGTGGAAGGAGACATGTTTGGAGATGAGGAAGGAGGGATGGGGGAGGGTTAGATTGGGGATGGGAACGGAGATGGGTTCCTGGGCTCCTCTAACCACCCCCTTCGTGCACCCACAACGGGTACAGAGTATACCTGGGCAAGGACGACCTGGGGCATGTGGAAGATGGAGAGCAGGTGAGGGAGGTAGTTCGATCTATTCCCACCCTCTATACCAGATCAGCCCCACCCACCTGAACCATGACCACAACATCCTGCTTCTGGAACTGCAGTCCTCGGTCCAGCTCACGAGCCAAATCCAAATCCCGCCCTTCTCCCACCACGACTGCCTCCCCGCTGGCACCTGCTGTCCGGTGTCTGGTTGGGGCACCACCACCAGCCCCCAGGGTTTGCGCCCACACAGGTGGCCTGAGGTCTCACAGAGTGGCCAGGGAAGCTGGGGCAGAGAGGGGAGGGTAGGTTGGAAGAGGAGTTTTTATAAATAAAAATAGATTTAGTTATATATGTGATAAGTCAGATATCACAGATATAATATATAAAGTTATATATATATCCTTTATGTAAATATAAAATATAAATATGTAAAAATAAGGTTATATAATGTTACATATAATAGATAATGTATCATTTTATATATCCTTTATAGCATATATAAGTATAAATGTATAAATATAAAGTTATATATGTTATATATCATATATGATATAGTTATATATCCTTTATATAAATATACATAAATTTATGAATATAAAGTTATAATCACATATCATATGTTATATATATAAAATTGTTTCCTTTTTATAAATATATATAAATTTATAAATATATAAAAATATATAGTATATAGTATATGTTCATGTTATATGGACGTGCCTAATAATACATCTGTATATAAATATGTAAACGATAGAAATTAGATTTATTTCCTAAGCTATAAACGATATATTAATGTATTTATTTAAATAGATTTGTGGGATTTCCCTGGCGGTCCAGTGGTTAAGACTCCACGCTTCCACTGCAGGGCTCAATTCCTGGTCGGGGAACTAAGAACGCATGCTGTGCGGCACAGCCTATATATATATATATAATATTTATATATATAAATATTATATATATATAATATTTAAATATATAAATATTATCATTTATGATTCAGAAAATAAATTTAATATATCAGTTATATTTATTAAATATAATAAAGTATAAATAAATATATCTTTTGGATATAAATTATATATATATATGAATATAAAGTTGAACCCTATAGCAACAAGAGCCCTTTGCATCTCCTGAGCAGTCCTTAGTTCTCCCCTAGTCTCATTACCATATCTTTCTTCCCAACATGTCCCATTCCTCTTCCTACCACTCCTTCCTACTCTCCCACATCTCTTTTCATCTCTCCTCCTCCTGGTGTTTTCCTCATCTCCAATTCTCTCTCACCCCTTTGCCTTCCTATCTCTTCCCAACACCTTCTCTCTGTCTTTCCCCATCACTTGCTTCACCTCTCTCCTCGTCTACCTCCCCTTTTATATCTCATAATGAGATATATTTATTTATCCCTGTCCCATTCCTCTCCATCTTTCTCTCCACTTTTCATCTTTTCTTCCACCTCTCCCCCCATTTCTCTCCACATTTCTGTCTTCCATCCCTTTACCCAGATACATATCCAATCTCATCTCCCATCTTTCTCTTCCCATCTTTATTTTCTACCAACTCTCTGCCCACCCAGCTTCCACCCCATAGCCTGTCCAGAACAGACATCCCTAGACCTTCCTCTCTCTCCTCTTCAGTGAGTTACCCCCAAACCCTCCAAAGTGCCAACATCAAACTATGCTCAGGTGAGGAATGTCGTCAGGTCTACCCGGGGAAGGTCACACCCAGCATGCTTTGTGCCGGCACAAAAGAGGGTGGCAATGACTCCTGTGAGGTGAGGCCAAGGGCTGGTGGGTTGCCACAGGCCACGTGGTGGGGACAGACGCTTGGCAGAAGGATTTGCTTCCAGCCTTGGGCGAACCAGTCTTTGCAAGGTGAGATACCTCCTAGCATAGAGGGTCAAGATAAAAAGGGCGTACCCATGGCTGGCAAGCAATTCATCTTAAGCCTGGGCTTTGACTGACAGTGGCTGCCCAGATCCTTGTGTTGAGATGTATAAACGTTGGGATTCCTTTGGTTGCAAGTGACAGAAACCCAACACAAACCAGCTTAAACAAAACCCTGGCTTTTGTAACTGAAAAGCCCAGGGTGTCTTGTTTCAGGCACGGGTGGATCCAGGTGCACAGATACTGTTTAAGAGTCTGTCTCTCTCTAACTCTCAGCTCTTCTCTCTTCAGTTTTGGCTTCATTCTCAATTAAACTTTTCCCATGCCATAGCAAGATGGCCCCAGCAGCTTTGGGCTTACTTCCCACCCTCTAAGGAACCATCTTTGAAAGAGAGAACATCTCTTTTCCAACTGTGTACATAAACACTTTGAGCATGATTCTCACTAGGCTGACTTAAGTACAACTGACCCTTGAACAACACAGGTTGGAACTGCACGGGTCCATTTATAACACAAAGTTTTTTTCAGTAGTAAATACTACAGTAAATACACAATTCAAGACTGATTGAATCTGCGGACGCAGAACCTCAGATACTGAGGAACAGCGTATGTAGAGGGCCGATTATAAGTTATAGGGGGAGTTTCACTGTGCAGAGGGTCAGTGCCCCGAACCTTTGTGCCGTTCAAGGGTCAGCCGTATTGTGTCCTGAACCACCACTCTGGCCAGAGTTGTGGGATTCCCTGATGGACCAAGTCTGAGTCACGTGACTAACCGTGGGGGTGGGTAGGGGCAGGGACAAGTTGCATGGATTAAGAGTGGTTGAGAGGGTGTTCCCCAAATGAAAAAAATCAAGAGGCTGTCATCAAAATAAGGGGAAATGGATACTACACGGGCAAAAAAAAACCCAACGTATGTCCAATAGAGGGGGCTTCTTAGATCGGGTTTTGGTTTTGTGGGAAAGGGTATGATAATGAACTAATGATATGAGCCTCATCAATTAGTAATTTCTGCCCTGGGCCCAGAGGGAGAAGTGGCAGTGCAGATATGTTGCCTACCCTACCAGGAATGTGGCTGGATTAACCCAATAGTAAGACGACACCAAGGAACCATAAAGCTGAAGCAGGGTTGGGAGGTAGGGAGGGGTACAAGCTGGGATTTGGGGCCAGAGAACCAAGAACAGGTTTATGAGGTAAGCCACCACCAATTTAACGAGACTGAGGAACAGAAAAACAAGGAGAGACACAGAAGTGTCTGTCTGTCTCTCTCTATCTGTCTCAGCATCTATCTCTGTCAATTTCTCTCTTCCTGTCTCTCTGTGTTTGTCTCCTTATCCCTGTTTCTGTTGCTCTGTCTCACCCTTTCTCCATATTCCTATCTCTCTTTATCTCTGCCTCCGTGTGTGTGTCTCTCCTTTTGTTTAGGACCCCCTCCCTCTCTCTTTCTCCCACTCAGGGCGACTCCAGGGGTCCCGTGATCTGTAATGGAACACTCTATGGCATCATCTCCCGGGGAGACTTCCCATGTGGACAGCCCAACCGGCCTGGTGTCTACATCCGAGTCTCTCAGTGTGTTACATGGATCCAAGAAACAATCCGAAAATGGAAAACTCGGGAGTAGAAATGGACGAAGGGCCCACAATAAAAGGCGGGTTGGCTTCCCTGCCTAGCCCTTCTCTGTCCCTCCCAAAGTGTTCCCCTTGAACCAGTGACCCATGTTTTCAAAATACCCAATCCCAGCGGACATCACATGTTTCAAAAGCATTCAGTTACTTTCAGCATCATGGTCTCCCAGACGTTGCATCCCTGAAACATCCCAGCCCCCTGAACGTCCCAACCGAGACAACATCCCAGATCTCTCAACTGTTTAACATCTAGATCACCATCTGAATGTTCTATCTGTGAAACACTTAAATACCTCCATCAACCCATCTCAACAATATTCTATGTCCCATGAACAAAACTTCCTTGACAACATCTTATACCCCAATTTGCTGCCTATATTCTAGATGCTTCCATGTTTTGTGCTCAAGAGTGTTCTAGACTCCCAAGACATTTCTTCCTGAAAATGGTCTCTTGTGTGCAGGATTTTCTGCTCTGACAATATTATATACGCACCTCTGATGCATCACAGCTAACAATGGTGCCTCACCATGGTTCATTCTTTCAAATGAACCTGAGGAAATTCCTGGAGACATTTCTGGGTCTCCCAAATTGTCCCATTCCTACCTAGCTTCTACATTCTGCCAATATTCCCTATGTCTGAATCCCCATGCCCACTAAACATCAACAGCACTCTAAATTCTAGGGTGCTGGGGTCGAGTAACCCAAGGGACCGCCATGCCGTATTGTTCACCAAATATTCTGTTCTTTTATCTTATCCACAATCCTTGTCCTGTACCCTGTGCTGGTACATCTTTGTCTATGACTCCCAGATGCAGTGATTAAATGCCCAGCCATGGGAATCCCTGCTTTGAATAAGTCATAAAACACAACCTCTGTTTTCTCATCTGTAAAATGGGGCTCATTATTTTCCTCATAGCACTGTTATGAGTATAAATGTTGAGCACTTACCACTATTATTATTTGCATGGCTCCCTATATAATATTTCCTTAGGCTATTAATAACAACCTCTCAAATTCATAGTGCCTAACATGTTTTTCTCAGCAGACATTTATTCAGTGCTGATCATGTGCAAATACTCTCCTGAGTACTGGTAAATACCATTTTGTTTATTTATTCAGTCAACATTGGTTCCTATCATAAGCCAAGCACTGTTGCAGACACAGGTAATAGACAGTGAATTAAACAGACAAAAACTTCTGCCTTTGTAGAGCATACAGTCTTTGCGGAAGCACACATTTAAAAAGGATGAATAAAGAAAAGGACTGTCAGGTGGTGATATGTCATGGCAAAAAAACTAAGCAGAGATGAAGGGTATTGGGTTTGGGAAGTGGATGGCATTGTTATTTTAAATAGGATGATTCAGGGACTTCCCTGGCAGTCCAGTGGTTAGGACTCCACACTTCCACTGCAAGGGACACGGATTCGATCCCTGGTCGGGGAACTTGGATCCCGCATGCCGCACGGTGTGGCCAAATAAATAAATAAATAAATAGGATGGTCTGGGAAGAAGACCTAATTGAGATGGTAAAGTTTAAAGAAAGACTGAAAGGATGGAGACAGGAAGCCTCGTGCATATCTGGCTGGGGAGCAGTACCATAAGTGGAAAGTACAGACAGTGCAAAGGCCCTGAGGCAGGAGCCTGCCTAATGTATCAGATTAATGAAGAGGGTGCAAAGGTTGGTGTGGAGTGACTGCAATAGCCCAGTGGGAGGTGACGGTGCTTGGATCAGGGTGACATCCTCGGAGGAGTTAAGAGGTCAGATTCTGGATCTGTTTGAAGGGATGGTTACAGTGTCTGCTGGTATCAGTTGGAGAATGTGAGAAAAAGGAGGGTCAAGGGTGACTCCAAGGCTTTGGCCTGAACAACGAGAAGGATGGAGCTGCCATTTACTAAAATGGGGCGGGGGGAACCTGAGGGAACAGTTTTGCAGGGAAAGGTAAGGAGTTTTAGTTTCGAACTGTTTATTAGACAGCCAAGCAGCAATAAACTTGGCCCTCAGCGGATTCACAGAAAATAAACAAATACACAAACTAAATAACGGCAAATTGTGATTGATTTATGTAATAAATGTGATCCATGAAGGATATAAACAGGGCTTTGTGTTAAAGAATTAGGGGGGATGGCTATTTTGAGTACGGTGGTCAGAGAGGGCTTCTTGAAGGAGGTGGCGTTTTGGCTGAAGATCCTAAAAGGTGAGAAAGAGCCATTTTTGCAAAGAATGGGGTGGGGTGGGGGTGTTATCCCTGAAAGAGGGAGCCACCAGGGCAAAGTCCCTGAGTTTAGCCTATTCCAGGATCTGCAAGGAGGCCAGTGTGATCTTAGAGTAATGGCCTCAGTAGGGAAGGAGTTTGGAGGATTCAGCAGAGTCAAATACATATGCAGGATCTTCTTAGGCTGTGGTACAGAGTTTGGTCTTTCTTCCAGTGTGACGGTGAGCCCCTGAGAGTGGTGAACATGGGAAAGGTCATATCTGAGATCATACCAATGTCGACAAAAAATTAATCAGTTGATCTAAGAAAGAAATGGAAAATTTTATTCGAGCCAAATTGAGGATTATAACTCTGGAATAGCCTCTCAGAAAACCCCACCCATTGGAGGTCAAAGCACATTTATATAAGTTTTTGAGACAGAGGGCTGTACATTAAATGGCGTATTATTGACAGTTCACACAGTCCAGATCTACTGTACAGAGCAGTGGGTCATGGGTCATCCTGCCTCTTAGAAGATTAAGAAGGAAGGTTATCTCCTAAGGAGGCCTGGTTAATGCAGATGCACAACACACACTAAAGGGGAGGGAGGAGGCCCAAGTGGGCAGAGACAAATTTTATGTTTAAATTTCTCTCATCTTTCCATAAAATGTGAATGCTATTTCATCATCATCATTCTGGCTTTGGGGTGGGTGGTGAAGACAAGGGGTTTGGGGGTGTGGAAGCAGGAAGATGAATCCAGGGCAGACTGCAGTGATCGGGTGGGTGGGCAAGGGCCAGGCGATGGCTTGGGTCGGGAGAGATGAAAAGATGTGGAGGGACTGGAAAGAGAGTTTGCAGGAACATCAAAGCAGCCTAGAGGATACAGTTGGTACTCATTCATAATAGTTATGTTTTATAAAGTCACCATGAGCACTGAATTAAGGCTATTGAAACAGTGCTCCCAGGGGCATACAGGGCTGGTTTCCCATGAGCCTCTGGTCAAAATGTTTTCATCAACCAATCAATACATCAACTGGCTTTATGTGTGTTTCTGTTTACAGACACTTTATTTAATATATGCATTGTTGATTCATTCATGTTAAACTCACAGCCAACAGCACCATAACTTGTGCCTGAAGGAAGCTCACGTAGCACACGTATATTTTCTCTGCAAGGCATATCACAGCATTCTTGCACTCAGGAACACCAGCCGGCCCTTCAGTGCTATGCTGGGGGGCCGTTTTAAACAGCCAAGTCACCAGGAAAAAGCAGAAAAATGCAAAAATGTGGCGCTAAGTAGACAGTGAAAAGGACACTTGTTTATGGTGTGAGAGCTGAACCGAGAAGGCAGTGTTACTTTGTTCAGCCCCAGCTGGGAACATGCACTTGGGCGACTCAAACTTTCACCACTCTGGGAGCGTCTGCAAATGACCACAAAAGCCCCGCAAGTACTGGTTTTGGGGTTACCGATAGATTTTAGTGAGTAGGCAAGTTTGCAAATATGGAATCCGTGAATCCGAGGATTGACTGTATATGTGGGGGTGAAGGTGAGGGACGTATCAAGGGCGACTCTTCCATCATCCCTGGTTCCTTCAGGGGGAGACTGTATGTTCATGTTTAAAAGCAAAAGAGGGTGGAGTCCAAAGGATCTGGTTTTGGATGGAAGGATCTTTATCTTTTAGGAGCCTCAGTTTCCTCATCTGACACTAATAGGACCTACTGTGCAGAGCTGTTGGGTCAATTGAGTGAAAGACTGACATTTAAAGGCTCTGCACCCAGCAACTTCTGAATTAAGGAGCCTCATTGATGGAGAAGCAGCACAGTGTAGTGAAGAATATTGTTTCTGGGGCCAGACTGCCTGGGTTTGAAGGCCAGCTTTGCCACTTATTTAACTGTGTATATTGCCTTCTCCATGCCTCAGTCTTCCTATCACTCAAAGGGGTATAACAATGGTACTTAGCACCAAATGGCTTAAAGACCAAAAAGCTAAAGGTCAAACTATAAAGTTAATAGAAGATAATGGCAGCAAAAAAATTTTTAAGACTTAGGGATGAGGGAGGACTTTTTAAAACTTCAGAAGGTCTAATCACAAGCAAAACTTGTTTACTTCGGTTATATCAAAGTTAAGGATTTCTGTTCAACAGAAGACAATACGGACAAAATAAATAAGTGGGTGACAACCTGGGAGGAGAAATTTGCAATCTGCAATATTGATCTGGGATTGCTATCTGAAGATGTGGGGCAACTAGAACACTAACACATTGCTGGTGACAATGCAAAAGGGTACAACTAACTTAAAAATTTTGGGGGTAATTTCTTATAAAGTTAAGCAGACACCTAATATGCCATCCGGCAATTCCACTTCTAGGTGTGTGCACAAGAAAAATTAAAAACATATGTCCACACAATGATTTGTATATGAATGTTCACAGAGGCATGATTTGTAATAGTCAGAAACTGGAAGCAATCCAGATATCCCACAATTGGTGAATGGATAAACAAATTGTGATATTTCCAGGCTGTGGAATACTGCTCAGTAATAAAAAAAGAATGAACTATTCATAGATAAATGCAAAAACATGGATGAATCTGAAATGCATTATGCTAGTGAGGGAAGCCAAATATTTATATGATGTCCTAAAAAAGGCAAAGCTATAGTGGCACAAAGTAGATCAGTGATTGCCTGAGGCTGGGGTGGGGAGGGGAGTTTTTGCAAAAGAAACACAAGGCGGCTTAAGGATTGAGGGGCTGGGGTACTTCCCTGGAGATCCAGTGGTTACGACTCTGAGCTTCCAATGCAGGGGGCACGGGTTTCCTGGTTAGGGAACTAAGATCCCACATGCTGCACAGCACAGCCAAAAAAAATAGGATAGGGGAAAGGTGAGTGAGTGGGACTGTTCTATATTTTGGTTATGGTGGTGGTTACATGATTGCATCCAATTTCCAAAATTCACCAAACTGAATACTTAAAGTGAATGGATTTTATTTTATGTAGATAATATTTTATTTAAAAATGAAAAAAAGCACAGTTCTGAGCTAAAAAGATAAACAAAAGAATAAGCTATGTACCACAACACCATTGACATAAACCCAAAGTACATAAAACAATTTCAGTTTGTTTTGTACACAAAACTATATACAAGTTGTAGGAACACAGAGTAATTTAAAAAATATATACAACATTATGAATGTACTGTCACTGAACCATACAGTTTAAATGGTTAAGTGTACAGCATGCAAATTTCAACTTAATTTTCTGAAAAAGCTATATGATAATAAATACAGTAGCAAAAGATCCACGATAATAAAGATAATAAAAGGATACACAATAACAAAGATAATAGCAAAGGATACACAATAATAAAAGCAACAGCAAAAGATACATAGTAACAGAAATAATAGCAAAAGATATACAATAATAAAGACAACAGCAGAAGGAAATGAGGGTAAAAGGAAATAAAATAAAGAAGGAAAACTAAAGAAGGGCCTTGGGCTTCCCTGGTGGCGCAGTGGTTGAGAATCTGCATGCCAGTGCAGGGGACACAACTTTGATCCCTGGTCCGGGAAGATCCCACATGCCGCGGAGCAACTAGGCCCGTGTGCCACAACTACTGAGCCCGCGTGCCACAACTACTGAAGCCCGCACGCCTAGAGCCCGTGCTCCGCCACAAGAGAAGCCACCGCAATGAGAAGCCCGCGCACCGCAACGAAGAGTAGCCCCCGCTCACCGCAACTAGAGAAAGCCCGCGCGCAGCATCGAAGATCCAAGGCAGCCAAAAATAAATAAATTAAATAAATTAATTTAAAAAAAAAAAAAGAAGGGCCTTGTGCCAATGATAAGGTGGCACCAACGAATGCAGTTCCCTCCATCTGAGGATTAAGAACTCTGTCAGTAAATTAATAAGCTTAAAAAAAAATAGCACCTACTTCAGAGGGCTCTGGGGAGGATTGAGTTAACATGTGAGAGCACTCACTAAGGAGAACACCTGGTACTGAGCGAATGCTTACTAAGCGGTAGCTGTCGTTAGTATTATTGTCGTTCTTATTATTGATGCCGTTGTTATGACGCTCTCTCCAAGGCCCCAGTGCCAGAGCAAGACACCTTGGGTGGCAGCTGCGTATTTGAGAGAATGAGAGGTAACCACCCAAATCCTTCCTGTGCAACAGAAAGTAATGGCGTAGCTGAGCTGGAGATTCTGACTGCCAGCAAGACCTTAATTCAAGAAGGCCAGCCAGGTGACAGGCTTCTCAGACCGCCCTCCTCCCTCCCGTCTCCAGGGACTTTGCAGCCACATGCCCTCTCCTTCCTGTTTTTGCCCAGGGGAGTTTTAAAATCCTGTGCAGGAAGGAATTTGGAGGCTGGTGGAGGGAGAGAGGAGGTGAGAAGACTGGGCAAGAGAACAAAGCAAAGAGAGAGAGAGGCGTCAAAGCGATAACAATACTTCCTGTCTTTGGTCCAGCAGATAAAGCCCTTTCATGTCATCTCCCCCAAGGCCCCGGCTGGGGAAATATCAGCTCCCCATTTTACAGAAGTGCAGACCTAGACTAAGGAAAATCCACCGGTGAGCTGAATCCATCCAGGCTGATAGAGACACGTTCCTGTATTTCTCTTCTGAGAACCCCCTCAGGGACATGCCCCTCAAGTCTGGAAGGAGGGTCCAGGCCCTGCTAAGCCACTGCCCGATTTGTGAGGCCTTGTTTAAGGGACGAGGCTGGACTTAACAGGCAAACGGGAACAATACGCATATAAGCCCACAGTTCCATTCTAACAAATGCAATGCTAAGATGAAAGAAGCAGACAGGCTGTGAGAGGGTTGAGGAGGTCGGAGACCCAGGTCAGGCTTTTTGGAGGAAGGGATAATGAAGGATAATGTAGCCGTCCCACAGAAATAGGATGGACTCCCCCATCCAAGAATTGGTTCAGATGTCATGATTCGTGATGCCCCATCTGGGGACTTCCCTTGGTGGTCCAGTGGTTAGGACTCCATGCTTTCACTGCAGGGGGCGCAGGTTGGATCCCTGATCAGGGAACCAAGATCTCACATGCAGCACGGTGTGCGCCCCCCACCGGCCCCCCACCCAAAAGAAACAAACGATCAAACAAACAAAATGATGCCACAGTTGCAGCCAAGGGTCCTTTCTGCCTCTGTGGGGGGACCACAATTGGCACTGTGAGTGGGGGTCTAGACAGGACCAACACCTTGTCCACTGAAAAAAAAACGCACAACCTCTAAGTTGGGAATTATGTTTTATTCAGCAGACACGCTGAGGACTTGAGCCCGGGAGACAGCCTCTCAGAGAGCTCTGAGGAAGAGCTTCAAAGATGAGGGAGGAACCAGGATATACTGGAGCTTTAGCAACAAAAACCAGAGAGTCAGGAACATCAAGAGATTACTGTTAATTAAAGAAAGCCAACAAACAAACATCTCCAGTTAATGAATTTAATGCTTTTCTATGTATGGGAAGATGCCAGAGTCTGGGCTCATTGAAATCATTCCTTTGATATGCACCTCAGCTATGCAGGGCCAGTATCCTGTTTTTCTCCAACCTGAATCCCGGCAGGGTGCACGGTCGTGGGTGGCAGCAGTGGCTTGGTGGCTTGATGGCTGCAACATCCTTTGTTTACTGATATGGCAGGTGACATCTTTTTGTCCACGACCTCCGAGGTCTTTCTCGTCTTGCTGTCTGGCTCACTGGCCCCGCAGCCATGCATTTTGAACTGTGCTGCTTGCTGCTATACTTGCTGAGACCTAAGGAGACTCTTGTAGATTTAACAGACCTAAGTCAGAAGTTTCCGTAGTTGGTGTTCAGGAACGGGGCATAGGGCCCTCCTTCAAGTGGCCCTGGGTTGTGCATCTCCAGCCGGGACCTTTGTGCCTCTCTCCTGCCCTGAGGTCGGAGGGTGGGACTCTGAGTTCCAACCCTCCAATCAATTGGTTGGTTCCCCTAGCAGCCGGCCCCTATTTCCTCCCCATCCTGTCACTTCACTAACATAAACTCAAATAGGGTTACTGGGATTTATTATGAATAGCAAAAGATGCTCCTCTTTCCCCTACCACTCGGGAAATTCCAAGAGTTGGGTTTTTTTAAATAAATTAATTTATTTTATTTATTTATTTTTGGCTGCATTGGGTCTTCGCTGCTGCACGCGGGCTTTCTCTAGTTCCATCGAGCGGGGGCTACTCTTGGTTACAGTGCACAGGCTTCTCATTGCGGTGGCTTCTCTTGTTGTGGAGCACGGGCTCTAGGCACACGGGCTTCAGTAGTTGTGGCACGCGGGCTCAGTAGTTGTGGCTCGCGGGCTCTAGAGCGCAGACTCAGGAGTTGTGGCGCACGGGCTTAGTTCCTCCGCGGCATGTGGGATCTTCCCGGACCAGGGCTCGAACCCATGTCCCCTGAATTGGCAGGCGGATTCTTAACCACTGTGCCACCAGGGAAGCCCCAGCCCCATTTTTCAGATGAACAAATCGAGGACAGAACAAGAGAGTGTCCCAGTGGCCCCCGGTGAATCACGAGATGAGCTGAGCTTTCAAACCCAGTCTGTATGTTTCCAGAAGCTATCCTCTTTCTTTGAAACCTGGAGCAACATTTATATGTTCATCTATTCACACATATACTCATTCAGTCAGTCATTCTTTTGCTCATTCACGTATTTGGATAATGATTAACAGTACAAGTTCTGGGGCCAGTCTGCCTCAGCTCAAACTCCAGTTCTGCCTCTTCCCAGCTGTGTGACGTTGGGCAAGTGGCCCCATCTAGCTGTGTCTCAGTTTCCACACCTACGATGGTATCCATGCCCTGAGACATCACCCTGTGTGTTGGGATGCCTGAGTCGTCTTTAGGGAATGGGCTTCATAGTGAGCTTATGATGACGCCCAAGAGTAAAGCATGAGGTACAGGGACCTGAGCGCTCCAGGGCCTCCCTGGATAAGGTGGCAAAGGTGCTCAGAGCTTTTTCTGAAAGCAGGAGGTCTGTCCTCTTTGAGTCTCCGGCTACAAAAAGGGATTGACTTTATCCAGAAGCCACAAGCTGCAAGTCTGTGTGTCACAAGAGAACCACTAAGCAGTCATTCCCCATCCCCACTCCCTGCCGCCCCAGGCAATCACCAACCTGCTTTCTGTCTCCACCAATTTGCCTTTTCTGGATATTTCATATAGATGGGATCATACAGTTTGTGGGCCTTTGTGACTGGCTTCTTTCACTCCACGTAGTGTTTTCAAGGTTCATCCATGTGTAGCACACATCAGTACTTTGTTCCTTTTATAGCTGAATAATAGTCCATAGCATGGATAGACCACTTTTTATTTGTCCATTCATCATTTGATAAACATCGGTTTAACTGGTATGGGGTCTCCTTTGGGGGTGACGAAAATGTTCTGGAATTAGTTGGTGGTGATGGTAGCATAACGTTGTGAGTGCAGTGGAATTCACGGCATGGTAGACTTTAAAATGGTTCGAGGGCTGCCCTGGTGGCGCAGTGGTTAAGAATCTGCCTGCCAATGCAGGGGACACGGGTTCGAGCCCTGGTCCGGGAAGATCCCACATGCCGCGGAGCAACTAAGCCCGTGAGCCACAACTACTGAAGCCCATGTGCCACAACTATTGAAGCCCACGCGCCTAGAGCCTGTGCTCTGCAACAAGAGAAGCCATCACAATGAGAAGCCTGCGCCCCGCAACAAAGAGTAGCCCCCGCTCACTGCAACTAGAGAAAGCCCGCATGCAGCAGCGAAGACCCAATGCAGCCAAAAATTAAATAAATGAATAAATAAATAAATTTATTTAAAAAATGAATAAAATAAAATGGTTCGAAGGCTGGATTTTATGTTATATAAATTTTACTTCAAAAAAAAAAAAAAAACATAAGAGGAGAAAGAGAGGGATTCTGTCCTGAATCTCGTGCACTCTCCCTCTCTCTGTTTCCTGTCCCCTGTCTCTTTCTTTCTCAGTGGAAGTCCTTATGCAAAAACCTTTCATGGGGCTTCCCGGGTGGCGCAGTGGTTGGGAATCTGCCTGCCAAGGCAGGGGACACGGGTTCGAGCCCTGGTCTGGGAAGATCCCACATGCCGCGGAGCAACTAGGCCCGTGAGCCACAACTACTGAGCCTGCGCGTCTGGAGCCTGTGCTACGCAACAAGAGAGGCCGCGATAGAGAGACGCCCGCGCACCACGATGAGGAGTGGCCCCCGCTTGCCACAACTAGAGAAAGCCCTCGCACAGAAACGAAGACCCAACACAGCCAAAAATAAATAATAATTAAAAAAAAAAAAAACACCAAACTTTCATGGAGTTAGATAAATGGACCTCATATATAATAAGACCTGTGCTCTGAAAGCAGGCAACAGAGTTGATCGTGCATTTAAAAACTTCAATTAGAACCAGGCTTCCTTGGATCCCAGTTTGGAAACTCCTCTGTCTCCCCTATTTTGAAGCCTCTTCCCTTTCCTCATCTTCTTTCTCAGGCTCTCTCTGCCCCTGGTTTCCTTGCCTCTCACTTCCACCCTCTTGCCCCTTCCATGCAACACTCAGGGAGGACTGCCAGGTATCCACCTGCCCCACCCTCCCTGAGGCTTCATTACTGCAGTTGGGGAAGATAACAGATCACCTTGAATCATTGGTCTCGGGGCTGCTGGCTGGTTTGCAGAGGAGGGGAGAAGGAGAGGGCCTGGGTCTTCCCTCCAGAGCCATACTGGGCCCCCCGCCCCCCCCCCCCATTTAACTGTAAATCTCATTAAGTGTCATTAGCCAAGAAGAGTTTCTACGGGATTAGAGGGTGCCCCGCCCCATGTCTACCTTGTCTCCTTCCCTCAACCCAGAAATTGCATGAGCTGGGACAAAGAGAGTTAAGAGCTGTATCAGCTGCTGGTCTGGGACAGACGGACGGAAGGAAGAAGACAGGTGGTGCTGCGTGACAGGTGGCTGAGATGCCAGGTGAACAGGAGGAGAGTTCACTGGCGGGGTGGCTGGCAGATGAAAAGACAAGCAGGCAGGTGGCCAGACAGATAGCAGAGCGACCGACAGGCTGAGACTGCAGCAGTCACGTGGAGGAGCCGGCAGGCGGAGAAACAAGGTGAAGAGGGGGCAGGCCATCACCAGTGAGGGGGTAACACTCGGGGGATGGGTACCGAGAGGGATGGGCCTGTGGACCATCCCCTCCTCGTGGAATTGCTGGTGGAAGGGGAGGAGAAAGGGAGGGTCCACTTGACAGGGAAAAGGAGGGTCCAGTTGCCATCTCTGAGATGCCTCACCTTTTCCCCAGAACCTGGAAGTGGCCCACCATGGTGTCCAGCATCTTTTTTCTCCTGTGTTTTATTGGTGAGTTTCCCAGAAGGCAAGGAACCCTCATGAGGATGCCTGGCACTGAGGAGGGGAGGGAGGCTGGCTGACTCTATGCTTCCATTCACCTCCGTCTCCAGGGGTCCTATGCACTGCTCTCTCCCTGTATCTTATGATCCATCTCCCCTCCGTCTCTCCCTGTCACTATGTCTCTGTCCTTTCTCTCTCTGAATCTCTGTTTCGCTTCTCTTTAAGCATCTCTCTCTCTTCCTCTTTGTGTCCTTTGGGTGTATCACTGTGTCTTTATATATCACTGGGTCTGTGTCTCTTTGCCTGTGACACCCTCTCTCTCTCTCTCTCTCTCTCTCTCTCTCTCTCTCTCTCTCTCTCTCTCGGTTTCTTTCTCTTGCCTCTTTCTTGCTCTTTCTGTATCTCCCTTTCTATCTGATCCACAATCTCTAGGTTCCTGACTCTGTCTCTCTGGCCCATGCCATTGTCCGCAGGGCTCAGCCGCGGGGACGCACAGAAGATTTTTAAAGGCACGGAGTGTATCCCTCACCCTCAGCCTTGGCAGGTGGGGCTGTTTGAAGGTACACAGCTGCGCTGTGGGGGAGCCCTCATTGACCGCAGGTGGATTCTCACAGCTGCTCACTGCATCAGCAGGTAAGCCCCCCACTTGGGTCCCTCCCTACTCAGGGTGGGAAGGGAGGGTGATGGGGAGGGGAGCGCTGGGGGGAGGGGGCTCACAGGAGTAAGGAGATGGTCCTGCAACAAGAGGGTCTGAGGTTAGACAAGAAGTAGGACTTCTTCACGACGGGCCTGGGGTGGACTTGGCTGGGGATCGGTGGGGTGGAGGGCAGGGGAGGGTCCTGGAATCTGCCCACCCACCCCCAACGTTCCCTCATGTCCCCCTTCCTTCCTATATGGTGTCACCAGTCCAGCATCCCCTGACCCAGTCTGAGCTGTGGACCCATGTCTGACCCAAACTCTTTGTGCAACTTCAAAGGTTACATCTGGTACCTCTCTGGGCCTCAGTGGTCCCATCTGTAAAATGAGGGGATTGGGCTTTGTAGGTCTGATGCTCTGGATTTTTTTTTTTCCGAAAGGGAAGTTTCAGACATGGAGAGACAGAGAGATTCGGGAACAGGGAGGCGACACCAGCAGGACAGAGTCCACTCATTGTTCCCCCATTCATTTAGTTGACAGTGTTGATGGCCCAGGCCACCTGCTGGGTGGTGGGAACAGGGCAGTGAATAGGACCAATGGATGTCCCTGCCCCCATGGGCATCACCAGCTAAGAGAATCAGAAAGTGACACAGATGCAGTGGCACGGAGAGGAGAAATAGGACCAACACTGGAAATGGAAAGATGGCAGTGGAAATAGAGACCAAGAGATGGGAAGAGACAAAGAGAATGAGAGCAAGGGAATGAACAGCCATCAAGGTGCAGAGCAGCAGAGAGAGGCAGGAGGGTCTGCGAGCCCCAGGCCAGCCCACCCTGCACGTGCTGAGCCTCTGTGACCCCCAGCAGGTACTGGTTGAGCCTGGGGGAACACAGCCTCAGCCAGCTGGACTGGACCGAAAAGATCCGGCACAGTGGCCTCTCCGTGACCCACCCTGGTTACCAGGCAGCTCTGCAGAACCATGACAATGACCTCCGGCTTCTGCAACTGGGCTTCCCTGTCCTCTTGACCCGCAGCATCCAGCCCCTGCCCCTGCCCGCGACCTGTGCAGTGGCTGGCACCAAGTGCCACATCTCGGGCTGGGGCACCACCAACCACCCAGGGAGTAAGGGGGTCCCGGGGTCAGGGGTCAGGATTGGCAAAAGTTTGCAGTATAGGGTGAGAGGTCAGGAGTCATGCCATCTCAGAGGAAGGATGGGTAAAGCGTCACACATCAGGATTCATGCTTTGGGGTCTGAGATCATGGTGCATCGGGGTCTTGGGAGTTAAAGAGGTTAAGTGGTTGTGTATGGAGTTAGGAGTCATGGGTCAGGGATGTGGTTAGAGGTCAGAGTGCTGTTTTCAGACTGGAGCAAAAGACATATGTAAATAGGATCTTGGGGTCATGGGTCAGGTACTCTGATGTTAGTCATTGTAGAGTTGAGGTCATGGGATCCAGATGTTGGCCACAATCCGAGGATGGAAACTGGGATTCGATCAAGGATCACTGGTCTGGGACTGGGAGCCACAGGGCTTGGTGGGTGGAGCTAGAGGTTAGGGGTCATGGAGTCTGGAGTCAAATAAACTAGGATCAGAGGTCACTTTGGAGGATTCAGAGCTGAGGTTGGAGGTTAAGGTGAAGACAAGGAACATGGGGCCAAGAGACAGAGAGAAGACATGAGGCCAAGTTGGGATCAAAGGGCAATAAGATTGAAGGTCAAAGGTCACAGTAGCTGGGATTGAAGGAGAAAGTCAGGTCTGGATTCACTGTATCTGAGTCGTAGGCTAAAGGTCAGGGAGACTGGGCCAATGAGTTGAAATCAAGAGCCACTGTGTAATCAAGTCATAATGTGAAATTTAGAGCTTGGAGGATTGTAGTGGAGGTCATAGGGAGGGGGTGGGGTATAGACTTGTATTGGGTTTCCTTGCGAAGAGGGATGTCGCCTCTTCGGGGAGATGAGGGAAGCTTTGCGGGATCCTGCAGCATCCATCTTCCATCCCCAGACCAGCTGTCAGACCGACTCCAATGCCTTAACCTCTCGATCGTCTCTAATGCCACCTGCCGGGCGGCGTTCCCCGGGAGAATCACGGACAACATGGTGTGCGCCGGCGGCGTCGCTGGGGAGGACGCCTGCCAGGTGAGCGACTGCAGGCAACATCCAGGACAGAAAGCAGGGGAGGGACAACTGGGGGAGTGGGGAAGGGGGAGAAGGCAAGTCAGGGAAGGGAGATGGGGAGAGAGATGAGGTCAGAAAGAAGGAGAGGCACAGAATGCGGGAGGGAGAGCCAGGGAGTGGAGGACAGAGAGAGGGAGGGCAGAAACAGAGAAGGAAAGACGGGTGGGGCACAAAGGGAGGGAGAGGAAGAGACAAAGACAGACGATGGGGGAGGGAGAGAGGCAGCGGCGTTTGGAGCTCAGGCAGGTAACCGGCTGTCTCTCCAGTTCTGAGTCTTCCCCACACCATCCAGTTGGTGCTGGCCCAAGTAAGAGTGAGAGATTCCAGGATGCAGGAGGAAAGGGGGCTGGAGGACTCTCTCACCCTGTAATTCTGCTACCTTATCCTCCTGGTCCTTCACAGAGGAGGCTGCCCCTCCCTACGGGCCAGGGCCCCAGCCACTGTCATTGAGGGAACTCTTTTTTTTTTTTTTTTTAATATTTTATTTATTTATTTATTTATTTATTTGTGGCTGTGTTGGGTCTTCGTTTCTGTGCGAGGGCTTTCTCTAGTTGCGGCAAGCGGGGGCCACTCTTCATCGCGGTGCGCGGGCCTCTCACTATCGCGGCCTCTCTTGTTGCGGAGCACAGGCTCCAGACGCGCAGGCTCAGTAGTTGTGGCTCACGGGCTTAGTTGCTCCGCGGCATGTGGGATCCTCCCAGACCAGGGCTCGAACCCGTGTCCCCTGCATTGGCAGGCAGATTCTCAACCACTGCGCCACCAGGGAAGCCCGAGGGAACTCTTAAGGAGTCCCGCCCTCCTTCTCTAGGATTGGTCACTGGTACCGGTGCTCTCCTCCCTCATTGGTCAGAGCCCCAGCCATTTTCCTTGACACGGAGTCCCGTCCTCCTTCGCTGGGATTGGTCATTGGTGCCTGTGCTCTCTTCCCCCATTGGTCAGGGCCCACCCATTGTCCTTGAGGGACGGCTCTACCCAGCATAGAGTCCCGCCCTCCTTCCCTGGGGTTGGCCCCTAAGGACAGTGTGTTCTCTATTAGTTAGCCATTGCTGTTGTCCTCTGGGAACTTGTGTCTGCTTTTTTCTCTGCTGGAGAGGCTTGGAGCCACGGTCTTCAAGGCCCAGGAATGGCTGAGGGGGCAGGAGGTTGTGGAGAGGAAAACTGGAAAAGGATTTCTCCCATATTCAGACCATGCTCCTTCTCCTCCGCCTTCCAGGGTGACTCTGGGGGTCCCCTAGTATGCGGAGGAGTCCTTCAGGGTCTGGTGTCCTGGGGATCCGTGGAGCCTTGTGGGCAAGAAGGCATCCCAGGGGTCTACACCAATATTTGCAAATACGTGGACTGGATCCGGATGGTCATGAGGAACAACTGACCTGCTCCCTCCACCTTCATGCCTCAGCTTGGGGGCCACTTTGACCCTCAGAGCGCCAATACCTCCTCCATCATCACCCCCAGCTCCCACTCTTCTTGGACTGGGGATCTTCTTCCTGGAACTCCAACTCCAGCCAGCCCTTCTAAGACCCATGGTTGGGGGAGGAGGGAGTACGCGACTATCTGGAATAAATCTAACTGGAGGAGGGGCTGTGTCTGTCTGTTTGATCCCCTTGCTGGTTGAGATCGGAGGGAGAGTTACCCATCAGCTACCCTACCCACAGGTGTAGAAATAGAGATCAGAGAGGGGGAGGGTTTTCCCTCAGGGGCCACACAGGAATGGACTAGAGAAAGTTACTTATAACAGTAAAAAATTAAGGCCATTTTTCTCCATCTGCCGCAACAGGAACACTGCCTAGAGCTTATAAGCTGAACTGGGGCAGGGGTGTGTGCGGACAGGATTGTTGGCTCCAAAATACCAAATGAAAACTGCAAAATCAAAATCCACTACCAGTTAATTAAGTGTCTATAAAACGTAACATTCTTCCAACTAGCCAATTGCAACTTGGCTCAGCTGGAGTTGAGCACCTATTATATTTAATGTGGGGTGCGGGTTTGTTTTAATACATCTGCAATGATGGAGGGTGGGGTGCAGCCTTGGAAAGCAAGAGGACCCAGCCTAGGTCTTAAAATAGTTCTGCCCACCTCTCAGGTTCTGTCTTCACAGCCTCCCCAGGAGTTGGAAAGAGAATTTCTTCTCCCCAATGAACGGAAGGGAAATTTGAGGTGGGAGAGGGTGAGGGGAGACTATGAGAGCTGTGGGAGCTTTTGCTGACTGCCTATTGTACTTGGCTCTCCTGGAGTCCTCATCCCAACCCCCTGAGGCAGGGCTGTCACCCCCATCTCACAGATGAAGAAACTGAGCCTCGCCGGGGTGGAGTCTCTCGTCCCACATCACTGTGGTAGGAAGAGGTAGTGCCAGGGTTCGGGGCCAGGGCTGGCTGCTGTCAGAACCCAGGCCTACCCCGTAGTCTTGCTTCACATCTCGTTAGGGGAGAGAGGAGGGTAAGACAGAGGGAGAGCTAACTGATAACAAACAAGCTGGGAGAAGTAGGGATCGTCACTTGAGTTTTGCAGACGAGGAAATTGAGGTGGCTCAGATTTGGGAAGTCATTGGACCTAGGTCACAGAGCAAGTAAGTGCCACAGTTGGATTCTGAGGACCCTGGGGTTCCTGGCAGCCTAAGAGGCTAGCAGAAGGGAGTGGAGGGAAGGGTCGGCAGAGAAGTGAAGCCCAGAGGAGCTCTGGGGGTTGTGGTCCCTGCCCAGGGCTGACTTCCCTTTCCTGGGCCTTGAATCCCACAGGCCCCAACCTGCCTTCCCCACCCTCCTGCCTGCCCCTTCGGCTGGCAGCAGCCCCACCTGTATGACGTCCCAGTCCCCCCACCCCGCTCCTTGGAATGATGAAGGGAGGGGCCCAGAAGGGGCCAGGGTCCCACCTGGGCTCGGGCTGTGGGGAGGGAGGGGCTGGGACAAGAGATACAGAGAGACTGGGAGATGAAGAGGATGGAGGGGGATTTAGACACAGAAGTGAAGGGAGGGAGAGAAAGAGACAGGGGTGGAGGCAGGCAGAGACAGAGACACAAAGAAAGATACAAAGGATTAGAGGAGATGTGCAGAGAGACACTGGGAGAGAAGAACAGAGTTAGACAAAGAGAAAAAGGCCCAGAGATACATAGGAACAGAAGGAAAAATGACATGCACACACATACCCACAAAGAATGATAGAAATGTGGGAGAGGTAAAGAGAGACAGGGAAGGATGCAGACAGACGGACGGACACAGAGGTGTGGGGAAACAGAGAAGCAGAGAGAAGAGGGGCTTGGGGAGGTGACAGTGGCAGGTGGGCAGGGCCGGCCTGGGGAGGGCTCCCACACACCCCGTCCCCAGGGCAATAAGGCAGGGCTGGGAGGCCCAGTCGTCCTGGGCCTGCCAGGGGTGGGGGGTGGTGGGGGGGTGAGGGGGCACCTCTGCCTGCTCGCCTTCCTGGTGCCTCCCGCTCCGAGACCCAGCCTGCCACGTCTGCCACCACTGCCAGGCCCCCAGAGCTCCAGCCCCAGAGCCCGTGAGTCCAGAAGGGAAGGGAAGGCCCCCCTCCAGGCACCCGCCCTACTGAGCGTGCCAGGCCTCTGCCCCGGCATCATTTCTCCCTCTGCACTGTACTTCTTGGGGTGGGGGGATGGTGTCTCTCTGCCTTGATCTGCGCCTCCAGCAGCTGCCCCCCAACCTCTGTGTCCTCCAACCCCACCTTCCGTCACTGAGTCCAACCCTCCAGCCCCACTCCCGCTGGCCAGGGCAGCTAAGGGCACTGGCCCTTCCAGTGACCAGCCCTGCCCTGCTCTGTCTCACCGTTCTTCAAAGGGGCAGGGGTTCAGCAGGGTGGGGGCCAGAGTGATGTCCCAGGCTGAGCCCCATACTGCACCCCAGGTAGCCTTCAAAGGGCTCACATCACCCTGGGGTGGTTACTGAATGGAGACTGGCACCCTTTACCCTCCCACCCCAAGTTGCTGGGCCCCAAGTCTCAGGTGGGCAAGAAGGAAAACATTCTCCAAACTGCACCTACGAGGTCCCGTGGCTGACTTAAACAGAGCCAGCCTGTAGCTTGCCCTGGGCAATGCCTTCCCGGCAACTTGGCTGTGAGAGGTTCTAACAGGGATTAGGCCCCTGCAAGGCCACCCTCCATACCAAAGATTTATTTTAAAAGTTTGGAGGTTGGGATGCTGTGTGAGCCAAGGGATTCCTCACACCTGGTTGTTTATCCCTGGGGGGAGCCGGAGCAGGCATGGGGGAGAGAGAGGGCATGAACCAGCCCTAAGTCTCCCCATGGAGTGATTTGGCCCCTTGTCCCTCCTTGTTCCCGGAAGGACCTGGGGCCTGCCCTCCCCGCCTCCAGGCCATGATGATCCTGCAATTAATCATGTTTGCTCTGGTGACAGGTACGGTGGAGAATGGGGGTGGGCAGGGGTCTCCCTCTCGAATCTCTAGGATTCCCAACCCTCTATGGCTATGGTCCTCCTCCCCCATTTCCGGGAGTCGTCTCATGCCTGAGCCCCCTCTTTTGCCCTCACCCTCTCTAGGGCATGTAGGGGGAGAGACCAGGATCAACAAAGGCTATGAGTGCTCTCCTCATTCCCAGCCGCCCTGGCAGGCGGCTTTGTTCCAGAAGACACGGCTGCTCTGTGGGGCGACCCTCATCGCCCTCAAATGGCTCCTGACAGCAGCCCACTGCCACAAGCCATGGGTGCGGGGGCAGGGGCGGGGCTGGGAGGGGGCTGGAGATGGAGAGATGGGTAGAGAAGGGCTTGGGGATGGGGAGAATGTGTATGGGGTGGGGTAAGTGGGGTCAGAGATGGGTATTGATGATGGGGATTGGGTTGGGATTGAAGATGGAAGGCTGAATGATGTTGGAACTGGCATGGTGTTGGGAATGGGCTTGGATGCTGGGCTGGGGATAAGGTTTTGGTGGGAGATGGGGATGAGTTTGGAAGTGGAGCTATGTTTCTTCATTCTCTTCATCTCGCTCCTTCCCCCCCCACCACCATGTCACTCTCCATTTCCTGTCTCTCCTTCCCCTTCCATCTCTGACCACCATCTCTCTGACTTCAGCTGATGTGTAGCTCATCTGGGAGAACACAACCTCCAGTGACGGGATGGCTGTGAGCGCACCCGAGCAGCCACTGAGTCCTTCCCCCACCCAGACTTCAACAGCAGCCTGCCCAACAAAGCCCGCTGCCACGACATCATGCTGCTGAAAATGGCGGCCCCAGCCTTCATCATCTGGGTTGTGCGACCCACAGTGTGTCATCACACTGTGTCACTGCTGGCACCCGCTGCCTCATTTCCGACTGGGGCACCACGTCCAGCCCCCCGTGTAGGGACTCCAGAGAGGAGCATGATGGGGGGTGGGGTGGGGGAAGGTGTTTATGATTGTGGAAGGAAGTAGGGAACCAGAGGAACCTTCAAAGATGAGACTCATAGTGATACAGGAGGGTGTTACCTGGAGGTGTCAATAGTGGGATAAGTTGAAAGGAAGAGTGGAAAAGTAAGGGCTGGGGAGGGTGGAGACAAAAGTTTGGGCCTTGGATTCAGGCAGACATGATGTGTAATTCCAGATTCACAACCTGCTAGTTGTAGGTCCTTAGGCAAGTGGCTTCACCTCTCTGAACCTTGGTTTTCTTCTCTATAAAATGAGAATAATCACATCCACCTACTAGAGCTGGATTAGAGATAATGTTTATAGAGCAACTGGCGTAAAGAATTTTACTTGATAGCGTTACTGTTGCTACGGTTACAAGCAGAGAGGTGAGTTGACTGCAAGCAAGCAGGACAGGAACCAGATTCAGAGCAAGGTCCCTGGTTCTCCGCTGGGTTCAGAGCAAGCCCTGCAGTGTGGGGGAGGGGACCAAAGGGATCTAATTTTCTGTGCCCCCTCATGTCATTTCTACAGTGCACCTTCCCCATACCTGGCAATGTGCCAACGTCACCATCCTCCAGCACAAGGGGTGTGAGGACGCCTACCCTGGGGACATCCCGGACACCATGGGATACGCCAGCGTTCGAGAAGAGGGCAAGGACTTCTGCCAGGTCAGAGGGCAGGGCCTGGGTCTCCAATCACATTTCCATTCCCATCTCCAACCTCAACTGTGTCTTCATCTACACCCACAATCTCAGCCCCAACCTCAACGCCACTTCCCCCTGCAACCCCAAATCCATCTCCACTCCCAGGTCCCATTTCTAATGTAAACACAGTTTCCAACTCCATTCCGAGTCCCACCCCTATTTCCAACCCTAACCATCCCCAAATCAATTTTCGACCCTAACCCCATCTTTGTTCTCACCCATACCTCTAACCTCAACCTCAATCCCATTGCCAACTCCATCTTCAACCTCCACCTCACTTCCAACACAATTCCCCCCTCCTCCCTAACACCATGCCCAACACTTTCCCCTCTCCTGAGGCCTCCCCTCCTCTCTGACTGGTTCTCTTCCTCCCCATCTCCAGGGCGATTCTGGGGGCCCACTGGTCTATAATTGGTCTCTTCAAGGCATCATCTCCTGGGGCCAGGATCCATGTGCTGTCAGCAGAAAGCCCAGGGTTTACACAAAGGTCTGCAAATATGTGGACTGGATCCCGAAGACTATAGAGAACAATTAGCCAGGACCAGATCATCACGGCCCGATCCCCTGACCCCTACTTGGTGCTGTGGTACCTGTTCATTCTGTTAATAATGAAGCCCGAGCCAGGGCCCCTTTATGTACTTTGCTGGGGGCCTTCTTGACTATGAGAGATGCTGTACTTTAATAATCAATTTGGAGTTTGGAGTTAGGAGACCTGGTTCTACTCCTGCCTCATACTAACTTGTGACTCTGGGAGTGAAAATACTTGTTTGGTTCACTGTTGTACCTCCCGTCTCAAACACAATTCCTGGCACACACCAAGGTTTCACTAAATATTTACTAGGGCTTCCCTGGTGGCGCAGTGGTTGAGAATCTGCCTGCCAATGCAGGGGACACGGGTTCGAGCCCTGGTCCGGGAAGATCCCACATGCCGCGGAGCAACTAGGCCCGTGAGCCACAATTACTGAGCCTGCGCGTCTGGAGCCTGTGCTCTGCAACAAGAGAGGCTGCGATAGTGAGAGGCCCGCGCACCGCGATGAAGAGTGGCCCCCGCTCGCCGCAACTAGAGAAAGCCCTCGCACAGAAACGAAGACCCAACACAGCCAAAAATAAATAAACAAATAAATAAATAACAATTAAAAAAATAAATAAAGAATCTGCCTGCCAATGCAGGGGGCACGGGTTTGAGCCCGGGTTCGAGCCCTGGTCCGAGAAGATCCCACATGCTGTGGAGCAACTAAGCCCGTGCGACACAACCACTGAAGCCCGCATGCCACAACTACTGAAACGGGCGCACCTAGAGAGAGAAGCCACCGCAACGAGAAGCCCGCACACCACAGTGAAGAGTAGACCCTGCTTGCCGCAACTGGAAAAAGCCCGCGTGCAGCAATGAAGACCCAACGCAGCCAAAAATAAATAGATAAAAATTAAAAAAAAAAAAGACTCCTTTCCTTATCTGTAAAATCGTGCATGCAAAAATATGATAGCACACAAAGTCAGTCAGCCTGCACATAGCTAAGACCCAATAAAAGGCAGCTATCATTGTTTTCTTTCCAAGCTCTGCAATAGGTAGTTCATCAAGACCTGTGCAGGTCAGTACAGTAGCCACTAACCACATATGGCTATTTAAATTAAAATTGCCTAAAGTCAGAAATGTAATTCTTCACCTAGAGGGATGGGATAGGGAGGGTCGGAGGGAGCCGAAGAGGGAGTGGATATAGGGATATATGAATATGTATAGCTGTTCACTTTGTTATACAGTAGAAACTAACACAACATTGTAAAGCAACTAAACTCCAATAACGATGTTAAAAATTTTTTTTTAATTTTTTTAATTTAAAAAAAATAAATGTAATTCCTCAGTTGCACTTGCCACATATCAAAAGCTCTATAGCCACATGTGGCTGGTGGCTACCGTGTTGGACAGCACAAACGGAGCATTTCCATCATGGCGGAAAGTTCAACTGAACGGCGCTGTGCTGGACAACCTCTAGAGTTAACTGACTTCTCGCTGGAGAATATGCTCACAAATAGTCCAGGACTCAGGGTCTCTTCTGATGTTCTGCTCACCTTGCAGGGGAGGTAGTTGGCATGAGCAGTAAAAGCCCAGAGCTGGAACTGGGCCTCTGGGTTGTTAAATGGACTTGCTGTGTGACCTCCTGTGAGTCACTGCCCTCTCTGATCCTCCCATTCCTCACCTGAAATGAGGGAGCTGGCGGAAGTGACATTGATGCCCCTTGTAGCTTTTGGCCTCCTGTGATTCACGGGCCTGTGTGTCACCTGGAGACACGCAGATGGCAGGAAGTATGTGAAGTGACCACACATGATGCGGAACCTCCCCCAGCACACATGGGCTAGCTGCTGGGACACACAGGACGCTGCTCTGGCCGTGGATGAGGGCTCAAGCACAGGGCACCCCTCCGGGTCTGCATCTGCCTCTTCCCTCTCTGTGTTTTCTTTCCCGTGTTTGTGTGCGTCTCTTGCACCTACTCTTTCCTTCAATCTATCTTCTCTCTCTGCCTCCCTCTTTCAGGGTCAGCATTCTGGCTTTTCTCATTATGCCACCCTAGGTATGCACGTCCCTGTTTATTTATTTTCCTCTCTCTCGCTTACAATCATCTGCCTCCGGCACTATCTCCGCGACCCCCACGGCCCCTGGGGATGTGACACCCTCTTTCCCCATCTGCGAAGACTTCTTGGAACAGGGACCTGGGGAATCTCCATGAAATCCATCTCTAAAAAGGGTGTTTCGGGCACTGGGAGAAGCCTGTATTCCCAGGCCCCTCCCAGAGCAGGAATCTGGGGCCCAGGTTGGGTGTCAGCCTCACCCAGGGCATAATTAGGGAGAGGGAAAGGGAGGAGGTGAATCCCTGAGGGCAGGGTGGGGAAACGGGCTCTTCGGGATTAAAAGGGAGGGCCTGGAAGGGGTCCCTGGGCAGAGGATTCCGGCGGCCCACACGGCAGGACTGAGGCACTTCTTCCCCTCCACGACTCCCAGGTGAGCGGCGTGCACCGCACCTTGGTTGGGGTGGGTCTCGAGAGCACAGGTGGGGACCCTCGGGCAGGAGACTTGTTCGAGCCTTAGTTTCCTTATCTACGGGACGCACTCCGGAGCCTCGAATCCCCAGCCCACCTGTGAAGGTAGGCGAAAGCCGAAGCGCTGAGAGTCTGGCAGCCGGGACAGCCCCGGCCAGGAGAGCGCTCCCCGCGGGCGTAGGGAGAGCAGGAGGACGCCAGGGCGGCGTCATTAGGGTCTTTGCGCCCATCACGCCTGTGCAGGCCCCGATCGCCCGTCTGCCCACCCCTGCGTTTGTCGGCCGCGAGTTAAACGGGTCCCCGCGGGCTGGGGTGGCCCAGGATGGGCGGACGGGCGTGGCAGGCTGGGGTCTCTGACCCGGCAAGTGTTTTGAACCGTCCCCCGGCCCTCCTCCCACCCCAGCCTAGGTCCTGGCCATGAGACCCTCACACCTCCACCTCTCCGCCGCTGCCGGCCCTTGGGGCCTCGAGAACCTTCTGCTGCCGCTACTGATGACGCAACTCTGGGGTGAGGCCGGGGCAGGGCTCGGCGGGAGGCGCCGGACACCGGGGGCGATGGCAGAGTGGGCTCTTATCACCAAGCCCCGCACACTTCTCCTCCCCTTGGGACCCCAGCGCTCACCCACAGATCCGGAGAAGCCCAGCCCCAAGTCGGACCCGCCCCTCTTCTAGCTCCGCCCTAGGTATCCCGTCCCCTTCACTCTTCCGGGATCCGTACTCCCCCTTTCTCCCCGCCGCGTCCTTTCCCCGCCCCTTCTTACTTCGCCCTATTTTACCCCAAGGCTTGCCATAGAGTCTTCTGCCCTCGCCCCTTCTTCCGGCGAGTTGCGTTATTCCCACCCCTACTTTCACCCACCAGAGGCTGCTTTCTATCCCCGCCCCTTTCCGCCCCGCCCGCCTTAGCCCCGCCCCTTCTTCCCCGCCTCGTTGCAATCCTGACCTCTTCCAGCTCTCTGCAGCGCCCCTGCTCCTCCAGACCCAACCTGTTAGGTCTCCTTCCTCCATTCTTATCCCCGCCTCCTTGCCCTTTCACGCCGTTCTTCTCCGCCCACTTCCATTCGGTTCCTTCAGGATCCCCAATTTCCACACACACCCTCGGGTTCAGGCTGTGCCCCCCCGAAGCCCCGTCCCATGGCCCCACTCGGATCCCAAGCCCACTGCTTGCCCTGCTGTCCTGCCTGCTCTGATCTCCACCTCCTTTCTTTCTCCAGTCGCGGAGGCTCTGCTGCTCCCCGGAAACGACACACTCTCGCGCTCCAGGGCCTTCGGCGGCACTTGCCCTCACAGCTCGCAGCCCTGGCAGGTGTCCCTCTTCGATGGCTTCTCGTTCCACTGCGCCGGCGTCCTGGTGGACAGGAGTTGGGTGCTCACGGCTGCGCACTGCGGGAACAATAAGTAGGGAGAGCTCCTCAGGGACGCTACGCAGGGGCTGTGGAGGCAGGCCCCGGGGAGGCGGCTGGAAGGGCTGGGGCACTTGAGGGAACTGCCAGCTCGATGTGGGGTCGGTCCTGGAGGGCTTCCTGTAGGAGGAGAGGTGGGGTTGTGCTGTGGCCACGAGGGGGCAGTGTGGTCTTTCTCAGCGTTTCTGGGCCCATCCAGAGCCACTGACCAGCTGATTCTGCTAGGGTTCCATTTAGGTGTAGATAGTTGTGTGCAGCAGACAGAAGTCAGAATCTGGTGTGGTTAGGACTTTAGAACTAAAATAAATTGTTCATCTCATGAGTCCCCACTGAGGGAGGAAGAAAAGGGTAGGTTTACCAAGGTAGACCCTCTGCCCTCAATTCCTGCAGAACTTAGGGACCCAAACACCTGATCACTCTTCCCCATGTGCCCCCAGATCAGGTCTCCAGCTCCCTTCTCCCCTACCCACTCCTCCCGCAGACCCAGGAGTCTGGGTCCCCAGCCCTCTCCTCCATCAGATCCAAGAATCTAGGCCCCCAGCCCCTCCTCCCTCAGACCTAGGAGTCCCAGCCCCCAGGCCCCTCCCCTGCCAGGACCCAAGTGTCTATCCCCACCCCACTGCCTGTACCCTCCTTCCCAGGGACTCAGGCTTCAGTCTCAGTCCCAGTGAAGGCTTTGCATCCATAAGACTCTTCCCTCCCCAGGCCTCTGTGGGCTCGAGTTGGGGATGACCACCTGCTGCTTCTCCAGGGAGAGCAGCTCCGCAGGACCTCTCTTCCTATTATCCACCCCAAGTACCGCAAGGGCTCGGGCCCCCTCCTGCCCGGGCGAACAGATGAACATGACCTCATGCTGCTGCGTCTGACCTGGCCCGCTGTGCTGGGGTCTCGAATCCAGCCTCTACGCCTGCCCTATCAATGTGCCCAGCCCGGAGACCAGTGCCAGGTCGCCGGCTGGGGCACCACAACCTCCCGAAGAGGCAAGAGCTGGGGGCCCTGGGGGCTGTATCTTGGGGAAGGAGGATGAGGGACCTGGACTCCTGGGCCTGAGGGAGTGGGGGTTGGGAGCCTGGGGCCTGGGTTGGGAACAGTCTGGGCATCTGGGCTCCTGGATCCTGGAGGATTGGGGGCTGGACCCCAGGATTACCTAATGTTTTCTCGCATCAGTGAAGTACACCAAGGGCCTGAGTTGCTCCATGGTCACTATCCTGAGCCCTGAAGAGTGTGAGGTCTTCTATCCTGGTGTGGTCACCAACAACATGATGTGTGCAGGACTCAACAAGGATCAGGACCCCTGCCTGGTAGGAACTGGCCAGAGGGGGTCTCTGACTCGTGGGAGCAGCATAGGGAGGTTACGGGAAAACAGACATCCCCAACCCCATAGCCACTCCCAGCCCAACTTCATCCCCGCGTGCAGCACTATCCCATTCCTACCCCAACATCAACCCCATGTCCAACTCTACCTCCTTGGGTCCACCTTCTCATGCCCAACCCTGTCCCCAAGTCTACTCTCAAGCCCATTCCCAGCCCCCTTCCCACCCCATCCTCAACCACATTCCCACCCTCAAGCCATGCCTAAACCCCTACCCCAGCCCTATCTCTAGAGCCAGCTCCATCCCTCACCTGCCAAGAACTACAATCCCAGCTCCATCCCTCACCTGCCAAGAACTACAATCCCAGCTCCATCAACTCAACATTCTCATCCCCCACCCAATGCCCCCAAACCCCAAGTCCAACTCCATCCCGCCCCATCCCACCCCCAACCCCATCCCAACCTTATCCTTATCCCAACCCAGCTCCAACCCTACCCAACACCTCCCTTCCCCATCACTACCCCAGACCCCCCAAGTGGCAGCCTTTCCACTGGTGTATTTATCTGATCTCTCCTTCCTCCCACCCCCAGAGTGACTCGGGTGGCCCTCTGGTCTGTGATGGGACCCTTCAGGGCATCCTTTCATGGGGCGCTTACCCCTGCGTCTCTGGTCAGCATCCAGCTGTCTACACCAAGATCTGCGAATACCGCGACTGGATAGAGAAAATCATCCGCTCCAGCTGACCCAAAGGCCCTGCAACTGCTTCGCCATCTGCCGTCTTCCCCCTTCCTCCCCTCCTTCCCCCGCAGACAGCTGGACTCTCCCCCTGCCCCACTCAAACTTCTGTCGCCCATCCACACCTATTAGCATCTCTCATCTTCCCTCATGCCTCCTGCCCACTGCTGTCCTCTGCCCGCATTGAAGCCAAGATGCAGAAAGTGGAGGCAAAGTTTTGTTCATGAGAAACGAGGAAGCCGGTGGTCACTAGTCTCTTAGAGAAGTTATCAATTACCCAACCTGGCTTCCTCCACCACTCCCTGCTGTGGGACCTTGGGCAAGCCAAGCATCTTCTCTGAGCCTCAGTTTCCACACCTGGAAAATGGGAACAATGAAGCGTGTACCTCATAAACGTATTATGAAGAGACTATAACGTGTGTAGATTGTTATGGTAATTGTCATGCAAAGTACTAACACAGTGGGTAGTGAGTTCTGATTAAATGGCAACAGGTCCTGGTGGGAATGTGTGTGATTTTGTGTCCTGGGGAGAAAAGCACAGGGGTACCCTACAATCTCAACCGCCCCATACCATCCCCATCCCCATCCCTCAGGGCTGATGGGAGAATTGCATTCCTCACCCTCCTGTCAAGTTCCATGAAGCACCTCTTAACCACTTCCTTCTTCCCTCCCAGTGTTTCCCATGTCTGGGTCTACCCAACACCTGTTCCTCCTGTCTCAGGAGGAACTGGGCTGTCTCTGAGTCATCTGGTACCTTCTGTGCCTTCCTGGGGCCACTGGAACTCAAGGGACCTCACCCTGCATCCATCTCAGCCTCTAAGACCAGAGGACCTCACCCCACTTCAGTTGCTAAGTTTATGCAAAGAAGCCCTCTGAAATTTAGGGGAAATTTTTTGGTTTCTCTGTTAGATCCATCCCCATCCCCTCACCTACTACCGGCTCCAATTCCAGCTCTACCACATCTCCATTCTCATTCCCTGATCCAACACCCAGACACCCTAAGTCCAACTCCATCCCCACCCCCATCCCAAATTGGCTTTGAAATTTTGTCCTGAAAATTGGGCGGAGGGGTTCTTGTTCTCTCCCTGAAACTGTCCCTGTGTAAATATTCCCGTGCTAGGGGCTATTATACACGGAATCCAGGCAAAGCTAACAGAAGTTTCAGTGTCTCCACTTAGCCCAGACTTTGGAGCGGTAACATATGCACAGTAGAAATTTTCCATCCAGCACAGGTTGTTTTGTCCACTACCCCCCGCCCTTTTTTTTTTTGGCAAGGCTTGTGGGATTTTAGTTCCCTGACCAGGGATCAAACCCGGGCCCTTGGCAGTGAGAGCATGGAGTCCTAACCACTGGACCACCAGGGAATTCCCTGTTTCCCCTTTCAAACACCAATTTATTTATTTACTTATTTATTTTTAAATACAGTCTTTCAGTTTCATTTTATTATTTTTATTTTAAAATATTTATTTATTTATTTATTTTTGGCTGCGTTGGGTCTTCGTTGCTGTGTGCGGGCTTTCTCTAGTTGCGGTGAGCAGGGGGTACTCTTCGTTGCGCGGGCTTCTCATTGCGGTGGCTTCTCTTGTTGCGGAGCGTGGGCTGTAGGTGCGCGGGCTTTAGTAGTTGTGGCTCGTGGGCTCAGTAGTTGTGGCACGTAGGCTGTAGAGTGCAGGCTCAGTAGTTGTGGCGCACGGGCGTAGTTGCTCTGTGGCATGTGGGATCTTCCCAGACCAAGGCTTGAACCCGTGTCCCCTGCACTGGCAGGTGGGTTCTTAACCACTGCACCACCAGGGAAGCCCACACCAATTTATTGAGCACCTGTTGTATGGCAGGCCCGGTGCTGGGCGCCGGGAACACAGTGGTGACCACAAGGTCCCTGCCCCCACAGAGCCCACAGAAGACTGGGGCAGAGGGTTTGAGCAGAGACTACACAGCTCTCTTCCGCTGACTATCCCCCCACTCCTATTAGCACACCCAGGAAACATCAATCAGGCATATCAGCTGAGTTCATTATGCAAGAATCAGAAGCGAAGTAGGTAGGAACTCAAAAACTCGATTCATTTTTAAAGGCAATTCACCCATTCCTTTAGTCACATCATAAGTGTTTACTGAGCCATGTCCTATGCCAGGTCCTGGAGATGATTCAGAGTGAGCCCTACCTTCAAGAAGCTGCTAGTCAGGTCAGGAAGTCTTACATTCTTGTCATTCGGGTCTCCATTCAAAGGTCACTTCTTCAAGGAGGCCTTCCAGGATTGCCCTGGCTAAAGGGGTCTGCCCCTGTACTCCTCCTCCCTGGCCACTAATCCATTGCTCTGTTTATTTCTTTTGCAGCACTTGTTATAGCAAAAATGATCTCATTTATCTGTTTACTCCATAATGATCTGTCCCCTACTTCCCCTCACCCAGTCAATGCGGGCAGGGACTCATTTATTCACTGTGGTTTTCTAAGCACCTGGTCTGATGCCTGACACACAGAAGGCATTCAACACATTGTTGAATTAACAAATAACACAAATTGATCAGTGCTGTAACAGAAGGAGGCATAGGGTGCCCCAAGAGGGCCTAAGGACTCCTCCTGAAGGAATCAGGGAAGGCTTCTCAGGTGAGGGGATATATGCATGGGGTTTTAAAGGATCAGTAGGAGTTCACCAGGAAGAAAATATATTTCTGTAACTCACTGTGTGACTTGAGCAAAAAACTTGAATGCCCTCTCTACCACAATCATCCCCACTATGAAACAGAGATTGGTTAGACTCTTGTGAGAATTAAATTAGAAAGCATACACGAAATGTTTAGCCAACTGCCTGGCACAGAGTAAACAGTCAATAAAGTTAGCAATCAAAATGTTCTATAAAGCAGTTAATATGGCACTTAGCACATAGTGGGTATTCAGTCCCTGGTCTCGAGGACTTCCCAGTCTGCAGAGGGTATAAGGCAACTGCAGCCATGGATAATATGTATTATGATGGTGGCAGTGCAGGGCTCTGTAGGTGAGGGACAAAGATATTTATTGAATGCCTACCACAGCTGTAAGTGCTTCATATGTGTTAATTCACATAATCCTCCCACAACCCCAGTTATTATTGCTGCTTAATAGATGGAGCAACTGAGAGAGGTCCAGTGACTTGCCCAAGGTCACACACTTAATAATTACCAGCATTGAGGCTTGGACCCACATGGTCCAGTTCCAGAGTCCATGCTCCAAACCACTACATCACGGTGAGTTGTACACATTCAAGGGGAGCCCAGACCCAGCCTGATAACCAGGCTTACAGCAACAGAAAGTGGAAGAAGCCTGGAAGTGCCCAGGCTGGAAAAGATGGACTCTGCCTGGAGAAATCAGAGAAGGCTTCCTGGAGGAAGGGGCATTTAGGTTGGATCTTGAAGAATGAGTTGCAGTTCACTGGAAAAAGAAAGACGTGGAGAAAGACATTCACTCATTCAATTAACATCTCCTGAGGCCCCCCCATGATCCCAGCCCTGAACAGGGTGATGTGAGGGACACAGAGATGAGTCAGATCTGGGCTTGGCCCTCCAAGGGCTGCCCATCTGGTGAGAAGGAGGGATGGGGGGAGAGGCAGGAAAGATGAGGTGATGGGAAGGACAGTGGAGGGGAGGAGATGGGTGGAAAAAACAAGACCATGTTCTCAGGACTTAGCCAAGATATGGTGGCATTAAGAGAATGGGAAAAGTGCTTAGTTCCACCTAGGTTGGGCACCTGGATCCTTGGAGTGGTGAGGATGTGAAAAAGGAAGTAGGTTATGACAAGTATGAGTTAACCCAGTTGGAACCATGCTAGGAGAAGCCTCTGTCCTCACGGAAAGGGGCCCAAATCCCCAGTGCAGGGAGGGTTCTGTGGGTGTGTACACGTGTGCAGCTCTCTTTGTAGTCTCTGCCCCCAGTGCAGGGAGGATTCTGTGGGTGTGTACACGTGTGCAGCTCTCTTTGTAGTCTCTGCCCCCAGTGCAGGGATGGTTCTGTGGGTGTGTACACATGTGCAGCTCTCTTTGTAGTCTCTGCCATTCCAGACAGTGTTTCTGTCTCTCTTTCCTTATCTCATCCTGCATCCTTCAATGTCTTTATCTCCCTGTTTTGTTTTTTTTCTTTCTCCCTCTTTCCCTGCCTCACCCCATCCTGCCTTCTTGCTTGCCTTCTTTGCTCTGAGTCCTGACTCTTTCTCCCACTCCTTGCCTGATTTCTGGGAGGTCCTTCTATGTAACCCTCCAGCCTGCCCAGTGCCTTGGTCCCAGCCCACTGCAGCTACATTCAAAATAAACTTGCTTCCACCCCAGGACTCCACCTTACGGATCTTCCTCCTTTCCCTCTTCCTCCTCCAGGCCACAGAATATCATGCATCTAGATGCTGTGACCAGAAGTCAGGGTTACTGAGGGCTCCTCCCTCTAGTGAACCCCAGAAGGACTATACAACCCAGAGCCCCTCCCGCGTTTAGCAGGATCCCTGAGCCCCCCCCCCCCATTTAGCAGGATCCCTGAGCCCCTCCCCCATTTAGCGGGATTCCCTGAGCCCCTCCCCCATTTAGCGGGATTCCCTGAGCCCCTCCCCCATTTAGCAGGGTCCCTCAGCCCCTCCCCCATTTAGCAGGATCCCTCAGCCCCTCCCCCATTTAGCGGGATTCCCTGATGCTGCAGGCCACCAGCTCATCCTGACAAGTGGTCCCTCTGTACTGTCTTCCTGCGCAAGGCCCCCAGTCAAGGCTCTTCGGCTTCCCCCTCCCCCTGGAGTATTTCCCAACCCAGATTAATCACCGGGGCGGCCCCAGGGTGGAGGGATATAGTACGGTTTACCGTAAAGAAGTACGGACTTGGAGAGCAGGCTCGAGGACCAAAGCACCCTGGAGGTCATGAGGCTGGGATTCATCTGTGCTCTGCTTTCTCTCCTGGAAGGTGAGGTTCCTGCCGTCCTGCCATTATGCTGCCCCTCCATGGCCCCCCGGCGCCCCTCTGCCATGCTCTTTGTCCCCCAGGCGTCCACTCCTGCCCTCTAGGCATCCCAGCATCTGTCCCCAGCCCTCCCATCTGGCTCTTCACCAACCATTCTGCCTCCCATCCCCCACCCACAGGGCAAAGCTGGGCAGACCCCCGAGCCATCGGGGCCGAGGAATGCCGCCCCAACTCGCAGCCCTGGCAGGTTGGGCTCTTCTTCCTCACCCACCTCTTCTGCGGGGCGACCCTCATCAGTGACCGCTGGCTGCTCACAGCTGCCCACTGCCGCAAGCCGTGAGTGACCTGGGCGGGCCCCTCTGGGGAGGAGCTGGAGGTCAGGAAAGGGAGAGGGGGCAAGGGGCCTCGTAGAGGAGGGAGGGAGCTGTGGGCAGGAAGGGCTGAGCCTCTATTTATGTTCCCCAAAGTTCAACTCTTTCGAATGACAAAATGTCCACTCTCCAAATTCTAGCGTCCAAAATAATCTGTTTCTAAGAGTGTAAATTTTGCAACTTAGACTCTTAGAAGCCTAGACTCTGACCCAGAAAAATCCAGAGTCGTAGACTCCTAAAATCTTGGATCCAGGAGATGTTACATTAGCTTCACTAAATTGTAGAATCCTAGATTCATAGACTGGTAGACTCTGAGAAGCCTGGAGCAGCGCCACTGGAATTTTGAATGGAAATATAGCCCCAATCACACAGGAAAGTTTAAGTTTTCTAGTAGACACATTTAAAAAGTTAAAAATAAATGAGTAAAATTAATTTTAATAATAGATTTAACTTGCCATCTCAAAATATTATTTCAACATGTAATTATCAGTTTTTAAATATTTATGAATGACATAGTTTAGTCTTTTTTTTTATACTACGCCTTCGAAATCAGGCATGTATTTTACAAGTATGGCATAGCTCAATTTGGACTAGCCACATTTCAAGTGCTCAATAGTTGTGTTGGATAGCGCAACCCTAGAATCTTAGATTCAAACTGTTCTAGCTAGGTTCATTGAGTATAGAAGCTCATAGTCTTAGAATCTCTGAATGACAGTATCCTAGAATACTGTGATTCGTAGAATTCTAGAATCTTGAACCAAGAGAATTCTAGAAGCTTATATTCATACATGTCTAGAATCTGGTGGATTTAATATCCCAGCATGCTATCATTCAAGATTTCTAAAATCCCCAGAGTTTTAACCAAGAGAATTCAAGAGTTTCAAACTATTCGAATCCCAATCCTTACATTTCTAAAATCAAAGTTTTCTAGAATTCTAGAATGATGAAATTCTTGTCTTATTATCCCAGAATATTAGAATTCTAGGTTCTTTGTTTCCTAGATTTAATTCAGATAATTAAACAATCCTAGACATTTATTTATTTATTTATTTAATTTTGGCTGAGCCAGGTCTTGGTTGAGGCACGCGGGATCTTCATTGCAGCATGAGGGATCGTTTTTTATTTTTTTAGTTGCAGCATGAGAACTCTTTTTTTTTTTTTAGGCTGTTAGTATTGTTTTTTTGTTTTTTGGGTTTTTTTATTATTTATTTATTTATTTTTGGCTGTGTTGGGTCTTCGTTTCTGTGCGAGGGCTTTCTCTAGTTGCGGCGAGCGGGGGCCACTCTTCATCGCGGTGCGCGGGCCTATCACTATCGCGGCCTCTCTTGTTGCAGAGCACAGGCTCCAGACGCGCAGGCTCAGTAGTTGTGGCTCACGGGCCCAGTCGCTCCGCGGCATGTGGGATCTTCCCAGACCAGGGCTTGAACCCGTGTCCCCTGCATTGGCAGGCAGATTCTCAACCACTGCGCCACCAGGGAAGCCCCTGCGAACTCTTAGTTGTGGCATGCACGTGGGATCTAGTTCCCTGACCAGGGATCAAACCTGGGACCCCTGCACTGTGAGTGCGGAGTCTTAGCCACTGGACCATCAGGGAAGTCCCCAAAATCCTAGACTTTTTGATCCAGAGAAATCGAAAACATTAGAATCTCGAATTCATAAGATTCTGGAATTTGAGCCTCATAGAATTCTAAAATCGTGGATTTCTAAGGTGTTAGAATCTTAGAATTCCAGAATCTTAGATTCTGGGCATTCTAACAGAATTCTAGAATCTACCTGATGCAGAAATCCTTTTTATACTATCTGGGGAAAGGGGCCATCCCTCCTGTTTGATATTCTTCCCTCTAGGAATGAAGCACAGGGGCTATACAGGATGCTGTGTGAGAATTTCCCATCATGCATCACTCTATGCTGGAACCTCTTTTAGCTCAGGCCTGTACATCAGGCTAGGAAAACAATGTTCAGGTTTCAGCCCGAAAGACAAAAAAGCGGAGAAACAGAAATATGGAGGTACAAGAGATTCAGGAGCAGGGACAGGTTGGGGCTGGGAGGTGGGGTTGGGACTGGCATCCCAGACACAGAACCAAGGCAACAAGGTGACAGAGAGGGAAAAGGGAGAAATAACACCTCATACTCCTCAAACCCTGAGTTCTCAGTCAGTGGCCTCGTCCCTAATGTCAGAGTCAGAGTCTGGGAGACGGACATATAGACCCCTTGAGGGTCCCCAGCTATCCAGGGCAGGAACCCAGAGCAGAACAAGTGTACTGGGACGTGCAGTGAGAGGGCTTGAGGCTAGACCTCAGGAAGAAATGCATTGAGAGATGAGGGATTTGGCAGACAGGAAAAGCCTGAGCCTACAGATTACTCCAACTTGGGGCTTTTCCATATCCCACCCCTTCCATACACACACACCAAAACACACAGAGCCACTCCCTACAGAAACCACCAGACCTGTGGGGGCAGGGGGTGGGGCTGTTTTTGGGTGGTAGGTGGAGCCTCCACCTGTCTCCATGGTTCCAGGGAACTCAGGTCACCACTAAGGCTCCAGGTGGGGCAGAGAAGAAGGTGGTTTACTTGACATGGGGCTAGGAAGAGGTGTGAGCTTTTGGGGAGAGCTACAAAGTTAGAGGCAGACAAAGAGATGGAGTAGGAAGCAGGGGCCCAGAGAGGGTGTGTGCCTTGCTTAAAATCACACAGCACTCTATGTCACATGAAGATGATAGGGGCCCAGAGAGGGTGTGTGGCTTGTGGAGAGTCACATAGCATCCTGGTGGACAGAAAAAAGAGGACAGGGGCTGAGAAGACACCTCACCTTATCCCACCTTGACCTCTGGGACCTGTCTAACAGGTATCTGTGGGTCCGACTCGGGGAGCACCACCTCTGGAAATGGGAGGGTCCAGAGCAGCTGTTCCGGGCCACAGACTTCTTCCCTCACCCTGGGTTCAACCAGAACCTCAATGCCCAAGACCACAATGATGACATCATGCTGATTCGTCTGTCCAGGAAGGCATTTCTGGGACCTGCCGTGCAGCCCCTCAACCTCAGCCGGACCTGCGTCTCCCCAGGCACCCAGTGCCTAATCTCAGGCTGGGGGGCCACGTCCAGTCCTAAGGGTACAGCCCATGCCAGGGGTCTGAATCCCCTCTCTTTTTCATCTCTATGTTCTATCTATCTATCACCTATCTATCTACCCATATATTTCATCAGATCTAAATGCTGTAAATTATAAGATGCATCATTATTCTACAACCCGCTAAAAACGAGAAAAGGAAACAAAGGTACCATCTATCCTTGTACGACAACATTTACTGGAAGGTACATCCTGATTTCAGAGATGTTTCAACGTGAAAATATATGCATCTTAGAATTGAAATAAGGTCTACGTCACTCAGGATCACAAATCAGCAAATCCATTAGTCAAATTTGGCCTCCCACAGCAGTACTGGTTTTCAAAATGTCTTGAAAAAAAAAAAAAAAAAACACCTCAGTTTGTTGCCGCCAACATTTAAAACCTGAGAGATTTTACATCAAAGCCAAGTTTCTGGATTCGCTTGAAAAATTCAAGACTGGCAATGCTGGGTTCATATTTCTAAAATAATGACCATTGTTGGGCAGAATCAGTGGAGGCTGCTCCCTTCAAACAAGATACGGGTTCTGTGGTCCACTGCAGTTCACCCCAAGGGCTGCTGTTTCCCTACAAGGCCCCCTCCCCCCACTTTCCCTCTATTTCTATCTGGTCTCTCTAACTCTGTATCTCTGTCTCTGTCAATGACCATCTCCCTATAAATGTCTCCTCCCCTTTATCTCACTGCTTTCTCCCTGGATATCTCTGGGTCTGTTTCCCCCTATTTCTTCATTTCCTCCTCTGAGAATCTCTTTCCCCTTAAGAGGCCTCTGTCTCCTGCCAAGGTCCCTCTTTTTCTCTGTGTGAGTTACATACGTATCTCTCCTTGTCTCTTGACTCTCTGCGTCTTTCTCTCTCTCTCTCTTTGGCCCTCTCCCCATCATATCCATCTGTTTCTCTTCCATGCTGTGATTCTGTTGCTTTGTCACTTTCTCTTGTTTCTGTCTTTGAGAGTCTTATGCTGTGGCTCTCTGGGTCCATCTTAGGAAAGTGGGGAGGGGGGGGGTGCTGAGTGTGATGGAGACAGCTGCTGATCTTTTATGGACCTCCTTCCCCAACAGCGCAGTACCCACTCACGCTGCAGTGTGCCAACATCAGGATCCTGGAGACCAAACTCTGCCATCGGGCATATCCAGGCCACATCTTCTACCGCATGCTCTGTGCCGGCCTTTGGGAGGGCGGCCGGGGCTCCTGCCAGGTGAGATTTCCTCTGGAAAGGAGAGGGATGGGTATCCTGTGGGGATTCCAGGGTCCTGGGGGAGAAGGGAGTTGGGGCCCCAGACTCACTGGATCAGAGCAAGGAAGGAGCTGGGAAACCTGGGTCCTGGGAGGGGGTGGGACCAGGGCCAGGATTCCTGGATCTAAAGGAGGAGGGGACTGGGGGTTGGACTCTATGTCCTGGGGGAAGAGGGGTCCACAATGCTAGGTCCTAGGGGGAGGTGGGGGCTATGAGCTTTTACTCCTGGGTCTGAGGGAGGAGGGACTGGAGACCTGGACTCCTGGGTATTGTAGGAGGAGGGAACTGGGAGCTTCCTGAGAGGGAGAAAGTGCCTTGTGTCATGTCCTGAGTAGACTGGCCTAACAGTTTCCCTGCTCTTCTTCCGCGCACAGGGTGACTCTGGGGGCCCCCTGGTTTGCAATGGGGCCCTGGCAGGTGTGGTGTCCGGGGGCTCGGAGCCCTGCTCCAGACCCCAGCGCCCTGCCGTCTATACTAGTGTGTGCCACTACCTGGACTGGATTCGAAAAACCATGGAGAACAACTGAGACCTCGCGCCTTGGACGACCAGGAAAGGAGGGTGGGCGCAGGGTAGGAGGGTTTGCAAGACTCCAGCCTCAATGGTCTTCGCCTTTGGCTTCGGCTGGCCTGGAGACGCCTTCTGGATATTCAAGTTCCCAGCTTCTGGATATTCAGACCCTGGCCCCCGCGAATGATAGAGCCGCGCCCCCTTGAAAAGGAGAGACACCTCCGCCCCTCTTGGCCCCATATCTATGACGTCACCAGAACTGCCACCGCCCCCATGGAACGGCATCACCTTTGGTTCTACCGCAGTAAAGACTTCCACTAAATAGCTCCTCCCTTCCGCGCTTTGCCCAATGAGATTTCCCCTCTGGACGCTGCCCCTTGTGGCCACGCCTCCTTCGTCATAGATCCAGCCTCGTGACGTCACGAGAGGGTAGCTTCCACCACGTGGAACTCAGGCAATGTGTCGGTCTCTGTCCCGCTCTGGCCCCGTTCTAGGCGTGTCCAGGGTTTGAATCCTGGCCGGGGCCCGACCGAGAGAAGTTGGGAGAGATTCTCTGTCCCCTCCGATCCTCCAAGGGATGATTTTACATTAAACGTGCGGAGCCGCGCCTTCCTACTGCCGGTTTTGTGAGCTAAAGGATGGGGACCGGGTGGGCGGTGGAGGGCAGAGAGGGAACCACCACCGCGTTGCAATTCCCCATAAGCCCCGAGCAGGTCCTGCCTAAGTCTGTCTCCATCAGCCCTATTGCAGCAAGGCTCCTGGGTTCTGCTTGGGCTGGTCCCATCGCCCCCAGGGGAAGGGGAAACCAGGTCACAGCGCCTCCCAAACCTGCCTTTCCGGAATCTGGACCTCTCAGGGGGCAGCCCGTGGGCCGGGCCGATCCGCCCTCAGAAGTCGGGACCAAGAAGACTGGTTTGTCTTCCATTCCAGGTTACTGGCAGCCCCCTCCTCCCACAAAAACCCAGGCTCCAAATTACCCTTCCAAAAAGGCTTAAGAATTCAGCTGCCAGCTCCTTCTCCCTCAGACCTCAAATCCGGGCCTCCATCCCCCTCCTATTTCTGACCCAGCAGTCCCGGGCCCCAGCCCCCTCCCCCTCTCTCAGAGCCAGGAGTCCAGGACCCCAGTCCCATCCTCCCTCAGCTCCAGGAGTCAGGGGCCCTCACCCCGTCTTCGCTCGGACCAGGATGTCTGGGCCCCCAGCCGTTTCTGCTTCAGACCCAGGCGTCACAGCACTAAGCTCCTTCACCCCCAGACCTCAAGAGTTAGAGATTCCACAGTGGCTGTATCAGTTTACAAGCATGGACACCAAGGGGGGAAGAGGGGAGGGTGGTGGGATGAATTGGGAGATTGGGATTGACATATATATGCTAATATGTATAAAATAGATAACCAATGAGAACCTGCTGTAGAGCACAGGGAACTCCACTTCGTTGCACAGTAGAAATTAACAAGACATTGTAAAACAACTCTACCCCAATTAAAAAAAAAAAAAAGAGATTCCAACCCCTCCTCCCTCCAGATTCTCCGTTCAGCCCCTGAGCCTCTCCTCACTCATAACCAGGGGTCCAGTTCCCTGCTACTCCGCCGGCCCCAAGTGGGAGGAGATGGAGCAGGAGGTTGGTGGTCCCAGTTAAAAGGCTCCAGAATCTTGTACCAGGCAGGCAGAGCTGAAGTACGCGGGGTGTTCTTCCTCTGCATCCGAATCAGTAGGTGACCCTGCCCCCTGAATTCTGTAAGGTGAGATGCCAAAGTTCTCAGACACAGGCATCAGGCCCCTGAGCCCCCTCCTCCAGGGCCCAGGACCTCAACCTCAGATCCCTTCCTCCTTTGAGACCCAGGAATCAGCACCCCAGCCCCTGCTCTCCAAGACTTAGGAGTCCCAGCTCCCAGTTCCCTTTTCCTTCAGACCCAGGAGTCTGGGGATCCTAACTCCCTCCTTCCTTGGAATGTAGGAATCCAGCCCCTGAGCTCCCAGCTCCTCGGATTCAGGAATCTGGGGCCCCATCCCGTTCTTCTTCACACCCAAGAATCTGGGTCCCCAGCCCCTTCCTCCAGCGGGACCCAGAAGAACTGCTCCAGAAGCTCTGCTTCCTCCCCAACCCCAAGATCCCTAGGATTTTGGTCTCCTTCTTCCTCCTCCGCTCAGCCCTGTCCTCTCTGTCTCCCAGACCCCACCGTGGGACATCCCACACCTGCTGCAGAGTCTGGATCTGGATGTTCCAGCTCTTGCTGTTGGAATCCCGGGCAGGTGGGGGGCGGTGGGGGGGGGCCCGGAAGTTATCGGTGGAGCACCTGAGCCTGTGGGAATACCGTGGTGGTGGCTAAAAGGGTGCACGTGGTGGCATGTGGGGAGATGGGAAGCACGCGATTACGTGCGGGAGCTTCTGTGGGGTGGCCAGAGGCACGGCGCACGTGGCGGCAGGTAGGAATGCGTTGAGTTCTGCTGGTATTGCAGGAGGAGCACTAAGCCAGCAGGGCTGCCTGCTGAGGGGGCACAGATACACACAGGAGTGCACGGGGCATGTGGGCACACGCTCAGGTGACTCTGTGTGTGATGACTCACGGGCTTCCATGAGTGTACATGGGTATCTGTGTAGCAGCATGTGCAAGCTGCGAGGCAAACACCAGAGGGGGTGTGTGTGTGTGTGTATCCGTTTGAAACCACAGTGGTTTTCCTGCCCCCTGCACTGACCCAGAGGATGGTGATCTAACCCTCTCCTTCCTGCTGCAGGACACTTGAGAGCACAGGAGACCAAGGTGCTGGAGGGCCAGGAGTGCAGGCCCCATTAGCAGCCTTGGCAGACGGCCTTGTTCCAGGGTGTCCGGCTAATATGTGGGGATGTTCTCATAGATGACAACTGCGTCCTCACAGCAGCCCACCGTAAAAAACTGTGAGTGGATTCCGGGGGCAGAGGTGGGCTGGAGCCTGGGGAAAGAAGGGGCTGGGGCTTTGCCTCAGGAGGCGAGAGCTGGGGACTGGGTCCCCGAGAATGGAGGTCTGAGAAAGAGGGGACCTGGACTCCTGGGTCTTAGAGAGGAGGGGCCTGGAAGCCCTTATCCCTGCCTGGGTCCCAAACCACCCCCATCATTACAGGAAATACACAGTCCACCTGGGAGATCACAGTCTGCAGAATAAGGATGGGTCAGAACAAGAAACGGCTGTGGCTCAGTCCATCCCACACCCCTGCTACAACAGCAGCAACGAAGACCACAACCGTGATCTGATGCTCATTCAACTATGTGGTCAGGCATCCCTGGGGCCCAAAGTGAAGCCCATCAACCTGGCAGATCACTGCCCTCAAGTTGGCCAGAAGTGCACCATCTCAAGCTGGAGCTCGGTCACCAGCCCCCAAGGTAGTGGGAGGGAGAGGAGGAGCTGGTTGTCCCAGTGGACCCCAAGCCATTGGCAAAGCTTTGCCTGTAGAGTAGATAAAGAAGGGAAGGTGATTGTGATGTTCAAGTTCACAAGGGGTCCATGTTAGAAACCTTAAAGACCAGAATATTAACAGGAGTGGTGGGAGAAAGGAAACAAATTAACAGATTGTTAACAGGGCGCAAAAAAGTGGATGGATGAATGAATGAGTGGATGAATGAATGCACCCCTCCTTTAAGGTGGAGAGTTATGAGACCTTTTATGGGTACAGGATTCTACATAGTCTTCACAACAGACTTGGGATACATGGGCTCCTCAGTGGCCCAGGAAAACAGGCTACCTCTTCTCCCTCTTGAACCCAAGATTCCTCGCCCCAGATCCCCTCACACCCAGGAGTCCAGGCCTTTCCTCCTCCAGGACTCACAGTCTAGGTCCCCAGTTCCCTCCTCACTCTGGACCCAAAAGTCTGGACCTCCATGGAGGTCCTCCCTCTGGGGCTTCAGAGTTCAGGTAGCCCCTTGCCCTGCTTCACAATGAAAACATTGGGGCTCAGCTCAAAGAGGTGATGTGGTTCGCCAGGAAAGCAAAGTCAGGATTCAGGTCCCTGCCTGTCTGACTCCTAAGAAGACAATGGGTTGCTGTGGAAACCTAGCTGGTCATGAATCAGGCAGGTCATTTCAAACCATGGCTCTGCCCCTTTTCTCTGGGCAAGTCCCTTCCCACCTCTTGACCTCACTTTCCTCATCTACAAAACTGGGATAATTATCCAATAGATTTTTAAGCTCCATGAGGGCTCAGGTTATATCTATTTTCTTCATTGTGTGTTCCTAGTGTTCAGGGTGGTGACTGGTATACAGCATGTGTTCAATAAACATTTGTTGAAAGAATGCATGGATGAAGGAATGAAAGCATCCCTCCTTCAAAGAGCTGTTGTGAGGGACAAATGAGATTGTGGGCCTATAGCTTCTGGCACATAGAGGTACCAGGTAGAATTTTTTCCCTCTCGAGTCTATTCTTCAAAGGTTAATAAGAAAGATTAATTCCACTGTCAATCACCAATTCAACACTGATTTTGTGAGCATCTGATATGCCCCAGGTACTGTAGTGTACAAAGCCTTATGGAGTTGCATGCTAGGTGGGGAAATAGACAATAAACAAATACATATAAAATGAAATATTAGGTAGAGTCAAGTGCTATAATGGAATATGATAGAGGGGAAGAGAATAGGGAGTGATGGAGAGGTGGTGTTTTGGGGTTTTTTTTAAGAAGGACCATTTTTTTTTAAAAGTCTTTATTGAATTTGTTACAATATTGCTTCTGTTTTATGTTTCGGTTGTTTTGGCCCTGAGGCATGTGGGATCTTAGCTCCCCAACCAGGGATCAAACCCACACCCTCTGCATTGGAAGAAGTCTTAACCACTGGACGGCCAGGGAAGTCCCGAGATGTGTTGTTTTAATTAGAATAGTCAGGGAAGGCTTCTAGGAAGAGGTGATATTTGGAAGAAGTAGGATTTAGCTGAGATTGAAGACCTGGTGGTCTGGGAATGGGAAGATTAGAAAGGGTCAGAGGTGTCCCAAGGGGGCAAATCCATGTACCCCAGTCACCTGATCCTTAATTTGAAAATAACTCAGGGCAAGAAACAAAAGGTAGGGTCCAAAGGTCCTCCTTTAGGTGGAGAAGGAGAAACAGCAGGGGCCATGGCTTTGTTTCATGTGGTGAGAAGTGATGCGCCCTGTGAAATGTGTCAGAAAACCCTGTGCAGCTGTGGATACACAGAAGGGAGGTTAGATGCAGACAGGGATGGAGGGAAAAGTGTTGCTGTCTCTGGGAACTTGCAACCTCTGCCCCCTCGGAGAATTTTCCTGACACCCTCAGCTGCGCAGAAGTAAAAATCATTCCTCAGAAGCAGTGTGAAGACGCCTACCCTGGGCAAGTCACAGATAGTATGGTCTGTGCAAATGAAAGCAGTGGGGCTGATACATGATGCCGGGTGAATGACTTCTGAAACTCTCTTCTTCCCTCACTCGCCCTGTAGAGACTGGAGGCTTGGCAGTGGGATTTTCCCCAAGAGTCAGCACCCCTACCTCTACAGAGTGGGAAGCAGGTTCAGAGAAGGCACACTCTCCCTGCAGGTTACACAGCACAGGAATCAGAATAATTGAATTGTCCTTGTTGCTTTCTTGGGAACGCTTGCCTGCAGGGTGGGGATTAAAGGGAGTGAGGGGATAAGTCCATGAAGGAGAGAGTCTGAGTCTAGAGGGTACGCAAGCTCCCTGCCCTCTTTCTCAGTGTTAGTGCCTGGAATTTGTGCTGACTCTACCGATGATCAGGTAGTCAGCTATTTTTCTTCGAGTCCTGACTGGGTTCCCTAGCATGATTGCTTTCTCCTATGATTGGTTCCTTGGGGAACAATGCCGTCTTCCCAGCTGGCCAGGGAATGGCGCCGTTGACTTCAATGCTCCCTCAGTGAGCTCCCCAACCCCAAGGTGACACATCTGGAGATTTGCCGTAGGTATAACACTCTCTTTCCTATTGGCTGCAACTTCAGTCCTCACGGCTCCCCTTGGATTTGTCCCCTTCGTGGAAGCCCCACCCCCTTTGCTTATGATTGGTCCCTGAAGACAATGCTTCAACGCTTCCTTTCCTATTGGCCAGGAATAGAATCATTTCCATTAGTGATCCGGCCATGGAATCTAATCTTTCTGGAGGATTCCCTAGAAACAATGGTTTCTTCCCAAATACTCCGGCCACTGTCCCTTGGGTGTGTGTGTATCCAAAAGAACCCTGCTCCTTTCTCCTATGTTTTGTAACTGGATTCAATGATCTCTTCAAGACTGGCCAGGAATGGAGGAACTCAGTCCCCTCCATGTAATTCCTACTTTCTTCTCTCTGGATTGTACCCTGCAGACAGCATTCTCTTCCCTCGTTGGTAAGGATTTCCTCCACTGCCCTTAGACATCCTGTCTGCATCCCCTGCACATGGAAGCCCCACCGCTCTCTCTCACCATTCGTCCCAGGATACAATGCTCTTATCCCAAGGGACCCAATCACGTTACAAAGCTGGTACTTAATACTGGTACAGCAGGGCATCTTAGGGGAAAGTCTTCTATTCTCGCCTTCTAGGGAGATTCCAGGGTCTCACTGGTATGTGGTGGCATTCTCCAGGGCATCACATCCTGGGGATCAGACCTCTATGGGCGACCTGAGAGATCTGGCGTCTACACCAACATCTGCCACTATCTGGACTGGATTAAGACCATGGGCAGAAAGGGCTGATCCCAAGATGAGCTCTAGATCTCCCCCAATAAACTCACAACATCAGCCTGGCTCCTTGCCTGTGTGTGCTTTGGCCCTCTTGAGAGGGGTGGAGGGGCAGAGCGTCTGAACCCTGCTGGGAGGTGTGATGGGAGATCGAGAGAGATCAGGACATGCATGGTCATTCGGGCCATCACCACTGGCCAAAGTGATCCCCTTTTTTTTCTGGAAGGACTTGGAGGAATGGGAGGTTAATTTCAGGGGAGAGAAGACACAAGGATTTCCAAATATCCAATGGGCTGGCCTGTGAAAGACATAGTGGAACGGGTTTTTGTTTAGTTTTTCTGAGCAGCTAAACTGTATCTAAGCTTTGGGGGGAGATTTCTCCTTAAAAACTGTGAGATATGGGGACTTCCCTGGTGGTCCAGTGGTTAAGACTCCACGCTCCCAATGCAGGGGGCCCAGGTTTGATCCCTGGCCAGGGAACTAGGTACTGCATGAACGCCACAACTAAGAGTTCACATGCTGCAACTAAGAAGTCCACATGCTGCAACTAAAGTCCACATGCCTCATCTAAGACCCAGTGCAGCCTAAATAAATAAATAAATATTTTTAAAAAAGATACTTTAACAAAAAAAATTTTTTTAATAAAAAAATAAAAATTGTGAGATATGCAGAGTAAAGGTGCAAGAAATATAGAAATAGCTTAAATATGTACCCATGAACATCCATGAAACTGAGGCAGGAGACAGAAGGTCCCCAGGCTGAGCCGCTGGATTTTGTCCTCTGTAGACGGATACTCCAAGATGAAGACAATAGCAGGAGAGAGAGCTGAGCCCTGCCCAGATAAGAGATAAGGAGACCACATATTTCTCATTCTCGAGGTCAAGGAGACCTCCCAACTACACATGTACAGAAAGGCTCCTTAGAGGTCGAAAAGGGAGGGGGCGCCACCCCATAATATGTGGTGTCGACCTTCCCACAGGTCTGTGCGCTGGATTCCATCTTGGCTAAGAGATGCACACACACAGGGGAGGACCCTGAATTAAACCAAATATGGACTCAGAGCCAGACAAAGCAAGATGATTGGCCAGAGGAAACTCAGAAGAACTGCCCCACATAAGTGATTTAAACTACCACGAAGGCGTGACTCTTTCTCTGAGCCTGCCTGTGGGCGTCTATTCACATGTACTTTTTTCCTTCTAAAAAACACTTTACTTAACATCCCAATACCCAACTGATATTTAAATATCCCCAATGGAATGTGAACCCAGAAAAGATTTGAAGATTAATTTATGGCATGAAGGAGGAGGGTGGCTGAGGTCAAGGAGGGGAAAGGACTTGTCCAAGGTCAACCAGAAATTCAGGAATAGAATCATGGATTGTGGAGTCTGGCAGGAGATCACAACACCAGTCATGCACAAAAGCTGGAAGGACCCACCTATATCAGGGAGCTTTTGTATACAAGTGGCAGAGCCCCAGTTCAAACTGGCTTATGCATAAAAGGGGATTGGTTGGTGCAGGTGCCTAAGAAGGCCTTGGAGATGATTCATAATGTTAGAAGAAGTGACATGGGTATGAGTCTCAAGTACCTGTATTGGTGACTTAAGCCAATCATCTCTGTCTCTCTGTGACAATTTCTCTCTCTGTCACTCTGCCTGCTTCTCTCTGTCTCTGTTTCTCTCTCTCATATGTGTGAACTCTTTCTCATCTCTGCTTGCCTCTTTCCTTCTCCTGTGGATCTCATTCTAGCCTCTGTAGACAAACTTCGTCACATGGAGGGAACATAGCAGCCCAGTTAAGCAAACCCAGCAGAAACAAAGATCTCTTTTCTCCCAACATCTTGATATTAATCCCAGGGAAGAATTCTGATTGGTCCAGCTTGAAATGAGCCCACCCACTGGATTAATCATTATTTCTAGGGAGGAAACAATGATCTTGTTGGCTTGGCTGGGTCGTGCATCCATCCCAGTGGGTGGGAGGGTTTGGAAAACTATGATTGACAGTTTCACCAGAACTATATGAAATGAGGGGGCAGATTCCCAAAAGAAGTGGGAGCTGTTCTTGAAAAAAGGGGAGAATGGAATCCTGGAAGTCAGAAACAATGGGCCTTCAGAACCCAAGGAGCTGAATCAGGAGGTTCCAGAATCGCAATGTCCCGGATCCCTCAGGGTAAGGCACAGCTGCAGGACAGCAAGATACCAGTTCTCAGGTGTGATCATGAGCTGGAAGGTGAGTCATCAGGCAAAGGATCAGGACATAAGTCTGTGTGCAAAGGAAGTATGAAGCTGGGTGTCTGGGTGGGACTTAGGAACAGGACTAAACCCAAAGGGCACGAGAGGGCTGGGGATTTGGGGCTCTCATCAACGTGGGGGCATGCCTCATTAATAATAAGCCTATAGGGTTCCGAGTTCATTTTTAGCCAAAAGAGATTCTGAGCATATGTGACAGTGTCCCAGGGAAACTTCCTTCTCAGATTGTGGGTTTGTACAATGGTTAGACTATGGGCAATCCTCAGCATTCGAATTCTGACCCTTCTGCCTCCTTAGCTGTTGATTTTGCACAAGGGTTCTAGCTTCTTTTAAGCTTCCCCTTTTTCATCTATAAAAAGGGGAAGACAGTCCTCGCTTGGTCCCATGAGACGAATAGAGATGTGGTTTGCAGAGCATCCGACACATCACATAGTAGATGCATAAGAAATGGAAGCTGCCTCATTCCTGGTAGGATGAGGTAAGGCAGCCAATATTACTTAATTCTTTCACTTGCCTTGAGAAGTAGATTTTGCTTTCCTCCACTTTAGAGAGGGACAAAGTGAGGCTTGGAAAAATTAAATCACTTACCTGAGATCACGAGGAGGGCAACTAGGGTTGGTCAAACCTGGGTTTGTCTGACTTGTGAGGTCAAGTTCTTCCTATCACGCCCTGTGGCTGAATGGCTCAGGGAACAAGGAAGGACTGGGTTGTTGACTGCTCTGTGGATGACAGTGGTTTGCAAACTAGTATTTATTTAAGTACCTCCTATGCTCCCTGGTTTGGACTGGGTGCTTATAAAAACACCTTTGAACACCAGACACATTTCCTCTGCTTGTGAAGACCAGTGTTTAGCAATAAAGTCAGATTAAATAGTTAAGAACACAGAAAGACAGGGACTTCCCTGGTGGTGCAATGGTTAAGACTCCACACTCCCAATGCAGGGGGCCCAGGTTTGATCCCTGGCCTGGGAACTAGATCTCACATGCATACCACAACTAAGGAGCCTGCCTGCTGCAACTAAGACCCAATACAACCAAAAAAAAAAAAACCACAACAACAACAGAAAGACAGATATGCCGGACTTCCCTGGTGGCACAGTGGATAAGAATCTGCCTGCCATCGCAGGGGGCATGGGTTCTATCCCTGGTCCAGGAAGATCCCACATGCAGCGGAGTAACTAAGCCCGTACGCCACAACTACTGAGCCCACATGCCACAACTACTGAAGCCCATGCTCCTAGAGTCCATGCTCCACAACAAAGAGAAGTCACCGCAATGAGACGCCTGAGCACTGCAACAAAGAGTAGCCCCTTCTCGCCACAACTAGAGAAAGTCTGCACGCAGCAACAAAAACCTAACGCAGCCAAAATAAATTAAAAATTAAATCTTAAAAAAAAAGAAAGACATATATGCCAAGCACAGCAGAAGAGACATTCTGGTGATTTAGGAGTCTATAGCAGGGCTCCAGAGTAGCATAGCTTCTTTCCTCTTTTTAACAGTATGCTGAGGAGGCAGGGGGCTGAAGAGAGAATCCAGGGATGAAGATTTGGACAACAGATAACAGATTGGAAGTCTTGCCAAAATTCCTCTCTTTGGGAAGCCAGGAGGGAAAGATACAGATTGCTGGCTCACGGTGCTGTGAGGTCAAGTGGCCTAGCATCTGCCCCTACTTGATTTGGGAGCCCAAGTCAAGAGGGTTGACACCCCTCATGGCCAGGGTCCCGGTGTGGAATTAGTGGGGTTGGGGGTCTGAATTCTGGGGTCTGATTTGGGATTTGATGAGAGTAAGTGTCTCAGAAGTTTTGGGGACTTCACTTGAACTTAGTCAGTGTGGGATTAACTGTATGGTGTTAAGTGGTGAACTTTATTTTAGAGTGTGTGTGTGAAAGGAAGTATGGAGTCAGGTTGGGTATGGAGTTGGAAAAATGAAGATGGGGTGAGGGAAAGTTTGGCATGGAAGTGGGATGGGATTTCATGTAGAATTTGGGTTGTAGACGAGAGTAGGGCCGGGACTGGAGTCAGAGTATTGGTGTGAGCTGGGGATGGGTTCATGGGATGGATGTCAATGTGGTCTTCCCGGAATAAGACAGGGATGAAGTCTATAGTCTGAGTTGTGCATGTGGTCAGATTTGGGACAGAGGCTATGGTGACATTCAGTGTTTGGGTCAAGGTTGAGTTTGGGTTATGGTTAGGGATCCAGGGTTTGAGTCAAGAGTCAGGGTTAAGGTTGATTGAGGGGTGAAATCTAGCCTGAGTTGATATTTGGAGGCAGGAACTTGGTCAGGAACTAGATTCCAAGTTGAGGTAAAAGTTTAGAATTGGTCAAGGATATAGCAGAATTGAGGGTTAGGGTTGGGTACGAGTTGAGGTTTCGGGTTAAGACTCAGGCTTGCATCAATATCGGTGTTGAGCCTTTAGTATATGTGTCTTCTACCATCGGATACCAAGCTTGGTCAGAATTCAAAGTGAAACCTATGTGTTACCTTTTAAAATTTCTATAATTTGACTGTATCCTTTATCAACGTTAGGGGTGGATGAGAAGATAGACTACCATCTTTCAATATGCTTATTTATTCTGTTTCCCATACAAAATTGTTTAGTTTTGGAATATGTGTCGGTGATATTCAGGCTTATAATAAAATAATTGTATTATTTTAAAAAAAGACTGGTGTTGAGAATTGTGTCAAAGTAAGGATTGGAGTTAGAATTATGCATGAAGTCCCTGGATTCTCTCTTCAGCCCCCTGCCTCCTCAGCATTCTGTTAAAAAAGAGTCAGGTCTTTTTCACTCTCTCATAGGCACTTGATCGTATCCAGCTGTGTCTTCTCAATGAATGGTACCACCATCCATCAAGCAAGAGACCTTGAAGCCTTAACATCTGTCTCCCTCACCACAACTTCCATTCAATCCATCACCAAGCCCTGTTGATTCTCCTAAATGCATCTTGAATCCATCCACTTATTACCATCTCCACCTCCCCAATGGCTTTATCCAAGTCATCGTCTCTCATCTGAACAATAACAATAGTTTCCTCATGTCTCCACATCCCCTTAAAATCCCCTTCATGTAGCAGCCAGAAAACACAAATCTTGTTACGTCACTCCATCTCTCTGCTTGACCATCTGTGGTGTTTTGGCTTGGTCCACCAGCCACTTCTCTCCCCAGTCCCAGGAAGGCTTCCACCATTCCAGATTTTACATCCAGAAGGGGCACCATCTTGAAGAAGAAAAGAGAATTCTTCCAGTGTCTCTTTTTGGAAATAAGAAAGCCTTTCTGAGAAGTGCCCCAGCGGTCTTCCCCTCATTCCTCATTGGACAGAACTGCATCACATGTTCATTTCTAAACCAATCCCTGGCAGGCAGAAATGGCTTTTCTGCTTGGTGCAGTAAAGTTTACAATCATGATGAGGATAAAAGATTATCCAAACAAAATTGGGGTTCTGATCGAAAGACAGAAGGAATGAATGTTTGAGTAGGCAACAATAATGTCTATTATGGGCCAAACTATGGGACAAAAAAAGAGTTGGGGGAGGGGTCAGGATTGAGGTAAGATTTGGGCTCAGGGCCGAGGAACAAATCATATTTTTGGGGTCTGATTTAGAAGTTGGGGTCAATTCCACTTTTAGGAACTTGCCTTCAAGTATAATGGTTCCCATCTCACTCAAGGTAAACACCAAAGTCCTACACTGATCTTTAAGGTCCTATGTCATCCTAGTCCTATTATCTCTCTGACCTCATTACCTGCCCTTGTCCCCTTCTCATTCAGCTCCAGTCAAAAGGGCTCCCCTGCCAGAACATTCTAAGCATGCCCCTTGCCTAACTTACCTGCCCATTTGCTCTGCCTAGGACTCACTTCCTCCAAGTAGCTACATGGATCAATCCACCATCTCCTTTAAGATTTTGTTCAAATGTCATCTTCATGTGGAATCTTCCTAATATTATAACCCCAGGGGTCCCTGAGAGTGGAGGAAACCAATAACTCCCTATCCCTCTTCCCTGCTCTTTTTTTAATTTTATTTATAGAATACAGTAAATTATCCTTGGTTTAGAACAGTGCCCAGATAATTAAGAAGCCAGGAGCAACTCTAAACCTATCACTCAGCTTTTGAAGGTACACTATGACTCAGACAATCCCCATGATATTCTTTCTTGTTCCCAGGTTCTCCACATGACATTTCTGCTTTTTTCCTTTTCAATGCACATTTCTCTCAGTCTTGTATTTTTAATGCAGAGCTTTTGCTTTGAAAAAGCACAAACTGCAACAAAGCAAGTCGATACTGCCTAAAAGATTAGATGTGAAAAATAATCGTGGGTGACTGCTTGGTTTACCTTGAAAATATACTGAGAATAGAGTTCTACTTTCTGTTCATTATTAGTTGCAAGGTGACTCTGAAATAAATACAGGTCTGTTACTTTCTCATACAGTCTGGTGGTGTAGCAAAGATGTTTTTTGACCTTCCGATGCATAATAGTAAGTTGCAGGCACATAGGAATTATAAAATATATTTATTAAATGATTGTTAAATGGCTGAATGGTGGCATTGATTTAAATACCCTCTTCCCTGCTTTTATTTTTCTCTGTAGTACTTACCAACATCTAACAAACTATATCTTTTATATATTTATTTTTGTATTCACAGTCTCCACCCACTAGAACAAGAGCCTGTATGAAGAAATTTTTGTTTGCTTTGTTGACCATAGTGTCCCCAGGAACCAGAATAATTGCTGGCACAGAATAGATGCTCAGTAAATATTTCTTGAATGAGCGCAATTAGCAAAGATGAATGTACAAGGAAGTTCAACCCGGCATTATTATACTTAAAACTATCCAAAAATACTCCAATTTGAAACAGATTACGTAAATCAGGGTACAACTATAGTATGGAATGTTATGCAACCATTAAGAAGGAAGGAGAACCCATTTAAACACACTAAGAGGAGGGACTTCCCAGATTCCTGGGTCCCAAGGGGAAGGACTCCTGGGTCTGAAGGAGGAGGGGGCTGGGGGCCAGGACTCCGGCTTCCTGAACTCTGTCCTTCTCAGCCCCAGCAGAAGAGACCCTTCCTCTGCCTGGCAGCCCCTGAGAGACTCAGAGAAGCCACCATGGCAGGATTCTTTCTTCCACCCCCGCTGACCCTACTGCTGTCCTTAGCCCTGGGATCTGCTACACAGGAAGGCGAGGGCCAGTCTGGGAGGGCTGCCCTAACCCTTGGACCTCCCATCATCCCCAGTGACCCTCTTCAAGGGCCCCTCTCTCCAAGGGGTCCCTGAGTCAGGACCTCCCCCTGCTGCAGCAGCTTCCTCCCTCAGAAGACAAGACTCTTCTGCCTCCTGCCTCCTTTCTTCCTGCTTCCTTCTGACTCCTGGGGTCTCTGTGCCCCCCCAGGCCCTGTCTTCTGCACTCAGGGTCTCTCCTATCAGCTTCTGTCGTCACCCCCAGACAGACAAGGTGCTCCTCCTGGGTTTCTGAGCCGGCTGCCTCTGTCTCTCTCCATCTCCATCTCCTGCTTTCTCTGCGCTGTTCTCCATTTCTGCCTCTGCATTTCTCCCTGTCTCTCTGTCTGTCTCCACCCCTGTCTTCAAATCCCTCCGCTGCTGACTCAGCCTTCCTCTGAGGCTTACTACCCATGCTTTTCTCCATGTCTCTATCCAGCCCAGGGTAACGACAGCGAGAGGATTATTGATGGAGTCCCATGTCTAAGAGGCTCCCAGCCCTGGCAGGTGGCCCTGCTCAACAGCAACCAGCTCCACTGTGGCGGCGTGCTGGGCAACGCGTGGTGGGTACTCACTGCTGCCCACTGCATGATGAGGTATGTGGGCAGGGGTGCTCTGAGCACTTCCAGCTCTCCCTCTGGGTCCCTGCCCACCCCCGCCAGTCTCTGTTCCCCGCCCCGGGTCTCTGCCCCTCTCTCTGGGGCTCTGTTCCACCGCCCCCCGTCTCTGCCTTCCCCACTCTCTGGGCCTCTGTCGTCGTCCCCCACCACCGCCCAGGATCTCTGTTTTTCTCTCTCTAGGTCCCTGTCCCACTCTCTCACTCACAGTGACTCTATGAATGTCGCTCCCTTCTCCCAGTTCGTACAACGTGCACATGGGTAGTGAATACCTGGGAAGAGGCCAGAAGATCGGGGCCACAATGTCACTCCGCCACCCCGACTACTCCACACAGAGCCAGGTTAATGACCTCATGCTGGTGAAGCTGAAGAGGCGGGCCAGGCTGTGAAGAAAGTCAACCTGCCTTCCCGCTGTGAACCCCCTGGGACCACATGGACCGTTTCTGGCTGGGCCACCACCACCAGCCCTGTTGGTGAAGCTCCCACAGTGACCCAGGAGCCCCAGACCCTGAACCCCTCCCCCCTCAGACCCCGGAGACCAGGACTCAGGTCCTTTTTCAGGATCCTAATGTTGAGCACCCCAGCCCCCTCCTCCTTCAGGGTCTAGGATCCTGGACCCCCATCCTCTCCCCATCAGGACCCACGGATCCACAGGCCTCTGACTGACAAGCCCCCCCCGCCCCGTCTTGCAGCGACCTTTCCAGAGAAACTCATGTGCACGAATGTCGACATCATCTCCTCTGGAGACTGCAGGAAGGTTTACAAGGACTTGCTGGGAAATTCCATGCTGTGTGCTGGCATCGCCAACTCCAGCACCAATGCCTGCAACGTGAGACCTCCTTCCTCCCCTGCCCTGGGTCCCTGGCTGCTTCATCTCAGCACAGAGCCCCATCGTCCCCCTCTATCCAGAATCTTTGCACCTGACCTTGGCACTGAGCATTCCCTCATCACCACCCCCGCCCCACCCTAGGCCCAGCTTTCCTAGCTTTCTCTACCCCCTTCTCTGCTCAGGTCAGTAGTGGCAGCCCAGTGGGGGCTGGTATGGCCCTGAGGATGAGGCAGAAAGATGAATGGGAGGGGCTGGGGATGGGCAACACGCGGCCAGGATTAGGGGAAGGCGAGTGAAGCCTTGACTTCAAACCCAAACTTTAAAGGGGAGGGGGTGCCCAGAAAACTCAGTAATCAAGATAAATCACATTCTAATGCAATATTTTTTAAAAAATCTATGCAAAAGTCCACGATGAACAAAATGTCAGAATTTTCAATAAAGAGCCATCAGTCTTACTGAATTTCCCACTTACCTCAGGCTTCAATAAGTCTCAGCACAGCCCTGTACTGACCCTTTATCTAAAATTGGGATACTGTGTTCATCATGGACTTTTTCATATTAAATTCAATTTTAAGGTATTGCAATAAAATACTATTTATTGCAATTACTGAGACGGTGTGCCCGAAGTTAATGTCTCACTCACCTCACTTGGGTCCTGGTCCTGGGCAAAGAACTGTCTCTCCTCTCCTCTTTGTAATCCCCTCCCTGTCTCTGAACATTACCTTCCCACATCTCCCTTTACACCTAATTTCATTTCATTCTTTCCATCAGTGTTGCCACCCACCCCCGCCCCCATTGGCTGTCTGCTTCTGTCCCTCTTTTTATTTGCCTACCTCTCTGCCCCTTTCTCCAGCCCCTACACTACTGTTTCTCTGTCCTCCTTCTCCTCCTCCACCTTTCTTTTCTCCATCCTTTGCTTTACCTCTCTTCCTCTTCTCTGTGACTCTCTCCCTTTCCTTGTCTCTCTCCCCGTAGCCCCACGCCTTTTGCTCTCACCCGCACCCTGAGCTGTCAGGGGTGGTGGGAGGGTAAGCGTTAGGGGTGGGGTGATGGGACAGGAATGTGTGTCCTAGAGAATGGGGCATCCTTCTCTCGCCCTAGTGAGGGCCGGCTTCATGAATGTGCAAGTTGTACAGTGACACAGGGTCCCACACTCAGGAGAGTCCCACCCTTGGTTTAAAGCACTCCTGTTGCCCTCTTGAAATTCTTAATACTTTCTGAGCGAGGGAGCCCACACTTTCATTTTGCACTGGGCCTTATGAATTGTGTCATCAGTTAGGCCCCTGATTTCCAAGACCACCCTGTCTCTCTTTCATGCCCGTGTATCCATTCCCTGGAGACAGTGGTCCTTCTCCCATGGGCTTGGTGCTGAGTCCTCAAAGATGGGGAAGAAATGGGGCTCTAACCCCCCCGGAAGCCCTGCCCCTTCCCTGTGATTGGTCCCATTGGCCGGGGCTCAAGCCAATGTCTTCAGAGAACGTGGTTTGTCTTCTCCATGACGGCCCTAATTCCTGCTCTACTATTGGTCCCCAGAGACAATGAGTCTCTCCCCATTGGCCGGGGTGGAAGCCCAGGGTCTGGCAAGACAAAGACTGACAACCGTGGGGGTGTATGAGACAGAAGTGGGGGCGGGACTTCACGCTGAAGCTGAAGCTAATTTGCTTTGTCCCCTCCAGGGTGACTCAGGGGGACCACTGATGTGCAAAGGTACTTTGCAAGGCCTGGTGTCCTGGGGACTTTTCCCTTGCGGCTAACCCAGCAACCCAGCTGTCTATATCCAAGTCTGCAAGTACGTCGATTGGATAAATGACACCATGAGAAAGTATTGCTAATCTCTCCATACTCCCATCTCTCCATCCCTACACCCTGAACAAGAAATTCACAGATATAAGGACATCGATGGTCTACAGTCACACTTGACTTGACTTTTCCTCAAAGACATATCAAAACCTCAACAATACGCCATGTGTGTAAGTCAATCAAATCAGCAGGGACTTAAAACCAAAACAAGAAACACAAAAACCTCAGTGCTGGTAAAGAGGTAGTGAGACCAGCACTCTCGGCCACTGAAACTGTAAATTCATACGATTTTTATGGAAGTTGATTTGGCAATGTGAATCAGGACCCTTGTTCTCCACCTTTGACCCAGTAATTCTAGTTCTAGGAAGATACTACTAAAAATAAAAATCCAAAATGTGGAGCAAGGTTTGCATTTATCACAACAATATTTATCATAGCAAAACAGTGGAAACACTGAATATGCCCAGAGTCAGTGGAGTGTTTAAGTAAACAATAGGCTAGCTTGAGACAAGGATATTATGAAGCTGTTAAGGATAATAATTATGCAGGATTGTTAGTGTTATGCAAGGATGTTTATGCTATGTGATGTTAAATGAAAAGAGGAAGATACAGAAATATATGCGTATGTGATCCTTGCTATGTAAAATGAAAATATTCACAGAATAAAACCTGAAATCATGTGTACCAAACTGCATACAGTGGTAGTCATGGGAAACTAGCCTGCTTCCTTCCATTTACTTTTCTGTGGGTATGCACTTCTATAACCTGAAAAAAAAAAAAACAGTGGAAAAGCTCTGGAGATCTAAGGTGAAGGAGAGGAGACCCTTAGAGAGGAAGACAGGAAAGAAAAATGTATCTGATTTTTGGTCCCTTGCCTTGCCTCCCTGCCCAGTGGCATATTTTTCTCCATTTTCTGGGTCTCAGTCTTCCTCATCGGTAAAATGGAGAAGAGAAAGAGGGAAAGGGAAGGTAAAGAGAGTAAAAGGGAGGGAGGAGAGGATATGTCTACTTCTTCAGGGTGGAAAGGGGTGTGAAAGTGTTTCTGGGCATTTCACAGGTGACAAACTAGGAGAAGGTTTGGGGGAAGTATAGGACTGGCAGGAAGACAGGACACCTGCGTCCCACAGGGGCCCGCCAAAAGTGAGCCCCCAGCCTCCTGGATGCCAGGGGAGGCCCAGGGGAGGCTGGGGGCTGGGACCCCAGGTAGGTGGTCTCCTGTCCTCAAGAAGGCAGGGAAGGGGCCTCAGAAAGGGTGGAGGTAGTTGTCCCAGTGACTCAGCCTGGCCACTGCCCTGCTCCTGCCATCCAAGTCTCCCGGGCAGTCAAACCTGAGAAGGTGCTGACAGAGGAGCCTCTCTGACGCCCAGGACTCACCTCTCCTACCTGTCTTTCCAGTTTCTCCCCCAGAATTCTCGACTGGTCAACATTCTCCTCTTGTTGAAGCTCCACCATCTTCCCCTCTCTCCTAGCCTCCTATTCTCCCACCCTTCTTCATATTGCAGGAATTCTGTAGCCACCGTGGAATTTCTTAACTTCCTCTGGTGTCCCTGTGCACAGGAAGCTAAGTCCCCTCCCCCCTCAGACCCAGAGTCCAGGTCCCCAGCCCCTCCTCCCTCAGACCCAGAGTCCCCGCCCCCAGCCCCTCCTCCCTCAGACCCAGAGTCCCCGCCCCCAGCCCCTCCCGCCTCTGGATCTGTGTCAAGTTTAAGGAGTGTCAAGAGTATTTGGCCACCACCCTCATGAAGCTCCATCAACTTCCCCTCTCTCCAGCAAGCCACCCCAAATCCATATTCAACCTAAAAATTTTAAAAATAACAAAACATCACAGATGCACTAGGTCAGCCTATAGACAAGTGGGCGGAGCTGCACTGAGAATATGGCAGCCACTCGCCTTGGGGGCTCCTGACTTGTGAACTGTGGCAGCTCCGAGTTGTGCTGTAAGTGTAAAAGATACATCGGATTCCAAACACTTCTCATGCAAAAAATAAGAAAGCAACCCACCTCTTTCAAACTGTATTTTGGGGACTTCCTTAGTGGTCCAGTGGTAAAGAGTCCGCCTTGCAATGCAGGGAATGTGGGTTCGATCTCTGGTCAGGGAGCTAGTATCCCACATGCCTCGGGGCAACTGAGCCCATGGGCCACAACTACTGAGCTCGCGCGCCTCAACAAGAGGCCCTGTGCTGCAAACTACAGACCCCACGCGCTCTGGAACCCGCGCACCACAATTACAGAGCCTATGCGACCTGGAGCCCGGGCGCCACAACTAGAGAGAAGCCCGCGCACCAAAACGAAGAGCCCGAGTGCCGCAACGAAAGATCCTGCATGCCTCAGTGAAGATCCCGTGTGCTGCAGCTAAGACCCAACGCAGCCAAAATACATAAAATAAATAAATAATAAATCTTTAAAAATAAAAAATAAAACTGTATTTTGATTTCACATTGGAATAATATTGTTTTGGATGTATTGGGCTGAATGAGATTTTAAAATGAACTCTTGTTTTTGGGGGGTTTTTTTGTTTTTGTTTTTGTTTTTTTTACTTTTTTAAAAAATTGTGGCTACTAGAAAATTTAAAACTGCATGTGGGGACTTCCCTGGCACGGTGGTTAAGAATCCGCCTGCCAATGCAGGGGACATGGGTTCCAGCCCTGGTCCGGGAAGATCCCACATGCTGCGGAGCAACAAAGCCCGTGCGCCACAACTACTGAGCCTGCGCTCTAGAGCCCGCGAGCCACAACTACTGAAGCCCAAGCACCTAGAGCCCATGCTCCGCAACAAGAGAAGCCACCGCAGTGAGAAGCCTGTGCACCACAGTGAAGAGTAGCTCCCGCTCCCCGCAGTTAAAGAAAGCCCGCGGGCAGCAATGAAGACCCAATGCAGCCAAAAATAAATAAATTTATTTTTTAAAAAAGTGCATGTGTACCTGGCATTATATTTCTTTTGGCCAGTGCTGCTCTGGATGCTGAAGGGCTGGGACTTTGTCCTGGAGATGCTGGGGGACCCAGGCCAGGGCTGTGAGCCAGACAGAGGCAATGTCAGCTCTGACACAGGAAGACGCCTCTGAGGTCAAGTGAAGGATACAGAGAAGGGGGAGAGTTTGGGGTAATGGTTCAGGTGGGAGAGAAGCAGGTCTGAGCTGGGACCAGGGACATAGGGATGGAGAGAAGGGACCACACGGAGAGAGGAGGCAGTGGGATAGGGCTTGGGGATCAATGGGCCATGAGAGGTCCAACCTGGTACCTGGGAGGATGGTGGGTCCTGAGAAGAAGATGCTGAGTTCAGTGGGAAGATGAGTGAGAAGGGCCTGGGGGAAACTGGGGGGCAACGGGAGCAGCCCCAGAGAATATATCAAATGCCAAACTGGTTTTCATCCCAGGAGTGACAGGGAACAAGCAAAGGTGGTAACAATTAGATTTAATGCAATAATTAAATGCTACCCATAGCGCCAGGCCCAAGTTCGTGCTGAGGTGGACATTATTCATATCAGTTGTACTTATTACCCAATGACTTTCCCAAAAGCTTCCATTTTCCATCTTGCCCGTCCCTGTGATCATCACACCCATTTCCCTCCAGGCGGCCGCACGTACACCCATTCCTCCAGCTCATGTCAGTCTGCCATTTCCCTGCATGCACCAGACCCTTTAACTACCTCTCTCCTCCTGACTAAAAAGCCCAAGTTTAAAGACACCTCTTCAAATCTCCCTGGATCCCCCCATAGCTTCCTGGACCCCCGTTTCTCATCACACTTTTCCTGCATTCCTGTTTATTTCTATGTCTCTCTGCACACATTAAATCTCATCAACAAGTCCTGAAATCCTCCTGGGTCCCACTAGCTTCCCCGCTGCGCTCTCCCATGCCATCCCTTCTGCAGGAGCCAACTCCCCTCTGTGCATACACATGCTTCTCCTGGAAACGCAGGTGGAACCTAGGAGAGGTAAGAAGAGAGATTTAGAGAGTGTCAACAGAGACTTGGAAAATCAAGGAGAAAGACAGAGATACAGAGAAAACTATGGAGAAAGAGGCAGAGGGGTGGAGAGACACAAACAGAGACAGACACAGAGGCACCCCCTGCCATGGCCAGGGAGAGAGCTGGACGGCAAGAGACTTGGAGGAGGGGGACCAGGAGGGTCAAGAGTCCTGATATCCGGGCAAAGGTGGGCGGACAATCAAAGGACAGCAACAGGACTGTCAGATAGATAAAGGGAAGCTATTGATGCAGCTGCCTGCCCACCTGCCCGGAAGAGAGCTTGAGAAATGGAACTGACAGGAGCATGGCACTGGGTGCTGGGGGCAGACAAAGCCTGATTGTTCGAAGGCTCTTTCCCGCCCCCCCACCCCCACCGCAGTGCCTGGGTCTGCACCACAGCCTGGGGCAGGGGCGGGTACCAGCTTGGTGACACACGCTTTCTTCCTGGCTGGTTTTGCTCTGTCTTGCGAGGACACTGAGTTTCTCCAGCACCCACAGAGGGAGTTACAGGCAGGTGCGTGAATCACCCCAACCCCACTAAACCCGTGGGGCCTGGTTCCCAGTGCCCAAGGGTGTTGAACCCAGGAGTGACAGCCTGCAGGCCCCAGAGCGCTCACAGAAGAGGTGGGAGTCCAGGAGGACAGGGGATACTGTGTGTTTGCCTGGGACGCAGGCATTCGGGTCCTCAGATCCTTTCTTTCTTTTTTTTTTTTTAATTAATTAATTTATTTTTATTTATTTATTTTTTGGTTGCACTGGGTCTTTGTTACTGCCCGCGGGGTTTCTCTAGTTGCAGCGAGCGAGGGTTACTCTTCGTTGCGGTGCGCGGGCTTCTCATTGCGGTGGCTTCTCTTGTTGCGGAGCACAGGCTCTAGGCGCGCGGGCTTCAATAGTTGTAGCACGCGGGCTCAGTAGTTGTAGCTCACGGGCTCTAGGGCGCAGGCTCAGTAGTTGTGGCACATGGGCTTAGTTGCTCCGCGGCATGTGGGATCTTCCCGGACCAGGGCTCAAACCCGTGTACCCTGCATTGGCAGGCGAATTCTTAACCACTGTGCCACCAGGGAAGCCCCTCAGATCCTTTCTTGCTCAAGGACCTAGAAGTCTAGGAACTGAGGAGAACAAGCTCCTGCCCTTCCTTCCTTTAGATCCAGGTGTGCAGACTCCCAGCTCCTTTCTCCTTGAAGGTCCAGAATACTCAGCCCCCAGCCCCCTCCTCCTTCAGACCTGGGAATCCAGGCCCCCAGTGCGCTCAGGGACCTGCACTGCCCTCCCTGGAAGCCGAGGTCAGGGAGGTCATCAGGAGCAGAGCTGTGGGAGGGTGGGAGGAATATGCGTGGGAGGCCTGGGTGAGGAGGAAAAGGGTGGGTCCCCCTCCTGCCTCGGGGACCTGGGGAGGCAGAGGTTAAAAGGAAACACCAGGAGCATCTGAGGACAGGACCAGCCTCTTCCAGGGGGGCCAGGGAGCTCAGGGTGTCTGTCTGCCAGGCCTACATTCTCTGCTTTCTGCCCTCCGTCTCTGACTCTGAGGCATCGTCTCTGTTTTCAGCGTCACTTCTCTCCCCGCGGTTCCCTGCATTTCTGACTCTCTGTCTGTCTCCCTTTCTGTCTGCCTGTGACACGTACTGTCCCTGCCCCCAACCCAAGAGTCGACCCCCAGGCAGCCGGCCCCCAGCAGGTAAGATCACACCTCCCACCAGAACCTACAGGTGTGGGGTTGAGCAACAGGTAAGCACAGAGCCAAGGGGAGGAGGAGAAATCCCATGGAGAGGGAAGAATGTCAGGGGCCCTCCCTCCTCCTGTTACTAAGCAGGCAAACTAGAGCCGAGAATAGAAAAATAATGTGAAGTGCACGGTGAGCAGTTCGTGGTTCTGGGTGGGACCCTCAGATGGAAGACATGGGTCGGGGAGACAAGAAATCAAGAGGCTGAATGGGAAAGACAGAAGTCGAGGGTCAGGAGAGCAGGGCAGGAAGGGGAGGATGAGGAGGGAGAAGAGGGAGGGGTCTGGGTGAAGTCTGAGGCTGGGACTGATGGAGCATTTGGCTTCCCCTCTCAGGAATGGCCATGAAGACGCTGATTGTAACACTGGTTCTGGTCGCTGCAGGTAGGCAGAAAAGGGAGGGGGAGGGGGCGGTTTGGGCATGGGGTGGGGGTTGTTGATGGGGAAGAGGTTGGACCTGGGATGGGGATACACATGAGGATGGAGGGGGGCTGGGTTTAAAATGAGGAAGACACAGGGGTTAAATTAGGGATGAGGGATGCAGATGGGGAAGGGGTGGGAGGTGGTCTTGAAGATGGGGAAGGGTTTGAGGATGAGGTTGGTTTGGGAGATGGGGTTAGAGATGGGGAAATTGGTTGGAGGTGGGTTTAAAGATAAGAACGCTTAGGGATGGATTTGGCATTGGGGATGGGGATTGAGATGAAGAAGGGGTGGGTTTGAGGAAGAGTTTGAGGAAGGGGCTGGTTTGGGGCATGGGGATGGAGATGATCTTGATGATTAAGACGGCAATGAGGTTCACCTTGGGGGAGGTGCCTGATGTCTCCAGACCTTCTCTCTGACTCAGACCCTCCCTCCCTCAGCCCAGACAGAGGAACAGAATAAGGTGCTGCACGGTGGACCCTGTGAGCAGACGTCTCACCCCTACCAAGCTGCCCTTTACACCTCAGGCCACTTGCTCTGTGGGGGGGTCGTCATTCATCCACTGTGGGTCCTCACCGCTGCCCACTGCAAAAAACCGTGAGTCTCCACGCTGTGAACGAGGAGTGGTTGCGATTAGACCCTGCGGGAGTCTTGCAGACTTCGCACATCCCCCTGTCCCATCATGAGGCCATCTGATAAGCAGGTTCAACTGGCCAGTATTTAATTGATTACTAAATATGTGTCAGGCAGTGTTTGGGGCCCTGGGGATATCGCAGTGAAGAAAACAAGCAAAACTGCTGCTTTGATGAACTGGCCTTCTACAGGGCCCTGTAGGGACCGATGGATTTAATTCTAAGTGCTGGGGGAAGCCACATAGAGTTTTAATCAGGGAAGCAGCATGACCTGATTTACATTTTTAGGAGCACTCTGGAAAGTGAACTGGGCGTGAGATGAAGGCATGCCTGTGGAGGCCGTTGCCATGGTCCTGAGATGGACCAGGATGGTGACCTTGGGGGTGGAGGGAAGTTGAAAACCTGGGGAGGGGTTCTGAGGCTGAGTCAGCAGGACTTGGTGGTGTGGAATGGGAGAGAAAGAGAACAAGCAGGGCTGACTTCCGGGGATGGGACTTGAACAACTGGCTGTTTTGATGTTCGAGAAGGATGCCGGGTTGGCTGCTGGCGCTCAGGGGAGAGGTCAGAGATGGAGGTAAACATTAGGGCTTTAAATACCACAAACAGGTGGTATTTAAAGCGACAGGATGGGATGAGATCATCCAAAGAGTGGACATAGATAGAGGACCATAGAGGACCCAGGACTAGTCCTCAGGGCACTAATAAACACTAGTTTGGTGAACAACAGCCACCATTTTTTTCAACGCTAACTATGGGTCACGTACCCAGGTAGGCAGTTTCTATACCTCTCCTGGAATCCCCCACAATAAGGGACTCTTTGCTTCTGAGGAAACTGAAGCTCAGAGAAGTAGCAAGTGACAAAGCAACAGATGCCATATCCCAGTGGAAGCGGGGAGAGACCCCAACCGGGGTCTCACCTTGCAGGGTCATGGACACAAGGACCCCCCACGGTGGTCTCCCCCAAGTGCTGGTAAACCTGGCATCACTCCCACCATCCTCATTCATTCATTCAGCCCACATTGATCAAGAGCACCCACTAAGAGCCAGATTTGAGCTGGGCAGTGGGAATTCAGCAAAGACTGAGAGGGGGAGCTACCCAGAGTCTCTGCCCTCGGGAACACAGGAGCAGAAAGGTGCAGGAAGACAGTTATAGAATCCTCGAAAAACCATACAATTACAAATTACTCTAAGTCCAATGAAGGCACAAAAACAGGGATGGCTCCATGAGAGAAAAGAAGAGAGGTACCTGCTTTAGATGGAAGAAGGTGTCAGGAAGGACTTTCTGATGAGATGAAATTCAAACTGAGGCATGGAAAATGAGACAGGGTAGCCAAATGAAGAAGAGGGCAGAGCATCCAGGGCAGAGGAAATGCAAGGACACAAGAAGTGGGAACAATCCGAAGAGTTCTAAGCAAAGAAAGTTACTGGTTCACTGAGGGTCAGAGGATAGTGGGATAAGGCACTTGGGCTTTATTCTGAGGGTAATGGGGAGCTATGGAAAGTTTCTGAGCAAGGGAGTAATGTTTTGATCCATTTCACAAATATTTATTGAACACCTATCATATGCCAGACACTGGTCTAGGCACCGAGGGGGATGTATCTGACGAAAACAAAAATCCCATCTTGATATTCTAGAGCTGTGCCGTCTAATGCAGTAGCCACTAGCCACATATGGCCAATTCAATTTACATGAATAAAAATGAAACGAATTTCCACATCCACTAGCCACACTTCAAGGGCTCAGTAGCTGCCTGTGGCCAGTGGTCACTGTTTCAAACAGTGCAGATAGAGAATATTTCCATCATTACAGAAACTTCTATCGAATAGCACGGCTGTGGCAGAGGGAGAGACAGTAAAACAAGTAAATATTTAACAATACATATATAGTGTGTCAGATGGTGATGTTAGGTTCTCTGGTGGAAAGGAAATCAGGAGAGGGAGCTAGGACTTGCCTGTTGAGGTGGATACTTGCATTTTAATTGGGTCTCCAGGGAAGGCCTCACTGAGAAGGTGACATTTGAAGGAGGTGAGGGAGGGAGGCATGCAGATATCTGGGGGAAAGAGTTGCTGGCAGAGAGAACAGCCAGTGCAAAGGCCCTGGGGTGAGAGGATGACTATTGTGTTCAAGGAAAGGCAGGGAAGCCGGTGTGGCTGGAACAGAAGGAGAAGGGAGAGAGTGGGAGATAACTGACAGGTGATGGGGACGGATTGTGCAGAACCTTGTAGGCCACAGTGAGAACTTTGGCCTTTATTCTGAGCAAGATGGGAGTCACAGGAGGGTTCTGAGCACAGGAGGGACAAAGCTGGCTTATATTGTTAAAATAGCTCTGACTGCTTTGTGGAGGACAGACTATAGAGGGGCAAAGGTAGAAGCCAGGAGTCCAGTGGGACTGTAGTCCATGTAAGAGATTATGGTGGGTCAGATTCTGGATATGTTTTGGAGAGACAAAAGGATTTCTGGACAGCTGGGAGGTGAGTCAAGAAATAAAGAGTCAAGAATAGTCTCCGGGTTATTCTGGAAGGATGGAGTTGTCATTTACTGAGCTGGGAAGACTGTGAGGGGAGAAGACCGGATGGTTCATGGTGTACCAGGCTACCCCACCTCCCACCGTAGCCCCCTCTGGAGTCTCAGCTGCAGCCCAAGGGCTCCAGGTGAGACCCAGCCTTTCTTTTTCCCAGGAATCTTCAAGTCTACCTGGGGAAGCACAACCTTCAGCAAAGGGAGAGTTTCCAGGAGGAGAGCTCTGTTGTCTGGACTGTGGTCCACCCTGGCTACAACGCCGCCACCCATGACCAGGACATCATGCTGTTGCGCCTGTCACGTCCAGCCAAATTCTCTGCACACATACAGCCCCTGTCCCTGGAAAGAGACTGCTCATCCAACCACACCAGCTGCCACATCCTAGGCTGGGGCAAGATGGCAGATGGTCAGTAGGGGGAGAATGATGCAGGTGACCCATCATCAATGGGTGATGGGTCATGGGGAGGTGGGTTAATGGTGAGAATCAATGGGGTAGTGTATCAGTGGGTGAAAGTTCAACGGGGAGGGAGGGCAAATATGGGAGTTGGGCCAATGAGTGAACAGCCAATGGAGAAAGTAGACCAACAGGTGAAAGGTATGGAGATGTGGGCCATAAGATGAAGGGTCAAGGAGGAGGGAGGGTCACTGTGGAGATACTAATCAGGAAGGGGGCCAGTTGTCAAAAGGGACCAATCAGGATGCACTGATGATCAAAAAAGGATAAATGGAGGAGGGACTAATGCAAGAAGCAGGGGAGCCAGCTGAAGGATGTGAACTGAGAAAGCGAACAGTGTAGAGAAAGCTAATGGGGGAGGGGTCAATTGAGAAGAGTCAGTGGTCAAGAGGGGTCACTAGAAGAAAGACCAGAGGAAGAAACAAGTCCAATAGATCAGCAGGAACCATTGAGGGTAGGCCTGTGAGTGAAGGGCCAAAAAAGTAAGGGAGAACCAATTGGGGGGTGGGGGTGGGGATGAGGCCATTTAGGAAAGAAGCAAGGAGGGAGTAGACCTTTGGATGAAGGGCCAATAGAAGGGAGAACCAATGGGGAAAGAAGGGACCAGTTAGGAAAGACCAAAAGTCAAGTGGTGACCAATCAGGATGAGCCAATGGGCAAGAAGGGTCCAATGAAGGAGGACGGGCTATAACAGAGGAGAGACTAATAGAGGAAGAGAGTCTAGAGGTCAGCTGAACTACTGAAGAAGGTGGGGACCAATGGAAGAGAGACAAGCAAAGGCGGGAACTAAGAGAAGGAAAAACCAATAGGAAATGAGGACCGGTAGAGAAGGGGTAATTAGTGAGGAAGACAGGCCAATGTGAGGGAAGACTGATGGAAAGAGGGACCAATCAGGAGTCAGGCAATGGAAGTGGGTTTTGAGAACTAGCGACAAATAGGAAAAAGGGAACCACTGGGAAATAGGGACCAATAGGGGAGGGAGGATTTATAGGTGTTGGAGGGTCAATGGGAAGGGTGGGTTGTGAAGTGGTCCTGGCCCATCTCTCTTTGCAGGTGATTTCCCTAACATCCTCCAGTGTGCATACCTCCACCTGGTGCCCCATGAGGAGTGTGACCGCGCCTACCCTGGCCAGATCACCCCAAACATGGTGTGTGCCGGGGATGAGAAGCACGGGAAGGATTCCTGCCAGGTGAGGACGCCAGGACCCACCCGTTACATAGCCAAGGACAGAGATGGGCAGGAAAAGACCGATACACAGACCAAACTAGAGCTTTACAGAGACAGGCTGGGTGAAAATCAGAGGCATGATAAGGGAGAGAGACTCAATTTGATACACAGAAACACAATCAGGGACAGGCAGAGATAAAGAGCCAGTCAGCAGAGACAAGGATGGAGATGAAGAGATCAAGAACCACAGAGACACAGTAGGGAGGCAGATGGTACCAGGAGACTGTCCCTGCTGCAACAGAATCCCCACAGGTTCTGCTTGGAAATAGCCACACTGTGCAGAAGGGGGACCATAGCTGGGGAGAGAAAGGCCTCCATCCCCACTCCCAAATACTTTTAACTTGGGTTTCTGCCACCGTCGTCCATTGGATTTCTCCCTTTGATGCTAAAACTGAACCCTGTACACTGAAGGATCTACAGAGACCAGCCAAGAGGGAGAAAGAGACAAAGATAGAGAAAAGTGATACACAGTGAGTTGGATGCAAAGAAAGGGCAGGCAGGTGAGCCCCATTTCTGAGACCATCTGTCCTCTCTTTAGAGATCTCTGTGTTGCTGAGTCTCCCTCAGTCTCTTCTATTTCCCTCTCTGTGACTTTGTGTCTGTCTGTCTGTCTCTCTCTGTATGTGTGTCTTTCTCTCCATCTCTGAGTGTCTCTCCCCCTCTCTACATGTCTCTGTGTCTCCTTCTGTCTGTCTTTCTTTCTCCGCGAGTCTGTATCTGACTCTCTCCCTCTTTAACCACAGGGTGATTCTGGGGGTCCGTTAGTGTGTGGCGACCGTCTCCGAGGCCTTGTGTCATGGGGTAACATCCCCTGCGGATCCAAGGAGAAGCCAGGCGTCTACACCGACGTCTGCAGATACGGCCACTGGATCCGAAAAACCATTCAGGCCAACTGATCCTGATGTGTGACCTCCACCTCTTGACCTTCCCCCCACCTGCCCAGACCCGACCCTTAATGCTTAATAAAAGCGGTGACACCACAGCACAAATCCTCCCTGATTTTACCCCAGCCCCATCCTTGCATCACTAGGAGTGATGGGAAAACCAGCTAAGGTCTCAACCCTGCCACTAAGAGAATACAGGAAAATCCCTTCCAAGCATCTCTCCCTCCCCAATTATTCCATGGGCTCGACTTCTTCCTACAGAGAAGTGGTCCCAAGTCTGGCCAAACCTGAGTTGGGCTCCCAGCTCCCCCACTTGCTTAGCCATGCAACCGCGGGAAGTGCCTTCCTTCAGTGTGTAGATTTTCTCATCTCTAAAATAAGGATAATAATCGTATATCCCTCATAAGGCGGTGGCTATGTTGTTGGGGAGATTCAAGGCTGTAAACATGTGAAACACATACAGCAGTGCCTGGCACACCTGTGTGAACAATAAAGAGTGAATTTTATTATCAGTGGTACTTTCTGCTTTTATCCCACCTCTGCCTCTCTGAAGCCCAGATATCCTTAGTTCCCTTTTACAGCCCAACTTGATTTTTCTCCTCCCTGGGAAGACATCCTTGTCTCCTCCACCTAGCTAGCCCTGAGGGGTGGCTTTCTCCACTAAACTCCCCTTATAGCAGCAAAAGCAGGGAGATGAGAGGGCTGGGAGGCCACTGTGTGTGGGTAAGAGTGATGGGAGATAAAGAGAGCAGGGACCAGATCCCCAAAGACCTCAGACCCCAGGTTGAGAGGCTAGGGCTTCTCCTGAGGGCAGTGGGGAGCCATGGAAGGGATGTGAGCTGAAGCAGCTCTGGGGCCATGTGCAGGATGGACCAGAAAGGAGAGACCAGAGGCCAGGGAGGAGTAGAAGTGATGGTGCAGGGAGAGAAGATGAGGGCTGAGCAGGGGCTGGGGCTGGGAGAGCTGGAGAGGGAGGCTGTATATGAGTTCACCGTGTGGAGAAGAAGTTTGGGTGGGTGACATACTCAAGATGCTAATGACCTGCAGAAAAGTCTGGGAGTGTGAGAACACCTGGTGTGTTCCAGAGATGGCAAATCATCCAGGTTGGTGGGGGCTGGGGTTTGAGGCCAGAGAAATGGGTGACGTGGCTGGGAAAGTAGGTCACTGGAAGATGGTGCTGGGCCCTGAGTGCAAGGCAGAAGAACTTGACCTTGATCCTGAGGGCCTTGAGAAAAGGAAGGACAGGGTCAGATGTGGGTATCTGAAAGATTTCATTGCAGTCCATTTGAGGAGAGGGGGATGGGCAGGGAGGTGTAGAGACTGGAGGCCTTCCCCGAAATGAGGGGGGCAGACAGGCAGAACTGAGTGAGGACCCAGGCTTCTACACGCTTTCTGGGGTTCTTCCACCCACACGCGCCGCGCGTGACCCCACACTGATGCACGCTCCCCTATCCCCAAGCCCCAGGTCTGTCCCTGTCCTCAGAGAGGCCTTCCTCTCTCGACCCCCCGCTGCACCATCTCCAAGAAAGACAAAACGACATCTAAGCCAGGCATCCTCCCAGGAAGACGAATGGGATGGTAAGTGGCTCCCCAGAGAAAGGGAAAAGAGGGTCCAACGTGGGAGCTGAAGTTTCGAGCAGAGAAATATTTAGGAACAGAGGGAGAATCAGACACAATGGTCCATTTGCTTCACAAACATTTATCGCAACCTTATGTTTGCCCAGCATAGAGTAGAATGACGTTGGAAATTGTTACACAGAGCGGCCACACCGTAGGAGATATTCAAAGTCAGTCATGTGTCATTTTATGATAGAAGAGTTATGTGGTCCAAAGACAGAGGCAATATATGAAAAGAACAGTATGTCTCGATTCTAAGGATCTTTAGATTTGAGAAAAAGCACACTTAGATGTCTCAAGAACCAAAGAAAGGTGAAATTTTATCAAGGTGAAATTTACCAGAGGTGAAATTTTTGCGATGGGAGGGAGTAATTGACTTTTTATGAGTACATGAAAATATTAAGTCACGTGATGGCCCCGGGCCCACCTTGACCAACCCCTTTTAGAAGTTATGAACAATAAATAGGGACATGAAATTCACTGGGATCACCAGGAAGAACCCAATCCATGAATGTCCAGACCAAAATCAACTTCAGTCAACTGAGAGGAAATCATCTTCCTTAATGGATACTAACAATAATATCAAACAGGGAGGTAACATGGTTTGCCCAAAGTCTCGAAGACAGTAGGTGGCTCAGTGGCTAAGAATCCGCCTGCCAGTGCAGGGGACACGGGTTCGAGCCCTGGTCTGGGAAGATCCCACATGCCGCGGAGCAACTAAGCCCGTGTGCCAGAACTACTGAGCCTGCGCTCTAGAGCCCGCGAGCCACAACTACTGAGCCCGCGTGCCACAACTACTGAAGCCCGCACGCCTAGAGCCCATGCTCCGCAGCAAGAGAAACCACCGCAATGAGAAGACTGTGGGCACCACAATGAAGAGTAGCCCCCGCTCGCCAAAACCAGAGAAAGCCCATGCGCAGCAATGAAGACCCAATGCAGCCAAAAATAAATAATAAAGAAAATAAATAAATTTAAAAAAAAGACTCAGCCATATCCTTATAAAAATAAAAAAAGAAAACATTGGTACGATTTGCTGTACAGCAGAAATTAACACAACTTTGTAAATCAACTATACTTCAGTTAAAAAAATTAAAATGCAAAACAAAAACAAAAACCAACAACAAAACCCTTCCTGTAATCAAAACACATATTTGGAATAAAAAGGTTTGTAAGCTAAACTTAAAAGACTGTAGGCTTAAAAGAGGTAGGCTGCTGGATTTGTCACCTTAACGCATGAAATATTCATTGCAATAGCCAAAACAAACCTCAGAATTTTATGTTTTTGAGTTTTTTTCCCTATACACTGAAACGAGTCTCAGGGCTCTAAAACCTCCCATTCAACAGGTGCTGGATTACAGAAGTGAACAAGACAGCTTTGTTTTTGCCCTCAAGGAATGTGAGCGCTGCAAAGGCAGCATCTCCAGGCATCTTTGTCTACTTTTCTTCACAGACAGATCTGAGTCTGGCTCACTGTACATGCTCAGTAAATAGGTATCAGATGAGTCTTTGGCTCTTATGTCCTAGCGGAGACAGAGACTTGGAGACACAGTTAGAGATGGATGCATAGAGTTGGGGGCAGACAGAAAGAAGAGCTGGAAGGGATAAGAGGTCAGAAGAGGCGGCCCTGGATGGCCCAGGAACCGGGGAGGGAGGAGGCACCTTTTGCGTTCCCTACCCAGTGCCCCATTTCCCAAGAGGCCGGGAGCCACCCACCCCCTATCCTGGCCTCTTGGCCTCTTTCCCCATTGACAGGTGGCCCTGCCCAAATCTCACCCACACCTGGCTGTGCCAGGTAGGCTGCGTAAGGCACCTGCGGGGGGTCTAGACTGGATCCCCGCCCCTTTCTGCCCGGTGGCCCTGGTCACAGGGTGAGGGGCAGAGAAGGGGTTGAGGGGGGTCCCTCAGCAAAGTGGCCAGAGTCTTCCTGGCCCAAATGGAGGGTGAGGGAGATAGAGGAAGAGAAAGACACAAAGATACACATACTCAGAGCCAGTGACAAAGGGGTGGGGGGAGAGAAGGAGGAGGAGAAGGAGAAGAAGAGGAAAGAGAAGAAGATGATGCAGGGATAGAAACAGAGAATAGGGAGACAGAGAAGGGTAGTGTCACAGAGAAAAGAGAGATAACAGAAAAGAAGAGATACAGAGAGAGACCCAGGGGTGTAGAGAAAGAGAGATGAATTGAGAATCACAGAAACACATAAAGGGGCCTGAGGAAACTTTTGGGATGATAGTTCATTATCTTGACTAGGGTGATGGTTGGAAGTGTGTGGGTCAAAGCTCATCACATTGTACACATTAAATATGGTATATTTATTGTACCTCAGTTTTACCACAATAAAGCTGTAAAAAAAAAAAAACAGCAGAAAGAGACACTGGGTGGGCGCCTTATACTGAGAGAGACTCAGAAAGATTCAGAGGGAAGCGGAACACAGAGAGAAGGAAGGGTAGAAGGAAAGATGAGGAGAAGTGGGGCGGAGGGAGGCAGAATGAGTGAAGGCACAAGGAAGACAGAAAAACACTTGCGCTAAGGGCGCTCCAGAGCTGGTGAGACGCCAGACCTCCGGAGACCCCTCCCCATCCCGGGGCCAGGGAGGTAGGGAGTGGCCTTCGGGACTGGGCGGGGGGTGCTCTGGAGGTGGAGATGGGGGGAGGCCGGGGGAGTGTTTGCTAAGGCCCGGCAGGGCGCCTCACTACCCGGGAATGCGCCCCAGGGATCAGTGGGTCGTTACAACCCAGGCCGGGTGCCGGAAGCAGAGGAGTAAGCGGCTGCAGGACGGCGGCGGCGGCGGCGCGGGCCTGAGAGTCTGCGACTGAGCTGGGAGCGGGTTCCCACCCCCTACCTGGGGGACATGGCAGGTGAGGGCTGGGGGGCGGGGCATAGGAAGGGAGAGATGTCTTTGCGTTGGCTCTGGTCTGGGATGCATCCCCCATCCTCTCTCCATCCTCTCTCGGAGACTGAAGGATGCTGGATGTTGATTCCTCTGAAGTCTATAAGCCCTGAGTCTCAACTCATCTCAGCGCTCTGGGTGGGCCATGTCCTCGTGGTCCATCTCTGCTCTGAGAAACAGGGGAGGGAAGAAGGTGGGGGTGGGATAAGGGTTCCCAGAATCACCTGGGCCTCCCCACTCTCTTTTCCTCCCCGCCCCACCCCCCACCAGGTGCAATGACCTTGGCTACAGCTGGACCCCTGGGCGCGGATGGTCGGTGCACTGATCACAGCACTGATTCTGGGGGTGACAGGTACCCAGAATCCCAGTGTGTGCACGCAGGCTAACTGCATCGTGGGGCTGTCGGTGACTCTCTGTGTGGCACTGGGGGAACACGTGTGACTAGTTATGGCTCCAAGGCTGGGTGAATGTGAATCTGTCTTTATTTGTGATTGTGTGTGGCTGTGTGACTGCTACCGTGTGTGTGTGTGTGTGTGTGTGTGTGTGGTGCCTTTTCCCATACTGAGTGACCGTCTGTGACAGGTGTGCCTACTCTTTGAGGCTGTAGATGTGATTGTGTGGCTGGGTGTTTGTGCATTTAAGATGCTGTGTGTGTATCATTGGCTATGAGTGTTACTGTGTGTGGCTGTTTGGCTCTGTGTATGTATAACTGTAGGTCTCTGTCCCTGTGTGACAGGACTGTGTGTGACACAAGTGCTTGGCACCATGACAATGTGTGGCCAGGTGCCTTCGGGTAGCCGTTTGTGATTGTGTGATTGTGGTTGGGTGCAAGATTATGTGTGGCTATCTTTGCAAACATGTGACTGCTTGAGGGTCTACGTGTGGGTGACTGCAGGTGACTGTGTGACTGTAGGGGGTTATATGTGTGATGGTGCAGCGCTGCGTGTGTGTGTGGAGTGCCCATCTCTCCCGTGACAGACTGAGTGTGCAGAAGAGGCTGTCACCACGAGACAGTGGCTGTGTGAAGGCGGATGATGCTAGGTGACCTGTCCTGTGTCATGTTTGGTCCACTGAGTCTAACCTTGTCACCATGCCACCATGCTGTGTGCAGAAGTGAGTGACAGTCTCTACCTGTCTGCACACGAGGCATATATACACAGGTGACTAAAACACTGTGTGTGAGTGAGTGAGATCATGTAAGGCTGCCCCCGAATGTGTGTACCTGGGAAGCGTGTGTACCACGAGGCAGAGCTATGTGTGTAACTGTCCCTATGGAGACGACGCACGTCTCCCTGTGTAACTGTGCGTGTGCACGTCTGTGACAGCCGTTGTGTGCCTGTTTCTTGGACTGTGTGCATAAATTTATTTATTTTATGTATTTTTTTTGGCTGTGTTGGGTCTATGTTGCTGTGCACGGGCTTTCTCTAGTTGCGGCGAGCGGGGGCTACTCTTCGTGGCGGTGCGCGGGCTTCTTATTGCAGTGGCTTCTCTTGTTGCCGAGCACGGGTTCTAGGCGCGCGGGCTTCAGTAGTTGCGGCGCATGGGCTCAGTAGTTGTGGCTCGCGAGCTCTAGAGCGCAGGCTCAGTAGCTGTGGCGCACGGGCTTAGTTGCTCCGCGGCATGTGGGATCTTCCCGGACCAGGGATTGAACCCGTCTCCCCTGCATTAGCAGGCGGATTCTTAACCACTTCGCCACCAGGGGAGTCCCGGACTGTGTGCATAAATGAAGACAGCAACAAGGGCTTCACTTGTCTGGGTCCTCAGCAAGAATATAAACAAGTGAACGCGCGAACAGACGATGGGGGAACCCGGTGATGCGGTAGGATATCTATGCCCCTACCTGCAGGTTTGTGTGAGGGAGAAGGGTATTAGCAGGATAATTCAGGAGGCACATTTGTGTTCGAGAATTCGCAAAATAGCTCTGCTCTCCACCCCCTCACCCCACGGGAGCCCCACCCCAGTCTGAGCACTTTTCCTGGTTCTGCTCCTCCAACTCTGGCCCAGCCCACAAGCTCTGACTCTGCCCCTTTTCCCCATCCATACCCCAAGTCCAGACTTAATCTACAGTCAGGGATCCTTGAGCTGTGCCCCTCCACCAAGAAAGGCCCAGCCTCTTTGGCTCTCCTCCTTTGGGCCAGGCTCCACCTCCGGTCCTGACCACAGCTCCTAGAACCCAGCCCCTCCTTGTTCTCCCAAAGTCAGGGCTCTTTATAGGATCGACTCCTCCGCGGGACCCTGGCCTTGGCCCTGCCCAAGTCGATTTCAAGCCCCTCCCACACCTCAGGCTCTGCCGACTCTAGCCCAGACCCCATTCGCTAAGGCTTGACCCCACCCCTCACTTCTTAAAACCAGGTCCCGCCCCTAGAGCCCTGCCCGCCCGCCCCCGCCCCCCGACCCCCGCAACAAAAGCGCCCCTCGGAGGTCAGAAGTCCTCTGGCTGGTCTCGCCTCTTGATTATAAGCCCCGCCCCCTGAGTCCAAGCCCCGCCCCCGAGCTCCATTTCCCGCCCCCCGCCCCCCCCCCCCGTTTTCTGCCCCCAGAGCCTGTTCTCGCAAATGGCGTTGCTTCCTGCGACATCTCCTCTGCCGTCTGGCCCTCCGGGAGCGCCCAGGACCTGGGACCTGGAACCGGGGAGAACACCCGGGCGGCTGACGGCACCAGCAGCCGCCTCGTGAATGGGACCGACTGCGAGAGGCACAGCCGGCCGCGGCAGGGTGCGCTCTTGCCGGGACCCAACAAGCTCTACTGCGGGGCCGTGTTGGGGGACTCGCCGTGGCTGCTCACGGCCGCCCGCTGCCGAAAGCAGGGAGTGGGGGGCTCGAGAGGAGGGCTGAGGGGGTGTGGGGCATGGAGGTGGGGGGGATGGGACGGGGATGAGGGAGCAGGAGGGGGTAGAGCTGGGGATGGTATTTAGAATAGAGCTGGGGGGCTTCCCTGGTGGCGCAGTGGTTGAGAATCTGCCTGCTAATGCAGGGGACACGGGTTCGAGCCCTGGTCTGGGAAGATCCCACATGCGCAGAGCAACTAGGCCCGTGAGCCACAACTGCTGAGCCTGCGCGTCTGGAGCCTGTGCTCCGCAACAAGAGAGGCCGCCATAGTGAGAGGCCCGCGCACCGCGATGAAGAGTGGCCCCCGCTTGCCGCAACTAGAGAAAGCCCTCGCACAGAAACGAAGAGCCAACACAGCCGTAAATAATAAATAAATAAATAAATAAAATTTTAAAAAAAGAGAATAGAGTTGGGGAGGAGAGTTGGGGTGGGGATGGGGTTAGATTGGGGAGGGGCTTGTGGTACTGGCTGGGAGTTAGGGATGAATTGGATTTGGGGCTATGAATGCAAATGTTGGATGGTTAGGAGTAGAGATGTGATTTGGTTTGACTTTAGAATTGGAGGTGGGATGGGACGGGATGAAGATGGTGTTGGATTAGAGACAGGAATGGGATTGGAGATGGCTGAATTTGAAGTTGGGAATGCATATGTTGATGATTTGGAGGTGGGTAAAAGATTGGGGCTAGGGTTAGGGTTGGGTTTGGGGGTCGAGAATGAGTTGGATTTGGTTTTGGTCATAGGCTGATGGTTTGGGATGAAGATAGAATTAGGTTTGGCTCTAGAATTAGAGGTGGGTGGAGATTGGGATGGAGTGGAGATAAAAATGGAATTGCGATAGGGTGGGGCTTCGGAATAGAGGTAGGATTGAAGATGGGCTTTGGATTAGAGTTATGGGTGGGGTTGGAGATGGTTCGCTTTGAGGTTGGGCATGGTTAGATAGAGTTGGGGTTGAGACTGCATATGTGGGTGGTTTCTGTGTGGGGAAAGGATTAGGGTTAGCGTGGGGGACGGGATGGAGATGGGTTTGGAGTTGTGACTGGGGCAGGGATAGGCATGGGGTTGAAGATAAAGATGGTGTTGGGGGTGGATTTGTGGACAGGGGTGAGATTGGGGTTGCGAGTAGGTTTGGCGTTGGGGTTGACATTGGATATGGGGATAAGGGTCAGAGTTGGTCGTGATCAGCTCCATCTTCCTCAGAGTTTTCAGAATCCGTCTTGGCCACCATTGCCTGTCACGCATATATGAATCCGGGCAACAGCTGTTTCAGGGGATCAAATCCATCCCCCACCCCGGCTGTTCCCACCCGGGCCACTCCAGCGACCTCATGCTCATCAAACTGAACAAAAGAATCCGTGAGACTCCGCATGTCAGGCCCATCAGCGTCTCCTCCCATTGTCCATCTGCTGGGACCAGCTGCTTGGTGTCTGGCTGGGAAACAACCAGCAGTCCCCAGGGTGAGTGTCCAGGTCTCTTTCGATGCCCACCTGTGTCTGCCTTCTCCCCCTCTTTGTCTCTGAGCACTCTGCCCCTTCCCATCTTCCTCCACCGCTCACTGTGGCCCTGCTCTGCATTTCTCTGTTTGACAGCTACCTTCCCCAGAGTCCTCCAGTGCCTGAACATCACTGTGCTAAGTGATGACAGGTGCAAGACGGCCTATCCAAATCAGATAGGTGACACTATGTTGTGTGCTGGTGACCAGGCCGGCAGAGACTCCTGCAGGGTAAGGCTAGAGACTTCTCCATTCATTCAGCAGATACACACTGAAACCAACCATGTAACCCGGAACCTTGCTATGTGCTGGGGACCCTGCGATGATCAAATCAGTCCTCACAGAGCTCATATTCTGGAGTAATGCTGTCCAGTAAAAATATAATGTGAGTCTTACGAGTAATTTTATTTGGGTTTTTTTCCCCCCACTGTGCGGCATGTGGGATCTTAGTTCCCCGACCAGGGATCGAACCTGTGCCCCCTGCAGTGGAAGCGTGGAGTCTTAACCACTGGACCTCCAGGGAAGTCCTTACATGTAATGTTAAACGTTCCAGTAGCTACATGTAAAAAAAGTAAAAAACAGCTGAAATTGACTATTATAATAATATACCCTATTTAATCCCATGTATCCCAAGTACCATCATTTCAAATGGTAATTAATATAAAAGAATTATAAATGGAATGTTTTACATTCTTTTATTCTCATAGTAAGTCTTTGAAAGCCAGTGTGTATTTTTTTTGTTTGTTTTTTGTTTTATTTGTTTTTTCTTTTTTTTCTATTTTTTCCTTGTTTGTTTGTTTTTGGTTTGTTTGTGCCAGTGAGTATTTTTACACTGCCAGCATATCTCAATCTGGACTAGCCATGTTTCAAGTGCTCAAGGGCCCCATATAGCTAATGGCCACTGTATTAGCACAGGTCTCAAGGGAGAGCTCAAGGCTGTGTTGTATAGAAGGGCAGGATGTGCTCTGAATAAAGATATCACATCTAAGGGCCACCCTTCAGACAATATACATCACAGTTTTGTCTTATTTATTTTGGCACATTTCAGGCAGATGCAGTCTTAAGTGTCTCATTCCCATAAAATCTGTAGTATGAAAGTTTTCTGACAAATGCTAGTAAAATGTCTTAAAGAAGGAAAACAGAAACCCATGGTAGGTATTTTTAAAAGAAAATATTTAATAGAGAGGATTGATCACAAAGTTGTTGGAATAGCAAAAAGGTTAAAAAAAATCCTATTGTCAGGGAACTGCATAAACAGGGTAATTTCAGAGAGTGGTTAGGGCTGTGCAGGAAATAAAACATACTTTTATGAAAGCAAGTGATGGGGGGGCAGTATTTGGAAGGGTGATTGGGAAGGCCTCAAAGAGGTGGCATCGGAGCGGAGATTGAATGACACAAAGGAGCCAGCCTTGTAGAGGTTAAGGGCAAGAAACGCATGTGCAAAGGCCCTGAGGCAGGGAGGAGTTCAGCTGATTCAAAGAATAAAAAAAGAACCAGCATGTTTGGGGGACAGGGGTTGAGGCTGGAGAGATGAGTGGGACCCAATGTTCAGCAAACATTTCTTCATCCCCAGTACAGAGCTTCTTTATATTCTCATGGGAGCTTTATTTGTTGAGGATGACAGAAATTAAACTGTTACAGCTCAGGACCCTTCCCTGTATTCAGGTCCCCAAAGGGTCTAGAGGAATGTAAATTAACAAGCTCTCTGCTGGCAGGATGTATGTTTCAGTAATATTGGTGTTTAGTAAGCTGTGGGCTCAGACAGCACTCCAGTCCCATTCTGATGGCTGGGAAAATCTCCCCACCCACCTCACCCACCCCCGCAAATCTTACAAATGTGACAGTTGCAACAACTCCCCAGATCTGCCAATTTAATCTCTGTCCTCACTTAACACTGGAAGCACCCACATCTGGAGAGAGGGATGGGTGGAGGGGTTTTTATCAGAAGAAAACACATCTAATTTGGATGTCAACATTGTAAACCACTTAGCCTTTCTGTAGCCAAGGGTAGTACCTTGCTATTTTTTCGCTAGACCTCGAGTGGCTTTTTCATACCAGAGTGTGGTCTGGGTGTGGCCGCTAAAAGCAAGAAATAATAACAATAATACTAATACTATAACACTAATAGCAGTTAACTAATTGCCAGACACTCTTTTAAGTGTTTCAGATGCATCAGCTCAATTTACTCATTTAAGCTTTATTATTAACTCTATTTTACAGACGAGGAGCCAAGGCTCAGAGCAGTTAACTAACTGCCGAGCAAAAGAAACTCTGTAGGGATGTCAAACAAGGGCGAACAAAAAATGATGAGAGAAATCAAACCACAAGAAAGTTGAAATTTAGCGATCGGGGCAGCTAAGCTTTTTTTGCCTGGGAAAGAGCGTCTGCGTTATAATGGGGAAAGAAGCCAGGTTGTAGGTATTTTGCGTAAACATAAATAAGAAATGACAGTAAAGAGTGCTGAATATTATTACAGAAGGGTAATTACGGGGAGCTATGGGGAATTAAGCACAGGCAACCTAAATTAGCCCAAGGGAGTGATTCTCAACCCCAGGGTAATTCTGACCCCCCAGGGCATGTATGGCAATGCCTGGAGATGCTTTTCGTCATCGTTACAGCTGTCTGGTGGGGAGGGAGGGGTTTCCTAGCATGTAGTGGGTAGAGGGGTGCTGCCAAATGTCTTACAAGGCACAGGACACCCTCCCGTAGCAAAGAATCGTCTGGTCCCAATGTCGGCGGTGCCCAGGTTGAGAACCCCTCACCCAGGGGCTGAGAATTGCCTCTCTGCAGAAGTGAGGTATACGTACAAGGCGGATTGGTGTCAAGGATGGGTGAAGGGTGAGGCAGGGAAAGGAAGGGGTGTCCAGTAGGAGAAACGCAATATTCAAAGGTTGGAGGGGAGAGTGAGAGAGAAATAGAAGGAAGCACAGAGACACACAATGAGGGAGACAGACTGAAAGGAGGTTGGGAGTTGGGTAGAGAGGGACAAAGGGGGTTTCTAAAGGGTGAACGTGGGGTGAAATATTAATATTCTCTCTCCGTGTCTCTTTTTACCTGTGTCTCCCTCTGTCATTGTCTGTGTCTCCTCATCTCTCTACTTTCCCCACCCCTGTGTCTCTATTCTTGCTGCGCTGGTCCTTCCTCATCTATATGACTCCCTCCCCCACCTCCCCACATCGCTGCCTCTCTGTGCCCCTCTCTCTCCTCCACAGGGTGATTCCGGAGGCCCCGTGGTCTGCAGTGGTTCCCTCCAGGGCCTTGTGTCCTGGGGGGACCTTCCCTGCACTCAGCCCAACAGACCCGGCGTCTACACCAACCTCTGCCGGTTCTCCAAGTGGACCCAGGACACTACTCAGTCTAATTCATGAGTCGTGCTAGGACCCGGCATTCTGGCCTCCCTCGCCCCCTGCAAGTCCCCACCCCTGCAGGGACCCCAGCACTCCTTCCAGGCACCACTTCCTTCCCCAGAATGTTGAGGTGGTTCATCTCTCCAGGGCCCCGCCCCCAGTCTCCTGGAATCAAGGTCCGCCCGCTTCCCGGACAGTGGATGGACACGTCCTTCTGGTGGGATCCTGAAGACAGTTCCCATAATGACCGGGGTGAGAGTTGCACTGCACCTCTGTCTCCCCAGTGCTTCCTTCCTCGGGTCCAGAGTCCACCTTCTCTGCAGCCGTGACCCAAATTTGGTCCCAGAAATAAAACGTCTGAGAAGTGGGCTCTGTGTGTGGTCTCTTCCTTCAACAGCCGGGCGGCCAGGAACAAGTCACTCACCCCTCGGCACTGCTGTGTGTACTCTATTAGGTTATTTCAGTTGCAGGAAACAGAGATTCACTCGATCTGCTTTTCACTTTATTCATAAATATTGATCGACTGCCAGGAATGTGTCCAGATGCCGGGGATATTGCAACAGGCAAAGCGGAGAAGAATTCCTGCTGCGTGAAGCTCCGCCTGTAGTACGGGAAGACAGACGATAAAAAGACAGACAAATACATTATATACCATAATTAGTATGTGATAGGAATAAAAGGAGAACAGGGCATGAGGAAAGAGGAGGAACGTTGGGGGGATGTGTATTTACACTGGGAGGTCCGAAGGGTGCGGGAGAGCAGTAGCTACTCCGACCCCCACCCTCACCCCAAGATGTCCACACCCTAATCCCTGGAACCTGTGAATATGTGACTTTATATGGCAAAGGGACTTTGCAGTTGTGATTAAGGATCTTGAGAGGGAGAGACCAGTAGAATCCAAAGGGTCCTTAGAAGAAGGAGGCAGGATAGGGGGTCAAAATGAGAGAGAGATTGGATGATGTTATGCTGATGGCTTTGAAGATGAAGGAAGGGGCCATGAGCCTAGACATGTAGGTGGCCTCTAGGCAATGAAAAGGGCACAGAGATGGATTCTCCCCTAGAGCCCCCAGAAGGAATTCAGCCCTGCCCGTCAATGCCTTGATTTTAGCCCAGTGAGACAACATTTTGGACGTCTGACCTCCAGAACAATAAGTACATTTGTGTTGTAAGCCACTGCATTTGTGATCATTTGTTACAGCAGCAACAGGAAACTAACATGAAGGGCTTCTCAGAGGAGGTGTCATTTGAGCTGAGACGTCTGGGATGAAAAGGGACTAGCCCCGTGAATGTCTGGTGTTCCAGATGGGAGGACAAGTGCAAAGGCTCTGAGATGGGACAGTCTGGGCATTTCTCAGAACGCAAAGAAGACCAATACACCTGGAAGCTGGTTGGTTTGTCTTCCTAAAAGGTTGGGAAGCCACCAGAGGTTTCAAAGCCAGATGGTGACGTGCGCTAAGAAGATCATTCTGGCTGTTGGTGGAGAACAAAATGGAGCTGCTTATTGGCCAGAGCTGAAAAGGGAAGGTGCGTTAGCAACAGACTGTCCATGACTTGCAGTTGGAAAATGTCAGGACAGAAGCAGCTGCCTCTGGGATCCCTCACTCTTCCCCCACGTGACCTTGCTTTCGCGGTCTCTCTCTTCTCATTTCCTGCAAGGGGCATCCTCTGTTTTCCCATCATCCCCCTGATAACTGGCTCCAGCGATTGGCTAGTCTTAGTTCACAGTCGAAAGAGAGAAAAAACCTGATTGGATGCTCACGAGAGGTGCTGACTCCGGGTCCAGTCAGCTATGGCCAAGGGGGTGGGACCGCCTGGTGCAGGTGGACCCTCCAGTAACCCTTTCCGCAGCAGCAGCGGGCCGTCAAGGAAAAGGACACATCCGGAGACACGAGGTTTAGTCTTCAGCATACAGATGTCAATGTTATATTTGTTTGGGTCACCCAGATTTTTATCTATAGTTGTAAACATTTCCTTCTCACTGTGGCCAAGTATATTATTTTGTAAACGTACTTCAATTTAGTTACCCATTTTAACTGTGCATAAGCATTTGAATCGTTTCTAGTTTCTTCAACAGTTTTAAACCATTTGACTTTTTCCTAATGTAACGTTTGCTAAAGCGTTGGTGAAAAGAGTTTAGGAGAAGCAGTGTACTTTGATTGTCCAACCAGCCCATTCCCATGCTTATTCCCCCTGATGACAGAACCCAGAAGCATCCTGGATCGGGTTTAGGCTCAAGGGTGAGCAGGAGATGAGAAGGGAAGTGTGTGGGCCAGGAGGCAGAAATTGTGGAGTGTGAACTTGTCTGACTCAGCACAGGGCAAGCTGGGCAAAACTGAGACGTAGTCATCATTCTCTGCACTGCATTACCACCTGGGACCATCTGTTGCTCGGGGTGGCACGTGACCTAAATAAAGAGGTTCACCGGGTGGCCACGTGAGCCAGTTCTAAGCAGTAAGACATGAGCTGAAGTATGATAGATAACTTGGGTTGGAGCTATAGACAGGAGGACAGACTGGGGAGGAACGTAAAGATACATGTAAACAATAGTCAGTGTTCTAGTTCTTGGCCTGGATGTTGGGTTCACAGATATTTATTATTTGTTGAAATGAATGAATGAATAACTAAGCAAAATAAAAGAGGGTCATGCATGGATCAGTGTTTAAAAAAAAGAAAAGACATAAGCTGAAACCTAGCAGCTGGGTTTTCCTGGGAGGCTTTTGTTTTGCTGATAAAAGGGAGAGCATTATGTTTGGTCCTTCCCTCTCTTCTCACCTGGCATGTAGGTGCCCAGAGGTAGACCAGCCACTCTGAGGATAAAAGCCACAAATAAAGATTCGATTGCGGGATTTCCCTGGTGGCGCAGTGATTAAGAATCCGCCTGCCGATGCAGGGGACACGAGTTCGAGCCCTGGTCTGGGAAGATCCCACATGCCACGTAGCAACTAAGCCCGTGCGCCACAACTACTGAGCCTGCACTCTAGAGCCAGCGAGCCACAACTACTGAGCCCATGTGCCAGTTACTGAAGCCCGTGCACCTAGAGCCCGTGCTCCACAACAAGAGAAGTCACTGCAATGAGAAGCCCGCATACTGCAAGGAAGAGTAGTCCCCGCTCGCTGCAACTAGAGAAACCCACTCACAGCACCAAAGACCCAATGCAGCCAAAAATAAATAAATAAAATAAATAAACTTATTTAAAAAAAAGATTCGATCGCAAGAAGCAAGAGGAAACCTGCATTGTTGGCGACTTACTTAAGTACCTGCTCCAGGCATGGACTTCCAATATCTGGGCTTGAAACAGAGAGAATAAAACCTCAAGTGTCTGGGCTACTGGAGTTGGTTTTCAGTATGCTGATACAGAGGAAATGGTGGGGGAAGTAACGTTTCTAGGAACTAAATGCTGAGCTAAGACACTGTGCAAATTTTCCTTGGCAGGTTTGACTTTCCCTTCCTGGATGAGGATGTGTCTTTTCCCATGAGGAGGCTGGCTCCAGAACCAGGATGGGACAGATGTCAGTAAACAGTTTCCAATAAGGGTGGAGAGGCTCAGTGTGTTTCCCACACGGTGATGTAAGCGGTGAGAATAGGGCTGTGGTGGTGCAAGAAATAAGCTTCTTGCCCTACTAGACATTAAGACATACTACAAAACAAAATTAATGTATTTTTTAAAGTGAGGTATTAGTGCAAGAACAGACAAATGGATCAGAGACACAGAGCAAGAGCTCAGAAAGAGGCCCATGGGAACTCAATGTAATTTTATATACTCTATGTAAAATATGTTAAAGTAGCAACTCAAATTAATGGGGGAAAGAAGGTATACTTAATAAATGGTGTTGAGAAAACTGGCTCATGGGACTTCCCTGGTGGCGCAGTGGTTAAGACTCTGAGCTCCCAAGGCAGGGGTCGGGGTTCGATCCCTAGCCAGGGAACTAGCTCCCACATGCATGCCGCAACTAAGAGTTCACATGCCACAACTAAGGAGCCAGTGAGCCACAACTAAGGAGCCCTTGAGCCACAATGAAGGAGCCCACGTGCCGCAACTAAGGAGCTGGTGAGCTGCAAAAGGAAGAAAGAAGGAAAGAAAGAAAGAAAGAGAGAAAGAAAGAAAAAAAGGAAGGAAGGAAGACAGAAAGAAAGAAAACTGGCTCACTGTGAGGAGAAAACTAAATGCAGATTCCTATCTGACACCACACATGAAAGTGGACTCTAGAAGTATTAAAGACCAATATGGGAAAGATACACTTATAAGGTCAATAGAAAAAAAAAATCAAGGAGAATATCTTTGAATCTCTGTGACAGGGAACGATTTCTTAAGACTTCAAAAGCACAGATCATAGGACAAAACATTGATTAGGTTCATTATGTCAAAACTAAGAATTTAGGTTTAAAGGAAGGTAAGACAGACCATTAATAGGCATTTGTCAGAATGGGAGAAATTATTTGTAATATCAAAAATGGACAAGGGACAGATACCTGTAATAGGCAAGAAGCACCTGTGAAACGATAAGAAAAAAGATGGACACCCTTTGGGGAAAATGGGTAAAGGGTATGAATAGGCAATTTGTAGAAAAGCTATGCATATGAGAGGGTTGTTCAAAACTCATTAGTTACCCGAGAAATGTAAATTGAAACAAGGAGAACTACTCTACACCCATTAGGGTGGAGAAAATTAGAAGAATGGATAGCGTCAAGTGTTGTTAGGGATGTACACATATTAGAATGTTCAGGTGCTACTTGGGTAAGGGTGGTGCTTTCAATTCTGAGGAAGGGTCTGGCACTACTTCATCAAATTAAGTATACACACACCCGATGACTCCGCCATCTCTCTCCTGGTTATACATTCCAAAGAAATTCTTACATACCCACAAGTGGACACATACAAGGATATGACTTGCAGTGTTCTTTGCGGTGTCTGGGACTTGGTAGCCACGGAGTGTCCATACCGAGGGAGGTCGTTGGGTGAATGTGTGGACACCCTCCATGGAGTTCCTACAGTGGGGCAGATGTATGAACACAAACAGCATGGATGGGTCTTGAAAACACGGTGCTTGTTTGAAAAGCAACTTGGAAGAGAATGAGATGTGTGATCCAGGGCCGATTACATACATTAAAATTACACACGCATAAAAACCACACTGTATGTTTTGTAAGACTGAGGGAGGGCGGGAAGAAGGAAGGGGGGGGTGGGAAGAAGAATGGGGAGATGCGAAGGAAAGAAGGAAGGGAAGAAGGAAGGATAAAAGAGGGACACTGTACAAACCAGTGATGATAATGTTGATAATGGTGCATAGATGATGTTCAACCTCCGACCTAAGGTCTAAAGGGAGTAAAAAATAACCTTGTCAGATTGTCAAGCCACATCTTGCATGAACACTGCCCAGGGGCAGAGCCCCTTCTGCAAGGCTAGGAAAGCTCTGTGTGTGTTGTGTGTTTCTATTCACTGTGGCCACCTTCTGATATTATTGTATATCCCTAACTTGTCAAATCAGATGCTTTATCTAACCCGACATGGCTGATTCTTGCTTGATCGCCCCCCCAACACACACACCACATGCACAGGATTGGCTCAGGATATCGGAGAGGCCGAGACTAAGGGCGAAAAGTGCCATCGGGTGTGTCTCAGAAAGCCGGTGTGTCCTCCACCCAGTGTCCTCACTCTTGAGGTGCTTGATCTTGGCTAGAAACCGAGGTCAGGGAGTGGCCCCAATTTTGGTGGTGGGAGGATTCCACACACCAGATAAGCATCTAATTGTTGGCTACAGAGAGGCTGGCAGTGGGTTACCTTTTATTAGTAATAATAATGATAATGATGACAGCTACTATTTATTGAGCACCAGACACCTCACTGCATTCATTGCATGCCTTGTCTATCCGGTTCTGACAGCAGCCTCTCAGGAGGGAGGTTCTCAACAAGTCGGGAGGCGCTCAACACGTCAGGAGGCTGAGGGACAGTGAGGTTGGATGAATTTGGCTCAATTTCTGCAGCTGGTACCTGGCAGAGCCAGGATGTGAATCAAGGGAGTAGGAGTCCTATGGTGATGCCTGAAACCTCAATGCCCTTGAGCCAACAAAAGCGGAGGGACATAGGGCCAAAGCAAGGGAGAAGTGTGATGATGGCAGGGGGGAGGGAGGAAACTGGAGGGGGGAGGAGAGAAAGAGAGGAGGGGGGAGAGACTGAGAGCTTTAAAGAAAGAGAGGCTAGAAGAGATTTAAAGACAGATATACACAGGTTAAAGAGGAGAGAGAGAAGCCAGCCCTTTGGGGAGCCTTAAATAGAGACTAAAACAGAACTACAGAGAAAAGTCCTGAAGAAGGACTTAGGGAGATGGAGAGACGGTCTCAGGAAGATAGAGACAGATAGATAGATAGATAGATAGATAGATAGATAGATAGATAGATAGATAGATGGTGGATAGATAGACTGTAGATTGACAGACAGATGATGGTTAGTTAGAGGAAAGAGACAGAGACAGACACAAAGAGACAGAGAGACAGAGAGAAAGGTAGGCAGTATTCCTACAGTGAGTGTTTTAAGGGGGGGGGCGCAATCCTGGACCCCGGATTTCCTTTGCTGACCCTGATCTAGCTCTCCTTGCACTTCCAGATGCCTAAGTGCCCCCCCAACCCTGTGGCCTTGCCGCCTGACCTCCAGAGCCCCCACCTCTTTTCCTCCAGGCCCTGGGCTGAGTACCCCATGGGTAGTGTCCGTCCCGTAGGAAAGAGGTGACGGATGTTGCAGATCTGCATCTGCTTCCTGTTCTGTACCCGTGGGACTATCTCATAGGGCTACCATGAGCATTAAAGGAGAGAATGCACATAAAGACAAGCGCAAAGAGCCTGGCACAGAAGGAGCATGTAAAAATAGTTGTTTCTGTAATGATTATGAACATTATTACTGTTGTCTTGGAGTTCCCTAAGCTGCTCGCACAATTGCGAAGACAGTCATTGATACTTAAGCCCACGCCTACCAGCATCCCCTGGGTGCTTTCTAAGAGGAAATTTTTTTTTATAACATCTTTATTGGAGTATAATTGCTTTACAATGGTGTGTTAGTTTCTGCTGTATAACAAAGTGAATCCGCTATACATATACACATATTCCCATATTTCCTCTTTCTTGCGTCTCCCTCCCACCCTCCCTATCCCACCCCTCTAGGCGGTCACAAAGCACCGAGCTGATCTCCCTGTGCTATGCGGCTGCTTCCCACTAGCTATCTATTTTACATTTGGTAGTGTATATATGTCCATGCCACTCTCTCACTTTGTCACAGCTTACCCTTCCACCTTCCCGTGTCCTGAAGTCCATCCTGGCCCCTCCTCAGACCAACTGAATCAGGAGTTGCAAGTTAGCACCACCTTGAGGCCCATTGAAGAACTGACTCGGGAAAGCCGTGAACGTGGCAGGACATTTGGAGTCCCACCACCCTGGGTGCCAGTTCCTGGGCTAACTTTGAGCAATTTACTCGACCTGTCTGAGCCGTGGATGGATCAAACTTCTTACGTGTAACACCGAGATGACAGTCCCACCTCTTGCACAGTGCCTGCCCCAGAGTTGGTGCAGAAAAAAATGTTCTACCACTTTGAGGATGCATCCCTGTTTCCAAGACAGAGCCTAGACGTAATTTAGGAGGCAGCCCACTGAATCCATAGTATTAGGGTTAAATTGTGTCCCCCCCAAAAGATAGGTCGAGGTCCTAGTCCCCAGTACCTCAGAATGTGACTGTATGTGGAAATAGGGTCATTGCAGGTGTAATTAGTTAAGATGAGTTCAAACCAATGTAGGGTGGACCCTAATCCAATATAACTGTGTCTTTATAAGAAGAGAGAAGATGGGGCTTCCCTGATGGCGCAGTGGTTGAGAATCTGCCTGCTAATGCAGGGGACACGGGTTCGAGACCTGGTCTGGGAAGATCCCACATGCCACGGAGCAACTAGGCCCGTGAGCCACAATTGCTGAGCCTGCGCGTCTGGAGCCTGTGCCCCGCAACGGGAGGGGCCGCAATAGAGAAAGGCCCGCGCACCGCGATGAAGAGTGGCCCCCGCTTGCCACAACTGGAGAAAGCCCTCGCACGAACCGAAGACCCAACACAGCCAAAAATAATAAATAAATAAATTAATTAATTAAAAAAAAATTAAGGTATGTATCAGAAACATTCCTTAATTAAAAAAAAAAAAAAAGAAGAAGAGAGAAGATGATGTGAAGACAGACACACAGAGGAGAATGCCATGTGAAGACGGAGGCAGATGTTAGAGTGATGCAGCTGCAAGCCGAGGAATGCCAAAGATTGCCGGCCACCAGCAGAAGCTGGGAGAGGCAAGGAAAGATTCTACCCAGAGTCTCAGAGGGAGCACAGCCTTGCAGACACCTTGACTTTGGACTTCTGGCCTTCAGAACTGATTTCTGTTGTTTTAAGCCACCCAGTTTGTGGTACTTTATTACAGCAGCCCTGGAAAATGAATACACATGGGAAGGTTGATCGTCTATGCAAGTTAGGTAAGGGCATTAGAAAATATATCAAGATCCCTTTTCTTGAGAGGAAGAAATCAAAGGTAGGTCTACTTTACAACAGAAGATACACAAATGGCCAATAAGAACATGAAAAGATCTCAACATCTTTAATCATGAGAGAAATGCAACTTTAAACCACCATCAGACAGATGTTCATAGCAACTTTATTTGTAGCAGACCCAGACTGGAAGCAGCCCAGGTGTCCAGCAACAGGAGAAAGGATAAACAAACTGTGGATATGCCTCAGTAATTAAAGAGAACAAATTACTGCTACCTAAGTGAATCTCAAGGTGAAAAAAGCCTTACACATACGGTACATACCTACATCTCCATTTATATGAAGAACAAGCAAAACTAACCTATGGTAGAAAGAAATCAGAATGTTGCTTGCCTCTTGGGTGGAGGTGGGGATTGACTGGGAACTGGCATGAGGTGATGATAAATGTTCTACATACTGATAGGGGTTTGAGTCACACAGGTGTGTGCGTTTGTCAAAGCTCCCTGAAAAGTACAGCTTACGTTTTGTGCATTTCATTGTATGTGAATTTTCCCTTAGAAAAGAAACATAAACAGAGTTTAACTTATAGTAAATGACATACATATATATTTGAGAGTTTAGGATGAAGTGTACAGATGTCTGTGACTTACCATGAAATGCATCAATAACAAGACAGGTGGATGGATGGACAGATGGATGGATGGGTGGAAGGTCAACAGACGTGATAAAGCAAGTATGGTGAATTGTGAATGGTGGAATCTAGGTAGCAGGTAAATGGGTGTTTGCTGTGAATTTCTTTTAACTTTGCTGTATGTTTGAGAATGTTCATAATAAAAGCGTTGGGGGGAAAGTAGGACCTGTGTCAGTTGCAATGGCTGAGTTCTTCTCCATCTTTAGTGCCACCACCTTAGCCAAAGTTGCTAACCACTCTTTCCTAAACATTCATTCATTCATTCAACAAATCCTTACTGAGCACCTATGATGTACCAGGCACTGTTCTAGGTTCCCAGACCATAGCATTGAACAAGTCAGAGAAAGTCTGTTTGGTGTAGCTTTTTTTTTTCCCCTAGAGGAGGAGAGAGACAACAAACATGTATAAATATGTGCTATTTCAGTGAGGACATTAAATGCTATGAAGATGAATAAAGCAGAGTAAGAGGACAGAGAGTACTTGGGAGGGGGGTTTATTTTCCATCAGCTGTACAAGAGAGGTAACTCAGATCACAGACCAGAAACAGTGAGGGAGGGAGTCACGGAGAGGATAGAGAAGGCTCCAGAATGCGTGGCTGACGCAGACACAGACATACTGGACTGTTGTAAACTCCTCTCTGCTTCCCTGCACTGGTCTCTGCGTTCGCTTTTGCCCTGTTCTGCCCTTCATCACAGCAAACAGAGGGGGGTGAGCGTTACTTTGCAGGGAAGGAGGTGCTTTTCTTCCTGCAGATCAGCAGCATGGATTGTTAGGCTGAGTTGAGCTTGCCGTGGAGTTTGGTGATGGGGATGGACCCGCTGGATGATAATGTGGGTTATGGTTAATTTGACCAAGAGAGGCAGGTCACTCTCCGGAACGGCTGCACCCCGCTCAGCCCACCAGCAAAACCTGAGGATTCCTGCAGTTCACGTTGCTGCTGCTGCTTAACATTACTCAGCTTTCCATGGCAATCGAACAGGTGTAAAATAATACCCTGCCATATTCAACCTGCGTTTCTCAAATCGTTAATGATTTTGAGCCCTTCTCCACCTGCTTGCTAGCTAAAGATGTAGCTTTTAACTTTCAGAAGACATGAAATATTCTAAAATGATCACTCGAACAGCTGTAGTTACCCAGAACAAACGTGTGAACAGAGTTTGCATAACCATCGTCTTCACTTAGGGTTCACATTTTATAGGTGATAATAAAGAACCTGCAGAGGTTCAAGCAGACAAACTATCCAGGAGTTAAGTCACTGGAGATGAATACACTTGGCTTAACCAGGGACTTTGTCCCACTGGGCAAAATTAGTGTTGTTTTGCTGCTGCTGTTTTTCTTCAAACCTTTATAACTGATTGGAATTTTTTTTTTTAACTGTCTACCTTATCTTTTCCACAAAGGAGGACGCCCACATCAGGGCTGTGTATTCTCAGAGGCACTTGTGTCATCTTTTCCTTCCTAAATGTTCTCATTAGATCCCATGATACCATGTGGCCTGAGGTTTTCTTTCATCGCAATTTAGGCTGAAGCTTGAAGTGCACTTGAAGCTTACAGTGTTCTATTTCCTTAGGGGTGAAAGGAAATGAACATTCAGCCCAAGTGTAATCCTGGAGACCTCTGGAAATAGGACAGAAGGAAGAGGTGGGTTGATTCTACTCTTGAATTGAAAGCTGATCTTGGTTCTGAAAGCTGTGGGTCTTCGTGTGTGTGAGTGTGAAAGAGAGCATGGGTGTGTATGGATGTGTGGGAGTGATTTTGTGTGCATGAGAGTGAGTGTGTCAGCATTAATGTGTGAGTGAGCATGAGAGAGTATGTGTGAATGTGTGTATGTGTATAAATGTTTATTTCACTTCACATAATGTCCTCAAGCTTCATCCATGTTGTAGTATGTCGGACTATCCTTCCTTTTTAAAGCTGAATAATATTCCATTTTATGGATATACCACATTTTGTTCATCCATTCATCCATCCATTTTGGTTCTTTTTTTCCCTTCTGACTTTATCGAGATATAATTGACATACACAAGTCCCCTACATAGGAACATTCAAGTTGCGAGCTTTCAAAGATGTGAAAGTGTGTTCACATGTCCAATCACATAAGTTAGTTCAAGGGTCTGGCATACATTGTCACGTGCGTGCATCCTCTACAAGTGGTTGTGCTTTTGTGCACTTTACTGTACACTATTATATAGAGTACAGTACAGTAGCTTTATTTCAAGCCCAGGATGTCTGGAAGCAAGTGTAAAAGCAGCAGTGAAGTAGCGGGTACTACTGTACTTTTCAAGGTACTGTACTGTAAGATTAAAAATGTTTTCTTTATTTTTTGTGTTTGTTTTTTATGTTTTATTTATGTGAAAGGTATTATAAACCTATTACAGTACAGTACTATACAGCTGACTGTGTTAGCTGGGTACCTAGGCTAACTTTGTTGGACTCAAATGAACAAACTGGACTTACGAACACGCTCTCGGAATGGAACACGTTCGTAGGTAGGGGACTTACCGCACAGCACTGTATAAGTTTAAGGTGTACAGCATAATGATGTGACTTACATACATCATGAAATGAGGATGACAATAAGTAGTGAATATTCATCATCTCATATAGACACAAAAGACCAGAAAAAGAAAACATTTTTTTCCTTGTGATGAGAACCCTTGGGATTTACTCTCTTAACTGTCACATATGACAGCAATGCTAATTGGACTAATCATGTTGCATATTACACCCCTAGCACTTATTTATCTTATAACTGGAAGTTTGTACCTTTCAACTGCCTTCATCCAATTTCCCCTCCCCCACCGCCCCCACCCTCGCCTCTGGTAACCACAAAACTGATCTCTTTTTCTTTCTAAGATTTATTTATTTTATTTTATTTTAAAAGATTTATTTATTATTGTTATTATTTTTTGGCAGTGTTGGGTCTTGGTTGCTGCACACGGGCTTTCTCTATCTGCGAAGAGCAGGGGCTACTCTTTGTTGTGGTGCGCGGGCTTCTCATTGCGGTGGCTTCTCTTGTCGTGGAGCTCGGGCTGTAGGCACGCGGGCTTCAGTAGTTGTGGCACGCAGGCTCAGTAGTTGTGGCTTGCGGGCTCTAGAGCGCAGGCTCAGTAGTTGTGGCGCACGGGCTTAGTTGCTCCGCGGCATGTGGGATCTTCCCGGACCAGGGCTCGAACCCGTGTCCGCTGCATCGGCAGGCAGATTCTTAACCACTGTGCCACCAGGGAAGTCCTTAAGGTTTATTTCTATTTATTTATTTATATTTATTTTCACTGTGCCAGGTCTTAGTTGCAGCTGATCTCTTTTTCTATGAGTTCTTCTTTTGTTTGCTTGTTTTTGAAGTATAATTGACCTACAACACTGTGTTAGTTCCTGGTGTACAACGTAGTGATTTGATATTTCTACATCAGAAGTGTACAGTTATCAGTGTCCTAGATATCCCTATGTGCCTTTTCCACTCAATCTTATTTGCTCTATTTTCAATGTTCTTTTTCTGGCCAGGTCTAATCACCACAAAATGAGTAACAAGGTCCCTTGGGTGTGGGTTGGGGGGAGATGTCTCCCACTGGAAGCCTTCCCAGCAGAGAGCTTTATATTCATAGATATAATTATGGATCATCTGTAATGTTCATACCCGCCATTGTTTTATAACTTATGTCATTATCTAAACAGTGTTTCACAAACCTTGAAACTAACTAGACATTACAGGTTCTTTGATGCTTAGAACAGGAAAAAGAATTCACCAAATGTTTTGAACACCAGGAGACACCTTACTTCTCAAGAAGCCCAGCCTGGTGGCTAAAGGCAAGAGAAAAATAAGAACACATCTTTGCATTTGCTTGTTCATGTGCAGCAAAACCCTTGAAGATGACCCAAGAAATATATTCTAGTTGTTATGCTTGGAAGACAGGGCGAGGACAGGACAGAAGGGGGACAAGGTCATGATGGAGATTTATCACTCTGTACATTTTTTATAAACATACTTTGTTTTTGTACCACGTGGAAATAATATGTACTCAAAAAATAAAGTAGAAATGATGTTACACACACATACAGAGATTCTCATGCAATTCTCACTGGGTTCAAACCCAGCTATTTCTTCCTGTGTAGCCTTGGAAAATGACTTTAATCTCTCTTTGCCTTGGTTTCCCCCTGCTTATAGTGGAGATAGCAATAGTAGCAACTTCTCAAGGTTAATGGGAATATTAGCAAGTTAATCTGTGTAAAGCCGTTAAAACAATTTTACAGAGCATGCACTCAGCATATATTAGCCATTAGTGTTAACATTCTCTCCACGAGTAAGTAAAAACAAAAAAGGGCTTTCTTTTCACCTCCCCCCGCCACCCTAACAAATATAGCCAGCGAGGATTTTACTGAGAAAAACTGATTTCCTTTTATAATGGGGAAAGTCACATTTCTGAATCTATCTCTGCTTTTTTAAAAGACAGGCTCATAATTTTATTCCCTGAGATTAAGGACAATAGCACAATTGAAACGCTGACCATAACGACTCAGTGCATGTGAGTGAGCTATTATCATCGTTATTATCAGCATGATCATTTGGGGGGGTAGCTGGTTGCACAGAGGAGATGGTTCTGGAAGACACCCCCAAGGTCACCATGATCCAAGAATACACAGAGATGGGAATTCCCTGGCGGCCCAGTGGTTAGGACTCGGCACTTTCACTGCCATGGGTCCAGGTTCAATCCCTGGTCAGGGAACTGAGATCCCACAAGATGCAGGGCATGGCCAAAAAACAAAACAAAACAAAACAAAAAGAATAAACAGAGATTATGGTGACCTATCGGATTTAGTAAATCATTATATTAGTAGCAATAATTGGAGATAACAGTGGCTGAGGTCTGAGGCTGGAAACACTGGGCCCCTCACCCAAGGTCTCACTGGAACGAGTCTGACTCCAGAGGTCCCATTCTCAGCCCTTCCTTTTAGTACCTGAGAGATTCAAGGTCAGGATCAAGACCTGAGCTCACCAGGTGCAAGGCTCAGAGCTCACCAAATGCAAAGCTCAGGTGGCGACCCCGGCTCCTGTCACCAGCCCGGGTTGCACCTGCCTCCTCTGTTCCCACATCTGGGTCCAGAGCTGGGTGCTGAGACCTCCAGGGTGACTGACCCAAGAGAACCTGGGGCCCGTCCTTTGTCCCTCACCCTTCACCTCTAACTCTCTCCCTGTGTGTTTCTCTGGATCCACAAGGGGGCAGTGTTGCACAGTGGTTAGGCGCACAGAGGCAGCGTTGTAGTTGGGAGGGGTGGTGTCCAAATCCCATCTCTAACGATTACCAGCTTGGTCAATCGTAAATGACTCTTAGCTTCCGTGTGCCTCAGTTTTTCATCTGTAAAGTCGGGGTGATAATACTTCCTATTTCATAGGATGTTGAGGCGATTGAGTTAACATTCGTGGAGAACCTAGAATAGTATCTGGAACAAAATAAGTGCTCTATATGTAGTCTACAAGTAAGTCTATATGTAAGTACTCTTCATGACATTGATGATGGTGCATGAATAGTATTGTTATTTGCGACTTGCTTTTTCTCTGATCTGTTTGTGTCCACATCTTTCCGCATCCATGTCTCCACTTTTCTTCTTCTTTGGGGTCACAAAGTCTTCTGCTTCCTGGGGCCAGGCAGGTAATGAGGGAAATCAACTAGCTGTGGGCCAAGGAAAACCACAGGATGTCCCCAGGGCTGTGGCCACTCAGAGCCTGCTGAGGATGGATTATGGCCATGTGAGAATGCAGGTGCGTTGCTGACTGATGTCATGGCCTTTTCAAGAGATGCTTAAGATCTCCTGATCTTTCAATGCTGGTGGCCATTTTTTTAAAATGAGCCAAAGAATGTGGGCAGCCTCTAGAAGCTGAAAAGGCAAGGAATGGACTCTTCCCAAGAGCCTCCAGAAGGAATCAGCCCAGTGAGACTGACTTTGGACTTTGACCTCCAGAGCTGTAGTAGAATAAATCTGTGTTGTTTTAAACCAATAAATTTGTGGTAATTTCTTACAGCAACAATAGGAAGTGAATGCAGATTTATATACTGATAATAAGCTTTTCACTGATAATCAGAGCATATATACTGATAATCAGGATACATATCAGGTTATATATCATATATATGTAATAAATATATAAGGGTATATATAATCAGAGTATGTATACTGATAATAAGGATGAAGTAATGGAGCTGAAACCGCCCAACCCAGATTGGGACTTGAACCCACTACCTTTTAATTAAAATCACACATCTGGTCTCAGGACCTAGAGAAGTTCAGGATCTTTATGTCTCAGTACAGAAAGAATTTAGTGAGAGACAAAGTGATAGGTAAGAAGTAAATTTATTTAGAGAGATACACATTCCACAGACAGAATGTGGTCCTTCTCAAACGGCAAGAGCGGCCCTGGGAGACACACACTCCGCAGACAGAGTGTGGGCCATCTCAGAAGGCAAGAGGCCCCCAAATATGGGGTGGTTAGTTTTTATGGGCTGGGTAATTTCATGGGCTATAGAGTGGGAGGATTATTCCAACTATTTTGGAGAAGGGGCCTGTGGGTGTGTCATTTAGCATTTGCTAATGTATTACAAGGAGCATAATATAATGAGGCTCAAGGTCCACTGGAAGTTGAATCTTCTGCCATCTTGGACCTAGTTGGTTCTAACCAAGGGCTGTGTCATTCTTTTAAAGGTTGTGCCCTGCCACTGTAGATGGGAGGATGGGGAGGTGGGGACTGAGGGTGGGGGCTAGGAGGAGTCAGGGAAGGCTCATCTGAGGAGGGAATATTTAAGAAAAAGCCTGAGTAAGGACTGAGACACGTAGCTATCTGGGCATAGAGCATTCTGGGTAGAAGCAGCAGCAAGTGCAAAGGTCCTGAGGCGGGAACGTGCATCACATATCTAAGAAACATCAAGGAGGCAGGTGTGACTGGAGTAATCACCGGGGAGAGGGTGGGAGATGAGGTCAAAGCCTGAACAAAGGGAGACAGATTGTGCGTGGGCCTTTGGGTCATGCTGAGGATTCTAATTTCTACTCTGAAGGTGATCAGAAGTCTTTCAGATCAGGTTTACATGTTAAATAGGTCTCTCCTACAGCTGAAGGCTGTTTGCAGATCAGCCCAGACAAAAGATCTGCTATTTCTAGAGCTCTTTTTCAAGATCAGCGACACTCCTGGGTGCCAAGAGAAGCAGGGGGGAAAAAAGTACCCTCCCTGGTCCCCGGCCACACCAGTTTACAAAGTGCTTCTGGCAGTTTCCACTTAAGACCACTTAAGCTTTTTTGTTTTGCTAATCTTTGATTCCTATTTCCTCCAAGTTAGCACTGCCCAATCAACATATAGCAGGAGCTGCATACGTATTTTAAATCTTTCTGGTAGCCACTGTTGGCCTGAAACAAATCAACTGCCAGATATTTTTCCAACAAAGATATGTTTACTCAGGATCAGCAGAGAATTGCAACTTGGAGTCGGCCACCATGGAGAGCCATGTGCAAGACCCCCACGGCAAGGGAAGGAGAACGCTTTTATAGAGGGGCAAAGGAAGTTGGGGGCTAGAATAAACAAAGGGTCCCTGGCTTTTCATTGGCTGAGTCCTTGCCAGGAAAGAAGAGCAGTCTTTCTTCTTCCTGTTGGGCTCTACTATCATCACAGGGGGTGAGAGCTCCCCCTTCTGGTCTCCCGACGCTCTTTAATGGGGATTTCTGTTTATTAATTTTTTACACCACATTAAAAAAAGGAAAAAGAAACAAGTAAAATTTTAATTTTAGTAATATATTTTATTTTAACCCAATATATTCAAATTATGATCATTCTGACATGTAATCAATACAAAATTATTAATAAGATAGTTTACTGTTTTGGGGACTTCCCTGGTGGTCCAGTGGGTAAGACTCCATGCTCCCAATGCAGGGGGCCCAGGTTTGATCCCTGGTCAGGGAACTAGATCCTGCTTGCATGCCACAACTAAGAAGCCCGCATGCCGCAACTAAAGATCCTGCATGCAGCAACTAAGACCCTGCGCAGCCAAAATAAATAAATAAATACAATTTTTTTTTTAAAAGATCGTTTACTTTTTTTAATACCAAGCCTTAAAAAACTGGTGACTATTTCACACCTCCAGCAGCAACTCCATTAGAATGCTAAATTTTCATCAGGAATTCTTGACCTTTATTTCAGAGCCTATAAAACTCAGAGTTGAAAAGGTAGATTCAGGTACCCAGATGGTTGCAAGGAACTTAAAACTTTCCCAATAACTGAATCAAGAGTCGGTATTTACATTTAACTTAGATGAAATTAAATAGTAAAAGCCAGTTCTTCAACCACGCTGGCCACGTTTTAAGTGCTCAATAGCCACCCATGGTGTCTGCTGTTTGGACAGTGAAGATCTAAGTGGATTTTAATCTGCTCCAAATCCACTGGTCCTCCCCCCACCCCACCCCACCCCACCCCCCCTCCAGTCTGGCAGGAAATTGTCTGCCACTTAGAGGGTCCCATCTTCTTCTGCAGGGTGATGACATAACTCAGCTTGGTGCTAAAAAAAAAGGGGGGGAATGTCCAGGGCTTTGGTCCATGGGGTCTACTACCCTAACTTCTGCTCCTTTGATATTTTCTGAGGCTCCCACCAGCCCCAAACCCTGTTAAGTGGCCAGGAGATGCCCCCATAGTGGTCCCCACAGCCCACAGCCATTTTCCCGGCTCGCAAGTGGTCAGGCTGTGTTCCCTGTAGTTCTCCAGGCCGGAGTAAGCTCCAACTCTCTCTCTCCAGTAAAAACCCCTCCCCAAGTCCTTCTCTCCATTGTCCCTGCTTCTGGGCGGACCCCCTGGTGCTGGCCTCTCTATCCCCTGGGAGAGGAGCAGGAAGGGGACATGCCTTCAGTAGGCAGTTTTCCTACTGAATCCCCATTGCCCTTAATAAGGAAAGAAAACGCTTCTCTTCGGGTAATATAATCTATCCCAAAGTAGCTTTAGTTATTGAGTGATATAGGCACAGCCACTCCCCCCAGCCTCAAGTTTGTTCAAACCCAGCCTGAAGGCATTTCCTGAGTTTACCAGGTAGAACTCAGGGATCAGTTCCCTAAGGGCTGGGTCAGACACCCCTGGAAACATCGTCAGGGCCACCTTGGGCCTTAGGGCAGATGACATTCCTAAGCGGGCGGCCACCCTCCACCGTGTGCAGCAACAAGGACCCAATGCAGCCAAAAAATTTAAAAAATTAAAAAATAAATAAAAAATAAAAAATGACTTCCAGAATGCTTACATAATCTCTCTGTGTGTCATTTTCTCTTTGCCTCTGTCTGTGCCCATCTCTCTGTCCTCTATTCTGTGTCTCTCTCTCCCTGTCTCCCTCTGTGTCCCAGTCTGTCTGTCTCTGCCTCAATTTGGGTCTCTATGCCTGTTGTCCCTTGGTCTCTGTCTCTCTCTGTCTTTGTCTTCTTCCTGTCAACCTCTGTGTCTCTGTTCTTTGTCTCTGTGTCTGTGTCTCCATCTCTCTGTGTCTCTGTCTCTCTTTGTCTCTTGTCTCTCTGTGTCTCTCTCTCTCTGTCTCCGTCTCTTGTCTCTCTGTGTCTCTCTTTGCCTCTTATCTCTCTGTCTTCATCTCTTTTCCCTGTTCTCTCTCTGTGTCTCTATCTACATCCTTCTGTGGTTTTATTTCTGTCTCTGGTCCCAATCTCTTTGCCCATCTCTGTATCTCTTGGTCTCTGCCTCTCTCCATCCCCCACCCCAGCCTGGATTCTCACCCTCGAATCCCCACTCCTGGGGTCATTCCCACCTGCCAGGCTGGAAGCATCTCCACGGCGTGACCCACACACACACTCTGTCTTGGATTCATCCCCAAATAACTGGGACACGTCTGCCTAACCTCGAGCAGGATAGGACATAGGTGAGGCCACAGAACAGGACGGAGGAATGCCACGTCCACTCCCTTCTCCCTCATTCCAGCCTCCCCAGCCCTGTCCCTCACTCTGGCCCCAACCTGCCTCCTCCCAGTGTCCAGACCTAAGTCACGTCTGGGCGGCTGTGAGGCCTGAGCCCACTCTACACCCCACCCCTACCCCTCCTCCTGGCCTCCTCCATCTTCATGGTCAGAGCTGCAGGTCCCAGGAGCAGGGCAAGGTCAAGGGTCTCTGTGCCCCCAGGTGACTGAATGCAGGCAGATAGATGGAGACCGAGCCAGAGAACCAGACTGACACTAAGAAAGGGCTAGAGACAGAGAAATCAGAGAGAAACAGGGCCAGAGAGAGACAGAGAGACACAGACATTCATCCCTCAGCAGCACCGTCATCTGTCCCCACAACCCCTCATCAACGCCGTCCACACCTGCTCCTTAGGTGACCTCATCCAACCCCATGGCTCTAGACACAACATCTCCTAGGACGACTCCGCACCGTTTCTCACCAGCCCTGACCTCCGTCTGCCCCGTGGTGCTCACACATTCAGCCACTTGCCTCCTGATGGGCGCCTCCAGCTCAGCCCTGCTCCCCACACCTCTTCGCTCCTCCGCACAAATGGAGCCGCCAACAGACCCAGCCTCCGAGACACCATCCTTACCTCCTTTTCCCTCCCTCCCCACCTTCCACCCACCGGCTGGTACTTGACTTCCCCGGCCCTCCCCCACGCGAGCCCTGGGCGTACGTGCTTCTCTTCTCCTCAGACCACAGCATCCCCCACCCAGGCTGTTGCCACCTCCCACCTCCGCCCTGGTCTCTCTGCTTCCATCTCACCCTCTAAATCATTCTCCACGCGGGATGTTTTTGAAACATAAATAAGATCGTGCCCCTCCTACCTCGTGCTTAAAATCCATTGCACTGAAAATAAACCCAAACTCTTTCCCCTGGCATGCAAATCCCTGCACAGTCTGCCCCGTTCCTCGCCTTACTCTGTCTCGTACACACCAACTTCTCTCCCTCTCTCCCTCTCTCTCTCCCCTCTTCCCCAGGCTTCCGGGATCTTATTTCCCCCGACCAGGGATTGAACCGGGCCCACCTCAGTGAAAGTGTCACGTCCTAACCACTGGACCTCCAGGGAGTTCCTCCAACTTCTCTCTTTTTCCTGCAAAGCTCACTGCCTCTCAGCCTCAAAGTCGACTCCTCTGAGACTCCCCGACCACCCCCTCATCTGCAGTCACCCCACCCAATCCCGGTCACTCTCTAGTATCACCCACGTTCTCTGCACACACATTACTACCAGATATTTGCTTGTCCCTGTAGTTTTTCTGTTCGTCATTCTCCCCCGCTGGGACGTGAGCCCCAGCAGCACCGGAATTTGCTTGTCCCTTCCCGCATCTCAAGTGCGGACAGCAGAGCGTGACAGGAGCTCTTTGTTGAGCCAACACTTCACCCTGCGCCCACTGCCTGGGCGCCTAGGACACTCCTGGCACCTTGTCCGGGCGTTTCCCCTGCATTATCTCTTTGGATGCATTTTGGGAGAGAGGGAAAATGGTTACCCCGATTTTACAGATGGGAAAACGGAGGCTCCCAGGGGTGCAGTCACCGGCCCAAGGTTCCAAAGGTAGAACGTAATGCTGGGGATTTGAATCCGGGAAGTTTTGCTGGGGAAGCACAGCCGGGAGAGAGAGGAAGGGAGGGAGGATGAGAGAGATTTAATGAGAGAGAGAATAAGAGAAAAAGAAAATGAGAGATAGAATGTGTGTGTGTGTGTGTGAGAGAGAGAGAGAGAGAGAGAGAAGAAACCTGACAGAGAACCAAGAAAGAAGGGCGGAGTGAGGCCAGGGTCTCCCAGCCCCTCTGACTCCCTGACCGCAGCCGGGCACAAGGCAGCCTGAGAGCGCTGAGCTGGAAGCTGGGAGCACCTGACCCCAGGAATGTGTCCCTGGGGGGCAGGCCGGCCCAGCTGGGGATGCTTATAAGCCCCACCGGGGCCCCTGTCGGAAGTAGCAGGCAGGAGCTCAGCCCAAAGCAGGATCCGGGAGCCCAGAGACAGCCAGGTGAGTGGCCCCCAGGTCCCCACTCACCGCCCCCTAAGAGCATGCAGTCTTTGTGACCCACTGTCTCTACAGCTCCGTGTCCCTGTGATGCCCAGCACCCGGACCTTGTGTCTCCAGATCTCTTCTCCAAACAGGTCTCTAGTTAGGAGTGTCTCTCCAGTTCTCTCTCTGTCTCCCCCGGTCTCTCTATTTCCCTGAATCTCTCTCTCCCTGACTCTGCCTCTCAGTCTGTCTCTGATGATCTCGCTTACGTGCTCCTTCTTCCCTCCATCCTTGAGAGTCCAGTCTCCTCCATCCGCCTACCTCGCCCAGTTTATAGATGGAGAGACACCTTCTCCATCCCTTCCTCTCCACCTAGTTCTCTCTCTCTCTCTCTTTCCACTTCACTCTCCCTCTCTCTTTTTCTCTCTCAGCCTCTAATTCTCTCTAGGCTGTGGGTCTCTGGGCCATGATCTCAGACATGGCATGTGTATGTCGGGGGAGGGGTGGTATAGGTCCTTGTTTACCCAATAATATCCCGGGAGGGCAGGAATGGAGAAAGAAAGAGACAGATGCAGGGCCCCCAGACTCACCTGAGACTGACCTTCATGCAGGTGCTGAAGGATGACCATGGCAGGAAACCCCTGGGGCTGGTTCCTGGGCCACCTCCTCTTCAGTGCCATAGGTATCTGTGTCTGTGTGCGTGTGTGTGTGGTGTGTGTGTGTGTGTGTGTGTGTGGTGTGTGACTGTCTGTGCCTGAGGCACAGCGTTTGTTACGGCGCAGGCATGACTCAGTGTCCTCCTGGATGTGCCTGAAGCTGCGTGGGTGACAGTACTGTGTGACCGTTGCTCTCCAGATGCACACTTGTGACTCCTTGTATCACAGGGAGTTTGCATGTGTGCTGCCTGTGTACTCGGTGTGTGTGGCTCTGCATGCCTCTGTGTGTGACATAGTACGACAGGGTGCGTGGTCGTGCCCGTGAGAGTCGGTGCGTGATTGGGTGAACAACTCTGACAGTCTGTGCCCCTGAATATCCTGCAGAGTAGCATTGCTGTGAGGACCTGGGGAGCCTGGGGTGCCGCTAAAAGGGAGACGGTGCTTCTGGGGGAGTCACCCATCGCTGGCAATCTGTGCCTGCTTCCTGGGTCTCCGATCCTTGGGCCCCCAGCCAGCCACATCACGGGACGGTGTGATAGGGTTTCTGTGTGAGCCGGCTTTTTGCTGCTATGGGGGAGGCTGAGCCAGGGAAGGAGAGACTCGGAGGGCCATAGAGTGTGGCACTGCCTCGAGTGTCTGGCTGTGTCGCCCTTGCTTCTGCCACCTTGTGTGAGGGGCTCTACTTGTGCTGGGAGGCTCGTAGCCCCAGTAGTGCACGAGCCTGTCGTGGCACGCGCGCGCGCGCGCGTGTGTGTGTGTGAGAGAGAGCGAGAGAGGTGACATGTGGGCCCCAGAGATCGATGTGACACACTTACAGCTGAAAATCTCCTCTTGACAAGTGACCCTACCTCCTATACTCTGATCTCCGCCTCTTGAATCCTAACCCACCCCAAGGAATCTGATCCGTGGAGTAAAAGGCCTGCACTGTGGTCCCGCCCCCTTCTCCTCACTCATTCTTGATTCCGCCCCTAAAAGCCTGACTGCCCTCAGGATCCCTGACTCCATCCCTGCGGTCCTGACCACACCGCCTGCACTGTGACCCCGCCCCCAAGTGGCCTAGTCCTGCCTCCTGAGTCTGTCCCCCAGCCCTGACCACGCCCCCCTGGACCGAGGTTCCCCCCACCCCCCTCCACCAAGCTCTCACAAGCCCTGGTTCCACCCTGAGCCCATCCTCCTGACCTCGGAAGCCCTGATCGAGCCCCTGCACCGTGGCCACGCCCTGCACCGTGGCCACGCCCCCAAGAGCCGAGACCACGCCCCCAGGAGTTAGTATCCAGCCTTCTGGGCCTTTTCCCCAGGCCTGACCTCGCCCCTGCACCGAGCCCCGCCCCCAGCCCTGACTCCGCCCTCAGGATCCCTCGCCTGGGGTGGCGGCAGCCGCATCATAAACGGCGAGGACTGCCACCCGCACTCGCAGCCTTGGCAGGCGGCACTGTTGTTGGAAAAGGAATTTTTCTGCGGGGGCGTCTTGGTGCATCCTCAATGGTGCTGTCAGCGCGCACTGTTTCCGGAAGTGAGTGCAGGGCGGGGCGGGGACGGGGGCGGGGCCTGGGGCCTGGGGAGGACCCGGATGTATGGTGAGCTGAGGGTGAGCGCTTAATAGGTTCAATCTCTGGGCACTAAAAGTGAAAACCAGTGTGAGGGAAGGCTCTGCGAGGGAGGCGGGAGCTATGTGTCGCTTTGGAAGGACTCAAGAGTCCTGGGTTGAAATCCCAGCTCAGCTGCTGAGTTACTAGGGACTTAAGGCAAGTTCTTGTCCCTGGATTATTGATCGTGCCTTAGGTTGGGTAGCTCTTAGCGCGGTGCTTAGCAAGGAAGATGGGGCTAGGGTAAGGGGCTGGAGGTGGGGTTGTGCTTGAAGGCGAGAATGGAGATAACGGTGTAGTAGCCACAAAGCTATTCCGTCCCCACCCCACCCCGACCCTGCGGCCCTCAGTTCCTGTACCATCGGGCTGGGCCTGCACAGTCTCGAGGACGACCAAGAGCCAGGCGGTCGGATGATGGCGGCTCACCTCTCCATCCAGCACCCCGAGTACAACAGACCATCTCTTGCCAACGACCTCATGCTCATCAAGTTGGAAGAACTGGTGCCCCAGTCTGACACCATCAGCACGTCAGCGTCGCCTCACAGTGCCCGACCGCTGGGGATTCTTGCCTCGTTTCCGGCTGGGGTCGGCTAGCGAATGGTGACCTCGGGAGTGTGGGTGTGTCCGGCCTCTCTGAGGGGTTCTCTGCCCAGCCAGAGAGGCTGATCCGATGCTCTGCGTCCCAGGCCGACTGCCCAAAGTGCTCCAATGCGTGAATATCTCAGTGGTGTCGGAGGAGATCTGCAGTGAACTCTACGCCCCCGTGTACCACCCCAGCATGTTCTGCGCTGGCGGAGGCCAGGACCGAAAGGACTCCTGCCATGTGAGAGATGGGAGAAGGGAAGAGGGGAGAAGATCCAGGGAGAGATGGAGAAGGGAGGGGACAGGGAACCGTGGTGAGAAACAGAGATATGGGGAGATAGTGTGACGAACGGGGAGAGAGACTGAAAGAGAGAAATCAACATGGGAATAAGGAGAAGCAAAGAAAGAGAGAAACAGAAATAGAGAAAGACAGATTCAGTAAGGCAGAAACACACATGCACACACGCACACCCAGAGAAAAACAGATACACAGACGCAGAGATGAAATGCCAAGTGAAATAGGAAAAAAAAAACAAAAATAAAATATACAAAGAGATGCAGAGAGGCACAGAGACTCCAGGAGTCGTTGAGACAGAGAAATAAGCTACAGGGGGAGTAAAAGAAGGAGGGACACAAACAGAGACAGAAAGTAACAAACCCAAGAGAATCTACCAGCTGTTAGGATGTAGAGGAGCAGAACTGGTGCGGTCAGGGCTCTAGAATGGAACGTTTAAGGAATACGTTGCTATCTTTTTTTCCCCCTCTCCTGCCATTGCTTCTCCTCATTTGGTTCCTTTCTGATCTCACATCTATCTCCATCTCTCTGTGTTTTGGATTCTCATTCTCTGTCTCTCCACAACAGGGTGACTCTGGGGGCCCCCTGTCTGCAACGGGTCCCTGCAGGGCCTTGTGTCCTTTGGACAATCCCTGTGTGACCAGCCCAACGTGCCAGGTGTCTACACCAACCTCTGCAAGTTCACAGACTGGATACAGAAAACCGTCCAGGCCAGTTAACTCCAGGGACTGGGACCCATGAAACTGAACCCCCAAATATAAGCTGCTGAAGGAATTCAGGAATCTGGGTTCCCAGTGCCTTCCTCCTTCAGACCCAAGAGTCTAGACCCCCTCCCCCATCCCCAGTAGTCCAGTTCTGCTAAGAATATCTTCCTGTACACAGTGCCCCCTAGTGGCACAATGTTGACCCCGCCTTACCATTAGTAGAGAACGTTGGTTTTTCACCGTCATTTGTCCCTTCCTCTAAGCCCAGAAGTAAAGTCTAAGAGAAGCACGGGCTCGGCTCAGACTCTCCTCTTTACTTCCGCTCCCATCCAAGGGATTCCAGCAAATAGCTTTCCCTCCTTGTGCCTCAGTTTCCCCATGACCAAAAAAAATTTTTTAATTTTTATTGGAGTATAGTTGATTTACAAATTTGTGTTAGTTTCTGCTTACAGCAAAGTGATTCAGTTATACGTAAACATATATCCACTCTTTTTAAAATTCTTTTCCCATACAGGTCATTACAGAGTATTGAGTAGAGTTCCCTGTGCTTTACAGTAGGCCGAAATGTTTTATAATTTGACAAGATTGAGAGTTACCTGGGTGCATGCATTTGGGACTCGATGTCAAACTCTCAAGCTGGGGCCTCACATATCTGTTTTCTCTCCCTGGGCCTCAGTTTCCCCATTTGTAAAACGGGGGTCTTGATAAAGGGGTTTCAGAGAGAGATGCCAAAACTGAGAGATGGAGAGCCCTTGCTTCGGCAAGTCCTGATCTACTGCTGCCTGACTGTGTCCTCTGAGAAAGACCCCCACAACCACTCCTCCCCAGCATTCTGGGAAAACAGGACTGATAATGGCCTGGGATTACTTGGCACTGATTAAGTGCCAGGCACGAATTTCAGGCACTGATGCCTCAAAACACTCCTACGAGGCAGAAACAATTATTATTCTCATCTTACAGATGAGGAAACGGAGACACAGGAAGGCCAAGTGGCTTGCCTAAAGACACACAACATTATGTGTTGGAGGCAGGATTCGAACCTGGCTGCCCGGAGCCAGAGTCCGCGTCTGAATCACGTCCTGTGTTAACCCGTCTTTCACGCACCGGCCTAATTTTGATTTACGCACCTGCTCTGTGCATATTACCTCGTCCAACCCCACCCATTTCCACTCCTCCCCCACTCTAAGACCCCATCACGGGTGCGCAGTGATAACCAGAGAGGTGATGTTTCACACCCAAGGAACCACAGGACTTCCTGGACCATTCTCTTGTCCCTCCCCCCAGACTTCTGCAGCCTGGATGAGCTTGAGCATCTCTCCTCCCCACTGTCTGCTCTCTCCTCCCCACCGTCTGCTCGTGCGTGTGGAATTGCTTACTGTGTGCTCTTAGCTCCTTACGCACTAACTCTTACTCCTTGCAAAATTCTGTGGTTTTATCTGATTATTATTAAATAAAATTATCTGATTTTAAGGATGAGAAACTGAAAGCACTTACCAGAATTTCCAAAACAGCAAGTAGTGGCGCAGGGGTCTGAGCCCAGGACCCTGAAACTCCACTTTTGACTGGTTCCATAATGAAGGGGGAGGGGGGGTTGTGGTGAGATGAAATTAGAGGAGGGCCGACACTACATGAGGAGTTCCCTGGGGCATCAAGAGTCCAGTCCCGGGCTTCCCTGGTGGCGCAGTGGTTAAGAACCTGCCTGCCAACGCAGGGGACACAAATTTGAGCCCTGGTCCGGGACGATCCCACATGCCGCGGAGCAACTAAGCCCATGAGCCACAACTACTGAAGCCTACACGCTTAGAGCCCGTGCTCCGCAACAAGAGAAGCCACCGCAGTGAGAAGCCCTCGCACGGCAACCAAGAGTAGCCCCCGCTCGCCGCAACTAGAGAAAGCCCGCGCGCAACAACGAAGACCCAATGCAGCCAAAAATAAAAAATTAAATAAATTTTAAAAGAAAAAAAAAAAAAGAGTCCAGTCCCCCTCCCAGGGTGGGCAGGATGCAGTGACTGTCTCCCTGGGGCAGGAGTTCCAGATGAGGCTTGTTCCCTCAGGGGGATCCAAAGGGGCTCGAACACCAGGCCGAAGGCATCTGTCCAGGGGTGATGGTGAGTCTCCATGGACGGGCTGTGAGCAGGGAAGGGGCAGGGTCAGCTCTGAGTGTATAGAGAGACCCCCTGAAGCCAACTGGTGATGGGCAGGAGGGGACAGACTGGAGGGTGGGAGGCCGCGGTGGAGGCTGGGGTGAGGGTCCAGGAATAGAGGGGAGCACCTGAGCCACACCGAGGGGACAGAGAAGCGGGACAGGGCTGGGCACCGCTGGGCTGTAGGGGATGAGGGGAGGGAAGGGGTGGAGACAGCACCCTCGGGGATCTGGCCACATGACTGAGTGGACAGTGGGGGCTGCCCCTGGGATGGGAAACACGGGAGGAAGGAGGAGGGGAGTTTGGGGAAAGAGAGAAACGTGTTAGGTCACAGTGAGTGAGAGGGATCTGGAGAGCCCGGGCCGGGGTGGGTGCCTCCCAGGAGCAGGTGCCTGCCCGAGGCTGGAATTCAGGGTCGGACGGAGAAGAACTGCTTGGTTGATGGCTGAACCATGGAGCTGATGAAGGAAAGACTCTAGGGAGTGTTCCCAGGAGGAGGAAGAGGGCAGGACGCAGGCCTTAGTGGAGGGGAAGGACGTCTGGGGAGTTGCCCAGGAGGACGTTGATCACCCAAGTCTAACTCGGCCAGAGTGGGCGGGCGGTGCGGGGGGGCGGGGGGGGGGGGCGTTGACATCACCGTGTCGGGGACGAGGCGAGGCGCGGCGCCCTCCCGCGGATCCTGCGCACAGGTCAGGTAAGAGCCTGGGCTGCGCTCTGGCCTGAGTTCAGAGTCCCATCTGCGTCACGGAGACGGTTACAGTACCCGCCTGTGTGGGCTAGTGGGAAGACCATGTGTGATCTCGATGGAAAGCGCTTAGCCTGGCGCCCGGGAATCATAATCGTTATGATTAACCCTCACCACCACCCAGCTCCAACAGGGGGAGGTGCCTGCAGGGGTGGAGATGAACAGACCAACTAGGTGTTCCCAAAGGCAGACTGGATTCTTCCCGCCCTCTGTCGTGACCTTTGCTGCGATGCCCCTCTCTGGGTCTCAGTCTCCTCTATATTAAGGAGGAGGGACTTCCCTGGCAGTCCTGGGGTTAAGACTCCGTGCTTCCAACGCAGGGGGCGCAGGTTCGATCCATGGTCAGGGAACTAAGATCCCACGTGCCAGCGCTGAGACCCCACATGCCGGCACAGCCAAAAAAAAAAAAAAAAGGAGGAAGCCATCCATAATAGCCATCTCACGGGGCTGTCAGAAGGATAAACGAGATAATGCAAGGCCAACACTGCATAAACAGAGACTGCTCAATTGAAGCTGTGGCCACTGTGAGTCCAAAGACTTTGAGCACGAATTTGTGGCAAAATGAAGGGACAAAGTAGTTCTAGAATAGCTTCTAGCTATTCTGGGGGTCCCAGAACATCTGAAGATGATAGGGTTCTAGAATGTCTAGAGATCTGTGGTTCTAGACGATTTTACCATCTTGCGTTCTAGAGCATCTGAGGACCTAGATTTCCAGAATATCTCAGGCCCTTCTAGTCTAGAATCTGAAAGTCTGGTATTCTAGAGCTTTTGAAGGTCTGTGGTTCTAGAATGACTGAGACCCTAGGATTCTGGAATAACTAAGGGTCTATGGTTCTGGAATGTCTGAAAGACATCTGGGGGCTTAGACACCATCATTCTCCCATATTATCTGTGTGGAAATCAAGGGTCAGGGACCCCTAAGCATTGGCCACTGATGTCCTTAACAGTCAGCCCCAATCATGCAACCCCTTCCTGTATATGTGATGGATTTCCAGAAACAGGGAGAAACTATGCTTATAATAGGTCCCATCTTTCACTGGGTGATCTGAGGTTAGTATCTCCTTCTACCTGTGCCTCCTCATTATTTAAACAAGGCACGATAGACTCTAGACAATTTCCCAGGACCCCCTATGGTACTGAGACACTGGAAAACAAATTTAAATTCCCAAAGCTTTGGGTCATCTTAATGATGATCTCCGGTCTCCAGAAAACAGAATCCAGATTTCAAGCCTCAGGATGCAGAATGAAGACTGCAAGATCCAGAATAAAGACTCTAGTCTCCCAGTCTCTAAAGTCATGCTCTAGAGTCAAGAGTCTAGGAATCTCAGAATCATGGAAGCCAGGCCCCTGTCTCCTAGTCCAGCCGCTTAAATACACAATGCAGTTTTTTGGGTTTTTGGGGGAGTTTTTTTTGGTTTTTGTTTTTTTGTTTGGCTGCACCAGGTCTTAGTTGCAGCAGGCGAACTCTTAGTTGAGGCATGCATGCAGGATCTAGTTCCCTGACCAGGGATCGAACCTAGGCCCCCTGCATTGGGAGCGCAGAGTCTTACCCACTGGACCACGAGGGAAGTTCCCACAATGCAGCTTTGAAACTCCATACTTCACATTCCAAAGTAAATCCATGAACCCTCAGAGTCTAGACCCAGACTCTAGAATCCAGGCCCCATAACTCAAAATCCAAAATCTATCATTCATATTCCAGGCCCCAAAACCTCAAGTCCTAGATTCCAAACATCAGACCCCAGATTCTTAGTCTGGACTCTAGATTCAGAGGCCCTGGATCTAGAATCCAAGACTGAGACCTGTCACTCAAAGGCCAGAGTCCAGGATCCAGATTCCAGACCCAAACTCCAGAAGTCACATTCCAAAATCCACTCCCGACTTCAGGTCATGAGTGCCCAATTCTAGGCCCCAAACTCAGAATTCAGAATTGGAGATCCAGAATCAAAGATGAAGAATCCAAGATCCAGAGTCCAAAATTGGGAGGTTCAGACTCCAAGATCCAGAATTGGGGATATATATCCAGAATGCAAGATCCAGAATTGGATATCCAGACCCAGAATCCACTGTCCAGACTCAGAGATCCAAGATCCAGAATCCAGAATAGAGGGTTCAGAATCCAGAACCAGGGATCCAGAACTGGGGATCCTGGTCCAGCTCCAGAATCCAAGATCCAGACCCCTAATCCAGGCACAAGAAGCATGACTCTAGAATCCAGTTTCTACACTCCAGACCCCAAATTCCAGCTTACATACTCCAGACTCCTGGTTCTATATTTTGATCTCCTCCAATTTTCTGCTCTTGCCCTACTGTCTCTTCCCCCTTGACAAACTGCCCTTGGTAGGGAAATTCCTCCTCACAGACTCAGACAAAAGCTTCAGCCTAATAAATGCTCAGTAGGTCTTGTCCCCCACCCCACCAGCCACTTAGGCATCCCTGCCTGTAAACCTCTCAGCCACTTCCTCCCCACCTCACCCTATCCCCCTCCCCCAAGACCCGGGTGCGGCTGGGAGCTTATAAATTCAGGCATTCATGTGCCTGCTCACTTTCTTCTGGCTTCCAAGCTACCCCAGATGTTGCTGGAGGATCTGGAGGGGGTGAGATCTTTGAGATGGGGCAGGGGGTTTGGAGTGAGGAGAGACACAGGTCTTCCCTGGTCTAGGGGAGACATGGGATGCCCTGGTTCCAGGGAGCAGACATGGACTGCCCTGAGGGATTTGCATGTCAAGGGCACCTGGGTAGGTCCATGTGTTGTTTACTGAGGCACCGAGTTGAACCTGAACCAAGAAAATGTCCTGGAGATGCAAGAGGGAGCTGCAGTGGTGAGGTGGGGGAGGGGATGGAGTAAATCAGGAGGACGTCTTCTAAAGCACTTGTACCGGAGCCAGGAACAAGGTCAGGAGTTATCAGGGGTGCAGGTCAGCTCAGCACAATCTCCCTGAGGCCTCCTGTGTGCCGGGCCCCTGGCTGGGCAGTGCTGGGGACACAGAGAGGACCTGACCTGAGCATTCCTGGGGATGGAACCAGAACAGCCACTATAGGCCCCAGAAGAGATACCTGTTAGGTATCAGGGTCTCCCAGAAGAGGTGAGGGCTGAGCCTCAGAGGACAAATAGGAATTTGGAAAATGCGGGGGAAAAGGGCTTTAATTCAAGCCCAAAGCTTGCCTAGCTCTGGGCAGTGCTGGGGTCCAGAGTCTAGTCAGGTTAGGCTTGTCCTCAGGGAGTTCTTGGTCTGGAAGGGGAGGCAGACTCCACTGACTCAGGGAGGTCAGAAGAGGCCTCCAGGAGGAAGTGGACCTTGAAGGGACCGGGATACCTGGGAGGAGGAACAGCCTGAACAGAAGTGTGGAGGCACGAAATTGCAAGAAGGAAAATGGGAAGAAATAGCTTAGACGAGCAAGGTCAGGAGAGACCCGGCCAGAGGGGCTAGAAGGGGAGAAGCCACTCGTGGCCTCGCAAGTGAGGCTGGGGGACCGGGACTTTATCCTGGGGGTGCCAGGGGTCGGCGAGAGCTGTGAGTGGAAAAGGGACCTGGCCAGGGGGTCCTGTGGAACCAGGTAGGGGTACTGGCTGTGAGGGGAGTGGGACTTGAGTGGAGGGACGGGCTTAGAAAGGAGGACCCAAGAGGCCGGATAGGAGGCTGGTATGGGGTTTGGGGAAAGCATGTATCCTGAGCCAAAGCTCTGGGATAAGTGGATGGTGTTGGGCTCTGCCAGGCTGTGGGTGTACCTGGGAGTCTGTCCCGGTGCCTGGAGAAACAGCAGACCCTTGGGAGATGGGGAGCCCGGGAGGAAGAGCAGGTTGGGGTGGGGAACAAGGATGGTGAAAAGGGGGTTCTTAAGAGCAGGTGGGATGAGTTTGTGTCTGGAGGGATCCAGGTGGGGGCAGGAGGGTCCAACCTCACACCTGCTCGCTCTCTCCCCTCCCCAGACATCAGCAGAGCCCTGGTCCCTCCTTCGCAACGTGGCTTCTCCTCACCTTCTCCTTCCTGCTGACGTCTGCAGGTGAGGTGGGCCCAGGTCAGGTCCGGTTCTGTGGGAGTGTAGTACCACCTAATCCCCCCAGCCTGTCTGGGTCCTGCAGTCTGCCAGCGCCTCCCTCACTCGGGGACCATCTGAGGATCCTTCTCCCACACCCACCCCAGCCACATGCTGACATCCCTGGGTCCTCACCCAACTCCAAGAGCTGTCAGGGGCCTGGGGCTGCTCTGGAGTTCCCATGACAATGAACATGGCCCTTGGGTGACACAGACCTGAGTTCGAGTTCTGGGGCTGCTCCTTCCTTGCTGTGTGACCTTGAGGAAATTGCTTCACCTTTCTGGTCCTTAAGTGCCTTCTTTAGAAGACAGCACCTACCTGCAACAATAATGGTAAGGGCTCAATAGCACGATGTAGGTAAAGCTTATACTAAGCATTAAATACATGCTGGGAAGCTCAAGAACACAGGCTCTGGGTTCAAATCCTGCCTCTGCCACTTTCTAGTTACTTAACGTCTCTGTGACTCAGGTTCCCTAACTGTACCAGGGAGATAACAACAGATGCTCCCTCACAGGGTTGTTGTGAGGATTAAATGTGGTCCCGGCCCAGGTACCGCCCCGTCAAGGTGTGTCAGCCTTGCTGGGCACTTGGTATATTCCAGGCAGAGCGCCCAGCACTCATCTCGTCCTCTGTGGCTCAGAGAGGGGCAGCCACTAGGTCAAGGTGACCCCAGGTGGCAGGAGAGCTCCAGACCATGTTCAGCCACGACCCGTGGAGAAATTAACTGTAACCTGATACCTCTACCCTGGAGAAGTTGAAGGTGGACTTTTATTAACCGCCCCCCCCCCCGCATGACCGTCACTTCTGGGGGCCCCTCAGACCTCCCCCCTGCTGCCAGCCTCCCTTCAGGCTCTCTCTGTGCTCTCTCCTCCCTGCCCCCCACCTGCCCGTTGCACCCAGCTAGGGCCTCCGCCCTCCTCCAGCTTGGACTGGCCAAGGGCGGCCTCAGTGCCCACCTGTTCAACCCGCGCCCTCTGTTCTTCTCTGTAGGACGATCCCACCCTTCCCTTGTTAAGCCCCTTGTCCACCACATCCGCATTCCCCCCGCCTTGCCAGGGCCCTTGGCCCAGTTCCTGACCTTGGCAGGTAGAGTGTGGGCATTTGGAGTGGCTGTGCAAATCTTGCCCCAGTGCGGGTGTCTGTGTGCCTGGCTGTGACCTTGAGGGGACATATCCACATTGCCCAGTGTAGGGGGTCATGTCCTATGATCTTGACGCATCCCTGTGCATGTCCTCGTGCATGGTGCAGTGTGGGTAAGGGGCGTGTGTGTGTGCAAAGTCCTTTGTGTCTACGTCCTGCCCACATGTCGGAACCAGGTCCCCAACTGTGAAACTCAATTAGTGACCCTGAACACCAAGTGAGTGACTTGGGGGCTGATCTAGAGATGGATAAGTATGTCCTGACCTGGCTGCCTGTGTCTTGAGCAATGTGTCTTTGACCTTGAATGCCACCTTTGTGTCCCATGTTTCCCTGGGTCTGATCTAGTGGGTCCACATCTGAGCTCTGGCCCTCTGGGTCGGTTTTATAACTTTGAATCTCCACAAAGTGACTTGGGAATGAATAACAGTTTTGACCTTGACGATCTTTATCTGGGTCTGCACGTAAGTCTGGCTTACTTTGGCTAAATTTGTGTCCACAACCTGAACATCCACACATATGTCTACATAAATAAATCTATATGCTCTTTGTTTAAAATAACTAATATTTTTAAAGCAGTTACAATATGCCAGACATCATACACACACTCTCTCACTCTCTCTCTCTCTCTTGCTCTCTTTCGCATTTAATTCTTACAACAATCCCATTATACAGATGAGGAAATAGAGGCACAGAAAAGTCCGTTTGCTCAAAGTCTCACAGATAATATGTTTGGATCCAGGATTTTTTACTCTATCACTTCAGATTTAACCACTACACTATAGACCCATGTTGGTGACAAGTCTTTTGGGACCTGAGTGTGTATCGGTGTCTCTCCCTGTGTACCCTTATTAAGGACCTCACCTTGTTGTTCAGACCCCGTGTGCAAGTGTGCAAGTCTGTGGCCTAGTATATGCAGATCCACACTGGAGACTGTAAATTTAGGTCTGAGCTTCTATGTCCAAACCTGTGTCTGTGAATGTGTGTGTGTGCACACATATACACACACATGCTCATGCCTTAACTATCCTTATTCACATACACATATGAAGTTCTGTGCTGTGATTCTTGAAGCTGCAACCCATGTACGTGCAAATGAGTTTCAGCTGAAAGTACTATCCATATCAGTTCCTAAGTTTGGAAGACTGGTTGTGCCTGTATGTTTGCCCATGACCTTTTGTGGGTACATGTGTGTCCTTGTAAGATACTGCATTTGGCTGAGATGTCCAGACTCTGGAGCCAAGAATGTGTGTCACACAGATCGAGTGGCCACACCCTTTTGGTGTCTGTGACAGCTCGGTGACCTTGAATGGCTGGTTCCAAGTGACCATCTGTCCGGACCTGTATCCATTGTCCTTGTCTCTACTCCCAATCCCAGAGGACTTCCTGCCCTCTGGTCCTCTCCCTGTCCTCTCTCTCCCGGAGTCCTGTAGCAAACGAGTGGGGGCCGAGGGCAGAGGGACAGTTCTGGAGAAAACAAGCAGCAGTTGTAAAAGCTAGAGAGAAGGCGGTGCTTAAAAATCAACAGCAGGGACATCTTAAGAAGTTGGGGAAAGGCAACAGGTGGAAAATGTGTAGTGAGGTCAGGGTACAAGGAAGGCGTAGGGTGCAAGGGAAAGGACTCTGTCCTCGGGGGTCTTCCTCTGTCTCCTCTCTCAGTGGCCCAGGACGACAGTGACAAGGTGCTGAGGGGTGATAAGTGTGCGCCCCACCCCCAGCCATGGCAGGTGGCCCTCTTCGAGCATGGAAGCTGTAACTGCGGGGGTTCCCGCATCTCCCCGCGCGCTGGGTGCTCTCTGCAGCCCATTGCCAATCGCGGTATGAAGGCTTGGGGTCCTGAGGGGGCGTGGCGGGAGGGTCTAGGGATCTGAGAATCACGTATTCTGAGGACAAGAGCTGGAGCCTGGGGATTGAGTTCCAGGTGTGCGCATGACTTTGGCACCTTGGTCTCTGAGAGGCAGAGGCTGAAACTATTGGCTTCGGGGGCCTTGCGGAAAGGCTGATGGGATCTCCAGATTCCCAAAGGGTCAGGGGACCCAAAGTTGCCCACTCTTTGATCTTTCTGTCTGCTCCGCACCCCGCTTGCGACTAACCACTCGCCCGCACAGCTCCGTGAGAGCTGCGCCAGCGCGATGGCCCGGAGCAACTGCGGGCTGTTTCTCTCACTGTCCCACATGCGCGTTACGAAGCGCAGAGCCACCGTCATGATATCCCGTTACTGCGTCTAACCCGGCCCGCGCGCGTCTCTACCAAAGTGCCCCGGGTCCCGCTGCCCACGCGCTGCCCCCAGCCCAGCGAGGCCTGTGTGGTGTCTGGCTGGGGCTTGGTGTCCGACAACAAGCCCGAGGCCACAGGGAGCCCCGTGTCACAAGGTGCGTGGAAACATGGAACTGGATGTCAGGCCTCGAGGACCGTATTGTCCAGGGCTCTTGGGCGGAGGGAACGAGGGCCTGAAATGTTATGGATTCGCTCCGACTCTACTGTCCTCCCCAGTGAGACTCCCAGATACATTGCATTGGGCCAACATCAGCATTATCTGGACCACATCTTGTAACAAGGACTATGCAGGGCGCCTGGTGAACACCACAGTGTGTGCGGGCGTGGAGGGCAGAGGCACGGACTCCCGTGAGGCCAGAGCTGACAGGGAGCCATGGAAGGAGGGGGAAGAGAGGGGAACAGGTCTGGGAGTTGGAATGGGGCAGGGTTTTGCTTGCTTTGGGCCAGAGAAGATGTTAAGGAGAGTTTTCGGGGATGGAGGAGGAAGGGCAGTTAGAATGGGGGTGAGGTTGGAGTTGGGGTTACAGAGGCAATGGGTTTGGGTTGTGTTTGGGGAGGCAATGCGGTTTGGGACGGCATGGGCTGGCGTTGAGAATGGATATGAGTTTGGTTTGATCTCAGATGGGAAATACATCAGGGTTGAACTGGGGATGGGGGTAAATTTTGTTTGGGAGGCAAGAGACATGACGATCGGGGCTGGGTTGTGTTGGAATGAGGGTGGGCGTGGGTTAGGTTAGATTCTGAATGGGAAAGATGTGGGGGTCAGGTTGGGTTGTGGTTGTGGGGAGGTGGGATTGGATGTGGGTTATATTGAGCTGTGTTGGGTTGAGGTGGGGTTGGATTGATTTGGATTAAACTGGGTTGTATTGAGTTGAGTTGGGGTGGGTTGGCCTGGGGTGGGGTTGGATTGGGTTTTAATTGAGATTCTGAATGGTGTTTAGGATGGGGATAGGGGCACTGGATCCAGAAGTTTCCCACTCAATCTTCCCCTTCTCCCTACAGGGTGACTCCGGGGGTCCGGAGACCAGGTCAGACCCCTGGTCTGTGGGGATGTCCTGCAGGGCATTGTGTCCTGGGGTGATGTCCCCTGCGACACAACCACCAAGCCCAGTGTCTATACCAAAGTCTGCAGCTACTTGGAGTGGATCAAGGAAACCATGAAGAGGAACTGACTATTCTGGCCTACCACCTGTGTCCCTGACTACACAGAAGCCCCCATGGCTGGCCAGCAGCCCCATCTTGACCTGGAACAGAACTGGGCCATCCCCCAAGACCCCGTCCAAGGCCCAGAGGTTAGCCAAGGACTTGCCCATCTGAGACCAGAGCTGGTGCTCCAGGTCACCTGTTTGATACCAGAATAACAGAAAACACTGATGCAAGTTTCTCTGTGGAAGTTTCTGCAACTTACTTCTGGGGATGAAGGGAAATGGGGGCCACAGACTGGGTGGGGAACTCACAGCCACTATATACTGTTCCTTTTCACCCACTGCCCTGACGTTCATTCAGCACCTAGGATCAGCTATTTGATCTTGAGCAAAAGACCCAACCTCAGTCAGCCTGGGTTTCCCCCATCTCATATTGCTTTCCTCAGAGGGTTGTTGTGAGTATTAAATGAGGTGATTCATATGAACTGATTTGAATAGTGCCTGGCACTGAGAAAATACTCTGTATTTCTGGACCCCAGTGAAAGAACGCAGCACACACTAGGTGCTCAAGAATGACTTCATTTTCTTCAAGATTTAGTTCTAGGCTTCCTGGTAGCCATGGCAAAAAGGCAAAAACTCTCTTTTCCTTAGGCAGGTTCCTGACCTACAGCAGAGGTTGGGCCCCCATGAGCTGCTTTGATTTTACTGAAGAGCCAAGAGAATGAGTTGGAAACCTTAGAAATGGATTGGGTTTATCATTGAGGCTGCAGGAATCTAGTTCCTGACCCCAAAAATGTGATGTTTCAAGGTCACTGAACGTCAAGGCACAAGAACCTGGCTCCTGAGACCTAAATAGTTTATGGAGGGGAGGGTGGATTGGAATTTGCAGAGACGATCTCTTGACCCTGCAAGGCAGGAGTCCAGGATCTTTGGGACTTTGGAGGACATGACCTTGAGGATCCAGATTTGGGGAACAAGGAGGAGGTGGGTATTGGGGCCCAACATTGTTTGGGGGGGCATTAGATTTTGAAATGCTAGGAAATTTACCCTGGGAACCATTGAAACTTCATATTCCTGCATCTGGGGATGCTAGGATTTGGTGAGGGGAGGTGCCTAAGATTTTATTATGAAAGGAAGAGTAGATTTAGGGGCCTGGATCCCAAATCTAGGAGTGCAAGAGTCAAGGCATTCTGAAAGCAAAGGCTTACATTTCAGGGGGTTCTAGAAGCTGAGAAGCTGGTATCTTTGGCTAGAAGTGGTGCAGGGAGAAAGGAATCAGGGCCCCACTGCTGGTATTTGAGGGTATATTGGGTCTTGGGGGTACATAGCCTTACGTGGGGTTAAGGTATATGGGGTTTTGTGTTGGAGGTCAATGGTTCTTCCACCTTGCTGTTTCTGCTTCCACTTGCCCCACCTCCACCTCCCCTCACTGGCTCTGTCCCCAAGAGCAAGGCCCCAGGAGCTCCAGGCCCTGCCCTGTCTGGCTTCAGGCCCCAGGAAGGCTTCCAGTGAGACCGAGGGCCTGCAGAACAACAGCTGCTGGCTCTCCCGCCCCTTCCACAAGGGCTGGGGGCGGGAGAGGGTTGTCTGGCCCCCAGGAAGCAGGGGCAGGGCCTTGGCCAGCATCTGAGTGCCAGCAGGGCAGGGGTGGGGCCCTGGGGGGGATGAGGGCTATAAAAGGCTCCTCGGGGAGGGCTCCCCAGCTCCAAGCTCACCGCCTGCCTGCCCCTGGACACCTCTGTCATCATGTGCTTCCCGGTTCTGTGCCTTGCCCTGTCCCTGGCAGGGACTGGTGAGACAGTGGGAAAGATGTGGGAGGGCGGTCGGGCCCCGGTTCTCATGCTGCCCCCCGGCCCCGCTCCATGAGTCCCTCCCCTCCCACATGGTACCGCAGCCTGCACCCCTGCGACCCAGTCTAGCCCAGACCAGGACACCAGGCTCTCTCTTATCTCTCCCAGCCCCACCGTAAAATCCAACCTGGCCCCTCCTCAGTGTCACCTTGCTTGCACTAGGTCCCTGCTCCCTCGGGAATAACCAGACTTTTCTCCTCTTCCCCTCTCAGATCCCTGCCCCCATCCACTTTACTAAAGGGGCAGATCCTGGGCCATCTCTGTCTCTCTCTTCCACGGAGCCCCCCCCCAATCCCATCAGATTCTGGGACCCTAATCACCCCCTCCTATCCCTAGTTCTCTATGGCCCAGTGGTCCGGCTCTTGAGGCCCCAAATCCTACCACACCCTGGTGATTTTCCCCATCCAGCTGTCAGCTCTCAACTAGCTCCTTCAGTCCCGACATCTGGTCCCCCGCCATCCCCCCAGGACCCCAAATTTCACTAGACACCTATACTTCTTCAAAAACAGACTTTCTGGTCTGTGACTAAGTAGGCCTCCCATCTGGTATCGGGGGTGGGTTCTGCAAATGTCTCTTCCTCATCTCTTTGCTCCAGAACCCCACATCCCGCAACCCCAGCCTTTTCCCCCCAGGAAAAATATCCAGAACCCACAATCACATGCTCCTTTCCTTGGAGAATCTCCATCCTTCCCCAAGCTCCAGCCCTTTACCAACCAGAACCCCTCCTGCGCAGCTCTGGTTTTCTGGGAACCCACCCACCAGGATCCCAACACGTACCTTCCCAGCCCAGCTGTCCTGCCCTAGGTACCCCAACATCTGATTCTAAAACCCCACATCAAGTGAGTTCTCTCTGTGTTCCCACAGCTGTTTGGCCCCTGATATGCCTCCTCCTCCATTCCTGTCTTGACGCTGCTCCCAAGAAAACCCCAGATCCCTCCAGTAGCCTCAGCCCATGAACCCCAACCCCATGAGAATCACCCGATCCCAGAATGACTGTTATTCCGCTCTCCCTTCTCCTGAGCTCCCTCCCAGTCTGACCCCAACCTGGTCCCGGGGCCCTCACTCTTGTTAGAATGCCATTGCTACATCACAGGACCCCTTTCCCAGCCTAATCCTTTCATTCATTCTTTGATCTGGAACCCCAAATTCTCCCACATCTCCCAGCTCCATTCCAGGAACCCCCAAATTCCCCAGATGCTCTTCTTGGCCCCTCTAACCTAATTGCCCAAATCTGCGTTCTTTCCAGAAGCCCAAAAGCTCAACCCAAGCCCTAACCATTTCATCAGCCTGAGAGCCCCTTAATCCTCCAAATCCTTCCTCCTGCAGCCTCTGACCTCGTCTCTTGGTGCCTTTATCCTTGGTTTCCCCTCTCAGAACCCATAGCCTCCTGTCCCGCAGTCCAAGAACCCAAATCACCCAACCCCCTCACCAGATGCCTGCTCCAGATGCTGTCTTGTTGCTCCCTACCCTAATCCCGGGGGTCAGCTCTGCACTCAGCCTAGTCTCCACACCCAGGACCAGCCACCAACCCACAATCCCAGGGATGGCTCCAGAATTCCAGGCCCTTCCCAACACCCCCGGCCCATGTTCAGACCCCCAGCTCTGGTCCTCTACCCCCACGAACCTCCAATCACACAGCTCAGCTCCCTCTCCTAGCCCCGTCTCTTAGCCCCATTGCTAACTCCACCCGACCTGACCCAGCACCCCCATCCACAGGTGCTGTGCCCCTTATCCAGTCCCGGATCATAGGAGGCCACGAGTGTAAGAAGCATTCCCAGCCCTGGCAGGTGGCTCTGTACCGTTTCAGCAGCTTCCAGTGTGGCGGTGTCCTGGTGGACCCCCAGTGGGTGCTCACAGCTGCTCACTGCAGGAGTGAGTGAGTAGGGGCAGGGGATCTGGAGAGAGGGGCACACACAGGATCAAGCAGCCAGCACTGTCCCCTCGGATAACCTCAGGGGAGGCTGGGGGACCTGAGGCAGAGAGGGAAGGTTGTGGTCCAGGGTCACAAGGAGAGGGGCAGGGCTGGGACTGGATGACCCCAGGGAAGCCCTCTCCATGGTTGCCTGGGTCTCTTGGGTCAGTCCTGTTGTCTCTCTTTCTGTCTGCCTCTGTCCTATCTCTGTGTGTTTCTCAGTAACTGGCTCTGCTGTGGGTCTCTCTGTGTGACTATGATTGGTCTCTCTCTCCCTCTCTCTTCTGTCTCCATTTCTCTGTGTCTCTCCCTGTCTCTGTCTATCTCAAGTCTCTGCTGCCATCTCTGTCACCTATGTCTCATCCTCCAACTCTCTGACCTGTCTCTCTGTCTCTCTCTGGGTCTCTGCCTCACTCCCTCTCCCATCACTACTGAGCGCACCTCCACCCCAGAGAAATGGAAGAGATTATCCATCCCTGGGCAGCCCCTCCCTCCACGCCAATCATCCACTCCAGGGGGACACAGAGAAGGTCTAGTGGGGGCAGTGGAGGGAAGGAGGAAGGAGAAGAGGAGAGAGGGAGCTGGGGCAGGAAGGGGACGCCGACCTTGGGCTGGGGGCCAGGTCACCCGCCTGCTGGGGAACCAGCCCCGCAGCCCCAGCTGCGGCTGAGCTGGTCGCCCCGCCCCCTCCCCTCCCCCTCCCCCCCCCCCGTGCTCCTCCGTTCTCTCTCTCACTCTCTCACCCCTTTGCCTCCTCTGTCTCTATTTCTCATTCTCTCTTCTTCCTTCCTCCTCCCTTCCTCACCTGGTCCGTTTCTCACTCTCCTGCCTCGCTCTGTCCTTTCCCTCCCTTCCTCTTTTTTTAGTCTGTTCCTCACGGTCTCTGTCTCTTCCTCCTCCTGTCCCCTATGTGCTCCCTCTATCACACCGTCTCCCCTCCATCTTTCCCATCCTCTCTACTGTTCCAAGCTCTTCTTTGACTCCATTTCAGCCTGTCTCTGTCTGTGACATTGTCACATTCTTTCATCTATTTACTCGCAGTCTCTTTGTTTTCTGTGACTCTGTATCTTTCCTCGGTCTCTCTCTCTCTCTCCCTCTCTCCCCCCCACCCTTCCTGTTTCTCTTTCTCATTTTGGACCCTTCCTCATGCCCTCCCTTTCTACCTCCCCTCTCATTCTCATCGTCTCCATCCTCTCCTTCACCAGCAATTACCAGCTCTGGCTGGGTCGCCACAACCTGTTTGAGGACGAAGACACAGCCCAGTTTGCCCATGTCAGTAAGGACTTTCCACACCCCGATTTCGACCTGAGCCTCCTGAAGAACGACACCCTCCCCCCAGGGGAGGACTACAGCCATGACCTCATGCTGCTCCGCCTGGAGGGGCCCGTCCAGATCACAGAGGACGTGCAGGTCCTGGAGCTGCCCACCGAGGAACCCCAGCTGGAGAGCACCTGCTATGCCTCTGGCTGGGGCAGCATCGAACCAGATAAGTGTATGCCAGGGCCACACCCTGCAGCCTGGAGCCCAGGCACCTGGGTGTAAGGGAGGAGGGGGCTGGGGACCTGGACTCCGGAGTCTGGGGGAGGAGAGCTGAGGGGGTGGGGTCTGGCCACAGCCGTGTTTCTCCCTGGCCCGTAGTCACTTACCCAGATGACCTCCAGTGTGTGGACCTTACTGTCCTGCCCAATGAGATGTGTGCCAGTGCCCACCTCCAGAAGGTGACAGAGTTCATGCTGTGTGCTGGACACCTGGAGGGCGGCAAGGACACCTGCGTGGTGAGCCAGTCTGTCCCCCGAGCCTTGCAGTGCTGGGGGAGGGGACTCAGGTTCTGGACTGGGGTTCAGAGCTAAGCAGGCATCTGTCTCCATAACTTCCCAGCTGTAGCCCTCTGCCCCCTTTCCTTCCTGTATCCCCATCCCGGCATCCTGGGTATCTCCCTCCTGCACATCATAATTCGCCTGTTCCTCTAACACATGCTTACTCTCCGGTCAGAGAAAGCTTCTCCGGAGAGGTGACATCTGAGATGCGCCCTGAGGGCGGGAGTGTCCTATGGATGGGTCCCGCTCCTCCTCCCCACTGATCTGTCTGCAGGGACCATCCTCCTCCTGGACCCTCCCTCCCCCCCCCAACCCCGGGGAAGAAACTGGACCCTGAGGTCCCATCCCCATTGGCAGGACTCAAGCCACTGTCCCCTCTGTTGGAATCCCCGCTGATGTTCTTCTGGGAGGGGACTCTGGAGACAATCGTCTCTTTCCCCAGAGGTGGGGAGTCGCTGTCTGGATCTGTGCACCCAGGTCCAAGTGCTGGAGCCCCCCAGGCCCAGCTAACCTCTCTCACACTCTCCCCCTCCCCCTTGTGCTGTAGGGTGACTCAGGCGGCCCGCTGATCTGCGAGGGTATGTTTCAGGGAATCACGTCATGGGGACACATCCCGTGTGGTGCCCCCAATAAGCCCTCCGTCTACACCAAAGTGATTTTGTATGTGGATTGGATCAAGAAGACCATGGCTGACAATCCCTGAATGCCCCCGCCCTGTCCCTTACCCCCAGTAAAATCGAATATGCATCAACTCCTGGTGTCATTTGCCCTTCCAGACGCTAGACACCTGGGAACTCGGGACCCATCCGGCCCAGACTAGAGCCTCCCCAGCCCTCCCGGTCTCTCTCGGCGGGAGATGTGCAGTTATGATCAGGGGGGAAAGGAAGGGTCAGAGGCAGGTGTGGACAAAGAGGCAGAGAAAGGCTCAGACCCCAAAGGACAAGGCAAGAACTCTGAGCCCCACTCTGCCCTGGGGGAGGGCACGAAACGGAGGCTCGGACTCTGAGAGATAGGGCCCACGTTTTATTGTGTCAGGGAAGCCAGGAAGGGGCGGGGGGTATAATTGCAAGCCACGCCTCCCTGGGGCGGGGTCTGTTCCGCCGAGGAGCGGGGCTACGTCAAATGCTGGGCAGTGTCGTGTCGGCCCCGGGCAAGACTGGACATCCTGGGGCGGTGCTGGCCCTCGGAGGGGTAGGAACTCCTAGGATGAAGTGCGGCTTCGGGCCACGGCCAGCGAGGGCTGGACACCTGGGGGCGGGGCCTAGCTAGGCTCGGGGGCGGGGCCACACCAACAGGCCACACAGCACGGGCGGCGTGCGGAACTGGGGGGGGCGGTGTTGGACTTCCGGGGTGGGGGCAGGGGGAGGACTCTGGGCGGGAACAGAGCCGCAAAGGGAGGGCCCTGGCTCGAGGGGTGGGGCTTTGCCACCTGTTCTCTGAGGGTTCTTAGGGGGGTGGGACCTCCAGGGAAGTCTAATCTCGGGCGCGTGGCCAAGATGAAATGGGTGGGCCCGGCACCTGGCGGCGGTTAGGCGTCAGTGTCCTGAGAAGCTCGGGTGCAATTGCTTAGGCTTAGACGGGGGTTCTTGCGGGGGAAGTGACCTGGGCTCTTCCTCGGTGCTCTTGGAGTCCGGGTCTGACTGCTGCTGTTCGGACTTGGACTTCAGGGTGCTCTGCTGCGAGACGCACCGGCGGCGGCTCACCCGCAGCTCCGTGGAAGGCCCCCTTTTGCCCCACATGCCCACGTAGTTTAAGTAGCTCAGGGTTCCTGGGGGTGGGGGCCAGATGGGCTGCTGGACTCCGAACCCCGCCCTAGGCCCCGCCCTCTCCCTCGAGGCTGACCTCCCCGGGGGTCCGCCCCAATCTGGCCAGAAGCCCTGCCGGGTATTCTCCCCGGGTTCCGCCCCCTGCAGAGACCCCGCCCCTTCCTCCCGAGGCCCCGCCCTCACTGGCCCACAGCGTCAAGGCGCCGGCGCCCCAGCACAGGTAGGTGGTCACCAGGTAGGATACCTGTGGCCTCGGTTGGAGCGTCTCGCAGTTGGCTACAAAGAGCGTCAGGCTGAGGACAACCAGGAGCCCTGCACTGGGGTGGGGCCAGAGATGGACACGAGGCTGGACAGGGACCCCGAGGCCCCCAGAAAGAGAAAAGAGAGACATCCTCTCCCACCCTCCATGACAAGGGCGCGCGCGCAAACACACACACACACAAGACAGAAGATACCAGGAGGGGGCGGAAAGAAAGAGGGGGAAACAGGAAGAGAGTGAGAGGCCCAGCACACTCACCCCGACTGAGAAGGATATAGAACTGAGAAACACACAGGGAGGGTGGGGCAGAGAGCCCAAGAGGCGTTCAAAGACAGAGACCCAGCAGGACAGAAACTGAGACACACCTCCCCAAAGCCAGAAAGAGAGCCCCGGGGAGAGATGCTGAGGTGGGGAGGGCACCCCTTCCCCCAGGGAAACACTCACCGATGCAAAAGCTGAGGGAACTGAAGATGAGGTCAGCCTTGTTAAGGCGGCGGAACACTGGCCGGAAGGAGAAGCCCATGGCCAGGAGGAGGAGTAGACACAGGATGAGGGCCACGATCATGAAGCCCATGCTCATGTGGATGAGAACTGGAAGGGAAGGGGGAAATGCCCCAGAGTCACCCCCGGATACTCTCCAAGGTCACCCTCCCAGCTCATCCCCACTGACAGCCCTGAGCAACATCCCCAACAGACACCCCCAAATTTTAGCTACAGACATCCTCAAAATCACCCCCACTGCCCTCGCCAAAGTCACCTCCTTGAAACCCCAAAATGACTCCCACTCTCACAAAGTCAACCCCACGTACCCATAAAGTTAACCCAAAGTCTTTAAAAACCCACTTTCTTTAAAAATTGTGAATCACTATGTTGTACACCTGAAACTTATATAATACTATAAGTCAACTATGTCTCAATTTTGAAAAAAGTCATCCCCACTTGCACCCTCAAAGTTGTCCCAAATCACCCTCTCTTACCCCAAAGTCAATCCTAGACACTCTCATAATCAACTCCACACATACCTCCAAGGTCACCCCACAGATGACCCCTGAGTCACCCCCACTCACATCCTCAAGATCACCCCACAGAATCATCTCTGTTATTTCTAGAGTCATCCCCACAGTCACCCCTAAAGTTATTCATACTCCCAAAAGATGCCCCACAGCAAATCACATTAATACCTTCCATACCAATCCCAGGCACTCCCAATAGCACCCTTAGTCACTTTAATCACCTCTAAAGTCACGCTACTTCTCTCCCACTCTTACCCCGTTTCCCTAATGACCCCACTCACACCCCTAGACCTCCCCAGGTATCCCAATGTCACCCCCATTCACACCCTAGAGCCCCTCACAGACATTCTCCAAATCACCCTCCTGACATCCCCCATAGCACACACACAGATGTACACACAAGAAAATTTCCAAATCCTATAAAACCAAAGTACCTAAAAGACGTAACCACACTCAGTTTAAAATTGATACTTATCCAATTTGCATTTCAGTATGACAAGAGTTTCAGCTCCTTCTGAGAATTACATCTCTCCCTTTTAGCCCTTTCCTACTTTGCCTGCTTTTGAACAGTGCAAGACTATTTCAGCCAAATGAGCTAAGACTCCATTTGCTTTGTTTCTGGCAAACTGCACATATTACAAAATAGCAATAGTGCTCTCAGGATCAATCACATAATCCTGGTTGAGAGTTTTTCATGACATACCCTGCCATCTGGGGCCACAGAGGTAGTCATGTGACTCTGGCTGAGCCAATCACAGTGCCCCATGACCCAGACAGTGGTGATTGGCTCAAACATGGGCACATGACCAAAGCCAACCAATCAAGCTCTTCCCAGGGAGTTTTTGTAACTGAAGCTGTCAGGGACCAGCTCTTTCTTCTCTAATCAAGAGGATTATGAGCTTGGAGCTGCCTGAGCCTTGGACCCAGCCTCCTAGGTGACAGGAGAACTGAGAGAGTAAAACTAAGAAGAAAAAGCAGACAAGAGGAGGAGAGAAAGAGAGTTGAGATGACACTCAAGTCCCTGGCTCTTGTCATCCCAGAGACAAGCCCACTCTGTAGTTTGGTCAGAAGGGATGCCTATTTGCAGCTTACCTCCGCACCATGCATTTCGCCTTCCTGCCGTTCCTCACTTGGAGTCCCAGTTATAAGCCAGTCAGTACGTTGTATTGCTCTAGCCACCATGCTTGGTTTGGGGGTACCTTGTGACCCAGTCACACAGGACTTTTGCAGGAAATTTCTGCACTCTTTTTTCCTGCCGGACCTGAGGTCTGAGTTGTTAGCAGTTCTGCCAGTCATTCTTCTGTCTGCTTTCAGGTTCATTCCCCACCCTTCTCTGTTCTGCATTACAAGGACTACATTTCCCAGCCTCCCTTGCTCACTGACTTATCTCTGTTTGGCTCATGGGAGGCACTGGCAGAAGACTGGCTCTAGCGGGAGGGGCCAAGCCAGGGTCTTTATTCTCCTCTCTTTCTGCCTCACTTGGTGTCTTCAGCCATCGATGCATTTCTTCTGTGATTGTAGCCACCTCTAAGCAAATCCCAGCATGAGTCTATGCCTTCCAGATGGCTCCGACTTCCAGGCTCCAGTAATACTACTTCTTCCCTTTGTCCTTCTGGCGTAGGGGCCTAGCAGCTTCCTGAGTTGCTAATCCCTGATATGCCTCACCATTCCTACTCGGCTTCTCAGCTCTTCTATTACCCATGAAACCAATTCCCTATATTTACTTCCCTCTGAAGCACCTAGAATGATTTTTTTTTCCTAACTGGATCCTGCCTTGCCACTACATGGAGCCTTGAGGATGAAGCCCACTCAAGTAAGTAACCAAGAAACAGACAGACAGTAATGTCTGATGCAGTCCCTTGGACCGCTGAATGCAGCCCTATCTGAAAGCATTTCTACCCCCATACTTTTTCACTTAGGTGAGCCTGTAAATTCCTTCACTCAAGCTAGTTCAAGTTAGAGTTTCTACCACCTGTGATCCAAAGACTTATGACTGATTCAGGTCCCTTCTGTAGGCTCCTGGCAAGGAGCACAGGATTCAGTACTGCCTGAATACCACCCACCAAAATCACAGTCAAACCCTAAAACACACACACACACACACATAAAACCATAATTGAATGTTCACCAAAAATCTAGAAGGAGAAGAACTCCCCAAAGCTGAGGAGCAGTTGGTAAAGTCACAGAGGCAAAGGTGGAGAATTTAGACTACATAAAAATCCTAAATTTCTGCACCTAAAAAATAATTAAAACCTTCACAACCTATTTGTTATTTCTTTATGCCAACCACAAAGCTTTGTATATTCTTAGCATTCAATAAATGGTGATTTACCTTTAAAAGAGAACTGTAATACTGCCATGTGTGTTTTTTAAATGATATATAAATAAATACATACCTATATATGTGTGTGTATGTATATATAATCTTATGTGTATATAACCATAGCCATTTTCTCATATATGCAGAGACTTTGACTAGCAGAACACACAAGAGCTTAAAAATGGCTTCGTAACATCGGTTGCCCCCAGGAAGGGGAACTGGGAGGGACGGGGGACAAAAATGAGAGGGAGACTTTTGCATTTTTTTAAATGTTGAACCACGTAAATGTATTACCTGTTCAAATAAAACAAAAGTCATTTAAATTTTAAAAAAAGGAAAAAATTTTAAATCACACAGAGGGATTCCCTGGCGGTCCAGTGCTTAGGACTCTGTGCTTTCACTGCCAAGGGCCCAGGGTTCAATCCCTGGTGGGGGAACTAAGATCCCAAAAGCCGCGTGGTGCAGCCAAAAAATAAAATAAAATACAATAAAGTAAAGTAAAATCAAATAAAATCACACAGAGTTAACATTTTAGAACAAATGAGGAATGTAATGAATATTCACCATTCTTTTTTGTCTTCCCAGCACCTTTGAACACCAGTCCTATGTTTGGGGAATTTCCCAATGTTTGTATCCACACTTCCCAGCAAGGAGACCAGCCTCTTACTGCTAGGACCTCAGCATGTGACCAAGTTCCACCAATAAAATAGAGCCACGCTAAACTTGGAATCAGCAGCCAGGAGAAATAACCATGAACTCTATTCTAGTCGGGGTGGCTGCAACTACCTCTGGGGTCCTGGGGCAGCAGAGAAAGAGGTTCCCCAGTGGAGTCCAGGCCTGGAGAGACTGGGGTCCACACGTCAGGCTACAGTGTGTGTGACCAGTCAGCCAGTCCTCAGGACTCTTTCGGCACAGTCTTCATCACTCAGTCAGTCCCTGGAGCCCAGTTCCCTGGCCTCACAGAGAGTCTATAAGCTCCGCAATATCCTGTGTAAATCTATTTTCTGCTTAAACCAGCTTGAATTGGCTTCTGCTGCTTGTCATGAGAATCCTGACTTCCATATGGGGAGTGTATATCAAAGCCTTACAAAATTTCCTCAGCCCTTTTGAAGCACTGCTATTCTGCTCTTGGGAATATATCCCCCAAAAGGAGTCATGCTCAAAGAAAGTAATGTAAATAGAGGGGGAAATTGTGCACAGTTGCTTTTGCCCACCCAGCATCCATTCCCATTCTTTTGGCAAGAGCAACTTGATATTGTTCAGAGGAACTCTCTGCCCACCCTCTGTCCTTGTGATTCTGACAGAAATGACCCCCTCCGTTGACTCTTAAGAAAAGCATGGGGCTTCCCTGGTGGCGCAGTGGTTGAGAATCTGCCTGCCAATGCAGGGGACACGGGTTCGAGCCCTAGTCTGGGAAGATCCCACATGCCGCGGAGCAACTGGGCCCGTGAGCCACAATTACTGAGCCTGCGTGTCTGGAGCCCGTGCTCCACAACAAGAGAGGCCGCGACAGTGAGAGGCCCGCGCACCACGATGAAGAGTGGTCCCCACTTGCCGCAACTACAGAAAGCCCTCACACAGAAACGAAGACCCAACACAGCCATAAATAAATAAATAAATAAATAAATATTTTTTTTAAAAAAAAAAGAAAAGCATGTGATTCAGACCCAGCCAGACACAGCATGACGTCCTCCTGACCACAGCAAATGATTCAGGAACGAGTGAGAAATTCCAGGGTAGTTAATCTGATCCCATCGGAGCTAATCCTGAGACCTTTGTGTGAGGGCCACAGAAGAAAACGTATTCTCTTTTCTTCGTCGTTGCTTACAGGAAAAAAATGGGACCCGGGAGCTGCTGAGAGCCCCATTGCCACTGTATGAGCACAGCTTGCCTGAGGGCCCAACACAAAAGAATCCTTCAAGGAGAGATGGCAAGAGACAGATACCTTTTGAGTACCTGGATCCCGAAGCAGGGACAATTTATGCCTGCAGACTTTTCCGTAACTTGAAACCAGCTTGAGTTTGAGAGGTATAAGAGAAAGAGATACTCAAATAAATAAGGTTAATACCACACAATATTCTGGAAGTTGTATGAGCACTTATTTGAGATCTGAAATGAAGGTAGGTGCATTGGCCGGTGGGGTGGCGGATCCTTATAATAATAAGAAGAAATCTGGGGGTAGCACTTACTATGTTCCAGGCACTGTTCTAATTCCTTTACGTGTTTTAACTCACGTATTCCTCAAACAGCCCATGAATTGATACTACTATCACTGACATTATAGAAACGAGGAAACTGAGGCACACAGGGGTGAAGCAATATGCCCAAGATCACCCAGCTACCAAGTGTCTGAGCCAGGATTCAAACCCAGAGCTCCGGCTCCAGGGTCTGGGCTGCCTCTGTGGCAATGCTCAAAAGCACTGGAAACGCGGAGACCTACACGGAGGCAAAATGTTTCTGAAGGAGCTGGAAGGCTCTTGTTATCTTAAAAAAACACACACACTATTTTAAAAAGAGTGAGAGAGAGAATGAAGGTGTCTAGCCATCTAGTCATGAGGCAGATTGGGTTCTGGCCAAGTGTAACGCTCTTTTTCCCATGAGCAATGACAGTCCTGTTTCCTCATAAGCCCACATATAACTCCAGGAAGCTCCCTCATAAGGCCTTCAGAGAATCTCCAGAGACCCTCTCAAGAATTCTAAAGATTTCCCCCCCCCCAACCAAGAACACCCAAAGAGATTCCGCCAGAGATTCTCTCCCCGGATCATCTCCAGAGACCACCCCGCCCCCAGAGCATCCCAAAGCCTGCCCAGGCTCCTACTGACCGGTGACTTGGCCCAGGCTGGCGCACTTGTGCTTCCCGCAGTTGGTCCAGAAGCCCAGGTAGCAGTGTAGGAACCCTGCAGGTAGGCCATACGCCCATCCAACATGCCGAACAGCATCAGGGTCGCCAGGATGTTGAAGACAAGACACCAGCCCCGCAGGACAAACTTGCGGTCCTCCTCCCAGGCAGAGGCTTGTTCCGCTGGGAAAGAATAGAGTTCTGGAGGCCTGGCTCTGCCTGCATCACTCGGTTGCGTCCCAGTCTCCATCTTCGAACACAGCCACGTCTCCACCCCCACCCTAACCTTGCCTTTTACCCCATTCTCAATCCCCTTCCACCCACAGCCATCTTCCCATCCCCACCCAAACCCCAATCCCAATTTCATCCCCACCTCTGTTTCCTGTCCCATCCCAGCACCATCCACAGCCCCGTGCCATCCCCTATATTCTCCCTGTCCTAAACCCCGAACACAACTCCATTCCCATCTCTAGCCCTAGTGCACATCTCCTCTCCCACCCACTACCCATCCTAAACCCAGACCTACTTGTTCTGTCTCCGACCTCCTCCTCTGCTCCCTATTCCACAAAGCCCAGCTCCATCTCCACTCTCAACATCATCCCCTTCTCTCCATCCCTGTCACATATCCCAACCCAGGACACAGATAACTATGACACAGGTTCCAAAGTGTGTTCACGAGGCCAAGACCCATGGTGCCAAAAGAGTGAACACGGGTGGTGCACCCGACATTCACCAAGGGCTGTGATCTGCCAACCTTCCAGCTGGCAGGGACCCTGACCCCGCACTGCTCACTTACCTCCAGCTACGCTGGACTTCACAGGGTCCCTCCCGCACACCAAGAGGGTACCTTGGGGCCTCTACACCCTGAGTTCATGCTCTGATTCATGCTCCTCCCTCTACCTGGGACACTAGTCTTCCACCTTGGCCTGACTGCCCCAATCACTCTCACCTCCAATGTCACTTCCTCCACATCTCCTTTCCTGAGCCCTACCCCACCCCCAGCCTCAGTTCTTAGCCAGGTTGCCCATTAAACACTCTCACAGTACAATGTGCAATTCTCTCGTACGTGCACACCTTAGACTTGGGATTTATTATTTCACTATTTATTTCCCTGCCAGTCTTCCATGAGTGTAGGGAACCAATCTCTTCTATTTCCCGCTGCATCCCTATTGCCTGGTACAGAGCCTTTGCTCTTTGTTAACTAAAAAGAATAATGAATGAATGCATGAATTAATGAATGAAGGGATGGATGCATTGGTGGTACCCAGTAATAGTCATTCCCTTCTCTTCTTCTGAGGTACATCTCAACGTGGATTTCGGAGGAAGTTGGGTCTCTGAGTCTGGAACTCAGGAAGGAGCTTGGGAGATGGAGAAAGAAACTTTTAGGACTGAATCAATACCCATGAAATGTAAAAATTCAACAGGTTTTTCTTACCATGGGTTCTGAGCCCTTTTGCATGTGATCAACCCATCTCATCCTTATAACAACCCTCTGAAGTATCATTGTCTCCTCTCACAGATGAGGAAACAGAGGTACAGAGCAGTTAAATGGATATTCATGTAATTAAAGACATAAAAGTTTACTGGGTTTTATTTTTTCCAAAAGCTCATCACTAAAGCCAAAGGAGAGGATGAAGGAGACAACAGTTCGGAAAATCCCCACTTCTGACTGGAAAGGTGGCATACACTCTTTGGGATGTTTGCACCCCTGCTGACCTCTCCTGAGCCCTTCTTGAGCTGTAGCTGGGTCTGCCTCCTCTCCCCAATCCCAGATTTTTTAATTTTTTAAATTTATTTATTCTTTGGCCACGTCACGTGGCTTGTGGTATCTTAGTTCCCCAACCAGGGATGGAACCCGTGCCCCCTGCAGTGGTAGTGCAGAGTCCTAACTCTGGACTGCCAGGGAAGTCCCAATCCCCAAGCCCAGATTGGAGGTCTTTGAGGGCAGGGAACAGGCCCAATCTTCTCAGGGTCCCTGAGACTCAGGGAAAGGTGAGGAGAGACAGAGGAGAAAGAAAGGGAGCAAGAAGACACAAAGAATTTCAGATGGAAATAAAGGGATGAAATTGATTCGGAGAAGGCCCTGGGACGGGGGAAGGGTGGGAACAGGTAGGAGGAAGGAATCAGAGATTCAGATCTCAGGCCCTCCAGAAACTGCAAGAATTGATCTCAGACAAAGCCCATGACCCAGCCCTGACACAGCCCTGTCTAGCCCTGACCCTACTCTGGCCCCCGTTGTCTCCACTCCGACCCCTCCCTTACCGCCTCACCCCACTCTGACCCCACTCTGATCCCACCCTGGCCCCTCCCTGATCCTGCTCTGTCTCCACCCTGATTGTTCCCTACCCTCTGCCCGGACCCCTGCCCTGTCCTGACACCTCTCTGACCCAGCCGTGACCCCTTCTTGACCCAGCCCTGACCCCACCAAGACCCTACACTGAGCCCACCCTGACCCGGCCCAAGCCCCCATATCTCTCACACGGGGCTAGGGTGGAATATGAGTCCATGGCCAACGTCCCAACCTCCTGGAACCCCTCCAACTGTCATGGAACCTGCCCCCTGCCGCCAGCCAGGCCAGACTGAAGCTCTGAGGCCTGCCTTTGGACGGCAGGAGAGACCAAGGAACACAGAAGAGGGGACAGAGAGACTCAAACCCCAAGGGACAGAGCCTGAGCCCCGGAGAGACCAATGGACTTCCAGGTGGCCATGGAAATGCCTGGAAAGAGGGAGTGAGGCAGTTGGCAGGCTGCTGAGTGCATCTGGGGACTGCCCTTGTCCCACATCTCCACATGGCCCAGAGGTCCCAATCTGGCCAGCAGAGCTCTAAGCCAGAGTCTCTTCCAGTAGCTCCCAGCAACACCCAAGGCGAGACCCAAAACCCTTCATCAACTACCTTCAGGCCCCAGATCAGTCCCCAAGACTCTCAGCCCATTGTTCAGGGTCGCCGGGTCAGTATCCAAGAGCCACTGCCCAATGTTCAGGGTCGCCGGGTCAGTATCCAAGAACCCCTGCCCAATGTTCAGGGTCGCTGGGTCAGTATCCAAGAGCCCCTGCCCGTTATCCACAGTCGCCGGGTCAGTATCCAAGGCCCTCTAGCAATCAACAGTCACCGACTCAGTGCTGAGGACACAACACCCATCAACAGCAGTCACCAGGCCAGTGGCCAAGACACACCATCCATTACCTACAGTTGCCGTTTCCATACCCGAGGTGTCTCACCAGTTTTCCAAACTCGCCACTTCAGTAACCAAAACCCTTCATTAACTGCTCGCACCCTCCTGACCAAAATAAAATCAGTTACCTACAATAGTCAAATTAGTATCCAGCCAATGACCCAGAGTTTCCGCTCAAGTCTTCAAAGCTCCAGGTCACCAATCCGGGCCAGAGTTGATGTCCCCCCATCAATTACTCACAGCCCTGAGGCCAGTGTCAAAAGCATCGAATCAATTATCTGGGCCTCCCAGGAGAGTATCAAAGACACTTTGGACGGCTCCCAAATCAACCAATATCCTCCAGAAAGCAACATTCAGAGCTTACCATCAGGCAGCTCCACTGAGAGCAGGCCTGGCAGGTAAGAGGCAGGAGTCCACGGAGTAGGCCAGATTTGGGGCCAGAATTCTGGGGGAGGGGTATCAGGCAAAAGTCAGGGGCCAGAAGCACGGTCAGTATATGAGAGTAGAGGTGGGACTTAGGTGTGGCAGGGCTTGAAAGCTGGACCTGAAGGCTGGCCCTGGGTGGGGCTTGGCATAGAGGCTGGACCTATGATTCAACCTAGAGACTGCATTTGGGGGTGGCAGGGCCTGGAAGCTAGATCTGGAGGCCAGGGAAGCTAGAGGCTGTATCTGGGTGAGCATGTCCTAGAGGCAGGACCTGGGGGATACAGGGAATGGAGAATGGACATAGGGAAGATAGAGTCTGAAAGTTAGGCTGGGTGGGACTCTGACAGTTGGACCTGGGGTGGCTGGACTGGCTGGCTGGACTCGGTGCTGACACCGGTGGTGGGCAATCTGCTGCAGGTTTCTGGAGAGGTGTAGACTCAGACATTCCCAGCTGCCCTTGGGCTGGCGGCTGCTGCATGCGGCCAAGAAGATCAGTCGCCAGCTAAGCCTAGCGCTGAGCCTGGCCGGCTTGGTAATCATCGGCCTCATCTGTCTGGGCCAGCCCTGGATCCACTTCCAGGTACCACTGGTGCCCCCTGGGGACCCTGCTGGCTCCCAGACCATCCCCATCAATACCATCTTCTTTGTGCGGTGCTCTGACATCTCCTGCCTGCATGAGTACGACCAGAATGCTTGTAAGGCCTGCCTTATACTCACCATTCCTGGGACTCCTCTTTCCTCTTTGTTCCAGAGACCCCTTTCTGCCTCCCCTGGGTTGGTCCTCACTGCCCCGGGTTAGCCCTCCCCTCTTCATGATGGTTCTCACTACCCCCTGGATGGTCCTCCCTTCCCCCCGGAAGGGTCCTCACTGCCTCAGAACCATCCTCACTGCCCTACGCTCATTCTCACCTACATGCTACCCATCCTCACCGTTCTCACAACCGCAGCATCTTATTCACTATCCTGAGGCTTTTCCACCCCAAGGAATCTGTCCTCATCACATCAAGTTGGTTTCTCAATGCCCACCCCGCTTGTCACTGCCCAAGAACCTGTCCTTACTGACCTGAGGGGTGTACCCTCAATGCCAAAGGCATCTGCCTCAATATCCCTTCTCTAGAGCCCAGTTTCAATTTTCTTAAAAGGGGGATGAAGAATGTTCAAGGGAGAGGGCTTAAGAATACTCCCAGACTCCCCGGAGACCCTCTCCCCCGTGCTCGGGGCCTGAGGGCCCATCTTGGTGTTCCTGATTCTCTTCCTTCTCCAGACTTGTTGGACTCTGCCTGGGCCTTCCTCTTCATCGCCACCATTGCCGGCTTCATCCTCTGCATCATTCTCATAAACATAATCTTCTTCACCAGTTCCAACATGCCCATGCTGGACTTCTCCAATGTCATCATCAGCCTTCTCACAGGCATGGCACTGAGATCCTTCCCTGAGGAACCAAGTCAAGGAGTACCTCCATCCCATCCCCATCCTCACCTTCATCCCCAACCCCAAGCCTATCTCCCTCCAAATCTCCAACCCATCCCAATAAAGAAGATCAACTTCCAATCCAACCCCATCTCCAGCCCCAATACCAGCCTCCACTTCACCTCCCATCTCCATCACCAACAAATCTCAAACTCATTCACATTCCCTTCTGTGATGTCCATCTCCATCCCCACCCCCATCCCAATGTTATCTTCTTTCCAATCTCCAAACCATCCCCACATTACCATCTCCAACCCCTTTACAAACCTCAACACCCAACTCCATGCCTAACCCTCCTCAAGACTCATTCCAAATGCAACCCACCCCTATCGCCTATGAATCTCAAGCTCACACTCAACCCCAATCCATCTCTGATCCCGTCTTCTTCTTAATCCCCAACCTCAACTGCAACCACATCCTTATCACCTGTGGATCTCACTCTCACACTCAACCCAGCGCATTCCCAACCCCATGTTCTTCCCCATCTCCAATCCATCCTCATCCTCAACCACAACCCATGCCCATCCCCAAAACTCATGCCTCAACCTTAATGTCCATCACTCAGGCTCCAACTACCCAATACTCAACCCCATGTTCAGTTCTAACCCCATCCCACATCCTATCTCACCACCACCACCAGCTCTGTGATTTTGCTCAAGCTACTTAATGTTTTCTGAGCCACAGTTTTCTCATCTGTAGGATGGGGATAATAAAATTTCCTACCACGTGGAGAGGTAGTGAGGACTGAATGAGAAAGTGTCAGTACGTGATGGTAGCTGTTTAACTTTGCGCACCTCCTTACCATGGCAGTCCTCCCACTCCCTTCCAAATAACTCAGAATCGATAGTCTGATTAGAATAGTTTAGTTTTCCATTTGCATGCCAAATTACAGTTTTCAGAAAAAGGGGGGCAATTTACTTTGGAAATGAAGGATATTGTGTTCCCGTCTCTTATAGTAATTGTTCACAACTTTCAGTTGCATCAAGAGAACATTCTTGGCGAGTGATGGTAAGGCCAAGAAGAGAGAACACTCAACTTCCTGTTTTCTTGTTAGTAAATGGTATTTATCCAGTTTGTCTAGTAAATCTTCCCAATTGTTTAAATATAAGGTACAAAGTGTAGAAAACACCCCTGTTATATGTCATCTAAAATAGGATGTTTGTTCTGTAAGAAAATCATTTCTGGGACTTCCCCGGCAGTCCAGTGGTTAAGACTCCATGCTTCCAGGGCAGGGGGCACGGGTTCGATCCCTGGTCGAGGAGCTAAGATCCCGCATGCTGCGTAGCATGGCAAAAAAAAAAAAAAAAAAAAAAAAAAAAACATTTCTGCCCATTCCCCCTTTTAATGAAATGGAAAACACCTCCTATATTATTTTTCAATAACAAAGAAAAAGTTACCCAGTACTCCATTACCTGAGAGGGGGAAAAAAACGAGTCTTTTCCTTTTCACAAATTCTCTTTAATTCATGTCATTTCAAAATAAAATTAAAATATCCAGAATGACTAAGTTTCTTGCCACTGCTTCAGAAGCCCAAAATTAAAGACCCAATATAGTGATGATAATCTCAATTCTTTTTCTTTTCTTTCTTTTTTTTTTTTTTTGGCTGCACTGCGCGGCATGCACGATCTTATTTCCCCGACCAGGGATTGAACCTGTGCCCCCTGCAGTGGAAGCACGGAGCCCTAACCACTGGACCACCATGGAATTCCCAATAATCTCAATTCTTGAGGACACACTGTGTGCCAGGGAATGTACCAATCTCAATAACTCCTCAAGACAGCCCAAGGAGATGGGTCCTACGATTATGCCCACTTTACAGATGAGGGAAATGAGGCTCAGAGAGATGGAGTGGCTGCCCTAAGGTGGGATACAGAAACGGGACAAGAGTTCCAGTCTGTTAGCTCCAAAGCCTGTGGTTTTAGACATCACCATTGCCTGGTTAAACACCAAGTCTTGCCCTCCCAATGTCCTCCACCAAGACATCGTCAGGAGCCTGTTTTCCTGCCTGTGAGCAGAGGTTCATGGAGGTAAAAGCAAGTGGGAAAACAAGGAACACGACCCTGGCAGCCACACAGCTATGGGCAGGGGTCCTCACACACCTGATGCCCGGCCTCCTAACACCTGTACTCATACAGGAACCAGCATGATACTGGGTATCCTCTTCTACCTGATGCAGGCCCATGAGTACCTGCAAGAAGGCGTGACCTACAAGCTGGGGTGCAGCTTCTACCTGGCACGGATCGGCGTCTTCCTCTTCCTGATGACTGGTCTGGGCTGGGGTGGGGTTGGGTTTGGGGTTTGGGCATGCGTTCAAGGATGCAGATGGGGTCAGGGTGGGATAGGGTTTGGGATGGGGCGGGGATTGTGGGCTGGGAGGATTGGATTGAGTAGGGAGATGGGGTTGGGGATAGGCCTAGGGCTGGATGCAGGGGCGGGTTTGAATTTGGGAATGGGTTGGGGACAGTGTAGAGAGTGGTGCTGGGTTTGGGGACAGTGTAGGGGATGGGGCTGAGTTTGGGTTTAGACATGCATTTGGGGACATGATAGGAGGTACAGCTGGGCTTGGAGAAAGGACGGGGATCAGGCTTGGGCTGGTGAACTCTGCGCCTCACTGCCTTTGCTCTCTTCCTTCCCCCAGGTTTCTTTTCCTATCTGAACTACATGAATTTCTGGTCCCTCCGGGCGATCCAGGCCATCTGGACTTAAGACATGAGAATGTCCCCACCTCGGGCCTGCTCCCATGGCTCCCTGCCAAGCACCTGCCAACCCTGCTCTCTACCCGCTCAGTCCCCTCTGAAACACCCCCCCCAACTCAGATTAATAATCTGTATTTTCAAATAATCTGCGTTTTTCACCCAGAACATTCTTTTAAGGTCAGTACCTTGTAAGTGTTCCCTGGAAATGCCACGCCTCTCTGGGACCATCCCTTGAGCCCTCTGGGGTACAGGGATAGGTGAGGGAGAGACTCGGCGGGAAAGAGATGGGAGGTGTCAGCAAACAGGCTGGCTCCTGTTTCCTGGTATACAGATGGTGCTCAATCAATGTGTGTTGAATAGCTGATTCTCTCCAAGCTCTTTGGGCTTCATCCTTCACTTTTGTGACCCCCGATAATTTGCCCCTCCTGAGGTTAATTCTCCTTGCACCCATGCTTCACCTCTTGCCTTTGCCAGCATCTCCTGCCACCACTCCCTTTCTCCTCCCCTAGCCCAGTTCAGGTCTATTCCTTTTTTTAACTTAATTTTTTTCCCTATAGCATCCCACTCCTTCTCTATTTATTTATTTTAAAGGCTGTTATAGGTAGCCAATTCTTGCATATGGTTTGGAGGATAATGACAGTACAGTTGCTCCTCTGTATCTGGAGGGAATTGGTTCCAGGACCCCCCCTTGGATAACGCAATCCGGGGGTGCTCAAGTCCCCTATATAAAATTGCAGGGTATTTTCATGTAACCTATGCACATCCTCCTGTACATTTTAAATCATCTCTAGATTACTTATAATATGTAATACAATGTAATTGCTATGTAAATAGTTATAAATATAATGTAAATGCTATGCAAACAGTTGCTGGGACACACAGCAAATTCAAGTTTCGGTTTTGGGAACTTTCTGGAGATATTTTTTCCCCAATTTTTTCCATCTGTGGTTGGTTGAAATCGTGTATGTGGAAACTGTGGATACAGAAAGCCAATTGTACCTTAATCTAGTCAGAGTTTAGTCCATAGTATGTGCTCATTAAGTGTTGTTACAATAATTCTTCCTCTTGTCGCCCACATAAGGCTCTCCAATGTGTTCATTTTTAACAAAAAGTGAGCTGCAACTATGTGCCAGACGCCGGGTCTACAGGAGTGACCCAACTGGACACAAATCCTAGTCCTTAAGGAACTGACAATTCAGCAGGGAGCCAAAAAGAAAAAAACATGCCCACAAATAGATATGTTAGGAGATAAGAGCTATGAAGAAAAATAACAGAGGGTAAGGGAGACCAGTCTGGAAAGGAGAGGTCTGTTGTATAAAGCAGACGGGTAGGGGCTCTATGCTAAGGCGACATCTGAGCAGAAACAGGACTGAAGAGAGGAAGAGAGTCATGGGGATTGATTGGGGGAAAGAGTTCCAGGCAGAGGAATCAGCAAATGCAAAGGTCCTGGGGTAGACATGTCCTTGGCAGGTTCCAGGAAGACCAGGGAGGCCAATGTGCTAGTGTAGCCCTGCGCAAGGGAGAGAGAGGAAGGAAATGAGGACAGAAAGGGAACAGGGACAAGGTCACTCCGGGCCTTGTGGGCCACAGTGAGGACTTTGCATTCCTCTGAGGGAAGCAGGAACCAGTGAAGGAAATGTGCCACTTAAGTGCAGAGTTTACGTCTCTTCCTTTTACTTCAGACCACAGGCTTCATGGAGGAGCTCCTCACTAGAAGGAAGAAAACAACCCCAATGACCAGGGGAACCAGCTAAACAAAGCGTGTTCTAGTCACACAAGGGAATACTTTGCCACTGCTTAAGGAATGAGGTCACTCTGTGTACGATGAGGAGAGACTACTTATGAGACTACTGGAGTTAAAAAAAAAAAAAGCATCTTTACCCATAACGTGTGTGTGTGTATATCATAAAGTAAAAAGTCCACACCAACTTGTTGACAGTGGCGACTCTGCACAGTGGGTTTGAAGTAGAGAAGTTTCATTTAATATCTTTGAAAAAAACTTTTACAGTCATGTCAGTTGAAAGACACTCCTCAGATCTCCAGGTGACTCCGGACCTCCAATACCCTCCTCCCTCCACCCAGGAGTCGAGCCTCCTAGCCCCAGAGTCCAGCCTCTGGCCCCGCCTCTCACTGCGCAGGCTCGGCCTCTAACTCTGCGCCACGCAGACCCTTTCCCGGAACGCCCCCTTGTCAATCTCCACGCTGGCCCCGCCTCCCACCCTGCATCTGGGACTGCGTCTGAGCCGGCCCCGCCCCTGCAGCCGTAGCTCGCGCCACTGCCGTGCTGGCAATTCCTTCTGGCTCCTCCCACACTTGGGGTCCTTCCCCTGCACAGCCCGCCTCTTGTGCTGCTCACAGAATTGCCTGACTCTCATGATAGGAAAACGGGCCCCAATATTTCCTTGCTCTCTTTTTCTCCGCCTCCCGGGACAACGTCTCATCGCCTGTTCAGGAAGATTCTAGAGGAAACAGGCAGTATTTCCTGCCCCAAGCACCAAAGTGGGGTTTTCGACACCGGCGAATATGCTGAATGCCTCGGGGCGGAGTCCGACCTGGGGCCGGGGGGCGGGCCGTGCGAGCGGCGCGCGCAATAAAGCAGAAGGTGCTGCAACTCGCACACGCGGTGGAGAAAGTGAGCGTTCGGTGAGAGCTCTTTGCATTTTGGCTTTTTTTTTTTTTTTTCTCTGCGGGAGGGCGTGCGTTGGGATCTGGGTCGCGCGTGTCGTGTGTACCCGGGGCTGCTGCGGGGGTGACCACGCCGTGGCGTGGACGGGGTCAGGGCCTTTGTAAGGGCCCGGCACCCGCGCTCCGAGGCGAGCCTGAGTGCTCTCTGCGGGGCGGGCAGTGGCGACCGGAGAGGGTGGTGGCTCTTTGGGGGTGCTCGCGGGGTGGGAGAGGAATCCTCCCGCCGAAGCGAACTGGGGCCACTAGGACTAGTTCTCCTTTGTCTGCGTCGCTGCTTGGCTGCGCCATTTTTGTTGCCCACGTCGCAGGGCTCCGCCATTTTGTCCATTTCGGGGAGGGGTGGGGGGCTTGTGACCCTGAGTTTTTCATTCTGAGGTTTTCCACACCTGTGCTAGCTACACGTACTTTCTTTCGGAAATCGTTCTTGTGTATTCCCATTTCACGTGGCTGGCGTTTTTGTGCAACGTAGAACAGAGACTATGGGGCAGGTAGAGACAATCTCAGGGGTTCCTGAGGAAGAAGTGCGAGCGGGGTCTCTTAAGTGAATTACTGGGTTGTGTCTGAGAACCAGATAGGAGTTGTTTTAGGAGAAAGCAAAGGGGGTCTTTGTTCACTTTCAGGTATCATTCTGATACGGTCACTTAAATACCAGTTTCGTGATCACTCAGAACATCAGACTTTTGTGTTAAACGTTAGTTCTGGGCTAACTGGACTTTTTTGGACATCGTTTCCCTGACTCCCGAGGAATACTACGCCCCTGCCAAGGAGATCCAGCCCAGGAGCAGCTAGCTGATTTTCTCTCCCCACCACAACCCAGCAAGAATCCTCTTTAGCTGAGTTTCTCCCTTCAGTCAACCATCTAGAAAACCGTTGACCTTATCCTAACTGTTGCCATGTCACAAGTGGAAGGATATTCATCCGTTCATCATTGGGGCGCGCCCTCTTTTGCCATTGTCCCATGTGTTCCTTTTTCGCGCCACTTTTTTTTTTTACTTTTTATTGTTAAAATCCTCAGACATGCAGGGAAATAGACATGCTTGACAGTAAGAACATTTTCCCATGTTTGCTTTTGTGTCCTTCACGTTTTGAAAGTAAATTTCTTGTTTCATCCAAAATAGTTAACACTGTGTCTCTAAAGTAACATTTTTCTACTTAATGACAATGCCGTTGTCATTCTCAGTGAGATAATTCCTTAATGAGGCCATCTCCTTTCTGCTCTGTGTCCATAGTTCCCAAGTCATCTCCAGAATGTCTTCCACGGTTGATTTGTTCAAAAATGGTTGCGTTTAAGGGTCTCTGGTCGTTGCTTACGCTGCTTGTATTTTAGGTTTCTCTTTTCCTCCTCATTTCCCCCAACAGTTTCTTCCAAGGGATTTGCATCTTAGCTTTCATTGTGTAGGGTCAGTAGCAGGTATAGCCAATGCTGGAAATCTGCAGAACTAGGCAAGGGGGGTGTAGTCAGCAGGTTCTCTCCATGTAATGGGTTTGAGGACAGTCCCTTGTGGACCTGTGACACTGGGGAGGTGAGGGCATTTTGGTGTCACCACAGGGAAGGCTGTGGGCATTTGTACGTCCGATGGATTTTGTGTTTTCCAGTCTCTGAGCACTGTTAGCGTGCTTGGCCTCTGTCCCTGAAGGTGAGTGGCCTTGGGACTGGAGCCCCCGTGATGTCTAGCACTGGGCTCCGATCACCCCTGAGGACACAGTGCCCCCCCAGGACCTTTGACACCTGGGGGTCTGAGGGGCCCTGGTTTTGATGTTCTTTGGACCCCCAGACTGTTTCTTCCCCCACCCTCACCAGATCCTTCCTGTGTTACAGGTGTGTCTTCAAGCTGAGGGCCCTCCCACCTTGGTAAGAACCCTTGTTCCCAGTCCCTGACCCACCCAGTTCTAAAATATCTCACCCTCGTTTGGGGTGACTTCACCTCAGATATCTCTGGGACCTAATTACATATGCCAGCAATCATGCAAATCCCAGCTCTGCTGTTCTTGGGCTTAGGGATGTTAGTCAAGTGATTGGTCTCCTGAGCCTCAGTTTCTGTGTCTGTAGAGTGGGCACAACACATCAAAGGTAAGAGTTGAATATGACAGGGAATATGTGGGCTGTAGAAGAGAAAATAATTAGTCACTTTTTGGTGTCCGTGGGGGATTGGTTCCAGGGCCCCGCAGATATGGAGGGCCCAGTGTATGTTTTTGGGTTTCAGGGAAAAGGACTAATCAGAAATCTAATTTTCAAACTCAGCAGAAGAAAAGAAACAGAAGGGCTCGAAGCATTATCACTCACACTGCAGGGCGGTGGTGGTGGTTTGTAGACTAAATACAGTGTACCTGTCAGCAGAGATTACGCAGCTTCCCGTGCATCATGCGTATGTAAACTGATACAGTTGTTAAGGTTACCCTCAATTTATACAATACTTGTTGTCAAAGAACGTGGTTTATTTGGAGAATGTTTCATAAATGTCTCACATTGGAGACAGTTTCACAGATGTTTCAAAGAGCTAAATAAATCATCAAATGGGCATGGGTATGTGTGTTACCCAAAAAGAAACAAATGTTCCCAGCTCTAGGAGGGTTTTTTTCTCTGTTCAATGAGGTCTGGGCCTAAATCTATATTCCCATTAATAAGGATGACTTTTGATACTAATACAGGTATGTCTTCACCCGTATTTAGATTACTTTCTAAATACATAATACGGAGAACTGGAAGTGTAGTCTGTGGGGTTCTCAGAGGTTTAGATTCTCGCTGACAGGTACATCGGGGGTGAGAAGCTGCGTCCTGTGAAGGGTTAGCTCAGGATGCGGATCATCTGAGCATCTTTCTGGGGGGCTGTTCTCTTCATCCGAGGTGTCCTCTGCAGAGCTCTGAAGGTTCGCTGTGGGCTGAGAGGGAATTTCTGGGATAGTGTGGAGTAGGGAGAGCGTCACTTGGGCAGGGATATGTGAGGGGGGTGAGAAGAGGAAACCCTGACAGCAGGATAGGGAAGCCCGAAGGGATGTGTAACATCTGTCGACTTCGGAGGCGGTGCCGTCCAGCAGAACTGGCAAAATGGAAATGTTCTGTTCTGCATTGCTCAGTCCGGGGGCAGCGGAGTTGGGGTGTGGGGTTTGAGGACACTGGGACCCCCATGATGTCCAGCACTGGGCTCTGATCTCTGTTGAGGACACAGTGCCCCCCCGGGACCTTTGACACCCGGGGATCTGAGTGGGGGGTTCCCGTCTCTGGGGAGGGACGGATGGGGGCCATGGTTGCCCTGCACCCTACTAACCTCTCCATTCCGCCATCCCTTCCTGTCTGCAGGTGGTTCCCCCAGGAGTTGAGCAGCCCTCGGTAAGAACAGAAGACGACTCCCCTTACTGTTAATACTGTAATAATCATATTAAGCGTATTATATTATAAATTTATTGTTAGTATGGTAATATTAATATAATAAGGATAGATGCTGAGTACTTAGTCTGAGCCAGGCCGCATTCCTAAGTACTAGATTCAGTTAATCGTCACAATAGCCCCATTATTTGAAATAGGTGCAGTTTTGTCCGTATTTCACAGGTGAGATGGGGGCACGTAGAGGTTGTGGTTTGCCCACGCTCGTCTCCTTGTGGCGGGAAGGGGGCTTATTTCTGCAGCCTCCATCCACGTTCAGGTGCAACAGGGTGATGGGGGCTTTCTCTGCCCCCCCCTTCCCTACAGTTGAGGATACAGGACCAACGAGTTTTGATCCCCGGTTCTGCCACTTTTGACCTTAGGGCGCCTCCGTGATTTGTCTGCACCATCGGGCTGAGGGGTGGGCTCGCTGGTGCGTGTGCTGTGGGCCTCCCCTCCCCGCCGGCAAGGTCCCGGGCCCAGCCCCTCCTGGGCTTGTAGAGATGCCTCAGCTGGTACTGCGGGGGATCACCGGGATCGTTGAGCGCCAGCCTTTCCCCACCGCCCCCGAGTGCTGCGTCGTGCCCTGAGTTCTGTGGCATCCACTGCAGAGATGGGGGTGGGGTGCATTAGAGGCGGTGGATGCGGGTGGGGCAGGGATGAGAAACAGGCCAGCCCGCTTTGGGGGGGGGCATGGTTTGCAGTGAGATGTGCTCAGTTGGTGCCTGAAGGGGCCGTGCTTGGGGACCCCTGTGATGTCCAGCTCTGGGCTCTGATCTGTGACGACACGGTGCTCCCCCGGGACCTTAGACCCCCAGGGCTCTGAAGAGTCCCTGGCTCTGGGGACAGATGGATGGGGGTCCTGGTTGCCCTGCGCCCCGCCAGCCTGCTCTTCCCCCCCTCCCTGTCTGCAGGCAGTTCCTCCAGGAGGCCAACAGCTCCACCAGGCCTCTCGGTGAGAACAAGTTCTTATCAATACCGTAATTATATTAAGTTTACGGTTATAAAGTGGAGAGATTGTGGTCATGGTATATGTACAGGCAAATGCTGAGCATGTGACTTTCCACCAGGCACAGTCCTAAGCACTACTTCATTGAATCTTCACAGTAACCCCGTGATGGGGGAGCAGTGGGTGGTGTAAGGGGAAGTTGGTACAGGAACGGCTTGGGGTGGGGTTTGCGGGGAGACATCCAGTATGAGGGCTCCTGAAGGGGCCGCGCTTTGGGGCCCCTGTGATGTCCAGCACTGGGCTCTGATCTCCCGTGAAGACACAGTGCCCCCCAGGACCTTTGACACCTGGGGGTCTGAGGGGCTCCCCCCTCTGGGGTGAGGCTGGGGGGTTGTGACTACTTCCCCGCCCAATGCCCCTCTGTGCCCTACCCGCAGCTCCCGTGGCCATGGCGGGGCAGGGCGACCGCTACTACACGTACACTGAGCTCCTGGCCATCGCCCGACGCTTCCGGCAGAACCCCAACGAGCTCATGATCACCTGGATCCTGCGGGTGTATGACCAGGGGGGCCTGGCCCTGGCCCTGAACTCCAGGGAGCTGGTGATGCTGGGCGACCTGACCGGCGATGCCGTCTTCAACTACCGCTGCAAGGCCCTGCGGGGCGACGGCAAGACACTGCTGGCCTGGCTGCTGCTGGCCTGGCGCCAGCGCTGGGAGTCCTTCCTGCACTTCGAGGGCACCGAGCTGCCCTTCCGACCCTGGACCACCATGGAGGAGGGCATCCAGCTGGTGCGAGAGCTGGGCATGCTCGACTGGATCTACCGCGAGCCGCCGCCCCTCCCCGAGCCCGAGTGGCTGGTGCCCGAGGACGTGCCCTTCACGCAGGGCCTGCAGCGGCGCCTGCTGACGGCCGCGCCCTCCGAGCTGCGGCTCCCGCTGGTTGGCCTGCTGGTCAAGGGCGTGACGGTGCTGGAGGCGGTGATGGTGATCCAGACCGTGGCCGACGTGGGCCTGCTCTGGCGCCAGAGCCAGCCGGGCCGCGCCAGGCTCATGCTGGGGCCCAACCCGACGCGCAAGGACCTCATGGGCTGGCTGCTGAGCCACGGCATGCCCAAGGCGCGGGTGGAGAAGCAGCCCACCAAGGTGCTCCTGGAGCTGTACGTCCAAGAGGCCAAGCGCAGCCGCAGCCGCGACACGTACGGGCCAGGGGAGGAGCAGCCCCCGTGTCCCCCGTACTCCGACCAAGCCTGTGGGGCGGAGCCGCCCGTGCGCCACGACTAGGCCTCCCGGGCTTCGGGGCGAGGAGCCGGACATCGTGGGGGAGACGCAAAGCCTTGGTCAGCTCCAGCCGGTGTTCAAGGAGCCCCAAAGAGGGGTGTCCTTGCCCCCGGCCCACCCCGTGGGCGTCACCAGCCAGAGCTGGCGGAGGACAGGCAGCTGGCTGGTAGCTGCTGTTGCTGGATGCCAGAGTCTGTTATGTTTCAGTCTGTTACACTTTGGCCCGATGGGCATGGTGGGGGGGCCCCCGCCGCTCTGTCACACGGGCCTCCGAAGCACTACAGGCCGAGCGGGAGACCCCGCGGCCCACGCCATGAAAGCACCTTGAAGCTTGTACCCTTTCTCTCAAGGCTTTTTGTACTGCAGCATTTTTACCTGTTACTTTATACAACACTTGGCTTTTATGGGTGCTCCTTTCCCGTTTTGCGAAGGTTTTTCTATGAAGTTTTTCTTGCAATGCCTTTTTCTTTTAAAATTGAATTTTGCGCTTTGCTCGCCTGCGAAGGGGGTGGCCAGTCCCTTCCAGTTTCTCTAGCAGCGCGTGTGGCTGGTACCTCTGGGTGAGGGGTGCTGGGGCCAAGAATCCCAGCTTTGAGGATGGACAGCCCTGGCAGGCGGTACCAGGCACCTGTCAAGTAGCCCGCACGTCACTGCGTGTCAGCTGCGGCGTCTGACTGCCAGAACCCTCCCCGGGTGAGGATGGAGAGAGGCACGGCAGCCCCAGCAAGGTCCCCCACTTCCATGTCCCTCCCAGCAGTCTGCTGAGGAGGGGCCTGGGCTCACAGCCTCGGGGTCAGGTAAATCGGCTGGAACTTCCTTTGGGTCTTCCATGCATCTGGAAGCAAGAGGCTGCACCACTGCAATTCCAGCCCCGCCCCCAAGCAGGACCAAGAAGTGAAGTGCAGAGGGCATTCCTAGGCCTTCCCTCAGGCCGAGACTGCCCGGTACCAGCAGGGGCAGGGGTAGGCCGCGTGCGCATGACAAGAGGCTCCCTTGGGGGCCCAGGGCAGGTGGTGCTGGGAGGTGGGTGGAGCTGGGCTTGTCCACGTGTGAGGATGGGGCTGCTGACCCCTGCCCTTTCCCTCCTGTGCCCGGGGTGTCCTGGCAGCTGGGGGTGGTTCTCGTGTCTGGCTGCGCAGCCCCACCTCTGACCCTCCAAGCCTCCCCCGTCTAACAGGCACCAGTGGCGGTTACAGAGCACACTGCACACCAGGCTGCCCTCCAACAGCCTAATGGCGTGTTGGCACGTTTGCCTGATGATGCAGACAGGATCATTGGTGCCCCAGACTGCTGCCTGGTGCTTGGCGTGTGGGGAGGGCAGAGCCGCCTCCTGGCTTGCAGGGCTAAATGCAGCAGCGCAAGTACAGGCCTGGGACGGCCTGGTCTGCGACGAGCACCGGTAGCGGTACCTTTCCTTACGTTCAGTGCTGTCCCGTGGAAGCTCCCTGTCTGCGCTGCCCGTTACCGCAGCCCCCTGCCGTGTGTGGCTAATGAGGGCCTGAACTGGCCAGTACGACTGGGACCTGAAGTTCACGTTTTATTTATTTACACGATGTGAATTCAAACAGCCACGCAGCAGCCAGTGGCTACCGTACTGGACAGTACTTGGGTGGGATCTCGGGATCCCGCCCCCTCCAAATCGTAATTATAGCAAGTGCTACGCTAGGTAGCCCAGAGGGGATGCTACGGCACCCTTCCCCCCCCCCCCCCCCACTCCCCTGCTGCTGGCTCCCCGGAGGCTAGTTAACCTGATGGAGACCTCTTGCGTGCTAGAGGAGATGGCGGTGCAGAGGCGAATGCTTAGCCCACAGCCACAGCCTCCGGGTTGGTCCCAGCAGGCTGGCTCTGCGGCCAGGCTCTGAACCCCGGCATTAGCTCTCCCACTACCAGGGGGGCGCCAAAGCCAGGCTGAGTGAGCTGGACCCCGGCCGCGCATGGCCCGCGGTGGGGAGGGGTTGACTCCGCAGGCTCGCACATCACATGTGCTGCACCTACAAATAGAGGTTCCCGCACGTACACCATGCGCTTCCAGGCATGTATAGAAACCTGCGCATAAACACTGGTGCACGCATCACCCGCACATGCAGAGGACCACATAAGCATGTGTGTGTACGCCGAATACGTGTATACACAGATCCGTGCAGGAGCATATGCGTGAATAGACATCCACACGTATGTGCACGTGTACACAGGCCTGTGCATGTGCATTAACACGTATATGCACACTTAAGCCCACACGTACATAGGACCGCTTGTGACTTCCAGGCCTGGGAGCCCTCCCTGTGTTCCCCCGGCGCGCACAGTAAGTCACAGACGCCAGAGCAGCGGGTGAGCAGATGTGTTGGAACCCAGTGTCAGCTGCGGGGGAAAGGGTGCCGGTTCCGTGGCTCACAGGGGGCCCCCCCAGGCCCGCAGGCAGCCGGCTCTGCAGGCCAGCAGGCCCAGCCCATGCTGAGGGCTGCCAGCACGGCCCCAGCGCCAGCCAGCAGGGGCGCCACGGTGGCTGCGGGGAGAACGGGGTGAGGGTGTGAGTCTCCAGACCTGAGCCCCCCACTCCCAGCCCAGCACCGAGGGCCGTCACCTGCGGGGGTGGCGGGCTCGTGGAAGCCGTGGCAGGGGATCCCGCGAGCCGGAGACCGGGCGGGGGCAGTCAGCTGGCGGAAGCGGCCTAAAGGGCAGGCCTCCGGGCACCCGGGGAGGCTGAGGGTCAAGGGTAAGCCGGCAGAGTCGTTGCGGTAGAAGAGGGAGATGGTGACATCCCTGGAGGGAGAGAGGAGGTGGTAGTACCCAGGCCCCTCCTTGCCGTCCCTACTGCTGACCTGAAATCTGGAGAAGAGCAGCTGGATGGAGAACTGGGCCCCCGACTCCTACTTCCTGGTACCGTCCCCAGTAAATCCCCCTCGAAGCCTGTGCCTGGGCCATGCCCTCTACCTGGCACCCCATCACTCCTCTTGAGAGTTCTGGGCCTGCCCGTTCCCGGGTACCACCCCCTCCTCACCCTGCGTCGTCATCCGGGTCCCCAAGGCGCCTCCGGAACTCAAAGCCGAGGCAGGCGGCATAAGGCGGTGTGTGCCCGTCATAGAGACCCAGGGCCCCCTGGAGGGCCAGGAGAGCGCTGTCGCGCTGCAGGCGGATCCAGGGCTGACTCGGGGCTCCTCCAGATGTCTCCTCTCTCCTGCTTGTGCATCCAGCTGCCACCCAGATGTCCCTCAGACCCCTTAGAACCAGTCCCCCCAAACCTGCTCACGCTGGAGGCAGCCCCACCAGTTACAGGTGGTCATTTAATAAAGATGGGTTAAATAGACACGAAATATGATGACAGCTCAGTTAAAAAGCCAGTCCTTCCAGAAAAACTGAATTCTTTCCCATGACACCATCACCTCCCTCCTTCCAGATTCCATGCCTCTAGTGATATGGTCCAAGAGTATGGTTTGGAGATATGAGTTACTCAAGGCATTAGGCTGAGGTTCCATTGGGACCACAAGTCCTTCCACACCCAAATTGCACCCCCATCCCTGTGCCCACGTGGCACTGCCTCCCTCCCCAAAGACTCACAGCCGAATACATAACCATCTTGAGGGGCAGCCCCAAGTGCTGCACCCGAGAGAAGTCGGCAAGGATGGCATCCAGCAGGATTCCTGACAGGGCAAGACACAGAGGGCTAAGAACTCCCCAGAGGAAGGCACCTCAGCCTCCCAGCCTCCCGGCTCCACACCTCACCCCCAGACAGCTAGGCCTTCTCTGCTGCCCCGGGTGGGCCCACGTGTGCCCCAATATCCAAAGCCGAGATCTGAGCTAGTGTCTGCAGGACATCCGGGGAGGCCCAGGATGGGAGGGGGAGACCGTGGGCTTGCTGGGGAGAGAGGGAGGGGACAAAGTGACCGCCACGTCCTGAACTCTTCATGCTCCCCTTAGGCCCTCCTGTGTGGCCCCCATCAGCTGCAATCCTCTCTCCCAACCCTCATCTGAACCCCTCGTGGGCTAGGCCTGGTCAGGAAATTATGGGGTGGGCGATAGCGATTATTAATTAAGCATAGGAATGACCATCATTCCAGAAGGCCTTATCCAAAACCTTGGGTCCAGAGCTGTTCTAGAATTCAGACGTTTGGAATTTTAGAAAGATACGGTGGTGAGGATACCTTATACCTCATAACACACCCAGTGGGGTCTGGGGCAGCCCCCGTAGACATACATCCCCATAAAGTGGGGTAAGAAAGGACTACCAGCCTCACGCAGCTCCTGCCGCCGAAGCTTCAGTTACCGGCGCTTTTCCGACTATGGAACTGGGGGATTGGAGTTGCAAGCACGCAGACTGAAAGGCCTCACTGTGTGCCAGGCGCTGTTCTAAGGCATCACGTGAATTAACCCGTTTTGATCTAAACAGCAACCCAGGGGGTGTTGATACGTGTGTCGCCATCCCCATTGTGTAGATGGGGAAACTGAGGCACTAAAGGTTAAGTGACTTGCCTGAGGGAACAAAGCTGGGATTTGGACCCAGGTGCCATAAACGACTTGGCTGGGTGGGTGAGGCAGGGACCCACCTGGCAAATAAGAGTGTCCAGAACTTTCCACGCCCTGCGGAGCGGCTCCCCGACCAGCGACAGCCCCGTGAAGTTCTCCAGGTGAGTCAAGAAGTCCTGGACGCACCGGGCTGGGCTGGGTGAGCCTGACAGACCTCCGAGCCCGGCGGGTCCCACGAGGTCCTGCCGGCCCCGCCCCGCTCCACTGGCCCCGCCCTGCACCGCAGGTCCCGCCCTATCCCGCCGGCCCCGCCCCGTCCCGCCGGCCCCGCCCCATCCTGCCCCACCACACAGGCCCTGCTCACCGTCCAACCCTCCAGGGCCGTCTGGTACTCGGCGGCCTCCGTGGCCTCCCTCAGCAGCTCCTGGTATGGGGACAGCTGCGTGTAGGGAACCTCAGCAGCTGGAGGAAACGGAGGTTCAGACGGGACAGCAGCGTGACCGGGGCCCGACTGCAGGCGGGGGGAGTCGGGCTGTGGGGCCCTGCCGGCGGTCCAGCGTCTCTCCCAGATCCGGCTGCACAGTGCGGGGTAGGCAGCTCACCCCATCAGGGCAGCTCAGCCCCAGGGAAGGTCTGGGTGCTCTGGCTCCCGGGAGCCACCCATCCAGGCCCCGAGCCTCCTCTCTGAGCCGCTGGCCCTCTCCATCTCTGGGGTCCCTGTCTCTCTCCATCCCTCCCACCTCCAGGCCCTGTCCAGCCCCCTGACCTTGTCCTCAGTGACGGCACCGTGTGCACAGGGATTGGCCTCCAGGTGGCCTCGGAGCGCCCTGGGGCGGCCTCAGGGAACAGCCCTGCTAGGTTGGCCTGAGCGCTCTCCAGGGTCCGGTCAAAGTCTGTACTGCGAATGTACACCTGGGTGCGGTGGGGAGAGGCCAGGCCAGGGTACCACAGTCAGGGTCAGAGGTCAGCTATAGCAGCAAACCAAAAGCTTCAGATTAAGTTCAGGGTCGAAGTTCAGGTGTTGGGGGTCAAAACTCAGGGCGGGTTCAGGGGCTGCCCTTCAATGTTGGAAGTTAAGATCAAGGGTCAGAGGTCAATGTCAGGAGCAGTTGGGTTGCGGGTCAGAAGTTGGGTGGACATGGAGGATTAAGGGTGTCAGTTGAGTCAGTGAAAGTCAGAAAGGAATATCAGGGGCTTCCCTGGTGGCACAGTGGTTAAGAATCCGCCTGCCAATGCAGGGGACATGGGTTCGAGCCCTGGTCTGGGAAGATCCCACATGCCGCGGAGCAACTAGGCCCGTGAGCCACAACTACTGAGACTGCGTTCTAGAGCCCGAGTGCCACAACTACTGAGCCTACAAGCCACAACTACTGAACCTGCGAGGCACAACTACTGAAGTCCGCGCCTAGAGCCCATGCTCTGCAACAAGAGAAGCCACCGCAATGAGAAGCCCGCGCGCAGCAACAAAGACCCAACATAGCCAAAAGTAAATAAATTAAATAAATAAATTTTTTTTAAAAAAAGGAATATAAGAATCGCTGGAGGCTGGAAGTTAGAAGTCAAGATGAGGAGGGCAGATTGGAGGTCATGGGGTCAGAGTTCAGTACATGTGTATCAGGGGTCAGAGGTCAGGGGTCAGGAGGAATGATCCTAATTGGGGCTCTGTCAGGAGACAGAGGAAGGTATAGGAAAGTCAGATTTGAGGAAGGGTAGAGGTCAAAGGCTGGAGTCAGAAGGGCAAGTAGAATCAATGAGGATCAAAGACAGAATCAATCAAGTTTCAGAGTCAGAGGTCAGAGGGTCTGGTTGGAGTCAGGGGGAGTCAGCACACAGAGGTGGAGGACAGAAAATAAAGTCAGAGATGATGGAGGTCAGAGGTCAAGATGTGACTCAGGTTGAGACAGAGTCAGAGGTCAACGTGGTTTAGTCGATGGTTCAGGGGTCAGAGATCAGACATAAGGTGCAGGTCCGGTTGATGGGGGTCAAAGACCAGAGGTGGAGGCCAAGGGAAGCACTAGAGTCAGTGGGAGTCAGAGGTGGAAGGTCAGGAGGTAAGATGGAGGTCAGCAAGGCAGTACCTCCTCCCACCGGTACTTGGGGCTCAGAAAATCCTCGTAGCGACTCCTCAGGAAGCGGCCCAGCTCCAGCTGCTGGCGGACCCCTTCCTGGGTACAGAGCAGGCTCAGCGGCCCCCTCTCCGCCCTGCCCCACCCCTTGCTCCCATCCCCAGCTTCTCACCCCGGTCAGCTGGCCCAGGCCACGTGGCCACGGGGTAGATACAGCCTCCTTGTGGGGGTCAGTGGGATAGGAGGCCAGCGGGGCCCGGTCGTCATGGCGGAACACCTGGGGAGGGGACCAGGTCAGGGCTGGTCACCCTGGCCGCCACACAAGTAAATATGGGGGTGGCCCACCCCACCCCTCTGATCCACTTTCCACCCTTCTCTGTCCAGCTCTGTGCCCTTGAGGAAGCCTCTGTCTTCATCTCCATGCTGAGCCCCCTGCCCTCTGGATCCCCGTTGGGGTCAGCCAGGGAGGGGAGCAGGAAATCCTAGGATGAGAGGTACTGGCTGCAGTATAGCTTCCTTCGGGGAACCCCCTGTCCCTTGAGGTTCTGATGACATGGATCTCACCCCTTGACGCCTAGAGGTGTGTATTGGTTTGCTAGAGCTGCTGTAACAAACAACCACAAACTGGCTGATTTAGACATCAGAAATTTATTGTCTCCCAGTTCCGGGGGCCAGAAGTCCGAAATCAAGGTTTCGGCAGGGTTGGTCCCTTCTGAGAGCTGTGAGGAAGGATCTGCTCCCTGCCTCTCCCCAGCTTCCCGTCTTGCTGACAATCTTTGGCTTATAGAAGCATCCCTCCAGACTCTGTCATCATGTGGCCTTTGTGTGTGTCTGTCTCTGGGTCTCTCCTCTTCTTATAAGGACACCAGTTATGACCTGATTTTAACTTGATTTACATCTGCAAAGACGCTATTTCCAAATGAAGTCACATTCACAGGTACCAGGGGTGAGGACTTGATCTTTGGTGGGACTCAATTCAGACCCAGCTGGGTGGCAACAGCTCCCCAAGTTTCCTAAGCCCAGTGCTGCGCTGTCCTGCCAACTCTGAACGTGGGCCCTGCATTAAACTCCCTCCAATTAAACCTTTCTGAGCTGCGCCTGCCGCTTTCTGCTGCAACACTGAGTCAGCACATCCTTCCAGATTTTTCAACACACACGTTCTTTTTTTTTTCCTGCCGCACCACGCGGCATGTGGGATCTTAGTTCCTCAACGAGGGATCGAACCCGTGCACCCTGCAGTGGAAACGCAGAGTCTTAACCACTGGACCGCCAGGGAAATCCCCACATTTTAAAAATATATGTACTTTTACCAAAATGAGATCATATCGCACATGCAATTTTGGAACAATCTCCCCCTTTCCATGTCAATAACACTTTCATCTCATCTAATACCCACTCTCCTTTCAGAGGTCCCCAATATCTCCCCAAATATCCTTTACAGCTGATTTATCCAAACCAGAATCAAGTTCAGGATCACCCATCGAATCTGGTCTTACGTCTCTCATGGATTTGTTTAAATAGAGCAAGTCCATTTGCCTTGGTTTTTTGGGGGACACGGACTTGTTGGAGAGACCATGCCAGTCGCCCTGTTCAATGTCTTGCCTTCTGGAATTTTCTGGTTGGTGCACTCAGGTATCATTTCACAGCTGATTCTTGTCATTTCCAGCATTTATGTTGCATAAAGTCACTGGGAACGCGGGATTAGCAAATACTGAATCATTGCTTCTAGGGAAAATGTGTGTGTGTGTCACGTAGATTATAATCTTAAATCCAAAACACTACTCATCCTGGTAGATCCTTTTTTTTTTTTTTTTCTTTTTCTTTTTTACAAACTAGAAAATTTGCCTCAGGCCACCCCACTCACAGGTGCCAGAGCTGGGATCCAAACCCATCCCTCTGGCCCCAGAGCAGGAGCTCCTCCCCAGCACTGACCCCTCCTGTCTCCAGCCTCTGGGCAGCTCTCTGCTTGAGCTGAAACAAGAGAGCAGAGAACTGTCACCTTGATCAACCACAGCTGGGAATGTGCGTGTCCTCAGACTCAAACTTGTAGCCACTCTGGGCAGAGATGGAATCGCGGATAATGAGGGCTGACTGCACTGGTTTCCTCTGTCGTCTGTGTTTCTGGTAACCCCAAAGTTAGTTCTAAAGGCGTGATGGACCCAAAGAGATTTAGGTCTACAAACTCTCGGGAGGGCTGGCGGAGTAAAAGCCAGGGACCGCCAGAAGGCCATGGGAGTCCCGGGCATATCACCGTCCCCGTTGGCCCAGAGACGGGAAAGCTGCTGCCTCCGCCACGATTTCTACCATTATAACTGCTGCTCCCGTCCCCAAACTGGTGACCAGGCTCTGGAAGGCTCGGTCCTCCCCCTGCTGTGTCTCTAAATCTTGCAGCTGGCGGATACCATTGGAGGAACTTTTGCCTGGGCCACCTCATCTGCTCTCTCTGGCTTCCAGTCTCTTCCTGCTCCAAGATACTTCATTTTTTTTTCTTCACTTTTTTCTTTTTCATTTTTTTTTTTCTCCAAGATATTTTTGGCACCCAGAGCTCACCCCCTCCCTCCCCTGCTCGCAGCCCTCTCACGGGTCCCCAGCACCCTCCAGGGTTGCAGGTCTGGACTCTCCCATCTCAAATGTCCCCACTCCATGTGACATTCTGTACCCAAATGCCCCTCTCCCCCAAGCCTCTGCCCCAAGGTCCCCTTACCCAGAATGCCCTTCTCTTGTCACCATGGCCACCATTCTGGTCTCCCAGACAACCCTCTCTCAGGTTCTGCTGGCTGACCTTCCCTTTCTGGCTCACAGGCCCAGGAAAGGGAGAGAGAGGCCAAGCAACGCTGCGGCTGAGACCTCTGACCATGAATTTTCAGGAAGTGAGGAGGGGTCCGGCAGGGGGAGGGAGGCCCAGGGTAGGGGTGGGGAGAGGGAGGGGAAGGGATGGGTCCTGACCTCTGACCCCTCCACCCAGAACGTGACCCTGGCCATAGCCGTATTCACCATCCTCACCTCCATCTACTTCTTCAACAAGGTGAGTGGGAAGAGGGCGGGGGTAGCAGGCTAGATCTCGGTCCTTTTGTCTTCACATTATCATCTTGGCCTCTCTTTCTGTCCCACGTTTCTGTGTATCTCTCTGTCTCTTTTCCTCTCTTAGGCTCAGCAATGAGAAGACACAGAACCCCTAATCCAAGAGCCCTGCCTCTGTCCTGACCGTGACTCTGGCCTCTGAGACCAAATAAATGTGACTGAATCAGCGCACCCTGCTCCACCCCACCACCCCGGCAGGCACACAGCCTTGGGCCAACTCTGTCTGAGGGCCAGGCTTCTGGGTCAGAGAGAGGAGGCCTGGACTCCTGGGTCTGGGGAAGGTGGGGACTAGGGGGATAGACTATCAGGTTTGAGGCTAGGTGCCCAGAAACTGAGCTGTGTTTTGAGGGATGAGTAGGAGTCTGCCAGGAGCATTTAGAAAGGGGGAAGGACATTCCAACTTTGAGTGTAAAAACACAGATAGAAGAAGGAGCAGGGATGATTCACCACCTGATACCAACACTGACTGCTGTGTACTTCAGATTTATTCCTTCTCGCTGAGTCTTGGTTTTCTTCTCAGTCAGACAAAGGTGAAAATCTTGGACCAGTGGGCCCCAGAAGGCCATGGCAAGGACAGCCTGAGATCAAAGGTGTGAATGGAATTTGCAAGTTGCAAAGGGTCTGTAGTGATCATCTTCATTGCTATATTGTATCAACACATCTTTCTCTTTTCTTAGCAAACTCCTGTTCAGCCTTCAATACCTACTGTAAATGCCCCTTACTTATAAAAGTGTCCAGACCTCCAGATATACAGTCAGTTACCAGCTCCCTCACTAACCGCCTCCTTCCCACTCCCTGTCTCCATCCCCAGCAGGTGGAATGCCATGGGTGACACCCCAGCCTTTGGTCAAGTTTCATCCATTTTTCTCATCAGATAAACAATTTCATTTCACCTCAAGATCTGAAAAGGCAGCTTCTGAGTAGGGTGACTGAACATCCTGGGTTTCCTAGGAAAGGCCTAGAAAATTCCAATTAGAAACGAATTTATAGTTTCACTGTAATTTTAATTGGTAATAGTGTCCTCTTTAACTCTCCTAAGCGTCCTGATTTAGAAGACAGTCTTACTTATAGGAGACCTTGGTTGCAAAGCTAAGAATAACCACACGGAGGCGGTGTTGTACAATGTTCCCAGCCAGAAATTGGTCGGCCCAGCTCTAGCAGGGAAGTCGATTTCCGCAAAACAAGAATTCTGAGACCTGAGCCAGGTGAGCAGTCCTTGAGGCTTCGTGCCCTCTCCCAGGGGGCTTCCTCTCTCCCTGGAAGACCTTCAGTCTTCATAGGGGTCATTCTACAAGCAGAGGTGACCTATCCTTCCCATGGCTCCCCAGCACTCCTGGGACAAGAGTCCCAGCCCCTCAGCCTGGCATAAGAAGCTGTGTTTTGGGGTTTGTTTGTTTGTTTGTTTTTGGCTGCGATGTGTCTTCTTTGCTGCGCGTGGGCTGTGGGCTTTCTCTAGTTGCTGGAAGCGGGGGCTCCTCTTCGTTGCGGTGCACGGGCTTCTCACTGCGGTGGCTTCTCTTGTTGTGGAGCGCCGGCTCTAGGGGCGCGGGCTTCAGTAGTTGTGGCGCGTGGGCTCAGTAGTTGTGGCTCCCGGGCTCTAGAGTGCAGGCTCAGTAGTTGTGGCGCACAGGCTTAGTTGCTCCGCAGCATGTGGGATCTACCCAGACCAGGGATCGAACCGGTGTGCCCTGCATTGGCAGGTGGATTCTTAACAACTGCGCCACCAGAGAAGTCCCGGAAGCTGTGTTTGACCTGACGCCCTCCCGTCTTTTTCTTTTTTTAAATCGCACCCACCTCTTAACGCCCCCTCTGTAGTATATCTTAACATATATAACTCAGAGATGGTTTAAAGAAAAAAAAGCCGCACCCCAGGGCCTTTGCACATGCTGTACTCCCTGCCCGGAGTGCCCTTTCCCTCCTCTATTGTGTGTCAGCTCCACCTGGAAGGCTTCCTAAAAACCTCTCCCAATCAGAGTCAGCTTCCCTGCCTCTCTTCCCCTCCCTCCCACCTCCTCCCCACCCTTCTTGGCTGTGACTGGGAGCCTGAGGCTGGGGGTGCACAGAATAAATCTGACTTCTGCTGGACCCCCAGCTTGGGTCTTGGCTATCAACGTTTGGAAAACAAACAAATATTGACAAAGAAATCGATCTTTGCGTCCCTCCTCCCCACTTCCACCTCCAGGGTTTTCAGCCATTGAGTGCTGGGTTTCTCAATCCCCTGGGAGCTGCCAAGGTTGCATTTGCACAGCCACAGGCACTGGAAGACGGATGGGGCTCAGCCCACTGCCCGTGGGACTTCCTGGCAAGCTTTTGAAACTCCCAGAGCCCAACTCTACCCTAGACCACTTAAACCACAACACCTGGGGATGGGGCCTGGGCATTGATTTGGATTTTAAAAGCTTCTCTGGAGATTCTAATGTGCAGACAGGGTCAAGAGGCATCTACTATAATGCACTTTCCAAAGACGGAAGAGATAGATTTTCCCCTTGGAGCTTAGTGCGTTTCTGAGGTAACACCATGGATACATCAAACGACTCAGAACGTGGAGCAAAAATTAACCTTTAGTTTGGAAACATTTGGGAGTTTGAAAACCAAAGATGACCAATAACATCCTTTTCCAGGGGCGGGGGCATGGTTAGGAGGTGCGTGCATATTTCAAAAGGCAGCAAGAGAAGACGAATGATAACTAGTGTCCTGGAGACCCAGAAAATCCGGTGGCCAAGTACTGTCCTGTGTTACTCGGTTCCACCTGCAGGGACCACGACATCCCAGCGTGCATGAGACTTTCCCGGTTTTAGCTCTGAAAGCCCCATAGCCCAGATATTGTACTGCTAAGTCCTGGCATAACCAGGATGGTCGGTCACAAATTCCTAGCCCATGTCTATAATCTTGTCTTTAGATCCAGGCCCATGTCTGTCTGTATGTCTGTCCGTCTCTCCCTGTCCATCTGTCTCTCTCCCCACTCATTCTCCTCTCCTTCAGTCAGAGTCTTGTTCTATTTCCATCTCCTCCTGGTTCTTTGTCTCCGTATCTTTTTCTGTCTTGTCTCCCACTTGGTCCCTCCCGACAGCCTGACCTGTCTCTCGCGTACTTTCCTTGCCTTGGCCTCCATCTGCCACCGCGTCTATGTGATGCTGTCACGTCTGCGTCGGTGCCCGTTTCTCCCTCTCTGCACCTCTTCCTCCACTTGGCCTGCTTTCTCTTTGCAGCCTTGTCTCCCTCTCTCTGGGCCCCTGCCCCCCACCACGGGTCCCTGTCCCCCTCTCTCAGCATCTCACATTCTCTGGAGTTTGATAAGATGGGAGACACCCCACCCCCATCTACACTCCCCCTAAATGTCCCCAGCCCCCACCCCAGGAATTTCCCTCCCGGTCCCCACAGGACACCTGGGCCTCCCTCCCCAGTGCCAGACCCCCCCCATCTCCTCCTCAGACTCCCCCACCTGGCAGGACCCGGGGGCCCGCCCGGCACAGGTGCTGCCTGGAGGCCTGGTCCCCTCAATCATAAAGCAGCGGGTTGACGCAGCCACAGGCCCCTAGCAGGGTGAGCCCCAGGGGGCTAAGCAGCGCCCGCACGTCCTCTGTGTCCAGCCCAGCCTCTCACATCCCCACCAGCATCAACAGAAGCAGCAGGTGGAAGCGAAACCCTCAGGGAAACGGCATGGCCCCCGTGGCCTGTGGCACCCCGGCAGCCGGGGCCTCCCTGAGAGCCTCGCCAGCTGCAGCCTGGCCTTCAGGAGGCTGTGGAAGGCACCCAGCACTGCCAGCGGCACCCCAAAGCTGAACGCCAGCTGACTCAGTGCAGGGCTGGAGGACGAAGATGGCTGGGGAGGCTCCCGGGCAGGCGTCTTGTTAAAAGGGTTGTCCCGGTTCACCTGGCCCCTCAGGGTTCACAGGGCTGACGTGCCCACGACCAGAAGAAGGAGCCCAAGACCCTCGGCCCAGAAAACTGCCCTCCAGGCTCTGCGATGGTTCTGTGCCCAGGTGGGCTGGAGCGCAGAGGTGTAGCGGTCGGCGGCTGCATGGGTCAGTGGGCCGCCACTGGCGTAGAATGTCAGGAAGACGAGGCTGGGGTCCAGGTGGCAGAAGATGCCACCCAGGGGCCAGCCGGAGAGCGTCCAGGTGAGGGGCAGGGGCAGGAGAACAGTGAAGGCGGCATCGGCCATGGCCTGGTGGCCAAGCCAGTCTGCGGACAAAGGGGGAGGCAGGAGGGGCCCTGCCCCTTGGATCACCAGGAGGCAGGAGATGAGGGCGGCCAGGGAGTAGAGGAGGAAGAGGGCCGTCCCCGGTGGGCACAGGGCTCCAGCGGGTGACGGCTGCCAAGTCTCCAAAGGGTCCTCCACGGGCTGGATGATGCTGTTGGGACCCACAGGCCTCCACCTTAGCAAGTCCCACGCCCCGCCCCCCACCAACTTCCCTGTGTCCTCCATCTCAGGGACGGCCCCACCATCCACCCAGACCTGGGGCGCTGTCCTCTCTCCCTTCCTTCCCCTCACCTCTCACAGTCTCACTCTGAGTCTCTCTGCCCCGTCCCCTCCGCTCCGTCCCCATCGCCCTGGCCTCCACCTCACCTGGCTGGACTCTCAGCCCAGCCTCCTCCCAGTCCTCCCTGCCTCCAGTTATCCCATCCAATGCAGAGCCGACCTACCCCTCCCCTGATCGCAGGCCTCCCATGGTTCCCCAGTACCCCTGGCCAAAGTCCCAGCCCCTCAGCCTAGGGTGGAGACCCTGGGTGGTCTGACCCACCCTCCTCTGCACCCCTTTTCCTGTCCTTAATGCATCATTGCATCAAACCACTCCCAGAGCTAGAGGCTTGCTCCAGTCTTGTGCACTTCACCCCGGGTATTCTCCTCCATCCTCTCAGGAAGCCTGTATCCTTCAAGGACTGCAGGGTCCTGGCTGTGCCAAGCCCCACGAAGTGACTACTCTTATTTTTTTAATTTTTATTATTATTTTTTATTATTATTATTTTTTGGCCGTGCATCGCGGCATGCAGGATATTAGTTCCCTGACCAGGGATCGAACCCATGCTCCCTGCATTGGGAGCGTGGAGTCTTAACCACTGGACCTCCAGGGAAATCCCGAGGTGGCTACTCTTAACAGCTCCACTTTTCAGACGGGGAAACTGAGGCTCAGAGGAGGAGATTCGCTTGCTCAAAATCAAAGCAGACAAAACAGAGACCAAGCCTGGATTTGTACCCGTATCTGTGTGACCTCAGAGGCCAGGATGTTAACTCGGGGGTCCTGATCTGTTTGCGGGCCTCAGTTTCCCCACTCTGTTTCCTCGTTGTCCTGAGCCCACCAGCAGGTGGGAGGCAGGCGTCTTCCAGGGTGTCTGAGCAGGAGCTGGAGGCCTGGTCTCCCCTGGAGGACCCAGAATGGGGAGGCTCACAAGTGGATAGAAACCAAGAGAGCTGGAAATCGGAGGGGCCACCACACAGGGTCTGAGCATGGGCCTCAGTTTCCCCATCTGTGAACCGAAGGATCAGCTTGTTTGCTTGGGTGCTGTCTTCCCATTGCCCCCAGGGTGAGGTCTGAGCTGCTCAGCCTGGCATTTGCAGCCCTAGCTTTTGGGGCTCCACCCACATCACCAGCTGCCTAGCTCACCACTTCCCTTGCTTCTGCTCTGGAGTTCCTAGAACAAGCCACATGGTTTCATGCACACATGCACACACGCAGCCTTTATCCTTGCCATTTCCTCATTCTGGACTTGACCCTATCGGTCCAGCCAACAAACTCCTACTCAAGCTTCAGAACCCGACTGAGTGCCACCCTCCCCAGAAACCCTTCTCTGACTACGACACACCCCACCAGACTAAATCAGGTATCACCTTCATTGCATGTAGGGTCTCTGAGAGGTTCATGCTAAGCCAAGGGCAGGAATGAAATGTCAACTATGTATGGGGCAATGTGCTATGACCTTCACATGCATCATTTTAATTTATTCTTCCAAGAACCCTGTGAGGACGATACTATTGCTGTCCTCATTTTATCAAGGGGGGAAAGCTGAGGCAAACTTAAATAAATGAGCCATTCAGTAAATGAAACAACTCAGAAAAGAATCCAGGTTGACCGACTCCAGGATCTGAAGTCTTAACCATTGTATTATTTTGCCTAAACAAAGACTTTTTTGATGTGGACCATTTTTTTTTTAATATATTATTTTCTGTTTCCTGGAAGGGTTTGTGTTTTTTTTTGTTTGTTTGTTTTTGTTTTTTTTAAAATAAATTTATTTATTTATTTTTCGGGGTGTTGGGTCTTCGTTTCTGTGCGAGAGCTTTCTCCAGTTGCGGCAAGTGGGGGCCACTCTTCATCGCGGTGCGCGGGCCTCTCACTGTCGCGGCCTCTCCCGCTGCGGAGCACAGGCTCCAGACGCGCAGGCTCAGTAGTTGTGGCTCACGGGCCCAGCTGCTCCGCGGCATGTGGGATCTTCCCAGACCAGGGCTCGAACCCGTGTCCCCTGCATTGGCAGGCGGATTCCTAACCACTGCACCACCAGGGAAGCCCGATGTGGACCATTTTTAAAGTCTTTGTTGAATTTGTTACAATATTGCTTCTGCTTTATGTTTTGGTTTTTTGGCCCTGAGGCATGTGGGATCTTAGCTCCCCAACCAGGGATTGAACCTGCACCCCCTTCATTGGAAGGTGAAATCTTAACCACTGGACTGCCAGGGAAGTCCCAACAAAGACATATTGAATGAATAAATGCATGAATCATCCTTGAACAACCAACCCACACAATGCCTCAGGACATGTCCACGTCCTCATCCCGGAACCTGTGGGTATGTTACCTTACATGGCAAAAAGGGAAATGAAGGTCTCAGATGGAATTAAGGCTTCTAGTCAGATGACTCTAAAATAGGGAGAGGAGCCTGGATTATCCAGGTGGGCCCAATATAGTCACAATATAGGGATCCTGATATGTGGGAAAGGGAGGCAGAGAGAGATTTGAAGATGCTACCTTCAGGGCACTTCCCTGGCAGTCCAGTGGTTAGGACTCCTTGCTTTCACTGCCATGGCCTGGGTTCAATCTCTGGTCAGGGAATTAAGATCCCGCAAGCCGCGTGGCATGGCCAGAACATAAAAATAAATAAATAAATGAAGATGTTACCTTCGGGCTTTGAAGATGGAGGCAAAAGCCATGAGCCGTGAAACGGGGGCAGCCTCTAGGAACTGGGAAAGGAAAGGAAATGGATTCTCCTCTAGAGCCTAGTGACACGCATCTAGGACCTCTGACCTCCAGAATCATGAGATAGATGTGTGTAGTTTGAAGCCACTAAGTTTGTGGGAATTTGTTACACCAACCATAGGAAAATAATACACCCATTTTATAGACCAGCCATTTGGAGGCTCTCTGAGGGCCAGGCACTCAATTGCTGAGTTTGCCTCCTCAGTAAGAGGGGGTAGGACATTGGGGACAGGCCACAGGGAGAGGGGCATCTGGACCCAGAATGGCCAAAGGAGAGGCACGGAGGGAGGGGTCAGGCTGTGGTGGGAGGGATGGGGCTGGCTGTGGGGAAAGAGGGGATGCGAGTGCTGTGCTCTGCCAGGCTGCATCTTGTGGCTCCTGTGGGCTTCAAAGTGCCCACGACTGGGAGGGGGAAGGAGCAGGAGGGGGTCCCACATTAGAGCCCACTACCAGCCTCTCCGTCCCTTCACTCCCTCCGGCCCCGTCTGTCCCACTCTCTCTTCTCCATCCCCACCGCCTGGTCCCTGCTCAGGCCTCCTCCTCTTTCCCTGGACCCCTCCCCCCTCCCAGCCTTCTTCTGGCCTCTGTTCACCCCCACGGGGGGCCCCAGAGGATTCTTTCTACACCCAGGGTTAACCCTATCCCTCCCCTGCTCACACACCTCCCATGGCTCCCCAGTGCCCCTGGGCAAAGACCCAGCCCCTCAGCCTGGCGTTCCACTGTTGCCCATCAGAGCCCTCGATTTCACCTCCCACGGCTTCACCCTAAAGCTCTGGGCGCCACACACCTGGTACCTGCCCTGTCCCAGCCATGACCACCTTGGTTCTCACTGTGTGTGTCCATCTCTGCCACCAGTCTGCAGCGTCTTCGAGATCAGGGTTCTGGTCTTACTCCTCCGGGGTCCCCAACACCACCCACCACAGGAGAGGCACGTGGTGGGGGGGGTCCCCACTTTCGAGTGAATCATTTAACACTCTAGAAACCCAGGTCTTGGTCAGCGTGAGTCTGAGGGGTGCAGGGCAGCACAGCATTCATGACAGGCCATGTCCCAGGCATGGAGGACACAGAAACAATGACGCAGACAAGGGTGCAAGACGGTCACGTTGCCTTCCCTTCATTTTATTCCACACGAACAAGAATGGGGACCGGGAGATCCGAGCACAGCTCACCGTGACATCCAAGGTGCTGAGTTTGAATCCCGATCCTGACATCTTGACCCCCGGCTGGGTCTTCGGGTAAGTAAGTCTCCACCCCAGTAAGGCTGCGTGAGAATTAGAAATCATGCGGGTGCTCAGTCAACAGGAGTAGAACCTATGACTTCGCAGTCGCAGGGGGAGGGTTTCAGGTGTCAGGGGGTGAGGTGTCTCATGACAGTTATTTTCCGACATTTGATAACAGTCTGTCTGTCTCCCGCGTCTGGGAACATCTCAAACCAGGCCAGGTTCGGGGCGCCGCCTTTCCTCGATCCTTGCTGAGCGAAACAGAGGTAATGATTAAGAGCGCGTAATTGCCTCCCTCCTGCCTGGGAGCTAAATACCTTTCTGTAGGGTCCTACTGTTCAGGACTGTCTTTCCTAGGCTGTGAGCTGCGTGAGGACAGAGGCTGCGTTCTTGTCAGGAACGCTTGAATCCCAGGGGATGGCAGAGATTTGTACCTACTATGTGCTTGGTCAGTACTACGTAGGGACAGAGTACGACGTGGAGGTGGAGGCTGTGGACCCTGAAGGCTAGAGAACGTCAGCCCCTCCCCCCGTAATGTTGGCCCCGCCCTCTCGAATGTCGGCCCCGCCCAAAGAATATCTGTGCCTCCAAGGTGGGGGTCTTTGTCTCCTTCACCTTCTATCTTTAGTGACTAGAACCACGCCCTTCACCTGACAGGCACTCAGTAAACATAACTGGATGGATTAGTGCAGTCAGACCGCTCAAGTCTTGACTACCGCTCACTCGCTGTGTGACCTTTGGTAAGTGACTTTACCTCTCTGAGCTTCAAGTTTCCTCATCAGAGGGCATAATCGTACTACCCCCCTCAATAAGGTCGAGATGTGGAGTTCACACGTTTATAAAGCTCTGGACAGGACCTGGTGCCCAGGACACGATCAATACTTGTGAGCTGTCCTTATGGGATGAATGAAGGGGTGAATCGCCTTCTTAGATTCTCATAGAAATCTTATTAGAGAAGGATTTTCAGTCCCTAGTTGGTAGAGTAAGAATCTGAGGTTTAGGGCATCGTCCACCTCCCCCCACCCCACCCCCTTCACAGAGGTTGATCAAGGAAATGCTGATTCCCGCGCTGGGCCACGCGGAGAGGCTGCTCTCTCTCTGGGTCTCAAAACCCACGTCACCAACCATGCGAGGCTCTCCCCAGTCAAAGACCACGATCTCCCCAGGAGAATCCTGAAGCGGCTGTGAAAACCACAGAGTCTCCTTGAAAGACTGCTTAACCAAATTCATTAGAAAATCAATGCAAATTAAAAAACCTCACCGGGATCCCACTATTCACCTCTGAGAAGGCGGAGATCAAAGAGTCTGACATCGCGGTCGCGTTGGCGAAGCTCTGGGAAACCGCCTTGCCTTTCGGAGCTCCCTGTGGAGGAGTCTAGTAACATCTAACACAACCTCTGCCCCTGCCAATCCCCGAGGAAAGATCTATTCTAACAGATGACAAGATTGATAATAGCAAATACGTCATACCTCCGAGGTGCCAGGTGCGAACTAAACGCTTTATCCACATCAATACACATAATCATCCCAGTGACTCTTTGAGGGAGGTGCTGTTATATCTCATTTCACTTAGGTGGAAACTGAGGCATAGAGAGTGAAAGCAACTTGACAGGTGTCACCCAGCTATAAGCAGCTGTCATGCCATTCTGCCTTCGTGGAGTGTGCACCAAAGTACACAGGTACAAATGTAAAAGGACACTATTGTTGGAGAGACAGAGAGAACAGCTTCTTTATACTATCCACTTTTTTCTTTTTTGTTAATTTCCTCATTAAAATCCATCCATGAGGACTTCCCTGGTGGTGCAGTGGTTTAGAATCTGCCTGCCAATGCAGGGGATGGGGGTTCGACCCGTGGTCTGGGAAGATCCCACATGCCGTGGAGTAACTAAGCCTGTGTGCCACAACTACTGAGCCTGCATGCCACAACTACTGAAGCCCACGTGCCTAGAGCCTGTGCTCCACAACAAGAGAAGCCACCACATGAGAAGCCTGTGCACCGCAAGGCGAAGAGTACCTCCCGCTCGCCGCTGCTAGAGAAAATCCGTGCGCAGCAACGAAGACCCAATGCAGCCAAAAATAAATAAAAATAAATAAATTTTTAAAAAGTAAAAGTACTTTCCTTTAAAAAAAATCTATCCATGCTTTCTTTCAAATTTTAGTGCACTTACTTTATTGTTCTTTTTCTAGCCTCTTGAATTGTTTTGCTCATCTCCTTTCATGTGAGCATTTTTCCTAATTAGCATCTGAAACTACAGCTTTTCCTCAGAGTACAGCTTTGGCCCCACCTCACAAGTTTTGTTGTGTAGTGTGCTCATTTCTAAATGAATGGCACTCCAGTTTTATTCTTCCATTTAACCCAAGAGTTACTTAGAGAGTGTTTTGAAATGTGCAAAACAATCTGAGTGTCTGTGGTTATTCTTCGTTATTAATTTCTAATTTTGAATGTGGCCTGTATTATTTCTGCTTTTGGCAATCAACCTGTGCTGTGTTTCTGACCCATAGTCTATTCTTGGGAAGGGGGGAGAATATCATTGCAGG